>NW_027362772.1:35768880-38168880 GCF_046119375.1 Phyllobates terribilis | reverse complement strand
TAAAGTTAGCATGGAGAAGCCAAAGATACCAGAACATGAATGTAACTGATGACAGAAGAGCATGCAATGAAGAAGAGAGGTATTGTTAGAACCTTGCTCTTAGGTCTTTTTTCCTTTGCTGGTCACATGACCTTGTTGGCCTATTTAATCCTGCTCCGCCCTTCTGGCTTTGCTGGACTTCATTGTATATCTACTTTCTAGCTAGCCTGTGCTCTGTGTCTTGCTCTGTTAGTTTGCTTGGTCTACTGACCTCTATGTTCTATATATTTTGTTTGTTCGTCTGTCTGCTACTATTTCTGTTAGGAGGTGTCCCATATTCCTCCCAGTCCTTAGTACTTGTAGGGATTCCTTCCCCACATCTATAGGTCTCCGTACAGACTAGCTTAGGACTTTAGCAGGTCTGATCGCAGGATCAGGTCCCCTGTTACATCGTAGGGATTAAGCTGAGTTCTATCATAGGGACAGATCTCCTCTCTTTCCTTAGCTCTGGTAGCAGAACATAACAGTAAGTCCAGCCAGCAAATTCTCTAAGGAAAGATTTTTCTGTTCCATCATGGTGTCGGTTCAGGATTTGGTTCATCGCCTGCAGGGACTCTCTCTGGAGGTGGCCGAGCTCCGTCAGCACGTGAGTAACTGTCCTGGAGCACATTTCTTGGAGCCTAAGATATGTTTGCCGGATTTATTTTTTGGTGAACACCGAGAATTTTTTTCATTTAAAAATGCTTGCTTATTGTATTTTCGTTTGAGACTTAAGTCCTCTGGGGATGAATCCCAGCGCGTAGGGTTCATAATGTCACTTTTGCGCAAAGAGCCTCAGGAGTGGGCCTTTTCTTTGCAACCTAGTGATTCATGCTTCAGATCAGTGGATAGTTTTTTTTTCTGCTTTGGGACTATTATATGATGATCCTGACCGTGTCGCATCAGCTGAGACTGAGTTGAGACGTTTAAAACAAGGATCAGGTAATGTAGAAAAATATTGTACTCATTTCCGTCATTGGTCTACTCAAACAGGGTGGAACGATTCTGCTCTGAAAAGTCTATTTCTTGCTGGGCTCAGTGAAAGGGTTAAAGACCTGCTAATTGCTTATCCTACACCTGAAGATTTGCAACAGGCTATGCAATTAGCTATACGGGTGGATAGAAGACTGCGTGCAAGGGTTAATGAGAGCAAATCCTCTGCTATGTCAGTTTCTGGTTATGAGAATGTGTGTACTAACAGTGGTGAACCGATGGAGATTGGATCGGTGGCACCTCGCTCTCAAGAAAAAGATCGTCGATTTTCTGAAGGCTTGTGTTTCTATTGCGGAAAATCTGGTCATTTGATTAAAGGCTGTGAGCTTCGTATGAAGAAAGAAAAAAAAATGGTCAGTCACGCCCGTATTGCCTGTTTAAATTCCAAGGGTATATATTTTTAGCTGCTTCCACGATTGCTCAGAAAAAATTAATGGAATTTCGGGTGTTTGTTGATTGCGGGTCTACTCTGAATGTAATTGATGGGGGATTTGTGGAAAGACTCAATTTAAAACCTGAACCTTTATCTTCCCCCATTGCTGTGGTTTCTGTGGATGGTTCCCCTTTGAAGAATATTACTCTCAAGGTCTCTGAATTTCCTCTCACTATTAATGGTGTTCACCATGAGAAATTGAATTTGGTAGTGTTGAATAACTTGCCTTCTCCAGTAATATTGGGATTGCCCTGGTTAAAATTTCACAATCCTGTACTGGATTGGTCTACCAGTGAAATTAAATCCTGGAGCCATAAATGTTATGACAAGTGTTGTAACGGGCGTATTGCAGCTTTGGATAGGGGAGAATTGCCTGTTCCTATTCAGGATTTTTGGAGAGTTTTTTCTGAGAAGGAATCGCAGGTTTTGCCTCCCCATAGAGACTATGATTGTTCTATTGAATTTGTCCCTGGAGCGACTCTTCCTAAAAGTCGTTTATTTAACCTTACTATTCCTGAGAGGAAGGCTTTGGAGGAATACATACAGACAAGCTTGGCCGCCGGTCACATTAGGCCCTCTAAGTCTCCTGTGGCGGTTGGATTTTTTTTTTGTAAAAAAAAAGGACGGCGGTTTACGTCCTTGTCTGGATTTTCGTGAGATTAACAAAATTACTGTACGCAATCCTTACCCACTGCCATTGATTCCTGATCTGTTTAACCAGTTAATGGGGGCCAAGTGGTTCTCTAAAATTGACCTTAAGGGGGCATACAATCTGTTGCGCATGAAGGAGGGTGATGAATGGAAGACTGCTTTTAACACTCCTGTGGGTCATTTTGAGAATCTGGTTATGCCTTTTGGTCTTACTAATACTCCTGCATTTTTTCAGAATCTGATTAATGACATCCTTAGACCTTTGATCGGTAAAAATGTGGTTGTGTATTTGGATGACATTTTGATTTATTCGCCAGATCTGGAGTCTCATTGGCGGAGCGTGCGTGAGGTATAGTGTTGAGCCACCCCGTAGTGTTCGGGTTCGGTTCGGTTCGTCGAACACCGGGATGTTCGAGGAACTGTTCGTCGAACTGTTCGTCGAACACCTTAGAACACCGTCGAACACCGTTAAAACCAATGGCAGGCAAACAAAAACACATAGAAACACATAGAAAACACCTGCAAAGGTGTCCAAAAGCTGACAAACTGCTCAGAAGACACTCTCTTTAAAAAAAACGGCCGGCAAATTCAGCAGCGGCATACACCGGTACCCGACAATTTAGACAAGAAGGAATAGAGCATCACACATAGATTAGATAGATAGAAACATGTCAGTCACACATATAAGAAGCACAGTGACAGTGTTGGTTACTGCACTTGTCATTTAGTGTAAAGGATTTATTAAAAAAAATATTAGTGTTTTCATGCACCGTCTCTTTAAAAAAGCCGGCCGGCAATTCAGCATCTGTACCCGACAATTTAGAACAGAAAGAATAGAGCTTCACACATAGATTAGATAGATAGAAACATGTCAGTCACATATATAATAAGTACAGTGATAGTGTTGCTTACTGTACTTGTCATTTAGTGTAAAGGATTTATTTAAAAAAATAATAGTGTTTTCATGCACTGTCTCTTTAAAAAAGCCGGCCGGCAATTCAGCAGCGGTACCCGACAATTTAGAACAGAAAGATAGAGCATCACACATAGATTAGATAGATAGAAACATGTCAGTCACATATATATGAAGTACAGTGATAGTGTTGGTTACTGTACTTGTCATTTAGTATTAAAATAAAGGATTTATTATTAAAAAAATTGGCGTGGGGTTCCCCTTAATTTTAGGCTCTAGCGGAGGTTAAGCAGACGGCTGGGGCAGATGTTTGAAGCCTGGGAAGGGGGTAATACCCACGGAGCTTCCCAGGCTACTAATATCAGCCCCCAGCTGAATACATAGCTTTTACTAGCTATTAAAATGGGGGACCCCCCAAAAAAAATGACGTGGGGTCCCCCCTAATTTAATAGCTAGCAAAGGCTAGGCAGACAGCTGGGGGCTGATATTAATAGCCCAGGAAGGGAGCCATGAATATTGGCCCCCTCCCAGGCTAGAAACACCAGCCGTCAGCCGCCCCAGAAATGGCGCATCCATAGGATGCGCCAATTCTGGCACTTAGCCTCGCTCTTCCACGCTGCCCTGGTGCGGTGGCAGGGGGTAATAGGGTTGGGGTTGATGTCAGCTTATAATGCCAGCTGACATCAAGCCCAGGTTAGTAATGGAGAGGCGTCTATAAGACACCCCCATTACTAACCCCATAGTCAAAGTAAAAAAAAACACAAACACCCAGAATAAAGTCCTTTAATTGAAATAAAGACACAATCCTTTATTGTTCTAAATTAAACCATACTTACCGTCACGCCCATTCCAGCTGAAGCCAACGATCTCCTGCAATAAAAGAAAAATAATAAAGCAACCTCATCCTTACCTTTCCATGGTTCCCACGACAGCTTCAGCTCTGCTACATCGAGATGACAGGCTGGACCGCAGCAGAACGCTGCCATCCAGCCTGTCATCCCGCAGACACTGAGAAGCGCAGGCTTGCTTGCGCTGCTCAGCGTCTCTCTGTGACGACATCCAGATGAGCCGAGTTCATGTCCAATGAACTCGGCTCACCTCATGCACGTCACTGACAGCGTGGGAAAATTCTCACGCTGAAGCGCTGATTGCAGGAGAATTTTCCCACGCTGTCAGTGACGTGCAGGAGGTGAGCTGAGTTCATTGGACATGAGCTCACCTCATGCACATCACTGACAGCGTGGGAGAATTCTCCTGCACTCAGCACTTCAGCGTGAGAATTTTCCCACGCTGTCAGTGACGTGCATGAGGTGAGCCGAGTTCATTGGACATGACCTCGGCTCATCTGGATGCCGTCACAGCGAGACAGTGAGGAGTAGTGTTGAGCCACCCCCGTAGTGTTCGGGTTCGGTTCGGTTCGTCGAACACCGGGATGTTCGAGGAACTGTTCGTCGAACTGTTCGTCGAACACCTTAGAACACCGTCGAACACCGTTAAAACCAATGGCAGGCAAACAAAAACACATAGAAACACATAGAAAACACCTGCAAAGGTGTCCAAAAGCTGACAAACTGCTCAGAAGACACTCTCTTTAAAAAAGCCGGCCGGCAAATTCAGCAGCGGCATACACCGGTACCCGACAATTTAGACAAGAAGGAATAGAGCATCACACATAGATTAGATAGATAGAAACATGTCAGTCACACATATAAGAAGCACAGTGACAGTGTTGGTTACTGCACTTGTCATTTAGTGTAAAGGATTTATTAAAAAAAATATTAGTGTTTTCATGCACCGTCTCTTTAAAAAAGCCGGCCGGCAATTCAGCATCTGTACCCGACAATTTAGAACAGAAAGAATAGAGCTTCACACATAGATTAGATAGATAGAAACATGTCAGTCACATATATAATAAGTACAGTGATAGTGTTGCTTACTGTACTTGTCATTTAGTGTAAAGGATTTATTTAAAAAAATAATAGTGTTTTCATGCACTGTCTCTTTAAAAAAGCCGGCCGGCAATTCAGCAGCGGTACCCGACAATTTAGAACAGAAAGATAGAGCATCACACATAGATTAGATAGATAGAAACATGTCAGTCACATATATATGAAGTACAGTGATAGTGTTGGTTACTGTACTTGTCATTTAGTATTAAAATAAAGGATTTATTATTAAAAAAATTGGCGTGGGGTTCCCCTTAATTTTAGGCTCTAGCGGAGGTTAAGCAGACGGCTGGGGCAGATGTTTGAAGCCTGGGAAGGGGGTAATACCCACGGAGCTTCCCAGGCTACTAATATCAGCCCCCAGCTGAATACATAGCCTTTACTAGCTATTAAAATGGGGGACCCCCCAAAAAAAATGACGTGGGGTCCCCCCTAATTTAATAGCTAGCAAAGGCTAGGCAGACAGCTGGGGGCTGATATTAATAGCCCAGGAAGGGAGCCATGAATATTGGCCCCCTCCCAGGCTAGAAACACCAGCCGTCAGCCGCCCCAGAAATGGCGCATCCATAGGATGCGCCAATTCTGGCACTTAGCCTCGCTCTTCCACGCTGCCCTGGTGCGGTGGCAGGGGGTAATAGGGTTGGGGTTGATGTCAGCTTATAATGCCAGCTGACATCAAGCCCAGGTTAGTAATGGAGAGGCGTCTATAAGACACCCCCATTACTAACTCCATAGTCAAAGTTAAAAAAAACACAAACACCCAGAATAAAGTCCTTTAATTGAAATAAAGACACAATCCTTTATTGTTCTAAATTAAACCATACTTACCATCACGCCCATTCCAGCTGAAGCCAACGATCTCCTGCAATAAAAGAAAAATAATAAAGCAACCTCATCCTTACCTTTCCATGGTTCCCACGACAGCTTCAGCTCTGCTACATCGAGATGACAGGCTGGACCGCAGCAGAACGCTGCCATCCAGCCTGTCATCCCGCAGACACTGAGAAGCGCAGGCTTGCTTGCGCTGCTCAGCGTCTCTCTGTGACGACATCCAGATGCGCCGAGTTCATGTCCAATGAACTCGGCTCACCTCATGCACGTCACTGACAGCGTGGGAAAATTCTCACGCTGAAGCGCTGATTGCAGGAGAATTTTCCCACGCTGTCAGTGACGTGCAGGAGGTGAGCTGAGTTCATTGGACATGAGCTCACCTCATGCACATCACTGACAGCGTGGGAGAATTCTCGTGCACTCAGCACTTCAGCGTGAGAATTTTCCCACGCTGTCAGTGACGTGCATGAGGTGAGCCGAGTTCATTGGACATGACCTCGGCTCATCTGGATGCCGTCACAGCGAGACAGTGAGGAGCGCAAGCATGCCTGCGCTTCTCAGTGTCTGCGGGATGACAGACTGGATGGCAGCGTTCTGCTGCGGTCCAGCCAGTCATCTCGATGTAGCAGAGCTGAAGCTGTCGTGGGAACCATGGAAAGGTAAGGATGAGGTTGGTTTATTATTTTTCTTTTATTGCAGGAGATCGTTGGCTTCAGCTGGAATGGGTGTGATGGTAAGTATGGTTTAATTTAGAACAATAAAGAATTGTGTCTTTATTTCAATTAAAGGACTTTATTCTGGGTGTTGTGTTTTTTTTAAATACTTTACTAGAAATTCATGGCGGTCATGTCTAATACTGGCGTGACCCCATGAATTTTGGGCTTGGGGCCAGCTGATAATACCAAGCTGGCCCTAACCCCTTTATTACCCAGTGAGCCACCGCACCAGGGCCCTGGATGAGTTGGGTACAGCGCCAGAAGATGGCGCTTCTATGAACGCGCCATTTTCCGGGGTGGCTGCGGACTGCAATTTGTAGCGGGGGGGGCCCAGAAAGCTTGGGCCTCCCTGCGCTGCAGATTCCAGCCCCCAGCTGCCTAGTTGTACCTGGCTGGACACAAAAATAGGGCGAAGCCCCACGTACTTTTTTTTTAGTTATTTCATGAAATTCATGAAATAATTAAGAAAAAAAGGGCTTCCCTATATTGTTGTGTCCGGCCAGGTACAAATAGGCAGCTGGTGGATGGGGGCAGCCCGTTCCTGCCTGCTGTACCTGGCTGGACACAAATATAGTGCGAAGCCCCACTTCAATTTTTTTAAATTATTTCAGGAAATTCATGAAATAATTTAAAAAAAATTGACGTGGGGCTTCGCACTATATTTGTGTCCAGCCAGGTACAGCAGGCAGGAACGGGCTGCCCCCAACCACCAGCTGCCTATTTGTACCTGGCCGGACACAACAATATAGGGAAGCCCTTTTTTTCTTAATTATTTCATGAAATAATTTAAAGAAAACTGACGTGGGGCTTCGCCCTGTTTTTGTGTCCAGCCAGGTACAACTAGGCAGCTGGGGGCTGGAATCCGCAGCGCAGGGAGGCCCAAGCTTTCTGGGCCACCCCCGCTGCAAATTGCAGTCCGCAGCCACCCCGGAAAATGGCGCGTTCATAGAAGCGCCATCTTCTGGCGCTGTACCCAACTCATCCAGGGCCCTGATGCGGTGGCTCACTGGGTAATAAAGGGGTTAGGGCCAGCTTGGCATTATCAGCTGGCCCTAAGCCCGAAATTCATGGGGTCACGCCAATATTAGACATGACCACCATGAATTTCTAGTAAAGTATTTAAAAAAAACACAACACCCAGAAAAAAGTCCTTTAATTGAAATAAACACACAATTCTTTATTGTTCTAAATTAAACCATACTTACCATCACGCCCATTCCAGCTGAAGCCAACGATCTCCTGAAATAAAAGAAAAATAATAAAGCAACATCATCCTTACCTTTCCATGGTTCCCATGACAGCTTCAGCTCTGCTACATCGAGATGACAGGCTGGACCGCAGCAGAACGCTGCCATCCAGCCTGTCATCCCGCAGACACTGAGAAGCGCAGGCTTGCTTGCGCTCCACAGTGTCTCTCTGTGAGGGCATCCAGATGAGCCGAGTTAATGTCCAATGAACTCGGCTCACCTCATGCACGTCACTGACAGCGTGGGAAAATTCTCCTGCACTCAGCGCTTCAGCGTGGGAGAATTCTCACACTGAAGCGCTGAGTGCAGGAGAATTCTCCCACGCTGTCAGTGACGTGCAGGAGGTGAGCTGAGTTCATTGGACATGAGCTCACCTTATGCACGTCATTGACAGCGTGGGAAAATTCTCCTGCACTCAGCGCTTCAGCGTGGGAGAATTCTCACGCTGAAGCGCTGAGTGCAGGAGAATTCTCCCACGCTGTCAGTGACGTGCAGGAGGTGAGCTAAGTTCATTGGACATGAGCTCACCTTATGCACGTCACTGACAGCGTGGGAGAATTCTCCTGCACTCACCGCTTCAGCGTGAGAATTTTCCCACGCTGTCAGTGACGTGCATGAGGTGAGCCGAGTTCATTGGACATGAACTCGGCTCATCTGGATGTCGTCACAGAGAGACGCTGAGCAGCGCAAGCAAGCCTGCGCTTCTCAGTGTCTGCGGGATGACAGGCTGGATGGCAGCGTTCTGCTGCGGTCCAGCCTGTCATCTAGATGTAGCAGAGCTGAAGCTGTCGTGGGAACCATGGAAAGGTAAGGATGAGGTTGCTTTATTATTTTTCTTTTATTGCAGGAGATCGTTGGCTTCAGCTGGAATGGGCGTGACGGTAAGTATGGTTTAATTTAGAACAATAAAGGATTGTGTCTTTATTTCAATTAAAGGACTTTATTCTGGGTGTTTGTGTTTTTTTTAACTTTGACTATGGGGTTAGTAATGGGGGTGTCTTATAGACGCCTCTCCATTACTAACCTGGGCTTGATGTCAGCTGGCATTATAAGCTGACATCAACCCCAACCCTATTACCCCCTGCCACCGCACCAGGGCAGCGTGGAAGAGCGAGGCTAAGTGCCAGAATTGGTGCATCCTATGAATGCTCCATTTCTGGGGCAGCTGACGGCTGGTGTTTCTAGCCTGGGAGGGGGCCAATATTCATGGCTCCCTTCCTGGGCTATTAATATCAGCCCCCAGCTGTCTGCCTAGCCTTTGCTAGCTATTAAATTAGGGGGGACCCCACGTCATTTTTTTGGGGGGGTCCCCCATTTTAATAGCTAGTAAAGGCTAGGTATTCAGCTGGGGGCTCATATTAGTAGTCTGGGAAGCTCCGTGGGTATTACCCCCTTCCCAGGCTTCAAACATCTGCCCCAGCCGTCTGCTTAACCTCCGCTAGAGCCTAAAATTAAGGGGAACCCCACGCCAATTTTTTTAATAATAAATCCTTTATTTTAATACTAAATGACAAGTACAGTAACCAACACTATCACTGTACTTCATATATATGTGACTGACATGTTTCTATCTATCTAATCTATGTGTGAAGCTCTATTCTGTCTGTTATAAATTGTCGGGTACCGCTGCTGAATTGCCGGCCGGCTTTTTTAAAGAGACAGTGCATGAAAACACTATTATTTTTTTTGATAAATCCTTTACGCTAAATGACAAGTACAGTAAGCAACACTGTCACTGTACTTCTTATATATGTGACTGACATGTTTCTATCTATCTAATCTATGTATGAAGCTCTATTCTGTCTGTTATAAATTGTCGGGTACCGCTGCTGAATTGCCGGCCGGCTTTTTTAAAGAGACGGTGCATGAAAACACTATTATTTTTTTTGATAAATCCTTTACGCTAAATGACAAGTACAGTAAGCAGCACTTTCACTGTACTTCGTATATATGTGGCTGACATGTTTATATCTATCTAATCTATGTGTGAAGCTCTATTCTTTCGGTTCTAAATTGTCGGGTACCGGTGTATGCCGCTGCTGAATTGCCGACTTTTCATGTTTCACTGTTGGCACTGTTCCCATCGATTTGGGCAATCACTGTAATGCCACAACCACCATGGCTGTGGCATTACAGTGAGTGGCAGACAATCCCTGCATGATTGGTGCTCTAAATAGCGCCAGACATGCAGGACACGCTTTTGGTGCACGAACAGTTATCGAACATAACCTCGAACAGCCGAATTTTTTGCAAATCGTTCGGGTTC
This sequence comes from Phyllobates terribilis, assembly GCF_046119375.1. Taxonomy (NCBI): domain Eukaryota; kingdom Metazoa; phylum Chordata; class Amphibia; order Anura; family Dendrobatidae; genus Phyllobates; species Phyllobates terribilis. Next base: position 38,158,866 of record NW_027362772.1, on the reverse strand, counting down.
GTCGAACAACTCGAACACCGCCCAAAACAGCTCGAATTTGAGATTGGCGAACAGTTCTAGTCGAACACCGCTCATCTCTAAGAACAAGTCCCACACACAGCTAGAAGCCCAAATATTTTTTCAGAGGTAGATGCGGATAAAAATTATTTTTAATTTGCAACCTGATGGAGGTCAGTATAGATGGACTAATAGAGAAAGTCCCACACACTGCTAGAAGGCCAAATATTTTTTCAGAGCTTGATGCAGATAAAAATTATATTCAATTTGCAACCTGATGGAGGTCAGTATAGATGGACTAATAGAGAAAGTCCCACACACTGCTAGAAGGCCAAATATTTTTTCAGAGCTAGATGCAGATAAAAATTATATTCAATTTGCAACCTGATGGAGGTCAGTATAGATGGACTAATAGAACAAGTCCCACACACAGCTAGAAGCCCAAATATTTTTTCAGAGGTACTGTAGATGCAGATAAAAATTATTTTTAATTTGCAACCTGATGGAGGTCAGTATAGATGGACTAATAGAGAAAGACCCACACACTGCTAGAAGGCCAAATATTTTTTCAGAGCTAGATGCAGAAAAAAATTATATTCAGTTTGCAACCTGATGGAGGTCTGTATAGATGGATTAATAGAACAAGTCCCACACACAGCTAGAAGCCCAATATTTTTTTAGAGGTAGATGCAGAAAAAAATATATTCAGTTTGCAACCTGATGGAGGTCTGTATAGATGGATTAATAGAACAAGTCCCACACACAGCTAGAAGCCCAATATTTTTTCAGAGGTAGATGCAGAAAAATATATATTCAGTTTGCAACCTGATGGAGGTCAGTATAGATGGACTAATACAACAAGTCCCACACACAGCTAGAAGCCCAATATTTTTTCAGTGGTAGATGCAGAAAAAAATATATTCAGTTTGCAACCTGATGGAGGTCTGTACAGATGGATTAATAGAACAAGTCCCACACACAGCTAGAAGCCCAATATTTTTTCAGAGGTAGATGCAGAAAAAAATATATTCAGTTTGCAACCTGATGGAGGTCAGTATAGATGGACTAATACAACAAGTCCCACACACAGCTAGAAGCCCAATATTTTTTCAGAGCTAGATGCAGAAAAAAATTATATTCAATTTGCAACCTGATGGAGGTCAGTATAGATGGACTAATAGAATGATGCTATGCCCAAAAGATTTTACTTCACTAGGCGCAGTAAAAAAAATTGGTATTCTATACACAGGTGGTATATCTTGCAACACAGATAGGCTACTCCACTGACTAACACACTCTGCAATAGGCCAAAAAGGATTAGCTTTGCTAGATTCAGCCAAATGCTGTGAAAAAAACTTGCACAGCACTGGCACAGACCTGCCTGGCAAAAACTGATAGGAACTGATGTAACCTAGTCCTGAAAAGGACTCCAAATACAATTAGTCTTTACTCCCACAATCTATCTATTTAAGAGCACAGACCTGCCTGATAAAAGTCGTAGGAAATGCTGTAACCTAGTCCTTAAAAGGGCTGCAATCACAACTATTCCCTACTCCCAAGCTATCTGTAGATTTGTGCAAAAATTGGCTTGAAATTAACAAGGTATAGCGCACACAGCAACAGCGGTGCCGTCTAACACGCAGCTGCAGCAGTGAGAAAATGGTGGCGACGGGGAAAATGGCTTGGTCTTATAGGGCAAGGACATGTGACATACACTGCCAATGACACATGCCCTTGCTTGTGTGAAAAAAAGCACTTCGCTCCGTGTGTGCGCTGCTGATAGGCTGACAGATTGCACCTCCCCACTGTAAATGCGGGAAAGAGAAAAAAAAAATGGAGATCTTCATTGTTCCTGCAGAGATCCATCCCCTGCCCCTCCCCCCACCCCGCTGTACACTCAAACTGCGTATTAACATTAATTTTCATCATTACTGAGAAAAAATCCAGTTATGATTTTGGTGCACGAACAGTTATCGAACATAACCTCGAACAGCCGAATTTTTCTCAAATTGTTCGTGTTCGCCGAACGGCTCGAACACCGCCCAAAACAGCTCGAATTTGAGATTGGCGAACAGTTCGAGTAGAACAACGCTCATCTCTATTTACGACATATTTGCTATGTGTAATATTTCTTGATATGTGCTACTTATTTATTTGGTCTTCTTCCCCCACCTTGCTTCCTCTTGACTTCATTTTGTTTTTTTGTTTTTTGTTCCTTCTCTTTCTCTACTTTGTTCCCTTTTTTATTCTTTGGTTACTATAGTGTACATATTGATATACTGAGCTTTATTTGCAAGCATGATGGCATTGTTCCCATAGAGATAAGGTCTTAGCCAGGATTGGCTGACCTTAGCATTTCCGTGCTTTGACCTGACCTCACCACTGCTGTTGTCATGTGACCATTGCTCTGGAGATGCTAGGAAGCTCTGGGCGCTCCCCGCTTTTGTGCACCGGTCCTGTGCATCAGCGGGATTGCGTTTACATGATTGCTTGTCTCGTGACACGTTGAATAGCGGTGACATGACTGGGCACTGCCTGCGCATGCGCTTTGAATCGCAACTTCCTGGATAACTATTTTTTCTTGTAAATATATGAGCTTGGCACTCACAAGGGTTGCAGTGAATTAAAAAATTTGCTTATTTAGGCAATCTTTATAGTTTAACGTTTTCAGTCCTGTAATTGGACCTTCATCAGAACAGTATAGGGTATACAGAAAACAAAAAATAAGTCACATAAAGATAAATTACAAGATATACAATAATATAATATTGTGAATTTATAGGTTGTTGATGCCGTAGTATCAACCTGAATATTACCAAAAAGGATATAAGTGATAACGTTTCTCCTTGCAGAGAGTGACAATTTTAAGCATGTCAAGGTGAGGAGACTTTTAGGACGCAATGCTCCTCTGGGAAATATGCAAATTGTCTCTTCAGAGAGGAACTGGACTAGAAGTCTTGTGCCATCTATAAGAAGTAGCGATCATAAAAGTCAATATCGACTCTCTAAGGAGCCTTGTCACATGACTACCCAGAAAAACCAGATCTCACACTTTGCACTGACAAGGGGCAGTACCCCAAAACACCCTGTCTGCAAATTGAGATTCTGGTTCTGGCTTTTATTCTAAGTCATGTGACAGGGCTCATTAGAGGGTTGATATTGACTTTTAGGATTGCTGCTTCCTATAGGTGGCCGTAGAGTTCTAGTCCTCTTCCTCTCTGAAGAGACAATTTACAAAAAGGATATAGGAAGATTTAGTTAGTGATATGTGATGATATTCTAAATGCTGTTACTAGATGGTGTTCTGTTCCATAAAGAGAGATAATGGTGCTAGTTCGCAGTGAAAGGTTCTCAATTCAGAATACGATAGATAAATATAAGTGATATTTATTGGAAGTGAAAGGAAGACCGGGCATGCTACCTAGGAAATGTGAATATATTGATAAAATATAGAGGAGTGGTTACATGGTGAAACCGAGAAAATGTAGGCTCTGGACAATGAGATGAAGAGAATGGATAAGCATAGCATTTATGTCACACTGGAAAGGTATGTGTAAAACAACATGGAATTGTACAGTAATGAACAAAGCTGTAAGAGAAATTCTATAATGTAATGTATAGGCTGTGGAGCACGCAGGTGAATCTGCATGTGTTCATTAAACAGATTCATAAATCTGCTTTAGAGGTAGCATCAAGTATGCTGCGATCAAAGCGCAGCCAATATCTAACGTGCAACCCTAAGGCCACTGATGTCACGTACGATGAGGCAGTTTTAAAGTCTTTTATTTGGAATAATTTTTTTTGTATCAAAAACTTCAAAGATAAGGGAGGTGTAGGATGGAAGGGCAGCTTGTAGAAACACACACAGGTTAAGTAATATAAGAAAATAAAAGAATAAATTAACCAAATTTACGTATTTATATGTCTGCATGTAGGGAGCTTCTTTTGTAAGAGGATTTAATCATGCAAGCTCCATGTGCTCAAACCGGTCATATATTGTGCAAAGCTGAACGAGAAAAATGACATGTACCATCCATTACCTAATTAAAATGTCAATGCGTAATGTAAAAGGATTGGGCCATTGTACAGTGTGCAAATATTCTTATGTTAACTGCTTAATGACAGCTTGACGTCTTTAGCTCTTGATCTGGTCCATGTGAATCAAAGTGGAGACATTCTTAATATCTCAGGAAATGGTGCAGCCACTAGACAAGTCAGAAACAATGAAACTCAAGGAAAGGCAAAGAATAGGAACTGAGTAAGAGTTGAGCTGCAGTTCTCACTAATGGCCACTACACGGTGAGCAGAGCTGTGCTTTTATGCTCCAGACACTGTTTACCATCCGGCCACTACTGGTTTTTATAATAGCTGATCGCAATAATAGCAGTTCTGATATACTCAAACAGCTCCTTTGTCTTCACCATTGTGACAAAGGAACAGGGCCTACCATGTGGCTTATCAAAACACTGAAGTCATCATTCATTGGCTAATTCATGTCACATGATTGTGCCGGATGTCAGAACCTCACTGATCTGATACTGATGACCTGTCCTAAATAAAGGTCATCAATTTCAAAGTAGTGGACAACACCTTTTGAGTTCTACACAAGCTGTAAGGTACCTGTCTCTAGCAGAGTTTCTCCCCCCATGGTTCTTTTTTTTGTTATAAGGAGACCAAGAATTTAAAGAATCCACACACTTGCCAAATACCAACATTTCAGTTGTTGGCTAGTGAAAAAGGGAAGGTAAGGAATTAGAAGGAAGAAAACAGAATTTTTGTTTCTAAAGCTTCAGAACATCTTGAAGATTAAGCCAGCATTACAGACAGTATTTTACAATGGATTTCTAAATGTTAGATGAACTGTTTCATTAATGTTTTTTAGACTATGACTATCTATTAGTGTTGAGCGAGCATGCTCGACACTGCTCGGTACGCGCCCGAGCATCTCACTACTCTGGATGTTCGGCGTGCACCGAGCATTTCCAGGTTACTCGGGCGGGAGCTCTGGTCTCCACCCTGCACATTTGGCGCTCTTTACAGAGACAATGAATACGCAGGGAATGCCAGCCAGTCACTGTAATGCCGCAGCTATGTTATTTGTGGGCATTGCAGTGATTGGCTGGCCGCACAGCGTCACCTCGAGTATTTAAAACCGGGCGCCGCCATCTTGGACACAGTCGCTCCGGATCAGCCAGTGTAGGGTCAGTGCTGCTGAGCTAGGGAGAGATTTATACTCCGAAATAGTTAGTGTAGGGTCTCTAAAGCCTGCCAAATCAAACAAAACAGTCCTTCTCAGGACTAATATCCATCCCAGATATCAGGCAGGCAGGCTGTATAGGAGACGCAATGGTTATACCAGCAAACACTGCATTACAGTCCTGTGTGCTGCTGTTGGTCAAACTGCTAGCCTTATCACCCCGGTCTCAGGGGCCAGGAAAAAATATTTTTTTTTTCATCTAAATCCTGTATTTTTTTTTTCCTCAATCAGACTGTCCAAATACGCGACTTATTAACCTTTTGGTATTCCCCCACCCCCACAAAAAAAAATTGAGTGTGTCTGTGACTGTTCAGACGCCAATATATCTGATTAAAAGAGTGTGGTGTAGGCCAGAAAAATAGAACTGTGGTTTTGCAGTTCCACGTTTCAAATTTCTGTATTATCCAGCTTTTGGTATTATTTGCCGTAAAAAAAAGAGTAATAGTGTCTCCCTGACTGGTCAGTCACCAATATATCTGTTTAAAAGAGTCTGGTGAATCACAGAAAAATATAACTGTGGCTTTGCAGTTCCACACTTCAAATCTCTGTATTATCCAGCTTTTGGTATTTTTTCCATAAATAAAAACAGTAATAGTGTCTCCCTGATTGTTCAGACACAAATATATCTGTTTGAAAGATTCTGGTGTAGGCCAGAAAAATATAACTGTGGTTTTGCAGTTCCATGGGTCAAATCTCTATATTATCTTGTTTTTGGAATTTTTTGCCATAAAAAAAACCTGTAATAGTGTCTCCCTGACTTGTCAGACACCAATATATCTGTTTAAAAGAGTCTGGTGTAGGCCAGAAAAAAATAACTGTGGTTTTGCAGTTCCACGGGTCAAATCTCTGTGTTATCCTGTTTTTGGCATTTTTTGCCGTATAAAAAAATGTAATAGTGTGTCCCTGACTGGTCAGACACCAATATATCTGTTTAAAAGAGTCTGGTGAAGGCCAGAAAAATATAACTGTGGTTTTGCAGTTCCACGGGTCATACCTCTGTATTGTCCTTTTTTTTGGCATTTTTTGCCATAAAAAAAAACTGTAATAGTGTCTCCCTGAATAGTCAGACTCCAATATATCTGTTTAAAAGATTCTGGTGTAGGCCACAAAAATATAACTGTGGTTTTGCAGTTCCAAGGGTCAAATCTCTGTATTATCCTTTTTTTGGCATTTTTTGCCTTAAAAAAACTATAATAGTGTCTCCCTGACTGGTCAGACACCAATATATCTGTTTAAAAGATTCTGGTGTAGGCCAGAAAAATATAACTGTGGTTTTGCAGTTCCACATTTCAAATCTCTGTATTATAAAGCCTTTAGTATTTTTTCCGTAAAGCAATATTGTAATAGTGTCTCCCTGATTGTCCAGACACAAATATATCTGTTTGAAAGAATCTGGTGTAGGCCTGAAAAATATAATTGTAGTTTTGCAGTTCCACGGGTAAAATCTCTGTATTATCCAGCTTTTGGTATTTTTTGCCATAAAAAAAAACAGTAATAGTGTCTCCCTGATTTTTCAGACACAAATATATCTGTTTGAAAGATTCTGGTGTAGGCCAGAAAAATATAACTGCGGTTTTGCAGTTCCACGGGTCAAATCCCTGTATTATCCAGCTTTTGGTATTTTTTCCGTAAAGAATAACAATAATATTGTCTCCCTGATTGTTCAGACACAAATATATCTGTTTGAAAGATTCTGGTGTAGGCCAGAAAAATATAACTGTGGTTTTGCAGTTCCACGGGTCATATCTCTGCTTTATCCTGTTTTTTGCATTTGTTGCCATAAAAAAAAACTGTAATAGTGTCTCCCTTACTGGTCAGACACCAATATATCTGTTTAAAAGAGTGTGGTGAAGGCCAGAAAAATAAAACTGTGGTTTTGCAGTTCCACAGGTCAAATCTCTGTATTATCCTGTTTTTGGCATTTTTTGCCTTAAAAAAACTGTAATAGTGTCTCCCTGACTTGTCAGACACTAATATATCTGTTTAAAAGAGTCTGGTGTAGGCCAGAAAAATATAACTGTGGTTTTGCAGTTCCACGGGTCAAATCTCTGTGTTATCCTGTCTTTGGCATTTTTTGTCGTATAAAAAAATGTAATAGTGTGTCTGTGACTGGTCCGACACCAATATATCTATTTAAAAGAGTCTGGAGAAGGCCAGAAAAATATAACTGTGGTTTTGCAGTTCCACGGGTCATATCTCTGTATTGTCCTTTTTTTGCCATTTTTTGACATAAAAAAAACTGTAATAGTGTCTCCCTGACTGGTCAGACTCCAATATATCTGTTTAAAAGATTCTGGTGTAGGCCAGAAAAATATAACTGTGGTTTTGCAGTTCCACGGGTCAAATCTCTGTATTATCCTTTTTTTGGCATTTTTGCTGTAAAAAAACTGTAATAGTGTCTCCCTGACTTGTCAGACACTAATAAATCTGTTTAAAAGAGTCTGGTGTAGGCCAGAAAAATATAACTGTGGTTTTGCAGTTCCACGGGTCAAATCTCTGTGTTATCCTGTCTTTGGCATTTTTTGTCGTATAAAAAAATGTAATAGTGTGTCTGTGACTGGTCCGACACCAATATATCTATTTAAAAGAGTCTGGAGAAGGCCAGAAAAATATAACTGTGGTTTTGCAGTTCCACATTTCAAATCTCTGTATTATCTAGCTCTTGGTATTTTTTCCGTAAAGAAAAACAGTAATAGTGTCTCCCTGATTGTTCAGACACAAATATATCTGTTTCAAAGAGTCTGGTGTAGGCCAGAAAAATATAACTGTGGTTTTGCAGTTCCACGGGTCAAATCTCTGTATTATCCTTTTTTTGGCATTTTTGCTATAAAAAAACTGTAATAGTGTCTACCTGACTGGTCAGACACCAATATATCTGTTTAAAAGAGCCAGGTGAAGGCCAGAAAAATATAACTGTGGTTTTGCAGTTCCACGTTTCAAATCTCTGTATTATCCAGCTTTTGGTATTTTTGCCGTAAAAAAACAGTAATAGTGTCTCCCTGACTGGTCAGTCACCAATATATCTGTTTAAAAGAGTCTGGTGAATACCAGAAAAATATAACTGTGGTTTTGCAGTTCCACGCTTCAAATCTCTGTATTATTCAGCTTTTGGTATTTTTTCCATAAAGAAAAACAGTAATAGTGTCTCCCTGATTGTTCATACACAAATATATCTGTTTGAAAGTTTCTGGTGTAGGCCAGAAAAATATAACTATGGTTTTGCAGTTCCACGGGTCAAATCTCTATTATCCAGCTTTTTGTATTTTTTCCGTAAAGAAAAACAGTAATAGTGTCTCCCTGATTGTTCAGACACAAATATATCTGTTTGAAAGATTCTGGTGTAGGCCAGAAAAATATAACTGTGGTTTTGCAGTTTCACGGGTCATATCTCTGTTTTATCCTGTTTTTTTGCATTTGTTGCCATAAAAAAAAACTGTAATAGTGTGTAATAGTGTCTCCCTGACTGGTCAGACACCAATATATCTGTTTAAAAGAGTCTGGCTTGGCCAGAATATTATAACTGTGGTTTTGCAGTTCCATGGGTCAAATCTCTGTATTATCCTGTTTTTGCCATTTTTTGCTGTAAAAAAAACCTGTAATAGTGTCTCCCTAACTGGTCATACACCAATATATCTGTTTAAAAGAGTCTGGTGTAGGCCAGAAAAATATAACTGTGGTTTTGCAGTTCCACGGTTCAAATCTCTGTGTAATACTGTTTTTGGCATTTTTTGCCGTAAAACAAACTGTAATAGTGTGTCCCTGACTGGTCAGACACCAATATATCTGTTTAAAAGAGTCTGATGAAGGCTAGAAAAATATAACTGTGGTTTTGCAGTTCCACGGGTCATATCTCTATATTGTCCTTTTTTGGCATTTTTTTGCCATAAAAAAAAAACCGTAATAGTGTCTCCCTGACTTGTCAGACTCCAATATATCTGTTTAAAAGATTCTGGTGTAGGCCAGAAAAATATAACTGTGGTTTTGCAGTTCCAATGGTCAAATCTCTGTATTATCCTTTTTTTGGCATTTTTTTGCTGTGAAAAAACTGTAATAGTGGCTCCCTGACTACACAGACACCAATATATCTGTTTGAAAGATTCTGGTGTAGGCCAGAAAAATATAATTGTGGTTTCGCAGTTCCATGGGTCAAATCTCTATTATCCATATTTTTGTATTTTTTCCATAAAGAAAAACAGTAATAGTGTCTCCCTGATTGTTCAGACACAAATATATCTGTTTGAAAGATTCTGGTGTAGGCCAGAAAAATATAACTGTGGTTTTGCAGTTTCACGGGTCATATCTCTGTTTTATCCTGTTTTTTGCATTTGTTGCCATAAAAAAAAACTGTAATAGTGTCTCCCTGACTGGTCAGACACCAATATATCTGTTTAAAAGAGTCTAGTTTGGCCAGAATATTATAACTGTGGTTTTGCAGTTCCATGGGTCAAATCTCTGTATTATCCTGTTTTTGGCATTTTTTGCTGTAAAAAAAACATGTAATAGTGTCCCCTGACTGGTCAGACACCAATATATCTGTTTAAAAGAGTCTGATGAAGGCTAGAAAAATATAACTGTGGTTTTGCAGTTCCACGGGGCATATCTCTGTATTGTCCTTTTTTTGGCATTTTTTGCCATAAAAAAAAACTGTAATAGTGTCTCCTTGACTTTTCAGACTCCAATATATCTGTTTAAAAGATTCTGGTGTAGGCCAGAAAAATATAACTGTGGTTTTGCAGTTCCAAGGGTCAAATCTCTGTATTATCCTTTTTTGGGCATTTTTTGCCGTGAAAAAACTGTAATAGTGGCTCCCTGACTACACAGACACCAATATATCTGTTTGAAAGATTCTGGTGTAGGCCAGAAAAATATAACTGTGGTTTCGCAGTTCCACGGGTCAAATCTCTATTATCCATCTTTTTGTATTTTTTCCGTAAAGAAAAAGAGTAATAGTGTCTCCCTGATTGTTCAGACACAAATATATCTGTTTGAAAGAATCTAGTGTAGGCCAGAAAAATATATCTGTGGTTTTGCAGTTCTACGGGTCATATCTCTGTTTTATCCTGTTTTTTGCATTTGTTGCCATAAAAAAAAAACTGTAATAGTGTCTCCCTGACAGGTCAGACACCAATATATCTGTTTAAAAGAGTCTGGTGTGGGCCAGAATAACATAATTGTGGTTTTGCAGTTCCACGGGTCAAATCTCTGTATTATCCTGTTTTTGGCATTTTTTGCCTTAAAAAAACTGTAATAGTGTCTCCCTGACTTGTCAGACACTAATATATCTGTTTAAAAGAGTCTGGTGTAGGCCAGAAAAATATAACTGTGGTTTTGCAGTTCCACGGGTCAAATCTCTGTGTTATCCTGTCTTTGGCATTTTTTGCCGTATAAAAAAATGTAATAGTGTCTCCGTGACTGGTCCGACACCAATATATCTATTTAAAAGAGTCTGGAGAAGGCCAGAAAAATATAACTGTGGTTTTGCAGTTCCACGGGTCATATCTCTGTATTGTCCTTTTTTTGCCATTTTTTGCCATAAAAAAAAACTGTAATAGTGTCTCCCTGACTGGTCAGACTCCAATATATCTGTTTAAAAGATTCTGGTGTAGGCCAGAAAAATATAACTGTGGTTTTGCAGTTCTAAGGGTCAAATCTCTGTATTATCCTTTTTTTTGGCATTTTTTACCGTAAAAAAACCGTAATAGTGTTTCCCTGACTGGTCAGACACCAATATATCTGTTTAAAAGATTCTGGTGTAGGCCAGAAAAATATAACTGTGGTTTTGCAGTTCCACATTTCAAATCCCTGTATTATCCAGCTTTTGGTATTTTTTCCGTAAAGAAAAACAATAATATTGTCTCCCTGATTGTTCAGACACAAATATATCTGTTTGAAAGATTCTGGTGTAGGCCAGAAAAATATAACTGTGGTTTGGCAGTTTCACGGGTCAAATATCTGTATTATCCTGTTTTGGGCATTTTTTGCCGTAAAAAAAAACAGTAATACTGTCTCCCTGACTGGTCAGGCACCAATATATCTGTTTAAAACAGTCTGGTGTAGGCCAGAAAAATATAACTGTGGTTTTGAAGTTCCACTGTTCAAATCTCTGTATTATCAAGCTTTTGGTATTTTTTCCGTAGGGAAAAACTGTAATAGTGTCTCCCTGATTGTTCAGACACAAATATATCTGTTTGAAAGATTCTGGTGTGGGCCAGAAAAATATACCTGTAATTTTGCAGTTCCACTTTTCAACTCTCTGTATTATCCAGCTTTTGGTATTTTTTGCCGTAAAAAAAAACAGTAATAGTGTCTCCCTGACTGGTCAGTCACCAATATATCTGTTTAAAAGAGTCTTGTGAATCCCAGAAAAATATAACTATGGTTTTGTAGTTCCACACTTCAAATCTCTGTGTTATCCAGCTTTTTATATTTTTTCTGTAAGGAAAAACAGTGATAGTGTCTCCCTGATTGTTCATACACAAATATATCTGTTTGAAAGATTCTGGTGTAGGCCAGAAAAATATAATTGTGGGTTTGCAGTTGCACGGGTCATATCTCTGTATTATCCTGTTTTTGGCATTTTTTGACATAAAAAAAACTGTAATAGAGTCTCCCTGACTGGTCAGACACCAATATATCTGATTAAAAGAGTATGGTGTAGGCCAGAAAAATAAAACTGTGGTTTTGCAGTTTCACGGGTCAAATCTCTGTATTATCCTTTTTTTGGCATTTTTTGCCGTAAAAAAAACAGTAATAGTGTCTCCCTGACTGGTCAGACACCAATATATCTGATTAAAAGAGTCTGGTGTAGGCCAGAAAAATATAACTGTGGTTTTGCAGTTCCACATTTCAAATCTCTGTATTATCCAGCTTTTGGTATTTTTTCCGTATAGAAAAACAGTAATAGTGTCTCCCTGATTGTTCAGACACAAATATATCTGTATGAAAGAGTCTGGTGTAGGCCAGAAAAATATTACTGTGGTTTTGCAGTTCCACGTGTCAAATCTCTGTATTATCCTTTTTTTGGCATTTTTTGCTGTAAAAAAACTGTAATAGTGTCTACCTGACTGGTCAGACACCAGTATATCTGTTTAAAAGAGCCAGGTGAAGGCCAGAAAAATATAACTGTGGTTTTGCAGTTCCACGTTTCAAATCTCTGTATTATCCAGCTTTTGGTATTTTTTGCCGTAAAAAAACAGTAATAGTGTCTCCCTGACTGGTCAGTCACCAATATATCTGTTTAAAAGAGTCTGGTAAATACCAGAAAAATATAACTGTGGTGTTGCAGTTCCACGCTTCAAATCTCTGTATTATCCAGCTTTTGGTATTTTTTCCATAAAGAAAAACAGTAATAGTGTCTCCCTGATTGTTCATACACAAATATATCTGTTTGAAAGTTTCTGGTGTAGGCCAGAAAAATATAACTATGGTTTAGCAGTTCCACGGGTCAAATCTCTATTATCCAGCTTTTTGTATTTTTTCCGTAAAGAAAAACAGTAATAGTGTCTCCCTGATTGTTCAGACACAAATATATCTGTTTGAAAGTTTCTGATGTAGGCCAGAAAAATATAACTATGGTTTAGCAGTTCCACGGGTCAAATCTCTATTATCCAGCTTTTTGTATTTTTTCCGTAAAGAAAAACAGTAATAGTGTCTCCCTGATTGTTCAGACACAAATATATCTGTTTGAAAGATTCTGGTGTAGGCCAGAAAAATATAACTGTGGTTTTGCAGTTTCACGGGTCATATCTCTGTTTTATCCTGTTTTTTGCATTTGTTGCCATAAAAAAAAACTTTAATAGTGTCTCCCTGACTGGTCAGACACCAATATATCTGTTTAAAAGAGTCTGGTGTGGCCAGAATATTGTAACTGTGGTTATGCAGTTCCATGGGTCAAATCTCTGTATTATCCTGTTTTTGGCATTTTTTGCCGTAAAAAAAAACCTGTAATAGTGTCTCCTGACTGGTCAGACACCAATATATCTGTTTAAAAGAGACTGGTGTAGGCCAGAAAAATATAACTGTGGTTTTGCAGTTCCACGGGTCAAATCTCTGTATTATCCTGTTTTTGGCATTTTTTGCCATAAAAAAAACTGTAATAGTGTGTCCCTGACTGGTCAGACACCAATATATCTGTTTAAAAGAGTCTGATGAAGGCTAGAAAAATATAACTGTGGTTTTGCAATTCCACGTGTCATATCTCTGTATTGTCCTTTTTTTGGCATTTTTTGCCATAAAAAAAAAACTGTAATAGTGTCTCCCTGACTTGTCAGACTCCAATATATCTGTTTAAAAGATTCTGGTGTAGGCCAGAAAAATATAACTGTGGTTTTGCAGTTCCAAGGGTCAAATCTCTGTATTATCCTTTTTTTGGCATTTTTTTGCCGTGAAAAAACTGTAATAGTGGCTCCCTGACTACACAGACACCAATATATCTGTTTGAAAGATTCTGGTGTAGGCCAGAAAAATATAACGGTGGTTTCGCAGTTCCACGGGTCAAATCTCTATTATCCATCTTTTTGTATTTTTTCCGTAAAGAAAAACAGTAATAGTGTCTCCCTGATTGTTCAGGCACAAATATATCACTTTGAAAGATTCTGGTGTAGGCCAGAAAAATATAACTGTGGTTTTGCAGTTCCACGGGTCATATCTCTGTTTTATCCTGTTTTTTGTATTTGTTGCCGTAAAAAAAAAAACTGTAATAGTGTCTCCCTGACAGGTCAGACACCAATATATCTGTTTAAAAGAGTCTGGTGTGGGCCAGAATAATATAACTGTGGTTTTGCAGTTCCACAGGTCAAATCTCTGTATTATCCTGTTTTTGGCATTTTTTGCCTTAAAAAAACTGTAATAGTGTCTCCCTGACTTGTCAGACACTAATATATCTGTTTAAAAGAGTCTGGTGTAGGCCAGAAAATATAACTGTGGTTTTGCAGTTCCACGGGTCAAATCTCTGTGTTATCCTGTCTTTGGCATTTTTTGCCGTATAAAAAAATGTAATAGTGTCTCCGTGACTGGTCAGACACCAATATATCTGTTTAAAAGAGTCTGGTGAAGCCCAGAAAAATATAACTGTGGTTTTGCAGTTCCATGGGTCATATCTCTGTATTGTCCCTTTTTTGGCATTTTTTACCATAAAAAAAAACTGTAATAGTGTCTCTCCCTGACTGGTCAGACACCAATATATCTGTTTAAAAGATTCTGGTGTAGGCCAGAAAAATATAACTGTGGTTTTGCAGTTCCACGGGTCAAATCTCTGTATTATCCTTTTTTTGGCATTTTTTGCCATAAAAAAAACTGTAATAGTGTCTCCCTGACTGGTGAGACACCAATATATCTGTTTAAAAGAGTCTGGTGTAGGTCTGAAAAAAATATCTGTGGTTTTGTAGTTCCACGTTTCAAATTTCTGTATTATCAAGCTTTTGGTATTTTTTCCGTAAAGAAAAACAGTAATAGTTTCTCCCTGATTGTTCAGACACAAATATGTCTGTTTGAAATATTCTGGTGTAGGCCAGAAAAATATAACTGTGGTTTTGCAGTTCCACGGGTCAAATCTCTGTATTATCCTTTTTTTGTCATTTTTTGCCGTAAAAAAAACTGTAATAGCGTCTACCTGACTGGTCAGACACCAATATATCTGTTTAAAAGAGTCTGGTGTAGGCCTGAAAAATATAACTGTGGTTTTGCAGCTCTACGGTGCAAATCTCTGTATTATCAAGCTTTTGGTATTTTTTCCATAAAGAAAAACTGTAATAGTGTCTCCCTGATTGTTCAGACACAAATATATCTGTTTGAAAGGTTCTGGTGTAGGCCAGAAAAATATAACTGTGGTTTTGCAGTTCCACGGTTAAAATCTCTGTATTATCCTGTTTTTGGCATTTTTAGCCATAAAAAAAACTGTAATAGTGTCTCCCTGACTGGTCAGACACAAATATATCTGTGTAAAATAGTCTGGTGTTGGCCAGAAAAATATAACTGTGGTTTTGCAGTTCCACGGGTCAAATCTCTGTATTATCCAGCTT
Source organism: Phyllobates terribilis (assembly GCF_046119375.1). Lineage (NCBI taxonomy): Eukaryota > Metazoa > Chordata > Amphibia > Anura > Dendrobatidae > Phyllobates > Phyllobates terribilis. Next base: position 38,143,593 of record NW_027362772.1, on the reverse strand, counting down.
TTTGTATTTTTTGCCGTAAAAAAAAACAGAAATAGTGTCTCCCTGACTGCTCAGACACCAATATATCTGTTTAAAAGAGTCTGGTGAAGGCCAGAAAAATGTAACTGTGGTTTTGCAGTTCCACTGGTTAAATCTCTGTATAGTCCTTTATTTGGCATTTTTTGCCATAAAAAAAAAAAACTGTAATAGTTTCTCCCTGACTGGTCAGACACCAATATATCTGTTTAAAAGAGTCTGGTGTAGGCCAGAAAAATATAACTGTGGTTTTGCAGTTCTACTGGTCAAATCTCTGTATTATCAAGCTTTTGGTTTTTTTTCCGTAAAGAAAAACAGTAATAGTGTCTCCCTGATTGTTCATACACAAATATATCTGTTTGAAAGATTCTGGTGTAGGCCAGAAAAATATAACTGTGGTTTTGCAGTTCTACGGGTCAAATCTCTGTATAATCCAGCTTTTGGTATTTTTTGCCGTAAAAAAAAACAGAAATAGTGTCTCCCTGACTGGTCATATACCAATATATTTGTTTAAAAGAGTCTGGTGAAGGCCAGAAAAATATAACTGTTGCTTTGCAGTTCTACTGGTCAAATCTCTGTATTATCCAGCTTTTGGTATTTTTTCCGTAAAAAAAAAAACAGTAATAGTGTCTCCCTGATTGTTCAGACACCAATATATCTGTTTGAAAGATTCTGGTGTAGGCCAGAAAAATATAGCTGTGGTTTTGAAGTTCCACGGTACAAATCTTTGTATTTTCCACTTTTTGGCATTTTTTACATAAAAAAAACAGTTTGAGTGTGTCGCTGACTGTTCAGTCCCAAATATACTGTATCTATTAAAAAAGTCTGGTATACGCCAATAAATTAGAACTGTGGTTTTGCAGTTCCACTGTTCAAATCTCTGTATTATCCAGCTTTTGGCCTGTTTTTCGTAAAAAAAAAAAAAAAATAGTGTCTCCCTGTCTGTTCAGTCACAAATATATCTGTTTTAAAGATTCTGGTGTAGGCCAGAGAAAAAGATCTGTGGTTTTCCTCTTCCACTGTTCTAATCTCCTTTTTATTACCCTTTTTCCATTGATAGTGCAAGTGTAAGCTATTTTACTTAATTTACAATTAGCAAGGCGGGTGGCAAGGGACGTGGAACTGGACGTTCTGGTGATGGTGCGTGTAGAGGATGGGGCCGTGGCCAAGGTGAAAATGTGCCACAACCAACAGCCACATCTTATCGCTCCCCCTTCTTGACCGAATTACTAGGGAACCACACTACAACACGAGTATTGCGAACTGATCAGTGTGAACAGGTTATTAATTGGATAGCAGATAATACTTCCAGTTACCTGGGCACCACCACCTCCGGTCTGTCTTCCACACGGTCAAGTTTTAGTAGCCGTGAGTCTCGACCGCATACTCCTCCTCACTCTGATGCTCCTTCCTCCCACCATGCCGAGTGTCGTCAGACAGCAACTGATCCCACACTTGGATACTCTGAAGAGCTGTTCACTGGTCCATTTCCCGATTTCTGCCCCTCGCCTGCTCTACTTGAAGTGGTGGAAGAGGAGATCCTATATAGCGATGCCCAAATATTTGAACAGCCACGACCACAAGAAGTCGACGCTGGCAATTTGTCACAAGAGGTGGACGATGGCGAGACACAATTGCCACGAAGTGAGGGGGAGGATCGTGGTGCGCAAATGGAAGAGGAGGAGGTGGTGGATGATCTAGTCACTGACCCAACGTGGCCGGAGGACATGCAGAGCGAGGCCAGCAGCACACAGGGGGAGGGAGGCAGAGTACCCCAACAGGCAGGAAGAAGCAGTGTGGTGGCCACACACAGAAGGCGGGCAACAGTTCCCCGTAACACCAACACGAGGGACGTTGCCAGTAAAAATTGGAAGGGCTTCCAGAATCTGGAATTTTTTTAAAGACTCTACTGATAACCCCAAAATGGCCATTTGTACCACCTGCCATGCAAGCATCAGCAGGGGTGACAAAACTACCAGCCTGACCACCACAAGTATGATCAGGCAGATGTCAGCAAAGCACCCGACTTTGTGGGGCAAACCCCAGGGTCCACGACCAGTGTCAGCGGGTGTCACCACTGCTTCTTCCGCTGTTGTGCGTGTAACCGAACCCCCTGTTGTACGTGCAAGGCAATCCCCTGTCCATACTGCATGCAAAGATGCCCCCTCCTCTCAGTCTTCACTTGTTAAGGCAGTTTCTCAAGAAACAGCATCAACGTCCACGTCCACGTCCCACCGCAGCGTTCAATTGTCCATATCCCAGACCTTTGAACTAAAGCGCAAATTCGCAGCCAACGCCCCACAGGCCACAGTCCTAAATTCACACATTTCATGACTGCTTGCATTGGAAATGCTGCCTTTTAGGCTGGTGGAGATGGAACCCTTCCGCAACCTTATGGCGGTGGCTGTCCCTCGGTACTCGGTCCCCAGCCGACACTATTTTGCCCGGTGTGCCATCCCATCACTACACAAGCACGTGTCCCAAAACATCTGCCGTGCACTCAACAGCGCAGTTACTGGGAGAGTCCACCTCTCAACGGACACGTGGACAAGTGCTTGTGGCCAGGGATGGTACATCTCCCTGACGGCACACTGGGTAAACATAGTGGAAGCTGGGACCCAGTCGGACCTTGGGACGGAACAAATCCTCCCCACACCGATGATTGCGGGCCCTATGTCAATCAGAGTTGCCCCCACAGTGTACAGCTCCTGCGCATCATCCTCCTCCTCATGTTCAGCCTTCATCTCAGATATCACATCAGTTACAAGCTGGAAGCACTGCAGTACTGCCTCAGCCAAGCGGCAACAGGCGGTGCTGAAACTCATAAGCTTAGGTGAGAAACCTCACACTGCTTGTGAGTTGTGGACAGCTGTGAAAGAGCAGGCATATCTGTGGCTGAGATCGCTGAACCTACATCCAGGCATGGTCGTGTGTGACAATGGCCGTAAACTGGTGGCGGCTCTGAGGCGAGGCGAGATCACACACGTACCATGCCTGGCTCATGTGCTTAACCTTGTGGTTCAGCGTTTTCTTAAGTCGTACCCCGAGTTGCCTGATCTGCTCGTCAAAGTATGTCACCTTTCAGCTCATCTTCGCAAGTCGGCTACAGCTTACGCCGCCCTTGATGAGTTGCAACAGCGTTTGCAGCTACCGGCACACAGACTGGTGTGTGATGTCCCCACACATTGGAACTCTACCCTCCACATGTTGCAAAGGATTTGAGAGCAGAAGAGAGCAGTTGTGGAGTACCAGCTGCAACAAGGCGGTCGATATTCAGGTCAGACTCCACACATAAGACCTCAGGAGTGGACCTGGATGGCAGACATATGTACCATCCTGACAAACTTTGAGGAGTCCACCAAGATGGTGAGTGGCGATGACGCCATCATTGGCATCAGCATCCCACTTGTCTGTCTTTTGCAACGTTCTTTGCAGAGAATTAAAGAGGAGGTATTGCAGCCAGAGTATGATGAGATGGATCAAGAAGACGTAGTGGGCGATTACACAGAGCCCAGCCTCATCTCATCCCAAGGTGCATTGGGGGACAATGAGGGAGAGGAGGAGGAGGAGTAGGAGGAGGAAGAACAGGAGCTGGTATCATGCACTGTAGATGGTAGTACCTGTACAACTGTCATACCGTCGGTTCAGCGTGGGTGGCCAGAGGACAGGGGGGAGGAGGAGGAGGAGAAGGAGGAGAGCATGGTCAGTCGTCATCTTGGTGAGGACACGGTAGTCTAGTCCGTTACCAGTCTGTCACGCATGGCTGGCTTTATGTTACACTGCCTTAACCGTGACCCTCGCATTGTAAAAATGTTGGGTGACAGTCATTACTGGTTGGTGACACTTTTAGACCCCCGCTACAAGGAGAACTTTCACTCTCTTATTCCTGAGGTGGAGAGGTCTACAAAAAGGGGGCAGTACCAGAAGGCCCTTGCTGCAGAACTGCTAAAAAATTCCCATCTGAACACGCTAGCGGCAGAGGTCACAGTTCGTTGCCCAGCCATGGCGTACAGGCGAGAGAGACACAACTCCAATCCAGCAGAGGGAGGGGAACACTGTCAACGTTCTGGGACATCAAAAGATGGTGAGGGAGTACCTTGCCTACCGTACCAGCGTCCTCCTTGGTTCCTCTGTGCCGTTTAATAATTGGGTATCCAAGCTGGACACTTGGAATGAACTCGCTCTGTATGCCTTGGAGGTCCTCTCCTGCCCTGCCGCTAGCGTGTTATCGGAGCTTGTTTTTAGTGCCGCTGTGGGAATTATAAAAGCAAAGCGCACTCGCCTGTCAACTGACAATGCTGACAAGCTGACCCTTATCAAAATGAACAAGGGCTGGATTGGGCCAGACTGCTCATCATCACCAAATGACAGCAGAGTAACATAAAGTTAAATCCACTGTGTTATTTCGAAGGTGTATTCCCATGCACAGCTTCACACCCACACATGGGTATACGGTTCCTCATTTCGGCTGTAATTTGCTCTTCTCCTTATCCTCAGCCTCCACCAGCACTATACCACCAGGGTGAACTTGGTCCGTGTTGCCAGCATTGCAAGTTCCTCCGTCCTAATTTTTGGCAGCTTTTGCTTGTAAGGCATAGGCAAAGACTATGTGAGACCCACTCCCCAATAATGGGAATAATGTTTTTAAGATGCTGTACTGCATGGCTCTTCCAAGGGGCATTTAAACCATCTTGTTAAGCTACTGCAAACTCCACCACTCTTCCAAGGGGCATTAAAACCGTCTTGTTAAGCTACTGCGACCCCCACCACTTTTCCCAGGGGCATTAATACCTTCTTGTTAAGCTACTGCGACCTTCACCACTCTTCCAAGGGGCATTGATTTTGTTTTTATATTACACTGTGACCTCCACGTCTTTTCCAAAGGGCATTTAAACTGTCTTTTTAAGCTACTGTGACCTCCACCACTCTTCCAAGCGGCATTAAAACCGTCTTGTTAAGCTACTGCGACGTCCACGTCTATTCCAAGGGGCATTAAAACCATCTTGTTAAGCTACTGCGACCTCCACCACTTTTCCAAGGGGCATTAAAACCATCATGTTAAGCTACTGCGACCTCCACCACTTTTCCAAGGGGCATTAAAACATTAAAACATTAAAACCGTCTTTTTAAGCTACTGTGACCTCCACCAGTCTTCCAAGGGGCATTAAAACAGTCTTGTTAAGCTACTGCGACCTCCACCACATTTTCAAGAGGCATTGATATTGTCTTTTCATTCCACTGCGACCTCCACATCTCTTCCAAGGGGCATTAAAACCATCTTGTTAAGCTACTGCGACCTCCACCACTTCTCCAAGGGGCATTAAAACTGTCTTGTTAAGCTACTGCGACCTCCACCACTTTTCCAAGGGGCATTAAGACCATCTTGTTAAGCTACTGCGTTCTCCACCACTTTTCCAAGGGGCATTAAAACCTTCTTGTTAAGCTACTGCAACCTCCACCACTTTTCCCAGGGGCATTAAAACCATCTTGTTATGCTACTGTGACCTCCACGTCTCTTCCAATGGGCATTTAACCCGTCTTTTTAAGCTACTGTGACCTCCACCACTCTTCCAAGGGGCATTAAAACCGTCTTGTTAAGCTACTGCGACCTCCACCACATTTTCAAGGGGCATTGATACTGTCTTTTTAAGCTACTGTGACCTCCACCAATCTTCCAAGCGGCATTAAAACCGTCCTGTTAAGCTACTGCGACGTCCACGTCTATTCCAAGGGGCATTAAAACCATCTTGTTAAGCTACTGCGACCTCCACCACTTTTTTAAGGGGCATTAAAACCATCTTGTTAAGCTACTGCGACCTCCACCACTTTTCCAAGGGGCATTAGAACCGTCTTTTTAAGCTACTGTGACCTCCACCAGTCTTCCAAGGGGCATTAAAACCGTCTTGTTAAGCTACTGCGACCTCCACCACATTTTCAAGAGTCATTGATATTGTCTTTTCATTCCACTGCGACCTCCACTTCTCTTCCAAGGGGCATTAAAACCATCTTGTTAAGCTACTTCGACCTCCACCACTTCTCCAAGCGGCATTAAAACTGTCTTGTTAAGCTGCTGCAACCTCCACCACTTTTCCCAGGGGCATTAAAACCGTCTTGTTAAGCTACTGCGACCTCCACCACTCTTCCAAGGGGCATTGATATTGTCTTTTTATTCCACTGTGACCTCCACGTCTCTTCCAAGGGGCATTTAAACCGTCTTTTTAAGCTACTGTGACCTCCACCACTCTTACAAGGGGCATTAAAACCGTCTTGTTAAGCTACTGCGACCTCCACCACATTTTCAAGGGGTATTGATATTGTCTTTTTATTCCACTGCGACCTCCATCGCTCTTCCAAGGGGCATTAAAACCGTCTTTTTAACCTACTGTGACCTCTACCACTCTTCCAAGGGGCATTAAAACCGTCTTGTTAAGCTACTCTGTCCTCCACCACTCTTCCAAGGGGCATTAAAACCGTCTTGTTAAGCTACTGCAACCTCCATCACTTTTCCAAGGGGCATAAAAACCGTCTTGTTAAGCTACTGTGACCTCCACCACTCTTCCAAGGGGCATTAAAACTGTATTTTTAAGCTACTGTGACTTCCATCAGTCTTCCAAGGGGCATTAAAACTGTCTTGTTAAGCTACTGCGACCTCCACCACATTTTCAAGGGGCATTGATATTGTCTTTTTATTCCACTGCGACCTCCACGTCTCTTCCAAGGGACATTAAAACTGTCTTGTTAAGGTACTGCGACCTCCACCACTTCTCCACGTGGCATTAAAACAGTCTTGTTAAGCTACTGCGACCTCCACCACTTTTTCAAGCGGCATTAAAACCGTCTTGTTAAGCTACTGCGACGTCCACGTCTATTCCAAGGGGCATTAAAACCATCTTGATAAGCTACTGCGACCTCCACCACTTTTCCAAGGGGCATTAAAACCATCTTGTTAAGCTACTGCGACCTCCACCACTTTTCCAAGGGGCATTAGAACCGTCTTTTTAAGCTACTGTGACCTCCACCAGTCTTCCAAGGGGCATTAAAACCGTCTTGTTAAGCTACTGCGACCTCCACGACATTTTCAAGAGGCATTGATATTGTCTTTTCATTCCACTGCGACCTCCACATCTCTTCCAAGGGGCATTAAAACCATCTTGTTAAGCTACTTCGACCTCCACCACTTCTCCAAGCGGCATTAAAACTGTCTTGTTAAGCCACTCTGACCTCCACCACTCTTCCAAGGGGCATTAAATCCGTCTTGTTAAGCTACTGCGTCCTCCACCACTTTTCCAAGGGGCATTATAACCTTCTTGTTAAGCTACTGCAACCTCCACCACTTTTCCCAGGGGCATTAAAACCGTCTTGTTAAGCTACTGCGACCTCCACCACTCTTCCAAGGGGCATTGATATTGTCTTTTTATTCCACTGTGACCTCCAAGTCTCTTCCAAGGGGCATTTAAACCGTCTTTTTAAGCTACTGTGACCTCCACCACTCTTCCAAGGTGCATTAAAACCGTCTTGTTAAGCTACTGCGACCTCCACCACATTTTCAAGGGGTATTGATATTGTCTTTTTATTCCACTGCGACCTCCACCGCTCTTCCAAGGGGCATTAAAACCGTCTTTTTAACCTACTGTGACCTCTACCACTCTTCCAAGGGGCATTAAAACCATCTTGTTAAGCTACTCTGACCTCCACCACTCTTCCAAGGGGCATTAAAACCGTCTTGTTAAGCTACTGTGACCTCCACCACTCTTCCAAGGGGCATTAAAACTGTATTTTTATGCTACTGTGACCTCCATCAGTCTTCCAAGGGGCATTAAAACTGTTTTGTTATGCTACTGCGACCTCCACCACATTTTCAAGGGGCATTGATATTGTCTTTTTATTCCACTGCGACCTCCACGTCTCTTCCAAGGGGCATTAAAACTGTCTTGTTAAGCTACTGCGACCTCCACCACTTCTCCACGTGGCATTAAAACAGTCTTGTTAAGCTACTGCGACCTCCACCACTTTTTCAAGGGGCATTAAAACTGTCTTGTTAAGCTACTGCGACCTCCACCACATTTTCAAGGGGCATTGATATTGTATTTTTATTCCACTGCGACCTCCACCGATCTTCCATGGGGCATTAAAACCATCTTTTTAAGCTGCTGTGACTTCCACCACTCCTCCAAGGGGCATTAAAACCATCTTATTAAGCTACTGTGACCTCCACCAATCTTCCAAAGGACGTTAAAACAGTCTTGTTTAGCTACTGCGACCTCCACCACTTTTCCAAGGGGCATTAAAACTGTCTTGTTAAGCTACTGCATCCTCCACCGCTCTACCAAGGGGCATTAAAACCGTCTTTTCAAGCTACTGTGACCTCCACCAATCTTCCAAGGGGCATTAAAATCGTCTTGTTAATCTAATGCGACCTACACCACATTTTCAAGGGGCATTGATATTGTCTTTTTATTCCACTGCAACCTCCACGTCTCTTCCAAGGGGCATTTAAAGAGTCTTTTTAAGTTACTGCGTATTCCACCACTCTTCCAATGGGCATTAAAACCGTCTTGTTAAGCTACTGCGACCTCCACCACATTTTCAAGAGGCATTGATATTGTCTTTTTATTCCACTGCAACCTCCACCGCTCTTCCAAGGGGCATTAAAACCGTCTTTTTAAGCTACTGTGACCTCCACCACTCTTCCAAGGGGCATTAAAACCGTCTTCTTAAGCTACTGTGACCTCCACCACTCTTCCAAGGGGCATTAAAACCATCTTGTTAAGCTATTGCGACCTCCACCACTTTTCCAAGGGGCATTAAAACCGTCTTGTTAAGCTACTGTGACCTCCACCTCTCTTCAAAGGGGCATTAAAACAGTCTTGTTAAGCTATTGCGACCTCCAACACTTTTTCAAGGGGCATTAAAACCGTCTTGTTAAGCCACTGCGACCTCCACCACTTTTCCAAGGGGCATTAAAACCATATTGTTAAGCTATTGCGACCTCCACGTCTCTTCCATGGGGCATTAAAACCATTTTGTTAAGCTACTGCGACCTCCACCACATTTTCAAGGGGCATTGATATTGTCTTTTTATTCCACTGCGGCCTCCACGTCTCTTCCAAGGGGCATTAAAACCATCTTGTTAAGCTACTGCGACCTCCACCACTTCTCCAAGGGGCATTAAAACTGTCTTGTTAAGCTACTTCTACCTCCACCACTTTTTCAAGGGGCATTAATACCGTCTTGTTAAGCTACTGTGACCTCCACCAGTCTTCCAAGTTGCATTAAAACCGTCTTGTTAGGCTACTGCGACCTCCACAACTACTCCAAGGGGCATTAAAATCGTCTTGTTAAGCTATTGCGACCTCCACCACTTTTCCAAGGGGAATTAAAATCGTCTTGTTAAGCTACTGCGACCTCCATGTCTCTTCCAAGGGGCATTAAAATCGTCTTGATAAGCTACTGCGACCTCTACCACTTCTCCAAGGGGCATTAAAACAGTCTTGTTAAGCTACTGTGACCTCCACCTCTCTTCCAAGGGGCATTAAAACATAGTGTTGAGCCACCCCCGTAGTGTTCGGGTTCGGTTCGGTTCGTCGAACACCGGGATGTTCGAGGAACTGTTCGTCGAACTGTTCGTCGAACACCTTAGAACACCGTCGAACACCGTTAAAACCAATGGCAGGCAAACAAAAACACATAGAAACACATAGAAAACACCTGCAAAGGTGTCCATAAGCTGACAAACTGCTCAGAAGACACTCTCTTTAAAAAAGCCGGCCGGCAAATTCAGCAGCGGCATACACCGGTACCCGACAATTTAGACAAGAAGGAATAGAGCATCACACATAGATTAGATAGATAGAAACATGTCAGTCACACATATAAGAAGCACAGTGACAGTGTTGGTTACTGCACTTGTCATTTGGTGTAAAGGATTTATTAAAAAAAATATTAGTGTTTTCATGCACCGTCTCTTTAAAAAAGCCGGCCGGCAATTCAGCAGCGGTACCCGACAATTTAGAACAGAAAGATAGAGCATCACACATAGATTAGATAGATAGAAACATGTCAGTCACATATATATGAAGTACAGTGATAGTGTTGGTTACTGTACTTGTCATTTAGTATTAAAATAAAGGATTTATTATTAAAAAAATTGGCGTGGGGTTCCCCTTAATTTTAGGCTCTAGCGGAGGTTAAGCAGACGGCTGGGGCAGATGTTTGAAGCCTGGGAAGGGGGTAATACCCACGGAGCTTCCCAGGCTACTAATATGAGCCCCCAGCTGAATACATAGCCTTTACTAGCTATTAAAATGGGGGACCCCCCCAAAAAAATGACGTGGGGTCCCCCCTAATTTAATAGCTAGCAAAGGCTAGGCAGACAGCTGGGGGCTGATATTAATAGCCCAGGAAGGGAGCCATGAATATTGGCCCCCTCCCAGGCTAGAAACACCAGCCGTCAGCCGCCCCAGAAATGGCGCATTCATAGGATGCGCCAATTCTGGCACTTAGCCTCGCTCTTTCACGCTGCCCTGGTGCGGTGGCAGTGGGGTAATAGGGTTGGGGTTGATGTCAGCTTATAATGCCAGCTGACATCAAGCCCAGGTTAGTAATGGAGAGGCGTCTATAAGACACCCCCATTACTAACCCCATAGTCAAAGTTAAAAAAAACACAAACACCCAGAATAAAGTCCTTTAATTGAAATAAAGACACAATTCTTTATTGTTCTAAATTAAACCATACTTACCATCACGCCCATTCCAGCTGAAGCCAACGATCTCCTGCAATAAAAGAAAAATAATAAAGCAACCTCATCCTTACCTTTCCATGGTTCCCACGACAGCTTCAGCTCTGCTACATCGAGATAACAGGCTGGACCGCAGCAGAACGCTGCCATCCAGCCTGTCATCCCGCAGACACTGAGAAGCGCAGGCTTGCTTGCGCTGCTCAGCGTCTCTCTGTGACGACATCCAGATGAGCCGAGTTCATGTCCAATGAACTCGGCTCACCTCATGCACGTCACTGACAGCGTGGGAAAATTCTCACGCTGAAGCGCTGATTGCAGGAGAATTTTCCCACGCTGTCAGTGACGTGCAGGAGGTGAGCTGAGTTCATTGGACATGAGCTCACCTTATGCACGTCACTGACAGCGTGGGAAAATTCTCCTGCACTCAGCGCTTCAGCGTGGGAGAATTCTCACGCTGAAGCGCTGAGTGCAGGAGAATTCTCCCACGCTGTCAGTGACGTGCAGGAGGTGAGCTGAGTTCATTGGACATGAGCTCACCTTATGCACGTCACTGACAGCGTGGGAGAATTCTCCTGCACTCACCGCTTCAGCGTGAGAATTTTCCCACGCTGTCAGTGACGTGCATGAGGTGAGCCGAGTTCATTGGACATGAACTCGGCTCATCTGGATGTCGTCACAGAGAGACGCTGAGCAGCGCAAGCAAGCCTGCGCTTCTCAGTGTCTGCGGGATGAGAGGCTGGATGGCAGCGTTCTGCTGCGGTCCAGCCTGTCATCTCGATGTAGCAGAGCTGAAGCTGTCGTGGGAACCATGGAAAGGTAAGGATGAGGTTGCTTTATTCAAGTGCAAGCAAGCTAGCAGTGTGGTATTGCAGCCTGGGGGTGGGTGGGTGTCAGGATGCATACTTGCGCTTGCATTGCAAGGAATGGGGGAGATACAATTGAACACTGCCCTGGGACAAGGACTTGCATGGGGATAGTTGCAAGTCTGCATCTTCTGATGCGGAAAGGATCACTTCTGATGGGCACACTATTAGGCAGCGACCTGGGTGTCAGAGATGCTTCCAGGGGTCTTCCCCATGCTGTTCCAATGTCTTTTCAGCACTGTATGCATGTGTTACACAGCACATGGCCAGATAAGATTGTAAAATGTTAAAACGACATTTCCCGGTGAATGCATTTGTCACGGTTTAAAGCAATACAAAATTGCAAAAACGCATAAAAAATTCTACTTGTGAACATAGCCCAAGGTGTGGAGGAGTATTTTTGTTTTTGGTTACTTATTTTACCTTATACACAAGTCTTTACCCTGGAATGGAAGTTCCTTAACATATTTCACAGGAAAACCGTTTCAGGTTCGTTTTTGAACGTTTTATTGTGAGCCCGTAAATGTGGCTTAATACCTCTGACCATGTTGTTGACAGCAGTGACCAGGGGGTCAGAAATGCTTCCTGGGGCGATGCCCATGCTGTCCCCATGTCTTTTGAGCACTGTCACTATCGTTTTGGGCACTTTATAGGCTTTCTACAGACTGCCGGGGGTGCCGCCGCAAAAATACTCGGGTCTCCCATAGACTAACATTGGGCTCGTTGCTCGGGTCGAGCACCCGAGTATCACAGCGAGCTCGGCCCGAGCTTCGAGCACCCGAGCATTTTAGTGCTCGCTCAACACTAGTATCTATAAATGAGTCACTGGGGTAAAGCTTGTAGACTTCTTCAGAGTGGTCTGTAACTAATTCAACATTAATTAGAGTCAGGACCTGCGCCCCACACAGAGTAAGTTCCTGGGACCCGACGCCGCCTGACAAGATCCGAGGTCTGGATACCCACACCCCAAATGTTAGAGACTACCATCAACGGTCAAGCCAAGAAGAGCTGAGAGATGACTACCACAGGAGAGACACGCCAGCAACAGCGGAGGAATCGAGGAAGTGAACAGGGCCGTCACTTCCAATTTCCACTCACGGTACCGGGGACAGTTGGAATTAGGATTTCAGGTTGGGAGGGGGCCATATGGTGCGTGGGAGGCTAAACGGGAGTTGATAGACTTTATCCGGAAGAGATTTGCGGCCTAGCGGGAATAACCGGTGACCCCCGCTAGGGCCATACCAAGAAAACTCACCTGGTGACTCCCACAACTGGGTGCATCACACTTATGCAGAGAACTTGACCCTTATTCACTGAAACTGTTTCTCATTGTTATTCCAAGTTGTTGTTTATTATCCTTGTTACTAACCCCCTTGCATAATACTTGTTCTACATATAAAGTGGTTTTAGCAATCCCTGACTGTTCCCGCCTTGTGTCTCTGTGCGTTGCATCCCGGCATCTGCTTTACATTTGGCATAGTCAGCAGGATGCAACATTCAGTTACAGAGATGACGGCCAAGTCCAGCAGGGGACATATACCCTTGGGGGCGATGCTCAGCCACCTTCCTAAGTTTACAGGGAGCAGCTTGTCACTGTGGGACTGGGTAGAAAGACTGAGAAGTATGCTACACATGTATGCCCTGGCCCCTCTCGCACAGGCTGAGCAGGCCCTCCTAACCCTTGATGGAGAGGCCCCGCAGACTATGATGTACTGCGCACCTGGGGACCGCGATACCGTGGTAAAAGTTTTAAAAATATTAGAGGATATGCACGGTGACACCACAGACCTGGGACACTTACGTCTGCGGCTGTTTCCGCGGGTCCAAGGGGAAAATGAGACAATAAACCAATATGTTATTGCATTACAGGAACTGACAGCCCATATCGTCAAGAAGGCTCGAGATGATAACCGAGGACTAGGGCAATTAGACAAAGTGTTACGGGACCAACTGATTGCTGGCCTGAAGGACCCCTCCCTGAGATTAATTCTAAAGGAGAGACCACATCTGAGTCCTGATCTTGGCTTCTTGGAGGTCGGGGCCGAAGCAAGGGTCCTGGAGAACGAGGTTCCTGTTCTCAAGGCCGCAGTCCAGAGCTCTGAAGTGACTACTCCTGAATTAACCCACAAAGAGCCCGACTGGGTACAGGAGATACGTCAAGAGATCCGGGATATCCGAGGTGAGCTGCAAGAAACTAAGGGGACCATCTCGGCCCTCTCCTGGACAGACCGCACAGCCCCAAGTGGATGGAGGTCAGAGCAAGAGAAGCGTTCCTACCGTACTCCACCACATCATATACCCAGCCCATCAGAGGAGAAAAGGCCAGAGTGTTGGACCTTTGGAGGTAAAGGACATATCTCCAAAGACTGCCTAAATTGAGAAAGGAGAAGATGGAGCAGCCGTTAAACTAAGGTGCCCCACTGTCGTGGAGCATACCGTGGGGTTCCAAGCCTCAGAGAGTGGAAGGGGGAGCTTTGAGGACATTGTCTCTGAGAGGCTCATTATCTGAGCTGAATTTAATGGGCGACGGATTCATTGTTTAATGGCCTCAGGGTCTCAGGTGACTACTATGCCTGAGGCATATTTCCAAAATCATTTCCCTGAAGTTGCTCGCTCCTGGAAAGAACCCACTATCTGGATGGTGGCTGCTAATCAATTATCAATTCCAGTCGTGGGAGTAGTATGCGGGTGTATAATAATCGAGTTCATGCGACTACTGGCTACACCCCTTACATGTTGCTATTTGGGAGGAATGGACGAAAAATCACCGAACTGGAGCTAGAATCAGAAGACCCCTGCCCGGGCAGCAGCCCAAGTACCTGTATTCGGGAGCACCAACGCCAACTTCACATTGTGAGAAGGTTGGTTGAACAGAAGTTCCGGGAAGTGGAACATTCAAGTCGGCCCCCGACCTCGGGTGGACCACTCCAGTCAGGAGACCATGTGCTAGTGAGAGCCAAGCGACTCGGAAGTAAACTGGATCACCTTTGGGAGGCGATACATTATTGAGTGGTGAAGAAGGTCCACTCAGATAACCCCGGTCTACTAGGTCCAACCCGAAAGGGATGACACTAAGGCATCTAGGGTGTTGCACTGTAACATGCCCCCTCAAGAGGGGCAGTGAATAAATCAGGAGGCGATTTGCAATCCCCAGAGATTGACTCTTCAGGAACTCCAGAATCACTTTTGCAGGAGGAGCTCCGCCGGACTGGGCTGCCTAATGCTGGAATCCCCCCTAACCGGTTTGCCCAAGAGGAGTTTATCTGGTCTCAGATTCAACAGAAAACAGAAGAATATGCTCAACGCTTGTATGAACATGTGCTGCCTGAAAGGAGACGTCAACCCCGCAAGTAGTCCACTCACTCGAGGACTGGTGAGTAGTCATGGGCGAGCACTAAAATGCTCGGGGCCTCATTGCTCGGGTCGAAAAAATTGGAATGCTCAGGTGCTCGACCCGAGCTATGAGCCCAATGTAAGTCTATGGGAAAATCGAGCATTTTTCAAGCAGCTCCCCCGGCGGTCTGCAGAGGCCTAAAAATTTACCAAATCGAAGGGAACAGTGATCAAATGACAAGGGAACAGCATGGGGATGACCCCTGGAAGAATTTCTGACTCCCAGATCACTGCTGTGAACAATGTTATCAGAGGTATTACTCTATTTTTATGGACTCACAATAAAACATACAAAAACGAAACCAAAATGGATTTTCCTGGGAAATATGTTAAGGATCATCCTTTCCAGGGTAATGACTTGTATATAAGGCAAAATAAATAACCAATATCAAAAATACGCCTCCACACCTAGGGCTATGTTCACGCATAGTGTTTTTGATGCATTTTTGCGCTTTTGCATTGCTTTCAACCGTGACAAATGCATACACCGGGAGATGTCATTTTAACATTTTACAACCTTATCTGGCCATGTGGTGTGTGAGACATGATCAGACACATCGTGTTTCATTTATGAAGGAGGGACTCTTAAAGTCACAAAGCCTATTTTTATAGGGCCATCAGGCGGCCTTTACTATTCTTAAAGGGCCAGCAGTCGGCCCTCACTATTCTTAGAGAGCCATCAGACAGCTATGCTTTGTTGTTTCCATTACTAAAGAGTGGATCTCCCATACTGTTATTGATTATGCAGTGAGTGGCAGGGCAGCCAAAAATTTGGATGCAACCAATACCCCTTTATAAATTTTGGATGCACCCCAATACCCCTTTGAAGAGATTTAGAGGAAGGCCTCCTGAAAGCAATGTTCCCATTATTAGGAAGTGGGTCTCCCATACTGTTTGCCTATGCAGTGAATGCAAGAGTTGCCAAAAATTGGGAGGCACTCCAATGCCCCTTGGAAGAGATGTGGAGGTCAGAGGGCCTCCTGAATACAATGTTCCCATTATTAGGAAGTGGGTCTCCCATTGCGTTTGCCTATGCAGTGAATGCAAGAGTTGCCAAAAATATGGAGGCACTCCAATGCCCCTTGGAAGAGATGTGGAGGTTAGAGGACCTCCTGAATACAATGTTCTCATTATTAGGAAGTGGGTCTCCCATTGCGTTTGACTATGCAGTGAATGTAACGGCTTCCAAAAAGTTGGACCTACTCTAATGCTCCTTAGAAAAGACGTAGAGGAGGGCCTCCAGAAAAAAAATATTCCCATTATTAGGAAGAGGGTCTCCCATTGTGGTTTCCTATTCAGTGAATGCAAGGATTGCCAAAAATTTGAAGGCACTCCAATACCCTTTGGAAGAGAAGTGGAGGTCAGAGGACCTCCTGAAAACAATGTTCGCATTATTAGGAAGTGTGTCTCCCATTGTGTTTGCCTATGCAGTGAATTCAATGGCTGCCAAAAATTGGGAGGCACTCCAATACACATTGGAAAGGATGTGGAGGAGGGCCTCATAACAAAATGTTCCCATTAGAATGGAGCGGGTCTCCTATACCGGTAATGCCTATGCACTAAGCGTATTGGCTGACAAAAATGTAATCATGGGGGGTATACATGAACATACTGTATAAAAAAAAAATTTACGGGCATCATAAACACCCTGTAAAAAAATTATGTGGGTGTTACATCACGGACCACGGACACCCTGGTGTAATGGTGGTGGAGGATGAGGATGAGGAGAAGGAGGAGGACAAGAGCAAATTACCAAAATCAGGAAGTGTATACCCATGTGTGGGTGTGAAAAGGTGCATGGGAATACACCTCCCAAAAAAAGACACTGGATTTGAGTTTATGTTATGCTGCTGCACTAAAAACCCGCTCTGTTAAAACGCTAGCGGCAGGGCAACCCAGAACCTCCAAGGCGTAGAGAGCCAGTTCATTCCACGTGTCCTGCTTCGATACCCAATAATTTTAAGGCACAGAGGAATCTAGGAGGACATTGATATGGTCGGCAACGTCTTCCTTCAGCATCTTCCCAAACTTTGCACTCCTTGTGAGAGTACCCCACGCCTCAGAGCCTGTGCGATGGGAGGGGCTGAGAAAACTCTCCCAGAACTTTGACAGTGTTCCCCTGCCTCTGCTGTATTAGAGTTGTGTCTCTCTCGGCTGTACTCCTTGGTTGTCCAACGAACTAAGTCCTCTGCCGCCAGCGTTTTCAGATGGGAATTTTTTTAATAGTACCGCAACAAGAACCTTCTGATACGGCCCCATTTTTGTAGACCTGTCCGCCTCAGGAATACGAAATATAAAGTTCTCCTTGCAGCGTGGGTCTAGAAGTGTCACCAACCAGTAATGACTGTCACACAAAGTTTGGAGAACGCGAGGGTCATGGGAAAGGGAGAGTAACATAAACTCAGCCATGCGTGCCAGACTGCTAACAGGCAAGACTTCCGTGTCCTCACCAAGAGGATGACTGACCATGCTCTCCTCCTTCTCCTCCTCCATCCCCTCCACTCTTTCTTCAGGCCATCCATGCTGAACAGACGGTATGACAGTTGTGCAGGTAGTACCGTTTATAGCGCATGAAACTAGCTCCTCCTCTTCCTTATTGTCATCCAATCCAAGGTGGGATGAGATGAGGCTGGGCTGTGAGTAATCACCCTGTATGGTTAGTTGCTCTATCTCATCGTGCTCAACCTGCAATGCATCCTCTTTAATTGTGAGCAGAGCACATTTCAGAAGACAGAGAAGCAGGATGGTGACGGTAATTATGGCGTCATCGCCGCTCACCATCTTGGTGGAGTCCTCAATGTTTTGGAGGATGGTATATATGTCTGACATCCGTGTCTACTCCTGAGGTCTTATGTTTGGAGTCTGAACTGAATACCGACGGCCTTGTTGATGCTGGTAGACAACAACTGCCCTCTTCTTCTCACAAATCCTTCCCAACATCTGGAGCGTAGAGTTCCAACGCTTGGGGACATCACACACGAGTCGGTGAGCCGGAAGCTGCAAACACTGCTGAAGCACGGCAAGGGCGGCGGAAGCTGTAGCTTACTTTCTAAAATGGGCACACAGGCGGCGTACTTTGACAAGCAGATTCGGCAGCTCCGGGTAGGTTTTGAAAAACCGCTGAACCACGAGGTTAAGTACATGGGCCAGGCATGGTACATGTGTGAGCTCACCTTGCCTCAGAGCCGCTACCAGGTTTCGGCCATTGTCACACACCACCATGCCTTGCTCTAGGTTCAGCGGTGTCCGCCACAGATCTGCCTGCTCTATCAGAGCTGTCCACAACTCTTCAGCATTGTGCGGTTTGTCACCTAAGCATATTAGCTTCAGCACAGCCTGTTGCCGCTTGACTGAGGCAATGTTACAGTGCTTCCAGCTTGTGATTGATGTGGTCATTTCGGAAATGAAGGTTGAGGAGGAGGAGGAGGCTGAGGAGGATGAGGTGCAGGACCTGTAGATTGTAGACTGTGGGGGCAACCCTGATTGATCTTGGGCCTTGGGATGATGTGTTCCGTCCCAAGGTCTGACTGGGTCCCGGCATCCACTATGTTAACCAAGTGTGCCGTCAGAAATATGTACCGTCCCTGCCCACAAGCACTTGTCCACGTGTCCATGGTTAGGTGGACTTACCTGTAACTGCATTGTTGAGGGCATGGCTAATGTTGTGGGACATGATGTGTTTGTGTAATGTGAGGACAGCACACCAGGAGAAATAGTGGTGGCTGGGGACCAAGTACCGAGGGACGGCCATCAGGTTGCGTAATGCTTCCATCTCCATGAGCCTAAAAGGCAACATTTCGAACGCAAGCAGTTGCGAAATGTGGGAATTTAGTAGTGAGGCCTGTGGGGCGTTGGCTGCATATTTGCGCTTTCGTTCCAAGGACTGGGGTATGGACAACTGAACGCTGCGCTGGGACAAGGACGTGCTTGCTGATGGTGCTAGTTGAGCGTGTGCAACGACAGGTGCAGGGCAGGAGGCATCTTTGCATGCACTATGGACAGGGGATTGGTTTGCACGCACAACAGTGAAAGAAGCCGTGGTGTCACCCGCAGACACTGTTTCTGGACCCTTTGATTCGGCCCACAAAGTTGGGTGCTTTGCAACCATGTGCCTGATCAGGCTGGTGGTGGTCTAAACGGGAGTTGATAGACTATCCAGAATAGACTTGCGGCCTAGCGGGAATTACCGGTGACCCCTACTAGGGCCATACATAGAGAACTCATATGGTGACTCCCACATCTGGGTGCATCACATTTATGCAGAGAACTTGACCCTTATTCACTGAAACTGTTTCTCATTGTTATTCCAAGTTGTTATTATCCCTGTTACTAACCCCCTTGCATAATAATTGTTCTACATATAAAGTGGTTTTAGCAATCCCTGACTGTTCCCGCCTTGTGTCTCTGTACGTTGCATTCTGGCACCTGCTCTACAGTGATCTGATCAGCTGGTTCCTCTCTTACCACTAAAGAGGGGACACAGTGACTGAGTTTTGATGGCAAATGCATGGCTCCCATGTTCTCCAAGGGTATGAGTAGTCCAGAAAGAGCCAAATAAGCTTTCTCAGACAAATTGCTTTAAACAGTACAAGCATGGATAGTAAAGTGTTGTTGCCTCTAGAGACTGTCAGCAAACAACTACACTGCTCAAAAAAATAAAGGGAACGCTCAAATAACACATCCTAGATCTGAATGAATGAAATATTCTCATTGAGTACTTTGTTCTGTACAAAGTTGAATGTGCTGACAACAAAATCACACAAATATCATCAATGGAAATCAAATTTATTAACCAATGGAGGCCTGGATTTGGAGTCACCCTCAAAATTAAAGTGGAAAAACACACTACAGGCTGATCCAACTTTGATGTAATGTTCTTAAAACAAGTCAAAATGAGGCTCAGTATTGTGTGTGGCCTCCACGTGCCTGTATGACCTCCCTACAATGCCTGGGCATGCTCCTGATGAGGTTGCGGATGATCTCCTGTGGGATCATCTCCCAGACCTGGACTAAAGCCTCCACCAACTACTGGACAGTCTGTGGTGCAACGTGACGTTGGTGGATGGAGCAAAACATGATGTCCCAGATGTGCTCAATCGGATTCAGGTCTGGGGAACGGGTGGGCCAGTCCATAGCTTCAATGCCTTCATCTTGCAGGAATTGCTGACACACTCCAGCCACATGAGGTCTGGCATTGTCCTGCATTAGGAGGAACCCAGGGCCAACCGCACCAGCATATGGTCTCACAAGGGGTCTGAGGATCTCATCTCGGTACCTAATGGCTATCAGGCTACCTCTGGCGAGCACATGGAGGGCTGTGCGGCCCTCCAAAGAAATGCCACGCCACAACATTACTGACCCACTGCCAAACCGGTCATGCTGAAGGATGTTGCAGGCAACAGATCGCTCTCCACGACGTCTCCAGACTCTGTTATGTCTGTCACATGTGCTCAGTGTGAACCTGCTTTCATCTGTGAAGAGCACAGGGCGCCAGTGGCGACTTTGCCAATCCTGGTGTTCTGTGGCAAATGCCAAGCGTCCTGCATGATGTTGGGCTGTAAGCACAAGCCCCATCTGTGGATGTCGGGCCCTCATACCACTGTCATAGAGTCGATTTCTAACCATTTGTGCAGACACATGCACATTTGTGGCCTGCTGGAGGTTATTTTGCAGGGCTTTGGCAGTGATCCTTCTATTCCACCTCGCACAAAGGCGGAGGTAGCGGTCCTGCTGCTGGATTGCTGCCCTCCTACGGCCCCCTCCATGTCTCCTGGTGTACTGGCCTGTCTCCTGGTAGCGCCTCCAGCCTCTGGACACTATGCTGACAGACCCAGCAAACCTTCTTGCCACAGCTCACATTGATTTGCCATCCTGGATGAGCTGCACTACCTGAGCAACTTCTGTGGGTTGTAGAGTCCGTCTCATGCTACCATGAGTGTAAAAGCACAACCAACATTCAAAAGTGACCAAAACATTAGCCAGAAAGCATTGGTACTGAGATGTGGTCTGTGGTCCCCTCCTGCAGAACCACTCCTTTATTGAGGGTGTCTTGATAATTGCCCATAATTTCCATCTATTGTCTATTCCATTTGCAGAACAGCATGTGAAATTGATTGTCAATCAGTGTTGCTTCTTAAGTGGACAAGTTTCACAGAAGTTTGATTTACTTGGATTTATATTCTCTTGTTTAAGTGTTCCCTTTATTTTTTTGAGCAGTGTACAATATAAGCGGAATAAGATTTGCATCATTCCTTGTGGTCATGAGCATTCGTTGAATAACAGAGTATGAAGGAAGTTTCGTAAATTCATGACATTTACTTCTGCATTTTAGGTACATGAACAGTCCGGTCCCTGAATAGATTCAGTAAAGATCAGGCACAAGCTAGATG
Organism: Phyllobates terribilis; assembly: GCF_046119375.1. Classification (NCBI taxonomy): domain Eukaryota; kingdom Metazoa; phylum Chordata; class Amphibia; order Anura; family Dendrobatidae; genus Phyllobates; species Phyllobates terribilis. The sequence continues at coordinate 38,122,194 of NW_027362772.1, read as the reverse complement.
TCCACAAGTTCCAAAAAGAAAACTAGGAATGGCTCATTGTATACAATAATGAAAGTGTGACATTAAAAATAGGAAATTTTAAGAAGATGTGCCACATAGGATAATTCAAGGTAAGAAAAAATTTCCTCAATAACATAGGATATCGAGGTACTGCTGATTAGACATGATATAATGAGTTACTAAGACTTAATGAGTTAAAAGTATAGACATTTATGGCTTACATATTGGTAATGGGGGTTTGGTAAGCATGTATCTGGGCGCAGGGTGTTAGTGAAAAGTCTACAAAGATTAAGGAAAGGATGTAGGATAATAAGACAAAGGGCCAAGGTGGCAATGTTGGTCTTTGCCTGGATTAAAAGATGTCATACATAAGTTGTGAATGTTACAAAGTTTTTGACAATGTTTGACCCCACTGGTGCCATGATTGTGTCTCATGTCCCTCATTCCTTGCAGAGGGGTGGTTGCACATATAGTATGTAGTCACTTTTTACATAATGAATGGGAGACATGAAGACAGAAAAATTAAAATATAGCTACCAAGGTATGATGAACTACTGATTATCACTCGAGGAGCTGTGTGATTCCAATAATTCAGAAAATTACTGTATTGAATAATGCGAAGTAGAGATGCACATTAACGGACTCCACTCCATTCATTGTCTATGGGACTGCGAATGGAAGGCTGCTAAGCTCTGTACTTAACTATTTCCATCAGTCCACACACCCACTTGTCCACACACACACTGTATACGCCGCACGTACCACCACACACACACTGTATACGCCGTCCGCACCACACATACACTCTATACGTTGTACGCACCACACACACACACACACACACACTGTATACGCTGTACGCACCACACACACACACGCTATAAGTTGTATGCACCACAAACACACACACACTGTATACGCTGTACGCACCACACACACACACTGTATACGTTGTACGCACCACACACACACACACTGTATACGCTGTACGCACCACACACACACACTCTATAAGTTGTATGCACCACACACACACTGTATACGCTGTACGCACCACACACACACACTCTGTATACGCCGTACGCACCACACACACACTGTATACGCTGTACGCACCACACACACACACACTCTGTATATGCCGTACGTACATTTTGTCCTCATGTGGATACAATGTAAACTAAAGAACCTTTGTCATCAATTTTTCTATGTTAATAAAATGTTACCTTTACTTACTTTGTTTTCATTTTAACACAGGGGGAGGGGTGAGTGCACATGGGAAAGAGGACACACAGGGGGGAGACCGCTCTAAGGAGAGAACACATGAGTAAAGAAGATAGCACAGGGGTGGAGAGAGAGAGCAGTCAAGGGGGAGAGCACATGGGGTACACAGGTCAAAGAAGAGATCACATGAGAGGAGAAGACAGCACAGGGGGGAGAGAGAAAGCGCACAGGGGGGAGAAAGCTCAAACGAGACAGCACATGAGGGGAGAACACATGGGGTACACAGGTCAAAGAAGAGATCACATGAGAGGAGTAGACAGCAGATGGGGGAGAGAGAAAGTGCACAGGGGGAGAGAGACAGAGCACAGGGGTGAGACCTCTCAAACGGGACAGCACATGAGGGGAGAACACAGCACAGGAAGGAGAGAGACAGCAGACAAGGGGGAGAGCACATGGGGTAGACAGGTCAAAGAAGAGATCACATGAGAGGAGAAGACAGCAGATGGGGGAGAGAGAAAGTGCACTGAGGGGAGAGAGACAGAGCACAGGAGGAGACCGCTCAAACGGGACAGCACAAGAGGGGAGAACACAGCACAGGAAGGACTGAGACAGCAGACAAGGGGGAGAGCACATGGGGTAGACAGGTCAAAGAAGAGAGCACAGATGGGACAAGTCAGCACATGGGGGAAAGAGAGAGTGGATAGGTGGGTGAGCACATGGGGGAGAGATTCTCAACGCTGCAAAGCCTGCCCCCATCGTGACATTACCGTCCTTCCGATGAGATAGCATTGGGCCTCCATCTAGTATCTATATAAAACGCATGATATTATTTACGTGACACAATCGTGGTCTACAGGGGCAGGAACGCAGCAGAACAGTCCACCACTCTTACAAAACATTTTTTGACACAAGTTACTGGCTCCATTGAGGCTTTCATCAGGAGATTTGGCAGAACCCCTGATGAAGCCATTCACCATAATTATGTAGACAGTCACTTTTGTGCCTCGTTTGGATTCTGTTTTGACGTTATCCATTTTTTAGGCAGGCACAAAAGCGTGGTAGACCACTTCAGATGGAAGCCCTGACAGAACCACATGGACCTTTCCTAAGAGACTTGAATCTTTTAAGAAATTTGGTGCATCTTATTTCTACGGGCTCTGAGTACAAGACCAAAATATGAAATGTGAACATTGCTGTGTTTTTGTTAGTTTTTCTTAAATACATTATGTATTTTGCTACAGGCCCTATAGAATACAAATAGAGAAAACAGAATATGCTGTGTATAAGAATTTGGATTTTCGTGGACTATTTGCTTTTAATTTTGATTGTATCTCAGCAATGGAACAGTAAGTATGAGCTTTCATCATGATGTCTCTTTTAAGAACCTGTCATTGAACCCCCACCTAATGTATCCAGTGTCAGCAAGAAGCCATTTCTAGTGCATGATTCCTATTGGCTGGCTTGTACATTAGCATGAATCTCTCTACTGCTTGAGTGCTACTGAGCATGTGCGACCACCAAGACACATGATGTGGGTGTTGTGAGAAGGAATAAAAGTAGCTCTGAATTATGCAAAAAAAAAAAAGTTTTGGGCATTAATATCTCATTAAATTGTATTACTTTATAATGTTTGGGTCTAGTGGGTGTCTCCCCAGAAATTAATTACAACAGTGAAAAAATGATGTGTTAAGTTCCTTTGTGAATGTCACGTCTCTAGATCTATAATATAATTCCTGTTTTCCGGTAACCAGTACCTTGATTGCATATTTATGTTTCACCAATCACTTAGTTGACTGCTAGATTTTATGAAGATGATAACACCTACATCTGGGTATGGGAGGAAATATGTACAGGCTAAGGGTTGCTTCATAAGTGTGTGCAAAACATGATTGATGTTGCAAAATAATGCAAATTGCCGGTTGTGTGAGATATACTTATTAAACTTGCCCAAGGATGAAATTTATCACAAGAGTCCAGACGATGAGATATCTGGTGCTGTTCGCAGGGTCACCACAATGGATAGTGGCTTAACCAGTGCTTGACTTGTAGAAGTAACGTGAAAGGGACCATACATGACGTTGACAATGCATTAGCTCACCTACATCTAAAGTAATCACCTACAGTACAGGTGATTTATGGTGGAGCTATGACTGCCAGCCTAGCTGGGAGACTGAGTCTGTCCCATGTTTGTACAACAGGTGTCTGACCACAAGGTTCCTTGTTGTTTTCCTCAAAGATCTGAGATAGTTAGTGTCATAGCAATTACCAACATAAAACTTGGAAAACATTTGGCCAGTAGTAACTAAATTTGTATTGTTAAGCTTATGGATCCCTATATGGGATATACGGGAGAAGGACATTTTGGACTCTCCTGATAACATTTCTGGTGGCTAAAACGATAATAGTTTTAAAATTAACTTCACATCTTCTAATAAAAAAAGTATTTTATTTAACACCATATCTGTTTTTTTTCACACAGATATAAACTGTCAAACACCTGGTTATGAAATACTCACAGATCAATATGTGAGAGTACAGAGAGGTCTATGTGCTCATGTTCCCTGCACATTCACCGTTCCCAGAAATATAAGACTAAGTAGAAATACCAATGGATTCTGGATCAGATCACTTGGACAAGCAAGTCATTATGTGGCTTACCGATCAAATTTTCGACTTTACACAAATGGACGTTTCAACCTGATTGGGGATGTGACCAGAGGAGACTGTTCATTGTACATAGAAGAACCACTGATTACAGATGAGGGTGTGTATGTTTTCAGAATGGAAGACCCTCCAACACTTTTCACCTACACAAACATCCGCCCTTATGTGGACGTAACAGGTGAGTGTAACGATAACATAAGTGATGATCGTAGACGTCCTTTTCACCAGTTCTTTACTTTTCAATCCATTTAGCATATTCTCTAAACACATAGAAAAAAATACATTATTTCCAATTTGTTAATAAAAACCCTTTATTGGTATAAACTTGAATAATATTAAATAATGAAAAACAGAAAATATTGTTTGCATGACCCCATCCATCCTCCCACCAGTTGTCCTGTCCCCTTTGCAAAAAAGCACCTCCAAAGTATTATGTTTGCACCACCATGCTTCACGGTTAGGACAGTGGTCTTCAGGCTGTACTCATTCTTCTTCTTTCTCGAAACACGGTGAGGTGGAGTTGATACCAAAAAGATATATTTTGGTCTCATCTGACCACATGACCTTCTCCCATGCCTCCTCTGGATCATGTAGATGGTCATTGGCGAACTTCAAATAAGCTTGGACATGTGCTCGTGTAAGTAGGGGGACCTTGTGTGCCCTGCAGGATTTTAATCCATAATGGCATAGTGTGTTACTAATGGAAATGTTTGAGTCTGTGGTCCCAGCTCTCTTCAGGTCATTGACCAAGTCCTTCCATGTAGTTCTGGACTGATTCCTGACTTTTCTCAGAATCATCCTTACCCCACGAGACGCGACCTTGCATGGAGCCCCAGACGAGGAAGATTGACAGTCATCTTGTGTTTCTTCCATTTTCTAATAATTGCACCAACAGTTGTCTTTTCACCAATCTGCTTGCCTATTGTCCTGTAGCCCATCCCAGCCCTGTGCAAAGCTACAATTTTGTCCCTGGTGTCCTTAGACAGCTCTTTGGTCGTGGCCATAGTGGAGAGGTTGGAGTGTGATTGATTGAGTGGGTGGATAGGTCTTTTATACAGGTAACGACTTAAAACGGGTGCAATTAAAACAGGTAATGAGCGCAGAGTAGGAAGGCTTCTTAAAGAAAAACACATCTGTGAGAGTCAGAATTATTGCTGGTTGGTAGGTGATCATATATTTATTTCATGCAATAAAATTTAAAAATAATACAATGTGATTCCCTGTTTTTTTATTTTAGATTCTGTCTCTCACAGGTGAAGTGTACCCATGATAAAAATTACATAACTCTCCAAGTGGGAAAACTTGCAAAATCGGCAGCGTATCACATACTTATTTTCCCCACTGTATAAATCAGACACTGCAATTTGTATCGACAGTGAATTTTTTGTTATTTCCATTTTTTATGATTACTTTTTATCTATTTAATATTTATTTGTCATTTTTTTTTCTGAGTGCATGGTGAGTTCAGGAGGCAGGATGAAAGGGTACAACTTACTGTAATAGCATTTCTCTTATAAGACATATTACTATCTTTCCTTTGTTTCCTTTATTCCATTAAACTGAACTTCTTGTGTTTCCCCCCTCTACTAACCTAACTCTACCTAACTTCGAAATTACCTTGGAGGGTTCAATCATAACTCCCAAGCAGCACGCCAGCTGCCTTGGGGTCATATTCGACACTAACCTTTCCTTTACTCCCTATATCCGATCACTCACTCGCTCTTGTCACCTGCACCTTAAAAAAATCTCCAGAATCCGATATTTTCTCACTTTTGAAACTTCTAAAACTCTTACTGTAGCTCTTATTCACTCTCGTCTGGACTACTGCAACTCTCTTCTGATCGGTCTCCCTCTTACCAAAATTTCCCCTCTCCAATCTGTCCTGATTGCGGCAGCCAGGATCGTATTTCTGTCCAGCCGCTTCACCGATGCCTCCACCTTGTGCCAGTCATTACACTGGTTACCCATTCACTACAGGGTCCAATATAAACTCATTGCTCTCACCCACAAAGCTCTCCACAGTTCTGCACCACCTTATATCTCCTCTTTCATCTCAGTCTATCATCCTACACGTGCCCTCCGTTCCACAAATGACCTGAGACTAACATCCCACTTAATCCGAACCTCGCACCTCTGTCTCAAAGACTTCTCTCGTGCTGCGCCAGTTCTCTGGAATGCTCTACCCTAGATGATCCGATTGATGCCTAGCCCCGATGTCTTCAAGCGCGCTTTAAAAACCCATCTCTTTAATCAAGCCTACCACCTCAAATACCCAGTAAACTAACTTTCCCCTGTTCCCTCCTAAATACTATTCAGAATCTGCTCCATACTGTTCATCTGTCTCTACACCCTCCATGCACACGATAACTGCACTCGATAATTGAGTATTGCACTTGAACATACAGGCTGATGACCGGATCATACAGCTTTATATGATAATCCCGACTTATTATAATTACCAGACCTGAAATAACAAGCACTTTCCACCAATTGAGTCCCCCCATTTCCTTGTAGAATGTAAGCTTGCGAGCTGGGACCTCACTCCTGAAAACATATTCATTCAAATACTCATATTTCAGTAATGAAGGAATTGACTGGACATTTAAAATAAATGTTTTTGAAAGAGCTACAGTGGCATGTAAAAGTTTGGGCACCCGTGGTCAAAATTACTGTTATTGTGAACAATTAAGCAAGTTGAATATGAAGTGATCTCTAAAAGGCCTAAAGTTAAAGATGACACATTTCATTTGTGTTTTTTGCAAAAAAAAAAAATCTTTATTTTCATCTTTTACATTTTAAATGTTTCAAAAAGGAAAATGGGTTGATGCAAAAGATTGGGTGCCCTGCATGGTTAGTAACTAGTAGGGCCCCCTTTTGAAAGTATCATAGCTTGTAAACGCTTTTTGCAGCCAGACAAGAGTCTTTCAATTCTTGTTTGAGTGATTTTTATCCATTCTTCCTGGGAAAATTCTTCCACTTCTGTGAGATTCCTGGGTCGTTTTGCATGTTCTGCTATCTTGAGGTCTAACCACAGATTTTCAATGATGTTCAGATCAAGGGACTGTGAGGGCCATTGTAAAACCTTCAGCTTGCACCTTTTGAGGTCGTCTATTGTGAATTGTGACGTGTGTTTAGGATCGTTATATATTTGTAGAAGCCATCCTTTTTTCAACTTCAACTTTTTTACAGATGGTGTTATGTTTGCATCAAGAATTTGTTGAAAATTCATTGAATCCATTCTTCCCTCTACCCGTGAAATGTTCCCCGTGCCATTTGCTGCAACACAATCCCAAAGCATGATTGATCCACCCCCATGCCTAATGGTTGGCAAGATGCTCTTTTGCTGAAATTCTGTGACCTTTTTTCTCCACACATACATTTGATCATTGTGGCCAAAGAGTTCTATTTTAACCTCATCGGTCCAAAGGCCTTGTTTCCAAAATGCATCATGCTTGTTTAGATGTTCTTTTGCATACCTCTAATGTTGAATTTTATGGTGAGCATGCAGAAAAAAATTTCTTCTGATGACTCTTCCTGGGCGCCATATTTGTGTAGGGGTCTCTGAACAGTAGAACAATTTGCCACAACTCTAGCAGTGGTTCTGATTTGCCTCTCTAGCAATCCTACGAGTTGCTCTGAAATTTTTCTTGGTCTTCCTGACCTTATCTTGACCTCCAGTATTCCTGGTAGCTGCCATTTCTTAATTACATTTCAAACTGAGGAAAGAGCAACTAGAAAACGCTCTGCTCTCTTCTTATAGCCTTCTCCTGCTTTGGTGGCCTCCACCATTTTCATTTTTAGAGTGCCAGACAGCTGCTTATTAGAAGCCATGGCTGCAGCTTATTGGCACAAGGTTAGTGGAGGCTGGGTTTTTATAAAGCTGATAAATTTGCATCACCCGGCCTTTTCTAACTGTGATAGTGAACAAGGCATAACCCTAACAGGCTAATTATGGTCTGAAACCTTGGTCAGAGTTATCTGATCACAGAGATCTCCAAGGGTGTCCAAACTTTTAACAGTAATTTTAATGAGGGGAGCCCAAACTTTTACATGCCACTGTATATGGTCATATAAATCGTTTTCTGCATGAAATACTGCTGACAAATTACCTTAAAAGTCAATAACATTTGTCAAAGTAGATTTGAGATGTATTTTATAGTCAATGATACATTAGTTATATGGAGGCACAGAAGAGGTGGAAATTACATGGAAAAAAGAAATATTTTTCATTAATAAGATATATTACGATGTTTATTATACTCAGTTGGACTATTGCTGAGTTTAATGAACTAACAGTCACCATTTCAACCCATGCCCTCCTTCTTCTTGTAACAGTCTTTTTTGATCTGAAGGAGTACACAGCCAAGACACATCATCTTTAAACTTGCAAACATAACATTATCTAAATAATCGATTTCCTATAGTAGAACTACCATTTTAAATTACAAGGAACCAAAAGCAAGAATTGAGAGTTAACTGTCCAACCTGTTCTCACATTAATTTGTATTTTTGCAGAGCTTACAGATAAACCTACAATCTCTTCTACAAGGCTGGTGGATGGGAAGGAAGTGACAATGACTTGCACAAGTCCTGGTAGATGTCGAAATATAACACCACATATTTCATGGGTAGTAGCCATGAATGGTACAAGACAGATGATATATAATATAACCTATGAAGGTGGCACCAGAACCTTCCACAGCAACATCTCATTCACACCGAGGAAATCACACAACAATTCCCCATTATTCTGTAGAGTGACTTTCAAACAAGACTTGTCCACGGCGGAGAAGCAAACTCTTAACGTTGAATGTAAGTCAAACTCATTATAATATTACATTTGAATTGCCCCTAAAAATATGTGTAACACCCTGGGGTCTCCTAGGACTGTAATAAATCCCTTTCAATCTGTTTAACACAAACATCACCTTAGTAATGTTCAAGTGACTACAACATTAATTCCTGTGTGTAAATAGCTGCCATTTGAGAAAACAGCTTGTTTAAGTACAGACTGGACTAATGACATTATATGCTATAATATAAATAAGGTCCAAAAATTATCCAACTTTTTGTATTCAGGCAAATTGTGCTGTTGCTGCCTCTTAGTCAAGGGTAGCATATAAAGTTTCTGTGCAGGGGTCTACCTGCAAAAAAGCATTTGCTCCACCCCAAACCTGGTTGAATCATGTAAAATTTAAATGATAATCCAAAGGAAGAAAACCGAACATATGGTCTAAATAAGATCAGAAAGGCAAATCTTAAAGGATAAAATATATTTATTTAAAAAACTATTTTATACGGTGGCACTAAAGAATAGTGCCTGCACTTACATAAAATTTAGACTATTAAAAGATGATCATACAAAGCATGATTAAATGGTCATGTTCATAAAAACATAATGACAATGCATCTAGGACCACACAGAAAGAGACACACAGAAGAGATCCATATATGAGAAATTGCCTAAAGATGGAAATACAGGATATGTTGGAAAAAGATACCCCAATATGAACTCCTATAGATGGAAAAGGACAATATATATATATATATATACAGTGCAGACCAAAAGTTTTGACACACCTACTCATTTAAAGATTTTTCTGTATTTTCATGACTATGAAATTGTACATTCACACTGAAGGCATCAAAACTATGAATTAACACATGTGGAATTATATACTTAACAAAAAAGTGTGAAACAACTGAAAATATGTCATATTCTAGGTTCAACAAAGTAGCCAACTTTTGCTTTGATGACTGCTTTGCACACTCTGGGCATTCTCTTGATGAGCTTCAAGTGGTTGTCACCGGAAATGGTCTTCCAACAATGTTGAAGGAGTTCCCAGAGATGCTTAGCACTTGTTGCCCCTTTTGCCTTCACTCTGCGGTCCAGCTCACCCCAAACCATCTCGATTGGGTTCAGGTCTGGTGACTGTGGAGGCCAGGTCATCTGGCGTAGCACCCCATCACTCTCCTTCTTGGTCAAATAGCCCTTACACAGCCTGGAGGTGTGTTTGGGGTCATTGTCCTGTTGAAAAACAAATGATGGTCCAACTAAACGCAAACCGGATGGAATAGCATGCCGCTGCTAGATGCTGTGGTAGCCATGCTTGTTCAGTATGCCTTCAATTTTGAATGAATCCCCAACAGTGTCAACAGCAAGGCACCCCCACACCATCACACCTCCTACTCCATGCTTCACTGAGGGAACCAGGCATGTAGAGTCCATCCGTTCCCCTTTTCTGCGTCGCACAAATACACGGTGGTTGGAACCAAATATCTCAAATTTGGACTCATCAGACCAAAGAACAGATTTCCACTGGTCTAATGTCCATTCCTTGTGTTCTTTAGCCCAAACAAGTCTCTTCTGCTTGTTGCCTGTCCTTAGCAGTGGTTTCCTAGCAGCTATTTTACCATGAAGGCCTGCTGCACAAAGTCTCCTCTTAACAGTTGTTGAAGAGCTGTGTCTGTTGTTAGAACTCTGTGTGACATTGACCTGGTCTCTACTCTGAGCTGCTGTTAACTAGTGTTGAGCCACCCCCGTAGTGTTCGAGTTCGGTTCGGTTCGTCGAACACCCGTGTGTTCGCTGAACTGTTCGTCGAACACCTTCGAACATCGTTAAAACCAATGGCAGGCAAACAAAAACACATAGAAACACATAGAAAACACCTTCAAAGGTGTCCAAAAGCTGACAAACTGCTCAGAAGACACAACTAACACATGGAAAAGTGACAAGTACATATAGTCATGCGAAAAGAAAAGAGGTGGAGGAGTAAAAGGAGGGGGAGACACAAATATAGGCATGTCATGCCCTTCTAAAATCCAAAAAGTGAGAAGCCGACACGTTCAGTCCGCTCCTGCCCGTGCCACCTCCGTGTCGCCGGGTTTGTGCCAGAGCCGCGGTGAACCCTGACGGCCAGCCCCCCTCTCCCAATACTGGTGCCTGTCCGCTGGTGGGTCGAGCGAGCCCCCCTGTGGTGGAGGCAGCTCTAAGCTTTTTAATTTAAATTGTCTCTCTAATTTGAATGAATACACTTTAAATCCATTTACAAGGATCTATTGGAGGGCAAGTCTCATGCCAGCAGCAACGTAATTCCAGCTCCAGTAGCGTCCACTAAAGCTGCTGCAGTTAAAAAGCTTTTATAAGGATCGAGCTCGGCTGTCCACCGCAAGGCATCCTACTGCCAGTCCCAGCCCCTATGCCTTGGGGTGCCTCCTGATGCTCTTCACTGAGTATCCCGTGGTCCCGAAGCATTTCCTTTGAAAAAATTAAGTGTCCAAACTACAGGTGGTGTAGCTTGCTTAACAGCCGGGATAATCCGCTGACTAGCAGACACTGCTACTAGGCACAAAGTATTTCCTGGGCTAGATGCAGTTAAAAATTTGTAATTAGATACTCTCGTTGGATGCTGAGAAAGCATTCCATAGAGTCTCCTGGCACGCCATATATGATTCTCTTAAAAAGCTTGGGGTAGGGGTCTAGGGGACCCTTTTATAGCCAAAATCACGGCCCTGTATCACAATACGTCACCTAGGCTGAAGATAAATGGAAATGTAGCACCCTGAGGGCTCGCTTGCTACAGAGGTATTGCACCTCACCCAGAGGTGTGATATCTCACTCTCAGGTAAGGATGGAGTGTGGATCAGGACCCGACACCTGCATGCATTACACCACATTGCCGTGGGGCAGGGCGACCAATATGCCTCTGAGATGGGCACGACAGTCCCTGTCCCTGGCTGGAGTGGGGGGAGGGAACACTGAGGAAGGGGAACCGTGTAGTGCAGGAGCAGGGAGGAAGCAGTTCCTGGGTGCATTGAGAAGGGAGTATAAAAGGTGGGCACCATCTTAGTTCAGTGCAGAGAAGTCTGAGCAGAAGTGGCAGGGAGCAGGGGCTCTGCATGAGCTCTGCTCCGGAGGCGGGCCTAGTAACAGAGGCCCAGGCCTGGAAGAGGGAGAAGGAAGGAAGAGGAGCAGAGAAGGCTCCAGGAACGAGGAATGAAGGGATCCCAGGGGTGCGGACGGGCGAGTCGCCACCGCACGCCCGAATCCACCTGCGTGGAGGGGTCAGGCCAAAGGGGGAGACCGGTCCCCGAAACTAGTGGAGGCAGGAAACGACATTCAGCTAGAAACTGGAGGCTCTAACATTTTATGTGGCGCAGCCCCTCGCTACACCCGCTAGGAAGGCACCACATAGGGTCAGGGAAACTGGCGCCAAGTTTACCAAGAGGAGGCCCGAGGCAGCCGGACAGAAGGGTTGGTAAGAAAGGCCAGACAAAGGACACACAAAGGGGGTCCTGTGAAGCGCTCCAAAGTTATCTGGGAGTTGTCTGAGCCCCTCACCTGGTGAGCACAGTACGAAGTGGGCAGCCGTTACCGGCAGACGTGGTCTGGATAATAAGAACTGTGAGTAAAGGCCCTGGACTGCATCACTGACTCCGTGTCGTTACTGCTGCTGCCCTGCACCATCACCCCCATCCTCCGCATACACTGCCCTGAGGCTATACTCCTCCCGTGGGGAGTTATGCTACGCTCTGCTGCACCCACAACACCAGCCTCAGCGGTCTGCCCTGCAGCGGCGGTTCACTCTGACCGCAATCCACGGGTGGTGTAGTCGGACATTTAAACATCAAAACCACATAAATAGTTCCGCCACTGGTTTGACCACCCTGAGCCACGGAACCGGGTCGCCGCCACGTAGACTACAACCACCAGCATCCACCAAAAAGGGTCCGGCTCCGGGTGTCCCAAGGCCCAGGGGGTGCATCAGAACATTTTCATCACCTTTCACAATAACCAGTGGGACAAGGCAGGGATGTCCTCTGTCCCCTCTCTTATACATCCTAGTGACGGAGCACCTGCTCTCATCAATTCGCCATAACCCCAATATTAGGTGGATTGAGGTGGGAGGCACCGAGTACAAGTGCTCTCTATTTGCTGATGATGTGCTAGTATATATCACTCAATCACATATATCCATCCATGCTGTTATGGCTGAAATAGATCACTTTGTTACATGGTCAAATTTTAAAATCAATGCAGCGAAGTCTGAGGCCCTCGATGTCTCCCTCCCCAAATCCATATAGGATTCCATCCAGTCCAACTTTCCCTTTGCCTGGCCCTCACAGGGTATCAAATACTTAGGAATTCCTATTCATAGAGACCTCTCCCATCTATGTTTTCTTAATTTTGGGCCCTTTATTGAACAACTCCATACAGACCACGGTTGGCAAGTTAGAACTGTAAGATTCACTACGTGAACCACTGGTGTTTTGTGGAAAAGCACATGTACACTGTGTTCCAAATTATTATGCAAAAAGTGTTTAGGAGTGATAAGGGAAGAATTTGTTTGTTTGTCAGTTAAACTCATTGATGGTGATGTGTGTCAGGGCTCTTTATATCACTGTAAGCAATTGCAGACACCTGTGCTAATTAGTTTGGCAGGTGTGTCCAATGAAAGGCAAGACTACTTAAGAAGGCTGTCTCACATTATTAAGCAGCCTACATTTTCTGCCAAAATGGGAAAGAAAAAGGATGTGTCGGCTGCTGAGAAGCAACAAATTGTGGAGTGTTTAGGTCAAGGCATGACTACAATCAACATTGTGCGATGATCAGGATGAAGTGTCTTGGCAATCAAGAAGTATGTAGCTGATTCACAGTACACACATGTGCGTGCTGATAAGGGCAAATTGAGGACTCTTTCCTACAGGCAATTACGTCAGGTTAAAAGAGCAGCGGCAAAAAAGCCTTGTCATAGCAGCAGACAAGTTTTTGAAGCTGCTGGTGCCTCCAACGTCCCCCGAACAACAAGATGCAGGTTCCTTCAGAGGTTTGCAGCTGTGCATACGCCATCCTGTCGACCTCCTCTATCCACTTCACACAAGCAGAAACGGCTCCAGTGGGCTAAACATTACATGAAGACTGATTTCAAAACTGTTTTGTTCACGGATGAGTGCCGTGCAGCGCTCGATGGTCCAGATGGATGGAGTGGAGGATGGCTGGTTGATTGACACCCCACGCAAACACGGCTACAGCGCCAACAAGGAGGAGGTGGAGTAATGTTTTGGGCTGGAATCATGTGGAGAGAGATTGTCGGCCCCTTTAGGATCCCTGAAGGCGCTAAAGATGAACTCCATAATGTATGTGGATTTTCTCAAACAGCACTTCCTGCCATGGTTTAAGAAGAAGAAACGTGTATTTCACAGCAAGATCATTTTTTTGCATGATAATGCACCATCTCATGCTGCACATAAAACATCTGCATCTCTGGCTGATATGGGCATAAAAGGGGACAAACTTATGGTGTGACCCCCTTGCTCCCCTGACCTCTACCCCATTCAGAACCTCTGGAGCATCATCAAAAGGAGTGTCTATGATGGCGGGAGGCAGTTCACATCTAAGCAACACCTCTGGGAGGGTATTCTGTCCTCATGCAAAACAATTGAAGCAGAAACCATCCAAAACCTGACAAATTCAATGGACGAGAGAGTTCAGAAGCTCCTTTCGAACAAGGGGTCCTATGTGAAAATGTAACATCACCTAGAATAAAGTTTTGAGTTGAAAACTGTTTGATTTCAGTTTCTAATAACCTGCTAATGCTTATAATTTCAAAAATGACCATTTTTTTGGTCTTTATTAAAATGAAAAGGTTGATCGAAAAGTTTGGGGGATCTAAGAGTGTGGCAACCCAGTAGTCATGATTACTACGAATTCTGACAATATGAGGGTCATGTTGCAGGTAGTGCAGCAAGAAGGCACTTATGTGTCTTGCGCATCTCGGAGCCCCAAAATTATTTTCCGGGCTAGATGCAGCTAAAAATTATTATTAATTTTAAATCTGGTGAAGCTTAGTATAGATGGCCTAATAGGATCAGTGCTGCACACTGCTACAAAGCCCAAATTATTTTCCAGCCAAGATACAGATAAACATGATTAGTAATTTTAAATCTGGTGGAGCTTATTATAGATGGCCTAATAGAATCAGTGCTGCACACTGCTACAAAGCCCAAATTATTTTCCAGCCAAGATACAGATAAACATGATTAGTAATTTGAAAGCTTAAAACGGTTGGTAGGGTGATTTTAACCAATCTTCAAGCTTTTACTCTCCCCAGGATGACACAGGGGTAGAAAAGTCGTTTCGGATCCATGATTTGTTCATCTTTATGAACGTGAGTCTGTCTACATTATCAGTGGAGAGCCGCGTGCACTTATCTGTCAGCACACCACCAGCAGCGCTGAACACACGTTCAGACAGAACGCTGGCTGCGGGGCATGACAAGATCTCCAAGGCGTAAGTGGCTAGCTCTGGCCATTTATCCAGATTGGAAGCCCAAAAAGAGCAAGGGTCCAGTGACACAGTCATGGCTTCAATGTTTACTTGGAGATACTTCTGTACCATCGTCTCTAGGCGTTGACTATGTGTCAGACTTCTTGTCTCCTGTGGCCTTGCAAAGGATGGGCTAAAAAAGTGGTGAAATGATTCCGCAAAATTGATCTTACCAGCAGATACTGTGGTTCTGTTACGGTTTGAGTGCTGAACACTTGACGGTCCCACGGTTGGCAAGTTGGAACTGTGAGATTCACTACGTGCACCACTGGTGTTTTGTGGAAAAGCACATGTAAGATTCTGCAACAGTCTCTGCTGATACTCCTGCATGCGTGCATCCCTTTCTATGGCAGGAATAATTTCGGCAAATTTACTTTTGTACCGGGGATCTAACAGTGTGGCAACCCAGTAGTCAGGGTTATTTCTAATTCTCACAATTCGAGGGTCATGTTGCAGGTAGTGCAGCAAGAAGGCACTCATGTGTGTTGCGCATCCAGGAGCAGCAAGTCCCTGTTGTGTTGGTGGCGAGGTAACAATCATGCTTCCTTCCTCTGTCCTCTCCCCCCAAACTCGCACAACATAAATGTGATCAAGGTCTCCCTCATCTGATGAGTCTTCCATCAGTTCGTCCTCCACTTCTTCCTGGGCTCCTGCACCTTCCTCACTAGTTTGGCTGCTACCATGCACCCTGGTAAAACCGTCTCCCCCACCCTCACATGCCTGCCGCCTTGGTGCTGCTGACCGTCTGGACCTTGCAGATGTTAGCCCTTCCGCATACAACTCCTCCTCCTCTACTTCCTCCACCTCCTCTTGTGCCACCACCTGACTCCGAATTCTGTTTAACATGTGCTCCAGCATGTAAATCACCGGAATAGTCATGCTGATAATGGCATCGTCAGCACTAAACATCTTCGTCGCCATTTCAAAACTGTGTAGAAAGGTGCATAGGTCCCTGATCTGAGACCACTCCTCCAGCGTGATTTGCCCCACCTCTGGATCTCGTTGGCCCAGGCTATACGTCAGAACGTATTGCACCAGGGCTTGTCGGTGCTGCCACAGTCGCTGCAACATGTGCAGAGTTGAATTCAACCGGGTAGGCACATCGCATTTTAGCCGGTGAAGTGGCAGGCCCAACGACTTCTGTAGAGATGTAAGTCGCTGAGCTGCGGGATGCGAATGGCGGAAGTGAGCACACAGCGACCGTGCCCTCTGCAGAAGGCCATCTAGTCTGGGATAGTGGGCTAAAAATTGCTGGACAACCAGGTTCAACACGTGAGCCATACAAGGCAAGTGTGTGACATTGCCCCGGTGAAGGGCCGCACCCAGGTTTGCAGCATTGTCGCACACAGCCTTCCCTGGTTTCAGGTCCAGTGGAGACAACCATTCATGAAATTGGTTCTCCAGAGCTGACCACAACTCCTCAGCTGTGTGACTCACATTTCCCAGACATTTCAAAGTAAAAACCGCCTGATGACGTTGAGCCCTACTGCCAGCATAGTAAGGAGGTGTGCAGGATCCCTTCTGCACAGTTAGAAAGCTTGTGGCATGACCAGACAGGCTTTGGGTGCAGGTGGAAGACCGAGAGGAGGTTGAGGAGGCAGAAGCAGTGGAGGAACTTTGACATAAAGAGGATTGACGCACAACTCGTGGGGACGGCAAGACTTGGACAGCAGCCCCTTGTCCTGCTGTCACCATAGTTACCCAGTGCCCAGTCAGCGACATGTAACGCCCCTGTCCATGCCTACTCGTCCAAGTGTCTGTGGTGAAATGCACCCTGTCACACACAGTGTTTCTCAAAGAAGCGGTGATGTTGTGTGCGACATGCTGGTGGAGCGCAGGCACACCTTTCTTTGAGAAGTAGTGCCGACTGGGCATCTGGTACTGGGGCACTGCGACGGACATAAGGTCTCGAAAATCCTCTGTGTCCACCAGGCGGAAAGGCAGCATTTCTGTAGCCAAGAGCTTGCAGATGGTGAAATTCAACCTCTTAGCTTTCTCATGGCTAGGAGGAAATGGTCTTTTACTTGTCCGCATCTGAGGGACCGAGGGCTGGCTATTGTGCTTAGACGGGGTTGATAAGGGTGTCCCCGGCAAACTGCCGGTCTGTGAGGAAGATGCAGGCGGACATGTTAGGTTGCCTTGATCCAAAGGTGGTGCTATCGATGTCGGACAGCGCTCAACACCAGCTGGTGTTACCATCTCCAAAGAAAATGATGACCTGCCAATCACGCTGGCTGTTGCGGGTAAAGAGGTGGCAGGTCTGCGCCCCAAAACAGGTGTGACTTCTGTCCCCCCGGTCACAGAGGATGAAGAGGCCGCGGATGCACAAGAGATGGCAGACGGTGGTTGGCCCGGCCGGCTAGGCCGCATTGTAGCACACTGAGCTTCCCACTGCAACTTATGCTTCATGTCCATGTGCCGGTTCATGCATGAAGTACTCAAACTATGTATTTTTTAGCCTCTACTTAGCTTTTGCTGACAAATGTTACCGATAACACGAGTTGGGTCATCTTTATCGATCTGAAAAAATGCCCAGGCTATGCAAGGCTTAGCACCCATGCGACCTGAAGAGCCACCACGACTTGTGGTGAGAGGCAGAGTTGTGTTTGAGGATGCAGTTGTTGATGTGCTTCCAGTACTACGTCTCTGTCCAGGAAGGCGCAACCTGACCTCGTCGTCACTAGCATCTTCCTCCACCTCCTCTGCTGACCTCATCTCTTGGCTGACTGTGGGTTGACAGTAAGTGGGATCTCCAACCTCATCATCATCACCCTGTGCGTTTTCACATCCGTCGTCCTCAGAGCCAACCTGTTCCTGCCCTGACAAAAAACTAAAGTTGTCGCTCCAATCAGGTATTTGAGTCTCATCATCGTCTTCCTCATTGTCTCCACCAACAGGAGTTACAGTTTGGGAATGAGGGTCTACATTATGGTCAGAACCTTCTGCGTCTGGTCCTGGATCCGACTCATAAAGATTCTGGGCATCAGTGCAGATCATTTCCTCGTCTGGATTCACAGAAGCGCTGGAGTCGACCTCTGATTCCCAGGCTATAGTATGAGTAAACAGCTCTGCAGACTCAACCATCTGTTCTACCTCATACTCAGACGGGCAGCTGGAGATTTGGGAGCTGTGAGGAAGCAAGTGCGATTGGGGTGACACCTTTGAGGACTGGAGTATTTGTGATGTTGAAGTTGATGTGGAGGAGAGCCCACTTAAAGGAGCACTTGATATCCGTTGAAGCACCTGCTGTTTTTGTGCCTCATCTGGAATTTGTAGCGATTGGCGTGGCCGTGAGAAAGGGATCTTATCACATTGTCCGCTAAAAGAAGTAGACATTTTAGTTTGGCTGGAAGATGGTCTTTCTTCTGCAGATGTTACTGTTGCTTTAACTCCTACCCCACGGACACAACCTTTTTTCCCCTTCCCAACACACCTATTCCCCTTTCCACCAGCAGCAGGCCTTTTTCCACTCATTTTGGTGGTTAACTAATTCACAACTCTGGAGTTGTTTGCACAAAAAAACAATGGATGGGAACCGAGCAGAGATGAGTGGCCAAACTGTGGTATTAGGCCAAAACTATTGGCTGGGTTAGATGGAGAAAAAAATTATATTCGATTTGCAACCTGATGGAGGTCAGTATAGATGGACTAATAGAACAAGTCCCACACACAGCTAGAAGCCCAAATATTTTTTCAGAGGTAGATGCAGAAAAAAAATATATTCAGTTGGCAACCTGATGGAGGTCAGTATAGATGGACTAATAGAGAAAGTCCCACACACTGCTAGAAGGCCAAATATTTTTTCAGAGCTAGATGCAGACAAAAAATTATTTTGAATTTACAACCTGATGGAGGTCAGTATAGATGGACTAATAGAGAAAGTCCCACACACTGCTAGAAGGCCAAATATTTTTTCAGAGCTAGATGCAGATAAAAATTATTTTTAATTTGCAACCTGATGGAGGTCAGTATAGATGGACTAATAGAGAAAGTCCCACACACTGCTAGAAGGCCAAATATTTTTTCAGAGCTAGATGCAGAAAAAAATTATATTCAGTTTGCAACCTGATGGAGGTCAGTATAGATGGACTAATAGAACAAGTCCCACACACAGCTAGAAGCCCAAATATTTTTTCAGAGGTAGATGCAGATAAAAATTATTTTTAATTTGCAACCTGATGGAGGTCAGTATAGATGGACTAATAGAGAAAGTCCCACACACTGCTAGAAGGCCAAATATTTTTTCAGATCTAGATGCAGATAAAAATTATTTTTAATTTGCAACCTGATGGAGGTCAGTATAGATGGACTAATAGAGAAAGTCCCACACACTGCTAGAAGGCCAAATATTTTTTCAGAGCTAGATGCAGAAAAAAATTATATTCAGTTTGCAACCTGATGGAGGTCAGTATAGATGGACTAATAGAACAAGTCCCACACACTGCTAGAAGCCCAAATATTTTTTCAGAGCTAGATGCAGAAAAAAATTATATTCAATTTGCAACCTGATGGAGGTCAGTATAGATGGACTAATAGAATGATGCTATGCCCATAAGATTTTACTTCACTAGGTGCAGTAAAAAAATTGGTATTCTATACACAGGTGGTATATCTTGCAACACAGATAGGCTACTCCACTGACTAACACACTCTGCAATAGGCCAAAAAGGATTAGCTTTGCTAGATTCAGCCAAATGCTGTGAAAAAAACTTGCACAGCACTGGCACAGACCTGCCTGGCAAAAACTGATAGGAACTGATGTAACCTAGTCCTGAAAAGGACTGCAATTACAATTAGTCTTTACTCCCACAATCTATCTATTTAAGATCACAGACCTGCCTGATAAAAGTCGTAGGAAATGCTGTAACCTAGTCCTTAAAAGGACTGCAATCACAACTTTCCCTACTCCCAAGCTATCTGTAGATTTGTGCGAAAATTGGCTTGAAATTAACAAGGTGTAGCGCACACAGCAACAGCGGTGCCGTCTAACACGCAGCTGCAGCAGTGAGAAAATGGTGGCGACGGGGAAAATGGCTTGGTCTTATAGGGCAAGGACATGTGACATACACTGCCAATGACACATGCCCTTGCTTGTGTGAAAAAAAGCACTTCGCTCCGTGTGTGCGCTGCTGATAGGCTGACAGACTGCACCTCCCCACTGCAAATGCGGGAAAGAGAAAAAAAAATGGAGATCTTCATTATTCCTGCAGAGATCCATCCCCTGCCCCTCCCCCCACCCCGCTGTACACTCAAACTGCGTATTAACATTAATTTTCATCATTACTGAGAAAAAATCCAGTTATGATTTTGGTGCACGAACAGTTATCGAACATAACCTCGAACAGCCGAATTTTTCTCAAATCGTTCGTGTTCGCCGAACGGCTCGAACACCGCCCAAAACAGCTCGAATTTGAGATTGGCGAACAGTTCGAGTAGAACAACGCTCATCTCTACTGTTAACCTGCGATTTCTGAGGCTGGTGACTTGGATAAACTTATCCTCAGAAGCAGAGGTGAGCCAGTTTCTTTGTAGCGCTTGATGGTTTTTGTACTTGGGGACACTTTCAAAGTTTTTCCAATTTTTCAGACTGATCGACCTTCATTTCTTAAAGTAATGATGGCCACTCGTTTTTCTTTACTTAGCTGCTTTTTTCTTGCCATAATACAAATTCTAACAGTCTATTCAGTAGGACTATCAGCTGTGTATCCACCAGACTTCTGCACAACACAACTGATGGTCCCAACCCCATTTATAAGGCAAGAAATCCCACTTATTAAACCTGACAGGGCACACCTGTGAAGTGAAAACCATTTCCGGTGACTACCTCTTGAAGCTCATCAAGAGAATGCCAAGAGTGTGCAAAGCGGTCATCAAAGCAAAAGGTGGCTACTTTGAAGAACCTAGAATATAAGACATATTTTCAGTTGTTTCACACTTTTTTCTTAAGTATATAATTCCACATGTGTTAATTTATAGTTTTGATGTCTTCAGTGTGAATGAACTATTTTCATAGTCATGAAAATACTGAAAAATCTTTAAATGAGAAGGTGTGTCCAAACTTTTGGTCTGTACTGTATATATACAGGGTTGTCCATAAGTAGGTGGACAGAAAGTGCAATAAGGTTATGAAAGGGGAGATTTATCAAAAATGGTGTAAAGTGAAACTGGCTCAGTTGCCCTTAGCAACCAATCAGATTCCACTTTTCATTTCTCACAGACTCTTTGGAAAATGAAAAGTGGAATCTGATTGGTTGCTAAGGGCAACTGAGCCAGTTTCACAGATCTAGTTTTCACAGATAGATCTCCCCCAAATCTGTTTTCTTTTCTGATAATTCAGATAACACATAATGGCAAATAATTTAAATACTGATCAAAGAAAATGGATTTTAACAGAGTATTGGAAATCTCAAAATGCTGAAACCGTTAGAGCAAATTGGGTTGAAACATTTGGTACTCAAGCCCCAAAGAGACAAAATATTTACCGCATTCGTGACAAATTCAATGCCACTGGTTCAATCCTTAATGCTCCAAAAACTGGTCGACCCAAAACAGTCTGTACAGAAGATAATAAACAACTTGTTGCTGAAACATTTGTTCAGAGTCCAAAAAAGTCTACCAGAAGAGCCTCTTTGGAATTGGGAATTTCACAAGCTTCTATCATGCGAATCCTGAAATCTATTGGGTGGAAAGCTTATCGTCCACGTCTAATTCATGGTTTATTGGAGGATGATCCACACAGGCGGCTGCAATTTAGTGAGATTATGCTTAACGAAATTGAACCAGGGGAGGAGTCCTGAGGAGACAATGTGCATATTCTCACTGCATTTTGGGATAAGAGAAGAGTCTCCGCGAGCTCAAAGAATGCTGGATTTTTGCCGTTGGAGCTGAAAGGAAGACATTGGTGAACCAGGGGTGGAGTCCTGAGGAGACAATTTGCATATTCTCACTGCATTTTGGGATAAGTGAAGAGTCTCCATGAGCTCAAAGAACACTGGATTTTGGCCGTTGGAGCTGAAAGGAGGACATCGGTGAACGGTGCGCCAGTTGGTGTTTTTCACTGTTTTCATAACATATCAACAATAAAAACAAGGAAGAGTCCAGGAGCCATTTGGTGAGCTGCATATCCAGCTACATGTTCACAGACTTGCCAGTGGAAAAGCCAAACTTCACATGCCAGAAATGCAAGCTTGTGTCCCTGTTGGAGGAAAAGTTGTGAAATCTAGAAGAGAGGTTAATTACCTTGAAAATCATTAAGGAAGGTGAAGAGTTCTTAGACAGAGCAGAATTATCTCTTCATGATACAGAAAGAGAAGAAATTCGAATTGCACCTGACGAAACAGAGGAATGGAAGCATGTGACCCAGGGAAGCAGGAGGATCAAGAGGCAGTCAGCACCTACAGTATACTGCTCAGGAACCAGTACCAGGCTCTCAGGCAGGAGAACCATGAAGAAATACAGCAAGATAAGACTTTGCCCACAATGAATAACCTTGCAAGCCCTCAGAATCCTCCTTGATGGAGAAAGAAAGTAGTTTTGAAGACAAAACGGAGAGTGGTGGTCATGGGGGATTCCCTGTTGAAAAGAACAGAGGCCGCTATCTGCAGACCAGACATAACCTCAAGAGAAATGTGCTGTCTTCCAGGAGCAAAAACTAAAGATGTGTCTGACAGGATATCAAGACTCTTCAGACCTACAGATCACTACCCATTCCTGCTAATATATGTGGGGACAAATGACACGGCAAGAATGGACCTGGAAACCATCTGCAGTGACTTTGAAGACTTAGGCAAGAAAGTGAAAGAATTGGGAGAGCCAGTGGAAGGCCATGGAACAATGAGGTGGAATAAGATTCTACAGGTGAACAACTGGCTACGTCGATGGTGCCATCAACAAGGATTTGGATTTCTGGATCACGGAATGAATTACCTTTATGATGGACTACTTGCTAGAGATGGGGTGCACCTTACGAATAGTGTTGAGCCACCCCCGTAGTGTTCGAGTTCGGTTCGGTTCGTCGAACACCGGGATGTTCGAGGAACTGTTCGTCGAACTGTTCGTCGAACACCTTAGAACACCGTCGAACACTGTTAAAACCAATGGCAGGCAAACACAAACACATAGAAACACATAGAAAACACCTGCAAAGGTGTCCAAAAGCTGACAAACTGCTCAGAAGACACTCTCTTTAAAAAAGCCGGCCGGCAAATTCAGCAGCGGCATACACCGGTACCCGACAATTTAGACAAGAAGGAATAGAGCATCACACATAGATTAGATAGATAGAAACATGTCAGTCACACATATAAGAAGCACAGTGACAGTGTTGCTTACTGTACTTGTCATTTAGTGTAAAGGATTTATTTAAAAAAATAATAGTGTTTTCATGCACTGTCTCTTTAAAAAAGCCGGCCGGCAATTCAGCAGCGGTACCCGACAATTTAGAACAGAAAGATAGAGCATCACACATAGATTAGATAGATAGAAACATGTCAGTCACATATATATGAAGTACAGTGATAGTGTTGGTTACTGTACTTGTCATTTAGTATTAAAATAAAGGATTTATTATTAAAAAAATTGGCGTGGGGTTCCCCTTAATTTTAGGCTCTAGCGGAGGTTAAGCAGACGGCTGGGGCAGATGTTTGAAGCCTGGGAAGGGGGTAATACCCACGGAGCTTCCCAGGCTACTAATATCAGCCCCCAGCTGAATACATAGCCTTTACTAGCTATTAAAATGGGGGACCCCCCCCAAAAAATGACGTGGGGTCCCCCCTAATTTAATAGCTAGCAAAGGCTAGGCAGACAGCTGGGGGCTGATATTAATAGCCCAGGAAGGGAGCCATGAATATTGGCCCCCTCCCAGGCTAGAAACACCAGCCGTCAGCCGCCCCAGAAATGGCGCATTCATAGGATGCGGCAATTCTGGCACTTAGCCTCGCTCTTCCACGCTGCCCTGGTGCGGTGGCAGGGGGTAATAGGGTTGGGGTTGATGTCAGCTTATAATGCCAGCTGACATCAAGCCCAGGTTAGTAATGGAGAGGCGTCTATAAGACACCCCCATTACTAACCCCATAGTCAAAGTTAAAAAAAACACAAACACCCAGAATAAAGTCCTTTAATTGAAATAAAGACACAATTCTTTATTGTTCTAAATTAAACCATACTTACCATCACACCCATTCCAGCTGAAGCCAACGATCTCCTGCAATAAAAGAAAAATAATAAACCAACCTCATCCTTACCTTTCCATGGTTCCCACGACAGCTTCAGCTCTGCTACATCGAGATGACAGGCTGGACCGCAGCAGAACGCTGCCATCCAGCCTGTCATCCCGCAGACACTGAGAAGCGCAGGCTTGCTTGCGCTGCTCAGCGTCTCTCTGTGACGACATCCAGATGAGCCGAGTTCATGTCCAATGAACTCGGCTCACCTCATGCACGTCACTGACAGCGTGGGAAAATTCTCACGCTGAAGCGCTGAAAGCAGGAGAATTTTCCCACGCTGTCAGTGACGTGCAGGAGGTGAGCTGAGTTCATTGGACATGAGCTCACCTCATGCACATCACTGACAGCGTGGGAGAATTCTCCTGCACTCAGCACTTCAGCGTGAGAATTTTCCCACGCTGTCAGTGACGTGCATGAGGTAAGCCGAGTTCATTGGACATGACCTCGGCTCATCTGGATGCCGTCACAGCGAGACAGTGAGGAGCGCAAGCATGCCTGCGCTTCTCAGTGTCTGCGGGATGACAGACTGGATGGCAGCGTTCTGCTGCGGTCCAGCCAGTCATCTCGATGTAGCAGAGCTGAAGCTGTCGTGGGAACCATGGAAAGGTAAGGATGAGGTTGGTTTATTATTTTTCTTTTATTGCAGGAGATCGTTGGCTTCAGCTGGAATGGGTGTGATGGTAAGTATGGTTTAATTTAGAACAATAAAGAATTGTGTCTTTATTTCAATTAAAGGACTTTATTCTGGGTGTTGTGTTTTATTTAAATACTTTACTAGAAATTCATGGCGGTCATGTCTAATACTGGCGTGACCCCATGAATTTTGGGCTTGGGGCCAGCTGATAATACCAAGCTGGCCCTAACCCCTTTATTACCCAGTGAGCCACCGCACCAGGGCCCTGGATGAGTTGGGTACAGCGCCAGAAGATGGCGCTTCTATGAACGCGCCATTTTCCGGGGTGGCTGCGGACTGCAATTTGTAGCGGGGGGGGGGCCCAGAAAGCTTGGGCCTCCCTGCGCTGCAGATTCCAGCCCCCAGCTGCCTAGTTGTACCTGGCTGGACACAAAAATAGGGCGAAGCCCCACGTCCTTTTTTTTAAATTATTTCATGAAATTCATGAAATAATTAAGAAAAAAAGGCCTTCCCTATATTGTTGTGTCCGGCCAGGTACAAATAGGCAGCTGGTGGTTGGGGGCAGCCCGTTCCTGCCTGCTGTACCTGGCTGGACACAAATATAGTGCGAAGCCCCACTTCAATTTTTTTAAATTATTTCAGGAAATTCATGAAATAATTTAAAAAAAATTGACGTGGGGCTTCGCACTATATTTGTGTCCAGCCAGGTACAGCAGGCAGGAACGGGCTGCCCCCAACCACCAGCTGCCTATTTGTACCTGGCCGGACACAACAATATAGGGAAGCCCTTTTCTTCTTAATTATTTCATGAAATAATTTAAAGAAAATTGACGTGGGGCTTCGCCCTGTTTTTGTGTCCAGCCAGGTACAACTAGGCAGCTGGGGGCTGGAATCCGCAGCGCAGGGAGGCCCAAGCTTTCTGGGCCACCCCCGCTGCAAATTGCAGTCCGCAGCCACCCCGGAAAATGGCGCTTTCATAGAAGCGCCATCTTCTGGCGCTGTACCCAACTCATCCAGGGCCCTGATGCGGTGGCTCACTGGGTAATAAAGGGGTTAGGGCCAGCTTGGCATTATCAGCTGGCCCTAAGCCCGAAATTCATGGGGTCACGCCAATATTAGACATGACCACCATGAATTTCTAGTAAAGTATTTAAAAAAAACACAACACCCAGAAAAAAGTCCTTTAATTGAAATAAACACACAATTCTTTATTGTTCTAAATTAAACCATACTTACCATCACGCCCATTCCAGCTGAAGCCAACGATCTCCTGAAATAAAAGAAAAATAATAAAGCAACATCATCCTTACCTTTCCATGGTTCCCATGACAGCTTCAGCTCTGCTACATCGAGATGACAGGCTGGACCGCAGCAGAACGCTGCCATCCAGCCTGTCATCCCGCAGACACTGAGAAGCGCAGGCTTGCTTGCGCTCCACAGTGTCTCTCTGTGAGGGCATCCAGATGAGCCGAGTTCATGTCCAATGAACTCGGCTCACCTCATGCACGTCACTGACAGCGTGGGAAAATTCTCACACTGAAGCGCTGAGTGCAGGAGAATTCTCCCACGCTGTCAGTGACGTGCAGGAGGTGAGCTGAGTTCATTGGACATGAGCTCACCTTATGCACGTCACTGACAGCGTGGGAAAATTCTCCTGCACTCAGCCCTTCAGCGTGGGAGAATTCTCACGCTGAAGCGCTGAGTGCAGGAGAATTCTCCCACGCTGTCAGTGACGTGCAGGAGGTGAGCTGAGTTCATTGGACATGAGCTCACCTTATGCACGTCACTGACAGCGTGGGAGAATTCTCCTGCACTCAGCGCTTCAGCGTGAGAATTTTCCCACGCTGTCAGTGACGTGCATGAGGTGAGCCGAGTTCATTGGACATGAACTCGGCTCATCTGGATGTCGTCACAGAGAGACGCTGAGCAGCGCAAGCAAGCCTGCGCTTCTCAGTGTCTGCGGGATGAGAGGCTGGATGGCAGCGTTCTGCTGCGGTCCAGCCTGTCATCTCGATGTAGCAGAGCTGAAGCTGTCGTGGGAACCATGGAAAGGTAAGGATGAGGTTGCTTTATTATTTTTCTTTTATTGCAGGAGATCGTTGGCTTCAGCTGGAATGGGCGTGACGGTAAGTATGGTTTAATTTAGAACAATAAAGGATTGTGTCTTTATTTCAATTAAAGGACTTTATTCTGGGTGTTTGTGTTTTTTTTAACTTTCACTATGGGGTTAGTAATGGGGGTGTCTTATAGACGCCTCTCCATTACTAACCTGGGCTTGATGTCAGCTGGCATTATAAGCTGACATCAACCCCAACCCTATTACCCCCTGCCACCGCACCAGGGCAGCGTGGAAGAGCGAGGCTAAGTGCCAGAATTGGCGCATCCTATGAATGCGCCATTTCTGGGGCGGCTGACGGCTGGTGTTTCTAGCCTGGGAGGGGGCCAATATTCATGGCTCCCTTCCTGGGCTATTAATATCAGCCCCCAGCTGTCTGCCTAGCCTTTGCTAGCTATTAAATTAGGGGGGACCCCACGTCATTTTTTTGGGGGGGTCCCCCATTTTAATAGCTAGTAAAGGCTATGTATTCAGCTGGGGGCTGATATTAGTAGCCTGGGAAGCTCCGTGGGTATTACCCCCTTCCCAGGCTTCAAACATCTGCCCCAGCCGTCTGCTTAACCTCCGCTAGAGCCTAAAATTAAGGGGAACCCCACGCCAATTTTTTTAATAATAAATCCTTTATTTTAATACTAAATGACAAGTACAGTAACCAACACTATCACTGTACTTCATATATATGTGACTGACATGTTTCTATCTATCTAATCTATGTGTGAAGCTCTATTCTGTCTGTTATAAATTGTCGGGTACCGCTGCTGAATTGCCGGCCGGCTTTTTTAAAGAGACGGTGCATGAAAACACTATTATTTTTTTTGATAAATCCTTTACGCTAAATGACAAGTACAGTAAGCAGCACTGTCACTGTACTTCATATATATGTGACTGACATGTTTCTATCTATCTAATCTATGTGTGATTCTCTATTCTTTCTATTCTAAATTGTCGGGTACCGCTGCTGAATTGCCGGCCGGCTTTTTTAAAGAGACGGTGCATGAAAACACTATTATTTTTTTTGATAAATCCTTTACGCTAAATGACAAGTGCAGTAAGCAGCACTTTCACTGTACTTCGTATATATGTGGCTGACATGTTTCTATCTATCTAATCTATGTGTGATGCTCTATTCTTTCGGTTCTAAATTGTCGGGTACAGGTGTATACCGCTGCTGAATTGCCGGCTTTTCATGTTTCACTGTTGGCACTGTTCCCATCGATTTGGGCAATCACTGTAATGCCACAACCACCATGGCTGTGGCATTACAGTGAGTGGCAGACAATCCCTGCATGATTGGTGCTCTAAATAGCGCCAGACATGCAGGACACGCTTTTGGTGCACGAACAGTTATCGAACATAACCTCGAACAGCCGAATTTTTTGCAAATCGTTCGGGTTCGTCGAACAACTCGAACACCGCCCAAAACAGCTCGAATTTGAGATTGGCGAACAGTTCTAGTCGAACACCGCTCATCTCTACTTACGAAGACTGGAAAACATGTATTTGGAAGTCGCCTTGCTACACTCATCAGGAGAGCTTTAAACAAGAACAATGTGGGAAGGGAAGCAAAAGGCCAGAAAAAGAAATACAGCTGACAAATACTATTGAGATCTCTGCTACTGGAAGGGGAAAGGAAGAACAAAGACAAAAAAATGTAAATAATAAAAATATGGGAGCAAGAGAAACTAATCACAAACTAAAATGTTTTTATACAAAAGCATGGGCAACAAACAAGGAGAATTGTAACTACTAACGCTGGAAAAGGAATATGATGTCATTGGAATCACTGAAACTTGGTGGGACGATAAACATGATTGGAATACGAGGCTAAAAGGATACAACTTATTTGCAAGAAACAGACTTGATAAACGAAAGGCATATTTTAAGCGACTCAGAAAGAGAATAGGAGGGATCCAATGGCTGGATGTCCTTAAGGACAAAAATGTCCAGGAAGGATGGGAAATTTTTAAAAATGAGATTCTCAAAGCACAATCGTTAACAATCCCGAAAAGTAGGAAGAATGGGAAGCATTTAAGGAAACCAGGATGGATGAACACAGAACTTAAACACATGCTAAAAAGAAAGAAAGAAATGTTTATCAAATGGAAAGAGGGAGGCATATCTAAAGAAGATTATAATGCAATCTGCAGATCCTGTAGGGCACGTATCAGGTTAGCTAAAGCTGAAAATGAATTAAGGCTTGCAAGAGATGACAAAAGCAATAAAAAAGGATTTTGGGAGTATGTCAAAAGTAAAAGAAAAGTCAAAGATGATATAGGATTTTTACAGGATGAAAATGGTGAAATGGTAAGAAAGGATGTTGAGAAGGCCGAACTTTTTAATTCCTATTTTGCATCTGTTTTCTCTCAGAAAGAAAATGTAACATCAACTGATCTTCACTGTCCTATTAAAGGAATAGAAGAATCCAAGTTATCTGTAAACAGAGAGATTGTGAGGTAATATTTAGCTAACATAAATGAGTTCAAGTCTCCAGGTCCAGATGAATTACACCCCAGAGTACTGAAGGAGATCGTAGAAGAAATTTTAGAACCACTCTCCATAATCTTTGAAAATTCTTGGAGAACAGGAGAAGTCCCAGAAGACAGGAGAAGAGCAAATGTTGTTCCTATCTTCAAAAAGGGGAAGAAGGTGGACCCAGGGAACTATAGGCCGGTGAGTCTGACTTCTATACCAGGAAAGATCTTTGAACAAATTATTAAACAACATGTATGTAAGTACCTGGATAAGAATGAAGTGATTAACCAGAGTCAGCATGGGTTTGTAACTAACAAGTCATGTCAGACTAACTTAATTTTCCTTCTATGACAGAACCACTGACTGGGTGGATCAGGGAAATGCTGTAGATATAGTATATCTTGACTTCAGCAAAGCATTTGACAAAGTATCTCACACCATCCTTATTGAAAAAATTACCAAGTATAGAATGGACAAGGCAACTGTTAGGTGGATTCATAACTGGCTTAGTGATCGGACTCAAAGAGTGGTCGTAAATGGCTTCACATCCAGTTGGATGAATGTCTCAAGTGGGGTACCACAGGGCTCTGTCCTGGGACCTGTATTGTTCAACATCTTTATCAATGATTTAGATAAAGGAATTGAGGGTAAACTGATTACATTTGCTGATGACACAAAGCTAGGAGGGATAGCTAATACTAGAGAAGAGAGAGAGAGGATTCAAAAAGACCTAAATAAACTGGAGCAGTGGGCAGCAACTAACACCATGGTTTTTAACAGGGAAAAATGCAAAGTATTACATCTGGGCAATAAAAATGATAAAAGCATTTACAAAATGGGAGGAATAGAGCTAAGCAACAGTACATGTGAAAAAGACTTAGGTATACTAATAGATCATAGACTGAACATGAGTCAACAGTGTGATGCAGCAGCAAAAAATGCAAATCCAATTCTGGGATGTATTAACAGAAGCATACAGTCTAGATCACGTGAAGTCATTATCGGACTTTACTCCTCTTTGGTCAGACCTCATCTGGAATGCTGCTTCCAGTTTTGGGCACCACATTTTAAAAAAGACATCGACAAACTGAAGCAAGTTCAGAGAAGAGCGACCAGAATGGTGACCGGTCTGCAAACCATGTCCTATGAGGAACGGTTACAGGATTTGGGAATGTTTAGCTTGCAAAAAAGAAGACTGAGAGGAAACTTAATAGCTGTCTACAAATATCTCAAGGGCTGTCACATTGTAGAAGGATCATCTTTATCCTGATTTGCACAGGGAAAGACTAGAAGCAATGGGATGAAACTGAATGGGAGGAGACACAGATTAGATATTAGAAAAAACTTTTTGACAGTTAGGGTGATCAATGAGTTGAACAGGCTGCCACGAGAGGTGGTGAGTTCCCCTTCAATGGACGTCTTCAAACAGAGGCTGGACAGATATCTGTCTGAGATGATTTAGTGAATCCTGCTTTGAGCAAGGGGTTGGACCAGATGACCCAGGAGGTCCCCTCCAACTCTACCATTCTATGATTCTATGATTCTATGAAGAAAATCCAGTAATTTCAGGCTATGTGCCCACGTTGCAGAAATAAAGCAGAAACGCGTGCGGGATTCCGCACGCGTTTATCGTGCATTTATTGCGCGTTTTCCACATGCGGAATTGCCTTGCGTTTTTTATTGCATTGCAAAGGCAATTCCGCTGGCGGAAATGCAAAATGAATTGACATGCTGCGGATTTTTGCGCGCATCAAAAACGCTGCAGAAAAATCTGCAGCATGTGCATAGAACTTGCGAATTCCCCTTGGGGACCATGGGGGGCGGATTACCTAGCATTTCACAAGCATTTATGCTGCGGAAATTCCGCAGCATATACGCTTGAAAAACGCTACGTGGGCACATACCCTTAGATAACATTATGTGGAGTAATGAAGCTTCTTTCAAATTATCCGGCCATATTAACAGACATAATTATGTTTACTGGTATAATGAGAACATGCATTTAACATTAGAGCAACAACTAAATGAGTCTGGTGTAAATGTTTGGGGTGGTATTTCAAGTTGATGGAACAGTCACAGGAGATAAGTATCTCGAAATTCTAATGAATCAAGTTGTTCCCCAGTTACTGCAACAGCCTAATTCAAATGAACTTTATATCCAACAAGATGGGACCCCCCCACATTATTTAAGAGTAGTCCGCAAGTATCTTAATGAAACATTTCCTAATAAATGGATTTGCCAAAGAGGCCCACTTGATTGGCCGGCACGTTCACCAGACTTGACCCCAATGGTTTTTTCTTTTGGGAAGTACTCAAAGACAAAGTTTATAGTCAAAAACCAAAAAGTGTCAGTGATTTGAAAAATTACATAAGAGATGCATTTCAAGAAATTAATACCCAAAGAGACTTGTGCAAAAAAGTTTGTTGAAGCGTAAGAGGCGACTTCAAAGCTGTGCAAATTGTAATGGAAAACAGTTTGAGCACCTGCGTTGATAAAATTTAAGGGCTTTTGTATTATTGTTCAGAATAAAATTTAATTGTCAATGTTATGCTTGCGTTAGTATATATAATTTTATATATAAATCAAAATAAATGTTATTATTTTCTGCCCACCTACTTTTGGACCACCCTGTATATATATATATATATATATATATATATATATATATATATATATCTATGCCAGAGAAATAAAGTGAATACATGCATATAAGAATAATAATAATGACAATCTTTATTTTTTTATATAGCGCTAACATATTCCATAGCACTTCACATACATTATCATCACTGTCCCCATTGGGGCTCACAATCTAAATTCCTTATCAGTATGTCTTCGGGGTGTGGGAGGAAACCGGAAAATCCGGGGAAACCCACGCAAACACAATACAAAAGTGTATCCAGTAGTCACAGCAAAGAAGGATGAGCAATGAGGAGCCCAAATCATTTAACATGCCTATACTCAGAATAATGAATTGTTGTCAGTGCATTAAATTAGTCAAAGACGCACAAAGCGCAGAGGGAATCACCAAATCGTAAAGAAGTGTGGAAGAAATGCATGGTAGATAGTAGATATGTTAGATAGATTGCCTAAGCAATGATAAGACTAGTACAAGCAAAGCATTACCTGTGTGGTCCACTAGTTAAGTGCAGCACACACCTTGACGCGCGTTTTGGAACAACGTCCTTCATCAGGGTAGTATATTATAAATTATGAAATGAAAGCGGGGGCTTTGACTTCCATCCATTCGGGTGTCACTGTGTGCCCTTTCAACATTGTATGTTGCTTTCTGTGACTACTACGGTGATTAAATAACAGGAACTAAATACTTATTATCAGGAAATAACTATAAATATATACAGACTCTGCTGCATAATATTATCAGTCACTGGTTATGTTGCTCATACAGATGCTCCAACATATACAGTGTAGAATTCCACCATGTTGTAATGCTGGAAATAAGGCAGCTAGGAATCACACTGCTCTGTGTCTGTAATCCTTGAGCCTGTTCTTTGCCATATAAGAACAGCTGAACTGCCCACATTTTCCTGGTCATGAGAACCACCTTTTTAGAATAGATTTTGACTGCTGAACCCACGTATTAGTCTGTTTTGAAAATGTAGAAAAGAATTCCCACACCTGAGAGTCCCGTGTATAGTTAACACCACTAGTGATGAGTGAGTATGTTTTGTTAACCCTTTCGCCGAGTATGCTCGGGCGAGCACCGAGTAGTTACAGCTGCTCGGTGATGCTCGCTCATTACTACTAGGTATTTAATTCATGTCCTCCATCTCCTCTCCTCCAAGTGCAAACACTGACTGATCTCATCCAACACAACACAGCTAAAAGAAGTTGTTGCGAAATATCTTCAGTAGCACCAAAAATCCTGTGGCTTAACAGACTAGGGGACAAATAATAAAGACATGTCATTGGCAAAATTGAAAGTTCATACTGTAAAAATTAGCTCTTACAACAGCAGAGGAGGAGGAATATGCAGAACATTGACTCAAAATGATTGCGTCACAGTCAGTGGTAACATCGCCCTGCTGTGACCTAGACTAGTGAAATGCCATAAAGTCCATATCGTCCCCCATTTTTTCCCTAATAAAACAAAAGGAAAATTGTCACCTGCATTTGATAGTACTACTTGTCTACTTAACGACTTGTGTCAGGGGCGCTGGTGCTGCTGCTACTTGCAGTTCCCACATTGTTATTACCAGATAACCCGGGAAATGTTGTCAAGACATGAAGAGGAAACACAATGGCAGCTCTCGTAGAGCAACGCTTGCTCGAACAACATGACAAAATGTATGTTGAAGTCTAGGCAACAAACAATGAAGAAGAGACCCATGCCGGAGCAGAGCGGGCGGCTCGGATGTCAGAGGAGAAATGGTGGGAAGCTCTAATGGGGTATGTGAGGGACTAAGATAGTATTATTTTTATTATTGCTTCTTATTCCCTTGCCGGCCCATCCATTTAATATGTTTTGGAGTCGGGAAACTTCAAAGCAAAATAAAAAGCATTTTTTTGTGGCAATCTAGTCCGCTTTGTTTCATGCTAGGTAAATGCTAAAACATATAACAGTGGCGACAGGCTTCAAGAAGCAGTATTCATGTGGTGTGCATGTACAGGCTAATAAAATGTGTGCAAAATCAGTACTGTGTGGGACACACCAACTTTACATTAATCTATTGTAACATGCCGTTAATAAAGTTTACAAACATATTTTTGTTTATTTTTTTTTTTAGATTCTCCATCAATAATTATTTCCACCGAAGGTAAATGGAAGTTGACATATCCTATAAAGTCTAGAATTATCTGTCTAGATAAGTAAGGATATAGAGAGATAGATAATAGATAGATAGATAGATAGAGAGAGAGAGAGAGAGATAGATAGATAGATACATAGATAGATAGATAGATAGATAGATAGATGGATGGATGGATGGATGGATGGATAGATAGATAGATAGATAGATAGATAGATAGATAATAGAAAGATAAATAGATAGATAGATAATAGATAGATAGATAATAGATAGATCGATAATAGATAATAAATAGATAATAGATAAAAGATAATATATACAGTACAGACCAAAAGTTTGGACACACCTTCTCATTTAAAGATTTTTCTGTATTTTCATGACTATGAAAATTGTACATTCAAACTGAAGGCATCAAAACTATGAATTAACACATGTGTAATTATATACTTAACAAAAAAGTGTGAAACAACTGAAAATATGTCTTATATTCTAGGTTCTTCAAAGTAGCCACCTTCTGCTTTGATGACTGCTTTGCACACTCTTGGCATTCTCTTGATGAGCTTCAAGAGATAGTCACCAGAAATGGTCTTCCAACAATCTTGAAGGAGTTCCCAGAGATGCTTTGCACTTGTTGGCCCTTTTGCCTTCACTCTGCGGTCCAGCTCACCCCAAACCATCTCGATTGGGTTCAGGTCTGGTGACTGTGGAGGCCAGGTCATCTGGCGTAGCACCCCATCACTCTCCTTCTTGGACAAATAGCCCTTAAACAGCCTGGAGGTGTGTTTGGGGTCATTGTCCCGTTGAAAAATAAATGATGGTCAAACTAAACGCAAACTGGATGGAACAGCATGCTGCTGCAAGATGCTGTGGTAGCCATGCTGTTTCAGTATGCCTTAAATTTTGAATAAATCCCCAACAGTGTCACCAGCAAAGCACCCCCACACCATCACACCTCCTCCTCCATGCTTCACGGTGGGAACCAGGCATGTAGAGTCCATCCGTTCACCTTTTCTGCATCACACAAAGACACTGTGGTTGGAACCAAAGATCTCAAATTTGGACTCATCAGACCAAAGAACAGATTTCCACTGGTCTAATATCCATTCCTTGTGTTCTTTAGCCCAAACAAGTCTCTTCTGCTTGTTGCCTGTCCTTAGCAGTGGTTTCCTAGCAGCTATTTTACCATGAAGGCCTGCTGCACAAAGTCTCCTCTTATCAGTTGTTGTAGAGATGTGTCTGCTGCTAGAACTCTGTGTGGCATTGACCAGGTCTCTAATCTGAGCTGCTGTTAACCTGCGATTTCTGAGGCAGGTGACTCGGATAAACTTATCCTCAGAAGCAGAGGTTATTCTTGGTCTTCCTTTCCTAGGGTGGTCCTCATGTGAGCCAGTTTCTTTGTAGCGCTTGATGGTTTTTGTAACTGCACTTGGGGACACTTTCAAAGTTTGCCCAATTTTCCGCACTGACTGACCTTCATTTCTTAAAGTAATGATAGCCACTCGTTTTTCTTTGCTTAGCTGCTTTTTTCTTGCCATAATACAAATTCTAAAAGTCTATTCAGTAGGACTATCAGCTGTGTATCCACCTGACTTCTGCACAACACAACTGATGGTCCCAACCCCATTAAGGCAAGAAATCCCACTTATTAAACCTGACAGGGCACACCTGTGAAGTGAAAACCATTTCCGGTGACTACCTCTTGAAGCTTATCAAGAGAATGCCAAGAGTGTGCAGAGCAGTCATCAAAGCAAAAGGTGGCTACTTTGAAGAACCTAGAATATAAGACATATTTTCAGTTGTTTCACACTTTTTTGTTAAGTATATAATTCCACATGTGTTATCTCATAGTTTTGATGCCTTCAGTGTGAATGTACAATTTTCATAGTCATGAAAATACAGAAAAATCATTAAATGAGGTGTGTCCAAACTTTTGGTCGGTACTGTAGATAATAGATAGATAATAGATAACAGATAATAGATAGACAATAGATAATAGCTAGATAATATAAAGATAATAAAAATAGATAGATAATAGATGGACAATAGAAAATAGATTGATAATAGATAGATAATAAATAATAAATAGATAATAGATAGATAATATATAGATAGATAATAGATAGATAATAGATATTAGATAGATAATAGATAAACTTCTTACAATTCATCTTTTCATATGTATCTCTCTCTTAGGTGTTGATACCAATGATACGACTGCTGTGATTGTGGAGGACGGAGATTCTGTAACTCTTCAGTGCATAGTGGACAGTAATCCGAAAGCCTCCATCACTTGGTATAAAGAAGACATGGTGGTTCATCAGAACATAAGTTACCAGACTGTCACCCTTCAACTCATCAACATTACCGAAAGGGATGCCGGGAAATATCAGTGTTCTGCAATTAATGAACATGGGGTCACAAATAGGAGCATTCAAATCATTTATCAATGTAAGTAGAAGAGATCCTTATTGTGTTACAAGTAGTGATGAGCTAGCATGCTCGCTACTGCTCTGTACTGACCCGAGCATCTCACTGCTCGAGATGCTCGGCGATCACCAAGTATTTCTGGGGTTGCTCGGCGGGAGCTCGAGTCTCCTCCCTGCATGTTTGGTGCTCTTTAGAAAGCCAATGAACATGCAGGGATTGTGTGCCACACACTGTAATGCCGCAGCCATGTTGGTTATGGCATTACAGTGATTGGCTGGCAGCACAGCGTCATCAGGTGTATATCAGACCTAGCACCGCCATACTCGTCACAGTCACTCCGGAAACAGGCAGAGTAGGGAGAGGTGCTGGTGAGCTATGGAGAGATTTGCTTGTTTCTTAGTTAGTGTAGGTATACCACAACATATTCTACACATATCCATCTCAACTAAATGTCCTTCTGAGGACTAATCCAGCTGCAGAGATATCAGTGCTAGGCAGGCAGGCAGTGTATGAGGCAGTCCGCAGTGCATATATCAAGAGGGTCCATTTCAGTTCTGTCTGCTGCTGGTGATTTTACATATATTTCTAGACAACGGCCCAGGAATCAGGGGCCAGGAATAATTTTTTTTTCTGGATCTTAATCCTGATTATTTGCTAAAAAGAAATCAAGAGAACACTGTTTTTATGCTCCATTTGCATGCTAGCACTGCAGAATACAGCCAAGTCGTTTCCATATTACAGCACTAAAAATCCAGCTATTTAAAATTGTGGTTTGTCCGTCACACAGATCACATACAACTGCGCTCAAAACTCTGCCATTTCTGGCCTCCATTTAAATTTTTTTGCAGTGTGTTAGCGAAGTTATTGACACCAGTTCACTGTTAAAAATAGTAACCTACAGGCCAGCTATTGGTTTGTCCGTCAAACGGATCACATATCACTGCGGTTAAAGTCCAGCCATTTGTAGTGAACGTGGAAAATATTGTCCTACATTTAAAATGGGCAAGGAGCGTGGCAAGGGACGGGGAAGTGGACGTGATGGTGATGATGGTGCATGCAGAGGGCAAAGCCGAGGCCGTGGGCTAGCTGAAATTATTCCACAACAAACACCCACATCTTCTCACTCCCAATTAATAGGAGACCACAGAACACCACTATTGGAAACAGAGCAGTGTGAAAAGGTTATTGGTTGGATAGCAGATAATGCTTCCAGTCACTTAGCCATCACTACCACCACCACCCTGTCTTCCACATGGTCAAGTCTCAGTAGCCGTGAGTCTGGACCGCATATTCCTCACCCTGACCATCTTTCCTCCCACCATGCCGCGTGCCCGGAGATAAATTATCCCACTCTTGAACACTCTGAAGAGCTGTTCACTTTTCCATTTATATATTCGGGCCTATCGCCCAGTCCACTTAAAGAAGGGAAAGAGGTAATCACATGTAGCAATGCCCAAATATTTGAGCAGCCACGGTCACACGAAGGTGACGGTGGGAAACTGTCACAAGAGGTGGATGATGATGAGACACAATTGCCAGAAAGTCAGGAGGAGGACCAGGGAGCGGAAGTGGAAGACGAGGTGGTGGATGATATAGTAACTGACCGAACCTGGCAGGGTGACATACAGAGCGAGGACAGCAGCACACAGGAGGAGGGAGGCATAGCACCACAACAGGCAGGAAGAAGCAGTGTGGTGGCCGCAGACATAAGGCGAGCAACCATTCCGCGTAACACCAACATGACGGAAGTTGCCAGTACAACTGTTAGGTCTTCCCGAGTCTGGTTGTTTTTTAAAGACTCTGCCGATAACCCCAAAAAGGCCATTTGATCCACCTGCCAGGCCAGTATCAGCAGGAATGGCAAAACTAACAGCCTGAACACCACCAGCATGACCAGGCACATGGCAGCAAAGCACCCGACTTTGTGGGCCGAACCCCAGGGTCCAAGAATAGTGTCTTCAGGTGGCACCACTGCTTCTTCAGCTGTTGTGCAAGCAAATCCCATTTCCATGGTGCATGCGAAGATGCCTCCTGCCCTGCACCTGTCGTTGCACACTCTCAACTAGCACCATCAGCAAGCACGTCCACATCATTGTCCCAGTGCAGCGTCCCTACCCCAGTCCTTGGAACGCAAGCAGAAATACGGAGCCAATGCACCACAGGCCACACTATTAAATTCACATATTTCGGGAGTGCTTGCGCTCGAAATGTTGTCTTTTAGGCTCATGGAGATGGAAGCTTTCAGCAACCTGATGGCAGTGGCCGTCCCTCGGTACTCAGTCCCCAGTCGCCACTATTTCTCCCTATGTGCCGTCCCGGCATTACACAAGCATGTGTCCCACAATAATAGCCATGCCCTCAACAATGCAGTAACTGAGAAACTCCACTCAACCATGGACATGTGGACAAGTGCTTGTGGGCAGGAACAGTACATCTCACTGACGACACACTGGGTTAACATAGTGGAAGCCAGGACCTTCGGACAGAACATGTCCTCCCAATGCCGAGTATTGTGGGCCATTGGAAAATCAGGGTTGTCACCACAGTCTACAGCTCCTGCACCTCATCCTCCTCTTCAACCTCCATCTCTGAAATGACCACATCAGTCACAAGCTGGAAGCACTGTATCACTGCCTCAGCCAAGCGACAACAGGCTGTGCTGAAGCCAATATGCTTAGGTGACAAACCGCACAATGCTGAAGAGATGTAGACAGCTCTGAAAGAGCAGGCAGATCTGTGGCTCACATCGCTGAACCTACAGCCAAGCATGGTCGTGTGTGACAATGGCCGGAACCTGGTGGCAGCTTTGAGGCAAGGCGAGCTCACACACGTACCATGCCTGGCCTATGTGTTTAACCTTGTGGTTCAGCAGTTTCTCAAAAGTTACCCGGAGCTGCCGGATCTGCTTGTCAAAGTAAGTTTCCTGCATGCCCATTTTAGAAAGACACTCACAGCTTCCGCCGCCCATGCCATGTTTCATCAGAGTTTACAGCTGTCGGGTAACCGACTGGTGTGTGATGTCCCCACACGTTGGAACTCTACATTGCAGATGTTGGGAAGGATTTGTGAGGATTAGAGGGCAGTTGTTGACTACCAGCATCAACAAGGCCATTGGTATTCAGTTCAGACTCCACACATAAGATCTCAGGAGTGGACATGGATGTCAGACATATGTACCATCCTCCAAATCTTTGAGGACTCCACCAAGATGGTGAGCGACGATGACGCCATAATTAGCGTCACCATCCCGCTTCTCTGTCTTCTGAAACGTTCTCTGCTCACAATCAAAGAGGATGCATTGCAGGCGGAGCACGATGAGATGGAGTAAGGAACCATACAGAGTGATTAAACACAGCCCAGCCTCATCTCATTCCAATGTGGATTGGGTGACAATGAAAAAGAGGAGGAGGAGGAGGAGGAGGAAGAATAGGAGCTAGTTTCATGCGCTATAGACAGAACTATCTGCACAACTGTCTTACCGTCTGTTCAGAATGGATGGCCTGAGGACAGGGATGAGGAGGAGGGGGAGGAGAGCATGGTCAGTCATCCTCTTGGTGAGGACACGGAAGTCCTTCCTATTAACAGTCAGGCACGCATGGCTGAGTTTATGTAACGCTGCCTTTCCCATGACTCTCGCATTCTCAAAATTTTAGGTGACAGTCATTACTGGTTAGTGACACTTCTAGACCCACACTACAAGGAGAACTTTCTATCTCTTATTTGTGAGGCGGACAGGTCTACTAAAATGGGACAGTACCAGAAGTCCCTTGTTGCGGTACTATTAAAAAAATTCCCATCTGAAAACGCTGGCAGCAGAAGTTACAACCAAGGCGTAAAGGTGAGAGAGATACAAGTCCAATCTAGCAGAGGCAGGGGAACACTGTCAAGGTTTTGGGACAGTTTTCTCAGACCCTCCCATCGCACAGGCCCTGAGGCATGAGGTACTCTCACAAGTAGTGCAAAGTTTGGGAAGATGCTGAAGGAGTAACTTGCCGACCGTACCAATGTCCTCCGTGATTCCTTTGTGCCTTATAATTATTGGGTATCCAAGCTGGACATGTGGCATGAACTTGCTCTCTACGTCTTGGAGGTCCTGGCCTGCCCTGCCGCTAGCGTTTTGTCAGAGCGGGTTTTTAGTGCCGCTGGTGGAATTATAACTGATAAGCGCATGTACCTGTCAACTGAAAATGCTGACAGGCTGACTCTTATAAAAATGAACCAGGGCTGGATTGGGCCAGAATTCTCAACACCACCGAATGATAGCAGCATAACAAACTTAAATCCAGTGTCTTTTTTCAGGAGGTCTATTGCCATGCACCTCTTCAAACCCACACATGGGTATACGCTTCCTGATTTTGGCTATTTGCTCTCGTCCTCCTCCTTCTCCTCATCCTCCATCACCATATCATTCACCACCATATCTACCATATCACCTCCTCTACGTGTCTTGCAAGGGGCATTGGAGTTCCTCCAAATTTTTTTCAACTTTTGCATTGACAGCATAGGCAAACACTATGGAAGACCCACTTCCTAATAATGGGAACATTTTTTCATGAGGCCCTCTTTGTCTCTTCCAAGGGGCATTGGAGTGCCTTCAAATTTTTGGCAGCTTTTGCATTCACTGAATAGGCAAACACTATGGGAGACCCACTTCCTAATAATGGGAACATTTTTTCAGGATGCCCTCCTCTATGTCTCTTCCAAGGGGCATTGGAGTGCCTCCAAATTTTTGGCAGCCGTTGTACTCACTGCATACCCTACAACTGTATAGCAGAACTGCTCCTTTTGTAATGGGAACATGTCATTAACGAAACCCTCCTCTGTGTGTCTTTAAATTGGTATTGGGGTTTTCCCAGATTTAGTCAGCCGTTGGACTCACTGCATAACCTCTAACTGTATAGTAGACCCGCTCCTTTGTAATGGGAAAATGTCATTACTGAAGCCCTCCTCCATTTGTGTTTAAATTGATATTGGGTTTTTTCCCTTATTTAGGCAGCCGTTGCACTCACTGCATACCCTCTAACTGTATAGCAGACCAGCTCCTTTGTAATGGGAACATCTCGTTACTGAGGCCCTCCTCTATTTGTCTTTAATTTGGTATTGGGGTTTTTCCCTAATTTAGGCAGCCGTTGGACTCACTACAAACCCTATAACTGTATAGCAGACCCACTCCTTTGTAATGGGAACATGTCGTTACTGAGGCCCACCTCTGTGTGTCTTTAAATTGGTATTGGGGTTTTTCCCAGATTTAGGCAGCACTTGCAGTCACAGCATCGGCATTACCACTATAGGAGATCCGCTTCATTAGAATGGGAACATTTTTTTACTGAGACCATCCTCTATGTCTCTTTAAAGGGGTATTGGTTTACTTGCGTCCAAATTTTTGGCAGCCCTTGCAGTCACTGCATACACAATAACAATATAGGAGACCCACTCATTAATAATGGGAACAACAATCCACTTGCGGTCACTGCATAGGCAAACACTATGGGAGACCAACTTCCTAATAATGGGAACATTGTTTATAGGAGGCTCTCCGACCTCTATTTGTCTTGCATGGGGCATTGGATTTCCTCCAAATTTTTGGCAGCCGTTTCTTCACTGCATAGGAAAACACTATCGGAGACCCACTTCCTAATAATGGGAACATTGTTTTTAGGAGACCCTCTGACCTCTGTCTCTAGCAGGGGGTATTGGAGTGCCTCCAAAATTTTGGCAGCCCTTGCAGTCACTGCATAGGCAATAACAGTAAAGGAGACCCACTCGATAATGGGAACAACAAAGCATAGCTGGCTGATCGCTCTTGAACAATATCAAGGGCCGACTGCTGGCCCTTTAAGAATAATAAGGGCCGCCTGATGACCCTATAAAATAGGCTTTGTGACTTTCAGAGTCCCTCCATCATAAATTAAACAGGATGTGTCTGATGATGTGTCACACACCACATGGCCAGATAAGGTTGTAAAATGTTAACATTACATTTCCCAGTGAATGCATTTGTCATAAAAAAATAAAGTAAAAAAAAAACAGTAGGATCTTTCTTTAGTATAAAAACCAGAGTCGCCAATGTAACCTCAATGTAATCACATTGCTCAGTTCCTGCACCTCCTCTTCATCCAGTATGGCCTTCCTCTCCGAAATGTCCACATCAGTCACAAGCTGAAAGCACTGCAGCACTGCCTTGGCCAAGCGGCAACAGGCTGTGCTGAAGATAACATGCTTAATGCTGCACTTAGGTGACAAACTGCCCACTGCTGCAGAGTTGTTGAAAGCTGTAAAACAGCAGCTTAATCTGTGGCTCTCACCGCTGAACATACAGCCAGGCTTGGTTATGTGTGACAATGGGTGGAACCTCGTGACGAAGAAATGACAGCCAGAGTAGATACGGTTTCCCTCTATGCCAGTCCTTCCACCGAGCTAAAGAATATGGCTGTGGTGAAATGCAACTCCCATTAAGAATCAGTTTGATACTGAAAAACATTGGGCCTACCAGAGCATTTGATTCTGAGGGCCCACCTTACTCCCCCACTCAAGAGCCCCATATAAGCTGCAAAGTTTTCGCTATCATCATGAACTCTCCTGATGGAGAAGCAAAGGCCCACCCGATGATTCTCTGGTGGAACCGTCAAACCCTGCCGAGAAGCAGCCCTGGCTAAGAAAAGT
Organism: Phyllobates terribilis; assembly: GCF_046119375.1. Lineage (NCBI taxonomy): Eukaryota > Metazoa > Chordata > Amphibia > Anura > Dendrobatidae > Phyllobates > Phyllobates terribilis. The sequence goes on along the minus strand of NW_027362772.1, from coordinate 38,078,673 downwards.
ATGTGGGAAGGTTCCCGGACACTATATGGCTGCTTTTTTACTGTGGATTGGACGCACTTATGAATGTTATTTCTCAAACCACATTGCAGATCAGGCAATTGCCAAACTCTGTCGTCATGAAATTAAAGGTGCAAAGAAAGATGTTTGTGTGTCGAAGCACCACCAAGAAGTGTGAGCTGATGTTCAATGGGCTGCCATTGCTTATGCAAGAAGATGCATTAAAGGACTTGCTGGGAGAAATAACAGCTAGAGTAGATACGGTTTCCCAAGTCCTTTCACCGAGCTAAAGAATATGGCTGTGGTGAAATACAACTCTGAATGACGAGCTGTGAACTGGATCCGTACCATCCCTGGCCACATTCACTTGTCCACGTGTTTGTGGTTAGGCTTTCCTTCCCAGTAAGTGCACTGGGGAGGGCACAGGTAATGTTGCGGGACCCTTGCTTGAGGAAGGTGGAGACGACACCGGGACAAATAGTGGTGGCTGGGGACCGAGTATGGACACCAGGCCACCGCCGGCATGAGGTTGTGAAAAGCTTTCGCCTCCATGAGCCTAAAAGCCACATTTCAAGTGCAAGCAGCTGTCAAAAATTTGGCAGTATAGTATTGCAGCCTGTGGGTGGGTGTCTGGCAGGCTCCATACTTGCGCTTGCATTCCAGGGAATGGAGTAGGGATAATTGAACACTGCAGTGGGACAAGGACATGGACGGTGACTGTTGCAAGTCTGCAACGACAGGTGTATGGCGGGTTGCATCTTCGCATGTGCCAAGGTTCACTTATAATGGGCACACTTTTAGACAGTGACGTGGAAGTCAGAAATGCTTCCAGTGGTCTTCCCCATGCTGTTCCCATGTCTTTTAAGCACTGTATGCATGTGTCTGATGATGTGTCACACACCACATGGCCAGATAAGGTTGTAAAATGTTAAAATGACATTTCCCAGTGAATGCATTTGTCTTGGTTGAAAGCCATGCAAAAGTGCAAAAACCCATCAAAAATTCTATGTGTGAACATAGCCCAAGGTGTGGAGGAGCATTTTTGTTTTTGGTTATTTATTTTGCCTTATATGCAAGTCATTACCCTGAAAAGGATGTTCCTTAACATTTTTGACAGGAAAATCCATTTTGGTTTCGTTTTTGTATTTTTATTGTGAGTCCGTAAGCTTAATACTCTGACAACGTTGTTGACAGCAGTGACCTGGGAATCAGAAATGCTTCCAGGGGTCTTCCCCATGCTGTTCCGATGTCAATTGAGCACTGTTCCCATCGATTTGGGCAATTTTTAGGCCCTCTGCAGACCTCCGGGGGAAGTCGCCTGAAAAATGCTCGAGTTTCCCATAGACTTTCATTGGGCTCATTGCTCGGGTCGACCATCCGAGTATTCCAATTTCCTCGACCCAAGCAACGAGTACCTGAACATTTTAGTGCTCGCTCATCACTAGCGTCTACCAACCCATAATGACCTGGAGAATAATAAAGGTAGGTCAGTTTTAGCATTCAGTGAACATGTTAAAAAAAAAAACAACAACTGGTATTGCACTTGTTTTGCAATTTTACCCCGGTTGGAATTTTTTTTCCAGTTTTCCAGTACATTATATGGTAAAACCAGTGATGTCATTCAAAAGTACATCTCGTCCCGCAAAAAATAAGCTCTCACATGTCCATATTGACTGAAAAATAAAAAGTTCTATCTCTGGGAACAAAGGGAGCAAAAAACAAAAACATAGAAACAAAAAATGCTCCTGTCATGAAGGAGTTAATAATCGCTCACAGCTGTTTGGCTAGATTACAGGGGACCCAAGAAAAAAAGTCTAACTAGAAAAGGTTAAACAGACAGCTGTGGGCTGATATTAATAGCCAGGGAAGGGCCATGGATCCTGGCCCCCTCTGAGGCCGATAACAATTTCTAGTCCCTCTGCACCCGAGCATTTTAGTCCTCGCCATCATTACGAGCAATCTCTTCTTGTTTTATAGATATAGGAACAGCAAAGCTGAGTAATTCATTGACCTTTTCATGTTTTCATTATGTGAAGTGCAATAAACCTCAGTGACGCTTGAAAGTTTGCGAAACATTCAGAATTTTTCAAATTTCTACATAAATTTGTCCGAAAATGCATCAGATTTTTACACAAACACTAAAAAAAGATTGAAGAGAAGAAAGTCAAATAAATGAGTCAAAAATATTAGAGTTTGTTATTTTTTATATTAGGAATGTTGATCCAATATCACATGTCTATGAGTGGCAAAAGTATCTGAACCTTTGCTCCTAGAGTCCCTTGTGGGCTTGTGTAGCAATAATAAGTGTTCCTAGTGATTGTTGATTAATTCTGCACATCGGCTTGGAGGAATTTTAGGCAATTACTTCCTATAATAAAAATCTTCAACACTATGATGTTATTGATTTCTTCCATTAAATTCTTGCTTCATGTCCCAAAATATTTCTATAGAATTAGGGTTGAAACTGTGACTTGGCCATTGCAGAACTTCAACTTTATCCTTCTGTGTGTAACCGTTCTTTTGTAGAATATTCTTTTGAGATTCAGGCATTGGACAGATGTTCTGCCATTTTCTTTTAAAATTTATTGTTCCATCAATGATGGCAGCTGCCTGACCAAGGTGTAGTAAAACAAACGCAAATCAGGATACTGCCAACACCGTGTGTCACAGATGTATGAGGTGCTTATGCTGTAATGCCGTGTTTTTCTTTTTCCAAACCTAATGCATCTCATTTCAACTAAAAAGATATAATTTGGTCTAATTCGTTCTTGAAGCCTAAGGGCTTTTCTAGGTGACCCTTAGAAAACTACAGATGATCAGCAATGATCTTATTGGAGAACAGTATCTTTCCCCTTGAAATCCTGCCTTATGCACAATTGTTTTTCAATGTCCTCCTGATGGTGGTGTAAGGCGGCGTTGTTCTCACCGTGCTGTAACTGAGGCAGTGACCCAAGCAAGTCCCACATAAACAGCTTTTATTTCAGCAACTAATGGGCTAACAGAAAGTCCTCCGGTTCGCAGCCGGGTTAACAGAAAGTCCATACACAATGATTGCCGGGCCGCTCAGAGGCTGACGGGTGCAGAGCCTTCCCAGGCGTGGGTTCAGCTATACACAGCCCTGCCGAGTTTTACTGCTATCCTCGTAGCAGGTCCCAACACTGAACAACACTAATCCTTAGTGCAGAGTTTTTAAAGGACCTGTGGCAAGAGCCACTGGAAAACCCAGGTTGGAGGGAGGAGGCCGCCCCACTGCCTTCCTATAGCCTCCCCAAAGAAATGAAGACCCTGCTGGGTTTTACTAATCTGCCTTATCAGATAGCCTGACCAGGTCAATGCTCACCTTCATTCCTGCATTGCAGCCGCAGCTGTGTCTGTGACTGCAATGCATTCCAATGGATTTAATAGGTCTCTGTACACATTCTGGGGATATATAACGTCCCTCGTGTACGATCCCGGTCACTGCCTCACAGTGGACTCATGAACATTAGCTAACTAGCATGAGAGAGGCCTTTATTTCCTTAGAGGTTTTCTTTGAGTTCCTTTGTGACCTCAAGTACTTTTATTTGCCTAGCTCTCGGAGTGATCTTTATGCGTCAACCACTCTGGTGGAGGATAATACAGTTGTGGAATTTCCTCTATTTGTATGAAACCTATCTGACTAAAATTGACTATATTATGAGTTAAAAAATTTTAGAGAAGATTTTGTAACTTTTTTCAGCCTGATGAGCATGAACAGTTGCATCAATGTAAGTTCTCAGAAATCCACTTTGTTTATACCAAGATTCACTTCCACAAAACATGTATTGTGAAAGTCAGACTTTATGAGATCCACATTCTTTAGATAAAACAGGTCACCCACTAAGATCTTATTGTCATCACATTGATCAAAATCTTCAACCTATAATTTCACCTTCAAATTAAAGAAGCACTCCTCCCATGGAAGTTTTCATCATCATAATATATTGCAGTCATATTATACAGCACTGTGTACTTACAATTGCTCATTTTGCTTTTCTACCCAGTAAATTCTTCTCTTATACCTGCTCTATGTAGAAACAGAAGGTCTCTTATTCCTGCATTAATCATCGATCTCTTCAACTCCTGACCAAGCCGTGACCCTCCCCACCTGCCAGAGACTTTTGCAGTGACTCATGAGTTGTGCAGAGAAAATTGACTTCATGTTTCTCCAAAGATCTTAGAAAGATTCAGATAGTCAGTTTTTATTCACGTGATGTCATAGACCTAATGGGAAAGAGAATAATTAGCTGGGTAGAAAGACAAAATGTGCAATTGTAAGTACACAGTGCTATATAATATGATGTTTGCAATATATTAAGAGGAAAAAAACCTTGATGGGAGGAGTGCTTCTTTAACTGTGACTCAAAGGTTCAGATACTTTTGTCATTCAAACATGTATAAAATCATCTTCCTAATTTAGAAATGACATAATCTAATATTTTAACTAATTTCTTTGATTACGATAAGTGATGAGCGAGCATGCTCGCTACTGCTCTGTACTCACCCGAGCATTTCACTGCTCGAGATGCTCAGTGCTCGCATGTGGCGCCCCTGATTGTTCAGTCACCACAGGGGTACTGCTCCTCAGATTGAGGTGTGGTATCTGCTCTTCCAGGTAAGGATGGATCATCTCTCAGGACCCCACTTCACCACTCAACACTACACCACTCCTGTCCTGTAGGGGGCCTAAATGCACCAGGGTGCTGCCCCGGTCCGGGATAGAGGAGATGGGGGGAACCAAAGATAGGGGGAACCATGTAGTGGGTGAGGGTGGAGGACACACTTTTAGGAAACACTTATTGATTCATATTTAATCTACGGCCATCTTAGGTTCAATGTCTTTGATTCAGGGTCTTCTGTCAGGGTCCAGCAAGAGGCTGTAGCTGGCAGAAGGTTCACGGTCCTCGTACTCTGGCCTTGAGACGAGGAGCGGGTCAGAGTTAACCACTGTCTCTACCCGGTCAAGGTCCTGACCTAAGAAGTCCCTGGAGGGGAGCAGAGGAGATAGGCTCCACAGGCAAAAGGATCCCAGGGGGATACGGACGGAGCGGAGTCGCCACCTGTATTCTTTATTCTGGCCTAGTCAGAGGGATTCCTGCTGCAAGAGGGGTAACCGGCCCCCGATATCTTACTTTATTACTTCACGTCTCAGTCAGAAAAGCCCAGAGGCTTAGTGGATCTCAAGGGGATACGGACGGAGCGGAGTCACCACCTGTATCTCTTAAACTGCGTTTATCCAGTGGGACCCAGCCTTAAAACACGTTTGAACCACACACAGTCAAGAGAAGACTTAGTGGGAGAACTTATCAAGGAGAGGAACACACACCAGAGGGGTCTCGACAGGTGCTCCTGATCTACCTGGGAAGTGCTGGACCCCCTTCCCAGTGGCCGCAGTATGCCGTGTGTAGCAGAAAGAAGCTTTGCGACTGAAAGTTCATCTAAAGTGAGTAAAGACCCGGATGACTTCACACACCGCCTCAGCCTGTTATTTCCTTTTGTGGCACTGCACCCACCATTCCTTCTCACACTGCACTGAGGCCTGCTCCGCCTGTGGGGAGCCGTCCCATCTTAGCTGCCCGTAACACCAGCCTCAGTGGACTGTTGCAGCGCTGGTGTCCATCACCAGAGACCGCAGGTGGCGTAGTCGAAATGCCACTCATCTTTGAAAGCCCATTATTTTTATGTGACAGCACTGTGCACGGAACGGGTCCAGGCCACGACTGCATCCCCCGCTACCCCCTACACTGACCCGGCTCCAAGTACCCCAAAATCCCAGGGTGGGCGAGTGTGTCACACTATATAATATGATGTTTGCAAAATATTAAGAGAAAAAAAACCTTGATGGGAGGAGTGCTTCTTTAACTGTGACTCAAAGGTTCAGATACTTTTGTCATTCACAAACATGTATGAAATCATCTTCCTAATTTAGAAATGACAAAATCTAATATTTTAACTAATTTCTTTGATTACGATTAGTGATGAGCGAGCATGCTTGCTACTGCTCTGTACTCACCCGAGCATTTCACTGCTCAAGATGCTCGGTGCTCGCCGATTATTTCCGGGCTTGCTCGGCGGGAGCTCGGGTCCCCTCCCTGCATGTTTGGCGCTCTCTACATAGCCAATGAACATGCAGAGATTGCCTGCCACTCACTGTAATGCCGCAGCCATGGTGGTTGTGACATTACAGTGATTGGCTGGCCACACAGCATCATCAGGTATATATCAGACCAGGCGCCGCCATGCTCATCACAGTCACTCCGGAATCAGATAGTGTAGGGAGAGCTGCTGCTGAGCTAGGGAGAGACTTGCTTGTTTCTAGTTAGTGAAGGTGTACCAAACTATATTAGAGACACATATCCATGTCAACAATCAGTCGTTCTGAGGACTAATCCATCTGCACAGATATCAGGCAGGCAGTGTATATAGGGAGGCAGGCAGGGTATATAGCAGACTGCAGTGCACATAGCACAAGAGGCTCCATTCCAGTTTTGTCTGCTGCTGCTGCTGTTAGATATTTCTAGACAGGCCCAGGAGGATGAGGAGTAGAGCTTGGTCAGTCGTCCTCTTGATGAGGACACGGAAGTGTTGCCTGTTTGGAGTCTGGCATGCGTGGCTGAGTTTATGTTCCGCTTCCTTTCCCGTGACCCTTGCATTGTCCAAATTTTGGGTGACAGTCATTAGTGGTTGGTGACACTTATAGACCAACGCTACAAGGAGAACTTTCTATCTCCTACTCCCGTAGGGACAGGTCTACTAAAATGGGGCAGTACCAGAAGGCCCTTGTTGTGAAATTATTAAAAAAATTTCCATCTGAAAACGCTGGCGGCTGAGGTCACAGTTTGCAGGTCAACCAAGGAGTGCAGGTGAGAGAGACACAAATCCAATCCAGCAGATGCAGGGGAACACTGTCAAAGTTCTGAGACAGTTTTCTCAGACCCTCCCATCGCACAGGCCCTGAGGCACGGGGTACTTTCCCAAGGAGTGAAAAATTTGCGGAGATGCTGAGGGAGTACCTTGCCAACCGTACCAAAGTCCTTCGTGATTCCTCTGTGCCTTATAATTATTGGGTATCCTAGCTGGACATGTGGCATGAACTTGCTCTCTACGCCCTGGAGGTCCTGGACTGCCCTGCTGCTAGCGTTTTGTCAGAGCAGGTGTTTAATGGAATTATAACTGATAAGCGCATCCACCTGTCAACTGAAAATTCTGACAGGCTGACTCTGATAAATATGAACCAGGGCTGGATTGGGCCAGACTTCTCAACACCACCGAATGATAGTAGCGTAACATAAACTCAAATCCAGTGTCTTTTTTCGGGAGGTCTATTCCCATGCACCTCTTCACACCCACACATGGATATACTCTTCCTGGTTTTATCTATTTGCTCTTGTCCTCCTCCTTCTTCTCATGATCATATCATTCATCACCATATCTACCATATCACATCCTCTACGTCTTTTCCAAGGGGCATTGGTGTCCCTCCAAATTTTTGGTAGCTCTTGCATTCACTGCATAGGCAAATAGTATGGGCGACCCACTTCCTAATAATGGGAACATTTTTTCATGAGGCCCTCCTCTACATCTCTTGCAAGTGGCATTGGAGTGCCTCCAAATTTTTGGCAGCCGTTGTATTCACTGCATACCCTATAACTGTATTGCAGAACTGCTCCTTTTGTAATGGGAACATGTCATTAACGAAACCCTCCTCTGTGTGTCTTTAAATTGGTATTGTTTTTTTTTCCAGATTTTGTCAGCCGTTGGACTCACTGCATAACCTCGAACTGTATAGTAGACCCGCTCCTTTGTAATGGGAACATGTCATTAATGAAGCCCTCCTCCATTTGCGTTTAAATTGATATTGGGTTTTTTCCCTTATTTAGTCAGCCGTTGCACTCACTGCGTACCATCTAACTGTATAGCAGACCAGCTCCTTTGCAATGGGAACATCTCGCTACTGAGGCCCTCTTCTATTTGTCTTTAATTTGGTATTGGGGTTTTTCCCAAATTTAGTCAGCCGTTGGACTCACTGCATACCCTCTAACTGTATAACAGACCCGCTCCTTTGTAATGGAAATGTGTCGTTACTGAGGTCCACCTCTGTGTGTCTTTAAATTGGTATTGGGGTTTTTCCCAGATTTAGGCAGCCATTTGAATCACTGCATACCCTATAACTGTATAGCAGAACTGCTCCTTTGTAATGGGAACATGTCGTTACTGAGGTTCTCCTCTTTGTCTCTTCAAAGGGGTATTGGGGTATTGGGGTGCATCCAAATTTGGGGCAGCCCTGCTACTCACTGCATACACAATAACAGTATAGGAGACCCACTCTGTAATAATGGGAAGTACGAAGCATAGCCGGCTGATGGTTCTCTAAGAATAGTGATGGCCGACTGCTGGCCCTTTAAGAATAGTAACAGCCGCCTGATGGCCTTATAAAAATAGGCTTTGTGACTTTCAGAGTCCCTCTTTCATAAATGAAACAGGATGGGTCTGATCATGCCTCACACACCACATGGCCAGATAAGGTTGTAAAATGGTATAATAAATGACATTTACTGGTGAATGCATTTTTCACCATTGAAAGCAATGCAAAAGTGTAAAAACACATCAAAAATGCTACGTGTGAACATAGCCGAAGGTGTGGAGGAGCATTTTTGTTTTTGGTTATTTATTTTGCCTTATATACAAGTCATTATCATGGAAAGGATGTTCCTTAATATATTTCCCTGGAAAATTCATTTTGGTTTCGTTTTTGTATGTTTTATTGTCAAAAATTTGGCAGTATAGTATTGTAGCCTGTGGGTGCGTGGGTGGGTGGCTGGCTGGATACTTGCGCTTGCATTGCAAGGAATGGAGTATGGATAACTGAACGCTGCGGTGGGACAAGGATGTGGACAGGTGCATGGCGGGAAGCATCTTTGCATCCGCCAAGCATCACTTATGATGGGCATACTTTTAGGTAGTGACCTGGGAGTCAGAGATGCTTCCAGCAGTCTTCCCCATGCAGTTCCCATGTCAATTGAGCAATGTTCCCATTGATTTCCGAAATTTCTATGCCCCCTGCAGACCACTGGGAGGAGCCGCCTGAAAAATGCTCGAGTTTCCCTTAGACTTACATTGGGCTCGTTGCTCGGGTCGAGCACTCGAGTATTCCAATTTGCTCGACCCGAGCAACGGGTACCCGAGCATTTTAGTGCTCGCTCATCAATAAATAAATGTTAAACAATTATTGTCTGTAACAGATAGCTGTTCAAAGGAAAACTTAATATGAAAAACAGTATTTTTTTTTTCTTTTTAGGTACAAAGTCACAAATTGGGTCAGTGATTGTGGGAGCAGTAAGCGGAGTAATTTTGTTTGTGCTGATATTATTAATAGGAGTTTTACTGTATATGTACTTCAGAAAGTAAGTATAATGCCAAAGTTTCCATCCAAACTCAAAATAAAACATGTACATTGGGTTCTGGTTTCTGGTTGAAAGTGTTAAAAAAATCTGTTGGATTAACCTAAAAAAATATAAAAATTAAACTTAGAAGTGCAGCTTTTTCAGCTAAAAAGGAACTCACTGGTGGTCACAGAGGTTCCCTTCACGTCACAGGCAGCAAAAGGGCAACAAAATTTGCTCTTCATTTTGAGGACCACCAGCAATTTTGCTAATTTCCTTTATTACATTACAGTTGCTGAAATCTGTGTCATTTTGTACAAAATCTTGTTGTCTCAGCCCTTACTTTGAGTAGATGTTTTATCTATAAGAAAAGTCTATGAAAAACACCAAACGTTAAGCAATAAAATGACATCAAAAGAACATATTAAGTTAATATGTTTATATTATTCTTAAAAAATAAATGTTAATGTATTTGCTTTCAATGTTATATGTTTATATAATTACCTATATACAGTATTTCACTTCTAGGAAAAGGAAACAAAATGCTGATGAGAACCGGAGAAACACAAGTGCAAATTATACAAACGATATATACAGCGATCCAGAAATGACTAAACCAGTAAGTAACTGAGAAAAACCAAAGTGAGAGAAGGGATGAGCCACATAACTCAAGCTCAGAACAGTATGTGCAACTGGTTCACACTGCGTCTTATATACAGGAGTAAAACTGACAGAATGAAAAGTATTATATACTAGAAAGCTGCTACCTACAGATCCTGAAAGAAAATAGCTGTTATAAATACTGTCCCCTAAATACAAGACTATAACACTATTACTATTTAAAAGAATATACAGTAACAACTATAATAATGCTCCTATGTGCAAGAATATAACTACTATAATACTGTCCCCATGTACAAGAATATAACTACTATAATACTGCCCCTATGTACAGGAATATAACTACTATAATACTGCCCCTATGTACAAGAATAGAACTACTATAATACTGCTATGTACAAGAATATAACTACTATAATACTGCCCCTATGTACAAAATATAACTACTATAATACTGCTCCTATGTACAAGAATATAACTACTATAATACTGCTCCTATGTACAAGAATATAAATACTATAATACTGCCCCTATGTACAAGAATAGAACTACTATAATACTGCTATGTACAAGAATATAACTACTATAATACTGCCCCCTATGTACAAGAATATAACTACTATAATACTGCCACTATGTATAAGAATATAACTACTATAATACTGCCCCTATGTACAAGAATATAAATACTATAATACTGCCCCTATGTACAAGAATATAACTACTATAATACTGCCCCCTATGTACAAGAATATAAATACTATAATACTGCCCCTATGTACAAGAATAGAACTACTATAATACTGCTATGTACAAGAATATAACTACTATAATACTGCCACCTATGTACAAGAATATAACTACTATAATACTGCCACTATGTATAAGAATATAACTACTATAATACTGCCCTCTATGTACAAGAATATAACTACTATAATACTGCACCTATGTACAAGAATATAACTACTATAATACTGCCCCTTATGTACAAGAATATAACTACTATAATACTGCTCCCTATGAACAAGAATATAACTACTATAATACTGCCCCTTATGTACAAGAATATAACTACTATAATACTGCTCCCTATGTACAAGAATATAACTACTATAATACTGCCCTCTATGTACAAGAATATAACTACTATAATACTGCCCCTATGAACAAGAATATAACTACTATAATACTCTCCCTATGTACAAGAATATAACTACTATAATACTGCACCTATGTACAAGAATATAACTACTATAATACTGCCCCTATGAACAAGAATATAACTACTATAATACTGTCCCTATGTACAAGAATATAACTACTATAATACTGCACCTATGTACAAGAATATAACTACTATAATACTGCCCCTATGTACAAGAATATAAATACTATAATACTTCCACTATGTATAAGAATATCACTACTATAATACTGCCCCTATGTACAAGAATATTAATACTATAATACTGCCCCTATGTACAAGAATATAAATACTATAATACTGCCCCTATGTACAAGAATATAACTACTATAATACTGCCCCTATGTACAAGAATATAACTACTATAATACTGTCCCTATGTACAAGAATATAACTGCTATAATTCTGCTCCTATGTACAAGAATATAGCTACTATAATACTGCTACTATGTACAAGAATATAACTACTATAACACTGCCCCTATGTACAAGAATATAACTACTATAATTCTGCCCCTATGTACAAGAACATAACTACTATAATACTGCCCCTATATACAAGTATGTAACTACTATAATACTGCTCCTATGTACAAGAATATAACTACAATAATAATGCCACCTTTGTACAAGAATATAATTACTATAATACTGCTCCCTATGTACAAGAATATAACTACTATAATACTGCTCCTATGTTCAAGAATATAACTACTATAATAACGCTCCTTTGTACAAGAATATAAATACTATAATACTGTCCCTATGTACAAGAATATAATTGCTATAATAATGCCCCCTTTGTACAAGAATATAACTACTATAATACTGCCCCCTATGTGCAAGAATATAGCCACTAAATTCCTGCTTTTATGTTCAAGAATATAACTACTATAATACTGCCTCCTGTGTACAAGAATATAACTAATATAATACTGCCCCCTATGTACAAGAATATAACTACTATAATACTGCTCCTATGTACTAGAATATAAGTACTATAATACTGCTCCTATGTACAAGAATATCATTACTATAATACTTCTACTATGTACAAGAATATAACTACTATAAAAATGCTACTATGTACAAGAATATAGCTGCTATAATACTGCTACTATGTACAAGTATATAACTACTATAATACTGCTACTATGTACAAGAATATAACTACCATAATACTGCTCCTATGTACAAGAATATAACTACTATAATACTGCCTCCTATGTACAAGAATATAACTCCTATAGTAATGCCCCTATTAACAAGAATATAACTACTATAATACAGCCCTTATGTACAAGTATATAACTACTATAATACTGCCCCTATGTACAAGATTATAACTACTATATTACTGCTCCTATGTACAAGAATATAACTACTATAATAATGGCCTGTATGTACAAGAATATAACCACTATAATACTGCCCCTATGTGCAAGAATATAACTACTATAATACTGCTCCTATGTACAAGACTATAACTACTATAATACTGCCCCCTATGCACAAGAATAAAACTATCATAATACTGCCCCCTATGTGCAAGAATATAACTACTATAATACTGCTACTATTGACAAGAATATAGCTGCTATAATACTGCCTCTATCTACAAGAATATAACTACTATAATTCTGCTTCTATGTACAAGAATATAACTACTATAATTCTGCTTCTATGTACAAGAATATAGCTACTATAATACTGCTCCTGTGTACAAGAATATAACTACTATAATACTGCCCCTATGTACAAGAATATAACTACTATAATACTGCTCCCATGTACAAGAATATAACTACTATAATAATGCCTCCTATGTTCAACAATTTAACTACTTAATACTGCCTCCTGTGTACAAGAATATAACTACTATAATACTGCCCCCTATGTACAAGAATATAACTACTATAATACTGCCCCCTATGTACAAGAATATAACTATTATAATACTGCCCCTATGTACAAGAATATAACTACTGTAATACTGCTTCTATGTACAAGAATATAGCTACTATAATACTGGCCCTATGTACAAGATATAACTACTATAATACTGCTTCTATGTACAAGAATATAACTATTATAATACTGCCACTATGTACAAGAATAAAGCTACTATAATACTGATCCTATGTGTAAGAATATAACTACTATAATACTGCCCCCTATGTACAAGAATATAACTACTATAACACTGCTCCTATGTACAAGAATATAACTACTATAATACTGCTCCCATGTACAAGAATATACCCACTTTAATACTGCCCCCTATATACAAGAATATAACTACTATAATAATGCTGCTGTGTACAAGAATATAACTACTATAATACTGCCTCTATGTACAAGAATATAACTACTATAATACTGCTCCCTATGTACAAGAATGTAACTACTATAATACCTCTCCTATGTACAAGAATATAGCTACTATAATACTGCTCCTATGTACAAGAATATATCTACTATAATACTGCCCCCTATGTGCAAGAATATAACTACTATAATACTGCCGCTATGTACATGAATATAACTACTATAATACTGCCCCTAAGTACAAGAATATAACTACTATAATACTGCCCCTAAGTACAAGAATATAACTACTATAATACTTCTCCTATGTACAAGAATATAACTACTATAATACTGCACCTATGTACAAGAATCTAACTACTATAATACTGCTCCTATCTACAAGAATATAACTACTATAATACTGCCTCTATGTACAAGAATATAACTACTATAATACTGCCCCATGTACAAGAATGTAACTACTATATTACTGAGAAAACTATTATTAGTTCAATCTTTTGTCTTCATCTAGGATGTTTTGCCACAAAAAGCTTTACAAAAAGGATTGAGTGAAGTAGATGATTCCATATATGTGAATACGGGTGACGTGCAGTATTCTAGCGTTGTGTTCTCCAAACTGAAACAAAAGGTTATTCAAAGCCAAGAAGATGTTGAGATGGAATACTCTGTAATAAAAAAAGCTCCACGTAAATAAAATAAACAGCCCTATTTTACATGCAGTGTACCCCAAAATGTTTGCTGCCTTGCAATGTATCCAACTTCTGGGATGGACATTTATAATGATATATTTTCGCATTACAAAAGATCTAAAAGACATTATTGTTTAAAAACAAATTAAAAAATAATGAAATATGTAGACACTAACTAGAAAGAAATAAACTGAGTGTTGGAAACTGCTTTCTGGATATATCAAGGCACACTCTGTCTATATATTTATTTGGATCAATATTTATAATTATTTTCTATAAAAAAATATTCTTTGTTTGTAGAGTTACAATATCAATTTTTTTACAAAGTTTAAAAATGGGATTTTTTTTTATAATTCGAATAAATGCATTCCCAAATTGTTAAATAAAGTTTATTATACTGTAAATAGATAATGGTGTATGAGAACTGTTTGTATAAAAATTCTTACAATGTAAAGTCATGTACATGTATATTGTATGCTATGACAGAGGCACTCACTCACTCACCTTGGAGGTCCTGGCCTGCCCTGCCGCTAGTGTGTTATCGGAGCGTGTTTTTAGTGCCGCTGGAGGAATTATAACTGATAAGCGCACTCGCCTGTCAACTGACAATGCTGACAAGCTGACCCTTATAAAAATGAACAAGGGCTAGATTGGGCCAGACTTCTCATCACCACCAAATGACAGCAGAGTAACATAAACTCCAATCCACTGTGTTATTTCGGCAGGTGAATGCCCATGCACCGCTTCACACCCACACATGGGAATACGCTTCCTCATTTCGGCTGTTTTCTGCTCTTCTCCTTATCCTCAGCCTCCACCACCACTATACCACCAGCGTGACCATGGTCCATGTTGCTAGCATTGCAAGTTCCTCCGTCCTAATTTTTGGCAGCTTTGGCTTGGAAGGCATAAGCAAAGACTATGGGAGACCCACACCCCAATAATGGGAATAATGTTTTTAATATGCTGTACTGCATGGCTCTTGTATGCCAGCATAGTAAGTTCCTCTGTCCTAGTTTTTGGCAGCTTTTGCTTGAAAGGCATAGGCAAAGACTATGGGAGACCCACTCCCCAATAATGGAAATAATGTTTTTAATATGCTGTACTGCATGGCTCTTGTAAGGGGCATTGCAAGTTCCTCCGTCCTAATTTTTGGCAGCTTTTCCTTGGAAGGCATAGGCAAAGACTATGGGAGACCCACTCCCCAATAATGGGAATAATGTTTTTAATATGCTGTACTGCATGGCTCTTGTAAGGGCCATTAAAATCGTCTTGTTAAGCTACTGTGACCTCCATGTCTCTTCCATGGGGCATTGATATTTGTCTTTTTATTCCACTGTAACCTCCACCACTCTTCCAAGGGGCATTGATATTTGTCTTTTTATTCCACTGTAACCTCCACCACTCTTCCAAGGGGCATTAAAACTGTCTTGTTAAGCTACTGTGACCTCCACTTCGCTTCCATGGGGCATTGATATTGTCTTTTTATTCCACTGTAACCTCCACCACTCTTCCAAGGAGCATTAAAACTGTCTTGTTAAGCTACTGTAACCTCCACGTCTCTTCCAAGGGGCATTAAAACCATCTTGTTAAACCACTCTGAACTCCACCGCTCTCCCAAGGGGCAATGAAATGTTGTTTTTAATTACCTCTAACTTCCACGACTCTTCCAACGGACATTGCATTTCCTCCTAATTTTAGTCAGGTTTTGCTTTTCAATGCATAGGCGAACACTAAGGGAGACCCACTCCCCAATAATGGGTTAAAGTTTTTTAGTATGCTGTAATCCACGTCTGTTTCAAGGGCCATTGCAGTTCCTCATAATTTTTGGAAAGCCCTCCATTCAATGCTTAGGCCAACAGTGCACAGGAGACCCAGTTGCTATAAATGGAAAAAACTGTTTAGTTAAGGCCCTCTGACCCCCATGTCACTTCCAAGGGGCATTGGAGTGCCTCTAAATTTTTTGCACTCACTGTATGCCCTATAACTGTGTAGCCAAACTGCTCCTTTTGGTACAGAAACATATCCTACAAGACATGTGTGGTTGACTGGCCTGATATTGATGTGACTGGTCACTGTTCCTCCTGCACTTTCTCCTTTGCCACCACCTCATCCATCACTCATCACCTGAAGCTTTGTTTTAACGGGAGTCATAGAACTGGGATAGTAGCAGGAAAACATCCAGCAATCCTTGGAGGAGGTAGGATATGCGCCAAAATGCTGACCAACTTAGGCCTAGCCGCTACTACATACATGCGCTTGCATTCCAAGGAACAGAAAGCTAAGGAGATGAATGGCTTCATGATCACATGATCATGAATAATTTACTCGTTGTGTAAGGGGCCGACCACTGCTGCTGTCTGCCTTCTGAACTTTGTGTTGAAGCCTGATTGACCCAGGACCCGCAATCCTCTATGTCTGGAGGACATGTTGCATCCCAATATCCAACTGTGTCCCGGCTTCCACAATATTAACCCAGTGTGAAGGCGTCAGTGAGATGGACCATGCCTGGCCACATTCACTTGTTCACGTGTTTGTGGTTTGGCTGCCCTTCCCACTAAATGCACTGGGGAGGGCACAGGTATTGTGTTGGTATGCGCGCTTGTGTTTAAGGCACACCGGGACCAATAGGGGTGGCTGGGGACCGTTTGTGGACACCCGGCCGCCCCCAGGCATCTGGGTACCTTGTGTGGGCACCCAGCCGCCGGGCGGCTGGGGACTGAGTATGGATACCTGGCCTCCGATGCAGCCATGACATGGTGGCCGGCATCTGCCTCCACAAGCCTAAAAGGCCTTATTTCAAGTGCAAGCAAGCTAACAGTATGGTTTTATAGCCTGGGGGTGGGTGGGTGGCAGGTTGCACACTTACGCTTGCATTCCAAGAAAACAAAGCAGATGCTAACTTCTATCATCATCATCATGCTCCTCACCTTGGCACTCTCAACTTCCCTGATGGAGAAGCCAGGGCCCACCGGAGGAGTCTGGTTGTCTGGTGGGCTCGTCCAATGCTGCCCTAAAGCAGGCCAGTAGTGATGAGCGAGCACTAAAATGCTCGGGTGCTCGAAGCTCGGGTTGAGCACATTGGAATACTCGGGTGCTCGACCCGAGCATCGAGCCCAGTGTAAGACTATGGGAAACTCGAGCATTTCTGGCGGTCCTCCCCGGCGGCTGCAGAAGGTCAAAGATTACCAAAATCGATGGGAACAGTGCTCAATTAAACGTCAGGCAGGCAGAATATATAGGCAGACAGCCAGGCAGGGTATATAGGAGGGTACATGAAAAACATTGCAGGGTACTTGGAACACACTAGTGCCCTCCGATTTTCATGCACCCATCACTTTAAAAAAGAAGGCCGGCAATTCATCAGCGGCATACACCGGTACCTGACTATTTAGAACAGAAAGAATTGAGCATCACACATAGATTAGATAAATAGAAACATGTCAGTCACATATATAATAAGTACAGTGACAGTGTTGGTTACTGTACTTGTTATTTAGTGTTAAAATAAAGGATTTATTAAAAAAAAAAATTGGTGTGGGGTTCCCCGTAATTTTAGTCTCTAGCGGAGGTTAAGCAGACGGCTGGGGAAGATGTTTAAAGCCTCGGAAGGGGGTAATACCCACGGAGCTTCCCAGGTTACTAATATCAGCCCCTAGCTGAATACCTAGCCTTTACTAGCTATTAAAATGGGGGACCCAAAAAAATTACGTGGGGTCCCCCCTATTTTATTAGCTAGCAAAGGCTAGGCAGACAGCTGGGGGCTGATATTAATAGCCCAGGAAGGGTGCTATGAATATTGGCCCCCTCTTCAGGCTAGAAACACCAGTCCTCAGTAGAGATGAGCGTTGTTCTACTCGAACTGTTCGCCAATCTCAAATTCGAGCTGTTTTGGGCGGTGTTCGAGCCGTTCGGCGAACACGAACGATTTGAGAAAAATTCGGCTGTTCGAGGTTATGTTCGATAACTGTTCGTGCACCAAAATCATAACTGGATATTTTCTCAGTAATGATGAAAATTAATGTTAATACGCAGTTTGAGTGTACAGCGGGGTGGGGGGAGGGGCAGGGGATGGATCTCTGCAGGAATAATGAAGATCTCCATTTTTTTTTCTCTTTACCGCATTTACAGTGGGGAGCTGCAATCTGTCAGCCTATCAGCAGCGCACACACGGAGCGAAGTGCTATTTTTCACACAAGCAATGGCATGTGTCATTGGCAGTGTATGTCACATGTCCTTGCCCTATAAGACCCAGCCATTTTCCCCGTCGCCACCATTTTCTCACTGCTGCAGCTGCGTGTTAGACGGCACCGCTGTTGCTGTGTGCGCTATACCTTGTTAATTTCAAGCCAATTTTCGCACAAATCTACAGATAGCTTGGGAGTAGGGAATAGTTGTGATTGCAGTCCTTTTAAGGACTAGGTTACAGCATTTCCTACGACTTTTATCAGGCAGGTCTGTGCTCTTAAATAGATAGGTTGTGGGAGTAAAGACTAATTGTAATTGGAGTCCTTTTCAGGACTAGGTTACATCAGTTCCTATCAGTTTTTGCCAGGCAGGTCTGTGCCAGTGCTGTGCAAGTTTTTTTCACAGCATTTGGCTGAATCTAGCAAAGCTAATCCTTTTTGGCCTATTGCAGAGTGTGTTAGTCAGTGGAGTAGCCTATCTGTGTTGCAAGATATACCACCTGTGTATAGAATACCAATTTTTTACTGCACCTAGTGAAGTAAAATCTTTTGGGCATAGCATCATTCTATTAGTCCATCTATACTGACCTCCATCAGGTTGCAAATTGAATATAATTTTTTTCTGCATCTAGCTCTGAAAAAATATTTGGCTTCTAGCAGTGTGTGGGACTTTCTCTATTAGTCCATCTATACTGACCTCCATCAGGTTGCAAACTGAATATATTTTTTTCTGCATCTACCTCTGAAAAAATATTGGGCTTGTAGCTGTGTGTGGGACTTGTTCTATTAATCCATATATACAGACCTCCATCAGGTTGCAAACTGAATATAATTTTTTTCTGCATCTAGCTCTGAAAAAATATTGGGCTTCTAGCTGTGTGTGGGACTTGTTGTATTAGTCCATCTATACTGACCTCCATCAGGTTGCAAATTCAAAATAATTTTTTGTCTGCATCTAGCTCTGAAAAAATATTTGGCCTTCTAGCAGTGTGTGGGACTTTCTCTATTAGTCCATCTATACTGACCTCCATCAGGTTGCAAACTGAATATAATTTTTTTCTGCATCTAGCTCTGAAAAAATATTTGGCCTTCTAGCAGTGTGTGGGACTTTCTCTATTAGTCCATCTATACTGACCTCCATCAGGTTGCAAACTGAATATTTTTTTTTCTGCATCTACCTCTGAAAAAATATTTGGGCTTCTAGCTGTGTGTGGGACTTGTTCTATTAATCCATCTATACTGACCTCCATCAGGTTGCAAATTGAATATAATTTTTTTCTGCATCTAACCCAGCCAATAGTTTTGGCCTAATACCACAGTTTGGCCACTCAGCTCTGCTCGGTTCCCATCCATTGTTTTTTTGTGCAAACAACTCCAGAGTTGTGAATTAGTTAACCACCAAAATGAGTGGAAAAAGGCCTGCTGCTGGTGGAAAGGGGAATAGGCATGTTGGGAAGGGGAAAAAAGGTTGTGTCCGTGGGGTAGGTGTTAAAGCAACAGTAACATCTGCAGAAGAAAGACCATCTTCCAGCCAAACTAAAATGTCTACTTCTTTTAGCGGACAATGTGATAAGATCCCTTTCTTACGGCCACGCCAATCGCTGCAAATTCCAGATGAGGCACAAAAACAGCAGGTGCTTCAACGGATATCAAGTGCTCCTTTAAGTGGGCTCTCCTCCACATCAACTTCAACATCACAAATACTCCAGTCCTCAAAGGTGTCACCCCAATCGCACTTGCTTCCTCACAGCTCCCAAATCTCTAGCTGCCCGTCTGAGTATGAGGTAGAACAGATGGTTGAGTCTGCAGAGCTGTTTACTCATACTATAGCCTGGGAATCAGAGGTCGACTCCAGCGCTTCTGTGAATCCAGACGAGGAAATGATCTGCACTGATGCCCAGAATCTTTATGAGTCGGATCCAGGACCAGACGCAGAAGGTTCTGACCATAATGTAGACCCTCATTCCCAAACTGTAACTCCTGTTGGTGGAGACAATGAGGAAGACGATGATGAGACTCAAATACCTAATTGGAGCGACAACTTTAGTTTTTTGTCAGGGCAGGAACAGGTTGGCTCTGAGGACGACGGGTGTGATAACGCACAGGGTGATGATGATGAGGTTGGAGATCCCACTTACTGTCAACCCACAGTCAGCCAAGAGATGAGGTCAGCAGAAGAGGTGGAGGAAGATGCTAGTGACGACGAGGTCAGGTTGCGCCTTCCTGGACAGAGACGTAGTACTGGAAGCACGTCAACAACTGCATCCTCAAACACAACTCTGCCTCTCACCACAAGTCGTGGTGGCTCTTCAGGTCGCATGGGTGCTAAGCCTTGCATAGCCTGGGCATTTTTTCAGATCGATAAAGATGACCCAACTCGTGTTATCTGTAACATTTGTCAGCAAAAGCTAAGTAGAGGCCAAAAAATACATAGTTTGAGTACTTCATGCATGAACCGGCACATGGACATGAAGCATAAGTTGCAGTGGGAAGCTCAGTGTGCTACAATGCGGCCTAGCCGGCCGGGCCAACCACCGTCTGCCATATCTTGTGCATCCGCCACCTCTTCATCCTCTGTGACTGGGGGGACAGCAGTCACACCTGTTTTGGGGCGCAGACCTGCCACCTCTTTACCCGCAACAGCCAGCGTGATTGGCAGGTCATCATTAGTGTTGAGCCACCCCCGTAGTGTTCGACTTCGGTTCGGTTCGTCGAACACCCGTGTTTTCGCCGAACTGTTCGTCGAACTGTTCGTCGAACACCTTCGAACACCGTTAAAACCAATGGCAGGCAAACAAAAACACATAGAAACACATAGAAAACACCTTCAAAGGTGTCCAAAAGCTGACAAACTGCTCAGAAGACATAACTAACACATGGAAAAGTGACAAGTACATATAGTCATGCGAAAATAAAAGAGGTGGAGGAGTAAAAGGAGGGGGAGACACAGATATAGGCATGTCATGCCCTTCTAAAATCCAAAAAGTGAGAAGCCGACACGGCCAGTCCGCTCCTGCCCGTGCCACCTCCGTGTCGCCGGGTTTGTGCCAGAGCCGCGGTGAACCCTGACGGCCAGCCCCCCTCTCCCAATACTGGTGCCTGTCCGCTGGTGGGTCGAGCGAGCCCCCCTGTGGTGGAGGCAGCTCTAAGCTTTTTAATTTAAATTGTCTCTCTAATTTGAATGAATACACTTTAAATCCATTTACAAGGATCTATTGGAGGGCAAGTCTCATGCCAGCAGCCGCGGTAATTCCAGCTCCAGTAGCGTCCACTAAAGCTGCTGCAGTTAAAAAGCTTTTATAAGGATCGAGCTCGGCTGTCCACCGCAAGGCATCCTACTGCCAGTCCCAGCCCCTATGCCTTGGGGTGCCTCCTGATGCTCTTCACTAAGTATCCCATGGTCCCGAAGCATTTCCTTTGAAAAAATTAAGTGTCTAAACTACAGGTGGTGTAGCTTGCATAACAGCCGGGATAATCCGCTGACTAGCAGACACTGCTACTAGGCACAAAGTATTTCCTGGGCTAGATGCAGTTAAAAATTTGTAATTAGATACTCTCGTTGGATGCTGAGAAAGCATTCCATAGAGTCTCCTGGCACGCCATATATGATTCTCTTAAAGAGCTTGGGGTAGGGGTCTAGGGGACCCTTTTATAGCCAAAATCACGGCCCTGTATCGCAATATGTCACCTAGGCTGAAGATAAATGGAACTGTAGCACCCTGAGGGCTCGGTTGCTACAGACGTATTGCACCTCACCCAGAGGTGTGATATCTCACTCTCAGGTAAGGATGGAGTGTGGATCAGGACCCGACACCTGCATGCATTACACCACATTGCCGTGGGGCAGGGCGACCAATATGCCCCTGAGATGGGCACGACAGTCCCTGTCCCTGGCTGGAGTGGGGGGAGGGAACACTGAGGAAGGGGAACCCTGTAGTGCAGGAGCAGGGAGGAAGCAGTTCCTGGGTGCATTGAGAAGGGAGTATAAAAGGTGGGCACCATCTTAGTTCAGTGCAGAGAAGTCTGAGCAGAAGTGGCAGGGAGCAGGGGCTCTGCATGAGCTCTGCTCCGGAGGCGGGCCTAGTAACAGAGGCCCAGGCCTGCAAGAGGGAGAAGGAAGGAAGAGGAGCGGAGAAGGCTCCAGGAACGAGGAATGAAGGGATCCCAGGGGTGCGGACGGGCGAGTCGCCACCGCACGCCCGAATCCACCTGCGTGGAGGGGTCAGGCCAAAGGGGGAGACCGGTCCCCGAACTAGTGGAGGCAGGAAACGACCCTCAGCTAGAAACCGGAGGCTCTGACATTTTATGTGGCGCAGCCCCTTGCTCCACCCGCTAGGAAGGCACCACATAGGGTCAGGGAAACTGGCGCCAAGTTTACCAAGAGGAGGCCCGAGGCAGCCGGATAGAAGTGTTGGTAAGAAAGGCCAGACAAAGGACACACAAAGGGGGTCCTGTGAAGCGCTCCAAAGTTATCTGGGAGTTGTCTGAGCCCCTCACCTGGTGAGCACAGTACGACGTGGGCAGCCGTTACCTGCAGACGTGGTCTGGATAATAAGAACTGTGAGTAAAGGCCCTGAACTGCATCACTGACTCCGTGTCGTTACTGCTGCTGCCCTGCACCATCACCCCCATCCTCCGCATACACTGCCCTGAGGCTATACTCCTCCCGTGGGGAGTTATGCTACGCTCTGCTGCACCCACAACACCAGCCTTAGCGGTCTGCCCTGTAGCGGCGGTTCACTCTGACCGCAATCCACGGGTGGCGTAGTCGGACATTTAAACATCAAAACCACATAAATAGTTCCGCCACTGGTTTGACCGCCCTGAGCCACGGAACCGGATCGCCGCCACGAAGACTACAACCACCAGCATCCACCAAAAAGGGTCCGGCTCCGGGTGTCCCAAGGCCCAGGGGTGCGTCAGAACATTTTCATCACCTTTCACAATCACCAATGGGACAAGGCAGGGATGTCCTCTGTCCCCTCTCTTATACATCCTAGTGACGGAGCACCTGCTCTCATCAATTCGCCATAACCCCAATATTAGGTGGATTGAGGTGGGAGGCACCGAGTACAAGTGCTCTCTATTTGCTGATGATGTCCTAGTATATATCACTCAATCACATATATCCATCCCTGCTGTTATGGCTGAAATAGATCACTTTGTTACATGGTAAAATTTTAAAATCAATGCAGCGAAGTCTGAGGCCCTCGATGTCTCCCTCCCTAAATCCATATAGGATTCCATCCAGTCCAACTTTCCCTTTGCCTGGCCCTCACAGGGTATCAAATACTTAGGAATTCCTATTCATAGAGACCTCTCCCATCTATGTTATCTTAATTTTGGGCCCTTTATTGAACAATTCCATACAGACCACGGTTGACAAGTTAGAACTGTAAGATTCACTACGTGAACCACTGGTGTTTTGTGGAAAAGCACATGTACACCGCGTTCCAAATTATTATGCAAAAAGTGTTTAGGAGTGATAAGGGAAGAATTTGTTTGTTTGTCAGTTAAACTCATTGATGGTGATGTGTGTCAGGGCTCTTTATATCACTGTAAGCAATTGCAGACACCTGTGCTAATTAGTTTGGCAGGTGTGTCCAATGAAAGGCAAGACTACTTAAGAAGGCTCTCTCACATTATTAAGCAGCCTACATTTTCTGCCAAAATGGGAAAGAAAAAGGATGTGTCGGCTGCTGAGAAGCAACAAATTGTGGAGTGTTTAGGTCAAGGCATGACTACAATCAACATTGTGCAATGATCAGGATGAAGTGTCTTGGCAATCAAGAAGTATGTAGCTGATTCACAGTACACACGTGTGTGTGCTGATAAGGGCAAATTGAGGACTCTTTCCTACAGGCAATTACGTCAGGTTGAAAGAGCAGCGGCAAAAAAGCCTTGTCATAGCAGCAGACAAGTTTTTGAAGCTGCTTGTGCCTCCAACGTCCCCCGAACAACAAGATGCAGGGTCCTTCAGAGGTTTGCAGCTGTGCATACGCCATCCTGTCGACCTCCTCTATCCACTTCACACAAGCAGAAACGGCTCCAGTGGGCCAAACATTACATGAAGACTGATTTCAAAACTGTTTTGTTCACGGATGAGTGCCGTGCAGCGCTCGATGGTTCAGATGAATGGAGTGGAGGATGGCTGGTTAATGGACACCCCACGCAAACACGGCTACAGCGCCAACAAGGAGGAGGTGGAGTAATGTTTTGGGCTGGAATCATGGGGAGAGAGATTGTCGGCCCCTTTAGGATCCCTGAAGGCGCTAAAGATGAACTCCATAATGTATGTGGATTTTCTCAAACAGCACTTCCTGCCATGGTTCAAGAAGAAGAACCGTGTATTTCACAGCAAGATCATTTTTCTGCATGATAATGCACCATCTCATGCTGCACATAAAACATCTGCATCTCTGGCTGATATGGGCATAAAAGGGGACAAACTTATGGTGTGACCCCCATGCTCCCCTGACCTCTACCCCATTCAGAACCTTTGGAGCATCATTAAAAGGAGTGTCTATGATGGCAGGAGGCAGTTCACATCTAAGCAACAGCTCTGGGAGGGTATTCTGTCCTCATGCAAAACAATTGAAGCAGAAACCATCCAAAACCTGACAAATTCAATGGACGAGAGAGTTCAGAAGCTCCTTTCGAACAAGGGGTCCTATGTGAAAATGTAACATCACCTAGAATAAAGTTTTGAGTTGAAAACTGTTTGATTTCAGTTTCTAACAACCTGCTAATGCTTATAATTTCAAAAATGACCATTTTTTTGGTCTTTATTAAAATGAAAAGGTTGATCGAAAAGTTTGGGGGATCTAAGAGTGTGGCAACCCAGTAGTCATGATTACTTCGAATTCTGACAATATGAGGGTCATGCTGCAGGTAGTGCAGCAAGAAGGCACTTATGTGTCTTGCGCATCTCGGAGCCCCAAAATTATTTTCCGGGCTAGATGCAGCTAAAAATTATTTTTAATTTTAAATCTGGTGAAGCTTATTATAGATGGCCTAATAGGATCAGTGCTGCACACTGCTACAAAGCCCAAATTATTTTCCAGTCAAGATACAGATAAACATGATTAGTAATTTGAAAGCTTAAAACGGTTGGTAGGGTGATTTTAACCAATCATCAAGCTTTTACTCTCCCCAGGATGACACAGGGGTAGAAAAGTCGTTTCGGATCCATGATTTGTTCATCTTTATGAACGTGAGTCTGTCTACATTATCAGTGGAGAGCCGCGTGCGCTTATCTGTCAGCACACCACCAGCAGCGCTGAACACACGTTCAGACAGAACGCTGGCTGCGGGGCATGACAAGATCTCCAAGGCGTAAGTGGCTAGCTCCGGCCATTTATCCAGATTGGAAGCCCAAAAAGAGCAAGGGTCCAGTGACACAGTCGTGGCTTCAATGTTTACTTGGAGATACTCCTGTACCATCGTCTCTAGGCGTTGACTATGTGTCAGACTTCTTGTCTCCTGTGGCCTTGCAAAGGATGGGCTAAAAAAGTGGTGAAATGATTCCGCAAAATTGATGTTACCAGCAGATACTGTGGTTCTGTTACGGTTTGAGTGCTGAACACTTGACGGTCCCACGGTTGGCAAGTTGGAACTGTGAGATTCACTACGTGCACCACTGGTATTTTGTGGAAAAGCACATGTAAGATTCTGCAACAGTCTCTGCTGATACTCCTGCATGCGTGCATCCCTTTCTATGGCAGGAATAATTTCTGCAAATTTACTTTTGTACCGGGGATCTAACAGTGTGGCAACCCAGTAGTCAGGATTATTTCTAATTCTCACAATTCGAGGGTCATGTTGCAGGTAGTGCAGCAAGAAGGCACTCATGTGTGTTGCGCATCCAGGAGCACCAAGTCCCTGTTGTGTTGGTGGCGAGGTAACAATCATGCTTCCTTCCTCTGTCCTCTCCCCCCAACCTCGCACAACAGAAATGTGATCAAGGTCTCCCTCATCTGATGAGTCTTCCATCAGTTCGTCCTCCACTTCTTCCTGGGCTCCTGCACCTTCCTCACTAGTTTGGCTGCTACCATGCGCCCTGGTAAAATCATCTCCCCCACCCTCACATGCCTGCCGCCTTGGTGCTGCCGACCGTCTGGACCTTGCAGATGTTAGCCCTTCCGCATACAACTCCTCCTCCTCTACTTCCTCCACCTCCTCTTGTGCCACCACCTGACTCCGAATTCTGTTTAACATGTGCTCCAGCATGTAAATCACCGGAATAGTCATGCTGATAATGGCATCGTCAGCACTAAACATCTTCGTCGCCATTTCAAAACTGTGCAGAAGGGTGCATAGGTCCCTGATCTGAGACCACTCCTCCAGCGTGATTTTCCCCACCTCTGAATCTCGTTGGCCCAGGCTATACGTCAGAACGTATTGCACCAGGGCTTGTCGGTGCTGCCACAGTCGCTGCAACATGTGCAGAGTTGAATTCCACCGGGTAGGCACATCGCATTTTAGCCGGTGAAGTGGCAGGCCCAACGATTTCTGTAGAGATGTAAGTCGCTGAGCTGCGGGATGCGAACGGCGGAAGTGAGCACACAGCGACCGTGCCCTCTGCAGAAGGCCATCTAGTCTGGGATAGTGGGCTAAAAATTGCTGGACAACCAGGTTCAACACGTGAGCCATACAAGGCACGTGTGTGACATTGCCCCGGCGAAGGGCCGCACCCAGGTTTGCAGCATTGTCGCACACGGCCTTCCCTGGTTTCAGGTCCAGTGGAGACAACCATTCATGAAATTGGTTCTCCAGAGCTGACCACAACTCCTCAGCTGTGTGACTCACATTTCCCAGACATTTCAATGTAAAAACCGCCTGATGACGTTGAGCCCTACTGCCAGCATAGTAAGGAGGTGTTCAGGATCCCTTCTGCACAGTTAGAAAGCTTGTGGCATGACCAGACAGGCTTTGGGTGCAGGTGGAAGACCGAGAGGAGGTTGAGGAGGCAGAAGCAGTGGAGGAACTTTGACATAAAGAGGATTGACGCACAACTCGTGGGGACGGCAAGACTTGGACAGCAGCCCCTTGTCCTGCTGTCACCATAGTTACCCAGTGCCCAGTCAGCGACATGTAACGCCCCTGTCCATGCCTACTCGTCCAAGTGTCTGTGGTGAAATGCACCCTGTCACACACAGAGTTTCTCAAAGAAGCGGTGATGTTGTGTGCGACATGCTGGTGGAGCGCAGGCACACCTTTCTTTGAGAAGTAGTGCCGACTGGGCATCTGGTACTGGGGCACTGCGACGGACATAAGGTCTCGAAAATCCTCTGTGTCCACCAGGCGGAAAGGCAGCATTTCTGTAGCCAAGAGCTTGCAGATGGTGAAATTCAACCTCTTAGCTTTCTCATGGCTAGGAGGAAATGGTCTTTTACTTGTCCACATCTGAGGGACCGAGGGCTGGCTATTGTACTTAGACGGGGTTGATAAGGGTGTCCCCGGCAAACTGCCGGTCTGTGAGGAAGATGCAGGCGGACATGTTAGGTTGCCTTGATCCAAAGGTGGTGCTATCGATGTCGGACAGCGCTCAAGACCAGCTGGTGTTACCACCTCCAAAGAAAATGATGACCTGCCAATCACGCTGGCTGTTGCGGGTAAAGAGGTGGCAGGTCTGCGCCCCAAAACAGGTGTGACTGCTGTCCCCCCAGTCACAGAGGATGAAGAGGCCGCGGATGCACAAGATATGGCAGACGGTGGTTGGCCCGGCCGGCTAGGCCGCATTGTAGCACACTGAGCTTCCCACTGCAACTTATGCTTCATGTCCATGTGCCGGTTCAGGCATGAAGTACTCAAACTATGTATTTTTTGGCCTCTACTTAGCTTTTGCTGACAAATGTTACAGATAACACGAGTTGGGTCATCTTTATCGATCTGAAAAAATGCCCAGGCTATGCAAGGCTTAGCACCCATGCGACCTGAAGAGCCACCACGACTTGTGGTGAGAGGCAGAGTTGTGTTTGAGGATGCAGTTGTTGACGTGCTTCCAGTACTATGTCTCTGTCCAGGAAGGCGCAACCTGACCTCGTCGTCACTAGCATCTTCCTCCACCTCCTCTGCTGACCTCATCTCTTGGCTGACTGTGGGTTGACAGTAAGTGGGATCTCCGACCTCATCATCATCACCCTGTGCGTTATCACACCCGTCGTCCTCAGAGCCAACCTGTTCCTGCCCTGACAAAAAACTAAAGTTGTCGCTCCAATCAGGTATTTGAGTCTTATCATCGTCTTCCTCATTGTCTCCACCAACAGGAGTTACAGTTTGGGAATGAGGGTCTACATTATGGTCAGAACCTTCTGCGTCTGGTCCTGGATCCGACTCATAAAGATTCTGGGCATCAGTGCAGATCATTTCCTCGTCTGGATTCACAGAAGCGCTGGAGTCGACCTCTGATTCCCAGGCTATAGTATGAGTAAACAGCTCTGCAGACTCAACCATCTGTTCTACCTCATACTCAGACGGGCAGCTGGAGATTTGGGAGCTGTGAGGAAGCAAGTGTGATTTGGGTGACACCTTTGAGGACTGGAGTATTTGTGATGTTGAAGTTGATGTGGAGGAGAGCCCACTTAAAGGAGCACTTGATATCCGTTGAAGCACCTGCTGTTTTTGTGCCTCATCTGGAATTTGTAGCGATTGGCGTGGCCGTAAGAAAGGGATCTTATCACATTGTCCGCTAAAAGAAGTAGACATTTTAGTTTGGCTGGAAGATGGTCTTTCTTCTGCACCTACCCCACGGACACAACCTTTTTTCCCCTTCCCAACACGCCTATTCCCCTTTCCACCAGCAGCAGGCCTTTTTCCACTCATTTTGGTGGTTAACTAATTCACAACTCTGGAGTTGTTTGCACAAAAAAACAATGGATGGTAACCGAGCAGAGCTGAGTGGCCAAACTGTGGTATTAGGCCAAAACTATTGGCTGGGTTAGATGCAGAAAAAAATTATTTTTAATTTGCAACCTGATGGAGGTCAGTATAGATGGACTAATAGACCAAGTCCCACACACCGCTAGAAGCCCAAATATTTTTTCAGAGCTAGATGCAAAAAATTTTTTTATTCAATTTGCAACCTGATGGAGGTCAGTATAGATGGACTAATAGACCAAGTCCCACACACTGCTAGAAGCCCAAATATTTTTTCAGAGCTAGATGCAGAAAAAAATTATTTTTAATTTGCAACCTGATGGAGGTCAGTATAGATGGACTAATAGACCAAGTCCCACACACTGCTAGAAGCCCAAATATTTTTTCAGAGCTAGATGCAGAAAAAAATTATTTTTAATTTGCAACCTGATGGAGGTCAGTATAGATGGACTAATAGACCAAGTCCCACACACCGCTAGAAGCCCAAATATTTTTTCAGAGCTAGATGCAGAAAAAAATTATATTCAATTTGCAACCTGCTGGAGGTCAGTATAGAAGGACTAATAGAACATGTCCCACACACTGCTAGAAGCCCAAATATTTTTTCAGAGCTAAATCAAGAAAAAAATTATTTTTAATTTGCAACCTGATGGAGGTCAGTATAGATGGACTAATAGACCAAGTCCCACACACTGCTAGAAGCCCAAATATTTTTTCAGAGCTAGATGCAGAAAAAAATTATTTTTAATTTGCAACCTGATGGAGGTCAGTATAGATGGACTAATAGACCAAGTCCCACACACCGCTAGAAGCCCAAATATTTTTTCAGAGCTAGATGCAGAAAATTTATTTATTCAATTTGCAACCTGATGGAGGTCAGTATAGATGGACTAATAGACCAAGTCCCACAAACTGCTAGAAGCCCAAATATTTTTTCAGAGCTAGATGCAGAAAAAAATTATTTTTAATTTGCAACCTGATGGAGGTCAGTATAGATGGACTAATAGACCAAGTCCCACACACTGCTAGAAGCCCAAATATTTTTTCAAAGCTAGATGCAGAAAAAAATTATTTTTAATTTGCAACCTGATGGAGGTCAGTATAGATGGACTAATAGACCAAGTCCCACACACCGCTAGAAGCCCAAATATTTTTTCAGAGCTAGATGCAGAAAAAAATTATATTCAATTTGCAACCTGCTGGAGGTCAGTATAGAAGGACTAATAGAACAAGTCCCACACACTGCTAGTAGCCCAAATATTTTTTCAGAGCTAAATGAAGAAAAAAATTATTTTTAATTTGCAACCTGATGGAGGTCAGTATAGATGGACTAATAGACCAAGTCCCACACACTGCTAGAAGCCCAAATATTTTTTCAGAGCTAGATGCAGAAAAAAATTATTTTTAATTTGCAACCTGATGGAGGTCAGTATAGATGGACTAATAGACCAAGTCCCACACACCGCTAGAAGCCCAAATATTTTTTCAGAGCTAGATGCAGAAAATTTTTTTATTCAATTTGCAACCTGATGGAGGTCAGTATAGATGGACTAATAGACCAAGTCCCACACACTGCTAGAAGCCCAAATATTTTTTCAGAGCTAGATGCAGAAAAAAATTATTTTTAATTTGCAACCTGATGGAGGTCAGTATAGATGGACTAATAGACCAAGTCCCACACACTGCTAGAAGCCCAAATATTTTTTCAGAGCTAGATGCAGAAAAAAATTATTTTTAATTTGCAACCTGATGGAGGTCAGTATAGATGGACTAATAGACCAAGTCCCACACACTGCTAGAAGCCCAAATATTTTTTCAGAGCTAGATGCAGAAAAAAATTATTTTTAATTTGCAACCTGATGGAGGTCAGTATAGATGGACTAATAGAACAAGTCCCACACGCTGCTAGAAGCCCAAATATTTTTTCAGAGCTAAATGAAGAAAAAAATTATTTTTAATTTGCAACCTGATGGAGGTCAGTATAGATGGACTAATAGACCAAGTCCCACACACTGCTAGAAGCCCAAATATTTTTTCAGAGCTAGATGCAGAAAAAAATTATTTTTAATTTGCAACCTGATGGAGGTCAGTATAGATGGACTAATAGACCAAGTCCCACACACCGCTAGAAGCCCAAATATTTTTTCAGAGCTAGATGCAGAAAATTTTTTTATTCAATTTGCAACCTGATGGAGGTCAGTATAGATGGACTAATAGACCAAGTCCCACACACTGCTAGAAGCCCAAATATTTTTTCAGAGCTAGATGCAGAAAAAAATTATTTTTAATTTGCAACCTGATGGAGGTCAGTATAGATGGACTAATAGACCAAGTCCCACACACTGCTAGAAGCCCAAATATTTTTTCAGAGCTAGATGCAGAAAAAAATTATTTTTAATTTGCAACCTGATGGAGGTCAGTATAGATGGACTAATAGACCAAGTCCCACACACTGCTAGAAGCCCAAATATTTTTTCAGAGCTAGATGCAGAAAAAAATTATTTTTAATTTGCAACCTGATGGAGGTCAGTATAGATGGACTAATAGAACAAGTCCCACACGCTGCTAGAAGCCCAAATATTTTTTCAGAGATAAATGAAGAAAAAAATTATTTTTAATTTGCAACCTGATGGAGGTCAGTATAGATGGACTAATAGACCAAGTCCCACACACTGCTAGAAGCCCAAATATTTTTTCAGAGCTAGATGCAGAAAAAAATAATTTTTAATTTGCAACCTGATGGAGGTCAGTATAGATGGACTAATAGACCAAGTCCCACACACCGCTAGAAGCCCAAATATTTTTTCAGAGCTAGATGCAGAAAAAAATTATATTCAATTTGCAACCTGCTGGAGGTCAGTATAGAAGGACTAATAGAACAAGTCCCACACACTGCTAGAAGCCCAAATATTTTTTCAGAGCTAAATGAAGAAAAAAATTATTTTTAATTTGCAACCTGATGGAGGTCAGTATAGATGGACTAATAGACCAAGTCCCACACACTGCTAGAAGCCCAAAAATTTTTTCAGAGCTAGATGCAGAAAAAAATTATATTCAGTTTGCAACCTGATGGAGGTCAGTATAGATGGACTAATAGAATGATGCTATGCCCAAAAGATTTTACTTCACTAGGTGCAGTAAAAAAATTGGTATTCTATACACAGGTGGTATATCTTGCAACACAGATAGGCTACTCCACTGACTAACACACTCTGCAATAGGCCAAAAAGGATTAGCTTTGCTAGATTCAGCCAAATGCTGTGAAAAAAACATGCACAGCACTGGCACAGACCTGCCTGGCAAAAACTGATAGGAACTGATGTAACCTAGTCCTGAAAAGGACTCCAATTACAATTAGTCTTTACTCCCACAATCTATCTATTTAAGAGCACAGACCTGCTTGATAAAAGTCGTAGGAAATGCTGTAACCTAGTCCTTAAAAGGACTGCAATCACAACTATTCCCTACTCCCAAGCTATCTGTATATTTGTGCGAAAATTGGCTTGAAATTAACAAGGTATAGCGCACACAGCAACAGCGGTGCCGTCTAACACGCAGCTGCAGCAGTGAGAAAATGGTGGCGACGGGGAAAATGGCTTGGTCTTATAGGGCAAGGACATGTGACATACACTGCCAATCACACATGCCCTTGCTTGTGTGAAAAAAAGCACTTCGCTCCGTGTGTGCGCTGCTGATAGGCTGACAGATTGCACCTCCCCACTGCAAATGCGGGAAAGAGAAAAAAAAATGGAGATCTTCATTGTTCCTGCAGAGATCCATCCCCTGCCCCTCCCCCCGCCCCGCTGTACACTCAAACTGCGTATTAACATTAATTTTCATCATTACTGAGAAAAAATCCAGTTATGATTTTGGTGCACGAACAGTTATCGAACATAACCTCGAACAGCCGAATTTTTCTCAAATTGTTCATGTTCGCCGACCGGCTCGAACACCGCCCAAAACAGCTCGAATTTGAGATTGGCGAACAGTTCGAGTAGAACAACGCTCATCTCTAGTCATCATTTTCTTTGGAGGTGGTAACACCAGCTGGTGTTGAGCGCTGTCCGACATCGATAGCACCACCTTTGGATCAAGGCAACCTAACATGTCCGCCTGCATCATTCTCACAGATCGGCAGTTTGCCGGGGACACCCTTATCAACCCCGTCTAAGCACAATAGCCAGCCCTCGGTCCCTCAGATGTGGACAAGTAAAAGACCATTTCCTCCTAGCCATGAGAAAGCTAAGAGGTTGAATTTCACCATCTGCAAGCTCTTGGCTACAGAAATGCTGCCTTTCCGCCTGGTGGACACAGAGGATTTTCGAGACCTTATGTCCGTCGCAGTGCCCCAGTACCAGATGCCCAGTCGGCACTACTTCTCAAAGAAAGGTGTGCCTGCGCTCCACCAGCATGTCGCACACAACATCACCGCTTCTTTGAGAAACTCTGTGTGTGACAGGGTGCATTTCACCACAGACACTTTGACGAGTATGCATGGACAGGGGCGTTACATGTCGCTGACTGGGCACTGGGTAACTATGGTGACAGCAGGACAAGGGGCTGCTGTCCAAGTCTTGCCGTCCCCACGAGTTGTGCGTCAATCCTCTTTATGTCAAAGTTCCTCCACTGCTTCTGCCTCCTCAACCTCCTCTCAGTCTTCCACCTGCACCCAAAGCCTGTCTGGTCATGCCACAAGCTTTCTAACTGCGCAGAAGGGATCCTGCACACCTCCTTACTATGCTGGCAGTAGGGCTCAACGTCATCAGGCGGTTTTTACTTTGAAATGTCTGGGAAATGTGAGTCACACAGCTGAGGAGTTGTGGTCAGCTCTAGAGAACAAATTTCATGAATGGTTGTCTCCACTGGACCTGAAACCAGGGAAGGCCGTGTGCGACAATGCTGCAAACTTGGTGCGGCCCTTCGCCGGGGCAATGTCACACACGTGCCTTGTATGGCTCACGTGTTGAACCTGGTTGTCCAGCAATTTTTAGCCCACTATCCCAGACTAGATGGCCTTCTGCAGAGGGCACGGTCGCTGTGTGCTCACTTCCGCCGTTCGCATCCCGCAGCTCAGCGACTTACATCTCTACAGAAGTCGTTGGGCCTGCCACTTCACCGGCTAAAATGCGATGTGCCTACCCGGTGGAATTCAACTCTGCACATGTTGCAGCGACTGTGGCAGCACCGACAAGCCCTGGTGCAATACGTTCTGACGTATAGCCTGGGCCAACGAGATCCAGACGTGGGGCAAATCACGCTGGAGGAGTGGTCTCAGATCAGGGACCTATGCACCCTTCTGCACAGTTTTGAAATGGCGACGAAGATGTTTAGTGCTGACTATGCCATTATCAGCATGACTATTCCGGTGATTTACATGCTGGAGCACATGTTAAACAGAATTCGGAGTCAGGTGGTGGCACAAGAGGAGGTAGAGGAAGTAGAGGAGGAGGAGTTGTATGCGGAAGGACTAACATCTGCAAGGTCCAGACGGTCGGCAGCACCAAGGCGGCAGGCATGTGAGGGTGGGGGAGATGGATTTACCAGGGCGCATGGTAGCAGCCAAACTAGTGAGGAAGGTGCAGGAGCCCAGGAAGAAGTGGAGGACGAACTGATGGAAGACTCATCAGATGAGGGAGACCTTGATCACATTTCTGTTGTGCGAGGTTGGGGGGAGAGGACAGAGGAAGGAAGCATGATTGTTACCTCGCCACCAACACAACAGGGACTTGGTGTTCCTGGATGCGCAACACACATGAGTGCCTTCTTGCTGCACTACCTGCAACATGACCCTCGAATTGTGAGAATTAGAAATAATCCTGACTACTGGGTTGCCACACTGTTAGATCCCCGGTACAAAAGTAAATTTGCAGAAATTATTCCTGCCATAGAAAGGGATGCACGCATGCAGGAGTATCAGCAGAGACTGTTGCAGAATCTTACATGTGCTTTTCCACAAAACACCAGTGGTGCACGTAGTGAATCTCACAGTTCCAACTTGCCAACCGTGGGACCGTCAAGTGTTCAGCACTCAAACCATAACAGAACCACAGTATCTGCTGGTAACATCAATTTTGCGCAATCATTTCACCATTTTTTTAGCCCATCCTTTGCAAGGCCACAGGAGACAAGAAGTCTGACACATAGTCAACGCCTAGAGACGATGGTACAGGAGTATCTCCAAGTAAACATTGAAGCCATGACTGTGTCACTGGACCCTTGCTCTTTTTGGGCTTCCAATCTGGATAAATGGCCAGAGCTAGCCACTTACGCCTTGGAGATCTTGTCATGCCCCGCAGCCAGCGTTCTGTCTGAACGTGTGATCAACGCTGCTGGTGGTGTGCTGACAGATAAGCACACGCGGCTCTCCACTGATAATGTAGACAGACTCACGTTCATAAAGATGAGCAAATCATGGATCCAAAACGACTTTTCTACCCCTGTGTCATCCTGGGGAGAGTAAAAGATAGATGATTGGTTAAAATCACCCTACCAACCGTTTTAAGCTTTTAAGTTACTAATCATGTTTATCTGTATCTTGGCTGGAAAATAATTTGGGCTTTGTAGCAGTGTGCAGCACTGATACTATTAGGCCATCTATACTAAGCTCCACCAGATTTAAAATTAATAATGATTTTTAGCTGCATCTAGCCCGGAAAATAATTTTGGGGCTCCGAGATGCGCAAGACACATAAGTGCCTTCTTGCTGCACTACCTGCAACATGACCCTCATATTGTCAGAATTCGAAGTAATCATGACTACTGGGTTGCCACACTCTTAGATCCCCCAAACTTTTCGATCAACCTTTTCATTTTAATAAAGACCAAAAAAATGGTCATTTTTGAAATTATAAGCATTAGCAGGTTATTAGAAACTGAAATCAAACAGTTTTCAACTCAAAACTTTATTCTAGGTGATGTTACATTTTCACATAGGACCCCTTGATCGAAAGGAGCTTCTGAACTCTCTCATCCATTGAATTTGTCAGGTTTTGGATGGTTTCTGCTTCAATTGTTTTGCATGAGGACAGAATACCCTCCCAGAGGTGTTGCTTAGATGTGAACTGCCTCCCGCCATCATAGACACTCCTTTTGATGATGCTCCAGAGGTTCTGAATGGGGTAGAGGTCAGGGGAGCATGGGGGTCACACCATAAGTTTGTCCCCTTTTATGCCCATATCAGCCAGAGATGCAGATGTTTTATGTGCAGCATGAGATGGTGCATTATCATGCAAAAAAATGATCTTGCTGTGAAATACACGGTTCTTCTTCTTGAACCATGGCAGGAAGTGCTGTTTGAGAAAATCCACATACATTATGGAGTTCATCTTTAGCGCCTTCAGGGATCCTAAAGGGGCCGACAATCTCTCTCCCCATGATTCCAGCCCAAAACATTACTCCACCTCCTCCTTGTTGGCGCTGTAGCCGTGTTTGCGTGGGGTGTCCATCAACCAGCCATCCTCCACTCCATCCATCTGGACCATCGAGCGCTGCACGGCACTCATCCGTGAACAAAACATTTTTGAAATCAGTCTTCATGTAATGTTTGGCCTACTGGAGCCGTTTCTGCTTGTGTGAAGTGGATAGAGGAGGTCGACAGGATGGCGTATGCACAGCTGCAAACCTCTGAAGGACCCTGCATCTTGTTGTTCGGGGGACGTTGGAGGCACCAGCAGCTTCAAAAACTTGTCTGCTGCTATGACAAGGCTTTTTTGCCGCTGCTCTTTTAACCTGACGTAATTGCCTGTAGGAAAGAGTCCTCAATTTGCCCTTATCAGCACGCACACGTGTGTACTGTGAATCAGCTACATACTTCTTGATTGCCAAGACACTTCATCCTGATCATCGCACAATGTTGATTGTAGTCATGCCTTGACCTAAACACTCCACAATTTGTTGCTTCTCAGCAGCCGACGCATCCTTTTTCTTTCCCATTTTGGCAGAAAATGTAGGCTGCTTAATAATGTGAGACAGCCTTATTAAGTAGTCTTGCCTTTCATTGGACACACCTGCCAAACTAATTAGCACAGGTGTCTGCAATTGCTTACAGTGATATAAAGAGCCCTGACACACATCACCATCAATGAGTTTAACTGACAAACAAACAAATTCTTCCCTTATCACTCCTAAACACTTTTTTCATAATAATTTGGAACGCAGTGTACATGTGCTTTTCCACAAAACACCAGTGGTTCATGTAGTGAATCTTACAGTTCTAACTTGCCAACCGTGGTCTGTATGGAGTTGTTCAATAAAGGGCCCAAAATTAAGATAACATAGATGGGAGAGGTCTCTATGAATAGGAATTCCTAAGTATTTGATACCCTGTGAGGGCCAGGCAAAGGGAAAGTTGGACTGGATGGAATCCTATATGGATTTGGGGAGGGAGACATCGAGGGCCTCAGACTTCGCTGCATTGATTTTAAAATTTGACCATGTAACAAATAGAGATGAGCGTTGTTCTACTCGAACTGTTCGCCAATCTCAAATTCGAGCTGTTTTGGGCGGTGTTCGAGCCGGTCGGCGAACACGAACAATTTGAGAAAAATTCGGCTGTTCGAGGTTATGTTCGATAACTGTTCGTGCACCAAAATCATAACTGGATTTTTTCTCAGTAATGATGAAAATTAATGTTAATACGCAGTTTGAGTGTACAGCGGGGCGGGGGGAGGGGCAGGGGATGGATCCCTGCAGGTACAATGAAGATCTCCATTTTTTTTTCTCTTTCCCGCATTTGCAGTGGGGAGGTGCAATCTGTCAGCCTATCAGCAGCGCACACACGGAGCGAAGTGCTTTTTTTCACACAAGCAAGGGCATGTGTGATTGGCAGTGTATGTCACATGTCCTTGCCCTATAAGACCAAGCCATTTTCCCCGTCGCCACCATTTTCTCACTGCTGCAGCTGCGTGTTAGACGGCACCGCTGTTGCTGTGTGCGCTATACCTTGTTAATTTCAAGCCAATTTTCGCACAAATCTACAGATAGCTTGGGAGTAGGGAATAGTTGTGATTGCAGTCCTTTTAAGGACTAGGTTACAGCATTTCCTACGACTTTTATCAAGCAGGTCTGTGCTCTTAAATAGATAGATTGTGGGAGTAAAGACTAATTGTAATTGGAGTCCTTTTCAGGACTAGGTTACATCAGTTCCTATCAGTTTTTGCCAGGCAGGTCTGTGCCAGTGCTGTGCAAGTTTTTTTCACAGCATTTGGCTGAATCTAGCAAAGCTAATCCTTTTTGGCCTATTGCAGAGTGTGTTAGTCAGTGGAGTAGCCTATCTGTGTTGCAAGATATACCACCTGTGTATAGAATACCAATTTTTTTACTGCACCTAGTGAAGTAAAATCTTTTGGGCATAGCATCATTCTATTAGTCCATCTATACTGACCTCCATCAGGTTGCAAACTGAATATAATTTTTTTCTGCATCTAGCTCTGAAAAAATATTTGGGCTTCTAGCAGTGTGTGGGACTTGGTCTATTAGTCCATCTATACTGACCTCCATCAGGTTGCAAATTAAAAATAATTTTTTTCTGCATCTAGCTCTGAAAAAATATTTGGGCTTCTAGCAGTGTGTGGGACTTGGTCTATTAGTCCATCTATACTGACCTCCATCAGGTTGCAAATTAAAAATTATTTTTTTCTTCATTTATCTCTGAAAAAATATTTGGGCTTCTAGCAGCGTGTGGGACTTGTTCTATTAGTCCATCTATACTGACCTCCATCAGGTTGCAAATTAAAAATAATTTTTTTCTGCATCTAGCTCTGAAAAAATATTTGGGCTTCTAGCAGTGTGTGGGACTTGGTCTATTAGTCCATCTATACTGACCTCCATCAGGTTGCAAATTAAAAATAATTTTTTTCTGCATCTAGCTCTGAAAAAATATTTGGGCTTCTAGCAGTGTGTGGGACTTGGTCTATTAGTCCATCTATACTGACCTCCATCAGGTTGCAAATTGAATAAAAAAATGTTCTGCATCTAGCTCTGAAAAAATATTTGGGCTTCTAGCGGTGTGTGGGACTTGGTCTATTAGTCCATCTATACTGACCTCCATCAGGTTGCAAATTAAAAATAATTTTTTTCTGCATCTAGCTCTGAAAAAATATTTGGGCTTCTAGCAGTGTGTGGGACTTGGTCTATTAGTCCATCTATACTGACCTCCATCAGGTTGCAAATTGAATAAAAAAAATTTCTGCATCTAGCTCTGAAAAAATATTTGGGCTTCTAGCGGTGTGTGGGACTTGGTCTATTAGTCCATCTATACTGACCTCCATCAGGTTGCAAATTAAAAATAATTTTTTTCTGCATCTAACCCAGCCAATAGTTTTGGCCTAATACCACAGTTTGGCCACTCAGCTCTGCTCGGTTACCATACATTGTTTTTTTGTGCAAACAACTCCAGAGTTGTGAATTAGTTAACCACCAAAATGAGTGGAAAAAGGCCTGCTGCTGGTGGAAAGGGGAATAGGCGTGTTGGGAAGGGGAAAAAAGGTTGTGTCCGTGATGTAGGTGCAGAAGAAAGACCATCTTCCAGCCAAACTAAAATGTCTACTTCTTTTAGCGGACAATGTGATAAGATCCCTTTCTTACGGCCACGCCAATCGCTACAAATTCCAGATGAGGCACAAAAACAGCAGGTGCTTCAACGGATATCAAGTGCTCCTTTAAGTGGGCTCTCCTCCACATCAACTTCAACATCACAAATACTCCAGTCCTCAAAGGTGTCACCCAAATCGCACTTGCTTCCTCACAGCTCCCAAATCTCCAGCTGCCCGTCTGAGTATGAGGTAGAACAGATGGTTGAGTCTGCAGAGCTGTTTACTCATACTATAACCTGGGAATCAGAGGTCGACTCCAGCGCTTCTGTGAATCCAGACGAGGAAATGATCTGCACTGATGCCCAGAATCTTTATGAGTCGGATCCAGGACCAGACGCAGAAGGTTCTGACCATAATGTAGACCCTCATTCCCAAACTGTAACTCCTGTTGGTGGAGACAATGAGGAAGACGATGATAAGACTCAAATACCTGATTGGAGCGACAACTTTAGTTTTTTGTCAGGGCAGGAACAGGTTGGCTCTGAGGACGACGGGTGTGATAACGCACAAGGTGATGATGATGAGGTCGGAGATCCCACTTACTGTCAACCCACAGTCAGCCAAGAGATGAGGTCAGCAGAGGAGGTGGAGGAAGATGCTAGTGACGACGAGGTCAGGTTGCGCCT
This sequence comes from Phyllobates terribilis, assembly GCF_046119375.1. NCBI lineage: Eukaryota > Metazoa > Chordata > Amphibia > Anura > Dendrobatidae > Phyllobates > Phyllobates terribilis. Next base: position 38,038,144 of record NW_027362772.1, on the reverse strand, counting down.
TCCTGGACAGAGACGTAGTACTGGAAGCACGTCAACAACTGCATCCTCAAACACAACTCTGCCTCTCACCACAAGTCGTGGTGGCTCTTCAGGTCGCATGGGTGCTAAGCCTTGCATAGCCTGGGCATTTTTTCAGATCGATAAAGATGACCCAACTCGTGTTATCTGTAACATTTGTCAGCAAAAGCTAAGTAGAGGCCAAAAAATACATAGTTTGAGTAATTCATGCATGAACCGGCACATGGACATGAAGCATAAGTTGCAGTGGGAAGCTCAGTGTGCTCCAATGCGGCCTAGCCGGCCGGGCCAACCACCGTCTGCCATATCTTGTGCATCCGCGGCCTCTTCATCCTCTGTGACTGGGGGGACAGCAGTCACACCTGTTTTGGGGCGCAGACCTGCCACCTCTTTACCCGCAACAGCCAGCGTGATTGGCAGGTCATCATTTTCTTTGGAGGTGGTAACACCAGCTGGTCTTGAGCGCTGTCCGACATCGATAGCACCACCTTTGGATCAAGGCAACCTAACATGTCCGCCTGCATCTTCCTCACAGACCGGCAGTTTGCCGGGGACACCCTTATCAACCCCGTCTAAGCACAATAGCCAGCCCTCGGTCCCTCAGATGTGGACATGTAAAAGACCATTTCCTCCTAGCCATGAGAAAGCTAAGAGGTTGAATTTCACCATCTGCAAGCTCTTGGCTACAGAAATGCTGCCTTTCCGCCTGGTGGACACAGAGGATTTTCGAGACCTTATGTCCGTCGCAGTGCCCCAGTACCAGATGCCCAGTCGGCACTACTTCTCAAAGAAAGGTGTGCCTGCGCTCCACCAGCATGTCGCACACAACATCACCGCTTCTTTGAGAAACTCTGTGTGTGACAGGGTGCATTTCACCACAGACACTTGGACGAGTAGGCATGGACAGGGGCGTTACATGTCGCTGACTGGGCACTGGGTAACTATGGTGACAGCAGGACAAGGGGCTGCTGTCCAAGTCTTGCCGTCCCCACGAGTTGTGCGTCAATCCTCTTTATGTCAAAGTTCCTCCACTGCTTCTGCCTCCTCAACCTCCTCTCGGTCTTCCACCTGCACCCAAAGCCTGTCTGGTCATGCCACAAGCTTTCTAACTGCGCAGAAGGGATCCTGCACACCTCCTTACTATGCTGGCAGTAGGGCTCAACGTCATCAGGCGGTTTTTACATTGAAATGTCTGGGAAATGTGAGTCACACAGCTGAGGAGTTGTGGTCAGCTCTGGAGAACCAATTTCATGAATGGTTGTCTCCACTGGACCTGAAACCAGGGAAGGCCGTGTGCGACAATGCTGCAAACCTGGGTGCGGCCCTTCGCCGGGGCAATGTCACACACGTGCCTTGTATGGCTCACGTGTTGAACCTGGTTGTCCAGCAATTTTTAGCCCACTATCCCAGACTAGATGGCCTTCTGCAGAGGGCACGGTCGCTGTGTGCTCACTTCCGCCGTTCGCATCCCGCAGCTCAGCGACTTACATCTCTACAGAAGTCGTTGGGCCTGCCACTTCACCGGCTAAAATGCGATGTGCCTACCCGGTGGAATTCAACTCTGCACATGTTGCAGTGACTGTGGCAGCACCGACAAGCCCTGGTGCAATACGTTCTGACGTATAGCCTGGGCCAACGAGATTCAGAGGTGGGGCAAATCACGCTGGAGGAGTGGTCTCAGATCAGGGACCTATGCACCCTTCTGCACAGTTTTGAAATGGCGACGAAGATGTTTAGTGCTGACGATGCCATTATCAGCATGACTATTCCGGTGATTTACATGCTGGAGCACATGTTAAACAGAATTCGGAGTCAGGTGGTGGCACAAGAGGAGGTGGAGGAAGTAGAGGAGGAGGAGTTGTATGCGGAAGGGCTAACATCTGCAAGGTCCAGACGGTCGGCAGCACCAAGGCGGCAGGCATGTGAGGGTGGGGGAGATGATTTTACCAGGGCGCATGGTAGCAGCCAAACTAGTGAGGAAGGTGCAGGAGCCCAGGAAGAAGTGGAGGACGAACTGATGGAAGACTCATCAGATGAGGGAGACCTTGATCACATTTCTGTTGTGCGAGGTTGGGGGGAGAGGACAGAGGAAGGAAGCATGATTGTTACCTCGCCACCAACACAACAGGGACTTGGTGCTCCTGGATGCGCAACACACATGAGTGCCTTCTTGCTGCACTACCTGCAACATGACCCTCGAATTGTGAGAATTAGAAATAATCCTGACTACTGGGTTGCCACACTGTTAGATCCCCGGTACAAAAGTAAATTTGCAGAAATTATTCCTGCCATAGAAAGGGATGCACGCATGCAGGAGTATCAGCAGAGACTGTTGCAGAATCTTACATGTGCTTTTCCACAAAATACCAGTGGTGCACGTAGTGAATCTCACAGTTCCAACTTGCCAACCGTGGGACCGTCAAGTGTTCAGCACTCAAACCGTAACAGAACCACAGTATCTGCTGGTAACATCAATTTTGCGGAATCATTTCACCACTTTTTTAGCCCATCCTTTGCAAGGCCACAGGAGACAAGAAGTCTGACACATAGTCAACGCCTAGAGACGATGGTACAGGAGTATCTCCAAGTAAACATTGAAGCCACGACTGTGTCACTGGACCCTTGCTCTTTTTGGGCTTCCAATCTGGATAAATGGCCGGAGCTAGCCACTTACGCCTTGGAGATCTTGTCATGCCCCGCAGCCAGCGTTCTGTCTGAACGTGTGTTCAGCGCTGCTGGTGGTGTGCTGACAGATAAGCGCACGCGGCTCTCCACTGATAATGTAGACAGACTCACGTTCATAAAGATGAACAAATCATGGATCCGAAACGACTTTTCTACCCCTGTGTCATCCTGGGGAGAGTAAAAGCTTGATGATTGGTTAAAATCACTCTACCAACCGTTTTAAGCTTTCAAATTACTAATCATGTTTATCTGTATCTTGACTGGAAAATAATTTGGGCTTTGTAGCAGTGTGCAGCACTGATCCTATTAGGCCATCTATAATAAGCTTCACCAGATTTAAAATTAAAAATAATTTTTAGCTGCATCTAGCCCGGAAAATAATTTTGGGGCTCCGAGATGCGCAAGACACATAAGTGCCTTCTTGCTGCACTACCTGCAGCATGACCCTTATATTGTCAGAATTCGAAGTAATCATGACTACTGGGTTGCCACACTCTTAGATCCCCCAAACTTTTCGATCAACCTTTTCATTTTAATAAAGACCAAAAAAATGGTCATTTTTGAAATTATAAGCATTAGCAGGTTGTTAGAAACTGAAATCAAACAGTTTTCAACTCAAAACTTTATTCTAGGTGATGTTACATTTTCACATAGGACCCCTTGTTCGAAAGGAGCTTCTGAACTCTCTCGTCCATTGAATTTGTCAGGTTTTGGATGGTTTCTGCTTCAATTGTTTTGCATGAGGACAGAATACCCTCCCAGAGCTGTTGCTTAGATGTGACCTGCCTCCCGCCATCATAGACACTCCTTTTAATGATGCTCCAAAGGTTCTGAATGGGGTAGAGGTCAGGGGAGCATGGGGGTCACACCATAAGTTTGTCCCCTTTTATGCCCATATCAGCCAGAGATGCAGATGTTTTATGTGCAGCATGAGATGGTGCAAAATTATCTTGCTGTGAAATACACGGTTCTTCTTCTTGAACCATGGCAGGAAGTGCTGTTTGAGAAAATCCACATACATTATGGAGTTCATCTTTAGCGCCTTCAGGGATCCTAAAGGGGCCGACAATCTCTCTCCCCATGATTCCAGCCCAAAACATTACTCCACCTCCTCCTTGTTGGCGCTGTAGCCGTGTTTGCGTGGGGTGTCCATCAACCAGCCATCCTCCACTCCATTCATCTGGACCATCGAGCGCTGCACGGCACTCATCCGTGAACAAAACAGTTTTGAAATCAGTCTTCATGTAATGTTTGGCCCACTGGAGCCGTTTCTGCTTGTGTGAAGTGGATAGAGGAGGTCGACAGGATGGCGTATGCACAGCTGCAAACCTCTGAAGGACCCTGCATCTTGTTGTTCGGGGGACGTTGGAGGCACAAGCAGCTTCAAAAACTTGTCTGCTGCTATGACAAGGCTTTTTTGCCGCTGCTCTTTCAACCTGACATAATTGCCTGTAGGAAAGAGTCCTCAATTTGCCCTTATCAGCACGCACACGTGTGTACTGTGAATCAGCTACATACTTCTTGATTGCCAAGACACTTCATCCTGATCATCGCACAATGTTGATTGTAGTCATGCCTTGACCTAAACACTCCACAATTTGTTGCTTCTCAGCAGCCGACACATCCTTTTTCTTTCCCATTTTGGCAGAAAATGTAGGCTGCTTAATAATGTGAGAGAGCCTTCTTAAGTAGTCTTGCCTTTCATTGGACACACCTGCCAAACTAATTAGCACAGGTGTCTGCAATTGCTTACAGTGATATAAAGAGCCCTGACACACATCACCATCAATGAGTTTAACTGACAAACAAACAAATTCTTCCCTTATCACTCCTAAACACTTTTTTCATAATAATTTGGAACGCGGTGTACATGTGCTTTTCCACAAAACACCAGTGGTTCACGTAGTGAATCTTACAGTTCTAACTTGCCAACCGTGGTCTGTATGGAATTGTTCAATAAAGGGCCCAAAATTAAGATAACATAGATGGGAGAGGTCTCTATGAATAGGAATTCCTAAGTATTTGATACCCTGTGAGGGCCAGGCAAAGGGAAAGTTGGACTGGATGGAATCCTATATGGATTTAGGGAGGGAGACATCGAGGGCCTCAGACTTCGCTGCATTGATTTTAAAATTTTACCATGTAACAAAGTGATCTATTTCAGCCATAACAGCAGGGATGGATATATGTGATTGAGTGATATATACTAGGACATCATCAGCAAATAGAGAGTACTTGTACTCGGTGCCTCCCACCTCAATCCACCTAATATTGGGGTTATGGCGAATTGATGAGAGCAGGTGCTCCGTCACTAGGATGTATAAGAGAGGGGACAGAGGACATCCCTGCCTTGTCCCATTGGTGATTGTGAAAGGTGATGAAAATGTTCTGACGCACCCCCTGGGCCTTGGGACACCCGGAGCCGGACCCTTTTTGGTGGATGCTGGTGGTTGTAGTCTTCGTGGCGGCGATCCGGTTCCGTGGCTCAGGGCGGTCAAACCAGTGGCGGAACTATTTATGTGGTTTTGATGTTTAAATGTCCGACTACGCCACCCGTGGATTGCGGTCAGAGTGAACCGCCGCTACAGGGCAGACCGCTAAGGCTGGTGTTGTGGGTGCAGCAGAGCGTAGCATAACTCCCCACGGGAGGAGTATAGCCTCAGGGCAGTGTATGCGGAGGATGGGGGTGATGGTGCAGGGCAGCAGCAGTAACGACACGGAGTCAGTGATGCAGTTCAGGGCCTTTACTCACAGTTCTTATTATCCAGACCACGTCTGCAGGTAACGGCTGCCCACGTCGTACTGTGCTCACCAGGTGAGGGGCTCAGACAACTCCCAGATAACTTTGGAGCGCTTCACAGGACCCCCTTTGTGTGTCCTTTGTCTGGCCTTTCTTACCAACACTTCTGTCCGGCTGCCTCGGGCCTCCTCTTGGTAAACTTGGCGCCAGTTTCCCTGACCCTATGTGGTGCATTCCTAGCGGGTGGAGCAAGGGGCTGCGCCACATAAAATGTCAGAGCCTCCGGTTTCTAGCTGAGGGTTGTTTCCTGCCTCCACTAGTTCGGGGACCGGTCTCCCCCTTTGGCCTGACCCCTCCACGCAGGTGGATTCGGGCGTGCGGTGGCGACTCGCCCGTCCGCACCCCTGGGATCCCTTCATTCCTCGTTCCTGGAGCCTTCTCCGCTCCTCTTCCTTCCTTCTCCCTCTTGTAGGCCTGGGCCTCTGTTACTAGGCCCGCCTCCGGAGCAGAGCTCATGCAGAGCCCCTGCTCCCTGCCACTTCTGCTCAGACTTCTCTGCACTGAACTAAGATGGTGCCCACCTTTTATACTCCCTTCTCAATGCACCCAGGAACTGCTTCCTCCCTGCTCCTGCACTGCAGGGTTCCCCGTCCTCAGTGTTCCCTCCCCCCACTCCAGCCAGGGACAGGGACTGTCGTGCCCATCTCAGGGGCATATTGGTCGCCCTGCCCCACGGCAATGTGGTGTAATGCATGCAGGTGTCGGGTCCTGATCCACACTCCATCCTTATCTGAGAGTGAGATATCACACCTCTGGGTGAGGTGCAATACGTCTGTAGCAACCGAGCCCTCGGTGCTACAGTTCCATTTATCTTCAGCCTAGGTGACGTATTGTGATACAGGGCCGTGATTTTGGCTATAAAAGGGTCCCCTAGACCCCTACCCCAAGCTTTTTAAGAGAATCATATATGGCGTGCCAGGAGACTCTATGGAATGCTTTCTCAGCATCCAACGAGAGTATCTACTTACAAATTTTTAACTGCATCTAGCCCAGGAAATACGTTGTGCCTAGTAGCAGTGTCTGCTAGTCAGCGGATTATCCCAGCTGTTAAGCAAGCTACACCACCTGTAGTTTGGACACTTAATTTTTTCAAAGGAAATGCTTCGGGACCACGGGATACTCAGTGAAGAGCATCAGGAGGCACCCCAAGGCATAGGGGCTGGGACTGGCACTAGGATGCCTTGCGGTGGACAGCCGAGCTCGATCCTTATAAAAGCTTTTTAACTGCAGCAGCTTTAGTGGACGCTACTGGAGCTGGAATTACGCGGCTGCTGGCATGAGACTTGCCCTCCAATAGATCCTTGTAAATGGATTTAAAGTGTATTCATTCAAATTAGAGGGACAATTTAAATTAAAAAGCTTAGAGCTGCCTCCACCACAGGGGGGCTCTCTCGACCCACCAGCGGACAGGCACCAGTATTGGGAGAGGGGGGCTGGCCGTCAGGGTTCACCGCGGCTCTGGCACAAACCCGGCGACACGGAGGTGGCACGGGCAGGAGCGGACTGGCCGTCTCGGCTTCTCACTTTTTGGATTTTAGAAGCGCATGACATGCCTATATCTGTGTCTCCCCCTCCTTTTACTCCTCCACCTCTTTTCTTTTCGCATGACTATATGTACTTGTAACTTTTCCATGTGTTAGTTGTGTCTTCTGAGCAGTTTGTCAGCTTTTGGACACCTTTGAAGGTGTTTTCTATGTGTTTCTATGTGTTTTTGTTTGCCTGCCATTGGTTTTAACGGTGTTCGAAGGTGTTCGACGAACAGTTCGACGAACAGTTCGGCGAACACACGGGTGTTCGACGAACCGAACCGAACTCGAACACTACGGGGGTGGCTCAACACTAGTAACAAAGTGATCTATTTCAGCCATAACAGCATTGATGGATATATGTGATTGAGTGATATATACTAGGACATCATCAGCAAATAGAGAGCACTTGTACTCGGTGCCTCCCACCTCAATCCACCTAATATTGGGGTTATGGCAAATTGATGAGAGCAGGTGCTCCGTCACTAGGATGTATAAGAGAGGGGACAGAGGACATCCCTGCCTTGTCCCATTGGTGATTGTGAAAGGTGATGAAAATGTTCTGACGCACCCCCTGGGCCTTGGGACACCCGGAGCCGGACCCTTTTTGGTGGATGCTGGTGGTTGTAGTCTCCGTGGCGGCGACCTGGTTCCGTGGCTCAGGGCGGTCAAACCAGTGGTGGAACTATTTATGTGGTTTTGATGTTTAAATGTCCGACTACGCCACCCGTGGATTGCGGTCAGAGTGAACCGCCGCTCCAGGGCAGACCGCTGAGGCTGGTGTTGTGGGTGCAGCAGAGCGTAGCATAACTCCCCACGGGAGGAGTATAGCCTCAGGGCAGTGTATGCGGAGGATGGGGGTGATGGTGCAGGGCAGCGGCAGTAAAGACACGGAGTCAGTGATGCAGTCCAGGGCCTTTACTCACAGTTCTTACTATCCAGACCACGTCTGCAGGTAACGGCTGCCCACGTCGTACTGTGCTCACCAGGTGAGGGGCTCAGACAACTCCCAGATAACTTTGGAGCGCTTCACAGGACCCCCTTTGTGTGTCCTTTGTCTGGCCTTTCTTACCAACCCTTCTGTCCGGCTGCCTCGGGCCTCCTCTTGGTAAACTTGGCGCCAGTTTCCCTGACCCTATGTGGTGCCTTCCTAGCGGGTGTAGCGAGGGGCTGCGCCACATAAAATGTCACAGCCTCCTGTTTCTAGCTGAGGGTCGTTTCCTGCCTCCACTAGTTTCGGGGACCGGTCTCCCCCTTTGGCCTGACCCCTCCACGCAGGTGGATTTGGGCGTGCGGTGGCGACTCGCCCGTCCGTACCCCTGGGAGCCCTTCTTTCCTCGTTCCTGGAGCCTTCTCCGCTCCTCTTCCTTCCTTCTCCCTCTTCCAGGCCTGGGCCTCTGTTACTAGGCCCGCTTCCGGAGCATAGCTCATGCAGAGCCCCTGCTCCCTGCCACTTCTGCTCAGACTTCTCTGCACTGAACTAAGATGGTGCCCACCTTTTATACTCCCTTCTCAATGCACCCAGGAACTGCTTCCTCCCTCCTCCTGCACTACAGGGTTCCCCTTCCTCAGTGTTCCCTCCCCCCACTCCAGCCAGGGACAGGGACTGTCGTGCCCATCTCAGGGGCATATTGGTCGCCCTGCCCCACGGCAATGTGGTGTAATGCATGCAGGTGTCGGGTCCTGATCCACACTACATCCTTACCTGAGAGTGAGATATCACACCTCTGGGTGAGGTGCAATACCTCTGTAGCAACCGAGCCCTCAGGGTGCTACAGTTCCATTTATCTTCAGCCTAGGTGACGTATTGCGATACAGGGCCGTGATTTTGGCTATAAAAGGGTCCCCTAGACCCCTACCCCAAGCTTTTTAAGAGAATCATATATGGCGTGCCAGAAGACTCTATGGAATGCTTTCTCAGCATCCAACGAGAGTATCTAATTACAAATTTTTAACTGCATCTAGCCCAGGAAATACTTTGTGCCTAGTAGCAGTGTCTGCTAGTCAGCGGATTATCCCGGCTGTTAAGCAAGCTACACCACCTGTAGTTTTGACACTTAATTTTTTCAAAGGAAATGCTTCGGGACCACGGGATACTCAGTGAAGAGCATCAGGAGGCACCCCAAGGCATAGGGGCTGGGACTGGCAGTAGGATGCCTTGCGGTGGACAGCCGAGCTCGATCCTTATAAAAGCTTTTTAACTGCAGCAGCTTTAGTGGACGCTACTGGAGCTGGAATTACGCGGCTGCTGGCATGAGACTTGCCCTCCAATAGATCCTTGTAAATGGATTTAAAGTGTATTCATTCAAATTAGAGAGACAATTTAAATTAAAAAGCTTAGAGCTGCCTCCACCACAGGGGGGCTCGCTCGACCCACCAGCGGACAGGCACCAGTATTGGGAGAGGGGGGCTGGCCGTCAGGGTTCACCGTGGCTCTGGCACAAACCCGGCGACACGGAGGTGGCACGGGCAGCAGCGGACTGGCCGTCTCGGCTTCTCACTTTTTGGATTTTAGAAGGGCATGACATGCCTATATCTGTGTCTCCCCCTCCTTTTACTCCTCCACCTCTTTTCTTTTCGCATGACTATATGTACTTGTCACTTTTCCATGTGTTAGTTGTGTCTTCTGAGCAGTTTGTCAGCTTTTGGACACCTTTGAAGGTGTTTTCTATGTGTTTCTATGTGTTTTTGTTTGCCTGCCATTGGTTTTAACGGTGTTCGAAGGTGTTCGACGAACAGTTCGACGAACAGTTCGGCGAACACACGGGTGTTCGACGAACCGAACCGAACTCGAACACTACGGGGGTGGCTCAACACTAGTAACAAAGTGATCTATTTCAGCCATAACAGCATTGATGGATATATGTGATTGAGTGATATATACTAGGACATCATCAGCAAATAGAGAGCACTTGTACTCGGTGCCTCCCACCTCAATCCACCTAATATTGGGGTTATGGCAAATTGATGAGAGCAGGTGCTCCGTCACTAGGATGTATAAGAGAGGGGACAGAGGACATCCCTGCCTTGTCCCATTGGTGATTGTGAAAGGTGATGAAAATGTTCTGACGCACCCCCTGGGCCTTGGGACACCCGGAGCCGGACCCTTTTTGGTGGATGCTGGTGGTTGTAGTCTCCGTGGCGGCGACCCGGTTCCGTGGCTCAGGGCGGTCAAACCAGTGGCGGAACTATTTAAGTGGTTTTGATGTTTAAATGTCCGACTACGCCACCCGTGGATTGCGGTCAGAGTGAACCGCCGCTCCAGGGCAGACCGCTGAGGCTGGTGTTGTGGGTGCAGCAGAGCGTAGCATAACTCCCCACGGGAGGAGTATAGCCTCAGGGCAGTGTATGCGGAGGATGGGGGTGATGGTGTAGGGCAGCAGCAGTAACGACACGGAGTCAGTGATGCAGTCCAGGGCCTTTACTCACAGTTCTTACTATCCAGACCACGTCTGCAGGTAACGGCTGCCCACGTCGTACTGTGCTCACCAGGTGAGGGGCTCAGACAACTCCCAGATAACTTTGGAGCGCTTCACAGGACCCCCTTTGTGTGTCCTTTGTCTGGCCTTTCTTACCAACCCTTCTGTCCGGCTGCCTCGGGCCTCCTCTTGGTAAACTTGGCGCCAGTTTCCCTGACCCTATGTGGTGCCTTCCTAGCGGGTGTAGCGAGGGGCTGCGCCACATAAAATGTCACAGCCTCCTGTTTCTAGCTGAGGGTCGTTTCCTGCCTCCACTAGTTTCGGGGACCGGTCTCCCCCTTTGGCCTGACCCCTCCACGCAGGTGGATTTGGGCGTGCGGTGGCGACTCGCCCGTCCGTACCCCTGGGATCCCTTCGTTCCTCGTTCCTGGAGCCTTCTCCGCTCCTCTTCCTTCCTTCTCCCTCTTCCAGGCCTGGGCCTCTGTTACTAGACCCGCTTCCGGAGCATAGCTCATGCAGAGCCCCTGCTCCCTGCCACTTCTGCTCAGACTTCTCTGCACTGAACTAAGATGGTGCCCACCTTTTATACTCCCTTCTCAATGCACCCAGGAACTGCTTCCTCCCTCTTCCTGCACTACAGGGTTCCCCTTCCTCAGTGTTCCCTCCCCCCACTCCAGCCAGGGACAGGGACTGTCGTGCCCATCTCAGGGGCATATTGGTCGCCCTGCCCCACGGCAATGTGGTGTAATGCATGCAGGTGTCGGGTCCTGATCCACACTACATCCTTACCTGAGAGTGAGATATCACACCTCTGGGTGAGGTGCAATACCTCTGTAGCAACCGAGCCCTCAGGGTGCTACAGTTCCATTTATCTTCAGCCTAGGTGACGTATTGCGATACAGGGCCGTGATTTTGGCTATAAAAGGGTCCCCTAGACCCCTACCCCAAGCTTTTTAAGAGAATCATATATGGCGTGCCAGAAGACTCTATGGAATGCTTTCTCAGCATCCAACGAGAGTATCTAATTACAAATTTTTAACTGCATCTAGCCCAGGAAATACTTTGTGCCTAGTAGCAGTGTCTGCTAGTCAGCGGATTATCCCGGCTGTTAAGCAAGCTACACCACCTGTAGTTTTGACACTTAATTTTTTCAAAGGAAATGCTTCGGGACCACGGGATACTCAGTGAAGAGCATCAGGAGGCACCCCAAGGCATAGGGGCTGGGACTGGCAGTAGGATGCCTTGCGGTGGACAGCCGAGCTCGATCCTTATAAAAGCTTTTTAACTGCAGCAGCTTTAGTGGACGCTACTGGAGCTGGAATTACGCGGCTGCTGGCATGAGACTTGCCCTCCAATAGATCCTTGTAAATGGATTTAAAGTGTATTCATTCAAATTAGAGAGACAATTTAAATTAAAAAGCTTAGAGCTGCCTCCACCACAGGGGGGCTCGCTCGACCCACCAGCGGACAGGCACCAGTATTGGGAGAGGGGGGCTGGCCGTCAGGGTTCACCGCGGCTCTGGCACAAACCCGGCGACACGGAGGTGGCACGGGCAGGAGCGGACTGAACATGTCGGCTTCTCACTTTTTGGATTTTAGAAGGGCATGACATGCCTATATCTGTGTCTCCCCCTCCTTTTACTACTCCACCTCTTTTCTTTTTGCATGACTATATGTACTTGTCACTTTTCCATGTGTTAGCTGTGTCTTCAGAGCAGTTTGTCAGCTTTTGGACACCTTTGAAGGTGTTTTCTATGTGTTTCTATGTGTTTTTGTTTGCCTGCCATTGGTTTTAACGGTGTTCGAAGGTGTTCGACGAACAGTTCGACGAGCAGTTCGGCGAACACACGGGTGTTCGACGAACCGAACCGAACTCGAACACTACGGGGGTGGCTCAACACTAGTCCTCAGCCACCCCAGAAATGGCACATCCATAGGATGTGCCCATTCTGGCACTTAGCCTCGCTCTTCCCACTGCCCTGTAGTGGTGGCAGTGGGGTAATAGGGCTGGGGTTGATGTCAGCTTATAATGCCAGCTGACTTCAAGCCCAGGTTAGTAATTGTGAGGCGTCTATAAGACACCCCCACTACTAACCCCATAGTGAAAGTGAAATGTGAAATAAAAACACCAACACCCAGAATAAAATCCTTTAGTTGAAATAAACACACATTCCTTTAATGTTCTAAATTAAACTCTACTTACCGTATCGCCCATTCCAGCTGAAGCCAATGTCTTCTGCAATAAAAGTAAAATAATAAACCAACCTCATCCTTACCTTTTCATGGTTCCCAGGACGGCTCCAGCACTGCTACATTGACATGATAGGCTGGACCGCAGCAGAACGCTGCCATCCAGCTTGCCATGCCACAGAGACACTGAGGAGCACAGGCATGCTTGCGCTCCTCAGTGTCTGGCTGTGACGGCATCCAGTTGAACTCGGCTCACCTCATTCTCGTCACTGGCAGCGTGGGAGAATTCTCCTGCGCATGTGGTGACGTCATTTGCCGGCACCGCATGCGCACCTTTACAGAGCCAATGAACATGCAGGGATTGCCAGCCAGTCACTGTAATGCCGCAGCCATGTTGGTTGCGGGCATTACAGTGATTGGCTGGCTGCACAGCGTCACCTCAAGTATTTAAAACCGGGCGCTGCCATCTTGAACACAGACGCTTCACATCAGACAGTGTAGGGAGAGTGCTGCTGAGCTAGGGAGAGATTTATACTGCAAAACAGGTAGTGTAGAGACTCTAAAGCCTGAAAAATCAAACAAACAGTCCTTCTGAGGATTAATATCCATCCCAGATATCAGGCAGGCAGGCAAGCAGGCTGTATAGAAGACGCAGTGGTTATACCAACAAACACTGCATTACAGTCCTGTGTGCTGATGCTCAAATTGCTATACTTAGCCCCAGGTCTCAGGCGCCAGGAAAAATCATTTTTTTTCATCTAAATCCTCTTCTTTTTTTTTTTTTTACTCAGTCAGACTGTACAAATACCCATCTTATTAACCTTTTGGTATTCCCCCCCCCCCAAAAAAAATTGAGTGTGTCTGTGAGTGTTCAGACACAAATATATCTGCTTAAAAGAGTCTGGTTTCTGCCAGATAAATAGAACTGTGGTTTTGTAGTTCCACAGTTCAAATCTCTGTATTATCCACTTTTTTGCCTTTTTTACATAAGAAAAACTGTTTGAGTGTTTCGCTTACTGTACAGACCAAAATATATCTGTTTAAAATACTCTGGTATACTCCAGGAAATTAGAACTGTGGTTTTCCTCTTCCACGGTTCAAATCTGGGTGTTATCCACCTTTTTGCCTTTTTTACATAAAAAAAAAAAACAGTTTGAGTGTCTCGCTGACTGTTCAGACACCTATATATATTTTTAAAAGATTCTGGTGTAGGCCAGAGAAATAGAACTGTGGTTTTCCTCTTTCACGGTTCAAATCTGGGTGTTATCCACCTTTTTGCCTTGTTTCCATAAAAAAAAAACAGTTTGAGTGTCTCGCTGACTGTTCAGACACAAATATATCTGTTTAAAAGATTCTGGTGTAGGCCAGAGAAATAGAACAGTGGTTTTCCTCTTCCACGGATCAAATCTGGGTGTATTACATCTTTTTTCCTTTTTACATAAAAAAAAACTGTTTGAGTGTCTCGCTGACTGTTCAGACACAAATATATCTGTTTAAAAGATTCTGGTGTAGGCCAGAGAACTAGAACTGTGGTTTTCCTCTTCCACAGTTCAAATCTGGGTGTAATCCACCTTTTTGCCTTTTTTACATAAAAAAAAACAGTTTGAGTGTCTCACTGACTGTTCAGACACAAATATATCTTTTTAAAAGATTCTGGTGTAGGCCAGAAAAATAGAACTGTGGTTTTCCTCTTCCACGGTTCAAATCTTGGTGTAATCCACCTTTTTGCCTTGTTTCTATTAAAAAAAACAGTTTGAGTGTCTCGCTGACTGTTCAGACTCAAATATATCTTTTTAAAAGATTCTGGTGTAGGCCAGAGAAATAGAACTGTGGTTTTCCTCTTCCACGGTTCAAATCTTGGTGTAATCCACCTTTTTGCCTTTTTTACAATAAAAAAAAAACTGTTTGAGTATCTCGCTGACTGTTCAGACACAAATATATCTGTTTAAAAGATTCTGGTGTAGGCCAGAGAACTAAAACTGTGGTTTTCCTCTTCCACGGTTCAAATCTGGGTGTAATCCACCTTTTTGCCTTTTTTACATTAAAAAAAACAGTTTGAGTGTGTCGCTGGCTGTTCAGACACAAATATATCTGTTTAAGAGATTCTGGTGTAGGCCAGAGAACTAGAACTGTGGTTTTCCTCTTCAACGGTTCAAATCTGGGTGTAATACACCTTTTTGCCTTTTTTACATAAAAAAAAAAACAGTTTGAGTGTCTCGCTGACTGTTCAGACACAAATATATCTGTTTAAAAGATTCTGGTGCAGGCCAGAGAACTAGAACTGTGGTTCTCCTATTCCACGGTTCAAATCTGAGTGTTATCCACCTTTTTGCCTTTTTTACATAAAAAGAAAAACAGTTTGAGTGCCTCGGTGACTGTTCAGACACAAATATATCTATTTAAAAAAGTCTGGTATACGCCAGGAAATTAGAACTGTGGTTTTCCTCTTCCACGGTTCAAATCTGGGTGTAATCCACCTTTTTGCCTTTTTTCCATTAAAAAAAAACTATTTGAGTGTCTCGCTGACTGTTCAGACACAAATATATCTGTTTAAAAGATTCTGGTGTAGGCCAGAGAACTAGAACTGTGGTTTTCCTCTTCTACGGTTCAAATCTGGGTGTAATCCACCTTTTTACCTTTTTTACATAAAAAAAAAACAGTTTGAGTGTCTCGCTGACCGTTCAGACACAAATATATCTGTTTAAAAGATTCTGGTGTAGGCCAGAGAAATAGAGCTGTGGTTTTCCTCTTCCACGGTTCTAATTTCCTTTATATTACCCTTTTGCCATTGATAGTGCGAGTGTAAGCTATTTTACTTCATTTACAATGGGCAAGGCGCGTGGCAAGGGACGTGGAACTGGATGTTCTGGTGATGGTGCGTGCAGAGGACGGGGCTGTGGCCAAGGTGAAAATGTGCCACAACCAAGAGCCACATCTTCTCTCTCCCATTTCTTGACCGAATTACTAGGGAAGCACACAACAACACCACTATTGCGAACTGATCAGTGTGAACAGGTTATTAATTGGATAGCAGATAATACTTCCAGTCACCTGGGCACTACCACCTCCGGTCTGTCTTCCACACGGTCAAGTCTTAGTAGCCGTGAGTCTCGACCGCATACTCCTCTCTCTGATGCTCCTTCCTCCCACTATGCCGAGTGTCGTCAGACAGCAACTGATCCCACAGTTGGACACACTGTAGAGCTGTTCACTGGTCCATTTCCATATTTGGGCCCCTCGCATGCTCCGCTTGAAGTGGTGGAAGAGGAGATCCCATGTAGCGATGGCCAAATATTTGAAAAGCCACAGCCACAGGAAGGCGACGCTGGCAATTTGTCACAAGAGGTGGACGAGACACAATTGTGAGGAGGAGGACCGTGGTGCGGAAGTGGAAGAGGAGGAGATGGTGGATGATCTAGTAACTGACCCAATGTGGCAAGAGGACGCGCAGATCGAGGCCAGCAGCACACAAGGGGAGGGAGGGGTGATAAAACTACCAGCCTGACCACCACCAGCATGAACAAACACATGTCAGCAAAGCACCCGACTTTGTGGGGCGAAACCCAGGGTCCACGACCAGTGTCAGCGGGAGTCACCACTGCTTCTTCCGCTGTTGTGCATGTAAGAGAACCCCCTGTTGTGCGTGCAAGGCAGTCCCCTGTCCATACTGCATGCAAAGAAGCCCCCTCCTCTCAGTCTTCACTTGTTATGGCAGTTTCTCAAGAAACAGCATCAATGTCCACGTCCCACCAATTGTCCATATCCCAGACCTTTGAACGAAAGCGCAAATTCGCAGCCAAAACCCCACAGACCACAGTCCTAAATTCGCACATTTCACGACTGCTTGCATTGGAAATGCTGCCTTTTAGGCTGGTGGAGATGGAATCCTTCCGCAACCTTATGGCGGTGGCCGTCCCTCGGAACTCGGTCCCCAGCCGACACTATTTTGCCCTGTGTGCAATCCCCGCACTACACAAGCACGGGTCCCAAAACATCTGCCGTGCCCTCAACAACGCAGTTACTGGGAGAGTCCACCTGACAACGGACACGTGGACAAGTGCTTGTGGCCAGGGATGGTACATCTCCCTGACGGCACTCTGGGTAAACATAATGGAAGCCGGGACCCAGTCAGACCTTGGAACGGAACACATCCTCCCCACACCGAGGATTGCGGGCCCTATGTCAGTCAGAGTTGCCTCCACAGTCTACAGCTCCTGCGCATCATCCTCCTCCTCCTCCCCATGTTCAGCCTCCATCTCAGATATCACCGCATCTGTTACAAGTAGTGTTGAGCCACCCCCGTAGTGTTCGAGTTCGGTTCGGTTCGTCGAACACCCGTGTGTTCGCCGATCTGTTCGTCGAACTGTTCGTCGAACACCTTCGAACACCGTTAAAACCAATGGCAGGCAAACAAAAACACATAGAAACACATAGAAAACACCTTCAAAGGTGTCCAAAAGCTGACAAACTGCTCAGAAGACACAACTAACACATGGAAAAGTGACAAGTACATATAGTCATGAGAAAAGAAAAGAGGTGGAGGAGTAAAAGGAGGGGGAGACACAGATATAGGCATGTCATGCCCTTCTAAAATCCAAAAAGTGAGAAGCCGACACGTTCAGTCCGCTCCTGCCCGTGCCACCTCCGTGTCGCCGGGTTTGTGCCAGAGCCGCGGTGAACCCTGACGGCCAGCCCCCCTCTCCCAATACTGGTGCCTGTCCGCTGGTGGGTCGAGCGAGCCCCCCTGTGGTGGAGGCAGCTCTAAGTTTTTTAATTTAAATTGTCTCTCTAATTTGAATGAATACACTTTAAATAAATTTACAAGGATCTATTGGAGGGCAAGTCTCATGCCAGCAGCCGCGTAATTCCAGCTCCAGTAGCGTCCACTAAAGCTGCTGCAGTTAAAAAGCTTTTATAAGGATCGAGCTCGGCTGTCCACTGCAAGGCATCCTACTGCCAGTCCCAGCCCCTATGCCTTGGGGTGCCTCCTGATGCTCTTCACTGAGTATCCCGTGGTCCCGAAGCATTTCCTTTGAAAAAATTAAGTGTCCAAACTACAGGTGGTGTAGCTTGCTTAACAGCCGGGATAATCCGCTGACTAGCAGACACTGCTACTAGGCACAAAGTATTTCCTGGGCTAGATGCAGTTAAAAATTTGTAAGTAGATACTCTCGTTGGATGCTGAGAAAGCATTCCATAGAGTCTCCTGGCACGCCATATATGATTCTCTTAAAAAGCTTGGGGTAGGGGTCTAGGGGACCCTTTTATAGCCAAAATCACGGCCCTGTATCACAATACGTCACCTAGGCTGAAGATAAATGGAACTGTAGCACCCTGAGGGCTCGGTTGCTACAGACGTATTGCACCTCACCCAGAGGTGTGATATCTCACTCTCAGGTAAGGATGGAGTGTGGATCAGGACCCGACACCTGCATGCATTACACCACATTGCCGTGGGGCAGGGCGATCAATATGCCCCTGAGATGGGCACGACAGTCCCTGTCCCTGGCTGGAGTGGGGGGAGGGAACACTGAGGAAGGGGAACCCTGTAGTGCAGGAGCAGGGAGGAAGCAGTTCCTGGGTGCATTGAGAAGGGAGTATAAAAGGTGGGCACCATCTTAGTTCAGTGCAGAGAAGTCTGAGCAGAAGTGGCAGGGAGCAGGGGCTCTGCATGAGCTCTGCTCCGGAGGCGGGCCTAGTAACAGAGGCCCAGGCCTGCAAGAGGGAGAAGGAAGGAAGAGGAGCGGAGAAGGCTCCAGGAACGAGGAATGAAGGGATCCCAGGGGTGCGGACGGGTGAGTCGCCACCGCACGCCCGAATCCACCTGCGTGGAGGGGTCAGGCCAAAGGGGGAGACCGGTCCCCGAACTAGTGGAGGCAGGAAACGACCCTCAGCTAGAAACCGGAGGCTCTGACATTTTATGTGGCGCAGCCCCTCGCTACACCCGCTAGGAAGGCACCACATAGGGTCAGGGAAACTGGCGCCAAGTTTACCAAGAGGAGCCCCGAAGCAGCCGGACAGAAGTGTTGGTAAGAAAGGCCAGACAAAGCACACACAAAGGGGGTCCTGTGAAGCGCTCCAAAGTTATCTGGGAGTTGTCTGAGCCCCTCACCTGGTGAGCACAGTACGACGTGGGCAGCCGTTACCTGCAGACGTGGTCTGGATAATAAGAACTGTGAGTAAAGGCCCTGAACTGCATCACTGACTCCGTGTCGTTACTGCTGATGCCTTGCACCATCACCCCCATCCTCCGCATACACTGCCCTGAGGCTATACTCCTCCCGTGGGGAGTTATGCTACGCTCTGCTGCACCCACAACACCAGCCTCAGCGGTCTGCCCTGTAGCGGCGGTTCACTCTGACCGCAATCCACGGGTGGCGTAGTCGGACATTTAAACATCAAAACCACATAAATAGTTCCGCCACTGGTTTGACCACCCTGAGCCACGGAACCGGGTCGCCGCCACGAAGACTACAACCACCAGCATCCACCAAAAAGGGTCCGGCTCCGGGTGTCCCAAGGCCCAGGGGGTGCGTCAGAACATTTTCATCACCTTTCACAATCACCAATGGGACAAGGCAGGGATGTCCTCTGTCCCCTCTCTTATACATCCTAGTGACGGAGCACCTGCTCTCATCAATTTGCCATAACCCCAATATTAGGTGGATTGAGGTGGGAGGCACCGAGTACAAGTGCTCTCTATTTGCTGATGATGTCCTAGTATATATCACGCAATCACATATATCCATCCATGCTGTTATGGCTGAAATAGATCACTTTGTTACATGGTCAAATTTTAAAATCAATGCAGCGAAGTCTGAGGCCCTCGATGTCTCCCTCCCCAAATCCATATAGGATTCCATCCAGTCCAACTTTCCCTTTGCCTGGCCCTCACAGGGTATCAAATACTTAGGAATTCCTATTCATAGAGACCTCTCCCATCTATGTTATCTTAATTTTGGGCCCTTTATTGAACAACTCCATACAGACCACGGTTGGCAAGTTAGAACTGTAAGATTCACTACGTGAACCACTGGTGTTTTGTGGAAAAGCACATGTACACTGCGTTCCAAATTATTATGCAAAAAGTGTTTAGGAGTGATAAGGGAAGAATTTGTTTGTTTGTCAGTTAAACTCATTGATGGTGATGTGTGTCAGGGCTCTTTATATCACTGTAAGCAATTGCAGACACCTGTGCTAATTAGTTTGGCAGGTGTGTCCAATGAAAGGCAAGACTACTTAAGAAGGCTGTCTCACATTATTAAGCAGCCTACATTTTCTGCCAAAATGGGAAAGAAAAAGGATGTGTCGGCTGCTGAGAAGCAACAAATTGTGGAGTGTTTAGGTCAAGGCATGACTACAATCAACATTGTGCGATGATCAGGATGAAGTGTCTTGGCAATCAAGAAGTATGTAGCTGATTCACAGTACACACGTGTGCGTGCTGATAAGGGCAAATTGAGGACTCTTTCCTACAGGCAATTACGTCAGGTTGAAAGAGCAGCGGCAAAAAAGCCTTGTCATAGCAGCAGACAAGTTTTTGAAGCTGCTTGTGCCTCCAACGTCCCCCGAACAACAAGATGCAGGGTCCTTCAGAGGTTTGCAGCTGTGCATACGCCATCCTGTCGACCTCCTCTATCCACTTCACACAAGCAGAAACGGCTCCAGTGGGCCAAACATTACATAAAGACTGATTTCAAAAATGTTTTGTTCACGGATGAGTGCCGTGCAGCGCTCGATGATCCAGATGGATGGAGTGGAGGATGCCTGGTTGATGGACACCCCACGCAAACACGGCTACAGCGCCAACAAGGAGGAGGTGGAGTAATGTTTTGGGCTGGAATCATGGGGAGAGAGATTGTCGGCCCCTTTAGGATCCCTGAAGGCGCTAAAGATGAACTCCATAATGTATGTGGATTTTCTCAAACAGCACTTTTCTGCCATGGTTCAAGAAGAAGAACCGTGTATTTCACAGCAAGATCATTTTTCTGCATGATAATGCACCATCTCATGCTGCACATAAAACATCTGCATCTCTGGCTGATATGGACATAAAAGGGGACAAACTTATGGTTTGACCCCCATGCTCCCCTGACCTCTACCCCATTCAGAACCTTTGGAGCATCATTAAAAGGAGTGTCTATGATGGCGGGAGGCAGTTCACATCTAAGCAACAGCTCTGGGAGGGTATTCTGTCCTCATGCAAAACAATTGAAGCAGAAACCATCCAAAACCTGACAAATTCAATGGACGAGAGAGTTCAGAAGCTCCTTTCGAACAAGGAGTCCTATGTGAAAATGTAACATCACCTAGAATAAAGTTTTGAGTTGAAAACTGTTTGATTTCAGTTTCTAACAACCTGCTAATGCTTATAATTTCAAAAATGACCATTTTTTTGGTCTTTATTAAACTGAAAAGGTTGATCGAAAAGTTTGGGGGATCTAAGAGTGTGGCAACCCAGTAGTCATGATTACTTCGAATTCTGACAATATGAGGGTCATGCTGCAGGTAGTGCAGCAAGAAGGCACTTATGTGTCTTGCGCATCTCGGAGCCCCAAAATTATTTTCCGGGCTAGATGCAGCTAAAAATTATTATTAATTTTAAATCTGGTGAAGCTTTAGTATAGATGGCCTAATAGGATCAGTGCTGCACACTGCTACAAAGCCCAAATTATTTTCCAGTCAAGATACAGATAAACATGATTAGTAATTTTAAATCTGGTGGAGCTTATTATAGATGGCCTAATAGAATCAGTGCTGCACACTGCTACAAAGCCCAAATTATTTTCCAGCCAAGATACAGATAAACAAGATTAGTAATTTGAAAGCTTAAAACGGTTGGTAGGGTGATTTTAACCAATCATCAAGCTTTTACTCTCCCCAGGATGACACAGGGGTAGAAAAGTGGTTTCGGATCCATGATTTGTTCATCTTTATGAACGCGAGTCTGTCTACATTATCAGTGGAGAGCTGCGTGCGCTTATCTGTCAGCACACCACCAGCAGCGCTGAACACACGTTCAGACAGAACGCTGGCTGCGGGGCATGACAAGATCTCCAAGGCGTAAGTGGCTAGCTCCGGCCATTTATCCAGATTGGAAGCCCAAAAAGAGCAAGGGTCCAGTGACACAGTCGTGGCTTCAATGTTTACTTGGAGATACTCCTGTACCATCGTCTCTAGGCGTTGACTATGTGTCAGACTTCTTGTCTCCAGTGGCCTTGCAAAGGATGGGCTAAAAAAGTGGTGAAATGATTCCGCAAAATTGATGTTACCAGCAGATACTGTTACGGTTTGAGTGCTGAACACTTGACGGTCCCACGGTTGGCAAGTTGGAACTGTGAGATTCACTACGTGCACCACTGGTATTTTGTGGAAAAGCACATGTAAGATTCTGCAACAGTCTCTGCTGATACTCCTGCATGCGTGCATCCCTTTCTATGGCAGGAATGATTTCTGCAAATTTACTTTTGTACCGGGGATCTAACAGTGTGGCAACCCAGTAGTCAGGATTATTTCTAATTCTCACAATTCGAGGGTCATGTTGCAGGTAGTGCAGCAAGAAGGCACTCATGTGTGTTGCGCATCCAGGAGCACCAAGTCCCTGTTGTGTTGGTGGCGAGGTAACAATCATGCTTCCTTCCTCTGTCCTCTCCCCCCAACCTCGCACAACAGAAATGTGATCAAGGTCTCCATCATCTGATGAGTCTTCCATCAGTTCGTCCTCCACTTCTTCCTGGGCTCCTGCACCTTCCTCACTAGTTTGGCTGCTACCATGCGCCCTGGTAAAACCATCTCCCCCACCCTCACATGCCTGCCGCCTTGGTGCTGCCGACCGTCTGGACCTTGCAGATGTTAGCCCTTCCGCATACAACTCCTCCTCCTCTACTTCCTCCACCTCCTCTTGTGCCACCACCTGACTCCGAATTCTGTTTAACATGTGCTCCAGCATGTAAATCACCGGAATAGTCATGCTGATAATGGCATCGTCAGCACTAAACATCTTCGTCGCCATTTCAAAACTGTGCAGAAGGGTGCATAGGTCCCTGATCTGAGACCACTCCTCCAGCGTGATTTGCCCCACCTCTGAATCTCGTTGGCCCAGGCTATACGTCAGAACGTATTGCACCAGGGCTTGTCGGTGCTGCCACAGTCGCTGCAACATATGCAGAGTTAAATTCCACCGGGTAGGCACATCGCATTTTAGCCGGTGAAGTGGCAGGCCCAACGACTTCTGTAGAGATGTAAGTCGCTGAGCTGCGGGATGCGAACGGCGGAAGTGAGCACACAGCGACCGTGCCCTCTGCAGAAGGCCATCTAGTCTGGGATAGTGGGCTAAAAATTGCTGGACAACCAGGTTCAACACGTGAGCCATACAAGGCACGTGTGTGACATTGCCCCGGCGAAGGGCCGCACCCAGGTTTGCAGCATTGTCGCACACGGCCTTCCCTGGTTTCAGGTCCAGTGGAGACAACCATTCATGAAATTGGTTCTCCAGAGCTGACCACAACTCCTCAGCTGTGTGACTCACATTTCCCAGACATTTCAATGTAAAAACCGCCTGATGACGTTGAGCCCTACTGCCAGCATAGTAAGGAGGTGTGCAGGATCCCTTCTGCGCAGTTAGAAAGATTGTGGCATGACCAGACAGGCTTTGGGTGCAGGTGGAGGACCGAGAGGAGGTTGAGGAGGCAGAAGCAGTGGAGGAACTTTGACATAAAGAGGATTGACGCACAACTCGTGGGGACGGCAAGACTTGGACAGCAGCCCCTTGTCCTGCTGTCACCATAGTTACCCAGTGCCCAGTCAGCGACATGTAACGCCCCTGTCCATGCCTACTCGTCCAAGTGTCTGTGGTGAAATGCACCCTGTCACACACAGAGTTTCTCAAAGAAGCGGTGATGTTGTGTGCGACATGCTGGTGGAGCGCAGGCACACCTTTCTTTGAGAAGTAGTGCCGACTGGGCATCTGGTACTGGGGTACTGCGACGGACATAAGGTCTCGAAAATCCTCTGTGTCCACCAGGCAGAAAGGCAGCATTTCTGTAGCCAAGAGCTTGCAGATGGTGAAATTCAACCTCTTAGCTTTCTCATGGCTAGGAGGAAATGGTCTTTTACTTGTCCACATCTGAGGGACCGAGGGCTGGCTATTGTGCTTAGACGGGGTTGATAAGGGTGTCCCCGGCAAACTGCCGGTCTGTGAGGAAGATGCAGGCGGACATGTTAGGTTGCCTTGATCCAAAGGTGGTGCTATCGATGTCGGACAGCGCTCAACACCAGCTGGTGTTACCACCTCCAAAGAAAATGATGACCTGCCAATCACGCTGGCTGTTGCGGGTAAAGAGGTGGCAGGTCTGCGCCCCAAAACAGGTGTGACTGCTGTCCCCTCAGTCACAGAGGATGAAGAGGCCGCGGATGCACAAGATATGGCAGACGGTGGTTGGCCCGGCCGGCTAGGCCGCATTGTAGCACACTGAGCTTCCCACTGCAACTTATGCTTCATGTCCATGTGCCGGTTCATGCATGAAGTACTCAAACTATGTATTTTTTGGCCTCTACTTAGCTTTTGCTGACAAATGTTACAGATAACACGAGTTGGGTCATCTTTATCGATCTGAAAAAATGCCCAGGCTATGCAAGGCTTAGCACCCATGCGACCTGAAGAGCCACCACGACTTGTGGTGAGAGGCAGAGTTGTGTTTGAGGATGCAGTTGTTGACGTGCTTCCAGTACTACGTCTCTGTCCAGGAAGGCGCAACCTGACCTCGTCGTCACTAGCATCTTCCTCCACCTCCTCTGCTGACCTCATCTCTTGGCTGACTGTGGGTTGACAGTAAGTGGGATCTCCAACCTCATCATCATCACCCTATGCGTTATCACACCCATCGTCCTCAAAGCCAACCTGTTCCTGCCCTGACAAAAAACTAAAGTTGTCGCTCCAATCAGGTATTTGAGTCTTATCATCGTCTTCCTCATTGTCTCCACCAACAGGAGTTACAGTTTGGGAATGAGGGTCTACATTATGGTCAGAACCTTCTGCGTCTGGTCCTGGATCCGACTCATAAAGATTCTGGGCATCAGTGCAGATCATTTCCTCGTCTGGCTTCACAGAAGAGCTGGAGTCGACCTCTGATTCCCAGGCTATAGTATGAGTAAACAGCTCTGCAGACTCAACCATCTGTTCTACCTCATACTCAGACGGGCAGCTGGAGATTTGGGAGCTGTGAGGAAGCAAGTGCGATTGGGGTGACACCTTTGAGGACTGGAGTATTTGTGATGTTGAAGTTGATGTGGAGGAGAGCCCACTTAAAGGAGCACTTGATATCCATTGAAGCACCTGCTGTTTTTGTGCCTCATCTGGAATTTGTAGCGATTGGCGTGGCCGTAAGAAAGGGATCTTATCACACTGTCCGCTAAAAGAAGTAGACATTTTAGTTGGGCTGGAAGATGGTCTTTCTTCTGCAGATGTTACTGTTGCTTTAACACCTACCCCACGGACACAACCTTTTTTCCCCTTCCCAACACGCCTATTCCCCTTTCCACCAGCAGCAGGCCTTTTTCCACTCATTTTGGTGGTTAACTAATTCACAACTCTGGAGTTGTTTGCACAAAAAAACAATGGATGGGAACCGAGCAGAGCTGAGTGGCCAAACTGTGGTATTAGGCCAAAACTATTGGCTGGGTTAGATGCAGAAAAAAATTATATTCAATTTGCAACCTGATGGAGGTCTGTATAGATGGACTAATACAACAAGTCCCACACACAGCTAGAAGCCCAATATTTTTTCAGAGGTAGATGCAGAAAAAAATATATTCAGTTTGCAACCTGATGGAGGTCTGTATAGATGGATTAATAGAACAAGTCCCACACACAGCTAGAAGCCCAATATTTTTTCAGAGGTAGATGCAGAAAAAAATTATATTCAGTTTGCAACCTTATGGAGGTCAGTATAGATGGACTAATAGAACAAGTCCCACACACAGCTAGAAGGCCAAATATTTTTTCAGAGGTAGATGCAGAAAAAAATTATATTCAGTTTGCAACCTTATGGAGGTCAGTATAGATGGACTAATAGAACAAGTCCCACACACAGCTAGAAGGCCAAATATTTTTTCAGAGGTAGATGCAGAAAAAAATTATATTCAGTTTGCAACCTTATGGAGGTCAGTATAGATGGACTAATAGAACAAGTCCCACACACAGCTAGAAGGCCAAATATTTTGTCAGAGGTAGATGCAGAAAAAAATTATATTCAGTTTGCAACCTTATGGAGGTCAGTATAGATGGACTAATACAACAAGTCAAACACACAGCTAGAAGCCCAATATTTTTTCAGAGGTAGATGAAGAAAAAAATATATGCAGTTTGCAACCTGATGGAGGTCTGTATAGATGGATTAATAGAACAAATCCCACACACAGCTAGAAACCCAATATTTTTTCAGTGGTAGATGCAGAAAAAAATATATTCAGTTTGCAACCTGATGGAGGTCTGTATAGATGGATTAATAGAACAAGTCCCAAACACAGCTAGAAGCCCAATATTTTTTCAGAGGTAGATGAAGAAAAAAATATATGCAGTTTGCAACCTTATGGAGGTCAGTATAGATGGACTAATACAACAAGTCCCACACACAGCTAGAAGCCCAATATTTTTTCAGAGGTAGATGCAGAAAAAAATATATTCAGTTTGCAACCTGATGGAGGTCTGTATAGATGGATGAATAGAACAAGTCCCACACACAGCTAGAAGCCCAATATTTTTTCAGAGGTAGATGCAGAAAAAAATATATTCAGTTTGCAACCTGATGGAGGTCTGTATAGATGGATTAATAGAACAAGTCCCAAACACAGCTAGAAGCCCAATATTTTTTCAGAGGTAGATGAAGAAAAAAACATATGCAGTTTGCAACCTGATTTAGGTCAGTATAGATGGACTAGTACAACAAGTCCCACACACAGCTAGAAGCCCAATATTTTTTCAGAGCTAGATGCAGAAAAAAATTATATTCAATTTGCAACCTGATGGAGGTCAGTATAGATGGACTAATAGAACAAGTCCCACACACAGCTAGAAGGCCAAATATTTTTTCAGAGGTAGATGCAGAAAAAAATTATATTCAGTTTGCAACCTTATGGAGGTCAGTATAGATGGACTAATAGAACAAGTCCCACACACAGCTAGAAGGCCAAATATTTTTTCAGAGGTAGATGCAGAAAAAAATTATATTCAGTTTGCAACCTTATGGAGGTCAGTATAGATGTACTAATAGAACAAGTCCCACACACAGCTAGAAGGCCAAATATTTTTTCAGAGGTAGATGCAGAAAAAAATTATATTCAGTTTGCAACCTTATGGAGGTCAGTATAGATGGACTAATAGAACAAGTCCCACACACAGCTAGAAGGCCAAATATTTTTTCAGAGGTAGATGCAGAAAAAAATATATTCAGTTTGCAACCTGATGGAGGTCTATATAGATGGAGTAATAGAACAAGTCCCACACACAGCTAGAAGCCCAATATTTTTTCAGAGGTAGATGAAGAAAAAAATATATGCAGTTTGCAACCTGATGGAGGTCAGTATAGATGGACTAGTACAACAAGTCCCACACACAGCTAGAAGCCCAATATTTTTTCAGAGCTAGATGCAGAAAAAAATTATATTCAATTTGCAACCTGATGGAGGTCAGTATAGATGGACTAATAGAACAAGTCCCACACACAGCTAGAAGGCCAAATATTTTTTCAGAGGTAGATGCAGAAAAAAATTATATTCAGTTTGCAACCTTATGGAGGTCAGTATAGATGGACTAATAGAACAAGTCCCACACACAGCTAGAAGGCCAAATATTTTTTCAGAGGTAGATGCAGAAAAAAATTATATTCACTTTGCAACCTTATGGAGGTCAGTATAGATGGACTAAAAGAACAAGTCCCACACACAGCTAGAAGGCCAAATATTTTTTCAGAGGTAGATGCAGAAAAAAATTATATTAAATTTGCAACCTGATGGAGGTCAGTATAGATTGACTAATAGAATGATGCTATGCCCAAAAGATTTTACTTCACTAGGTGCAGTAAAAAAAATGGTATTCTATACACAGGTGGTATATCTTGCAACACAGATAGGCTACTCCACTGACTAACACACTCTGCAATAGGCCAAAAAGGATTAGCTTTGCTAGATTCAGCCAAATACTGTGAAAAAAACTTGCACAGCACTGGCACAGACCTGCCTGGCAAAAACTGATAGGAACTGATGTAACCTAGTCCTGAAAAGGACTCCAATTACAATTAGTCTTTAATCCCACAATCTATCTATTTAAGAGCACAGACCTGCCTGATAAAAGTCGTAGGAAATGCTGTAACCTAGTCCTTAAAAGGACTGCAATCACAACTATTCCCTACTCCCAAGCTATCTGTAGATTTGTGCGAAAATTGGCTTGAAATTAACAAGGTATAGCGCACACAGCAACAGCGG
Organism: Phyllobates terribilis; assembly: GCF_046119375.1. Taxonomy (NCBI): domain Eukaryota; kingdom Metazoa; phylum Chordata; class Amphibia; order Anura; family Dendrobatidae; genus Phyllobates; species Phyllobates terribilis. Next base: position 38,010,026 of record NW_027362772.1, on the reverse strand, counting down.
TGCCGTCTAACACGCAGCTGCAGCAGTGAGAAAATGGTGGCGACGGGGAAAATGGCTTGGTCTTATAGGGCAAGGACATGTGACATACACTGCCAATGACACATGCCCTTGCTTGTGTGAAAAAAAGCACTTCGCTCCGTGTGTGCGCTGCTGATAGGCTGACAGATTGCACCTCCCCACTGCAAATGCGGGAAAGAGAAAAAAAAATGGAGATCTTCATTGTTCCTGCAGAGATCCATCCCCTGCCCCTCCCCCCACCTCGCTGTACACTCAAACTGCATATTAACATTAATTTTCATCATTACTGAGAAAAAATTCAGTTATGATTTTGGTGCACGAACAGTTATTGAACATAACCTCGAACAGCCGAATTTTTCTCAAATTGTTCGTGTTCGCCGAACGGCTCGAACACCGCCCAAAACAGCTCGAATTTGAGATTGGCGAACAGTTCGAGTAGAACAACGCTCATCTCTAGTTACAAGCTGGAAGCACTGCAGTACTGCCTCAGCCAAGCTGCAACAGGCTGTGCTGAAACTCATAAGCTTAGGAGATAAACCTCACACTGCTTGTCAGTTGTGGACAGCTGTGAAAGAGCAGGCAGATCTGTGGCTGAGACCGCTGAACCTACATCCCGGCATGGTCCTGTGTGACTATGGCCGTTACCTGGTGGTGGCTCTGAGGCGAGATCACACATGTACCATGCCTGGCTCATGTGCTTATACTCCTAGTTCAGCAGTTTCTTAAATCGTACCCTGAGTTTCCAGATCTGCTCGTCAAAGTACGCCGCCTGTCAGCTCATTTTCGCAAGTCGGCTACAGCTTCCACCGCCCTTGCTGTGTTGCAGCAGCGTTTGCAGCTTCCAGCACACCGACTGGTGTGTGATGTCCCCACATGTTGGAACTCTACCCTCCACATGTTGCAAAGGATTTGTGAGCAGAAGAGAGCAGTTGTGGAGTACCAGCTGCAACAAGGCCGTCACTATTCAGGTCAGACTCCACACATAAGACCTCAGGAGTGGACCTGGATGTCTGACATCTGTACCATCCTGACAATCTTTGAGGAGTCCACCAAGATGGTCAGTGGCGATGACGCCATCGTTAGCGTCAGCATCCCTCTTGTCTGTCTTTTGTAACGCTCTCTGCAGAGAATTAAAGAGGAGGCATTGCAGCCAAAGTATGATGGATCAATAACCCGTAGTGGGCAATTACACACAGCCCAGCCTCATCTCATCCCAACGTGCATTGGGGGACAATGAGGGAGAGGAGGAGGAGGAGGAAGAAGAACAGGAGCTGGTATCATGCGCTTTAGATGGTAGTACCTGTACAACTGTCATACCATTGGTTCAGCGTGGGTGGCCTGAGGACAGGGGGGAGTAGGAGGAGGAGAAGAGCATGGTCCGTCGTCATCTTGGTGAGGACACGGAAGTCTTGCCTGTTAGCAGTCTGGTACGCATGGCTGAATTTGTGTTACGCTGCCTTAACCGTGACCCTCGCAAAATGTTGGGTGACAGTCATTACTGGTTGGTGACACTTTTAGACCCCCGCTACAAGGAGAACTTTCACTCTCTTATTCCTGAGGTGGAAAGGTCTACAAAAATGGGGCAGTACCAGAAGGCCCTTGCTGCAGAACTGTTAAAAATTTTTCCATCTGAACACGCTAGCGGCAGAGGTCACAGTTCGTTGCCCAACCAAGGTGTACAGGTGATAGAGACACAACTCCAATCCATCAGAGGCACGGAAACACTGTAAACGTTCTGGGACAGTTTTTTGAGACCAGCCCATCTTACAGGCCCTGAGGTGCGGGGTACTCTCACAAGGAGTGGAAAGTTTCAAAAGATGGTGAGGGAGTACCTTGCCGACCGTATAAGCATCCTCCGTGATTCCTCTGTGCCTTTTAATTATTGGGTATCCAAGCTGGACACTTGGAATGATCTCACTCTGTACGCCTTGGAGGTCCTGGCCTGCCCTGCCGCTAGCGTGAAATCGGAGCGTATTTTTACTGCCGCTGGGGGGTATTATAACTGATAAGAGCACTCGCCTGTCAACTGACAATGCTGACCTTAGCAGAATATCATCGTGTAAAGCGCATACCGAGGAGACTACGAGTTAACCTACATCCAACTCTCTTCTTGCAGGACTCTGAATATTGCAATAAATTTGAGAGCATCCTTAATAAATGCTCTATGAACCTTATTGTACTAACTATTGAATTTATACAAAAAGAAATTACTAATCTTCAGGGTAAAATTATCTCTCTTGAGGACCAATTAGCCAATACCTCCTCAACAGAACAGTTTGAAAGTCTTAAAAAAATAACAACAGATATTCTTGTATCATATAAAAAAAAACACTACAAGATCGCAAAATAGCGAAATTCAGGAGGGATCAAGAAGACTATTTATCAGGACAGGTATATAGATGGCGAGCTGGTTACAAAACGCAAAATCCTCGTCTCTATTCCTCTTTAGGGAGCGAGGGCGAATATGTAGCCCCACGCCCAAGGCGTTTTTTTGGGGCTCGTCAACCCCGAAGCGGAAAACGCGACGGGGTCATGGCAGAAATAGGGGGGCACGCTACAGATTCCAGCAAGAATTTAACCCTACCGCCTTCTCTTCCCTCAGAGGTGCAGACAGACAGAATGACACTACGGTCACAGGTAGGCCCGACACCCTCATTTATAACATCTCTTCACAGGCCCTTACCCCAACTGAGACAGGATTACTACAGAAGGGACTGTCCTTTTGTCCAACCCCTTCACCCTCGACTTAGAACTAAGACGTTTTTTTCGCAACCTCAGACTTAAAGTACATTTTTCAACAAATCAGGATAGCCCTGGCCATGCTCCCCTAGAACCTCAGACTGAACGTTTGTCCTTAAATACACTAGGACTCAGGACACCATCTAAATTTAATCCTCCTAAGAATCACCATCCAGTGGAAACGTATATCACACTAGTAAAGAGGGATATTGAAGCACTCAAGACTAAAATTTCCAGTGGTGTCTTTCCCCTTCGCATGAATCTTAATAGGGAAGAGAAACAGGCCTTACAGGCACTGATCACAAATGAACAAATCATTATCAAACCTGCCGATAAAGGGGGTGCGATTGTGGTCATGGACCGCCTATACTATATCACAGAAATTGAGGGGCAACTCAATGATCCTGATGTATACACCAGAGTTTCTACTAATCCCACATCCCGGATTAGCCAACTTATCCAGAATAAGATTGAATCATTACTCCTTTCACAGGCCATAGACCAAAAATTGGCAGACTATTTAATCAACAAACACCCCATCACTCTCGTGTTTTACACGCTACCAAAGATTCACAAAAACTTACAACACCCACCTGGACGACCGATCGTGGCATCAACTGATTCCCTACTTTCACCACTGGCCAAAACTGTAGAAAAACTCCTTACACCACTTTTACCAGTTATCCCTTCATATATCAAAGATTCATCGGACTTCCTATCACAGTTACATTCACTAGGCACAATACCACCTACATCCATCTTGGTCACATTAGATGTAAACAGCCTCTATACATCTATCAATCATAATCTTGGTCTAGAGGCCCTTACCTGGTTCCTAGAAAAACATAGCAGTTATCCTCAGTCACATAAAAAGCTTTGCAGAGACCTGACCGATATCATTCTACACAATAATTTTTTTCTTTTTGGAGATCATTTCTATATACAGAAACGGGGGACAGCCATGGGATCCAATATGGCACCCCCTTATTCCAACATTTTTATGGCATACTTCGAGGAAAAGTTTGTGACTCCAGAAAGTGGTATTCATCCTGGCATCATACGCTGGAAATGATACATAGATGACGTATTACGGGTTCCCCATAATTTTATTCTCTAGCGGAGGTTAAGCAGACGGCTGGGGCAGATGTTTGAAGCCTGGGAAGGGGGTAATACCTGCGGAGCTTCCCAGGCTACTAATATCAGACCCCAGCTGAATACCTAGCCTTTACTAGCTATTAAAATGGGGGACTGTGAGGCAGTGACCCGGATTGTATACGAGGTACATTATATGTCCCCCAGAATGTGTACAGAGACCTATTAAATCCATTGGAGTGCATTACAGTCACAGACACAGCTGCGGCTGCAATGTAGGAATGAAGGTGAGCAATGACCTGGTCAGACTACCTGGCTAAGTCAGATTAAGTAAAACCTGGCAGGGCCTTCATTTCTTGGAGGAGGTCACAAGAGGCAGTGGGGCGGCCACCTTCCTCCAACCCGGGTTTTCCAGTGGCTCTTGCCACAGGCCCTTTAGAATCCCTGCACTAAGGATTAGTGGTGTTCTATGTTGGAACCTGCTAGGAGCATAGCATTAAAGCTCAGCAGGATTGAGGGTGGCTTAACCCATGCCTGGGAAGCCTCTGCACCTGTCAGGCTCTGAGCGGTCCGGGGCCGTTGCCCACGGCAACCGTTGTATAAACACTTGTGCTAACCCGGCTGCGAACCGGAGGACTGTCCTTTTTACCCGTGAGTTGCTGAATAATGCTGTTTATGTTGGACTTGCTTGGGTCACTGCCTCAGTTACTGCATGGTGTGAACACCGCCACCTTATAGCTTGGTGGAGAATGCGGGCATTGTGACTGAGGCATACCCCACCCGCAGCTGCATGACCACAATCCGGCCTGCCACCTTTCAGTTCCACCCCGTGGACAAAATGGACGAACTATTAAACCAGCTGACGCTCGCCCAGCAGCAGCTGCTGCAGTCTCAGCGGCAACAGCAGGAGGAGCAACAGAGCCTCCAGCGGCAACATCAGGAGCGGGAGCGGCAGCGTAATCAGCAGCAACAGCTATTGTACCAGCAGCAGCAAAAAACAAACGAACTGCTGCTGCAACAGATTGCTGCCCTGCGAGAGACACCGACAGCATCAGCCCGGGAATGTTGAGAGGCCCGGGAGAAGGTTCGCTCAGCGTTGAGGAATATGGGACCGGAGGACGACGTGGAAGCCTTCCTGACCATTTATGAGCGCACAGCGGAGCGAGAAAACCTACCGACCGGCCAGGGTGCAGAAGTGGTGGCTCCGTTTCTGGTCGGTGATGCACAAAAGGCCTACTTCGACCTAAGTCGAGAGGACGCCCAGGACTACCAGAGGCTCAAAGGTGAGATCCTTGCCTGGCTGGGGGTCAATACATACGTGAGGGCTCAGCATGTGTTTTTGTGGGCCTATGTGGAGACCCGACTCACCCGGTCTCAGGCTTATGACCTCCTGCAGCTAGTAAAGTGGTGGCTCCAGCCTGAGACTTTGTCTCCAGCCCAGATGGTGGAGAGGGTGGAGGTTGACCGGCTGGTGAGGACTCTACCAGCCCACATTGGGTGGGGCAAGGGGACCCCGGCACACTCGACCAGGTGACCAGCCTGATCGAGCGCTACTCGGCCACTCAGGACCTTATCCGGGACTCTGCCCACTCGCGGCTGTCACGCCGATCCCTGCCAACCCAGGAGTCGGGAAATCGGTTGCATCCCTCTGCTGGGGACAGTCAGCACCGTACCCATTCTGAAGGGGAACCTCGGAGTGAGAGTGGCAGGAGACCGATTCCCTCCAAAACTGTCATAAGACCTAACAGTACCTCCACCCTTAGGTGCTGACTACGGAACCCATGGACTGAGGATAAAGCCGCCGGGTCTCAATGTATGCCAAGACCGTCTGCACAGCGAGCGCCGACTGCCGGGACAGTGAGCTCCAACTATGCCAAGTACTGGTTAATGGGTACCCAACGGAGGCCCTCCTGGACTCAGGGAGCCTCGTGACTCTGGTACATGGGTCGCTGGTGGCAGGAGACAACCTCAGTGGACGGCCAGTCGGGGTTGTGTGTATCCATGGGGACCTCCGAGAGTACCCAACTGCGGAGGTAGTTTTGTCCACGCCATGTGGAGACATAAAACATGTGGTGGGAGTGGTAAAAACTCTACCCTACGGGACTGTGTTGGGAAGAGACTTGCCCCTGTTCTGGACTCTGTGGAAAAACAAAATCCACTCTCCCTCGGTAAAATGTATTACAGACGCTGTACCCGATGAACCTGCCGTAGGGGTTTCCAACCTAGGGACAGAGTGTGACCCCGATAGGTTTCCCTTAGAGGTGCTAGCAGGAGAGGTCGAGGAGACCCCATCAATCCCCGAGCTGGAAGTGTCCCGGGACATGTTTGGGATGGCTCAGCTACAGGAACCCACCCTGACTCAGGCGCGGGAAAGGGTGGTAGAGGTAAACGGCGTAGCCCAACAGCCCAATGCAGATACAGTATTTCCACGCATGGTAGTCAACGGTGAGTTGCTCTATAGGATAGATAAGATCAGGGACGAGGTCGTGGAACAGTTGGTAGTACCTCAGTCGTACCGTCGGGTGGTTCTAGATTTGGCACACACAAACTTGCTGGGTGGACACTTAGGGGAAAAAAAAATGCAAGAACGTATCTTGCAGCGGTTCTTTTGGCCTGGGGTTTATGCGGAGGTCAAAAGGTACGGCAAATCCTGCCCCGAATGTCAGTTGACCTCACCCACTGCAAGTTTCCGTAGCCCATTGGTACCCCTGCCAGTGATAGAGGTACCTTTTGAAAGGATTGCAATGGATTTGGTAGGGACCATTGTAAAATCCACCCGTGGTCACCAACATATACTGGTGGTCGTCGACTATGCCACCCGGTACCCAGAGGCTATACCACTACGCCACACCTCGGCAAAACTGATTGCACGGGAGCTGTTTGCCATGGTCTGTCGCCTTGGACTACCTAAGGAGATCCTGACGGATCAGGGGACCCCTTTTATGTCCAAAGTAACAAGGGAACTGTGCAAATTGCTAAAAATTAAACAATTGCGCACCTCGGTGTACCACCCTCAAACCGACAGGCTAGTAGAACGGTTCAATAAAACCCTCAAGTCCATGTTAAAAAATGTGGTTTCTAAGGACGGAAGGGATTGGGACATGTTGCTACCCTATTTGATGTTTGCCGTCCACGAGGTACCCCAGGCTTTCACAGGGTTCTCTCCCTTTGAGTTATTGTACGGGAGACACCCTAGGGGTCTGTTGGTCGTAGCCAAAGATACATGGGAACAAGAGCCGACTCCACATAGGAGTATAATTCAACACGTGGCTAGTATGCAGGACCGGATTGCGGCAGTCATGCCCATCGTGAAAGAACATCTGTTAGATGCCCAGGCAGCCCAGAGGCACACATATAATAAAAGAGAGAGAGTCAGGTCTTTTAACAAGGGCGATCGGGTGTTAGTACTGGTACCCACAGCCGAGAGTAAGCTCATGGCCAAGTGGCAAGAGCCATATGAGATTCGAGAAAAAGTGGGGGAGGTAAATTACCGGGTGTATCAGCCCGGAAGGAGGAAACCTGAGCAGCCTTACCATGTACACCTGCTAAAGCCTTGGAAAGATCGAGAGGGTTTAGTTACAGACGTCACCCTGGGCATATCACCAGATAGTTCTCTACCTTCAGCCAGGGAAGCGTCCGAGGGTGAGGTCAGGATAAGTGATGCCCTCACTAAACAGCAGCGACGGGAGGCTCGCTCGCTGGTGCAGCACAATACCGACGTGTTCTCAGAACTACCAGGTAGGACTACGGTTATCCAACATGACATTGTCACTGAACCTGGGGTAAGGGTGCGAATAAGACCGTACCGGGTACCCGAAGCCCGGAGGCAAGCCATCACGGCAGAGGTAAAACAAATGCTTCAGTTAGGCGTCATAGAGGAATCACGGAGTGAGTGAGCTAGCCCCATCGTACTGATTCCAAAATCAGATGGATCGTTACGCTTCTGTAACGACTTCCGGAAATTGAATGAAGTGTCAAAGTTTGACCTTTATCCAATGCCCAGGGTGGACGAGCTGATTGAGAGACTGGGGCAGGCCCAGTACTTTACCATGCTCGATCTCACCAAGAGTTACTGGCAGGTACCTCTCACAGATTCGGCAAAGGAAAATACCGCCTTCGTAACTCCGGAGGGTCTATACCACTATGTGGTCTTACCTTTTGGGTTACATGGAGCCCCGGCTTCATTCCAGAGGTTGATGGACATAGTGCTCAAGCCTCATCAGGAGTACGCATCCGCGTATCTAGATGATATTATCATCTTTAGCACCGACTGGCATGCGCACCTATCACAGGTACAAGCGGTGCTGGATTCTCTCAGAGCCTAGGGGTTAATGGCAAACCCCAAAAAATGTGCGATAGGGCTAGAGGAAGCCCGATATTTGGGGTATGTGATAGGCCGAGGAGCTATCAAGCCCCAAATCAATAAAGTTGAGGCCATAAAAAACTGGCCTAAACCGTCAAGACAAAACAGGAGACGGCGTTCCTTGGCATCCTTGGGTATTACCGCCGGTTTATACCTAATTTTGCTGGGCGAACGGCGGCCCTGACCGATCTCTTGAAAGGAAAAAAATCGGTAATGGTTCGGTAGAACCCTCAGGCAGAAGAAGCTTTTCAGTCCATGAAGTTGGCTCTGTGTGGACAGTCGCTCCTCATCAGCCCCAACTTCAAGGAAACCTTCATTGTATAGACAGATGCCTCGGAGGTAGGCCTAGGGGCGGTATTGTCACAAAAAGTGAATGGTGAAGAGCACCCGGTCACCTACTTGAGTAGAAATCTTGTCCCGGCAGAGAAAAGCTATAGCTTGGTAAAGAAGGAGTGTTTGGCTATTAAGTGGGCTTTGGAATCACTACGTTTTTATTTACTCGGGCGTCAGTTCCGCTTGGTGACGGACCACTCACCCTTGGTATGGATGAGGAATGCCAAGGAGAGTAAAGCGCGAGTCACCAGGTGGTTCCTGTCACTGCAAAATTTCAGTTTCTCTGTAGAACATCGCCCTGGGAAGTTGCAAGCAAACGCGGATGCCCAGTCCTGGGCACCGTTTATGGTGGCAAAAGTTCAACCCCACAAGTTTGAACTGAGGGGGTGGATATGTGAGGCAGTGACCGGGATCGTATACGAGGGACGTTATATATCCCCAGAATGTGTACAGAGACCTATTAAATCCATTGGAGTGCATTGCAGTCACAGACACAGCTGCGGCTGCAATGCAGGAATGAAGGTGAGCAATGACCTCGTCAGACTACCTGGCTAAGGCAGATTAAGTAAAGCCTGGCAGGGCCTTCATGTCTTGGAGGAGGTCACAGGAGGCAGTCAGGCGGCCTCCTCCCTCCAACCCGGGTTTTCCAGTGACTCTTGCCACAGGTCATTTAAAATCCCTGCACTAAGGATTAGTGGTGTTCTATGTTGGAACCTGCAAGGAGCATAGCAGGAAAGCTCAGCAGGATTGAGGGTGGCTGAACCCACGCCTGGGAAGCCTCTGCACCTGTCAGGCTCTAAGCGGCCCGGCGTGGCCATTGCCCACGGCAACCGTTGTTTAAAGACTTGTGCTAACCCGGCTGCGAACCGGAGGACTGTCCTGTTTACCCGTGAGTTGCTGAATAAAGCTGTTTATGTTGGACTTGCTTGGGTCACTGCCTCAGTTAATGCACGGTGTGAACACCGCCGCCTTACAGGGACTCAAAAAAAAATGACGTGGTGTCCCCCCTATTTTAATAACTAGCAAAGGCTAGGCAGACAGCTGGGGGCTGATATTAATAGCCCAGGAAGGGTGCCATGAATATTGGCCCCCTCCCAGGCTAGAAACACCAGCCCTCCGCTGCCCCAGAAATGGCAAATCCATAGGACGTGCCAATTCTGGAACTTAGCCTCGTTCTTCCCACTGCCCTGTAGCAGTGGCAGTGGGGTAATAGGGCTGGGGTTGATGTCAGCTTATAATGCCAGCTGACATCAAGCCCAGGTTAGTAATGGAGAGGCGTCTATATGACACCCCCATTACTAACCCCATAGTGAAAGTGAAATGTGAAATAAAAACACCAACACCCAGAATAAAATCCTTTAATTGAAATAAACACACATTCCTTTAATGTTCTAAATTAAACTCTACTTACCATATCGCCCATTCCAGCTGAAGCCAATGTCTTCCGCAATAAAAGTAATATAATAAACCAACCTCATCCTTACCTTTCCATTGTTCCTAGGATGGCTCCAGCACTGCTACATTGACATGATATGCTGGACCGCAGCAGAATGCTGCCATCCAGCTTGCCATGCCACAGACACTGAGAAGCTTCTCAGTGAAGCTTCTCAGTGTCTGGCTGTGATGGTATCCAGATGAGCCGAGTTCATGTCCAATGAACTCAGCTCACCTCATGCACGTCACTGACAGCGTGCAAGAATTCTATTCTACTGCGCATGCGGTTCCGGAAAATGACGTCACCGCATGCGCAGGAGAATTCTCCCACACTGTCAGTGACGTGCATGAGTTGAGCCAAGTTCATCTGGATGCCGTCACAGCCTGACACTGAGGAGCGCAAGCATGCCTGCGCACCTCATTGTCTCTGCGGCATGGCAAGCTGGATGGCACCGTTCTGCTGCGGTCCAGCCTGTCATGTCAATGTAGCAGAGCTGAAGCTGTCCTGGGTACCATGGAAAGGTTTCAATTTCGTTTTTGAACGTTTTATTGTGAGCCCGTAAAAGTGGCTTAATACCTCTGACCACGTTGTTGACAGCAGTGACCTGGGGATCAGAAATGCTTCCTGTGGTGATCCCCATGCTGTCCCCATGTCATTTGCATTTGAGCACTGTCACTATCGTTTTGGGCACTTTTTAGGCTTTCTACAGACTGCCGGGGGTGCCGCCGCAAAAATGCTCGGGTTTCCCATAGACTAACATTGGGCTCGTTGCTCGGGTCGAGCACCTGAGTATCATGGTGAGCTCGGCCCAAGCTTCGAGAACCCGAGCATTTTAGTGCTCGCTCAACACTAATCTTTATCTCTCAACCGGAAGAAAAGGCAGATAGTTTTCTCTCTACAAGAAATGGGGATGGGTGTTTATCTCTTTAGAGGTGTGTGTGTGGGGGGATCTTTATCTCTCTACAGGAAGTGTGAGTAAGTCTTTATCTCTCTAGATGAAGTGTGGGTGGATCTTTATCTCTCTACAGGAAGTGTGGGTGAATCTTTATCTCTCGACAGGAAGTGTGGATGAATCTTTATCTCTCTAGATGAAGTGTGGGTGAATCTTAATCGCTCAACAGGAAGTGGGGGTGGATCTTTATTTCTCTATAGGAAGTGTGGGTGGATCTTTATCTCTCTACAGGAAGTGTGGGTGGATCTTTATCTCTCTACAGGAAGTGTGGGTGGATCTTTATCTCTCTACAAGAAGTGGGGACAGATCTTTATCTCTCAACATGAAGTGAAGGCAGATCTTTATCTCTCTACAAGAAGTGGGAATGGGTGTTTATCTCTCTAGAGGTGTGTGTGTGGTGGGATCTTTATCTATCTACAGGAAGTGTGGGTGGATCTTTATCTCTCTAGGTGAAGTGTGGGTGGATCTTTATCTCTCTTCAGGAATTGTGGGTAAATCTTTATCTCTCAACAGGAAGTGTGGGTGGATCTTTATCTCTCTACTTGAAGTTTGGGTGAATCTTTATATCTCTACAGAAAGGGTGGATGAATCTTTATCTCTCAACAGGAAGTGTGGGTGGATCTTTATATCTCTACAGGAAGTGTGGATGAATCTTTATCTCTCAACAAGAAGTATGGATGGATCTTTATCTCTCATCTCTCTACAGGAAGTGGGGACAGATCTTTATCTCTCAACAGGAAGTAGGGATGGATCTTTATCTCTCAACCGGAAGTGGAGGCAGATCTTTTTCTCTCTACAAGAAGTGGGGATGGGTGTTTATCTCCTTAGAGGTGTGTGTGGGTGGGTCTTTATCTCTCTAAAGGAAGTGTGAGTGGATCTTTATCTCTCTACAGGAAGTGGAGGCAGATCTTTATCTCTCTACAAAAAGTGGGGATGGGTGTTTATTAGTGTTGAGCGAACATGCTCGACACTGCTCGGTACTCGCCTGAGCATCACGCTACTCGGGATGTTCGGCGAGCACCGAGCATTTCCGGGTTACTCGGGCGGGAGCTCGGGTCTCCGCCCTGCATGTTTGGCGCTCTTTACAGAGCCAATGAACATGCAGGGATTGCCAGCCAGTCACTGTAATGCCGCAGCCATGTTGTTTGTGGGCATTACAGTGATTGGCTGGCCGCACAGCGTCACCTCGAGTATTTAAAACCGGGCGCCGCCATCTTGGACACAGTCGCTCCGGATCAGACAGTGTAGGGACAGCGCTGCTGATTTAGGGAGAGATATATCCTGCAAAATAGTTAGTGTAGGGTCTGTAAAGGCTGCCAGATCAAACAAACAGTCCTTCTCAGGACTAATATCCATCCCAGGTATATCAGGCAGGCAGGCAGGCTGTATAGGAAACGCAGTGGTTATACCAGCAAACGCTGCATTACAGTCCTGTGTGCTGCTCCTGTTGCTGAAATTGCTGGACTTAGCTCCAGGTCCCGGGGGCCAGGAAAAATCCTATTTTTTTTATCTAAATCCTCTTTTTTTTTTCCTCCTTCACAATGTACAAATACCTATCTTATTAACCTTTTGGTGTCCCCCCCCCCCAAAAAAAAAAGTGTGCCTCTGATTTTTCAGACACAAATATATCTGTTGAAAATAGTCTGGTGTAGGCCAGAGAAATAGAAGTGTGGTTTTGCAGTTCTATGGGCCATTTGTATCTAAAAAAAACAGTTTAAGTGTGTCGCTCACTGTTCAGCCGCAAATATATATATATTTTAAAAAGCCTGGTATACACCAGTAAATTATTACTGTGGTTTTGATGTTCCACGGTAAAACATCTCTATTATCCTGTTTTTGGCATTTTTTGCTGTATAAAAATAATAATAGTGTCTCCCTGATTTTTCAGACACAAATATATCTGTTGAAAATAGTCTGGTGTAGGCCAGAGAGACAGAAGTGTTCTTTTGCTGTTCCACGGTAAAAAATCTCTATTATCCTGCTTTTTGCATTTTTTGCTGTAAAAAAATAAATAAATAGTGTCTCCCTGATTTTTCAGACACAAATATATCTGTTGAAAATAGTCTGGTGTAGGCCCGAGAAATACAATTGTGGTTTTGCAGTTCCACGGTACAAACCTCTGTATTATCCACTTTTGGGCCATTTGTATTTAAAAAAAACAGTTTGCGTGTTTCGCTCACTGTTCAGCCGCAAATATATATATATTTTAAAAAGCCTGGTATACACCAGTAAATTATTACTGTGGTTTTGATGTTCCACGGTAAAACATCTCTATTATCCTGTTTTTGGCATTTTTTGCTGTATAAAAATAATAATAGTGTCTCCCTGATTTTTCAGACACAAATATATCTGTTGAAAATAGTCTGGTGTAGGCCAGAGAGACAGACGTGTGCTTTTGCTGTTCTACGGTAAAAAATCTCTATTATCCTGCTTTTTGCATTTTTTGCTGTAAAAAAAAAAATAGTGTCTCCCTGATTTTTCAGACACAAATATATCTGTTGAAAATAGTCTGGTGTAGGCCCGAGAAATACAAGTGTGGTTTTGCAGTTCCACGGTACAAACCTCTGTATTATCCACTTTTGGGCCATTTGTATCTAAAAAAAACAGTTTGAGTGTGTCGCTCACTGTTCAGCAGCAAATATATATATATTTTAAAAATCCTGGTATACACCAGTAAATTATTACTGTGGTTTTGATGTTCCACGGTAAAACATCTCTATTATCCTGTTTTTGGCATTTTTTGCTGTATAAAAATAATAATAGTGTCTCCCTGATTTTTCAGACACAAATATATCTGTTGAAAATAGTCTGGTGTAGGCCAGAGAGACAGAAGTGTGCTTTTCCTGTTCCACGGTAAAAAATCTCTATTATCCTGCTTTTTGTATTTTTTGCTGTAAAAAAAAATAAAAAATAGTGTCTCCCTGATTTTTCAGACACAAATATATCTGTTGAAAATAGTCTGGTGTAGGCCCAAGAAATACAAGTGTGGTTTTGCAGTTCCACGGTACAAACCTCTGTATTATCCACTTTTGGGCCATTTGTATCTAAAAAAAACAGTTTGAGTGTGTCGCTCACTGTTCAGCCGCAAATATATATATATTTTAAAAAGCCTGGTATACACCAGTAAATTATTACTGTGGTTTTGATGTTCCACGGTAAAACATTTCTATTATCCTGTTTTTGGCATTTTTTGCTGTATAAAAATAATAATAGTGTCTCCCTGATTTTTCAGACACAAATATATCTGTTGAAAATAGTCTGGTGTAGGCCAGAGAGACAGAAGTGTGCTTTTGCTGTTCCACGGTAAAAAATCTCTATTATCCTGCTTTTTGTATTTTTTGCTCTAAAAAAAAAAAAAAATAGTGTCTCCCTGATTTTTCAGACACAAATATATCTGTTGAAAATAGTCTGGTGTAGGCCCGAGAAATACAAGTGTGGTTTTGCAGTTCCACGGTACAAACCTCTGTATTATCCACTTTTGGGCCATTTGTATCTAAGAAAAACAGTTTGAGTGTGTCGCTCACTGTTCAGCCGCAAATATATATATATTTTAAAAAGCCTGGTATACACCAGTAAATTATAACTGTGGTTTTGCTGTTCCACGGTAAAAAATCTCTATTATTCAGGTTTTGGTAGTTTTTTCCGTAAAGAAAAACAGTAGTGTCTCCTGACTGTTGTGACACAAAAATATATCTGTTGAAAATAGTCTTGTGTAGGCCCGACATCCCAGTGTGGTTTCGCAGTTCCACGGGTCAAATCGCTGTACTATCCAGTTTTGGGCCTTTGGTATCTAAAAAAAAAGCAGTTTGAGTGTGTCGCTCACTGTTCAGCCGCAAATATCTCTATTTAAAAAAGTGTGGTATACCCCAGTAAACAATAACTGTGGTTTTCCTCTTCCACGGTTCTAATCTACTCTTTATTACCCTTTTTCCATTGATAGTGCAAGTGTAAGATATTTTACTTCATTTACAATGGGCAAGGCGCGTGGCAAGGGACATGGAAGTGGACGTTCTGGTGATGGTTCGTGCAGAGGACGGGGCCGTGGCCAAGGTGAAAATGTGCCACAACCAACAGCCACATCTTCTCGCTCCCACTTCTTGACCGAATTACTAGGGAAGCACAGAACAACACCAGTATTGAGAACTGATCAGTGTGAACAGGTTATTAATTGGATAGCAGACAATACTTCCAGCTACCTGGGCACCACCACCTCCGGTCTGTCTTCCACACGGTCAACTCTTAGTAGCCGTGAGTCTCGACCGCATACTCCTCCTCACCCTGATGCTCCTTCCTCCCACCATGCCGAGTGTCGTCAGACAGCAAGTGATCCCACACTTGGACACTCTGAAGAGCTGTTCACTGGTCCATTTCCATATTTGGGCCCCTCGCCTGATACGCTTGAAGTGGTGGAAGAGGAGATCCCATGTTGCGATGCCCAAATATTTGAACAGCCACGGCCACAGGAAGTCGACGTTGGCAATTTGTCACAAGAGGTGGACGATGACGAGACACAATTGCCAGGAAGTGAGGAGGAGGATCGTGGTGCGCAAGTGGAAGAGGAGGAGGTGGTGGATGATCTAGTAACTGACCCAACGTGGAAGGAGGACATGCAGAGTGAGGCCAGCAGCACACAGGGGGAGGGAGGCAGAGTACCCCAACAGGCAGGAAGAAGCAGTGTGGTGGCCGCAGACAGAAGGCAGGCAACCGTTCCCCGTAACACCAACACGAGGGACGTTGCCAGTACAAGCGGTAGGTCTTCCAGAGTCTGGAATTTTTTTAAAGACTCTGCTGATAACCCCAAAAAGGCCATATGTTCCACCTGCCATGCCAGCATCAGCAGGGGTGACAAAACTACCAGCCTGACCACCACCAGCATGATCAGGCACATGGCAGCAAAGCACCCGACTTTGTGGGGCGAAACCCAGGGTCCACGACCAGTGTCAGCGGGTGTCACCACTGCTTCTTCCACTGTTGTGCGTGCAATAGAACCCCCTGTTGTGTGTGCAAGGCAATCCCCTGTCCATACTGCATGTAAAGATGCCCCCTCCTCTCAGTCTTCACTTGTTATGGCAGTTTCTCAAGAAACAGCATCAACGTCCACGTCAACGTCCCACCGCAGCGTCCAATTGTCCATATCCCAGACCTTTGAACGAAAGCGGAAATTCGCAGCTAACGCCCCACAGGCCACAGTCCTAAATTCGCATATTTCACGACTGCTTGCATTGGAAATGCTGCCTTTTAGGCTGGTGGAGACGGAATCCTTCCGCAATCTTATGGCGGTGGCCGTCCCTCGGTACTCGGTCCCCAGCCGACACTATTTTGCCCGGTGTGCCATCCCCGCACTACACAAGCACGTGTCCCAAAGCATCTGCCATGCCCTCAACAACGCAGTTACTGGGAGAGTCCACCTGACAACGGACACGTGGACAAGTGCTTGTGGCCATGGTCGGTACATCTCTCTGACGGCACACTGGGTAAACATAGTGGAAGCCGGGACCCAGTCAGACCTTGGGACGGAACACATCCTCCCCACACCGAGGATTGTGGGCCCTAAGTCAGTCAGAGTTGCCCCCACAGTGTACAGCTCCTGCGCATCCTCTTCCTCCTCCTCATGTTCAGCCTCCATCTCAGATATCACCACATCAGTTACAAGCTGGAAGCATTGCAGTACTGCCTCCGCCAAGCGGCAACAGGCTGTGCTGAAACTCATAAGCTTAGGTGATAAACCTCACACTGCTTGTGAGTTTTGGACAGCTGTGAAAGAGCAGGCAGATCTGTGGCTGAGACCGCTGAACCTACATCCCGGCATGGTCGTGTGTGACAATGGCCGTAACCTGGTGGCGGCTCTGAGGCGAGGTGAGATCACACACGTACCATGCCTGGCTCATGTGCTTAACCTCGTGGTTCAGCGGTTTCTTAAATCGTACCCCGAGTTGCCAGATCTGCTCGTGAAAGTACGCCGCCTGTCAGCTCATTTTCGCAAATCGGCTACAGCTTCCGCCGCCCTTGCTGTGTTGCAGCAGCGTTTGCAGCTTCCGGCACACCGACTGGTGTGTGATGTCCCCACACGTTGGAACTCTACCCTCCACATGTTGCAAAGGATTTGTGAGCAGAAGAGAGCAGTTGTGGAGTACCAGCTGCAACAAGGCCGTCGATATTCAGGTCAGACTCCACACATAAGACCTCAGGAGTGGACCTGGATGGCTGATATATGTACCATCCTGACAAACTTTGAGGAGGCCACCAAGATGGTATGTGGCGATGACGCCATCATTAGTGTCAGCATCCCACTTGTCTGTCTTTTGCAACGCTCTCTGCAGAGAATTAAAGAGGAGGCATTGCAGCCAGAGTATGATGAGATGGATCAAGAAGCCGTAGCGGGCGATTACACACAGCCCAGCCTCATCTCATCCCAACGTGCATTGGGGGACAATGAGGGAG
The DNA here is from genome assembly GCF_046119375.1 of Phyllobates terribilis. Classification (NCBI taxonomy): domain Eukaryota; kingdom Metazoa; phylum Chordata; class Amphibia; order Anura; family Dendrobatidae; genus Phyllobates; species Phyllobates terribilis. The sequence goes on along the minus strand of NW_027362772.1, from coordinate 37,992,653 downwards.
AGGAGGAGGAGGAGGAGGAAGAACAGGAGCTGCTATCATGCGTTGTGGACGGTAGTACCTGTACAAGTGTCATACCGTCGGTTCAGTGTGGGTGGCCTGAGGACAGGGGGGAGGAGGAAGAGGAGGAGGAGAGCATGGTCAGTTGTCATCTTGGTGAGGACACGGAAATCTTGCCCGTTACCAGTCTGGCACGCATGGCTGACTTTATATTACGCTGCCTTAACCGTGACCCTCGCGTTGTCAAAATGTTGGGTGACAGTCAATACTGGTTGGTGACACTTGTAGACCCCCGCTACAAGGAGAACTTTCACTCTCTTATTCCTGAGGTGGAGAGGTCTACAAAAATGGGGCAATACCAGAAGGCCCTTGCTGCAGAACTCTTAAAAAAATTCCCATCTGAACACGCTAGCGGCAGAGGTCACAGTTCGTTGCCCAACCAAGGCGTACAGGCGAGAGAGATGCAACTCCAAGCCAGCAGAGGCAGGGGAACACTGTCAACGTTCTGGGACAGATTTCTGACACCCGCCCAGCTTACAGGCCCTGAGGCGCGGGGTACTCTCACAAGGAGTGGAAAGTTTCAAAAGATGGTGAGGGAGTACCTTGCCGATCGTACCAGCATCCTCCGTGATTCCTCTGTGCCTTTTAATTATTGGGTATCCAAGCTGGACACTTGGAATGAACTCGCTCTGTACACCTTGGAGGTCCTGGCCTGCCCTGCTGCTAGCGTGTTATCGGAGCGTGTTTTTAGTGCCGCTGGGGGAATTATAACTGATAAGCGCACTCGCCTGTCAACTGACAATGCTGACAAGCTTACCCTTATCAAAATGAACAAGGGCTGGATTGGGCCAGACTTCTCATCACCACCAAATGACAGCAGAGTAACATAAAGTCAAATCCACTGTGTTATTTCGGGAGGTGTATTTACATGCACCGCTTCACACCCACACATGGGTATACGCTTCCTCGTTTCGGCTGTTTAATCTTCTTCTCCTTATCCTCAGCCTCCACCACCACTATACCACCAGGGTGCCAGCATTGCAAGTTCCTCCGTCCTAATTTTTGGCAGCTTTTGCTGGGAAAGCATAAGCAGATACCATGGGACACCCACTCCCCAATAATGGGACTTATGTTTGTAATATGCTGTACTGCATGGCTCTTGTAAGGGGCATTGCAATTTGCTCCGTCCTAATTTTTGGCAGCTTTTGCTGGGAAAGCATAAGCAAATACTATGGGAGACCCACTCCCCAATAATGGGACTTATGTTTGTAATATGCTGTACTGCATGGCTCTTGTAAGGGGCATTGCAAGTTGCTCCATCCTAATTTTTGGCAGCTTTTGCTTGCAAGGCATAAGCAAATACTATGGGACACCCACTCCTCAATAATGGGACTTATGTTTGTAATATGCTGTACTGCATGTGACGCGCCCCCTGGGCCGTGTGTACATGTGTGTGGGATACCCGGAGCTGGGTCTCTGGGGTCTGTAGTCTCCATGGCGGTGACCCGGTCCCGTGGCTCAGGCTAGTCAAACCAGTGTCAATCTTTCTTAGGTTTTGAGGTTAATTGTCCGACTGCGCCACCCGTGGATTGCGGTCAGGGAGTACCACCGCTGCGAGGCAGACCGCTGAGGCTGGTGTTGTGTGCGCAGCATAGAATGGGATAACTCCCCTTGGGAGGAGTATAGCCTCAGGACAGTGAGTGTGGATGATGGGGGTGATGGTGCACGAGTGCCTCAGGAATGACTCAGAGTCTTTGCAGTGCAGTTCAGGGTCTTTACTGATGATTATAAGGTAGACCCTCCCGGGAGTACTGGCTAGCATAAGAGGCCTGGTCAGTCTGTGAGCAAGCAGGAGTTCCCCTGGCCAGGTGGAGTTGTAGGCCTCCCCGTCTGTCTGCACTCTTCCTGGCTACCTTGCTGTAAGCGGGTAGAAGTAGCCCACGTCCCTGAGTGTACCGTGTAGTGCTCACCCATATGGCTGGTGACTTGGGGCCTTCTGTTAGCCTCCACTCCACGACGGCGGTGCTGGTCCCTTGCTTGTGACTGAGCCTCCGGGCTTCTATGGCCAAAGGACCTGAAATCCCCTGCCGGCTGGTTTCTGCTGCTGGATATATAAGTCCTCACAGCTTCGGACTCCTGTGTCCGGTTCCTATTGTCTTCTGCCAGGGCGAGCTCTGCTCAGCTTCCAGCCCCTCGTCTTTAGCTCCTAGCTCCTACAGAGCTCCTTGCAGTTACTTTCCCTTGCTCTCACTCTGACTCTGACTGTTCTCTGTTCTCTGACTCACTCAACCCCACCCCAGATCCAGTTTATAAGGGCAGAGTTCTCCCCTCCCAGGACTGGGGCAGGAGGATGTTGCATGTTTAAGGGATCCTGACCAGGAAACCTCCCACTTGCTCTCCGACGTAATCTCTATTACTGTGGTGACCAGACCCCTGGGGTGCCACACATGGCTCTTGTAAGGGGCATTGCAGTACCTCATAATTTTTGGAAAGCCTTCCATTCACTGCTTAGGCCAACAGTGCACAGGAGACCCAGTTGCTATAAATGGAAAAAAAGGTTTAGTTAACGCCCTCTGACCTCCATGTCATTTCCAAGGGGCATTGAAGTGCCTCGAAATATTTGGTAGGCATTGCACTCACTGTATGCCCTATAACTGTGTAGCCGAACCGCTCCTTTTGTTACAGAAACATATCCTACAAGACATATCTGGTTGACTGGCCTGATATTGATGTGAATGGTCCCTGTTCCTCCTGTTCTTTCTCCTTTGCCACTACCTCATCCATCATTTATCACCTGAAGCTTTGTTTTAACGGGAGTCATAGAACTTGGATAGTAGCAGGAAAACATCCAGCAATCCTCGGAGGAGGTAGGATATGCGCCAAAACGCTGACCTCCTCAGGCCTAGCCGCTACTACATACATGTGCTTGCATTACAACAAAACAAAGCAGATGCTAACTTCTATCATCCTCATCATGCTCCTCACCTTGGCACTCTCAACTCCCCTGATGGAGAAGCAAGGGCCCACCGAAGGAGTCTGATAGTCCGGTGGGCTCGGCCAATGCTGCCCTAAAGCAGGCCAGGCTAAGAAAAGTGTGGGAAAGGTTACCGGTACAAATAGGGGTGGCTGGGGACCGAGTATGGACACCTGGCCACCCCCTGGAGGCTGGGGAGCAAGCGGGGACACCCGGCCACCAGGCGGCTGGGGACTGAGTATGGATACCAAGCCGCCGACACAGCCATGGCGTGGTGGCCAGATTCCGCCTCCACATGCCTAAAAGGCCCAATTTAAAGTGCAAGCAAGCAAGCAGTGTGGTATTGCAGCCTGGGGGTGGGTGGGTGGCAGGCTGCATACTTGCGCTTGCATTGCAAGGAATGGGAGAGGTACAATTGAACACTGCCCTGGGACAAGGACTTGAATGGGGATAGTTGCAAGTCTGCAACGACAGGTGCAAGGTGGGAGGCATCTTCGCATGTACCATGAACAGGGGTTTGGCATGCACACACTACAGCGGAATAGGCTCTCCTTCCCACTAAATGCACTGGGGAGGGCACAGGTAATGTTTTGGTATACACGCTTAATCTTATGTATACACACCAGGACAAATAGGGGCAGCTGGGGACTGAGTATGGATACCTCACTGCCGAAGCAGCCATGAGGTAGTGGCCAGCTTCGGCCTCCTCTAAACTAAAAGGCCCCATTTCAAGTGCAAGCTAGCATTATGGAATTGCAGTCTGGGGGTGGGTGGGTGGCAGTCTGCACACTTACACTTGCATTAAAAGAATACATAGCAGATGCTAACTTCTGTCATCATCATCATGCTCCTCACCTTGGCACTCTCAACTCCACCGATGGAGAAGTCAGGGCCCACCGGAGGATTCTGGTTCTCTGGTGGGCTCGTCCAATGCTGCCTAAAGCAGGCCGGGCTAAGAAAAGTGTGTGGGGGGATGTTCCAAGGAGAAATGGGGGTGGCTGGGGACCGTTTATGGACACCCGACTGCCCCCAGGCGGCTGGGGACCGTGTGGACACTCGGCCGCGGGGTGGCTGGGGACTGAGTATGGACACCCAGCCGCCGGGCGGCTGGGGACTGAGTATGGATTCCAGGCCGCCAACACAGCCATGACGTGGTGGCCAGATTCCGCCTCCACATGCCTAAAAGGCCCAATTTCAAGTTCAAGCAAGCAGTATGGTATTGCAGCCTGGGGGTGGGTGGGTGGCAGGCTACATACTTGCGCTTGTATTGCAAGGAATGGGGGAGGTACAATTGAACACTGCCCTGGGACTAGAACTTGCATGGGGATAGTTGCAAGTCTTCATCTTCTGATGCGGCAAGGATCACTTATGATGGGCACACTTTTAGACAGTGACCTGGGAGTCAGAGATGCTTCCAGGGGTCTACCCCATGCTGTTCCCATGTCTTTTCAGCACTTTATGCATGTGTCACACAGCACATGGCCAGATAAGGTTGTAAAATGTTAAAATGACATTTCCCGGTGAATGCATTTGTCATAGTTGAAAGCAATACAAAAGTGCAAAAACGCATAAAAAATGCTACTTGTGAACATAGCTGTGGAGGAGTATTTTTGTTTTTGGTCATTTATTTTAACTTATACACAAGTCTTTTCCCTGGAAAGGATGTTCCTTAACATATTTCACAGGAAAAAAGTTTCACTTTCGTTTTATTGTGAGCCTGTAAAAGTGGCTTAATACCTCTGACCACGTTGTTGACAGCAGTGACCTGGGGGTCAGAAATGCTTCCTGGGGTGATCCCCATGCTGTCCCCATGTCATTTGAGCACTGTCACTATCGTTTTGGGCACTTGTTAGGCTTTTAAAAGACTGCTGGGGGTGCCACCGCAAAAATGCTCGAGTCTCCCATAGACTAACATTGGGCTCGTTGCTCGGGTCGAGCACCCGAGTATCACGGCGAGCTCGGCCCGAGCTTCGAGCACCCAAGCATTTTAGTGCTCGCTCAACACTAGTGTTTATGTCTCTACAGGAAGTGTGAGTGGATCTTTATCTCTCTAGATGAAGTGTGGGTGGATCTTTATTTCTCTACAGGAAGTGTGGGTGAATCTTTATCTCTCAACAGGAAGTGTGGGTGGATTTTTATCTCTCTACAGGAAGTGTGGGTGAATCTTAATCTCTCAACAGGAAGTGGGGATGGATCTTTATTTCTCTATAGGAAGTGTGGGTGAATCTTTATCTCTCTACAGGAAGTGGGGACGGGTCTTTATCTCTCAACAGGAAGTGGAGGCAGATCTTTATCTTTCTACAGGAAGTGTGGGTGAATCTTAATCTCTCAACAGGAAGTGGGGGTGGATCTTTATCTCTCTATAGGAAGTGTGGGTGGATCTTTATCTCTTTACAGGAAGTGTGGGTGGATCTTTATCTCTCTACAGGAAGTGTGGATGGATATTTATCTCACAACAGGAAGTGGAGGCAGATCTTTATCTCTCTACAAAAAGTGGGGATGGGTGTTTATCTCCCTAGAGGTGTGTGTGTGTGTGTCTGTGGGGGTGGGGGTATTTATCTCTCTACAGGAAGTGTGGGTGGATCTTTATCTCTCAACAGGAAGTGTGGGAGGATCTTTATCCCTCTACAGGAAGTGTGGGCAGATCTTTAGCTCTCTACTTGAAGAGTGGGTGGACCTTTATATCTCTACAGGAAGTGTGGATGAATCTTTATCCCTCAACAGGAAGTGGGGATGGATCTTTATCTCTCAACAGGAAGTGGGAATGGGTCTTCATCTCTCAACAGAAAGTATGGGTGGATATTTATCTCTCATCTCTCTACAGGAAGTTGGGACAGATCTTTATCTCTCAACAGGAAGTAGGGATGGATCTTTTTCTCTCAACTGGAAGTGGAGGCAGATCTTTTTCTGTCTACAAGAAGTGGGGGTGGATCTTTATCTCTCTGCAGGAAGTGAGGGTGGATCTTTATCTCTCTACATTCGGTGAGTACGGATCTTTATCTCTACATGAAGTGTGGGCGGAACTTTATCTCCCTGCAGGAACTGTGGGTGAATTTTTATCTCTTAACAGGAAGTGTGAGTGGATCTTTATCTCTCAACAGGAAATGGGGACAGATCTTTATCTCTGTGCAGGAAGTGTGGGTGGATCTTTACCTCTCCACAGGAAGTGGGGTCGAATCTTTATCTCTCTACAGAAAGTGGGGTCGGATCTTGATCTCTCTACAGGAAGTCTGGTTGAATCTTTATCTCTCTACAGGAAGTGTGGGTGGATCTTTATCTCTCAATAGGAAGTGGGGATGGATCTTTATCGCTCTACAGGAAGTGGGGTCGGATCTTTATCTTTCTACAGGAAGAAGGAGCAGACTTTTATCTTACTTCAGTTATGGGGTGGATCTTTATCTCTTTACCAGACGTAGGGGCGGTCTCTAATTCTTCATATGCAAAAAGGGTTGGTTTATATCTCTCTACAGTAAGTGTGGGTAGGTCTTTATCTGTTTACAAACAAGGGGGCTGTCTTTACATCAAAGGGGTTGGTTATTATCGCTCATCAAGCAGTGGGACTGGTTTTCATCTTTTCAGAAAGTGGGGCAGGTCTTTATCTTTCTACAGTAAGTGGAGGGTGGGTCTTACTCTTTATCTCTCTACAATAATTTGGGGTGTGTCCTTATCTCTTTACAGGATGTGGGTCTGATCTTTTTCTCTCTGCAGGCAATGGGGTTAGGTCTTTATTTTATTGCAAACAACAGGGTTCGGTATTTTTCTCTATGCATCTTTTTCTCTACAGGAAGCTTTGTCTGTCTGCAGGGATGGGTCTGTGTCTTTCTACCTCTGCTCTCCTATCTATCAAATTACATGCAGGAACAAAAGAGGAGAAGGTTTTCATTTTAGTTAAGGGCAGGCAAACTATTTGATAATGACAATGACATGTGCAATGCATGCTGGGTAACAATTGAAGGGAAGTTCCAACACTCTTAGTGCTGTCAAAATGCTGAAGAGAAACTGCTGTTTCAAAAATTGTGGATGGCAAGTTAAAGAGCATGTAAATTGGGTTTGTTCCTGGACATATTAGACTTGCATGTGCACTAAATGCAGATTTACCATGTGGGGTGATGGAAGCAGCAAGGATATGCTTTAATAAAATGGAAGTACAGAGCCGTTTTAACAAAAAATTAAGTAAACGTTTGTCTTTGCATTACATTTTATGCAATCTGGAACAAAGGATGTACTTATCATAGTGGCAGACCATGTGCAGTAGGTTTGCCCCATCCCTAATTGCACCTCAGAAGGGACACAGGAAGTAAAGGGTGTGGAAGGGGTAACAAACACCATGCCCTTCTGTCCTGGGCACCATTTTTGGGGTCAGCTTTCTCTTGGCTATGAGGCATCCTTTCTTTTGTTTACTGTATGCCACCGCCCAGCACTAAAAATTCCTGAGAACTTCACGCAAATCTTCTTGTATCACATGCTTTTTCTTCGGACATAACACCTTTATAATCTTTGGTGTGATGGTAACACTTAGTTTATCTCACACATGTTATATTTTCAGCTCTGATGCAACAAAAATGTTGCTTCCTGTGCCATTTTCTTTTTTTACATTGCAATAGTTCCTCAGTTTATATAAATGTAGATAACATGGAAATCAAAAAGATGGACATGTAAATGTTGAGGCTTCTCAAGTGGTGAGTTGTCCTCCCTACCCATATTAGTAAACATGGTAAGGACAGAGATGGGACTGTGCAATGGTCAGCCCCTATAGATTAATCAGTCTCATGTAGGCTGGACAACACTATTACTAGGTGCTGGTTTTAGGGTGGAGGAGTGTGGCTTAAGAAGGTCAGGGTGATGACACGGTTTTGCACTAGCTGGTGGGCATGGCTTAAGAATGGTGATGCAAGAACTTGGACCGAGTAGAAGATCACTTTGTCTTGTCTGTCTGCATTCTGCTTGCCAGAGGTCAGCGCTGAAGGTAAGGGACTGTAACTGCCATTGAACTGATTAAGCTTCACAATCTTGACTTTTTGAACAGGGATCTTATATCGTCAGTGTTACACTTACAGAAAAAGACATCTAACTGACCAGAAATCTTGAAAAGAGAGAAGAAATGAAACAGAAAGTTTGTGATAAGTTTCACATTTACTCTTCATTTAATTTATAATTTAAAACTTTGGATGAGGAGAAGGTTTTCTTCTTAGGGAGACCAGTTTATTGGTAATGCTTCATGAAAAATAAGTAATCAAATTATCTCACTCCCAGGAGGAAAGAAAATGGTCTGGCTAGTAAAACCTAATGGAGATAGTTGTCCCAAAAGTCAAAGTTTGACCCTTTAACGAAACTTACAACTTGACTTGGGATATGAGATAGATGTCTGGCTTGGCTAACATCTCTTATTATTTGGCTAGACTCATTAAAGGGTTCGATGATGACTTATAGTATATTACCTAATGTCCAGTTTGGTCATACAATGATGGTTCTAGAGAGAATATGGGACATTATTTGGTCAATGTAAGTGAACTGATTATGATCACATGAGTAAAGTTCATCTCACTAGAATTGGAAGAGCCTTTGAGTTTGTGAGTTAATAAATATACTACATTGTTGTACCCCACCACTTATTAGGGTCCCCCATTTAGACATTGAGTAATATAGTAGCTACCTCCAGTACTTGGCTCTACTGAGATAGTTTGATATCCTTCTGGCTTATTTCCAGTACCCAAACTCAAAGACTCTTTTTCCGATACCAGAAAGATCAACTTTACTTGGAAGATCGTAATCTTTACACTTACTACAATCATACAACTTTCCGAATTCTGTTTAGAACCTTCAGTGAACATCTCCAATTACAAACAATGGGAACATTAAATTAGATTTCTTAGGATTTACTCTATGACGCTGAGCAGAGAACCTTTCCCACTGTGGCATACCCAACCAATACTTGTATCACATGTTGGAAGGTGGATCATTTAAATAAATGACCAGCATAAAATGAAACAATTCTCCTCCAGGAGGGCCATTTTAAGCCTGACTTTATAAATTAATTTAGACAGCAATTTGATACAGTTTTATTAAAAAAACACAAAAATGATGAGTACACATACTCCTTACTGCTCAATTACCGTATAAACTATTACATCATGAGTAGATGGGAATTATCGTGAAATCTCATACTATTATGGCATTGTGATGATGTAGGCTCAGAAGCACAGTCTGTGCCATCAGCACGTAATAATATACAGCTGATGTGCTGCTGCAACTGGCATTTAACTGCTTAGATGTGACAGTCAATACTGTGATTTGCAGCATCAACCGTGTTTCCACCAAAAGTTAGAACCTTCCCTGAAAACAATCCTTGCATGATTTTACAGGATTTTTGTAGAATGCTTGAAATATAAGTCTAGTCAATTGCCCCCACTCACTTATGGATAACCCAGCATTTCTATTCTGAGATTAAAACTGTTTAAGGACCTTTGGTGAAATCACAGTATTGTTACCGTGATGTCACCAATAGTGATGTGCAAAACCCTGACTGTTCGGGTTCAGCGGGTTCAGCCAAACTCAGAACAGGTTAATTAAAAGTTCGGGTTCGGGTACCAGAAGAGTACCTGAACCCAAACACGGATCCCATTCACATGAATGGGGGATCCGAATATCGGGTGTTTCCCACGCTGTGGCAGCATGGCAAACACAGCCTCTGATTGGCGGTAAGTTCATTGCTGCAGTTTTCAGCTGGGGACGGTCGGTTCTTGGCACCATCCAGGTTGAAAACTACTTTTCCCAGACGTGGATTACAGTATGGGACAGAACTTCGGACAGGTGAGGGATATTGTTGTTTTTTATTTTTGTTTTCTTACAGGAGATAAGGGCATCGGGGATTAGGTGTTAGGTGAGTATAACACTGTTTGGTATTTTTAAATAAGAAAGTAAAACGGTGTTTTATTTCAAATAAAATACTTTATTCTGGTTGTTTGTCTTTATTTACAATATAACTATAGGATTAGTAATGGAGAGGCGTCTTATGGCTGCCTCTTCATTACTAACATGTGGGGTTGATGTCACCAGACAATACAAAAGTGACATCAACCCCACAAATATTACCTCACTTTCCACTGAGACAGGGCAATGGGAAGAGCAAGGCAAAGCACCAGAAATGGCACATGTTATTAACGCTCCATTTCTGGGGCCACTGAGAGCTGATATTTTTAGCCTCATAGGGGGCCAGCATCAAAGGCCCCTTCCCTGGCTATTAATATCATCTCACAGCTGTCTACTTATCCTTTGCTGTTTAGATTTTTTCAGGGACCCTACTTCAATTTCTTTCTGGGGTCCTTCTGTAATCTAGACAGTAAATGCTAAGCAAACAGCTGTGGGCTGTTAATAATAGCCAAGGAACATTTGGGCCTTATGGCCCCTTCCTAGGCTATTAATATCATCTCACAGCTGTCTGCCTAGCCTTTGCTGGTTTGATTTTATAAGGGACCCTATGCCCTTTTTTTCTGGGCTCCCCCTGTATTCTACCAGTAAATGCTAAGCTGTGGGTTGTTATTAATAGCCAGGGAACATCTTTGGATAATGCCCCCTTCCCTGGCTAGTGATATCAGCCCACCGTGGTCAGCTTTCCCTCTGCTGATTATAAAAACTACACGGGAGCGCACGTCGTTTTTTTAATTTATTTTTTATTTATTAACAAGTACAGTATAATACATACCCAAAGTATAGGTGTATGTGGTATCTGCACTAGTCCTGGTGAAGTTGAGGTGCTGATAGAAATCTTTAAGGAGAGATGAGGTTAAAATATAAATATTTTATTGAGTAATTAAAATATTCAAGTGATAATTGTATATTAAAAGCAATGCTTTAGGAAAGGGTCCTAGGTCAGGTAGGGAGAGGTGGGTATAGGTGGACGTGAAGAACAATACTGGATGGAGGTCACCTGAAATGGTCTGAGGTAGCTAGGTGTATAATACCTCAGGTTTGCATAGTAATGGGGTAATTAGATTACTGAACTGGAGGATGATGTCTTTTAGTTTAGTCAAGCTCGGCAACCTTTATGAGCAGTTCAAGATAAATGCTGGGAACCAAGGACAGAGGTCTGAGGTTGGAGGGCTGGATTTTTATGAGGTAAACCCAGATTTCTGGCTGGTGCTAGCCTAGCACTGTAGAGATGCAGTGAGGATCGGTAGGAACCCTCTGATCCCCTGTAGCTAGGGTTGCGTTCCTTGAGGTAGTAGCTGGATAGTGGTAGGCTGCCCGAAGTGATGGCAGAAAAGGGTTTTTGTTCCCAAAGAAATTAGTAATGAAGTTGCATATACTAGTTCCTAGGTTGCTCAGAGCGGGCTAACTGCTGTGCATAAGTAGGTTCTGATAGTAAGTATGGTCTGCTTTGACCAATGGGATACGTTAGCAAGGTGCTTGCAGAGATGTGCAGCTGGCAGAGGTCTGCAATGTACTGGTGGCATACCTAAAGATGCATTGTTGCCCGGCTATGGTCCATGGTGCCTAGAGGGCATGTGGACTAACTGATGTTTGTAGGAGCGTGCAGCTGGCAGCGAGCCAGATTACACTGATCATGTACCTCAAGATGCGGTGGATGCTGGCGCTGGTCCGGGGTTGTTGGGGAGCCTGTGAGCTCACTGACCTTTCAAGTTGAGAGAAGCTTGATGGGTTCTTGCAGCATGTGAGTCTTGCAGCACGAGAAGTCACGGTCAGAGACTCCAGCGAGAGCGGGCACAAGATTGACGGCGTAATCCTGCATGTTAGTATAAAACTGTCCAATGAAATACACGGCAATTCAAAAGTATTTCAGTGTTTTAAGCCAGCAGTTAGACAGCTAAATGTTTAAATCCCATAATGTAAGCAAGCAAAAAATTAAATAAAAAAGTAGGGGTATATTAGTGGCTTTGAACATGGGCTAAGAAAACTCATTCCAGAAAATCATTCCAGCTAAATTTGGGCACCAAATTTCAAATGGTGTTCTTTCCATTTTGTGTCCTGCTGAGTGCCCAAACAGTAGCCTAATACCACATACAGGATATTGACGTACTTCAGAGAAAATTACACCCCTAGATGAATTCCTATAGGGTCACAGTTTCCAAAAGTGGTTCCTTTTGGGTGTGTTTTTTGCTTTGGCACCTCAAGGCTAGAGATGACCAAATCTCTTGAAAGCTCTTTGATTCGGTCCAAATAAAGTCAGACTGCCCCGACTGTTGAGAATATACAATTTTTATGCTCTGGAAGAAAACAGAAACTGTGCTGTTCTGTCTGTATACTTATTTTTGTGTCCTCCCCTGTCCAGGAGATGTGGTATGATCAGACAATGTTCCTGTACAGTGAGACACAGCCATTACACAGTACTCAACAGGGGCATTTATAAGATTATCTCAGCACAGGAACATTTTTTAACACATCCAATTATGGAACTTATTATTATTTCAATATCTATTGATTAAAACTAACTTTGTTCGTGGGAAAAGCCCCTTAAACTTAATAGGTGCATATAAAATACTGATACCCTATGGACACCATTTGATTTTTGTGGATTCTTTGTAATGAATAGGAAACTGTATTTGTACTTTTACTGTTTTTGCAATTGTGGGTGTATAAATCAGATATCAAAAATGAAATTTAAAAGTGAATGACTTACGGATGTGCAAAAAAAGAAATACGGAAAACCATATGGACTTTTTTAAATGTTCTTTTCAACATAGCATAAAGGGCAGAAAAATTAAGTTTGGAAGTCACTAATTTTTCAATTTTTTTTTGTAAATTTCCAATCTTTTTTTAAAGGGGCATTCGGGTTGGAAAAAGATATCACCTATCCATAGGGATGGCCGGAGAAAGCCGAGTACAGCGCTCCTGAAGTCTCACAGGAATGAATGGACCATGTGTACTGCCGCTCCATTCTAATGGGAGATATAAGTGACCCATACTGACAATTAGTAGGATTATCAGTATTTGAAACCCCACCCATGTAGAATTTACTTTTTGCGTACATCTTCCCCTTTTGAGAAGTTCCCATCCACTTCCTCCTTCTAGTTTTGTTTGTTACTTATTATATAGCTGCCAACATAAACCACATTTAGTACTAAACTTCCGGAATTATCTGCTTAGTAAACTTAACCCATTTCCGTTGCTAAAAATTTACATTTAGCCACTTTCATTTTTAGTCTCTGTCTTTGAAGAAATGTAACTTTCATTTTCTTTCTGAGTTTTAAAATTAAGAAATGTAAGAATTTTTAAAAAATTGTGCTTAGAGTTGCCATTTTCTGAGCCCTATAGCTTTACAAAAAGCTAGAGCTTTGTAAGAACTTAATTTCTAGACTGGCTCACTGTAGTTTTTACTGGTAATACTTTACAATATGTATCACTTTTTGATTACTTTTTATCACACTTTTTTAAAGGTGACGGCAGAGTGATAAAAACCCCACAATTCTTGCATCAGCATTTTTATTGTTTATTTTTACATAATGCATGATATGGAATAAAAAATGTTATAATTTGAAATATTGGACTTTTTTACACGCAGTGATGCTAAAAATGTTTTTTTATTATTATTATTTTAAGAATGGGGAAAAGAGGGATGATTCAAATTACCTTCCTGAGAGAAGAATAGGATATGGGAGGAGACACTGAACGCAGAAATATATCATATCATGCAATTTAATTTAGTTCTTTCAGGCATAAACACTTTTTAGATGCTGTCAGAAATTGCATAGAAAAGTCTGAGAGTCCCGCTTGCCCCGCCTACCCAAGATAACCTGCCAATCACTGCATGTGGGTGGGGCAAACTATGACTCACTGGCTTTTTTCTAAATCCCGATATCTACTAAGCATCTTTCTACATATAAATAATAATCAAATATTAGAAATATATATATATTCCTGAGCTCAGTGTTCCCCTCTCTTTTCAATGCTAAGCTCAGAAAGAGAATTGAAAAATTCACTTAAACCATTCTTCTTATAAAATATATCCATGGTTTCTTTACATAAACATTAACTTTTTATGTATCGGAATCCTGATCTCTCATCCACCCTACAATTCGGTGTTTGCTTCTAAGGAGGTAGCAAAGGATCCTAAACAATTTTCTGCATATTCTTCCTATGTCTTTACAGCCTAAATGCTCTTTGACACATAAGAATTGGCAAACTGTCTGCCGATCTCTCTCCATTCCCAAGACTCTTTTTTTTTCTAACCAGCAGAGAGTTCAGCTCAGTATTACATTAAAACCCCTTAAGGACTAAGCCACTTTGTACTTTAATGACCGAGCCTCATTTTTAAAATCTGACATGCGTCATTTTATGAAGTAATAACTCATGAACACGTAAGCTTTTTCCAGTGATTTTGAGATTATTTTTTTGTGACATATTTTACTTCATGGTAGTGGTAAATTTTGATGTTTATGATTTGCTTTAATTTATGTAAATATCGAAAATCTTACAAAAAAAATAGAAAATGTTGCAATTTTCAAACTTTGAATTTTTATGCCCTTAAATCAACTTGTTATAACAAACAAAATAGTTAATACATAACATTTCCCATATGTTTAAGCATATTGTGGGACTTAGTAGGAGGGATCACAGAATTCACTGGATTTCTTTTGGTGGGAGGAACATAACTTGTCTAGAGCCCCTGTACTACCAGTGATGTGGACACCTCCTATGTTTCTGTTAACAGATGACAAACCTGAGTAGGGACTTGTTTTTTGTGGATTGAGTAGAACCTTTTTATTGGTGGCATTTTAGGGTAGAGAACATTTTGGATCAGTTTATATTTATCCTGCGCTCTACGCTGAGCACTTTCTGTATATCAAGATTCTCATCTAAATCTACAAAATATGTGATTTGTATGAAACCCGCAAGGGATCCATTCACTAAGGAGGCGGCAAAGTTACTCTGGACTCTGGTGCGGCTTCTGTTCGATGGTTTCCAGCATTTAAGATGGGCACAAAACAGTTGACCATGCTTTTATGCACACCTAAAATGATGGACACCCCCGGATCACTGGCCAGAAGGCTTCCACAGTGCTTCCATGTGCCTCATTATAAGGAATAAGGTTATAAGGTTCCGTCTGAATCACGTATTTCAGATATTTACACGGGAAGCATTCAGCGCAGAGCACAGAATATATGTGAGCCGAGCCTTACTGCAATCTTTGGGAGGCAGGATGAACAAATCAACAGCATGCATGTTCCTCATATGAGAAGAGTTAACATTTTATTGGTACTATTTTTGGGAACATATTTTATTATTGCTTTCTGTTCCGATTTTTGTAAGGCAGAATGAACAAAAACCAGCAACTCAGAGATTGTTTTTTGGTGGTTTTCTTGATTCACTGTGTGGTAAAAGTGATAAAGCAGCTTTATTCTTCGAGTCAGTACAATTACAGCTTTACCACATTTATATAATTTTTTTAAAGTTTTGCCACTTCTACACAATAAAAACAATTTTATAGAAAAAATATTGTTTTTGCATCACTTTATTCTGATGGAGCTGTATGATGGCTTGATTTTTTTGAGGGATAAGATGACATAATCAGCAGTACCATTTTTATTTACATTCGTCTTTTTTGATCACGCTTTATTCTTTTTTTTTTCTAGCAGTATGATGAAAAAACATAGTATTTTGCCACGGTATTTTTTATGACATTCACTGTAGGGGTTAACTAGTGTGACACTTTTATAGATCAGTTCGTTCTGGACTAAATATGTGTACCTTTTTTGTTTATTTTTGTTTTTACATAAGTATTTGTTTTTATTGGTGTCAAATTTTTTGTTCTTTATTTTGTGAGGGGGGGGTTGTTTTTTTTATATTTTTTTTCAATTTTCTTTTTAACTTTTTTTACTTAGTACCTCTATGGAACATTAACTTTTATTATTCTGATCACTGATCTCATGCATTATAATGCGCCAGAACTGCAATGCATGAGACTTGTGATTTTACAAAGGCAGAATGCCTGTTAGACCCTGCCTATTGTTTGTCTAACAGGACACCATATCTGGCACACCAGGATGTCATTTTTTGACCTCTGGGTGCCATGAAAACCATGGACTCCTTGTGATTTTGTTGTGCGGGTGCGGATGGGGTGAGATAGAGCCCCCTACCTCTCACAAACTTCCAAATGCCACGATCTCTATTGATTGAGGCATCTAAAGGGATAATCAGGCAGAGGCAGTGTGGGCACCAACCCTGGCCGTTACTGCAGGAGCTTGACTGTCAGCTGCGCCAAGCTTCCTGAGTTGATCATGCAAGGAAGTGCTGATATTTCCACACTTCCCATCAATCACATGCTATGATCAGTCAGTCAGATTGACTGACCGAATACAATAATCAGAAAGCAGGAACCACTGAAATGGGTCTCTGCATCTGTAGCCATGATGGTCAGCTGTCAGAGACAGTGAATGTTTCAGTCAGTGACAGCTTAAAGACATGATTTATACAGCACGTCATGATGCGGGAAATGACTCCCGTCTGACTGAGAGTGTGCAATGATGAAACTGAGCATTGCGTCACTCAAGCAAGCTCTCGTGTGAATTAATCTAGAGTTGCCCCTACACCTTGGACAACTAGTTTAACGTAGTCTTAACCAACTTCCTGGTTCCTTCTGAATCACATACACTCATCATTGGTTGGGCAGAGCGTGCATATAGCTTCAGTTTGTAGGGTGGAGTAAGTTTCTACCAGACACCTCTAGCGGCATCTTATAGACTGGAACAACAAAATGATTGGACGGCAAAACTCAACGTGCTTCATCTTTCTCTTCCTCAATATTGCCTCTCAGTAGAGTGTTGCCAAGGACTAATATACATAGTTGATCAGCAAATTTAAAAAAAAAATGAATTAAGACTCAAAGAAGCTTTTTGTTAATAAGATACACTATATAATAGTTTTTCATGTTTTGATACACTTTTGATTTGATAAATGAAAGTTACACTTAAGATTAGAATTTTGGCTATGTTCACACTTTGTGGTCAAATTGCAATTTTTCGGCAAATTGAGAATGCAAACTTAATGTGTTAATAAGATGTTAACAACCATGATTCACAACCCAGGAATAATATTACATCCTTGTGCACTTGGAGTACTAAGTAGAAAAATATCGGAGAAGAAAAGAATAAGTTAAGAAAAATATTTATACAAATCCGTGAATTGTAACTAAGATTAAATCAAGAAATGTCGATCCAAAATATAAGTGCATTGCCCAATTCTTTTGGGACAGTATAAAGTATAAATATGATTATTCAGCTAATTTGTTTATGCTACTTCTACAATGAGCTCATGACTTCTGCTTTTCTGAAGATTAAAACACATCATAAAATGTGAAAAGGGAAAGAAATGATACAGAAACAAAGCTCGCATCACAGGGGTAAGGTTCTGTAATCTTTCAGTAAACAGCTTCATAGATCCAGCACTGTACATATGCATTTAAATTCTTAAACGAAAATCCCATTTTAACATTTTGATTTCAATGTAGCATCTATTGGGGTCTTTGAGGCTGATACCATGTCCCTCTATTTTCCTTAACACTGAGCAGAGACATCTGTCTCTATAATTACCCTTGTGGGGGGGGGGGGGATTGGTAGTATATTTGATTTTCTCACTGCATTTTTTTTTAACCTACTTTACACCAGTGATGGGACAGTGGTAGCCCACAGGAGTTATTATTGTGGCCCCTCGATCCTCACTTTTATTTATCAGCTACATATCATATTTATCTATGTAGTGAAATATTTATCATCTTCGATAATGTGGTATTGATTTAAGGCTTGATATCACTGATGAGAGTCCCACTACTAGAACCCTGACTTCTGGGGAGACTAATTCTCCTTTTTAATAAATAGATGAATGCCCTTCATTACAGTAATAATTTTTGCAAATAGAATAAATGTTCTACATTTTGGGTCAAGGTCCCATTTGATGAGCCTATAATGTTTCTGGTTGACCACCTAAATTTTATACTCTGCCATTAAAATCCATTGCTCAGCATTGTTTTTATTGGCATTTTCGAGCCTCTGAAATTTCTAAGCCATAACAAGGGTTTTGAAATTTACCATAAAGTTTGAGAATCTATGGGGGTCTCAAATTATATTCCCCAGCAATATTAACTTCCAACATTTCTCAATGGCATATCACAATAGAAGCTAAGGTGGAGTTCTTCGTCACAGAGTATTTGGACCATCTGATATTTTGCAGTGACATATTAGATGGTACCATTGACCATCTTACGACTGTAAGGACCCCCTACACATTAGACTAACGACAGCCAAATCCACCGATATTGACTGGATCGGCCATGAGACTATTATGTACATGGGTTTTCCAACTCTCCCCTGACAGATGATGTCCGGTAAGAGAAGGGTCCAGCAAGTCAGAGTTGTGACAGCCGATCCTTTTTTTATAAGATGAAGAATCTGGCAGAGGCTTTCTCATAGAGGACACTGTAGTGCTCGGCTGAGATCTGTGTATGGAAGACATGCTTGACGATCATAGGAGGGGCTTTACACTGAAAGACCAATGAAAGTTTTGGTTTATTAATTAGAACCAACTTTTTTTCTGAGTAATGTAAATCTCAGCTATATGGTTAGGGATCATTACCGAGCCCCTTCATTTGTGGGATTAGTGGGATTCCAAGCTCACGAGCTACCACAACCTTTTCGTAAGAGGTTTCTGAGATGTTTCAAGTTAATCTTTTTTTATATTATGAATTTGTTGTTTCGTTTTTTCTTTTGTGTCCAATGATAACTCGCAGTGTGAAAAGAAAAAGTTAATGATACAAGGTAGGATGAGGAAGATATTGGCACTTGAGAGACCCGTCGACTTTCAAAATCAGTCTACCGAAGAAAAGCCCCCAGCTTTTGGTAGTAATAAGGTTGGCTTATTGGAGGCCTTATTCTGATGATCCTTAAAGGGGTTGTCCGGCCCAAAATGATAAGTCTGCAGTTACTCTGTGTGACTGCAGACTTATGAATCCCCCCAGCGTGCGCACTGTTTCTGAGCTGGGACCAGAGGGTATGTATGTGATAGCCCACAGCCTCACTATCAGTATTTGGTCAGAATTCGGTCAGTATTTTTTCTCAGGAGTGGGAGACAAAACCAGGTGAGGAACAATCAGAGAAAAGGTATAATAGAAACAAGTCACCAATTCTGTATTTATCACCCACTCCTGGTTTCAACACGCACTCTTGAGAAAAAATTCTGACCAAATACTGATTGTGGGGCCGTGGCCTAATACATACTCCCTGCCAGAACCCAACTAATGGGTGTGGCCTTGTTCCATACACTTGTATGGAGCGAGGCCTCACCCCATCTAGAGACAAGGCCGGCCAGCATGCATGGTCACCCAGTGGGTGTGGCCTTGTTCAATACAATTGTATGGAGCGAGGCCACGCCCACTAGTCAGGCTCTGGCAGGGGATATGTTTAACTCATATGGTTCAGGCTCAGAACTCGACGAATCCCTGCAACACACAGTGCATCTTCTGGGGGATTCATAAGTCTGCAGTCACACAGAGTGACCGCAGACTTATCATTTTGGACCGGACAACCCCTTTAACTGTGTCCTTCAACCTGTGACTCTCCAGGTGTTGAAAATTTACAACTCTCAGCCTGCGCAGTATACTAAGTGTTGTCATTTTACAATAGTTTTATTGACACCAATTGCACACTACTGATCCTCTTCTGCCATTTAATTCTTTGAGGTAGTGCTTTCTGCATCATGCAAATGCCCTGAGCACAGCAGAAGGCTTACTTGCCGTCATATGTAAATTGCAATACCACATACAACCATGAGGGTTATAATGATCATTGCAGTGTTTGATTGAATCGCTCATGCAGACTGCAAATTTTTCCCCTTCTTTTGAATACAATACATATAAAGCTAACTGTAACATACTACAGTGATGGCAACCGGCATAAATCATGTTTTCATTCAGCCCTATAGAGGTGTGGCTGCTCAAACAGAGGAAAGAGGATGGGCAAATAATTTGGATTTAGAAAACTTCCTCTAAATACCCTCCCAATAAGTTCTGGTATAGAATAAAACTAACAATGCTAATAAAAATAGAACCCATAAATCTACAGTTCAAGAAAGTTGCAAAATAATGAAAAAGGAAGAAATGAATTCTGTGTTCTCTTTGGGGGGAATCACTCAGTCAATCAGTGTAACATGAAATGTAAGCTCTTGGATCAAGGAGAATTGATGCTTTTAATCCCTCTCAGATGTTTACATTTACCCCTTTCCTTTATTTACCAACTTTACTGGGGCTGTTTATCAGGGGCACTAAGTTGGTACTGTTTATCAGGGGCACTAAGTTGGTGCTGTTTATCAGGGGCACTATGTTGGTGCTGTTTATCAGGGGCACTATGTTGTTGCTATTTATCAGGGTCAGTATGTTGGTGCTGTTTATCAGGGGCACTATGTTGGTGCTGTTTATCAGGTTCAGTATGTTGGCACTTTTTAACAGGGTCAGTATGCTGGTGCTGTTTATCAGGGGCACGATGTTGGTGCTGTTTATCAGGGGCATGATGTTGGTGCTATTTATCAGGGGTACTATGTTGGTGCTGTTTACCAAGGGCACTATGTTGGTGCTGTTTATCAGGGTCAGTATGTTGGCACTGTTTATCAAGGTCAGTATGTTGATACTGTTTATCAGGGTCAGTATGTTAGTGTTGTTTATCAGAGGCATTATGTTGTTGCTGTTTATCAGGGGCACTATGTTGGTTCTGTTTATCAGGGGCAGTATGTTGGTACTGTTTATCAAGGGCACTATGTTGGTGCTGTTTATCAGGGGCTCTATGTTGGTGCTGTTTATCAGTGGCTCTATGTTGGTGCTGTTTATCAGAGACACTATGTTGGTGCTGTTTATCAGGGTCAGTATGTTGGTACTGTTTATCAAGGGCACCTGTAACGGGTGTGTCAGAAAAGACAGACAGTAACCCTGCAGTTGGTTGTAGGAGATCTCTTCATTTGGCATTACAAACAACTTCTTTGAAGCTGTCTCTCTAGGACCCTGCGGCTACCTTCCTCTGGCTAACTAACACCCTGGCTTGGATGTATTAATACCTGTTGTGTGCCAGAGGGAGGTGCTGGCGATACTCACATTTACCCCTTGTGAAGGCTCAAAGCATTTGCATTACTTATTCCTCTCTGGAGCTGTGAGGACGGGTGTTCATCTCTCTGTAGTCGACTAAAAGCTAAGCTATCTTCCCTTGTCTGTTCCCCCTTTGTTGTCCTTAGCTGTCAGTGGGGATCAACTAGCAATCATCCCCTTCCTTCCCCAGCCAGGGCTTAACGCCAGGGCAAGACAGAGTGAGGTTCGCTTGCAGCGATTGGTGAAGACCCAATATAGGGACGTTAGTGGAGAAAGGGTAATGTCATATTAACTTAGGAGGTCTCCACTTCCCCCTTTCCCTAGTGTCTGGGCTCCTTTTCCCTCTTCCCTTTGTGTTGCATTGGTCTTTCCCACACCTTGCATGATATTATTGCTGGCCAAGCACATTTTGAAAAGGAAAAAAAAAAAAACTGACACTTTGTTGTTTTTTTTGTGTGTGTGTTTTTTGGGCGTGTTTTTTTTTTTCTTTTCTCCTTGGTATGGGTTCAGTTTCAGAGCTTGCAGAGTGGCTGCACAGCATGTCTCTGGAGGTGAATGATCTCCGCTGTGAGGTTCAGCAGCGGCTACAGGTCACCAATGTGGGGGTCTGCAGGTAGGCCTGTCCAACCTGAACCCGAGATTGCTCTCCCGGACAGGTTTTCAGGAGGTAGGGAAAAGTTTTTTGTTTTCAAGGGGGCCTGCAAACTGTATTTTAAACTTCATCCCTATTCCTCCTGAAATGAGGAACAATGGGATGGAATCTCACTGCTGCAGGCAGATCCTCAATCGTGGGCGTTTTCATTACCGCAGGATTCGGTTTGTCTCCAATCTGTAGAGGGGTTTTTTGAGGCTCTTGCCCTCATCTATGATGACCCTGACTGAGTTCCCTTGGCTGAGTCTAGGCTATGTCACCGTCAGCAGGGGAATAGGTAAGTGGAGACGTACAGTTCTGAATTCCGTAGATGGACAACGGATTCAAAATGGAATAACTCAGCCCTTAGAAGCCAATATTATGAGGGTCTTTCTGAAAGGTTGAAAGATGCCTTGGCAGTATATGAAACCCCTCAGTCCTTGGAGGCTTCCATGTTGTTCACCATACATCTTGATAGATGCCTTTGGGATAGACGGGTGACACCACCTTCTCCGGGGCCTTATTGTTGGGGTGATGTACAGTACAGACCAAAAGTTTGGACACACCTTCTCATTTAAAGATTTTTCTGTATTTTCATGACTATGAAAATTGTACATTCACACTGAAGTCATCAAAACTATGAATTAACACATGTGGAATTATGTACAAAAAAGTGTGAAACAACTGAAAATATGTCTTATATTCTAGGTTCTTCAAAGTAGCCACCTTTTGCTTTGATGACTGCTTTGCACAATCTTGGCATTCTCTTGATGAGCTTCAAGAGGTAGTCACCGGAAATGGTCTTCCAGCAATCTTGAAGGAGTTCCCAGAGATGCTTAGCACTTGTTGGCCCTTTTGCCTTCACTCTGCGGTCCAGCTCACCCCAAACCATCTCGATTGGGTTCAGGTCTGGTGACTGTGGAGGCCAGGTCATGTGGCGTAGCACCCCATCACTCTCCTTCTTGGTCAAATAGCCCTTACACAGCCTAGAGGTGTGTTTGGGGTCATTGTCCTGTTGAAAAATAAATGATGGTGCAACTAAACGCAAACCAGATGGAATAGCATGCTGTTGCAAGATGCTTTGGTAGCCATGCTGGTTCAGTATGCCTTCAATTTTGAATAAATCCCCAACAGTGTCACCAGCAAAGCACCCCCACACCATCACACCTCCTCCTCCATGCTTCACGGTGGGAACCAGGCATGTAGAGTCCATCCGTTCACCTTTTCTGCGTCGCACAAAGACACGGTGGTTGGAACCAAAGATCTCAAATTTGGACTCATCAGACCAAAGCACAGATTTCCTCTGGTCTAATGTCTATTCCTTGTGCTCTTTAGCCCAAACAAGTCTCTTCTGCTTTTTGCCTGTCCTTAGCAGTGGTTTCCTAGCAGCTATTTTACCATGAAGGCCTGCTGCACAAAGTCTCCTCTTAACAGTTGTTGAAGAGCTGTCTGCTGCTAGAACTCTGTGTGGCATTGACCTGGTCTCTAATCTGAGCTGCTGTTAACCTGCGATTTCTGAGGCTGGTGACTCGGATAAACTTATCCTCAGAAGCAGAGGTGACTCTTGGTCTTCATTTCCTGGGGCGGTCCTCATGTGAGCCAGTTTCTTTGTAGCGCTTGATGGTTTTTGCAACTGCACTTGGGGACACTTTTCAAGTTTTCCCAATTTTTCGCACAGACTGACCTTCTTTTCTTAAAGTAATGATGGCCACTCGTTTTTCTTTACTTAGCTGCTTTTTTCTTGCCATAATACAAATTCTAACAGTCTATTTAGTAGGACTATCAGCTGTGTATCCACCTGACTTCTGCACAACACAACTGATGGTCCCAACCCCATTTATAAGGCAAGAAATCCCACTTATTAAACCAGACAGGGCACACCTGTGAAGTGAAAACCATTTCCGGTGACTACCTCTTGAAGCTCATCAAGAGAATGCCAAGAGTGTGCAAAGCAGTCATCAAAGCAAAAGGTGGCTACTTTGAAGAACCTAGAATATAAGACATATTTTCAGTTGTTTCACACTTTTTTGTTAAGTATATAATTCCACATGTGTTAAATCATAGTTTTGATGCCTTCTGTGTGAATGTGCAATTTTCATAGTCATGAAAATACAGAAAAATCTTTAAATGAGAAGGTGTGTCCAAACTTTTGGTCTGTACTGTACCTCTGCCGGGAGAGCGGTCTAGTGGTGAACCAGTACTTTGGGAGGTGGAGGAACCCATGCAGTTAGGGGGTGCCTTTTCATCATACATTTCCCCCGAGATTCGCAAGAAAAAAGGTGTATGTTTTTTTTGTGGGAAAAGGGGACATTTTATTGGGAGCTGTCCTTCAATTCCTAAACAAAAGGAGACTCGATTCATTCTTGGTAGTCTGGAGTTGGATAAGCAAGGGGTGCATTCGTTGGCAACCTGCAGTTCCCGGTTTGTCCTGACAGCAGAGGTGGTGCTAGAGAGCAAAACCGAGAAAATTTATGGGTTTGTTGACAGTGGTTCAGGAGTCATTATGATTGATGCTGAGTTTGCAAAAGCTGGTGGCCTTGCTTTATGTTATTTAGCTAAGCCTATTTCCATCTTCGCCATTGACTCAGCGCCACTTGCAAAGAAAGCATTTACTCAGATTGCACATAATGTAAAACTGAGGGTGGGGTCAGTTCATTGTGAAATAATCCCTTGCTATGTCCTGGACAGTCTTCCCACACCAATTGTACTGGATCTTCCGTGGCTGGTGAAACATAATCCGTTAGTGGATTGCCAAGCCATGGAGATCAATGAATTGGGAAATTACTGGCATGAGAACTGTTTAGATATTTCTCTTTCTACTTTCTCTATGGAAATATTACCTGCTTTTCGGTCTGGTTTTGAGGACGTTTTTTCTTAGAGGGGGTGACAGTAATTGCCTCCTCATTGTGCATATGACTGCTCTATTAACTTGACCCCCAGAGCTAAACTAAAAAAGTCCACACTGTATAATCTGTCTGGCCCTGAGAGAGAAGCCATGAAGGATTTCATAGTGGAAAGTCTGGAGAAGGGAGATAGAGACCCTTTCTTTGTGAAGAAAAAAGATGTCGGTCTACGTCCCTGTTTAGATTTCTGGGAATTAAATCAATTTACCATCCGTGATCCATACCCTCTTCCTCTGATTCCTGATTTGTTCAGCCAGGTTGTAGGAGCTAAGGTATTCTCCAAGTTGATTTTAAGGGGAGCCTACAATTTGGTTAGAATCAGAGAAGGGGACAAATGGAAAACAGCATTCAATACCCCTGAAGGGCATTTCGAGAGTCTGGTTATGCCTTTCGGGTTCACCAATGCACCTGCGGTATTCCAGCATTTCATAAATTATATTTTCCATCATTTGGTGTGGAGGTTTGTGGTGGTCTATCTGGACGATATTTTGGTTTACTCATCTGATATTGAGACACATCGGGAGCGTGTTAAACAGGTGCTCCAGACATTAAGGGATAACAAACCTCATGCCAATCTGGAAAAATGTGTTTTCGCTCTTCAGGAGGTGCAGTTTTTGGGGTACTTGTTGTCACCATCGAGTTTTTGGATGGATCTGGAAAAGATCCGTGCAGTCCTTGATTGGGACCATCCCGAGAATCTGAAGGCTCTACAGGGTTTCCTGGGCTTTGCTAATTTTTACCGAAAATTCTTCCAAAATTACACAGTAATTGTGAAACCCCTTACTGACATGACTAAGAAGGAGTTTGATTTTTCCAAATGGTCGGATGCTTCCCTCCAGGCTTTTTCTTCCTTAAAGAATAATTTTGCTATTGCACCTATACTCAGTCAACCCGATGTTTCCCAGCTCTTTATTGTGGAAGTTGATGCGTTGTATGTGGGGTTTAGGGCTGTGTTGTCTCAGGGTCCGTCCCCTGGTAAATGGCATCCATGCGCCTTCTTTTCTAAAAAATTGTCTTAGGGGGAGAGAAATTATGACGTGGGTAATAGGGAACTTTTGGCAATCAAATTGGCATTCGAAGAATGGCGACATTGATTGGAGGGGGCTGTCCATCCTCTTACTGTTATTACTGACCATAAGAACCTGTCATATCTCCAGTCAGTTAAACGTCTCAACCCTAGGCAAGCCAGATGGTCCCTGTTTTTTACTTGGTTCAATTTTGTTTCACTTTTCGTCCAGGGGTCAAAAGTGTCAAGGTTGATGCTTTGTTCCCGAGCTGCCCTGGTGGTGGTGACTATGAGAACCCTACCCCTCTATTACAGAAGGGGGTAGTCATTTCGGCATTACAATGGGGAATAAAAGTATTTAGTCAGCCACCAATTGTGCAAGTTCTCCCACTTAAAAGATGAGAGAGGCCTGTAATTGACATCATAGGTAGACCTCAACTATGAGAGACAAAATGAGAAAACAAATCCTAAAAATCACATTGTCTGGTTTGGAAAGAATTTTATTTCAAATTTTGGTGGAAAATAAGTATTTGGTCACCTACAAACAAGCAATATATCTGGCTCTCACAGACCTGTAACTTCTTCTTTAAGAGGCTCCTAGGTCCTCCACTCATTACCTGTAGTACTGGAACCTGTTTGAACTTGTTATCAGTATGAAAGACACCTTTCTGCAGCCTCAAACAATCACACTCCAAACTCCACTATGATGAAGATCAAAGAGCTGTCTATGGACACTAGAAACAAAATTGTAGCCCTGCACCAGGCTGAGAAGACTGAATCTGCAATAGGCAAGCAGCATGGTGTGAAGAAATCAACTTTGGGAGCAATAATTAGAAAATGGAAGACATACAAGACCACTGATAATCTCCCTCGATCTGGGGCTCCACACAAGATCTCACCCTGTGGGGTCAAAATGATCTCAAGAATGGTGAGCAAAAATCCCAGAACCACACAGGGGGACCTAGTGAATGACCTGCAGAGAGCTGGGACCAACATTACACAGGCTGCCATCAGTAACACACTATGCCACCAGGGACTCAAATCCTGCAGTGCCAGACGTGTCCCCCTGCTTAAGCCATTACTTGTCTGGGTCCATCTGAAGTTTGCTAGAGAGCATTTGGATGATTCAGAAGAGTATTGGATGAATGTAATATGGTCAGAGGAAACCAAAGTAGAACTGTTTGGTAGAGACACAACTCATCGTGTTTGGAGGAGAAAGAATGCTGAGTTGCATTCAAAGAACACCAAACCTACTGTGAAGCATGGGGGTGGTAACATCATGCTTTGGGGCTGTTTCTCTGCCAAGAGACCAGGATGACTGATCGATGTACAGTACAGACCAAAAGTTTGGACACACCTTCTCATTTAAAGATTTTTCTGTATTTTCATGACTTTGAAAATTGTACATTCACACTGAAGGCATCAAAATATGAATTAACACATGTGGAATTATATACTTATCAAAAAAGTGAGAAACAACTGAAAATATGTCTTATATTCTAGGTTCTTCAAAGTAGCCACCTTTTGCTTTGATGACTGCTTTGCACACTCTTGGCATTCTCTTGATGAGCTTCAAGAGGTAGTCACCGGAAATGTTTTTTACTTCACAGGTGTGCCCTGTCAGGTTTAATAAGTGGGATTTCTTGCCTTAAAATTGGGGTTGGGGCCATCAGTTGTGTTGTGCAGAAGTTAGGTGGATACACAGCTGATAGTCCTACTGAATAGACTGTTAGAATTTGTATTATGGCAAGAAAAAAGCAGCTAAGTAAAGAAAAACGAGTGGCCATCATTAATTTAAGAAATGAAGGTCAGTCAGTCCGAAAAATTGAGCAAATTTTGAATGTGTTCCCAAGTGCAGTTGCAAAAACCATCAAGCGCTACAAAGAAACTGGCTCACATGAGGACCGCCCCAGGAAAGGAAGACCAAGAGTCACCTCTGCTTCTGAGGATGTTTATCCGAGTCACCAGCCTCAGAAATCGCAGGTTAACAGCAGCTCAGATTAGAGACCAGGTCAATGCCACACAGAGTTCTAGTAGTAGACACATCTCTACAACAACTGTTAAGAGGAGACTTTGTGCAGCAGGCCTTCATGGTAAAATAGCTGCTAGGAAACCACTGCTAAGGACAGGCAACAAGCAGAAGAGACTTGTTTGAGCTAAAGAACACAAGGAATGGACATTAGACCAGTGGAAATCTGTGCTTTGGTCTGATGAGTCCAAATTTGAGATCTTTGGTTCCAACCACCGTGTCTTTGTGCAACGCAGAAAAGGTGAACGGATGGACTCTACATGCTTGGTTCCCACCGTGAAGCATGGAGGAGGAGGTGTGATGGTGTGGGGGTTCTCTGCTGCTGACACTGTTGGGGATTTATTCAAAATTGAAGGCATACTGAACCAGCATGGCTACCACAGTATTTTGTAGTGGCAAGCTATTCCATCCGGTTTGCGTTTAGTTGGACCATCATTTATTTTTCAACAGGACAATGACCCCAAACACACCTCCAGGCTGTGTAAGGGCTATTTGACCAAGAAGGAGAGTGATGGGGTGCTACGCCAGATGACCTGGCCTCCACAGTCACCAGACCTGAACCCAATCAAGATGGTTTGGGGTGAACTGGACCGCAGAGTGAAGGCAAAAGGGCCAACAAGTGCTACGCATCTCTAGTAACTCCTTCAAGATTGTTGGAAGACCATTTCCGGTGACTACCTCTTGAAGCTCATCAAGAGAATGCCAAGAGTGTGCAAAGCAGTCATCAAAGCAAAAGGTGGCTACTTTGAATAACCTAGAATATAAGACATATTTTCAGTTGTTTCACACTTTTTTGGTAAGTATATAATTCCACATGTGTTAATTCATAGTTTTGATGCCTTCAGTGTGAATGTACAATTTTCAAAGTCATGAAAATACAGAAAAATCTTTAAATGAGAAGGTGTGTCCAAACTTTTGGTCTGTACTGTACATGAAAGAATGAATAGGGCCATGTATCCTGAGATTTTGAGTGCAAACCTCCTTCCATCAGCAAGGACATTGAAGATGAAACGTGGCTGGGTCTTTCAGCATGACAATAATCCCAAGCACACCACCAGGGCAACGAAGGAGTGGCTTCGCAAGAAGCATTTCAAGGTCCTGGAGTGGCCTAGCCAGTCTCAAGATCTAAACCCTATAGAAAACCTTTGGAGGCAGTTGAAAGTCCGTGTTGCCCAGCGACAGCCCCAAAACATCACTGCTCTAGAGGAGATCAGCATGGAGGAATGAGCCAACATACCAGCAACAGTGTGTGCCAACCTTGTCAAGAATTACAGAAAACGTTTGACCTCTGTCATTGCCAACAAAGGATATATAACAAAGTATTGAGATGAACTTTTGTAGGTGACCAAATACTTATTTTCCATCAAAATTTGAAAAAAAAAATCTTTACAAATCAGACAATGTGATTTTCAGGATTTGTTTTCTCATTTTGTCTCTCATCATAGTTGAGGTCTACCTATGATGTCAATTACCGGCCTCTCTCTTCTTTTTAAGTGGGAGAACTTGCCCAATTGGTGGCTGACTAAATACCTTTTTTCCCCACTGTATATCCTGAACTGGAGGGTGAGGTGTTGGAGGTTTATGGAGACGCCCCTGCTCCTGCCCTACAGGAAGGTTATTTGTACCATCCAATCTGTGCTGTAAGATTATTAAAGAACATTATAACTCTGTGCTTGCTGGTCATCCAGGAGGTAAGGCAACCGCAGACCTCCTCTCTCGTCGTTTTTGGTGGCCAGGGTTGCATCGGGATATGATTGAACACGTATCTGCTTGTAGTATTTGCGCGCATTCTAAGGTTTTGCATACCTGTCAGTCTGGTACTCTCCTTCTGCTGCCTATCCCTAATAGATCATGGACACACTTATCCATGGATTTTATTACTGACCTACTGATTTCAGCGAGCAAAACGGTGGTTTTGGTGGTTGTAGATAGGTTTAGTAAAATGCTTCACATCGTCGCATTACCTGCACTTCCTAATGCCAAGACACTGGCTCAGGTGTTCATAAATGAGATTGTGAAGCTTCACTGGATTCCCTCCAATGTGGTGTCAGATTTGGGGAACCAGTTTGTTTCCAAGTTCAGCAAGGCATTCTGTTCTCGGCTGGGGGTGCAGCTGTCCTTCTCCTCTGCCTTCCACCCTCAGTCGAATGGACAGACTGAGCGTGTTAATCAGAATTTGGAGACATACCTCAGGTGTTTCGTTTCCGAAATTTAGGAGGATTGGGCATCCTACTTACCGCTGGCAGAATTTGCCATTAATAATAATCGACAAGAATCAACTGGCAGGTCACCATTCTTCGGTGCATACGGTTACCACACATAATTTGGTACCTTTACTGGGGGAGAAGCTTCGGGAGTTTCTGAGGTGGAAAGGTCTCTCTTCAGTGTGGCGGGGTGTTCTCAGTAATTGAAAGATCATGGGAGACAGGTATAAACGTATGGCTGACAGAAAACGCTTGCCAGGTCCGGACCTGAATGTGAATGACTTTGTGTTGTTGTCTACCAGGAATATAAGATTGAAAGTTCCTTCTTGGAAGCTGGGACCAAGGTTTATTGGTCCCTATAAAATAACCGCCCTCATTAACCCAGCAACGTTTTGTCTTGAACTTCCTCAGGCCATTAACGTCCACAAAGTGTTCCATAGGTTCTTACTCAAGAAGTATGTGGGACCTCTTGAACCCTCACTTCTACCACCTCCCCCAGTAATGGTTAAAGGTAATCCGGAGTGGCAGATTTTGAGGATTGTAGAGTCTCATCTCCAATGTCGTTCTCTTGAATACTTGGTGCACTGGAAGGGCTATGGTCCAGAAGAAAGGATGTGGGTTTCAGCATCAGAGGTGAATGCTCCCAGGTTGGTTCATTCATTTTCCACCTCTTATCCTGAGAAACCTAGTCTTGAGTGTCCGGAGGCCATTCGTAGAGGGGGGGTACTTTCACGGGTGTGTCCAAAGTGACAGACAGTAACCCTGCAGTTAGTTGCAGGAGACCTCTTTGTTTGGCATTACAGACAACTTCTTAGAAGCTGTCTCTCTAGGACCCAGCGGCTACCTTCCTCTGGCTAATTAATACCCTGACCTGGTTGTATAAATAACTGCTGTGTACCAGAGGGAGGTGCTGGCGATACTCACATTTACCCCTTGTGAATGCTTAGAGCAAGTGCATTACTTCTTCGTCTCTGGAGTCAATTAAAAGCTAAGCTATCTTCCCTTGTATGTTCCCCCTTTGTTGAGGGTGAGGTTCGCGTGCGGCGATTGGTGAAGAACCAATATAGGGACGTTAGTGGAGACAGAGTAATATCAGATTAACCTAGGAGGTCTCCACTTCCCCCTTTTCCTAGTGTTTGGGCCCCCTTTACCTCTTCCCTTTGAGTTGCACTATTGTTTCCCACACCTTGCGTGACAGCACCATGTTGGTACTGTTTATCAGGGTCAGTATGTTGGTTCTGTTTATCAGGGTCAGTATGTTGGTGCTGTTTATCAGGGTCAGTATGTTGGTACTGTTTATCAGGGGCACTATGTTGGTGCTGTCTATCAGGGTCAGCATGTTGGTACAGTTTATCAGGGGCACTAGGTTGGTTCTGTTTATCAGGGGCACTATGTTGGTGCTGTTTATCAGAGGCACTATGTTGATGCTGTATATCAGGGGCAATATGTTGGTACTGTTTATCAGGGACACTATGTTTTTACTGTTTATCAGGGGCACTATGTTGGTACAGTTTATCATGGTCAGTATGTTTGTACTGTTTATCAGGGGCACTGTTGGTGCTGTTTATTTGAGAGCATTCTGTTGTTGGTTTTATTAGTTAGGGCCATACCATTTGGGTACTGTTTATTAGGGAGCACTTTGTTGCCATTTTTTTTTGGCAGGGGGCTCTTTGTTGTCTCTAACGGAGACTATGTATTGGTGCCTTTTATCAGTGAGCACTCTGTTGTCACTGCTTATTTGGTGTTTACTTAGGGAGCACTCTGTTGTAACTTTTCATGAGGAACACGCTACTTTTACTGTTTA
Source organism: Phyllobates terribilis (assembly GCF_046119375.1). Taxonomy (NCBI): domain Eukaryota; kingdom Metazoa; phylum Chordata; class Amphibia; order Anura; family Dendrobatidae; genus Phyllobates; species Phyllobates terribilis. Next base: position 37,961,026 of record NW_027362772.1, on the reverse strand, counting down.
ATCCATTTCTGTACTAATACGCCCCACGCCATCACCCCCGGTTCAGTGAACCCGCACTGAACCGTGCACATGTCAGCTGATCTGTACAGCTGACATGTGCCCACAACAGTCACGGGTGGAATCGTGATCCACCCGTGGCTGTTAACCAGTTAAATGTCGCTGTCAATCTCTGACAGCGGCATTTAACAGCGCCTCGCCGGAAGCGCGTCACTTACCTCGCCCATCGGTGACCCCGTCACGTGATCGCGGGTCATCGATGGGTGATCATGACCACCCTGGGTCTGCAGCAGACCCCAGTGGTTGTCATGTAAAGATCGCTATGAGCTCCACCTAGTGGTCGGTGCTCATGGCACAGGAGCATTTCTGCTACATAGAGGTGATCTGTTCATCACCTCTATGTAGCAGAGGCAATCAGACAGTTGCTGCTTCTACTCTCCTATAGAGACTATTGAAGCATGCAAAAAGTGTAACGAAAATGTTTTTCAAAATATTAAAAAATTAAAAATAAATAAAAGTTTAAATCACCCCTCTTTTGCCCCATTCAAAATAAAATAATAAAAAATAAAGCCCACATACCTATATTTGGTATCGCCGCGTTCAGAATCAGCCGATCTATCAACATAAAAAAAGAATGAATCTGACTGGTAAATAGCGTAATGAGAAAGAAATTCCAAACGCCAGAATTAAGGTTTTTTGGTCGACACAACATTGCAATAAAATGCAAAAACGGGCGATAAAAACATTGTATCTACCCCAAAATAGTATCAATAAAAACGTTAGCCCAGCGCCCAAAAAATAGTCCCTCACCCGGCCCCAGATCCCAAAAAATGGAGACGCTACGGGTCTCGGAAAATGGTGCCATTTTTTAAAAACATTTTTTTAGCAAACTTTGGATTTTTTTTTTCACCACTTAACTAAAAAAGAACCTATACATTTTTGGTGTCTACTAACTCGTAATGACCTGGAGAATAATAAAGACAGGTCAGTTTTAGCATCCAGTGAACGTGGAAAGAAAAATAAGCAAAATACCACTGTGGAATAGCATTTTTTTTGCAATTTCATCGCACTTGGAATTTTTTTTCCGTTTTCCAGTACACAATATGGTAAAACTAGTAATGGCGTTTAAAAGTACAACTCATCCCACAAAAAATAAGCCCTCACATGGCCATATTTCCCAAAAAATAAAAACACTATGGCTCTGGGAACAAGGGGAGCAAAAAACCAAAATGCAAAAACGGAAAATCCCAAGGTAGCAAAGGGGTTAAAGGGGACCAGGTTTTTTCAATATAAAGCACGGCAATCATCATTAGTATTTTTTACAGATTTCTGGTGTGCTGTATGTATGTCCTCAATCCCCTCTGCATAGCACATAAAAGACCTTTTATTATGCGCAAAGACGGCGCCATCTGGCCCATTGGGCATCTGTAGTCTTGATCCGGTGCCTTCTCTCTTCCTACAATCGCTGTCCTCTTTCTCTGCTTCATGTAGATGACACGAAGTACAATATATCCCAATTGCGCTCCTGCACATCCATACTGTAGTGTACATGCGTCGACTTTACTTCATCGGCACTCTGTGGCTTTTCCTGGCGCATGTGCATGACAGTACTTTGTTCTGCCCTCTGCAAGGCAGAAAAGTGCACCTACATAGGGTGCAATTGTGTTCCCTTTATTGGTACTGTTTATTATTGAGCCCTCTGTTGGTACTGTTCTTCAGTGGCACTCAGGTGGCACCGTTTATCAGTGACTCTGTTGGTTTTATTTGCCAGGGAGCACTTGGTTAGGAATGCTTATGAGAGGACACTCTGCTTGTACTGTTCATTAGGGAGCACTTTGTTGATGGTGTATTGTAAGGACACTCTAATAGTACTGTTTTATTACTGTTTATTGGAGGTCAATCGGTTGGCACTCTCTATTGTGGGCACAATCCGTTGATATCATTAATCAGGTAGGATTCTGGTGGCACTGTATATCAGGGGTGGCATTTTGTAACTACTCTTTGTTGGGTTCACTCTGTAGGCACCTATCATCAGAGAGCACTCTGTTGGTACTGTTTATTGGGTTCACTCTGTAGGCACCTATTATCAGAGAGCACTCTGTTGGTACTGTTTATTGGGTTCACTTTGTAGGTACCTATTATCAGAGAGCACTCTGTTGGTATAATTTATTGGGGCCATACTTTTTAATCATGGAGCACTCTCTTGGTACTCTTAATAGGGGAGTACTCAGTTGACACTGTCTATTAGGAATGACTTGTTGGTGACATTTATCAGGGAGAACTCTGTTGGCACTACTGTCCCACAGTGTGGGAAAGACCAAATGCAACAAGAAGGGATGAGGGGAAGGAAGCCCAGACACTAGGGAAAAGGGGAGTCGAGTACCCAAGGCAGATCTAATAGCACCCTGCCTACCCTACGGTTCCTAAATTGGTTCCACACCAATCACCAAGCAGGAAACATAAGCCCTGTATATCCCTAGCGTTACGCCCTACATAGGGAGAGGGGTGAGCACTGGTCAGTCCCCACTATATACTAAAGACAACAAGGGAGACAAACGAAGGGGGGAAAACTTAGCTTGAGCAGACATCAGAGGGATAACACCAAATGTACTCCAAGGGCACCAGAGAGGAAGCTAGCGACTGCTATAGCTCCAAGTCTTCACAAGGGAAAATGAGAATATCACCGGCAACTTTCTGAAGCAGACTGAGAGTATATAAACATACAGACCAGGGTGTGTCAATCAGTGCAGGAGGGAGGTTGCTGCTGGGTCCAAAAGTCAGAAAGATTAAGAAGGCATCTGAAATGCCAAACAAAGTGATCTTCTGCAGCCAGCTGCAGAGCGTACTGTCTGTTACATCTGACACACCTGTGACAACTACTTATTGGGTGAAACTATGCTAGCACTATTTATTAGGGAGCTCTCTGTTGGCACAGCGTATTGGGTGGCACTTTGTAAGCATTGTTTATCAGGGAGTACTTTGCTGGTACTATTTTTGAGAATGCTATGTTGGTACTGTTCATCAGGGAGCACTCTATTTTTGCTGTTTATTACAGAGCACTTTGTTGGCAATCTTTATCAAGGAGCTATCTGTTGAAAATGTTTATATGGAACTCTCATTGTTTATTATGGGCATTTTTGGTTCAGTTTATTGAGGAGCACTCTAATGTTTATTAGGAAATACTCTCTTAGCACTGTTCCATTAGAAAGAGCACTCTGTTGGTACTGTGTATCGGGGGCATTTACTCTTTATATGGAACTCTCATGGCAAAAAGCATTTTTTGGAGCTCTTTGATGGTAAGTTTAGTATGTTACTTGGAGGAATTTTTTTGTGTAAATCACTTTGCTGGCGCTGATCATATGGGATATTCTAGTAGTATTCAGTATTGTTTATTATGTATTTTTTCATGAAGATCACAATACTGGCATTGTTTTTGTGGACATTATGCATTATTATTGTTAGAGGAAGGAGGATAATATGCTGGCACAGCTAATAAAGTCTCTATGGGGGTCATTATAGTATGTAAACAATTTTTTTGGAGGGGTAACTTAAAAAAATCACTTTTTACTGTAAAATCCAACTGCAATAGCAGGTCTTTTTTCTTGCAAATTACCGATTAAAAGATCTATAAAAATACATGATATCCTGCGAAAAGAACTTTTTCTGAGGAAGGAGTAACAGAATACTCTGAAGAGCCACCTAGTGGTGGAAATACAATGCATAACCTTCTTATTTCTTTTTTCGAATTTTTCACAGTCCGAAAAAAACAATAAATATTTTAAATAACTGTATCATAACTTCAACTGTTAGGAAATGAGAAATACAATATTGGTTTATATATTTTCTGTCTGATACAAGAATGTATGATCACAAATGGAACAAGCTAACCACCAAAATTTGAGTCTATATCTACAGTCATCCACATGTTCATCACGGGTCTTTGTTTCCTTCTTAGATCTGCCATGGACCTGAGACATGCTTTATTCATCGCCTTCATACTGAAAGGTATCCAGCTTCATATTTTTTACCTACTTCAAAGAAGTAAAATTCCTTAAAGGGGACAGCTCATTTTTTTAAAATGGGTAAAAATGGGAAGTGCTTGTAGAAATATGCAAGTTTGCAATTTAGTTATTATTAAAAAAAAAACAGATGGATTTTTAATTTTATTGTTTATTGCTCATTGCATATGTTACCAGACACCACTCCATTCTATCAGCAATGACTGTTATGCTAGATGAGCCTTGCAGTGCTTACAAGCACTTTGCTATAGAGATTGCATGTGCTGCTCTGAACCTGTATGTGTACAGCTTCAGTGTCATTGCGTTGCAATGATGCTGCAGAGCATGGAAGAGCGCACAGGTCAGGCCAGCGATGCAACCATGCCACTGGTCTGAACATTAAATGATCAGGAATGAACCCTGCCCTTTTGCCCTGGCAAGCAAAAGCCAGGATTCAGACATGCCCTGGCAAGCAGAAGCCAGGATGCCGTTCCCTGGCAAGCAGACGCCAGGATGCAGAATAACCCTGGCAAGCAAAAGCCAGGATGCAGACGTGCCCTGGCAAGCAGAAGCCAGGAAGACATGAGGCAGATAAGTGATGCATTCCTAAAGATGTGATGAACCTTTTATAGGAGTATACAACCAATAAATATGGGTTGTCTTATGAGGGTAATCCCTTGTCTTAAGTCCTATTATTCACATCTATGGTTTGGTTTCCCATTCTAAAATGAAAGATCAGCTATGTGGTTTGAATGGATAGTGACAGATTGATGGAGGTTCCAGGGCCAATCAGGCATTGGGCTCCTACCAAATTTGCAATAAAAAGTTTTTTACCCAACTTTCTTTGGCTTTGGAGCAGGAAAAGTACTTAGTTATGCTGCAACATTAGAATTGGTGATGAGTCTCAACTCCAAAAGCTGTCATTTGTCCATGGAGGATCAGAGCCAAAGTCATCCCATTTTTATGATGAGTGATGTTACCACTGACTAGAGCTTCATCAATTAATGTTTCATGAGATATTCTGGCATGTTTGTAATCCTCAACAATCCCTTTCTTAACAACTTGATGATTAAAATAAAAAGTAATGATATAAGGTAACCAAGTGTAAAATATACTTTATTTTTGTAATTGTTTGCAATATTTTTTTCTTCTTTTCAAGGTATTCAGTACAGTTCAGCACAGTATGACTTTGATGTTCCCACAAAACTTTGGGCAATGAAAAACTCTTGTGTTGTTATCCCCTGCAGTTATAAATACTCAGATCCTAAACGACCAAGTGAAATAATTACAGGAATATGGTACAGCTACATTGATGAAGAAAGCAATAAGAATACACAATTTATTAATAGTCGAACTCCTGTGATTCACACGTCTTTCATAGGAGACTTAGGCAGTGGTAACTGCTCCATAAAAATCCATAAAGTCCAGCATGAAAACTCAAAGATCTACAGATTTCGGGTAGAAATGGAAAATTTTCTCTACTCATACTATCCTTCTGTCTTGCTGAATATTTCAGGTAAATTATTATTTTTATGGAATTTTCAAGATGCTCTTATATAATGGAAATCTGTCAGCAAGTTTTTGTTATGTAATCTGAGAGTTGCAAAAATAAAGGGGCAGAGTTTCTGATTTAATCAATGTATCACTTACTGGACTGCTTTGTGCCATTTTGATAGAATCCCTGTTGAGCTCTTTATAACCCCCGCCCACACCCCTGATTGGAAGCTTCCAGTGTACAGTGTCAGCAAGCTGCCAATCAGTGTGAGGGGTGGGGTACACAGATTAGCTGGACTGTCTGGCACAGGACACCTAGTCAGTCAGTGATAATTTCCTGCTGATAAAACATTGATTGTATTAAAACATTAAAACTACAGCAAACTGCTGAACAAGTGACACATTCCTGTAATCAGACTTTCTGCCTCTATGTTAAGCTGCACAATTCTTCATTAAAGGGGTGACTAAGTTTAGGAAACCCTCCTTAATCAGTGAGAACCTCTTTATGTTTGACAACTGTTGGCATCTACACTGTTGGAATTCAACATTCGGCCATTTAATTCATTAGACACATTCCATGCTTCCAAGCTGGAAAAAACTCTTCAAGATAATTTTATTTTGGACCTCCATAATCCACATACATCTATGTGTGCTCCAACCTAAATAAGGGTTTGTCAAACCAATAAACCCCTTTAATTCTCATTATGACTTTGCACTTTATGCATTTATTTCCACAGAACTGTACTGCAGGAGTCAACGTTCGAAGCAATCAAATAATCAAATATGCCCAAATGCTAAACAATCAAATATTATATTAGTATATAGAATTATGTAGGTTATAATCCTCTTCTATTTAGTTATTCTGAGTCCACCATCTTAATTACAACTTATCGGAAGAGGTTAAACTACTCTAGGGTTTTACTCGTTATTATGCAGCTGGTAATGTTCACAGAAGCAATGCAGTTTAGTCCAAAAATGTAGGTTTTATGAAGCCCAAAACTTTTGTTGGCTTCATAAAACCTGTAGTGGTTTAAAAAACAGCTTGTTCTGAGCACAAAGGTATAACATTAAATAAACAGTACATATGACAGTAGGTAACAAATACCAGGGTGGGCTCACCCATCCTGATTAGTGTCCACACTTCTTTAGACTCTGGCTTCAGACTACATCAACACAAGATGTCTTTCTACTTCTACTCCCAGACAAGGAATGAAGCAGCTAAGACATCATAAATAGACTGTAGTGTTGAGCGAGCACTAAAATGCTCGGGTGCTCGAAGCTCGGGCCGAGCTCGTCGTGATACTCGGGTGCTCGACCCGAGCAACGAGCCCAATGTTAGTCTATGGGAGACCCGAGCATTTTTGCGGCGGCACCCCCGGCAGTCTGTAGAAAGCCTAAAAAGTGCCCAAACGATAGTGACAATGCTCAAATGACATGGGGACAGCATGGGCATCGTCCCAGGAAGCATTTCTGACCCCCAGGTCACTGCTGTCAACAACGTGGTCAGAGGTATTAAGCCACTTTTACAGGCTCACAATAAAACGTTCAAAAACGAAACTGAAACGGTTTTCCTGTGTAATATGTTAAGGAACTTCCTTTCCAGGGTAAAGACTTGTGTATAAGGTAAAATAAATAACCAAAAACAAAAATACTCCTCCACACCTTGGGCTATGTTCACAAGTAGCATTTTTTATGCGTTTTTACACTTTTGTATTGCTTTCAACTGTGACAAATGCATTCACCGAGAAATGTCATTTTAACATTTTACAATGTTATCTGGCCATGTACTGTGTGACACATGCATAGTGCTGAAAAGACATGGGAACAGCATGGGGAAGACCCCTGGAAGCATTTCTGACACCCAGGTCACTGCCTAAAAGTGTGCCCATCAGAAGTGATCCTTTCCGTATCAGAAGATGCAGACTTGCAACTATCCCTGTGCAAGTCCTTGTCCCAGGGCAGTGTTCAATTGTACCTCCCCCGTTCCTTGCAATGCAAGCGTAAGTGTGCAACATGCCACCCACCCCCAGGCTGCAATACCAGCATTGGACGAGCCCACCAGAGAACCAGACTCCTCCGGTGGGCCCTGGCTTCCCCATCAGGGGAGTTGAGAGTGCCAAGGTGAGGACCATGATAATGATGATAGAAGTTAGCATCTGCTTTGCTTTCTTGGAATGCCAGCATAAGTGTGCAACCTGCAACCCACCCACCTCCAGGCTGCAATACCATACTGCTAGCTTGCTTGCACTTGAAATGGGGCCTTTTAGTTTGGAAGAGGCCGAAGCTGGCCACTTCCTCATGGCTTCTTCGGCAGCGAGGTATCCATACTCAGTCCCCAGCCGCTCGGTGGCCGGGTGTCCACGCTCGGTCGCCAGCCACCTGGGGGCGGCCGGGTGTCGATAAACGGTCCCCAGCCGCCCCTATTTCTCCTTGGAACATCCCCCCACACACTTTTCTTAGCCCAGCCTGCTTTAGGGCAGCATTGGACGAGCCCACCAGAGAACCAGACTCCTCCGGTGGGCCCTGGCTTCTCCATCAGGGGAGTTGAGAGTGCCAAGGTGAGGAGCATGATGATGATGATAGAAGTTAGTATCTGCTTTGTTTTCTTGGAATTCAAGCGCATGTATGTAGTAGCGGCTAGGCCTGAGGTGGTCAGCGTTTTGGCGCATATCCGACCTCCTCCGAGGATTGCTGGATGTTTTCCTGCTACTATCTCAGTTCTATGAATCCCGTTAAAACAAAGCTTCAGGTGATGAATGAGGGATGAGGTGGTGGCAAACGAGAAAGAGCAGGAGGAACAGGGACCATTCACATCAATATCAGGCCAGTCAACCACACATGTCTAGTAGGATATGTTTCTGTACCAAAAGGAGAAGTTTGGCTACACAGTTATATGGCATGCAGTGAGTGCAATGCCTACCAAAAATTTTGAGTCACTCCAATGCCCCTTCTAAGTGACATGGAGGTCAGAGGGCCTTAACTAAACCGTTTTTTCCATTTATAGCAACTGGGTCTCCTGTGCACTGTTGGCCTAAGCAGTGAATGGAAGGCTTTCCAAAAATTATGAGGAACTGCAATGCACCTTGAAACAGACATGGATTACAGCATGCTAAAAACCTTCTACCCATTTTGGGGAGTGGGTCTCCCTTAGTGTTCGCCTATGCATTGAAAAGCAGACGCTGACTAAAATTAGGAGGAAATGCAATGCCCGTTGGAAGAATGGTGGAGTTCACACTGATATAAAAAGACAATATCAATGCCCCTTGAAAAAGTAGTGGAGGTCGCAGTAGCTTAACAAGACGGTTTTAATGCCCATTGGAAAAGTGGTGGAGGTCTCAGTTGCTTAACTAGATGGTTTAAATGCCCCTTGGAAGAGAAGTGGAGGTCGCAGTAGCTTAATAAGATGGTTTTAATGCCCCTTGGAAAAGACGGGAGGTCGCAGTAGATTAACAAGATGGTTTAAATGCCCCTTGGAAGAGACGTGGACGTCGCAGAAGCTTAACAAGACGGTTTAAATGCCCCTTGGAAGGGACGTGGAGGTCGCAGTAGCTTAACAAGATGGTTTTAATGCCCCTTGGAAGAGACGTGGAGGTAGCAGTAGCTTAACAAGACGGTTTTAATGCCCCTTGGAAGAGACGTGGAGGTCGCAGTAGCTTACCAAGATGGTTTTAATGCCCCTTGGAAAAGACGTGGAGGTCGCAGTAGCTTAACAAGACGGTTTTAATGCCCCTTGGAAGAATGGTAGAGGTCGCAGTAGCTTAACAAGACGGTTTAAATGCCCCTTGGAAGAGACATGGAGGTTGCAGTAGCTTAACAAGATGGTATTAATGCCCCTTGGAAGAGACGTGGAGGTCGCAGTAGCTTAACAAGACGGTTTAAATGCCCCATGGAAGAGACGGAAGGTTGCAGTTAGTGTTGAGCCACCCCTGTAGTGTTCGAGTTCATTTCGGTTCGTCGAACACCAATATGTTCACCGAACTGTTCGTCGAACTGTTCGTCAAACACCAACGAACACCATTAAAACCAATGGCAGGCAAACAAAAACACATAGAAACACATAGAAAACACCTTCAAAGGTGTCCAAAAGCTGACAAACTGCTCAGAAGACACAACTAACACATGGAAAAGTGACTAGTACATATAGTCCTGTGAAAAGAAAAGAGGTGGAGGAGTAAAAGGAGGGGGAGACACAGATATAGGCATGTCATGCCCTTCTAAAACCAAAAAAGTGCGAAGCCGACACAACCAGTCCGTTCCTGCCCGTGCGACCTCCGTGTCGCCGGGTTTGTGCCAAAGCCGCGGTGGACCCTGACGGCCAGCCCCCCTCTCTCATGGGGAGAGAGATTGTCGGCCCCTTTAGGATCCCTGAAGGGGTAAAGATGAACTCCATAATGCATGTGGAGTTTCTAAAACAGCACTTCCTGCCATGGTTCAAGAAGAAGAACCGTGTATTCCGCAGCAAGATCATTTTCATGCATGATAATGCACCATCTCATGCTGCACATAACACATCTGCATCTCTGGCTGATATGGGCATAAAAGGGGACAAACTTATGGTGTGACCCCCATGATCCCCTGACCTCAACCACATTGAGAACCTCTGGAGCATCATCAAAAGGAGTGTCTATGATGGCGGGAGGCAGTTCACATCTAAGCAACAGCTCTAGGAGGGTATTCTGTCCTCATGCAAAACAATTGAAGCAGAAACCATCCAAAACCTGACAAATTCAATGGACGAGAGTGTTCAGAAGCTCCTTTCGAACAAGGGGTCCTATGTGCAAATGTAACATCACCTAGAATAAAGTTTTGTGTTGAAAACTGTTTGATTTCAGTTTGTAATAACCTGCTAATGTTTATAATTTCAAAAATGACCATTTTTTTGTTCTTTATTAAAATGAAAAGGTTGATCGAAGAGTGTGGGGGATCTAAGAGTGTGGCAACCCAGTAGTCAGGATTATTTCGAATTCTAACTATCTGAGGGTCATGTTGCAGATAGTGCAACAAGAAGGCACTCATGTGTCTTGCGCACCTAGGAGCCCCAAAATTATTTTCCGGGCTAGATGCAGCTAAAAATTATTATTAATTTGAAAGCTGGTGGAGCTTAGTATAGATGGCCTAATAGAATCAGTACTGCAAACTGCTACAAGGCCAAAATTATTTTACAGGAAAGATAGAGATAAACATGATTAGTAATAATTTGAAATCTGGTGGAGCTTAGCATAGATGGCCTAATAGAATCAGTCCTGCAAACTGCTACAAAGCCAAAATTATTTTACAGGCAAGATACAGATAAACATGGTTAGTAATTTGAAAGCTTAAAACGGTTGGTGAGGTGATTTTGACAAATCATCAAGCTTTTACTCTCCCCTGGATGACACAGGGGTAAAAAAGTGGTTTCGGATCCATGATTTGTTCATGTTTATGAACGTGAGTCTGTCTAGATTTTCAGTGGAGAGTCGCGTGCGCTTATCTGTCAGCACACCACCAGCAGCGCTTAACACACGTTCAGACAGAACGCTGGCTGCGGGGCATGACAAGATCTCCAAGGCGTAAGTGGCGAGCTCCGGCCATTTATCCAGATTGGAAGCCCAAAAAGAGCAAGGGTCCAGTGACACAATCATGGCTTCAATGTTTACTTGGAGATACTCCTGTACCATCGTCTCTAGGCGTTGACTATGTGTCAGACTTCTTGTCTCCTGTGGCCTTGCAAAGGATGGGCTAAAAAAGTGGTGAAATGATTCCGCAAAATTGATGTTACCTGCAGATACTGTGTTTCTGTTACGTTTTGCGTGCTGAACATTCGACGATCCCACGGTTGGCAAGTTGGAACTGTGAGATTCACTACGTGCACCACTAGTGTTTTGGGGAAAAGCACATGTAAGATTCTGCAACAGTCTCTGCTGATACTCCTGCATGCGTGCATCTCTTTCTATGGCAGGAATAATTTCTGCAAATTTACTTTTGTACCGGGGATCTAACAGTGTGGCAACCCAGTAGTCAGGATTATTTCTAATTCTCACAATTCGAGGGTCATGTTGCCGGTAGTGCAGCAAGATGGCACTCATGTGTCTTGCGCATCCAGGAGCACCAAGTCCCTGTTGTGTTGGTGGCGAGGTAACAATCATGCTTTCTTCCTCTGCCCTCTCCCCCCAACCTCGCACAACAGAAATGTGATCAAGGTCTCCCTCATCTGATAAGCCTTCCATCAGTTCATCCTCCACTTCTTCCTGGGCTCCTGCACCTTCCTCACTAGTTTGGCTGCTACCATGCGCCCTGGTAAAACCATCTCCCACACCCTCACATGCCTGCCGCCTTGGTGCTGCAGACCGTCTGGACCTTGCATATGTTAGCCCTTCTGCATACAACTCCTCCTCCTCTACTTCCTCCACCTCCTCTTGTGCCACCACCTGACACCGAATTCTGTTTAACATGTGCTCCAGCATGTAAATCACTGGAATAGTCATGCTGATAATGGCATCGTCAGCACTAAACATCTTCGTCGCCATTTCAAAACTGTGCAGAAGGGTGCATAGGTCCCTGATCTGAGACCACTCCTCCAGCGTGATTTGCCCCACCTCTGGATCTCGTTGGCCCAGGCTATACGTCAGATCGTATTGCACCAGGGCTTGTCGTTGCTGCCACAGTCGCTGCAACATGTGCAGAGTTGAATTCCACCGGGTGGGCATATCGCATTTTAGCCGGTGAAGTGGCAGGCCCAACGACTTCTGTAGAGATGTAAGTCACTGAGCTGCGGAAAGCGAATGGCGGAAGTGAGCAAACAGCGACTGTGCTCTCTGCAGAAGGCCATCTAGTCCGGGATAGTGGGCTAAAAATTGCTGGACAACCAGGTTCAACACGTGAGCCATACAAGGCACGTGTGTGACGTTGCCCCAGCGAACGGCCGCACCCAGGTTTGCAGCATTGTCGCACACGGCCTTCCCTGGTTTCAGGTTCATTGGAGACAACCATTCATGAAACTGGTACTCCAGAGCTGACCACAACTCCTCAGCTGTGTGACTCACATTTCCCAGACATTTCAAAGTAAAAACCGCCTGATGACGTTGAGCCCTGCTGCCAGCATAGTAAGGAGGTGTGCATGATCCCTTCTGCGCAGTTTTAAAGCTTGTGGCATGACCAGACAGGCTTTGGGTGCAGGTAGAGGACCGAGAGGAGGTTGAGGAGGCAGAAGCAGTGGAGGAACTTCGAGATAAAGAGGATTGACGCAAAACTCGTGGGGACGGCAAGACTTGGACAGCAGCCCCTTGTCCTGCTGTCACCATAGTTACCCAGTGCCCAGTCAGCGACATGTAATGCCCCTGTCCATGCCTACTTGTCGAAGTGTCTGTGGTGAAATGCACCCTGTCACACACAGAGTTTCTCAAAGAAGCGGTGATGTTGTGTGCGACATGCTGGAGGAGCGCAGGCACACCTTTCTTTGAGAAGTCGTGCTGACTGGGCATCTGGTACTGGGGCACTGCGACGGACATAAGGTCTCGAAAATCCTCTGTGTCCACCAGGCGGAAAGGCTGCATTTCTGTAGCCAAGAGCTTGCAGATGGTGAAATTCAACCTCTTAGCTTTCTCATGGCTATGAGGAAATGGTCTTTTACTTGTCCACATCTGAGGGACCGAGGGCTGGCTGTTGTGCTTAGAAGGGGTTGAGAAGGGTGTCCCCGGCAAACTGCCGGTCTGTGAGGAAGATGCAGGCGGACATGTTAGGTTGCCTTGATCCAAAGGTGGTGCTATCGATGTCGGACAGCGCTGAACACCAGCTGGTGTTTCCACCTCCAAAGAAAATGATGACCTGCCAATCACGCTGGCTGTTGCGGGTAAAGAGGTGGCAGGTCTGCGTCACAAAACAGGTGTGACTGCTGTCCCCCCAGTCACAGAGGATGAAGAGGCCGCGGATGCAAAAGATGTGGCCGACGGTGGTTGGCCCGGCCAGCTAGACCGCATTGTAGCACAGTGAGCTTCCCACTGCAACTTATGCTTCATATCCATGTGCCGGTTCATGCATGAAGTACTCAAACTATGTATTTTTTGGCCTCAACTTAGCTTTTGCTGACAAATGTTACAGATAACACGAGTTGGGTCATCTTTATCGATCTGAAAAAATGCCCAGGCTATGCAAGGCTTAGCACCCATGCAACCTGAAGAGCCACCACGACTTGTGGTCAGAGGCAGAGTTGTGTTTGAGGATGCAGTTCTTGACGTGCTTCCAGTACTACGTCTCTGTCCAGGAAGGCGCAACCTGACCTCGTCGTCACTAGCATCCACCTCCTCTGCTGACCTCATCGAGTGGCTGACTGTGGGTTGACAGTAAGTGGGATCTCCAACCTCGTCATCATCACCATGTGTGTTATCACACCCGTCGTCCTCAGAGCTAACCTCTTCCTGCCCTGACAAAAAACTAAAGTTGTCGCTCCAATCAGGTATTTGAGTCTCATCATCGTCTTCCTCATTGTCTCCACCAACAGGAGCTACAGTTTGGGAACGAGGGTCTACATTATGGTCAGAACCTTCTGCGTCTGGTCCTGGATCCGACTCATAAAGATTCTGGGCATCATTGCAGATCATTTCCTCATCTGGATTCACAGAAGCTCTGGAGCCGACCTCCGTTTCCCAGGCTATAGTATGAGTAAACAGCTCTGCAGACTCAACCATCTGTTCTACCCCATACTCAGACCGACAGCTGGAGACTTGGGAGCTGTGAGGAAGCAAGTGCGATTGGGGTGACACCTCTGAGGACTGGAGTATTTGTGATGTTGAAGTTGAGGTGGAGGAGAGCCCATTTAAAGGAGCACTTGATATCCATTGAAGCACCTGCTGTTTTTGTGCCTAATCTGGAATTTGTAGCGATTGGCGTGTCCGTAAGAAAGGGATCTTATCACATTGTCCGCTAAAAAAGTAGACATCTTAGTTTGGCTGGAAGATGGTCTTTCTTCTGCAGATGTTACTGTTGCTTTAACACCTACCCCACGGACACAACCTTTTTTTCCCTTCCCAACATGCCTATTCCCCTTTCCACCGGCAGCAGGCCCTTTTCCACTCATTTTGGTGGTTAACTAATTCACAACTCTGGAGTTGTTTGCACAAAAAACAATGGATGGGAACCGAGCAGAGTTGAGTGGCCAAACTGTGGTATTAGCTCAAAAGTATTGGCTGGGTTAGATGCAGATAAAAATTATATTGAATTTGCAACCTGGTGGAGGTTAGTATAGATGGACTAATAGAACAAGTCCCACACACTGCTACAAGCCGAAATATTTTTTCAGAACTAGATGCAGAAAAAAAATATTTTGAATTTACAACCTGGTGGAGGTTAGTATAGATGGACAAATAGAATGATGCTATGCCCAAAAGGTTTTACTTCACTAGGTGCAGTAAAAAAAATTGTATTCTATACACAGGTGGTGTAGCTTGCAACACAGATAGGCTACTCCACTGACTAACACACACTGCAAGAGGCCAACAAGGATTTGCTTTGCTAGATTTAGCTAAATGCTTTGAAAAAAACTTGCACAGCACTGGCACAGACCTGCCTGGCAAAAAGTGATAGGAACTGATGTAGCCTAGCCCTCAAAAGGACTGCAATTACAATTAGCCTTTACTCCGAACCTATCTATTTAAGAGCACAGACCTGCCTGGCAAAAAGTGATAGGAACTGATGTAACCTAGCCCTCAAAAGGACTGCAATTACAATTGGCCTTTACTCCGAACCTATCTATTTAAGAGCACAGACCTGCCTGATAAAAGTGATAGGAACTGATGTAACCTAGCCCTGAAAAGGACTGCAATTACAATTAGACTTTACTCCCAACCTATCTATTTAAGAGCACAGACCTGCCTGATAAAAGTCATAGGAAATGATGTAACCTAGTCCTTAAAAGGACTGCAATCACAACTATTCCTTACTCCCAAGCTATCTGTAGATTTGTGCGAAAATTGGCTTGAAATTAACAAAGTATAGAGCACACAGCAACAGCGGTGCCGTCTAACATGCAGCTGCAGCAGTGAGAAAATGGTGGCGATGGGGAAAATGGCTGGGTCTTATAGGGCAAGGACATGTGACATACACTGCCAATGACACGTGCCCTTGCTTGTGTGAAAAAAATCAGTTCGCTCCGTGTGTGAGCTGCTGATAGGCTGACAGATTGCACCTCCCCACTGTAAATGCGGGAAAGAGAAAAAAAAATGGAGATCTTCATTATTTCTGCAGAGATCCATCCCCTGTCCCTCCCCCCACCCCGTTGTACCCTCAAACTGCGGATTAACACTAATTTTCAGCATTACTGAGAAAAAATCCAATTATGATTTTGGTGCACGAACAGTTATCGAACATAACCTTGAACAGCCGAATTTTTTTCAAATTGTTCGTGTTCGCCGAACGGCTCGGACACCGCCCAAAACAGCTCGAATTTGACATTGGCGAACAGTTCGAGTCGAACACCGCTCATCTCTATTTGCAGTATCTTAAGAAGACGGTATAAATGCCCTTTCGAAGAATGGTGGAGGTCGCAGTCGCTTAACAAGACGTTTTAAATGCCCCTTGAAAGAAACGTGGAGGTTGCAGTAGCTTAACAAGATGGTATAAATGCCCCTTGGAAGAGACGTGGAGGTCGCAGTAGCTTAACAAGACGGTTTTAATGACCCATGGAAGAGACGTGGAGGTCGCAGTAGCTTAACAAGGTGGTTTTAATGCCCCTTGGAAGAGACGTGGAGGTCGCAGTAGCTTATCTAGACGGTTTTAATGCCCCTTGGAAGAGACTTGGAGGTTGCAGTAGCTAAACATGATGGTTTAAATGCCCCTTGGTAGAATGGTGGAGGTTGCAGTAGCTTAACAAGACGTTTCAAATGCCCCTTGGAAGAGACATGGACGTTGAAGTAGATTAACAAGACGGTTTAAATGCCCCTTGGAAGAGACGTGGAGGTCGCAGTAGCTTAACAAGACGGTTTTAATGCCCGTTGGAAGAATGGTGGAGGTTGCAGTAGCTTAACAAGAAGGTTTAAATGCCACTTGGAAGAGATATGGAGGTTGCAGTAGCTTAAAAAGACGGTTTAAATGACTCTTGGAAGAGACGTGGAGGTCGCAGTAGCTTAACAAGACGTTTCAAATGCCCCTTGGAAGAGACATGGACGTTGAAGTAGATTAACAAGACGGTTTAAATGCCCCTTGGAAGAGACGTGGAGGTTGCATTAGCTTAACAAGACAGTTTAAATGCCCCTTGGAAGAATGGTGGAGGTTGCAGTAGCTTAACAAGAAGGTTTAAATGCCACTTGGAAGAGATATGGAGGTTGCAGTAGCTTAAAAAGACGGTTTAAATGACTCTTGGAAGAGACGTGGAGGTCGCAGTAGCTTAACAAGAAGGTTTAATTGCCCCTTGGAAGTGACGTGGAGGTTGCAGTAGCTTAACAAGATGGTTTAAATGCCCCTTGGAAGAGACGTGGAGGTCGCAGTAGCTTAAAAAGACGGTTTTAATGCCCCTTAGAAAAGACGTGGAGGTTGCAGTAGCTTAACAAGACGGTTTTAATGCTCCGAGGAAGAATGTTTGAGGTCACAGTAGCTTAACAAGACGGTTTTAATGCCCCGTGGAAGAGACGTGGAGGTCGCAGTAGCTTAACAAGACGGTTTTAATGCCCCTTGGAATAGACGTGGAGGTCACAGTAGCTTAACAAGACGGTTTTAATGCCCCTTGGAAGAGACATGGAGGTCGCAGTAGCTTAACAAGATGGTTTTATTGCCCCTTGGAAGAGACATGGAGGTAGCCGTAGCTTAACAAGATGGTTTAAATGCCCCTTGGAAGAGACGTGGAGGTTGCAGTAGCTTAACAAGACAGTTTTAATGCCCGTTGGAAGAGACGTGGAGGTCGCAGTACAGTATTTAAACAAGACGGTTTAAATGTCCTTTCGAAGAATGGTGGAGGTCGCAGTAGCTTAACAAGACTTTTTAAATGCCCCTTGGAAGAGACGTGGATGTTGCAGTAGCATGACAAAATGGTTTTATTGCCCCTTGGAAGAGACGTGGAGGTTGCAGTAGCTTAACAAGACAGTTTAAATGCCCCTTGGAAGAGACGTGGAGGTCGCAGTAGCTTAACAAGACGTTTTAAATGCCCCTTGGAAGAGACGTGGATGTTGCAGTAGCTTAACAAGATGGTTTAAATGCCCCTTGGAAGAGACGTGGAGGTCGCTGTAGCTTAACAAGACGGTTTTAATGCCACTTGGAAGATACGTGGAGGTCGCAGTAGCTTAACAAGACGGTTTTAATGCCCCTTGGACGAGACGTGGAGGTCGCAGAAGCTTATCAAGACGGTTTTAATGGCCCTTGGAAGAGACGTGGAGGTCGCAGTAGCTTAACAAGATATTATAAATGCCCCTTGGTAGAATGGTGGATGTTGCAGAAGCTACTGAAGACGGTTTAAATGTCCCTTGGAAGAGACGTGGAGGTTGCAGTAGTATAACAAGACGGTTTTAATGCCCCGTGGAAGAGACGTGGAGGTTGCAGTAGCTTAACAAGACGGTTTTAATGCCCCTTGGAAGAATGGTGGAGGTCACAGTAGCTTAACAAGACGGTTTAAATGCCCCTTGGTAGAGACATGGAGGTTGCAGTAGCTTAACAAGATGGTTTAAATGCCTCTTGGAAGAATGGTGGAGGTCGCAGTAGCTTAACAAGACGGTTTTAATGCCCCTTGGAAGAATGTTTAAGGTCGCATTAGCTTAACAAGACAGTTTTAATGCCCCTTGGAAGAGACGTGGAGGTCGCAGTAGCTTAACAAGATGGTTTAAATGCCCCTTGGAAGAATGGTGGAGGTCACAGTAGCTTAACAAGAGGGTTTAAATGCCCCTTGGAAGAGACGGGAGGGTGCAGTATCTTAACAAGACGGTTTAAATGTCCTTTCGAAGAATGGTGGAGGTCGCAGTAGCTTAACAAGACTTTTTAAATGCCCCTTGGAAAAGACGTGGATGTTGCAGTAGCTTGACAAGATGGTTTTAATGCCACTTGGAAGAGACGTGGAGGTTGCAGTAGCTTAACAAGACAGTTTAAATGCCCCTTGGAAGAGACGTGGAGGTCGCAGTAGCTTAACAAGACGTTTTAAATGCCCCTTGGAAGAGACGTGGATGTTGCAGTAGCTTAACAAGATGGTTTAAATGTCCCTTGGAAGAGACGTGGAGGTCGCTGTAGCTTAACAAGACGGTTTTAATGCCACTTGGAAGAGACGTGGAGGTCGCAGTAGCTTAACAAGACGGTTTTAATGCCCCTTGGAAGAGACGTGGAGGTCGCTGTAGCTTATCAAGACGGTTTTAATGGCCCTTGGAAGAGACGTGGAGGTCGCAGTAGCTTAACAAGATATTATAAATGCCCCTTGGTAGAATGGTGGATGTTGCAGTAGCTAAAGAAGACGGTTTAAATGTCCCTTGGAAGAGACGTGGAGGTTGCAGTAGCTTAACAAGACAGTTTAAATGCCCCTTGGAAGAGACGCGGAAGTCACAGAAGCTTAACAAGACGTTTTTTGTGCCCCTTGGAAGAGACGGGAGTGTGCAGTATCTTAACAAGACGGTTTAAATGTCCTTTCGAAGAATGGTGGAGGTCGCAGTAGCTTAACAAGACGTTTTAAATGCCCCTTGGAAGAGACGTGGAGGTTGCAGTAGCTTAACAAGACGGTTTTAATGCCCCGTGGAAGAGACGTGGAGGTCGCAGTAGCTTAACAAGATGGTTTAAATGCCCCTTGGAAGAATGGTGGAGGTCGCAGTAGCTTAACAAGACGGTTTTAATGACCATTGGAAGAGACATGGAGGTCGCAGTTGCTTAACAAGACGGTATTAATGCCCCTTGGAAGAGACGTGGAGATCGTAGTAGCTTAACAACACGGTTTAAATGCCCCATGGAAGAGACGTGGAGGTCGCAGTAGCTTAACAAGACGGTTTAAATGCCCCTTGGAAGAATGGTGGAGGTCACAGTAGCTTAACAAGACGGTTTTAATGCCCCTTGGAAGAATGTTTGAGGTCGCAGTAGCTTAACAAGACGGTTTTAATGCCCCTTGGAAGAGACGTGGAGGTTGCAGTGGCTTAACAAGACAGTTTTAATGCCCCTTGGAAGAGACGTGGAAGTCGCAGTAGCTTAACAAGATGGTTTAAATGCCCCTTGGAAGAATGGTGGAGGTCACAGTAGCTTAACAAGACGGTTTAAATGCCCCTTGGAAGAGACGGGAGGGCGCAGTATCTTAACAAGACGGTTTAAATGTCCTTTCGAAGAATGGTGGAGGTCGTAGTAGCTTAACAAGACGTTTTAAATGCCCCTTGAAAGAGACGTTGATGTTGCAGTAGCTTGACAAGATGGTTTTAATGCCCCTTGGAAGAGAAGTGGAGGTTGCAGTAGCTTAACAAGACAGTTTAAATGCCCCTTGGAAGAGACGTGGAGGTCGCAGTAGCTTAACAAGACGTTTTAAATGCCCCTTGGAAGAGACGTGGATGTTGGAGTAGCTTAACAAGATGGTTTAAATGCCCCTTGAAAGAGACAGGGAGGTCGCTGTAGCTTAACAAGACAGTTTTAATGCCTCTTGGAAGAGAAGTGGAGGTCGCAGTAGCTTAACAAGACGGTTTTAATGCCCCTTTGAAGAGACGTGGAGGTCGCAGTAGCTTATCAAGACTGATTTAATGCCCCTTGAAAGAGACGTAGAGGTCGCAGTAGCTTAACAAGATATTTTAAATGCCCCTTGGTAGAATGGTGGATGTTGCAGTAGCTAAAGAAGACGGTTTAAATGTCCCTTGGAAGAGATGTGGAGGTTGCAGTAGCTTAGCAAGACAGTTTAAATGCCCCTTGGAAGAGACGTGGAGGTCACAGTTGCTTAACAAGATGGTTTTTATGCGCCTTGGAAGAGACGGGGAGGTCCCAGTAGCTTAACAAGATGGTTTTAATGCCCCTTGGAAGAATGGTGGAGGTTGCAGTAGCTTAACAAGACGGTTTAAATGCCCCTTGGAAGAGAAGTGGAGGTCGCAGTATCTTAACAAGATGGTTTTAATGCCCCTTGGAATTGACGTGGAGGTTGCAGTAGCTTAACAAGACAGTTTTAATGCCACTTGGAAGAATGGTGGAGGTCGCATTAGCTTAACAAGACGGTTTTAATGCCCCTTGAAAGAGACGTGGAGGTCGCAGTTGCTTAACAAGACGGTATTAATACCTCTTGGATGAGACGTGGAGATCGTAGTAGCTTAACAAGACGGTTTAAATGCCCCATTGAAGAGACGTGGAGGTCGCAGTAGCTTAACAAGACGGTTTAAAAGCCCCTTGGAAGTGACGTGGAGGTTGCAGTAGCTTAACAAGATGGTTTAAATGCCTCTTGGATGAATGGTGGAGGTCGCAGTAGCTTAACAAGATGGTTTAAATGCCCCTTGGAAGAGACGTGGAGGTCGCAGTTGCTTAACAAGACGGTATTAATGCCTCTTGGAAGAGACGTGGAGATCGTAGTAGCTTAACAAGACGGTTTAAATGCCCCTTGGAAGAATGGTGGAGGTTGCAGTAGCTTAACAAGAAGGTTTAAATGCCACTTGGAAGAGATATGGTGGTTGCAGTAGCTTAAAAAGACGGTTTAAATGACTCTTGGAAGAGACGTGGATGTCGCAGTAGCTTAACAAGACGGTTTAATTGCCCCTTGGAAGTGACGTGGAGGTTGCAGTAGCTTAACAAGATGGTTTAAATGCCCCTTGGAAGAGACGTGGAGGTCGCAGTAGCTTAAAAAGATGGTTTTAATGCCCCTTAGAAAAGACGTGGAGGTTGCAGTAGCTTAACAAGACGGTTTTAATGCTCCGAGGAAGAATGTTTGAGGTCGCAGTAGCTTAACAAGACGGTTTTAATGCCCCGTGGAAGAGACGTGGAGGTCGCAGTAGCTTAACAAGACGGTTTTAA
The DNA here is from genome assembly GCF_046119375.1 of Phyllobates terribilis. Taxonomy (NCBI): domain Eukaryota; kingdom Metazoa; phylum Chordata; class Amphibia; order Anura; family Dendrobatidae; genus Phyllobates; species Phyllobates terribilis. The sequence continues at coordinate 37,939,637 of NW_027362772.1, read as the reverse complement.
TGCCCCTTGGAATAGACGTGGAGGTCACAGTAGCTTAACAAGAGGGTTTTAATGCCCCTTGGAAGAATGGTGGAGGTCGCAGTAGCTTAAGAAGACGGTTTTTATTCCCCCTGGAAGAGACGTGGAGGTCGCAGTAGAATAACAAGACGGTTTAAATGCCCGTTGGAAGAGACGTGGACGTCGCAGTACTTTATTAAGACGGTTTAAATGCCCCTTGGAAGAGACATGGAGGTCGCAGTAGCTTAACAAGATGGTTTTAATGCCCCTTGGAAGAGACATGGAGGTAGCCGTAGCTTAACAAGATGGTTTAAATGCCCCTTGGAAGAGACGTGGAGGTCGCAGTAGCTTAACAAGACGGTTTTAATGCCCCTTGGAAAAGACGTGGAGGTTGTAGTAGCTTTACAAGACGGTTTTAATGCTCCTTGGAAGAATGTTTGAGGTCGTAGTAGCTTAACAAGACGGTTTTAAGGCCCCGTGGAAGAGACGTGGAGGTCGCAGTAGCTTAACAAGACGGTTTTAATGCCCCTTGGAAGAATGGTGGAGGTCACAGTACTTAACAAGACGGTTTAAATGCTCCTTGGAGAGACGTGGAGGTTGCAGTAGCTTAACAAGATGGTTTAAATGCCTCTTGGAAGAATGGTGGAGGTTGCAGTAGCTTAACAAGACGGTTTTAATGCCCCTTGGAAGAATGTGTGAGGTCGCAGTAGCTTAACAAGACGGTTTTAATGCCCCTTGGAAGAGACGTGGAGGTTGCAGTAGCTTAACAAGATGGTTTAAATGCCCCTTGGAAGAATGGTGGAGGTCACAGTAGCTTAACAAGACGGTTTAAATGCCCCTTGGAAGAGACGGGAGGGTGCAGTATCTTAACAAGACGGTTTAAATGTCCTTTCGAAGAATGGTGGAGGTCGCAGTAGCTTAACAAGACTTTTTAAATGCCCCTTGGAAGAGACGTGGATGTTGCAGTAGCTTGACAAAATGGTTTTATTGCCCCTTGGAAGAGACGTGGAGGTTGCAGTAGCTTAACAAGACAGTTTAAATGCCCCTTGGAAGAGACGTGGAGGTCGCAGTAGCTTAACAAGACCTTTTAAATGCCCCTTGGAAGAGACGTGGATGTTGGAGTAGCTTAACAAGATGGTTTAAATGCCCCTTGGAAGAGACAGGGAGGTCGCTGTAGCTTAACAAGACAGTTTTAATGCCTCTTGGAAGAGAAGTGGAGGTCGCAGTAGCTTAACAAGACGGTTTTAATGCCCCTTTGAAGAGACGTGGAGGTCGCAGTAGCTTATCAAGACTGATTTAATGCCCCTTGGAAGAGACGTAGAGGTCGCAGTAGCTTAACAAGATATTTTAAATGCCCCTTGGTAGAATGGTGGATGTTGCAGTAGCTAAAGAAGACGGTTTAAATGTCCCTTGGAAGAGATGTGGAGGTTGCAGTAGCTTAACAAGACAGTTTAAATGCCCCTTGGAAGAGACGTGGAGGTCACAGTTGCTTAACAAGATGGTTTTTATGCGCCTTGGAAGAGACGGGGAGGTCCCAGTAGCTTAACAAGATGGTTTTAATGCCCCTTGGAAGAATGGTGGAGGTTGCAGTAGCTTAACAAGACGGTTTAAATGCCCCTTGGAAGAGACGTGGAGGTTGCAGTAGCTTAAAAAGACGGTTTAAATGCCCCTTGGAAGAGAAGTGGAGGTCGCAGTATCTTAACAAGATAGTTTTAATGCCCCTTGGAATTGACGTGGAGGTTGCAGTAGCTTAACAAGACAGTTTTAATGCCACTTGGAAGAATGGTGGAGGTCGCATTAGCTTAACAAGACGGTTTTAATGCCCCTTGAAAGAGACGTGGAGGTCGCAGTTGCTTAACAAGACGGTATTAATACCTCTTGGATGAGACGTGGAGATCGTAGTAGCTTAACAAGATGGTTTAAATGCCCCATTGAAGAGACGTGGAGGTCGCAGTAGCTTAACAAGACGGTTTAAAAGCCCCTTGGAAGTGACGTGGAGGTTGCAGTAGCTTAACAAGATGGTTTAAATGCCTCTTGGATGAATGGTGGAGGTCGCAGTAGCTTAACAAGATGGTTTTAATGCCCCTTGGAAGAGACATGGAGGTCGCAGTTGCTTAACAAGACGGTATTAATGCCTCTTGGAAGAGACGTGGAGATCGTAGTAGCTTAACAAGACGGTTTAAATGCCCCTTGGAAGAATGGTGGAGGTTGCAGTAGCTTAACAAGAAGGTTTAAATGCCACTTGGAAGAGATATGGTGGTTGCAGTAGCTTAAAAAGACGGTTTAATTGCCCCTTGGAAGTGACGTGGAGGTTGCAGTAGCTTAACAAGATGGTTTAAATGCCCCTTGGAAGAGACGTGGAGGTCGCAGTAGCTTAAAAAGATGGTTTTAATGCCCCTTAGAAAAGACGTGGAGGTTGCAGTAGCTTAACAAGACGGTTTTAATGCTCCGAGGAAGAATGTTTGAGGTCGCAGTAGCTTAACAAGACGGTTTTAATGCCCCGTGGAAGAGACGTGGAGGTCGCAATAGCTTAACAAGACGGTTTTAATGCCCCTTGGAATAGACGTGGAGGTCACAGTAGCTTAACAAGAGGGTTTTAATGCCCCTTGGAAGAATGGTGGAGGTCGCAGTAGCTTAAGAAGACGGTTTTTATTCCCCCTGGAAGAGACGTGGAGGTCTCAGTAGAATAACAAGACGGTTTAAATGCCCCTTGGAAGAGACGTGGACATCGCAGTACTTTATCAAGACGGTTTAAATGCCCCTTGGAAGAGACATGGAGGTCGCAGTAGCTTAACAAGATGGTTTTAATGACCCTTGGAAGAGACATGGAGGTAGCCGTAGCTTAACAAGATGGTTTAAATGCCCCTTGGAAGAGACGTGGAGGTCGCAGTAGCTTAACAAGACGGTTTTAATGCCCCTTGGAAAAGACGTGGAGGTTGTAGTAGCTTTACAAGACGGTTTTAATGCTCCTTGGAAGAATGTTTGAGGTCGTAGTAGCTTAACAAGACGGTTTTAATGCCCCGTGGAAGAGACGTGGAGGTCGCAGTAGCTTAACCAGACGGTTTTAATGCCCCTTGGAAGAATGGTGGAGGTCACAGTACTTAACAAGACAGTTTAAATGCTCCTTGGAAGAGACGTGGAGGTTGCAGTAGCTTAACAAGATGGTTTAAATGCCTCTTGGAAGAATGGTGGAGGTCGCAGTAGCTTAACAAGACGGTTTTAATGCACCTTGGAAGAATGTGTGAGGTCGCAGTAGCTTAACAAGACGGTTTTAATGCCCCTTGGAAGAGACGTGGAGGTTGCAGTAGCTTAACAAGATGGTTTAAATGCCCCTTGGAAGAATGGTGGAGGTCACAGTAGCTTAACAAGACGGTTTAAATGCCCCTTGGAAGAGACGGGAGGGTGCAGTATCTTAACAAGACGGTTTAAATGTCCTTTCGAAGAATGGTGGAGGTCGCAGTAGCTTAACAAGACTTTTTAAATGCCCCTTGGAAGAGACGTGGATGTTGCCGTAGCTTGACAAAATGGTTTTATTGCCCCTTGGAAGAGACGTGGAGGTTGCAGTAGCTTAACAAGACAGTTTAAATGCCCCTTGGAAGAAACGTGGAGGTCGCAGTAGCTTAACAAGACCTTTTAAATGCCCCTTGGAAGAGACGTGGATGTTGCAGTAGCTTAACAAGATGGTTTAAATGCCCCTTGGAAGAGACGTGGATTTCGCTGTAGCTTAACAAGACGGTTTTAATGCCACTTGGAAGAGACGTGGAGGTCGCAGTTGCTTAACAAGACGGTTTTAATGCCCCTTGGACGAGACGTGGAGGTCGCAGTAGCTTATCAAGACGGTTTTAATGGCCCTTGGAAGAGACGTGGAGGTCGCAGTAGCTTAACAAGATATTATAAATGCCCCTTGGTAGAATGGTGGATGTTGCAGAAGCTACTGAAGACGGTTTAAATGTCCCTTGGAAGAGACGTGGAGGTTGCAGTAGCTTAACAAGACGGTTTTAATGCCCCGTGGAAGAGACGTGGAGGTCGCAGTAGCTTAACAAGACGGTTTTAATGCCCCTTGGAAGAAAGTTGGAGGTCACAGTAGCTTAACAAGACGGTTTAAATGCCCCTTGGAAGAGACGTGGAGGTCGCAGTAGCTTAACAAGATGGTTTAAATACCTCTTGGAAGAATGGTGGAGGTCGCAGTAGCTTAACAAGACGGTTTTAATGCCCCTTGGAAGAATGTTTGAGGTCGCAGTAGCTTAACAAGACAGTTTTAATGCCCCTTGGAAGAGACGTGGAGGTTGCAGTAGCTTAACAAGACAGTTTTTATGCCCGTTGGAAGAGACGTGGAGGTCGCAGTAGCTTAACATAATGGTTTAAATACCTCTTGGAAGAATGGTGGAGGTCGCAGTAGCTTAACAAGACGGTTTTAATGCACCTTGGAAGAAAGTTTGAGGTCGCAGTAGCTTAACAAGACAGTTTTAATGCCCCTTGGAAGAGACATGGAGGTTGCAGTTGCTTAACAAGACGGTATTAATGCCTCTTGGATGAAACGTGGAGATCGTAGTAGCTTAACAAGACGGTTTAAATGCCCCATGGAAGAGACGTGGAGGTCGCAGTAGCTTAACAAGACGGTTTAAAAGCCCCTTGGAAGTGACGGGGAGGTTGCAGTAGCTTAACAAGATGGTTTAAATGCCTCTTGGATGAATGGTGGAGGTCGCAGTAGCTTAACAAGATGGTTTTAATGCCCCTTGGAAGAGACGTGGAGGTCGCAGTTGCTTAACAAGATGGTATTAATGCCTCTTGGAAGAGACGTGGAGATCATAGTAGCTTAACAAGACGGTTTAAATGCCCCTTGGAAGAATGGTGGAGGTTGCAGTAGCTTAACAAGAAGGTTTAAATGCCACTTGGAAGAGATATGGAGGTTGAAGTAGCTTTAAAAGACGGTTTAAATGACTCTTGGAAGAGACGTGGAGGTCGCAGTAGCTTAACAAGACGGTTTAATTGCCCCTTGGAAGTGACGTGCAGGTTGCAGTAGCTTAACAAGATGGTTTAAATGCCCCTTGGAAGAGACGTGGAGGTCGCAGTAGCTTAAAAAGACGGTTTTAATGCCCCTTAGAAAAGACGTGGAGGTTGCAGTAGCTTAACAAGACGGTTTTAATGCTCCGAGGAAGAATGTTTGAGGTCGCAGTAGCTTAACAAGACGGTTTTAATGCCCCGTGGAAGAGACGTGGAGGTCGCAGTAGCTTAACAAGACGGTTTTAATGCCCCTTGGAAGAATGGTGGAGGTCGCAGTAGCTTAAGAAGACGGTTTTTATTCCCCCTGGAAGAGACGTGGAGGTCGCAGTAGAATAACAAGACGGTTTAAATGCCCCTTGGAAGAGACGTGGACGTCGCAGTACTTTATCAAGACGGTTTAAATGCCCCTAGGAAGAGACATGGAGGTCGCAGTAGCTTAACAAGATGGTTTTAATGCCCCTTGGAAGAGACATGGAGGTAGCCGTTGCTTAACAAGATGGTTTAAATGCCCCTTGGAAGAGACGTGGAGGTCGCAGTAGCTTAACAAGACAGTTTTAATGCCCCTTGGGATAGACGTGGAGGTTGTAGTAGCTTTACAAGACGGTTTTAATGCTCCTTGGAAGAATGTTTGAGGTCGTAGTAGCTTAACAAGACGGTTTTAATGCCCCGTGGAAGAGACGTGGAGGTCGCAGTAGCTTAACAAGACGGTTTTAATGCCCCTCGGAAGAATGGTGGAGGTCACAGTAGCTTAACAAGACGGTTTAAATGCCCCTTGGAAGAGACGTGGAGGTTGCAGTAGCTTAACAAGATGGTTTAAATGCTTCTTGGAAGAATTGTGGAGGTCGCAGTAGCTTAACAAGACGGTTTTAATGCCCCTTGGAAGAATGTGTGAGGTCGCAGTAGCTTAACAAGACGGTTTTAATGCCCCTTGGAAGAGACGTGGAGGTTGCAGTAGCTTAACAAGACAGTTTTAATGCCCATTGGAAGAGACATGGAGGTCGCAGTAGCTTAACAAGATGGTTTAAATGCCCCTTGGAAGAATGGTGGAGGTCACAGTAGCTTAACAAGACGGTTTAAATGCCCCTTGGAAGAGACGGGAGGGTGCAGTATCTTAACAAGACGGTTTAAATGTCGTTTCGAAGAATGGTGAAGGTCGCAGTAGCTTAACAAGACTTTTTAAATGCCCCTTGGAAGAGACGTGGATGTTGCAGTAGCTTGACAAAATGGTTTTATTGCCCCTTGGAAGAGACGTGGAGGTTGCAGTAGCTTAACAAGACAGTTTAAATGCCCCTTGGAAGAGACGTGGAGGTCGCAGTAGCTTAACAAGACGTTTTAAATGCCCCTTGGAAGAGACGTGGATGTTGCAGTAGCTTAACAAGATGGTTTAAATGCCCCTTGGAAGAGACGTGGAGGTCGCTGTAGCTTAACAAGACGGTTTTAATGCCACTTGGAAGAGACGTGGAGGTCGCAGTAGCTTAACAAGACGGTTTTAATGCCCCTTGGACGAGACGTGGAGGTCGCAGTAGCTTATCAAGACGGTTTTAATGGCCCTTGGAAGAGACGTGGAGGTCGCAGTAGCTTAACAAGATATTATAAATGCCCCTTGGTAGAATGGTGGATGTTGCAGAAGCTACTGAAGACGGTTTAAATGTCCCTTGGAAGAGACGTGGAGGTTGCAGTAGCTTAACAAGACGGTTTTAATGCCCCGTGGAAGAGACGTGGAGGTCACAGTAGTTTAACAAGATGGTTTTAATGCCCCTTGGAAGAATGGTGGAGGTCACAGTAGCTTAACAAGACAGTTTAAATGCCCCTTGGAAGAGACGTGGAGGTCGCAGTAGCTTAACAAGACGTTTTAAATGCCCCTGGGAAGAGACGTGGATGTTGCAGTAGCTTAACAAGATGGTTTAAATGCCCCTTGGAAGAGAAGTGGAGGTCGCTGTAGCTTAACAAGACGGTTTTAATGCCACTTGGAAGAGACGTGGAGGTCGCAGTAGCTTAACAAGACGGTTTTAATGCCCCTTGGACGAGACGTGGAGGTCGCAGTAGCTTATCAAGACGGTTTTAATGGCCCTTGTAAGAGACGTGGAGGTCGCAGTAGCTTAACAAGATATTATAAATGCCCCTTGGTAGAATGGTGGATGTTGCAGAAGCTACTGAAGACGGTTTAAATGTCCCTTGGAAGAGACGTGGAGGTTGCAGTAGCTTAACAAGACGGTTTTAATGCCCCGTGGAAGAGACGTGGAGGTCACAGTAGTTTAACAAGACGGTTTTAATGCCCCTTGGAAGAATGGTGGAGGTCACAGTAGCTTAACAAGACGGTTTAAATGCCCCTTGGAAGAGACGTGGAGGTTGCAGTAGCTTAACAAGATGGTTTAAATACCTCTTGGAAGAATGTTGGAGATCGCAGTAGCTTAACAAGACGGTTTTAATGCCCCTTGGAAGAATGTTTGAGGTCGCAGTAGCTTAACAAGACAGTTTTAATGCCCCTTGGAAGAGACGTGGAGGTTGCAGTAGCTTAACAAGACAGATTTAATGTCCGTTGGAAGAGACGTGGAGGTCGCAGTAGCTTAACAAGATGGTTTAAATGCCCCTTGGAAGAATGGTGGAGGTCACAGTAGCTTAACAAGACGGTTTAAATGCCCCTTGGAAGAGACGGGAGGGTGCAGTATCTTAACAAGACGGTTTAAATGTCCTTTCGAAGAATGGTGGAGGTCGCAGTAGCTTAACAAGACTTTTTAAATGCCCCTTGGAAAAGACGTGGATGTTGCAGTAGCTTGACAAGATGGTTTTAATGCCCCTTGGAAGAGACGTGGAGGTTGCAGTAGCTTAATATGACAGTTTAAATGCCCCTTGGAAGAGACGTGGAGGTCGCAGTAGCTTAACAAGACGTTTTAAATGCCCCTTGGAAGAGACGTGGATGTTGCAGTAGCTTAACAAGATGGTTTAAATGCCCCTTGGAAGAGACGTGGAGGTCGCTGTAGCTTAACAAGACGGTTTTAATGCCACTTGGAAGAGACGAGGAGATCGCAGAAGCTTAACAAGACGGTTTTAATGCCCCTTGGAAGAGACGTGGAGGTCGCTGTAGCTTATCAAGACGGTTTTAATGGCCCTTGGAAGAGACGTGGAGGTCGCAGTAGCTTAACAAGATATTATAAATGCCCCTTGGTAGAATGGTGGATGTTGCAGTAGCTAAAGAAGACGGTTTAAATGTCCCTTGGAAGAGACGTGGAGGTTGCAGTAGCTTAACAAGACAGTTTAAATGCCCCTTGGAAGAGACGTGGAAGTCACAGAAGCTTAACAAGACGTTTTTTGTGCCCCTTGGAAGAGACGGGAGGGTGCAGTATCTTAACAAGACGGTTTAAATGTCCTTTCGAAGAATGGTGGAGGTCGCAGTAGCTTAATAAGATGTTTTAAATGCCCCTTGGAAGAGACGTGGAGGTTGCAGTAGCTTAACAAGACGGTTTTAATGCCCCGTGGAAGAGACGTGGAGGTCGCAGTAGCTTAACAAGATGGTTTAAATGCCCCTTGGAAGAATGGTGGAGGTCGCAGTAGCTTAACAAGACGGTTTTAATGACCCTTGGAAGAGACGTGGAGGTCGCAGTTGCTTAACAAGACGGTATTAATGCCTCTTGGAAGAGACGTGGAGATCGTAGTAGCTTAACAAGACGGTTTAAATGCCCCATGGAAGAGACGTGGAGGTAGCAGTAGCTTAACAAGACGGTTTAAATGCCCCTTGGAAGAGACGTGGAGGTTGCAGTAGCTTAACAAGATGGTTTAAATGCCTCTTGGAAGAATGTTGGAGGTCGCAGTAGCTTAACAAGACGGTTTTAATGCCCCTTGGAAGAATGTTTGAGGTTGCAGTAGCTTAACAAGACGGTTTTAATGCCCCTTGGAAGAGACGTGGAGGTTGCAGTGGCTTAACAAGACAGTTTTAATGCCCCTTGGAAGAGACGTGGAGGTCGCAGTAGCTTAACAAGATGGTTTAAATGCCCCTTGGAAGAATGGTGGAGGTCACAGTAGCTTAACAAGACGGTTTAAATGCCCCTTGGAAGAGACGGGAGGATGCAGTATCTTAACAAGACGGTTTAAATGTCCTTTCGAAGAATGGTGGAGGTCGCAGTAGCTTAACAAGACGTTTTAAATGCCCCTTGAAAGAGACGTTGATGTTGCAGTAGCTTGACAAGATGGTTTTAATGCCCCTTGGAAGAGAAGTGGAGGTTGCAGTAGCTTAACAAGACAGTTTAAATGCCCCTTGGAAGAGACGTGGAGGTAGCAGTAGCTTAACAAGACGTTTTAAATGCCCCTTGGAAGAGACGTGGATGTTGGAGTAGCTTAACAAGATGGTTTAAATGCCCCTTGGAAGAGACAGGGAGGTCGCTGTAGCTTAACAAGACGGTTTTAATGCCTCTTGGAAGAGAAGTGGAGGTCGCAGTAGCTTAACAAGACGGTTTTAATGCCCCTTTGAAGAGACGTGGAGGTCGCAGTAGCTTATCAAGACTGTTTTAATGCCCCTTGGAAGAGACGTAGAGGTCGCAGTAGCTTAACAAGATATTTTAAATGCCCCTTGGTAGAATGGTGGATGTTGCAGTAGCTAAAGAAGACGGTTTAAATGTCCCTTGGAAGAGATGTGGAGGTTGCAGTAGCTTAACAAGACAGTTTAAATGCCCCTTGGAAGAGATGTGGAGGTCACAGTTGCTTAACAAGATGGTTTTTATGCGCCTTGGAAGAGACGGGGAGGTCCCAGTAGCTTAACAAGATGGTTTTAATGCCCCTTGGAAGAATGGTGGAGGTTGCAGTAGCTTAACAAGACGGTTTAAATGCCCCGTGGAAGAGATGTGGAGGTTGCAGTAGCTTAAAAAGACGGTTTAAATGCCCCTTGGAAGAGACGTGGAGGTCGCAGTATCTTAACAAGATGGTTTTAATGCCCCTTGGAATTGACGTGGAGGTTGCAGTAGCTTAACAAGACAGTTTTAATGACACTTGGAAGAATGGTGGAGGTCGCATTAGCTTAACAAGACGGTTTTAATGCCCCTTGAAAGAGACGTGGAGGTTGCAGTTGCTTAACAAGACGGTATTAATGCCTCTTGGATGAGACATGGAGATCGTAGTAGCTTAACAAGACAGTTTAAATGCCCCATGGAAGAGACGTGGAGGTCGCAGTAGCTTAACAAGATGGTTTAAAAGCCCCTTGGAAGTGACGTGGAGGTTGCAGTAGCTTAACAAGATGGTTTAAATGCCTCTTGGATGAATGGTGGAGTTCGCAGTAGCTTAACAAGATGGTTTTAATGCCCCTTGAAAGAGACGTGGAGGTCACAGTTGCTTAACAAGACGGTATTAATGCCTCTTGGAAGAGACGTGGAGATCGTAGTAGCTTAACAAGACGGTTTAAATGCCCCATGGAAGAGACGTGGAGGTCGCAGTAGCTTAAGAAGACGGTTTAAATGCCCCTTGGAAGTGACGTGGAGGTTGCTGTAGCTTAACAAGATGGTTTAAATGCCTCTTGGATGAATGGTGGAGGTCGCAGTAGCTTAACAAGACGGTTTTAATGCCCCTTGGATGAGATGTGGAGGTCGCAGTAGCTTAGCAAGACAGTTTTAATGCCCCTTACAAGAGCCATGCAGTACAGCATAATAAAAACATTATTCCCATTATTGGGGAGTGGGTCTCCCATAGTCTTTGCCTATTCCTTTCAAGCAAAAGCTGCCAAAAATTAGGACGGGGGAACTTGCAAAGCTGGCAACATGGACTACGCTCACCCTGGTGGTATAGTAGTGGTGGAGGCTGAGGATAAGGAGAAGAGCAAAATACAGCCGAAATGAGGAAGCGTATACCCATGTGTGGGTGTGAAGCGGTGCATGGGAATACACCTCTCGAAATAACACAGTGGATTTGACTTTATGTTACTCCGCTGTCATTTGGTGGTGATGAGAGTCTGGCACAATCCAGCCATTGTTCATTTTGAGCAGCATTGTCAGTTGACAGGCGAGTGCGCTTATCAGTTATAATTCCCCCAGCGGCACTAAAAACACGCTCCGATAACACGCTAGCGGCAGGGCAGGCCTGGACCTATAAGGCGTACAGAGCGAGTTCATTCCAAGTGCCCAGCTTGGATACCCAATAATTAAAAGGCACAGAGGAATCACGGAGGATGCTGGTACGGTCGGCAAGGTACTCCCTCACCATCTTTTGAAACTTTCCACTCCTTGTGAGAGTACCCCGCTCCTCAGGGCCTATAAGCTTGGCGGGTCTCAGAAAACTGTCCCAGAATGGTGACAGTGTTCCCCTGCTGCTGCTGGATTGGAGTTGTGTCTCTCTCGCTTGTACGCCTTGGTTGGCCAACGAACTGTGACCTCTGCCGCTAGCGTGTTCACATGGTATTTTTTTTAACAGTTCTGCAGCAAGGGCCTTCTGGTACTGCCACATTTTTGTAGACCTCTCCACCTCAGCAATAAGAGAGTGAAAGTTGTTCTTGAAACGGGGTCTAAAAGTGTCACCAACCAGTAATGACTGTCACCCAACATTTTGACAACGCGAGGGTCACGGTTAAGGCAGCGTAACATAATGTCAGCCATGCATGCCAGACTGGTAACGGGCAAGACTTCCATGTCCTCACCAAGATGACGACTGACTATGCTCTCCTCCTCCTCCTCCTTCCCCCTGTCCTCAGGCCACCCACGCTGAACCGACTGTATGACAGTTGTACAGGTACTACCGTCTACAGCGCATGATACCAGCTCCTGTTCTTCCTCCTCCTCCTCCTGCTCTCCCTCATTGTCCCCCAATGCACATTGGGATGAGATTAGGCTGGGCTGTGTGTAATTTCCTGCCACAGCTTCTTGATCCATTTCATCATACTCTGGTTGCAATGCCCCCTCTTTAATTCTCTGCAGAGAGCATTGCAAAAGACAGACAAGTGAGATGCTGACGCTAATGATGGCGTCATCACCACTCACCATCTTAATGACCTCCTCAAAATTTTTAAGGATGGTACATATGTCAGACATCCAGGTCCACTCCTGAGGTCTTAAGTGTGGAGTCTGACCTGAATATCGACGGCCTTGTTTCAGCTGGTACTCCACAACTGCTCTCTTCTGCTCACAAATCCTTTGCAACATGTGGAGGGTACAGTTCCAATGTGTGGGGACATCACAAACCAGTCGGTGTGCTGGAAGCTGCAAACGCTGCTGCAACACAGCAAGAGCGGCGGAAGCTGTAGCCGACTTGCGAGAATGAGCTGACAGGCAGCGAACTTTGACGAGCAGATCTGGCAACTCGGGGTACGATTTAAGAAACTGCTGAACCACGAGGTTAAGCACATGAGCCAGGCATGGTACTTGTGTGATTTCGCCTCGCTTCAGAGCCGCCACCAGGTAAGGGCCATTGTCACACATGACCATGCTTGGTTGTAGGTTCAGCGGTCTCAGCCACAGATCTGCCTGCTCTTTCACAGCTGCACACAACTCACAAGCAGTGTGAGATTTATCACATAAGCTTATCAGTTTCAGCACAGCCTGTTGCCGCTTGGCTGAGGTAGTACTGCAGTGCTTCCAGCTTGTTACTGATGTGGTGATATCTGAGATGGAGGCTGAACATGAGGAGGAGGAGGAGGATGATGCACAGAAGCTGTACACTGTGGGGGCAACTCTGACTGACATAGGGCCCGCAATCCTCGGTGAGGGGAGGATGTGTTCCTTCCCAAGGTTCGACTGGGTCCCGGTTCCACTATGTTTACCCAGTGTGCTGTCAGGGAGATGTACCATCCCTGGCCACAAGCACTTGTCCACGTGTCCGTTGTCAGGTGAACTCTCCCAGTAACTGCATTGTGGAGGGCACGGCAGATGTTTTGGGACACGTGCTTGTGTAGTGCGGGGATGGCACACCGGGCAAAATAGTGTCGGCTGGGGACCGAGTACCGAAGGACGGCCACCGCCATAAGGTTGCGGAAGGATTCCGTCTCCACCATCCTAAAAGGCAGCATTTCCAACGCAAGCAGTCGTGAAATGTGCGAAATTAGGACTGTGGCCTGTGGGGCGTTGGCTTCGAATTTGCACTTTCGTTCAAAGGTCTGGGATATGCACAATTGAACGCTGCTGTGGGACGTGGACGTTGATGCTGCTTCTTGAGAAACTGCCATAACAAGTGAAGACTGAGAGGAGGGGGCATCTTTGCATGCAGTATGGACAGGGGATTGCCTAGCACACACAACAGGGGGTTCTATTACACGCACAACAGCGGAAGAAGCAGCGGTAACACCCGCTGACACTGGTCATGGACCCTGGGGTTCACCCCACAAAGTCTGTTGCTTTGCTGCCATGTGCCTGATCATGCTGGTGGTGGTCAGGCTGGTAGTTTTGTCACCCCTGCTGATGCTGGCATGGCAGGTGGTACAAATGGCCTTTTTGGGGTTATCAGCAGAGTCTTTAAAAAAATTCCAGACTCTGGAAGACCTACCGGTTTTACTGGCAACGTCCCTCGCGTTGTTGTTACGGGGAACGGTTGCCCGCCTTCTGTCTGCAGCCACCACACTGCTTCTTCCTGCCTGTTGGGGTACTCTGCCTCCCTCCCCCTGTGTGCTGCTGGCTTCGCTCTGCGTGTCCTCCTGCCACGTTGGGTCAGTTACTAGATCATCCACCACCTCCTCCTCTTCCACTTGCCGACCACGATCCTCCTCCTCACTTCGTGGCAATTGTGTCTCGTCATCGTTCACCTCTTGTGACAAATTGCCAGCGTCGACTTCCTCTGGCCGTGGCTGTTCAAATATTTGAGCATCGCTACATGGGATCTCCTCTTCCACCTCTTCAAGCAGAGCAGGCGAGAGGCACAAATATGGAAATGGACCAGTGAACAGCTCTTCAGAGGGTCCAACTGCGGGATCAGTTGCTGTCTAACGAAAATCGGCATGGTGGGAGGAAGGAGCATCAGGGTGAGGAGGAGTATGCGGTCGAGACTCACGGCTACTAAAAGTTGACCGTGTGGAAGACAGAACGGAGGTGGTGGTGCCCAGGTAAATGGAAGTATTATCTGCTATCCAATTAATAACCTGTTCACACTGATCAGTTCGAAATAGTAGTCTTGTTGTTGTGTGCTTCCCTAGTCATTCGGTCAAGAACTGGGAGCGAGAAGATGTGGCTGTTGGTTGAGGCACATTTTCACCTTGGCCATGGCCCCGTCCTCTACACGCACCATCACCAAAACGTCCAGTTCCACATCCCTTGCCACGCGCCTTGCCCATTGTAAATGAAGTAAAATAGCTTACTCTCGCACTATCAATGGTAAAAGGGTAATAAAAACTAGATTAGAACCGTGGAAGAGGAAAATCACAGTTATATTTTTCTGGCCTACACCAGAATCTTTCAAACAGATATATTTGTGTCTGAACAATCAGGGAGACACTATTACTGTTTTTCTTTACGGAAAATATACTAAAAGCTGGATAATACAGAGATCTGACCGTGGAACTGCAAAACCACAGTTATATTTTTACGGCCTACACCAGAGTCTTTCAAACAGATATATTTGTGTCTGAACAATCAGGGAGACACTATTACTGTTTTATTTTGCCGCAAAAAATGCCAAAAAAAGGATAATACAGAGATTTGACCTGTGGAACTGCAAAACCACAGTTATACTTTTCTGGCCTACACCACAATCTTTCAAACAGAATTATTTGTGTCTGAACAATTAGGGAGAAACTATTACTGTTTTTTTTTACAAAAAAAATACCAAAAGCTGGATACTACAGAGATTTGACCCGTGGAACTGCAAAACCACAGTTCTATTTTTCTGGCCTTCACCAGACTCTTTTAAACAGATATATTTGTGTCTGACCAGTCATGGAGACACTATTACTGTTTTTTTATGGCAAAAAATGCCAAAAAAATGATAATACAGAGATTTGACCTGTGGAACTGCAAAACCACAGTTATATTTTTCTGGCCTAGATCAGACTCTTTTAAACAGATATATTTCTGTCTGAACAGTCAGGGAGACACTATTACTGTTTTTTTTATGGCAAAAAATGCCAAAACAGGATAATACAGAGATTTGACCCGTGGAACTGCAAAACTACAGTTATATTTTTCTGGCCTGCACCAGACTCTTTTAAACAGATATATTTATGTCTGAACAATCAGAGAGACAGTATTACAGTTTTTTTACGGCAAAAAATGACAAAAAAAGGATAATACAGAGATTTGACCTGTGGAACTGCAAAACCACAGTTATACTTTTCTGGCCTACACCAGAATCTTTCAAAACAGATATATATGTGTCTGAACAATCAGGGAGACACTATTATTGTTTTTCTTTACGGAAAAAATACCAAAAGCTGGATAATACAGAGATTTCACCTGTGGAACTGCAAAATCACAGTTCTATTTTTCTGGCCTACACAAGAATCTTTCAAACAGATATATTTGTGTCTGAACAATCAGGGAGACACTATTACTGTTTTTTTTTACGGCAAAAAATGCCAAAAAAAGGATAATACAGAGATTTGACCTGTGGAATTGCAAAAGCACAGTTATACTTTTCTGGCCTACACCAGACTCTTTTCAACAGATATATTTGTGTCTGACCAGTCAGGGAGACACTATTACTGTGTTTTTTTATGGCAAAAATTGCCAAAAAAAGGATAATACAGAGATTTGACCCGTGGAACTGCAAAACCAAAGTTATATTTTTCTGGCCTACACCAGACTATTTTAAACTGATATATTTGTGTCTGACCAGTCAGGGAGACACTATTACAGTATTTTTTTTACTGCAAAATATGCCAAAAAAAAGGATAATACTGAGATTTGACCTGTAGAACTGCAAAACCACATTTATACTTTTCTGGCCTACACCAGACTCTTTTAAACAGATATATTTGTGTCTGAACAATCAGGGAGACACTATTACAGTATTTTTTTATGGCTAAAAATGCCAAAAACAGGATAATACAGAGATTTGACCCGTGGAACTGCAAAACCACAGTTATATTTTTCTAACCTACACCAGACTCTTTTAAACAGATATATTGGTGTCTGAACAGTCACAGACACACTCAATTTTTTTTTTTTTTGGGGGGGGGGGGATACCAAAAGGTTAATAAGACGCGTATTTGGACAGTCTGACTGAGGAAAAAAAAATACAGGATTTAGATGAAAAAAAAGGATTTTTCCTGGCCCCTGAGACCAGAGGATAAGTCTAGCTATTTGACAAGCAGGAGCACACAGGACTGTAATGCAGCGTTTGCTGGTATAACCCATCTCCTATACAGTCTGCCTGCCTGCCTGATATCGGGGATGGATATTAGTCCTGAGAAGGACTGTTTGTTTGATTTGGCAGGCTTTAGAGACCCTACACTACCTATTTTGCAGTATAAATCTCTCCCTAGGTCAGCAGCACTCTCCCTACGCTGTCTGATCTGGAGCGACTGTATCCAAGATGGCGGCGCCCAGTTTTAAATACTCGAGGTGACGCTGTGCGGCCAGCCAATCACTGTAATGCCCACAAACAACATGGCTGCGGCATTACAGTGACTGGCAATCCCTCCATGTTAATTGGCTCTGTAAAGAGCGCCAAACATGCAGGGCGGAGACCCGAGCTCCCGCCCTAGTAACCCGGAAATGCTCGGTGCTCGCCGAACATCCCGAGTAGTGAGATGCTCGGACGAGTACCGAGCAGTGTCGAGCATGCTCGCTCAACACTAATAGACTGTTCAGCTCCCAGAATGGAGACATGGGAGCAGCCAGTCCCGCCCATCTCTGCTTACTGCTTCTAAAAACCTGGACCAATGCTGCCCTATTAAAAAACCCTCTACGCACTAACAGTGCTGGAGCCTGCTTTCAAGATTTCATATCACTGAGGCTAGCCACCAGGGTGACATATATTTCCCGTACAGGACTTTACCACCTGTTTTTTTATACTACTTATATGTAATAAAGACCTATAATTACACCATACAATACAAGGCTCTCCTGAAAAATGTATTTAACCTACACAATAACAGGAACAAAAGAGACAAAAGTGCAATAAAATGTATTTTTATTGAAAGCACATATTGGAAAAATATGAAAAAAAATTAAAAAGTAGATGTTAAAGCAGAGGTGGGCTCCATTTGGGGTGCCTAAATGGTCAGATTAAAAAGTAGATATTAAAGCAGAGGTGGACTCCATTAGGGATGCCTAAATGGTAAAATTAGTTGCTAACATTCAGAATGCATATATTCCCGACCATTCCACACTTTATAAACATATCTAACAAGATTGTACAAAGAGGTAGGTGTCAGAATAGTAAATGTCAAATAACAATATTGTAAAGTTAGCCTGAAGGACTCAAAAACAACATGCTATTTAATAAGTCATATATAAAAGACACCATATTACAAAACAAATCCTCTAGGAATGATGAGACTTGAGTAGTTCCAATGAGAATTATGCATACATAAATGAACCAAAACCTTTTAAATAGATATTAAAGACATGATGTCGGTATAAAGATACATTTATGGGGTATGTCCCATATTGCATGCAATAATCTCACAGGATATACCCATGAGTATAAATAAATCTAGATGGACATATGGAGAAGTAGTAGCTAAGATAAAGCAGAAGTAAAAGAGACAAACCCAATGAGGAAGTCCAGCCAGAAGAACACCCCTGCTGCGCGTTTTGAGTTCAGCTTCTTCCGAGTTTTTGCAGTTACATACTTTACATACAGAAACAATGAAATTGTAGCAAGGCAGGGAACTCAAATTCCGGTGTCTCTCCTGCCTGTCCATTGGCCAGTGTTTTAGAGGCTAATATCTCTTTTTTCAAATATATATAATTGTATAACCAAAATAAATAATTTCTTAGAGTATTTCCAGTTTTACTTTCTTTCTTTCCCAATGAGCACAAAATCTGGTGAGAGATATCTACTGTGAGGGGAGATCTCATTCTATGCAGAATCAGAATGGCAAAGTGCAGCCTTATGCTCAGATCAGGCAGGATTTGACTGTTTTTCTGCTTTCTTTTGAATCACTGGTCCATAGAATACCAGCGGTGAATTAATTCTTTTATTTTTCTTTCTCATAAATTCCCCAAAAGAAAATCACAAACATTGTCATAGAAAATATTAAGAATTTCTCCCAAACCGCTCTTCCCCCCTCCCTTATTGACCATACGTCAGAGTAAAAGAAGCTCTCCATGCAAATTGCAACACATGCAGGAGAGGTGGCAAACTTTATTGTCCATTCAAATTAACATAAAATGTATTTCCTAATGGCACAGGCCCATGATAAATATATACATGAGTGAGGAGGATGCAGCTCCTGGCTTCAAAATGAATCTCTCTCACCTCCAGGGCATCCCCATTTGCTCACCATAAATCTGCAGTCTGGCCGGCACTGACACGAAATATGGAATATCGGAAGTTATATACTTCCAATAATAATGAGACACAGAGTCAGCTAAGGAACAATACACACAATTTTCCCAATCTGTGAGCCCTTCTGGTGAGCAATAATGCAAAAGTACACAGATAACTAACAGCAGTCACTTCATGTCCAGTCTCTAAAGAAAGGTAAATTTGTAATAAAACATATGGTATCACTTGCAAGCTTCTGCAATCAACCCATGAGGAGTTATTGTAGAAGTTAGAGTTTTTAATAAAAATATGAAGTGTGGAGCCCCACCCACGTGAGGTCATCACAAGGGGGGTTTGTGGGCAGGTCCCACTTTGGCATTAAAGACCCAGCTGAAGATGGGTCCATACTCTTGTTGGAAGTTACATATTTATGTGTAGCACGGGTACTATTCGATGGCGGCCATGACTTGGAGTGCTTCCCTCCAGCTAAACTGAATCGTCTCTGCAATCTTTATAGTAAGTTCTTCTTTAATCCCATTTATTTTGTGCAGCTGTATATTCTGTACTGTATTGTCTCCTTTGGTAAAACCTTTTGTATATTTTTCATAAATACTGCCTCTCTTTTGGATTAAAAAAAAAAAATAAATAATAGTCCTGTCCTATTTGCTCAAGAAATCGCAGTGGATCGTCTCTGTGAGTAATCAGGATCATGTGAATCCCTGACAAACATCATAAATTAATTATCCACTGCCAATCAATGTATGCTAATTAAGCAAAATATTTTCTCACCTCCAACCAAGCCTAAACCTTATTTCATACACATTATTTTTCTATATCAGAAATGTAACAAGATGTAAAATTCATCCCACATTAAAAAGCAGGATACAGCTGTTTCTTAAGGGTTAATCAACAAAAGAATGTATAGTAAAGAAGTACGGCACTCCTTGCATTGGTTGGTGCTCGGAGAGAGTCCCAATCCTTACCTATATGGAATAAAGAATTCGGCACTCAAAATAGCAAGTTGTGAAGAAGTTCCTTTCAATAGTGTGGTACAAAATCATTGTCTATTTCACCTCCTGCCATGGCTACGCACTTCAGTGTATGTTTGATAAAGGTCTGCTTGACTGAAGCATAGCTGACTTTTACACTGATTTTGGACCATGCTAGTAAAAGGAACTTCTTCACAACTTGTCATTTTGTGTGCCAAATTTTTTATTCTATAATCCACAAGAGGAGCTTGTAAAAGTGTTAATATTTTAGAGGAGGATGTAGCTACTTTTGTAAAGGGTTAATCCAAGTCTCCCACTACACATACACAGAGTGAATAGAAGCTGTTATACATGTACCTTTGGTGTTACTTTTTCTAATTTCCTCCTTCTCCTCCTGCTGTTCCACAATACACAGGAATCCATCTTACATCTCATCTTACATAATCACTTAAATCATCATCAGCATAATCATCATCATCGTAGATCTTATCTGTGCTTACATGCTGTATTTTCACTGCCTACCCCTCCATACAATGGTATCTTAGAAGCAGGAAGTCTCAAACATCTGTCAAATAGTGAGACAGTGGAGAGTCAACAACAAGGGCAAGAGCTTACAGTACATCACTAAGTCAGACAGGGTTATTTTTTCTAATTATTATAAATACTTGGGAATGGTTTTATATTTCAGCCTCCTATTACTTCATGAAGTTTTCACGAAAGTGATCTTTTCTTTAAGACTATTCCAATGTTTAGCCAACTTCACGTTTGATATTTTGATGGTAGAAGGACGTTCCTTGGCATAGGTTATGTTTCTTTTTAACAAAAAAGTAATGATTTTTTTTTGTTATTTGACTACAGATAACCCTCCACATCCCATTTTGATCTTTCCCAATCAGACCATCCCAGAAGCTACAGACGTTACTCTGAAATGTTCAACAGTCTACACATGTCCATCAGATCCTCCGGATCTGGTGTGGTCTTCTCTTGAAGGAGAAGTCAATGTAATGTGCAGTTATGAAGGTGCTGGAGTTTGGAAAGTGGAATCTAAGCAAGTCATTAATATGTCCAGAAAACATGATGGGATGTCCATTAGCTGCCATGCAAACTATTCTTCAGGAACAAAGTCGCAAGTCATGAGAGGGAACCTGAGCATCATCTGTAAGTCGAAATTGAAAAACATGTTAAAAGTGATCTGCAATTGATGTACCAATGAAGCAGATCATGGGGCCCCTGGAGAGGGGAGGGCAAATCGTGTTGACTAAATCCCCATTTTTAATGAGCTCTTAATTGACTAACTTCTAGTAAAGTCATTGGATGCTCATTGGAAAATTTCAAGTTGCACCGTTGTAAAATTGCTGAATTTGTCAAGGTGTCATGTTAATTGAGTGTCTTTATTACATTAGCCCATCTACCCAAAGTTTAGCCTTAAAGCCATTAAGAAATCTGCTCGGCTCCTCCTGCTCTCACGTCTCCCTCAGATACGATTCAATGCACAACATGAGAAGTTCCTTTTAAATGTTTTTTCTAATTAGATAATATACCTTTTTTATGGAAGCTGGTGGATCTAGTTGGATGGATCAAGTGGTGATGGAAATTTTGGCCTATCAGACGTTACCCCAACTGTGAGTGAAATGCAGTATTACATGGTAATCGAAGTTAAAAAGGACTTGTTACCAAGTCAAAAATGGACAATTTTTCCTCTTATTTTCTTCATTATTACCATGCCCCTTTGGTAAAGAGTTGACAGTAAAAATTGCACTAACTCTATGTCGAATTAAAAAGCAAGCTAACTGAATACTCTGGGGAGCAGCGAGAATAAAATGAAAGCACAAAAGCACATTTGACCCGGTGACACATCCTATTTAAAGTAAAAATTGGGTTTGTTGCTTTTAACCATCCAATCATATTATCCTATTTTGTTAGCTAAAAACCTTTGTAGATTCCAAACCTTGTAATCTTGTGATAGACAAAGAGGCCGGGATAGTCTGCAGAAGTGTGCAGAGGTTACAAGGTCACTTTTGTTTTACCAAACTTTGTATAAAAATAAAAGTACAAATTTAATCAAAAAAACTTTATAATATCCTATCAATTAAATATGTTTCTTTTTCTCCACTCATAAGCCACTTCCCCCACCTTCTGAATTTATTATTGAACCTGAAAAACTATTTAAATAGTTCTTGCCTAAGACTAGGAAGACTGCGGGTTTCCGAAGGGATTAGATTTCCCTATACTGAAGTCAAGAAAGAATCGATGAAAAAGTAGAATGGATGAATGAATGCTTCTTTTAGTGTTATATATCATCTTAAAGCTGGATGCACAGCTACACGGTTCAGTATTGCATTCTAATTGTCTCCTTGCTTCTACATTTGAGAGAGAGATAAAGAAAGACAGGAGAGCCAGAATTACTCATGTCTGTGTGCTGTGTCTGGGAGATAGCATAGCCTCTTGTCACCACACACTAGCTCAGAGATAAGTGAAAATTAGAGATAAAGTCTACAGAGGAGAAAACAGAATAAGTGAACAGATAGTCAGATATAGTGTTATTTGTCATCTACAAGTCACCTGTATGTATTCTGGAGGAAATCTGGGTGTTGTAAAGACTTACAATATATCCTCCCCCTGATGAAATAATGAGGGCTGAAAATAATTCATGTATATTTTTCCATATCTTTTGATATCTTGTATTATTTTACACATCCATTGTGTATTAACTTATTTATTCTCACTATAAAACTCATGACACTCTCTATAATTCATACAATCTTTTTAACCCCTTAACATAAAATGACCTATAGTCACTTCAGCATTAGGTTATGAAGGTGAATCAGGAGCTAAACTAACTTTACAAGTGGTAAATTGTGCCTAAAAGCAGCGAATGGAGATGAGTTTTGATTGCTGCTGCCAACTGTTAATATGCTGCTGTCAATATCCTTTTTTTTGCTTATATGGTAGGATTGCCAGTGCTTGTGTGCATTAGATCCCATTGGTCCCTCATTGTGCCATTGTTTGGTACCAAAGGAGACAGTCATTTTAACTATATACTATGGTATTGCAGTATATGGTTTAAGCAATGAAGCTATCAAAGGTTCAAAACCCCGAAGAGGACAAAAATGTTATAAAAAATGTGAAAAAAATTGTAAATTAAAAAAATACAGTACAGACCAAAGGTTTGGACACACCATCTCATGTAAAGATTTGTCTGTATTTTCATGACTTTGAAAATTGTACATTCACACTGAAGGCATCAAAACTATGAAATAACACATGTGGAATTATATACTTAACAAAAAAGTGTGAAACAACTGAAAATAAGTCTTATATTCTAGGTTTTTCAATGTAGCCACCTTTTGCTTTGATGACTGCTTTGCACACTCTTGGCATTCTCTTGATGAGCTTCAACAGGTAGTCACTGGAAATGGTTTTCACTTCACAGGTGTGCCCTGTCAGGTTTAATAAGTGGGATTTCTTGCCTTATAAATGGGGTTGGGACCATCAGTTGTGTTGTGCAGAAGTCAGGTGGATACACAGCTGATAGTCCTACTGAATAGACTGTTAGAATTTGTATTATGGCAAGAAAAAAGCAGCTAAGTAAAGAAAAACAAGTGGCCATCATTGCTTTAAGAAATTAATGTCAGTCAGTCCGAAAAATTGGGCAAACTTTGAAAGAGTCCCCAAGTGCAGTTGCAAAAACCATCAAGAGCTACAAAGAAACTGGCTCACATGAGGACCACCCCAGGAAAGGAAGACCAAGAGTCACCTCTGCTTCTGCGGATAAGTTTATCTGAGTCATCAGCCTCAGAAATTGCAGGTTAACAGCAGCTCAGATTAGAGACCAGGATAATGCCACACAGAGTTCTAGCAGCAGACACATCTCTACAACAACTGTTAAGAGGAGACTTTGTGCAACAGGCCTTCATGGTAAAATAGCTGCTAGGAAACCACTGCTAAGGACATGCAACAAGCAGAAGAGACTTGTTTGGGCTAAAGAACACAAGGAATGGACCTTAGACCAGTGGAAATCTGTGCTTTGGTCTGATGAGTACAAATTTGAGATCTTTGGTTCCAACCACCATGTCTTTGTGCGACGCAGTAAAGGTGAATGGATGGACTCAATATGCCTGGTTCCCACCGTGAAGCATGGAGGAGGTGTGATGGTGTGGGGGTGCTTTGCTGGTGACACTGTTGGGGATTTATTCAAAATTGAAGGCATACTGAACCAACATGGCTACCACAGCATTTTACCGCGGCATGCTATTCCATCCGGTTTGCGTTTGGTTGGACCATCATTTATTTTTCAACAGGACAATGACCCCAAACACACCTCTAGGCTGTGTAAGGGCTATTTGATCAAGAAGGAGAGTGATGGGGTGCTACGCCAGATGACCTGGCCTCCACGGTCACCAGACCTGAACCCAATCGAGATGGTTTGGGGTGAGCTGGACCGCAGAGTGAAGGCAAAAGGGCCAGCAAGTCCTAAGCATCTCTGGGAACTCCTTCAAGATTGTTGGAAGACCATTTCCGGTGTCTACCTCTTGAAGCTCATCAAGAGAATGGCAAGAGTGTGCAAAGCAGTCCTCAAGCAAAAGGTGGCTACTTTGAAGAACCTAGAATATAAGACATATTTTCAGTAGAGATGAGCGGTGTTCGAATCGAACTGTTCGCCAATCTCAAATTCGAGCTGTTTTGGGCGGTGTTCGAGCCGTTCGAGGAACCCGAACGATTTGAAAAAAATCCGGCTGTTCGAGGTTATGTTCGATAACTGTTCGTGCACCCGAATCGTAACTGGATTTTTCACAGTAATGCTGATAATCAATGTTTTTACACAGTTTGAGTGTACAGCGGGGCGGGGGGAGGGGCATGGGATGGATCTCTGCAGAAATAATGAAGATCTCCATTTTTTTTTCTCTTTCCCACATTTACAGTGGGGAGGTGCAATCTGTCAGCCTATCAGTAGCGCACACACGGAGCGAAGTGCTTTTTTTTACACAAGCAAGGGCATGTGTCATTGGCTGTGTATGTCACATGTCCTTGCCCTATAAGACCCAGCCATTTTCCCCGTCGCCACCATTTTCTCACTGCTGCTGCTGAGTGTTAGACGGCACTGCTGCTGCTGATAGTGCTATATTGTGTAACAGAATTGCAAGCGAATTTTCTCTTAAATAGACAGAAAGGTTTAGGGAGTAGGGATTAGTTTGTAATTGCAGCCCTTTTGAGGGCTAGGTTACAGCAGTTCCTATCACTTTTAGCAGGCAGGTCTGTGCTCTTAAATCGACAGATAGGTTGGGAGTAGTGACTAGTTGTAATCCAGCCCTTTTGCGGGCTAGGTTACATCAGTTCTTTTCACTTTTTGCCAGGCAGGTCTGTTTTAGTGCTGTGCAAGTGTTTTTCAAAGCATTTGGCTAAATCTAGCTAAGCAAATCCTTTTGGGCCTCTTGCAGTGTGTGTTAGTCAGTGGAGTAGCAGATCTGTGTTGCAAGATATACCACCTGTGTATGTAATACAAATTTTTTACTGCACCTAGCCAAGTAAAACCTTTAGGTCCTGTAGCAGTGTGTGGTACTCAATCTATTAGGCCATCTATACCAAGCTCCACCAGCTTTGAAATTAATAATAATTTTTAGCTGCATCTAGACCGGAAAATAATTTTGGGCATAGTAGCAGTGTGTGTCACTCATTGTATTAGACCATCTATACCAAGCTCCACCAGATTTAATAATAATTCTTAGCTACATCTTGCCTGTAAAATAATTTTGGGCATATTAGCAGTGTGTGGTATTCATTCTATTAGGCCATCTATACTAAGCTCCACCAGCTTTCAAATTACTAATAATTTTTAGCTGCATCTTGCCTGGAAAATAATTTTGGGCATAGAAGCAGTGTATGGCACTCATTGTATTAGGCCATCTAAACCAAGCTCCACCAGCTTTCAAATTAATAATATTTTTTAGCGCATCTTGCCTGTAAAATAATTTTGGGCATGTTAGCAGTGTGTGGTACTCATTCTATTAGGCCATCTATACTAAGCTCCACCAGCTTTCAATTTACTAATAATTTTTAGCTGCATCTTGCCTGGAAAATAATTTTAGGCATAGTAGCAGTCTGTGGTACTCATTGTACTAGGCCATCTATACCAAGCTCCACCAGCTTTCAAATTAATAATAATTTTTAGAGCATCTTGCCTGTAAAATAATTTTGGGCAGATTAGCAGTGTGTGGTACTCATTCTATTAGGCCATCTATACTAAGCTACACCAGCTTTCAATTTACTAATAATTTTTAGCTGCATCTTGCCTGGAAAATAATTCTTGGCATAGTAGCAGTCTGTGGTACTCATTGTATTAGGCCATCTATACCAAGCTCCACCAGCTTTGAAATTAATAATAATTTTTAGCTGCATCTTGCCTGTAGAATAATTTTGGGCATATTAGCAGTGTGTGGTACTCATTCTATTAGGCCATTTTTACTAAGCTCCACCAGCTTTCAAATTACTAATAATTTTTAGCTGCATCTTGCCTGTAAAATTATTTTGGGCATAGTATCAGTTTGTGGAACCCATTGTATGAGGCCATCTATACCAAGCTCCAGCAGCTTTGAAATTACTAATAATTTTTAGCTGCATCTTGCCTGGAAAATAATTTTGGGCATATTAGCAGTGTGTCATACTCAATCTATTAGGCCATCTAAACTAAGCTCCACCAGCTTTCAAATTACTAATAATTTTTCGCTGCCTCTTGCCTGGAAAATAATTTTGGACATAGTAGCAGTGTCTGGTACTCGTTGTATTAGGCCATCTATCCCAAGCTCCACCAGCTTTGAAATTAATAAGAATTTTTAGCTGCATCTTGCCTGTAAAATAATTTTGGGCATATTAGCAGTGTGTGGTACTCATTCAATAGGCCATCTATACTAAGCTCCACCAGCTTTCAAATTACTAATAATTTTTAGCTGCATCTTGCCTGGAAAATAATTTTGGGCATAGTAGCAGTGTGTGGTACACATTGTATCAGGCCATCTATACCAAGCTCCACCAGCTTTGAAATTAATAATAATTTTTAGCTGCATCTTGCCTGTAAAATAATTTTGGGCATATTAGCAGTGTGTGGTACTCATTCAATAGGCCATCTATACTAAGCTCCACCAGCTTTCAAATTACTAATAATTTTTAGCTGCATCTTGCCTGGAAAATAATTTTGGGCATAGTAGCAGTGTGTGGTACACATTGTATCAGGCCATCTATACCAAGCTCCACCAGCTTTGAAATTAATAATAATTTTTAGCTGCATCTTGCCTGGAAAATAATTTTGGCCATATTAGCAGTGTGTGGTACTCATTGTATTAGGCTATCTATACTAAGCTCCACCAGCTTTCAAATTACTAATATTTTTTAGCTGCATCTTGCCTGTAAAATAATTTTGGGCATATTAGCAGTGTGTGGTACTCATTCTATTAGGCCATCTATACTAAGCTCCACCAGCTTTCAATTTACTAATAATTTTTAGCTGCATCTTGCCTGGAAAATAATTTTAGGCATAGTAGCAGTCTGTGGTACTCATTGTACTAGGCCATCTATACCAAGCTCCACCAGCTTTCAAATTAATAATAATTTTTAGTGCATCTTGCCTGTAAAATAATTTTGGGCATATTAGCAGTGTGTGGTACTCATTCTATTAGGCCATCTATACTAAGCTACACCAGCTTTCAATTTACTAATAATTTTTAGCTGCATCTTGTCTGGAAAATAATTCTTGGCATAGTAGCAGTCTGTGGTACTCATTGTATCAGACCATCTATACCAAGCTCCACCAGCTTTGAAATTAATAATAATTTTTAGCTGCATCTTGCCTGTAGAATAATTTTGGGCATATTAGCAGTGTGTGGTACTCATTCTATTAGGCCATTTTTACTAAGCTCCACCAGATTTCAAATTACTAATAATTTTTAGCTGCATCTTGCCTGGAAAATAATTTTGGGCATAGTAGCAGTGTGTTGTACTCATTGTATTAGGCCATCTATACCAAGCTCCACCAGCTTTGAAATTAATAATAATTTTTAGCTGCATCTTGCCTGTAAAATAATTTTGGGCATATTAGCAGTGTGTGGTACTCATTCTATTAGGCCATCTATACTAAGCTCCACCAGCTTTCAAATTACTAATAATTTTAAGCTTCATCTTACCTGGAAAATAATTTTGGGCATAGTAGCAGTGTGTGGTACTCAATGTATTAGGTCATCTATACCAAGCTCCACCAGCTTTGAAATTAATAATAATTTTTAGCTGCATCTAGCCCGGAAAATAATTTTGGGCATAGTAGCAGTGTGTGTCACTCATTGTATTAGACCATCTATACCAAGCTCCACCAGATTTAATAATAATTCTTAGCTACATCTTGCCTGTAAAATAATTTTGGGCATATTAGCAGTGTGTGGTATTCATTCTATTAGGCCATCTATACTAAGCTCCACCAGCTTTCAAATTACTAATAATTTTTAGCTGCATCTTGCCTGGAAAATAATTTTGGGCATAGAAGCAGTGTATGGCACTCATTGTATTAGGCCATCTATACCAAGCTCCACCAGCTTTCAAATTAATAATATTTTTTAGCGCATCTTGCCTGTAAAATAATTTTGGGCATATTAGCAGTGTGTGGTACTCATTCTATTAGGTCATCTATACTAAGCTCCACCAGCTTTCAATTTACTAATAATTTTTAGCTGCATCTTGCCTGGAAAATAATTTTAGGCATAGTAGCAGTCTGTGGTACTCATTGTACTAGGCCATCTATACCAAGCTCCACCAGCTTTCAAATTAATAATAATTTTTAGTGCATCTTGCCTGTAAAATAATTTTGGGCATATTAGCAGTGTGTGGTACTCATTCTATTAGGCCATCTATACTAAGCTACACCAGCTTTCAATTTACTAATAATTTTTAGCTGCATCTTGCCTGGAAAATAATTCTTGGCATAGTAGCAGTCTGTGGTACTCATTGTATTAGGCCATCTATACCAAGCTCCACCAGCTTTGAAATTAATAATAATTTTTAGCTGCATCTTGCCTGTAGAATAATTTTGGGCATATTAGCAGTGTGTGGTACTCATTCTATTAGGCCATTTTTACTAAGCTCCACCAGCTTTCAAATTACTAATAATTTTTAGCTGCATCTTGCCTGTAAAATTATTTTGGGCATAGTATCAGTTTGTGGAACCCATTGTATGAGGCCATCTATACCAAGCTCCAGCAGCTTTGAAATTACTAATAATTTTTAGCTGCATCTTGCCTGGAAAATAATTTTGGGCATATTAGCAGTGTGTCATACTCAATCTATTAGGCCATCTAAACTAAGCTCCACCAGCTTTCAAATTACTAATAATTTTTAGCTGCCTCTTGCCTGGAAAATAATTTTGGGCATAGTAGCAGTGTCTGGTACTCGTTGTATTAGGCCATCTATCCCAAGCTCCACCAGCTTTGAAATTAATAAGAATTTTTAGCTGCATCTTGCCTGTAAAATAATTTTGGGCATATTAGCAGTGTGTGGTACTCATTCAATAGGCCATCTATACTAAGCTCCACCAGCTTTCAAATTACTATTAATTTTTAGCTGCATCTTGCCTGGAAAATAATTTTGGGCATAGTAGCAGTGTGTGGTACACATTGTATCAGGCCATCTATACCAAGCTCCACCAGCTTTGAAATTAATAATAATTTTTAGCTGCATCTTGCCTGTAAAATAATTTTGGGCATATTAGCAGTGTGTGGTACTCATTCAATAGGCCATCTATACTAAGCTCCACCAGCTTTCAAATTACTAGTAATTTTTAGCTGCATCTTGCCTGGAATATAATTTTGGGCATTTTAGCAGTGTGTGGTACTCATTCTATTAGGCCATCTATACTAAGCTACACCAGCTTTCAATTTACTAATAATTTTTAGCTGCATCTTGCCTGGAAAATAATTCTTGGCATAGTAGCAGTCTGTGGTACTCATTGTATTAGGCCATCTTTACCAAGCTCCACCAGCTTTGAAATTAATAATAATTTTTAGCTGCATCTTGCCTGTAGAATAATTTTGGGCATATTAGCAGTGTGTGGTACTCATTCTATTAGGCCATTTTTACTAAGCTCCACCAGCTTTCAAATTACTAATAATTTTTAGCTGCATCTTGCCTGTAAAATTATTTTGGGCATAGTATCAGTTTGTGGAACCCATTGTATGAGGCCATCTATACCAAGCTCCAGCAGCTTTGAAATTACTAATAATTTTTAGCTGCATCTTGCCTGGAAAATAATTTTGGGCATATTAGCAGTGTGTCATACTCAATCTATTAGGCCATCTAAACTAAGCTCCACCAGCTTTCAAATTACTAATAATTTTTAGCTGCCTCTTGCCTGGAAAATAATTTTGGGCATAGTAGCAGTGTCTGGTACTCGTTGTATTAGGCCATCTATCCCAAGCTCCACCAGCTTTGAAATTAATAAGAATTTTTAGCTGCATCTTGCCTGTAAAATAATTTTGGGCATATTAGCAGTGTGTGGTACTCATTCAATAGGCCATCTATACTAAGCTCCACCAGCTTTCAAATTACTATTAATTTTTAGCTGCATCTTGCCTGGAAAATAATTTTGGGCATAGTAGCAGTGTGTGGTACACATTGTATCAGGCCATCTATACCAAGCTCCACCAGCTTTGAAATTAATAATAATTTTTAGCTGCATCTTGCCTGTAAAATAATTTTGGGCATATTAGCAGTGTGTGGTACTCATTCAATAGGCCATCTATACTAAGCTCCACCAGCTTTCAAATTACTAGTAATTTTTAGCTGCATCTTGCCTGGAATATAATTTTGGGCATTTTAGCAGTGTGTGGTACTCATTCTATTAGGCCATCTATACTAAGCTCCACCAGCTTTCAAATTACTAATATTTTTTAGCTGCATCTTACCTGGAAAATAATTTTGGGCATAGTAGCAGTGTGTGGTACTCATTGTATTAGGCCATCTATACCAAGCTCCACCAGCTTTGAAATTAATAATAATTTTTAGCTGCATTTTGCCTGTAAAATAATTTTGGGCATATTAGCAGTGTGTGGTACTCATTCTATTAGGCCAACTATACTAAGCTCCACCAGCTTTCAAATTACTAATAATTTTAAGCTTCATCTTACCTGGAAAATAATTTTGGGAATAGTAGCAGTGTGTGGTACTCAATGTATTAGGTCATCTATACCAATCTCCACCAGCTTTGAAATTAATAATATTTTTTAGCTGCATCTTGCCTGGAAAATAATTTTGGCCATATTAGCAGTGTGTGGTACTCATTGTATTAGGCCATCTATACTAAGCTCCACCAGCTTTCAAATTACTAATATTTTTTAGCTGCATCTTGCCTGTAAAATAATTTTGGGCATATTAGCAGTGTGTGGTACTCATTCTATTAGGCCATCTATACTAAGCTCCACCAGCTTTCAATTTACTAATAATTTTTAGCTGCATCTTGCCTGGAAAATAATTTTAGGCATAGTAGCAGTCTGTGGTACTCATTGTACTAGGCCATCTATACCAAGCTCCACCAGCTTTGAAATTAATAATAATTTTTAGCTGCATCTTGCCTGTAAAATAATTTTGGGCATATTAGCAGTGTGTGGTACTCATTCTATTAGGCCATCTATACTAAGCTACACCAGCTTTCAATTTACTAATAATTTTTAGCTGCATCTTGCCTGGAAAATAATTCTTGGCATAGTAGCAGTCTGTGGTACTCATTGTATTAGGCCATCTATACCAAGCTCCACCAGCTTTGAAATTAATAATAATTTTTAGCTGCATCTTGCCTGTAGAATAATTTTGGGCATATTAGCAGTGTGTGGTACTCATTCTATTAGGCCATTTTTACTAAGCTCCACCAGCTTTCAAATTACTAATAATTTTTAGCTGCATCTTGCCTGGAAAATAATTTTGGGCATAGTAGCAGTGTGTGGTACTCATTGTATTAGGCCATCTATACCAAGCTCCACCAGCTTTGAAATTAATAATAATTTTTAGCTGCATCTTGCCTGTAAAATAATTTTGGGCATATTAGCAGTGTGTGGTACTCATTCTATTAGGCCATCTATACTAAGCTCCACCAGCTTTCAAATTACTAATAATTTTAAGCTTCATCTTACCTGGAAAATAATTTTGGGCATAGTAGCAGTGTGTGGTACTCAATGTATTAGGTGATCTATACCAAGCTCCACCAGCTTTGAAATTAATAATAATTTTTAGCTGCATCTAGACCGGAAAATAATTTTGGGCATAGTAGAAGTGTGTGTCACTCATTGTATTAGACCATCTATACCAAGCTCCACCAGATTTAATAATAATTCTTAGCTACATCTTGCCTGTAAAATAATTTTGGGCATATTAGCAGTGTGTGGCATTCATTCTATTAGGCCATCTATACTAAGCTCCACCAGCTTTCAAATTACTAATAATTTTTAGCTGCATCTTGCCTGGAAAATAATTTTGGGCATAGAAGCAGTGTATGGCACTCATTGTATTAGGCCATCTATACCAAGCTCCACCAGCTTTCAAATTAATAATATTTTTTAGCGCATCTTGCCTGTAAAATAATTTTGGGCATATTAGCAGTGTGTGGTACTCATTCTATTAGGCCATCTATACTAAGCTCCACCAGCTTTCAATTTACTAATAATTTTTAGCTGCATCTTGCCTGGAAAATAATTTTAGGCATAGTAGCAGTCTGTGGTACTCATTGTACTAGGCCATCTATACCAAGCTCCACCAGCTTTCAAATTAATAATAATTTTTAGTGCATCTTGCCTGTAAAATAATTTTGGGCATATTAGCAGTGTGTGGTACTCATTCTATTAGGCCATCTATACTAAGCTACACCAGCTTTCAATTTACTAATAATTTTTAGCTGCATCTTGCCTGGAAAATAATTCTTGGCATAGTAGCAGTCTGTGGTACTCATTGTATTAGGCCATCTATACCAAGCTCCACTAGCTTTGAAATTAATAATAATTTTTAGCTGCATCATGCCTGTAGAATAATTTTGGGCATATTAGCAATGTGTGGTACTCATTCTATTAGGCCATTTTTACTAAGCTCCACCAGCTTTCAAATTACTAATAATTTTTAGCTGCATCTTGCCTGTAATATTATTTTGGGCATAGTATCAGTTTGTGGAACCCATTGTATGAGGCCATCTATACCAAGCTCCAGCAGCTTTGAAATTACTAATAATTTTTAGCTGCATCTTGCCTGGAAAATAATTTTGGGCATATTAGCAGTGTGTCATACTCAATCTATTAGGCCATCTAAACTAAGCTCCACCAGCTTTTAAATTACTAATAATTTTTAGCAGCCTCTTGCCTGGAAAATAATTTTGGGCATAGTAGCAGTGTCTGGTACTCGTTGTATTAGGCCATCTATCCCAAGCTCCACCAGCTTTGAAATTAATAAGAATTTTTAGCTGCATCTTGCCTGTAAAATAATTTTGGGCATATTAGCAGTGTGTGGTACTCATTCAATAGGCCATCTATACTAAGCTCCACCAGCTTTGAAATTAATAATAATTTTTAGCTGCATCTTGCCTGTAAAATAATTTTGGGCATATTAGCAGTGTGTGGTACTCATTCAATAGGCCATCTATACTAAGCTCCACCAGCTTTCAAATTACTAGTAATTTTTAGCTGCATCTTGCCTGGAATATAATTTTGGGCATTTTAGCAGTGTGTGGTACTCATTCTATTAGGCCATCTATACTA
Organism: Phyllobates terribilis; assembly: GCF_046119375.1. Classification (NCBI taxonomy): domain Eukaryota; kingdom Metazoa; phylum Chordata; class Amphibia; order Anura; family Dendrobatidae; genus Phyllobates; species Phyllobates terribilis. The sequence continues at coordinate 37,906,549 of NW_027362772.1, read as the reverse complement.
AGCTCCACCAGCTTTCAAATTACTAATATTTTTTAGCTGCATCTTGCCTGGAAAATAATTTTGGGCATAGTAGCAGTGTGTGGTACTCATTGTATTAGGCCATCTATACCAAGCTCCACCAGCTTTGAAATTAATAATAATTTTTAGCTGCATCTTGCCTGTAAAATAATTTTGGGCATATTAGCAGTGTGTGGTACTCATTCTATTAGGCCATCTATACTAAGCTCCACCAGCTTTCAAATTACTAATAATTTTAAGCTTCATCTTACCTGGAAAATAATTTTGGGCATAGTAGCAGTGTGTGGTACTCAATGTATTAGGTCATCTATACCAAGCTCCACCAGCTTTGAAATTAATAATAATTTTTAGCTGCATCTTGCCTGGAAAATAATTTTGGCCATATTAGCAGTGTGTGGTACTCATTGTATTAGGCCATCTATACTAAGCTCCACCAGCTTTCAAATTACTAATATTTTTTAGCTGCATCTTGCCTGGAAAATAATTTTGAGCATAGTAGCAGTCTGTGGTACTCATTGTATTAGGCCATCTATACCAAGCTCCACCAGCTTTGAAATTAATAATAATTTTTAGCTGCATCTTGCCTGTAAAATAATTTTGGGAATATTAGCAGTGTGTGGTACTCATTCTGTTAGGCCATCTATACTAAGCTCCACCAGCTTTCAAATTACTACTAATTTTTAGCTGACTCTTGCCTGGAAAATAATTTTGGGCATAGTAGAAGTGTGTGGTACTCGTTGTATTAGGCCATCTATCCCAAGCTCCACCAGCTTTGAAATTAATAAGAATTTTTAGCTGCATCTTGCCTGTAAAATAATTTTGGGCATATTAGCAGTGTGTGGTACTCATTCAATAGGACATCTATACTAAGCTCCACCAGCTTTCAAATTACTAGTAATTTTTAGCTGCATCTTGCCTGGAATATAATTTTGGGCATTTTAGCAGTGTGTGGTACTCATTCTATTAGGCCATCTATACTAAGCTCCACCAGCTTTCAAATTACTAATATTTTTTAGCTGCGTCTTGCCTGGAAAATAATTTTGGGCATAGTAGCAGTGTGTGGTACTCATTGTATTAGGCCATCTATACCAAGCTCCACCAGCTTTGAAATTAATAATAATTTTTAGCTGCATCTTGCCTGTAAAATATTTTTGGGCATATTAGCAGTGTGTGGTACTCATTGTATTAGGCCATCTATACTAAGCTCCACCAGCTTTCAAATTACTAATAATTTTTAGCTGCATCTTTTCTGGAAAATAATCTTGGGCATAGTAGCAGTGTGTCGTACTCATTGTATTACGCCATCTATACCAAGCTCCACCAGCTTTGAAATTAATAATTATTTTTAGCTGCATCTAGCCTGGAAAATAATTTTGGGCTTAGTAGCAGTGTGTGGTACTCATTGTATTAGGCCATCTATACCAAGCTCCACCAGCTTTGAAATTAATAGTACTAATTAGCTTCATCCAGCCCGGAAATTAATTTTTCTTCCCAATAGTGGTAGCAATAGAAATATGGGGCGTGCGCCTGGCTAACAAAAATATACGCTTCATAACAGAAAACACCAGCTTAGCGCACTGCATTAATAAGATGACATCATCGTCTCTCCCAGTGCTAGGCCTACTACGCCGGCTAGCATTCATGTGCCTAAAACACAATGTGTGGGTCCGCGCTAGCCACGATGCTGAGGGGTCTAAAGTTGCTGTTAACGCTTTATCACAATTCAATTGGCAGATTTTCACAGAGCTCCTCCCCAACGCCCACCCATCGGGCAACAGTTGCCCACCCTCACTATGGGATCTAGTGGCGAATAGTTGATGCCATTAATCAGAGCGTCAGTTGCCCCGTCGACGGGGCAAGCATACGGTAAGGCATGAGAAGAGTGGACATGACTAGTAGCAGGCAGACGGGTTGACCAATGTGAACAAGCCAGATTACAAGTCACCATAGAATTTCTCCACCAGCTAATAATGAGGGGCATATCAGGGGCGTCAGCGCAGCGGTGTCTGACTGGAGTTGCATTTCACTTCCAACTACTGAATTGGGGAGATGTGACAAAGAGATTCATCATCAGACAATCCATAAAAGGGTGGAAAAGGGGTCAGCCAAGTCAGGAGTGTAGACGTCCCGTTCCGTGTCACTAAAACTGATTTCTCACATCATATCCCTAACACCATTAACGTGACACTCAAAATTTGAAGCAACACTACTGTCTACTGCATTTGCGATCGCCTTCTTCGGGGCGCTATGCATAAGCGAATTAGTCCCTCAATCCAAAATTTGCACCAGTGGAGGCTTATTACACCAGGACGTAGTCATAGCCAATAATGCAATACGTCTACGCATACGCCAATCGAAAACGGTTCCAGCGGGCAGGGGCACTTGGGTACTTCTACAACCCACAAACGGTACACTTAGTCAGGTAACAATAGCAAAATCATTAACCATCAGATCACAAAGTAATTTCTTCCTATCACACATTGATGGAATGCCATTATCAAGATACCAGTTCCAAGCTATATTTAATAAATGCATAACATCGGCAGGGAGCCACCCCAAAGATTATGGGACACACTCATTCCGCATAGGCGCGGCCACGAAAGCAGCAAGAGCAGGACTGTCACAAACGGAAGTTCAGAGGATAGGGAGATGGCGATCCACGTGTTTGGCGAGATACATAAGATCGGACATGTTATCCTAACGTGGTTTGTTTCTTTTACAGGTGATGCTAAGCCAACAGTGTGGGTGATAGGCCACTCGTATATATATTGGGCAGAAAAAAGGGCGAAAGTCCGCCCAGGCGGGGGAAATTAGAGTTTCATAACACATATTTCAACTGGAGAGGTATTAGAGGTCTGCTATGGCCACAGGTACTTGTTGGAGAGTTACACTTGTTGGCCAACTTGCCGGTGTGGAGACCCAGGGCATGCTGCAGCTGAATTATTTTAGAAATAATATGCCTTTCTAATGGAATGAGTATAAAGAGTTAATAAAGCTGTGACCAATCCTCACCCATCCAGTTGTAAGAGTTACATTATTGTATTGTCAAGGGCGCTAGGGGGGCTGAGCATCTGGGTTTGGTGGGGGTCCCCACAGTCTGCCTAGGCTAGATGCATTTAAAAATTCTTATTAAATACACAGGCGGCGCAGCTTGCTTTGCAGCAGGGCTTCTACGCCAAAGTGTTGCCTAGGCTAGATGCAGTTAAAAATTCTACGCTGACTAGCAGACACTGAAGCTTTGGAGCAGACCTCTGAGTAAACAACTCTTCAGTCTCAACCATCTGTGTTACCGGAAGCCATAGTGTATATAGTTTCTTACAGTTAAAAGGGGTGGGGGAGCGACCCAACCCACCTGGAATTGACGATGCCAACGTCACGTAAAACACAGCAAGGGGACTCCAAAAAGAGTTTCCATTTTTTCCAAAAATTGTGGCACAGACACCACTTAAGTGGCATCAATTGCCCCAGAGTTGATTAAAACGATTGGTGAGGTGATTTTACCAAATCCTCAAGCTTTTAGTCTCCCCAGGATGACACAGGGGTAGAAAAGTCCTTGCGGATCCATGATTTGTTCATCTTTATGAACGTGAGTCTGTCTACATTCTCAGTGGACAGCCGCGTGCACTTATCTGTCAGCACACCACGAGCAGCGCTGAACACACATTCCGAGAGAACGCAGGCTGCAGGGCATGACAAGATCTCCAAGGCGTGAGTGGCGAGCTCCGGACATTTTTCCAGATTGGTATTCCAAAATGAGCAAGGGTCCAGTGACACAGTCATGGCTTCGATGTTCACTTGGAGATACTCCTGTACCATGCTCTCTAGGCGTTGACTATTTGTCAGACTTCTTGTCTCCTGTGGTCTTGCAAAGGATGGTCTAAAAAAGTGGTGAAATGATTCCACAAAATTGCTGTTACCAGCAGATACTGTGTTACTGTTATGGTTTGAGTGATGAAGACTCGACAGTCCCACGGTTTGCAAGTTAGAACTGTGAGATTCACTACGTGCACCACTGGTGTTTTGTGGAAAAGCACATGTAAGATTCTGCAACAGCCTCTGCTGATACTCCTGCATGCGTGAATCCCTTTCTATGGCAGGAATTATTTCGGCAAATTTACTTTTGTACCGGGGATCTAAGAGTGTGGCAACCCAGTAGTCCGGATTACTTCGAATTCTGACAATCCAAGGGTCATGTTGCAGGTAGTGCAGCAAGAAAGCACTCATGTGTCTTGTGCATCCAGGAGGACCAAGTACTTGTTGTGTTGGTAGCGAGGTAAGAATCATGCTTCCTTCCTCTGCCCTCTCCCCCAAACCTCACACAACAGAAATGTGATGAAGGACTCCCTCATCTGATGAGTCTTACATGTCCATCGCCAGTTCGTCCTCCACTTCTTCCTCGGCTCCTGCACCTTCCTCAACAGTTTGTCTGCTACCATGCACCCTGGTTAATCCCTCCCCCCCACCCTCCCATGCCTGCCGCCTTGGTGCTGCCGACCGTCTGGACCTTGGAGATGTTATCCCTTCCGCATACGACTCCTCCTCTACTTCCTCCACCTCCTCTTGTCCCACCACCTGACTCTGAATTCGGTTTAACGTGTGCTCCAGCATGTAAATCACCGGAATAGTCATGCTGATAATGGCATCGTCAGCACTAAACATCTTCGTCGCCATTTCAAAACTGTGCTGAAGGATGTGTGGCGCCCCTGAGGGTTCAGTCGCCACAGAGGTTCTGCATCTCACCCAGAGGTGTGGTATCTCACCCTCAGGTAAGGAAGGAGTATGGCTCGGGACCCTAACACCTGCATCCAACACATACCCGCAGTGGGGGTAGGGCGAGATTGCTCCTAAGGGAGAGCACAGTCCCAGGTCCCTAGCTGGCGGAAGGGTCCTATGTAGTTGGTGTGGGTGGAGAAAGCAGCTTAGGGGAGCACATGACAGGGAGAGTATAAATAGGAAGCAATCTTAGAAAGAGCAAGCCAGTCAGAGGAGGAGAAGTGACAGGAGCAGAGGCTCTGCATGATCTCTGCTCCGGAGGCGGGCCTAGCCTGGGAGGCCCAGGACTGAAGGAGAGAAGAGAGGAGTGGGAGCAGGAAGGCTCCAGGAACCGAAGGGACCCTAGGGGTATGGGCCGTGCAGAAGGCCACCGTTACGCCCGCTGCTACCAGGAAGAATAGGGGTCAGGCCAGATAAGGGGAACCGGTCCCTCAACTAGCGGACAAACAGCAAGGCTCAACTAGAAACCGGAGGCTGCAGAATTTCATGTACTGCAGGCCAAAGTCCACACCAGTCTCACTAAGAAGGTATCCACATAGGACCCAGGGGACGGAACACACGTCGCTCGCCAAGGCCCGAGGATACCGGATAGAAGTGTCACTGGGTGTGAGGTGCAGGGAGAAGGCCAGAAAAAGGACACACAGAAGGGGTTTCTGCTAAGTACTCCGGAGCTATCTGGGGGTGGAATGAGCCCCTCACTGAGTACGCACAGCACGACGGGGGAGATTGCTCTGGTACCTGTAATCTGGACTGCAACAACTGTGAGTAAAGATCTTGGGACTGCATCACACGGACCCTGTGTTCATTACTGACTCCCTGCACTACAACCACCATCATCCACCCACACTGCCCTGAAGCTACACTCTTCCTGTGTTGAGTAATAATACCATTGCTGCAAAACCACCAGCTTCAGAGGACTGTTTCGCAGCGGCAGCCCCTTTGGCCGCACTCCACAGGTGGCGTAGTCGGACATTATAAAACCCATATATACAAATTACCCTTGGATTGACCGCCCTGGGTCACGGACCGGATCACCACCACAGTGACTTCAACCCCCAGCGTCTACCGGCCCGGCTTCCGGTACCCCACAGCCGAGGGGGCGCATCAACTTCATAGGTCCCTGTTCTGAGACCACTCCTGCAGCGTGATTTGCCCCACCTCTGGATCTCGTTGGCCCAGGCTATACGTCAGAACGTATTTCAACAGGACTTTTCGATGCTGCCACAGTCGCTGCAACATGTGCAGAGTTGAATTCCACCGTGTCGGCACATCGCATTTCAGCCGGTGAACTGGCAGGCCCAACGACTTCTGAAGAGATGTAAGTCGTTGAGCGGCGGGATGCGAACGGCGGAAGTGAGCACACAGCAACCGTGCCCTCTGCAGAAGGCCATCTAGTCCGGGCTAAAAATTGCAGGTAGTGCAGCATGAAGGCACTCATGTATCTAGCGCATCCAGGTGCACCAAGTCCCTGTTGTGTTGTTGATGAGGTAACAATCATGCTTCCTTCTTCTGCCCTCTCCCCCCAACCTCGCACAACAGAAATGTGATCAAGGTCTCCCTCATCTGATGAGTCTTCCATCAGTTCGTCCTCCACTTCTTCCTGGGCTCCTGCACCTTCCTCACTAGTTTGGCTGCTACCATGTGCCCTGTTAAAACCATCTCCCCCACCCTCACATGCGGGATGCGAACGGCGGAAGTGAGCACACAGCGACCGTACCCTCTGTAGAAGGCCATCTAGTCTGGGATAGTGGGCAAAAAATTGCTGGACAACCAGGTTCAACTCGTGAGCCATACAAGGCACGTGTGTGACATTGCCCCGGCAAAGGGCCGCAGCCAGGTTTGCAGCATTGTCGCACACGGCCCTCCCTAGTTGCAAGTCCAGTGGAGACAAGCATTCATGAAACTATGTCTCCAGAGCTGACCACATCTCCTCAGCTGTGTGACTCACATTTCCCAGACAATTCAAAGTAAACATCGCCTGATGACGTTGAGCCCTTCTGCCAGCATAGTAAGGAGGTGTGCATGATTCCTTCTGCGCAGTTAGAAAGCGGGTGGCATTACCAGACAGGCTTTGGGTGCAGGTGGAGGACCGAGAGGAGGTTGAGGAGGCAGAAGCAGTGGAGGAACTTCTAGATAAAGAGGATTGACGCACAACTCGTGGGGACGGCAAGACTTGGACAGCAGTCCCTTGCCTTGCTGTTACCATAGCTACCAAGTGCCCAGTCAGCGACATGTAATGACCCTGTCCATGCCTACTCGTCCAAGTATCTGTGGTGAAATGCACCCTGTCACACACAGAGTTTCTCAAAGAAGCGGTGATGTTGTGAGCGACATGCTGGTGTAGCACAGGCACACCTTTCTTTGAGAAGTAGTGCCGACTGGGCATCCGGTACTGGGGCACTGCGATGGTCATAAGGTCTCGAAAATCCTCTGTGTCCACCAGGCGGAAAGGCAGCATTTCTGTAGCCAAGAGCTTGCAGATGGTGAAATTCAACCTCTTAGCTTTGTCAAAGCTAGGAGGAAATGGTCTTTTACTTGTCCACATCTGAGGGACCGAGGGCTGGCTGTTGTGCTTAGTCGGGGTTGAGTAGGGTGTCCCCGGCAAACTGCCGGTCTGTGAGGAAGATGTAGGCGGAAAAGTTAGGTTGCCTTGATCCAAAGGTGGTGTTCTCGATGTCGGAGAGCGCTCAACACCAGCTGGTGTTTCCAATTCCAAATGAAATGATGACCTGCCAATCACACTGGCTGTTGCGGCAGGTCTGCGTCCAAAAACATGTGTGACTGCTGTCCCCCCAGTCACAGAGGATGAAGAGATCCGCGGATGCACAAAATGGGGCAGACGGTGGTTGGCACGGACCGCTAGGCCGCATTGTAGCACAGTGAGCTTCCCACTGCAACTTATGCTTCATATCCATGTGACGGTACATGCATGAAGTACTCAAACTATGGATTTTTTGGCCTCTACTTAGCTTTTGGTGACAAATATTACAGATAACACGATTTGGGTCATCCTTATTGATCTGAAAAAATGCCCAGGCTATGCAAGGCTTAGAGCCCATGCGACCTGAAGAGCCACCACGACTTGTGGTCAGAGGCAGAGTTGTGGTTGAGGATGCAGTTGTTGACGTGCTTCCAGTACTCCGTCTCAGTCCAGGAAGGCGCAACCTAACCTCGTCGTCAATAGCATCTGTGACGCACAGCTGCGCTTGGTATCACAGATCCTAGAAGGGTGCATTGATGGAATCCTCCACAAGAGGCCCCCATAAACATTCACACATCTCCATCTTCCACCTCAGACCAGCAGAGGGAGCCCGTTAGGGATATAAATATTGAAGGAGGAGCTTGGCAGTTCAGTTTCTCTGAAGAGTTCCTGCAGTAGAGAAGCATAAGAGAGGTCAGTCTGCAGTGGAGCTCAGTCTAGTCTAGAGAACTCAGTTAATAGTTCAGCAGTGGAGCACGAGGCTCCTGATAGCTAGATTCAGGGAGCCTAGTTAGAGCTTAAGGTGTGCCGGCGCCATAAGATCGGTGAAGCGCGGCAAGCTGCCATTTGTGTGTATAGCCTAGTGAGGGCCCGAGTAGGCCGAAGGCGAGTGGAGAGTGTAACTTGTCTGGGAGGTGGAACCTCTGAGCTATTATACAAAGGGGCAGTCTTTGTAAGGAGGCAGGTGGCTCTCAGGGAAGGCGGGAAGGTAGACACGGCAGGTGACAAGAACAGTCTCAGGGTAGAAGGACAGAATGGACACGGCAAGTGACGGGAACAGTCTCTTGACAGGCGGGTGGTCATGGCAAGTGACAGCAGAGCCTCCAGGTAGGCTAGCAGGCAGGTAACAGGTGAGCGCTACCAGGTGAGCGGGCAAGAGTCTCTGGACAGGCAGGTGATCACAGCAAGTGACGGCAGAGCCTCCAGGTAGGCTAGCAGGCAGGTAGCAGGTGGGCGCTCCCAGGTGAGCGGGCAAGAGTCTCTGGACAGGCAGGTGGTCACAGCAAGTGACGACTAAGCCTCCAGGTAGGCTAGCAGGCAGGTAGCAGGTGGGCGCTCACAGGTGAGCGGGTAAGAGTTTCACGGCTGGCTGGCAGGTGGTCACGGCCAGTGACGGCAGAGCCTCCAGTTAGGCTAGCAGGCAGGTAGAAGGTGGGCGCTCCCAGGTGAGCAGGCAGACTGATCCATAGACAGACTGGCAGGTGCTGGTAGGCAGACTGCCGGACCGCAGGAATGCAAGGCAGATAGACAGGTATCAGGCAGGTATCAAGCAGGAATCTGGCAGGTAACAGGCAGGTATCTGGTAACGGGACCTGAGGGCTGAAGCAGAGTTGATAGGCTTTGCAACAACATTGCTCGGGCACCTCCATTTTGGAGGAGGTGCCTTATATATGGTGAGATCCTCCGGCCATTGGCCGGGGACTCCTTAGGACGGCGCGCGCGGCCCCTTTAAGAGAGGGGGAGCGCGGGCGCCCTAAGCACAGTGGCCGGGAAGCAGCGCGCGCTGCCAGCAGAGCGGGAGGAAGACGCCGGGCACAGAGCGGAAAGGTGAGGGGAACGGCGTCCCAGCCTAGCAGGAGGCAGGGAAGCTGAAGCTACAGAGAGCTAGTACATAGGGGGCAGAGGAGCTTAACCAGCTCAGCCCTAAGCATTTACCGGACACTGGATACGAGCTTACCGGGATCTCTATGACCCAGTAAGGCATAACCGGAATCCCTGGAGAACAACAAGTCCCAGGATCGCTAAGGTGCTGATACGTAACAGAGCCAGGAGATGCTTAGGCCCCGCATACTGGGAGCGTGAACTCCAAGACAAGGCCCTACCACAAGGTCAGCCAGCGCAGGACAGAGACAAAGTTAGGCTTAGCTCCAGGCAGGTCGAAACTTACAACGCAGAGGCAAGAAACAGGAGGCTCTACACCCGCTCATTGGGGAGGATCCTGATATGCACACTTCACCCTACAGTGCTCCGGGATGTGCCTGAATTTCCACGAGTAAAACGTACTGAAGTGACTACCGTGTCTGTTCCCGTTCTTGCTCTGACCCAGCTGGGTCTCGCCTGTCCTGCATTCCCCCTGCATACGCTGCCCTGAGGCCTAGCTCCACCTGTGGGGAGCTATACCATCGAGCTGCCTTATCACTGGCCTCAGTGGACTGCTGCAGAGCTGGTGCTTCTCACCAGATACCACAGGTGGCGTCACGAACTCTTATAAAATTAACAATTATCCACCCTTTTAAAGTGTTACCCCAGAGTACGGGCCCGGGAGCCGACCACAGCGACATCCCAAAGGCCAGGCAAAGGCCAGGTTACCGAGGCATCCCCATCCCCTCGGCTAGTCACATCCTCCTCCACCTCCTCTGCTGACCTCATCGACTGGCTGACTGTGGGTTGACAGTAAGTGTGATCTCCAACCTCGTCATCATCACCCTGTGTGTTCTCACACCCGTCGTCCTCATAGCCAACCTCTTTCTGCCCTGACCGAAAAGTCAAGTTGTCGCTCCAATCAGGTATTTGAGTCTCATCATCATCTTCATCATTGTCTCCACCAACAGGAGTTACAGTTTGGGAACGAGGGTCTACATTATGCTCAGAACCTTCTTCATCTGGTCCTGGATCCGACTCATAAAGATTCTGGGCATCAGTGCAGATCATTTCCTCGTCTGGATTAACAGAAGCTCTGGAGCAGACCTCCGTTTCCCAGGCTATAGTATGAGTAAACAGCTGTGCAGACTCAACCATCTGTGTTACCCCATAACTTGGGAGCTGTGAGGAAGCAAGTGCGATTGGGGTGACACCTCTGAGGACTGGAGTATTTGTGATGTTGAATTTGAGGTGGAGGAGAGCCCACTTGAAGGAGCACTTGATATACGTTGAAGCACCTGCTGTTTTTGTGCCTCATCTTGAATTTGTAGCGATGGGCGTGTCCGTAAGAAAGGGATCATATTACATTGTCCACGAAAAGAAGTAGACATCTTAGTTTGGCTGGAAGATGGTCTTTCTTCTGCAGATGTTACTCCCCCCCCCCACCGCGGTGGGGCTCGACCCACCAGCAGACAGGCACCAGTATTGGGAGAGGGGGGCTGGCCGTCAGGGTCCACCGCGGCTCTGGCACAAACCCAGGAACAGACTGGCCGTGTCGGCTTCCCACTTCAGCATAGTCCCTCTTCCCGCTCGCGCCCGTAACCTCAAAGGGATGCGCAAGCTGTTTTTCTTCCCTGGGCTGTTCTCGCCCAGCAGGAACGTGGGGGAGGACAGGTCGGCCTTCCATTGTACTCCCTTACCTCCCTCGCCCTCTTTCCTTCTTCCTTTCTCCATCGAACCCCTCGGCTCTGTGGTGTCCCCTCTCCCTCCAGCTCTCTCCTTCTCACAGGTGGACTACCGCGTGTATTCACACTGTGGCTAATCTTTTGGGCCCAGGACTAAGAAGTTGTCGAGGTAATGGATAATATGTGCCCCTTTAGAAACGTCCATTACAACCCATTCGAGGAAGCAACTAATTGCCTCAAATAGTGAGCAGGATCTGGACCACCCCATGGGCAAACAGCGATCTATATAGTACGCTCCTTCCCAGAAGCAGCCCAATAGGTGGACACTATTCGGAGGCACAGGTAGTAAGTAACCGGAACGCCGCATCAATGTCTGTTTTGGCCATTAGGGTGACCCTTCCCAACTTCTTGATCCGCCTGATTGCCTTGTCAAAGGATGTACAGTTTATACTACTGTACTTGGTTCCACGTCGATGTTGTCGTTTACTGACCTACCCCTTGGATATGAAAAATGGTGGATTAGTCCGAATATATTGGGTTCCGTTTTTGGCACAACTCACAACGGGGATACCACTACGTCTTGTAAGGAAAGTGTTCAGAATGGAAGCGCCATTCTACCTAAAGATATTTATTTTTTTAATTTTCTTGTCACGACGTCTGGGTGTTGGTAGGCTGATTTTAGATTTTTACTCCAGCCTTTCTTGATTTTAGAAGGGCATGACATGCCTATATCTGTGTCTCCCCCTCCTTTTACTCCTCCACCTCTTTTCTTTTCGCATGACTATATGTACTTGTCACTTTTCCATGTGTTAGTTGTGTCTTCTGAGCAGTTTGTCAGCTTTTGGACACCTTTGAAGTGTTTTCTATGTGTTTTCTATGTGTTTCTATGTGTTTTTGTTTGCCTGCCATTGGTTTTAACGGTGTTCGAAGGTGTTCGACGAACAGTTCGACGAACAGTTCGGTGAACATACGGGTGTTCGACGAACCGAACCGAACTCGAACACTACGGGGGTGGCTCAACACTAATTTTCAGTTGTTTCACACTTTTTTGTTAACTATATAATTCCACATGTGTTAATTCATAGTTTTGATGCCTTCAGTGTTAATGTACAATTTTCATAGTCATGAAAATACAGAAAAATCTTTAAATGAGGTGTGTTCAAACTTTTGGTCTGCACTGAATATAAAAATAAAAAATTGCATTACTCTCCCTTTAAAAATAAAGAAATAATTATTATCAAAATTATTATAAATCATTTTTACCAAAAAAGTAAAATTAATCATCCCATATATTCGATGCTGTAAAGAGAAAAAAATTCAAAATGTCAGATTTGCTCTTTGTTGGTCACCACACCTCCCTAAGAACATGCACAAAAAGCCATCAAAACATCATATGTATCCCAATTGTTATCACTAAACCCATCAGCTCACCACACAAAAATATTCTTCAAACAGCTCAGTCGATAGAAAAATAAAAAGTAACGGATCTCGAAAAAAAGGCAATAAAATCCCCAATTTTTATTTTTTTAAAAATTTATTTTTTTCACCACTTAAACAAAATTATATGGAAGTTTGGTATTGCCATAATCACACTGACCTGGAGTAGGTCCTTTTTTTTCCATACAATGAATGGCATAAAAAAAAATAATAATTGTCAGAGGAAAATAAAAAAAATGCATTGTTTTTGCAAGAAGGAGAAGGAAAAATTAAAATGTTAAAATGAAAATTTGTTGCAAATGTTGAAGGGAATGTCCATGATATAAAGTGGATGGCCCATCCTTCATTGAAGATCACACACTGTAATATTATTTGTATGATTTTAGATAAGCCAGAAATCCTCCAGAAATCTCACTGCAAAAAGGACCTGAGTACAATAATCTGTGAATGTGCAGCAGTGGCGAATCCTTCAGCAAATATTACCTGGAACCACACAGAAATCAATGTCACACAGACAAGCGGATTCTCCATCAATTCTTCATCGAATGGCTCCAACACAATGTCCAGACTGGAAGGAACGATGATGCCATCAGGAGATCTATGGTGTACAGCCAGCAATATACAAGGCTCTGTGACCCACATCCTACCAATTTATGGTAATGACGATGGTGAAATATGATGTGGCAGACAGTGATATGTGGAGTCGGGAAGGAATCTTTCCCCCAATATGGGGCAATTATCACCTGCCTCATGGGGTCTTGCCTTCTTCTGGATCAACATGTTCGGCTATAGGCTGAACTAGATAAACTCAGGTCTACCTTCAACCTTCAAACCTATATATTAATTATTTATGGCTTGTTAAGTTTCACAGACTCTTACAAATGTCACCTAATACTTTCTAGAGTCTACAATATATACCAGTTGTGGATATAGTCAGCGAGGAAAGTATGTGGCCATACAAGTATATTTGTGTGAACGCTGGGCAAAACAAAAATTACAATGACTCTAGATTTGGATCTGAAGCTGAATTTTTTCCACTGCAGAGCTGAGTTTGTTAGATGAAGAAAACTTTGTGTCTGTATGCAGCAATGATGAGTTTGTCCAATGCAGTAGAGCCAGGTTCCTCTGATGCAGCAAAGTTGAGTTTGTCCGATGCAGCAGAGCTAGGTTTGTCCGATGCAGCAAAATTCGAGTTCCTCTGATGCAGCAAAGCTGAGTTTGTCCTTTGCAGCAGGACTGAGTTTGTCCGATGCAGCAAAGCTAAGTTTGTTCAATGCAGCAGGGCTGAGCTTGTCTGATGCAGCAGAGCTAGGTTTGTCCGATGCAGAAAAAAAAAGAGTTTCTCGGATACAGAAGAGCTGAGTTTGTACGATGCAGCAAAGCAGAATTTGTCCAATGCAGCAGAACTGTGATTGTCCGATGCAGCAGAGCTAAGTTTGTCTGATGCAGCAAAATTTGAGTTCCTCTCATGCAGCAGAGCTGTGTTTGTTTGTTTCAACAGAGCTGAGTTGGTACGATGCAGCAAAACTGAGTTTGTTCTTTGCAGCAGAGCTGAGTTTTTACAGTGCAGCAAAGCTGAGTTTGTTTGATGCAGCAGAGCTGATTTTTCACAATGCAGCAGAGCTAGGTTTGTTCGATGCAGCAGAACTCAGATTGTCTGATGCAGCAGAGCTAGGTTGGTCCAATGCAGAAAAATCTGAGTTTCTCTGATGCAGCAGAGCTGAGTTTGTCCAGTGCAGTAGAGCTGACTTTTTCCAACAAAGCAGAGCTGAATTTGTCTCATGTGGCAAAGCTTCTCAATAATGTGATTATCAATTAGATACTTTGTGATTTATATAACTTAGAAACTGTGCAATTTTATCCTGTTGTGATAAAGAATGATTTGGCTCCATTGCCCCTAGGTTACTTTGATTCATTTAGTATTCTTTCCATATTTTTTTTTATTTTTCTTGTAGGGAAGGGGGAGTGCAAATTATTTTTTTTTCACTTATTGACAACTCATTTAATATTCTACAATTTTAGAAAAGCCACAAATCCTCCAGGAATCTCAATGCAATAAGACGCTGGGTGCAATAGACTGTGAATGTGTGGTGATCGCTAATCCTCCAGCAATAATCTCCTGGAACAGCAGCGATGGCACCATCACTGAGGTCTCTAGAGTGTCCATAAACTCATCTTCTCATGGTTCCAAGATGGTGTCCCGGCTGGAAGGGGCGGTGATACCCCCTGGAGGTCTACACTGTACAGCCATCAATACGGAAGGATCAGTGTCCCAGAAGCTACCTATTTATGGTAAATCATGGCCACTGATATAAAGATGTGGCAAAACGCCATTGTTCATGCTAAATGGGGGGTGCGATGAAATGGCGTAAAATTGCTTACAGTCCCATGTAAAATTACAGAAAGTGCACAACCTTTGCGAAATGATAAACTCATCTCTGTTACAATATTACATGTAGCTCTTCAGAATAGACTGTTGCTTGCATACATGGTGAATAACACTATAGCTTGGCATTATATAACTTGGAGTTTGCATTTATAGCCAGTTTTCCACTTAGTTTATCTCTAATTTCAGTTGTTTGTGATCTAGCTGATATGATATCTTCTATACACTGCCTAAATAGAAAAGAGGAGATCTTGCTCCCCTTCTCTCCGTAGCACACTCCCAGAAGCATCAGCATTAGCATGGAGGACATTTTACAGCAGTACTGTGCAGTGTGGCTGTGAATCCAGCACTGAGGTGAGATAAAACACTCACTGGAAAGCAGCAGAAACCTCCATAGCCAATGTTTTTTTCATGCAGCTGCTTTATTTTGCCACTCAAGATGGACTTCAGCAGTATTTGAAGGTGAATGATCAGCTTAAGAGGCTGGTGTGGGGGAGGAGGGAGTTGAGAGGGCGAAGAGGTGAAATATAAAGCCGTTTGATGTTATTTTTCTTTTTTTGAATCAGACATGCCAGAAATTCTGCTGGAATCCCATTACAAACAGAATCTGAATATGATACATTGCAAATGTGTGGTGGTGCCTGTAACTCCTCTGTGGCTATCATGTGGAGCTTTAATGATCACCCTATAGGTCAATCAGTGGATGGCTTTACGATAATGACGTCTACAAGTGGAAACAAAACTGTGGCCGTCATTGAAGGGATTGTAATTTTCCCAGGCAAACTCTGGTGTTCTGCGAAAAATGATGAAAACACTGTGTTATACAATTTCCATTACACAGGGTATAGAAATTCTTCTTCTAATAAGGGTTATTCCACTTTTGCACAAACCCTTTTTGTTGCATGGGTCCCCGATAATAAGCTGCTGAGATCTTCAGAGAATCAGGGAGTATTTAATTTCTCTACAGTGCCACCACAGGGAAAAGTAAGCATTACATTGTTCCCATTTATTTCAATTGGACATCGTTAAAATGAATGAATACGCTGGGTTCTGCAGACTGGAGGCACTTTATGTAGCTTCTCTTTATTTATGTATAAAAGGTTTAAAAATAGTAGAATAAAAAGCACAAAAAATGGTTGAGCACAACAGCACAAAAATTAAAATGGCAGAAAATAAATATCCGCTGCGCTCCCAAGCAACATGCTTCAGACCTGCATGGTCCTTTGTCGAGCATGGCTTGATAAAGGATCAAGCAGGTCTGAAACATGTTGCCTGGGAGCGCAAAAGATATTTATTTTCTGCCTTTTTAATTTTTGTGCTGTTCTGTTCAAGCGTATTTTGTGCCTTTTATACAACTGGATCAATAAATCAATTATTTTAAGAAGATGTGAGTGCCGGCAGTCGTTTGTACTGGTGCTATTACTAGAATATTTTGTCATGCACCTGAACAGGTGAGCTAATTGCTCCTTTTTCACATTTTCTTTGCTCATATTATCTTTTTTGGTTACAGGCTAAATTGGCATATTCATCTCTTCTCCCTCTGTTATGCTTTGCTTGTGTCCCAGGGAGCCTGTCGGAGCGGCCTCCCATTGTAAAAGCCATCATGAAATTTGTAAATTGAAAATTGATTGATTTCAAGAGTTAAATCTGTTCATTTTATCACTGTGACCAGCAGGGGGAGTAGTATTCTTTACTTAAAATTCACTGCCGCCTTCAATCTTACAATGCACCTGATTTTGATGCAGAAATGCTGCAAATATGGTGCGGATACACAGTGGAAAAATCCACATCAAATCCACATATGTGCAGGAATGTTATCAGTTGGAAAACTGAAAACCACAATAAATTGCACATAAAGATTAATTTATGTGCAGAATATTTTTGCTGAGACGGGGCATTATCATGCATGAAATGATCTTGCTGCGGAATGCACGGTTCTTCTTCTTGAACCATGGAAGGAAGTGCTGTTTGAGAAACTCAACATACATTATGGAGTTCATCTTTAGCGCCTTCAGGGATCCTAAAAGGGCCGACAATCTCTCTCTGCATGATTCCAGCCCAAAACATTACTCCACCTCCTCCTTGTTAGCGCCGTAGCCGTGTTTGCATGGGGTGTCCATCAACTAGCCATCCTCCACTCCATCCATCTGGACCATCGAGATCATTTCATGCATGATAATGCCCCGTCTCATGCTGCACATAACACATCTGCATCTCTGGCTACAATGGGCATAAAAGGGGACAAACTTATGGTGTGACCCAGATGCTCCCCTGACCTCAACCCCATTCAGAACCTCTGGAGCATCATCAAAAGGAGTGTCTATGATGGTGGGAGGCAGTTCACATCTAAGCAACAGCTCTGGGAGGGTATTCTGTCCTCATGCAAAACAATTGAAGCAGAAACCATCCAAAACCTGACAAATTCAATGGACGAGAGAGTTCAGAAGCTCCTTTCGAACAAGGGGTCCTATGTGCAAATGTAACATCACCTAGAATAAAGTTTTGAGGTGAAAACTGTTTGATTTCAGTTTGTAATAACCTGCTAATGCTTATAATTTCAAAAATGACCATTTTTTTGGTCTTTATTAAAATGAAAAGGTTGAAAACTCTGCTGTGCATAATAATTTGGAACATGCATTTTGAGTGCAGTTTGATTTTTTTATTTTTTTTAAAATATACTGTTATCATAGGCAGTTTGTACAAAAACCTTTCAATTGTACTCTAATAGTTATTTGACTGGAAAATTACAATGACTGCAATTCATATAGGTAATTTGGGAAAATCTGAGAAAATATTATTTGCATAATAATTTGGAACACAGTGTACGTGTATATACCAGGATGGGGGCCCCGGGTTCAAATCTTGCACTGGGGCCCATCAGACTCTTCTTACTCCACTGTGTGATCCCATATGTTTATGTTACATTTTGTGGAATTGTAACATCTATTAGGATCCCAATCATCTCATTGTGTATCACTTTCTATTTGTTAGTGGATTGGACAATGCCTATCCTGATTGGTGGAGGGATTCTCGTTTTCCTCGTACTGTGTGTTACCGCTGCAGTCTGTGCAATGACAAAATGCAGGTATGTAATAAACAAGTATATACAGTGCATATATTGGTTTTATGGACAAAGAAATCACAGGTTCATGTTTTATAAATATACAAATAAGTATGTACAGTAAAGTTCAGGAATATAAAGTGCAGGCATGTATTATACAGAGACGTTCCAGGCCATAGCGGCATATTTATGCCATGCAGGCTCCTCACAGCAGCACTAGCTGTTGTTGTTGTGTTTAAAATTTGCTCCTGGGACATTTTCAAGAAATGGCCGTACCACTGGTTCCATGATTGATCCACTCTTTACTACAAGTACAATTGAACATCACGACCCAAGACTAACGCATCAAGAAGTGTCCATGCAAACCATCAGAAGACGTTTGCACGACATTGGACTATGAGTCAATCGTCCAGCTACAGGTGTTACACTGAACTCTCAGCATTGCTCTAAAAGGCTATCATGGTACAGAGCAGGTGGCGTTGTAGTCTGGAATGGAGGTCCACCCTCTTCAATGATGAGTCTCGCTTTTGTCTTGGATGCAATGATAGCTGGACATTAGTCTGGAGACCACATGGGCAACCACATAAATAGGCCTACATACAGAAATATCACACCAGTCCCACTTCTAGGATTATGTTGTGAAGTGACAAAATGTTCAGAATCTGGACCCCACTAATATTCATATCAGGTACACTAACATCTCATGATTTGGTCGTGGAACCAGTGGTACAGCCAGTTGCCCAAATTGTTCCAAGAGCCGATTTTCAACACGACGACACCAGGCCGCATGATGGCTCGTGTCACTGTAAGCAGCCAATGTGGCCTAAACATGCTGCCATGGCCTACAGCGTCTCCGGTCTTGTCTCCCATAAGTAATAACCTCTGATAATGTTTGGCTTTATACGCTGGCACTATTTATGGGGGCATTCCTAGACTATTTATCTAGGCACCCCAGCACTGTTTTTGGGATACTTTTTCTTTATAAGAACTTCTATAATTACTAATTATCCCTGCAAATTCCTTATTTCTACCTTCTTTCTGCATCAAGGAAAAATAACATTTCAAAACCAAACAGTTACGTAATGGAGGATAGAACATATAACAGTGATATCAGTACGAAGGAAAGGAAGAAGAGGCATCATTCAAGTAGAGACGACGAGGACAGAAATACTTGTGCTATATATGGGGTAAAATATTTTGGAAGATCATTTGTCCCACATAAAAAGCAATTGGGTTTTATTACAGTCTATAGATTTCCCCTCCATCATCTTGCCTTGTCATAATGCAGTTTGAGTAATGATAGAAGACTCATGAATATTTGCAGTTCACTTGGGATGGGAATCAGATGTGAATAGGGCTTAAAAAAGGATGTGTTTATGCAATTGATGTGAATGGTAATTACTAATGTGGCCCAATGAGTATCACCATGTCGGCTTCTTCTGGTGCATAACCTTTTTTTGGATCTACTTTTAAGCCTACACTGATTCTTGTACTGGCCACTAGTGGGAAAATGTAATATTACATGTTAAACATTCAAATGATAAACTTTGATTCTACCAAAGTAGGAACTCTTCTTTAGTGACTCTGATAGTCCTCTCTCACTTTAAAAATGTGGTAGGAGAACAGTTTTTAAAAAAAAAACCACAGAAAAAATCACATATTTTAGAACAAAGCAGAATGTGGGGTTTTTTTTACACCAGGAAACCAGAGCACATCAGTTAGTTGTTTTCCCCCTTTAAATTAATTTCGAAAATTGAAGAAATCTGTTACTTCTCTGTGTTTTTTTCATCTTTGCACAGAATGTATTTCTAATCTTCTAACATTGTTTCCTGCTTTACAGAACTCAGGAAATATTTACATGAATTCTATTTCCCAGGTAATTTGTTGCTATAATTATATTTTTGAAATAAATTGTTCAGATGTACATTTTTTTCTACATAGGGAAATCGGTGAACAGTTTGTTCCTCAGACACTGAAAGTACCTATTGCGCAGTCAATATCCAGAGCTGTAATCATAATTCTGCTGGTTGTTAATGAAAACAGTAAACAAGCTTGTGCACAGGACATTCTAAGAGCTTAATTCAACTGATAAAGAGATTATTTTTGGCAATCATTTCACCATCCCTGGTGTAAAGTCAACATTATACCCAAGGTAACACCTCACATAGCATCAAGGTGACCGCTTGTTTGGCTGACAGCTCTCTCTTCTGGCTCCCTTAAGCATCCCATTCACAACATATAGCTCTCAACCTAATGATTGTTCGGCCAACAGCTATATTCCCTAAGTCCATTAAACATAAGTACCCTCAACTGGGCACAACTCTTCGATGATCCCTGAAGAAGTCACTGCCATGCTCCTCTGGTAGAGACTTATTTTATGGAGAACAATAGAATTGGCTCTTAGAAATATTGTATGAAATGGCAGATCCTTTAGTCCCCCGATATCACCTGTCAGAGTCTGGAGTCCCTCATACATATTAGACTGTTGGACGATGCTGCCGATATCGGCAGGTTTGGTCATCGTTAGTCGTATGTGTATGGTGGGTCTTTACACAAGCTGTCTTTGTTTGGCCAGGTTAGGCAGAAGCCATTGTAAGAGGCAAATAAAATTATATTTTAGATACCCTGAAGTTAATCTGGAATTTTTCAATGTCTGTATTTAGCAGAATCATGAAGAAGAAGTTTATGTCAATGCGGAAGAAGAAAAAGGAAAGAAAGAGAACAAAACAGAAGACATTTACATCAACTGCTTATCTTATTAATAGCTGAACCTCTGAAGAACCCTTGATTGGTGGTGATACTTATTGAATCTTATTCATTTTTCACCTTTGTCTTTGGGAAAAGTTCACTTGGTTGATCTAGTTAGAGCTGATGCATGATGACTGTATTGTGTACTTAGTGAAGCACTTTTATGGGATTTGTTCAACTTCATCTCTGCATTTATAAACTGTGGTTCTTTTTTGAGGGACATTTTTGGTGATAACTCTTATCGTGGTATTCATGTCCATGTTTTTGCTAGTTTTGTAATTTTAGTTTTACCAATTTTCTTTTTGTGCACATTAATAAAAGTTGGAATTGTATAAACTGTGTCAGACAAATTTATTACATATGTTGAATTCATCACACCTCATCTGTTTGCGCCTCCTTTTGGATATTTGCTACTATTCATGGAGTTTAAATCCGGAGTGGTGCCACCCATGTTTATTTCCTTGTTCCTACAAGCACCACTACCAAAGACATCATTTTCTACATTGTACACCACAAAAGAAGACTTATCAAGTAAGTATTTACTCCTGAGGAAGCTGCATTATGAACAGTACACATGATGTCTCTTACAATGTTCACAACATATGACGTCTTCTATAATGACCAATACATATGACTAGGGATGAGCAAACCCGTTGAAGTTCAGGTTATAGTACTCAACCCGAACTTTAGTCATAAGTTCGGTTCGGATACCAGATGTCACGCAAGGTGTGGGAAAGACTTAGTGCAACACAAAGGGAAGAGGGAAAGGGAGCCCAGACTCTAGGGAAAGGGGGACTGGAGATCTCCTCCGTTCATCTACAATCACTCTGTCTCCACTAACATCCCTATATTGGCTCTTCACCAATCACCGCATTCAAACCTCGCCCTGTCTTTCCCTGGCATTTGGCCCTGGCTAGAGAAGGGAGGGGGATGAGCGCTAGTCGATCCCCACTGTCAACTAACGACAAGAAGGGGAAACAAACAAGGGAAGATAACTTATCTTTTAGTCAACTTCAGAGAGATAAACACCCTTCCTCATAGCTTCAGAGAGGATGAAGTAATGCACTTGCTTCGAGCCTTCACAAACGGTAATGTGAGTATCGACGACACCTCCCTCAAGCAGACAGCAGGTATTTATACACCCAGGCCAGGGTGTTAATTAGCAAGAGGAAGGTATCCACTGGGTCCTAGAGAGACAGCTTCTAAGAAGGTGTCTGTAATGCCAAACGTAGAGATCTCCTGCAACTAACTGCAGGGCGACTGTCTGTCACTACTGACATACCCGTGAAACCAGAACTGTACCCGTACGTGAACCAAAATCCGAACCCCATTGAAAACAATGAGTACCCAGACTTTTGAGCAGGAATACTCTCTCTTTCTTCCCGGAAAAGTATGTGTTCGTAGTGTAGCACCAGACATTAACTGTCTGGTTCAAAACTCAAACTTTTAAGCACGGGTTTGCTCATCTCTATATATGACGTCTCTTATAAAAACCATTACAGATGGTGTCTCCTATAATGACCACTACACATGATGTGATATCCTATAATTACCAGTATCCATGATATATTTTTTTATACTGATTGTTATTAGTGTTGAGCCACCCCCGTAGTGTTCGAGTTCGGTTCGGTTCGTCGAACACCCGTGTGTTCGCCAAACTGTTCGTCGAACTGTTCGTTGAACACCTTCGAACACCGTTAAAACCAATGGCAGGCAAACAAAAACACATAGAAACACATAGAAAACACCTTCAAAGGTGTCCAAAAGCTGACAAACTGCTCAGAAGACACAACTAACGCATGGAAAAGTGACAAGTACATATAGTCATGAGAAAAGAAAAGAGGTGGAGGAGTAAAAGGAGGGGGAGACACAGATATAGGCATGTCATGCCCTTCTAAAATCCAAAAAGTGAGAAGCCGACACGTTCAGTCCGCTCCTGCCCGTGCCACCTCCATGTCGCCGGGTTTGTGCCAGAGCCGCGGTGAACCCTGACGGCCAGTCCCCCTCTCCCAATACTGGTGCCTGTCCGCTGGTGGGTCGAGCGAGCCCCCCTGTGGTGGAGGCAGCTCTAAGCTTTTTAATTTAAATTGTCTCTCTAATTTGAATGAATACACTTTAAATCCATTTACAAGGATCTATTGGAGGGCAAGTCTCATGCCAGCAGCCGCGTAATTCCAGCTCCAGTAGCGTCCACTAAAGCTGCTGCAGTTAAAAAGCTTTTATAAGGATCGAGCTCGGCTGTCCACCGCAAGGCATCCTACTGCCAGTCCCAGCCCCTATGCCTTGGGGTGCCTCCTGATGCTCTTCACTGAGTATCCCGTGGTCCCGAAGCATTTCCTTTGAAAAAATTAAGTGTCCAAACTACAGGTGGTGTAGCTTGCTTAACAGCCGGGAAAATCCGCTGACTAGCAGACACTGCTACTAGGCACAAAGTATTTCCTGGGCTAGATGCAGTTAAAAATTTGTAATTAGATACTCTAGTTGGATGCTGAGAAAGCATTCCATAGAGTCTCCTGGCACGCCATATATGATTCTCTTAAAAAGCTTGGGGTAGGGGTCTAGGGGACCCTTTTATAGCCAAAATCACGGCCCTGTATCGCAATACGTCACCTAGGCTGAAGATAAATGGAACTGTAGCACCCTGAGGGCTCGGTTGCTACAGAGGTATTGCACCTCACCCAGAGGTGTGATATCTCACTCTCAGGTAAGGATGGAGTGTGGATCAGGACCCGACACCTGCATGCATTACACCACATTGCCGTGGTGCAGGGCGAACAATATGCCCCTGAGATGGGCACGATAGTCCCTGTCCCTGGCTGGAGTGGGGGGAGGGAACACTGAGGAAGGACAACCCTGTAGTGCAGGAGCAGGGAGGAAGCAGTTCCTGGGTGCATTGAGAAACGAGTATAAAAGGTGGGCACCATCTTAGTTCAGTGCAGAGAAGTCTGAGCAGAAGTGGCAGGAAGCAGGGGCTCTGCATGACCTCTGCTCCGGAGGCGGGCCTAGTAAAAGAGGCCCAGGCCTGGAAGAGGGAGATGGAAGGAAGAGGAGCGGAGAAGGCTCCAGGAACGAGGAACGAAGGGATCCCAGGGGTGCGGACGGGCGAGTCGCCACCGCACGCCCGAATCCACCTGCATGGAGGGGTCAGGCCAAAGGGGGAGACCGGTCCCCTAAACTAGTGGAGGCAGGAAACGACCCTCAGCTAGAAACCGGAGGCTGTGACATTTTATGTGGCGCAGCCCCTCACTACACCCGCTAGGAGGGCAGCACATAGGGTCAGGGAAACTGGCGCCAAGTTTACCAAGAGGAGGCCCGAGGCAGCCGGACAGAAGTGTTGGTAAGAAAGGCCAGACAAAGGACACACAAAGGGGGTCCTGTGAAGTGCTCCAAAGTTATCTGGGAGTTGTCTGAGCCCCTCACCTGGTGAGCACAGTACGACGTGGGCAGCCGTTACCTGCAGACGTGGTCTGGATAATAAGAACTGTGAGTAAAGGCCCTGGACTGCATCACTGACTCCGTGTCGTTACTGCTGCTGCCCTGCACCATCACCCCCATCCTCCGCATACACTGCCCTGAGGCTATACTCCTCCCGTGGGGAGTTATGCTACGCTCTGCTGCACCCACAACACCAGCCTCAGCGGTCTGCCCTGCAGCGGCGGTTCACTCTGACCGCAATCCACGGGTGGCGTAGTCGGACATTTAAACATCAAAACCACATAAATAGTTCTGCCACTGGTTTGACCACCCTGAGCCACGGAACCGGGTCGCCGCCACGAAGACTACAACCACCAGCATCCACCAAAAAGGGTCCGGCTCCGGGTGTCCCAAGGCCCAGGGGGTGCATCAGAACATTTTCATCACCTTTCACAATCACCAATGGGACAAGGCAGGGTTTTCCTCTGTCCCCTCTCTTATACATCCTAGTGATGGAGCACCTGCTCTCATCAATTCGCCATAACCCCAATATTAGGTGGATTGAGGTGGGAGGCACCGAGTACAAGTGCTCTCTATTTGCTGATGATGTACTATTATATATCACTCAATCACATATATCCATCCATGCTGTTATGGATGAAATAGATCACTTTGTTACATGGTCAAATTTTAAAATCAATGCAGCGAAGTTTGAGGCCCTCGATGTCTCCCTCCCCAAATCCATATAGGATTCCATCCAGTCCAACTTTCCCTTTGCCTGGCCCTCACAGGGTATCAAATACTTAGGAATTCCTATTCATAGAGACCTCTCCCATCTATGTTATCTTAATTTTGGGCCCTTTATTGAACAACTCCATACAGACCACGGTTGGCAAGTTAGAACTGTAAGATTCAATATGTGAACCACTGGTGTTTTGTGGAAAAGCACATGTACACTGCATTCCAAATTATTATGCAAAAAGTGTTTAGGAGTGATAAGGGAAGAATTTGTTTGTTTGTCAGTTAAACTCATTGATGGTGATGTGTGTCAGGGCTCTTTATATCACTGTAAGCAATTGCAGACACCTGTGCTAATTAGTTTGGCAGGTGTGTCCAATGAAAGGCAAGACTACTTAAGAAGGCTGTCTCACATTATTAAGCAGCCTACATTTTCTGCCAAAATGGGAAAGAAAAAGGATGTGTCGGCTGCTGAGAAACAACAAATTGTGGAGTGTTTAGGTCAAGGCATGACTACAATCAACATTGTGCGCTGATCAGGATGAAGTGTCTTGGCAATCAAGAAGTATGTAGCTGATTCACAGTACACACATGTGCGTGCTAATAAGGGCAAATTGAGTACTCTTTCCTACAGGCAATTACGTCAGGTTAAAAGAGCAGCGGCAAAAAAGCCTTGTCATAGCAGCAGACAAGTTTTTGAAGCTGCTGGTGCCTCCAACGTCCCCCGAACAACAAGATGCAGGGTCCTTCAGAGGTTTGCAGCTGTGCATATGCCATCCTGTCGACCTCCTCTATCCACTTCACACAAGCAGAAACGGCTCCAGTGGGCCAAACATTTCATGAAGACTGATTTCAAAACTGTTTTGTTCACGGATGAGTGCCGTGCAGCGCTCGATGGTCCAGATGGATGGAGTGGAGGATGGCTGGTTGATGGACACCCCACGCAAACACGGCTACAGCGCCAACAAGGAGGAGGTGGAGTAATGTTTTGGGCTGGAATCATGGGGAGAGAGATTGTCGGCCCCTTTAGGATCCCTGAAGGCGCTAAAGATGAACTCCATAATGTATGTGGATTTTCTCAAACAGCACTTCCTGCCATGGTTCAAGAAGAAGAACCATGTATTTCACAGCAAGATCATTTTTTTGCATGATAATGCACCATCTCATGCTGCACATAAAACATCTGCATCTCTGGCTGATATGGGCATAAAAGGGGACAAACTTATGGTGTGACGCCCATGCTCCCCTGACCTCTACCCCATTCAGAACCTCTGGAGCATCATCAAAATGAGTGTCTATGATGGCGGGAGGCAGTTCACATCTAAGCAACAGCTCTGGGAGGGTATTCTGTCCTCATGCAAAACAATTGAAGCAGAAACCATCCAAAACCTGACAAATTCAATGGACGAGGGAGTTCAGAAGCTCCATTCGAACAAGGGGTCCTATGTGAAAATGTAACATCACCTAGAATAAAGTTTTGAGTTGAAAACTGTTTGATTTCAGTTTCTAATAACCTGCTAATGCTTATAATTTCAAAAATGACCATTTTTTTGGTGTTTATTAAAATGAAAAGGTTGATCGAAAAGTTTGGGGGATCTAAGAGTGTGGCAACCCAGTAGTCATGATTACTTCGAATTCTGACAATATGAGGGTCATGTTGGAGGTAGTGCAGCAAGAAGGCACTTATGTGTCTTGCGCATCTCGGAGCCCCAAAATTATTTTCCGGGCTAGATGCAGCTAAAAATTATTATTAATTTTAAATCTGGTGGAGCTTAGTACAGATGGCCTAATAGGATCAGTGCTGCACACTGCTACAAAGCCCAAATTATTTTCCAGTCAAGATACAGATAAACATGATTAGTAATTTTAAATCTGGTGGAGCTTATTATAGATGGCCTAATAGAATCAGTGCTGCACACTGCTACAAAGCCCAAATTATTTTCCAGCCAAGATACAGATAAACATGATTAGTAATTTGAAAGCTTAAAACGGTTGGTAGGGTGATTTTAACCAATCATCAAGCTTTTACTCTCCCCAGGATGACACAGGGGTAGAAAAGTCATTTTGGATCCATGATTTGTTCATCTTTATGAACATGAGTCTGTCTACATTATCAGTGGAGAGCCGCGTGCGATTATCTGTCAGCACACCACCAGCAGCGCTGAACACACGTTCAGACAGAACGCTGGCTGCGGGGCATGACAAGATCTCCAAGGCGTAAGTGGCTAGCTCCGGCCATTTATCCAGATTGGAAGCCCAAAAAGAGCAAGGGTCCAGTGACACAGTCATGGCTTCAATGTTTACTTGGAGATACTCCTGTACCATCGTCTCTAGGCGTTGACTATGTGTCAGACTTCTTGTCTCCTGTGGCCTTGCAAAGGATGGGCTAAAAAAGTGGTGAAATGGTTCCGCAAAATTGATGTTACCAGCAGATACTGTGGTTCTGTTACGGTTTGAGTGCTGAACACTTGACGGTCCCACGGTTGGCAAGTTGGAACTGTGAGATTCACTACGTGCACCACTGGTGTTTTGTGGAAAAGCACATGTAAGATTCTGCAACAGTCTCTGCTGATACTCCTGCATGCGTGCATCCCTTTCTATGGCAGGAATAATTTCTGCAAATTTACTTTTGTACCGGGGATCTAACAGTGTGGCAACCGAGTAGTCAGGATTATTTCTAATTCTCACAATTCGATGGTCATGTTGCAGGTAGTGCAGCAAGAAGGCACTCATGTGTGTTGCGCATCCAGGAGCACCAAGTCCCTGTTGTGTTGGTGGCGAGGTAACAATCATGCTTCCTTCCTCTGTCCTCTCCCCCCAACCTCGCACAACAGAAATGTGATCAAGGTCTCCCTCATCTGATGAGTCTTCCATCAGTTCGTCCTCCACTTCTTCCTGGGCTCCTGCACCTTCCTCACTAGTTTGGCTGCTACCATGCTCCCTGGTAAAACCATCTCCCCCACCCTCACATGCCTGCCACCTTGGTGCTGCCGACCGTCTGGACCTTGCAGATGTTAGCCCTTCCGCATACAACTCCTCCTCCTCTACTTCCTCCACCTCCTCTTGTGCCACCACCTGACTCCGAATTCTGTTTAACATGTGCTCCAGCATGTAAATCACCGGAATAGTCATGCTGATAATGGCATCGTCAGCACTAAACATCTTCGTCGCCATTTCAAAACTGTGCAGAAGGGTGCATAGGTCCCTGATCTGAGACCACTCCTCCAGCGTGATTTGCCCCACCTCCGAATCTCGTTGGCCCAGGCTATACATCAGAACGTATTGCACCAGGGCTTGTCGGTGCTGCCACAGTCGCTGCAACATGTGCAGAGTTGAATTCCACCGGGTAGGCACATCGCATTTTAGCCGGTGAAGTGGCAGGCCCAACGACTTCTGTAGAGATGTAAGTTGCTGAGCTGCGGGATGCGAACGGCGGAAGTGAGCACACAGCGACCGTGCCCTCTGCAGAAGGCCATCTAGTCTGGGATAGTGGGCTAAAAATTGCTGGACAACCAGGTTCAACACGTGAGCCATACAAGGCACGTGTGTGACATTGCCCCGGCGAAGGGCCGCACCCAGGTTTGCAGCATTGTCGCACACGGCCTTCCCTGGTTTCAGGTCCAGTGGAGACAAGCATTCATGAAATTGGTTCTCCAGAGCTGACACAACTCCTCAGCTGTGTGACTCACATTTCCCAGACATTTCAAAGTAAAAACCGCCTGATGACGTTGAGCCCTACTGCCAGCATAGTAAGGAGGTGTGCAGGATCCCTTCTGCGCAGTTAGAAAGCTTGTGGCATGACCAGACAGGCTTTGGGTGCAGGTGGAAGACCGAGAGGAAGTTGAGGAGGCAGAAGCAGTGGAGGAACTTTGACATAAAGAGGATTGACGCACAACTCGTGGGGACGGCAAGACTTGGACAGCAGCCCCTTGTCCTGCTGTCACCATA
Source organism: Phyllobates terribilis (assembly GCF_046119375.1). Taxonomy (NCBI): domain Eukaryota; kingdom Metazoa; phylum Chordata; class Amphibia; order Anura; family Dendrobatidae; genus Phyllobates; species Phyllobates terribilis. The sequence goes on along the minus strand of NW_027362772.1, from coordinate 37,877,780 downwards.
GTTACCCAGTGCCCAGTCAGTGACATGTAACGCCCCTGTCCATGCCTACTCGTCCAAGTGTCTGTGGTGAAATGCACCCTGTCACACACAGAGTTTCTCAAAGAAGCGGTGATGTTGTGTGCGACATGCTGGTGGAGCGCTGGCACACCTTTCTTTGAGAAGTAGTGCCGACTGGGCATCTGGTACTGGGGCACTGCGACGGACATAAGGTCTCGAAAATCCTCTGTGTCCACCAGGCGGAAAGGCAGCATTTCTGTAGCCAAGAGCTTGCAGATGGTGAAATTCAACCTCTTAGCTTTCTCATGGCTAGGAGGAAATGGTCTTTTACTTGTCCACATCTGAGGGACCGAGGGCTGGCTATTGTGCTTAGACGGGGTTGATAAGGGTGTCCCCGGCAAACTGCCGGTCTGTGAGGAAGATGCAGGCAGACATGTTAGGTTGCCTTGATCCAAAGGTGGTGCTATCGATGTCGGACAGCGCTCAACACCAGCTGGTGTTACCACCTCCAAAGAAAATGATGACCTGCCAATCACGCTGGCTGTTGCGGCTAAAGAGGTGGCAGGTCTGCGCCCCAAAACAGGTGTGACTGCTGTCCCCCCAGTCACAGAGGATGAAGAGGCCGCGGATGCACAAGATATGGCAGACGGTGGTTGGCCCGGCCGGCTAGGCCGCATTGTAGCACACTGAGCTTCCCACTGCAACTTATGCTTCATGTTCATGTGCCGGTTCATGCATGAAGTACTCAAACTATGTATTTTTTAGCCTCTACTTAGCTTTTGCTGACAAATGTTACAGATAACACGAGTTGGGTCATCTTTATTGATCTGAAAAAATGCCCAGGCTATGCAAGGCTTAGCACCCATGCGACCTGAAGAGCCACCACGACTTGTGGTGAGAGGCAGAGTTGTGTTTGAGGATGCAGTTGTTGACGTGCTTCCAGTACTACGTCTCTGTCCAGGAAGGCGCAACCTGACCTCGTTGTCACTAGCATCTTCCTCCACCTCCTCTGCTGACCTCATCTCTTGGCTGACTGTGGGTTGACAGTAAGTGGGATCTCCAACCTCATCATCATCACCCTGTGCGTTATCACACCCGTCGTCCTCAGAGCCAACCTGTTCCTGCCCTGACAAAAAACTAAAGTTGTCGCTCCAATCAGGTATTTGAGTCTCATCATCGTCTTCCTCATTGTCTCCACCAACAGGAGTTACAGTTTGGGAATGAGGGTCTACATTATGGTCAGAACCTTCTGCGTCTGGTCCTGGATCCGATTCATAAAGATTCTGGGCATCAGTGCAGATCATTTCCTCGTCTGGATTCACAGAAGCGCTGGAGTCGACCTCTGATTCCCAGGCTATAGTATGAGTAAACAGCTCTGCAGACTCAACCATCTGTTCTTCCTCATACTCAGACGGGCAGCTGGAGATTTGGGAGCTGTGAGGAAGCAAGTGCGATTGGGGTGACACCTTTGAGGACTGGGGTATTTGTGATGTTGAAGTTGATGTGGTGGAGAGCCCACTTAAAGGAGCACTTGATATCCGTTGAAGCACCTGCTGTTTTTGTGCCTCATCTGGAATTTGTAGCGATTGGCGTGGCCGTAAGAAAAGGATCTTATCACATTGTCCGCTAAAAGAAGTAGACATTTAGTTTGGCTGGAAGATGGTCTTTCTTCTGCAGATGTTACTGTTGTTTTAACACCTACCCCACGGACACAACCTTTTTTCCCCTTCCCAACACGCCTATTCCCCTTTCCACCAGCAGCAGGCCTTTTTCCACTCCTTTTGGTGGTTAACTAATTCACAACTCTGGAGTTGTTTGCACAAAAAAACAATGGATGGGAACCGAGCAGAGCTGAGTGGCCAAACTGTAGGTATTAGGCCAAAACTATTGGCTGGGTTAGATGTAGAAAAAAATTATATTCAATTTGCAACCTGATGGAGGTCGGTATAGATGGACTAATAGAGAAAGTCCCACACACAGCTAGAAGCCCAAATATTTTTTCAGAGGTAGATGCAGAAAAAAAATATATTCAGTTTGAAACCTGATGGAGGTCAGTATAGATGGACTAATAGAGAAAGTCCCACACACCTCTAGAAGGCCAAATATTTTTTCAGAGCTAGATGCAGACAAAAAATTATTTTTAATTTGCAACCTGATGGAGGTCAGTATAGATGGACTAATAGAGAAAGTCCCACACACTGCTAGAAGGCCAAATATTTTTTCAGAGCTGGATGCAGATAAAAATTATTTTTAATTTGCAACCTGATGGAGGTCAGTATAGATGGACTAATTGAGAAAGTCCCACACACTGCTAGAAGGCCAAATATTTTTTCAGAGCTAGATGCAGAAAAAAATTATATTCAGTTTGCAACCTGATGGAGGTCAGCATAGATGGACTAATAGAACAAGTCCCACACACAGCTAGAAGCCCAAATATTTTTTCAGAGGAAGATGCAGATAAAAATTATTTTTAATTTGCAACCTGATGGAGGTCAGTATAGATGGACTAATTGAGAAAGTCCCACACACTGCTAGAAGGCCAAATATTTTTTCAGAGCTAGATGCAGAAAAAAATTATATTCAGTTTGCAACCTGATGGAGGTCAGCATAGATGGACTAATAGAACAAGTCCCACACACAGCTAGAAGCCCAAATATTTTTTCAGAGGAAGATGTAGATAAAAATTATTTTTAATTTGCAACCTGATGGAGGTCAGTATAGATGGACTAATAGAGAAAGTCCCACACACTGCTAGAAGGCCAAATATTTTTTCAGAGCTAGATGCAGAAAAAAATTATATTCAGTTTGCAACCTGATGGAGGTCTGTATAGATGGATTAATAGAACAAGTCCCACACACAGCTAGAAGCCCAATATTTTTTCAGAGGTAGATGCAGATAAAAATTATTTTTAATTTGCAACCTGATGGAGGTCAGTATAGATGGACTAATAGAGAAACTCCCACACACTGCTAGAAGGCCAAATATTTTTTCAGAACTAGATGCAGACAAAAAATAATTTTCAGTTTGCAACCTGATGGAGGTCAGTATAGATGGACTAATAGAACAAGTCCCACACACAGCTAGAAGCCCAAATATTTTTTCAGAGGTAGATGCAGAAAAAAATTATATTCAGTTTGCAACCTGATGGAGGTCAGTATAGATGGACTAATAGAGAAAGTCCCACACACTGCTAGAAGGCCAAATATTTTTTCAGAGCTAGATGCAGACAAACAATTATTTTTAATTTGCAAACTGATGGAGGTCAGTATAAATGGACTAATAGAGAAAGTCCCACACACTGCTAGAAGGCCAAATATTTTTTCAGAGCTGGATGCAGATAAAAATTATTTTTAATTTGCAACCTGATGGAGGTCAGTATAGATGGACTAATAGAGAAAGTCCCACACACTGCTAGAAGGCCAAATATTTTTTCAGAGCTGGATGCAGATAAAAAATATTTTTAATTTGCAACCTGATGGAGGTCAGTATAGATGGACTAATAGAGAAAGTCCCACACACTGCTAGAAGGCCAAATATTTTTTCAGAGCTAGATGCAGACAAAAAATTATTTTCAGTTTGCAACCTGATGGAGGTCAGTATAGATGGACTAATAGAACAAGTCCCACACACAGCTAGAAGCCCAAATATTTTTTCAGAGGTAGATGCAGACAAAAATTATATTCAGTTTGCAACCTGATGGAGGTCTGTATAGATGGATTAATAGAACAAGACCCACACACAGCTAGAAGCCCAATATTTTTTCAGAGGTAGATGCAGAAAAAAAATATATTCAGTTTGCAACCTGATGGAGGTCAGTATAGATGGACTAATAGAGAAAGTCCCACACACTGCTAGAAGGCCAAATATTTTTTCAGAGCTAGATGCAGACAAAAAATTATTTTTAATTTGCAACCTGATGGAGGTCAGTATAGATGGACTAATAGAGAAAGTCCCACACACTGCTAGAAGGCCAAATATTTTTTCAGAGCTGGATGCAGATAAAAATTATTTTTAATTTGCAACCTGATGGAGGTCAGTATAGATGGACTAATAGAGAAAGTCCCACACACTGCTAGAAGGCCAAATATTTTTTCAGAGCTGGATGCAGATAAAAATTATTTTTAATTTGCAACCTGATGGAGGTCAGTATAGATGGACTAATAGAGAAAGTCCCACACACTGCTAGAAGGCCAAATATTTTTTCAGAGCTAGATGCAGAAAAAAATTATATTCAGTTTGCAACCTGATGGAGGTCAGTATAGATGGACTAATAGAACAAGTCCCACACACAGCTAGAAGCCCAAATATTTTTTCAGAGGTAGATGCAGATAAAAATTATTTTTAATTTGCAACCTGATGGAGGTCAGTATAGATGGACTAATAGAGAAAGTCCCACACACTGCTAGAAGGCCAAATATTTTTCAGAGCTAGATGCAGACAAACAAATATTTTTAATTTGCAACCTGATGGAGGTCAGTATAGATGGACTAATAGAGAAAGTCCCACACACTGCTAGAAGGCCAAATATTTTTTCAGAGCTGGATGCAGATAAAAATTATTTTTAATTTGCAACCTGATGGAGGTCAGTATAGATGGACTAATAGAGAAAGTCCCACACACTGCTAGAAGGCCAAATATTTTTTCAGAGCTGGATGCAGATAAAAATTATTTTTAATTTGCAACCTGATGGAGGTCAGTATAGATGGACTAATAGAGAAAGTCCCACACACTGCTAGAAGCCCAAATATTTTTTCAGAGGTAGACGCAGAAAAAAATATATTCAGTTTGCAACCTGATGGAGGTCAGTATAGATGGACTAATAGAGAAAGTCCCACACACTGCTAGAAGGCCAAATATTTTTTCAGAGCTAGATGCAGACAAAAAATTATTTTTAATTTGCAACCTGATGGAGGTCAGTATAGATGGACTAATAGAGAAAGTCCCACACACTGCTAGAAGGCCAAATATTTTTTCAGAGCTGGATGCAGATAAAAATTATTTTTAATTTGCAACCTGATGGAGGTCAGTATAGATGGACTAATAGAGAAAGTCCCACACACTGCTAGAAGGCCAAATATTTTTTCAGAGCTGGATGCAGATAAAAAATATTTTTAATTTGCAACCTGATGGAGGTCAGTATAGATGGACTAATAGAGAAAGTCCCACACACTGCTAGAAGGCCAAATATTTATTCAGAGCTAGATGCAGACAAAAAATTATTTTCAGTTTGCAACCTGATGGAGGTCAGTATAGATGGACTAATAGAACAAGTCCCACACACAGCTAGAAGCCCAAATATTTTTTCAGAGGTAGATGCAGAAAAAAATTATATTCAGTTTGCAACCTGATGGAGGTCTGTATAGATGGTTTAATAGAACAAGTCCCACACACAGCTAGAAGCCCAATATTTTTTCAGAGGTAGATGCAGAAAAAAAATATATTCAGTTTGCAACCTGATGGAGGTCAGTATAGATGGACTAATAGAGAAAGTGCCACACACCTCTAGAAGGCCAAATATTTTTTCAGAGCTTGATGCAGACAAAAAATTATTTTTAATTTGCAACCTGATGGAGGTCAGTATAGATGGACTAATAGAGAAAGTCCCACACACTGCTAGAAGGCCAAATATTTTTTCAGAGCTGGATGCAGATAAAAATTATTTTTAATTTGCAACCTGATGGAGGTCAGTATAGATGGACTAATAGAGAAAGTCCCACACACTGCTAGAAAGCCAAATATTTTTTCAGAGCTGGATGCAGATAAAAATTATTTTTAATTTGCAACCTGATGGAGGTCAGTATAAATGGACTAATAGAGAAAGTCCCACACACTGCTAGAAGGCCAAATATTTTTTCAGAGCTAGATGCAGAAAAAAATTATATTCAGTTTGCAACCTGATGGAGGTCAGTATAGATGGACTAATAGAACAAGTCCCACACACAGCTAGAAGCCCAAATATTTTTTCAGAGGTAGATGCAGATAAAAATTATTTTTAATTTGCAACCTGATGGAGGTCAGTATAGATGGACTAATAGAGAAAGTCCCACACACTGCTAGAAGGCCAAATATTTTTTCAGAGCTAGATGCAGAAAAAAATTATATTCAGTTTGCAACCTGATGGAGGTCTGTATAGATGGACTAATAGAACAAGTCCCACACACAGCTAGAAGCCCAATATTTTTTCAGAGGTAGATGCAGATAAAAATTATTTTTAATTTGCATCCTGATGGAGGTCAGTATAGATGGACTAATAGAGAAAGTCCCACACACTGCTAGAAGGCCAAATATTTTTTCAGAACTAGATGCAGACAAAAAATAATTTTCAGTTTGCAACCTGATGGAGGTCAGTATAGATGGACTAATAGAACAAGTCCCACACACAGCTAGAAGCCCAAATATTTTTTCAGAGGTAGATGCAGAAAAAAATTATATTCAGTTTGCAACCTGATGGAGGTCAGTATAGATGGACTAATAGAGAAAGTCCCACACACTGCTAGAAGGCCAAATATTTTTTCAGAGCTAGATGCAGACAAACACTTATTTTAAATTTGCAACCTGATGGAGGTCAGTATAGATGGACTAATAGAGAAAGTCCCACACACTGCTAGAAGGCCAAATATTTTTTCAGAGCTGGATGCAGATAAAAATTATTTTTAATTTGCAACCTGATGGAGGTCAGTATAGATGGACTGATAGAGAAAGTCCCACACACTGCTAGAAGGCCAAATATTTTTTCAGAGCTGGATGCAGATAAAAAATATTTTTAATTTGCAACCTGATGGAGGTCAGTATAGATGGACTAATAGAGAAAGTCCCACACACTGCTAGAAGGCCAAATATTTTTTCAGAGCTAGATGCAGATAAAAAATTATTTTCAGTTTGCAACCTGATGGAGGTCAGTATAGATGGACTAATAGAACAAGTCCCACACACAGCTAGAAGCCCAAATATTTTTTCAGAGATAGATGCAGACAAAAATTATATTCAGTTTGCAACCTGATGGAGGTCTGTATAGATGGATTAATAGAACAAGTCCCACACACAGCTAGAAGCCCAATATTTTTTCAGAGGTAGATGCAGAAAAAAAATATATTCAGTTTGCAACCTGATGGAGGTCAGTATAGATGGACTAATAGAGAAAGTCCCACACACTGCTAGAAGGCCAAATATTATTTCAGAGCTAGATGCAGACAAAAAATTATTTTTAATTTGCAACCTGATGGAGGTCAGTATAGATGGACTAATAGAGAAAGTCCCACACACTGCTAGAAGGCCAAATATTTTTTCAGAGCTGGATGTGACGCGCCCCCTGGGCCATATTCTTTAGGGGAATACCCGGAGCCGGATCAGATGGGAGTTGTAGTCTTCCGAGTGGCTGTGACCCGGTCCGTGTCCAGGGTGTCAAGCTCAGAGTATGTGGCAGTCCTACAGATGTTAATAAGTTCTTAATGTCGACTACGCCACCCGTTGTATTGCGGTCACTATGGCCGCCGCTGCAGCAGGGTCCGCTGAGGCTGATGGTGTTGGTGCAGCTTTTGGTAGTATAACCCCCAACGGGTGGGGTATAGCCTCAGGGGGTCAGGTGCAGAGGATGGGGGTTGTGGTGGTGCAGCATAGATGTTAAGTGAAGACAGAGTCGGGTTGTGCAGTTTAAGGTATTTACTCACTGCTGATGTTCCGGTCACTCCAGCTTCAAGTGACCACCCGAGCCGTGCTGCGTCCACCAGGTCCTGGATTCAGCAAACCCCCAAACAAGTCCGGAGCGTGACCCTGAGCTCTCCTTCTGTCCTTTCCTCTGGCCGTCCCCACTAGTGATCCACCTAGGTCCAGCTCCCTCGGGCCTTCTGTTGGGAGACCCTTGGCCTTGGGTTCCCTGACCCTCCACGTGGTTTGCCTTCGGGGTGGATGTGGTGGGTGGCCGTGGCAGACGCTGCCCACGGCCTCCGGTCTCTGGCTAGGGTGTGCTTTTGCCCCCACCAGTTTGGGATCCGGTACCCTATTGCCGACTCTTCACCCGGGGATTGAATTTGGGTTCTCAGAGTCCTTTCTTTTTCCTCTCTGGGTCTTTCCTTCTCTGCTCCACTCTCTCTCTGCAGGCTCATCTGGACCTCTGCTTCTTTCTCTGACAGACTGACCGACTGTGGCAGACTGACTCCTCTGCAAAGACTGACCCTGAACTTTGATGGTGCCCACCTTATATACTCCCTCTATGTGTGAGCTCAGGTGACCAGCACCCAATGAGCTCCTATCTTTACCCAGGCTGCTCCCCCTATCTGCCCCTACACTACTTGGGATGTACCACCCCCCTCCCACTCCAGCCAGGAACAGACTCGGTCGTACCTGCACATTTCTAAGTGGGAGTACCGTTGGTCTGTTCCTCGGAAATGGGATGTGTGTAATGCATGCAGCTTTCTGAGCTCAGGTCCACACTCCATCCTTACCCGGGAGTGGAATATCACACCTCTGGGTTGAGGTGCAATACCCCTGTAGCAGCCGAATCCTCAGGGTGCTACAGATGCAGATAAAAATTATTTTTAATTTGCAACCTGATGGAGGTCAGTATAGATGGACTAATAGAGAAAGTCCCACACACTGCTAGAAGGCCAAATATTTTTTCAGAGCTGGATGCAGATAAAAATTATTTTTAATTTGCAACCTGATGGAGGTCAGTATAGATGGACTAATAGAGAAAGTCCCACACACTGCTAGAAGGCCAAATATTTTTTCAGAGCTAGATGCAGACAAAAAATTATTTTCAGTTTGCAACCTGATGGAGGTCAGTATAGATGGACTAATAGAACAAGTCCCACACACAGCTAGAAGCCCAAATATTTTTTCAGAGGTAGATGCAGAAAAAAATTATATTCAGTTTGCAACCTGATGGAGGTCTGTATAGATGGATTAATAGAACAAGTCCCACACACAGCTAGAAGCCCAATATTTTTTCAGAGGTAGATGCAGAAAAAAAATATATTCAGTTTGCAACCTGATGGAGGTCAGTATAGATGGACTAATAGAGAAAGTCCCACACACTGCTAGAAGGCCAAATATTTTTTCAGAGCTAGATGCAGACAAAAAAATTATTTTTAATTTGCAACCTGATTTAGGTCAGTATAGATGGACTAATAGAGAAAGTCCCACACACTGCTAGAAGGCCAAATATTTTTTCAGAGCTGGATGCAGATAAAAATTATTTTTAATTTGCAACCTGATGGAGGTCAGTATAGATGGACTAATAGAGAAAGTCCTACACACTGCTAGAAGGCCAAATATTTTTTCAGAGCTAGATGCAGACAAACAATTATTTTTAATTTGCAACCTGATGGAGGTCAGTATAGATGGACTAATAGAGAAAGTCCCACACACTGCTAGAAGGCCAAATATTTTTTCAGAGCTGGATGCAGATAAAAATTATTTTTAATTTGCAACCTGATGGAGGTCAGTATAGATGGACTAATAGAGAAAGTCCCACACACTGCTAGAAGGCCAAATATTTTTTCAGAGCTGGATGCAGATAAAAATTATTTTTAATTTGCAACCTGATGGAGGTCAGTATAGATGGACTAATAGAGAAAGTCCCACACACTGCTAGAAGGCCAAATATTTTTTCAGAGCTAGATGCAGAAAAAAATTATATTCAGTTTGCAACCTGATGGAGGTCTGTATAGATGGATTAATAGAACAAGTCCCACACACAGCTAGAAGCCCAATATTTTTTCAGAGGTAGATGCAGATAAAAATTATTTTTAATTTGCAACCCGATGGAGGTCAGTATAGATGGACTAATAGAGAAAGTCCCACACACTGCTAGAAGGCCAAATATTTTTTCAGAACTAGATGCAGACAAAAAATAATTTTCAGTTTGCAACCTGATGGAGGTCAGTATAGATGGACTAATAGAACAAGTCCCACACACAGCTAGAAGCCCAAATATTTTTTCAGAGGTAGATGCAGAAAAAAATTATATTCAGTTTGCAACCTGATGGAGGTCTGTATAGATGGATTAATAGAACAAGTCCCATACACAGCTAGAAGCCCAATATTTTTTCAGAGGTAGATGCAGAAAAAAAATATATTCAGTTTGCAACCTGATGGAGGTCAGTATAGATGGACTAATAGAACAAGTCCCACACACTGCTAGAAGCCCAAATATTTTTTCAGAGGTAGATTCAGAAAAAATATATATTCAGTTTGCAACCTGATGGAGGTCAGTATTGATGGACTAATAGAGAAAGTCCCACACACTGCTAGAAGGCCACATATTTTTTCAGAGCTAGATGCAGAAAAAAATTATATTCAGTTTGCAACCTGATGGAGGTCAGTATAGATGGACTAATAGAATGATGCTATGCTGCAATTACAATTAGTCTTTACTCCCACAATCTATCTATTTAAGAGCACAGACCTGCCTGATAAAAGTCCTAGGAAATGCTGTAACCTAGTCGTTAAAAGGACTGCAATCACAACTATTCTCTACTCCCAAGCTATCTGTAGATTTGTGCGAAAATTGGCTTGAAATTAACAAGGTATAGCGCACACAGCAACAGCGGTGCCGTCTAACATGCAGCTGCAGCAGTGAGAAAATGGTGGCGACGGGGAAAATGGCTTGGTCTTATAGGGCAAGGACATGTGACATACACTGCCAATGACACATGCCCTTGCTTGTGTGAAAAAAGCACTTCGCTCCGTGTGTGTGCTGCTGATAGGCTGACAGATTGCACCTCCCCACTGTAAATGCGGGAAAGAGAAAAAAAAATGGAGATCTTCATTATTCCTGCAGAGATCCATCCCCTGCCCCTCCCCCCACCCCGCTGTACACTCAAACTGCGTATTAACATTAATTTTCATCATTACTGAGAAAAAATCCAGTTATGATTTTGGTGCATGAACAGTTATCGAACATAACCTCGAACAGCCGAATTTTTCTAAAATCGTTCGTGTTCGCCGAACGGCTCGAACACCGCCCAAAACAGCTCAAATTTGAGATTGGTGAACAGTTCGAGTAGAACAACGCTCATCTCTAATTGTTATGCATGACTACATTTCCTTTAATGACCACTACACATGACATTTCCTGTGTCTCCTATAAAGGAGACATTTGATGTCTCCTATAAAGATGAGCGAATAAATTTAAGTAGAATTGAATTCTACTCAAATTTAGCAAAATTCAGCCTTCGTTATGTAATTTGATTCTTCTGCTGCCATTTTTCGAAACCATAAAAGATAATCAAAATGTAAAAAGAAAACCCCCAACAAAACATTATGTTCACATTACCGCTCACCTCTCCAGCCTCTCCACTCCTCATCATCACCCATCCGGTCCTCAGCGCATCTTCAGATCATCGCAGCTCATGCTGAAATCACCAGGCCTCTTACACTGGATTAAGGTGAGGTCTTGGAGGGCTCTGCACAAAAGGTCACATCATTATGCCTTCTCGGCATGCGTGGGGGTTTCAGTGTTCGCAGCAGCAATCTGAAGATGCAGTGACAGGAGGAGGAGCTGGAGAGGTGAGCTGTGAGTATAAGTTTTTTTTTATTTTTTACATCTTATTGTTATGAAAGTGTAGCAAGTCACTTGGGAAAACAGATAACACATTAAGAACTGCAACTGACCCTGCCGGTTCCTGTACAGACTGAAGATCCTGACCCTGCAGTCCCAAGTGGTTCCTGTTTGAGCTGAGATAACCCTAACCACAGAATAAGATGATGGCAACTCAGACTTAAGCTGCGGGAAAGTCTGTTGAGCACTTCACGTACCACCTAAAGAACCGGAGGGCAGAGCAGAGTGCAAATTATCTACAGAAGGGAAAGTGTGCTGAAATGGAAAGAGATTACAGAGTGAGTAAAACAAACCATGAAATACAAAATAAAGGATTAAGTACATACTGTTAGAAAATATGCCTCCTGCTTCCTGAAAAGAAGCAGAAGATAGGTGAAAGGTAAAAAACATAAACAACAAAGAGATAAGCCCTAGCTGGTCTTTCACTGCAGTAGTATGGCTGGACATGCAAATGAGACTATCACCAGCAGGAAATACCAGCAGGGAGAAGGTATATAAAGATGCACCCTAAAGGTGATAGGGCAGACAAATGAGTAAATGAACACACATGTTACTTTAAAAAGACTGAAGCAAGGGCAACAGAAACTAATCATCCAGCGAAAAGGTGTTTCTGCTGTGGCTTGGTCGATAGAGAAGCCGACCACAAAGCACAGACTCAAGGGTTCGAACCCAGAGGCATGAAAATTAAGTTTACTATGTACGATGCACACTGAATTTGTGGATAATAATTTTAAATTTTCCAGAATAAAACGAGAGAACAGGTAAATTCAAACTTTGGCTGATCTTCTAATCCCTAGTCTCCTATAATGATCACTATATGTGCCATGTTTTACAATGATCACTACACATGATGTCTCCAGTAATGACTAGTGCTGAGCCACCCCCGTAGTGTTCGAGTTCGGTTCGGTTCGTCGAACACCCGTGAGTTCGCCGAACTGTTCGTCGAACTGTTCGTCGAACACCTTCGAACACCGTTAAAACCAATGGCAGGCAAACAAAAACACATAGAAACACATAGAAAACACCTTCAAAGGTGTCCAAAAGCTGACAAACTGCTCAGAAGACACAACTAACACATGGAAAAGTGACAAGTACATATAGTCATGAGAAAAGAAAAGAGGTGGAGGAGTAAAAGGAGGGGGAGACACAGATATAGGCATGTCATGCCCTTCTAAAATCCAAAAAGTGAGAAGCCGACATGTTCAGTCCGCTCCTGCCCGTGCCACCTCCGTGTCGCCGGGTTTGTGCCAGAGCCGCGGTGAACCCTGACGGCCAGCCCCCCTCTCCCAATACTGGTGCCTGTCCGCTGGTGGGTCGAGCGAGCCCCCCTGTGGTGGAGGCAGCTCTAAGTTTTTTAATTTAAATTGTCTCTCTAATTTGAATGAATACACTTTAAATCCATTTACAAGGATCTATTGGAGGGCAAGTCTCATGCCAGCAGCCGCGTAATTCCAGCTCCAGTAGCGTCCACTAAAGCTGCTGCAGTTAAAAAGCTTTTATAAGGATCGAGCTCGGCTGTCCACCGCAAGGCATCCTACTGCCAGTCCCAGCCCCTATGCCTTGGGGTGCCTCCTGATGCTCTTCACTGAGTATCCCGTGGTCCCGAAGCATTTCCTTTGAAAAAATTAAGTGTCCAAACTACAGGTGGTGTAGCTTGCTTAACAGCCGGGATAATCCGCTGACTAGCAGACACTGCTACTAGGCACAAAGTATTTCCTGGGCTAGATGCAGTTAAAAATTTGTAAGTAGATACTCTCGTTGGATGCTGAGAAAGCATTCCATAGAGTCTCCTGCCACGCCATATATGATTCTCTTAAAAAGCTTGGGGTAGGGGTCTAGGGGACCCTTTTATAGCCAAAATCACGGCCCTGTATCACAATACGTCACCTAGGCTGAAGATATATGGAACTGTAGCACCCTGAGGGCTCGGTTGCTACAGACGTATTGCACCTCACCCAGAGGTGTGATATCTCACTCTCAGGTAAGGATGGAGTGTGAATCAGGACCCGACACCTGCATGCATTACACCACATTGCCGTGGGGCAGGGCGACCAATATGCCCCTGAGATGGGCACGACAGTCCCTGTCCCTGGCTGGAGTGGGGGGAGGGAACACTGAGGAAGGGGAACCCTGTAGTGCAGGAGCAGGGAGGAAGCAGTTCCTGGGTGCATTGAGAAGGGAGTATAAAAGGTGGGCACCATCTTAGTTCAGTGCAGAGAAGTCTGAGCAGAAGTGGCAGGGAGCAGGGGCTCTGCATGTGCTCTGCTCCGGAGGCGGGCCTAGTAACAGAGGCCCAGGCCTGCAAGAGGGAGAAGGAAGGAAGAGGAGCGGAGAAGGCTCCAGGAACGAGGAATGAAGGGATCCCAGGGGTGCGGACGGGCGAGTCGCCACCGCACGCCCGAATCCACCTGCGTGGAGGGGTCAGGCCAAAGGGGGAGACCGGTCCCCGAACTAGTGGAGGCAGGAAACGACCCTCAGCTAGAAACCGGAGGCTCTGACATTTTATGTGGCGCAGCCCCTCGCTACACCCGCTAGGAGGGCACCACATAGGGTCAGGGAAACTGGCGCCAAGTTTACCAAGAGGAGGCCCGAGGCAGCCGGACAGAAGTGTTGGTAAGAAAGGCCAGACAAAGGACACACAAAGTGGGTCCTGTGAAGCGCTCCAAAGTTATCTGGGAGTTGTCTGAGCCCCTCACCTGGTGAGCACAGTACGACGTGGGCAGCCGTTACCTGCAGACGTGGTCTGGATAATAAGAACTGTGAGTAAAGGCCCTGAACTGCATCACTGACTCCGTGTCGTTACTGCTGCTGCCCTGCACCATCACCCCCATCCTCCGCATACACTGCCCTGAGGCTATACTCCTCCCGTGGGGAGTTATGCTACGCTCTGCTGCACCCACAACACCAGCCTCAGCGGTCTGCCCTGTAGCGGCGGTTCACTCTGACCGCAATCCACGGGTGGCGTAGTCGGACATTTAAACATCAAAACCACATAAATAGTTCCGCCACTGGTTTGACCACCCTGAGCCACGGAACCGGGTCGCCGCCACGAAGACTACAACCACCAGCATCCACCAAAAAGGGTCCGGCTCCGGGTGTCCCAAGGCCCAGGGGGTGCGTCAGAACATTTTCATCACCTTTCACAATCACCAATGGGACAAGGCAAGGATGTCCTCTGTCCCCTCTCTTATATATCCTAGTGACGGAGCACCTGCTCTCATCAATTCGCCATAACCCCAATATTAGGTGGATTGAGGTGGGAGGCACCGAGTACAAGTGCTCTCTATTTGCTGATGATGTCCTAGTATATATCACTCAATCACATATATCCATCCATGCTGTTATGGCTGAAATAGATCACTTTGTTACATGGTCAAATTTTAAAATCAATGCAGCGAAGTCTGAGGCCCTCGATGTCTCCCTCCCCAAATCCATATAGGATTCCATCCAGTCCAACTTTCCCTTTGCCTGGCCCTCACAGGGTATCAAATACTTAGGAATTCCTATTCATAGAGACCTCTCCCATCTATGTTATCTTAATTTTGGGCCCTTTATTGAACAACTCCATACAGACCACGGTTGGCAAGTTAGAACTGTAAGATTCACTACGTGAACCACTGGTGTTTTGTGGAAAAGCACATGTACACTGCGTTCCAAATTATTATGCAAAAAGTGTTTAGGAGTGATAAGGGAAGAATTTGTTTGTTTTTCAGTTAAACTCACTGATGGTGATGTGTGTCAGGGCTCTTTATATCACTGTAAGCAATTGCAGACACCTGTGCTAATTAGTTTGGCAGCTGTGTCCAATGAAAGGCAAGACTACTTAAGAAGGCTGTCTCACATTATTAAGCAGCCTACATTTTCTGCCAAAATGGGAAAGAAAAACGATGTGTCGGCTGCTGAGAAGCAACAAATTGTGGAGTGTTTAGGTCAAGGCATGACTACAATCAACATTGTGCGATGATCAGGATGAAGTGTCTTGGCAATCAAGAAGTATGTAGCTGATTCACAGTACACACGTGTGCGTGCTGATAAGGGCAAATTGAGGACTCTTTCCTACAGGCAATTACGTCAGGTTGAAAGAGCAGCGGCAAAAAAAGCCTTGTCATAGCAGCAGACAAGTTTTTGAAGCTGCTTGTGCCTCCAACGTCCCCCAAACAACAAGATGCAGGGTCCTTCAGAGGTTTGCAGCTGTGCATACGCCATCCTGTCGACCTCCTCTATCCACTTCACACAAGCAGAAACGGCTCCAGTGGGCCAAACATTACATGAAGACTGATTTCAAAACTGTTTTGTTCACGGATGAGTGCCGTGCAGCGCTCGATGGTCCAGATGGATGGAGTGGAGGATGGCTGGTTGATGGACACCCCACGCAAACACGGCTACAGCGCCAACAAGGAGGAGGTGGAGTAATGTTTTGGGCTGGAATCATGGGGAGAGAGATTGTCGGCCCCTTTAGGATCCCTGAAGGCGCTAAAGATGAACTCCATAATGTATGTGGATATTCTCAAACAGCACTTCCTGCCATGGTTCAAGAAGAAGAACCGTGTATTTCACAGCAAGATCATTTTTCTGCATGATAATGCACCATCTCATGCTGCACATAAAACATCTGCATCTCTGGCTGATATGGGCATAAAAGGGGACAAACTTATGGTGTGACCCCCATGCTCCCCTGACCTCTACCCCATTCAGAACCTTTAGAGCATCATTAAAAGGAGTGTCTATGATGGCGGGAGGCAGTTCACATCTAAGCAACAGCTCTGGGAGGGTATTCTGTCCTCATGCAAAACAATTGAAGCAGAAACCATCCAAAACCTGACAAATTCAATGGACGAGAGAGTTCAGAAGCTCCTTTCGAACAAGGGGTCCTATGTGAAAATGTAACATCACCTAGAATAAAGTTTTGAGTTGAAAACTGTTTGATTTCAGTTTCTAACAACCTGCTAATGCTTATAATTTCAAAAATGACCATTTTTTTGGTCTTTATTAAAATGAAAAGGTTGATCGAAAAGTTTGGGGGATCTAAGAGTGTGGCAACCCAGTAGTCATTATTACTTCGAATTCTGACAATATGAGGGTCATGCTGCAGGTAGTGCAGCAAGAAGGCACTTATGTGTCTTGCGCATCTCGGAGCCCCAAAATTATTTTCCGGGCTAGATGCAGCTAAAAATTATTATTAATTTTAAATCTGGTGAAGCTTTAGTATAGATGGCCTAATAGGATCAGTGCTGCACACTGCTACAAAGCCCAAATTATTTTCCAGTCAAGATACAGATAAACATGATTAGTAATTTTAAATCTGGTGGAGCTTATTATAGATGGCCTAATAGAATCAGTACTGCACACTGCTACAAAGCCCAAATTATTTTCCAGCCAAGATACAGATAAACATGATTAGTAATTTGAAAGCTTAAAACGGTTGGTAGGGTGATTTTAACCAATCATCAAGCTTTTACTCTCCCCAGGATGACACAGGGGTAGAAAAGTCGTTTCGGATCCATGATTTGTTCATCTTTATGAACGTGCGTCTGTCTACATTATCAGTGGAGAGCCGCGTGCGCTTATCTGTCAGCACACCACCAGCAGCGCTGAACACACGTTCAGACAGAACGCTGGCTGCGGGGCATGACAAGATCTCCAAGGCGTAAGTGGCTAGCTCCGGCCATTTATCCAGATTGGAAGCCCAAAAAGAGCAAGGGTCCAGTGACACAGTCGTGGCTTCAATGTTTACTTGGAGATACTCCTGTACCATCGTCTCTAGGCGTTGACTATGTGTCAGACTTCTTGTCTCCTGTGGCCTTGCAAAGGATGGGCTAAAAAAGTGGTGAAATGATTCCGCAAAATTGATGTTACCAGCAGATACTGTGGTTCTGTTACGGTTTGAGTGCTGAACACTTGACGGTCCCACGGTTGGCAAGTTGGTACTGTGAGATTCACTACGTGCACCACTGGTATTTTGTGGAAAAGCACATGTAAGATTCTGCAACAGTCTCTGCTGATACTCTTGCATGCGTGCATCCCTTTCTATGACAGGAATAATTTCTGCAAATTTACTTTTGTACCGGGGATCTAACAGTGTGGCAACCCAGTAGTCAGGATTATTTCTAATTCTCACAATTCGAGGGTCATGTTGCAGGTAGCGCAGCAAGAAGGCACTCATGTGTGTTGCGCATCCAGGAGCACCAAGTCCCTGTTGTGTTGGTGGCGAGGTAACAATCATGCTTCCTTCCTCTGTCCTCTCCCCCCAACCTCGCACAACAGAAATGTGATCAAGGTCTCCCTCATCTGATGAGTCTTCCATCAGTTCGTCCTCCACTTCTTCCTGGGCTCCTGCACCTTCCTCACTAGTTTGGCTGCTACCATGCGCCCTGGTAAAACCATCTCCCGCACCCTCACATGCCTGCCGCCTTGGTGCTGCCGACCGTCTGGACCTTGCAGATGTTAGCCCTTCCGCATACAACTCCTCCTCCTCTACTTCCTCCACCTCCTCTTGTGCCACCACCTGACTCCGAATTCTGTTTAACATGTGCTCCAGCATGTAAATCACCGGAATAGTCATGCTGATAATGGCATCGTCAGCACTAAACATCTTCGTCGCCATTTCAAAACTGTGCAGAAGGGTGCATAGGTCCCTGATCTGAGACCACTCCTCCAGCGTGATTTGCCCCACCTCTGAATCTCGTTGGCCCAGGCTATACGTCAGAACATATTGCACCAGGGCTTGTCGGTGCTGCCACAGTCGCTGCAACATGTGCAGAGTTGAATTCCACCGGGTAGGCACATCGCATTTTAGCCGGTGAAGTGGCAGGCCCAACGACTTCAGTAGAGATGTAAGTCGCTGAGCTGCGGGATGCGAACGGCGGAAGTGAGCACACAGCGACCGTGCCCTCTGCAGAAGGCCATCTAGTCTGGGATAGTGGGCTAAAAATTGCTGGACAACCAGGTTCAACACGTGAGCCATACAAGGCACGTGTGTGACATTGCCCCAGCGAAGGGCCGCACCCACGTTTGCAGCATTGTCGCACACGGACTTCCCTGGTTTCAGGTCCAGTGGAGACAACCATTCATGAAATTGGTTCTCCAGAGCTGACCACAACTCCTCAGCTGTGTGACTCACATTTCCCAGACATTTCAATGTAAAAACCGCCTGATGACGTTGAGCCCTACTGCCAGCATAGTAAGGAGGTGTGCAGGATCCCTTCTGCGCAGTTAGAAAGCTTGTGGCATGACCAGACAGGCTTTGGGTGCAGGTGGAGGACCGAGAGGAGGTTGAGGAGGCAGAAGCAGTGGAGGAACTTTGACATAAAGAGGATTGACGCACAACTCGTGGGGACGGCAAGACTTGGACAGCAGCCCCTTGTCCTGCTGTCACCATAGTTACCCAGTGCCCAGTCAGCGACATGTAACGCCCCTGTCCATGCCTACTCGTCCAAGTGTCTGTGGTGAAATGCACCCTGTCACACACAAAGTTTCTCAAAGAAGCGGTGATGTTGTGTGCGACATGCTGGTGGAGCGCAGGCACACCTTTCTTTGAGAAGTAGTGCCGACTGGGCATCTGGTAGTGGGGCACTGCGACGGACATAAGGTCTCGAAAATCCTCTGTGTCCACCAGGCGGAAAGGCAGCATTTCTGTAGCCAAGAGCTTGCAGATGGTGAAATTCAACCTCTTAGCTTTCTCATGGCTAGGAGGAAATGGTCTTTTACTTGTCCACATCTGAGGGACCGAGGGCTGGCTATTGTGCTTAGACGGGGTTGATAAGGGTGTCCCCGGCAAACTGCCGGTCTGTGAGGAAGATGCAGGCAGACATGTTAGGTTGCCTTGATCCAAAGGTGGTGCTATCGATGTCGGACAGCGCTCAAGACCAGCTGGTGTTACCACCTCCAAAGAAAATGATGACCTGCCAATCACGCTGGCTGTTGCGGGTAAAGAGGTGGCAGGTCTGCGCCCAAAACAGGTGTGACAGCTGTCCCCCCAGTCACAGAGGATGAAGAGGCCGCGGATGCACAAGATATGGCAGACGGTGGTTGGCCCGGCCGGCTAGGCCGCATTGTAGCACACTGAGCTTCCCACTGCAACTTATGCTTCATGTCCATGTGCCGGTTCATGCATGAAGTACTCAAACTATGTATTTTTTGGCCTCTACTTAGCTTTTGCTGACAAATGTTACAGATAACACGAGTTGGGTCATCTTTATCGATCTGAAAAAATGCCCAGGCTATGCAAGGCTTAGCACCCATGCGACCTGAAGAGCCACCACGACTTGTGGTGAGAGGCAGAGTTGTGTTTGAGGATGCAGTTGTTGACGTGCTTCCAGTACTACGTCTCTGTCCAGGAAGGCGCAACCTGACCTCGTCGTCACTAGCATCTTCCTCCACCTCCTCTGCTGACCTCATCTCTTGGCTGACTGTGGGTTGACAGTAAGTGGGATCTCCAACCTAATCATCATCACCCTGTGCGTTATCACACCCGTCGTCCTCAGAGCCAACCTGTTCCTGCCCTGACAAAATACTAAAGTTGTCGCTCCAATCAGGTATTTGAGTCTTATCATCGTCTTCCTCATTGTCTCCACCAACAGGAGTTACAGTTTGGGAATGAGGGTCTACATTATGGTCAGAACCTTCTGCATTTGGTCCTGGATCCGACTCATAAAGATTCTGGGCATCAGTGCAGATCATTTCCTCGTCTGGATTCACAGAAGTGCTGGAGTCGACCTCTGATTTCCAGGCTATAGTATGAGTAAACAGCTCTGCAGACTCAACCATCTGTTCTACTTAATACTCAGACGGGCAGCTGGAGATTTGGGAGCTGTGAGGAAGCAAGTGCGATTGGGGTGACACCTTTGAGGACTGGAGTATTTGTGATGTTGAAGTTGATGTGGAGGAGAGCCCACTTAAAGGAGCACTTGATATCCGTTGAAGCACCTGCTGTTTTTGTGCCTCATCTGGAATTTGTAGCGATTGGCGTGGCCGTAAGAAAGGGATCTTATCACATTGTCCGCTAAAAGAAGTAGACATTTTAGTTTGGGTGGAAGATGGTCTTTCTTCTGCAGATGTTACTGTTGCTTTAACACCTACCCCACGGACACAACCTTTTTTCCCCTTCCCAGCACGCCTATTCCCCTTTCCACCAGCAGCAGGCCTTTTTCCACTCATTTTGGTGGTTAACTAATTCACAACTCTGGAGTTGTTTGCACAAAAAAACAATGGATGGGAACCGAGCAGAGCTGAGTGGCCAAACTGTGGTATTAGGCCAAAACTATTGGCTGGGTTAGATGCAGAAAAAAATTATATTCAATTTGCAACCTGATGGAGGTCTGTATAGATGGACTAATACAACAAGTCCCACACACAGCTAGAAGCCCAATATTTTTTCAGAGCTAGATGCAGAAAAAAATATATTCAGTTTGCAACCTGATGGAGGTCTGTATAGATGGATTAATAGAACAAGTCCCACACACAGCTAGAAGCCCAATATTTTTTCAGAGGTAGATGCAGAAAAAAAATATATTCAGTTTGCAACCTTATGGAGGTCAGTATAGATGGACTAATAGAACAAGTCCCACACACAGCTAGAAGGCCAAATATTTTTTCAGAGGTAGATGCAGAAAAAAATTATATTCAGTTTGCAACCTTATGGAGGTCAGTATAGATGGACTAATAGAACAAGTCCCACACACAGCTAGAAGGCCAAATATTTTTTCAGAGGTAGATGCAGAAAAAAATTATATTCAGTTTGCAACCTTATGGAGGTCAGTATAGATGGACTAATAGAACAAGTCCCACACACAGCTAGAAGGCCAAATATTTTGTCAGAGGTAGATGCAGAAAAAAATTATATTCAGTTTGCAACCTTATGGAGGTCAGTATAGATGGACTAATACAACAAGTCCCACACACAGCTAGAAGCCCAATATTTTTTCAGAGGTAGATGCAGAAAAAAATATATTCAGTTTGCAACCTGATGGAGGTCTGTATAGATGGACTAATACAACAAGTCCCACACACAGCTAGAAGCCCAATATTTTTTCAGAGGTAGATGCAGAAAAAAATATATTCAGTTTGCAACCTGATGGAGGTCTGTATAGATGGATTAATAGAACAAGTCCCACACACAGCTAGAAGCCCAATATTTTTTCAGAGGTAGATGCAGAAAAAAATATATTCAGTTTGCAACCTGATGGAGGTCTGTATAGATGGATTAATAGAACAAGTCCCAAACACAGCTAGAAGCCCAATATTTTTTCAGAGGTAGATGAATAAAAAAATATATGCAGATTCCAACCTGATGGAGGTCAGTATAGATGGACTAGTACAACAAGTCCCACACACAGCTAGAAGCCCAATATTTTTTCAGAGCTAGATGCAGAAAAAAATTATATTCAAATTGCAACCTGATGGAGGTCAGTATAGATGGACTAATAGAACAAGTCCCACACACAGCTAGAAGGCCAAATATTTTTTCAGAGGTAGATGCAGAAAATAATTATATTCAGTTTGCAACCTTATGGAGGTCAGTATAGATGGACTAATAGAACAAGT
Source organism: Phyllobates terribilis (assembly GCF_046119375.1). Lineage (NCBI taxonomy): Eukaryota > Metazoa > Chordata > Amphibia > Anura > Dendrobatidae > Phyllobates > Phyllobates terribilis. The sequence goes on along the minus strand of NW_027362772.1, from coordinate 37,855,680 downwards.
CCCACACACAGCTAGAAGGCCAAATATTTTTTCAGAGGTAGATGCAGAAAAAAATTATATTCAGTTTGCAACCTTATGGAGGTCAGTATAGATGGACTAATAGAACAAGTCCCACACACAGCTAGAAGGCCAAATATTTTTTCAGAGCTAGATGCAGAAAAAAAATATATTCAGTTTGCAACCTGATGGAGGTCAGTATAGATGGACTAATAGAATGATGCTATGCCCCAAAGATTTTACTTCACTAGGTGCAGTAAAATAATTGGTATTCTATACACAGGTGGTATATCTTGCAACACAGATAGGCTACTCCACTGACTAACACACTCTGCAATAGGCCAAAAAGGATTAGCTTTGCTAGATTCAGCCAAATGCTGTGAAAAAAACTTGCACAGCACTGGCACAGACCTGCCTGGCAAAAACTGATAGGAACTGATGTAACCTAGTCCTGAAAAGGACTCCAATTACAATTAGTCTTTACTCCCACAATCTATCTATTTAAGAGCACAGACCTGCCTGATAAAAGTCGTAGGAAATGCTGTAACCTAGTCCTTAAAAGGACTGCAATCACAACTATTCCCTACTCCCAAGCTATCTGTAGATTTGTGAGAAAAATTGGCTTGAAATTAACAAGGTATAGCGCACACAGCAACAGCGGTGCCGTCTAACACGCAGCTGCAGCAGTGAGAAAATGGTGGCGACGGGGAAAATTGCTTGGTCTTATAGGGCAAGGACATGTGACATACACTGCCAATGACACATGCCCTTGCTTGTGTGAAAAAAAGCACTTCGCTCCATGTGTGCGCTGCTGATAGGCTGACAGATTGCACCTCCCCACTGCAAATGCGGGAAAGAGAAAAAAAAATGGAGATCTTCATTGTTCCTGCAGAGATCCATCCCCTGCCCATCCCCCCACCCCGCTGTACACTCAAACTGCGTATTAACATTAATTTTCATCATTACTGAGAAAAAATCCAGTTATGATTTTGGTGCACGAACAGTTATCGAACATAACCTCGAACAGCCGAATTTTTCTCAAATTGTTCGTGTTCGCCGAACGGCTCGAACACCGCCCAAAACAGCTCGAATTTGAGATTGGCGAACAGTTCGAGTAGAACAACGCTCATCTCTAGTAATGACTGCTATAATAATCAACATACATGACATCTCATCATGTTTTCCATCCTGTTTTCCAAAAAAAAATCAATATTGTTTCACTTGTCTCATGAATCAATCGCTACTTATGACTAATTCACTCATGCTGCAATCACAGATGGGGCTGAGGCCTCGACCACTTCTGCTTTCCACTTAGCGGCCGAGTGTGCAGTTATAACGAGAGAAGTCAGGAGTGCGGTGGAGAGAGGCTGACCTGTAAGAGCTTATAGTGAAGAAATCCTTCATCCAAGATCAAAAGCAAGACTTCTAGTTTTATTTTCTGCAAGACATACAGGTAAGAAATTTCCTGCAGGATTCGGGAGGGTAAGAAATGGCTCAAGGGTCAAGAAAATGGTATAAAAGGGCAAACTAACACCACATATTCATGTCTTGTTTTAAGTTATTAGAAAATTATTTTTAAAATCTGGATTGATTATATAAAGGAAAATTTCAAACAATTTCCATAGACTTTGTTTTCTAAATCATAGATCGTCAATATAAAAGTAGTGGACAAACCCTTTGAAAAATAACTGATATGAAAACATTCTTGCTAATATTTTGAGACATTAAACTTGTACATTAATATCTACTTCTGTTTCCAGCTTAAAAGTGCATACAATTACTTCTTACTAGACAATGCTCTGTGAACTAATTACTGTAGTCTTTAGTAGAGATGAGCGGTGTTCGACTCGAACTGTTCGCCAATCTCAAATTCAAGCTGTTTTGGGCGGTGTTCGAGCCGTTCGGCGAACACGAACAATTTGAAAAAAATTCGGCTGTTCGAGGTTATGTTCGATAACTGTTCGTGCACCAAAATTATAACTGGATTTTTTCTCAGTAATGCTGAAAATTAATGTTAATACGCAGTTTGAGTGTACAGCGGGGCGGTGGGAGGGGTAGGGGATGGATCTCTGCATAAATAATGAAGATCTCCATTTTTTTTTCTCTTTCCCGCATTTACAGTGGGGAGGTGCAATCTGTCAGCCTATCAGCAGCGCACACACGGAGCAAACTGCTTTTTTTCACACAAGCAAGGGCATGTGTCATTGGCAGTGTATGTCACATGTCCTTGCCCTATGAGACCAAGTCATTTTCCCCGTCGCCACGATTTTCTCACTGCTGCAGCAGCGTGTTAGACGGCACCGCTGTTTCTGTGTGCGCTACACTTTGTTAATTTCAAGCCAATTTTCGCACAAATCTACAGATAGCTTGGGAGTAGGGAATAGTTGTGATTGCAGTTCTTTAAAGGACTAGGTTACAGCATTTCCTACAACTTTTATCAGGCAGGTCTGTGCTCTTAAATAGATAGGTTGGGAGTAAAGACTAATTGTAATTGCAGTCCTTTTCAGCGCTAGGTTACATCAGTTCCTATCACTTTTATCAGGCAGGTCTGTGCTCTTAAATAGATAGGTTGGGAGTAAAGACTAATTGAAATTGCAGTCCTTTTGAGGGCTAGGTAACATAAGTTCCTATCACTTTTTGCCAGGCAGGTCTGTTTTAGTGCTGTGCAAGTTTTTTTCACAGCATTTGGCCAAATCTAGCAAAGCAAATCCTTTTTGGCCTCTTGCAGTGTGTGTTTGTCAGTGGAGTAGCCTATCTGTGTTGCAAGCTACACCACCTGTGTGTAGAATAAAATTTTTTTTACTGCACATAGTGAAGTAAAACCTTTTGGGCATAGCATCATTCTATTAGTCCATCTATACTAACCTCCACCAGGTTGCAAATTCAAAATAATTTTTATCTGCATCAAGCTCTGAAAAAATATTTGGGCTTCTAGTAGTGTGTGGGACTTGTTCTATTAGTCCATCTATACTAACCTCCACCAGGTTGCAAATTCAAAATTATTTTTATCTGCATCTAGCTCTGAAAAAATATTTGGGCTTCGGCTTGTAGCAGTGTGTGGGACTTGTTCTATTAGTCCATCTATACTAACCTCCACCAGGTTGCAAATTCAAAATAATTTTTATCTGCATCCAGCTATGAAAAAATATTTGGGCTTGAGCTTGAAGCAGTGTGTGGGACTTGTTCTGTTAGTCCATCTATACTAACCTCCACCAGGTTGCAAATTCAAAATAATTTTTATCTGCATCTAGCTCTGAAAAAATATTGGGCTTCGGCTTGTAGCAGTGTGTGGGACTTGTTCTATTAGTCCATCTATGCAAACCTCCACCAGGTTGCAAATTCAAAATAATTTTTATCTGCATCCAGCTATGAAAAAATATTTGGGCTTGGGCTTGTAGCAGTGTGTGGGACTTGTTCTATTAGTCCATCTATACTAACCTCCACCTGGTTGCAAATTCAAAATAATTTTTATCTGCATCTAGCTCTGAAAAAATATTTGGGCTTGGGCTTGTAGCAGTGTGTGGGACGTGGTCTATTAGTCCATCTATGCTAACCTCCACCAGGTTTCAAATTCAAAATAATTTTTATCTGCATCTAGCTCTGAAAAAATATTTGGGCTTGGGCTTGTAGCAGTGTGTGGGACTTGTTCTATCAGTCCATCTATACTAACCTCCACCAGGTTGCAAACTCAAAATAATTTTTATCTGCATCTAGCTCTGAAAAAATATTTGGGCTTCGGCTTGTAGCAGTGTGTGGGACTTGTTCTATTAGTCCATCTATACTAACCTCCACCAGGTTGCAAATTCAAAATAATTTTTATCTGCATCCAGCTATGAAAAAATATTTGGGCTTGTAGCAGTGTGTGGGACTTGTTCTATTAGTCCATCTATACTAACCTCCACCAGGTTGCAAATTCAAAATAATTTTTATCTGCATCTAGCTCTGAAAAAATATTTGGGCTTGGGCTTGTAGCAGTGTGTGGGACTTGGTCTATTATTCCATCTATACTAACCTCCACCAGGTTGCAAATTCAAAATAATTTTTATCTGCATCTAGCTCTGAAAAAATATTTGGGCTTGGGCTTGTAGCAGTGTGTGGGACTTGTTCTATTAGTCCATCTATACTAACCTCCACCAGGTTGCAGACTCAAAATAATTTTTATCTGCATCTAGCTCTGAAAAATTATTTGGGCTTCGGCTTGTAGCAGTGTGTGGGACTTGTTCTATTAGTCCATCTATACTAACCTCTACCAGGTTGCAAATTCAAAATTATTTTTATCTGCATCTAGCTCTGAAAAAATATTTGGGCTTCAGCTAGTAGCAGTGTGTTGGACTTGTTCTATTAGTCCATCTATACTAACCTCCACCAGGTTGCAAATTCAAAATTATTTTTATCTGCATCTAGCTCTGAAAAAATATTTGGGCTTCGGCTTGTAGCAGTGTGTGGGACTTGTTCTATTAGTCCATCTATACTAACCTCCACCAGGTTGCAAATTCAAAATAGTTTTTATCTGAATCCAGTATGAATAAATATTTGGGCTTGGGCTTGTAGCAGTGTGTGGGACTTGTTCTCTTAGTCCATCTATACTAACCTCCACCAGGTTGCAAATTCAAAATAATTTTTAGCTGCATCTTGCCTGTAAAATAATTTTGGGCATATTAGCTGTGTGTGGTACTCATTCTATTAGGCCATCTATACTAAGCTCCACCAGCTTTCAAATTACTAATAATTTTTAGCTGCTTCTTGCTTGGAAAATAATTTTGGGCATATTAGCAGTGTGTGGTACTCATTGTATTAGGCCATCTATACCAAGCTCCACCAGCTTTGAAATTAATAATAATTTTTAGCTGCATCTGGCCCGGAAAAATTCTTTTCTTCCCAATAGTGGTAGCAATTGAAATATGGGGCATGCTCCTGGCTAACAAAAATATACGCTTCCTACCAAAAAACACCAGCCTAGCGCACTGCATTAATAAGATGGCATCATCGTCTCTCCCGTCTACGCCGGCTAGCATTCCTGTGCCTAAAACACAATGCATCGGTCCGCGCTAGCCACGATTCTGAGGGGTCTAAAGCTGCTGCTAACGCTTTAACACAATTCATTTGGCAGATTTTCACAGAGCTCCTCCCCAACGCCCACCCATCGGGCAACAGTTGCCCACCCTCCCAATGGAATCTAGTGGCGAATAGTTGATGCCATTAATCAGAGCGTCAGTTGCCCCGTCGACGTGGCAAGCATACGGTAAGGCATGGGAAGAGTGGACACGACTAGTCAAAGGGCAAACGGGTTGACCAATGTGAACAAGCCAGATTACAAGTCACCATAGAAATTCTCCACCAGCTAATGATGAGGGGCATATCAGGGGCGTCAGCGCAGCGGTGTCTGACCGGAGTAGCAATTGACTTCCAACTACTAAATTGGGGAGATGTGACAAAGAGATTCATCATCAGACAATTCATAAAAGGGTGGAAAAGGGGTCAGCCAAGTCAGGAGTGTAGACGTCCCGTCCCGTGTCACTAAAACTGATTTCTCACATCATATCCCTAACACCATTAATATGACACTCACAATTTGAAGCAACACTACTGTCTACTGCATTTGCGATCGCCTTCTTTGGGGCGCTATGTATAAGCGAATTAGTCCCTCATTCCAAAATTACCACCAGTGGAGGCTTATTACACCAGAACGTAGTCATAGCCAATAATGCAATACGTCTACGCATACGCCAATCGAAAATGGTTCCAGCGGGCAGGGGCACTTGGGTACTTCTACAACCCACAAACGGTACACTGAGTCTGGTAACAATGCTAAAAACATATATAATCATCAGATCACAAAGTAATTTCTTCCTATCACACATTGATGGAACACCATTACCAAGATACCAGTTCCAAGCTATATTTAATAAATGCATAACATCGGCAGGGAACCACCCCAAAGATTACGGGACACAATCATTCCGCATAGGCACGGCCATGGAAGCAGCAAGAGCAGGTCTGTCAGAAGCGGAAGTTCAGAGGATAGGGAGATGGCGATCCACGTGTTTGGCGAGATACATAGGACCGGACTTGTTATCCTAACGTGGTTTGTTTCTTTTACAGGTGACGCTAAACCAACAGTGTGGGTGATAGGCCACGCGCATATATATTGGGCAGAAAAAAGGGCGAAAGTCCGCCCAGGCGGGAGGAAATTAGAGTTTCATAACACATATTTCAACTGGAGAGGTATTAGAGGCCTGCTATGGTGACAGGTACTAATGGAGGTAATCAAGGTAGGGAGAGAGGCAAGAGATCCGGTCATCTTAGTTATACAGGCCCGGGGAAATGACCTAGGTCATCACAAGAGCGCATAACTAATGGCAATAATGAAACTAGACACTGAGCTCTTCAGAGAATTTTTCACAAAACTAACTACAGTATGGACAGAGATTGTGCCGATAGCAGTATGGCAAGATGCGCGAGACATCACGGCCATCGAACGGACAAGGCGGGTAATAAATATTTGGATGGCAAAATTTAGAAGAGACAGAGGCGGTGTAGTGATACAACACCGACAACTGGAAGGAGATAAAGCAGGCCTCATACGGCCCGATGGTGTTCACTCCAGGACGGAGTGGAACAAGCGTTAAGAGTGATGGATGGGGGTCAGAGTCCTGCATACGAGTATGCAGGATCCTCCGTGGCCTGGAAATAGAAAGGACATGTTGGAGAGTTACACTTGTTGGCCAACTTGCCGGTGTGGAGACCCAGGGCATGCTGCAACAAGCTGAATTATTTTAGAAATAAAATGCCTTTCTAATGGAATGAGTATAAAGAGTTAATAAAGCTGTGACCGATCCTCACCCATCCAGTTGTAAGAGTTACATTATTGTATTGTCAAGGAAAGAGGGGCGGTAGGGGGGCTGAGCGTCTGGGTTTGGTTGGGGGTCCCCACAGTCGCGAGCTCTGGACATTTTTCCAGATTGGTATCCCAAAATGAGCAAGGGTCCAGTGACACAGTCATGGCTTCGATGTTCACTTGGAGATACTCCTGTACCATCCTATCTAGGCGTTGATTATGTGTCAGACTTCTTGTCTCCTGTGGCCTTGCAAAGGATGGTCTAAAAAAGTGGTGAAATGATTCCACAAAATTGCTGTTACCAGCATATACTGTGTTACTGTTACGGTTTGAGTGATGAAGATTCGACAGTCCCACGGTTTGCAAGTTAGAACTGTGAGATTCACTACGTGCACCACTGGTGTTTTGTGAAAAAGCACATGTAAGATTCTGCAACAGCCTCTGCAGATACTCCTGCATGCGTGAATCCCTTTCTATGGCAGGAATTATTTCGGCAAATTTACTTTCGTACCGGGGATCTAAGAGTGTGGCAACTAGAGATGAGCGTTGTTCGACTCGAACTGTTCGCCAATCTCAAATTCGAGCTGTTTTGGGCGGTGTTCGAGCAGTTCGGCGAACACGAACGATTTGAAAAAAATTCGGCTGTTCGAGGTTATGTTCGATAACTGTTCGTGCACCAAAATCATAACTGGATTTTTTCTCAGTAATGATGAAAATTAATGTTAATACGCAGTTTGAGTGTACAGCGGGGCGGGGGGAGGGGCAGGGGATGGATCTCTGCAGGAATAATGAAGATCTCCATTTTTTTTTTCTCTTTCCCGCATTTACAGTGGGGAGGTGCAATCTGTCAGCCTATCAGCAGCGCACACACGGAGCGAAGTGCTTTTTTTCACACAAGCAAGGGCATGTGTCATTGGCAGTGTATGTCACATGTCCTTGCCCTATAAGACCCAGCCATTTTCCCCGTCGCTACCATTTTCTCACTGCTGCAGCTGCGTGTTAGACGGCACCGCTATTGCTGTGTGCGCTATACCTTGTTAATTTCAAGCCAATTTTCGCACAAATCTACAGATAGCTTGGGAGTAGGGAATAGTTGTGATTGCAGTCCTTTTAAGGACTAGGTTACAGCATTTCCTACGACTTTTATCAGGCAGGTCTGTGCTCTTAAATAGATAGGTTGGGAGTAAAGACTAATTGTAATTGGAGTCCTTTTCAGGACTAAGTTACATCAGTTCCTATCAGTTTTTGCCAGGCAGGTCTGTGCCAGTGCTGTGCAAGTTTTTTTTCACAGCATTTGGCTAAATCTAGCAAAGCTAATCCATTTTGGCCTATTGCAGAGTGTGTTAGTCAGTGGAGTAGCCTATCTGTGTTGCAAGCTACACCACCTGTGTATAGAATACCAATTTTTTTACTGCACCTAGTAAAGTAAAACCTTTTGGGCATAGCATTATTCTATTAGTCCATCTATACTGACCTTCATCAGGTTGCAAATTGAATATAATTTTTTTCTGCATCTAGCTCTGAAAAAATATTTGGGCTTCTAGCAGCGTGTGGGACTTGGCCTACTAGTCCATCTATACTGACCTCCATCAGGTTGCAAATTCAAAACAATTTTTTTCTGCATCTAGCTCTGAAAAAATATTTGGGCTTCTAGCAGTGTGTGGGACTTGTTCTATTAGTCCATCTATACTGACCTCCATCAGGTTGCAAATTGAATATAATTTTTTTCTGCATCTAGCTCTGAAAAAATATTTGGGCTTCTAGCAGTGTGTGGGACTTGTTCTATTAGTCTGTCTATACTGACCTCCATCAGGTTGCAAATTGAATATAATTTTTTTCTGCATCTAACCCAGACGATAGTTTTGGCCTAATACCACAGTTTGGCCACTCAGCTCTGCTCGGTTCCCATCCATTGTTTTTTTGTGCAAACAACTCCAGAGTTGTGAATTAGTTAACCACCAAAATGAGTGGAAAAAGGCCTGCTGCTGGTGGAAAGGGGAATAGGCTTGTTGGGAAGGGGAAAAAAGGTTGTGTCCGTGGGGTAGGTGTTAAAGCAACAGTAACATCTGCAGAAGAAAGACCATCTTCCAGCCAAACTAAAATGTCTACTTCTTTTAGCGGACAATGTGATAAGATCCCTTTCTTACGGCCACGCCAATCGCTACAAATTCCAGATGAGGCACTAAAACAGCAGGTGCTTCAACGGATATCAAGTGCTCCTTTAAGTGGGTTCTCTTCCACATCAACTTCAACATCACAAATACTCCAGTCCTCAGAGGTGTCACCCCAATCGCACTTGCTTCCTCACAGCTCCCAAATCTCCAGCTGCCCGTCTGAGTATGAGGTAGAACAGATGGTTGAGTCTGCAGAGCTGTTTACTCATACTATAGCCTGGGAATCAGAGGTCGGCTCCAGCGCTTCTGTGAATCCAGACGAGGAAATGATCTGCACTGATGCCCAGAATCTTTATGAGTCGGATCCAGGACCAGACGCAGAAGGTTCTGAACATAATGTAGACCCTCATTCCCAAACTGTAACTCCTGTTGGTGGAGACAATGAGGAAGACGATGATGAGACTCAAATACCTGATTGGAGCGACAACTTTAGTTTTTTGTCAGGGTAGGAACAGGTTGGCTCTGAGGACGACGGGTGTGATAACACACAGGGTGATGATGATTAGGTTGGAGATCCCACTTACTGTCAACCCACAGTCAGCCAAGAGATGAGGTCAGCAGAAGAGGTGGAGCAGGATGCTAGTGACGACGAGGTCAGGTTGGGCCTTCCTGGACAGAGACGTAGTACTGGAAGCATGTCAACAACTGCATCCTCAAACACAACTCTGCCTCTGACCACAAGTCGTGGTGGCTCTTCAGGTCACATGGGTGCTAAGCCTTGCATAGCCTGGGCATTTTTTCAGATCGATAAAGATGACCCAACTTGTGTTATCTGTAACATTTGTCAACAAAAGCTATGTAGATGCCAAAAAATACATAGTTTGAGTACTTCATGCATGAACCGGCACATGGACATGAAGCATAAGTTGCAGTGGGAAGCTCACTGTGCTACAATACGGCCTAGCCGGCCGGGCCAACCACCGTCTGCCCCATCTTGTGCATCTGCGGCCTCTTCATCCTCTGTGACTGGGGGGACAGCAGTCACACCTGTTTTGGGAAGCAAACCTGCCACCTCTTTACCCGCAACAGCCAGCATGATTGGCAGGTCATCATTTTCTTTGGAGGTGGTAACACCAGCTGGTGTTGAGCGCTGTCCAACATCGATAGCACCACCTTTGGATCAAGGCAACCTAACATGTCCGCCTGCATCTTTCTCACAGACCGGCAGTTTGCCAGGGACACCCTTATCAACCCCGTCTAAGCACAACAGCCAGCCCTCGGTCCCTCAGATGTGGACAAGTAAAAGACCATTTCCTCCTAGCCATGAGAAAGCTAAGAGGTTGAATTTCACCATCTGCAAGCTCTTGGCTACAGAAATGCTGCCTTTCCGCCTGGTGGACACAGAGGATTTTCGAGATCTTATGTCCGTCGTAGTGCCCCAGTACCAGATGCCCAGTCGGCACTATTTCTCAAAGAAAGGTGTGCCTGGGCTCCACCAGCAAGTCGCACACAACATCAACGCTTCTTTGAGAAACTCTGTGTGTGACAGGGTGCATTTCACCACAGACACTTGGACGAGTAGGCATGGACAGGGGCGTTACATGTAGCTGACTGGGCACTGGGTAACTATGGTGACAGCAGGACAAGGGGCTGCTGTCCAAGTCTTGCCGTCCCCATGAGTTTTGCGTCAATCCTCTTTATCTCTAAGTTCCTCCACTGCTTCTGCCTCCTCAACCTCCTCTCGGTCCTCCACCTGCACCTAAAGCCTGTCTGGTCATGCCACAAGCTTTCTAACTGCGCGGAAGGGATCCTGCACACCTCCTTACTATGCTGGCAGTAGGGCTCAACGTCATCAGGCGGTTTTTACTTTGAAATGTCTGGGAAATGTGAGTCACACAGCTGAGGAGTTGTGGTCAGCTCTGGAGAACCAATTTCATGAATGGTTGTCTCCACTGGACCTGAATCCAGGGAAGGCCGTGTGCGACAATGATGCAAACCTGGGTGCGGCCCTTCGCCGGGGCAATGTCACACACGTGCCTTGTATGGCTCACGTGTTGAACCTGGTTGTCCAGCAATTTTTAGCCCACTATCCCGGACTAGATGGCCTTCTGCAGAGGGCACGGTCGCTGTGTGCTCACTTCCGCCGTTTGCATCCCGCAGCTCAGCGACTTACATCTCTACAGAAGTCGCTGGGCCTGCCACTTCACCGGCTAAAATGCGATGTGCCTACCCGGTGGAATTCAACTCTGCACATGTTGCAGCGACTGTGGCAGCACTGACAAGCCCTGGTGCAATACGTTCTGACGTATAGCCTGGGCCAACGAGATCCAGAGGTGGGGCAAATCACGCTGGAGGAGTGGCCTCAGATCAGGGACCTATGCACCCTTCTGCACAGTTTTGAAATGGCGCCGAAGATGTTTAGTGCTGACGATGCCATTATCAGCATGACTATTCCGGTGATTTACATGCTGGAGCACATGTTAAACAGAATTCGGAGTCAGGTGGTGGCACAAGAGGAGGTGGAGGAAGTAGAGGAGGAGGAGTTGTATGCGGAAGGGCTAACATCTGCAAGGTCCAGACGGTCGGCAGCACCAAGGAGGCAGGCATGTGAGGGTGGGGGAGATGGTTTTACCAGGGCGCATGGTAGCAGCCAAACTAGTGAGGAAGGTGCAGGAGCCCAGGAAGAAGTGGAGGACGAACTGATGGAAGACTCATCAGATGAGGGAGACCTTGATCACATTTCTGTTGTGCGAGGTTGGAGGGAGAGGACAGAGGAAGGAAGCATGATTTTGCATCGCCACCAACACAACCGGGACTTGGTGCTCCTCGATGCGCAAGACACATGAGTGCCTTCTTGCTTCACTACCTGCAACATGACCCTCGAATTGTGAGAATTAGAAAAAATCCTGACTACTGGGTTGCCACACTGTTAGATCCCCGGTACAAAAGTAAATTTGCAGAAATTATTCCTGCCATAGAAAGGGATGCACGCATGCAGGAGTATCAGCAGAGACTGTTGCAGAATCTTACATGTGCTTTTCCACAAAACACCAGTGGTGCACGTAGTGAATCTCACAGTTCCAACTTGCCAACCGTGGGACCGTCGAGTGTTCAGCACTCAAACCGTAACAGAAACACAGTATCTGCTGGTAACATCAATTTTGCGGAATCATTTCACCACTTTTTTAGCCCATCCTTTGCAAGGCCACAGGAGACAAGAAGTCTGACACATAGTCAACGCCTAGAGACGATGATACAGAAGTATCTCCAAGTAAACATTGAAGCCATGACTGTGTCACTGGAACCTTGCTCATTTTGGGCTTCCAATCTGGATAAATGGCCGGAGCTAGCCACTTACGCCTTGGAGATCTTGTCATGCCCCGCAGCCAGCGTTCTGTCTGAACGTGTGTTCAGCGCTGCTGGTGGTGTGCTGACAGATAAGCGCACACGGCTCTCCACTGATAATGTAGACAGACTCACGTTCATAAAGATAAACAAATCATGGATCCGAAACGACTTTTCTACCCCTGTGTAATTCTGGGGAGAGTAAAAGCTTGATGATTGGTTAAAATCACCTCACCAACCGTTTTAAGCTTTCAAATTACTAATCATGTTTATCTGTATCTTGGCTGGAAAATAATTTGGGCTTTGTAGCAGTGTGCAGTACTGTTTCTATTAGGCCATCTATACTAAACTCCACCAGATTTAAAATTACTAATCATGTTTATCTGTATCTTGGCTGGAAAATAATTTGGGCTTTGTAGCAGTGTGCGGTACTGATTCTATTAGGCCATCTATACTAAGCTCCACCAGATTTAAAATTACTAATCAAGTTTATCTGTATCTTGGCTGGAAAATAATTTGGGCTTTGTAGCAGTGTGCAGTACTGATTATATTAGGCCATCTATGCTAAGCTCCACCAGATTTAAAATTAATAATAATTTTTAGCTGCATCTAGCCCGGAAAATAATTTTGGGGCTCCGAGATGCTCAAGACACATAAGTGCCTTCTTGCTGCACTACCTGCAACATGACCCTCAGATTGTCAGAATACAAAGTAATCCTGACTACTGGGTTGCCACACTGTTAGATCCCCCACACTCTTCGATCAACCTTTTCATTTTAATAAAGACAAAAAAAAATGGTCATTTTTGAAATTCTAAGCATTAGCAGGTTATTAGAAACTGAAATCAAACAGTTTTCAACTCAAAACTTTATTCTAGGTGATGTTACATTTGCACATAGGACCCCTTGTTCGAAAGGAGCTTCTGAACTCTCTTGTCCATTGAATTTGTCAGGTTTTGGATGGTTTCTGCTTCAATTGTTTTGCATGAGGACAGAATACCCAACCCAGAGCTGTTGCTTAGATGTGAACTGCCTCCCGCCATCATATACACTCCTTTTGATGATGCTCCAGAGGTTCTGAATGGGGTAGAGGTCAGGGGAGCATAGGGGTCACACCATAAGTTTGTCCACTTTTATGCCCATATCAGCGAGAGATGCAGATGTGTTATGTGCAGCATGAGACGGTGCATTATCATGCATGAAAATGATCTTGCTGTGGAATACACGGTTCTTCTTCTTGAACCAAGGCAGGAAGTGCTGTTTGAGAAACTCCACATACATTATGGAGTTCATTTTTACCCCTTCAGGGATCCTAAAGGGGCTGACAATCTCTCTCCCCATGATTCCAGCCCAAAACATTACTCCACCTCCTCCTTGTTGGCGCTGTAGCCATGTTTGCGTGGGGTGTCCATCAACCAGCCATCCTCCACTCCATCCATCTGGACCAGCGAGCGTTGCACGGCACTCATCCGTGAACAAAACAGTTTTGAAATCAGTCTTCATGTAATGTTTGGCCCACTGGAGCCGTTTCTGCTTGTGTGCAGTGGATACAGGAGGTCGACAGGATGGTGTACGCACAGCTGCAAACATCTGAAGGACCCTGCATCTTGTTGTTCGGGGGACGTTGGAGGCACCAGCAGCTTCAAAAACTTGTCTGCTGCTATGACAAGGCGTTTTTGCCGCTGCTCTTTTAACCTGACATAATTGCCTGTAGGAAAGAGTCCTCAATTTGCCCTTATCAGCACGCACACGTGTGTACTGTGAATCAGCTACATACTTCTTGATTGCCAAGACACTTCATCCTGATCATCGCACAATGTTGATTGTAGTCTTGTCTTGACCTAAACACTCCACAATTTGTTGCTTCTCAGCAGCCGACACATCCTTTTTCTTTCCCATTTTGGCAGAAAATGTAGGCTGCTTAATAATGTGGGACAGCCTTCTTAAGTAGTCTTGCCATTCATTGGACACACCTGCCAAACTAATTAGCACAGGTGTCTGCAATTTCTTACAGTGATATAAAGAGCCCTGACACACACCACCATCAATGAGTTTAACTGACAAACAAACAAATTCTTCCCTTATCACTCCTAAACACTTTTTGCATAATAATTTGGAACACAGTGTACATGTGCTTTTCCACAAATCACCAGTGGTTCACGTAGTGAATCTTACAGTTCTAACTTGCCAACCGTGGTCTGTATGGAGTTGTTCAATAAAGGGCCCAAAATTAAGATAACATAGACGGGAGAGGTCTCTATGAATAGGAATTCCTAAGAATTTGATACCCTGTGAGGGCCAGGCAAAGAGAAAGTTGGACTGGATGGACTCCTGTATGGATTTGGGGAGGGAGACATCGAGGGCCTCAGACTTCGCTGTATTGATTTTAAAATTTGACCATGTAACAAAGTGATCTATTTCAGCCATAACAGCAGGGATGGATATATGTGATTGAGTGATATATACTAGGACATCATCAGCAAATAGAGAGCACTTGTACTCAGTGCCTCCCACCTCAATCCACCTAATATTGGGTTTATGGCGAATTGATGAGAGCAGGTGCTCCGTCACTAGGATGTATAAGAGAGGGGACAGAGGACATCCCTGCCTTGTCCCATTGGTGATTATGAAAGGTGATGAAAATGTTCTGACGCGCCCCTGAGCCTTGGGACATCCGGAGCCGGACCCTTTTTGGTGGATGCTGGTGGTTGTAGTCTCCGTGGCGACGACCCGGTTCCGTGGCTCAGGGCGGTCAAACCAGTGGCGGAACTATTTATGTGGTTTTGATGTTTAAATGTCCGACTACGCCACCCGTGGATTGCGGTCAGAGTGAACCGCCGCTGCAGGGCAGACCGCTGAGGCTGGTGTTGTGGGTGCAGCAGAGCGTAGCATAACTCCCCACGGTAGGAGTATAGCCTCAGGGCAGTGTATGCGGAGGATGGGGGTGATGGTGCAGGGCAGCAGCAGTAACGACACGGAGTCAGTGATGCAGTCCAGGGCCTTTACTCACAGTTCTTATAATCCAGACCACTTCTGCAGGTAACGGCTGCCCACGTCGTACTGTGCTCACCAGGTGAGGGGCTCAGACAACTCCCAGATAACTTTGGAGCACTTCACAGGACGCCCTTTGTGTGTCCTTTGTCTGGCCTTTCTTACCAACCCTTCTGTCCGGCTGCCTCGGGCCTCCTCTTGGTAAACTTGGCGCCAGTTTCCCTGACCCTATGTGCTGCCCTCCTAGCGGGTGTAGCGAGGGGCTGCGCCACATAAAATGTCACAGCCTCCGGTTTCTAGCTGAGGGTCGCTTCCCGCCTCCACTAGTTTCGGGGACCGGTCTCCCCCTTTGGCCTGACCCCTCCACGCAGGTGGATTCGGATGTGCGGTGGCGACTCGCCCGTCCACACCCCTGGGATCCCTTCCTTCCTCGTTCCTGGAGCCTTCTCCGCTCCTCTTCCTTCCTTCTCCCTCTTCCAGGCCTGGGCCTCTGTTACTAGGCCCGCCTCCGGAGCAGAGCTCATGCAGAGCCCCTGCTCCCTGTCACTTCTGCTCAGACTTCTCTGCACTGAACTAAGATGGTGCCCACCTTTTATACTCCCTTCTCAATGCACCCAGGAACTGCTTCCTCCCTGCTCCTGCACTACAGGGTTCCCCTTCCTCAGTGTTCCCTCCCCCCACTCCAGCCAGGGACAGGGACTGTCGTGCCCATCTCAGGGGCATATTGGTCGCCCTGCCCCACGGCAATGTGGTGTAATGCATGCAGGTGTCGGGGTCCTGATCCACACTCCATCCTTACCTGAGAGTGAGATATCACACCTCTGGGTGAGGTGCAATACCTCTGCAGCAACCGAGCCCTCGGGGTGATTCAGTTCCATTTATCTTCAGCCTAGGTGATGCATTGCGATACAGGGCCGTGATTTTGGCTATAAAAGGGTCCCCTAGACCCCTACCCCAAGCTTTTTAAGAGAATAATATATGGCGTGCCAGGAGACTCTATGGAATGCTTTCTCAGCATCCAACGAGAGTATCTAATTACAAATTTTTAACTGCATCTAGCCCAGGAAATACTTTGTGCCTAGTAGCAGTGTCTGCTAGTCTGCGGATTATCCCAAATGTTAAGCAAGCTACACCACCTGTAGTTTGGACACTTAATTTTTTCAAAGGAAATGCTTCGGGACCCCGGGATACTCAGTGAAGAGCATCAGGAGGCACCCCAAGTCATAGGGGCTGGGACTTGCGGTAGGACGGCTTGCGGTGGACTGCCGAGCTCGATCCTTATAAAAGCTTTTTAACTGCAGCAGCTTTAGTGGACGCTACTGGAGCTGGAATTGCGCGGCTGCTGGCATGAGACTTGCCCTCCAATAGATCCTTGTAAAAGGATTTAAAGTATATTCATTCAAATTAGAGAGACAATTTAAATGAAAAAGCTTAGACATGCCTCCACCACAGGGGGGCTCGCTCAACCCACCAGCGGACAGGCACCAGTATTGGGAGAGGGGTGCTGGCCGTCAGGGTCCACCGTGGCTCTGGCACAAACCCGGCGACACGGAGGTGGCACGGGCAGGAACGGACTGGCCGTGTCGGCTTCTCACTTGTTTGGTTTTAGAAGGGCATGACATGCCTATATCTGTGTCTCCACCTCCTTTTACTCCTCCACCTCTTTTCTTTTCGCATGACTATATGTACTTGTCACTTTTCCATGTGTTAGTTTTGTCTTCTGAGCAGTTTGTCAGCTTTTGGACACCTTTGAAGGTGTTTTCTATGTGTTTCTATGTGTTTTTGTTTGCCTGCCATTGGTTTTAACGGTGTTCGAAGGTGTTCGACGAACAATTCGACGAACAGTTCGGCGAACACAAGGGTGTTCGATGAACCGAACCGAACTCGAACACTACGGGGGTGGCTCAACACTAGTGGCAACACAGTAGTCGGGATTACTTCGAATTCTGACAATCCGAGGGTCATGTTGCAGGTAGTGCAGCAAGAAGGCACTCATGTGTCTTGCGCATCCAGGAGGACCAAGTCCTTGTTGTGTTGGTAGCGAGGTAAGAATCATGCTTCCTTCCTCTGCCCTCTCCCCCCAACCTCGCACAACAGAAATGTGATCAAGTTCTCCCTCATCTGATGAGTCTTACATGCCCATCGCCAGTTCGTCCTCCACTTCTTCCTCGTCTCCTGCACCTTCCTCAACAGTTTGGCTGCTACCATGCGCCCTGGTTAATCCCTCTCCCCCACCCTCCCATGCCTGCCGCCTTGGTGCTGCCGACCGTCTGGACCTTGGAGATGTTACCCCTTCCGCATACGACTCCTCCTCTACTTCCTCCACCTCCTCTTGTCCCACCACCTGACTCTGAATTCTGTTTAACGTGTGCTCCAGCATGTAAATCACAAGAATAGTCATGCTGATAATGGCATCGTCGTCAGCACTAAACATCTTTGTCGCCATTTCAAAACTGTGCAGAAGGGTGTGTGGTGCCCCTGAGGGTTCAGTCGCCACAGAGGTACTGCATCTCACCCAGAGGTGTGGTATCTCCCCCTCGGGTAAGGAAGGAGTATGGCTCGGGACCCTAACACCTGCATCCAACACATACCCGCAGTGGGGGTAGGGCGAGATTGCTCCTAAGGGAGAGCACAGTCCCAGGTCCCTAGCTGGTGGGAGGGTCCTATGTAGTGGGTGTGGGTGGAGAAAGCAGCTTAGGGGAGCACATGACAGGGAGAGTATAAATAGGAAGCCATCTTAAAAAGAGCAAGCCAGTCAGAGGAGGAGAAGTGACAGGAGCAGAGGCTCTGCATGAGCTCTGCTCCAGTGGCGGGCCTAGCCTGAGAGGCCCAGGACTGAAGGAGAGAAGAGAGGAGTGGGAGCAGGAAGGCTTCAGGAACCAAAGGGACCCTAGGGGTACGTGCCATGCAGAAGGCCACCCGTACGCCCGCTGCTACCAGGAGGTAGAGGGGTCAGGCCAGATAAGAAGAACCAGTCCCTCAACTAGCGGAGAAACAGCAAGGTTCAACTAGAAACTGGAGGCTGCAGCATTTCATGTACTGCAGGCTAAAGTCCACCCCAGTCTCACTAAGAAGGTAGCCACATAGGACCCAGAGGACGGAACACACGTCGCCCGCCAAGGACCGAGGATACCGGATAGAAGTGTCACTGGGTGTGAGGTGCAGGGAGAAGGCCAGAGAAAGGACACACAGAAGGGGGTCCTGCTAAGTACTCCGGAGCTTTCTGGGGGTGGACTGAGCCCCTCACTGAGTACGCACAGCACGACGGGGGAGATTGCTCTGGTACCTGTAATCTGGACTGCAACAACTGTGAGTAAAGATCTTGGGACTGAATCACACTGACTCTGTGTTCATTACTGACTCCCTGCACTACAACCACCATCATCCACCCACACTGCCCTGAAGCTACACTCTTCCTGTGGGGAGTAATATTACCATTGCTGCAAAACCACCAGCTTCAGAGGACTGTTCCGCAGTGGCGGCCCCTTTGGCTGCACTCCACAGGTGGCGTAGTCGGACATTATAGAACCCATATATACAAATTACCCTTGGATTGACCGCCCTGGGTCAAGGACCGGGTCGCCGCCAGAGTGACTACAACCCCCAGCGTCTACCGGTCCGGCTCCGGGTACCCCACGGCCCAGGGGGCGCGTCAACTTCATAGGTCCCTGATCTGAGACCACTCCTGCAGCGTGATTTGCCCCACTTCTGGATCTCGTTGGCCCAGGCTATACGTCACAGAACGTATTGCACCAGGGCTTTTCGGTGCTGCCACAGTCGCTGCAACATGTGCAGAGTTGAATTTGACCGTGTCGGCACATCGCGTTTTCAGCCGGTGAACTGGCAGGCCCAACGACTTCTGTAGAGATGTAAGTCGTTGATCTGCGGGATGCGAACGGCGGAAGTGAGCACACAGCGACCGTGCCCTCTGCAGAAGGCCATCTAGTCCGGGATAGTGGGCTAAAAATTGCTGGACAACCAGGTTCAACATGTGAGCCATACAAGGCGAAGGACCGCACCCAGGTTTGCAGCATTGTTGCATACGGCCTTCCCTGGTTGCAGGTCCAGGGAGACAACCATTCATGAAACTGGGTCTCCAGAGCTGACCACAACTTCTCAGCTGTGTGACTCACATTTCCCAGACATTTCAAAGTAAACTCCGCCAGATGCCATTGAGCCCTGCTGCCAGCATAGTAAGGAGGTGTGCAGGATTCCTTCTGCGCAGTTAGAAAGCGGGTGGCATTACAAGACAGGCTTTGGGTGCAGGTGGAGGACCGAGAGGAGGTTGAGGAGGCAGAAGCAGTGGAGGAACTTCTAGATAAAGAGGATTGACGTACAACTCGTGGGGACGGCAAGACTTGGACAGCAGCCCTTTGTCCTGCTGTCACCATAGTTACCCAGTGCCCAGTCAGTGACATGTAATGCCCCTGTCCATGCTTACTCGCCCAAGTGTCTGTGGTGAAATGCACCCTGTCACACACAGAGTTTCTCAAAGAAGCGGTGATGTTGTGTGCGACATGCTGGTGGAGCGCAGGCACACCTTTCTTTGAGAAGTAGTGCCGACTGGGCATCTGGTACTGGGGCACTGCGATGGACATAAGGTCTTGAAAATCCTCTGTGTCCACCAGGTGGAAAGGCAGCATTTCTGTAGCCAACAGCTTGCAGATGGTGAAATTAAACCTCTTAGCTTTGTCATGGCTAGGAGGAAATGGTCTTTTACTTGTCAACATCTGAGTCACCGAGGGCTGGCTGTTGTGCTTCGATGGGGTTGAGTAGGGTGTCCCCGGCAAACTTGCCGGTCTGTGAGGAAAATGCAGACGGAAAAGTTAGGTTGCCTTGATCCAAAGGTGGTGCTCTCGATGTCGGAGAGCGCTCAACACCAGCTGGTGTTTCCACTTCCAAATAAAAAGATGACCTGCCAATCACACTGGCTGTGGCGGGTAAAGAGGTGGCAGGTCTGCGTCCAAAAACATGTGTGACTGCTGTCCCCCCCAGTCACAGAGGATGAAGAGGCCGCAGATGCACAAGATGGGGTAGACGGTGGTTGGCCCGGCCGGCTAGGCCGTATTGTAGCACAGTGAGCTTCCCACTGCAACTTATGCTTTATATCCTTGTGACGGTTCATGCATGAAGTACTCAAACTATGGATTTTTTGGCCTCTACTTAGCTTTTGGTGACAAATATTACAGATGACACGAGTTGGGTCATCCTTATCGATCTGAAAAAATACTCAGGCTATGCAAGGCTTAGAGCCCATGCGACCTGAAGAGCCACTACGACTTGTGGTCAGAGGCAGAGTTGTGTTTGTGGATGCAGTTGTTGACGTGCTTCCAGTACTCCGTCTCTGTCCAGGAAGGCGCAACCTGACCTCGTCGTCAATAGCATCTGTGACGCCCAGCTGCGCTTGGTATCACAGATCCTAGAAGAGTGCATTGATGTAATCCTCCACAAGAGGCCCACATAAACATTCACACATCTCCACCTTCCACCTCAGACAAGCAGATGGAGCCCGTTAGGGATATAAATAGGGAAGGTGGAGCTAGGCAGTTCAGTTCCTCTGAAGAGTTCCTGCAGTAGAGAAGCCTAATAGAGGTCAGTCTGCTGTGGAGCTCAGTCTAGTCTAGAGAACTCAGTTAATAGTTCAGCAGTGGAGCACGAGGCTCCTGTTAGCTAGATTCAGGGAGCCCAGTTAGAGCTTTAGGTGTGACGGCGCCATAAGATCGGTGAAGCGCGGCAAGTTGCCATTAGTGTGTATAGCCTAGTGAGGGCCCGACTAGGCCGAAGGCGAGTGGAGAGTTAGTGTAGCGCCCCGAGGGTTCGGCCGCTACAGGGGTATTGCACCTCTGCCAGAGGTGTGATATTCCACTCCCGGGTAAAGATGGAGTATGGACCAGGGCTCAGTTAGCTGCATACAGCACACACACCCCATTTCCGAGGGACAGCTCAACGGTGCTCCCACTAGACAGAAGTGCAGGCACGACCGACTATGTACCTGGCTGGAGTGGGGAGGGGGGTGGAATACCCAGTGCTGTAGGGGCAGATAGGGGTTGGTTCCTGAGCGTAGGAAGGAGCCCATTGGTTGCTGGTCACCTGGGCTCATGGTCAGAGGGAGGTATAAAAGGTGGGCACCATCTTAGTTCTGGGAGAAGTCCAGTCAGAGAAGACAGGGAGCAGAGGCTCTGTAGGAGCTCTGCTCAGAGGCAGGCCTAGAGAAAAGGCCGGAGCCTGAGAGGAGAAGGAAAAGTGGGCCTGGAGAAGAGGCCAAGGGAAGGAGGAGAAGACAGAACAGAAAAGGAGAAGAAGAGACAGAGAAACAGAAGGGCTCAGGAACAAGAAGGTGGAAGGGACCCTAAGAACCCATGAGAATCCAGGGTGAAGGGTCAGGCAGATTAAGGGTACCGGATCCCAAATTGGTGGAGGAGAAACAACCCTCAGCCAAAGACCGGAGGCTGTGACCATTTATTGGTGCAGCACCTCATCAAACCAGCTAGGAAGGCACCATAAAGGACAGCGGGGAACGGGGCCCACGTTTACCTGCGCAGGTCCGCGGTGACCGGTCAAAAGTGGGTCACTGGTGAGGCAGGCCAGAGAAAGGAAAGAAGGGAGTCCTGTGCCATTCTCCTGAGCTGCCTGGGAGTTGACCGAGCCCCTCACCTGATGGACACAGCATGGCTCGGGCGGTCACTACCTGTACAGAAGTGACCTGGAGTACCTGAACTGTGAGTAAAAGACATTGGACTGTAGTACGTTGTCTGTGTGCTCTTTCGCTCCTCCAGCACTAACGGTACCGGGACTCTCACCACCATCACCCCCACCATCCACTATATTGCCCTGGGGCCGCACTCTTCCCGTGGGGAGTCACACTACTCTAGCTGAACACCTCATCAGCCCCAGCGGACTGCCTTGCAGCGTCGGTTCCTAATAACCGCAATCCACGGGTGGCGTAGTCGGACATTATCATCAGTACGTAGCAGACTACCATTGGTCTGACCACCCTGAGCCACGGGACCGGGTCGCCACTACTACCCCCATCGTCTCCCCATTGCCCGGTTCCGCGTGCCCCACGGCCCAGGGGGCGAATCAGCTTTGGCGTAGTCGGCAGGATTACATGCCCGCTAACAACGGGTACTGCGCGCCTGAAGAGAAAGAGACTGTTTTATTGAGATTGACTGTGTTAGAAAATGGCGCCTGCCCCAGAAGAACGAGCGCCATAATGTGCGCACCAAAAGACCAAAGGAGGCCGCCTCCCATCATGGGCCGGGTTCCAGAATGGCGCCAAAGAGGAAGCCCGCCCCCAACAACCATGAGCACAGATGTAGAAATGTCCGTCAACGTGGGGGGGCTGCCCCTGAGAGTGATTGTCAGCAGAATGCCCCAGGACCACCCCCCATGGGGGCGGAAAGAGAAGAAAACTGCGGGGCAGGGGATGGTCTGGATCATTCTGGCCAGGCCACACCCAGAGATGGAGAAAGGAACCAGCTCCAGCACTTTGGCAAGAGGCCTGCTGCAGGCTGCACCACCATGCAGCTTCACAGAGCTGCTAGCCCACCTCCCCAAGGAGGACCCCGAGTATGCGCGGGCAGCGCTGGAGGAGCTGGACCGGAGGATGGTCCGGGTGCAGCAGGACGTGATAGCCGGGTGGAAAGAAGAAATGGCCCAGCGGGCTGTGACCCTGCAGCAGGAGGTGCCGTCGACATCCAGCAGCACACCAGCCACCGAGGGCAGTGAAGACAGAGCGGAGGCTGAAGACGACGCCGCGGAGGAGGCCGCGATAGCAGAGGCAGGTAACGGAGTCGCCCCTACCCCGAACCCTGGGGCCGCTGACCTGCCCCTTCACCCTGTTGCGGAGCCCAACGTATCTGAACCCGCTATCGAGACCGTGCCTCCACTGCTACCAACCGGTTTCCAGGCCATCGACACCGCCAGCGAGCCCCGCCCCACGCTGTGCCCTCTGACCCCGGGCATGATCAGCAGACCACAATCTCAGGCCCGGTCGCAAGGCCTAGCGCCCCCGGACGCCGCCCGTCGACGGGAGTACTGCTGCCAACAGCTGGAGATGTTCGAGAGGGAGCAGCGGGAGCGGCGCATGAAACAGGAGAAGCTGCAGGTCCAGAGTGCGGAGCAGAAGATGAAGACCCAGCGAGATCCCCGTGCTGCCCGCAGTCCCCGAGTCACCGGGACTGTTGTGAAGTTCCAGATGGAGCGCGGCTGGGGTTTCATCCGAGACCCTGAGACCATCAGCGACGTGTTAGTGACAAGGAGGGATGTAGAGAGCCACCTGCCAGAAGGTCATCGAGGGCGGGATCTATTTCCAGGGGATGTGGTGTCTTACACCTGACACCAAGGCGTGAAGGGATGGTACGCCCTCCACGTCCACAGAGTAGTAGAGGAGGAGGAACAGCACTACTCGGACTCTGAGTACCAAGGGGACCCGGACGGGCCCGAAGACGACCAGGAGGAGCAAGGAGCATATAAAGGACACCGCTACTAGTAAGTAGCAAAAGCGTGTGTGTAAATAGTTACCCGTCGGGGTACAAAGGAACTGTTTGGGACTGTTTCAGAATGAAGTGTCGTCCCCGTTGGGACTGATATAGGACTGTTTGACTGTTGCCCTATACCCTAGGTAACATGGCTGAGGACTGAGAGCTGCCATCCCCCTTCCCTTTACCAGGCTGAGGACTGTGAGCAGCCATTCCCCCTTTTCAACTGGCCGAGGACTGAGAGCGGCCAATTCCCTGTAAATAGTTGCGCTTCCTAAAGCGCCCCCTACTGGTTTTATAAATAGACTACCACGACTACCTCGGGACAGCAAGTCCCCCGTGTTTACAAGTTTGCCAAAGTTCCTGCACTTACAAGAAGAATGCACACCTGGTCGCAAGTTGCACTGCCGCCAGGATCCAAGAATGTGTTTTTGAAAATGTTTTCTTGCAAATGTTTTATATGAATAGGTTTTATATGCTGCTAAATAGTGTTGTGAATGTTTTCTATAATGTTTATATGTCAAAAGAGTTCCAGAAGTATTAGTATGTGTTTTATAATAGTGTGACAAGAAAAGAAAAGCGTTTCCCATAAAGGGAATTGAACCGTATTGCTTGTTTTCTGATGTGAAAAGTTTTGAAAAAGTTTGCATGTCCTGTATTTAATTGTTTTTGCTCTTTTCCAGCCCGAGGACGTGCTGTGGTTTACCTGGGGGGAATGTAGCGCCCCGAGGGTTCGGCCGCTACAGTGGTATTGCACCTCTGCCAGAGGTGTGATATTCCACTCCCGGGTAAGGATGGAGTATGGACCAGGGCTCAGTTAGCTGCATACAGCACACACACCCCATTTCCGAGGGACAGCTCAACGGTGCTCCCACTAGACAGAAGTGCAGGCACGACCGACTATGTCCCTGGCTGGAGTGGGGAGGGGGGTGGAATACCCAGTGCTGTAGGGGCAGATAGGGGTTGGTTCCTGAGCGTAGGAAGGAGCCCATTGGTTGCTGGTCACCTGGGCTCATGGTCAGAGGGAGGTATAAAAGGTGGGCACCATCTTAGTTCTGGGAGAAGTCCAGTCAGAGAAGACAGGGAGCAGAGGCTCTGTAGGAGCTCTGCTCAGAGGCAGGCCGAGAGAAAAGGCCGGAGCCTGAGAGGAGAAGGAGAATTGGGCCTGGAGAAGAGGCCAAGGGAAGAAGGAGAAGACAGAACAGAAAAGCAGAAGAAGAGACAGAGAAACAGAAGGGCACAGGAACAAGAAGGTGGAAGGGACCCTAAGAACCCATGAGAATCCAGGGTGAAGGGTCAGGCAGATTAAGGGTACCGGATCTCAAGTTGGTGGAGGAGAAACAACCCTCAGCCAAAGACCGGAGGCTGTGACCATTTATTGGTGCAGCACCTCATCAAACCTGCTAGGAAGGCACCATAAAGGACAGCGGGGAACGGGGCCCACGTTTACCTGCGCAGGTCCGCGGCGACCGGACAAAAGTGGGTCACTGGTGAGGCAGGCCAGAGAAAGGAAAGAAGGGGGTCCTGTGCCATTCTCCTGAGCTGCCTGGAAGTTGACCGAGCCCCTCACCTGGTGGACACAGCATGGCTCGGGTGGTCACTACCTGTACAGAAGTGACCTGGAGTACCTGAACTATGAGTAAAAGACATTGGACTGCAGTACGTTGTCTGTGTGCTCTTTCGCTCCTCCAGCACTAACGGTACCGGGACTCTCACCACCATCACCCCACCATCCACTATACTGCCCTGGGGCCGCACTCTTCCTGTGGGGAGTCAAACTACTCTAGCTGCACACTTCATCAGCCCCAGCGGACTGCCTTGCAGCGGCGGTTCCTAATAACCGCAATCCACGGGTGGCGTAGTCGGACATTATCATCAGTACGTAGCAGACTACCATTGGTCTGACCACCCTGAGCCACGGGACCGGGTCGCCACTACTACCCCCATCGTCTCCCCATTGCCGGGTTCCGCGTGCCCCACGGCCCAGGGGGCGAGTCATTAGTACATAGGGGGCAGAGGAGCTTAACCAGCTCACCCCGAAGCATTTACCGGCCACCGGATCCGAGCTTACCGGGATCTCTATGACCCAGTAAGGCATAACCGGAATCCCTGGAGAACTACAAGTCCCAGGATCGCTAAGGTGCTGATACATAACAGAGCCAGGAGACACTTAGGCCCCGCATACTGGGAGCGTGAACTCCAAGACAAGGCCCTACCACAAGGTCAGCCAGCGCAGGACAGAGACAAAGTCAGGTCAGAAACTTACTACGCAGAGGCAAGAAACAGGAGGCCCTACACCCGCTCATTGGGGAGGATCCTGATATGCACCCTTCACCCTACAGTGCTCCGGGATGTGCCTGAATTTCCACCAGTAAAAGGTACTGAAGCAATTACCGTGTCCATTCCCGTTCTTGCTCTGACCCAGCTGGGTCTTGCCTGTCCTGCATTCCCCCTGCATACGCTTTTCTGAGGCCTAGCTCCACCTGTGGGGAGCTATACCATCGAGCTGCCTTATCACCGGCCTCAGTGGACTGCTGCAGCGCTGGTTCTTCTCACCAGATACCACAGGTGGCGTCATGAACTCTTATAGAATTAACAATTATCCACCCTTTTAAAGACTGACCCCAGGGTACGGGCCCGGGAGCCGACCACTGCGACATCCCAAAGGCCAGGCAAAGGCCCGGGTACCGAGTCATCCCCAATCCCTGGGCTAGTCACATCCTCCTCCACCTCCTCTGCTGACCTCATCGAAGGCTGACTGTGGGTTGACAGTAAGTGGGATCTCCAACCTCGTCATCATTACCCTGTGTGTTCTCACACCCGTCGTCCTCAGAGCCAACCTCTTCCTGCCCTGACCGAAAAGTCAAGTTGTCGCTCCAATCAGGTATTTGAGTCTCATCATCGTCTTCATCATTGTCTCCACCTACAGGAGTTACAGTTTGGGAACGAGGGTCTACATTATGCTCAGAACCTTCTTCATCTGGTCCTGGATCCGACTCATAAAGATTCTGGGCATCAGTGCAGATCATTTCCTCGTCTGGATTAACAGAAGCTCTGGAGCAGACCTCCGTTTCCCAGGCTATAGTATGAGTAAACAGCTGTGCAGACTCAACCATCTGTGTTACCCCATACTCAGACAGGCAGCTGGATACTTGGGAGCTGTGAGGAAGCAAGTGCGATTGGGGTGACACCTCTGAGGACTGGAGTATTTGTGATGTTGAAGTTGAGGTGGAGGAGAGCCCACTTGAAGGAGCACTTGATATCCGTTGAAGCACCTGCTGTTTTTGTGCCTCATCTGGAATTTGTAGCGATGTGCCTGTCCGTAAGAAAGGGATCGTATCACATTGTCCACGAAAAGAAGTAGACATCTTAGTTTGGCTGGAAGATGGTCTTTCTTCTGCAGATGTTACCCCCCCCCCACCGCGGGGGGGGCTCGACCCACCAGCGGACAGGCACCAGTATTGAGAGAGGGGGGCTGGCCGTCAGGGTCCTCCGCAGCTCTGGCACAAACCCAGAGACACGGAGGTCGCACGGGCAAGAACGGTCTGGTTGTGTTGGCTTCGCACTTTTTTGGTTTTAGAAGGGCATGACATGCCTATATCTGTGTCTCCCCCTCCTTTTACTCCTCCACCTCTTTTCTTTTCGCATGACTATATGTACTTGTCACTTTTCCATGTGTTAGTTGTGTCTTCTGAGCAGTTTGTCAGCTTTTGGACACCTTTGAAGGTGTTTTCTATGTGTTTCTATGTGTTTTTGTTTGCCTGCCATTGGTTTTAACGGTGTTTGAAGGTGTTCGACGAACAGTTCGACGAACAGTTCGGCGAACATACGGGTGTTCGACGAACCGAACCGAACTCGAACACTACGGGGGTGGCTCAACACTAGTCTTTAGTAGTTTGCTACAATATGTCAGTCTGAAGGTCATATATAACCTGGATAAAATTGTATCTACTTCTAAGAAGAGAACAGGACTAGATAAGAGCAGGGATTGGTGGCTCCGGAGACTGTCCACATTCACTGACGGCAAGCAAATATTTTGAAATAGTAAGGGTGTTTTCACATTGCGTTCAGGCATTCGGTCCTTGGCCTCCATTGAGGCTTGCATCTGAACCCCCCACAAAATGGAATTCGGATGTATGTGCCAACGGGGCCATTGACTGTAATGGTGCTGGCAGAGCGAGCGTGCGCTCTGTTGTGCATCATTTTCAGGAGAAAACGCTTACTGGAGGTCGACACTAGGAAGTAGTAGACAGCGCCTATGGGATGCATGTCTCCACAATCCAAGAAACCCACTTGGCAATCAACAGCAGGAGAGCAAAAACAGACAACCTCCACTCCAGGGCCTGGAGTAACACCCTGGAGTTGAGGCTGTCTGTTTTTGCTTTCTAGCACCTGGGTGTTTGTGTCCAGTAGGCGTACACTCTCAAAAATGATGCACGTCAGAGAGCACGTTTGCCGGCACCATTATAGATTTTGTTCATATGTCCAAATCCCATTTTGTGGGTGGTTTGGATGTAAGCCCCAACCGAGCCGCTGAACGGGTGCATAAACTTAATGTGAAATATCCCTAAAAGAAATTGTGCGAAAAATTGCAATAGAAAGTGGTAGTGAGTAAATATGCTGAAGTTCAAATTCAGCAGTTCGCTCAAATTTGGCACTGAAATTCAATTTGTATCTAAGTTATTGGATACACGTAAAATGTAAAACTACAGTGGGTACGGAAAGTGTTCAGACCCCTTTCAATTTTTCACTCTTTGTTTCATTGCAGCCATTTGGTAAATTCTAAATAGTTCATTTTTTTACTCATTAAAGTACACTCTGCACCCCATCTTGACTGAAAAAACAGAAATGTAGAAATTTTTGCAAATTTATTAAAAACGAAAATCTGAAATATCACATGGTCATAAGTATTCAGACCCTTTGCTTAGTATTGAGTAGAAGCACCCTTTTGAGCTAGTACAGCCATGAGTCTTCTTAGTAATGATGCAACAAGTTTTTCACACCTGGATTTGGGGATCCTCTGCCATTCTTCCTTGCAGATCCTCTCCAGTTCCATCAGGTTGGATGGTGAACGTTGGTGAACAGCCATTTTCAGGTCTCTCCAGAGATGCTCAATTGGGTTTAGGTCAGGGTTCTGGCTGGGACAGTCAAGACCTAATATGGAAAGAAGAGGCTGGACAGCACAGTAGTCATTTGTGGCAGCAGGACAGGCGAGCAACCAGATAAATA
This sequence comes from Phyllobates terribilis, assembly GCF_046119375.1. Classification (NCBI taxonomy): domain Eukaryota; kingdom Metazoa; phylum Chordata; class Amphibia; order Anura; family Dendrobatidae; genus Phyllobates; species Phyllobates terribilis. The sequence goes on along the minus strand of NW_027362772.1, from coordinate 37,826,687 downwards.
TCATTTTTTTTTAAATCCATTACAAAATTCTGTTGAATTCACACAAAGCAAATTGCCAAAAATATCATATATTAGAGCATCTAAATTTCATGTGAAATTGGAGGCGAATTCAATTTGCTTTGAACTGACTAATTCATCTCTAATTGAAAGTTGTAGAACTTTCCCTTTAGGTAGAGAATAAACATTACTTATTCACGCTCAATTTTAATAAACTTTGGTTATTCAGATTTTTTTCTAGAATTAAATATATTTCTCTTTAGATAATGTCATAAGATTTCAGTACGTTTTTGTAACAGTATAAAGCGATGTGAAATACTGGAATTTATAATGCTACAGTTGAAAAAGGGAAGAAAGTGAGGAAGTCTCGCAATATTTTTGGAAATTTTCATCTGAATCATTTCCAGATTTTGGTTCGGAGAGACAGTGACACACGAGAAAGACATGACAACCAATGTAAACAAGGTTATGGATAGCAATAGTAATGCGGGACTTCAATTAAAAACCCAGCAAAAAAGGTTGAGTTGTTTTTTTTTGGATACTCTGTCAGGAGTTGTTTCTTCTGTAGGTGTTCTGCTGCCTATGAACGAACCATTTTTCATCAGTGCATTGGGTTCTATTTTCATCCAATTTTTGTTCACTTGACTAATTGATTTTTATCTGCAAATCATCTCCATCAGCCAGAATTGATGACAAAACTACTTACTCCTAATTTTTGTACCTGTTTTTATACTATGCAAATTGTCTATTCAGAGAGGATGAGGACTTTAACCTTCATCAGGCTGCATAATTTTACAACGTTAACAGGCTGCAGAGGTACAATTGTACCTTCATATATACCTCCACTGTGGGAAGACTTTCTCCTTTACTTGGTTTCAGAAACTAAAGTTCATTCAGCTACAAATGTTATGCTGATATCTATTGGCCAGTGTTGCTACTGCTCACTTATGTTGCTGTCAATTAAGTTGATTCAAACTGGGAGTGGCTTCTACTTCTCTTCCTGCCTCCCTCCTCTCAGTAGCCATTTTGCTGTTCATCTCATTGCTGTGAGCACACACATTTCTAGGCTTGTGAAGTCTTCAATTTCTTGGATACGAAGGTAGGAAAGTCTCACAGCATCTAACAGCCAGTTATACCTTCATTCGCCTTATGTGGGGACAGAACAGTCAGAAATTGTCTTTGAGCCTGGACTTGGCTTACATATATTTTGTATGAAACTTATCACTATAGGTATGATTTTTATACGAAAAATGGATAATAATTAGTATCTACATATTGTTTTACGATGTTTTAATTATATTCAGCACAAAATAAAGATGGTGGCTCTGTTACAATTTTCCTATTGGTCGAAAAAACAGTCGAAGATGGAATGAAAATTCTGAAACCGTATACGGTTTACATAATATATAAATGACATTTATAAATAATTATCACTAGAAATAATTTACTTTTTTATCTGCACTTTAGAATCGAGTTTCATTCTACTTGCCACGTGTTACTGAACTAAATTACGAAGCCAAAATTCATCTACCAAGTCATCGTGAGTGATAGTGATGCTGGATCTAGTTTCCGCCATAATCCAAGAAAACGTGTTTGCAGGTTAGTATCATTTTGTGAAAAGCCAATAATGTAGTATTGTGTAGTATTTCGGAAAATTATTTATTTTTCATTTTTTCATATTTACAGATTTACGTCTGACGAAATAATGCGAATGCTAGAAGAATCTGATTCTGAGCATGAGGAAGAACCATATGTTGCATCTGATGATGATAACTATGTACCACAAGTGGATGTTACTGAAAAAGATTCAGACATTGAACAAGAAATGGTCATAGAGCAGGAAAAAGAATACGACTCAGACGAAAGTGTTGAGGATGAGTCTGTGCCTCAAAGTGCAGGCGACATTTGGACTGCTAAGGATAAAACTCAATGGTGTAGTGATCAACTGCCAAATGCACAAACAAAATCTCGTAATGTCCTACGACAAAGAGGTGGCCCTGCAGCAATCAGCAACCTGTATACAGCAAAAGAGCTATTCAAGTCAATCATGACTCCCGAGATGTGTGACATCATATTACGAGAAACGAATCGAAAGGCCAAGAGAGTTTGTGATGCTTACAACAACGAACTGGTACAACGTTTTCCTGATTCTTCTGAACGGCCACCACAAAAAACATTCAAGCAATTTACTGAAACTGAACTCCATGCATTTTGGGCATACTGATTGCTGCTGGTGTGCACAGAGACAACAAAGAAAATCTGGAGGAAATGTGGAATGTTGCTGCTCTGCCTCTTATACGTGCAGCCATGTCTCGTGACCGCTTCAAGATGATACTCAGATTTATCAGATTTGACAACGAAAATACACGTGTAGAACGTGTGCAAACAGATAAAGCTGCACCAATACAGGACATCTGGACAATGCTGAACAGAAATCTGGAGAGAGCCTACAAGCCATATAATTGTATCACCGTCGACGAGCAATTATTTCCATTTAGAGGCCATACTAAATTTACCCAGTATATACCTTCAAAACCAGCTAAATATGGCATAAAGATTTTCTGGGCTTGTGACTCGTCAAACGCCTACCCATTACAAGGTCAGCTCTACACTGGGAAACCAACTGATGGTCCTCGACAAGTAAACATTGGTGAACGAACAGTATTTGACCTAGTAAGCTCGTATAAAGGCTCTGGAAGAAATGTCACCACCGATAACTTCTTTACAACCATGGAACTAGCTAAGGTATTGAACTCCTGGAACATGACACTAGTTGGTACAGTGTGAAAAAACAAAAGGTTCCTACCTAGCAACATGCAGCCTGCCAAAGAAAGGCCTGTAAACTCGAGCAATTTTGCCTACAATCATGATGCAACAGTCTTTTCATATGTACCAAAGAAGAACAAATCAGTCGTGCTTCTATCATCTATGCACATGAAGGGAGAAGTTGAAGAGACACTAGCAGCCAAGCCAGAGATAATAAAATACTTCAACAAAACAAAAGGCGAAGTTGATGTTATGGATAAAATGTTGGGAGAGTGCTCTGTGAAACGATGAACATTATGTTGGCCTCTGGCATTTTTCTACAATACGATTGACATCACTGGGTTAGCATCCTACATCATCTACAGAGAACACAATCCAAGCTTCAGGACAAAGGATCAACGAAGAAAGTTCCTGAAAGATCTTGCAAATCAGCTGTGTATGCCTGCAATTGAAGATCGTAGTACAAACCGAATGATGATGAGAAACCATTTTCTTCGAGGTGCAGTAGAAATGGTGCTCGGACGATGCATTCTGGTAGCATCGCAAGCAGCAGCTGGCCCTCAAATACCTCATGGCAGTCGTGGACCCTCCCTTGTTGTTGGTAGTTGCTATGTCTGCCGAGACCTGAGGCGAAAACAACGTAAGACTAGAAAGTCTTGTGTGGTTTGTGTGAAACCCATTTGCGATGAACACTCGGTAGCAAAGACAACATGCATTACTTGCGAAGAAAATCAATAAAAAAAGTTTTTTACATTTTCTTTTATAATGTAAATGAACAGTTTTTTTACTTGTTTATAATAATAAAATAGCATTATCATTAAAAAAATATTATTCTTTTTTCCTTGTATTATCTTCATTCAAAGTATATGAGGGTACATTTGTACCTATGCAGCTTGTTATGGATGCAAAAATATCTCGACCCCTTATCTCGAAAGGGGGTCGAGATATTTTATTGAAATTTGGCCAATATATTCTGGACCAAAACTGCAGAGATCTCACGAAATTTCAGCCCTCTACGGCTTTTCGAAAAAAAGTTATTTCAATTTTAAAACGGAATAGTTACAATTGTACCTACTCAACCGGACGAAGGTTAACTTTAGTGCCACCTATTGGAAGTAGCAAGTACAAGTCAATATCGACCCTTTAACGAGCCTTGCAAAATGATTTAGGATTAAAGCCAAACCAGAAGCCCAATTAGGATTCTGCTTTGGCTTTTATCCTAATTCATATTGCAAGGCTTGTTAAAGGGTCAATTTTGACTAGTAGGATTGTTACTTCCAATAGGTGACACAAGAGTTCAAGTCCTTTTCCTCTCTGAAGAGACAATTTGTATATTTAATTTCCCAGAAGAGCATGCAAGGCATTTAAGTCTCCTCATTCTGGCATGCTAGACCTGGCTTGTCACTATCCACAAGGAGGAACCTTACCCCTTAGATCCCATTTTTTTACTTGGATGTTAAAAATTGACTCATTTTCATCAGTGTGCTGGATCCGATTTTGGTAAATTATTGGTCCATGTGTCTATTTATATCATCCACGTGTCATTGTTTTTTTCTCAAATGACAAAAAAAGCAACTGATGGAGGCTTTCCAAGCTTTTTCAATGAAAGGCAGCACACATATTCATCCTGTATGACATCCATGTGCTATCCATGTTTTTTTTAAGAACCCATTCATTGAATTCTGCCACGTTGGTCTCCAATTGGATCAAAATCAGCCATGTGTCGACTGGTCTTCAAAAAAAAAAGAGAAAAACAATTTGAGTTTGAAAAGTCTCAGACAATGTATATTAAACTCAAATTGGTAAATGGGGCCAAATGTGGCGTTTCCAGTTTTGTCATTCTAATTGGAATCTAACATAAGTGACTATGTATTGTTAATGCATCTCAAGTGCATGAATCAAGTACAGGATGTCCTCAGCCAAGTGCAGAGTGCAGCACTCCACTCCAGGAAGGCTAAGAATTACAGGAAATCCTTTGGTACTTACATGTCTTCCCACTATATTTTTCAAGTTGTCTCATTCCTTAGAAAACCTGAGGTCTAATATGGTGGTGTGTTGACATGGCATTGTCAGTGTATGACTCTGGTAGGTGGCTAGACCAAGTCTTCGGCTTCTACATCACTGCTCACCGTTGTTGGCACCATGAAAAGTAAAGCCTTAAGTATCTTCCAGGTACTTTTGATGCACATCTAAAGGAACACCATAAATACCTACTTAATGCATAACCAAGACCGGTGCAGAATGTATACAGCCTACACTTACACTTTTGATCATTAATTTTAGGAAATATTTCCTTTGCACAACTTGGGACCAATGAGGGACTGGAGTCTACATTTCCATGCAATAATACTGGTTAGTCCTCTACTATGGAAAGGTAAGTACAAAGGTTCTCTTATTTGTTGTACTGTAATACTTATTTGGTCTATTCTGTACTACTGAGATGCATGTAGTCAATGAATTGGCTCTGGAGTTTCTCTTGAGGTCCATTTAGACTGATTGACCAAAGGCATGACACGACCTTCGATTGGTAAACTTTTACCGATCGGCAGTCGTTTGAATGTTTTCTATAAGCAGACCAAAGAAAATGATGCCCACTGAGCGTTCTATACTATTAAGCTCAGTGTTCATAGACTGCTATTGTCCATCAAGGATAATGATTTTTTTATGTTGCGTAAAAATAATTACACCCAATGAACAAGTGTTTTCCTTGTTCAACGGGTGATCCACAGTATGTTTACATGGCAAGATATTTGTTCCTTCACAAATATCTTTCAGGGTAAATGCCTCTTTAGTCATTTTCATGGTACTGTACAGTGAAATGATGAGTAATTTAGGTAAGGAAGTCTAGAAATCTTCTCTTGGTCAAGTTATTAGTACTGAGCTTTACAATACAAGGAGGATAACTTTATAAAATAAGATCTAAAGATACTATCTTAGTCGATTTCATAGTAATAACTCAAACCTTACATTAGAAAGGTGAGTAGTTTAGGAAATAAAATCTAGATACTCTGATTCATCCTCTTAAAAAAGTCTGAAGATTAAAAAGTAGAGTTTATCTAGAAAACTCGCTGGACCTTGGTTCAGCAGCCACATCTGATAAATATGACCACAGCGTAATAAATGGGAGAAAACTAGCATTTTAATGATTGTATTAGAAAAAACTTTTTGACAGTGATGGTGATCAATGAGTGTAACAGGCGGCCATGAGAGGTGGTGAGTTCTCCTTCAATGGAAGTCTTCATACAGAGGCTGGAGAGACATCTGTCTGAGATGGTTTAGTGAATCCTGAATTGAGCAGGGGGTTGGACACAATGACCCTGAATGTCCCTTCCAACTCTAACATGCTATGATTCTATGATTTGCACAGTTGGTATGCCATAGAGCGGTTAGAAAAATCGAGAGCTGTCAAAAACTACTATTTTTAGGGAAACCACTACATGAGAAATTTTTGTCTGCTGACTTAAAAAACATCAGAGTCAAATCTCATGGTCAACATTGTGGCTGAAAAAGTGAAAATATTGGGCATTTTCTTGGTCACCTCTTGAAATTATTGTCTATGTTCTTATCTTGTCTTAGATGTAGGAACACAGTATTTTTCAGGAATTGGAATAATGGCTCCAAGAAATGTTGTCGTCCAGAGAGCACTTTGTGTGCATATTCCATGCTCATTTCAATTGCCATCAATCAGCATCATCCCCAGGAATGCCCGAGGAATATGGTTCAGAGGAAATTTCTTGTCCTCGCAAATTGTAGCTGTTAAAAGTAGTTTTGAACTTCCGAATAAAAGAGACAGGTTCTTTCTTACCGGAGATGTCTGGAGAGGTGATTGTTCGCTGATGATCAACGATGCAAGGGAGCAAGATACAGATTATTACAGTTTTAGAATTGAAGATGGAAGCAGCGTTATTCCTTTCCATGACTTCAGAACCTTTGTGAGAGTAATAGGTAAGTGCTAGATTATCCGAACTTTTACCATTACCATTGTTCAAAGTTATCTTTTTATAGTTTTTATAATCAGGACTCTCAAGCTACTGCTCTTACTTGAGGTACTTATTGCGTCACTTGGTTAGTGCTTGGCAATTATTAGCAGTACCAGCAAGATTGGCAACAGATGCTCAAAGAGAAACCAAACAAGGCGATGGGATGTTGGGCAAACTGAGTTTGAAGTTCCGTCTATGGTGGTAGTAAGGGAAGCTGAGCTGATTTCCTCAATTAATTCAGACCCCAGACCAGACCACTCAATCAACTCCATCCTCAGACCAGACTACCCTATAAACTCAGACCCCAGACCAGACCCCTCAATAAACTCATACCCAAGACCAGACCATTCAGTCAACTCAGACTCCAGACCACTCAATCAACTCAGACCCCAGACCAGACCACTCAATCAACTCAGACCAACGACCAGACCACTTAATAAACCCATACCCCAGATGAAACCATTCAATAAACTCAGACTCCAGACCACTCAATCAACTCAGACACCAAACTAGACCACTCAGTCAACTCAGACCCCAGACAAAACCATTCAATCAACTCAGACTCCAGACCACTCAATAAATTCAAACTCAAGACCACACTCATAAATAAATTCAGAGCCAGACCAGACAACTCAATCATCTCAGACTCCAGACCAGGCCACAAAATGAACTTACACCCTAGACCACATGAAAAAATAAATTCTGACTCCAGACCACTCAATCAACTCAGGCCCCAGATCACATCCATAAATAAATTCAGACCCCATCTCAAACCACTCAATGAATTCAGATGACAGAACAGACCCCTCAATTAAATCAGACTTTAGAATAAACCTCTCAATTATTTTAGACTGTAGACCAGATCCTTCAATTAACTCCGATTCTCAGAACATACCCCTATTTAAGTTCAGATCCTAGAATAGACGCCTAAATCCATGTAACATCTTTCTCTCTTTTGGTAGAGTTATCAGATAAACCAGAGATATCTCCTGCAGGAAGGATTATTGTTGGCCAGGAGATAACACTGAGTTGTACAAGTCCGGGAAGATGTTCTGGAATATTTCCATCTATCACATGGGAAGGAAAAGTTAAAATGAAGACAGAGAAAATCTATGAAATAAATAATCAGGATGGCACCACCACATATCTTTCTAACATCACCTTTGTTCCATCGGCTGAAGACGATCAACTTTCTCTCACCTGTAAAGTCATCTTCGAAAGTAAAGTGACCACAAGTAGCAGTATCTCTCTGAACGTAGAAGGTGAGTTTTCCTGGAGAAGAATGGAGCTTCATTTGAAGCACATCATTTCCTTCTGAAACTAGGAGGTATTTACATACCTTTGTTTATGGAAACTTTGGTATACATTGGAGCTGTGTACAGAAAATGGTGGGAGATTAAATATCCAGATTACCTGCAAAGTTGTGTTTTTATTGGTAGACATATTAGTGTGATAGTAGTATGGTGAAGAATGATACAGTTTTCTTTTTTCTGAAGGAGAATAAATTAGTAAACATTCCCCAAAGAGCATGATCTGTCAGACCACCTCTGTAAAGGGCTATCTTCAGATGTTTTTCTCAAGTTTGGACGATTTCTTTAGATTTTTTTTTTTTTTTTTTTAAAATGTGGAAATTAACTCGCAGTGACGTTGCCTATAAGTGGCACTAGTATGATGTCTTCTTCTGTAAGGAGACTTAATACTTCCTGAGAGTTACCAAAGTAGCTGTAATACTAAATTGTAATAGCTAGAGGTGAGTGAATCGGTTCAAGAATAATTAAATTTGCCTTGAATTTTTCCAAAAATTTGGATCTCCAGGATCTGAATTTATTGTAATATGCCAGATGCTGAATTGTAAAGGGCCAGAAAAAGGATGAAAAACAAAAAAAAGCTTCACCACTCACCTGTCCTGCTGCAATGGCTGCTTCCAACCTCCTCTTTATTTTACAGCATGCAGCATCCTCTTCCTTCATCTTCACTTTGCACCAGGGCTTCCAGTCCTGAGACCTTTGCCATCTCATTGCATCATCCAAGATCCAGTCTTCTACTAGGCGACTTACATCAAGACTTGAGAGTCCAGAGACGCAGAATGGAAATGTAGGAAGAGGAGGTTGAATGTTGCGGAGAAGCAAAGAAAAGCCTGAAGAGAGCTGCATAGAGGACCGGTCCTACGGCGGCAAGACAGGTGAGGCAAGGTATTTTTTTTTCACTTTTTCATTCTGCATATATAACGCCATGTGGTCATAATAATGCAAATTTGGTTCACATCAAATAATTTTGATGCACTTTTGAATTTCCTGGCAAAATGTGAACAAACTTGCAAAATCGATTGTGTCAGACTTCCTAATCTCTAGTACTAAGTTAGTAGTGGCAATAATATAGTAATAGTGTAGTCATTGTCGTATCTTGTATGGATAACAATTAATGTGTTTTTTTTTCACAGGTGCTCTCCAGAAGGATATTCCTATACCTGGTGAGTTTACAGCTAAAAGTCAATGGTTGATACTTTAATTCGATAGTGGTTGTGACTCATTGCAATAATAGAGGAAATAGTAAAATAATAGTAGTATATTATTAGCAGTAATAGCCTATAAACAGTAGAAGTCCAGCAGTTAAATTAGTAGTCTAATGGCAATAGTTGAATAAGTCACTACTCACAGATAGAGATTAGCGAACCCGAACGTAAAATTCTGGTGTTTGTACCAGACAGTTAGAGTCTGGTGATAACTGCCAAGCATGGACTTCTCCCTGAAGTCCATTACAATGTTCGGAGTTCCTAGGGAAGGAGAGAGTGAATTTTTCAGCTTAAAAATTCGGGTTCCCATTCTTTTAATGGGTTTCGGGTTCTGGTTCAAGTTTGGGTATAGTTTTGTACCAGAATTCAACTTTGGACTAAAGTTTGTGTCAGGTACCAGAACCCGAACTTTCATGGGTCCACTCATCCCTACTCACAGAGGAGCCTTGAGGCTTGGGTAGTCAAGAGGTCCAGGGTCAGATACCCATCATATACAAAAGGTTAAGGCAAAAGGCATAGTCAGGTCACAATCCAGAGTCAGAATTCCAAGGTCAGAGTGCATCAAGACAAAATAGGTAATGCAAAAGGGTAGTCAATAGACAAATCCAGGGTCCGGAAACAAAAGATCAGAATGTCAGAATTCCGAGCACAAGGCACAGAGTTCAAACCACACAGAGCTGAAATATATGACTGGCAGTTATCTAGGACAGACATCTTGGCTAAGTAGCTGGTTAATTACTTGGAACAGGGAACACCTGAAGGAAGCTCAGCGCTTCCCAGTCCAAGACTAGTTGGCCAAGCTGCCACTCAAAATACCAACAGCTCGGCACACCCCTGTGCTAGATTGGATGAACGAGCTTTCAATCAAAATACAGACAGCTCAACAGGCCCTTCACCAGATTGGACGACTGAGCTGTCACTCACTGCATCCAAGACACACTGAGAGATGGAATCGTGATAAATTGTAGCAGAAGTGGTAATAGTAGAAGTAGTAATAACCTAATATAAAAAATAATAATAGTTTATTGGAAGTAGTCTAGTAGAAGCAGTAGTAACAGCCTTTTAATTTAGAGCTAATTTTTCAGGATTTTACAAGGGGGTGTGTCTCACAGGATCCTCTAGGGTGTGTTTGCATTTTTACCCTGTGAGCACCGCTCCCAGTGATAAAGAACATAAAAATTAGTGCTAGATGAAAAGGGCCGTATCTCTGGAACTGTATGGCGGATTTAAAAGAAACAAAAAAGACTCACGAAAACTCAGGAGAGCAGCAAGAATAAAATAAGAGAAAAACTTGATACCTTTAGACCTAGGGACAGGTCCATCTACGATATCACTGTACAAGCAGTTCAGGATATTGTGTCAAAACTAATTGTGAAATTTTCACTTGTATAATAATTGTCAAGTTTTTATTTACTTTTCCATGGAACTGTAATAAGTTGATCTATAAGTAGTAGTAATATTTCCTTCCTAACCTATAGATCTACTGCTGCTCGAACTCACAAGTTTCTCTACAGTTTGCAGGTCTATAGATTCTGGCATAATTGCTGCAATGGCCGTTGGCAACTTTGTGATCCTGATTCTGATTTTTGTGGGCACTTACTACTTTTTGAAGAGAAGCATGGAGAAACAATCACTTGGTAATTATTCCACATTCTCCAGCCATCTGGAAAACACTATAACTGGTGGTAATGGTTCCCTGACCAACATTGCCCAGGAGACTAGACCACTCTCAGTCCATCTTTATAATACCATGCCAATAAGTAGCACCAAAGTTTTGCCACTTTGAGTATCTGCCACATTGTTACTCACAATTTCCCCCAAAAAGTACAAGCCACAATGCCCCCAGGGTTTTTTTATTGGAGTATACAAATAAGTTTATATTTTATGTATCATGTTCTCTAGGAAATGGGTCTCAAAGTCAAACCCAAGGAAGAGAAAGCAACTACCAGGTATGTTTGTGGTAATCGTAGTAGAAGACATCTAAGCATCAAATACTCATTACATGTAATGTGGTTTTGTTCCGCTTCCTATTCTCTCGCTTCCCCTTTTTATGTGACCTTGGAAACTAAATGTTAAAGAAATGTGTGGAAACATCTTCTGCTCCATTTGTGTCCAATGCGCGAAAAAAAATGTTACATTTTTTTCCCTAGAACTACAGATAATCTCACAAAATTAGAATATTGTCAAAAAGTTAATTTATTTCAGTTCTTCAATAAAAAAAAAATGTGAAACTCATATATTATATAGAGTCAATACAGACAGAGTGATCTATTTCAAGTAGTGTTGAGCGAGCATGCTCGACACTGCTTGGTACTCCCCCGAGCATCTCACTACTCGGGATGTTGGTTGTGTGCATCACATTGATTGGCTGGCTGCACAGCTCACCTCGAGTATTTAAAACCGGGCGCCGCCATCTTGGACACAGTCACTCCAGATCACACAGTGTAGGGAAAGTGTTGCTGAACTAGGGAGAGATTTATACTGCAAAATAAGTAGTGTAAGGTCTCTAAAGCCTGTCAAATCAAACAGACAGTTCTTCTCAGGACTAATATCCATCCCAGATATCAGGAAGGCAGGTAGGCTGTATAGGAGATGCAGTGGTTATACCAACAAACACTGCATTATAGTCCTGTGTGCTTCTGCTGGTCAAATTGCTAGACTTAGCTCTAGGTCTCAGGGGCCAGGAAAAATCCTTTTTTTTTCATCTAAATCCTGTTTTTTTTTTTTTCCTCAGTCAGACTGTACAAATACCTGTCTTATTAACCTTTTGATATTTATCCCCCCCCCCCCAAAAAAAATGAGGGTGTCTGTGAGTGTTCAGACACAAATATATCTGTTTAAAAGAGTCTGGTTTCGGCCAGATAACTAGAACTGTGGTTTTTCAGTTCCACTGTTCAAATCTCTGTATTATCCAATTTTTTGCCTTTTTTACATAAAAAAAACAGTTTGAATGTCTCGCTGACTGTTCAGACACAAATATATCTATTTTAAAATGTCTGGTATACGCCAGAAAATTAGAACTGTGGTTTTGCAGTTCTACGGTTCAAATCTCTGTATTATCCCCTTTTTGCCTTTTTTACATAAAAATACAGTTTGAGTGTCTCGCTGACTGTTCAGACACAAATATATTTGTTTAAAAGATTCTGGTGTAGGACAGAGAAATAGAACTGTGGTTTTCCTCTTCCACGGTTCTAATCTCCTTTTTATTACCCTTTTGTCATTGATAGTGCGAGTGTAAGCTATTTTACTTCATTTACAATGGGCAAGGCGCGTGGCAAGGGACGTGAAACTGGACGTTCTGTTGATGGTGCGTGCAGAGGACGGGGCCGTGGCCAAGGTGAAAATGTGCCACAACCAAAAGCCACATCTTCTTGCTCCCGGTTCTTGACCGAATTACTAGGGAAGCACACAACAACACCAGTATTGTCAAATGATCAGTGTGAACAGGTTATTAATTGGATAGCAGATAAAACTTCCAGTCACCAGGGCACCACCACCTCCGGTCTGTCTTCCACATGATCAAGTCTTAGTAGCCATTAGTCTCGACCGCATACTCCTCCTCACCCTGATGCTCCTTCCTCCCACCATGCCGAGTGTCGTCAGACAGCAACTGATCCCACACTTTGATACTCTGAAGAGCTGTTCACTGGTCCATTTACATATTTGGGCCCCTCGCCTGCTCCGCTTGAAGTGGTGGAAGAGGAGATCCCATGTAGCGATGGCCAAATGCTTGAACAGCCACGGCCACAGGAAGGCGACGCTGGCAATTTGTCACAAGAAGTGGATGATGATGAGACACAATTGCCACAAATTGAGGAGGAGGATCGTGGTGCGGAAGTAGAAGAGGAGGAGGTGGTGGATGATCTAGTAACTGACCCAACGTGGCAGGAGGACACGCAGAGCGAGGCCAGCAGCACACAGGGGGAGGGAGGCAGAGTACCCCAACAGGCAGGAAGAAGCAGTGTAGTGGCCGCAGACAGAAGGCGGGCAACCGTTCGCCGTAACATCAACACAAGGGACGTTGCCAGTACAACCGGTAGGTCTTCCAGAGTCTGAAATTTTTTTAAAGACTGCTGATAACCCCAAAAAGGCCATTTTTACCACCTGCCAGTCCAGAATCAGCAGGGTTGACAAAACTACCAGCCTGACCACCACCAGCATGATCAGGCACATGTCAGCAAAGCCCCCGACTTTGTGGGGCGAACCCCAAGGTCCACGACCAGTGTCAGCGGGTGTCACCGCTGCTTCTTCCCCTGTTGTGCATGTAAGAGAACCCCCTGTTGTGCGTGCTAGGCAATCCCCTGTCCATACTGCATGCAAAGATGCCCCCTCCTCTCAGTCTTCACTTGTTATGGCAGTTTCTCAAGAAACAGCATCAACGTCCACATCCCACCGCAGTGTTCAATTGTCCATATCCCAGACCTTTGAACGAAAGCACAAATTCGCAGCCAACGACCCACAGGCCACAGTCCTAAATTCGCACATTTCACGACTGCTTGCATTGGAAATGCTGCCTTTTAGGCCGGTGGAGATGGAATCCTTCCGCAACCTTATGGCGGTGGCCGTCCCTCGGTACTTGGTCCCCAGCCAACACTATTTTGTCCGGTGTACAATCCCCCACTACACAAGCACGTGTCCCAAAACATTTGCCGTGCCCTCAACAACGCAGTTACTGGGAGAATCCATCTGACAATGGACATGTGGACCAGTGCTTCTGGCCAGGGACGGTACATCTTCCTGACGGCACACTGGGTAAACAAATGGAAGCTGGGACTCAGTCGGACCTTGGGACGGAACACATCCTCCCCACACCAAGGATTGCGGGCCCTATGTCAGCTAGAGTTGCCCCCACAGTGTACAGCTCCTGCGCATCATCCTCCTCCTCCTCCTCATGTTCAGCCTCCATCTCAGATATCACCATATCAGTTACAAGCTGGAAGCACTGCAGTACTGCCTCAGCCAAGCGGCAACAGGCTGTGCTGAAACTCATAAGCTTAGGTTATAAACCTCACACTGCTTGTGAGTTGTGGACAGCTGTGAAAGAGCAGGCAGATCTGTGGCTGGGACCACTGAACCTACATCCAGGCATGGTCATGTGTGACAATGGCCATAACCTGGTGGCGGCTCTGAGGCGAGGCGAGATCACACATGTACCATGCCTGGCTCATGTGCTTAATCTCGTGGTTCAGCGGTTTCTTAAATCGTACCCCGAGTTACCAGATCTGCTCGTCAAAGTATGGCGCCTGTCAGCTCATTTTCGGAAGTCGGCTACAGCTTCCGCCGCCCTTGCTGTGTTGCAGCAGCGTTTGCAGCTTCTGGCACACCGACTTGTGTGTGATGTCCGCACACGTTGGAACTCTACTCTCCACATGTTGCAAAGGAGTTGTGAGCAGAAGAGAGCAGTTGTGGAGTACCAGCTGCAACAAGGCCGTCGATATTCAGGTCAGACTCCACACATAAGACCTCAGGAGTAGACCTGGATGTCTGACATATGTACCATCCTTACAACTTTAAGGAGTCCACCAAGATGGTGAGTGGCGATGATGCCATCATTAGTGTCAGCATCCCACTTGTCTGTCTTTTGCAACGCTCTCTGCAGAGAATTAAAGAGGAGGCATTGCAGCCAGAGTATGATGAGATGGATCAAGAAGCCATAGCGGTCGATTACACACAGCCCAGCCTCATCTCATCCCAATGTGCATTGGGGGACAATGAGGGAGAGGAGGAGGAAGAACAAGAGCTGGCATCATGCGCTGTAGACGGTAGTACCTGTACAACTGTCATATCGTCGGTTCAGCGTGGGTGGCCTGAGGACAGGGGGGAGAAGGAGGAGGAGAGCATGGTCAGTTGTCATCTTGGTGAGGACACGGAAGTCTTGCCTGTTACCAGTCTGGCTCACATGGCTGACTTTATGTTACGCTGTCTTATCCGTGACCCTCGCGTTGTCAAAATGTTGGATGACAGTCATTACTGGTTGGTGACACTTTTAGACCCCTGCTACAAGGAGAACTTTAACTCTCTTATTCCCGAGGTGGAGAGGTCTACAAAAATGGGGCAGTACCAGAAGGCCCTTGCTGCAGAACTGTTAAAAAAATTCCCATCTGAACACACTAGCGGCAGAGGTCACAGTTCGTTGCCCAACCAAGGCATACAGGCGAGAGAGACGCAACTGCAATCCAGCAGAGGCAGGTGAACACTGTCAACGTTCTGGGAAGGTTTTCTGAGACCCGCCAAGCTTACAGGCCCTGAGTCGCGGGGTACTCTCACAAGGAGTGGAAAGTTTCAAATGATGGTGAGGGAGTACCTTGCTGACCGAACCAGCATCCTCCATGATTCCTCTGTGCCTTTTAATTATTGGGTATCCAAGCTGGAAACTTGGAATGAACTCGCTCTGTACGCCTTGGAGGTCCCGGCCTGCCCTGCCAGTAGCGTGTTATCGGAGCGTGTTTTTAGTGCCGCTTGGGGAATTAGAACTGATATGCGCACTCGCCTGTCAACTGACAATGATGACAAGCTGACCCTTATCAAAATGAACAAGGGCTGCATTGGGCCAGACTTCTCATCACCACCAAATGACAGCAGAGTAATATAAAGTCAAATCCACTGTGTGATTTCGGGAGGTGTATTCCCATGCACCGCTTCACACCCACACATGGGTATATGCTTACTCATTTCGGCTGTTTTTTGCTCTTCTCCTTATCCCCAGCCTCCACCACCACTATACTACCAGGGTGACCGTTGTCCGTGTTGCCAGCCTTGCAAGTTCCTCCGTCCTAATTTTTGGCAGCTTTTGCTTGGAAGGCATAGGCAAAGACTATGGGAGACCCACTCCCCAATAATGGGAATAATGTTTTTAATATGATGTATTGCATGGCTCTTGTAAGGGGCATTGCAAGTTACTCCGTCCTAATTTTTGGCAGCTTTTGCTTGGAAGGCATAGGCAAAGACCATGGGAAACTCACTCCGCAATAATGGGAATAATGTTTTTAATATGCTGTACTGCATGGCTCTTGTAAGGGGCATTAAAATCGTGTTGTTAAGCTACTATGACCTCTACGTCTCTTCCACGGGGCATTGATATTGTCTTTTTATTCAACTGTAACCTCCACCACTCTTCCAGGGGGCATTAAAACCATCTTGTAAAGCTACTGTGACCTCCATGTCTCTTCCACGGAGCATTGATATTGTCTTTTTATTCCACTGCGACCTTCACCACTCTTCCAAGGGGCATTAAAGCTGTCTTGTTAAGCTACTGTGACCTCCACGTCTCTTCCAAGGGGCATTAAAACCGTCTTGTTAAACCAATCTGAACTCCACAGCTCTTCCAAGGGGCATTAAAACCTTCTAGTTAAACCACTCTGAGCTCAACAACTCTTCCAAGGGGCATTAAAACCGTCTTGTTAAGCTACTGTGACCTCCATGTCTATTCCACTGGGCATTGGTATTGTCTTTTTTTTCCACTGCGATCGCCACGCCTCTTCCACGGGGCATTGATATTGTCTTTTTATTCCACTGCGACCTTCACCACTCTTCCTAGGGGCATTAAAACTGTGTTGTTAAGCTACTGTGACCTCCACGTCTCTTCCAAGGGGCATTAAAACCATCTCTGAACGCCACAGCTCTTCCAAGAGGCATTAAAACCGACTTGTTAAACCACTCTGAAATCCACAGCTCTTCTAAGGGGCATTGAAATGTTGTTTTTAATTACCTCTAACCTCCACGACTCTTCCAACGGGAATTGCATTTCCTCCTAATTTTAATCAGCGTTTGCTTTTCAATGTATAGGCGAAGACTAAGGGAGACCCACTCCCCAATAATAGGTAGAAGGTTTTTAGTATGCTGTAATCCATGTCTATTTCAAGGGGCATTGCAGTTCCTCATAATTTTTGGAAAGCCTTTGATTCACTGCTTAGGCCAACAGTGCACAGGAGACCCAGTTGCTATAAATGGAAAAAACGGTTTAGTTAAGGCCCTCGGACCTCCATGTCACTTCCAAGAGGCATTAGAGTGCCTCGAAATTTTTGTTAGGCATTACACTCACTGTATGCTCTATAACTGTGCATCTGAACCGCTCCTTTTGGTACAGAAACATATCCTACAAGACATGAGTGGTTGACTGGCCTGATATTGATGTAAATGGTCCCTGTTCCTCCTGCTCTTTCTCCTTTGCCACCACCTCATCCATCATTCATCACCTGAAGCTTTGTTTTAACGGGAGTCATAGAACTGGGATAGTAGCAGGAAAACATCCAGCAATCCTCGGCCGACCACTGCTGCTATGTACCTTCTGAACTTTGTGTTGAAGCCTGATTGACCCAGGACCCGCAAACCTCTATGTCTGGAGGACGTGTTACACGCGCTTGTATATAAGGCGCAGCGGGACAAATAGGGGCGGCTGGGGACAGTTTATGGACACCCGGCCGCCCCCAGGTGGCTTGTGACCGTGTGTGGCACCAGGCCTTGGGGCAGCTGGGGACCGAGTATGGACACCTGGCCACCCCCTGGCGACTGGGGACCAAGCGTGGACACCCGTCCGCCTGGCGGCTGGGGACTGAGTATGGATACCAGGCCGCCAACGCAGCCATGACGTGGTGGCCAGATTCCACCCCACATGCCTAAAAGGCCCAATTTCAAGTGCAAGCAAGCTGTATGATATTGCAGACTGGGGGTGGGTGGGTGGCAGGTTGCATATTTACGCTTGCATTGCAAGGAATGGGGGAGGTACAATTGAACACTGCCCTGGGACAAGGACTTGCACGGGGATTGTTGCAAGTCTGCATCTTCTGATGCGGCAAGGGTCACTTCTGATGGGCACACTTTTAGACAGTAACCTGGGTGTCAGAGATGCTTCCAGGGGTCTTCCCCATGCTGTTCCCATGTCTTTTCAGCACTGTATGCATGTGTCACACACAGCACATTGCCAGATAAGGTTGTAAAATGTTAAAATGACATTTCCCGGTGAATGCATTTGTCACGGTTGAAAGCAATAGAAAAGTGCAAAAACGCATAAAAAATGCTACTTGTGAACATAGCCCAAGGTGTGGAGGATTATTTTTGTTTTTGGTTATTTATTTTACCTTATACACAAGTCTTTACCCTGGAAAGGATGTTCCTTAACATATTTCACAGGAAAACAGTTTCAGATTCGTTTTTGAATGTTTTATTGTGAACCCGTAAAAGTAGCTTAATACCTCTGAGCACGTTGTTGACAGCAGTGACCTGGGGGTCAGAAATGCTTCCTGGGGCGATCCCCATGCTGTTTCCATGTCATTTGAGCACTGTCACTATCATTTTGAGCACTTTTTAGGCTTTCTACCGACTGCCGGGGGAGCCGCCGCAAAAATGCTCGGGTCTCCCATAGACTAACATTGGGCTCATTGCTCAGGTTGAGCACCCGAGTATCATGGTGAGCTCGGCCCGAGCTTCGAGCACCCGAACATTTTAGTGCTCGCTCAACACTAATTTCAAGTGTTTATTTCTGTTAATGATGATGATTATGACTTACAGCCAATGAAAGCACAAAAGTCAGTACCTCAGTAAACTAGAATAATTAGCAAAAAACACCTGCAAAGGCTTCCTAAGCATTTTAAAAGGTCCCTTAGTCTGTTTCAGTAGGCTCCACAATCATGAGGAAGACTGCTGACTTGACATATGTCTAGAAGGCAGTCATTGACACACTCCACAAGGTCCCAGAGTTCCAATTTTCATTTGCAAATCAAGGTCCCAGAGTTTGGGGGAAGAGTGGAGAGGCCACAATCCAAGCTGCTTGAGGTCTAATGTGAAGTTTCCACAATCAGTGATGGTTTGGGGAGCCATGTCATCTGCTGGTGTAGGTCCACTGTGTTTTATCAAGACCAAAGTCAGCGCAGCCGTCTACCAGGAAATTTTAGAGCACTTCATGATTCCCTCAGCTGACAAGCTTTTTGGAGATGGAAATGTCATTCTCCGGCAGGACTTGGCACCTGTCTATACTGCCAAAAGTACCAATACCTGGTTTACAAGCAACAGTATCACTGTGCTTGATTGGCAGCAAACTCGCCTGACCTTAACCCCATAGAGAATCTATTATAGAGAATCTATGGGGTATTGTCAAGAGGAAGATGAGAGATACCAGACCCAACAATGCAGACGAGCTGAAGGCTGCTATCAAAGCCACCTGGGCTTCCATAACACCTCAGCAGTGCCACAGGCTGATCGCCTCCATGCCACACTGCCGCATTGATGCAGTAATTGATGCAAAAGGAGCCCCGACCAAGTATTCAGGGCATTTACTGAACATACATTTCAGTAGGACAACATTTCAGATTTTAAAAACATTTTTCAAGCTGTTATTGTAAAGTATTCTAATTTACTGAGATAATGACTTTTGTATTTTCATTGGCTGTAAGCCATAATCATCAACATTAACAGAAATAAACACTTGAAATAAATCACTCTGTGTGTAATGACTCTATATAATATAGGAGTTTCACTTTTTGTATTGAAGAACTATAATAAATTAACTTTTTGATGATATTCTAATTTATTGAGATGCACCTGCATGCAAAATACTTATCTGCAACTCTTTCCAAAATAAAATCTTATACATTCTCAGTTAAATTCTAAATTTTGCTGTGGATACAAACAGGCAAAAATTAAAATTAGTAATTGATTAAAGAAAAATATGGCTAAATTACTTTGTCAATAAATATAGATATTAACTTAAAAATTTTCTTCAAGAGTTTGAAACTTTCATCCTTTAATATCATGTTTATTCTTGTCCTCTATATAGTTAAACAATGCAATTCTGTCTGCCTTCGTTCACCATTAGAGGGAGCTATAGACCTTACAGCATGCTGCTTTTACATTGACCTTAATAACAACACTGTATGCAGCGAGCTCCTGAGCTCCCCCTGGAGGTGGTTGCAGGCAAAAAAAATTATAATCTACAACTCAAATGCCCCAATTCATCAAGAATTTGCATGCTACTCTTGATGAAGGGTCAATTAAAATAAGATGCATCAAATTCTTCAGTGAGGCAGGTGCTGTTTATTGAATTCTGGGCATCTGTCAGTTGCTGTGCGCCTCTTCAAGAAATATACACTACTCAGGAACTGCAGAATATTTATGTCTTAATTTACACCAATTTTGGGGTGTAAATTATGGTAAAATTTTTGCCAAGCTCAACAACGATTCCAAAGCCAAGACTTTCAAAAACATTTTGGAAATTTGGCAAAATTGTTATTAAAACGATAAAAGTTGCAAAATTTCAAGAAGTTACACGCAAGAAAAGCAGTGGTCCTATGTATATACAGGAGATCTAGAACAGAAAACCATCAGGGGTATAATTTAATTAGTTAATGGGCATGTTCATTACTTTGATATTGCTTTTCTATATTCAGAAAGGGTCATCAATGGCAGATCGGGGGGAAAAAGGCACTCAATACTCCCAGTTATTTCCAGAGCCCATTTAAACAGTATACGGATCTGGCACAGGACTGATCTGTAGACTGTATAGTGGCCATTATTGAGTCCAGCAGTCTGGCTCCTAATCACATGGATGCGATATGAGCTGCAGTAACTCAGATTGTCCACTATAGTTTATATCCATCCATCATTGGTGTGGCAAACAGTTCATTGATGGTGGTTCCGGTTGCTTTTCCACATCAATCGACTTTCAATATCAAAGTAGTTGAAGACGCTTTCATTTGGAAATTAACAGAGAATTTCAGGGCAAACATTTGCTGTAAGCTTCATTGGAAGTTTATGTTTGAGTATCTCCCATACTCCAAGGAGAGCTGTAGAGTATCACCAGTCTAATAATTTCTATTTTAATTAACTTTATTTCTGAAGAACTTAAATGGACAGGAGAACGACATCTACTACATCTTAAGGACACAGTGAAAATATCAGAAGATCTCATATTGTAGAAGATACATCAAAGATGGGAAATGGCAGTAATTTCAAGATCAAGTATTTTGTTAACATCAGCTTCATTATTTGTCCATGAAACTATATGTTTTTTTTGTACGTTACTTATATGGTCCTATACATGTACAAACCCTAGATAATAATCAAATTCAATGATTTTGTGTGATGTCCGCACACGTTGGAACTCTACTCTCCACATGTTGCAAAGGAGTTGTGAGCAGAAGAGAGCAGTTGTGGAGTACCAGCTGCAACAAGGCCGTCGATATTCAGGTCAGACTCCACACATAAGACCTCAGGAGTAGATCTGGATGTCTGACATATGTACCATCCTTACAACTTTAAGGAGTCCACCAAGATGGTGAGTGGCGATGATGCCATCATTAGTGTTAGCATCCCACTTGTTTGTCTTTTGCAACGCTCTCTGCAGAGAATTAAAGAGGAGGCATTGCAGCCAGAGTATGATGAGATGGATCAAGAAGCCGTAGCGGTCGATTACACACAGCCCAGCCTCATCTCATCCCAATGTGCATTGGGGGACAATGAGGGAGAGGAGGAGGAAGAACAAGAGCTGGCATCATGCGCTGTAGACGGTAGTACCTGTACAACTGTCATACCCTCGGTTCAGCGTGGGTGGCCTGAGGACAGGGGGGAGAAGGAGGAGGAGAGCATGGTCAGTTGTCATCTTGGTGAGGACACGGAAGTCTTGCCTGTTACCAGTCTGGCTCACATGGCTGACTTTATGTTACGCTGTCTTATCCGTGACCCTCGCGTTATCAAAATGTTGGATGACAGTCATTACTGGCTGGTGACACTTTTAGACCCCTGCTACAAGGAGAACTTTAACTCTCTTATTCCTGAGGTGGAGAGGTCTACAAAAATGGGGCAGTACCAGAAGGCCCTTGCTGCAGAACTGTTAAAAAAATTCCCATCTGAACACACTAGCGGCAGAGGTCACAGTTCGTTGCCCAACCAAGGCGTACAGGTGAGAGAGACGCAACTGCAATCCAGCAGAGGCAGGGGAACACTGTCAACGTTCTGGGAAGGTTTTCTGAGACCCGCCAAGCTTACAGGCCCTGAGTCGCGGGGTACTCTCACAAGGAGTGGAAAGTTTCAAATGATGGTGAGGGAGTACCTTGCTGACCGAACCAGCATCCTCCATGATTCCTCTGTGCCTTTTAATTATTGGGTATCCAAGCTGGAAACTTGGAATGAACTCGCTCTGTACTCCTTGGAGGTCCCGGCCTGCCCTGCCAGTAGCGTGTTATCGGAGCGTGTTTTTAGTGCCGTTTGGGGAATTAAAACTGATAAGCGCACTCGCCTGTCAACTGACAATGATGACAAGCTGACCCTTATCAAAATGAACAAGGGCTGCATTGGGCCAGACTTCTCATCACCACCAAATGACAGCAGAGTAATATAAAGTCAAATCCACTGTGTTATTTCGGCAGGTGTATTCCCATGCACCGCTTCACACCCACACATGGGTATATGCTTACTCATTTCGGCTGTTTTTTGCTCTTCTCCTTATCCCCAGCCTCCACCACCACTATACTACCAGGGTGACCGTTGTCCGTGTTGCCAGCATTGCAAGTTCCTCCGTCCTAATTTTTGGCAGTTTTTGCTTGGAAGGCATAGGCAAAGACTATGGGAGACCCACTCCCCAATAATGGGAATAATGTTTTTAATATGATGTATTGCATGGCTCTTGTAAGGGGCATTGCAAGTTCCTCCGTCCTAATTTTTGGTAGCTTTTGCTTGGAAGGCATAGGCAAAGACCATGGGAAACTCACTCCGCAATAATGGGAATAATGTTTTTAATATGCTGTACTGCATGGCTCTTGTAAGGGGCATTAAAATCGTGTTGTTAAGCTACTATGACCTCTACGTCTCTTCCACGGGGCATTGATATTGTCTTTTTATTCAACTGTAACCTCCACCACTCTTCCAGGGGGCATTAAAACCATCTTGTAAAGCTATGGTGACCTCCATGTCTCTTCCACGGAGCATTGATATTGTCTTTTTATTCCACTGCGACCTTCACCACTCTTCCAAGGGGCATTAAAGCTGTCTTGTTAAGCTACTGTGACCTCCACGTCTCTTCCAAGGGGCATTAAAACCGTCTTGTTAAACCAATCTGAACTCCACAGCTCTTCCAAGAGGCATTAAAACCTTCTAGTTAAACCACTCTGAGCTCAACAACTCTTCCAAGGGGCATTAAAACCGTCTTGTTAAGCTACTGTGACCTCCATGTCTCTTCCACTGGGCCTTGATATTGTCTTTTTTTTCCACTGCGACCGCCACGCCTCTTCCACGGGGCATTGATATTGTCTTTTTATTCCACTGCGACCTCCACCACTCTTCCTAGGGGCATTAAAACTGTGTTGTTAAGCTACTGTGACTCCACGTCTCTTCCAAGGGGCATTAAAACCATCTCTGAACGCCACATCTCTTCCAAGAGGCATTAAAACCATCTTGTTAAACCACTCTGAACTCCACAGCTCTTCCAAGGGGCATTAAAACCGTATTGTTAAGCTACTGTGACCTCCACGCCTCTTCCACGGGGCATTGATATTGTCTTTTTATTCCACTGCGACCTCTACCACTCTTCCAAGGGGTATTAAAACCATTCTGTTAAGCTACAGTGACCTCCACGTCTCTTCCAAGGGCATTAAAAACGTTTTGTTAAACCACTCTGAAATCCACAGCTCTTCTAAGGGGCATTGAAATGTTGTTTTTAATTACCTCTAACCTCCACGACTCTTCCAACGGGAATTGCATTTCCTCCTAATTTTAATCAGCATTTGCTTTTCAATGTATAGGCGAAGACTAAGGGAGACCCACTCCCCAATAATAGGTAGAAGGTTTTTAGTATGCTGTAATCCACGTCTATTTCAAGGGGCATTGCAGTTCCTCATAATTTTTGGAAAGCCTTCCATTCACTGCTTAGGCCAACAGTGCACAGGAGACCCAGTTGCTATAAATGGAAAAAACGGTTTAGTTAAGGCCCTCGGACCTCCATGTCACTTCCAAGAGGCATTGGAGTGCCTCGAAATTTTTGTTAGGCATTGCACTCACTGTATGCTCTATAACTGTGCATCTGAACTGCTCCTTTTGGTACAGAAACATATCCTACAAGACATGTGTGGTTGACTGGCCTGATATTGATGTGAATGGTCCCTGTTCCTCCTGCTCTTTCTCCTTTGCCACCACCTCATCCATCATTCATCACCTGAAGCTTTGTTTTAACGGGAGTCATAGAACTGGGATAGTAGCAGGAAAACATCCAGCAATCCTCGGCCGACCACTGCTGCTGTGTACCTTCTGAACTTTGTGTTGAAGCCTGATTGACCCAGGACCCACAAACCTCTATGTCTGGAGGACGTGTTACATCCCAGTGTCCAACTGTTTCCCGGCTTCCACAATATTAACCCAGTGTGAAGGCGTCAGTGAGATGGACCATCCCTAGCCACATTCACGTGTCCACGTGTTTGTGGTTAGGCTGTCCTTCCCACTAAATGCACTGGGGAGGGCACAGGTAATGTTTTGGTATGCGCGCTTGTATATAAGGCGCAGCGGGACAAATAGGGGCGGCTGGGGACAGTTTATGGACACCCGGCCGCCCCCAGGTGGCTTGGGACCATGTGTGGCACCAGGCCTTGGGGCAGATGGGGACCGAGTATGGACACCTGGCCACCCCCTGGCGACTGGGGACCAAGCGTGGACACCCGTCCGCCTGGCGGCTGGGGACTGAGTATGGATACCAGGCCGCCAACGCAGCCATGACGTGGTGGCCAGATTCCACCCCCACATGCCTAAAAGGCCCAATTTCAAGTGCAAGCAAGCTGTATGATATTGCAGACTGGGGGTGGGTGGGTGGCAGGTTGCATATTTACGCTTGCATTGCAAGGAATGGGGGAGGTAAAATTGAACATGCCCTGGGACAAGGACTTGCACGGGGATAGTTGCAAGTCTGCATCTTCTGATGCGGCAAGGGTCACTTCTGATGGGTACACTTTTAGGCAGTGACCTGGGTGTCAGAGATGCTTCCAGGGGTCTTTCCCATGCTGTTCCCATGTCTTTTCAGCACTGTATGCATGTGTCACACAGCACATTGCCAGATAAGGTTGTAAAATGTTAAAATGACATTTCCCGGTGAATGCATTTGTCACGGTTTAAAGCAATAGAAAAGTGCAAAAATGCATAAAAAATGCTACTTGTGAACATAGCCCAAGGTGTGGAGGAGTATTTTTTTTTTGGTTATTTATTTTACCTTATACACAAGTCTTTACCCTGGAAAGGATGTTCCTTAACATATTTCACAGGAAAACCGTTTCAGATTCGTTTTTGAATGTTTTATTGTGAGCCCGTAAAAGTAGCTTAATACCTCTGAGCACGTTGTTGACAGCAGTGACCTGGGGGTCAGAAATGCTTCCTGGGGCGATCCCCATGCTGTTTCCATGTCATTTGAGCACTGTCACTATCATTTTGAGCACTTTTTAGGCTTTCTACAGACTGCCGGGGGTGCCACCGCAAAAATGCTCTGGTCTCCCATAGACTAACATTGGGCTCGTTGCTCAGGTTGAGCACCCGAGTATCATGTTGAGCTCGGCCCGAGCTTCGAGCACCAGAGCATTTTAGTGCTCGCTCAACACTAATTTCAAGTGTTTATTTCTGTTAATGATGATGATTATGACTTACAGCCAATGAAAGCACAAAAGTCAGTACCTCAGTAAACTAGAATAATTAACAAAAAACACCTCCAAAGGCTTCCTAAGCATTTAAAAAGGTCCCTTAGTCTGTTTCAGTAGGCTCCACAATCATGAGGAAGACTGCTGACTTGACATATGTCTAGAAGGCAGTCATTGACACACTCCACAATGTCCCAGAGTTCCAATTTTCATTTGGAAATCAAGGTCCCAGAGTTTGGGGGAAGAGTGGAGAGGCCACAATCCAAGCTGCTTGAGGTCTAATGTGAAGTTTCCACAATCAGTGATGGTTTGGGGAGCCATGTCATCTGCTGGTGTAGGTCCACTGTGTTTTATCAAGACCAAAGTCAGCGCAGCTGTCTACCAGGAAATTTTAGAGCACTTCATGCTTCCCTCTGCTGACAAGCTTTTTGGAGATGGAAATGTCATTCTCCGGCAGGACTTGGCACCTGTCTATACTGCCAAAAGTACCAATACCTGGTTTACAAGCAACAGTATCACTGTGCTTGATTGGCAGCAAACTCGCCTGACCTTAACCCCATAGAGAATCTATTATAGAGAATCTATGGGGTATTGTCAAGAGGAAGATGAGAGATACCAGACCCAACAATGCAGACGAGCTGAAGGCTGCTATCAAAGCCATCTGGGCTTCCATAACACCTCAGCAGTGCCACAGGCTGATCGCCTCCATGCCACACTGACGCATTGATGCAGTAATTGATGCAAAAGAAGCCCCGACCAAGTATTGAGGGCATTTACTGAACATACATTTCAGTAGGACAACATTTCAGATTTTAAAAACATTTTTCAAGCTGTTATTGTAAAGTATTCTAATTTACTGAGATAATGACTTTTGTATTTTCATTGGCTGTAAGCCATAATCATCAACATTAACAGAAATAAACACTTGAAATAGATCACTCTGTGTGTAATGACTCTATATAATATAGGAGTTTCACTTTTTGTATTGAAGAACTATAATAAATTAACTTTTTGATGATATTCTAATTTAGTGAGATGCACCTGCATGCAAAATACTTATCTGCAACTCTTTCCAAAATAAAATCTTATACATTCTCAGTTAAATTCTAAATTTAGCTGTGGATACAAACAGACAAAAATTCAAAATTAGTAATTGATTAAAGAAAAATATGGCTAAATTACTTTGTCAATAAATATAGATATTAACTTTAAAATTTTCTTCAAGAGTTTGAAACGTTCATCCTTTAATATCATGTTTATTCTTGTCCTCTATATAGTTAAACAATGCAATTCTGTCTGCCTTCATTCACCATTAGAGGGAGCTATAGAGCTTACTGCATGCTGCTTTTACATTGACCTTAATAACAACACTGTATGCAGCGAGCTCCTGAGCTCCCCCTGGAGGTGGTTGCAGGCAAAAAAAATTATAATCTACAACTCAAATGCCCCAATTCATCAAGAATTTGCATGCTACTCTTGATGAAGGGTCAATTAAAATAAGATGCATCAAATTCTTCAGTGAGGCAGGTGCTGTTTATTGAATTCTGGGCATCTGTCAGTTGCTGTGCGCCTCTTCAAGAAATATACACTACTCAGGAACTGCAGAATATTTATGTCTTAATTTACACCAATTTTGGGGTGTAAATTATGGTAAATTTTTTGCCAAGCTCAACAATTATTCCAAAGCCAAGACTTTCAAAAACATTTTGGAAGTTTGGCAAAATTGTTATTAAAATGATAAAAGTTGCAAAATTTCAAGAAGTTACACGCAAGAAAAGCATTGGTCCTATGTATATACAGGAGATCTAGAACAGAAAACCATCAGGGGTATAATTTAATTAGTTAATGGGCATGTTCATTACTTTGATATTGCTTTTCTATATTCAGAAAGGGTCATCAATGGCAGATCGGGGGGAAAAAGGCACTCAATACTCCCAGTTATTTCCAGAGCCCATTTAAACAGTATACGGATCTGGCACAGAACTGATCTGTAGACTGTATAGTGGCCATTATTGAGTCCAGCAGTCTGGCTCCTAATCACATGGATGCGATATGAGCTGCAGTAACTCAGATTGTCCACTATAGTTTATATCCATCCATCATTGGTGTGGCAAACAGTTCATTGATGGTGGTTCCGGTTGCTTTTCCACATCAATCGACTTTCAATATCCAAATAGTTGAAGACGCTTTCATTTGGAAATTAAGAGAGAATTTCAGGGCAAACATTTGCTGTAAGCTTCATTGGAAGTTTATGTTTGAGTATCTCCCATACTCCAAGGAGAGCTGTAGAGTATCACCAGTCTAATAATTTCTATTTTAATTAACTTTATTTCTGAAGAACTTAAATGGACAGGAGAACGACATCTACTACATCTTAAGGACACAGTGAAAATATCAGAAGATCTCATATTGTAGAAGATACATCAAAGATGGGAAATGGCAATAATTTCCAGATCAAGTATTTTGTTAACATCAACTTCATTATTTGTCCATGAAACTATATGTTTATTTTGTACGTTACTTATATGGTCCTATACATGTACAAACCCTAGATAATAATCAAATTCAATATATGAGAGGTGGGATTCAAGTTTCAAATGCAGTAATCACCATTTTTTTCTTCAGCATTATGCTTCTTTTGCTACTGCAAAATTTCTCCTATAGTATCCCCAAGCATGGCAAAAAGCTTCCAGTGTCTTTAATGGCCACTATACGATGTGTGAACCTGTTTCACTTTTAGTGTGCTTGGTTACTGAGGGTGTCTGGTGTTGGACCCACACCAATGTTATATTGATATCTCAAAGAGGTTGTCCACTACTTTTACATTGATGGCCTATCCTTGGGATAGGTCATCAGTATCTGATCAGCCAGGGTCCGACACCCGGAACCCCTGCCAATCAGCTGGTATTAGTGTCAGCGATGGCTAGATATATTTGCTTGCCGAGCTGGCCGCCTACTTGTAGTGGCCGGGGCTTGGTACTACACAGCTGCCTTCTATTCAAATAAATAGGAGGTGGATGTGCAGTACCATGTGACAGCCACTACAAGTAGACGACCAGCTTGGCAACTAAGTACTTAAGCCACCGACACTGATAACAGCTGATCGGCGGGAGTGCCAGACCCCGGCTGATTGGACATTGATGATTTATTATAAGGATAAGTCATCAATGTAAAAGTAGTGGACAACCTCTTTAAGGATAGGTCATCAATATTGAAATACTAGAAAAAACCTTGAACTTCCTTCATTGACTTGCAGGACCACTCATGGCCACTGTACAATGTGCGAAGCTTTGCCTCTTCTAGTATGCTGTGGGACCTCCAATCAGCTGATTTTTGAAGGTGACTGGTGTTGAACTCACACCAATATAATATTGATGATTTATCCAAAGGATAGGTCATCAATTTATAAGTACTAGAAACCCTTTTAACTTCCTTTATAGAAAATCAAAACCAATATTAACCCAGTACTAAGTACTAAAGGGATATTTCAAAAGAAGTTTCCGAAAGATATGCCCTAATTGTATACGTGGGTCTCCAATTTATGGGACGCCATCCTAAAAGGGTTCAAGGGAACTGCCATTTTTCAAGATGGAGGTCGCTCAAAGGATCCTGCCACTTTTTCTTAGCCATTACCTGAAATCCCAGATTATAATATAGAGGACTCCACGTATCGGTGGCTCGGTGTTTAGCACTGAAGCATTGTAGAGCTGGGTTCCTGGGTTCAACATCTGTAAGGAGTTTGTATTTTCTGCTCGTATTTGCATGAGTTTCCACCCCCACTCCATAGATATACTAATAGGGAATTTAGATTATGAGCCCCAATGGGGACAGAGATGATGATGATGTCTGTATAACACTATACAATTAATGGCGCTATATAAGTGAGTGAAATAAATAAATAGTTCCTCCACTTTGTGATCAGTTACGGATTTTTCAAGTACCCATGTTAGCTATCACTGCTGATGTTGTCGCACATTCAAGAACTTCTCTTCGTAGTTCTTTACGTTGAATCCTTTTACGTATCTGAAGCATTAATTAATGTTGTCATGAACCATCCAATGAATATCTACAGATCTTGGTTGCACCATTATGTGCAACATTAATAGATAACGGAAAGATTATTCTAAAGTACAAATGTTGCAATTTTTTACAAAACAAATTACCTACTTTTATAGCTAATCCAATGCATGTACTATTACATGTGGTGCACTATACCTTTACCGTGAGGCAAGCTGCCCAGACATATTCTAGGTGTACCAAACAAATTACTGACACTCCATACTCCTTGGCAGTCTAACTATGCTCCTCAGATGAGTCTTTCTAAGCTTCTTTTGTAGCTTGTTCCTGTAGAGGCTCAAACTGATGATCTTTAGCATGGAAGGCAGAAACTCTAACAGTGAGCCACAGGCTGTTTTTTTTGCACAAGGGAATTTTTTCTGCCTAAAAACCTCACAGCATTTTTCTTCACTAACATAATGTTCTTTTATGTACAGATTAGTATTGAGTAAGCATGCTCATTTAACCCTCTAAACGAGCATGCTCGGGTGCTCGCCGGGTTGTTTTGGCATGCTCAGCATCTATGTTTGAGCCACCGTGGCTGCATGTGTCACGGCTGTTAGACAGCTGTGACACATGCAGGGATTGCTTAATAAACAGGCAATCCCTGCACTCTATATTCCATCTGTTGGAAGCAGCCCTTGCAATATAACTTATAATAAAAGCCAAATCAAAATCTCAGTTTGCAAACACATTGTTTCAGGGTATTGCCTCTCATCAGTGCAAAATATGAGTCTGATTTGGCTAAGAGAGAGACTCTGGACTGAGGTTTAGAGGGTAATGTTTCTCCTTGTGGATAGTGACATGCCGGCCCTGGCATGCCAATGTAAGAAGGCTTATTCGCCATGCAATGCTTCTATGGGAAATTAAATATGCAAATTGCCTCTTCAGAGAGGAAGAGGACTTGAACTCTATAGTGCTACCTGTTGGAAGCAGCAATCCTACAAGTCACTATCGACCCTTTAATTTCCAAGAGGAGCATTGCATGGGAGGGCTTACATGTCACTCATTACAAGGAGAATCGTTACCCCTTAGACTTCAGTCCAGAGCCTCTCACCTTGCCAAATCAAATCTCATACTTTGCACTGATGAGGGGCAATACCCTGAAACAATGTGTTTGCAAACTGAGATTTTGATTTGGCTTTTATTATAAGTTATATTGCAAGGGCTGCTTCCAACAGATGGAATATAGAGTGCAGGGATTGCCTGTTTATTAAGCAATGAGGGGTAACACTCTGAAACACTCTGTGTGCAAATTGAGATTCTTATTTGGCTCATATTGTCTTAAACCACAGCGGTTTGACCTGATGAAGAAGTTTGATATTTTGAAAAGCATTGACCAATAAACCACAATCTTGGATTCCTGTTTCCTCATCATGCTTTCGATGGCATCATAGTTTTAACTAATCTTTATTCCAGTTTTTATGTTTGACACTACAATAGATAATTCTGTTTGATTCTTATTTATTGAGTCTCCTGAGAAATCCAGCTCTATTATACGAATAGACTGATACATTGCATTGAGTTTCCTGACCAACCAAGTTCAACTACACCACTGCACTAATTATTCAGACCTATTCGGCTCTACTACACCAATGGGATCACATACATCACTGTCCAGTGCTTCTTGGGGCTGATAATTTATGCTTTACTACATTGCCAAGTCTACTCTGCCATGCTATTATCTTAACCCTGCTTCATCAATCTTCCTTCATTGAGTCAAAGGCTTACTACTTGACTACTACTCTTTTCCTCTGGTTGCTGTCCAGTGTATATAGCATCCATTGCTTTCTCCTTTCTGCTGCACCAACATCATATTTCCGTGCTGCCCAACAACCGCTTATGTGGACCAAGGCCTTCAAAAATTCACTTCACCAGGTGAGACATAACACATTGTGAATTTTTTTGCATTCTGCCGGTAACAATTTTTCAATCTGTCAATATATAAGTAAGTTTGGTCTTTTTTTCAGACTGTAAGTAAATTTTACAGTTCTTGTTATTTGTTGATTTAGTATGTCACGATAATGATTTAAGTGTTCAGCACAAGAATGAAGTTATACATGAATTGTGAAAGTTAAAGGTGGACATAAAATGAAGAAATCCAGGAAAAGGAAAAAGAAGTTGGTAAAGACTTTCAGAAGTTTTATTTTCAGAAGAGAGAACGCCTTCACAAATCAAGAGTTCATCTCCGTATCAGGATGATACAGATAAGCGGCTTTGAAATTCGGGTCAATCTTTCCATTGTCCTTACTCTACTCTTGAAAAGTAAGTTTTTTTTATATTTCACAAAATTCTACCTGTATCATATAGGAGCAGAAGTTATGTTTCCTTTTTTGCGATCAATAAGGAAATAGTGTTTTTACTTTGCACTAAAATCAATAAGCCACAGACGAAATACTGTAATCACCATGGATCTTCACAGAAGCATCAAGACTCATCAACGGGAATTACCAATGCTCCGTCTTAATGCTAAGTTAGCATGTCTATTAGTGATGAGAGAACGTGCTCGCCACTGCTCGGTACTCGCCCGAGCATCACTGTGCTCGACAAGCTCAGCGCTCGGCGAGTATTTCTGGGTTGCTCGGGCGGGAACTCAGGTTCCCGCCCTGCGTGTTTGGGACTATTTAGAGAGCGAATGAACATGCAGGGATTGCCAGCCATGCACTGTAATGCCGTATTCATGTTGGTTGTGGGCATTACAGTGATTGGGTGGTTGCACAGCATCAACAGGTCTATATCAGACCTGGCGCCGCCATGCTCGTCACAGTGTACCCGGGAATCAGGCAGAGTAGGGAGAGGTGCTGTTGCTTCAGGGAGAGATTTTCTTGTTTATAGTTAGTATAGGTATTTCACAACATAAATACATATATATATATATATATACATATATATATATTTATATATATACAGTACAGACCAAGAGTTTGGACACACCTTCTCATTTAAAGATTTTTCTGTATTTTCATGACTATGGAAATTGTACATTCACACTGAAGGCATCTACAGCTCTTACACGTCCTCCTCCTCCCCTTCAGCATCCATCTCCGAAATGACCACATCAGTTGCAAGCTGGAATCACTGCAGCACTGCCTCGGCCAAAACACACAACGCTGAAGATTTGTGGACAGCTGTGAAAGAGCAGGCAGATATGTGTCTGACACTGCTGACCCTACAGCCAGGCATGGTCTTGTGTGACAATGGCCAAAACCTGGTGGAGGCTCTGAGGAGAGACAAGCTCACACGCGTACCATGCCTGGCCAATGTGCTCAACCTCGTGGTTCAGCGATTTCTCAAAACCTACCGGGATCTGCTGGGTCTTGTCAAAGTACGCCGCCTCTGTACCCATTTTAGAAAGTCAACTACAGCTTAATTCACCCTTGCCGTGCTTTAGCAGCGTTCTCAACTTTCAGCTCACCACTGATCTGCGATGTCCCCACACATTGGAACTCTACATTGCAGATGTTGGGTAGGATTTGTGAGCAGAAGAGGGAATTGTTGAGTACTAGCATCAAAAAGGCCATCGGTATTCACGTCAGACTTCACACATAAGACCTCAGGAGTGGACATTGATTTTAGACATCTGTACCATCTGTCCATCTGTACCATCCTCCAAAACTTTGAGAACTCTACCAAGGTGGTGAGTGGCGATGATGCCATAATTAACGTCACCATCCCACTTCTCTGTCTTCTGAATCGCTCTCTGCTCACAATTAAAGAGAATACATTGCAGGCGGAGCACGATGAGATGGAGCAAGGAACCATACAGGGTGATTACACACAGCCCAGCCTCATCTAATCCCAACGTGGATTGGGTGACAATGAGGAAGAGGAGGAGGAGGATGAAGGACAGGAGCTTGTTTCCTGCGCTATAGATGGTACTACCTGCACAACTGTTATACCATCTGTTCAGTATAGATAGCTTGAGGACAGGGAGGAGGAGGAAGAGGAGAATTTTCTGTCTCTTATTCCCACGCAGGACAGGCCTTATAAAATGAGGCAGTACGAGTAGGCCCCTGTTGCAGAATTATTGAAAAAATTCCCATCTGAAAACGCTGGCGGCAGAGGTCACACTTCGTTGGACAACCAAGGAGTACAGGCAAGAGAAACACAAATACAATCCAGCAGAGGCAGGGGAACACTGTAAAAGTTCTGTGCAGTTCTCTCAGACCCTCCCATCGCACAGGCCCTGAGACATGGAGTACTCTTCCAAGGAAGGAAACGTTTCGGAAGATGACTAAGGAGTACCTTGCCGACTGTACCAATGTCCTCCGTGATTCCTCTGTGCCATATAATTATTGGATATCCAAGATGGACAAGCGGCCTGAACTGGCTCTCTACGCCTTGGAGGTCCTGGCCTGTCCTGCCGCTAACGTTTTGTCAGAACAGGTTTTTAGTGCCACTGATGGAATTCTAACCGATAGGAGCATCTGCCTGTCAACTGAAAATGCTGACAGGCTGACACTTATAAAAATGAACAAGAGCTGGATTGGGCCAGACTTCTCAACACCACTCAAATACAGTGGTTTTTTGGGAGGAGGTCTCTCTTCCCTCTATACCCATGCATCTCTGTCTTCACACCCAGACATGGGTACACGCTTCCTGATTTTGTCTATTTGATCTTGACCTACTCCTTCTCCACATCCTCATCCTCCAACACGATATCACCACCATATGTACCATATCAACATACCTACGTCTCTTGCAAGGGGCATTGGAGTTCCTCCAAATTTTTTACAGCCGTTGCATTCACTGCATTGGCAAACAGTATGGGAGACCCACTTTCTAATATTGGGAACTTTGTTTTCAGGAGGCTCTCTAACCTGTACGTCTCTTGCAAGGGACATTGGTGTTCCACCAAATTTTTGGCAGCTGTTGCTTCACTACATAGGCAAACAGTATGGGAGACCCTCTCCTTTCTAATGGGAAAATGTTGTTACTGAGGCCCGCCTCTATGTGTCTTTAAATTGTTAGTAGGGTTTTTTCCTAAATTTTGGCAGCCGTTGGACTCACTGCATATCTTATAACTGTATAGTAGACCTTCTCCTTTCCAATGGGAACATGTCGTTACTGTGGCCCAGCTCTATGTGTCTTTAAATTGATAGTGGGGTTTTCCATAAATTTTGACAGCCGTTGGACTCACTGCATACCCTATAAATGTGTAGCAGATACTCTCCTTTCTAATGGGAACATGTCATTACTGTGGCCCAGCTCTATGTGTCTTTGTATTGTTAGTGGGGTTTTTCCTAAATTTTGTCCGCCGTTGGACTCACTGCATACCCTATAACTGAATAGCAGACCCTCCCCTTTCTAATGGGAACATGTTGTTACTTTGGACCATCTCTATGTGTCTTTAAATTGTTAGTGGGTTTTTCCTAACTTTTTGCAGCCATTAGACTCACTGCATACCCTATAACTGTATAGCAGACCCGATCATTTCTAATGGGAATATGTCGCTACTGTGGCCCTGCTCTTTGTGTCTTTAAATTGTTAGTGAGGTTTTTCCTAAATTTTGGCAGCCGTTAGACTCACTGCATACCCTATAACTGAATAGTAGACTCTCTCCTTTCTAATGGGAACATGTCGTTACTGTGGCCAAGCTCTATGTGACTTTAAATTGTTAGTGGAGTTTTTCGCAATTTTTGGCAGCCCTTGCAGTCACTGCAAGGGCATTATCACAATAGGAGACCCGCTTCTTTATAATTTAAATTTTTTTTACTGAGACCCTTCTCTATGTCTCTTCAAAGGGGTATTGGGTTGCGTCCAAATTTTTGGGAGCCAATGCAGTCACCGCATATGCAATAAAAGTATAGGAGACACACTCGTTAATGGCTAATAATGGGAACAACAAAGCATAGCTGGCTGATGGTTCTCTAACAGCAGCGATGGCCAACTGCTCGCCCTTTAAGAATAGTAAGGGCTGCCCGATGGCCCTATAAAAAAAAGCTTTGTGACTTTCAGAGTCCCTCCATCATAATTGAAATAGGATGTGTCTGATGATGTGTCACACACCAAATGGCCAGATAAGGTTGTAAAATGTTAAAATGACATTTCCCGGTGAATGCATTTGTCTTAAAAAATAACGTGAAAAAAAAAAATTAAAAATACAGTAGGATCTTTCTTTTGTTTAAAAACCAGACTCGTCAATGTAACCTCAATGTAATCACATTGTTCAGCTCCTGCACCTCCTCCTGCAGTTCAGCCTCCATCTCCGAAATGACCACATCAGTCACAAGCTGAAAGCATTGCAACACTGCCTTGGCCAAGCAGCAGAAGGCTGTGCTGAAGATAACATGCTTAATGCTTAGGTGACAAACCGCCCAGCACTGCAGAGTTGTTGAAAGCTATAACACAGCAGCCTGATCTGTGGCTCTCACCACTGATCAAATAGCCAGGCATGGTTGTGTGTGACAATGGGCGGAACTTGGTGACCCAGAAATGACAGCTGGAGTATATACGGTTTCCCTCTATGCCAGTCCTTTCACCGAGCTAAAGAATATGGCTGTGGTGAAATACAACTTCCACTGAGAAGCAGTTTCAGACTGAAAAACATTGGGCCCACCAGAGGATTTGATTCTGAGGGCCCACTTTTCTCCCCTGCTCAAGAGGCCCATAGCAGCTGCAAAGATTGTGCTATCATGAACTCTCCTGATGGAGAAGCCAGGGCCCACCCATGGATTCTCTGGTGGGACCGTCCAACCCTGCCGAGAAGCAGTCCTGGCTAAGAAAAGTGTGTGGGAAGGTTCCTGGACACTCTACACTGGGGAGGGCACAGGTAATGTTATGGGACCTGCGCTTGTGGAAGGCAGAGACGATTCCGGGAGAAATAGTGGTGGCTGGGGACCGAGTATGGAAACCTAGCCGCCGATGCCATGAGGTTGTGGACAGCTTCCACCTCCACAAGCATAAAAGGCCACATTTTCAGTGCAAGCAGCTGCCCTGAAATATGGCAGTTTACTATTGCGGCCTGTGGGTGGGTGGGTGGGTGGCTGGCTGCATACTTGCGATTGCATTCCAGGGAATGGGGTAGGGGAAAATTGAATACTGCGCTGGGACAAGGACGTGGACAGTGATTGTTACAATCCTGCAACGACAGGTGCATGGGGGGAGGCATCTTCGCAGGCTCCAAGGATCACTTAGGATGGGCACACTTTTAGGCAGTAATATGGGAGTCAGAGATGCTTCCAGGGGACTTCCCCATGCTGTTCCCATGTCTTTTCAGCACTGTATGCATGTGTCTGATGATGTCTCACACACCACATGGCCAGATAAGGTTGTAAAATGTTAAAATTACATTTCCTAGTTAATGCATTTGTCTTGGTTAAAAGCAATGCAAAAGTGCAAAAACGAATCAAAAATGCTCCATGTGGACATAGTCCAAGGTGTGGAGGAGCATTTTTGTTTTTGTATATTTATTTTGCCTTATATACAAGTCATTACCCTGGAAAGAATGTTCCTTAACATATTTCCCAGGAAAATCCATTTTGGTTTTGTTTTTGTCTGTTTTATTGTGAGCCCGTAAAAGTGGTGTAATACCTCTGTCAACATTGTTCACAGCAGTGTCTTGGGAGTCATAAATGCTTCCAGGGGTCTTTCCCATGCTGTTCCCATGTCATTTGAGCACTGTTCCCATCGATTTGGGCAATTTTTAGGCCTTCTTCAGACCACCGGGTGAGCTGCCGGAAAAATGCTTGCGTTTCTTATAGACTTATATTGGGCTCGTTACTCGGATCGAGCACCCGAGCATTCCAATTTACTTCACTCAAAAAATGAGTACCGAGCATTTTAGTGCTCGCTCATCACTAGTATCTATATAATGAACCTACCTGAAGATTTTCAATAAAGGGTTTTTCTAGGGTATAAGAATTATTATTGAAAGTGCTGAAACTGGTTAAAAAAAAAAAAATGCTCACATTCTCTGTTCCTCCAAATGTCATGTTCTGTTCTCTTCATGTTCTGCTGTCTGCATTAACAGAAATCTGTTCTAACATGTTAATAGGGCATGCATGTGCTTATGAGCATGTGCAATAGAAATCTCTGCATCATCCTTTTGAGTATAAGAAGATGTTATCCCAGTGGAAATTTTGATCTTATACTGGAGATACCAGGGGTGATGAGGTAGGAAGAGGCTGCTGAGGTCCACCCTGTCTATCTCATCTAATATTGGAGATACAAGGGGTGCTGTGATAAGAAGAGACTGCTCACATTGCTGTCCAACCACCCTGTGTATCTGATATAATACTGGAGATATAAACACATACTAAGGTAAGAAGAGGCTGCTCACACTGCTGTTCACCCTGTCTGATCCAATACTGGATATAACGGGAGGCTGAGGTAAGAAAGGCTCCTCACACTGCTGTCCACCCTGTTTATCTGATCCAAAACTGGAGATACCAGAGGTACTGAGGTAAGAAGAGGCTGCTGATACTGCTGTCCACCCTGTCTGATATAATACCGTATATACCAAGGGGACTGAGGTAAGAAAATGCTGCTCACATTACTGTCCATTCTGTCATCTGATCTAATACTGGAGATACCAAAGGTGCTGAGGTAAGAAAGGCTCCTTATACAGATGTCCACCCTATCTATCTGATCTAATACTGGAGATGTCAGGGGTGCTTCGGTAAGAAGAGGCAGATCACACTACTATACACCCTGTTTATTTGATCTACCATTGGATATACAATAGGTGCTGAGGTAAGAAGAGGCAGCTCACACTGCTGTCACCCTGTCTATCTGATTTAATACTGGAGAGTTCAGGGTGCAGAGGTAAGAAGAGGCTGCTCATACTGCTTTCCACCCTTTCTATCTGATCTAATACAGGAGAAACCAGAGGTTCTGAGATAAGAAGAGGATCCTCAAACTGCTGTTCACCCTGCCTATCTGATCTAATACTGGAGACACAATGGATGCTGAGGTAAGACGAAGTGACTAATACTGCTGTCCACCCTGTTTATCTGATCTAATACTCAAGATATCAGGGGTGCTGAGGTAAGAAGAGGCAGCTCACACTGCTGTCCACCCTGTCTATATGTTCTAATACTGGATATACCAGGGATGATGAGGTAAGAAGATACTGCTCCTGCTGCTGATCACCCTGTCTATCTGATGTAATACTGGAGATACCAGGAATGTTGAACTAAGAAGAGGCAGCTCACACTGTTGTCCACATTGTCTCTCTGATCTAATGCTGGAAATGCCAGAGGTGCTGAGTTAAGAAGAAGCTGCTCTATCTGCTGTCCACCCTGTCAATCTGATCTAACACTGGAGGTACCAGAGTTGCTGAGGTAAGAAAAAGCTGCTCACACTACTTTCCATCCTGTCTGTCTGATGTAATACTGGAGATACCAGGGGTGCTGAGATAAGAAAAGGCTGCTCACACTGCAGTCACCCTGTCTATCTGGTCTAATACTGGAGAATGCAGGGTGCAGAGGTAAGAAGAGTCTGCTCACACTACTATCCACCCTGTTTATCTGATTTAATAATGGAAATACTAGAGGTATGAAAAAGCTGCTCACACTGCTGTCACCCTGTCTATCTGATCTAATACTGGTGATACCAGGGTGCAGAGGTAAGAAGAGTCTGCTCACACTACTATCCACCCTGTTTATCTGATCTAATAATGAAAATACCAGAGGTATGAAAAAGGTGATCACACTGCTGTCCATCCTATCTGTCTGATCTAATACTGGAGATACTAGGGATGCTGAGACAAGAAGAAGCTGCTCACACTGCTGTCCACCCTGTCTATCTACTGTAATCTAATGTAATACTGGAGATACCAGTGATGATGAAGAAGAGGCTGCTCATACTGCTGTCCACCCTGTCTATCTACTATAATCTACTGTAATAGCGGAGATACCAGTGATAATGAAGAAGATACTGCTCACACAGCTGTCAATACTGTATTTCTGAATGCTGAGAGATGGCTCTGACCTGGATATTTGTGGTACAGGTTATCTCCAGGTCACAGCAGTGGAGCTTCTTACTGCACATGCTCATAGGCACTTGTTCTATTAACATTCTAGGACTTGTTTCTGTAAGTCTAGAAAGACGGCGACTATTTTGATGTACCCTAGTGTTTACCTCCACAGATAAAATAACTCTGGTTTACTAATTAACGGTATTTAGGAATTTATTTATGATGAGATATTTTCTTTATTTTACTTTTATTGCTACAGAAACTCTTTAAGATAACATCAGGCTTTTGACCCTACTTTCTCTTTTCAGACAGGAAGACCTCCAGCTATCTACTTTTGATTTTATGGAGTGTGTCTATTTAGGCACTCATTCAATTTATTAAGAGATAGTCCTTAGTTTTTACAGCACATAGGACCAGTCTTCTAGATATTATTACCTGTAATAGTCATGTCCCCTTGTATAATGGTCAAAGAAGACATGTGGGAGTCATGGTATGAATGATATGTACAAGGCTCGCTGGCAATAAGTAGAGTTGGGGCAAGAAAAATGACAGGTTCACAAACGCACAGCCTCTGTGGCAAGAGATTGCTTTCCATACTGTACCATTGTAAATGGCTTTTCTATGACAGAAACTTAAAGTCCCTTCTTAGAGATGGAAGATCAACTCTGAAGCATAAGCTTCTGCCCTAATAAGTGCAATACTGAGCTGTTTTTGACTACATAGAACGAAAAAACTTTCACTCTCCAAAGCGATGTCTCTCCTACCATTAGAACACGGAGATTTAGCATTCCCGTCGGTCAAAGCAAGCAGATAGTCCATGAAAAACAAAAAGTTGGATAGTCCTTAAAATTGCTAACTGTATTCAAATTCTATTAAAAGGTTATCATAGCAAGGCAGAAGTAAACGTTGACGTGTTTCGACTAAACAGTCTTATTCGTTACGATTAAGACTGTTTAGTCGAAATGCGTCAACGTTTACTTCTGTCTTTGAGAATACTGATATTCCGATGAACATGAAAGTCTTTGAAAATACTTTGATGGGAAAAGTATTTTTCAACATGATGTCATTCATTCATCTTTCAACAGGTTTCATGTGTCAGGACGTTCCTGGTTACTCCATTGATGTTAAATCTACTGTCAATGTCCAAGAGGGCCTCTGTGTCACCATTCCTTGCAAATTTAATGCTAGCTCTAAAAACATGTTCAAGAATTCTGGGGGCTCTTGGCTCAAAAGTCCTATACTGCCAGTTACGCTTGTAGCCACTAATGTCAAGTTAAGATCTGTCAGTAAAAAACACTTTCAACTTACGGGAAATCCTGATAATGGAGATTGCACATTGACTATAAATAACGTCAAGAGGGAGGACGATGGCACCTATTACTTTAGACATGAAGACAATAAAAATCGGACTGGAAGTTATAATTTTCAGAACCCAATGGTCAAAGTGAATGTGATGGGTACGTATATTTATAAAAGTATACAAATACTAAAACCAACATGCCTAGAACTGCAAAAGTTTTCAACAAATTGTTGCCAGTTGTGTTTGACAAAACACTTTTAAAATAT
Organism: Phyllobates terribilis; assembly: GCF_046119375.1. NCBI lineage: Eukaryota > Metazoa > Chordata > Amphibia > Anura > Dendrobatidae > Phyllobates > Phyllobates terribilis. The sequence goes on along the minus strand of NW_027362772.1, from coordinate 37,785,293 downwards.
TCAGATTGGGTTACTGCCACCAAAATGTATCAGGTAGATTAACTAGGGTGTGATACATTTGGTAGCTTAATTATGGTTTGCTACATTGGGTAGCTTAACTAAGGTGTGGTACGTTGGGTAGCTTAACTAGGGTGTGGTACATTGGGTAGCTTAACTAGGGCATAGCTTGCTATCTGGCATAATAGTGCATACATTGTATCTAGCTCATGATAAGATGCATATGACCTTGCTTTGATGCTTCTAACCCTTTTTAATAACATTTTATGCCCTGTAATAATTATTTTCTAGAGTTATCTGATAAACCAGAAATATCTGCTATGGGAAGGATGGTTGCAGGTGAAGAGGTAACAGTGAATTGCACAAGTCCTGGAAGATGTTCTGGAAAGATTCCGTTTATCACATGGGAAGGTAACATTGAAAAATATGGACCGACACAGACTTATATAGAAAGAAATGACGATGGGACAATAACATATCATGCCAGTCTCACCTTTATACCATGGATTCAGGATGACCAATCTTTACTTACCTGTAAAGTAACATTTGAAAGTAATGTGACCACCAGTAGTAGCATCACTTTGAATGTCGTAGGTAAGTTTTATAACTCTTTGCAACTGTTGCGATCTCATTAGTTTATTATACAGATGCCAAACTTGTATGCTAATTGGAAAGTGTTTTTACAATAGGTAGAAATAAAAATCATAATATTGAAGTGAAAAAAAGTCCCTGTAATTTTGGTGAATTTACAAATCTAATAGATTCATATAGAATAAGTTTACCTGTTCAACTATTTTTTATTGCTCCAATATGCTAAAATAAATAGGAAGTCACTTAGCTCATACAATAATCTTGATTTTAAAATTCCTTACATTGCATTTATACAGCTCCATTGCAGACTTACAGAATAGACCAAAAGTTTGGACACACCTCAGATTTTTCTGTATTTTCATGACTTTGAAAATTGTACATTCACACTGAAGGCATCAAAACTATGAATTAACACATGTGGAATTATATACTTTCCAAAAAAAGTGTGAAACAACTGAAAATATGTCTTGTATTCTAGGTTCTTCAAAGTAGCCACCTTTTGCTTTGATGACTGCTTTGCACACTCTTGGCATTCTCTTGATGAGCTTCAAGAGGTAGTCACCGGAAATGGTTTTCACTTCACAGGTGTGCCCTGTCAGGTTTAATAAGTGGGATTTCTTGCCTTATAAATGGGGTTGGGACCATCAGTTGTGTTGTGCAGGAGTCAGGTGGATACACAGCTGATAGTCCTACTGAATAGACTGTTAGAATTTGTATTATGGCTAGAAAAAAGCAGCTAAGTAAAGAAAAACAAGTGGCCATCATTACTTTAAGAAATGAAGGTCCGTCAGTCTGAAAAATTGGGCAAACTTTGAATGTGTCCCCAAGTGCAGTTGCAAAAACCATCAAGCGCTACAAAGAAACTGGCTCACATGAGGACCACCCCAGAAAAGGAAGACCAAGAGTTACCTCTGCTTCTGAGGATAAGTTTATCCGAGTCACCAGCCTCAGAAATCGCAGGTTAACAGCAGCTCAGATTAGAGACCAGGTCAATGCCACACAGATTTCTAGCAGCAGACACATCTCTGCAATAACTGTTAAGAGGAGACTTTGTGCAGCAGGCCTTCATGGTAAAATAGCCGCTAGGAAACCACTGCTAAGGACAGGCAACAAGCAGAAGAGACTTGTTTGGGCTAAAGAACACAAGGAGTGGACAATAGAACAGTCGAAATCTATGCTTTGGTCTGATGAGTCCAAATTTGAGATCTTTGGTTCTAACCACCGTGTCTTTGTGCGACGCAGAAAAGGTGAACGGATGGACTCTACATGCCTGGTTCCCACCGTGAAGCATGGAGGAGGAGGTGTGATGGTGTGGGGGTGCTTTGCAGGTGACACTGTTGGATAATTATTCAAAATTGAATGCATACTGAACCAGCATGGCTACCACAGCATCTTGCAGCGGCATTCTATTCCATCCGGTTTGCGTTTAGTTGGACCATCATTTATTTTTCAACAGGACAATGACCACAAACACACCTCCAGGCTGTGTAAGGGCTATTTGACCAAGAATTAGAGTGATGGGGTACTACGCCAGATGACCTGGCCTCCACAGTCACCAGACCTGAACCCAATCGAGATGGTTTGGGGTGAGCTGGACCGCAGAGTGAAGGCAAAAGGGCCAACAAGCGCTAAGCATCTCTGGGAACTCCTTCAAGATTGTTGGAAGACCATTTCCGGTGACTACCTCTTGAAGCTCATCAAGAGAATGCCAAGAGTGTGCAAAGCAGTCATCAAAGCAAAAGGTGGCTACTTTGAAGAACCTAGAATGTAAGACATATTTTCAGTTGTTTCACACTTTTTTGTTAAGTATATAATTCCACATGGATTAATTCATAGTTTTGATGCCTTCAGTGTGAATGTACAATTTGCAAAGTCATTGAAAAGAGAAAAATCTTTAAATGAGAAGGTGTGTCCAAACTTTTGGTCTGTACTGTATATGCCTTCATCCAAAGAAGGAAGTTGGCATTCCGTTCTCTTAGGTTTATTACTTTTTTGGAGATCCATATGCACAAATGACATAAGTCACTGACGCATTTCGGAATGCTATTCCTTAGTTATAGAAGATGCCTAAGGAATTGTATCTTTGAAGTTTCTACTGTATATTATTTTTTGCACATGGATCTCTACAAAAAGTAATAAACCTAGGAGAACAAAATGCCAACTTTCTTCTGAGGATTTACTTCTTTGCCTCATCAGGCTGCTGTCAGCCAGGATGCAATTGATGCAGGTATGATGAGCGTTCATTGTTTGTGATGTATATGTCTTCATGGTTGAAAACTATCAACAAACCCCTTTAGTAAGGAAGAAAAATAAGTGAAGCGAATGAGGCAAAGGAAAGCAATTGAATAGTAAAGAAAGGGAAGGAAATGAAAGAAGATGAAAAGACAAAAGAAAAGAAGGTTAAACAGAAAGGGAAAGAGATTAAATGAAAAAGGAGAAGGAAAGTAAAGTGAAGGGAATGATGTAGAAAAGAGGTGAAAAGAATGTAAAACAATGATGAAGGATATGTAAAGGAGTGGAAAGCAAAAAAAAGGATGGAAGAAAAGAAAAACAGAAAGGAAAAAATGTGAATGGAAATTAAACATGGTGAAAGAAAGAGAGGGAAAGAGAAGTAAAAAGGGTGTAAGGGAAAGTGAAGATGTGAATGGAAAGGAAAGCTATTGAGAGGAAAGAAAAAAGGTGAAGGCAAAAAAAAGTTGAAGGGAAAGGGTTGACGGCAGTAGAAATGAGGAGGAGGAAATGGAAAAATGTGTAAGGAGAGGAAAAAGTTTGCGGAAAAAGAAGTGAAGGGAAAGAAAAAGGGATGAAGGCGGGAAAAGGGATGAAGGAGAGAAAAATGAAGCAAAATATTTTCAAGAAAAATGGAGGACGAAGGAAAGAATGTAAAGTGCAAAGAAAATGGAGAATAAATAAAATTAATTGTGGTTAATAAAGAGGAGAAAACGGAAAAGAAATTATAGGCATGAAAAGCAGATAAATAATAAGAAAAAGAAGGAGAATTGGTAAAAGTAAAGGGAAAGGGTACAAAAATAAAGGAAAAGGAAGTGAAAAAGGATCAAGGGCAAGAAAGAAGGTGAATGAAAAAAATAGTAAGGGAAAAGAAAAGTAAAGAAATGGAAAGTAAGAACAACATAATACAATCTTTATAATCTGCAAGCATCTTACAGGATTTTTCTGCCTCTTTGAGTAAAGTGTTTTCATATCCAGGTAAAAATACATTCATGCCAATACCAGAAATAGTAAACATAGTGCTTTTGTTAAAAAAACATATTTATATATATATTGCTTCTTTTCCTGCTTTTCTAGGTCAGACGATTCCTTGTCCAGGTAAATATACTTTGTGTGATATTTGTTCTTTCTATCATCATTGTCCTCAGCCAATATATTTAATATTGGTAAGTGCTAGTGATGAGCGAATGTGCTTGCCACTGCTCGGTTCTCGCCCGAGCATTACTATGTTCGACGAGCGCGGCACTTGGTGAGTATTTCCGGGTTGCTCGGGCGGGAAGTTGGGTCCCCTCCCTACATGTTTTGCGCTCTTTAGAGCCAATGAACATGCAGGGATTGCCTGCCATGCACTGTAATGTCATAGCCATGTTGGTTGTGGCATTACAGTGATTGGCTGGCCGCACAGCATCATCAGATGTATCTAAGACCGGGCGCCGCCATGCTCGTCACAGTCTAACCTGGAATCAGGCTTAGTGGGGAGAGCTGCTGCTGCGTCATGGAGAGATTTGCTTGTTTATAGTTAGTATAGGTATACCACAACATATGTATCCATCTGAACTAACAGTCCTTCTGAGGACTAATCCAGCTGAATATATTCAGTGGGGACAGCTGGAGTTAGGCAAGCAGTGTATGTGGCAGACTGCAGTGCATGATACAGCACAAGAGGGTCCATTGAACGTCCTGTTAGGTATTCCACAACATATATATACATCTGAAATAACAATCCTTCTGAGGACTAATCCAGCTGCATATAATCAGTGGTGATAGCAGGAATTAGGCAGGTAGGCAGTGTATGTGGCAGACTGCAGTGCATATAGTGCAAGAGGGTACATTGAACATTCCTGCTGCTGCTGTTCTTAAAGATATTTCTAGACATATCCCCAGATATCAGGGGCCAGGGAATTTTTTTTTATCATAATCCTGGTTATTTGCTTAAAAAGCAATCCAGAGTACACAATTTTTTTGCTCACAGCAGAATAAAGCCAGATCTGTTCCATATTTCAGTGATAAAAATCTAGAAATTTGAACTGAACTTGAAAAATATTGGCCCCCTTTTCCATTCTGTTGCAGTGTGTCGGTGAAGCTATTCACACTAGGTCTCTGTGTAGAATAATATTAGTAAATTACAGGCCTACAATTTAAAGCCATGGTTCTCTGTCAGACATATCACCTAAAAGACTGTTCAAAAATCATGCATTTCTTCCATTTTCATTCCGTTGTAGTGTGTCAGTGAAGCTATTCACACTACTTCTCCGTGTAGAATAATATTAGTAAATTACATGCCTGCTATTTAAAATCGTGGTTCTCTGTCACACGTATCACATATAACTGCGTTCCAAAATCAGCCATTTCTCGTGAACGTGGAAAATATTGTCCTCCATTTAAAATGGGCAAGGTGCGTGGCAAGGGACGGGGAAGTGGACATGATGGTGATGGTGCATGCAGAGGCCAAGCACGTGGCCGTGGGCAAGCTTAAATTGTGCCACAACAAACACCTGCAGCTTATTGCTCTACCTTCCTGTCGCAATTACTAGGGGACCGCAGAGCACCACTACTGAACACAGAGCAGTGTGAAAAGGTTATTGGTTGGATGGCAGACAATGCTTCCAGTCACTTGGATAAAACTACCTCCACCCTGTTTTCCACACGGTCAAGTCTCAGTAGCCATGAGTCTGGACCGCATATTCCTCACCCTGATCCTCCTTCCTCCCACCATGCCGAGTGCCCGGAGACAACTGATCCCACACTTGGACACTCAGAAGAGCTGTATACTTTTCCATTTGTAGATTCGGGCCTCTCACCCGGCTAGCTTCAAGCGAGTCAAGAGGAGAAAGCATGTAGCGATGCTCAAATATTTGAGCAGCCACGGTCACATGAACGTGACAGTGGGAAAGTGCAATTACTGTCGCAAGAGGTGGATAATGATGATGATGAGACACAATTGCCAGAAAGTCAGGAGGAGGACCAGGGTGTGGAAGTGGAAGACAAGGTGGTGGATAATATAGTAACTGATCCAACATGGCAGGAGGACACACAGAGCGAGGACAGCAGCACACAGGAGGAGGGAGGTGTAGCACCACAACAGGCAGAAAGAAGCAGTGTGGTGGCTGCAGACACAAGGCGGGAAAGCATTCCTCGTAATGCCAACACGACGGAAGTTTCCAGTACAACTGTTAGGTCTTCCCGAGTCTGGGTATTTTATAAAGACTGTGCAGATAACCCCAAAAAGGCAATTTGCACCACCTGCCAGGCCAGCATCAGCAGGGGTAGCAAAACTAGAAGACTGACCACCACCAGCATGATCAGGCACATGGCAGCAAAGCACCCGTCTAAGTGGGCCGAACCTCAGGGTTCAGCAACAGTATCTACAGGTGACACCACTGCTCCTTCCGCTGTTGTGAGAGGATGCCAATCCCCTGTCCATGGCGCATGCCAAGATGCCACCCGCCCTGCACCTTTTGTTGCACATTCTCAAGTTGCACCATCAGGTAGCACGTCCACATCCTTGTCCAAGCGCAGCGTTCAGTTGTCCCTTCCCCAGTCCTTGGAACGCAAGCGCAAATACACAGCTAACGCTCACAGGCCACACTACTAAATTCACACATTTTGCGACTTCTTGCACTCGAAATGTTGCCTTTTAGGCTCGTGGAGACGGAAGCTTTCTGCAACCTGATTGCGGCAGCCGTCCCTCGGTACTTGGTCCTCAGCTGCCACTATTTATCCCAGTGTGCCATTCCCGCATTACACAAGCACATGTCCCACAATATTAGACGTGCCCTCAACAACTCAGTTACTGGGAAAGCCCACCTAACCACGGACACGTGGGCAAGTGCTTGTGGGCAGGGACGGTACATCTCGCTGATGGCACACTGGGTTAATATAGTGGAAGCTGGGACCCAGTCGAATCTTGGGACGGAACACATCCTCCCAACGATGAGGGCCCTGGGTCAATCAGGGTTGCCCCCACATTCTACTGCTCCTGCACCTCCTCCTCCTCCTTTTCAGCATCCATTTCCAAAATGACTACATTAGTCTCAAGCTGGAAGCACTGCAGCAATGCCTCGGCCAAGCAGCACCAGGCTGTGCTGAATCTAATATGCTTAGGTGACAAACCACACAACGCTGAAGAGTTGTGGACAGCTCTGAAACAGCAGGCATATCTGTTGTTGACACCGCTGACCCTACAGCCAGGCCTGGTCGTGTGTGACAATGGCTGGAATCTGGTGGTGGCTCTGGGGCGTGGCGAGCACAAACACGTACCATGCTTGGCCCATGTGCTTTACCTCATGGTTCAGTTATTTCTCAAAATCTTCCCGGATATGCTTATCAAATTACGCCACCTGTGTGCCATTTTAGAAAGTCAGCTACAGCTTCCGCTGCCCTTTTCGTGCTTCAGCAGCGTTTGCAGCTTCCAGGTCACCGACTGATCTGCGATGTCCCCAGACGTTGGAACGCTACATCGCAGATGTTGGGAAGGATTTGTGAGCAGAAGAGGGCAGTTGTTGACTACCAGCATCAACAAGGTCGGCAGAATTCAGATCAGAGTCCACACATAAAACCTCAAGAGTGGACCTCGATGTCAGACATCTGTACCATCCTCCAAAACTTTGAGTACTCCACCATAATTAGCGTCAGCATCCTGCTTTTCTGTCTTCTGAAATGCTCTCTGCTCGCTGTTAAAGAGGATGCATTGCAGGTGGAGCACAACAAGATGGAGCAAGGAACCATACAGGGTGATTACACACAGCCCAGCCTCATCTCATCCCAACGTGGATTGGGTGACATTGAGGAAAAGGAGGAGGAGGAGGAAGAACAGGAGCTAGTTTCTTGCGCTATAGACTGTCCTACCTGCACAACTGTCATAAAGTTTGTTCAGTGTGGATGGCCTGAGTACAGGGAGGAGGAGGAAGAGGAGGAGGATGAGGAGGAGAGCATGTTCAGTCGTCCTCTTGGTGAGGACATGGAAGTCTTGCCTCTTTGCAGTCTGGCACACATGACTGGGTTTATGTTATGCTGCCTTTCCCATGACCCTCACGTTGTCCAAATTTTAGGTGACAGCCATTACTGATTAATGACACTTGTAGACCCAAGCTACAGGGAGAGCTTTCTGTCTCTTATTCCCTTGCAGGACAGGCCTAATAAAATGGTGCGGTACAAGAAGGCCCTTGTTGCGGAATTATTAAAAAAATTCCCATCTGACAACGCTGGCTGCAGAAGTCACAGTTCGTTGGACAACCAAGGAGTACATGAGAGAGAGCCACAAATGCAATCCAGCAAAGGCAGGGGAACATTGTGAAAGTTCTGGGACAGTTTTCTCAGACCCTCCCATTGCACAGGCCCTGAGGCACAGGGTACTCTCCCAAGGAATGCAAAGTTTCGGAAGTTGATGTGGGAGTTCCTTGCCGACCGTACCAATGTCTTCCGTGATTCCTCTGTGCCTTAAAATTATTAGGTATCCAAGCTGGACACATAGCATGAAATGGCTCTCTACGCCTTGGAGGTCCCGGCCTGCCCTGCCGCTAGCGTTTTGTCACAGAGGGTTTTTAGTGCCGCCAATGGAATTATAACCGATATGCGCATTCGCCTGTCAACTGAAAATACTGCCCGGCTGACTCTTATAAAAATGAACAAAGGCTGTATTGGGTCAGACTTCTCAACACCACCGAATTATAGCAGTGTAACAAACTCAAATACAGTGTTTTTTTGGGAGGTCTAACTCTATTCCCTCTGTCTTCACTCCCAGACATGGGTATACGCTTCCTAATTTTGTCTATTTCCTCTTGTCCTCCTTCTCTGCATCCTCATCATCCACCACCATATCACCACAATATCTACCATATCACCATATCTACGTCTCTTCCAAGGGGCATTGGAGTTCCTCCAAATTTTTGACAGCTGTTGCTTCACTGCATAGGCAAACAGTATGGGAGACACACTTCCTAATAATGGGAATATAGTTTTCAGGAGGCCCTCCGACGTCTACGTCTCTTGCAAGGGGCATTGAAGTTCCTCCAAATTTTTGGGAGCCCTTGCAGTCACTGCATACGCAATAACAGTATTGGAGACCCATTCATTAATGGGAACAACAAAGCATAGCCGGCTGATGGCTCTCTAACAATAGCGAGGGCCGGCTGATGGCCCTTTAAGAATAGTAAGAGCCGCCTGATGACCCTATAAAAATAGGCTTTTTGACTATCAGAGTCCTTTCATCATAAATGAAACAAGATGTGTCTGATAGTGTGTCACACACCACATGGCCAGATAAGGTTGTAAAATATTAAAATTACATTTCCTGGTGAATGCATTTGTCTTAAAAAATAACATGAAAAAAAAAAAAATAAAAAAAATAAAAACACAGTCGGATCTTTGTTTAGTATAAAAAACAGACTCGCCAATGTAACCTCAATGTAATCACATTGTTCAGCTCTTGCACCTCCTCCTCCAGTTCAGCCTCCATCTCCGAAATGACCACATCAGTCACAAGCTGAAAGCACTGCAGCACTGCCTTGGCCAAGCGTCAACAGGCTCTGCTGAAGATAACATGCTTAATGCTTAGGTGACAAACAGCCCACCACTGTAGAGTTGTTGAATGCTGTAACACAGCAGCCTGATCTGTGGTTCTCACCTCTGAACATACAGCCAGGCATGGTCGTGTGTGACAATGGGTAGAACCTGATGATAGAGAAATGACAGCCGGAGTAGATGCGGTTTCCCTCTATGCCAGTCCTTTCACTGAGCTAAAGAATATGGCTGTGGTGAAATCCAACTCCCACTGAGAAGCAGTTTCAAACTGAAAAACATTGGGCCTACCAGAGGATTTGATTCTGGGGGCTCAACTTTCTCCCCCACTCAAGAGCCGCATAGCTGCTGCAAAGTTTGCGCTATCATGAACTCTCCTGATTTAGAAGCCAGGGCCAACCCAAGGATTCTCTGGTGGGTCCTTCCAACCCTGCTGAGATGCAGTCCTGGCTAAGAAATGTGTTTGGAAAGGTTCCCAGACACTCTATGGCTGCATTATTAATGTGGACTGGCTCTGTACCGTCCCTGGCCACATTCACCTGTCCATGTGTTTGTGGTTAGGCGGTACTTCCCACCTAAGTGCACTGGGGAAGTCACGGGTAATGTTGTGGGACCCATGCTTGTGGAAGGCAGAGACGACACTGGGAGAAATAGTGGCAACTGGGAACTGAGTATGGACAACCTTCCATCGCCATGAGGTTGTGGACAGCTACTGGCTCCATGAGACTGAAAGGCCACATTTCATGTGCAAGCAGCTGTCAAAAATTTGGCAGTATAGTATTGTAGCCTGTGGGTGGGTGGATGGTTGCATACTTGCGCTTGCATTCCAAGGAATGGGGTAGGGACAACTGAACGCTGCGCTGGGACAAGGACGTGGACGGTGATTGTTGCAAGTTTGCAATTACAGGAGCATGGCAGGAGGCATCTTTGCATACGCAATGATCACTTGTGATGGGCAAACTTTTTGGCAGTGACCTGGGAGTCAGAGAAGCTTCCAGGGGTCTTCCCCATGCTGTTCCCATGTCTTTTCAGCACTGTATGCATGTGTCTGATGATGTGTCACATACCACATGGCCAGATAAGGTTGTAAAATGTTAAAATTACATTTCCCATTGATGTATTTGTCTTGGTTGAAATCAATGCAAAAGAGCAAAAACTAATCAACATCGCTATGTGTGAACATAGCTCAAGGTGTGGAGGAGCATTTTTGTTTTTGGTTATTTGTTTTGCCTTATATACAAGTCATTACCCTGGAAAGGATGTTCTTTAATATATTTCCCAGGAAAATCCATTTTGGTTTTGTTTTGGAATGTTTTATTGTGAGTCCGTAAAAGTGGCGTAATACGCTGACAACGTTGTTGACAGCAGTGACCTGGGAGTCAGAGATGCCTCCAGGGGTCTTCCCCATGCTGTTCCCATGTCATTTGAGCACTGTTTCGATTGATTTGGGCAATTTTTAGGCCTTCTGCAGACCACCGGGGGGGAGCCGCCTGAAAAATGCTCGAGTTTCCCATAGACTTACATTGGGTTCATTACTCAGACTGAGCACTTGAGCATTCCAATTTGCTCGACTCGAACAACGAGTACCCGAGCATTTTAGTGCTCGCTCATCACTAGTAAGTTTATACTGCCATATATATAGGGCTGTCACATTGTAGAAGGATCATCTTTATTCTCATTTGCACAAGGAAAGACTAGAAGCAATGGGATGACACTGAATGGGAGAAGACACAGATTAGATATTAGAAAAAACTTTTTGACAGTGAGGGTGATCAATGAGTGGAACAGGCGGCTACGAGAGGTGGTGAGTTCCCCTTCAATGGACGTCTTCACACAGAGGCTGGACAGACATCTGTCTGAGATGATCTAGTGAATCCTGCTTTGAGCAGGGGGTTGGACCAGATGAACCAGGAGGTCCCCTCCAACTCTACCATTCTATGACTCTATGACTATAAGACACACTTTTTTCCCCTCAAATTTGGGAGAAAATTGGGGGGGCGTCTTATAGTCTGGATGTTGCTTACCGGGGTGGGGGGGTTCACTGGTACTTTACTTTCTAATTTGCCACTATTTTTTACAGTTTGCAGATCTATGGATTCTATCCTTATCACTGGGATGGTTGTCGGCAACTTTATAATCCTTCTTCTGATCATTTTGGGGTCATATTGCTTTCTCAAGAAACATGCAAAGAAAATACAATTAGGTAACAGTAATCAGTCACATAATTGTTTTTCTTGGATTTTAATACAATTGACCCCTTGTAACAACATTAAAGGAGTTTTTCACTTTTAAAATAATGGACCTCAAAAGCTTCCAGTAAATGTAAAACAACAAAGACAGATAGTGCTTGTACTCAGTGTTTTAGCTGCAGCAGTGATATCACATCAACAGCTTATATCACTGCTGCCACCAATCACTGAGCTCAGGAAAACAGCACAAGCTGCTGAGCTCAGTGATTGACAGCAGCATTGACATAAGCTGTTGATGTGTATTCACTGTTGACTGCACCAGCAGAATAATGAGTGCAGCTCTGGAGTATAATACAGGATGTAACTCAGGATCAGTGCAGGATCAGTAATGTAATGTATGAACACAGTGACTTCACCAGCAGAATAGTGAGTGCCGCTCTGGAGTATAATACAGGATGTAACTCAGGATCAGTAATGTAATGTATGTACACAGTGACTGCACCAGCAGAATAGTGAGTGCAGCTCTGGAGTATAATGCAGGATGTAACTCAGGATCAGTAATGTAATGTATGTACACAGTGACTGCACCAGAAGAATAGTGAGTGCAGCTCTGGAGTATAATACAGGATGTAACTCAGGATCAGTAATGTAATGTATGTACACAGTGACTGCACCAGCAGAATAGTGAGTGCAGCTCTGGAGTATAATACAGGATGTAACTCAGGATCAGTAATGTAATGTATATACACAGTGACTGCACCAGCAGAATAGTGAGTGTAGCTCTGGAGTATAATACAGGATGTAACTCGGAATCAGTACAGGATCAGTAATGTAATGTATGTACACAGTTACTCCACCAGCAGAATAGTGAGTGCAGCTCTGGAGTATAATACAGGATGTAACTCAGGATCAGTAATGTAATGTATAAACACAGTGACTGCACAAGCAGAATAGTGAGTGCAGCTCTGGAGTATAATACAGGATGTAACTCTGGATCAGTAGAGGATCAGTAATGTAATGTATGTACACAGTGACCCCACCAGCAGAATAGTGAGTGCAGCTCTGGAGTATAATACAGGATGTAACTCAGGATCAGTACAGGATCAGTAATGTAATGTATGTACACAGTGACTGCACCAGCAGAATAGTGAGTGCAGCTCTGGAGTATAATACAGGATGTAACTCAGGATCAGTAATGTAATGTATAAACACAGTGACTGCACAAGCAGAATAGTGAGTGCAGCTCTGGAGTATAATACAGGATGTAACTCAAGATCAGTACAGGATCAGTAATGTAATGTATGTACACAGTGACACGGTGCACTAGCAGAATAGCGAGTGCAGCTCTTCATTATTATACAGGATGTAACTTAGGATCAGTAATGTAATGTATGTACACAGTGCCTGCACCAGCAGAATTGTTTGTGCAGCTCTGAAGTATAATACAGGATGTAACTCAGGATCAGTAATGTAATGTATGTACACAGTGACTGCACTAGCAGAATAGTGAGTGCCGCTCTGGAGTATAATACAGGATGTAACTCAGGATCAGTAATGTAATGTATGTACACAGTGACTGCACCAGCAGAATAGTGAGTGCAGCTCTGGAGTATAATGCAGGATGTAACTCAGGATCAGTAATGTAATGTATGTACACAGTGACTGCACCAGAAGAATAGTGAGTGCAGCTCTGGAGTATAATACAGGATGTAACTCAGGATCAGTAATGTAATGTATGTACACAGTGACTGCACCAGCAGAATAGTGAGTGCAGCTCTGGAGTATAATACAGGATGTAACTCAGGATCAGTAATGTAATGTATATACACAGTGACTGCACCAGCAGAATAGTGAGTGTAGCTCTGGAGTATAATACAGGATGTAACTCGGAATCAGTACAGGATCAGTAATGTAATGTATGTACACAGTTACTCCACCAGCAGAATAGTGAGTGCAGCTCTGGAGTATAATACAGGATGTAACTCAGGATCAGTAATGTAATGTATAAACACAGTGACTGCACAAGCAGAATAGTGAGTGCAGCTCTGGAGTATAATACAGGATGTAACTCTGGATCAGTAGAGGATCAGTAATGTAATGTATGTACACAGTGACCCCACCAGCAGAATAGTGAGTGCAGCTCTGGAGTATAATACAGGATGTAACTCAGGATCAGTACAGGATCAGTAATGTAATGTATGTACACAGTGACTGCACCAGCAGAATAGTGAGTGCAGCTCTGGAGTATAATACAGGATGTAACTCAGGATCAGTAATGTAATGTATAAACACAGTGACTGCACAAGCAGAATAGTGAGTGCAGCTCTGGAGTATAATACAGGATGTAACTCAAGATCAGTACAGGATCAGTAATGTAATGTATGTACACAGTGACACGGTGCACTAGCAGAATAGCGAGTGCAGCTCTTCATTATTATACAGGATGTAACTTAGGATCAGTAATGTAATGTATGTACACAGTGCCTGCACCAGCAGAATTGTTTGTGCAGCTCTGAAGTATAATACAGGATGTAACTCAGGATCAGTAATGTAATGTATGTACACAGTGACTGCACTAGCAGAATAGTGAGTGCAGCTCTGGAGTATAATACAGGATGTAACTCAGGATCAGTAATGTAATGTATGTACACAGTGACTGCACCAGCAGAATAGTGAGTGCAGCTCTGGAGCAAAATACAGAATGTAACTCACGATCAGTACAGGATCAGTAATGTAATGTGTGTACACAGTGACTGCAACAGCAGAATAGTGAGAGCAGCTCTGGAGTATAATACAGGATGTAACTCAGGATCAGTAATGTAATGTATGTACACAGTGACTGCACCAGCAGAATAGTGAGTGCAGCACTGGAGTATAATACAGGATGTAACTCAGGATCATTAATGTGATGTATGTACACAGTGACTGCACCAGCAGAATAGTGATTGCAGCTCTGGAGCATAATACAGGATGTAACTCAAGATCAGTACAGGATCAGTAATGTAATGTGTGTACACAATGACTGCAACAGCAGAATAGTGAGTGCAGCTCTGGAGTATAATACAGGATGTAACTCAGTATCAGTACAGGATCAGTAATGTAATGTATGTACTCAGTGACTGCAACAGCAGAATAGTGAGTGCAGCTCTGGAGTATAATACAGGATGTAACTCAGGATCAGTAATGTAATGTATGTACACAGTGACTGCACCAGCAGAATAGTGAGTGCAGCTCAGGAGTATAATACAGGATGTAACTCAGGATCAGTACAGGATCAGTAATGTAATGTATGTACACAGTGACTGCACCAGCAGAATAGTGATTGCAGCTCTGGAGCATAATACAGGATGTAACTCAGGATCAGTACAGGATCAGTAATGTAATGTGTGTACACAGTGACTGCACCAGCAGAATAGTGAGTGCAGCTCTGGAGTATAATACAGGATGTAACTCAGGATCAGTATAGGATCAGTAATGTAATGTATATACACAGTGACTGCACCAGCAGAATAGCGAGTGCAGCTCTGGAGTATAATACAGGATGTAACTCATTATCAGTAAAGGATCAGTAATGTAATGTATATACACAGTGACTGCACCAGCAGAATAGCGAGTGCAGCTCTGGAGTATAATACAGGATGTAACTCAGAATCAGTACAGGATCAGTAATGTAATGTATGTACACAGTGACTGCACCAGCAGAATAGTGAGTGCAGCTCTGGAGTATAATACAGGATGTAACTCAGGATCAGTAATGTAATGTATGTTCACAGTGACTGCACCAGCTGAATAGTGAGTGCAGCTCTGGAGTATAATACAGGATATAACTCAGTATCAGTACAGGATCAGTAATGTAATGTATGTACACAGTGACTGCACCAGCACAATAGTGAGTGCAGCTCTGGAGTATAATATTTACAGGATGTAATTTTGTAATTCTAGATTAATAGAACATATAATGGTATGTGTAATGCACACGCCCGGGCTGAGCGGCGTGTGCGTGTGATTCCACTGGACCGTGCCGGAGAGTGAATGCCTGGAGGGGCGTAACTAGGTATTCGCCCGATCCGACCAGGGTCGCACGACGGCATACGACGCCAGTGCACCAAGGAGGAACCGAGCAGAGGGACCAGGTGCTACTCCAGGACAGACCCCGGACACGGCTGTTGACCCACACAGGGGAATACAGGAACAGACTGGTAGGCTGGCACACAGACTGGTGGGTATAGGCAGGCACGACTGGTATGCAGGCAGGCGGGTATGCAGGCAGGGGGGTACAGGCAAGAGTGCAGACAGGGAGGCACTAGCAGGTAGGAACACTGGCGGGATAGGACCCAGTACACACTGGGACTCAGGAACGATACAGGCAGAGGGGTACAGGCAAGCACAGCTAGAGTGCAGACAGGGAGGCACTAGCAGGTAGAGACACTGGCGGGATAGGACCCAGTATACACTGGGACTCAGGAACAGAACCACAGATGTGGCGGACAAACACAGCAGAGAGAGGCCGCCCAGAGAGGTGAGCGAGAACAGGGCAGGACAAGGCCGCCTGGAGCGGTGAGCAAGAGTAGAGCAGGACAAGGCCGCAAGGAGCGGTGAGCAAGAATGAAGCAAGACTGCCGTAGCAGTGAGCAAAAGGAATCAGAGCAGGCCAGAGCCGCCGGAGCGGTGAGCAAAGGAGTCGGAGCAGGCTAGAACCGCTGGAGCGGTGAGCAAAGAAGTCAGAGCAGGCAAGGCTGAGTAGGGGGGACAGGGCTCTGTTCACAAGGAACAGACAGGAAGGGTAAGGCAGAGCCAGACACCCACAAGGTACTTGCAGTGAAGTAGCGAGTGGACCACAAACTCACAAACGAGAGTACAGAGACAACAAGCAGGAGTTAGGTACGAGTACAGACTCTGCAGAAAACGGAAGGGATCGGACATAGAGGCAAAATAGGTAAAGGATAGGAGAGAGTTCAGACTGGAACTGAGTGTACGGAGGAGACCGACACTGCAGCGGGATACAGGAGCGGGTCTGGGAATTCGGCCCCCTAGAGAGGCGGGACGAACAGGCAAGGAGCGTGTTCAGACAAGATACAGGAGCGGGTCTGGGTAATCGGCCCCCAGAGAGGCGGGACGAACAGGCAAGGAGCGTGTTCAGACAGGACAGACAAGATACAGGAGCGGGTCTAGGTAATCGGCCCCTAGAAGGCGGGAGGAACAGGCTAGGAGCGTGTTCAGACAGGCCTGGAAATACAGCCTCCAGGAAAGGCAGCAGGCAAGAGTACACAAACAGGACTCAGTTCAGACACGGGAACTGATACCGCAAGGCAGGAGACAAAGACAGGACTCAGCTCAGACACGGGAACTGATACCGCAAGGCAGGAGACATAGACAGGACTCAGCTCAGACACGGGAACTGATACCGCAAGGCAGGAGACATAGACAGGACTCAGTTCAGACACGGGAACTGATACCGCAAGGCAGGAGACATAGACAGGACTCAGTTCAGACACGGGAACTGATACCGCAAGGCAGGAGACATAGACAGGACTCAGTTCAGACACGGGAACTGATACCGCAAGGAAGGAGACAAAGACAGGACTCAGTTCAGACACGGGAACTGATACCGCAAGGCAGGAGACAAAGACAGGACTCAGTTCAGACACGGGAACTGATACCGCAAGGCAGGAGACAAAGAACGGGACCTGGCACCTCCAGAGTGCATGCACACACTGAATGAAACACTATGCTCAGGCAGGGATAGATGGGAGCAGCTGAGCTATATACCAGGTGACAGACAGCAATAGGCTGAGGACGCACAAGGGGTGTGACCCACAGCAGGTACAAAAAGCAGGAAGTGATCGGGCGCCGCCCTTAAGCAGCAGAAACAGACACAAACAGACAGCATGGAGGGAAGCCAGAGAGACATTCTGGACTGGAGATCAAGTGCGCGCTCTTGCACAGTGGGAGATGGACCACCATGCAAGGACGCCGCCAGGTATGTTACAGTATGTACATACAATGTTGCACAATTTCATGTAGCTCTGTCGTACACGTTGACTGTGAAACTTTGTTGAACTGTAGGTTCAGTTAGTAATTCAACCCATTTGCTAAATGCAGATATAGAATTGATTCAGATTATTTTATGTTTTCTAGCGAATGGGTCGCATAATTGCGAACCAAAAGAAGAAAGAACAGAATCTACTTATCAGGTATCACAGGAGCTGCTAAGAGTTTTAAGAAACTTACATGAAATCAAATAACAATTCAGAATGTCGCTGTGTGAAAAATGCACCGTTTACATCCTACTGAACTGTATCATTGTTATCATTAAGGCTATATGTCACCGCAGGAATGTGTGGGATGGAATTATCATTTCATTATACATATGATAGAGAGTTTTTATAGATAAATAGATAGATAATGAATAATAGATAATACATAACAGATAAATAATAGATCGATAATAAATAGATAATAGATAGATAGATAATAGATAGATAATAGATAGATAATAGATGATAGATAGATAATAGATATATATTAGATAGATAATAGATATATATTAGATAGATAATAGATAAATAATAGATAATAGATAGATAATAGATAGATAGATAATAGATAGATAATATATAAATAAATAATAGATAATAGATAGATAATAGATAATAGATAGATATTAGATAGATAATAGATAACAGATAGATAATTGATAGATAATAGATAGATGATAGATCGATAATAGATAGATAATAGATAATAGATAGATAATAGATAGATAGATAGATAATAGATAATAGATAGATGATAGATAGATAATAGATAATAAATAGATAATAGATAGATAATAGATAGATAATAGATAATAGATAGATAATAGATAGATAATAGATAATAGATGATAGATAGATAGATAGATAATAGATAGATAATAGATATTAGATAGATAATAGATAGATAAACTGTTGGACACAATGTTGCACTCTATGGCACAGACTATCTTCCTTCATTATTTGCTGGTTCTTTTACTTTCCATTTGAGTGACTTTCGTTGTAACTTTTGTTGTAATCCTGCTTCTTCACTAATGAGTTGAGCAGTTTTCTGATTTTGAAGAACTCCGCGCAGTAAGATTAGTCACTTCCCAATGTTCCATCTGTCGCTGAGATGCCCCGACCAATCAGTCTCACATACAGCCACATGATCATGACCCTAATAATTATCTTCTGATATGGGAAGTCCTTTAGGGTGTTTGAAAATACAAAACAAATATGAATGTGTAATAAGTGTTTCTATTTACACCTCTTTTGCTGTCATATTGCATTCGGTTTTGTTCTGATTTTTTTATGATTATTAAATATGATTGAAAAATATTTTTTTGAAAACAGTAAACTTTTGTTTTGAAGGACCTAATGGGACAGCAGGACAACACCTACTACAACATAAGGATACAATGATTTCAAGATCTTCATGTTCTACAAACCAATTATCTGAATGTTGACTCATTGTTTTTTAGAACTTATTTATGTTATTATAAAGCCTATCAAATATTATTTTATTTCTTAAAGTTAAATATATCCAATTATCCCCTACTGCATCGTTTTACAGGTTGGATAGATAGATAGATAGATAGATAGATAGATAGATAGATAGATAGATAGATAGATAGATAGATAGATAGATAGATACATGTGCATCTCACTAAATTAGAATATCATCAAAAAGTTAATTTATTTCAGTTCTTCAATATAAAAAGTGAAACTCATATATTATATAGAGTCATTACACACAGAGTGATCTATTTCACGTGTTTTTTTCTGTTAATGTTGATGATTATGGATTACAGCCAATGAAAACACAAAAGTCATTATCTCAGTAAATTAGAATACTTTATAACAACAGCTTGAAAAATGTTTTTAAAATCTGAAATGTTGTCCTACTGAAATGTATGTTCAGTAAATGCCCTCAATACTTGGTCAGGGCTCCTTTTGCATCAGTTACTGCATCAATGCGGCAATGTGGCATGGAGGCGATCAGCCTGTGGCCCTGCTGAGGTGTTATGGAAGCCCAGGTTGCTTTGATAGCAGCCATCAGCTCGTCTACATTGTTGGGTCTGGTGTCTCTCATCTTCCTCTTGACAATACCCCATAGATTCTCTATAATAGATTCTCTATGGGGTTAAGGTCAGGCGAGTTTGCTCCCAATCAAGCACAGTGATACTGTTTGTAAACCAGGTATTGGTACTTTTGGCAGTGTGGACAGGGGCCAAGTCCTGCTGGAGAATGACATTTCCATCTACATAAAGCTTGTCGGCAGAGGGAAGCATGAAGTGCTCTACAATGTCCTGGTAGATGGCTGCGCTGACTTTGGTCTTGATAAAACACAGTGGACCTACACCAGCAGATGACATGGCTCCCCAAGCCATCACTGATTGTGGAAACTTCACACTAGACCTCAAGCAGCTTGGATTGTGGCCTCTCCACTCTTCCTCCAGATTCTGGGACCTTGTGGAGTGTGTCAATGACTGCCTTCTGGACATCTGTCAAGTCAGCAGTCATCCCCATGATTGTGGAGCCTACTGAAACAGACTAAGATACCCTTTTAAAAGCTTAGGAAACTTTGCAGGTATTTTTTTGTAAGTTATTTTAATTTACTGTGATAATGACTTTTGTGTTTTCATTGGCTCTAAGCCATAAACATCAACATTAACAGAAATAAACACTTGAAATAGATCACTCTGTCTTTATTGACTATATATAATATAGGAGTTTAATTTTTGGTATTGAAAAACTGAAATAAATTAACTTTTTGATGATATTCTAATTTAGTGAGATGCACCTGTAGATAGATGATCGATAATAGATAGATATTAGATAGATACATAATAGATAGATAATAGATCAATAATAAATGATATATAGATGATAGATAGATAATAGATAGAATAGAGATATGTATATATTGAACAAAAAATATCTTTCCAAATCAGACAATGTGATTTTCAGGACTTGTTTTCTCATTTTGTCTCTCATAGTTGAGGTCTACCTATGATGTCAAGTACAGGCCTCTCATCTTTTTAAGTGGGAGAACTTGCACAATTGGTGGCTGATTAAATATTTTTTCCCCCACTGTAGATGACAGAAAGATGATATATAATAGATATATAATAGATATATAGTAGATAGATAATAGATAGATAATAGATAGATAATAGATAGATAATATATAGATAATAGATAGATAGATAATAGATAGATAATAGATAAGAGATAGATAAACTGTTGGATACAATGTTGCACTCTATGGCACAGACTATCTTCCTTCAGTATTTGCTGGTTCTTTTACTTCACGTTTGAGTGACTTTCGTTGTAACTTTTGTTGTAATCCTGCTTCTTCACTAATGAGTTGAGCATTTTTCTGATTTTGAAGAACTCCGCGCAGTAAGATTAGTCACTTCCCAATGTTCCATCTGTCGCTGAGATGCCCCGACCAATCAGTCTCACATACAGCCACATGATCATGACCCTAATAATTATCTTCTGATATGGGAAGTCCTATAGGGTGTTTGAAAATACAGAACAAATATGAATGTGTAATAAGTGTTTTTATTTACACCTCTTTTGCTGACATATTGCATTCGGTTTTGTTCTGATTTTTTTATGATTATTAAATTGTTACTTTCTTTTGTTGTTTTTGGACAATTGATGATAAATCTGGAATATATATGGGAACAATGCAGTCTGTGAATATTTATTTTTATTTTCAATGTCGCTGGGTTAAAAATGAGACTTCTAAATAAATAAATAAATCCGTTGTAATATACTTTAAAAATAAACGATGCATTCAAAAATGTGCAAAAAATAACAGAAATATGATTTTTTTTTTTTATTGTTTTGGGAAAATGTTACGATTGATAAAAAAAATACATAATTAAAGTAGATTTGTTTTTCATTGCAAATCTGAATAAGTGAATTCCCTGACTCTTTTTTTTTTCCTTTCTAGTCTCTTTACTTCACTGCTCCCTGGTTCTCCCCTTTTCTTTTCTGCCACTGATAGGATCATGTTTCACATGCTGGGCAGCAGTCAATGCAGTGTCTAGTAAGAAACAGAACATCAGATCAGGGAGTAAAAAAAAAACACTACCATACAGATTGTAATATAGGGGCAAGTAGTCAACTCTAGATAGGAAAAATATAAGAGAGAAGAACAGCTAGAACAGCAATTTAGAGGCTAAGCGGTGGTGAACTCTCTTTGTTGCCCCATTGGCATCCCGAAGTGCAAGTATGGCATTCTGTTGGGTTATTATAATACCCAGTCGTTGAAAATAACCCATATGTCTGCCATGTTCATAAGGACATAATAATGTAGAAGAATCATAATGTTTTATCATATTTTACATATTCAAATCTCACACCTGAGCTAAAAAAATGAAATAAAATTCAAGAAAATGGAAAAAGTAAAAAAACTAAAAGTAAAAAATTACATTTGAATCCTTAAAGAATTAAAAATTGGAGATAAAAAAACATCCTTATCCACGGATCTTCTGCATCAGATCATCACAGAAGCTTAATTAATATATACATGCATCTTTGGGGGGCAAGAGTTGTGATAGAGTTAACAGTTGAATCCTTAGTCGTCTAGGGCATTAAACGTTTCAATTATTATCTTCTAGTAATTTAGGGTAATGCATGAGATCATGGTAAATTGCCTTTTGTATTTGTAATTGAATACGTGCCCCAAAATACAATCCTTTTTAAACAATTGTGAACTTTGTGTTGAGTTCAAAACGAGGGATGAATCCTTACAATGATTGCCTTTCTGTCCTCATTTCATTACTCATTTTTCTCCAAAGAATTTGCATAAAACAGCTTGAAGTGTTGCTAAATTTTTGCACAACTGGTATTTTGGTGCATTTCTTGTGAAGGAACATGGTGATGTGTCAAACTGGTTAAGAAGAACTTTCACATCAATGATATATGTCTTCTCGCCCCAAGATTTCACTACCAAAGTAGTAGTTCCGGTGTTGGGGGTGGCAGAAAGCAAGGTCATGGCAGGCTGTAAGCTTGTTTGAAGAGATGGGTTTTCAGGCTCCGTCTGAAGGATCCAGGTGTGGTGGATAATCGGACGTGTTGAGGCACAGAATTCCATAGGATGGGGGATATTCGGAAGAAATCTTGGAGGCGATTGCATGAGGAATGAATAAGTGTGGAGGAGAGAAGGAGGTATTGGGAGGACCAAAGGTTACGTGAGGAAATATATCGGGAGATTAATTCAGAGATGTATGGAGGAAAGAGGTTATGGATGGCTTTGTAGGTCAGTGTTAGTAGTTTGAACTGGATACACTGGGGAAATGGAAGCAAGTGAAGGGATTTGCAAAGGGGGGTAGCAGAGGAATAGCGAGGCGAGAGATGAACAAGTCATGCAGCAGAGTTGAGGATTGACTGGAGGGGTGCGAGAGTGTTAGAAGGTAGACCACAGAGGAGGATGTTGCAGTAGTCATGACGGGAGATGATGAGGGCATGCACAAGCAGTTTACTAGATTGAGGGTTGAGGAAAGGACGGATTCTGGAAATATTTTTGAGCTGGAGGCAACAAGAGGTGGTGAGAGCTTGGATGTGGGGTTTGAAGGACAGGGCAGAGTCAAGGGTTACTCTGAGGCAGTGGATTGTTGGTACAGCGGAAAGAGTGATGTCATTTATCTTGATAGAAAGATCAGGTGGGAAAGATATGCGAGATGGGGGAAATATAATGAGTTCAGTTTTGTCCACATTGAGCTTAAGGTAGTGGGAGGAGAAGAAGGAGGATATGGCTGCTAAACATGCTGGGATTCTGGACAGCAGAGAGGTGACATCTGGGCCAGAGAGGTAGATCTGGGTGTCATCAGCGTACAGATGGTACTGGAAGCCATAGGATTTTATGAGCTGTCCCAGGCTAAGGGTATAGATTGAGAAGAGTAGGAGTCCTAGGACAGAGCCTTGAGGGACCCCAACAGAGAGGGGGCAGGGTGAGGAGGTAGTGTGTGAGTGGGAGACACTAAATGTGTGGTTAGAAAGGTATGAGGAGATCCAAGATAGGGCAAGGTCTTTGATGCCAAAGGAATAGAGGATCTGTAGTAGGAGGCAGTGGTCAACTGTTTTGAAAGCAGAGGGCAGGTCAAGAAGAAGGAGTACAGAGAATTGTCTGTTAGCTTTGGCTGTAAGTAAGTCATTGGTGATTATGGTAAGGGCAGTTCCGGTGGAATGGTGGGGTTTCTTATTAGAACTGCTTCACCTCATATTAAACAGTGCAGGTTTTCTTGCTGTCATGGCAATGGTTAATCATTTCAGTTCATCTTCTGGAACTCTTCATCCTGAATTGTCTCAGCTGCTCTGTGTTTACCACTCCCCTTTGGTATATATGCTCTCCACTGACACTTGGGAGTTACCAGTGATAGTTCTACTGTCTGGTTTGGTGGTGAAGGAGGAAGTTCAGTGTTTGGAGTTGCAAGTTGGAAAGTTTTTCTGAAGATTGCTGCATAAAGTTGATTTACATGTTTATCCTTATCATCTCACATTTGGTTTCCATCTTCCTATACCTCCTCTGTTTCCCACTCTAGTGTTTTGTGAGTGCATTTGTATGATTGTAGTTTTATTTTATCCCTGTCTGTTAACCCTGTCTGTCTGGTTAGTGTTTTTCCTATACAGTTCAGCTCTTTGCCTTACTGTATGTATCTTTGTAATGTGTGATGTTATTGGACTGATATTACAGAAGAGATTTGATTGTTATTCAGCAAAACTCATCATGAGAATAAGAGTTATTGAGTTATCGATGGTTTTTCACACTGCTCACCAATTTACTGAATTATCTCAATTATCTCAACACTAGTAATCAATGAGAAACTGATTACACGTTTTATTCTGCTGCATCTGTAAAAATCAGAGGTTTAGTATTATTATTTTTTACTATTTTCTTTTACTTTCTTGGATATAAATGCATTTTGAAATCCATGAATTTGAATATTTCTTGGGCAGATTGTTTACCTCCTTGTAGGCTTGTAAATAGTAATCCTGGAAGCAAATGTTTGAATAGCACGGCCTGAAATTTCTTTATCGCTAAAAAGTTCAGTCTGTGTTCACACGGTGCATTCATGATTAGAGATTAGCGAACCCAAACTTTAAAGTTCGGGGTTCTTATTGGACATTCAGTTTCCGGTGCTAAACTCCGTACATGGACTTTTGGGGAGAGAGAGACTTTTGCCGCCCTGAGACCATATTACAGCAACAAAGTTCGTGTCCACATTTACTTCAATAGGGTTTGAGTTCTGGTTAAAGTTCGCGTAGAGTTCTGGTGCACTAGCCAAACTTTGGACTAAAGTTCGGTTGAACCCGACAAACCTAAACTTCCACAAGTCCGCTCATAGCTATTCATTATGTTTTCTTTACCATGATCTTCAAAAGCACAATAAAATTCCAGCATTCACACAATTTTGGGGGGAAATTGCAGCAAATAAAGCATCACAAACACATTGTGTGAACACGGACTTAGTATTTTGCAAATTACAATCTTATTCGTAAACCTGATGATTTATTAGCTATCTCAAACGAAACCCCAGCGGAAGTGAATAAAAAAAACACATTTATCGATTAGCTGTTAAAGTGTAGGATATTTTATAAAAAAAAACTAATTACAAAAGAGGTTAAGATGTAAAAATAGATATTTATAAATGATATTTTAGGCATTGGATCACCTCTTTAACCTCTGACTCTCTTACGGTCTAGGCTCTAATAACCCAGCGTTGCCTTATATGTAATTATACAGGTGATCACAGTGAGAGGAGAGAGAACTGTGCTGCTGTTATTTCACTGCTGCACAGTTCTATCTCTCATCACGGTGAGTAATTCAGAAGCACTTCACCAGAGATAACTTGGTGACAGGGGTCTGTGGCATCTCCTAAGAACCACTGCGACGCCTATAGCTATGAGACTATGACATAAAAAAAATATTAAAACAAAATGGTAAACATTGAGGAAAGGCTATTTCGATCTGGTAAGGAGCTTGCATTATCAGAAACCTGTCTTGTACAGAAAAAAGCAAACCTCTTTTTGGAGGTTGTATGCTCTCAGTCTTTCTCCAATTGTAGATGATGAGATAATGAATCCTGTTTTATCCAAATTTCTACAATCTAATTTGTATTGAAAAGTTTTACAATCTTTATTCAATCCTCAAGGTAGGACAAGAGTTGACTTCAATATGAAGCTAAAGGGGATCTTGGACTGCAGCAAGTTGGCTCATCTTGTGCTTATCTTTTCTCACTTTTTGGAAGGTAAGAATGGCATCATTGTCCAGGTCATAAAAAGTAACAATTATTATAAAATAACAATCAGTTCAAGCAAGACTTGGAGCTAGGTGGGATGCATTATTTCCATAAGCAATTCATCGGTAGCTTCAAGTTAATAAATAAACTATGGCTATTGCAACTCTTCCATTTTTTTACTTTATGGATACAAGTCCTTGAATCTCTACTCTAACCTTGGCATCCTCATGCATCACTCATTCCCTCCATTGCCTATCCAGTTCAGAAAGTTACTATCTCAGTTTGGCACAAAAACTCTACCTCCATTCGGAGTTGCCAACCGTCCAGAAATTATTATACTGTTGTTAGACACATTATACTGTTCGTAAAAAAAAAATAAGGTGTCCATGATTTTTTTGAAGCTGGACAATAATTTTTATTGTAATTGTCATCATTTTACAGTTTACAGTGAATGTAGCTGATGGGTTCATATCAAAATTATGAGCCGTAGACATGGATCACTTGGAATCTTAAAGAAGTTGTCCACTACTTGGACAACCCTCTCTCATACCCAGTGCTTGGCCCCGATAAAATTAAAAAGTCTATACTCACCTCCCATGTAGGCGCCGTTTCAGCGGTATCGGTACTCGCCTTCCCAGGGCTCTCGTGCAATTGTTATATCATGTGAGCCTGGCACCCAATCAGTGCTGGTGTCACTGTCTCCTCCTTTATACGAATTGAATATGAAGAGGAAGTCAGGCCTGTGGCTGCTCTTTCACCTCCCCTTGATGTTCGATACGTTTGAAGACGGAGATAGTGATGCCAGCACTTATTGGACGCAAGGCTCATATGTCACAACAACCACACGAGAGCCCCGGGACCGCGAGTGCCGACATTGCTGGAACAGTGCCAGCACTGGGGATGAATATAAGCTTTATTATTTTATCGGGGCCAAACACTTAGATCAAGAATTGGTTGTCCTAGTTGTGGACAACCCCTTTAATGATTTATTATGGTTTATTATACTGGAATTTTCCTCTTCATCTAATTCTTCATCATCATTATCCTCATCCTTTTTCTTTCTTCTCCTTATCCTTCTTCATCATTTTCTTTTTCATCTACTTCTTCATTATCATCTCTTTTCCCTCCTTCTACCCCTCTCTTTCCTTACCGCCACCGCTCTCAGAATCTCCAGGCATCTTCCGCCCATGACTAGGCATGGGATGTCCCTGCGCATGCGCGCCATAAGGTCACAATGTTGTCATTGAATGATGGGCATGAGTAGGGAAGTCCCGGGCCTTGATGTCCCTGGCCTGTAGTGCCCAACATAATGTCGTGGCTCACGTCATGATGTCGAGCACATGAGAGGAGCCGAGGTCTTCATGGGTGAGAGTGAGCAGCAAAAGTGACTGGAGAGATGAGCGATGAGACGAGTTTTATTATTTTTCTTTTTACCTTTTAACCAGTCGTCTGCTATTTTGCTGAATTCACACTGAGTCAATAAAAAAAAAAAACTGTATTCTGAAGAATAAAAATTTGGGAGAATTTCGGAGAATTTGTAAAATTTGAGTAGAATTCAATTCTATTCGAATACATTTTCCAACTCTAGAAACAGTATGTAATTATATTATATTTTTATGATTTGTATCTCTATCTGTTTCTTGTAGATATTACTTGTCAGGAGGCACCTGGATATTCTATTCAAGTTATGGATCATGTTAGTGTACAAGAAGGCAACTGTGCTGTTATTTCATGCAGATTTTTTATGACAACCAAAGATCTATAAAACCTTGCTTCGGATACTGGCTTATGGGTTCCAAAGACTCTGAAAGTTATGCCGTCACTAACAATGAGTACACAAAAGTTCAAAAATCCCATTTCCATTTATTAGGAAGCCTAAGGAATGGTGATTGCACATTATTAATAAATGAAACCAAGAAAGAAGATGAAGGCTCCTATTTCTTTAAATTCAATGGCAGAATTAGCCAAACCTACACTTATTCAAAGGAAGTGAAACTGGAAGTAAAACCTACTGGTAAGAAATATTAAGTCTAAATGTATGTGGTGTTCGAAATACAAGATTTCCTAGAGAGCATCTGAAGAAATTCTTCACCAATGGGCAATTCTAGAGCAGAGAACCCAGAACACTTCATATTAGCAGTATTTGAGGGCAATTATAACTTTATAAAGATTCTATGAATCCAAGGATTTGTTATAATTTCAGTATTTTAGATTTTTTTTAATTCACTTCTATCTCAAAGAAGTTCTTTTGTCATGGAAAGAAATTTTAAAAGACCCTGTCATGATATTGTTTTCACTATCTCCAGATGACTCGTAAATTTATAGGGGGTGTTTGATCACTTCATAATGGCGATGTATCAAATATAAGGTTAGTGATGGTCTGACATTCGTCACCGTCATCAACTAGTTGTAATTTGCTCTTGAGGTCATCCGGTGTAAACACTTTGAATGGAGCTGCAGAACATGGCACCATTCAATGTGTAGTAGCTGCTGCGGGGTGCTACAGAACAGTTCCTATACTTTTGACATCTCTTATTACTACTCAAAAGAATAGAGAAAAAAAACTAAAGGAGCGCCCTGTGTAACACCAAGGCAATAGGTGAGGATGAGCTGTAGGGTTGGTCGCTCACCTGAACAGGTTGTGGGCAGCACAACTACGTAAAGAGTGATGTATAATCCATTTGTGGCTACTGCTCCGGACGCTATACTCAGATCAAATCGAGAGAGGACATGACAAGTAAAGGAGAGAGGAGTGCGGTGGATCCCTGGCACTGCCGCTGACAATGGTTAATCCAGGCGGTAAGTATAAAAAACTTCCAATTTATTTAAACGCATTTCGGAGTTGAACCTACTCCTTCCTTAGGCATTAAAGTAAATGAATCACCAAATCCCTTATGAGGGTAGGAGGTGACAAGTGTTTAAAACACATGTTATCACTTAATAACTCATCTAAATTAATTGTTCTTAAGGGAGGAGATGATTCCTTTTTTTAGCCAATGGAGCAAATAACATCTGATAGGTAGGGTGCCGGGCTTTGGACTGCTACCCATTTTGATGACCTATCTCATCTATATGGTGCGACTGGACAACTGCTTTAAAAAATATGAAAAATAAAATGAAAATAAAAAATTAATTCTTCTATCCAGTAGTGTAGATGTCGACTTGTGCCGGATTTGCTAACAAAAAAGATTTACTGCCAAATGGGGGAAATTCACAGGAAAATAATTGTGTGTAGATTTTGTGACTTTTCCTGTGATTTTCTAATCGAATAATAAAATGAATAAATATCTCACAAGCAATAAATAGATAAAGCAAAGAAGATCATCTATAGGATGGTATATTAAAATGTAAGAGTCCTGAGAGCTACAAAACACCTGTAAAGTTGATCCAACACAAACACATTCAGTACTATTGACAGGTGTAAGCACATGCCATGATCATCTTGTCTTCCTCAGATCAGACTCAATGATATTCACAGGAACTGTCTCCTCCAGTTCTGAAGCTTCACACCTCATTGTGCTAAGCATAAACATCTAAAGGGTTCTGATCTATTTGCAGTGGAAGATAATATAATCTTTGGCAGGGTCTGGCTGTCAAATTTTGGACTGGGGGGCAAAGCAGTGGCCCTCGAGTTGTTTTAGCCCATATTTAGCCTGCTTATCTCTGGCCTCTGCATTAAAGCAGCAGAGGTAGAAGGCTTTAAAAATAACAGTGTCTGGAACATGGATATGGGAGCAGAACAGAGCTTGCTGCATAAATACAGCAACAGAACCAAGCTTACCGAATAGATATGGGAACAGAACTGAGCTTACTACAGAGAGACAGGAAAGGAGCCAAGCTTACTACATAGAAATGGGAACTGAACAAAGCTTAGGTACAGCAACAGAACCATGCTTAGTACATAGAGATGGGAACAGAACAGAGCTTACTAGACCAAGATGGCAACAGAACAGACCTTACTGCTTAGATACAGCAACAGAATAGAGCTTATTACATAGAGAAGGGAACAGAACTGAACTTACTATACAGAGATGGGAATATAATCAAGCTTTCTACATAGACACCGGAACAAAACCAAGCTTACTGCTGTGAGGCAGTGACAGAATGTGTACAGAGACCTATTAAACCCATTGAAGTGTATTGCAGTCACCGGCACACCTGTGGCTGCAATGCAGGAATGAAGGTGAGCATTGACCTGGTCAGGTTATCTGGCTAAGGCAGATTAGTAAAGCCCAGCAGGGCCTTCATTTCTTGGAAGAGTCTACAGGAAGGAAGTGGGGCGGCCTCCTCCCTCCAACCTGGGTTTTCCAGTGGCTCTTGCCACAGGTCCTTTAAAAACCCTGCATTAAGGATTAGTGTTGTTCAGTGTTGGGACCTGCTAGGTGCATAGTCAGGAGGCTCGGCGGGCCTGTCAGTAGCTGAACCCACGCCTGTGAAGGTTCTGCATCTGTCAGGCCCTAA
This sequence comes from Phyllobates terribilis, assembly GCF_046119375.1. NCBI lineage: Eukaryota > Metazoa > Chordata > Amphibia > Anura > Dendrobatidae > Phyllobates > Phyllobates terribilis. The sequence continues at coordinate 37,755,032 of NW_027362772.1, read as the reverse complement.
GCGGCCCGGCGCGGCTGTTGCCCACGGCAACCATTTTTTTATGGACTTATGTTAACCCAGCTGCGAACCGGAGGACTTTCTGTTTACCTGTAAGTTGCTGAATAAAAGCTGTTTATGTTGGACTTGCTTGGGTCACTGCCTCAGTTAATGCACAGTGTGAACACTGCCGCCTTATAGCTTGGTGGAGAATGCGGGCATTGTGACTGAGGCATACCCCACCGGCAGCTCCATGACCACAATCTGGCCTGCCACCTTTCAGCCCCACCCCATGGACAAAATGGAGGAGCTGTTAAAGCAGATGGTACTCACCCAGCAGCAGCTGCAGTCTCAGCGGCAACAGCAGGAGCATCACCAGAGTCTCCAATGGCAACAGCAGGAGCAGCACCTGAGTCTCCAGCGGCAACAGCCGGAGCAGAAGCAGCAGCATAATCAGCAGCAGCAGCTACTGTACCCAGCAGCAGCTAAAAACAAATAAACTGTTGTGGCAACAGATTGCTGCCCTGTGAGAAATGACCACAACACCAATTCCGGAATGTCGAAAAGCCGGGGACAAGGTTCGCTCAGTGTTGTGGAAGATGGGACCGGAGGATGACTTGGAAGCCTTCCTGACCATCTGCGATCGCAGAGCAGAGTGGGAAAACCTACCAGCCAGCCAGTGGGCCGAAGTGATGGCTCCATTTTTGGTTGGCGATGCCCAGAAGGCCTACTTCAACCTCAGTCGGGAGGACGCCCAGGACTACCAGAGGCTCAAAGGTGAGATCCTTGCCCGGCTGGGGGTCAATACGTACATTTTGTTATGCATACCCACAAATGTACAGACATATTAAGGGTATTTTTATAATGGGGAAGATTGCAACACACTTGGTTCAACTTCCAACAGCTTGCCTCCAGTCCAGCTCCTCTCTGGTGGGAATGTGACCATGCAGAGTATGCTATGTGACATCTCTTTAGCAGACACAGCAGCACGCACTGAGTATATGCAGCCGTGTCTGCTAGCTGTGATATGGCCGGGCTGGCACTGTGCCTTTAACTTTGTTTGTGTACCAACCCAGCCATGTCACAGCTGGTATATGTAGCACCCCTGATGGTTCAGTTGCCAAAGAGGTACTGCACCTCACCCAGAGGTGTGGTGTCTCCTTCTTTCAGCTAAGGAGGAAGGGCTGCCGGGAACTCCAAACACGTGCATCCAACACTACACTACTCCAAGCCGGCAGGAGGGGCAACATGCAGAGAGCAGCTGCTGAGCCCTGACCCTGACTGGAGTGGGGGGGGAACCAAAGGTAGGGGGAACCAGTAGTGGGTGTGGGAGGAGGAAGTAGATAGAGGGAGGACTTTGGTAGGAGTATATATAGGGAAGCAATCTTAGGGTGGCAGGACAGTTAGGTCGTGTAGGGGAGAGCAGTTCAGAAGAACAGCTCGGGACAGTTCAGAAGAACAGTCTGGGAGCAGAGTCTCAGTAGGAGCTCTGCTCCACAAGGAGGTCCAAGTCTGGAGGCCCTGGAGGGGAGCAGGGAGTAGACTCCGTTCTAAGGAGTGATCCTAGGGGGTACGGCGAGTGCAGGAAGGCACCCGTACGCCCCCCACCTGTCATAAGACAGAGGGATCGTAAGCCGCATTCTAATCCCCAGGAGGGTCAAGCAGGTCCGGGATCCGACGCACAGGAGGAACTTCAGAACACCTGAACGGGATTGAGAGTGGGCAGCGCAGGGCAGGAGGGAGAAGAACCTAGTACGAAGACGGTCTAAATAGGAACACGTGAAAATGGGGTTCTGCCAGGTACCCCTGATCTACTGGAGGAACCACCGAACCCCTGCCTGGTGAACGCAGCGCGACGCGGGAGGCTGTAAACTGACAGTGCACCCTGAGGACCTAAAGAACTGTGAGTAAAGACATTGATGACTGCACCGCACCGCCTCCGTCCAATTATTTCATCTGCGCCAACATTCCCTCACTGCACTACAACTCCCAGCGCAACCACCTTTCACATTCTACACTGTCCTGGAGCTTGCTCTACCTGTGGAGAGCCACACCATCCCTGCTGCCACAACACCTGCTCCAGAGGACTGCTCCGCAGCGACGGCTCCCTCTAGCCGCAATCCACAAGTGGCGTCACGAAACATCCCCAAAAACCCCATATAACAGTATCTCCCTTTTTGCACTGACCGCCCTGGGTCACGGACCGGGCCAGCTACCGTGATATCCCCCAACAACCAGAGGCCCGGCTGCCGAGTACCCGCCGGCCCTGGGGGCGCTTCACATACATGACCGCACAGTATTGTGTGTGTGCGCCAGTGTCTGCTAGTGACGTCTTGGCTGAAGAAGAAACAGTCAGACAAGTGGCCCTGCACTTCTGCTGGGGGAGCGGCCAGGGGGGCATATGTCTCTCTACCCTTGGCCCAGCCCACCCCTGATCTTTGGAAGAGTTCTCATTTGTTGATATTGGTAAATAAAAGATATGAATATTTAAAAAACAAAACACTATAATCAAATGTCAATTCTTTGCTGATGCTATTGCAGATTGGTAGTTAATTTGCAGCAAAATCTGCAACATGATTTTTTTTTTTCAGCTTTTCACCTTTCTACGAATAATCCACAATGAAATTACTCAAATCTCATCCATTCAAAAATCTAATGGAAAATCTAGAGAAAATCTGATACATGTGAACATATTAGAACTATAGAGAACAGGAGTCATTTTTTACACTTTTATACACTGTTGTCTTCTTCCCTGCATATTCCATATTGCAATCATGCTCCTTCTTATCTTATTCATACATCAAGGTCCTTATTTATATCATTATGTCCATGTGGTCACTTGATATAATGAGTACTTAAAAAGGGACAGGCCATTTATTACATTTCACATCCATTGTATAGTGCATAAAAAATTAAGAATATTAGCAATTTACTGTTAAAAAAATAAACCATTGAAGAGTTACAATATTTTTTTTATACAGGATGGCGCCACCTGGTGGTCAAAGTACATAACAGCATGCACGTCCACCCAATGAGCTGAATATAGAGTTACTGAGCATGTATGACCATCAGCGGTCAGCTCTGTTCTTAGATATTCACATTACTATACACTTTGACAACCAGCTGGCACCATATTCTGTAAGAAAATATAACTTTTCACTGGATAGTTTTTTAAAAGCATATAAAGTTCCAATACTATATTTTTTATGATCCATACTATGTATGTTATATGCAATGGTGAGAAAGGGACATTTATTTTGGGCAGCACTGAGCAAGGAACAATTCTGCTATATAAGTTTCAGGATGTCAATTATTGCGACTGTGAAAGTTGACTCTCAATAGTGGTTTAAGCTGAATGACATAATATTTAATTTTTTTATTAAAAAATATAGTTTTGTTCAGACTCTGAAAACATTTTTATAAGAAGAAAACTCAAAATTGTTCAATGGTGATTTCAGTGATTTTGATATATTATTATTATTACTAATAATAATAACAATAAAAAAGAATATTAATAATGATAACCATTTTTAAGACTTTTTTTGCTTCGCTATATAAAACATGTTAGCGTCACATAATAATAATAATAATAATGGCTATTATTATTATTATTATTATTATTATTATTATATGACAATCACTTAAATCATCAATGTTTTCTGTAAAAATATATATTATTAATAATAATAATTATTATTCTTGTTATTATTATTATTAATAATAATAAATATGTTCATATATAAAATAAACAAAACCATTTTTAGAAGACAGAAACTATGAATTGTTTGGTGATTTAAGCGATTGTGACATAATAATAACAGTAATAATAATAACAACAACAATAACAACAACAACAATAACAATAATAATAATCATTATTATTATGTACCGTAATATTAACATGTTTTATGAAAAAAAATAAATAAAAATTAAGTCTTACAATTATTATTAATAATATTAATTATCATTATTATTATTATTATTAATTATTATTAAACACTAACATGTTTTATAAACTGAAGCAAAAAAATGAATATTTTGTGAAGTACAAAATTAAAATATTATTCACTTTTATGTTTTCCAGCTTGTAGGTCTGTGTCATTGCGCGTCATAGTGTGGACGATTATCAGTAATGTTATAATCTGGATAATTGTTGCAGGACTGTATTATGTCATTAGGAGATTCACAAAGAAAAGGCAAACAGGTACATTTAAAAAAAAAACATTTTTAATTGGAAAATAAATGTTCTAGCTGTACTTTTTAGCATGATGGAAGAATTTTAGTGGTTTGGGACAGAGGCCATCGATTCATCAATGTCTTTAAAATACTTTAAAAAATAGCACATTTTTGAGCATTGCTGGGGGGAAGTCGGGGAGCTGGGGAAAGGGATGGGAAAGTAGTCAGACCCACCCAACAAATTCATCAAAAATAGGGACATACATTTTGCTAGAGATATTACTCTAGTCTCCAAATGGTGTAACATTTCTGATGAGGTGCACAGAGGCTCACACCACTGAGAAGATGTGCTGAATCCAATAAGTAGCGTGCACCTCTTAATTACTTAAGCGCTTCTTATTCCTGCATGCCCCTCATTAAGACTAAACATACAGTACAAAAAACAAATATTAATGAATTGGGGGCATAATGTTTCATACATTTTGTGTGTTGTTTGAGTAGTGTGGTTACTTCAATGCTACAATACACAACTAGCACATTACCATGCCACACTGGTCCAAATGGTTCTATGTACAATACATAAGTAATACATAAATCTAAAATAATAATAAGAAACTTCTGTTTCTTAAAGAAGCACTCCTCCTCCCATCAAAGCTTTTATCCCGCTAATACATTGCAATCATCATATTATACAGCAATGTGTACTTACAATTGCTCATTTTGCCTTTCTACTTAGGGTTGTAGATCTGCTCAGTCGGCTGCACATGGAGGTAGACATGGAACACTGTCTATTTAAATTATCTGCTGGTTTATTAAACGGCATAAACCAATGTAGAGTTCATAAAAATAAACAAAGCCCATCTTGCATAACGGCAAAACAAAATAAAATGTCCAGCATAGTCCTTGCACCAACCGGGGTCAGGAAACTCGGGATTAGCAAAAACACATTGTTCATATTAGCACAAAAAACACAAGCTCCTCTCTCTGGAGCTGGCCTCCAGATACTGAACCACCACCTGAATCCCGAGGCTGGCTATTTAAAGCCCAGACCATACCCTGGGGTGGAGATATGGTGAATTACCTCCCACTTGCACTATGGTCATTCACCTTTAAAACATGCCCTTTTTAAATTGCCGATTAACACTTTCTGCACCAACTATGCAGGAGAAGACTTCCACGTTTCACATCACTGAAACCATCAGCCTCAGTGAAACATATCTCCTCTCCAGCATTCTGCCAGTGACATTGTCATCCTAGTTAATTCTTCTCTTTTCTCTGTTCTACATAGAAACAGAAAGTCTTTTGTCCCTAGATCTATCATCCCCCACTTCAACTCCTAACCCAGCTGCACCATCCTCCCCCTACCAGGGACTTCCTCCTCCCAGCAGGGACTTTTGCAGTGACTCACGACTTGTGCAGAGAAAATTGACCTCCTGTTTCTACAGAGAGCTGAGAAGAATTCAGCTCTTCAGTTTTAATCATATGATGTCATAAACCTAATAGAAAAGAGATGAATTAAATGGGTAGAAAGACAAAATGAGCAATTGTAAGTGCACAGTGCTATATAATATGATGACTACAATATATTAAGAGGACAGAAAACTTTGATGGGAGGAGGAGTGCTTCTTTAAATAATTCATAAACATTTTTTTACCATTATTTTTTTAAAACTAAATACTTATACTGATTTTAGAAAATGGATCTCATAGCCATAATCTCCCAGCTGTCACATCCACAGAAACACCACCTGCTCATGAGGTAGAGTATACTACTGCTATTACTACCACTACTACTTCTACTTCTACTAGTACTCTTAATATTACTGCTACAACTAATACTACTAATTTACTGATAATACTAATAATTGAGCACTAACTTTACACTGCAGTGTAGAGATGAGCAGATCAGTTGAAATTAGAATTTACCTTTTCGTAAAATTTTTCCAGGAAATTCGATTCATGGAGAAGTTATTCTCTGTGAATTTAATTTTCATTATTATGCTCAAGACTCTCTCAACACCAAAGAGTAGTAAATTTAATGTGTAAAAAAAAAATTATATACTTATACTCACCCTCTGCTCACCTCTTCGACCCCTCGACTCCTTACTGTTGCCTAATCAGTCCTTTCCATGACTTCAGATCACAGCCGCTCAAGCTGAAATACCCGAGCTTCTCATACTTGGAAATTCAGTTTTGATAGGACCCTTGAGGGTTCTGCACATGTTCACATTAGGTCCCCACGTACATTGTGACCTCATGATCTTTTGTACGCTGGCACAGAACCCATTAGGATCCTCACTTAAGTCTTGGTGTTATGTTCTGCTACCAGAGCTAAGGAAAGAGAGGAGATCTGTCCCTACGATAGAACTCAGCTGAATCCCTACGATGTAACAGGGAACCTGATCCTGCGATCAAACCTGCTAAAGTCCTAAGCTAGTCTGTACGGAGACCTATAGATGTGGGGAAGGAATCCCTACAAGTACTAAGGACTGGGAGGAAAATGGGACACCTCCTAACAGAAATAGTAGCAGACAGACGAACAAACAAAATATATAGAACATAGAGGTCCGTAGACCAAGCAAACTAACAGAGTTAGATACAGAGCACAGGCTAGCTAGAAAATAGTTATACAATGAAGTCCAGCAAAGCCAGAAGGGCGGAGCAGGATTAAATAGGCCAACAAGGTCATGTGACCAGCAAAGGAAAAAACCTAAGAGCAAGGTTCTAACAGTACCCCCCCTTCTAAGAGGATCCTCCGGATCCCCTAGGACCAGGCTTATCAGGAAATCTCCTGTGAAACGCTCTGATAAGTCTGGACGCGGAAACATCATCTGACCTCACCCAAGAGTTATCCTCGGGTCCGAAACCTTTCCAGGCCACAAGATACTGCAAACTACCTCTATACCGTCTAGAGTTAAGGATGCGAGAAATTTCATATTCCCCGTCCTCCACCACCGGAGGAACAGAGGCAGAGGCGTCACCATCCGACACAACAGCTTTTTTTAACAGAGAGACATGAAATACCGGATTAATTCTCCAGGAGGTAGGAATCTCCAACCTAACAGCAGATTGGTTGACAACCTGAAGCACCTTAAAGGGCCCTACAAACTTGGGACCCAATTTCTTAGAAGGAATCCTCAACCGCAGATTCCTAGAGGACAACCAAACCATGTCACCAACAGCGAACAAAACCTCCTGTCGTTTCCTATCAAAGTAGTCTTTAGATTTTCTGTTGGCCTCCTGAAGATTACCACGCACATCCGTCCAAACTCTCTCCAAATCACCGGAAAAATTCTCCTCCTCAGGCACGGCAGATCCCAACTTGGAGAACGACCCAAACGACGGATGTCTCCCAGAACAACAAAAAAAAGGCGAACAACCAGCAGAAGAAGATGTATGATTGTTCAGAGCAAATTCAGCAAGTGGCAGAAACTCAGACCACCCCTCTTGATTGTCTGCCACAAAACAACGCAAGAACTGCTCAACATACTGTTTTTTCCTTTCTGTCTGGCCATTAGATTCAGAATGATATCCGGACGAGAACGACAAATGAACTCCCAACCTGTCACAAAAGGCACGCCAAAAATGAGCCACGAACTGAGGACCCCTATCAGAAACAATGTCAGTAGGAACGCCATGAAGTCTGACAATTTCCTTGACAAAGGCCTTAGCGAGAGTTTTAGCGCAGGGCAGTTTGACGAAGGGAACCAAGTGACACATCTTGCGAAAACGGTCCACGACCACCCAGATGACAGTAAAACCCTCAGAGGGGGGAAGGTCAGTTATAAAGTCCATAGCCAAATGTGTCCAAGGAGCACTGGGAACCTCCAAAGGACAAAGCAACCCCGCAGCAGGAGTATGTGAGGACTTAGATCTAGCACATATAGTACATTGACGCACCCACTTAATGACTTCCTTCTGCCATCCAGGCCACCAAAAACTGCGACCCAACAGTCTCTTGGTCTCAGAGATTCCGGGATGACCTGCCAACCGAGATTCGTGACACTCAACAAACAAATCTCTCCTAAAGGTCCCAGGCACAAACAACCTCCCATGAGGAGTGTTAGATGGGGCATTCTCCTGTGCTTTAAGAATCTCATCTTCCAAAACGGAGTCCAAAGCAGCTATCACAACACCTTCTTGTAAAATGTTCTCCTCTTTCTCAGCACCGACTATGGGAGAAAAACTGCGAGACAAGGCATCCGCCTTAACATTCTTAGTACCAGGGATGTACGTAACGGAGAAATTAAACCGCGAGAAAAACAGTGCCCACCTAGCCTGACGGGCATTCAGGCGCTTGGCAGCATCAAGATATATCAGATTTTTATGATCCGTAAGAACCTGAACGGGAAATTCCGCACCTTCCAAGAAGTGGCGCCAGTGTTCAAATGCGAGTTTAATAGCCAATAATTCCCGATTACCAATATCGTAATTCAGTTCAGTCTCCGAAAATTTTTTTGAAAAAAAGGCACAGGGATGTAATCCATCCCCGTTATCCTGAGACAATACTGCGCCAACCCCCACAGAGGAAGCATCAACCTCAACCAAAAACGGCTTAGTCACATCAGGCTGCATAAGGATGGGAGCAGAGGTGAACCTCTCCTTGAGATACACAAAAGCTTCAATGGCCTCAGAAGACCACTGAACCGCATCAGCACCTTTCCTGGTGAGATCGGTCAGAGGTTTGACAATACTAGAAATTTTTTTTATGAATTTTCTGTAATAATTGGCGAAACCTAAAAACCTCTGTATCGATTTCAAACCAATAGGCCTAGGCCATTCCTGTACAGCTTGAACTTTAACCGGGTCCATCTCAAAACCTTCGCTGGAGATAATGTAACCCAAAAAACTAATTCTCTGTACAGCGAACTCACATTTCTCCAGCTTAGCAAAAAGCGAATTGTCCATTAATAACTGTAATACCTCACGTACGCTCCGCCAATGAGACTCCAGATCCGGCGAATAAATCAAAATGTCATCCAAATACACAACCACATTTTTGCCGATCAAAGGTCTAAGGATGTCATTAATAAGATTCTGTAAAAATGCAGGAGCATTAGTAAGACCAAAAGGCATAACCAGATTCTCAAAATGACCCACAGGAGTGTTAAAAGCAGTCTTCCATTCGTCACCCTCCTTCATGCGCAACAGATTGTATGCCCCCTTAAGGTCAATTTTAGAGAAGCACTTGGCCCCCATTAACTGGTTAAACAGATCAGGAATCAATGGCAATGGGTAAGGATTGCGTACAGTAATTTTGTTAATCTCACGAAAATCCAGACAAGGACGTAAACCGCCGCCCTTTTTTTTACAAAAAAAAATCCAACCGCCACAGGAGACTTAGAGGGCCTAATGTGACCGGCGGCCAAACTTGTCTGTATGTATTCCTCCAAAGGCTTCCTCTCAGGAATAGTAAGGATAAATAAATGACTTTTAGGAAGAGTCGCTCCAGGGACAAATTCAATAGAACAATCATAGTCTCTATGGGGAGGCAAAACCTGCGATTCCTTCTCAGAAAAAACTCTCTAAAAATCCTGAATAGGAACAGGCAATTCTCCCCTATCCAAAGCTGCAATACGCCCGTTACAACACTTGTCATAACATTTATGGCTCCAGGATTTAATTTCACTGGTAGACCAATCCAGTACAGGATTGTGAAATTTTAACCAGGGCAATCCCAATATTACTGGAGAAGGCAAGTTATTCAAAACTACCAAATCCAATTTCTCATGGTGAACACCATTAATAGTGAGAGGAAATTCACAGACCTTGAGAGTAATATTCTTCAAAGGGGAACCATCCACAGAAACCACAGCAATGGGGGATGATAAAGGTTCGGGTTTTAAATTGAGTCTTTCCAAGAATCCCCCATCAATTACATTCAGAGTAGACCCACAATCAACAAACACCCGAAATTCCATTAATTTTTCCTGAGCAATCGTGGAAGCAGCTAAAAATACACCCTTGGAATTTAAACAGGCAATACGGGCATGACTGACCATTTTTTTTTCTTTCTTCATACGAAGCTCACAGCCTTTAATCAAATGACCAGATTTTCCGAAATAGAAACACAAGCCTTCAGAAAATCTACGGTCTTTTTCTTGAGAGCGAGGTGCCACCGATCCAATCTCCATCGGTTCACCACTGTTAGAACACACATTCTCATAACCAGAAACTGACATAGCAGAGGATTTGCTCTCATTAACCCTTGCACTGAGTCTCCTATCCACCCGTATAGCTAATTGCATAGCCTGTTGCAAATCTTCAGGTGTAGGATAAGCAATTAGCAGGTCTTTAACCCTTTCATTGAGCCCAGCAAGAAATAGACTTTTCAGAGCAGAATCGTTCCACCCTGTTTGAGTAGACCAACGACGGAAATGAGTACAATATTTTTCCACATTACCTGATCCCTGTTTCAAACATCTCAACTCATTCTCAGCTGATGCGACATGGTCAGGATCATTATATAATAGTCCCAAAGCAGAAAAAAAACTATCCACTGATCTGAAGCATGTATCACTAGGTTGCAAAGAAAAGGCCCACTCCTGAGGCTCTTTGCGCAAAAGTGACATTATGAACCCTATGCGCTGGGATTCATCCCCAGAGGACTTGGGTCTCAAACGAAAATACAATAAGCAAGCATTTTTAAATGAAAAAAATTCTCGGTGTTCACCAAAAAATAAATCCGGCAAACATACCTTAGGCTCCAAGAAATGTGCTCCAGGACAGTTACTCACGTGCTGACGGAGCTCGGCCACCTCCATAGAGAGTCCCTGCAGGCGATGAGCCAAATCCTGAACCGACACCATGATGGAACAGAAAAATCTTTCCTTAGAGAATTTGCAGGCTGGACTTACTGTTATGTTCTGCTACCAGAGCTAAGGAAAGAGAGGAGATCTGTCCCTACGATAGAACTCAGCTGAATCCCTACGATGTAACAGGGAACCTGATCCTGCGATCAGACCTGCTTAAGTCCTAAGCTAGTCTGTACGGAGACCTATAGATGTGGGGAAGGAATCCCTACAAGTACTAAGGACTGGGAGGAAAATGGGACACCTCCTAACAGAAATAGTAGCAGACAGACGAACAAACAAAATATATAGAACATAGAGGTCCGTAGACCAAGCAAACTAACAGTTAGATACAGAGCACAGGCTAGCTAGAAAGTAGTTATACAATGAAGTCCAGCAAAGCCAGAAGGGCGGAGCAGGATTAAATAGGCCAACAAGGTCATGTGACCAGCAAAGGAAAAAACCTAAGAGCAAGGTTCTAACACTTGGCCCAGCATGAAAACTCCTGTAATTTCAATGTGAGTGGAGTCTATCTGAAGATTTGGCAAGGACTGGACAGGTGGCATGGAGGGACTGGAAAGTGAATAAAAGGATTTTTCTATTTTTTAACATTTTGATGGTCTTTTACCATTCAAAAAAATGGCTGCCTGTGGCGAAAGCGCATTACAAAAAATTTGGATTTTGTCAAAAGAGTATTTTTCTAAAATTAAAGTAGAATTCAATTCCACTCGAATATATTCGCTCATCTCTATTGCACTAGTTTATTTTTTTCCTCTTTATTTTTTTTTATTAATATTTTTTTAAACTACGGAGCTGTATCATTTGTTTCTTCCCACTTGGACCAAAATTCTTTACTTATTTGGCTACATTTAACTTTGAAAATTTAATTCCAATATATCTTTTTAAGCATCTTAGATTTTCTTTAACTCAATTTTCCTAATTTTAATAATAAATTGAACTGACTGACTATCACTAATAATTTACTTTCTAAAGCGACGAACAGAAAAGACTAGCAATACGTATGAATTTATGAGATCACTGCAGTAAGCGACATCATGCTCCTAAATCCTGTGAAGAAATTTAGAAGAGTCAAGAACCAATATTGTTTTTGTATCTAGTAAAATTTTACATTTTTCTAAATCATTGCTTAAAGTGTCATCACTTAAGTTTTTATTTTATATAGATTTTGTGTTTTAATTTGTATTAATCTTATAATTTACAACTTTTTCACTTGTGTAAATACTTTTCATATTTTAAATGTTTTATTAGATTGTAAGCTTTGTATACATTTTATTATTTCATTTTTAGGTTATGTGTAAATTAAATTGAAATGTGTATATACAGTATATATATATATACATATATATATATATATATGTATATATATATATATATATATATATATATACATCTATATATATAGATATATATATATATATATATATAAATCTCTCCTGTTTGTTTTTTACATAAAAAGTGTAAAGATATGCCAAATTCAAAGTTTTTCACATTAAAATAAATAATTTTATCAATTCTGGAAAAGTTTAGTCTCTACATGAGGAATAAACAATTATATTTTTAGATACTTGGAACAAAAAGTTAGAGTGGTGATCCTAGGGCAGGGATGTCAAATTCACGCAGAGAGCTAAAATTAAAAACTTAGACAAAGTCACGGGCCAACCAGTAAACAATATAATGGGTCTCACATATTCCTCCATAAAAAATAATGGGCCCCATAGAGTCCTCCATACAGTATTATGGGCCCCACATAGTGTTCCATACAGGATAATGGCCCCACATAGTCCTCCATACAGTATAATGACCCCACATAGTCCTCCATACAGTATAATGGGCCCCACATAGTCCTCCATACAGAATAATGGGCCCCACATAGTCCTCCATACAGTATAATGGCCCTACATAGTTCTCCATACAGTATAATAGCCCCACAAAGTCCTCCATACAGTATAATGGGCCCCACATAGTCCTCCATACAGAATAATGGCCCCACATTGTCCTGCAAACAGAATAATGGGCCCACATAGTACTCCATACAGAATAAAGGCCCCACATAGTCCTCCATAAAGTATAATGGCCCCACATAGTCCTCCATACAGTATAATGGGCACTACATAGTCCTCCATACAGAATAATGAACCCCACATAGTCCTCCATATAGAATAATGACCCCACATAGTCCTTCATACAGAATATTCAACCCCACATAGTCCTCCATACAGTATAATCGCCCCATATAGTCCTCCATACAGTATAATGGCCCCACATAGTCCTCCATACAGTATAATAGCCCTACATAGTCCTCCATACAGTTTAATGACCCCACATAGTCCTCCATACAGAATAATGAACCCCACATTGTCCTGCATATAGAATAATGGGCACACATAGTCCTCCATACAGAATAATGGCCCCACATAGTCCTTCATACAAAATAATGAACCCCACATAGTTCTCCATACAGAATAATAGGCCCCACATAGTTCTCCATACAGAATATTGGGCCCCATATAGTCCTCCAAACAGAATAATGGGCCCCACATAGTCCTCCATACAGTATAATGGCCCCACATAGTCCTCCATACAGAATAATAACCCCACATAGTCCTCCATACAGTATAATGACCCCATATAGTCCTCCATACAGTATAATGGGCCCCACATAGTCCTCCATACAGAATAATGGGCGCCACATAGTCATCCATACAGTATAATGGCCCCAAATAGTCCTCCATACAGTATAATAGCCCCACATAGTCCTCCATACAGAATAATGGCCCCACATAGTCCTCCATACAGTATAATGGACACCATATAGTCCTCCATACAGAATAATGAACCCCACATTGTCCTGCAAACAGAATAATGGGCCCACATAGTCCTTCATACAGAATAATGGCCCCACATAGTTCTCCGTACAGTATAATGGCCCCATATAGTCTTCCATACAGTATAATGGGCCCCACATAGTCCTCCATACAGAATAATGAACCCCACATAGTCCTCCATACAGAATAATCGGCCCCACATAGTCATCCATACAATATAATGGCCCCAAATAGTTCTCCATACAGTATAATAGCCCCATATAGTGCTCCATACAGTATAATGGCTCCACATAGTCCTCCATACAGTATAATGGGCCCCACATAGTCCTCCATACAGAATAAAGAACCCCACATTGTCCTGCATACAGAATAATGGGCCCACATTGTCATCCATACAAAATAATGGCCCCACATAGTCCTCCATACAGTATAATTGCCCCACATAGTCCTCCATACAGTATAATGGACACCACATAGACCTCCATATAGATTAATGAACCCCACATTGTCCTGCATACAGAATAATGGGCACACATAGTCCTCCATACAGAATAATGGCCCCACATAGTCCTCCATACAGTATAATGGGCCTCACATAGTCCTCCATACAGAATAATGAACCCCACATAGTCCCCCATACAGAATAATGGCCCCACATAGTCCCTCATGCAGTATAATGAGCCCCACATAGTCCTCTCTACAGTATAATGCATCCCACATAGTCCTCCATACAGTATAATGGGCCCCACATAGTCCCCCATACAGAATAATAGCCCCACATAGTCCCTCATACAGTATAACGGGCGCCACATAGTCCTCTCTACAGTTTAATGGGCCTCACATAGCCCTCTATACAGTATAATGGGCCCCACATATTCCTCCATACAGTACAACGGGCCCCACATAGTCCTCCATACAGAATAATGGGCCTCACATAGCTCTCTATATAGTATAATGGGCCCCTCATAGCCGTCTATACAGTATAATGGGCCTCACATAGTCCTCCATACAGTATAACGGGCCCCACATAGTCCTTCATACAGTATAATGGCCCCACATAGCCCTCTATACAATATAAAGGGCCCCACATAGTCCTCCACACAGTATAATGGCCCCACATAGTCCTCCATACAGTATAATGGGCCCACATAGTCCTCTCTACAGTATAATGGGCCCACATAGTCCTTCATACAGTATAATGGCCCCACATAGTCCTCCATACAGTATAATGTGCCCACATAGTCCTTCATACAGTATAATGGCCCCATATAGACTTCCACACAGAATAGTGGCCCCACATAAGGGTGGTGGCTCTGGTTTTGCTGGCAAAATAAAACAACCCTGCAGACCACATTTGACCCATGGGCCAGAGTTTGACATGTATGTCCTAGGGTAAGCTTCATTGTTATGGATCCAATGGGAAAGTTTGGGTGCGGAAAGCTGGTATTTATCTTTATCACTTTCAGAAGTATTTTTATTTTCTTTCATGGTGATTTTTTTTGGATGAGTGTTTCCTTTTAAAAAAAAAAAAAGAAAAAACAACATCATTTCTTGAATGTAAATTATCAAAGGGAAAAAACAAAAATTTAGATCCTACATTACGACTAAATAGTAAACTTATATGCTTATTTAGAAAAAATAACACAGTCTGGTGCGGTCCCCTGGTGACTTTTCATGGCTCTGCTCTGTATACACATTGGACTTGTCAATCACCTAGAATGGAGGGGTGAGATGCTGGCTGGGAGCCTCGCTGGACTAGTCTAGTCTCTCCCTATAAGAGTAGGGTCACACAAATGTTTTCTCTCCATCTTAGAAAAACGGTCCGATTATTCTTATCAGATTCTGATCAGAGTTTGATCAGAGTGCTATCAATTTTTCTAGGACATGGAGAGAAAAAAAAAGTTTCTCCACCTTCTCCATGTCAGTCCATCAAAATTGGATGTCATCCAAGTGCGGTCCGATGTTTTTCGCGGACCCGTAGACATGAATTGCCAATTTTGATCTGAAACTAGGATCAAAATTGACATGTCTCAGATTTTTTTCTTGGGTCATTTGGTCCAAAGAAAAAACTGGACATTTGCAAACTCTCATAGAATATTATGGAAATAAGTGCTATCCGTTAAAACCACGGATCGTTCGTGTGCACAAGCCTTAATGCTGAGTTTACCACTACCCGATTTGGAATGGAAGGAGAAGTTCAGTGTTGGAGTGAGCAGTTGGAGTGTTTTTTCAGGAGTTTTCTGGGTGGAGTTGGTTTTTGTGTTTTACTCCCTATCCTCTGCCCGTTTGTTTTGTTTCTCTTATTCCTCCCCGGATTC
Source organism: Phyllobates terribilis (assembly GCF_046119375.1). Taxonomy (NCBI): domain Eukaryota; kingdom Metazoa; phylum Chordata; class Amphibia; order Anura; family Dendrobatidae; genus Phyllobates; species Phyllobates terribilis. The sequence continues at coordinate 37,738,926 of NW_027362772.1, read as the reverse complement.
CCACTTTATTGATTTGTGAGTGCATTTGTATGATTGTAGTTTTCTTTCATCCCTGTCCGTTTACCCCTGCTTGTTTGGTTTGTGTTATCCTATATACTTCGCTCTCATACTTCCCTGGGTGAGGCTGAAAACTTAAAAGAGTTAACATAGGAGCATAGTCCATTGTCCTTTGCAATTACGTGAAAGATTATCTTTAATCTGTAGGAACCCAGCAGCAGGTGTTCCAGCTCCCTACAGCACCATCACAGGTGAAATACAGCATTAAACAACACCAAGGGACAACAATATGGTGTTTACAAAATGAGTGGACATATTAGGTCCTACACCATGCAAAATCTTTGCATTGAATAACACAATATAGGAGGGTCTTAAATAAGATGACTCATCTCCTGACTAAGTATTGTATAACTGTATATTCTAAACAGGACAATACTTTCAGAAAGCACCTCCACCTCTCTAAAGCGTGCAAATCTGTGAAGCAGAATATTTTAGATTTGACACTGAAATGAACATTAAGATTTAAATGAGACATTTCACAACATTCAAGATTAGTTTTGAGCGATACCTTCCGATATCGGGAAATATCGGATCGGATTGGATCGGACCGATACCCAAAAAGTATTGGATATCGCCGATTCCGATACCGGAAACCAATGCAAGTCAATGGGACAGAAATATCGGAATAAAAATAAACCCTTTCTTTCCTTGTAGGTTAATTCTACATGAAGGAAAACAACTAAGAATAATGTAGAATGTATTGGGGGAGATGGGGGAGGCAATAAAGGCATAGAGGTTTAGCCCAATCAAATGGAATAGCAGGAATTAATATTTTTTTAAGAAGTTCTGAGTTACGGAAATATTGACTATGTTAAGTTTTTTTATATTTTGTCAGATATTTATGTGTCACTACTTCCATGCTCTTCACCTTCTTTTTTACTTCTCCCACACTTTCTCCTTCATCGTCCTCAGCATCAGCATCTTTTTCATTAACTTCTTCTTCACCTTCTTCATCTTCTTCTTCTTCACCTTCTTCGTATTATTCTTTTTTTTTACATACTTCATATTCTTCTTATTCAACTATTATTCTTCTTCATATTCTACTTCTTCATCTTCGTCATATTCTTCTTCTTCAACATATTCTTATTTGTGACAGTCATTCCTGTAGTTGTTATCTATAAAAGTTTGAACATTACACTTTTCGTTCTGCCTGTCACAAAAGATTTACAGCAGGTCTTTTCCAGGGGCACCACGAGGAGGAACGGACTCACCCCCATACACTGCTTAGTCATCTTCTGCTTATAATTTAGATAATATCTTTTGCTCTGATTTTTAGTCTTATGCTTAATGTTCTTCCGCTTTTTGTTCTGCAGCTTCTTGTACTTCTGCTTCTTTGTTTTCTGTCTCTTGTTCTTCTGTATCTTGGTGGTTGTCTTCTTGTTCTTTGTCCTCTTGGTCATCTTCTTCAGGGTCATCTTCTTGGTCTTCTTCGGGGTGGTCTTCAGGGTCATCATCTTCAGGGTCGTCATCTTCGGGGTCCTCATCTTCTTCGGGGTGGTCTTCAGGGTCCTCGTCTTCAGGGTCCTCATCTTCGGGGTCCTCGTCTTCTTCGGGTTGGTCTTCAGGGTCGTCATCTTCAGGGTCGTCATCTTCGGGGTCCTCGTCTTCTTCGGGGTGGTCTTCAGGGTCGTTGTCTTCGGGGACCTCGTCTTCTTCGGGGTGGTATTGAGGGTCCTCGTCTTCAGGGTCCTCATCTTTGGGGTTCTCGTCTTCTTCGGGGTGGTCTTCAGGGTCGTCGTCTTCAGGGTCGTCATCTTCGGGGTCCTCGTCTTCTTTGGGGTGGTCTTCAGGGTCCTCATCTTCAGGGTCCTCATCTTCAGGGTCCTTGTCTTCTTCGGGGTTGTCTTCAGGGTCCTCGTCTTCAGGGTCCTTGTCAGGGAGATCCAGTGTGATTACCAAGAACCATTTCAAAAAGCTTGAACTTGGAAATGTAGCAGAAGGTACACGAAGACTGAGGAACTGCCGAGAACCAGCTGATGGGACTGAAACCCGGATGGGTAGCAGAAGGTACAAGAGCCAATGGAACTACCGAGGACCAGCTGACGGTACTGGAACTAGGTTACTAAGCAGGAGGTACCTGTGCCAGAAAGCACTACCAAGTACCAGCAGACCTTGGTGGAACTTGGATACCAAGAAGGAGGCACCTAAGCCAAAGGCACTGCCGAGAACCAGCTGACGGTACTGGAACTCGGATGGGTAGCAGAAGGTACAAGAGCAAATGGAACTACCGAGGACCAACTGACGGTACTGGAACCCGGATGGGTAGCAGAAGGTACAAGAGCCAATGGAACTACCGAGGACCAGCTGACGGCACTGGAACTCGGTTACTAAGCAGGAGGTACCTGTGCCAGGAAGCACTACCAAGGACCAGCAGACCTTGGTGGAACTTGAATACCGAGAAGGAGGCACCTAAGCCAAAGGCACTGCCGAGAACCAGCTGACGGTACTGGAACTCGGATGGGTAGCAGAAGTTACCCTTGAAAAAAAAAGCGAGCCGGCCGCAATTACCGAAACCCACAGTCCTACAGGGGGTGCTTGTCTTATTGGCACTATGGAACCAGCCTTCGTTGCCAGATCCCGCAGCCCACATAGGAGTCACCTAAACTGCAGGCACCATAGAGTCGGCTAACCCGACCGCAACACGACAGGACAACGCATTGGAGGCAAAGTGACGTTGACACTACCCGGAATCAGCTGGCGTGCTGGAACCAGGCTGGACAGGAGGGAGTACCCATGGGCAGGAGGGAGTACCCATGCCAAAGACACTGCCGAGAACCAGCTAAAGGTATTGGAACCCCGATGGGTAGCAGAAGGTACAAGAGCCAATGGAACTGCCGAGGACCAGCTGACGGTACTGCAACCCGGATGGGTAGCAGAAGGTACAAGAGCCAATGGATCTACCGAGGACCAGCTGACGGTACTGGAACTCGATTACTAAGCAGGAGGTACCTGTGCCAGAAAGCACTACCAAGGACCAGCAGACGTTGGTGGAACTTGGATGCCGAGAAGGAGGCACCTAAGCCAAAGGCACTGCCGAGAACCAGCTGACGGTACTGGAACCCAGATGGGTAGCAGAAGGTACAAGAGCCAATGGAACTATCGAGGACCAGCTGACAGTACTGGAACTCAGTAACTAAGCAGGAGGTACCTGTGCCAGAAAGCACTACCAAGGACCAGCAGACGTTGGTGGAACTTGGATACCAAGAAGGAGGCACGTAAGCCAAAGGCACTGCCGAGAACCAGCTGACGGTACTGGAACCCGGATGGGCAGCAGAAGGTAAAAGAGCCAATGGAACTACCGAGGACCAGCTGACGGTACTGGAACTTGGTTACTAAGCAGGAGGAACCTGTGCCAGAAAGCACTACCAAGGACCAGCAGACCTAGGTGGAACTTGGATACCAAGAAGGAGGCAGATAAGCCAAAGGCACTGCCGAGAACCAGCTGACGGTACTGGAACCCGGATGGGTAGCACAAGGTACAAGAGAAAATGGAACTACCGAGGACCAGCTGACGGTACTGGAACCCGGATGGGTAGCAAAAGGTACAAGAGCCAATGGAACTACCGAGGACCAGCTGACAGTACTGGATCTCGGTTACTAAGCAGGAGGTACCTGGGCCAGAAAGCACTACCAAAGGACCAGCAGACCTTGGTGGATCTTGGATATCAAGAAGGAGGCACCTAAGCCAAAGGCACTGCTGAGAACCAGCTGACGGTACTGGAACCCGGATGGGTAGCAGAAGGTACAAGAGCAAATGGAACTACCGAGGACCAGCTGATGGTATTGGAACCCGGATGGGTAGCAGAAGGGACAAGAGCCAATGGAACTACCGAGGACCAGCTGACAGTACTGGAAATCAGTTACTAAGCAGGAGGTACCTGGGCCAGAAAGCACTACTAAGGACCAGCAGACGTTGGTGGAACTTGGATATCAAGAAGGAGGCACCTAAGCCAAAGGCACTGCCGAGAACCAGCTGACGGTACTGGAACCCGGATGGTTAGCAGAAGGTACCCATGAAAAAAAAAGTTGCAAGGCCGTCAGCTGGCCACAGTTACCGAAACCCACAGTCCTACAGGGGGTGCTTGTCTTATTGGCACTATGGAACCAGCCTTCATTGCCAGGTCCCGCAGCCCACATAGGAGTCACCTAAACTGCAGGCACCATAGAGTCGGCTAACCTGACCGCAACACGACAGGACAACGCATTGGAGGCAAAGTGACGTTGACACTACTCGGAAACAGCTGGCATGCTGGAAGCATGCTGGACAGGAGGGAGTACCCATGCCAAAGGTACTGCTGGGAAACAGCTGGCAGTGCTGGAACCCAGGGTAAATACTAAAATCATAGTGGAGCCAGAGACCTAATTGGAGCAAGTTTAAAATCAATAGTAGTGTGAATGTGGACAGAGCAGGAGAAATTGCCGCACACACAGCAGGGGTACAGCTGACGTTACTGAACCCCAATAACAGGGCAGCAAATGTTGACTGTGCAGACGGCACTTCTGAGCGCCAACTGGCGGTATTGGAGCTCAGTGATAATAGTGAAAACAGAGGAGCCAGAGGTGTAATTGGAGCAACGTTAAAATCTGTAGTAGTGTGAATGTGGACAGAACAGGAGAATTTGCCGTACACACAGCAGGGGAACAGCTGTCGTTACTGAACCCCAATAACACGGCAGCAAGTTTTGACTGTGCAGACAGCACTTCTGAGTGCCAACTGGTGGTGTTGGAGCCCAGGGTAAATACTATAAACAGAGGAGCCAGAGGTGTAATTGGAGCAAGTTTTAAATTTGTAGTACAGTGGATGTGGACAGAGCAGGAGAATTTGCCGGACACACAGCTGGGGATCAGCTGACGTTATTGAACCCCAATAACACTGGAGCAAGCGTTGACTGTGCAGACGGCACTTCTGAGCAGCAACTGGCGGTATTGGAGCTCAGGGATTACAGTTCATCTGGTAGAAACATGAACGCAACAGGAGACCTGGATACTGTTGCCAACCAATTATTTATTCTGAAAGAGGACTGGCGAATTCATGCGAGATCCAGGCCTTGTTCATTTTCAGAAAAGTAAGCCGGTCAACGTTATCGGAGGATAGGCGCATGCGACGGTCTGTTAGTACACCACCTGCGGCACTAAAGACGCGTTCCGATAATACACTAGCAGCAGGGCAAGCCAGCACCTCCAATGCATACTGGCTAAGCTCTGGCCATGTATCCAGCTTAGAGACCCAAAACTTGAAGGGGGAAGAGCCGTCTGGGAGTACATTGAGAGGGCAAGACATGTAGTCTGTCACCATCTGACGGAAACGTTGCCTCCTGCTGACTGGAGCCGTCTGTGATGGTGTAGACATTTGTGGCGGCGGGGACACAAAACTTTGCCACATTTGGGCCATACTGGTCTTGCCTTGTGCTCAGGCGCTGCTTCTGCTCCCTCTTTATGCAGAGCTTCCTCCACTGCCTCGACGCACTGAGCTGCTTTGTAAAGCACTAGCAGCACTGCTCTCGGTTGGAATGGAGAACATGAAGGAATGCACCAGTGCGTCTTGGTACTCCCGCATTTTACGCTCCCGGTTCAACGGTGTTATGAGGCTTTGTAAGTTGTCCCAGTAGCGAGGATCTAGGAGGGTGGACACCCAATAATCAGCCATGTTGAGAATGTGGGTGATGCGGCGGTTGTTTCTCAGGCACTGCAGCATGAAATCAACCATGTGCTGCAGACTGCCAACTGGCCAAGAAACGCTGTCCCCTGCTTGAGGCGTGATTTCTGCCTGCTCTGCATCACCCCACCCTCGCTCAAGATACTGACTACTAGAGCATTGTGTACCTCCCTCCTCTGGACAGATGTCTTCCTCCTCCATTGACTCCTCCTCATCCTCCTCACAAAGTGTCCCCTGCCTAGGCCTTTGTGAGGAACCACATTGCGCAGACTATACAGAAGCAGATGGCATTTGTGACTCCTCATCCTCCACCTCTTCCAAAACCTCCTCCCTTAGTGCTTGCAGTGTTTTTTTAAGCAGGAAGATAAGGGGGATAGTCATGCTGACTAGTGCATGATCTGCACTCGCCATCCGCGTGCAATAATCGAACGCACGCAAAACGTGGCAAATGTCCTTCATAGAGGCCCACTCAGTGCTGGTGAAGTGTGAACGGCGCACACTGCGACTTGTTTGTGCGTGCTGCAGCTGGTACTCCATTACTGCTGCCTGCTGCTCACACAACCTCTCCAACATATGTAATGTTGAATTCCACCTGGTGGGTAGGTCACATATGATGCGATGTTCCGGAAGACGTAATCGGCGCTGCAGAGCTGCAATGCGCGATCTTGCGTTGCTGGAACCCCGCAAGTAAGCGCACTCTATGTGGACCTTGTGAAGCAGTGCATCAAGATCCGGATAGTCCCTCAAAAAGCTCTGCATGACAAAGTTGAGCCCATGTGCAGACATGGGATGTGAGTGAGGTTGCCTAGGCCCAGAGCTGCCACCAGATTTTGGCCATTGTCACACACTACCATGCCTGGCTGGAGATTCGCTGGCACAAAACCACACGTCGCTCTGCTGCTTGATGGCATTCCAGAGCTCCTGCGCTGTGTGGCTTTGATTACCCAAAGAAATTAATTTTAATGCGGCCTGTTGACGTTTGGCCATGGCTGTGCTCATATCGCTCATCATAACAGGTAACCGTTCACGGGTCGATGTGGAGGTAGACCGTGATGGCTCCTGCAGCGCCGATTAAGAGGAACAGGAGTATGAGGAGGAGTCAATGTGTACAGACTGGATTCCTGCAAACCTTGGAGTTGGCAGAACACGTACAGCGCCACTCTCAAGATCTGTACCCGGCTCCACAACATTTACCCAATGGGCAGTGAGGGAAAGGTATTGTCCCTCTCCATGCTTACTGGTCCACGCATCGGTGGTCAGGTGGACCTTGCTACTGACGGCGTTTTGTAGCGCATGTTTAATTTTTCCCTCCACATGCTATTGCAGGGTAGGGATGGCTTGCCTGCTGAAATAAAAGCGGCTGGGCACGTTGTATTGTGGGACGGCCAATGCCATAAAGTTACGGAAGGTGTCAGTCTCCACCAGCCTGAATGATAGCATTTCAAGGGCCAGTAGTTTTGCAATGCCAGCGTTCAGAGCCTGTGCTTGGGGGTGGTTTGCCGAGTATGGGCGCCTTTTCTCCCATGCCTGTGCTAACGATGGCTGTAGACTGGCCTGGGAGTGTGAGGATGACAGGGAAAGTGGTGCTGTGGGTGGAATTACACTGTGTCTCTGTAAAGCAGTGCCAGAGGTTCTTCCATGGCGATCCTGTGAGGAAGCCGAACCAGCTGTGTGTGAGCTGGAGGAAGAGGCTACAACACGAGCTGAAGAGATGGTAGGTGGCACTGTAGGTTGGCCTAGGTCTTCAGTGTGTTTTTGTAACTCCACCACGTGCTTGGTCCGCACATGTTTCCACATATTTGTGGTATTGAGGTTGCTGACACTTTTCCCTCTTTTCACCTTCTGATTACACAGCTTGCATTTGACAAAGCAAATCTCATCTGCAACTGTGTCAACAAAGGACCAGGCACTGCAAGTCTTGGGAGCGCCCGCTTTGGATTTTGGAAGAGACATGCTCCTAATGGGTGCTTAAGTGGTGGCTACAGGCAACCAAGTCTGCCCCCTCCCTCTCCCTCCTTTTTGGGCCATTCGGGGAATCTCTTCCGCAGAGCTGCTCCCACCACCTTCCTGTCCCTCACGCCATGATGGGTCAAGGACCTCATCATCTACACCACCCTCTTCAAACAACTGCTTCTCCTGGGTAGTCTCAACAGCACAGTATGCACCAGAAGTGGCACCTGAGTCTCATCATCAGATGCGTACTGAGGTGTGCTACTGACCATAGGCACTGGCCCACCCGCCTCTTCAGATTCAGAGAGACAAAACTGTTGCGCATCACTGCATACTACCTCTTCTTCAAATTCTCTAATTCTGCTTGGCTGGCCCCCTCTTTCCAAGCCAAGAGATTCAGAGAACAGAAGTAGAGATGGCTCCTGTCCAGGGCTCTCTGACTGCCTGGACAATTGGGCAGGTAGTGAAGAGACAAATGGGTGCTCTTCAGTGCTCAGGACCTGAGAGGATCTGGATCTAATTGAAGTCGATGCGTTAGCTGCCATCCATCCGATAATGACTTCAATTTGGTCCTCCCGCAGCAGTGGGATACGGCTAGCTCCTACAAAGCTGCGCATAAAGGACTGTTCCCTGGTAAAACTGGGGGATGCTGAGTCACTGGTGCCCGCAGCAGGCACAGAATCCCCATGTCCTCTCCCTGCAGGCACAGAATCTTCATGTCCTCTCCCTGCAGAAACTCCACACCCATGCCCACGACCATGAACACATGCCATACTCCCTGCCTTCTTCATCTTGGTAGACTGCTAAAGATGCACAGAAAAGTAGTAAGGGCTTAGTGTGCTTATTCCTGAACAGCTGCTAACAGGTATAAGAAACACTAATTTTCTAAAGTGTGCACTAGACTTTAATATGAGCTAATGTGGCCTACACAACTGTAAAGTGGAATGTTTGGTGAACCTTATTTAGGGTTTTTTTATCACAAAAAGACACTGTATGTGCCAAAAGATGCAATACCGATAGTATCACAAACTTTTTGTAGCTATTACAATGCAGGAAGGTAACCTACAATGCAATAGATGAGGCTTCAAAAAATAGGCTAATACTAATCTGGCTGGGGCTGCAGGGCACAATGCTGCAGAAAGGCTCCTCTATCTACTCCTATATAGTGTGTTTGGAACCAATGTAGCTGAATACGGATGGAACCACCACACTAATAGAAGAAATCAGGAAAAATGATCAATTAGCAAAAAAGGACAATGTATGAGGCAGTGACGCACGCTGAGCGCACTACAACCAGACGTGGCTGAAGCACACACTACAGCGTGAGCTGCACTCACACACAGAGACCTTGCAGAAAGGCGAGAACAGTGCAGATGCAGAGCACTGTGCACTAGCGCTGCAAGACCAAAAAAATTCTCTATCTACTCCTATATAGTGTGCTTGGAACCAATTTAGCTGAATACGGATGGAACCACCACACTAATAGGAGATATCAGGAAAAATTATGAATTGGCAAAAAAGGACAATGTATGAGGCAGTGACACACTCTGAGTGCACTACAACCAGACGTGGTTGAAGCACACACTACAGCGTGAGCTGCACTCACACACCAGACCTTGCAGACAGCGGTGAACAGTACAGAAAACTGTCCACTAGCACTGCAAGGCACAGCAATTTATAAAGTAGCTTGGGTAAAGCAGAATAGAGCAAATAGGTAGCTAAAACTGTCCCTCAGAACAACAGCGTCCTATCCCTAACTGAATTCACAGCAGAGTGAGCTCAAAATGGCGGCGGCGGCTTTTATAGTGCATCATGACATAATTTCAGCAGCCAATCACTGCCATGCCATTAGTTAACATGCCTACATGCCTAACAGGATGTGCCCACACTTCTTAGGATCCTCATTGGCTGAATAAAATGAAACTGGCTCATTGCATTATGGGAACTTCCGATTCCGGTATACGATATTCTAAAAGTATCGGAATTAAGTATCGGAATTCCGATACCGCGAATATCGGCCGATACCCGCTATTTCAGTATCGGAATGCTCAACACTATTCAAGATAGCTTCCTTGCTTGTTGCAAGCATCTGTTGTGAAATTCAGATGGACTGCTTATACTAATATGAAATATGAGCATAGAAGCGATGTGGCAACACTCTTCTCTGAGTACAAAATAGGGAAACAATAGAAACGAGAAGTAGGTGAGAATAATGTGATGTTCTCCAGTGCCAGACTGAAGAACGCAACGAAAGGAGAAGGGAGTTGGTGAGCATTATGCAGTATGATAAGAGACATATATTCATGTATTTCTTTATTTATGGTTAATATGTGTCATCTATAAAACCGGTGTCTACTTACAGTAAGTGGCAGACTGGCCTTTTTTGGGTCTCCCCAGCCGCCAGGGTCAAGGTGTGTCTGAAGATCCCTGAATATTACAGCACACAGTTGTCACAGGGCAAATACTGAGTCACTTACAAATGTGAAATCCAATAGTCTAAAGGACTTTCTAAAGATGATCAACATCAGATCTAACATTTCCATAGGAGCTGTTTATGGCTGTAGGTCCATGATGGGATCTAGGTGGAAAAATAAGATCAGATAGCAGCAGATTTTAGGAAAGTGTCTAATCTGCTCACTATGTTTACATGAGATTGAAGGGATGCAAGTGTAAGGAGGCTTGTAAGCCATGCAATGCTCCTCTGGGAAATTAAATATTGCCCTCTGAAGAGACAATTTGCCTATGTCTATATGATTATTTAAAATATTCTTTGAAAGTTTACTACCAAGAATCTTAGTTAACAGATTTTTTCAAAATCAATACATAAAATGAAGCATTCTAACCTCACCCCTCCATAACACTTGACTTCTAATATGTCCTGACCCTTGATTGGCCGCCGCTGTTGCGATTCAGTGGTGACTTGACCATCCTGGATTAAAAAGAAAGTCTCGAAGAAACATAGTAATAGGGAATTAAAATTGTGAGCCTTAATGTTTACAGTGATCATGTCTACATGATGGAAGGAAAGTATATATTGGTACTATATGAAAAACAATATTGTTAGAGTGTCTCTTCCAGTAATAAAGGCTGGATGTGAGCTCTGTGTGTCTCTCCCAGTAAAATAGGCTGGATGTGAACTCTGTGTGTCTTTCCCAGTACATTAATATAGACTGGATGTGAGCTCGGTGTCTCTCAATTAATATAGGCTGGATGTGAGCTCTGTGTGCCTCTTCCAGTACAGTAATATAGACTGGATGTGAGCTCTGTGTCTCTTCCAGTAATATAGACTGAAGGTGAGCTCTGTTTCTTGCAGTATTATAGGCTGGATGTGAGCTCGGTGTCTCTTCCAGCAATATAGGCTGGATGTGAGGTCTGTGTGTCTCTCCAGCAATATACGTAGGCTGTATGTGAGGTCTGTGTGTCTCTTCCAGTAATATATAATGGATGTGAGGTCTGTGCCTCTTCCAGTAATACAGGCTGGATGTGAGGTCCGCGTGTCTCTTCCAGTAATATAGGCTGGATGTAAGCTCTGTCTGTCTCTACCAGTATAGTAATATAGGCTGGATGTGAGCTTTGTGTCTCTTCCAGTAATATAGGCTGGATGTGAGCTCTGTATCTCTTCCAGTACAGTAATATAGGCTGGATTTGAGGTCTGTGTGTCTCTTCCAATAAAATAGGAGGGATGTGAGCTCTGCATGTCTCCCTGTAATATAGGTTGGATGTGAACTCTGCAGGTCTCCCTGTTATATAGGATGGATGTAAGCTCTGAGTGTCTCCCAGTAATATAGGCTGGATGTGAGCTCTGTGTGTTTCCCTGTTAAATAGGCTGGATGTAAGCTATATGTGTTGCTCTCAGTAATATAGGTTGGATTTGAGGTCTGTAGCTATTTCCCAGTAATATAGGCTGGATGTGGGATCTGTGTGTATCTCCTGGTAAAACAGGTTGGATGCATACATCTCTCCTAGTAATATAAGTTAGATATAAGGTCTGTGTACAGTATAGACCAAAAGTTTGGACACACCTTCTCATTTAAAGATTTTTCTGTATTTTCATGACTTCGAAAATTGTACATTCACACTGAAGGCATCAAAACTATGAATTAACACATGTGGAATTATATACTTAACAAAAAAGTGTGAAACAACTGAAAATATGTCTTATATTCTAGGTTCTTCAAAGTAGCCACCTTTTGCTTTGATGACTGCTTTGCACACTCTTGGCATTTTCTTGATGAGCTTCAAGAGGTAGTCACCGGAAATGGTCTTCCAACAATCTTGAAGGCGTTCCCAGAGATGTTTAGCACTTGTTGGCCCTTTTGCCTTCACTCTGCGGTCCAGCTCACCCCAAACCATCTCGATTGGGTTCAGGTCTGGTGACTGTGGAAGCCAGGTCATCTGGCGTAGCACCCCATCACTCTCCTCCTTGGTCAAATAGCCCTCACACAGCCTGGAGGTGTGTTTGGGGTCATTGTCCTGTTGAAAAATGAATGATGGTCCAACTAAACGCAAACTGGATGGAATAGCATGCCTCTGCAAGATGCTGTGGTAGCCATGCAGGTTCAGTATGCCTTCAATTTTGAATAAATCCCCAAAAGTGTCACCAGCAAAGCACCCCCACACCATCACACCTCCTCCTCCATGCTTCACGGTGGGAACCAGGCATGTAGAGTCCATCTGTTCACCTTTTCTGCGTCGCACAATGACACGGTGGTTGGAACCAAACATCTCAAATTTGGACTCATCAGACCAAAGCACAGATTTGCACTGGTCTAATGTCCATTCCTTGTGCTCTGTAGCCCAAACAAGTCTCTTCTGCTTGTTGCCTGTCCTTAGCAGTGGTTTCCTAGCAGCTATTTTACCATGAAGGCCTGCTGCACAAAATCTCCTCTTAACAGTTGTTGTAGAGATGTGTCTGCTGCTAGAACTCTGTGTGGCATTGACCTGGTCTCTAATCTGAGCTGCTGTTAACCTGTGATTTCTGAGGCTGGTGATTTGGATAAACTTATCCTCAGAAGCAGAGGTGACTCTTGGTCTTCCTTTCCTAGGGCGGTCCTCATGTGAGCCAGTTTCTTTGTAGCGCTTGATGGTTTTTGCAACTGCACTTGGGGACACATTCAAAGTTTTCCCAATTTTTCGGACTGACTGACCTTCATTTCTTAAAGTAATGATGGCCACTTGCTTTTCTTCACTTAGCTGCTTTTTTCTTGCCATGATACAAATTCTAACAGTCTATTCAGTAGGACTATCAGCTTTGTATCCACCTGACTTCTGCACAACACAACTGATGGTCCCAACCCCATTTATAATTCAAGAAATCCCACTTATTAAACCTGACAGGGAACACCTGTGAAGTGAAAACCATTTCCGGTGACGATCTCTTGAAGCTCATCAAGAGAATGCCAAGAAGGAGAGTCATGGGGTGCTACACCAGATGACCTAGCCTCCACAGGGTGAGCTGGACCACAGAGTAAAGGCAAAAGGGCCAACAAGTGCTAAGCATCTCTGGGAACTCCTTCAAGAATGTTGGAAGACCATTCCCGGTGACTACCTCTTGAAGCTCATCAAGAGAATGCCAAAAGTGTGCAAAGCATTCATCAAAACAAAAGGTGGCTACTTTGAAGAACCTAGAATATAAGAAATATTTTCAGTTGTTTCACACTTTTTTGTTAAGTATATAATTCCACATGTGGTAATTCATAGTTTTGATGCCTTCAGTGTGAATGTACAATTTTCAAAGTCATGAAAATACAGAAAAATCTTTAAATGAGATGGTGTGTCCAAACTTTTCGTCTGTACTGTACATCCAGGGTCCTATTGTCTTAGCTGGTTGATATATCACATATTAATAATATAATACATATAATAATCAGAGTAAATCATTTTGTTTACTTGATTTCTATTTATTCATAAAGTAAGACAATACACACATCATCTCAACCAAAAGTTCATCTAAGTGTCAAGATGTGGCACATAAGGCACAGCAGCTTGTGGATCAGTCGTGCGATTATTCTCCTCTTCTGGAAAGGTAAATACAATGTACTGATGTCTTTATGATATGAATTAGAGTTGTTTTGACACATTCAAAATTACCCTCCTTTTCTAGTGATCTTATTATGTGTGTAAAAAATAGTAGTATATTGCAGTCATCATACTATATAGCGCTGTGTACTTATTGCTCATTTTGCCCTTCTACCTGAGAAATTCTCTTTTTCCTACATGAATTATCATTAGAACTACAATTCTACATCACTGCAAAGTCCATGGCAAGGGAGAAGAGTAGAGTAGCGGGGTCGGGAGTTGAAGAGGAGATGGCGCTAGGCTGCGAGTGACTTTACAGTGATGTAGGATTGTAGTTCTAACGAAGACTCATGCAGCTTAAAGAGACATCCTGTTTCTACTTAGAGCATAGAAGGATTCAGCAAGTCACGTGATGTCATAGACCGAATGGAAAAGAGAAGGATTAACTAGTTAGAAAGGCAAAATGAGCAAGAGTTAGTACACAGTAGTGTTTTATAATATGATGATTGCTATGCATTAAGAGAATAAAAGCTTTAATGGGAGTGCTTCTTTAGTAACGCTTTAACTTAAAGGGGTATTCCCATCTCCAAGGTCCTATCCCAATACTGTATGCAGTAGATGTAATAATAGTAATATTAGCAAATATCTCCAATTAGAAATGTAGTATAGTATTTTAGATTCGCTATCTCTCTTACCTCATGTGCAGCGCATCGCAGGACCTTAGGTATCCATGGTTATGACCACTAGCAACTAGCTAACTAACTGTGACTTTATCAGTGCACGTAACTATGGATACCTAAGGTCCTGCGATAACTGAACATGAGAAAAAAGACATAGCAAATCAGAAAAAATATACTACATTTCTAATTGGAGATATTTGCTAATATTATTATTATTACACCTACTACATATTGGGATAGGATCTTGGAGATGGGAATACCCCTTTAAGTCAGGTTTGGTCAAAAGAAAGTTTTTATCATATTCTCTATACAAAAAATAAAGGGAGTTCAAAAGTAACGGTCAAAACTGGTCATTTATGTACGATGTGATGATTCCTCTTCCCATTGTGTGGAACAATGAGGTTGATCTGAAAAAGGGAGTAATACACTGATTCTTTCTATCCTGTAGAGGATTTGATAAGATCAACCGTGGCTGGACCTCCTTTTCTGATTGGCCCTGTAGCTCTGTGCTTCAATTTTAATAAACTATTAAAATAATAATAAAGGATTAGTGAAGAACCTTTGTTTATATCTTAATAGATGGTATAAAACATGTACACTACTAACAAAAGATTTAATAACAACATCTAATGATGAGCGAGCGTGCTCGGCACTGCTCAGTACTTGATCAAGCATCGGGGTGCTTGGGCATGCTCGTTACTCAGCCAAATATCTCGTGCTGATCAAGAAAATGCTCAAGTTCCCATCAAGCATGTTTTGCAGCTGTTAGGCAGCTAATAAACATGCAGGGATTGCCGCCATACAGAGTAATGTCGTTGCCATGTTGGCTACTGGCATTACTGTGATTAGCCGGCCTTATCGAGTCATGGGGTCTTTATAAGACCCTGTGACGCGATGCTCGGCATACTATCCTCCCTCCCGCCTCTAGACACCTGAGATTTTTACTGTCACTGACCTGGCGCCGAGATGTGGGAATGGAATGGGGAGCAGTGAATGTCCATTTTGAATTTACATCTGATTAACTGGGCAGCGCGCAGCTCTCACTCCTCCAGTGCTGACCACAAGAATATTACAGAAGTGATAGCTATAAAAGTTACGTATCCTGAAAAGGCTGCCCAAGCGCAATTTCAGGATATCATTAGTATAGTACAAAAAAATCCACCTGACAGATTCCCTTTAATGTATTAAATAAATAAATGTAAAAAAAAATGACCTAAGGTCCCTCATTTTTAATAACCAACTAAGAGAAAGCCTATAACTGGGGCTGATATTACTGGGCTGAGAAGGGCCAAATAACCAGGGACCCTCCCAGCCTATTGATATCAGCTCACAGCTGCCTGCTTTGCCTTTGCTGGTTATAAAAAAATGGGAGTGGACCTTAAAAAAGTCATGTGCAGTTCCCTGTCATGCACCAATCCTGTGGCATCTGCAGGCTGCTATTTTTAGGCTGGGGAGGGCCAATATTCATGGATCTTCCCGGACTGATAATATAAGCCCCCAGCTGTCTGCTTTTCCATGGCTGGTCATCAAAAAATATTTTAAATTATTTATTTACTTCTCAGCAGCAACCTGGGAGTAAAAGATGCGTCCAGGCACCTTTCCCATACTGTTCCCATTAAATTTGAGTGCTCTTTCTATCCATTTCAACAATTCTCCTGCCTCTCCTCCTTCTCTTGTTATTGTCTGCCGAAAAAATTCTCAAGTTTCCCATTGACTTCCATTGTACTCGTTACTCGAGTCGAGGATCCGAGCATTTTCTTGCTGTCTCAGCACTAACATCATCCTTTACCTTTCCACTGGTTACAAATGACTTCTGATGGTTCTAATAACAGCTGTTTTGTGGTGGCTTCTAGTGTCCAATCCCAGGTTTTGGTGTTGGATATTAAAGTATCTAAAAACCATTAATTTGACTTTTATTGAATTGAAAAGGTCATAGCTGAGGATTAGAGAAAAAAAAACTTAATATATCAATATATTTGTGAATTATTTAATACTTAGAATTCCTAATATGTCACAATGAAATGTTTCATCCTTCTACAGGTATCACATGCCAGGTGCCACGCTATTCCATCCAAGTGCCATTTAGAGTCAATGTACAGGAGGGTCTCTGTGTCACGATTCCTTGCACCTTTACTGCTAATAGTAGGAATACATTCAATAATACCTCTGGATACTGGATACGGAGGCAGGAACCTTTTTATCCATTTTATATCGTAGCCACCAATGATAAATCCAGTGTTGTGAAAAAAGCAAACTTCCATCTAATGGGGAATCCAGATACTGGAGACTGCACCCTGACCATCACTGACGCCAGGAAAGAAGACAATGGGATTTATTACTTTAGATTCGAAGCAAGTAAAGACAGTGCAGTGAAATACAGTTATGACATAGATGCAAGGACCGAAATTAGTGTGACTGGTAAGTAAATGTGCCCGAATTGTACAGAAACCACCAGATGCAAAAATTAGGATCTACTTTGAAGGGCCACGTTATTAAAAATTCCTGACCTTTCATGACTGCAGCTCTTATCTGTAGATATTACTCCACGGAGTGCAGCCTGAAATCAAGTAAACAAGTTTTTCCGTGGATTGATTTTAGTGTGACTTCACAAAGAATTGGAAAAGTTGAGTGAAATTCAAACAAGGAATCATCATCGATAATGGAATAGATAGGGACAGGATTTCAAGAAGTGAGAACATCATGGGGCTTTCTTGGTCAATAATGTCAAGAGTATTCCTAAAATGGTGTGATCAAGGAAGAATATACATCAATAGACTTAAACAGCTCGTCGATGAGGGGTCAGAGAAAAGTGTCACAAATTGTCCTCAAGAGCAGGTGAAGAACAGTAAAGCAAATTGCACCTAAATAAAATGCTGGTGTCCAACTGTTTCTGAAGGAATACCTCATCATTCCTTAGCATGGATGGGCTAAAACAGCCAATAACCAGTTTGATTGCCATTGCTGTCTAATAGAAACAGAAGAGCAAGACTTCAGTGTGCAAAAGAGCAAAAAATGTATCATTGAACTGTGGAAAAACATTGCCTGGTCAGGTGAATTCAGATTTCTTTTGCTGATGTGAAGGTCAGACTTTGATGAAATTGGCATCAATGTATGACCCTCATCTTGCTTGGCCAGGTGAATCAAGATTTCTTTTGCTGATGGAAAGGTCAGAGTTTAGTGAAATTGGCATCAATGAATGAGCCCTATGTTGCCTGGTCAGGTGAATCCAGATGATTTCTTTTGCTGATGGAAAGGTTAGACTTTGGTGATATTGGCATCAACGTGTGAGCCCTATCTGTTGAACATCAACAATTCCGGTTGGTGGAGGTAGAGTAATAACATGGCATCAATGTATGAGCCCTATCTTGCTTGGTCAGGTGAATCCAGACTTCTTTTTCTGATGGGAAGGTCAGGCTTTGGTGAAATTGGCATTAATGTTTGAGCCCTATCTTGCTTGGTCAGGTGAATCCAGATTTCTTTTGCTGATTGAAAGGTTAGACTTTGATGAAATTGGCATCAATGTATGACCCTCATCTTGCTTGGCCAGGTGAATCAAGATTTCTTTTGCTGGTGGAAAGGTCAGAGTTTAGTGAAATTGGCATCAATGTATGAGCCCTATGTTGCCTGGTCAGGTGAATCCAGATTTCTTTTGCTGATGGAAAGGTTAGACTTTGGTGATATTGGCATCAACATGTGAGCCCTATCTGTTGAACATCAACAATTCCGGTTGGTGGAGGTAGAGTAATAATGTGGCATCAATGTATGAGCCCTATCTTGCTTGGTCAGGTGAATCCAGACTTCTTTTTCTGATGGGAAGGTCAGACTTTGGTGAAATTGGCATCAATGTATGACCCTCATCTTGCTTGGCCAGGTGAATCCAGATTTATTTTGCTGATGGGAGGTCAGAGTTTGGTGAAATTGGCATCAATGTATGAGCCCTATGTTGCCTGGTCAGGTGAATCCAGATTTCTTTAGCTGATGGAAAGGTTAGACTTTGGTGATATTGGCATCAACGTGTGAGCCCTATCTGTTGAACATCAACAATTCCGGTTGGTGGAGGTAGAGTAATAACATGGCATCAATGTATGAGCCCTATCTTGCTTGGTCAGATGAATCCAGACTTCTTTTTCTGATGGGAAGGTCAGGCTTTGGTGAAATTGGCATTAATGTTTGAGCCCTATGTTGCCTAGTCAGGTGAATCCAGATATCTTTTGCTGATGGAAAGGTTAGACTTTGGTGATATTGGCATCAACGTGTGAGCCCTATCTGTTGAACATCAACAATTCCGGTTGGTGGAGGTAAAGTAATAATGTGGAGAATTTTTTCTTGGAATAGCCTGAGTCTTCTGATACTGTACCTCTGTAGAAGCTTGGACAGTAGAGTTAACCTAATCATTGCAGTTCTTCTATTAAGGACACTTTCGGCACTAATGCACCATACCTCACTAGGCACATATTCATGAATTACTTCCAAGAACATAAAGACATTTTTTTCCTTCACACTATCCAAATCCTAAACCAATAGAGAATTTCTGGACAAAGTAGAATGGGCTGTTCAAAGCATGTCACTACCTCCATCTGTAAGAAGCTGTCTTGTATGTAGAGCGTCTTCGGCACCCACTGGAACCTATGCCGCAATGAATTACTGAGATTCTAAAGGCCAAAGTATGATGTCTCTAATAAAGTGTCCATTCAATGTATTCCAGCATTCTGTGACACTATAATGTATGATAGTTGCAAGTGATATGAAACACATAACTATTTTGAGTACTTTATTCTCCATTTATTCTACGATTATATCATACCTCAAAAATATCTAAATCTCTCCTAAAATGTAGTACTCAAAAACTTGAAATATCAAATTAGGTAAAATATACATATCATGAGGAATAAAATGTGCAACTCCTACTCTGTGTTATTTATAGCCTGCCTTATATCCACATGACCAGTATGTTAAAACCTTTTTAAAAGGAATTGTATATGTCATGGATGTGTCAAAAAAGACAGACAGTTACCCTGCAGTTGGTTGCAGGAGATCTCTTTGGTTGGCATTACAGACACCTTCTTAGAGGCTGTCTATAGGACCCAGCAGCTCCCGTCCTGTGGCTAATTTTACTCCATGGCCTGGATGTATAAATTCCTGCTGTGTGTCAGAAGGAGGTGCCGGTGATGTTCATTACTCCTTGTGTCGGCTAGAGCGAGAGCAGCATTTCTTCCGCTCTGGTGCTTGAGGATGTGTGCTCATTTGTCTGGAGTTGTCTAAAGCTAAGCATTTTCCCTTGTCTGTCCTCCCTTGTTGTCTTTAGTGTTCAGTGGGGATCAACTAGTGTTCATCCCCTTCCTCCCCTAGTCAGGGCCAATTGCCAGGGAAAGACAGGGCGAGGAATGCGTGCGGCGATTGAAGAGCCAATATAGGGACGTTAGGGAGACAGGGTGATATTCTATCATCCAGGAGGTCTCCACTTCCCCCTTTCCCTAGAGTTTGGGTTTCCTTTACCTTTGTGTTGCACTAAGTCTTTCCAACACCTTGCGTGACAGTATAAACCTAATTCTTCTCGCTGGTTACATTGTAGTAGTCATTTGACTGACATAAGTGGACTCATGATATATCTTCTGTCTCACTGACCATCCCTTGAGTAGATCTCACAGAAGAACCAGTCATCGCAGACCTTGGGACAGTAGTTGCTGGTGTGACTAAGACATTGACATGTGCTCCTCCAAGAGACTGTCATCCAACATCCTTAAATTTCCAATGGAGAAAGAGTGGTGTGGCCGACGTCTGGAAGAAATCATCAACTCTAACATTTATCCCATCTCTAAATGATCACCAGAAAAACATCACATGTGAAATGACAAACTCCAAAGGGAGGACAACCAAGAAAACCATTCTTCTCGATGTCTACTGTAAGTACATATTATTTTTACAAATATTTATTTTCTTCAGCAGTGGACTGACAATGTTTTTGCTTTCGTTTTTACTCCTCACCTTGGAGAGACCATCATTTTTTCATTTGTTCCATCAACATATCTGTTTGTGGACTAATTTTTTTGTGGAACATGAAATTTTGCATGACACCATTTACTTTTCCATATTATGTTAAACAAATGGATGCAAATCCAAGGGAGGTGAAATTGTCAAAAAAAAGTATTTTGTTTTTTTGGATTTTGTTTATATAATTTTAATTTAGCCTTAAAATTACATTATAAATTTGTATTACGAGACAGTACATTTATGATAAAATAAAATTTGTAGCTTTTTTATGGTTCTCAACTTAAAAAAAACGTTCACAAAAATGGTTGTATCACTGTAATGTGACTCTGTCAGTGGTCTCCTGCCAGTTCTAAAATGGCTACTACATACAGGCTTAGGCCACGGCCCCACTATCAGTATTTGGTCAGTATTTTTTCTCAGGAGTGGGAGCCAAAACCAGGTGAGGAACAATCAAAGAAAAGGTCTAATAACAAGAAGTGCACTAATTCTGCATTGATCACCCACTCCTGGTTTTGGCTCCCAATCCTGAGAAAAAATACTGACCGAATACTGACCAAATAGTGATAGCGGGGGCCATGGCCTTAGGCAAGCCACTCCACCTACAAGATCCCACGGGTTGCCCTAGTCTTCACTGTTTAATTCCTGTACAGGGATCTTGACTTAAACAGGGACCCCTGGGCTGAAGCCATGGAACAAGGTGCTGTACGGGAGTGTAGGCAGGCAGGAGTGGTCACGTAGCCGGGTCAGAACTAGAGATGAGCGGTGTTCGACTAGAACTGTTCGCCAATCTCAAATTCGAGCTGTTTTGGGCGGTGTTCGAGTTGTTCGACGAACCCGAACGATTTGCAAAAAATTCGGCTGTTCGAGGTTATGTTCGATAACTGTTCGTGCACCAAAAGCGTGTCCTGCATGTCTGGCACTATTTAGAGCACCAATCATGCAGGGATTGTCTGCCACTCACTGTAATGCCACAGCCATGGTGGTTGTGGCATTACAGTGATTGCCCAAATCGATGGGAACAGTGCCAACAGTGAAACATGAAAAGCCGGCAATTCAGCAGCGGCATACACCGGTACCCGACAATTTAGAACCGAAAGAATAGAGCTTCACACATAGATTAGATAGATATAAACATGTCAGCCACATATATACGAAGTACAGTGAAAGTGTTGCTTCCTGTACTTGTCATTTAGCGTAAAGGATTTATAAAAAAAAATAATAGTGTTTTCATGCACCGTCTCTTTAAAAAAGCCGGCCGGCAATTCAGCAGCGGTACCTGACAATTTATAACAGACAGAATAGAGCTTCACACATAGATTAGATAGATAGAAACATGTCAGCCACATATATACGAAGTACAGTGACAGTGTTGCTTACTGTACTTGTCATTTAGCGTAAAGGATTTATCAAAAAAAATAATAGTGTTTTCATGCACCGTCTCTTTAAAAAAGCCGGCCGGCAATTCAGCAGCGGTACCCGACAATTTATAACAGACAGAATAGAGCTTCACACATAGATTAGATAGATAGAAACATGTCAGTCACATATATATGAAGTACAGTGATAGTGTTGGTTACTGTACTTGTCATTTAGTATTAAAATAAAGGATTTATTATTAAAAAAATTGGCGTGGGGTTCCCCTTAATTTTAGGCTCTAGCGGAGCTTAAGCAGACGGCTGGGGCAGATGTTTGAAGCCTGGGAAGGGGGTAATACCCACGGAGCTTCCCAGGCTACTAATATCAGCCCCCAGCTGAATACATAGCCTTTACTAGCTATTAAAATGGGGGACCCCCCCAAAAAAATGACGTGGGGTCCCCCCTAATTTAATAGCTAGCAAAGGCTAGGCAGACAGCTGGGGGCTGATATTAATAGCCCAGGAAGGGAGCCATGAATATTGGCCCCCTCCCAGGCTAGAAACACCAGCCATCAGCCGCCCCAGAAATGGCGCATTCATAGGATGCGCCAATTCTGGCACTTAGCCTCGCTCTTCCACGCTGCCCTGGTGCGGTGGCAGGGGGTAATAGGGTTGGGGTTGATGTCAGCTTATAATGCCAGCTGACATCAAGCCCAGGTTAGTAATGGAGAGGCGTCTATAAGACACCCCCATTACTAACCCCATAGTCAAAGTTAAAAAAAACACAAACACCCAGAATAAAGTCCTTTAATTGAAATAAAGACACAATCCTTTATTGTTCTAAATTAAACCATACTTACCGTCACACCCATTCCAGCTGAAGCCAACGATCTCCTGCAATAAAAGAAAAATAATAAAGCAACCTCATCCTTACCTTTCCATGGTTCCCACGACAGCTTCAGCTCTGCTACATCGAGATGACAGGCTGGACCGCAGCAGAACGCTGCCATCCAGCCTGTCATCCCGCAGACACTGAGAAGCGCAGGCTTGCTTGCGCTGCTCAGCGTCTCTCTGTGACGACATCCAGATGAGCCGAGTTCATGTCCAATGAACTCGGCTCACCTCATGCACGTCACTGACAGCGTGGGAAAATTCTCACGCTGAAGCGGTGAGGGCAGGAGAATTCTCCCACGCTGTCAGTGACGTGCATAAGGTGAGCTCATGTCCAATGAACTCAGCTCACCTCCTGCACGTCACTGACAGCGTGGGAGAATTCTCCTGCACTCAGCGCTTCAGCGTGAGAATTCTCCCACGCTGAAGCGCTGAGTGCAGGAGAATTTTCCCACTCTGTCAGTGACGTGCATAAGGTGAGCTCATGTCCAATGAACTCAGCTCACCTCCTGCACGTCACTGACAGCGTGGGAGAATTCTCCTGCACTCAGCGCTTCAGTGTGAGAATTCTCCCACGCTGAAGCGCTGAGTGCAGGAGAATTTTCCCACGCTGTCAGTGACGTGCATGAGGTGAGCCGAGTTCATTGGACATTAACTCGGCTCATCTGGATGCCCTCACAGAGAGACACTGTGGAGCGCAAGCAAGCCTGCGCTTCTTAGTGTCTGCGGGATGACAGGCTGGATGGCAGCGTTCTGCTGCGGTCCAGCCTGTCATCTCGATGTAGCAGAGCTGAAGCTGTCATGGGAACCATGGAAAGGTAAGGATGATGTTGCTTTATTATTTTTCTTTTATTTCAGGAGATCGTTGGCTTCAGCTGGAATGGGCGTGATGGTAAGTATGGTTTAATTTAGAACAATAAAGAATTGTGTGTTTATTTCAATTAAATTACTTTTTTCTGGGTGTTGTGTATTTTTTAAATACTTTACTAGAAATTCATGGTGGTCATGTCTAATATTGGCGTGACCCCATGAATTTCGGGCTTAGGGCCAGCTGATAATGCCAAGCTGGCCCTAACCCCTTTATTACCCAGTGAGCCACCGCATCAGGGCCCTGGATGAGTTGGGTACAGCGCCAGAAGATGGCGCTTCTATGAACGCGCCATTTTCCGGGGTGGCTGCGGACTGCAATTTGCAGCGGGGGTGGCCCAGAAAGCTTGGGCCTCCCTGCGCTGTGGATTCCAGCCCCCAGCTGCCTAGTTGTACCTGGCTGGACACAAAAACAGGGCGAAGCCCCACGTCAATTTTCTTTAAATTATTTCATGAAATAATTAAGAAAAAAAGGGCTTCCCTATATTGTTGTGTCCGGCCAGGTACAAATAGGCAGCTGGTGGTTGGGGGCAGCCCGTTCCTGCCTGCTGTACCTGGCTGGACACAAATATAGTGCGAAGCCCCACGTCAATTTTTTTTAAATTATTTCATGAATTTCCTGAAATAATTTAAAAAAATTGAAGTGGGGCTTCGCACTATATTTGTGTCCAGCCAGGTACAGCAGGCAGGAACGGGCTGCCCCCATCCACCAGCTGCCTATTTGTACCTGGCCGGACACAACAATATAGGGAAGCCCTTTTTTTCTTAATTATTTCATGAATTTCATGAAATAATTAAAAAAAATTGAAGTGGGGCTTCGCACTATATTTGTGTCCAGCCAGGTACAGCAGGCAGGAACGGGCTGCCCCCAACCACCAGCTGCCTATTTGTACCTGGCCGGACACAACAATATAGGGAAGGCCTTTTTTTCTTAATTATTTCATGAATTTCATGAAATAATTAAAAAAAAAGTACGTGGGGCTTCGCCCTATTTTTGTGTCCAGCCAGGTACAACTAGGCAGCTGGGGGCTGGAATCTGCAGCGCAGGGAGGCCCAAGCTTTCTGGGCCCCCCCCGCTACAAATTGCAGTCCGCAGCCACCCCGGAAAATGGCGCGTTCATAGAAGCGCCATCTTCTGGCGCTGTACCCAACTCATCCAGGGCCCTGGTGCGGTGGCTCACTGGGTAATAAAGGGGTTAGGGCCAGCTTGGTATTATCAGCTGGCCCCAAGCCCAAAATTCATGGGGTCACGCCAGTATTAGACATGACCACCATGAATTTCTAGTAAAGTATTTAAAAAAAACACAACACCCAGAATAAAGTACTTTAATTGAAATAAAGACACAATTCTTTATTGTTCTAAATTAAACCATACTTACCATCACACCCATTCCAGCTGAAGCCAACGATCTCCTGCAATAAAAGAAAAATAATAAACCAACCTCATCCTTACCTTTCCATGGTTCCCACGACAGCTTCAGCTCTGCTACATCGAGATGACTGGCTGGACCGCAGCAGAACGCTGCCATCCAGTCTGTCATCCCGCAGACACTGAGAAGCGCAGGCATGCTTGCGCTCCTCACTGTCTCGCTGTGACGGCATCCAGATGAGCGGAGGTCATGTCCAATGAACTCGGCTCACCTCATGCACGTCACTGACAGCGTGGGAAAATTCTCACGCTGAAGTGCTGAGTGCAGGAGAATTCTCCCACGCTGTCAGTGATGTGAATGAGGTGAGCTCATGTCCAATGAACTCAGCTCACCTCCTGCACGTCACTGACAGCGTGGGAAAATTCTCCTGCAATCAGCGCTTCAGCGTGAGAATTTTCCCACGCTGTCAGTGACGTGCATGAGGTGAGCCGAGTTCATTGGACATGAACTCGGCTCATCTGGATGTCGTCACAGAGAGACGCTGAGCAGCGCAAGCAAGCCTGCGCTTCTCAGTGTCTGCGGGATGACAGGCTGGATGGCAGCGTTCTGCTGCGGTCCAGCCTGTCATCTCGATGTAGCAGAGCTGAAGCTGTCGTGGGAACCATGGAAAGGTAAGGATGAGGTTGCTTTATTATTTTTCTTTTATTGCAGGAGATCGTTGGCTTCAGCTGGAATGGGCGTGATGGTAAGTATGGTTTAATTTAGAACAATAAAGGATTGTGTCTTTATTTCAATTAAAGGACTTTATTCTGGGTGTTTGTGTTTTTTTTAACTTTGACTATGGGGTTAGTAATGGGGGTGTCTTATAGACGCCTCTCCATTACTAACCTGGGCATGATGTCAGCTGGCATTATAAGCTGACATCAACCCCAACCAAATTACCCCCTGCCACCGCACCAGGGCAGCGTGGAAGAGCGAGGCTAAGTGCCAGAATTGGCGCATCCTATGAATGCGCCATTTCTGGGGCGGCTGACGGCTGGTGTTTCTAGCCTGGGAGGGGGCCAATATTCATGGCTCCCTTCCTGGGCTATTAATATCAGCCCCCAGCTGTCTGCCTAGCCTTTGCTAGCTATTAAATTAGGGGGGACCCCACGTCATTTTTTTTGGGGGGTCCCCCATTTTAATAGCTAGTAAAGGCTATGTATTCAGCTGGGGGCTGATATTAGTAGCCTGGGAAGCTCCGTGGGTATTACCCCCTTCCCAGGCTTCAAACATCTGCCCCAGCCGTCTGCTTAACTTCCGCTAGAGCCTAAAATTAAGGGGACCCCCACACCAATTTTTTTAATAATAAATCCTTTATTTTAATACTAAATGACAAGTACAGTAACCAACACTATCACTGTACTTCATATATATGTGACTGACATGTTTCTATCTATCTAATCTATGTGTGATGCTCTATCTTTCTGTTCTAAATTGTCGGGTACCGCTGCTGAATTGCCGGCCGGCTTTTTTAAAGAGACAGTGCATGAAAACACTATTATTTTTTTTAAATAAATCCTTTACACTAAATGACAAGTACAGTAAGCAACACTATCACTGTACTTATTATATATGTGACTGACATGTTTCTATCTATCTAATCTATGTGTGAAGCTCTATTCTTTCTGTTCTAAATTGTCGGGTACAGATGCTGTATTGCCGGCCGGCTTTTTTAAAGAGTCGGTGCATGAAAACACTAATATTTTTTTTAATAAATCCTTTACACTAAATAACAAGTGCAGTAACCAACACTGTTACTGTGCTTCTTATATGTGTGACTGACATGTTTCTATCTATCTAATCTATGTGTGATGCTCTATTCCTTCTTGTCTAAATTGTCGGGAACCGGTGTATGCCGCTGCTGAATTTGCCGGCCGGCTTTTTTAAAGAGAGTGTCTTCTGAGCAGTTTGTCAGCTTTTGGACACCTTTGCAGGTGTTTTCTATGTGTTTCTATGTGTTTTTGTTTGCCTGCCATTGGTTTTAACGGTGTTCGATGGTGTCCTAAGGTGTTCGACGAACAGTTCGACGAACAGTTCCTCGAACATCCCGGTGTTCGACGAACCGAACCGAACCCGAACACTACGGGGGTGGCTCAACACTAGTCAGAACCAAGATGTCAGGAAAAGGACAAAATCGGATAATGCAAAAATGGCCAATAAAACAAACCCATGTCAAAAACAACAAATAAACACACTATCATGTAGCTGATCTAACAGAACTAAAACAGAGGAGCATAAGGCTTTATCTGGCAGTTTATGGAACTAGGCTGGAAGCTTAAATAGGGTGTGGTGCTCTCCAACTGGCTGAAGCAGGGAGTTGATAACTCCAGCTGGACAGCACACACACCCATACTGCCAGATTATACAGCACTGTAGGTCCCAGCCATCCTAATATTAGTGTCTCGACAGAGCCTGAGCCATCCAGAGCTTCTAGTTCCAATGTCTCTTCTATCATGAGCACCACCCACAAAATGAATATGGTGGTACCTTGTGACACAAGCAGATATCGCAGACGAAAGGTCCCAGAGGAGATATGACAATCACCATAATGTAAGAGCTGTAACCTTTTTTTTTTTTGTTCAGTTGAGCTGTACGAGAACTCATCATTTGCAGGATCAGCCATAGTAATCAGTGGTACCATTTTGGGGTTCGCGTAACTTTCTGATCTTGTTTTATCCCACATTTTTTGGAAAGATAAACTTAGAAATTAAAAGATAACACGGCCGACATCCGAAGTGTATGTAGTAGCCTCAGCTTCTTAATTCACCCCAAACATGTTTTCAAGGTCTTAAAGGGATACTGTGATAGTTATAGAACACAGTTTCAGACACTTTTATGGGATAAAGTATTTATTAAAATTTTGCGGCTTTATGTTATATTATGTAACACATCGTGACAGTATAACAAGTCACAACAATGGGAATGTGATTTCTTAAACAAATTTTCCTTTGTAGCCCTACCTAGAAGCATGGAGATCACCATTCATTCTTCTAAAGGTATGATAATATCTTTCTATACTTATTTTACATTTATATATAAGAAATCTTAGCTTTATGAAAAATAACTGAGTATGCCTTTAGGCATTTGAAGTTACTAGAGTATGGAAGATAAAGATGGAATCATATAACTCTGGTTAGGTCCAGCACAATGAAGGACAAACTCGTAGATTGGAAAAATTTTGCCCCTTCAATGTGATAAGAAAGGAATTATTGGTTGAGGTTTGTGTGTAGTAATCCAAATCCAAAGGATATGCCATAAATGTACATTCGACACCAACGACACCCAAAACTATCTCGAGAGCATGGCCTTGCTGCACAGTACTGTTAATGCTGAAGTAGGGTAAATTCCATTACAATTGAATGGGAATTCTGAGCCCGGCGCCATCTAAATCCTCAGGATTGATGGAGGTCTCCTTAGTGAGTCTGACATCTACTGAACATTTATGACATAGCCTGTGATTATAGTGTATATGTAAGAGATAAGAAACCCCTATAATGATGCTGTAGTGAGCTCATGTGACCACCACTTTTTTTTAGATGATTAATGCACCATTAAGTATCAATGAGGATGTGCGACCATTGCTACACTAACCACGTATCGAAAAGATGATCGCACATGCTCAGTAATCTTTCAATCTTACAGGGATCTTCTACACTAACCATATATCGAAAAGAAGATTGCACATGCTCAGTGATCATTCAATCATTCAGGGACCTTTGAGACCCCCATTCTCCTGATTGATCATGGTCCCAATAGTCGATCCCCCAGCAATTGTACATTGATCACCAATCCTGGTGATAGATGATATACTGTATATTGCGTATGGTGCAACGTCTTTAAGCTCACAATGCACAATTCATGTACTGATGTTTCCTCCATAGTTTCTGAATAATTTCTTACAAATTGGTTTATTTTAACAACTGAATCAAGGGCCAGTACAAAGATAAAGTAAAAATTTTCCAAGTGGATGGGACAAGTGAAAAATAATAACTCAGTCATATTCATCTACTAGCTCCCAACTGAATCCTCCAAAGATCTCTTCATGGAGGAAGAGGTGAAGTCTTCATTCCACCATCTGTGACTTGTGATTGGCTGCAGCAATTAGGTGACTTTGAGCAGAGCATCACCATAAAACTTCCAATAATGCGTTACTATAGTCACCTGACAGCTGCAGCCTATCACAATCTGCAGTCGTCTTATTGCTGGTGGAATGGTGAGGATTCCTCTTCTTGTGTAAATGCCTACCATGGAATGGCCATATGGGTGCTTATGGCGAATATTACCTAGTTTGTTGTTTTTTATAGCTCCAAGCCCCCTATGCACTTTTTGTTTTGCCCAGAATGGCCTTTAATACAATCTTATGGCCCTCTGACTCTTTAATCCAGAAGGGCTCAGAACTCCATTCTCTTTTAATCAACATTACCTCAAGTGTCTTTTTTTTCGTACTTCCATTCTCCATTTTCCACTATTTTACCTAGACTTGTCCTTCGATCAATATTTCCTATTTGATCTATTTTTTGTTGCATAATGGTAACATATTACAGGTGGAGATCTCCCAGTGGATCAACCAGTGCTTATGGATGAAACGGAAACATTGACCCTTGTCTGCCGAGCCAATGATAATCCAACTCCCAATGTGATCTGGGTAAAGGGGGAAATTGACATGGAGACAACTAGAATTAGTGACAGTGGGTTGTCAGCAATCATAAATGTGACATCCTTGATGGTCGATGTCTACCGTTGCCTGGCATGGAACGCATTTGGGTTTACAGAACGACGTATTAAAGTTGGAACAAAACCTGGTAAAACAAATGTTGTCATCATGTCTTATGTGTTAAGTATTTTCGAAGGGGAATACTTTAAATTTCTATAAAGATGGGTTAGTCTGTATTACAGGCACTTCTGTGCTATGGAGCTGCATTGTTCTGTATGGAAATACTCTACCCAAGAAACAATAATTTATGGGATTGCTTCTCATGTGGCACCATGTCATGGAAAAGATTTCAAGAATAGAAAATGAGAAACAAAAAAATATTACTAATGTAGGACCCAACCCTGGTCATAAGAATGGCTTCCAGGAGGACATATGGCTTAAATACTAAAATCCCCAAAAAACATCAGTTGATAATGTTATAGTAAAAAAAAACAAATGAAAAGAAAAGGGTAAAGTCTATGGCCCCAATTCATCATTCATCACTATTCTTTTCTTGTCTTGTAGCATTCATTGCCAGTTTTTGCACCTAATTTTTCAAAAATCATCTTTATTTTCTATAAACTTTTTTGGAACTTTTTAGTGCAAAAAGTTGCAAATTTTTCAAAATATAGCAAAAAATTATCAACTTTTTTTTAGCCTACAAAAATCACTCTAAGGCAAAACTCGGTGACGCTTGCGTAAAAATGAAGTAACTTTTTGAAATGTCACAAATGATGAGTCAGGCAAAAAGCAACTGGAAAACATTAATCTCCACTCACAATGGTGAACTAAAAAAAACAAAAAAGAACAGACTAAAACATAAAAAAGTGACTTTAAGATGTACAAATAAAAAGATTAAAATAGAGCTAAAAAATGTCCAAAACTAGGCAAGCCACAGAGCAAGGATGAATGGGCCACAAAGTGTGGTCAAATAAACTCATTAGGAAATGCTCGTGGCATATACAGTACAGACCAAAAGTTTGGACACACCTTGTCATTTAAAGATTTTTCTGTATTTTCATGACTATGAAAATTGTACATTCACACTGAAGGCATCAAAACTATGAATTAACACATGTGGAATTAAATACTTAACAAAAAAGTGTGAAACAACTGAAAATATGTCTTATATTCTAGGTTCTTCAAAGTAGCCACCTTTTGCTTTCATGAGTGCTTTGCACACTCTTGACATTCTCTTGATGAGCTTCAAGTGGTAGTCACCGGAAATGGTCTTCCAACAATCTTGAAGGAGTTCCCAGAGATGCTTAGCACTTGTTGGCCTTTTTGCCTTCACTCTGCGGTCCTGCTCACCCCAAACCATCTTGATTGGGTTCAGGTCTGGTGACTGTGGAGTTCAGGTCTTCTGGTGTAGCACCCCATCACTCTCCTTCTTGGTCAAATTGCCCTTACACAGCCTGGAGGTGTGTTTGGGGTCATTGTCCTGTTGAAAAATAAATGATGGTCCAGCTAAACGCAAATCGGATGGAATAGCATGCCGCTGCAAGATGCTGTGGCAGCCATGGTGGTTCAGTATGCCTTCAATTTTGAATAAATCCCCAACAGTGTCACCAGCAAAGCACCCCCACACCATCACACCTCCTCCTCCATGCATCACGGTGGGAACCAGGCATGTAGAGTCCATCCGTTCACCTTTTCTGCATCGCACAAAGACACGGTGACTTGAACCAAAGATCTCAAGTTTGGACTCATCAGACAAAAGCACAGATTTCCACTGGTCTAATGTCCATTCCTTGTGTTCCTTAGGCCAAACAAGTCTCTACTGCTTGTTGCCTGTCCTTGGCAGTGGTTTCCTAGCAGCTATTTTACCATGAAGGCCTGCTGCACAAAGTCTCCTCTTAACAGTTGTTGAAAAGTTGTGTCTGCTGCTAGAACTCTGTGTGGCATTGTCCTGGTCTCTAATTTGAGCTGCTGTTAACATGCGATTTCTGAGGCTGGTGACTTGGATAAACTTATCCTCAGAAGCAGAAGTGACTCTTGGTCTTCCTTTCCTTGGGCGGTTCTCATGTGAGCCAGTTTCTTTGTAGCGCTTGATGGTTTTTGCAACTGCACTTGGGGACACTTTCAAAGTTTTCCCAATTTTTCGTACTGACTGACTTTCATTTCTTAAAGTAATGATAGCCACTCATTTTTCTTTACTTAGCTGCTTTTTTCTTGCCATAATACAAATTCTAACAGTTTATTAAGTAGGACTATCAGCTGTGTATCCACCAGACTTCTACACAACACAACTGATGGTCCCAACCCCATTTATAAGGCAAAAAATCCCACTTAATAAACCTGACAGGGCACACCTGTGAAGTTAAAACCATTTCCGGTGACTACAACTTGAAGCTCATCAAGAGAATGCCAAGAGTGTGCAAAGCAGTCATCAAAGCAAAAGGTGGCTACCTAGAATATGAGACATATTTTTAGTTTTTTCACACTTTTTTTTTAAGTATATAACTCCACATGTGTAAATTCATAGTTTTGATGCCTTCAGTGTGAATGTACTATTTTCATAGTCATGAAAATACAGAAAAATCTTTAAATGAGAAGGTGTGTCCAAACTTTTGGTCTCTACTGTACCTTTGAATAATGTTCTTTTGGCTCCCGTCAAAATAATCAAGCAATTAATGCCATTTCTCTGGATTTGTTCATTTTGAATACCAAAAATTTCAAATTCACCACAATCTATTTTTTGGGAAATTCATAGTCAAGTCGATAAAGATAAAGGAAACATGCGATATCCTAAACCTGGCCAGTATCAGGATCTTTATCCCAGGCTCTAAGGTAGTTCTGCTAAAGTTGGCAAATTCTTTGCCATCCTCCAATGCATCTATGATGGCGGGTCAGCTGGCGTCCCTTCGCCGACTAGTTGTTCCACTGTTATAATACTATGAAATATGAAGCTAATTGTTATTTTCTGTGTAGTCTGTACACAAAGAACCGTGGACTCTGCCATCATTATTGGGATCGTTATTGGTAATATTGCCATCCTCATTCTTATTATTGTGGGATCCTGTTATTTTCTGAGGAAACATGTGGAGAAAGGTAAGGGTGGATAATGTTTTCTTCATTAAATATAACCTTTTACTGTTAGAAATCTATACATAATGTTGAATAAAATTGTAGAGATTTTGCTGGATGTTTATACTCGTCTGTATTCTCTACCTCTTTGTGATTTTCTCTCATATATCTGTTTTCCTTGTGCTTTCCTTTTCTGGTGGTTTTTCCTTTATATTTTGGTGCCCAGTCGTAGTTGGAATCAGGAGGACAGCAATGGTTGGAGCAGTGGTTGGAGCAAGGCATCAACATTGTTATGGCAGTGGTGCTCGGCTAGAGCCATGCACCATGAACAAGATGTCCTAAGCATGGTGGGGTGGAGAAGATCTTTACCTGCATTGGAATGTATTGTGAACCAAGGCTTATGGATCACTGGGATGCAGTTGAGAGGGGAAGCCTAATATATTAGGATGTAGAGAGGGTAGTAGTATGGTATGTGGCTGAAGCCTCATGTTGTGCCTTGAGAACCTGTTCGATGAGAGCAAAACTTAATACTTTTAAATTTGGGGCATACAGCTAGCTAAAATGTTCTTTCTTTTCTAGCAAATAAATCTCTGGATTCCAGAACACAAGTAACTGAAGTAACTGAATCCACATATCAGGTAGGAGAGATTCATGGGAAATTATTGCTTGTTAAATAAATAAGTACCATAGTTCTATCCCATCCCATCTTATTGGACTATGAAGCGCAGCCACTTAACGGGAACCTATCATCAGGTTTTTCCCATATAAAGTAGGGCCAGCACATTTAAGCCCTCATATGTAACATTCTAGAATGCCATATATAAGTCCCCAATCTACTCCGCGTAACACAAAAAGTAGTTTTCATAATACTCATCTATGGCGCAGTCCAGTCTGACGCGCGTCTCTGGTCTTGATCTGGTGCCACCTCTCTGCTTGCGATTTCCATCTTCTTTCTTCCTTCGTGTGGATGACATGTCCTACCTCATCCACAGTGTCCTTCGTCACATTCCTTCGTTGTATTCTAAAAATCACCTGGCCTAGTGTAAATAATAACAGTATTTTGTAAAAGAAAAATTGTTTGGGTTGCCAAAATTTGGTTTCTCTTGTTTTCTAAGAACTGTAAAATTTTTTTCCTTAAATGGATCTGCGTAATGGTTTTATTTTTTGCATGGCAAGCTTTGGTTTTTACAGTAGTCATTTAGAGGTACGTGCAACATTTTTTGTATTTTTGAGGGAAGTTTTGCGACCGAAAAACTGCAAATCTGACTTTTATATTTTCTTTTCCTTGTCATTTACCTTATGGGTTAAATTAATTTATATTTTTATAGATTGGACTTTTGTGGATGTAATATGTGATACCAAATATATTTATTTTTAGATTTTTTTTTTTTTTTTTAGAAAACAGTGGTGATTCAAACTTTTAAGTTTTATTTTAATTTTTCAAAGCTTTGTTTTAACTTTTTTTAGTCCTCTAGGGGATTTCAATTTGATTATACTACTGAAGCCCCAGAGACTGGACTTTACTGGAGTACAAAGATGCTGTAGACAGAGACTTTCATTAGGACCCCAGCTGTCTTGCCCAATCACAACTCCATTAAGGCACCCAAATAGTTTCAATATTGGGAATATGCCTTCAACTGTCCCTGTTAATCTCTGATAGTGGCATTTAGGTGGCTAAACAATAGTGGTCAGAGGGAGCTCTGATCCCTGGGGTTCGAGGTAGGTGCTGGCAGCTGTCAACCTGCACATGTACAGCTGATGTTGGGAAGAGGAGGACAAATTCTCTTAGCGCTGCATGTTGTTTGATGCTCAACTCACAAAAATAAGTTTGACCTATGTTGTTATTTTGCTTTTAACTATGTTTTTTGATCATTTTTTCATTTCTAGGAACTAAAAGGGCAAAAAACAGATATCTACTACAACATGAGAGCACAAAAATAAAGAAGACTTTTATTACGTGATTTTACTTATTTCGGCACTATATTCTGCAAAGTTGTTCAGACATTGTCACAAATGGTTTGTCACACGATTGATCCTTGGACTCCAGTGCTGCAAGACAACAGTTCTAACTACTGAAAACTTTTTGTCTCTGGTGCACTCACTCTCCTCTTGCAATCTTGGACAACTTAGACCACTACTGGCTTGGTAAATGTTGCAAGACTTAAACTCCCAGTATTCCTTGACAGACATTAAAGGAAATCTGTTAACAGGTTTTTGCTATGTTATCTGAGGACAGCATAAGGTTGGGACCGAGATACAGATTTCAGTGATATGTCACTTACTGAGCTGTGTGTTTCTATTTGAATAGAAACAGTGTTTTATCGACAGAAGATAATCACTTCAGGACTAGATGTCTCATGCCTGCTAGTCCTGTTGATCTGGGAAACTCCGCCCTCACACTGATTTTAAGCTTTTTGTCAATATACAGTGTACACAGAAAGCTGTTAATCAGTGGTGTTGGTGGGATTATGCACAGCTCAGCATTCTGATGAATTAATGTTTTCTCACCAGGAGATTATCAATGCCTGGACTACATGGCTTGAGAGCTCTGGTCCAACCACTCCCCCTCCTCTAATAAGCAGCTCACTGACAGTAGACAATGTACATAGAAAGTTATGGTGTGGGTGAGGTTAGCTTTCTGAACTGTGCTTCATGATATATCTATGAACTCTGATTGTATCACAACTGCTGTACCCAGTAAACTAAGTGACACATTATTGGAATCAGGGCGTATATTCCTACATTATGCTGCTAACAGATGAGTTAGCAAAAACTTGGAGACAGATTTCATTTTCCCACTGGGTAATGATTGGCTGCAGTGGTCACATGTCCATATGACCTGAATTGTTGTTCCAGACGTTCCAGACAAATGGGTATGTCACCACTGTGGTCAATCACCGACCTCTGCGGTGATCTTTTGGTCAGCTCTAAAGTCACTGATTGGCCAAAGCAGTCATACATCTATCCTTTCTAGAGGAAGCAATGAGAACAACAAGGACAAAAACAGGTCTAGAAAGGGGATCGTTCCGTAAATGAGTATGATTTTTTTTTTTCATTTTAAATCAGTCTTGGAGTTTTTAAAGAAAAAAAATAAATACATGTGGGATGGGGAAGGGAGGACCCAGTTAACATGTTGTTATCCCATAGTTTTATGTATTGCTTACTAATCAGTTATGAATTTCTTTTAGCCATGCAAAGTATAGTAATTAGGGATGAGCGAGTATGTTCTGTCCGAGTATGCTCGGGCCGAGCTCCGAGTATTTATAGCTGCTCGGTGATATGGTTGAATCGCTTCCGTGTGCATGATTTGTAACTGTTTGACAGCTTTATTACATGTGAGGAATGTGTAAGAAATAGACATTCCTCACATGTAATAAAACAGTCAAACAGTCGCAAATCATGCACACGGGAGTAGTGTTGAGCCACCCCCGTAGTGTTCGAGTTCGGTTCGGTTCGTCGAACACCCGTGTGTTCGCCGAACTGTTCATCGAACTGTTCGTCGAACACCTTCGAACACCATTAAAACCAATGGCAGGCAAACAAAAACACATAGAAACACATAGAAAACACCTTCAAAGGTGTCCAAAAGCTGACAAACTGCTCAGAAGACACAACTAACACATGGAAAAGTGACAAGTACATATAGTCATGTGAAAAGAAAAGAGGTGGAGGAGTAAAAGGAGGGGGAGACACAAATATAGGCATGTCATGCCTTTCTAAAATCCAAAAAGTGAGAAGCCGACACGTTCAATCCGCTCCTGCCCGTGCCACCTCCGTGTCGCCGGGTTTGTTCCAGAGCCGTGGTGAACCCTGATGGCCAGCCCCCCTCTCCCAATACTGGTGCCTGTCCGCTGGTGGGTTGAGCGAGCCCCCCTGTGGTGGAGGCAGCTCTAAGCTTTTTAATTTAAATTGTCTCTCTAATTTGAATGAATACACTTTAAATCCATTTACAAGGATCTATTGGAGGGCAAGTCTCATGCCAGCAGCCGCGTAATTCCAGCTCCAGTAGCGTCCACTAAAGCTGCTGCAGTTAAAAAGCTTTTATAAGGATCGAGCTCGGCTGTCCACCGCAAGGCATCCTACTGCCAGTCCCAGCCCCTATGCCTTGGGGTGCCTCCTGATGCTCTTCACTGAGTATCCCGTGGTCCCGAAGCATTTCCTTTGAAAAAATTAAGTGTCCAAACTACAGGTGGTGTAGCTTGCTTAACAGCCGGGATAATCCGCTGACTAGCAGACACTGCTACTAGGCACAAAGTATTTCCTGGGCTAGATGCAGTTAAAAATTTGTAATTAGATACTCTAGTTGGATGCTGAGAAAGCATTCCATAGAGTCTCCTGGCACGCCATATATGATTCTCTTAAAAAGCTTGGGGTAGGGGTCTAGGGGACCCTTTTATAGCCAAAATCACAGCCCTGTATCGTAATACGTCACCTAGGCTGAAGATAAATGGAACTGTAGCACCCTGAGGGCTCGGTTGCTACAGAGGTATTGCACCTCACCCAGAGGTGTGATATCTCACTCTCAGGTAAGGATGGAGGGTGGATCAGGACCCGACACCTGCATGCATTACACCACATTGCTGTGGGGCAGGGCGACCAATATGCCCCTGAGATGGGCACGACAGTCCCTGTCCCTGGCTGGAGTGGGGGGAGGGAACACTGAGGAAGGGGAACCCTGTAGTGCAGGAGCAGGGAGGAAGCAGTTCCTGGGTGCATTGAGAAGGGAGTTTAAAAGGTGGGCACCATCTTAGTTCAGTGCAGAGAAGTCTGAGCTGAAGTGGCAGGGAGCAGTGGCTCTGCATGAGCTCTGCTCCGGAGGCGGGCCTAGTAACAGAGGCCCAGGCCTGGAAGAGGGAGAAGGAAGGAAGAGGAGCGGAGAAGGCTCCAGGAACAAGGAACGAAGGGATCCCAGGGGTGCGGACGGGCGAGTCGCCACCGCACTCCCGAATCCACCTGCGTGGAGGGGTCAGGCCAAAGGTGGAGACCGGTCCCCGAAACTAGTGGAGGCAGGAAACGACCCTCAGCTAGAAACCGGAGGCTGTGACATTTTATGTGGCGCAGCCCCTCGCTACACCCGCTAGGAGGGCAGCACATAGGGTCAGGGAAACTGGCGCCAAGTTTACCAAGAGGAGGCCCGAGGCAGCCGGACAGAAGGGTTGGTAAGAAAGGCCAGACAAAGGACACACAAAGGGGGTCCTGTGAAGCGCTCCAAAGTTATCTGGGAGTTGTCTGAGCCCCTCACCTGGTGAGCACAGTACGACGTGGGCGGCCGTTACCTGCAGACGTGGTCTGGATAATAAGAACTGTGAGTAAGGGCCCTGGACTGCATCACTGACTCCGTGTCGTTACTGCTGCTGCCCTGCACCATCACCCCCATCCTCCGCATACACTACCCTGAGGCTATACTCCTCCCGTGGGGAGTTATGCTACGCTCTGCTGCACCCACAACACCAGCCTCAGCGGTCTGCCCTGCAGCGGCGGTTCACTCTGATCGCAATCCACGGGTGGCGTAGTCGGACATTTAAACATCAAAACCACATAAATAGTTCCGCCACTGGTTTGACCACCCTGAGCCACGGAACCGGGTCACCGCCACGAAGACTACAACCACCAGCATCCACCAAAAAGGGTCCGACTCCGGGTGTCCCAAGGCCCAGGGGGTGCATCAGAACATTTTCATCACCTTTCACAATTACCAATGGGACAAGGCAGGGATGTCCTCTGTCCCCTCTCTTACACATCCTAGTGACGGAGCACCTGCTCTCATCAATTCGCCATAACCCCAATATTAGGTGGATTGAGGTGGGAGGCACCGAGTACAAGTGCTCTCTATTTGCTGATGATGTCCTAGTATATATCACTCAATCACAAATATCCATCCATGCTGTTATGGCTGAAATAGATCACTTTGTTACATGGTCAAATTTTAAAATCAATGCAGCGAAGTCTGAGGCCCTCGATGTCTCCCTCCCCAAATCCATATAGGATTCCATCCAGTCCAACTTTCCCTTTGCCTGGCCCTCACAGGGTATCAAATACTTAGGAATTCCTATTCATAGAGACCTCTCCCATCTATGTTATCTTAATTTTGGGCCCTTTATTGAACAACTCCATACAGACCACGGTTGGCAAGTTAGAGCTGTAAGATTCACTACTTGAACCACTGTTGTTTTGTGGAAAAGCACATGTACACTGTGTTCCAAATTATTATGCAAAAAGTGTTTAGGAGTGATAAGGGAAGAATTTGTTTGTTTGTCAGTTAAACTCATTGATGGTGATGTGTGTCAGGGCTCTTTATATCACTGCAAGCAATTGCAGACACCTGTGCTAATTAGTTTGGCAGGTGTGTTCAATGAAAGGCAAGACTACTTAAGAAGGCTGTCTCACATTATTAAGCAGCCTACATTTTCTGCCAAAATGGGGAAGAAAAAGGATGTGTCGGCTGCTGAGAAGCAACAAATTGTGGAGTGTTTAGGTCAAGGCATGACTACAATCAACATTGTGCGATGATCAGGATGAAGTGTCTTGGCAATGAAGAAGTATGTAGCTGATTCACAGTACACATGTGTGCGTGCTGATAAGGGCAAATTGAGGACTCTTTCCTACAGGCAATTACGTCAGGTTAAAAGAGCAGCGGCAAAAAAGCCTTGTCATAGCAGCAGACAAGTTTTTGAAGCTGCTGGTGCCTCCAACGTCCCCCGAACAACAAGATGCAGGGTCCTTCAGAGGTTTGCAGCTGTGCATACGCCAGCCTGTCGATCTCCTCTATCCACTTCACACAAGCAGAAACGGCTCCAGTGGGCCAAACATTACATGAAGACTGATTTCAAAACTGTTTTGTTCACGGATGAGTGCCGTGCAGCGCTCGATGGTCCAGATGGATGGAGTGGAGGATGGCTGGTTGATGGACACCCCACGCAAACACGGCTACAGCGCCCACAAGGAGGAGGTGGAGTAATGTTTTGGGCTGGAATCATGGGGAGAGAGATTGTCGGCCCCTTTAGGATCCCGGAAGGCGCTAAAGATGAACTCCATAATGTATGTGGATTTTCTCAAACAGCACTTCCTGCCATGGTTCAAGAAGAAGAACCGTGTATTTCACAGCTAGATCATTTTTTTGCATGATAATGCACCATCTCATGCTGCACATAAAACATCTGCATCTCTGGCTGATATGGGCATAAAAGGGGACAAACTTATGGTGTGACCCCCATGCTCCCCTGACGTCTACCCCATTCAGAACCTCTGGAGCATCATCAAAAGGAGTGTCTATGATGGCGGGAGGCAGTTCACATCTAAGCAACAGCTCTGGGAGGGTATTCTGTCCTCATGCAAAACAATTGAAGCAGAAACCATCCAAAACCTGACAAATTCAATGGACGAGAGAGTTCAGAAGCTCCTTTCGAACAAGGGGTCCTATGTGAAAATGTAACATCACCTAGAATAAAGTTTTGAGTTGAAAACTGTTTGATTTCAGTTTCTAATAACCTGCTAATGCTTATAATTTCAAAAATGACCATTTTTTTGGTCTTTATTAAAATGAAAAGGTTGATCGAAAAGTTTGGGGGATCTAAGAGTGTGGCAACCCAGTAGTGATGATTACTTCGAATTCTGACAATATGAGGGTCATGTTGCAGGTAGTGCAGCAAGAAGGCACTTATATGTCTTGCGCATCTCGGAGCCCCAAAATTATTTTCCGGCTAGATGCAGCTAAAAATTATTATTAATTTTAAATCTGGTGGAGCTTAGTATAGATGGGCTAATAGGATCAGTGCTGCACACTGCTACAAAGCCCAAATTATTTTCCAGTCAACATACAGATAAACATGATTAGTAATTTTAAATCTGGTGGAGCTTATTATAGATGGCCTAATAGAATCAGTGCTGCACACTGCTACAAAGCCCAAATTATTTTCCAGCCAAGATACAGATAAACATGATTAGTAATTTGAAAGCTTAAAACGGTTGGTAGGATGATTTTAACCAATCATCAAGCTTTTACTCTCCCCAGGATGACACAGGGGTAGAAAAGTTGTTTCGGATCCATGATTTGTTCATCTTTATGAACGTGAGTCTGTCTACATTATCAGTGGAGAGCCTCGTGCGCTTATCTGTCAGCACACCACCAGCAGTGCTGAACACACGTTCAGACAGAACGCTGGCTGCGGGGCATGACAAGATCTCCAAGGCGTAAGTGGCTAGCTCCGGCCATTTATCCAGATTGGAAGCCCAAAAAGAGCAAGGGTCCAGTGACACAGTCATGGCTTCAATGTTTACTTGGAGATACTCCTGTACCATCGTCTCTAGGCGTTGACTATGTGTCAGACATCTTGTCTCCTGTGGCCTTGCAAAGGATGGGCTAAAAAAGTGGTGAAATGATTCCGCAAAATTGATGTTACCAGCAGATACTGTGGTTCTGTTATGGTTTGAGTGCTGAACACTTGACGGTCCCACGTTTGGCAAGTTGGAACTGTGAGATTCACTACGTGCACCACTGGTGTTTTGTGGAAAAGCACATGTAAGATTCTGCAACAGTCTCTGCTGATACTCCTGCATGCGTGCAGCCCTTTCTATGGCAGGAATAATTTCTGCAAATTTACTTTTGTACCGGGGATCTAACAGTGTGGCAACCCAGTAGTCAGGATTATTTCTAATTCTCACAATTCGAGGGTCATGTTGCAGGTAGTGCAGCAAGAAGGCACTCATGTGTGTTGCGCATCCAGGAGCACCAAGTCCCTGTTGTGTTTGTGACGAGGTAACAATCATGCTTCCTTCCTCTGTCCTCTCCCCCCAACCTCGCACAACAGAAATGTGATCAAGGTCTCCCTCATCTGATGAGTCTTCCATCAATTCGTCCTCCACTTCTTCCTGGGCTCCTGCACCTTCCTCACTAGTTTGGCTGCTACCATGCGCACTGGTAAAACCATCTCCCCCACCCTCACATGCCTGCCGCCTTGGTGCTGCCGACCGTCTGGACGTTGCAGATGTTAGCCCTTCCGCATACAACTCCTCCTCCTCTACTTCCTCCACCTCCTCTTGTGCCACCACCTGACTCCGAATTCTGTTTAACATGTGCTCCAGCATGTAAATCACCGGAATAGTCATGCTGATAATGGCATCGTCAGCACTAAACATCTTTGTCGCCATTTCAAAACTGTGCAGAAGGGTGCATAGGTCCCTGATCTGAGACCACTCCTCCAGCGTGATTTGCCCTACCTCTAGATCTCGTTGGCCCAGGCTATACGTCAGAAGGTATTGCACCAAGGCTTGTCGGTGC
The DNA here is from genome assembly GCF_046119375.1 of Phyllobates terribilis. Lineage (NCBI taxonomy): Eukaryota > Metazoa > Chordata > Amphibia > Anura > Dendrobatidae > Phyllobates > Phyllobates terribilis. Next base: position 37,697,052 of record NW_027362772.1, on the reverse strand, counting down.
TGCCACAGTCGCTGCAACATGTGCAGAGTTGAATTCCACCGGGTAGGCACATCGCATTTTAGCCGGTGAAGTGGCAGGCCCAACGACTTCTGTAGAGATGTAAGTCGCTGAGCTGCGGGATGCGAACGGCGGAAGTGAGCACACAGCGACCGTGTCCTCTGCAGAAGGCCATCTAGTCTGGGATAGTGGGCTAAAAATTGCTGGACAACCAGGTTCAACACGTGAGCCATACAAGGCACGTGTGTGACATTGCCCCGGCGAAGGGCCGCACCCAGGTTTGCAGCATTGTCGCACACGTCCTTCCCTGGTTTCAGGTCCAGTGGAGACAACCATTCATGAAATTGGTTCTCCAGAGCTGACCACAACTCCTCAGCTGTGTGACTCACATTTACCAGACATTTCAAAGTAAAAACCGCCTGATGACGTTGAGCCCTACTGCCAGCATAGTAAGGAGGTGTGCAGGATCCCTTCTGCGCAGTTAGAAAGCTTGTGGCATGACCAGACAGGCTTTGGGTGCAGGTGGAAGACCGAGAGGAGGTTGAGGAGGCAGAAGCAGTGGAGGAAATTTGACATAAAGTGGATTGACGCACAACTCGTGGGGACGGCAAGACTTGGACAGCAGCCCCTTGTCCTGCTGTCACCATAGTTACCCAGTGCCCAGTCAGCAACATGTAACGCCCCTGTCCATGCCTACTCGTCCAAGTGTCTGTGGTGAAATGCACCCTGTCACACACAGAGTTTCTCAAAGAAGCGGTGATGTTGTGTGTGAGATGCTGGTGGAGCGCAGGCACACCTTTCTTTGAGAAGTAGTGCCGACTGGGCATCTGGTACTGGGGCAACGCGACGGACATAAGGTCTCGAAAATCCTCTGTGTCCACCAGGCGGAAAGGCAGCATTTCTGTAGCCAAGAGCTTGCAGATGGTGAAATTCAACCTCTTAGCTTTCTCATGGCTAGGACGAAATGGTCTTTTACTTGTCCACATCTAAGGGACCGAGGGCTGGCTATTGTGCTTAGACGGGGTTGATAAGGGTGTCCCCGGCAAACTGCCGGTCTGTGAGGAAGATGCAGGCGGACATGTTAGGTTGCCTTCATCCAAAGGTGGTGCTATCGATGTCGGAGAGCGCTCAACACCAGCTGGTGTTACCACCTCCAAAGAAAATGATGACCTGCCAATCACGCTGGCTGTTGCGGGTAAAGAGGTGGCAGGTCTGCGCCCCAAAACAGGTGTGACTGCTGTCCCACAAGTCACAGAGGATGAAGAGGCCGCGGATGCACAAGATATGGCAGACGGTGGTTGGCCCGGCCTTCTAGGCCGCATTGTAGCACACTGAGCTTCCCACTGCAACTTTGCTTCATGTCCATGTGCCGGTTCATGCATGAAGTTCTCAAACTATGTATTTTTTGGCCTCTACTTAGCTTTTGCTGACAAATGTTACAGATAACACGAGTTGGGTCATCTTTATCGATCTGAAAAAATGCCCATGCTATGCAAGGCTTAGCACCCATGCGACCTGAAGAGCCACCACGTCTTGTGGTGAGAGGCAGAGTTGTGTTTGAGGATGCAGTTGTTGACGTGCTTCCAGTACTACGTCTTTGTCCAGGAAGGCGCAACCTGACCTCGTCGTCACTAGCATCTTCTTCCACCTCCTCTGCTGACCTCATCTCTTGGCTGACTGTGGGTTGACAGTAAGTGGGATCTCCAATAGTGTTGAGCCACCCCCGTAGTGTTCGGGTTCGGTTCGGTTCGTCGAACACCTTAGAACACCGTCGAACACCGTTAAAACCAATGGCAGGCAAACAAAAACACATAGGAACACATAGAAAACACCTTCAAAGGTGTCCAAAAGCTGACAAACTGCTCAGAAGACGCTTTCTTTAAAAAAGCCGGCCGGCAATTCAGCAGCGGCATACACCGGTACCCGACAATTTAGACATGAAGGAATAGAGCATCACATATAGATTAGATAGATAGAAACATGTCAGTCACATATATATGAAGTACTGTGACAGTGTTGCTTACTGTACTTGTCATTTACTGCAAAGGATTTATTAAAAAAAATAATAGTGTTTTCATGCACCGTCTCTTTAAAAAAGCCGGCTGGCAATTCAGCATCTGTACCCGACAATTTAGAATAGAAGGAATAGAGAATCACACATAGATTAGATAGATAGAAACATGTCAGCCACATATATACGAAGTACAGTGACAGTGTTGCTTACTGTACTTGTCATTTAGTGTAAAGGATTTATTAAAAAATATAATAGTGTTTTCATGCACCGTCTCTTTAAAAAAGCCGGCCGGCAATTCAGCAGCGGTACCCGACAATTTATAACAGACAGAATAGAGCTTCACACATAGATTAGATAGATAGAAACATGTCAGTCACATATATATGAAGTACTGTGACAGTGTTGCTTACTGTACTTGTCATTTACTGCAAAGGATTTATTAAAAAAAATAATAGTGTTTTCATTCACCGTCTCTTTAAAAAAGCCGGCCGGCAATTCAGCATCTGTACCCGACAATTTATAACAGACAGAATAGACCTTCACACATAGATTAGATAGATAGAAACATGTCAGTCACATATATAATAAGTACAGTGACAGTGTTGGTTACTGTACTTGTCATTTAGTATTAAAATAAAGGATTTATTATTAAAAAAAATTGGCGTGGGGTTCCCCGTAATTTTAGTCTCTAGCGGAGGTTAAGCAGACAGCTGGGGCAGATGTTTGAAGCCTGGGAAGGGGGTAATACATCCTATGGATGCGCCATTTCTGGGGCGGCTGACGGCTGGCGTTTCTAGCCTGGGAGGGGGCCAATATTCATGGCTCCCTTCCTGGGCTATTAATATCAGCCCCCAGCTGTCTGCCTAGCCTTTGCTAGCTATTAAATTAGGGGGGACCCCACGTCATTTTTTTGGGGGGGGTCCTCCATTTTAATAGCTAGTAAAGGCTAGGTATTCAGCTGGGGGCTGATATTAGTAGCCTGGGAAGCTCCGTGGGTATTACCCCCTTCCCAGGCTTCAAACATCTGCCCCAGCTGTCTGCTTAACCTCCGCTAGAGACTAAAATTACGGGGAACCCAACGCCAATTTTTTTTAATAATAAATCCTTTATTTTAATACTAAATGACAAGTACAGTAACCAACACTGTCACTGTACTTATTATATATGTGACTGACATGTTTCTATCTATCTAATCTATGTGTGAAGCTCTATTCTGTCTGTTATAAATTGTCGGGTACAGATGCTGAATTGCCGGCCGGCTTTTTTAAAGAGACGGTGCATGAAAACACTATTATTTTTTTTAATAAATCCTTTGCAGTAAATGACAAGTACAGTAAGCAACACTGTCACAGTACTTCATATACATGTGACTGACATGTTTCTATCTATCTAATCTATGTGTGAAGCTCTATTCTGTCTGTTATAAATTGTCGGGTACCGCTGCTGAATTGCCGGCCGGCTTTTTTAAAGACACGGTGCACGAAAACACTATTATATTTTTTAATAAATCCTTTACACTAAATGACAAGTACAGTAAGCAACACTGTCACTGTACTTCATATATACAGTACAGACCAAAAGTTTGGACACACCTTCTCATTTAAAGATTTTTCTGTATTTTCCTGACTATGAAAATTGTACATTCACACTGAAGGCATCAAAACTATGAATTACCACATGTGGAATTATATACTTAACAAAAAAGTGTGAAACAACTGAAAATATGTCTTATATTCGAGGTTCTTCACAGTAGCCACCTTTTGCTTTGATGACTGCTTTGCACACTCTTGGCATTCTCTTGATGAGCTTCAAGAGGTAGTCATCGGAAATGGTCTTCCAACAATCTTGAAGGAGTTCCCAGAGATGCTTAGCACTTGTTGGCCCTTTTGCCTTCACTCTGCGGTCCAGCTCACCTGAAACCATCTCGATTGGGTTCAGGTCTGGTGACTGTGGGGGCCAGGTCATCTGGCGTAGCCCCCCATCACTCTCCTTCTTGGTCAAATAGCCCTCACACAGCCTGGAGGTGTGTTTGGGGTCATTGTCCTGTTGAAAAATAAATGATGGTCCAACTAAACGCAAACCGGATGGAATAGCATGCCGCTGCAAGATGCTGTGGTAGCCATGCTGGTTCAGTATGCCTTCAATTTTGAATAAATCCCCAACAGTGTCACCAGCAAAGCACCCGCACACCATCACACCTCCTCCTCCATGCTTCACGGTGGGAACCAGGCATGTAGAGTCCATCCGTTCACCTTTTCTGCGTCGCACAAAGACACGGTGGTTGGAACCAAAGATCTCAAATTTGGACTCATCAGAGCAAAGCACAGATTTCCACTGGTCTAATGTCCATTTCTTGTGTTCTTTAGCCCAAACAAGTCTCTTCTGCTTGTTGCCTGTCCTTAGCAGTGGTTTCCTAGCAGCTATTTTACCATGAAGGCCTGCTGCACAAAGTCTCCTCTTAACAGTTGTTGTAGAGATTTGTCTGCTGCTAGAACTCTGTGTGGCATTGACCTGGTCTCTAATCTGAGCTGCTGTTAACCTGCGATTTCTGAGGCTGGTGACTCGGATAAACTTATCCTCAGAAGCAGAGGTGACTCTTGGTCTTCCTTTCCTGGGGCGGTCCTCATGTGAGCCAGTTTCTTTGTAGCGCTTGATGGTTTTTGCAACTGCATTTGGGGACACTTTCAAAGTTTTCCCAATTTTTTGGACTGACTGACCTTCATTTCTTAAAGTAATGATGGCCACTCGTTTTTCTTTACTTAGCTGCCTTTTTCTTGCCATAATACAAATTCTAACAGCCTATTCAGTAGGACTATCAGCTGTGTATCCACCAGACTTCTTCACAACACAACTGATGGTCCCAACCCCATTTATAAGGCAAGAAATCCTACTTATTAAACCTGACAGGGCACACCTGTGAAGTGAAGACCATTTCCGGTGACTACCTCTTGAAGCTCATCAAGAGAATGCCAAGAGTGTGCAAAGCAGTCATCAAAGCAAAAGGTGGCTACTTTGAAGAACCTAGAATATAAGACATATTTTCAGTTGTTTCACAATTTTTTGTTAAGTATATAATTCCACATGTGGTAATTCATAGTTTTGATGCCTTCAGTGTGAATGTACAATTTTCATAGTCATGAAAATACAGAGAAATCTTTAAATGAGAAGGTGTGTCCAAACTTTTGGTCTGTACTGTATGTGACTGACATGTTTCTATCTATCTAATCTATGTGTGATTCTCTATTTCTTCTATTCTAAATTGTCGGGTACAGATGCTGAATTGCCAGCCGGCTTTTTTAAAGAGACGGTGCATGAAAACACTATTATTTTTTTTGATAAATCCTTTACACTAAATGACAAGTACAGTAAGCAACACTGTCACTGTGCTTCTTATATGTGTGACTGACATGTTTCTATCTATCTAATCTATGTGTGAAGCTCTATTCTTTCGGTTCTAAATTGTCGGGTACCGGTGTATGCCGCTGCTGAATTGCCGGCTTTTCATGTTTCACTGTGAGCACTGTTCCCATCGATTTGGGCAATCACTGTAATGCCACAACCACCATGGCTGTGGCATTACAGTGAGTGGCAGACAATCCCTGCATGATTGGTGCTCTAAATAGCTCCAGACATGCAGGACACGCTTTTGGTGCACGAACAGTTATCGAACATAACCTCGAACAGCCGAATTTTTTGCAAATCGTTCGGGTTCGTCGAACAACTCGAACACCGCCCAAAACAGCTCGAATTTGAGATTGGCGAACAGTTCTAGTCGAACACCGCTCATCTCTAATCTCCAACCTCATCATCATCACCCTGTGCATTATCACACCCGTCGTCCTCAGAGCCAACCTGTTCCTGCCCTGACAAAAAACTAAAGTTGTCGCTCCAATCAGGTATTTGAGTCTCATCATCATCTTCCTCATTGTCTCCACCAACAGGAGTTACAGTTTGGGAATGAGGGTCTACATTATGGTCAGAACCTTCTGCGTCTGGTCCTGGATCCGACTCATAAAGATTCTGGGCATCAGTGCAGATCATTTCCTCGTCTGGATTCACAGAAGCGCTGGAGTCGACCTCTGATTCCCAGGCTATAGTATGAGTAAACAGCTCTGCAGACTCAACCATCTGTTCTACCTCATACTCAGACGGGCAGCTGGAGATTTGGGAGCTGTGAGGAAGCAAGTGCGATTGGGGTGACACCTTTGAGGACTGGAGTATTTGTGATGTTGAAGTTGATGTGGAGGAGAGCCCACTTAAAGGAGCACTTGATATCCGTTGAAGCACCTGCTGTTTTTGTGCCTCATCTGGAATTTGTAGCGATTGGCGTGGCCGTAAGAAAGGGATCTTATCACATTGTCCGCTAAAAGAAGTAGACATTTTAGTTTGGCTGGAAGATGGTCTTTCTTCTGCAGATGTTACGGTTGCTTTAACACCTACCCCACGGACACAACCTTTTTTCCCCTTCCCAACACGCCTATTCCTCTTTCCACCAGCAGCAGGCCTTTTTCCACTCATTTTGGTGGTTAACTAATTCACAACTCTGGAGTTGTTTGCACAAAAAAACAATGGATGGGAACCGAGCAGAGCTGAGTGGCCAAACTGTGGTATTAGGCCAAAACTATTGGCTGGGTTAGATGCAGAAAAAAATTATATTCAATTTGCAACCTGATGGAGGTCAGTATAGATGGACTAATAGAACAAGTCCCACACACAGCTAGAAGCCAAATATTTTTTCAGAGGTAGATGCAGAAAAAAAATATATTCAGTTTGCAACCTGATGGAGGTCAGTATAGATGGACTAATAGAGAATGTCCCACACACTGCTAGAAGCCCAAATATTTTTTCAGAGCTAGATGCAGACAAAAAAATTATTTTGAATTTGCAACCTGATGGAGGCCAGTATAGGTGGACTAATAGAACAAGTCCCACACACTGCTAGAAGGCTAAATATTTTTTCAGAGCTAGATGCAGAAAAAAATTATATTCAGTTTGCAACCTGATGGAGGTCAGTATAGATGGACTAATAGAACAAGTCCCACACACAGCTAGAAGCCCAAATATTTTTTCAGAGGTAGATGCAGAAAAAAATTATATTCAGTTTGCAACCTGATGGAGGTCTGTATAGATGGATTAATAGAACAAGTCCCACACACTGCTAGAAGCCCAATATTTTTTCAGAGGTAGATGCAGAAAAAAAAATATATGCAGTTTGCAACCTGATGGAGCTCAGTATAGATGGACTAATAGAGAAAGTCCCACACACTGCTAGAAGGCCAAATATTTTTTCAGAGCTAGATGCAGACAAAAAATTATTTTGAATTTGCAGCGTGATGGAGGTCAGTATAGATGGACTAATAGAGAAAGTCCCACACACTGCTAGAAGCCCAAATATTTTTTCAGAGCTAGATGCAGAAAAAAATTATATTCAATTTGCAACCTGATGGAGGTCAGTATAGATGGACTAATAGAATGATGCTATGCCCAAAAGATTTTACTTCACTAGGTGCAGTGAAAAAATTGGTATTCTATACACAGGTGGTATATCTTGCAACACAGATAGGCTACTCCACTGACTAACACACTCTGCAATAGGCCAAAAAGGATTAGCTTTGCTAGATTCAGCCAAATGCTGTGAAAAAAACTTGCACAGCACTGGCACAGACCTGCCTGGCAAAAACTGATAGGAACTGATGCAACCTAGTCCTGAAAAGGACTGCAATTACAATTAGTCTTTACTCCCACAATCTATCTATTTAAGAGCACAGACCTGCCTGATAAAAGTCGTAGGAAATGCTGTAACCTAGTCCTTAAAAGGACTGCAATCACAACTATTCCCTACTCCCAAGCTATCTGTAGATTTGTGCGAAAATTGGCTTGAAATTAACAAGGTATAGCGCACACAGCAACAGCGGTGGCGTCTAACACGCAGCTGCAGCAGTGAGAAAATGGTGGCGACGGGGAAAATGGCTTGGTCTTATAGGGCAAGGACATGTGACATACACTGCCAATGACACATGCCCTTGCTTGTGTGAAAAAAGCACTTCGCTCCGTGTGTGCGCTGCTGATAGGCTGACAGACTGCACCGCCCCACTGTAAATACGGGAAAAAGAAAAAAAAATGGAGATCTTCATTATTCCTGCAGAGATCCATCCCCTGCCCCTACCCCCACCCCGCTGTACACTCAAACTGCGTATTAACATTAATTTTCATCAATACGGAGAAAAAATCCAGTTATGATTTTGGTGCACGAACAGTTATCGAACATAACCTCGAACAGCCGAATATTTCTCAAATCGTTCGTGTTCACCGAACGGCTCGAACACCGCCCAAAACAGCTCGAATTTGAGATTGGCGAACAGTTCGAGTAGAACAACGCTCATCTCTACACGGGAGCGATTTAACCTTATCACCGAGCAGCTATAAATACTCGGAGCTCGGCCCGAGCATACTCGGCGAAAGGGTTAATAGAACATACTCACTCAACACTAATAGTAATCTCTTCATGTAATACTGTATGAATATGGAGACATAACCTTATCCATTGCTCACATTTCATTGTATAATTTGTGTCAAGATTTGTTCATAATGCTGTGGGGCTAAAGTTTCTCCTGCGTAGAGCACTAAGTTGGTGCAAAGAAACTTATAGGCCGTGCCATGCTCATTTGGGAATTGAAATATCCAAATATTCTCTTCAGAGAGTAAGAGGACAGGAACTCTAGTGGCTCCTATTGGATGTAGTACTTCTAGAAGTCAATATTGACCCTTTGAAGGGCATTACCATATGACTTAAGAAGCAAAAAACAGCTCCATTTACAGAAACATGTTTTGGAGTTATTGCCCCTCATCAGTGCAAAGAAGTAAACTGGTTTGGCTGGATGAGAGGCCACTGTCCGAGAGTTTCTAACCTCTTCTCCTCTGAAGAAGATATTCACATCCATAAATTTACAAGTATTAGTGATAATCGAGCACTAAAATGCTCGTGTGCTTGGTACTCGATTCGAGCAGGTCGGATGCTCGGACTGGCTCGACTCCAGTACCGAGCATAATGTAAGTGAATGGATGACTGGAGCATTTTTCCAGTCCAAAGATAGATTCGTATACACCATTGGTAGACTTGTGCTGAACTTGGTTGGGCCTCCCACCAGGTTCAAAGACAATATAAAAGTTCAAGAAAGCCGAGGCACCACAACAGCATGTTCTTGATAAAAACTTGTTCTTTATTCCATGTCAGTTAAAAACATCACAGGAGGACAAAGCAGGCAACGTTTCGGCCACAATTGGCCTTTTTCAAGCCCTCAAAGTGATGTGAAATCTCTTAGGGGCATCTAAATTGTGTATAGGATGCTGTACTGGTTTGTAGATTTTCCTTTTACTCAGTTTTAGTGGACACATAAGAAATCATAGGGAATTAGATGGGAGATGATGTTCAAAGGAGAAGATTCCATTTAAGGGCTGTCAAATTGTAGAAGGATCATCTTTATTCTCATTTGCACAAGGAAAGACGAGAAGCAATGGGATGAAACTGAATGGGAGGAGACACAGATTAGATATTAGAGAAAACTTTTTGACAATTAGGGTGATCAATGAGTGGAACAGGCTGCCACGGGAGGTGGTGAGTTCCCCTTCAATGGACGTCTTCAAACAGAGTTTTGACAGACATCTGTCTGAGATGATTTGGTGAATCCTGCTTGGAGCAGGGGGTTGGACCAGATGACCCAGGAGGTCCCTTCCAACTCTGCCATTATATTCTATTCTATGAAGGAGATAATTCGAGATATGCAAATATCTGAACATTCAAATCCGGCAGATCATTCAAATGTGGAATTTTAATTCGATTTGCATCAAAGTTATTTGATGAAGAGTTCTTTACAAAAAAAGGAATACTCACTTTATTGCTCACCTGTCTTGCTGACCAATTTTAGAAAGCTTGGACCATCAATTTTGCCCAAACTATTAACTTTTCTTAAGTTTATCTTCAGTTGACAAGGCTCTTCAAAGGGTCTTACAATTTCTACAAATATGCATTTCAAAAGGAAGTAGGGCATCTACTTTTCTACTGAACACTGACATAAAGTTGCAGATTGAAATTGCTCAACGTCAAGGTCATTAAGTTATTGGAATTAATAAGGAGCATACACATCAGATGGTATCTAATGCCATACAGTTTGTCCCACAAGTTGCATCATGTTGGAGAGGATGTGTATCTCAGTGCATCGTAAAAGGGTTGTACCAAGTATGGAAATTATCCATTGGATAGAAGCTAACTTCTTATTTGCTGAGTATCTGAACACTGGGACCCTCACGGATTCTAAAAAGGGGCCTTTCAAGAACCCCATTAGAATGAAGTGGAGGTCGAGCATGCAGACATCTGTTCTATTCATTTTTAATGGGCTTGCCCAAGACCAGCAGAATGCAGTACTCAGTACTCTTCTGTGGTCACATTGAGATTTAGTGGAGCAGAGATGAGTATGCTCATCATCAGCTCAATTCAGAAAATGCTCTTTAGTTTCTGTTTCTAGGGATTGGTAGGAGTCCGACAGGTAAGACTCTAGGGTTGAGGAAGTCATTGTCACGGGTGTGTCAGATGTGACAGACAGTCGCCCTGCAGTTGGTTGCAGAAGATCTCTTTGTTTGGCATTACAGACACCTTCTTAGCTGTTTCACTCTAGTACCCAGTGACTACCTCCTTCCTGCTAATTGACACACTGGCTTGAGTGTTTAAATAGTTTCACTTTGCAGCAGGAAGGTTTCGGTGGTATTTACATGTTTCTCCATAAACACTTGGAGCTATTTCAGACTGCTTTCTACTTCTCTGGTGTGAGGCGTACACTTGGAGTTATCTCTCTGAAGTCGGCTCAAGCTAAGCTATTTTTCCACGTGTTTGTCTCTTTTGTGGTCTTTAGTTGTAAGTGGGGATCGACTAGTGCCCATCCCCCCCTTTTCTATCCAGGGTCAAGGACTAGAGAAATACAGGGGTAGGTTCCTGTGCGGCCATTGGTGAAGAACCAATATAGGGATGGTAGGGGAGACAGGTTGATATTAGATCAGCCTAGGAAGTCTCCACTCCCACCTTTCCCTAGAGTCTGGGTTCCCTTCCCCTATTCCCTTTGTGTTGCACATAGTCTTTCCTACACAGTGCATGACAGTCATCAATTATCCCAAAAAAATGGAAAAACAAAATTGAAAAAAATAATCATAAGTAGTATAGATGAGCAGATTGCTTCATAGAACCCCAGCCCACAGATCAGACCAGTACTCTCTGGCTGTGAACAGGAACTGCGTGGATATCTTTACAAGAGATGAGCGGTGTTCGACTGGAACTGTTCACCAATCTCAAATTCGAGCTGTTTTGGGCGGTGTTCGAGTCCTTCGACGAACGCAAACGATTTGCTAAAATTCGGCTGTTCGAAGTTATGTTCGATAACTGCTCGTGCACCAAAAGCGTGTCCTGCATGTCTGGTGCTATTTAGAGCACCAATCATGCAGGGATTGTCTGCCACTCACTGTAATGCCACACCCATGGTGGTTGTGGCATTACAGTGGTTGCCCAAATCGATGGGAACAGTGCTCACAGTGAAACATGAATAGCCGCCAATTCAGCAGCGGCATACACCGCTACCCGACAATTTAGAACAGAAAGAATAGAGTATCACACATAGATTAGATAGATAGAAACATGTCAGTCACATATATAAGAAGTGTGAAACGAAAAGAAAGGGCGCATGTGTAGACTCACAGGGCTATTTAATTAATTTAAAAAGTGCCAGTACACTCACCTGTGATGGTTGTGTACGTCTACACAACCAAGATTAAGCGTGTGATTAATGAGGCTCCGGGTCGCCTCTATTTGTAGTACCGTCCTGTCGGTGTTGCCTCGCAACTCCGTGCTCCTCAAGTGGTCACACGATCCTGCTGGACCAGATACTACGTCACCGCAGGTCCTCAGTAGTTTAACCCGGTGGCTGGATAACCGCAGGTCCTCAAACATCCAAATAGACCAGGCTGCTCCTGCCGCTTTGGCTCCGTATGGAGATATTTCACAAGTAAACAATGGTGCAGCGGTCTCAGGGAGCGCCAAAGGAATACTGGAAAATTTAATAGATGTCAACTGACTTTTATTCTTCCTCCAATACCACTGCCACAACGCGTTTCAACGGTCTAAGCCGTCTTCATCACGTGGGAACAGTGACAGTGTTGGTTACTGTACTTGTCATTTAGTGTTAAAGGATTTATTAAAAAATTCTTAGTGTTTTCATGCACCGTCTCTTTAAAAAAGCCGGTGGCAATTCAGCATCAGTACCCGTCAATTTATAACAGAAAGAATAGAGCATCATACATAGATTAGATAGATAGAAAAATATCAGTCACATATATAAGAAGTACAGTGATAGTGTTGATTACTGTACTTGTCATTTAGTGTTAAAATAAAGGATTTATTAAAAAAAAAATTGGCGTGGGGTTCCCCGTAATTTTAGTCTCTAGCGGAAGTTAAGCAGATGGCTGGGGCTCCCACGCTGTCAGTGACGTGCATAAGGTGAGCTGAGTTCATTGGACATGAGCTCACCTCATGCACGTCACTGACAGAGTGGGAGAATTCTCCTGTGCTCAGCGCTTGAGCAGGAGAATTCTCCCACGCTGGGATGGCATTGAGATGACAGGCTGGATCACAGCTGAGCGCTGCAATCCAGCTTGTCATCCTTCAGAGACACTGCGGTCATTGACGTGCATGAGGTGAGCGGAGTTCATTGGACATGACCTCGGCTCATCTTTATGCCATCACAGCGAGACATTGAGGAGCACAAGCATGCCTGCCCTTCTCAGTGTCTGCGACATGGCAAGCTGGATGGCAGCTTTCGGCTGTGATCCAGCCTGTCATGTGAATGTAACAGAGCTGAAGCTGTCGTGGGAACCATGGAAAGGTAAGGATGATGTTGCTTTATTATTTTACATTTATTACAGAAGACATTGGCTTCAGCTGGAATGGGCGTGATGGTAAGTATGGTTTAATTTAGAACAATAAATAATTGTGTGTTCATTTCAATTAAAGGACTTTATTCTGGGTGTTTGTGTTTTTTTTTAACTTTGACTATGGGGTTAGTAATAGGGGTGTCTCATAGACGCCTCTCCATTACTAACCTGAGCTTGATGTCAGCTGGCATTATAAGCTGACATCAACCCCAGCTCTATTACCCCACTGCCACCGCTACAGGGCAATGGGAAGAGCAAGGCTACGTGCCATAATTGGCGCATGCTATGGATGCGCCATTTCTGGGGCGGCTGAAGGCTGGTGTTTCTAGCCTGAGAGGGGGCCAATATTCATGGCACCCTTCCTGGGCTAATAATATCAGCCCCTAGCTGTCTGCCTAGCCATTGCTAGCTATTAAAATAGGGGGGACCGTACGTCATTTTTTTGGGGGTCCCCAATGTTAATAGCTAGTAAAGGCTAGGTATTCAGCTGGGGGCTGATATTAGTAGCCTGGGAAGCTCCGTGGGTATTACTCCCTTCCCAGGCTTCAAACATCTGCCCCAGCCATCTGCTTAACCTCCGCTAGAGACTAAAATTACGGGGAACCCCCAATTTTTTGTAATAAATCCTTTATTTTAACACTAAATGACAAGTACAGTAATCAACACTATCACTGTACTTCTTATATATGTGACTGACATGTTTCTATGTATCTAATCTATGTGTGATGCTCTATTCTTTCTGTTATAAATTGTCGGGTACCGATGCTGAATTGCCGGCCGGCTTTTTTAAAGAGACGGTGCATGATAACACTATTATTTTTTTTAATAAATTCTTTAACCATAAATGACAAGTACAGTAAGCAACACTGTCACTGTACTTCTTATATATGTGACTGACGTGTTTCTATCTATCTAATCTATGTGTAATGCTTTATTCTTTCTGTTCTAAATTCTGGGGTACCGGTGTATGCCGCTGATGAATTGCCGGCCGGCTTTTTTAAAGTGAGTGTCTTTTGAGCAGTTTGTCAGCTTTTGGACAAATTTGAAGGTGTTTTCCATGTGTTTCTATGTGTTTTTGTTTGCCTGCCATTGGTTTTAACGGTGTTCAACGGTGTTCGACGGTGTTCTAAGGTGTTCGACGAACAGTTCCACGAGCATCCCGGTGTTCGACGAACCGAACCGAACCCGAACACTACGGGGGTGGCTCAACACTAATCTTTACCCTCCGGGATCCCAGGTTTGACTTATGGTAGCTGGAATGGTAACATGTAACCTATGCATCACATATGACACAGATAATATCACGCTAGGCTGGCAAATAAAACACTTTACAAGGAAACCTGGAAGCTCAGGAAATTTGTTCAGCTCCTGTCCATGACCAGGGAGTGCTGACTTATACTATGGACCAGGGTTGCACAAAGAGGTCTGGAATCTCTATTAAGAAGTGATGAGCGAATCAGCCCAAATTAGAATTCAGAAGACATTTCAAATTTGTCAGGGAGATTTGATTCACATCTAAATTCAATGTGAATCGTATGTTCCTTATTATGTAGTAAGGTCTATAAAGATCCCAGAGTATGATAAATGTAAGTTGTTAAAAAAATGATACCCATTTAGCCACTCACCTGTCCCACCTGATCCTTCATGAAGCTCCATCTGGCCTATTCTTTCCTTCATCGTGCAACATCCTTCTTGTTAAAAAAAGGAATAATATGCAAAGACAGATTGGGATCACCTAATATATTTTTATTATTAACCACATATAGACACTTACAAACAATTAAAAACATTTAAAACCAGAGGGTTACAATTCTCATAAAGGTATGCAAAATAGTATCATCTTTCCTCATCTGCTCCACAATATATTCATAAGGACTGTAAACAAAATGAATAGAGTGCTGCAATGATATATAGATGAATATCTAGTGACTCATCCGTGGTTTTACTGCAAACAAACAGTTACTGAATAAGCCCAAGGAAAATATTCCCTTATAAAAGAAAAAAGTATGTTCATGTACCAGCATTAGAGGCAATAATGGATCAGAGCAAACAACTTATTGTCACGCAAGCTGAGGGAAAGACTAAGTGCACAATGACGGGAAGAGGGGGAGGAAGCCCAAACACTAAGGAAAGGGGGAGTGGAGACCCCTAGGCAGATCTGATAACACCTTGTCTCCCCTAATATCCCTAAATAGGTTCTGCACCTACCACAGAGCAGGAAGCCTAATCCCTGACTGTCCCTAGCGATAGGTCCTAGATAGGGATGGGACAGGGTGAGCGATAGACAGCCCCCACTGCAACTAAAGACAAACAAGTAAACAGACAAGAGAATACACTTAGCTTGAGAAGACACCAGAGAGATCACATCAACTATCCTCCAAGGGAACTCCAAGAAGGCATTAGCCGACTACTAGTACTTCAAGCCTGGATAGAGGAAAAAAGAGCTATCACCAGTGACTCTCTGGAGAGACTGAGGTTATTGAAACATCCAGCAAGGGTGTGTCAATTAGCAGCAGAATTTGAAGGCTACTGCTAGGTCCTAGAAAGAGCAGGATATCACTGCACTGGAGAAATGGAAAGATCAAGAAGGATACTGCAGAGCTAAGCGCAATGACCTTCTACAGCTGGATCCAGAATGACTGTCTATCAAACCTGACACACCCATGCACTTATGCTCAATAGATAATGGTATCCCTATAAAAGTTTGTTACACAAACAATGCAAATGGTCTCTTCAGAGAGGAAGAGAACTAGAACTCTAGTGCCACCTATTTTGGCTTTGGCTATTATCCTAAGTCATGTGACAATGCTCGTTGGAGAGTCAAAATTGATTTTTGAGATTTCTACTTCCTATAGATGTCACTAGAGTTCAAGTGCATAAAGTTTAGGAAGGTATGAAAAATATGCTCTGAAGCAAAAAATAGAAGTATTAATAGTTTATTTGTATCAATTATCAAAATGCAAAGAGAATACATTTGGTGTCACTGCCATTTGCAGTCAAAACAGCATTAACTCTTCCTATACACAGTTTTTAAAAAAACTCGGCAGGAGGTTGTTCCAAATATCTTGGAGAACTGACCCCAGATTTTCGGTGGATGTAGACATGGATAAGTACCTGAATGAACTTCTAATCATTGAGGACAACAAGAAATAGGTGACGTTGGACACTGCAGACGCCGGAAAAGAAAGTCTTAAGTAGTAGATGAATGACACATCATGCTTACTTCCCTTCAAAATCAGGAGATGCCCAGCAGTGCCATTAGCTCAAAACTTCAACTAGTGTGACTCAGCTACAACCATCTGTTGCTGGAGAAGTTTGGACAGAAGTCGTCGTTATGGAATAATTGCTGCCAAAACCTGTCAGAATTCCTGTTGTCCTTCTACAGTTTGACCATTAGTAGCTGCTATTGTTCACCTTAATAATTGTGCTGCAATCCCACTCCTTACCACTGGAGGCTGCTGTTGTGTTCTGCAATTGCCCTTTACTAAGATGGCAGATTCTGAACCTAAGGGATCCACCTTGTTTCCTGTTTGGGCCTCCTTAAAGCCACATGGATCATCTCACTCATTGCTTGAGTATTGTGTCTAGCTGTTAGCCTAGTTCCAGTCTCCATCTCTTGAACATTCTTACCCAGGATTGTTTCCTCCAACTCCTTTTGCTAACTCCAAAAACTTCTATTACCACTTGCTGTTCTTGCTCGTACTCTTTCTGCCACTGGTTTCCAGCAGTACTATGCAAGCATATTAACAAACTCCTACCTTCTAAATGGAAAGAAGAGCAAACAGGCACAAAACATAGGAGCTGGGGTGCAGAAAAATGGCAGCAAGTGCTCTGGTCTAATGAGCTACAATTTAAAATATATATTTAAATCTAGAACAGGAGGCAGTTTGTTTCATGGAGGATTGGAAAGTGGCACAATTATGTGCCTGCGGACAACAGTGAAGCACAAAGGAGGGTCTTTGCAACTTTGGGCTGAATTTCATCCTGGAAGTGATTATTTGGTTGCACATAGCCCTAATCTTAACATCATCGAGTCTGTGGAGGATTTAGATGAATAGACATTAGGCTTTCCACAAATGACATTCAAATAAAACAATCTCCCTGCCAAGCTCAAAAACTATATGTAAGTGACAAGTATACCTAATTGATCAAGGCAAAGGGCAGTCCCTAAATATTGATATAAATTAGATTTCTTTGTTAGAAAAATAATTAAAAAGAACCAGCAAGTTTAAATGAATAAATACTTAATATAGCAGCTACTAGACGACCAGTGGGAGCCCCGCGCATACTCCTTTGTGTGCAACTGTTGGATTTTTCTTGTGTTCATTCCCTTTGCATTCTGGTAACTGATAAAAAAAGAAACTATTAGCAATAATTTCTGCTAGAAAAATAGACAGAATATAAAAAATCCAAATATATCTGGAAAAAATGTAATGACAGCGATATTAAATGTTTTGCCATTTATATGAATACTACTAGTGATGAGCGAGCGTGATCGCCTCTACTCGGTACTTGCCCGAGCATCACGGTGCTTGACAAGCTAGGCGCTCGGCAAGTATTTCCTTGTAGCTCAGATGGGAGCTTGAGTCCCGGACCTGCATGTTTGGCGCTTTTTAGAGAGCCAGTGAACATGCCTGCCATGCACTGCAATGCCGTAGCCATGTTAGTTGTGGGCATTACAATGATTGGCTGGCCGCATAGCGTCATCGGGTCTATATAAGACCTTGTGATGCTATGCTCGTCACAGTCTACCCTTCAGACAGGCAGAGTAGGTAGAGGTACTGCTGAATCAGGGAGAGATTTGCTTGTTTATTAGTTAGTATATGTATTCCACAACATATCTATATATCCATCTGAACAGACAGTCCTTATGAGGACTAATCTAGCTGCATATATTCAGTGGTGATAGCAGGAGTTAGGCAAGCAGCAGGCAGGGTTTGTGGCAGTGTATACAGCACCAGAGGGTCTATTGCACATTCTGTCTGCTGCTGCTGTTACAGATATCCGTAGACATAGCCCCAGATATTAGGGGCCAGGGCCAATTTTTTTTAGCTTAATTCTGATTATTTGCTTAAAAAGCAATCCAAAAAACACCATTTTAGTGCTCCATTTGCTTGTTAGCACTGCAGAATACAGGAAGATCTTTTAAATTATCCAATGTAATCCCATATTACAGCGATAAAAATCCAGAAATTTGTAGTGAATGTGGAAAATATTGTCCTCCATTTAGAGTTTTGCATCAGTGTGTCAGTGAAGCTATTAACACGTGGTCGCTGCCAATACTAGTAAGCTACAGAGATGCTATTTAAAACCGTGGGTGTCCATCAGACGTATCACATATAACTGCGGTCCAAATACAGCCATTTGTAGGGAATGTGGAAAATATTGTCCTCAATTTAGAGTTTGTAGCAGTGTATCAGTGAACCTATTTACACACGGTCGCTGCCAAGACTAGTAAAATACAGAGCCGCAATTTAAAACCGTGGGGTTCCGTCAGACGGATCACATATAACTGCGGTCCAAATCCAGCCATTTGAAGCGAATGTGGAAAATATTATCCTCCATTTAAAATGTCAAAGCGCGTGGCAAGGGATGGGGAAGTGGACGTGATGGTGCATGCAGAGGTCGAGGCCATGGGCAACTGAAATTGTTCCACAACAAACAACCACATCTTGTTGCCCGACCTTCCTGTCCTAATTACTAGGGGATCATAGCACACCACAATTGAACATTGATGGTTGGATAGCAGATAATGCTTCAAGTCACTTTGCCATCACCACCACCACCCTTTCTTCTACACGGTCAAGTCTCAGTAGCTGTGAGTCTGGACCGCATATTCCTCTCCCTGATCCTCCTTCCTTCCACCATGCCGAGTGCCTGGAGGCAACTGATCACACATTTGGACACTCAGAAGAGCAGTTCACTTTTCCATTTGTAGATTCGGGCCTCCCGCCCGGACGGCTTTAAGTGGGGAAAGAGGAGAACGCGTGTAGCGATGCCCAAATATTTGAGCAGCCACAGTCACACGAAGGCAAAGGTGGGAAAGAGCAATCACTGTCACAACAGGTGGATGATAATGATACAAAATTGCCAGAAAGTCAGGAGGACGACCAGGGTGCGGAAGTGGAAGTGGAGGTGGTGGATGATGAAGTCACTGACCCAACCTGGCAAGGTGACATGCAGAGCAAGGACAGCAGCACACAGGGGGAGGGTGGCATATCTCCACAGCAAGCAACAACAAGCAGTGTGGTGGCCACAGACACAAGATGGGCAACTGTTACCCGGAACGCCAATACGACGGAAGTTGCCAGTATGACTGTTAGGTCTTCCAAAGTCTGGTTGTTTTTTAAAGACTCTGCAGGTAACCCCTAAAAGGCAATTTGCATAATCTTCCAGGCCAGCATCAGCAGGGGTAGCAAAACCAGCAGCCTGACCACCACCAGCATAATCAGGCATATGGCAGCAAAGCACTCGATTAGATGGGCCGAACCCCAGGGTCCAGAAACAGCGTCTGCGGTGGACACCACTGCTTCTTCCGCTGTTGTGCGTGCAAGCCAATCCCCTGTTCAAGGCGCATGCGAAGATGACTCCTGCCCTGCACCTGTCGTTGCACACTCTTAACCAGCACCATCAGCAGCCACGTCTACATCCTTGTTCCAGTGCAGTGTTCAGTTGTCCCTGCCCCAGTCCTTGGAACGCAAGTGCAAATCCGCAGCCAACGCCCCACAGGCTACACTACTAAACTCACACATTTTGTGAATGCGTGCGCTCAACTGTTGCCTTTTAGGCTCGTGGAGACAGCAGCTTTCCGCAACTGGAGGGCAGTGGTCGTCCCTCTGTACTCGGTCCCGAGTCGCCAATATTTCTCCTGGTTTGCCGTTCCCACATTACACAATCACGTGTCCCAGAACATTAGCCATACCTTCAACAATGCAGTTACTGGCAAGTTCCACCTAACAACGGACACGTGGACAAGTGCTTGTGGGCAGAGACAGTACATCTCACTGACAGCACACTGGGTTAATATAGTGGAAGCCCGGACCCAGTCAGACCTTAGGACGGAACACGTCCTCCCGACTCCGAGGATTGAGGGACCTGGGTCAATCAGTGTTGCCCCCACTTTCTTCAGCTCCTACACTTTCTCCTCCTCCTCTTCAGCCTCCATGTCCGAAATGACAACATCAGTCACAAACTGGATGCACTGCAGCACTACCTTGGCCAAGCGACAACAAGCTGTACTGAAGCTAATATGCTTAAGTGACAAACCGCACACCGATTAAGAGTTATGGTCAGCTCTGAAAGAGCAGGCAGATCTGTGGCTGACACCACAGAACCTACAGCCAGGCATGGTCATGTGTGACAATGGACGGAACCTGGTGGCGGCTCTGAAGTGAGGCGAGCTCACACATGTACCATGCCTGGCCCATGTGCTTAACCTCATGGCTCAGCGGTTTCTCAAAACCTACCTGGAACTGCCAGATCTGCTTGTCAAAGTACGCCACCTGTGTGCCCATTTTAGAAAGTCAACTACAGCTTGGTCTGCCCTTGCCATGCTTCAGCAGTGTTTACAGCTTCCACCTCACCGACTGGTGTGCGATGTTACCACGCATTGGAACTCAACATTGCAGATGTTGGGAAGGATTTGTGAGCAGCAGAGGACAGTTATTGAATACCAGCATCAACACGGCTGTCGGTATTCAGGTCAGCCTTCACACATAAGACCTCAGGGGTGGGCATGGATGTCAGACATATGTGCCATCCTCCAAAACTTTGAGGACTCCACCAAGATAGTGAGCAGTTATGCTGCTCACAATTAAAGAGGAGGCATTGGAGGCAGAGCACGATGAGTTGGAGCAAGGAACCATACACGGTGATTCCATACGTAAGTGTGCAGCCTGCCACCCACCCACCCCCAGGCTGCAATACCATACTGCTAGCTTGCACTTGAAATGGGGCCTTTTAGTTTGGAGGAGGCCGAAGCTGGCCACTAACTCATGGCTGCTTCGGCAGTGAGGTATCCATACTCAGTCCCCAGCCACCCGGCGGCCGGGTGTCCATATTCGGTCCCCCGCCGCCCCGCAGCTGGGTGTCCACACGCGGTCCCCAGCCGCCTCGGGGCGGCCGGGTGTCCATAAACGGTCCCCAGCCGCCCCTATTTCTCCTGTCACCTTCCCACACACTTTTCTTAGCCTGGCCTGCTTTAGGGCAGCATTGGACGAGCCCACAAGAGAACCAGACTCCTCTGGTGGGCCCTGGCTTCTCCATCAGGGGAGTTGAGAGTGCCAAGGTGAGGAGCATGATGATGATGATAGAAGTTAGCATCTGCTTTGTTTTCTTCGAATGCAAGCGTAAGTGTGCAGCCTGCCACCCATCCACCCCCAGGCTGCACTACCAGACTGCTAGCTTGCACATGAAATGGGGCCTTTTAGTTTGGAGGAGGCCGAAGCTCGCCACTACCTCATGGCTGCTTCTGCAGCGAGGTATCCATACTCGGTCCCCAGCTGCCCCTATTTGTCCCGGTGCGCCTTATAAATAAGATTAAGCGCGCATACCAAAACATAACATGTGCCCTCCCCAGAGCATTTAGTGGGAAGGACAGCCTAATCTGCTGTAGTATGTGCATGCCAAACCCCTGTTCATGGTACATGCGAAGATGCCTCCCACCCTGCACCTGTCGTTGCAGACTTACAACTATCCCCGTTCAAGTCCTTGTCCCAGGGCAGTGTTCAATTGTACCTCTCCCATTCCTTGCAATGCAAGCGCAAGGATGCAGCCTGCCACCCACCCACCCCAAGGCCGCAATACCACACTGCTTGCTTACTTGCACTTTAAATTGGGCCTTTTAGGCATGTGAAGGCGGAATCTGGCCACCACGTCATGGCTGCGTTGGCTGCCTGGTATCCATACTCAGTCCCCAGCCGCCTGGCGGCCGGGTGTCCACACTCGGTCCACAGCCGCCAGGGGGTGGCCGGGTGTCCATACTTGGTCCCCAGCTGCCCCACGGTCGGGTGTCCACACACGGTCCCCAGCCACCTCAGGGCGGCCTGGAGTCCATAAACGGTCCCCAGCCGCCCCTATTTCTCCGGTCACCTTCCCACACACTTTTCTTAGCCTGGCCTGCTTTTGGGCAGCAATGGACGAGCCCACCAGCGAACCAGACTCCTCCGGTGGGTTCTGACTTCTCCATCAGGGGAGTTGAGAGTGCCAAGGTGAGGAGAATGATAATGATGATAGAAGTTAGCATCTTCTTTGTTTTCTTGGAATGCAAGCACATGTATGTAGTAGCGGCTAGGCCTGAGGTGGTCAGAGTTTTGGCGCATATCCTACCTCCTCCGAGGACTGCTGGATGTTTTCCTGCTACTATCCCAGTTCTATGACTCCGCTTAAAACAAAGCATCAGGTGATAAATGATGGATGAGGTGGTGGCAAAAGAGAAAGAGCAGAAGGAACAGGGACCATTCACATCAATATCAGGCCAGTCAACCACATATGTCTTGTAGGATATGTTTCTGTAACAAAAGGAGCGGTTCGGCTACAAAGTTATAGGGCATACAGTGAGTGCAATGCCTACCAAAAATTTCGAGGCACTCCAATGCTCCTTGGAAATAACATGGAGGTCAGAGGGTCTTAACTAAACCGTTTTTTCCATTTATAGCAACTGGGTCTCCTGTACACTGTTGGCCTAAGCAGTAGAGATGAGCGTTGTTCGACTCGAACTGTTCGCCAATCTCAAATTCGAGCTGTTTTGGGCGGTGTTCGAGCCGTTCGGCGAACACGAACGATTTGAGAAAAATTCGGCTGTTCGAGGTTATGTTCGATAACTGTTCATGCACCAAAATCATAACTGGATTTTTTCTCAGTAATGATGAAAATTAATGTTAATACGCAGTTTGAGTGTACAGCGGGGTGGGGGAAGGGGCAGGGGATGGATCTCTGCAGGAATAATGAAGATCTCCATTTTTTTTTCTCTTTCCCGCATTTACAGTGGGGAGGTGCAATCTGTCAGCCTATCAGCAGCGCACACACGGAGCGAAGTGCTTTTTTTCACACAAGCAAGGGCATGTGTCATTGGCAGTGTATGTCACATGTCCTTGCCCTATAAGACCAAGCCATTTTCCCCGTCGCCACCATTTTCTCACTGCTGCAGCTGCGTGTTAGACGGCACCGCTGTTGCTGTGTGCGCTATACCTTGTTAATTTCAAGCCAATTTTCGCACAAATCTACAGATAGCTTGGGAGTAGGGAATAGTTGTGATTGCAGTCCTTTTAAGGACTAGGTTACAGCATTTCCTACGACTTTTATCAGGCAGGTCTGTGCTCTTAAATAGATAGGTTGTGGGAGTAAAGACTTATTGTAATTGCAGTCCTTTTCAGGACTAGGTTACATCAGTTCCTATCAGTTTTTGCCAGGCAGGTCTGTGCCAGTGCTGTGCAAGTTTTTTTTCACAGCATTTGGCTGAATCTAGCAAAGCTAATCCTTTTTGGCCTATTGCAGAGTGTGTTAGTCAGTGGAGTAGCCTATCTGTGTTGCAAGATATACCACCTGTGTATAGAATACCAATTTTTTTACTGCACCTAGTGAAGTAAAATCTTTTGGGCATAGCATCATTCTATTAGTCCATCTATACTGACCTCCATCAGGTTGCAAATTGAATATAATTTTTTTCTGCATCTAGCTCTGAAAAAATATTTGGGCTTCTAGCAGTGTGTGGGACTTGTTCTATTAGTCCATCTATACTGACCTCCATCAGGTTGCAAACTGAATATAATTTTTTTCTGCATCTAGCTCTGAAAGAATATTTGGCCTTCTAGCAGTGTGTGGGACTTGTTCTATTAGTCCATCTATACTGACCTCCATCACGCTGCAAATTCAAAATAATTTTTTGTCTGCATCTAGCTCTGAAAAAATATTTGGCCTTCTAGCAGTGTGTGGGACTTTCTTTATTAGTCCATCTATACTGACCTCCATCAGGTTGCAAATTAAAAATAATTTTTATCTGCATCTACCTCTGAAAAAATATTTGGGCTTTTAGCTGTGTGTGGGACTTGTTCTATTAGTCCATCTATACTGACCTCCATCAGGTTGCAAACTGAATATAATTTTTTTCTGCATCTAGCTCTGAAAAAATATTTGGGGTTCTAGCAGTGTGTGGGACTTTCTCTATTAGTCCATCTATACTGACCTCCATCAGGTTGCAAATTAAAAATATTTTTTTGTCTGCATCTAGCTCTGAAAAAATATTTGGCCTTCTAGCAGTGTGTGGGACTTTCTCTATTAGTCCATCTATACTGACCTCCATCAGGTTGCAAACTGAATATATTTTTTTTCTCATCTACCTTTGAAAAAATATTGGGCTTCTAGCTGTGTGTGGGACTTGTTCTATTAATCCATCTATACAGACCTCCATCAGGTTGCAAACTGAATATAATTTTTTTCTGCATCTAGCTCTGAAAAAATATTTGGGCTTCTAGCTGTGTGTGGGACTTGTTCTATTAGTCCATCTATACTGACCTCCATCAGGTTGCAAATTCAAAATATTTTTTTGTCTGCATCTAGCTCTGAAAAAATATTTGGCCTTCTAGCAGTTTGTGGGACTTTCTCTATTAGTCCATCTATACTGACCTCCATCAGGTTGAAAACTGAATATATTTTTTTTCTGCATCTACCTCTGAAAAAATAATTGGGCTTCTAGCAGTGTGTGGGACTTGTTCTTTTAGTCCATCTATACTGACCTCCATCAGGTTCCAAACTGAATATAATTTTTTTCTGCATCTACCTCTGAAAAAATATTTGGGCTTCTAGCTGTGTGTGGGACTTGTTCTATTAGTCCATCTATACTGACCTCCATCAGGTTGCAAATTGAATATAATTTTTTTCTGCATCTAACCCAGCCAATAGTTTTGGCCTAATACCACAGTTTTGCCACTCAGCTCTGCTCGGTTCCCATCCATTGTTTTTTTGTGCAAACAACTCCAGAGTTGTGAATTAGTTAACCACCAAAATGAGTGGAAAAAGGCCTGCTGCTGGTGGAAAGGGGAATAGGCGTGTTGGGAAGGGGAAAAAAGGTTGTGTCCGTGGGGTAGGTGTTAAAGCAACAGTAGCATCTGCAGAAGAAAGACCATCTTCCAGCCAAACTAAAATGTCTACTTCTTTTAGCGGACAATGTGATAAGATCCCTTTCTTATGGCCACGCCAATCGCTACGAATTCCAGATGAGGCACAAAAACAGCAGGTGCTTCAACGGATATCAAGTGCTCCTTTAAGTGGGCTCTCCTCCACATCAACTTCAACATCACAAATACTCCAGTCCTCAAAGGTGTCACCCCAATCGCACTTGCTTCCTCACAGCTCCCAAATCTCCAGCTGCCCGTCTGAGTATGAGGTAGAACAGATGGTTGAGTCTGCAGAGCTGTTTACTAGTGTTGAGCCACCCCCGTAGTGTTCGGGTTCGGTTCGGTTCGTCGAACACCGGGATGTTCGAGGAACTGTTCGTCGAACTGTTCGTCGAACACCTTAGAACACCGTCGAACACCGTTAAAACCAATGGCAGGCAAACAAAAACACATAGAAACACATAGAAAACACCTGCAAAGGTGTCCAAAAGCTGACAAACTGCTCAGAAGACACTCTCTTTAAAAAAGCCGGCCGGCAAATTCAGCAGCGGCATACACCGGTACCCGACAATTTAGACAAGAAGGAATAGAGCATCACACATAGATTAAATAGATAGAAACATGTCAGTCACACATATAAGAAGCACAGTGACAGTGTTGGTTACTGCACTTGTCATTTAGTGTAAAGGATTTATTAAAAAAAATATTAGTGTTTTCATGCACCGTCTCTTTAAAAAAGCCGGCCGGCAATTCAGCATCTGTACCCGACAATTTAGAACAGAAAGAATAGAGCTTCACACATAGATTAGATAGATAGAAACATGTCAGTCACATATATATGAAGTACAGTGATAGTGTTGGTTACTGTACTTGTCATTTAGTATTAAAATAAAGGATTTATTATTAAAAAAATTGGCGTGGGGATCCCCTTAATTTTAGGCTCTAGCGGAGGTTAAGCAGACGGCTGGGGCAGATGTTTGAAGCCTGGGAAGGGGATAATACCCACGGAGCTTCCCAGGCTACTAATATCAGCCCCCAGCTGAATACATAGCCTTTACTAGCTATTAAAATGGGGGACCCCCCAAAAAAAATGACGTGTGGTCCCCCCTAATTTAATAGCTAGCAAAGGCTAGGCATACAGCTGGGGGCTGATATTAATAGCCCAGGAAGGGAGCCATGAATATTGGCCCCCTCCCAGGCTAGAAACACCAGCCGTCAGCCGCCCCAGAAATGGCGCATTCATAGGATGCGCCAATTCTGGCACTTAGCCTCGCTCTTCCACGCTGCCCTGGTGCGTTGGCAGGGGGTAATAGGGTTGGGGTTGATGTCAGCTTATAATGCCAGCTGACATCAAGCCCAGGTTAGTAATGGAGAGGCGTCTATAAGACACCCCCATTACTAACCCCATAGTCAAAGTTAAAAAAAACACAAACACCCAGAATAAAGTCCTTTAATTGAAATAAAGACACAATCCTTTATTGTTCTAAATTAAACCATACTTACCATCACGCCCATTCCAGCTGAAGCCAACGATCTCCTGCAATAAAAGAAAAATAATAAAGCAACCTCATCCTTACCTTTCCATGGTTCCCACGACAGCTTCAGCTCTGCTACATCGAGATGACAGGCTGGACCGCAGCAGAACGCTGCCATCCAGCCTGTCATCCCGCAGACACTGAGAAGCGCAGGCATGCTTGCGCTGCTCAGCGTCTCTCTGTGACGACATCCAGATGAGCCGAGTTCATGTCCAATGAACTCGGCTCACCTCATGCACGTCACTGACAGCGTGGGAAAATTCTCACGCTGAAGCGCTGATTGCAGGAGAATTTTCCCACGCTGTCAGTGACGTGCAAGAGGTGAGCTGAGTTCATTGGACATGAGCTCACCTCATGCACATCACTGACAGCGTGGGAGAATTCTCCTGCACTCAGCACTTCAGCGTGAGAATTTTCCCACACTGTCAGTGACGTGCATGAGGTGAGCCGAGTTCATTGGACATGACCTCGGCTCATCTGGATGCCGTCACAGCGAGACAGTGAGGAGCGCAAGCATGCCTGCGCTTCTCAGTGTCTGCGGGATGACAGACTGGATGGCAGCGTTCTGCTGTGGTCCAGCCAGTCATCTCGATGTAGCA
This sequence comes from Phyllobates terribilis, assembly GCF_046119375.1. Lineage (NCBI taxonomy): Eukaryota > Metazoa > Chordata > Amphibia > Anura > Dendrobatidae > Phyllobates > Phyllobates terribilis. The sequence continues at coordinate 37,669,823 of NW_027362772.1, read as the reverse complement.
GAGCTGAAGCTGTCGTGGGAACCATGGAAAGGTAAGGATGAGGTTGGTTTATTATTTTTCTTTTATTGCAGGAGATCGTTGGCTTCAGCTGGAATGGGTGTGATGGTAAGTATGGTTTAATTTAGAACCAGGGGTGGAACTACCGCCCGTGCAGCCGGTTCATTGAACGGGGGCCCCGAGGGAGAGGGGGCCCCTCCAGCAGGGCCGCCATCAGGGCATGACTGCCCTGACTCCAGTATGGGGCCCAGCCGGTAGGGGCCCCCTTGGGGGCCCCCCTCTTGTGCGTCTCTCTCCTCATGGGGCCCCCGGCCCCATGCTAAGAGCCGGGTCCGGGACATCTCAGCGCTGCGCTGCTGCGGCAGCGCTTTCATGATTCCCCTGACTTCCGGTCATGTGACGGCGCCGTCACATGACCGGAAGTCAGGAGAACCTGGTGTCAGCGATTTGGACGAGCGCCAGGATTCTGCAGGGATCACAAGGGGGTAAGTATAACAAGTTTTTTTTTTTTTTAAATACAATTTACTAGGAGTGGGGGAATGGTAGATGCACATGTGGTGGAGGGGGATGAGAGAGGTGCACATGTGGGGGAGGGGAATGGGAGATGCACATGTGGTGGAGGGGGATGAGAGAGGTGCACATGTGGTGGAGGGGGATGAGAGAGGTGCACATGTGGTGGAGGGGGATGAGAGAGGTGCACATGTGGTGGAGGGGGATGAGAGAGGTGCACATGTGGTGGAGGGGGATGAGAGGTGCACATGTGGGGGAGGGGGATGAGAGATGTGGACATGTGGGGGAGGGGGATGAGAGAGGTGCACATGTGGTGGAGGGGGATGAGAGAGGTGCACATGTGGGGGAGGGGGATGAGAGAGGTGCACATGTGGGGGAGGGGGATGAGAGAGGTGCACATGTGGTGGAGGGGAATGAGAGAGGTGCACATGTGGTGGAGGGGAATGAGAGAGGTGCACATGTGGTGGAGGGGGATGAGAGAGGTGCACATGTGGTGGAGGGGGATGAGAGAGGTGCACATGTGGTGGAGAGGAATGAGAGAGGTGCACATGTGGGGGAGGGGAATGAGAGAGGTGCACATGTGGGGGAGGGGGATGAGAGAGGTGCACATGTGGGGGAGGGGGATGAGAGAGGTGCACATGTGGGGGAGGGGGATGAGAGAGGTGCACATGTGGGGGAGGGGGATGAGAGAGGTGCACATGTGGTGGAGGGGGATGAGAGAGGTGCACATGTGGGGGAGGGGGATGAGAGATGTGCACATGGAGGGGTGAGTGCTGCACATGGGGGGATGAGAGCTGCACATGGGGGGATTGGGAGAAAATGAGCTGCACATGGGGGAATTGGGAGTAGGGGGATAGCGAGCTGCACATAATGAATGTGGGGTGGGGGACAGTAAATGATAAATGATGATGGGGTGGGGAGAGCACGGACATGATATAATGAATTGGGGCAGGGGGTGCATGTAAATAATGAATGCGGGGAGCAGGAAGTATAGAGTAGAGGGCGTTGCGGATGCAGGAGTGTAACTAGTAACAAATTGGCGGAAAGAGTAGAGGTTCTAATTAAATTATATATTAAGTGCCTATTTACAGTTAATGGGGGCATCGTGGTGGATTACAATTTATATTTGGAATGGTAGGTTGCATAATAACTAACCATATATTGATGGTGGATGCACGTCTGTATTCAGCTGTGTAATGTAGAAGTTGGGGAATGTGCTCTAGATAACTGTGTTATTTTATGCAGAGACGAGTCCTGGCTGGAAGACGTGATGGCGGTCTGTGCTGGATGAAGGAGAAAAGCGTAGCTGAAGGACTTCACCTAGAGATGTCACCAGTGAGTCAGTGTATTACATGTACACTTACACTATATACTATGTACCGGGCTCCTGTGTATAATGTCACTGGTGATCACTGTATTACCTGTACACTGACACTTTATACAGAGCTCCTGTGTATAATGTCACTGGTGATCACTGTATTACCTGTACACTATATACAGAGCTCCTGTGTATAATGTCACTGGTGATCACTAGATTACCTGGACACTTACATTATACATACCATGTATAGAGCTCCCGTGTATAATGACACTTATGGTAATATTAGTAATGTGGTGGTAATATTAGTAATGTGGTGGTAATATGTGGTCTGGTCATGGTGTGGCAGTTTTTCCCCCTTCTGTGTGGTATTATTCGGTCACTATGTTGTGGTAATATGTGGTCTGGTCATGGTGTGGCGGTATTCCCTGTATGTGGTATTATTGGTCATTTTTAAAAAAAAATGTATATGACACATTCCCTTAGAGAAAACTAAATAAAAATATATCTAAAAAGAGTATTGGATATTTTAAGAAAATTTTAATAGGTTAGAGTAGGGCCCGGCCAGAAGAGTCTACCTTATTGTGGTGGCGGCTTTAAAAATCTTTTGGCCAAAACAAAAGCTGATGGCTATGTATGTGGCACCGTCACATGGCCGAACGTCAGGAGAGCCTGGTGGCAGCGACGAGGATGAGCGCCAGGATTCTGCAGGGATCGCATGGGGGTAAGTATAACAAGTTTTATTTGTTTTAAATACAATTAATTAACTAGGAGTGGGGGGGGGTGAGAGATGCACATGGGGGGGGTGAGAGATGCACATGGGGGGGTGAGAGATGCACATGGGGGGGGATGAGAGATGCACATGGGGGGGGATGAGAGATGCACATGGGGGGGATGAGAGCTGCACATGGGGGGATGAGAGATGCACATGGGGGGGGTTATGTTTACATAACTTTGTTGCCTTATGAAGCGCAGGGGGGGGCCCCCAAAAATTTCTTGCACAGGGGCCCACTACAGTCTGTGTCCGCCCCTGTTTAGAACAATAAAGAATTGTGTCTTTATTTCAATTAAAGGACTTTATTCTGGGTGTTGTGTTTTTTTTAAATACTTTACTAGAAATTCATGGCGGTCATGTCTAATACTGGCGTGACCCCATGAATTTTGGGCTTGGGGCCAGCTGATAATACCAAGCTGGCCCTAACCCCTTTATTACCCAGTGAGCCACCGCACCAGGGCCCTGGATGAGTTGGGTACAGCGCCAGAAGATGGCGCTTCTATGAACGCGCCATTTTCCGGTGTGGCTGCGGACTGCAATTTGTAGCGGGGGGGGCCCAGAAAGCTTGGGCCTCCCTGCGCTGCAGATTCCAGCCCCCAGCTGCCTAGTTGTACCTGGCTGGACACAAAAATAGGGCGAAGCCCCACGTATTTTTTTTTTAATTATTTCATGAAATTCATGAAATAATTAAGAAAAAAAGGCCTTCCCTATATTGTTGTGTCCGGCCAGGTACAAATAGGCAGCTGGTGGTTGGGGGCAGCCCGTTCCTGCCTGCTGTACCTGGCTGGACACAAATATAGTGCGAAGCCCCACTTCAATTTTTTTAAATTATTTCAGGAAATTCATGAAATAATTTAAAAAAAATTGACGTGGGGCTTCGCACTATATTTGTGTCCAGCCAGGTACAGCAGGCAGGAACGGGCTGCCCCCAACCACCAGCTGCCTATTTGTACCTAGCCGGACACAACAATATAGGGAAGCCCTTTTTTTCTTAATTATTTCATGAAATAATTTAAAGAAAATTGACGTGGGGCTTCGCCCTGTTTTTGTGTCCAGCCAGGACAACTAGGCAGCTGGGGGCTGGAATCCGCAGCGCAGGGAGGCCCAAGCTTTCTGGGCCACCCCCGCTGCAAATTGCAGTCCGCAGCCACCCCGGAAAATGGCGCGTTCATAGAAGCGCCATCTTCTGGAGCTGTACCCAACTCATCCAGGGCCCTGATGCGGTGGCTCACTGGGTAATAAAGGGGTTAGGGCCAGCTTGGCATTATCAGCTGGCCCTAAGCCCGAAATTCATGGGGTCACGCCAATATTAGACATGACCACCATGAATTTCTAGTAAAGTATTTAAAAAAAACACAACACCCAGAAAAAAGTCCTTTAATTGAAATAAACACACAATTCTTTATTGTTCTAAATTAAACCATACTTACCATCACGCCCATTCCAGCTGAAGCCAACGATCTCCTGAAATAAAAGAAAAATAATAAAGCAACATCATCCTTACCTTTCCATGGTTCCCATGACAGCTTCAGCTCTGCTACATCGAGATGACAGGCTGGACCGCAGCAGACCGCTGCCATCCAGCCTGTCATCCCGCAGACACTGAGAAGCGCAGGCTTGCTTGCGCTCCACAGTGTCTCTCTGTGAGGGCATCCAGATGAGCCGAGTTAATGTCCAATGAACTCGGCTCACCTCATGCACGTCACTGACAGCGTGGGAAAATTCTCCTGCACTCAGCGCTTCAGCGTGGGAGAATTCTCACACTGAAGCGCTGAGTGCAGGAGAATTCTCCCACGCTGTCAGTGACGTGCAGGAGGTGAGCTGAGTTCATTGGACATGAGCTCACCTTATGCACGTCACTGACAGCGTGGGAAAATTCTCCTGCACTCAGCGCTTCAGCGTGGGAGAATTGTCACGCTGAAGCGCTGAGTGCAGGAGAATTCTCCCACGCTGTCAGTGACGTGCAGGAGGTGAGCTGAGTTCATTGGACATGAGCTCACCTTATGCACGTCACTGACAGCGTGGGAGAATTCTCCTGCACTCACCGCTTCAGCGTGAGAATTTTCCCACGCTGTCAGTGACGTGCATGAGGTGAGCCGAGTTCATTGGACATGAACTCGGCTCATCTGGATGTCGTCACAGAGAGACGCTGAGCAGCGCAAGCAAGCCTGCGCTTCTCAGTGTCTGCGGGATGACAGGCTGGATGGCAGCGTTCTGCTGCGGTCCAGCCTGTCATCTCGATGTAGCAGAGCTGAAGCTGTCGTGGGAACCATGGAAAGGTAAGGATGAGGTTGCTTTATTATTTTTCTTTTATTGCAGGAGATCGTTGGCTTCAGCTGGAATGGGCGTGACGGTAAGTATGGTTTAATTTAGAACAATAAAGGATTGTGTCTTTATTTCAATTAAAGGACTTTATTCTGGGTGTTTGTGTTTTTTTTAACTTTGACTATGGGGTTAGTAATGGGGGTGTCTTATAGACGCCTCTCCATTACTAACCTGGGCTTGATGTCAGCTGGCATTATAAGCTGACATCAACCCCAACCCTATTACCCCCTGCCACCGCACCAGGGCAGCGTGGAAGAGCGAGGCTAAGTGCCAGAATTGGCGCATCCTATGAATGCGCCATTTTTGGGGCGCTTGACGGCTGGTGTTTCTAGCCTGGGAGGGGGCCAATATTCATGGCTCCCTTCCTGGGCTATTAATATCAGCCCCCAGCTGTCTGCCTAGCCTTTGCTAGCTATTAAATTAGGGGGGACCCCACGTCATTTTTTTTGGGGGGGTCCCCCATTTTAATAGCTAGTAAAGGCTATGCATTCAGCTGGGGGCTGATATTAGTAGCCTGGGAAGCTCCGTGGGTATTACCCCCTTCCCAGGCTTCAAACATCTGCCCCAGCCGTCTGCTTAACCTCCGCTAGAGACTAAAATTAAGGGGAACCCCACGCCAATTTTTTTAATAATAAATCCTTTATTTTAATACTAAATGACAAGTACAGTAACCAACACTATCACTGTACTTCATATATATGTGACTGACATGTTTCTATCTATCTAATCTATGTGTGATGCTCTATTCTTTCTGTTATAAATTGTCGGGTACAGATGCTGAATTGCCGGCCGGCTTTTTTAAAGAGACGGTGCATGAAAACACTATTATTTTTTTTGATAAATCCTTTACGCTAAATGACAAGTACAGTAAGCAACACTGTCACTGTACTTCATATATATGTGACTGACATGTTTCTATCTATCTAATCTATGTGTGAAGCTCTATTCTTTCGGTTCTAAATTGTCGGGTACAGGTGTATGCCGCTGCTGAATTGCCGGCTTTTCATGTTTCACTGTTGGCACTGTTCCCATCGATTTGGGCAATCACTGTAATGCCACAACCACCATGGCTGTGGCATTACAGTGAGTGGCAGACAATCCCTGCATGATTGGTGCTCTAAATAGCGCCAGACATGCAGGACACGCTTTTGGTGCACGAACAGTTATCGAACATAACCTCGAACAGCCGAATTTTTTGCAAATCGTTCGGGTTCGTCGAACAACTCGAACACCGCCCAAAACAGCTCGAATTTGAGATTGGCGAACAGTTCTAGTCGAACACCGCTCATCTCTACTGTTTACTCATACTATAGCCTGGGAATCAGAGGTCGACTCCAGCGCTTCTGTGAATCCAGACGAGGAAATGATCTGCACTGATGCCCAGAATCTTTATGAGTCGGATCCAGGACCAGACGCAGAAGGTTCTGACCATAACGTAGACCCTCATTCCCAAACTGTAACTCCTGTTGGTGGAGACAATGAGGAAGACGATGATGAGACTCAAATACCTGATTGGAGCGACAACTTTAGTTTTTTGTCAGGGCAGGAACAGGTTGGCTCTGAGGACGACGGGTGTGATAACGCACAGGGTGATGATGATGAGGTTGGAGATCCCACTTACTGTCAACCCACAGTCAGCCAAGAATTGAGGTCAGCAGAGGAGGTGGAGGAAGATGCTAGTGACGACGAGGTCAGGTTGCGCCTTCCTGGACAGAGACGTAGTACTGGAAGCACGTCAACAACTGCATCCTCAAACACAACTCTGCCTCTTACCACAAGTCGTGGTGGCTCTTCAGGTCGCATGGGTACTAAGCCTTGCATAGCCTGGGCATTTTTTCAGATCGATAAAGATGACCCAACTCGTGTTATCTGTAACATTTGTCAGCAAAAGCTAAGTAGAGGCCAAAAAATACATAGTTTGAGTACTTCATGCATGAACCGGCACATGGACATGAAGCATAAGTTGCAGTGGGAAGCTCAGTGTGCTACAATGCGGCCTAGCCGGCCGGGCCAACCACCGTCTGCCATATCTTGTGCATCCGCGGCTTCTTCATCCTCTGTGACTGGGGGGACAGCAGTCACACCTGTTTTGGGGTGCAGACCTGCCACCTCTTTACCCGCAACAGCCAGCGTGATTAGCAGGTCATCATTTTCTTTGGAGGTGGTAACACCAGCTGGTGTTGAGCGCTGTCCGACATCGATAGCACCACCTTTGGATCAAGGCAACCTAACATGTCCGCCTGCATCTTCCTCACAGACCGGCAGTTTGCCGGCGACACCCTTATCAACCCCGTCTAAGCACAATAGCCAGCCCTCGGTCCCTCAGATGTGGACAAGTAAAAGACCATTTCCTCCTAGCCATGAGAAAGCTAAGAGGTTGAATTTCACCATCTGCAAGCTCTTGGCTACAGAAATGCTGCCTTTCCGCCTGGTGGACACAGAGGATTTTCGAGACCTTATGTCCGTCGCAGTGCCCCAGTACCAGATGCCCAGTCGGCACTACTTCTCAAAGAAAGGTGTGCCTGCGCTCCACCAGCATGTCGCACACAACATCACCGCTTCTTTGAGAAACTCTGTGTGTGACAGGGTGCATTTCACCACAGACACTTGGACAAGTAGGCATGGACAGGGGCGTTACATGTCGCTGACTGGGCACTGGGTAACTATGGTGACAGCAGGACAAGGGGCTGCTGTCCAAGTCTTGCCGTCCCCACGAGTTGTGCGTCAATCCTCTTTATCTCAAAGTTCCTCCACTGCTTCTGCCTCCTTAACCTCCTCTCGGTCTTCCACCTGCACCCAAAGCCTGTCTGGTCATGCCACAAGCTTTCTAACTGCGCAGAAGGGATCCTGCACACCTCCTTACTATGCTGGCAGTAGGGCTCAACGTCATCAGGCGGTTTTTACTTTGAAATGTCTGGGAAATGTGAGACACACAGCTGAGGAGTTGTGGTCAGCTCTGGAGAACCAATTTCATGAATGGTTGTCTCCACTGGACCTGAAACCAGGGAAGGCCGTGTGCGACAATGCTGCAAACCTGGGTGCGGCCCTTCGCCGGGGCAATGTCACACACGTGCCTTGTATGGCTCACGTGTTGAACCTGGTTGTCCAGCAATTTTTAGCCCACTGTCCCAGACTAGACGGCCTTCTGCAGAGGGCACGGTCGCTGTGTGCTCACTTCCACCATTCGCATCCCGCAGCTCAGCGACTTACAGCTCTACAGAAGTCGTTGGGCCTGCCACTTCACCGGCTAAAATGCGATGTGCCTACCCGGTGGAATTCAACTCTGCACATGTTGCAGCGACTGTGGCAGCACCGACAAGCCCTGGTGCAATACGTTCTGACGTATAGCCTGGGCCAATGAGATCCAGAGGTGGGGCAAATCACGCTGGAGGAGTGGTCTCAGATCAGGGACCTATGCACCCTTCTGCACAGTTTTGAAATGGCGACGAAGATGTTTAGTGCTGACGATGCCATTATCAGCATGACTATTCCGGTGATTTACATGCTGGAGCACGTTAAACAGAATTCGGAGTCAGGTGGTGGCACAAGAGGAGGTGGAGGAAGTAGAGGAGGAGGAGTTGTATGCGGAAGGGCTAACATCTGCAAGGTCCAGACGGTCGGCAGCACCAAGGCGGCAGGCATGTGAGGGTGGGGGAGATAGTTTTACCAGGGCGCATGGTAGCAGCCAAACTAGTGAGGAAGGTGCAGGAGCCCAGGAAGAAGTGGAGGACGAATTGATGGAAGACTCATCAGATGAGGGAGACCTTGATCACATTTCTGTTGTGCGAGGTTGGGGGGGGAGGACAGAGGAAGGAAGCATGATTGTTACCTCGCCACCAACACAACAGGGACTTGGTGCTCCTGGATGCGCAACACACATGAGTGCCTTCTTGCTGCACTACCTGCAACATGACCCTCGAATTGTGAGAATTAGAAATAATCCTGACTACTGGGTTGCCACACTGTTAGATCCCCAGTACAAAAGTAAATTTGCAGAAATTATTCCTGCCATAGAAAGGGATGCACGCATGCAGGAGTATCAGCAGAGACTGTTGCAGAATCTTGCATGTGCTTTTCCACAAAACACCAGTGGTGCACGTAGTGAATCTCACAGTTCCAACTTGCCAACCCTGGACCGTCAACTGTTCAGCACTCAAACCGTAACAGAACCACAGAATCTGCTGATAACATCAATTTTGCGGAATCATTTCACCACTTTTTTAGCCCATCCTTTGCAAGGCCACAGGAGACAAGAATTCTGACACATAGTCAACGCCTAGAGACGATGGTACAGGAGTAACTCCAAGTAAACATTGAAGCCATGACTGTGTCACTGGACCCTTGCTCTTTTTGGGCTTCCAATCTGGATAAATGGCCGGAGCTAGCCACTTACGCCTTGGAGATCTTGTCATGCCCCGCAGCCAGCGTTCTGTCTGAACGTGTGTTCAGCGCTGCTGGTGGTGTGCTGACAGATAAGCGCACGCGGCTCTCCACTGATAATGTAGACAGACTCACGTTCATAAAGATGAACAAATCATGGATCCGAAACGACTTTTCTACCCCTGTGTCATCCTGGGGAGAGTAAAAGCTTGATGATTGGTTAAAATCACCCTACCAACCGTTTTAAGCTTTCAAATTACTAATCATGTTTATCTGTATCTTGGCTGGAAAATAATTTGGGCTTTGTAGCAGTGTGCAGCACTGATTCTATTAGGCCATCTATAGTAAGCTCCAGCAGATTAAAAATTACTAATCATGTTTATCTGTATCTTGACTGGAAAATAATTTGGGCTTTGAAGCAGTGTGCAGCACTGATCCTATTAGGCCATCTATACTAAGCTCCACCAGATTTAAAATTAATAATAATTTTTAGCTGCATCTAGCCCGGAAAATAATTTTGGGGCTCCGAGATGCGCAAGACACATAAGTGCCTTCTTGCTGCACTACCTGCAACATGACCCTCATATTGTCAGAATTCGAAGTAATCATGACTACTGGGTTGCCACACTCTTAGATCCCCCAAACTTTTCGATCAACCTTTTCATTTTAATAAAGACCAAAAAAATGGTCATTTTTGAAATTATAAGCATTAGCAGGTTATTAGAAACTGAAATCAAACAGTTTTCAACTCAAAACTTTATTCCAGGTGATGTTACATTTTCACATAGGACCCCTTGTTCGAAAGGAGCTTCTGAACTCTATCGTCCATTGAATTTGTCAGGTTTTGGATGGTTTCTGCTTCAATTGTTTTGCATGAGGACAGAATATCCTCCCAGAGCTGTTGCTTAGATGTGAACTGCCTCCCGCCATCATAGACACTCCTTTTGATGATGATCCAGAGGTTCTGAATGGGGTAGAGGTCGGGGGAGCATGGGGGTCACACCATAAGTTTGTCCCCTTTTATGCCCATATCAGCCAGAGATGCAGATGTTTTATGTGCAGCATGAGATGGTGCATTATCATGCAAAAAAATGATCTTGCTGTGAAATACACGGTTCTTCTTCTTGAACCATGGCAGGAAGTGCTGTTTGAGAAAATCCACATACATTATGGAGTTCATCTTTAGCGCCTTCAGGGATCCTAAAGGGGCCGACAATCTCTCTCCCCATGATTCCAGCCCAAATCATTACTCCACCTCCTCCTTGTTGGCGCTGTAGCCGTGTTTGCGTGGGGTGTCCATCAACCAGCCATCCTCCACTCCATCCATCTGGACCATCGAGCGCTACACGGCACTCATCCGTGAACAAAACAGTTTTGAAATCAGTCTTCATGTAATGTTTGGCCCACTGGAGCCGTTTCTGCTTGTGTGAAGTGGATAGAGGAGGTCGACAGGATGGCGTATGCACAGCTGCAAACCTCTGAAGGACCCTGCATCTTGTTGTTCGGGGGACGTTGGAGGCACCAGCAGCTTCAAAAACTTGTCTGCTGCTATGACAAGGCTTTTTTGCCGCTGCTCTTTTAACCTGACGTAATTGCCTGTAGGAAAGAGTCCTCAATTTGCCCTTATCAGCCCGCACACGTGTGTACTGTGAATCAGCTACATACTTCTTGATTGCCAAGACACTTCATCCTGATCATCGTACAATGTGGATTGTAGTCATGCCTTGACCTAAACACTCCACAATTTGTTGCTTCTCAGCAGCCGACACATCCTTTTTCTTTCCCATTTTGGCAGAAAATGTAGGCTGTTTAATAATGTGAGACAGTCTTCTTAAGTAGTCTTGCCTTTCATTGGACACACCTGCCAAACTAATTAGCACAGGTGTCTGCAATTGCTTACAGTGATATAAAGAGCCCTGACACACATCAGCATCAATGAGTTTAACTGACAAACAAACAAATTCTTCCCTTATCACTCCTAAACACTTTTTGCATAATAATTTGAAACACAGTGTACATGTGCTTTTCCACAAAACACCAGTGGTTCACGTAGTGAATCTTACAGTTCTAACTTGCCAACCGTGGTCTGTATGGAGTTGTTCAATAAAGGGCCCAAAATTAAGATAACATAGATGGAAGAGGTCTCTATGAATAGGAATTCCTAAGTATTTGATACCCTGTGAGGGCCAGGCAAAGGGAAAGTTGGACTGGATGGAATCCTATATGGATTTGGGGAGGGAGACATCGAGGGCCTCAGACTTCGCTGCATTGATTTTAAAATTTGACCATGTAACAAAGTGATCTATTTCAGCCATAACAGCATGGATGGATATATGTGATTGAGTGATATATACTAGGACATCATCAGCAAATAGAGAGCACTTGTACTCGGTGCCTCCCACCTCAATCCACCTAATATTGGGGTTATGGCGAATTGATGAGAGCAGGTGCTCCGTCACTAGGATGTATAAGAGAGGGGACAGAGGACATCCCTGCCTTGTCCCATTGGTGATTGTGAAAGGTGATGAAAATGTTCTGATGCACCCCCTGGGCCTTGGGACACACGGAGCCGGACCCTTTTTGGTGGATGCTGGTGGTTGTAGTCTTCGTGGCGGCGACCCGGTTCTCTGGCTCAGGGTGGTCAAACCAGTGGCGGAACTATTTATGTGGTTTTGATGTTTAAATGTCCGACTATGCCACCCGTGGATTGCGGTCAGAGTGAAACGCCGCTGCAGTGCAGACCGCTGAGGCTGGTGTTGTGGGTGCAGCAGAGCGTAGCATAACTCCCCACGGGAGGAGTTTAGCCTCAGGGCAGTGTATGCGGAGGATGGGGGTGATGGTGCACGGAGTCAGTGATGCAGTCCAGGGCCTTTACTCACAGTTCTTATTATCCAGACCACGTCTGCAGGTAACGGCTGCCCACGTCGTACTGTGCTCACCAGGTGAGGGGCTCAGACAACTCCCAGATAACTTTGGAGCGCTTCACAGGACCCCTTTGTGTGTCCTTTATCTGGCCTTTCTTACCAACCCTTCTGTCCGGCTGCCTCGGGCCTCCTCTTGGTAAACTTGGCGCCAGTTTCCCTGACCCTATGTGGTGCCTTCCTAGCGGGTGTAGCGAGGGGCTGCGCCACATAAAATGTCATAGCCTCCGGTTTCTAGCTGAGGGTCGTTTCCTGCCTCCACTAGTTTCGGGGACCGGTCTCCCCCTTTGGCCTGACCCCTCCACGCAGGTGGATTCGGGCGTGCGGTGGCGACTCGCCCGTCCGCACCCCTGGGATCCCTTCATTCCTCGTTCCTGGAGCCTTCTCCGCTCCTCTTCCTTCCTTCTCCCTCTTCCAGGCCTGGGCCTCTGTTACTAGGCCCGCCTCCGGACCAGAGCTCATGCAGAGCCCTGCTCCCTGCCACTTCTGCTCAGACTTCTCTGCACTGAACTAAGATGGTGCCCACCTTTTATACTCCCTTCTCAATGCACCCAGGAACTGCTTCCTCCCTGCTCCTGCACTACAGGGTTCCCCTTCCTCAGTGTTCCCTCCCCCCACTCCAGCCAGGGACAGGGACTGTCGTGCCCATCTCAGAGGCATATTGGTCGCCCTGCCCCACGGCAATGTGGTGTAATGCATGCAGGTGTCGGGTCCTGATCCACACTCCATCCTTACCTGAGAGTGAGATATCACACCTCTGGGTGAGGTGCAATACCTCTGTAGCAACCGAGCCCTCAGGGTGCTACAGTTCCATTTATCTTCAGCCTAGGTGACGTATTGTGATACAGGGCCGTGATTTTGGCTATAAAAGGGTCCCCTAGACCCCTACCCCAAGCTTTTTAAGAGAATCATATATGGCGTGCCAGGAGACTCTATGGAATGCTTTCTCAGCATCCAACGAGAGTATCTAATTACAAATTTTTAACTGCATCTAGCCCAGGAAATACTTTGTGCCTAGTAGCAGTGTCTGCTAGTCAGCGGATTATCCCAGCTGTTAAGCAAGCTACACCACCTGTAGTTTGGACACTTAATTTTTTCAAAGGGAATGCTTCGGGACCACGGGATACTCAGTGAAGAGCATCAGGAGGCACCCCAAGGCATATGGGCTGGGACTGGCAGTAGGATGCCTTGTGGTGGACAGCCGAGCTCGATCCTTATAAAAGCTTTTTAACTGCAGCAGCTTTAGTGGACGCTACTGGAGCTGGAATTACGCAGCTGCTGGCATGAGACTTGCCCTCCAATACATCCTTGTAAATGGATTTAAAGTGTATTCATTCAAATTAGAGAGACAATTTAAATTAAAAAGCTTAGAGCTGCCTCCACCACAGGGGGGCTCGCTCGACCCACCAGCGGACAGGCACCAGTATTGGGAGAGGGGGGCTCACCGTCAGGGTTCACCGCGGCTCTGGCACAAACCCGGCGACACGGAGGTGGCACGGGCAGGAGCGGACTGAACGTGTCGGCTTCTCACTTTTTGGATTTTAGAAGGGCATGACATGCCTATATCTGTGTCTCCCCCTCCTTTTACTCCTCCACCTCTTTTCTTTTCTCATGACTATATGTACTTGTCACTTTTCCATGTGTTAGTTGTGTCTTCTGAGCAGTTTGTCAGCTTTTGGACACCTTTGAAGGTGTTTTCTATGTGTTTCTATGTGTTTTTGTTTGCCTGCCATTGGTTTTAACGGTGTTCGAAGGTGTTCGACGAACAGTTCGACGAACAGTTCGGCGAACACACGGGTGTTCGACAAACCGAACCGAACTCGAACGCTACGGGGGCGGGTCAACACTACTAAGCAGTGAATGGAAGGCATTCCAAAAATTATGAGGAACTGCAATGCCCCTTGAAATAGACGTGGATTACAGCGTACTAAAAACAATCTACCCATTATTGGGGAGTGAGTCTCATTTATTTTTTTGCATTGAAAAACAAAAGCTGACTAAAATTAGGACTAAATGCAATGCCCGTAGGAAGAGTCATGGAGGTTAAAGGTAATTAAAAACAACATTTCAATGCCCCTTGGAAGAGCTGTGGAGTTCAGAGTGGTTTAAGAAGACGCTTTTAATGCCCCTTTGAAGAGATGTGGAGGTCACAGTAGCTTAACAAGACGGTTTTAATGCCCTTTGGAAAAGTGGTGGAGGTCACAGTAGCTTAACAAGACTGTTTTAATGCCCCTTGGAAAAGTGGTGGAGGTCACAGTAGCTTAACAAGATGGTTTTAATGCCCCTCCAAAGAGATGTGGAGGTCACAGTAGCTTAACAAGACGGTTTTAATGCCCATCGGAAGAGACGTGAAGGTCACAGTAGCTTAACAAGACTGTTTTAATGCCCCTCGGAAGAGACGTGGAGGTCACAGTAGCTTAACAAGACGGATTTAATGCCCCTTGGAAAAGTGGTGGAAGTCGCAGTAGCTTAACAAGATGGTTTTAATGCCCCTTGGAACAGTGGTGGAGGTCACAGTAGATTAACAAGACGGTTTTAATGCCCCTTGGAAAAGTGGTGGAGGTCACAGTAGCTTAACAAGACGGTTTTAATGCCCCTCGAAAGAGACATGGAGGACACAGTAGCTTAACAAGAATGTTTTAATGTCCCTCGGAAGAGACGTGGAGGTCACAGTAGCTTAACAAGATGGTTTTAATGCCCCTCGGAAGAGACGTGGAGGTCCAAGTAGCTTAACAAGATGAATTTAATACCCCTTGGAAAAGTGGTGGAGGTCACAGTAGCTTAACAAGACAGTTTTAATGCCCCTCGGAAGAGACGTGGAGGTCCCAGTAGCTTAACAAGACGGTTTTAATGCCCCTTGGAAAAGTGGTGGAGGTCGCAGTAGCTTAACAAGACGGTTTTAATGCCCCTTGGAAAAGTGGTGGAGGTCACAGTAGCTTAACAAGATGGTTTTAATGCCCCTCTGAAGAGACGTGGAGGTCGCTGTAGCTTAACAAGACGGTTTTAATACACCTTGGAAGAGTCGTGGAGGTCACAGTAGCTTAACAAAACGGTTTGAATGCCCCTTGGAAGAGACGTGGAGGACACAGTAGCTTAACAAGAATGTTTTAATGTTCCTCGGAAGAGACGTGGAGGTCACAGTAGCTTAACAAGATGGTTTTAATGCCCCTTGGAAGAGACGTGAAGGTCCAAGTAGCTTAATAAGATGGATTTAATACCCCTTGGAAAAGTGGTGGAGGTCACAGTAGCTTAACAAGACAGTTTTAATGCCCCTCGGAAGAGACGTGGAGGTCCCAGTAGCTTAACAAGACGGTTTTAATGCCCCTTGGAAAAGTGGTGGAGGTCGCAGTAGCTTAACAAGACGGTTTTAATGCCCCTTGGAAAAGTGGTGGAGGTCACAGTAGCTTAACAAGATGGGTTTAATGCCCCTCTGAAGAGACGTGGAGGTCGCTGTAGCTTAACAAGACGATTTTAATACCCCTTGGAAGAGTCGTGGAGGTCACAGTAGCTTAACAAAACGGTTTGAATGCCCCTTGGAAGAGACGTGGAGGTCCCAGTAGCTTAACAAGACGGTTTTAATGCCCCTTACAAGAGCCATACAGTACAGCATTTTAAAAACTTTATTCCCATTATTGGGGAGTAGGTCTCCCATAGTCTTTGCTTATGCCTTCCAAGCAAAAGCTGCCAAAAATTAGGAGGAAATGCAATGTCTGTTCGAAGAGTTGTGGAGGTCACAGTAGCTTAACAAGATGGATTTAATGTTCCTCGAATGAGACGTGGAGGTCACAGTAGCTTAACAAGACGGTTTTAATGCCCCTTGGAAGAGATGTTGAGGTCACAGTAGCTTAACAAGACAGTTTTACTGCCCCTCGGAAGAGACGTGGAGGTCCCAGTAGCTTAACAAGATGGTTTTAATGCCCCTTGGAAAAGTGGTGAAGGTCACAGTAGCTTAACAAGACGGTTTTAATGCCCCTCAGAAGATACGTGGAGGTAACAGTAGCTTAACAAGACGGTTTTAAAGACCCTTGGAAAAGTGGTGGAGGTCGCAGTAGCTTAACAAGACAGTTTTAATGCCCCTTGGAAAAGTGGTGGAGGTCACAGTAGCTTAACACGACGGTTTTATTGCCTCTTGGAAGAGACGTGGAGGTCCCAGTAGCTTATCAAGATGCTTTTAATGCCCCTTGGAAGAGACGTGGAGTTCGCAGTATCTTAACAAGACGGTTTTAATGCCCCTTGGAAAAGTGGTGGAGGTCACAGTAGCTTAACAAGATGGTTTTAATGCCCCTTGGAAAAGTGGTGGAGGTCACAGTAGCTTAACAAGATGGTTTTAATGCCCCTTGGAAAAGTGGTAGAGGTCACAGTAGCTTAACAAGATGGTTTTAATGCCCATTGGAAAAGTGGTGGAGGTCACAGTAGCTTAACAAGATGGTTTTAATGCCCCTTACAAGAGCAATACAGTGCAGCATCTTAAAATTATTATTCCCATTATTGGGGAGTCGGTCTCCCACAGTCTTTGCTTATGCCTTCCAAGCAAAAGCTGACAAAAATAATGACGGAGGAACTTTCAATAATGGCAGCACGGACCATGGTTCCACTGGTGGTATAGTGGTGAAGGAGACTCAGGATAAGGAGAAGTACATAAAACAGCCGAAATGAGGAAGCGTATACCCATGTGTGGGTGTGAAGCGGTGCATGTGAATACACCTCCCGAAATAACACAGTGGATTTGACTTTATGTTATTCTGCTGTCATTTGGTGGTGATGAGAACTCTGGCCCAATCCAGCCCTTGTTCATTTTGATAGGGGTCAACTTGTCAGCATTGTCAGTTGAAAGGCGAGTGCGCTTATCAGTTATAATTCCCCCAGCGGCACTAAAAACACGCTCCGATAACACGCTAGCGGCAGGGCAGCCAGGACCTCCAAGGCATACAGAGCGAGTTCATTCCAAATGTCCAGCTTGGATACCCAATAATTAAAAGGCACAGAGGAATCACAGAAGACGCTGGTACGGTCGGCAAGGTACTCCATCACCATCTTTTGAAATTTTCCACTCCTTGTGAGAGTACCCCACGCCTCAGGGTCTGTCCAAAGGGAGGGTCTGAGAAAACTGTCCAAGAACCTTGACAGTGTTTCCCTGCCTCTGCTGGATTGGAGTTGCATCTCTCTCGCATGTACGCCTTGGTTGGGCAACGAACTGTGATCTCTGCCGCTAGCGTGTTCAGTTGGGAATTTTTTTAACAGTTCTGCAGCAAGGGCCTTCTGATGCTGCCCCATTTTTGTAGACCTCTCCACCTCAGGAATAAGAGAGTGAAAGTTTTCCTTGTAGCGGGGGTCTAAAAGTGTCACCAACCAGTATTGACTGTCACCCACATTTTGACAACGCGAGGGTCACGGTTAAGGCATCTTAACATAAAGTCAGCCATGCGTGCCAGACTGGTAACGGGCAAGACTTCCATGTCCTCACCAAGATGATGACTGACCATGCTCTCCTCCTCCTCCCCCCTGTCCTCAGGCCACCCTTCCTGAACCGACGGTATGACTGTTGTACAGGTACTACCGTCTACAGCGCATGATACAAGCTCCTGTTCTTCCTCCTCCTCCTCCTCCTGCTCTCCCTCATTGTCCCCCAATGCATGTTGGGATGAGATGAGGCTGGGCTGTGTGCTTCTTGATCCATCTCATCATACTCTGGCTGCAATGCCTCCTCTTTAATTCTCTGCAGAGAGCGTTGCAAAAGACAGACAAGTGGAATGCTGATGCTAATGATGGCGTCATCGCCACTAAGAATCTTGGTGGACTCCTCAAAGTTTGTCAAAATGGTACATATGTCAGACATCCAGGTCCACTCCAGAGGTCTTTTGTGTGGAGTCTGACCTGAATATCGACGGCCTTGTTGCAGCTGGTACTCCACAACTGCTCTCTTCTGCTCACAAATCCTTTGCAACATGTGGAGGGTAGAGTTCCAACGTGTGGGGACATCACATACCAGTCGGTGTGATGGAAGCTGCAAACACTGCTGCAAAACAGCAAGGGCGGCAGAAGCTGTAGCCGACAAGTGAAAATGAGCTGACAGGCGGCGAACTTTGATGAGCAGATCTGGCAACTCGGGGTACGATTTAAGAAACCGCTGAACCACGAGGTTAAGCACATGAGCCAGGCATGGTACGTGTGTGATCTCGCCTCGCCTCATAGCCGCCACAAGGTTACAGCCATCATCACACAGGACCATGCCTGGAAGTAGGTTCAGCAGTCTCAGCCACATATCTGCCTGCTCTTTCACAGCTGTCCACAACTCACAAGTAGTGTGAGGCTTATCACCTAAGCTTATGAGTTTCAGCACAGCCTGTTGCCGCTTGGCGGAGGCAGTACTGCAGTGCTTCCAGATTGTAACTGATGTGGTGATATCTGAGATGGAGGCTGAACATGAGGAGGAGGAGGAGGATACGCAGGAGCTGTACACTGTGGGGGCAACTCTGCCTGACATAGGGCCCGCAATCCTCGGTGTGGGGAGGATGTGTTCCGTCCCAAGGTCCGACTGGGTCCCGTCTTCCACTATGTTTACCCAGTGTGCCATCAGGGAGATATACCGTCCCTCGCCACAAGCACTTGTCCACGTGTCCGTTGCCAGGTGGATTGTCCCAGTAACTGCGTTGTTGAGGGCACGGCATATGTTTTGGGACACGTGCTTGTGTAGTGAGGGAATGGCACACCGGGAAAAATAGTTTCGGCTGGGGACCGAGTACCAAGGGATGGCCACCACCATAATGTTGCGGAAGGATTCCGTCTGCACCAGCCTAAAAGGCAGCATTTCCAATGCAAGCAGTCGTGAAATGTGCGAATTTAGGACTGTGGCCTGTGGGGCGTTAGCTGCGAATTTCCACTTTCGTTCCAAGGTCTGGGATATGGACAATTGAACGCTGCGGTGGGACGTGGACGTGGACGTTGATGCTGTTTCTTGAGAAACTGCCATAACAAGTGAAGACTAAGAGGAGGGGGCATCTTTTCATGCAGTATGGACAGGGGATTGCCTTTCACACACAACAGAGGGATCTATTGCACGCACAACAGCGGAAGAAGCAGTGGTGACACCCGCTGACACTGGTCGTGGACCCTGGGGTTCGCCCCACAAAGTCGGGTGCTTTGCTGCCATGTGCATGATCATGCTGGTGGTGGTCAGGCTGGTAGTTTTGTCACCCATGCTGATGCTAGCAAGGCAGGTGGTACAAATGGCCTTTTTGGGGTTATCAGCAGAGTCTTTAAAAAAATTCCAGACTCTGCAAGACCTACAGGTTGTACTGGCAACGTCCCTTGTGTTGGTGTTACGGGGAACTGTTGCCTGCCTTCTGTGTGCGGCCACCACACTGCTTCTTCCTGCCTGTTGGGATACTCTGCCTCCTTCACCCTGTGTGCTGCTGGCCTCCTGCCACGTTGGGTCAGTTACTAGATCATTCACCATCTCCTCCTCTTCTACTTGCGCACCACGATCCTCCTCCTCACTTCCTGGCAATTGTGTCTCGTCATCGTCCACCTCTTGTGACAAATTGCCAGCGTCGACTTCCTATGGCCGTGGCTGTTCAAATATTTGGGCATCACTACATGGGATCTCCTCTTCCACCACTTCAAGCAGAGCAGGCGAGGGGCACAAATCTGGAAATGGACCAGTGAACAGCTCTTCAGAGTGTCCAAGTGTGGGATCAGTTGCTGTCTGACGACACTCGGCATGGTGGGAGGAAGGAGCATCAAGGTGAGGAGGAGTATGCGGTCGAGACTCACTGCTACTAAGATGTGACCGTGTGGAAGACAGACCGGAGGTGGTTGTGCCCAGGTAACTAGAAGTATTATCTGCTATCCAATTAATAACCTGTTCACACTGATTAGTTCGCAATACTGGTGTTGTTCTGTGCTTCCCTAGTAATTCGGTCAAGAAGTGGGAGCGAGAAGATGTGGCTGCTGGTTGTGGCACATTTTCACCTTGGCCACGGCCCCGTCCTCTGCACGCACCATCACCAGAACTTCCAGTTCCACATCCCTTGCCAGTAAGTAAAATATCTTACACTCGCACTATCAATGGAAAAAGGGTAATAAAAAGTAGATTAGAACCATGGAAGAGGAAAACCACAGTTCTATTTCTCTGGACTACACCCGACTCTTTTAAACAATCTGAACAATCAGGGAGAAAATATTACTGTTTTTCTTTACGGCAAAAATAACAAAAGCAGGATAATAGAGATTTTTTACAGTGGAACAGCAAAGCCACAGTTATAATTTACTGGTGTATACGAGACTTTTTTAAATATACATATTTGCAGATGAACAGTGAGCGACACACACAAACGGTTTTTTTTTTTTTAGATACAAATGGCCCAAAAGTGGATAATACAGAGATTTGAACCGTGGAACTGCAAAACCATACTTCTGTTTCTCTGGCCTACACCAGACTATTTTCAACAGATATATTTGTGTCTGAAAAATCAGGGAGACACTATTAGTTATTTTTTTTACGGCAAAAAATGCCAAAAGCAGGATAATAGAGAATTTTTACAGTGGAACAGCAAAGCCACAGTTATAATTTACTGGAGTATACCAGACTTTTTTAAATATACATATTTGCAGATGAACAGTGAGCGACACACTCAAACTGTTTTTTTTTTAGATACAAATGGCCCAAAAGTGGATAATACAGAGGTTTGAACCGTGGAACTGCAAACCATACTTCTGTTTCTCTGGCCTACACCAGACTATTTTCAACAGATATATTTGTGTCTGAACTGTCACAGACACACTTTTTTTTTGGGGGGGGGGGACACACCAAAAGGTTAATAAGACGGGTATTTGTACAGTGTGAAGGAGGGAAAAAAAAGAGGATTTAGATGAAAATAAAAGGATTTTTCCTTGCCCCCAAGACCTGGAGCTAAGTCCAGCAATATCAGCAACAGGAGCACACAGGACTGTAATGCAGCGTTTGCTGATATAACCACTGCGTCTCCTATACAGCCTGCCTGCCTGATATCTGGGATGGATATTAGTCCTGAGAAGGACTGTTTGTTTGATCTGGCAGCCTTTACCAACCCTACACTAATTATTTTGAAGTATATATCTCTCCCTAAATCAGCAGCGCTGTCCCTACACTGTCTGATCCCAGCCGTCTGTGTCCAAGATGGCGGCGCCCGGTTTTAAATACTCGAGGTGACGCTGTGCGGCCAGCCAATCAATGTAATGCCCACAACCAACATGTCTGCGGCATTACAGTAACTGGCTGACAATCACGGCATGTTCATTGGCTCTGTAAAGAGCGCCAAACATGCAGGGCGGAGACCCGAGCTCCCGCCCGAGTAACACGGAAATGCTCGGTGCTCGCCGAACATCCCGAGTAGCATGATGCTTGGGCGAGTACCGAGCAGTGTCGAGCATGTTTGCTCAACACTAGAGCTGACTGTTAAGCAGCCCCTTAGATCTCGGCTTGCAGGACCTCTATGAGAATGATGTTGGTAAAAGAAATGACAATGATTGAATTGACCCAAACTATTAAAACTGAATTATGTGGGTTGTCCAAAAATCTGCACATAGGCAGCAATGTATGAAAAAAAATGAATACATATACTCCCACTTTTAGATAAATCTTATGCTCATCTCTCTTTTGGCCATACTCTTACCTGTCCTGCTGGTCTTTCAATCGGCTTCTCTGAATTCAATCTTCTTTTTTCTATTTTTGATCTGGGCCTCTGATCTCTTCCACTTGTTTTTTCCATCACGTGGGTAAATAAAGTGCACCACAGGATGACATGGGGCCTAATGATTGGAAGAGTAGGCCGGTAGTAGTCAGAGGCAAGTACTAAAGATAGAGGAAAGAAGATAGAATACAGAAATGCCAATCGGAGAACCAGTGGCCGGTCAGGAACAGGGCCATGGAGAGCCTAACTTTTTTTTAAACACTTTCCGGCTGATTGAATTCTTGAATTTATTCAATGTAAATTGAATTCCCCTCCTGAACTGAGCAAATGAGCCTGAATTGAATTGTAGGAGATTTGCTCCACTCTATTCAACAGGTGTTCTCAATGGCATACATACAGTACATAACCCCTCACGAACAGAGGGCTCCATAGTCAAGGTCAAAAATGGTCTCTTTGCATGGTGCTTGATATGGTCCCGAAGATCGGTACGTAACTCTTCCCCAAACAACTTTACATGGGCCAATAATTCCATATCTCTTGAGTTGCTTATCATCATAAGGCTTTATACACCCAGTAGCAAAATGGATATGACCAATCTTGACTGGGACCCCTGTTTTCAAAGGCCCCACAGTGGGACATGGTTGATTTCTGTACTAAGTACACTTATATGTTGTTTTCTTAACTTAAAGAAGTTGTCCACTACTTGGACAGCATCTTCTGATACCCCAAGCTTGGCCTCGATAAAATATAAAGCTTATACTCACCTCCTGTGCCGGCGCAGTTCCAGCGGTATCAGCACTCACGGCCTTGGGGCTCACATTCGGTTTTTGTGACATGTGAGCCAGGTACCCAATCAGCACTGGCGTCACTGTCCCCTCCTTCAGACAAATTGAACATGAAGAGGAAATCAGAGATCAGCTGCAGCCCAGACTTCCCCTTCATGTTCAATTCGACAGAAGGCGGAGACAGTGACGCCCCCTGGCTCAAGTGTCATAATAGCTGCATGGGAACCCCAGGATGGGGAGTGCCGACACCATGAGAGGTGAGTATAGGCTTTTTTATTTTATTGGGGTCAGACATTTAGAACAATAAGGGGGTGTCCTAGTAGTGGACAACCCCTTTAAATTAGGAAAACTCTGCTAATATTTATGTGGATTATTTATGAGTAATTCTGGAAAAGTAAAAATGGCCTCTTTTCATTGGTCTACAGGTATCTCATGTCAGTTCATGTCTAGTCAGAGGCTTTCTATTCAAGTGACTTTAGTTGTCAGTGTACAGGAGGGTCTCTGTGCCACAATTCCTTGTACCTTCACTGTTGAAAGTAGGAATACCTTCAGTAATTCCTCTGCATACTGGATATGGAGGTAGGAACCTTTATCCTTATTGTGTATCGCACTAATAATAAATCCAGTGATGTGTAAAAACCAAACTTCCATTTGATGGGAAATCCAGATATTGGAGATTGTACCCTGATAATCACTGATGGAAGATATTCCTTTCTATTTCAAGAAATCAAAAACAATAGAGTGAAATATAGTTTTAAGCCCTTACCAATATGTGCCGTACATGTACAACACATGTCGGGTCTCTCCCTTTGGTGCGGGCTCCGGTGCTGATCCCGCACCTTTCCGGGGACATGACAGCTGATCTAATCAGCTGTTATGTGCCCCTAACAGCAATGGGTGGAGTTGTGATCCACCTGTGGCTGCTAACATGTTAAATGCAGCTGTCAATCTCTGCGGCGAAACTCATGGCAGGCGGTTCATGTGGGCGGGACTTATGGCGGAATGACGTCATAAGTCCCGCCCACATGACCGCGGGTCGCTGATGGGTTGGCATGACAACCCAGGGTCTGCAAGAGACCCCTGTCATTACCGGGAGGCTATGAGCGCCGCCGAGCGGTCAGCGCCCCTAGCCAGTGAGCATTTCTGCTATACACATGCGATCTTATCATTGCCAGAGTGTAGCAGAGGCAATCAGAACATCACAACTCCTAGTCTCCCATGGAGACTATTGAAGCTAGTGTAAAGTGAAAAAAAAATGTTTTTTAAAAAATGTAAAATATATAAAAGTTTAAATTACCCCTCCCAAATATAAACATGTTGGGTATCCTCACATTCAGAATCGCCCGAACTATCAATAATTAAAAAGAATTAATCCGATTGATAAAAGACGTAATGAGAAAAAAAAATCAAAAAGCCAGAATTATGTTTTTTTGGTCGCCGCAACATTGCAATACAATGCATTAACGGTCGATCTAAACATTGTATTTTCCCCAAAAGGGTATCAATAAAAACATCAGCTCAGCGCGCAAAAAATAAGGATCCCAGAAAATGGAGACGCTATGGGTTTCAAAAAATGGTACCTTTTTTTTTAACAAAATTTGAATTTTTTTCACCACTTAAATAAAAAAAGAACCTATTCATGTTTGGTGTCTACGAACTCGTAATGACCTGGAGAATCATAATAGCATGTCACTTTTAGCATTTTAGGACTATGGTAAAAAAAAAAAGCAATTGTGGAATTACACTTTTTTTTTTCAATTTCACTGTAACTGGATTTTTTTCACATTTTCCAGTACACGATATGGTAAATCCAATTGTGTCATTCAAAAGTACAACTCGTCCGGCAAAAATAAGCCCTCACATGGCCATATTGACAGAAAGTTATTGAAAAGTTATGGCTCTGGGAAGAAAAGGAGCAAAAAAAACAAAGCGCAAAAACGGAAAATTTCCCTGGGGTGAAAGGGTTAATGGAGAAGTAATTAGGCTATTAAAGGACAAAATATAACTTTTGGTTAATTTTTGATTCACAAAATGTTTTCAGTTTCTGCATCTAGTTTACATTTTAGTGCACACCGTCATGTTTAGTTTTGGCTTGGTAGCAGCTATATGGCATTGATTGTTACATTTCATATTGCTCTCTATTAATTTTTCACTGTCCACTGTGCTCTTAAAGCTCATGCAAACAGAAAACCATAGATTCTGCCATCATTCTTGGAATGGTTATTGGTGACATTATCACCCTTGTCCTCATTTTTGTGGGATCCTGTTTCTTTATGAAAAAGAAAATGGAAAAAAGACAATTGGGTAAGAATGCATATTATTTGGATTTCTGAAACACATAGCTTTACTCTTATCTTCTCAACTGCGCAAAATGTTTTATCACTTTATTAATATTTTCCTGTGTGTAGAATTAGGTAAATATACTGTATATATATATGGTATATGGTATATTTAGTAGTGCAGTGTAAGTCACAGCCGCCGCTTCCTGCAGCGGCTCTGTGATCACATATGCCCGCTACTAAAAAGAATTAATATTCACTTTTCTCCACGCCCAAGGGCGGGGAGAACAGTGAATATTCATACTCTCTAATGGCGGGCACAGAGGATCGCTGAGTCGCAGCAGAAAGCGGCGGCTGCGTCTCCCACTGCGCTATTAAAGAAAATGAATATTCACCCCTCTTTACTCCCATGGGCGTGGAGAAGAGTGAATATTCATTTTCTTTATTAGCAGGCACATGTGGTAGCTGCAGCAGCGGCTACTGCCTATGTACACTCCTCGGCTGATGAAACCCCACCACCACAGCGGTATATACTGCATATATAAGTATATATAAGTGTATACCCGAGTATAAGCCAAGGGGGGCTTTTTTGGCATAAAAATTGTACTGAAAAAGTCACCTTATACTCAAGTATATACTGTAATTGCTTCTCTTCCTCTCTGGCTGATGCTACTCTTCTCCATATCCTCTTTCTTAATGCATCTCTTATTCCTCTACGACCCAACCTATACTTTCCATTCCCTTTTTTAAAAGTTCTGTAGAAGATGTGAAAATTCATTGTATCATAAAACTCAGAAACTGTTTTTCAGGAAGTGTTTCACACAAAACTCCCAATACCGATACATAAAAGGAGGTAACATAAACTATAACGTGAAGGACTTAGACTACAAGGAGTCACAAGCAATTTCCATTACTTTTATTAAATTATTGAGATAATCACAAAATTATCCCATTTAGTTTATTTCTGTCTATACACTGTATTAAGACAGAGGTTTAATACTAGAGATTAGGACCGTCCCGATTGTGTACATCTTGTTGCTGATGGGATGGCTTTTATGCTTTTTTTGGTGAAAAACAGTGTTTATTAAGTACCCTATGTTATTTATATGCACTATTGCTTTTTACTTACTTATAGCAGGGTATATGTTCATTTTAGTTCTATCTTAGGTTTTGTTTGTTTAATGGCCAGTGTGAACATGCTCTTACACGTTCCATGTATACCAACTTATACTCCAGTTCATTTTTTTTCGGTTGTGCTTTAGATTTTTGCACACAGTGCATGCAATGGTGTGGACTCCCTTTCTTTGAGCTGGGCATTTAATTTATATAACTTCCCATTGCTTGGTGTTCACAGTTGGGTCCCGGTACTGCTCTTCCATTATTCACATTGATGTTATTTTTGTCACATGGTAAGATTTTAATACTAGAGGTTAGGACCATCCCGATTGTGTACACCTTGTTGCGGGTAGGATGGCTTTTACACTTTTTTAATCAAAATCAGTAAAAGAGCTACTGTACTACAGCAGGTGACAGGTGAGCTGAGTGCAATGTTATTTTTTTCCCCAAATCTGTTTGAAGTCCTAATAAGCCGGTAGGCCACCACTTTGCTTGACTCGAGCGATTCCAATTGCAAAAAAAATCAGGTTCAAACCCAAAAATTCTGGTTCTTGAAAATCCTAATTTTTAGTAAAATTTGAAGTGAACCCAATTCACCTTGAATCCATTTGCTCATCTCTGGTAATAATAGACTTCTCTAATAATTTATGATTTCTGCAGAGATAATATAGAGCTACGTACCTGCTTCTGAGAAAGCTTAGTTACAATGTTCTAAACTCTCTAAGTACTAAAAATTATAATCTGATTATCCTCATAATATTTAGAAAGATACTATGTTACATGACTAAAATATTCTCTCTTTTCTAGCAAAGCAATCTCCTGACTTTGGAACTCAGGGAGCAGAATCTACATATCAGGTACAAGCTGTTTTTGGTACAGTATCGCTATTAGTTTTTCTATGTTGACATCTCATCAGACATTACAGCTCAGCCTCTTGAACGGCAGATGGTGCATGTCATGACATCATGATTTCAAGAGCTTTTTCTGCACCAGGAGCCTTGGTGCAGAGGAGAAGGATGAAGAGGATGTGACGATTCAGGAGACGTTGGAAAGAAGGGGTAGTAAGCACCTGTTCACACCTATTTCTTGTTTTGGAAGTGCCAGTCAGTTTTTTCTGTTTCTATGTATAAGCTTTGACTGAGCACTCCGCTTTTATGCCACAGGCGATTTTAATTACAGCAGGATCTTATTATTCCACACATAAGCAGACGGATGTCTCTTAGAGAGGAATTCACATTAATAGGGTCCTGGTATTTTGAGAAATGCCTTATCGTGGCTACGAGGTGCACATGAATTGGCCAATTTATGGGCTAATATTTCTCATTTATTTCTATTTTCTACAGCAGTAATGCTATTCATATTTCATATATTTCATGTTCGCATACTTAGCGTTCTTAGCGCTACAGAGTGCTACTTTGTTTGTTAGTTGTATATGGAGATGGCTGCTCCTAGTAAGTACCTGTTCACACCTATTTCTTATTTTGGAAGTGCCGGTCAGATTTTTCTGTTTCTATGGAAAGAAGGGGTTGGACAGGGTCTAAGACTGGAATGTAGGCTGTAGCAGCAAGTGGTGATGTCACGATAGTGCAGTATGATTTCCAGGGAAAATGGGCTCATACTGTGTCCCTCAAGCAAGGGGATTCCTAGGCTATCCTTGTCTCCCAGATTACCCCTGAAGGTGGGGATGCTGAGGACTTGTACCACACTATGCTCCTATATGAATGCTTATCTGTATCCTCCCCCACATAGGAAGGCATGGCTCAAAAGTGTATGGAATAACATAAACCTCCAGGCAGGGGAAAATAAACTGGAATAAAAGAAATCCAAATCATCAAATACGCTCACAAAATGACAGAGCGGGAATCAAGAGTGGAGTAGGTGGGACAAACTAAATAGGAAGAGGATTAGGAGAAATACACACAAGCCAAATCCATGCAGAAATCTCCTGAAAACAACTCCAATCTCCTGTCCTAACCCTGATCTCTCCTTCATCTCCAAACCAGGAAGTGGTAAGCTATCACAGGCAAAGAGAGAAGAAAGGAGGAGGGTTCTTAAACCTGCAGGGAGTAACCAACTCAGAACAGTTGATACAATAAGGCTTAGTGCCCATGATGCAGAAATGAAGCAGAAATTTTCCTGAGCATTTCTGCATCTCCTTGGCAGAAAAACGCATGCGTTTTTTACATGCGTTTTTGAAGCGTTTTTGCATGCGTATTTGCCATGCGTTTTTCCAATGCATTGTATAGGCAAATACGCATGCAGAAACGCACAAGAATTGGTCATGTCCGTATTTTTTCTGCAAGTAAAATCCACGCAGAAAAAATCCTGACCATGTGCACAGAACTTGCAGAATGTCATAAGAAGTCATGGGATAAGGTATGCAATGCGTTTCTGGAGCGTTTCCGCGTTGCAAATCCGCACCAAAAAATGCACCAAAAACGCATCGTGGGCACACAGCCTAAGACAGAGTACTCCAGGAGTCCCACTAAGCAATTTAACCCTTGCAGTAACAAAGCAAAGAAAGCCAGAACTGCTGATAGGATGGTGAAGCGGTACTAACAACCGCAGATTTATGTGTCACCAGACGCAGCGAGCCTCTGACCCCAAACTGTTGCAGTATCATGGTGACAGGTGACGTGAGTATTAAAAAAAAATCTAAACCTTTTTCCTGGCCCTCTTTTAATTAATAAGGATAATCAACAAAATTAATTCAAATAGACGACATTTTACAGAATTCACACAAAATGAATTGTAAAAAATCAGGATTCAGGCAACTCTGATTTTTTTGTAA
Organism: Phyllobates terribilis; assembly: GCF_046119375.1. Taxonomy (NCBI): domain Eukaryota; kingdom Metazoa; phylum Chordata; class Amphibia; order Anura; family Dendrobatidae; genus Phyllobates; species Phyllobates terribilis. The sequence goes on along the minus strand of NW_027362772.1, from coordinate 37,640,955 downwards.
AAATTAAGGATAATTCAATTTATCTTATATAAATTTGCTTATTTTTAATCAGTATCTTTTTGTATCGTGAGAAAAAATTCCACTCAAACATGATGAGAACTAATCTTTCTTGGTTGAAACTAGAGCTAAACCACAACGCTACAAGGCTGATGTGCTAAACACTTAGCCACAATGCTGTCCATGCTGTGAAAACTCTCAAGTTACATGATGCACTCTTGAACGGTCTAGACCAGTAAAATTCCATGGGGAGCTCTACTGCTGTCTGAAGACTAGAAGTCCCAGCATTACAGCCACTAAGGGAGCATATTGGAAATAAATTTTAGCACTTCCTATGTTGACAGCTTTGAAAAACTAACAGATGAAACAAGAAGCAACACAATAAAAGAAAGATGTTCAAAAGAGCAACTAAAGAAAGCATCACATTACGGTAAAGAATGTATAAAAATGGTTAAAAACACTGAACTAAATGTTTGGGCTCAAAACACAACAAGACCATTGTCAGGGATTCCAGCACACACAGAGGGACGACATCGGGGAGATCACGCAATATCTCACCGTGCCGTCATGCTGTCCATATTTCGTCCTGAGTCACGAGCACGCGATCCAGACTACTCTCTATGTGGATATCGGCAAGAGACCAGTGAGCATATGGCGTCACACCTCGGGGATTCCAAAGCATGGAATACGTGTTTAACGCCCTCCGTACGGTCACTGTCAGCTTCACGATAGCCCAATTATTATTAATATTCTCTGCCACCACCGGCCGAATTTGAAATATAATACAGGCCTGGTCGAACGCCTGCGCTTTGGTAGCATATATGGCTTTGGGGAAGGGAACGATTACAGAAGAAAAAAAATAGGACTATTAAATTTTATATTTAATCCAAAAGGGAGGCAGTGTTTAGGAAAAATATATACAAGGATGTTACAAAGGAGACATTAAAACACATAAGCAGTTACATAAAATAAACAGGACAAAAGAAGATAACTGACACTATACGATCGCTGAGACGATTCAATATATATGTGGAGGAGGGGCTAACCAGTTGGATTATGCTGTTATCGAACAGGACCCGTTGCTTATAATTCTTATTCCCCCCTGGCAATGAGTGCTTCTGTACTGTCCATGTGTTCTCTTATACCTAAGGGGAGACCTGGCCACACGCCCATTGTGGTGACATCATGTGGGCTGGTCTCCAGCCTGTACATTTTTTATTAAAAACGCTAACTTCTGCAATAACTCATTGCTCATTGATCGCAGAAGCTTGCAAACGACATCATTTTTTCCCTAATGATTTTATCTTCAGTTAGAGACCACACATCACATAGCTGCAGTCTGCTATTCTGGTGTTTTTGCGCTACAGTGCCCTGATTTTGCTTACAGCCCTGGAAAACTATATATTCATTCCTGGGCTGATTTGGTCACTAAATATATGGGGCCCGTTTCTGTCGGACGTATGGAACTCACAATATTTCATATTTCATTTCGGAGTCAGCGCGTCTAGAAATTTCTGTAAAACTCTCTTTGAAGCTTGGGAAAGCAACTTTCCCAGTTACACACGAATTGGTGCAACCCTGCCAGTAATTAGCCCCTGCGTGTGCCAGGGACAAGATGCTTGCTTCTAAATGAAGTTATAACACTCCTTGGCTGGCCTTTGTTTGTGTAAACTATTTCTCCGGTGTGTGTTGATTGCGTCTTTTGTGTGAGCAGAAGGGGAATAAGGGAGGGAGGTGAACATCTATGTCAGGAAGAACATTTTCCTGACATTAATATTTCCCTGACAACCATATTCACTAGGAAGCCATGAGGGTGTGAGCGTGGGGGGAAAAGAATTTGACTTAATTATTTAGGGAAGCAGCTAATTTTAATTTTTGCACTTGTTTTTTTCCTCTCCTTCTCTCAATAACCACAACTTTTTTTATTGTTCCATCAACATAGCCATATGAGGGTTTTTTCATGGGGCGAGTAGAAAGAAACAAATCTGCAGAGATTCAAATTCGGGAAATTGTTTGAATTTTCAAGAGAAAGTCAATTCTCATCAGTTATTCAATGCCTTCCAGACCTTAGAACATAATAACCAAATGTTGTAAAAAAAAAAATAAAGCTCAACTTTGCAGCTGCCACTCACCATCTAGTCCAACACGTCACACTCTCTGGTCTGCTTCACTGTTTACTGACTAGACTTTAAATGTTGCACCATATGTTGTGGTTTCATAAAGTACATTGTGATGTCTGAGACCTAGCCGGCAGGAGCCACAGTGGACATTGAAGTAGGAAAGAAAAGCCAGACCATGTAGAGCACCAGACGATAGATGAGGCTGCTGGATGTGTGAGCGATGATGAGAGTCTTCATTATTTTTCCAATTTTTCACTTTCAGTTGAGAAGCCAATAATTCTATACTTTCAAAACAACTAACCTGTTTTTACTCCCTAAATAAAGTGATAATTTTTAGACGATTTCTAATGGGCTACCATTTTTTTAACTAGCAATGAAGAAAAATTTTTGATACTTCCCTAAAAGGATAATTTTTGCACCACCTAGGGTGAAAAAGCCATGGATAATTCTGTATAGTTTTAACATCAGGAAGGCAGGCACCTCCCCCCCCAAAATGGATAATTTTTGGACTGTGTCTGCAATATAGGCAGATTAAAAAGTCTGATACTGCAGTGTGTAGTTCAATACACTGTTGTTTACCATCAATTTTCCACTTTCCAGATAGATTGAGGTCACTTGGACTAGATATATCTTCTGGGCAATTAAAGGCTCTTCAGCTTTACAATTAATGGCAAATTTATTTACTACAAATAGACTTTCTTTGAAAAGTATGGGAAACCTGTTGAATTTGAATTTAAAATGAACCAACAAACTTTATCAGTTATTTTTGCCTTTTTTGCTACATAATATATATATATATATATATATATATATATATATATATATATATATGTATGTATATATGTTGTGGAATACCTAGACTAACAGGACATTCAATGGACCCTCTTGCAATGTGCACTGCAGTCTGCCACATACACATATATATATCAGAGCTCGGCAGGCAGGCAGTGTATGTGGCAGACTGCAGTGCATACAGATCAAGAGGCTCCATTCCAGTTCTGTCTGCTGCTGCTTTCTGCTGTTACAGATATTTCTACAAATAGCCCCAGGTATCAGGGGCCAGGGATATTTTTTTTTTACCTTAATCCTGATTATTTGCTTAAAAAGCAATCCAGAGAACAAGGTTTTTCTGCTCCATTTGCTTGTTGCCACTGCAGAATGCAGCCAGATCCTTTCCATATTAAAGCGATAAAAATCCAGAAATTTGTAGTGAACGTGGAAAATATTGGCCTCCATTTAAATTTTGTTGCAGTGTGTTAGTGAAGTTATTGACACCAGGTCGCTGTGAAAAATAGTAACCTACAGTCCAGCTATTTAAAACTGTGCTTTTCCATCAAACATATCACATATAAGTTTGCTCCAAATTCAGCCATTTCTGGCCTCCATTTAAATTTTGTTGGAGTGTGTCAGTGAAGTTATCGACATGAGGTCGCTGAGAAAAATAGTAACCTACAGGACAGCTATTTAAAACTGTGGGGACTGCAGAACACCACTATTGAACACAGAACAGTGTGAAAAGGTTATTGGTTGGATAGCAGATAATGCTTCCAGTCACTTAGACACCACCAACACCATCCTGTCTTCCACATGGTCAAGTCTCAGTAGCCGTGAGACTGAAATGCATTTTCCTCACCCTGATCCTCCTTCTTTCCACCATGCCGAGTGCCTGGAGACAACTGATTCCACAGTTGGACACTCCGAAGAGCTGTTCACTTTTCCATTAATAGATTCGGGCCTCTCGCCCGGTCCACTTGAAGGGAGGCAAGAGGAGATCGCATGTAGCGATGCCCAAATATTTGAGCAGTCACGGTCACACGAAGGCGACGGTGGGAAACTGTCAAAAGAGGTGGATGATGATGACACATAATTGCCAGAAATTCAGGAGGAGGACCAGGGTGTGGAATTGGAAGATGAGGTGGTGGACGATGAAGTCTCTGACCCAACCTGGCAAAGTGACCTGCAGAGCGAGGACAGCAGCACACAGGGGGAGGGAGGCGTAGCATCACAACAGGCAAGAACAAGCAGTTTGGTGGTCAGAGACAGAAGGTGGGCAACCGTTCCCTGTAAGATCAACACGACGGAAGCTGTCAGTACAACTGTTAGGTCTTCGCAATTCTGGTTGTTTTTTAAAGACACTGCCGATAACCCCAAAAAGACCATTTGCACCACCTCTCAGGCCAGCATAAGTAGGGGTAGCAAAACTAGCATCCTGCCCACCACCAGCATGATCAGGCACATGGCATCAAAGCACCCGACTAAGTGGGCCGAACCCCAGGGTCCAGCAACAGTGTCTGCGAATGACACCACTTCTTGTTCCGCTGTTGTGCATGCACGTCAATCCCAGTCCATAGCACATGCCAAGATGCCTCCTGCCCTGCACCTGTCGTTGAACACTCTCAACTAGCACCATCAGCAAGCACTTCCACATATTTGTCCCAGCGCAGCGTTCAGTTGTCCATACCCCAGTCCTTGGAACACAAACGCAAATGCGCAAATACGCAGCCAATGCCCCACAGGCCCCACAACTAAATTCACACATTTCGCGAATGCTTGCGCTTGAAATGTTGCCTTTTAGGCTCGTGGAGATGAAAGCTTTTCGCAACTTCATGGCGGCAGCCGACCCTCAGTACTCGGTCCTCAGCCACCACTATTTCTCACGGTTTGTCGTCCCCGCATTACACAAGCACGTGTCCCACAACCTTAGCAATGACCTCAACAACGCAGTTAATGGGAAAGTCCACCTAACCACGGACACGAGGACAAATGCTTGTGGGCAGGGGTGGTACATCTCGCTGATGGCACACTGGGTTAACATAGTGGAAGCCGGGACCCAGTCAGACCTTGGGATGGAACAAGTCCTCCCGATGCCGAGGATTGTGGGCCCTGGGTCAATCAGGATTGATTCCACATTCAAGAGCTCCTGCACCTCATTCTCCTCCTCTTCAGCCTCCATCTCCGAAATGACCACATCAGTCACAAGCTGGAAGCACTGCAGCACTGCCTCGTCCAAACGGCAACAGGCTGTGCTGAACTAATATGCTTAGGTGACAAACCACACAATGCTGAAGAGTTGTGGACAGCTCTGAAAGAGCAGGCAGATCTGTGACTGAAAACGCTGACCCTACAGCCAGGCATGGTTGTGTGTGACAATGGTCGGAATTTTGGTGGAGGCTCTGAGGCGAGGCGAGCTCACATATGTACAATGCCTGGCCCATGTGCTTAACCTTGTGGTTCAGTGGTTTCTCAAAACCTACAGGGATCTGCTGGATCTGCTTGTCAAAGTATGCTGCCTGTGTGTCCATTTTAGAAAGTCAGCTACAGCTTCTGCCGTCCTTACTGTGCTTCAGCAACATTTGCAGCTTCCAGCTCACCGACAGATGTTTGATGTTCCCTCGCATTGTAACTCTACATTGCAGATGTTGGGAAGGATTTGTGAGCAGAAGAGTGCAGTTGTTGACTACCAGCATCAACAAGGCTGTCGGTATTCAGGTCAGACTCCAAACATAAAACCTCAGGAGTGGATACGGATGTCAGACATCTGTACCATCCTTCAAAACTTTGAGGACTCCACCAAGATGGTGAGCGGCAATGATGCCATAATCAACGTCACCATCCCGCTTCTCTGTCTTCTGAAAGGCTCTCTGCTCTCAATTAAAGAGGATGCATTGCAGGGAGAGCACGATGAGACGGAACAAGTAACCATACAGGGTGTTTACACACAGCCCAGCCTCATATCATCCCAACATGGATTGGGTGACAATGAGGAAGAGGAAGAGGAGGAAGAAGAACAGGAGCTAGTTTCATGAGCTATAGACGGTACTACCTGCACAACTGTCATACCGTCAGTTCAGTCTGGATGGCCTGAGGACAGGGAGGAAGAAGAGGAGATGAGGAGGAGAGCATGGTCAGTCATCCTCTTGGTGAGAACACGGAAGTCTTGTCTCTTTGCAGTCTGGCACACATGGCTGAGTTTAAGTTATGCTGCCTTTCCCGTGACCCTCCTGTTGTCCAAATTTTGGGTGACAGTCATTACTGGTTGGTGACACTTCTATACCCACGTTACAGGGAGAACTTTATGTCTCTCATTCTCTTGCAGGAAAAGCCTAATAAAATGGTGCAGTATGAGAATGCCCTTGTTGTGGAATTATTAAAAAAAATCCCATCTAAAAATGGTGGCTGCAGAGATCACAGTTCGTTGGACAATTAAGGAGTACAGGCGAGAGAGCCAGAAATGCAATTCAGCAGCGGCAGGGGAACACTGTCAAAGTTTTGGGACAGTTTTCTCAGACCCTCCCATCGCACATGCCCTGAGGCGCAGAGTACTCTCACAAGGAGTGCAAAGTTTCGGATGGTGAGTGAGTTCCTTGCCAACCGTACCAACGTCCTCCGAGCCTTATAATTATTTGGTATCCAAGCTGGACACGTGGCATGAACTGGCTCTCTACGCTTTGGAGGTCCTGGCCTGCCCTGTCTCTAGCGTTTTAGAAGAGCGGGTTTTTAGTGCCGCCGGTTGAATTATAACCGATAGGCGCATTCGCCTGTCAACTGAAAATGCTGACAATTATAAAAATGAACAAGAGCTGGATTGGTCTAAGTTTTTCAACACCACTGAATGATAGCAGCATAGCATAAACTCAAAAACAGTGTCATTTTTTGGGGAGGTCTAAATCTATTCCCATGCACCTCTCTCTTCACACCCAGTCATGGGTATACAGTTCCTGATTTTGTCTATTTGCTCTTGTCTTCCTCCTTCTCTGTATCATCATCCTCCACTACAATATCACCACCATATGTACCATATCAACATATCTACATCTCTTGCAAGGGGCATTGGAGTTCCTCCAAATTTTTGGCAGCCGTTGCTTGACTGCATAAGCATACATTATAGGAGACCCACTTGCTAATAATGGGAACGTTATTTTTAGGAGGCTCTCTGACCTCTACGTCTCCAGAAAGGGGCATTGGAGTTCCTCAAAATTTTTAGCAGCCGTTGATTGACTGCATAAGCAAACACTATAGGAGACCCACTTCCTAATAATGAGAAAATTGTTTTTAGGAGGGTCTCTGACCCCTACATCTCTTGCAAGGGGCATTGGAGTTCCTCTAAATTTTTGACAGCCGTTGCTTGACTGCATAGGCAAACACTTTGGGAGACCCACTTCCTAACAATGGGAACATTGTTTTTAGGAGGCTCTCTGACCTCTACGTCTCTTACAAGGGCAAAAAAGAAGCAAGACAAAAATATATCTCATACCCTACCATAATTATATATAAATGTAAAGCAAAGTTGCATAATAAATATAGGGTACTTAGTGAACTATTTTTGATCAAAAAAAGTATACAAGCCGTCCCACCAGCGGCAAGGTGACCCTAAATTGGGACGGTACCTATACTGCCTATATTAAAAACCTTACTGTATATCAAAGTTGAAGTAATGCATATAAAAGGGTAGACAAATAGGACTGGGTCCCAACTCCAGACCACCTAGGCCCGTGGTAAGCTACATATATACCAATCAGCTCAACAAAGGGCATGCCACACCCTTAAATTGCACAGAATGCAAACAAGTCAAAATACCAGACAATGTGAACTGAGGTCTAAGATGGCAGACATACAAGAAACAGAGGCATGTTCACACTAGCAAAAAAGAAGCAAGACAAAAATATATCTCATACCCTACCATAATTATATATAAATGTAAAGCAAAGTTGCATAATAAATATAGGGTACTTAGTGAACTATTTTTGATCAAAAAAAGTATACAAGCCGTCCCACCAGCGGCAAGGTGACCCTAAATTGGGACGGTACCTATACTGCCTATATTAAAAACCTTACTGTATATCAAAGTTGAAGTAATGCATATAAAAGGGTAGACAAATAGGACCGGGTCCCAACTCCAGACCACCTAGGCCCGTGGTAAGCTACATATATACCAATCAGCTCAACAAAGGGCATGACACACCCTTAAATTGCACAGAATGCAAACAAGTCAAAAAACCAGACAATGTGAACTGAGGTCTAAGATGGCAGACATACAAGAAACAGAGGCATGTTCACACTAGCAAAAATGAAGCAAGACAAAAATATATCTCATACCCTACCATAATTATATATAAATGTAAAGCAAAGTTGCATAATAAATATAGGGTACTTAGTGAACTATTTTTGATCAAAAAAAGTATACTAGCCGTCCCACCAGCGGCAAGGTGACCCTAAATTGGGACGGTACCTATACTGCCTATATTAAAAACCTTACTGTATATCAAAGTTGAAGTAATGCATATAAAAGGGTAGACAAATAGGACCGGGTCCCAACTCCAGACCACCTAGGCCCGTGGTAAGCTACATATATATATATTAAGGGTGTGGCATGCCCTTTGTTGAGCTGATTGGTATATATGTAGCTTACCACGGGCCTAGGTGGTCTGGAGTTGTGACCCGGTCCTATTTGTCTACCCTTTTATATGCATTACTTCAACTTTGATATACAGTAAGGTTTTTAATATAGGCAGTATAGGTACCGTCCCAATTTAGGGTCACCTTGCCGCTGGTGGGACGGCTTGTATACTTTTTTTGATCAAAAATAGTTCACTAAGTACCCTATATTTATTATGCAACTTTGCTTTACATTTATATATAATTATGGTAGGGTATGAGATATATTTTTGTCTTGCTTCTTTTTTGCTAGTGTGAACATGCCTCTGTTTCTTGTATGTCTGCCATCTTAGACCTCAGTTCACATTGTCTGGTTTTTTGACTTGTTTGCATTCTGTGCAATTTAAGGGTGTGGCATGCCCTTTGTTGAGCTGATTGGTATATATGTAGCTTACCACGGGCCTAGGTGGTCTGGAGTTGGGACCCGGTCCTATTTGTCTACCCTTTTATATGCATTACTTCAACTTTGATATACAGTAAGGTTTTTAATATAGGCAGTATAGGTACCATCCCAATTTAGGGTCACCTTGCCGCTGGTGGGACGGCTTGTATACTTTTTTTGATCAAAAATAGTTCACTAAGTACCCTATATTTATTATGCAACTTTGCTTTACATTTATATATAATTATGGTAGGGTATGAGATATATTTTTGTCTTGCTTCTTTTTTGCTAGTGTGAACATGCCTCTGTTTCTTGTATGTCTGCCATCTTAGACCTCAATTCACATTGTCTGGTCTCTTACAAGGGGCATCGGAAGTCCTCCAAATTTTTGGCAGCCATTGCTTCGCTGCATAGGCAAACACTATGGGAGACCCAATTCCTAATAATGGGAACATTGTTTTTAGGAGGCTCTCTGACCTCTACATCTCTTGCATGGGGCATTGGAGTTTCTCCAAATTTTTGTCAGCTGTTTTTTCACTGCTTTGGCAAGCACTATGAGAGAGCCACTTCCTTATAATGGGAACATTATTTTTAGGAGGCTCTCTGACCTCTATGTCTCTTGCAAGGGGCATTGTAGTTCCTCCAAATTTTTGTCAGCTGTTGCTTCTCTGCATAGGCAAACACTATGGGAGACCCACTTCCTAATAATGGGAACATTTTTTTAGGAGGCTCTCTGACCTCTACATCTCTTGCATGGGGCATTGGAGTTCCTCCAAATTTTTGACAGCCGTTGCTTCACTGCATAGGCAAACACTATGGGAGACCCACTTCCTACTAATGGGAAAATTGTTTTTAGGAGGCTCTCTGACCTCTACGTCTAATGCAAGGGGCATTATAGTTCCTCCAAATTTTTGGCAGCTGTTGCTTCACTGCATAGGCAATCACTATGGGAGACCCACTTCCTACTAATGGGAAAATTGTTTTTAGGAGGCTCTCTGACCTCTAAGTCTCTTGCAAGGTGCTTTGGAGTTCCTCCAAATTTTTGGCTGTTGTTGCTTCACTGCATATGCAAACACTACGGGAGACCCACTTTCTAAAAATGGTACCATTGTTTTTAGGAGGCTCTCTGACCTCTATGTCTCTTGCAAGGGGCATAGGAGTTCCTCCAAATTTTTGGCAGCCGTTGCTTCACTGCATAGGCAAGCGCTAAGGGAGACCCACTTCCTAATAATGGGAAAATTGTTTTTAGGAGTCTCTCTGACTAGAGATGAGCGTTGTTCGACTCGAACTGTTCGCCAATCTCAAATTCGAGCTGTTTTGGGCGGTGTTCGAGCCGTTCGGCGAACACGAACGATTTGAGAAAAATTCGGCTGTTCGAGGCTATGTTCGATAACTGTTCGTGCACCAAAATCATAACTGGATTTTTCTCAGTAATGATGAAAATTAGTGTTAATACACAGTTTGAGTGTACAGCGGGGCGGGGGGAGGGGCAGGGGATGGATCTCTGCAGGAATAATGAAGATCTCCATTTTTTTTTCTCTTTCCCGCATTTACAGTGGGGAGGTGCAATCTGTCAGCCTATCAGCAGCGCACACACGGAGCGAAGTGCTTTTTTTCACACAAGCAAGGGCATGTGTCATTGGCAGTGTAAGTCACATGTCCTTGCCCTATAAGACCAAGCCATTTTCCCCGTCGCCACCATTTTCTCACTGCTGCAGCTGCGTGTTAGACGGCACCGCTGTTGCTGTGTGCGCTATACCGTGTTAATTTCAAGCCAATTTTCGCACAAATCTACAGATAGCTTGGGAGTAGGGAATAGTTGTGATTGCAGTCCTATTAAGGACTAGGTTACAGCATTTCCTACGACTTTTATCAGGCAGGTCTGTGCTCTTAAATAGATAGATTGTGGGAGTAAAGACTAATTGTAATTGGAGTCCTTTTCAGGACTAGGTTACATCTGTTCCTATCAGTTTTTGCCAGTCAGGTCTGTGCCTGTGCTGTGCAAGTTTTTTTCACAGCATTTGGCTAAATCTAGCAAAGCTAATCCTTTTTGGCCTATTGCAGAGTGTGTTAGTCAGTGGAGTAGCCTATCTGTGTTGCAAGCTACACCACCTGTGTATAGAATACCAATTTTTTTACTGCACCTAGTGAAGTAAAATCTTTTGGGCATAGCATCATTCTATTAGTCCATCTATACTGACCTCCATTAGGTTGCAAACTGAATATATTTTTTTTCTGCATCTACCTCTCAAAAAATATTTGGGCTTCTAGCTGTGTGTGGGACTTTCTCTATTAGTCCATTTATACTGACCTCCATCAGGTTGCAAATTAAAAATAATTTTTATCTGCATCTAGCTCTGAAAAAATATTTGGGCTTCTAGCTGTGTGTGGGTCTTGTTCTATTAATCCATCTATACTGACCTCCATCAGGTTGCAAACTGAATATAATTTTTTTCTGCATCTAGCTCTGAAAAAAAATATTTGGCCTTCTAGCAGTGTGTGGGACTTTCTCTATTAGTCCATTTATACTCACCTCCATCAGGTTGCAAATTAAAAATAATTTTTATCTGCATCTAGCTCTGAAAAAATATTTGGCCTTCTAGCAGTGTGTGGGACTTTCTCTATTAGTCCATCTATACTGACCTCCATCAGGTTGCAAATTAAAAATAATTTTTATCTGCATCTACCTCTGAAAAAATATTTGCCTTCTAGCAGTGTGTGGGACTTTCTCTATTAGTCCATCTATACTGACCTCCATCAGGTTGCAAATTAAAAATAATTTTTATCTGCATCTACCTCTGAAAAAATATTTGGGCTTCTAGCAGTGTGTGGGACTTGTTCTATAAGTCCATCTATACTGACCTCCATCAGGTTGCAAACTGAATATAATTTTTTTCTGCATCTAGCTCTGAAAAAATATTTGGCCTTCTAGCAGTGTGTGGGACTTTCTCTATTAGTCCATCTATACTGACCTCCATCAGGTTGCAAACTGAATATATATTTTTTCTGCATCTACCTCTGAAAAATTATTTGGGCTTCTAGCTGTGTGTGGGACTTGTTCTATTAGTCCATCTATAATGACCTCCATCAGCTTGCAAATTGAATATAATTTTTTTCTGCATCTAACCCAGCCAATAGTTTTGGCCTAATACCACAGTTTGGCCACTCAGCTCTACTCGTTTCCCATCCATTGTTTTTTTGTGCAAACAACTCCAGAGTTGTGAATTAGTTAACCACCAAAATGAGTGGAAAAAGGCCTGCTGGTGGTGGAAAGGGGAATAGGCGTGTTGGGAAGGGGAAAAAAGGTTGTGTCCGTGCGGTAGGTGTTAAAGCAACAGTAACATCTGCAGAAGAAAGACCATCTTCCAGCCAAACTAAAATGTCTACTTCTTTTAGCGGACAATGTGATAAGATCGCTTTCTTACGGCCACGCCAATCGCTACAAATTCCAGATGAGGCACAAAAACAGCAGGTGCTTCAACGGATATCAAGTGTTCCTTTAAGTGGGCTCTCCTCCACTTCAACTTCAACATCACAAATACTCCAGTCCTCAAAGGTGTCACCCCAATCGCACTTCCTTCCTCACAGCTCCCAAATCTCCAGCTGCCCGTCTGAGTATGAGGTAGAACAGATGGTTGAGTCTGCAGAGTTGTTTACTCATACAATAGCCTGGGAATCAGAGGTCGACTCCAGCGCTTCTGTGAATCCAGACGAGGAAATGATCTGCACTGATGCCCAGAATCTTTATGAGTCGGATCCAGGACCAGACGCAGAAGGATCTGACCATAATGTAGACCCTCATTCCCAAACTGTAACTCCTGTTGGTGGAGACAATGAGGAAGACGATGATGAGACTCAAATACCTGATTGGAGCGACAACTTTAGTTTTTTGTCAGGGCAGGAACAGGTTGGCTCTGAGGACGACGGGTGTGATAACGCACAGGGTGATGATGATGAGGTTGATGATCCCACTTACTGTCAACCCACAGTCAGCCAAGAGATGAGGTCAGCAGAGGAGGTGGAGGAGGATGCTTGTGACGACGAGGTCAGGTTGCGCCTTCCTGGACAGAGACGTAGTACTGGAAGCACGTCAACAACTGCATCCTCAAACACAACTCTGCCACTCACCACAAGTCGTGGTGGCTCTTCAGGTCGCATGGGTGCTAAGCCTTGCATAGCCTGGGCATTTTTTCAGATCGATAAAGATGACCCAACTCGTGTTATCTGTAACATTTGTCAGCAAACGCTAAGTAGAGGCCAAAAAATACATAGTTTGAGTACTTCATGCATGAACCGGCACATGGACATGAAGCATAAGTTGCAGTGGGAAGCTCACTGTGCAACAATGCGGCCTAGCCGGCCGGGCCAACCACCGTCTGCCATATCTTGTGCATCCGCGGCCTCTTCATCCTCTGTGACTGGGGGGACAGCAGTCACACCTGTTTTGGGGCGCAGACCTGCCACCTCTTTACCCGCAACAGCCAGCGTGATTGGCAGGTCATCATTTTCTTTGGAGGTGGTAACACCAGCTGGTGTTGAGGGCTGTCCGACATCGATAGCACCACCTTTGGATCAAGGCCACCTAACATGTCCGCCTGCATCTTCCTCACAGACTGGCAGTTTGCCGGGGACACCCTTATCAACCCCGTCTAAGCACAATAGCCAGCCCTCGGTCCCTCAGATGTGGACAAGTAAAAGACCATTTCCTCCTAGCCATGAGAAAGCTAAGAGGTTGAATTTCACCATCTGCAAGCTCTTGGCTACAGAAATGCTGCCTTTCCGCCTGGTGGACACAGAGGATTTTCGAGACCTTATGTCCGTCGCAGTGCCCCAGTACCAGATGCCCAGTCGGCACTACTTCTCAAAGAAAGGTGTGCCTGCGCTCCACCAGCATGTCGCACACAACATCACCGCTTCTTTGAGAAACTCTGTGTGTGACAGGGTGCATTTCACCACAGACAGTAGGACGAGTAGGCATGGACAAGGGCGTTACATGTCACTGACTGGGCACTGGGTAACTATGGTGACAGCAGGACAAGGGGCTGCTGTCCAAGTCTTGCCGTCCCCACGAGTTGTGCGTCAATCCTCTTTATCTCAAAGTTCCTCCACTGCTTCTGCCTCCTCAACCTCCTCTCGGTCCTCCACCTGCACCCAAAGCCTGTCTGGTCATGCCACAAGCTTTCTAACTGCGCAGAAGGGATCCTGCACACCTCCTTACTATGCTGGCAGTAGGGCTCAACGTCATTAGGCGGTTTTTACTTTGAAATGTCTGGGAAATGTGAGTCACACAGCTGAGGAGTTGTGGTCAGCTCTGGAGAACCAATTTCATGAATGGTTGTCTCCACTGGACCTGAAACCAGGGAAGGCCGTGTGCGACAATGCTGCAAACCTGGGTGCGGCCCTTCGCCGGGGCAATGTCACACACGTGCCTTGTATGGCTCACGTGTTGAACCTGGTTGTCCAGCAATTTTTAGCCCACTATCCCGGACTAGATGGCCTTCTGCAGAGGGCACGGTCGCTGTGTGCTCACTTCCGCCGTTCGCATCCCGCAGCTCAGCGACTTACATCTCTACAGAAGTCGTTGGGCCTGCCACTTCACCGGCTAAAATGCGATGTGCCTACCTGGTGGAATTCAACTCTGCACATGTTGCAGTGACTGTGGCAGCACCGACAAGACCTGGTGCAATATGTTCTGACGTATAGCCTGGGCCAAAGAGATCCAGAAGAGGGGCAAATCACGCTGGAGGAGTGGTCTCAGATCAGGGACCTATGCACCCTTCTGCACAGTTTTGAAATGGCGACGAAGATGTTTAGTGCTGACGATGCCATTATCAGCATGACTATTCCGGTGATTTACATCCTGGAGCACATGTTAAACAGAATTCGGAGTCAGGTGGTGGCACAAGAGGAGTTGGAGTAAGTAGAGGAGGAGGAGTTGTATGCGGAAGGGCTAACATCTGCAATGTCCAGACGGTCGGCAGCACCAAGGCGGCAGGCATGTGAGGGTGGGGGAGATGGTTTTACCAGGGCGCATGGTAGCAGCCAAACTAGTGAGGAAGGTGCGGGAGCCCAGGAAAAAGTGGAGGACGAACTGATGGAAGACTCATCAGATGAGGGAGACCTTGATCACATATCTGTTGTGCGAGGTTGGGGGGAGAGGACAGAGAAAGGAAGCTTGATTGTTACCTCGCCACCAACACAACAGGGACTTGGTGCTCCTGGATGCGCTACTCACATGAGTGCCTTCTTGCTGCACTACCTGCAACATGACCCTCGAATTGTGAGAATTAGAAATAATCCTGACTACTGGGTTGCCACACTGTTAGATCCCCGGTACAAAAGTAAATTTGCAGAAATTATTCCTGCCATAGAAAGGGATGCACGCATGCCGGAGTATCAGCAGAGACTGTTGCAGAATCTTACATGTGCTTTTCCACAAAACACCAGTGGTGCACGTAGTGAATCTCACAGTTCCAACTTGCCAACCCTGGGACCGTCGAGTGTTCAGCACTCAAACCGTAACAGAACCACAGTATCTGCTGATAACATCAATTTTGCGGAATCATTTCACCACTTTTTTAGCCCATCCTTTGCAAGGCCACAGGAGAAAAGAAGTCTGACACATAGTCAACGCCTAGAGACGATGGTACAGGAGTATCTCCAAGTAAACATTGAAGCCATGACTGTGTCACTGGACCCTTGCTCTTTTTGGGCTTCCAATCTGGATAAATGGCTGGAGCTAGCCACTTACGCCTTGGAGATCTTGTCATGCCCCGCAGCCAGCGTTCTGTCTGAACGTGTGTTCAACGCTGCTGGTGGTGTGCTGACAGATAAGCGCACGCGGCTCTCCACTGATAATGTAGACATACTCACGTTCATAAAGATGAACAAATCATGGATCCGAAACGACTTTTCTACCCCTGTGTCATCCTGGGGAGAGTAAAAGCTTGATGATTGGTTAAAATCACCTCACCAACCGTTTTAAGCTTTCAAATTACTAATCATGTTTATCTGTATCTTGGCTGGAAAATAATTTGGGCTTTGCAGCAGTGTGCAGCACTGATTCTATTAGGCCATCTATAATAAGCTCCACCAGCTTTCAAATTACTAATCATGTTTATCTGTATCTTGGCTGGAAAATAATTTGGGATTTGTAGCAGTGTTCAGTACTGATTCTATTAGGCCATCTATACTAAGCTCCACCAGATTTAAAATTAATAATCATGATTATCTGTACCTCGGCTGGAAAATAATTTGGGCTTTGTAGCAGTGTGCAGCACTGATTCTATTAGGCCATCTATACTAAGCTCCACCAGATTTAAAATTAATAATAATTTTTAGCTGCATCTAGCCGGAAAATAATTTTGGGGCTCCGAGATGCGCAAGACACATAAGTGCCTTCTTGCTGCACTACCTGCAACATGACCCTCATATTGTCAGAATTCGAAGTAATCCTGACTACTGGGTTGCCACACTCTTAGATCCCCCAAACTTTTCGATCAACCTTTTCATTTTAATAAAGACCAAAAAAATGGTCATTTTTGAAATTATAAGCACTAGCAGGTTATTAGAAACTGAAATCAAACAGTTCTCAACTCAAAACTTTATTCTAGGTGATGTTACATTTTCACATAGGACCCCTTGTTCGAAAGGAGCTTCTGAACTCTCTTGTCCATTGAATTTGTCAGGTTTTGGATGGTTTCTGCTTCAATTGTTTTGCATGAGGACAGAATACCCTCCCAGAGCTGTTGCTTAGATGTGAACTGCCTCCCGCCATCATAGACACTCCTTTTGATGGTGCTCCAGAGGTTCTGAATGGGGTAGAGGTCAGGGGAGCATGAGGGTCACACCATAAGTTTGTCCCCTTTTATGCCCATATCAGCCAGAGATGCAGATGTTTTATGTGCAGCTTGAGATGGTGCATTATCATGCATAAAAATGATCTTGCTGTGGAATACACGGTTCTTCTTCTTGAACCATGGCAGGAAGTGCTGTTTGAGAAACTCCACATACATTATGGAGTTCATCTTTACCCCTTCAGGGATCCTAAAGGGGCCGACAATCTCTCTCCCCATGATTCCAGCCCAAAACATTACTTCATCTCCTCTTTGTTGGCGCTGTAGCCGTGTTTGCGTGGGGTGTCCATCAACCAGCCATCCTCCACTCCATCCATCTGGACCATTGAGCGTTGCACGGCACTCATCCGTGAACAAAACAGTTTTGAAATCAGTCTTCATGTAATGTTTGGCCCACTGGAGCCGTTTCTGCTTGTGCGAAGTGGATAGAGGAGGTTGACAGGATGGCGTATGCACAGCTGCAAACCTCTGAAGGACCCTGCATCTTGTTGTTTGGGGGACGTTGGAGGCACAAGCAGCTTCAAAACCTTGTCTGCTGCTATGACAAGGCTTTTTTGCCGCTGCTCTTTTAACCTGACGTAATTGCCTGTAGGAAAGAGTCCTCAATTTGACCTTATCAGCACGCACACGTGTGTACTGTGAATCAGCTACATACTTCTTGATTGCCAAGACACTTCATCCTGATCATCGCACAATGTTGATTGTAGTCATGCCTTGACCTAAACACTCCACAATTTGTTGCTTCTCAGCAGCCGACACATCCTTTTTCTTTCCCACTTTGGCAGAAAATGTAGGCTGCTTAATAATGTGGGACAGCCTTCTTAAGTAGTCTTGCCTTTCATTGGACACACCTGCCAAACTAATTAGCACAGGTGTCTGCAATTGCTTACAGTGATATAAAGAGCCCTGACACACATCACCATCAATGAGTTTAACTGACAAACAAACAAATTCTTCCCTTATCACTCCTAAACACTTTTTGCGTAATAATTTGGAACACAGTGTACATGTGCTTTTCCACAAAACACCAGTGGTTCACATAGTGAATCTTACAGTTCTAACTTGCCAACCGTGGTCTGCATGGAGTTGTTCAATAAAGGGCCCAAAATTAAGATAACATAGATGGGAGAGGTCTCTATGAATAGGAATTCCTAAGTATTTGATACCCTGTGAGGGCCAGGCAAAGGGAAAGTTGGACTGGATGGAATCCTGTATGGATTGGGGGAGGGAGACATCGAGGGCCTCAGACTTCGCTGCATTGATTTTAAAATTTGACCATGTAACAAAGTGATCTATTTCAGCCATAACAGCATGGATGGATATATGTGATTGAGTGATATATACTAGGACATCATCAGCAAATAGAGAGCACTTGTACTCAGTGCCTCCCACCTCAATCCACCTAATATTGGGGTTATGGCGAATTGATGAGAGCAGGTGCTCCATCACTAGGATGTATAAGAGAGGGGACAGAGGACATCCCTGCCTTGTCCCATTGGTGATTGTGAAAGGTGATGAAAATGTTCTGATGCACCCCCTGGGCCTTGGGACACCCGGAGCCGGACCCTTTTTGGTGGATGCTGGTGGTTGTAGTCTCCGTGGCGGCGACCCGGTTCCGTGTCTCAGGGCGGTCAAACCAGTGGCGGAACTATTTATGTGGTTTTGATGTTTAAATGTCCGACAACGCCACCCGTGGATTGCGGTCAGAGTGAACTGCCGCTGCAGGGCAGACCGCTGAGGCTGGTGTTGTGGGTGCAGCAGAGCGTAGCATAACTCCCCACGGGAGGAGTATAGCCTCAGGGCAGTGTATGCGGAGGATGGGGGTGATGGTGCAGGGCAGCAGCAGTAACGACACGGAGTCAGTGATGCAGTCCAGGGCCTTTACTCACAGTTCTTATTATCCAGACCACGTCTGCAGGTAACGGCTGCCCACGTCGTACTGTGCTCACCAGGTGAGGGGCTCAGACAACTCCCAGATAACTTTGGAGCGCTTCACAGGACCCCCTTTGTGTGTCCTTTGTATGGCCTTTCTTACCAACCCTTCTGTCCAGCTGCCTCAGGCCTCCTCTTGGTAAACTTGGCGCCAGTTTCCCTGACCCTATGTGGTGCCTTCCTAGAGGGTGTAGCGAGGGGCTGCGCCACATAAAATGTCACAGCCTCCGGTTTCTAGCTGAGGGTCGTTTCCTGCCTCCACTAGTTTCGGGAACCTGTCTCCCCCTTTGACCTGACCCCTCCACGCAGGTGGATTCGGGCGTGCGGTGGCGACTCGCCTGTCCGCACCCCTGGGATCCCTTTTTTCCTCGTTCCTGGAGCCTTCTCCGCTCCTCTTCCTTCCTTCTCCCTCTTCCAGGCCTGGGCCTCTGTTACTAGGCCCGTCTCCGGAGCAGAGCTCATGCAGAGCCCCTGCTCCCTGTCACTTCTGCTCAGACTTCTCTGCACTGAACTAAGATGGTGCCCATCTTTTATACTCCCTTCTCAATGCACCCAGGAACTGCTTCCTCCCTGCTCCTGCACTACAGGGTTCCCCTTCCTCAGTGTTCCCTCCCCCCACTCCAGCCAGTGACAGGGACTGTCGTGCCCATCTCAGGGGCATATTTGTCGCCCTGCCCCACGGCAATGTGGTGTAATGCATGCAGGTGTCGGGTCCTATCCACACTCCATCCTTACCTGAGAGTGAGATATCACACCTCTGGGTGAGGTGCCATACCTCTGTAGCAACCGAGCCCTCAGGGTGCTACAGTTCCATTTATCTTCAGCCTAGGTGACGTATTGCGATACAGGGCCGTGATTTTGGTTATAAAAGGGTCCCCTAGACCCCTACCCCAAGCTTTTTAAGAGAATCATATATGGCGTACCAGGAGACTCTATGGAATGCTTTCTCAGCATCCAACGAGAGTATTTAATTACAAATTTTTAACTGCATCTAGCCCAGGAAATACTTTGTGCCTAGTAGCAGTGTCTGCTAGTCAGCGGATTATCCCGGCTGTTAAGCAAGCTACACCACCTGTAGTTTGGACGCTTAATTTTTTCAAAGGAAATGATTCGGGACCACGGGATACTCAGTGAAGAGCATCAGGAGGCACCCCAAGGCATAGGGGCTGGGACTGGCAGTAGGATTCCTTGCGGTGGACAGCCAAGCTCGATCCTTATTAAAGCTTTTTAACTGCAGCAGCTTTAGTGGACGCTACTGGAGCTGGAATTACGCGGCTGCTGGCATGAGACTTGCCCTCCAATAGATCCTTGTAAATGGATTTAAAGTGTATTCATTCAAATTAGAGAGACAATTTAAATTAAAAAGCTTAGAGCTTCCTCCACCACAGGGGGGCTCGCTCGACCCACCAGCGGACATGCACCAGTATTGGGAGAGGGGGGCTGGCCGTCAGGGTTCACCGCGGCTCTGGCACAAACCCGGCGACACGGAGGTGGCACGGGCAAGAGCGGACTGGCCGTGTCGGCTTCTCACTTTTTGGATTTTAGAAGGGCATGACATGCCTATATCTGTGTCTCCCCCTCCTTTTACTCCTCCACCTCTTTTCTTTTCGCATGACTATATGTACTTGTCACTTTTCCATGTGTTAGTTGTGTCTTCTGAGCAGTTTGTCAGCTTTTGGACACCTTTGAAGGTGTTTTCTATGTGTTTCTATGTGTTTTTGTTTGCCTGCCATTGGTTTTAACGGTGTTCGAAGGTGTTCGACGAACAGTTCGACGAACAGTTCGGCGAACACACGGGTGTTCGACGAACCGAACCGAACTCGAACACTACGGGGGTGGCTCAACACTATCTCTGACCTCTACGTCTTTTGCAAGGCGCATTGGATTTCCTCCAAATTTTTGGCAGCCGTTGCTTGACTGCATAGGCAAACACAATGGGAGACCCATTGTTTAACCCTCCGTCACATACATAGGCCAGACAGGCACATCTCTTTTACTTTCATTTCTCCTTCCTCACCAGATTGTGAGGAAATCCCCTCCCACCAGGTAGTCTCCTGTCTCTAGCAGCCTTGTGAAACCTCATACCACAGTTGGATTGCAGAGCTTCAGGAGGACAGATATAACTGCGCTAATCTCTCAGGCTCATTGTATGTGAACACGTCACACTCAATAAGGTTGGTATTTTATGTTTTTATTCATCACAATTGGTTATTTATCTTGTTTTATGAATGTATAGCACAAAGTGTGAGGATATTTCATAGAAATAAGGCAGATTAAAAAAGAAAGTGTGCTGCTCAGGCATATACAGTAGTTCCCTAACACATGTTCCTTCTCTTGCTTCAGATTATCTGCTGAAATGGAAAGGAAAATGTACAATTTATCAAAAAACCTTGATGTTGAGGAAGTAACAAACATGCTGTTAGATGATGCAGACCCCACACTAAATGAGGATTTAGGAGAGGAAAGTGAGATTGATTCTCATGATGAGGTGGAAGTATGTGAAGTGGATTCTGAAACGGAGCAAGATGGTGACAGTGATGAGGATGAAAATGTAGAATCTTATTATATGGGAAAAGATAAAAAAACCCAATGGAATAAGAAGCCACTCCAGAAAAAACGTAGGGAACCTCAAAACATTATTACTCACCTTCCTGCAGTTATAGGAACTGCAAGTAATGCAAAAACTGCAGTTGAATGCTGGAATAGTTTATTCTCAGATGACATTCTGGACTCTATTGTCACATATACCAACCAATATATAGACATTATAAAGGACAAGTTCATCTGCAACAGAACCATCAAGGCCACAAATGAAATAGAACTGCGTGCTTTTTTTGGATTATTATACCTTGCAGGAGCTTATAGGGCAAATAGACAAAGTTTGGAGGAACTTTGGAGTAAAGATGGGGATGGAGTTGAAAAATTTGGCCTTGTTATGTCCATAACCAGATTCAAGCTTCTAATTCGTTGCCTTCGGTTTGACGACAGAACTACCCGAACCGAACGTAAAACACATGGCCGACTTGCTCCAATTCGTGATATATTCCAAAAATTTGTTGAAAACTGTAAAAAAAGCTATTGCCCTGGGGAGAATCTCACTATTGACGAAATGCTCCCTGGTTTTCGTGGTAAATGTGCCTTTCGTCAATATATTCCATCAAAGCCTAACAAATATGGAATAAAAATGTATGCCCTTGTTGATGCCAGTAAGACCTACACTTACAACCTGGAAGTTTATACAGGAAAACAACCAGAAGGTCCTTACTGTGTCAGCCACAAACCCAGTGATGTTGTAAAAAGACTGGCTGAGCCCTTATTTGGATTGGGTCGCAATATAACAGCTGACAATTGGTTTTCAAATTATGATCTGATTGATTATCTGAAAATGCAGAAGCTTTCATATGTCGGAACTGTAAGAAAAAATAAAAAAGAATTGCCTACACAGTTTGTAAGTGTGAAAGGGAGACTACAGTACAGCAGTATGTTTGCATTCCATAATGGAAAGGTTTTGGTTTCCTATGTACCACAAGCAAAAAAAATTGTACTTCTTCTATTAACACTTCATGATGATGATGCCATCGATCCTGGGACTGAGGCACAGAAAAACCCGGAGATAATTACATTTTATAATGCAACCAAAGTGGGTGTTGATACAGCTGATCAGATGTGCTCAACTTTCAACGTCAGCAGAAACACCAAACGCTGGCCAATGGTCATATTTTTTGCTATGTTGAATTTGGGTGGTATAAATTCACAAGTCATTTACCTTGAAAACAAGCTTGAACCACTCCGTAGACGATTCTATCTGAAAAAATTGGCCCATGAACTAGTGCTTGGAGAGCTACGCAGGAGAAGTATGAAAACAATCGGTATCCCCTCTCACCTTCAAGTTCAGCTCAAAAGATTCCGCCCAGAAGATGATAGTGAAAATTCACCACCTGCACCACCTCCCAAAAGAAGGAGATGCACCACCAGCACCACGGAAAGCGGAATCAGAAGGCTTTCTAATTATGAATGTCACAAATGTCATAATGCAATCTGCCTGACACATGCAAAAATGATGTGTAATTCTTGCTCTTTGCTCTGCAAGTGTAATTTTTCTGGGGAAACTTCAGTATCTAATTCTGATTGAATATGTGTTTAATAGTGTTTAATAGTACTTAAGGTACCTTAAAATTAAGTTTGTTTCCATAAATTTTCTTTGTAGAGTTTTTTGACAGAGTCGAACTGGGGACTATTTGGCGGGAGTTTTTAAATGTTTGTATTTCAGAGTTATTAGTTTTATGTTAAGTAAAAGGGGTTTTTTTGCACCTGATTATGTGTAGTCTCTTTTATTACATCCCTATGAAGGTCACTGATCACTTTTAGAGCACTGAAATTGCAAACATTAGATATTATAGGTATTTTTCTAGCCTGCGCCTGACAGTCACATTGTATGTGAACTCGTTAGAACCGATATTGTATGTGACGGAGGGTTAATTAAGGGAACATTGTTTTTAGGAGGCTCTCTGACCTATATGTCTCTTGCAAGGAGCATTGGAGTTCTTCCAAATTTTTGGCAGCGGTTGCTTGACTGCATAGGCAAACACTTTGGGAGACCCATTTCCTAATAATGGAAACATTGTTTTTAGGAGGATCTCTGACCTCTACATCTCTTGCAAGGGGCACTGGAGTTCCTCCAAATTTTTGACAGCCATTGCAGTCACTGCATAGGCAAACAGTATGGGAGACCCTTTCCTTTCTAATGGGAATATGTCGTTACTGTGGCCCTGCTCTATGTGTCTTTAAATTGTTAGTGGGGTTTTTACAGAATTTGGCAGCAGTTGGACTCACTGCATACCCTGTAAGTGTATAGCACACCTGCTCCTTTGTAATGGAAACATGTCATTACTGTGGCCCTGCTCTATGTGTCTTTAAATTGTTAGTGGGGTTTATCCCAATTTTTTGCAGCCCTTTTAGTCACAGCATGGGCATTACCACTATAGGAGACCTGCTCCTTTATAATGGGAACATTTTTTTACTGAGACCCTCCTCTATGTCTCTTCAAAGGGGTATTGGGTTGCGTCCAAATTTTTGTCAGCCCTTGCAGTCACTACATACGCAATAAAAGTATAGGAGACCCACTCGTTAATAATGGGAGCAACAAAGCATAGCCGGCTGATGGCTCTCTAACAATAGCGATGGCCGACTGCTGGCCCTATAAAAATAGGCTTTGTGACTTTCAGAGTCCCTCCATCATAAATGAAACAGGATGTGTCTAACGATTTGTCATACACCACATGGCCAGATAAAAATGTTAAAATGACATTTCCCGTTGAATGCATTTGTCTTAAAAAATAATGTAAACAAAATACAGCAGGATCTTTCTTTAGTATAAAAACCAGAGTCGCCAATGTAACCTCAATGTAATCACATTGTTCAGCTCCTGCACCTCCTGCAGTTCGGCCTCCATCTCTGAAAAGACCACATCAGTCACAAGCTGAAAGCACTGCAGCAAAGCCTTGGCCAAGTGGCAACAGGCTGTGCTGAAGATAACATGCTTAATGCTTAGGTGACAAACTGCCCAGCGCTGCAGAGTTGTTGAAAGCTGTAACACAGCAGCCTGATCTGTGTCTCTCACCACTGAACAAACAGCCAGGCATGGTCATGTGTGACAATGGGTGGAACCTGGTGACGGAGAAATGACAGCCGGAGTAGATACGGTTTTCCCCTATGCCAGTCCTTTCACTGAGCTAAATAATATGGCTGTGGTGAAACACAACTCACACTGAGAAGCAGTTTCAAACTGAAAAATATTGGGCCCACCAGATGATTTGATTCTGAGGGCTCACCTTTCTCCCCTGATCAAGAGCCCCAAAGCTGCTGTAAAGCTTGCGCTATCATGAACTCTCCTGATTTAGAAGCCAGGGCCCACCCAAGGATTCTCTGGTGGGACTGTAAAACCCTGCCTAGAAGCACTCCTGGCGAAGAAAAATGTGTGGGAAGTTTCCCGGATACTCTATGGCTGCTTTTTTACTGAGGTACAAACCCACGCAAACATGCTGAGAACATACAAAGCCCTTGCAGATGTTGTCCTTGCTGGGATTTGAACCCAGGATCCCAGCGCTGCAATGCTTCTGTGCTAACCACTGAGCCATTGTGTTACCGTTCACCCTATGATATCTAATAGGCTGAAGAAACTTGCACCTACTGCCACTTTATCTTCAGCTCCTTTGTGAGAAAATGTATTTCGACAGCCACTCAGTCTACCAAATAGAATTCCTGAGAAGGAGATTGGGGATGGCTTCGCTACTGCTACTGGGGGCAGTGCTAATACCATGGTGTTGTACCATAGTACACTGGAAATATTCCAGGCTGTTAGGAGGCAAGCAGAAAAGTACCAGCAGTAATATTCAGGGACCCTTTCTGGTGGAAGGCGGAGACCATACCGGGAGAAATAGTGGCGGCTGGGAACCGAGTATGGACACCCTGCCGCCGCCGGCATAAGGTTGTGGACAGCTTCCACATCCATGAGCCTAAAAGACCACATTTCAAGTGCCAGAAGTTTTAGAGGACTACCTGGGAGAAATGACAGCTGGAGTAGATACGGTATCCCAAGTCCTTTCACCAAGCTAAAGAATATGGCTGTGGTGAAATACAACTCACCGACAAGCTGTGGACTGGCACTGTACAATCCCTGGCCACCTTCACTTTATCACGTGTTTGTGGTTAGGCGGTCCTTCCCAATAAGTGCACTGGGGAGGGCACGTGTAATGTTGTGGGACCCGTGCTTGTGGAAGGCGGAGACGACACCGGAAGAAATAGTGGTGGCTGAGGACCAAGTATTGATACCTGGCCCTGCCGCCATGAGGTTGTGGACCGCTTCCGCCTCCACGAGCCTAAAAGGCCACATTTCAATTACAAACAGCTTTAGAGGACTTCCTGGGAGAAATGACAGCTGGAGTAGATACAGTTTCCCAAAATCAGTCCTGTCACCGAGCTAAATAATATGGCTGTGGTGAAATACAACTCACCAACAAGCTGTGGTCTGGCTCCATACTGTCCCTGGCCACATTCACTTGACCACGAGTTTGTGGTTAGGCGTTCCTTCCCAGTAATTTCACAGGGGAGTGCACGGGTAATGTTGCAGGACTCGAGCTTGTGAAAGGCTGACATCGGGACAATTAGTGGCTGCTGAGGACCGAGTATGGATACCCGGCCGCCACTGCCGCCATAAGGTTGTGGACAGCTTCCTCCTCCACGAGCCTAAAAGACCTCATTTCAAGTGCAAGCAGCTGACAAAAATCTGGCAGTATAGTGTTGCAGCCTGTGGGTTGGTGGGTGGCTGGCTGCATACTTGCGCTTGCATTCCAAGGAATGGGGTAGGGAGAACTGAATGCTGCACTGGGACAAGGACGTGGACGGTGATTGTTGCAAGTCTGCAATGACAGGTGAATGGCGGGAGGCATCTTCGCATGCGCCAAGGATCACTCATGATGGGCACACTTTTAGGCAGTGATTTGGGAGACAGAGATGCTTTTGGGGGTCTTCCCCATGATGTTCTCATGTCTTTTCAGCAGTGTATGCATGTGTCTGATGATGTGTCACACACCACATGGCCAGATAAGGTTGTTAAATGTTAAAATTACATTTCCCATTGAATGCATTTGTCTTGGTTAAAAACAATGCAAAAGTGCAAAAACACATAAAAAACGCTATGTGTGATCATAGACCAAGGTGTGGAGGAGCATTTTTGTTTTTTGGCTATTTATTTTGCCTTATATACAAGTCACTATCCTGGAAAGAATGTTCCTTAATATATTTCCCAGGGAAATCCATTTTGGTTTCGTTTTTGTATGTTTTATTGTGAGTCCGTAAAAGTGGCGTAATACTCAGACAACATTGTTAACAGCAGTGTACTGGGAGTCATAAATGCTTCCAGGGGTCTTCCCCATGCTGTTCCCATGTCATTTGAGCACTGTTCCCATCGATTTGGGTAATTTTTAGTCCCTCTGCAGACCGCCGGGGGGAGACGCCTGAAAATGCTCGAGTTTCCCATAGACTTACATTGGGCTCGTTGCTTGGGTCGATCACCCGAGTATTCCAATGTGCTCGACCCGAGCAACGAGTACCCGAGCATTTTAGTGTTCGCTCATCACTAGTTGTATAGTGTACACCTTGTCTATGTTCCCCTTCTTTTTGGGTTCTTTTAATGTGGCTATTTGTTGAGGAGTCGTTTGCCCCCTTTAATATGTCTCAATGTACAAAGGTGACTGAGATCTGCAGCATGGACGGAGTTTCAAAATTACTCAACAGAACAGGCAGCTTTTACCTCGTCACACCATTAATACATCCTGCTCTAGCTAACAGTATCCTTTATCACATCCTGCCTTTATATACAATGGTCATCATCACGCAGCACTGGAACACCATAGTAACTTTCATGTAGCGTGCACCAGACCTCAACTTCCTTCATGCACAATATAGTATAACCTATTGATGACACGTGACAGCTCTTCTTTTGCAAAAAAAGTTCTAATTTTCATCATAGACGGTGAACCTCTTCATGCTTCCATTTTTATTATCTAAATGAGTGCACAATATTTTTTTCATCCCGACCATCTTTACCAACAAACAGCCCACCATCATTGCCTCCTCTCACTACCACACACTGTTTTTATGGGGAAAATTCTGGAAAACTTCAAGCAATAAAGTTACCTTCCTATAAAGGAATGAACGGTAAAGAGTCAGTTTGAAGACTGTTATACCCATATCCTGCTGTCGGTAAGCCATCCTTCTATTTAATCCTCTCCTATGTTTGTCACATCTCTCTATTCTAGACCATAAATGATCATTTTCTTAATCTGGTATTATCATCTAGTTTTATTTCATTGTAAAAGAATAGCAGAAAAAAAATTACCTTTATGAGGGTTTAATTTTACAAAGAGCAGTCTGAAGATGTAATTAAAATGTCATCCTCGGTATAAGTCATAAGTAGTGTTGAGCCACCACCGTAGTGTTCGGGTTTGGTTCGGTTTGTCGAACACCGGGATGTTCGAGGAACTGTTCGTCGAACTGTTCGTCGAACACCTTAGAACACCGTCGAACACCGTTAAAACCAATGGCAGGCAAACAAAAACACATAGGAACACATAGAAAACACCTTCAAAGGTGTCCAAAAGCTGACAAACTGCTCAGAAGACGCTTTCTTTAAAAGAGCCGGCCGGCAATTCAGCAGTGGCATACACCGGTACCCGACAATTTAGACATGAAGGAATAGAGCTTCACACATAGATTAGATAGATAGAAATATGTCAGTCACATATATATGAAGTACAGTGACAGTGTTGCTTACTGTACTTGTCATTTAGTGTAAAGGATTTATTAAAAAATATAATAGTGTTTTCGTGCACCGTCTCTTTAAAAAAGCCGGCCAGCAATTCAGCAGCGGTACCCGACAATTTATAACAGACAGAATAGAGCTTCACACATAGATTAGATAGATAGAAACATGTCAGTCACATATATATGAAGTACTGTGACAGTGTTGCTTACTGTACTTGTCATTTACTGCAAAGGATTTATTAAAAAAAATAATAGTGTTTTCATGCACCGTCTCTTTAAAAAAGCCGGCCGGCAATTCAGCAGCGGTACCCGACAATTTATAACAGACAGAATAGAGCTTCACACATAGATTAGATAGAAACATGTCAGTCACATATATAATAAGTACAGTGACAGTGTTGCTTACTGTACTTGTCATTTAGTGTAAAGGATTTATTAAAAAATATAATAGTGTTTTCATGCACCGTCTCTTTAAAAAAGCCGGCCGGCAATTCAGCATCTGTACCCGACAATTTAGAATAGAAGGAATAGAGAATCACACATAGATTAGATAGATAGAAACATGTCAGCCACATATATACGAAGTACAGTGACAGTGTTGGTTACTGTACTTGTCATTAACTGCAATGGATTTATTAAAAAATATAATAGTGTTTTTGTGCACCGTCTCTTTAAAAAAGCCGGCCGGCAATTCAGCAGCGGTACCCGACAATTTATAACAGACAGAATAGAGCTTCAAACATAGATTAGATAGATAGAAACATGTCAGTCACATGTATATGAAGTACTGTGACAGTGTTGCTTACTGTACTTGTCATTTACTGCAAAGGATTTATTAAAAAAAATAATAGTGTTTTCATGCACCGTCTCTTTAAAAAAGCCGGCCGGCAATTCAGCATCTGTACCCGACAATTTATAACAGACAGAATAGAGCTTCACACATAGATTAGATAGATAGAAACATGTCAGTCACATATATAATAAGTACAGTGACAGTGTTGGTTACTGTACTTGTCATTTAGTATTAAAATAAAGGATTTATTATTAAAAAAAATTGGCGTGGGGTTCCCCGTAATTTTAGTCTCTAGCGGAGGTTAAGCAGACAGCTGGGGCAGATGTTTGAAGCCTGGGAAGGGGGTAGTACCCACGGAGCGTCCCAGGCTACTAATATCAGCCCCCAGCTGAATACCTAGCCTTTACTAGCTATTAAAATGGAGGACCCCCCCCAAAAAAATGACGTGGGGTCCCCCCTAATTTAATAGCTAGCAAAGGCTAGGCAGACAGCTGGGGGCTGATATTAATAGCCCAGGAAGGGAGCCATGAATATTGGCCCCCTCCCAGGCTAGAAACACCAGCCGTCAGCCGTCCCAGAAATGGCGCATCCATAGGATGCGCCAATTCTGGCACTTTGCCTCGCTCTTCCACGCTGCCCTGGTGCGGTGGCAGGGGGTAATAGGGTTGGGGTTGATGTCAGCTTATAATGCCAGCTGACATCAAGCCCAGGTTAGTAATGGAGAGGCGTCTATAAGACACCCCCATTACTAACCCCATAGTCAAAGTTAAAAAAAAAACACAAACACCCAGAATAAAGTCCTTTAATTGAAATAAACACACAATTCTTTATTGTTCTAAATTAAACCATACTTACCGTCACGCCCATTCCAGCTGAAGCCAATGTCTTCTGCAATAAAAGTAAAATAATTAAGCAACCTCATCCTTACCTTTCCATGGTTCCCACGACAGCTTCAGCTCTGCTACATCGAGATGACAGGCTGGACCGCAGCAGAAAGCTGCCATCCAGCCTGTCATCCCGCGGACACTCAGAAGCGCAGGCATGCTTGCGCTCCTCAGTGTCTCGCTGTGACGGCATAAAGATGAGACAAGCTCATGTCCAATGAACTCGGCGCACCTCATGCACGTCACTGACAGCGTGGGAGAATTCTCCTGCACTCAGCACTTCAGCGTGAAAATTCTCCCACGCTGTCAGTGACGTACATGAGGTCAGCTGAGTTCATTGGACATGAATGAGCTCACCTCATGCACGTCACTGACAGCGTGGGAAAATTCTCACGCTGAAGCGCTGAGTGCAGGAGAATTTTCCCACGCTGTCAGTGACGTGCATGAGGTGCGCCGAGTTCATTGGACATGACCTCGGCTCATCTGGATGCCGTCACAGCCTGACACTGAGGAGCGCAAGCATGCCTGCGCTTCTCAGTGTCTGCGGGATGACAGGCTGGATGGTAGCGTTCTGCTGTGGTCCAGCCTGTCATCTCGATGTAGCAGAGCTGAAGCTCTCCTGGGAACCATGGAAAGGTAAGGATGAGGTTAGTTTATTATTTTTCTTTTATTGCAGGAGATCGTTGGCTTCAGCTGGAATGGGCGTGATGGTAAGTATGGTTTAATTTAGAACAATAAAGAATTGTGTCTTTATTTCAATTAAAGGACTTTATTCTGGGTGTGTGTGTTTTCTTTTAACTTTGACTATGGGGTTAGTAATGGGGGTGTCTTATAGACGCCTCTCCATTACTAACCTGGGCTTAATGTCAGCTGGCATTATAAGCTGACATCAACCCCAACCCTATTACCCCCTGCCACCGCACCAGGGCAGCGTGGAAGAGCGAGGCTAAGTGCCAGAATTGGCTCATCCTATGGATGCGCCATTTCTGGGGCGGCTGATGGCTGGTGTTTCTAGCCTGGGAGGGGGCCAATGTTCATGGCTCCCTTCCTGGGCTATTAATATCAGCCCCCAGCTGTCTGCCTAGCCTTTGCTAGCTATTAAATTAGGGGGGACCCCACGTCATTTTTTTGGGGGGGGGTCCTCCATTTTAATAGCTAGTAAAGGCTAGGTATTCAGCTGGGGGCTGATATTAGTAGCCGGGGAAGCTCCGTGGGTATTACCCCCTTCCCAGGTTTCAAACATCTGCCCCAGCCGTCTGCTTATCCTCCGCTAGAGACTAAAATTACGGGGAACCCCACGCCAATTTTTTTTAATAATAAATCCTTTATTTTAATACTAAATGACAAGTACAGTAACCAACACTGTCACTGTACTTATTATATATGTGACTGACATGTTTCTATCTATCTAATCTATGTGTGATTCTCTATTCTTTCTGTTATAAATTGTCGGGTACAGATGCTGAATTGCCGGCCGGCTTTTTTAAAGAGACGGTGCACGAAAACACTATTATTTTTTTTAATAAATCCTTTGCAGTAAATGACAAGTACAGTAAGCAACACTGTCACAGTACTTCATATATATGTGACTGACATGTTTCTATCTATCTAATCTATGTGTGATGCTCTATTCTGTCTGTTATAAATTGTCGGGTACCGCTGCTGTATTGCCGGCCGGCTTTTTTAAAGAGACGGTGCACGAAAACACTATTATTTTTTTTAATAAATCCTTTACACTAAATGACAAGTACAGTAAGCAACACTGTCACTGTACTTCATATATATGTGACTGACATGTTTCTATCTATCTAATCTATGTGTGAAGCTCTATTCTTTCGGTTCTAAATTGTCGGGTACCGGTGTATGCCGCTGCTGAATTGCCGGCTTTTCATGTTTCACTGTGAGCACTGTTCCCATCGATTTGGGCAATCACTGTAATGCCACAACCGCCATGGCTGTGGCATTACAGTGAGTGGCAGACAATCCCTGCATGATTGGTGCTCTAAATAGCACCAGACATGCAGGACACGCTTTTGGTGCACGAACAGTTATCGAACATAACCGCGAACAGCCGAATTTTTTGCAAATCGTTCGGGTTCGTCGAACAACTCGAACACCACCCAAAACAGCTCGAATTTGAGATTGGCGAACAGTTCTAGTCGAACACCGCTCATCTCTAGTCATAAGGTAACTTTATTCTTTGGGTATATACCATTTTTTGATAATTTTCTAACACAATTTTTGGGAGACAAAATGAACAAATAAACAGCAGTTTAGGAATTTTTTTTTTTCATAAGAAAGGGATAAGACAATGTCATATTTCAGGTCAGCATGATTATAGATATACCAGATTCCTATAGTTTTATAGGTTTTATTTTATCACAATAAATACATTTTTTTATCTAGAAAATAATTTTGCTATACCTTTTTTCTTATAGAAATAGAGGAGAGAGCTCATGCTTTCTGTGTGACGAGATAACGTTTTCAATTATACCATTTTTCTTTACATACAACTTTTTGATAGTTTTTATTCCACTTTTGTGTGATGTGTTTTTTTTATTCTTTACGGTGTTCTCGTAGTGTGAAGTTTTTACTGTTCTGGCTATTCTTTATGGGGAGATAGCTAATATTTGTATTTTTCTTGCTTATTTTTCATTTTACATAACAAATGCATTTTTAATTTTTAGTGATTTTTTTATCTTGCCATATTTAGGGGTTTTTTTTTAGATTTTTACAAATTTTTACAATTTTATTTGTTTTTAGTTTCACCATTGGAATTTAATACTGAACACTCTATTCATTGACTTGATACTCCGCAATACTCTTCTACTGTAACATAGTAACATAATAATGTAGGTTGAATACAGACCTAGGTCCATCAAGTTCAACAATCTCACCTAATTGTACTCCCATCACTAACACTACACTAATTTTCTACCTTACTGGGACTAAGCCTTACAAATGTATTATTACCAGTTTATAATTTTTTAATTAGCTTTATTTTTGTATTACTCTTATGATTACAATATTGGTATTATTAAAATCCCTATACCTAAATCTGTTGATCCAGAAGAAGGCAAAAACCCCAGGACACATTCAGCCAATTTACATCAAGGGGAAAAATTGCCTATTAGATCAGTTATAGGGCGCGTTCAGATGTCCATAAAAATCTGTCCGAGATTGGACAGCTGTGAGTCTCCCAACCTGAATATGACAGCTTCTTGCATTTCGATGAAGCTGTCATGCTCATGTCGGGAGACCCACGGCCAGTCCATTCATTGAGGTCCAATCTCGGTTGTCTGAATGCACCCTTACGCTAACAGGAAGTCTTTTAGACTCTGCTCATGGTAGGGCTTAAAAACCAAAGTACTTGCAGATTCAGAGATAAATGTTTGATCTCTGCTTACCATGACAACCATCGGCACTAGTGATGAGCGAGTATGTTTTGTTAACCCTTTCGCCAAGTATGCTTGGGTGAGCACTGAGTAGTTACAGCTGCTCGGTGTTATGTTTGAATCACTCCCGTGTGCATGATTTGCAACTGTTTGACAGCTTTAATACATGTGAGGAATGTCTATTTCTTACACATTCCTCACATGTATTAAAGCTGCCAAACAGTTGCAAATCATGCACACGGGAGTGATTTAAACATAACACCGAGCAGCTGAAACTACTCGGTGCTCATCCGAGCATACTCGGCGAAAGGGATAACAAAACATACTCGCTCATCACTTTTTGGCACCACTTGATCTTGTCATTGGGGGAGGCGATGGGGTTAAGAGAGCGAGCCCCTCTGTTTCTTATACCCATCTAGTTGATGTGGTTGCTGTTAACTGTGCCATCTAGCAGGTTAAACAGCTAGGAATGCTGCTAGCATCAGGCAACTGTTGGTTCAGCAGCTCAGCTGTCATCAAGTAGAGCTAATTTATTGATTTCACATGCACAATTACCTAGATCTACTAGTGTACATTGGCAGATTCACCTTCCAAGTATGTCTAATGTCAATGTGTTCTGCTCGCTGTTATTTTGTAACTCATGATACAAAATATATAATGTCCCATTAAAATGGCTGTAACATGGACACATTTTTCAAGCTCGTATAACTTCTCCATTACCTAGTCAGACCATGAATCAAATGACCCGAATTAACAGCATTAATACTTATGATTTAACATGATTTGAAGCAAATTTAACTCGCTGACGAGTTTCCAAAAATTGACATGCTCCCAAAACTCACTTGCATCCAATAAATTTTAATAAGTTTGAGTCGAATTGAATTTTCCAACTGAATTTGAGTAAATTCGACAAATTTTACTTTTGGAAAATTCGATCATCTCCTGTCTATAATATTTTAGATCATTGGATGGACCATCAGCTGGGGTTTTGGACCATAATGCTAAAAAAGAGAAAATGAAAAAGTTGACTGCTTAAGCCCTAACGAATTTCACTTTTTACCAGTGTTCAAAAAATAAAATGACCCTCTATGCTGGCATTGAACAGTAACTATCCATTTTGTCATGTATGATCACTCTACCTGGAGCCCTCTAATTGCCACCAGCTGCCTTCTCTACCGAGATAGTAGTTATTGTCCTCCTGCATCAAAGAAGTGCAATGAAGTGGCAAAGGGAGCAAAGGTAAGTCTAAATTGCACCTTCACAACATAGGAAAGCAAGGCAGGATGTGGTTCAGACTTACTATTGTAGTCCCAATGCCACTGCAGTGGCCATTTTGGATCAGAAGGAGTGCAATATCGATCTAAGCGGAGGTAGCAGCAGGAGGAAAATTGATTGCACCGGGTAGGTTTACTGTACAAGAAATGTCCAGTCATTTTTCAGTTCCAGGATGGAGAGTTGCATTAGTCACTTATGAAAATTATTAGTAATTAGTGAGCATGCTCGCCTCTGCTCGATTAGGCATCGGGGTGCTTGGGTACGCTTGTTACTCAATCGAGTATTGGTGATGCATGAGCGCCATGATCGAGTCCCAGTCCAACATGTTTTACGGCTGTTAGACAGCCAATAAACATGCGGGAATTGTCTCCCATATACGGTAATGACGTAGCCATGTCTATCTAAAGAAATAAATAAATAAATGAAAAAAATCATGCGTGGTCCCTCCCATTTTTGATAACCAGTCAAGGTAAAGCAAACAACTGAGGGCTGATATTATCAGGCTGGGAAGGCCCATGGTTATTTTGACCTTCCCAACTTAAAAATACCAGCCCACAACTGCCCCAGAATTGGTGCATCACATTAGATGTGCCCATTCTGGCTCTTCACCCGGCTCTTCCTGACTGCCCTGGTGTGGTGGAAAGCAGGGTAATATTTTTGGGGGTTACTGTCAGCTGTGTAATGTCAGCTGGCATCAAGCTCAGGGATTAGTAATGGAGAGGTGTCTATCAGACAACCCAATTACTAATCCAGCAATCCAAAAAAACAGACGCAGAAAAAAATATTT
The DNA here is from genome assembly GCF_046119375.1 of Phyllobates terribilis. Lineage (NCBI taxonomy): Eukaryota > Metazoa > Chordata > Amphibia > Anura > Dendrobatidae > Phyllobates > Phyllobates terribilis. The sequence goes on along the minus strand of NW_027362772.1, from coordinate 37,605,775 downwards.
TACTTGAGTAAAGACTACCCCACACTATCTCTCGTTCACCAAATTATTATCAGACATGTTCCCACAAAGTTCCGTCATAGTCCAAGATCCCTGAATACAGCTCCGACGACTGTAAATACCAGAAAAGTATAGCTATTCACAGACATCGGGTAGTGACAACAATGCTCATCAGAGCTGCCAGTTCAATGCTGCGTTCAGCGTTTTTGATGCGTTTTTGCACTTTTGCATTGCTTTCAACAGTGACAAATGCAATCACCAGGAGATGTCATCTTAACATTTTACAAGCTTATCTGGCCATGTGGTGTGTGACACTTCATCAAACACATCCTGTTTCATTTATGAAGGAGGGACTCTGAAATTCACAAAGCCAATTTTTATAGGGCCATCAGGCGGCCCTTACTATTCTTAAAGGGAAAGCAGTTGGCTCTCACTATTCTTAGAGAGCCATCAGCCGGCTATGTTTTATTGTTCCCATCACTAAAGAGTGGGTCTCCTATATTGTTTTTGCCTATGCAGTGAATGCAAGGGGTACCAAAAATTAAGAAGCACTCCAATGCCCCTTCGAAGAGGCGGAGGTGCAGGTCAGATGGCCTCCTGAAAACAATGTTCCCATTATTAGGAAGTGGGTCTCCCATTGTGTTTGCCTATGCAGTGAATTCAAGGGTTGCCAAAAATGTTTTCAATGCCCCTTTGAAGAGATGTGGGGGTTAGAGGACCTCCTGAAAACAATGTTCCCATTATTAGGAAGTGGGTCTCCCATACTGTTTGCCTATGCAGTGAATGCAACTTTTTCCAAAAATTTGGAGGCACTCCAATGCCCCTTGGAAGAGACGTGGAGGTCAGAGTGCCTCCTGAAAACAAAGTTCCCATTATTAGGAAGTGTGTCTCCCATAGTGTTGGCCTATGCAGTGAATGCAAGGGTCGAAAAACAAAATTGGGAGGCACTCCAATGCCACTTGGAATAGACGTAGAGGGCCTCATGAAAAAATGTTCCCATTAGTAGGTCTCCAATAATGTTGGTCTATGCAGTGAATGCAAGGGCTGCCAAAAATTGGGAGGCACTCCAATGCACCTTGGAAAAGATGTGGAGAAGGGCCTCATAATAAAATGTTTCTATACTTGTAATGCCAATGCACTAAGCGTATAGGCTGACAAACATTTACCCCTGAAGGGTATACATGAACATACTGTATAAAAACAATTTTTTATGGGCCTCATAAACACCCTTTAAAAAAATGATGTGGGTGTTACATCACGGACCACGGTCACCCTGGTGATATGGTGGTGGAGGATGAGGAGAAGGAAGAGGACAAGTGCGAATAGTCAAAATCAGGAAGCATGTAGCCATGTGTGGGTGTGAAAAGGTGCATGGGAATACACCTCCCAAAAAAAGACACTGTTACACTGCTATCATTCGGTGGTGTTGAGAAGTTTGGCCCAATCCAGCCCTTGTTCATTTTTATAAGAGTCAGCCTGTTAGCATTTTCAGTTGACAGGCGGATGCGCTTATCAGTTATAATTCCACCAGCGGCACAAAAAATCCGCTCTGAAAAAACACTAGCGGCAGGTCAGGCCAGGACCTCCAAGGCATAGAGAGACAGTTCATTTCACATGTCCAGCTTGGATACCCAATAATTATAAGGCACAGGGGAATCACGGAGGACGTTGGTACGGTCGGCAATATACTCCCTCAGCATCTTCCCAAACTTTTCACTCCTTGTGAAAGTATCCCACGCCTCAGGGCCTGTGCGATGGGAGGGGCTGAGAAAACTGTCCCAGAACTTTGACAGTGTTCCCCTGCCTCTGCTGGATTGGAGTTTTGGCTCCATCACCTGTACTCCTTGATTGACCAACGAACTGTGACCTCTGCCGCCAGCGTTTCCAGATGGGAATTTTTTAACAGTTCCGCAAGAAGGGCCTTCTGGTACTGCCCCATTTTTGTAGACCTGTCTGCCTCAGGAATAAGAGATACAAAGTGCTCCTTGTAGCGTGGGTCTAGAAGTGTAACCAACCTGTAATGACTGTCACCTGAAATTTGGAGAATGCGAGGGTCAAGGGAAAGGCAGCGTAACATAAACTCAGCCATGCATGCCAGACTGCTAACAGGCAAGACTTTCGTGTGCTCACCAAGAGGACGACTGACCATGCTCTCCTCCTCCTCCTCCCTGTCCTCAGGCCATCCATGCTGAACAGACGGTATGACATTTGTGCAGGTAGTACTGTCTATAGCGCATGAAACTAGCTCCTGTTCTTCCTCCTCCTCTTCTTCATTGTCACCCAATCCACGTTGGGATGAGATGAGGCTGGGTTGTGTGTAATCACCCTGTGTGATTCCTTGCTCCGTATCATTATGCTCCGCTTGCAATGCATCCTCTTTGATTGAAAGCAGAGAGCGTTTCAGAAGACAGAGAAGTGGGATGGTGACTCTAATTATGGCTTCACCATCGCTCACCATCTTGGTGGAGTCCTCACAGTTTTGGAGGATGATACAGATGTCTGACATCCATGTCCACTACTGAGGTCTTATGTGTGGAGTCTGAACTTAATACCGACAGCCTTGTTGATGCTGGTAGTCAACAACTGCCCTCTTCTGCTCACAAATGCTTCCCAACATCTGCAGTGTAGAGTTTCAACACATGGGGACATCACACACCAGTTTGTGAGCCGGAAGCTGCAAACGCTGCTGAAGAACGGCAAGGGCGGCAGAAGCTGTAGGTGACTTTCTAAAATGGGCACACAGGTGGCGTACTTTGGCAAGCAGATCCGGCAGCTCCAGGTAGGCTTTGAGAAACCGCTGAACCACGAGGTTAAGCATATGGGCCAGGCATGGTACGTGTGTGAGCTCGCCTAGCCTCAGAGCCGCCACGAGGTTCCGGCCATTGTCACAAATCACTGGCTGTAAGCTCAGCAGTGTCAGCCACAGATCTGCCTGCTCTTTCAGAGCTGTCCACAACTCTTCATCATTGTGCGGTTTGTCACCTAAGCATATTAGCTTCAGCACAGCCTGTTGCCACTTGGCTGAGGCAGTGCTGCAGTGCTTCCAGCTTGTGACTGATTTGGTCATTTCGGAGATGGAACCCTAATTGACCTAGGGCCCACAATCCTCGGAGTGGGGAGGATGTGTTCCATCCCAAGGTCCGAATGGGTCCCTGCTTCCACTATGTCAACCCAGCGTGCCATCAGCAACATGTACCGTCCCTGCCCACAAGCACTTGTCCACGTGTCTATGGTTAGGTTGACTTTCCCTGTAACTGCATTGTTGAGGGCATGACTAATGTTGTGGGACTGTTTAATGCGGGGATGGCACATGGGGAGAAATAGTGGCATCTGGGGACTGAGTACCGATGGACGGCCGCCGCCATCAGGTTGCGGAAAGCTTTCATCTCCACGAGCCTAAAAGGCAAGATTTCGAGTGCAATCAGTCGCGAAATGTGAGAATTTAGTAGTGGGGCGTTGGCTGCGTATTTGCGATTGCGTTCCAAGGACTGGGGTATGGACAACTGAACCCTGCGCTGGGACAAGGATGTGCTTGCTGATGGTGCCAGCTGAGAGTGTGCAACTACATGTGCAGGGCTGGAGGCATCTTCGCATGCACTATGTACAAGGGATTGGCTTGCACGCACAACAGCAGAAGAAGCAGTGGTGTCACCCGCAGACACTGTTGCTTTATCCTTGGGTTTGGCGCACAAAGTCGGGTGCTTTGCTGCCATGTGCCTGATCATGCTGCTGCTCGTCAGACTGGTAGTTTTGCTACCCCTGCTGATGCTGGCCTTGCAGCTTGTGCAAATGGCCTTTTTTGGGTTATCGGCAGAGTCTTTAAAAAACAACCAGACCCAGGAAGACCTAACAGTTGTACTGGCAGCTTCCGTTGTGTTAGTGTTAAAGGTAATGGTTGCCCGCCTTCTGTCTGTGGCCGCCACACTGCTTCTTCCTGCCTGTTGGGGTGTTCTGCCTCCCTCCCCCTGTGTGCTGCTGTCCTCACTCTGCATGTCCTCCTGCCAGGTTGGGTCAGTTAGTATATCATCCACAACCTCATCTTCCACTTTCACACCCTGGTCCTCCTCCTGACTTTCTGGCAATTGTGTCTCATCATCGTCCACCTCTTTTGACACTTTCCCACCGTTGCCTTCATGTGACCATGGCTGCTCAAATATTTGGGCATTGCTACATTCGATCTCCTCTTGCCCCGCTTCAAGTGGACCAAGCTAGAGGCCCGAATCTATAAATGGAAAAGTGAACAGCTCTTCAGAGTGTCCAAGTGTGGGATCAGATGTCTCTGGGCACTCGGCAAGGTGGGAGGAAGGAGGATCAGGGTGAGGAATATGCGGTCCAGACTCACAGTTTCTTAAACTTGACCGTGTGGAAAACAGGGTGGTGGTGGCTAATAGTGTTGAGCCACCCCCGTAGTGTTCGAGTTCGGTTCGGTTCGTCGAACACCCGTGTGTTCGCCGAACTGTTCGTCGAACACCTTCGAACACCGTTAAAACCAATGGCAGGCAAACAAAAACACATAGAAACACATAGAAAACACCTTCAAAGGTGTCCAAAAGCTGACAAACTGCTAAGAAGACACAACTAACACATGGAAAAGTGACAAGTACATATAGTCATGCGAAAAGAAAAGAGGTGGAGGAGTAAAAGGAGGGTGAGACACAGATATAGGCATGTCATGCCCTTCTAAAATCCAAAAAGTGAGAAGCCGACACGTTCAGTCCGCTCCTGCCCGTGCCACCTCCGCGTCGCCGGGTTTGTGCCAGAGCCGCGGTGAACCCTGACGGCCAGCCCCCCTCTCCCAATACTGATGCCTGTCCGCTGGTGGGTCGAGCGAGCCCCCCTGTGGTGGAGGCAGCTCTAAGCTTTTTAATTTAAATTGTCTCTCTAATTTGAATGATTACACTTTAAATCCATTTACAAGGATCTATTGGAGGGCAAGTCTCATGCCAGCAGCCGCGTAATTCCAGCTCCAGTAGCGTCCACTAAAGCTGCTGCAGTTAAAAAGCTTTTATAAGGATCGAGCTCGGCTGTCCACCGCAAGGCATCCTACTGCCAGTCCCAGCCCCTAAGCCTTGGGGTGCCTCCTGATGCTCTTCACTGAGTATCCCATGGTCCCGAAGCATTTCCTTTGAAAAAATTAAGTGTCTAAACTACAGGTGGTGTAGCTTGCTTAACAGCCAGGATAATCCGCTGACTAGCAGACACTGCTACTAGGCACAAAGTATTTCCTGGGCTAGATGCAGTTAAAAATTTGTAATTAGATACTCTCGTTGGATGCTGAGAAAGCATTCCATAGAGTCTCCTGGCACGCCATATATGATTCTCTTAAAAAGCTTGGGGTAGGGGTCTAGGGGACCCTTTTATAGCCAAAATCACGGCCCTGTATCACAATACGTCACCTAGGCTGAAGATAAATGGAACTGTAGCACCCTGAGGGCTCGGTCGCTACAGAGGTATTGCACCTCACCCAGAGGTGTGATATCTCACTCTCAGGTAAGGATGGAGTGTGGATCAGGACCCGACACCTGCATGCATTACACCACATTGCCGTGGGGCAGGGCGACCAATATGCCTCTGAGATGGGCACGACAGTCCCTGTCCCTGGCTGGAGTGGGGGGAGGGAACACTGAGGAAGGGGAACCCTGTAGTGCAGGAGCAGGGAGGAAGCAGTTCCTGGGTGCATTGAGAAGGGAGTATAAAAGGTGGGCACCATCTTAGTTCAGTGCAGAGAAGTCTGAGCAGAAGTGGCAGGGAGCAGGGGCTCTGCATGAGCTCTGCTCCGGAGGCGGGCCTAGTAACAGAGGCCCAGGCCTGGAAGAGGGAGAAGGAAGGAAGAGTAGTGGAGAAGGCTCCAGGAACGTGGAATGAAGGGATCCCAGGGGTGCGGACGGGCGAGTCGCCACCGCACGCCAGAATCCACCTGCGTGGAGGGGTCAGGCCAAAGGGGGAGACCGGTCCCCGAAACTAGTGGAGGCAGGAAACGACCCTCAGCTAGAAACCGGAGGCTGTGACATTTTATGTGGCGCAGGTCCTCGCTACACCCGCTAGGAAGGCACCACATAGGGTCAGGGAAACTGGCGCCAAGTTTACCAAGAGGAGGCCCGAGGTAGCCGGACAGAAGGGTTGGTAAGAAAGGCCAGACAAAGGACACACAAAGGGGGTCCTATGAAGCACTCCAAAGTTATCTGGGAGTTGTCTGAGCCCCTCACCTGGTGAGCACAGTACGACGTGGGCAGCCGTTACCTGCAGACGTGGTCTGGATAATAAGAACAGTGAGTAAAGGCCCTGGACTGCATCACTGACTCCGTGTCGTTACTGCTGCTGCCCTGCACCATCACCCCCATCCTCCGCATACACTGCCCTGAGGCTATACTCCTCCCGTGGGGAGTTATGCTACGCTCTGCTGCACCCACAACACCAGCCTCAGCGGTCTGCCCTGCAGCGGCGGTTCACTCTGACCGCAATCCACGGGTGGCGTAGTCGGACATTTAAACATCAAAACCACATAAATAGTTCCGCCACTGGTTTGACCACCCTGAGCCACGGAACCAGGTCGCCGCCACGAAGACTACAACCACCAGCATCCACCAAAAAGGGTCCGGCTCCAGGTGTCCCAAGGCCCAGGGGGCGCGTCAGAACATTTTCATCACCTTTCACAATCACCAATGGGACAAGGCAGGGATGTTCTCTGTCCCCTCTCTTATACATCCTAGTGACGGAGCACCTGCTCTCATCAATTCGCCATAACCCCAATATTAGGTGGATTGAGGAGGGAGGCACCGAGTACAAGTGCTCTCTATTTGCTGATGATGTCCTAGTATATATCACTCAATCACATGTATCCATCCATGCTGTTATGGCTGAAATAGATCACTTTGTTACATGGTCAAATTTTAAAATCAATGCAGTGAAGTCTGAGGCCCTCGATGTCTCCCTCCCCAAATCCATATAGGATTCCATCCAGTCCAACTTTCCCTTTGCCTGGCCCTCACAGGGTATCAAATACTTAGGAATTCCTATTCATAGAGACCTCTCCCATCTATGTTATCTTAATTTTGGGCCCTTTATTGAACAACTCCATACAGACCACGGTTGGCAAGTTAGAACTGTAAGATTCACTACGTGAACCACTGGTGTTTTGTGGAAAAGCACATGTACACTGCGTTCCAAATTATTATGCAAAAAGTGTTTAGGAGTGATAAGGGAAGAATTTGTTTGTTTGTCAGTTAAACTCATTGATGGTGATGTGTGTCAGGGCTCTTTATATCACTGTAAGCAATTGCAGACACCTGTGCTAATTAGTTTGGCAGGTGTGTCCAATGAAAGGCAAGACTACTTAAGAAGGCTGTCTCACATTATTAAGCAGCCTACATTTTCTGCCAAAATGGGAAAGAAAAAGGATGTGTCGGCTGCTGAGAAGCAACGAATTGTGGAGTGTTTAGGTCAAGGCATGACTACAATCAACATTGTGCGATGATCAGGATGAAGTGTCTTGGCAATCAAGAAGTATGTAGCTGATTCACAGTACACACGTGTGCTTGCTGATAAGGGCAAATTGAGGACTCTTTCCTACAGGAAATTACGTCAGGTTGAAAGAGCAGCGGCAAAAAAGCCTAGTCATAGCAGCAGACAAGTTTTTGAAGCTGCTTGTGCCTCCAACTTCCCCCGAACAACAAGATGCAGGGTCCTTCAGAGGTTTGCAGCTGTGCATACGCCATCCTGTCGACCTCCTCTATCCACTTCACACAAGCAGAAACGGCTCCAGTGGGCCAAACATTACATGAAGACTGATTTCAAAACTGTTTTGTTCACGGATGAGTGCCGTGCAGCGCTCGATGGTCCAGATGGATGGAGTGGAGGATGGCTGGTTGATGGACACCCCACGCAAACACGGCTACAGCGCCAACAAGGAGGAGGTGGAGTAATGTTTTGGGCTGGAATCATGGGGAGAGAGATTGTCGGCCCCTTTAGGATCCCTGAAGGCGCTAAAGATGAACTCCATAATGTATGTGGATTTTCTCAAACAGCACTTCCTGCCATGGTTCAAGAAGAAGAACCGTGTATTTCACAGCAAGATCATTTTTCTGCATGATAATGCACCATCTCATGCTGCACATAAAACATCTGCATCTCTGGCTGATATGGGCATAAAAGGGGACAAACTTATGGTGTGACCCCCATGCTCCCCTGACCTCGACCCCATTCAGAACCTTTGGAGCATCATTAAAAGGAGTGTCTATGATGGCGGGAGGCAGTTCACATCTAAGCAACAGCTCTGGGAGGGTATTCTGTCCTCATGCAAAACAATTGAAGCAGAAACCATCCAAAACCTGACAAATTCAATGGACGAGAGAGTTCAGAAGCTCCTTTCGAACAAGGGGTCCTATGTGAAAATGTAACATCACCAAGAATAAAGTTTTGAGTTGAAAACTGTTTGATTTCAGTTTCTAACAACCTGCTAATGCTTATAATTTCAAAAATGACCATTTTTTTGGTCTTTATTAAAATGAAAAGGTTGATCGAAAAGTTTGGGGGATCTAAGAGTGTGGCAACCCAGTAGTCATGATTACTTCGAATTCTGACAATATGAGGGTCATGCTGCAGGTAGTGCAGCAAGAAGGCACTTATGTGTCTTGCGCATCTCGGAGCCCCAAAATTATTTTCCGGGCTAGATGCAGCTAAAAATTATTATTAATTTTAAATCTGGTGAAGCTTTAGTATAGATGGCTTAATAGGATCAGTGCTGCACACTGCTACAAACCCCAAATTATTTTCCAGTCAAGATACAGATAAACATGATTAGTAATTTTAAATCTGGTGGAGCTTATTATAGATGGCCTAATAGAATCAGTGCTGCACACTGCTACAAAGCCCAAATTATTTTCCAGCCAAGATACAGATAAACATGATTAGTAGTTTGAAAGCTTAAAACGGTTGGTAGGGTGATTTTAACCAATCATCAAGCTTTTACTCTCCCCAGGATGACACAGGGGTAGAAAAGTCGTTTCGGATCCATGATTTGTTCATCTTTATGAACGTGAGTCTGTCTACATTATCAGTGGAGAGCCGCATGCGCTTATCTGTCAGCACACCACCAGCAGCGCTGAACACACGTTCAGACAGAACGCTGGCTGCGGGGCATGACAAAATCTCCAAGGCGTAAGTGGCTAGCTAGGGCCATTTATCCAGATTGGAAGCCCAAAAAGAGCAAGGGTCCAGTGACACAGTCGTGGCTTCAATGTTTACTTGGAGATACTCCTGTACCATCGTCTCTAGGCGTTGACTATGTGTCAGACTTCTTGTCTCCTGTGGCCTTGCAAAGGATGGGCTAAAAAAGTGGTGAAATGATTCCGCAAAATTGATGTTACCAGCAGATACTGTGGTTCTGTTACGGTTTGAGTGCTGAACACTTGACGGTCCCACGGTTGGCAAGTTGGAACTGTGAGATTCACTACGTGCACCACTGGTATTTTGTGGAAAAGCACATGTAAGATTCTGCAACAGTCTCTGCTGATACTCCTGCATGCGTGCATCCTTTTCTATGGCAGGAATAATTTCTGCAAATTTACTTTTGTACCGGGGATCTAACAGTGTGGCAACCCAGTAGTCAGGATTATTTCTAATTCTCACAATTCGAGGGTCATGTTGCAGGTAGTGCAGCAAGAAGGCACTCATGTGTGTTGCGCATCCAGGAGCACCAAGTCCCTGTTGTGTTGGTGGCGAGGTAACAATCATGCTTCCTTCCTCTGTCCTCTCCCCCCAACCTCGCACAACAGAAATGTGATCAAGGTCTCCCTCATCTGATGAGTCTTCCATCAGTTCGTCCTCCACTTCTTCCTGGGCTCCTGCACGTTCCTCACTAGTTTGGCTGCTACCATGCGCCCTGGTAAAACCATCTCCCCCACCCTCACATGCCTGCCGCCTTGGTGCTGCCGACCGTCTGGACCTTGCAGATGTTAGCCCTTCCGCATACAACTCCTCCTCCTCTACTTCCTCCACCTCCTCTTGTGCCACCACCTGACTCCGAATTCTGTTTAACATGTGCTCCAGCATGTAAATCACCGGAATAGTCATGCTGATAATGGCATCGTCAGCACTAAACATCTTCGTCGCCATTTCAAAACTGTGCAGAAGGGTGCATAGGTCCCTGATCTGAGACCACTACTCCAGCGTGATTTGCCCCACCTCTGAATCTCGTTGGCCCAGGCTATACGTCAGAACGTATTGCACCAGGGCTTGTCGGTGCTGCCACAGTCGCTGCAACATGTGCAGAGTTGAATTCCACCGGGTAGGCACATCGCATTTTAGCCGGTGAAGTGGCAGGCCCAACGACTTCTGTAGAGATGTAAGTCGCTGAGCTGCGGGATGCGAACGGCGGAAGTGAGCACACAGCGACCGTGCCCTCTGCAGAAGGCCATCTAGTCTGGGATAGTGGGCTAAAATTTGCTGGACAACCAGGTTCAACACGTGAGCCATACAAGGCACGTGTGTGACATTGCCCCGGCGAAGGGCCGCACCCAGGTTTGCAGCATTGTCGCACACGGCCTTCCCTGGTTTCAGGTCCAGTGGAGACAACCATTCATGAAATTGGTTCTCCAGAGCTGACCACAACTCCTCAGCTGTGTGACTCACATTTCCCAGACATTTCAATGTAAAAACCGCCTGATGACATTGAGCCCTACTGCCAGCATAGTAAGGAGGTGTGCAGGATCCCTTCTGCGCAGTTAGAAAGCTTGTGGCATGACCAGACAGGCTTTGGGTGCAGGTGGAAGACCGAGAGGAGGTTGAGGAGGCAGAAGCAGTGGAGGAACTTTGACATAAAGAGGATTGACGCACAACTCGTGGGGACGGCAAGACTTGGACAGCAGCCCCTTGTCCTGCTGTCACCATAGTTTCCCAGTGCCCAGTCAGCGACATTTAACGCCCCTGTCCATGCCTACTCGTCCAAGTGTCTGTGGTGAAATGCACCCTGTCACACACAGAGTTTCTCAAAGAAGCGGTGATGTTGTGTGCGACATGCTGGTAAAGCGCAGGCACACCTTTCTTTGAGAAGTAGTGCCGACTGGGCATCTGGTACTGGGGCACTGCGACGGACATAAGGTCTCGAAAATCCTCTGTGTCCACCAGGCGGAAAGGCAGCATTTCTGTAGCCAAGAGCTTGCAGATGGTGAAATTCAACCTCTTAGCTTTCTCATGGCTAGGAGGAAATGGTCTTTTACTTGTCCACATCTGAGGGACCGAGGGCTGGCTATTGTGCTTAGACGGGGTTGATAAGGGTGTCCCCGGCAAACTGCCGGTCTGTGAGGAAGATGCAGGCGGACATGTTAGGTTGCCTTGATCCAAAGGTGGTGCTATCGATGTCGGACAGCGCTCAACACCAGCTGGTGTTACCACCTCCAAAGAAAATGATGACCTGCCAATCACGCTGGCTGTTGCGGGTAAAGAGGTGGCAGGTCTGCGCCCCAAAACAGGTGTGACTGCTGTCCCCCCAGTCACAGAGGATGAAGAGGCCGCGGATGCACAGATATGGCAGACGGTGGTTGGCCCGGCCGGCTAGGCCGCATTGTAGCACACTGAGCTTCCCACTGCAACTTATGCTTCATGTCCATGTGCCGGTTCATGCATGAAGTACTCAAACTATGTATTTTTTGGCCTCTACTTAGCTTTTGCTGACAAATGTTACAGATAACACGAGTTGGGTCATCTTTATCGATCTGAAAAAATGCCCAGGCTATGCAAGGCTTAGCACCCATGCGACCTGAAGAGCCACCACGACTTGTGGTGAGAGGCAGAGTTGTGTTTGAGGATGCAGTTGTTGACGTGCTTCCAGTACTACGTCTCTGTCCAGGAAGGCGCAACCTGACCTCGTCGTCACTAGCATCTTCCTCCACCTCCTCTGCTGACCTCATCTCTTGGCTGACTGTAGGTTGACAGTAAGTGGGATCTCCAACCTCATCATCATCACCCTGTGCGTTATCACACCCGTCGTCCTCAGAGCCAACCTGTTCCTGCCCTGACAAAAAACTAAAGTTGTCGCTCCAATCAGGTATTTGAGTCATATCATCGTCTTCCTCATTGTCTCCAGGAGTTACAGTTTGGGAATGAGGGTCTACATTATGGTCAGAACCTTCTGCATCTGGTCCTGGATCCGACTCATAAAGATTCTGGGCATCAGTGCAGATCATTTCCTCGTCTGGATTCACAGAAGCACTGGAGTCGACCTCTGATTCCCAGGCTATAGTATGAGTAAACAGCTCTGCAGACTCAACCATCTGTTCTACCTCATACTCAGATGGGCAGCTGGAGATTTGGGAGCTGTGAGGAAGCAAGTGCGATTGGGGTGACACCTTTGAGGACTGGAGTATTTGTGATGTTGAAGTTGATGTGGAGGAGAGCCCACTTAAAGGAGCACTTGATATCCGTTGAAGCACCTGCTGTTTTTGTGCCTCATCTGGAATTTGTAGCGATTGGCGTGGCCGTAAGAAAGGGATCTTATCACATTGTCCGCTAAAAGAAGTAGACATTTTAGTTTGGCTGGAAGATGGTCTTTCTTCTGCAGATGTTACTGTTGCTTTAACACCTACCCCACGGACACAACCTTTTTTCCCCTTCCCAACACGCCTATTCCCCTTTCCACCAGCAGCAGGCCTTTTTCCACTCATTTTGGTGGTTAACTAATTCACAACTCTGGAGTTGTTTGCGCAAAAAAACAATGGATGGGAACCGAGCAGAGCTGAGTGGCCGAACTGTGGTATTAGGCCAAAACTATTGGCTGGGTTAGATGCAGAAAAAAATTATATTCAATTTGCAACCTGATGGAGGTCTGTATAGATGGATTAATAGAACAAGTCCCACACACAGCTAGAAGCCCAATATTTTTTCAGAGGTAGATGCAGAAAAAAATATATTCAGTTTGCAACCTGATGGAGGTCTGTATAGATGGATTAATAGAACAAGTCCCACACACAGCTAGAAGCCCAATATTTTTTCAGAGGTAGATGCAGAAAAAAATATATTCAGTTTGCAACCTGATGGAGATCTGTATAGATGGATTAATAGAATAAGTCCCACACACAGCTAGAAGCCCAATATTTTTTCAGAGGTAGATGCAGAAAAAAATATATTCAGTTTGCAACCTGATGGAGGTCTGTATAGATGGATTAATAGAACAAGTCCCACACACAGCTAGAAGCCCAATATTTTTTCAGAGGTAGATGCAGAAAAAAATATATTCAGTTTGCAACCTGATGGAGGTCAGTATAGATGGACTAAAACAACAAGTCCCACACACAGCTAGAAGCCCAATATTTTTTCAGAGGTAGATGCAGAAAAAAATATATTCAGTTTGCAACCTGATGGAGGTCTGTATAAATGGATTAATGGAACAAGTCCCACACACAGCTAGAAGCCCAATATTTTTTCAGAGGTAGATGCAGAAAAAAATATATTCAGTTTGCAACCTGATGGAGGTCTGTATAGATGGATTAATAGAACAAGTCCCACACACCGCTAGAAGCCCAATATTTTTTCAGAGGTAGATGCAGAAAAAAATATATTCAGTTTGCAACCTGATGGAGGTCAGTATAGATGGACTAATACAACAAGTCCCACACACAGCTAGAAGCCCAATATTTTTTCAGAGGTAGATGCAGAAAAAAATAGATTCAGTTTGCAACCTGATGGAGGTCTGTATAGATGGATTAATAGAACAAGTCCCACACACAGCTAGAAGCCCAATATTTTTTCAGAGGTAGATGCAGAAAAAAATATATTCAGTTTTCAACCTGATGGAGGTCTGTATAGATGGATTAATAGAACAAGTCCCACACACAGCTAGAAGCCCAATATTTTTTCAGAGCTAGATGCAGAAAAAAATTATATTCGATTTGCAACCTGATGGAGGTCAGTATAGATGGACTAATAGAATGATGCTATGCCCAAAAGATTTTACTTCACTAGGTGCAGTAAAAAAATTGGTATTCTATACACAGGTGGTATATCTTGCAGCACAGATAGGCTACTCCACTGACTAACACACTTTGCAATAGGCCAAAAAGGATTAGCTTTGCTAGATTCAGCCAAATGCTGTGAAAAAAACTTGCACAGCACTGGCACAGCCCTGCCTGGCAAAAACTGATAGGAACTGATGTAACCTAGTCCTGAAAAGGACTCCAATTACAATTAGTCTTTACTCCCACAATCTATCTATTTAAGAGCACAGACCTGCCTGATAAAAGTCGTAGAAAATGCTGTAACCTAGTCCTTAAAAGGACTGCAATCACAACTATTCCCTACTCCCAAGCTATCTGTAGATTTGTGCGAAAATTGGCTTGAAATTAACAAGGTATAGTGCACACAGCAACAGCGGTGCCGTCTAACACACAGCTGCAGCAGTGAGAAAATGGTGGCGACGGGGAAAATGGCTTGGTCTTATAGGGCAAGGACATGTGACATACACTGCCAATGACACATGCCCTTGCTTGTGTGAAAAAAAGCACTTCGCTCCGTGTGTGCGCTGCTGATAGGCTGACAGATTGCACCTCCCCACTGCAAATGCGGGAAAGAGAAAAAAAAAAATGGAGATCTTCATTGTTCCTGCAGAGATCCATCCCCTGCCCCTCCCCCCACCCCGCTGTGCACTCAAACTGCGTATTAACCTTAATTTTCATCATTACTGAGAAAAAATCCAGTTATGATTTTGGTGCACGAACAGTTATCGAACATAACCTCGAACAGCCGAATATTTCTCAAATTGTTCGTGTTCGCCGAACGGCTCGAACACCGCCCAAAACAGCTCGAATTTGAGATTGGCGAACAGTTCGAGTAGAACAACGCTCATCTCTAGTGGCTAAGTGACTGGAAGCATTATCTGTTATCCAACCAATAACCTTTTCACACTGCTCTGTGTTCAATAGTGGTGTTCTGCGGTCCCCTATTAATTGGGACAGGAATTTTGTGCGAGAAGATGTGGGTGTTTGTTATGGCACAATTTCAGCTTTCCCACGGCCTCGGCCTCAGCATGCACCATAACCATCACGTCCAGTTCCCTGTCCCTTGCCACGTGCCTTGCCCATTTTAAATGGAGGTCAATATCTTCCACGCTCACTACAAACGGCTGAATTTGTAGCGAACTTATATGTGATCCATGTGACGGACAAAGCACAGTTTTAAATACCTGGCCTGCAGGTAACTATTTTTAACAGCAAACTGGTGTCAATAACTTCACTGACATACTGAAATCTAAAGCAGAAAAGGGGAAAGGAAGAAAAAGAATGAAAGGAGATGAGAGGAAGGAAAAGAAAGGAAATGAAACGAAAGGATGAAGGAAAGTAAGAAAGGAAGGAAGGAAGTGAGGGAGGGAGCAAAAGGAAAAGGAAAGGAAGAAAAGAAATGAGAAGTAAAGGATTAAAATAACGAAGGAATCTATGCTAAATGACAATACGATGAGCAGTTTTATATGTTGGATGCGCCTCTTAATGAATCAGGCACCTCGCACTCCACTCCTTTTCCTCATCAAGACCGCCCTGAAAAACTTCTTGATAAATAGGGGCCATATAACTGCAATCACATTAATTAAACTTCCCAATAAAAATTAGGCTAATTAACAAAATGTACAAAATTTCTACACAATGTAAATGGCTCAACCATTATGCTGGAAGTGGAAAAGCGTATTGCAATATAGTATTTACTAGTCAGTGTAAAATGTTAGGTTAATCCAATAATGACATGAAATGTTGTTCCATTTCTTTGATTTCTCCTTTATTTATAAAGAACAGAACAGATAAAAAGGGAGAAAATCTGTACCATAGAATTTACCATCCATACAAGATATCAATCAAGAGCTCATCTCATTATCAAGAGGTACATAAAGCCCAGCCTCATGTGGGTCAACCTTGTGGTTATCCTTCCTCTCTTATGGAAAGTTAAGTACAATATACTAATATATTGGTGATGTGAACCAGGTATGCTTTGAAATAATATACAGTAGATGTTGGTTTTAATTGCTACATCTCCGGAAGCTAAGATCTAGTTGCTGTTTTGCAGGGTTCTCACCACTTTTCTTATGGAAATGACATTTTTTAGAGTAAATCATCATGCACATGGAGTATTACTGTGTCATGACTGTGAGCTCAATTTCAGGCAGCACTATAGATCTCAGCTTCCTGGACCTTTGTGTGATTTTTTGTAAAAGTCATGACGATGTCAGAATTGTACTAAACTATCAAATCTAAATTACTGCATGTTAGTTATGTGCTTAAACTCACCGCACTTACCAACAACTAATCTCTGCCCGCGGATGCCTTGAAACTGGGTCGGACATTCAACTTTAGCCCAGAAGACCTAAAACTTGGCCAGGATTGTGTCCAAATCAGTCCAGGCAAAATCACTACTTTTGGCAACAAAGGTTTAGCTTTTATCCAATATGCGTTCCCATAGAATGTCATATAAAACCCCATACGTAGAAAGTGCTCCATAGTCAGGATTAAGAGATCTCATTAAGGAGCTGGATCTGACCGAGAACTGGAGGGTTTGATGATTAAATCTTTAAATTGGCTAATTTCTTAGTAATTATTTCTTGAGACCATCATCATCATGAGGTTTTGTCCGCTAAATAGCCAAAATGGATGTGATCAACCTTGACTGCGCTTTCTCTAAGAGCCCCACAGCAAGCAAATAGTTTGCCTCTATACTGTGGGCAATTCATGTATTATTCTTAGTGTAATTAACTTGAATTATATAAGAAATAAATGAAGATAAAAAATATAAAACCATCAATAGCCATGTGGATTATTTATAAGTAATTTCTCATATGTAAAATGACATTTTTCATCTTCCTACAGGTATCACGTGCCAGGTGCGGGGCTATTCTATCAAAGCGCCTTCTCATGTCAGTGTACAGGAGGGTCTCTGTGTCACGATTCCTTGTAAATTCACAGCTGACAGTAGAAAGACATTCAATATGTCATCTGGATACTGGATACGGAGGCAGGAACCTTTATTTCCATTCTATATCGCAGCCACTAATGATAAATCAAGTAAGGTGCAAAAATCAAACTTCCATCTGACGGGAAATCCAGATAATGGAGACTGCACCCTGACCATCACTGACGCCAGGATAGAAGATCAGGGGAGATATTACTTCAGATTTGAAGAAAGCAAAAACTCCAAAGTGAAGTTTCACTACTACTTATATGTGACTACCACTATTACTGTGAATGGTAAGTGTGAGTGAATCCTGCAATGACGGTGAGATATAATTTGTAGAGATGAGCAAATGTTTCAATATTCGGTTCGGATTATGATCTTCGAATATTCGCTAAACATTACCGAACACCATAGGATTCAATGGGGGGGGGCAAAAAAAACGCATATACAATACCTTAAAATGGGCCCAAAAGCTGCCAAAACACATCAAATTAGGGGTAGACACCTGGAAAGTGCCATCATTTGACCCAGAGTTCAAGTACTATAATAATTATTATTATTACAGCGACATTTATTCCGTGGCGCTTTACATGTGAAAAGGGGTCACCGTCAGTGACTCACCGACTGGTAGGAAGGAGGACCCTGCCTGCGAGGGCACACAAACAATCTACAAGGGATGGGTGTGGATACAGTAGGTCAGGGTACAGCTAGTCTTGCAGCGGTATGCTGGAGCGAGGGTTTCCGCACATCATACGCTTGTCAGAAGAAGGAAGTGTGTCTTCTTCAGCTTCCTTTTCAAGTTTTCCATGGTATGCGACAGTCTGATGTCTTGAGGCACAGAGTTACACAGTAGCGGAGATGCACGGGACAAATATGCTGAGAGTCTAAATGAAGGGAAGCTTCCAGGAGCTCACAACTGAGCAGATTAACCCCTGCACCGATTAATGTGAAGGCGAAAGGCTTCTAATGAGTACAGGAGTGGGAGGAATCAGACGCTGCGGTCTTCTGGCTCCTCTCTGTCATGTTAAACCCGTTACACCTTGCAAGCTTCAACACAATGTTCACAAGGTAGACAGCAGTGGTGGTCGGTCTCCTAGACAACGAGCTAACTCCTTTATGATGATAGAGGCCACATTCTCCTTAGCTGCTCCTGGTACTTTTCTGTGGGAATGAGCTCGTCTCCAGCCAGCCTGGAATATTTCCAGTGAATATTGGCACACCATTATATTAGCAGTGCACCCAGTACCAGAAGCAAAGCCATCCACAATTTCCTTTCAGGAATTTTATTTGGTAGACTGAGTGACTGCCCAAACATTAGTTTCTCACAAAGGAGCTGAAGACACTGAGTGGCGGTAGGTGCAAGTTTCTCTAGCATGTTAGACTGGAGATTACGTAAGGGAATATATCGGGAGCTTAGTTCACAGATGTACGGAGGAGAAAAGTTATGGATGGCTTTGTAGGTCAGTGTTAGTAGTTTGAACTGGATATGCTGGGAAAATGGGATCCAGTGAAGGGATCTTATAGATGGCAATCTTATAGATAGCTGGAGCGAGTCCACAGTAAAAAAGCAGCCATACAGTGTCTGGGAACCTTCACACAAACTTTGCTTAGCTAGGGCTGCTTCTTGGTGAGAGTTGTATTTCACCACAGCTATATTCTTTAGCTCAGTGAAAGGACTGGCATAGAAGGAAACCGTATTTACTCTGGCTGTCATTTCTCCCAGGAAGTCCTCTAATGCAGCTTGTTCCATAAACAATGGCAACCCGTCCAACATCATCTCACACTTCTCAGTGGTACTTAGTCACACACAAAGATCTTTCTTGACACCTTGAATTTCATGACTACGGAGTTGGGAAATGGCTTGATCTGCAATGCATTTTGAGAAATAACGTGCATAAGCAAAGTCAAAGTTTAGGCTACTGAAGGTCATCATGAAGGTCATCATTAAACGAAACTCATACAGCCTTTCCACAGACTGACAGAGGGGTATCAAGACTTCTGAGACAGCCAAGATTTCCCTGTCCTCACCAAGAGGACTGTGACGCCTCTTCTCGGAAGCCCCTGTTTACTCTGGGAGATGGGGGACTCGGAGTCGGGTCCTAAGATGGAGAGATGGGGTGCAGCCGTGGCCCGGACCTGCTCCTTGCTCAGGGCCGTCACAATTTTAAAAGGTCCTAAGATGGAGAGATGGGGTGCAGCCGTGGCCCGGACCTGCTCCGTGCTCAGGGCCGTCACAATCTAAAAAGGATGGCATGGGCTTATCCGGGTTGAGTGGCTGGTTACGACTACACCACCTGTGGCACCTGGTGAGAGGCCACCAGCGCCGCTGCAGTCTGCTGAGGCATGGTGGTATGGCGACCATCGTTGTTACTACTCCCCACAAGTGGAGCAAGGCCTCAGGGCAGAGGATCCCTAGTCTCCCTGCAACCAGGAGGGCAGCACCTAGTGCATTCTAGCCCCCTCTGGTGGGAGAAGTGTGGTGTTGGATGTGAAGGAAGGGTCCTGATCATCGCACTGTTCTTACCTCAGAGGAGGAACACTACACTCCATTAAAGAAGTGCCGCATCCCTGTGGCAGTCCAACCCTCAGGGGCGCCACAGGACGACTGTCCATGTTCTACTCCTCCCCATTATCAACCAATTTGTGATGAGATGAGATGAGGCAGGGCTGTGTAGCATCACCCAGTATACTTCCTTGCTCTGCCTGCTATGCCTCCTCTTTAATTGTGAGCAGCGAGCATTTCAGTAGATAGAGAGGTGGGATGGTGACTAGTGTTGAGCCACCCCCGTAGTGTTCGAGTTCGGTTCGGTTCGTCGAACACCCGTGTGTTCGCCGAACTGTTCGTCGAACACCTTCGAACACCGTTAAAACCAATGGCAGGCAAACAAAAACACATAGAAACACATAGAAAACACCTTCAAAAGGTGTCCAAAAGCTGACAAACTGCTCAGAAGACATAACTAACACATGGAAAAGTGACAAGTACATATAGTCATGCGAAAATAAAAGAGGTGGAGGAGTAAAAGGAGGGGGAGACACAGATATAGGCATGTCATGCCCTTCTAAAATCCAAAAAGTGAGAAGCCAACACGGCCAGTCCGCTCCTGCCCGTGCCACCTCCGTGTCGCCGGGTTTGTGCCAGAGCCGCGGTGAACCCTGACGGCCAGCCCCCCTCTCCCAATACTGGTGCCTGTCCGCTGGTGGGTCGAGCGAGCCCCCCTGTGGTGGAGGCAGCTCTAAGCTTTTTAATTTAAATTGTCTCTCTAATTTGAATGAATACACTTTAAATCCATTTACAAGGATCTATTGGAGGGCAAGTCTCATGCCAGCAGCCGCGGTTGCAGGAGGAGGAAGAGGTGGAGCCTGCCGTGTGCTGCTGTGTTTGGTGTGTGGAGAGAGCTCCTGGGAAGGGAGGTTTTGCCTTTACCATCTGGGACTTTTTGTCTGCCCCCTTCCCAGGAAAGGAGGCTTGCTGTGGGATTGGCCTCCGGGGCTGGGCCCCCAGCTCCTGCCCCCCCGGTCCAAGCCGGCGGGGGGCAGGAGGAATACCATCGTGGCTGGGATGACCAGGTCCGGAAAAGGCAAGGCGTCCGGCATGAAGACCAGAGGGACCCCCGAGGCCACGGCCGCGGCAGCTCCTCCCCCCGGAGGTAGGCCGAGTACGTGCAGGGGTGCTGCAGCGGTGCCCCCTGATTGAGGCACCAAGGTGGCGAAGGAGTCCACTGTCATCTATGGCTCCCGCATCCATGCGCACCTCTGCGAGTATGAGGACGCCTCTAGGAAGCTAAAATCCTTCTGGGGGGAGTTGAGGGTAGCTCAGGAGAGGTCCGACAGGGCCTCTAGCAGCAAGAAGCCTGAGCTATCTGCCGCGGTCAGGAGGATTAAGAAGGCCATCCAGGAGGTGGAGAACCGGCGGTGTACCATCCTGGCCGGCAGCGGGCCATTCAGAGAAAAGTTGGAGAACGACGACCGGTTCAGAGCCATGGCCGGTGGATCTCTGGAGGGGTCACGGAGCTCCAGCCAGGTGGTGGCGGTGGAGGATGAGGAGGAAGAGGACTGTGAGGAGGAGGTTGCACCCTACCCGCCATCTGGTGGCCTGGTAAGTGATCTCCAGGCATCGCATAGCGGGATAGCCCCTCAGTAGATGGCTCTCCCGTCTGACTCTAGCCCTTCGGAGGGCAGCGGGAGCGAAGGGGAGGATGAGGATGGTGGTAGTACTAGTGAGGGGGGCTGCCTCGTCATGAAGCAGATCAGGCAGATTGAGTCCCCGGTACGTTTTAACCAGCTGACGTTCGGGGATGAGATCTGCGAGGACGAGGCAACCGGGAGGGGGATGAAGAGGAAAGCGAAGAGAGCTATGAAAAAGAAAACATCGGTAACACATAAATTTGTGTATGTCCCCCTCTCTGGGGCCCCCCGGTCCCGTTGTGCGGCACCCGCCACCCACCCCGGCTCGGGCCCTGATGTGGGTCTGCAGCGAGGGGGCGGGGAGACTATAGGCCATGGTACGCAGAGCGCCGCCTCTGTTTGTAGTAATGAAGGTGGTGTGTCGGATGTGTCTGACATGGAGCATGGCACGGAGGGCGGCCCGGCGGCGGGCAAAAACCATGGTGGTGCTCAGGCTGGGTCCCCTGTGAGAGAGGGGGCTGGCCTGGCACCTGGTGTGCCTGCTGGCGTGCGGGGGGCGGCGAGCGTAACTGCCGCTGCCACCTGCTCTGCTGGTGGCACACCGGCAGCCGGGGCCGCATCTCCGGCGGCGTGTGCTGGGAAAGTGTCTGGGTCCCTCACTCACGGATCCGTTAAATCTGGATCACTTTTGGGGACCCAGGCATCCGGTAAGGCATCTGGCGGGGCAAAAAGTGCGGGGCCTGCAGCTCCGGCAGAGCCGGTTCGTAAAAGGAAGGTGGTGGGGCCTGCTCCCCCGGCGGGGTCCGTGGCGAAGTCGGGGCCCCCGGCGCAGGGGCCCAGTAAGGGGTCGGCGCTGAGGGCTCTGCCGCCGGTGGATGCCGAGGGGGAGTGGCCTAGCCTGGGGCCGGCCGCTGGAGTTGCTGTGGCCAAGCTCTTTGTGGCTAAGGGAGTGACGGTGGGGGGAGCTGTGCCTCCTGGAATTGGTGCCGCTGGATCAGGGACCCCCGAGAGTAGACCCGGCTCCGGGCCGGTTTTGGGGGTCCCGTCGTGGCCATTTTCGGGGGGCGTGGCCTCCCTGGCGTCCCCCACCCATGTGGGAGTGGCCACGGAGGGCCGCACTGTGCTGACGGGTGCAGGGGGTGTGGCTTCACAGGTGGGGGCCGCCCATGTAGAAGTGGCCACAGTGAGCAGTACTGTGCTGCCGGGCGCTGGGGGCGTGGCTTCCCGAGCCAGATCTGCCCATGTGGGCGTGGCCACGCCCGGGGGCGGGGCTTAGCGCCGGCGCCGGTGGCTGCTCCTGGAGCAACAGACACCACAGCTGCAGCCAGTGCCAGTGTGGGGGCTGCCGCTGTAGCTGATGCGGGTGCCTGTGTGCCGGGGTCCGCTGTGTCTGGGGGCTTACCTGGGGCAGGGGATCCGGCACTGCGGGTATCCAGGAAAGCTGCAGCAGGGCTGGATGGTGCAGTGGGAGGAGCTACACCTGGCTCTCTTCCTGCCAGTAAATCAGGAAGCTCCAGGTATGCTGGGAGCAGTGGTGCTGCACTGCTTAAGTCCTGCAGTGTGGTGCTTGATAGGCCAGCAGCATTAAAAGTGAACCCCCTGGCAGGGAAGATGCCACCAGCAGGCGGCAGTACTGGCAACACAAGTAATATGGACGGTGGTAGTGAAACTGTGCCCAGAAAGTGTACACAAAAAAAAGAAAAACATTGACCCCGGTGCACATGGGAGTGGGAGCGGGGCGAGTGTAGACACAAATGGGGATGGTGTGGGTACGAATGTGTCTGTGGCTGGGGATGCAAATGGTGGGGTGTCTGCGGTAGGGTGCGTAAATGGAGTGTCTGTTGGTAGCGGGGAGCACGGGGGGGGGGACTGGTCCATCTGCTCCCCCGGCCACGAGCCCCCGGAGTTTTGCGGGGGTAGTGGCTGGGGCCTCGGGGTCCTCTCGGGGGGTTTCCTCGCCTCTGGACCTCAGGGACGGTGACTTGCGACGCCGTTTTCTGGAGGCCCTCAAGAAGGGAGAACGGACGATCACAGTAGAGGGAAGAGAGGTGGATCTGGCCTTTTGTCTGGACAGGCATGGCCAGGCTGCCTTCCAAGATAAAAGGGAGGGGGAAACAGTGTGGTCCCTCCCGACAGCCGGGCAGGGGGTGGCCAGGAGGAATGTAGTCCGTCTTCGGTGGAGGGGTAGTGAAGCGTGCCCGCCTAGAGCGAGGGTCGTGGAGCTCCTCCTGAAGATGGACTTCAGGGCAATTGACATCTTTGCCCTGATCCATCCTTTTGGTACCTCCATCTTTGACATCAGTTTTGTTCGGCCGGAGGGCTTAGAGCTTTTCTGGTCGAATTTTGAACTGGTGAAGGGGGAGCCCGGCTGGCGAGACTTTGCCGTACAGGCGGTGTCTCGCCAAAATGGCGTAAAGAGGGTGACCGTTCTAACAAATAACGAGTCACTCTCAGGGATCGATATTATGACGTGGCTTTCTCGTTATGGGGAAGTCACAGAGGTCCCAAAGAAGAACCGGGACGAGTTCGGCATTTGGTCAGGGGGCTGGACCTTCATGATGAAATTGAAGGTTTCAGGTGGTACTGTCACTCACATCCCCTCCTCGGCATTCCTGGGGAGGGACAGGATCCTGATCTTCTACCAGGGGCAGCCGAAGGTCTGCCACAGGTGCGGTGACCCCCGCCACTTCAGCGCGGGCTGCAAGGTGCAGAAATGTGCCTTGTGTGGCGGGGTAGGTCATCTGGCCGCGGCCTGTGGTGACATTAGATGTCACCTGTGTGGTGATCTAGGTCACCCGTATAGCCGCTGCCCACATTCCTTTTCAAACACCATCTCTGGTCAGGCGGAGGAGGGCCGCGGGGGGGTCCCCAGTGGTTCATCTTCTGCTGGAACTGGAGGTGGGGGCGGGAGGGGAGTTGAGGGGTCAGGGAGGAAAGGCGAGGCAAATACACCTGCCCACCAGTGGCAACAGGTGAGGCGCCGAAGGGACAGGGGGCAGGATAAGCCCCAGGCGACTGGGGTGATGACTGTCCCCTCCCCGGAGGTTGCAGCCGGAGCCTCTGAGGCCCTGGGGGAAAAGGCGGTGAGCGAGGAGATCAGGAGGATGGAGAGGGAGGAGGCGGCTGCTTCCGATAACTCCTCCCAGTATGAAAGTCTGGATGAGGAGGTGGTGGAGCAGCCAAAAAAATCAGGTGACAAAAGTACCAGTAGTCGGAGGAAAAAGAACAGGAAAAGAGTAAAAAAAACTAAAGCCCCCCCCCCTTGACCACTACGGTGCCTACGGAAGGGCTCACCGGCTCCCCTCTGATCCCCCTCTCCAATCGGTTCCAAGCCCTCGATGACTCTGCTGTGTCGGAGGTCGGGGGTAAGGAGCCGGAGACAACATCTGGGGTGCCTTCAGGGGGCGGCGGGGTCTGTCCCCCGGGGGACTCGGCTGCCCCTGGGGGGGGGACTGCCCCGGGGTCTGGAGGCGAGGAAACCTGTGCTAGGAAGGAAGTGTCCGATGCTGGAGGGGCGGGCATGGACACCTCGGTATCCCTAAAGAGGAGGGGTGACTCGGGCTCCTCCTCAGAAGGCGAGAGGAAAAAGGGGGGTACGGGGAGAAAGAAGGCCATCTAACTCAATCACCCATGATGGCGGAACCTACCCCGTTGACTCTGGCATCGATTAATGTCGCCAGTATAAAGTCAGATGCGGCCAGATTTACGGCCTTTGATTTTTTCACCCGAGTTGAGGCTGACATTTTATTTTTGCAGGAGACCAGACTAACGGACATGGGGGCCATTAGTAAAGCAAAGAGGAAGTGGAGGTGTGGGCCCTCATACTGGTCTCTTGCGGCCGAGCCGTATAGCGGGGTAGCAGTCCTTTTTAAGGCCGCTTCGGTGGAATGTAGACGGGTGATTGAGGTAGAAATGGGGAGGTGCTTGGTTCTTGACGTCTTCATGAGGGGACAGGAGCTCCGGCTCATTAATATCTACGGCCCGCAATCTAAGTGGGACCGTAAATGTCTCTTCCTGAAGGTCAAGCCCTATCTTTTTACAAGCCGGCAGCTGGTCTTCGGTGGGGATTTTAACACTGTAACTAGATCCCGTGATAGGGGAGGCCCCGGAGACCGGCTGGCTTATGATAGCATAGCCCTGAATAGCATAGCAAGTGAAGCTCGCCTGGTGGATGTCCACATCCGGCACACCCCAGGTCACGGGGGTTTCACCTTTCATAGGGGTAGCCGTAGGTCTAGGATAGATAGGTCGTCTCTTCTGCAGTGTCCGCTGTGGAGGTGGAATTCTCCGATCACTGTTTCATTTTCTTTTCCTTGAATGTTACAGAGACCCCCCGGATGGGGAGAGGCCTGTGGAAGCTGAATTCGTCCCTGTTGGAAGAAGCTGATGTAAGACAATCCTTTGAGGAATTTCTTTAGAGCCAGGTACCTCTCTTGGGTCTCTGTAGTACTAAGTCTGAGTGGTGGGAGATCTTCAAAAGAAGGGTTGCAAGGTTCTTCCATCAGCTCTCGAGCCTCAGGTGCCTGAACAGGCACCGCCTGTATCGGGATCTGGGGAGGAAACTCGAGCAGCTCGTCTCGACTGGAGGGGACCGTGAGGAAGTCTCTAGGGTGAAGGCCTTGCTCAAGGGGTGCCAGTATGATAGGCACACATCCTTGGTTTTTGAGAGGGATTTCGGGAGGTACCGCTCGCCCGACCCTTACAGGAACTGCAGGATGTCAGTGAGTTGTAAGGTGGTAACAGGACTGATCGACAGTACGGGGTCCCTGAACAGATCCAAATCAGGGATCCTGGAGGTGGTCAGATCCTTCTACTCGCACCTCTTGGGGGGGAGGGAACCTGATCGGGATGAGATGTCGGCTTTCCTGGCTGAAATCATCCCTGAGCCAGGGGATGATCCCTCTCTTCATGTTTTGGTGGAAGCAATCAGGGAAGAGGAAGTGAGACGGGCGGTTGATGGGCTCCGGCCCAAAAAGTCGCCTGGTCCGGATGGCTTAACATCCGAGTTTTACAAGACTTTTAGGGACTCCTTGGTCCCCCTCTTGACTGAGGTGTTTAATGAGTGTCTCTCCTCGGACGCTCTGCCCAGTTCAATGAGGAAGTCAGCCCTGATTATTCTGTCAAAGGGTAAAGACTCGTCACGTATTGAGAATTGGCGTCCCATAGCGCTTCTCAATACGGACCGAAAGGTTCTGGCAAAGGTGCTTTTTAATCGGTTGGTGAAATTTGCACCCCGGCTCCTTTCGGGGGCCCAGCACTGCTCTGTTCCAGGCCGCAGCACATTTAGTGCTGTGCTCGGTGTCCGAGAGGCAGTGAAGCAGAGCAGGTCAGGTCACTGGAAGGGGTACTTGCTGTCCTTAGACCAGGCGAAAGCCTTTGACCGGGTTAACCACGAGTACCTCTGGTCCGTCCTTCTGAGGTACGGTCTGCCCGGGAGGTTTGTTGATTGGTTGAGAGTTTTATACAATGGGGCAGAGACTTTTTCACTTGTGAACGGTTGGGTCGGACCCCCTTTTGAGGTGAAGTCTGGTGTCCGCCAGGGCTGTCCACTGAGCCCACTGTTATACGTATTTGCGATTGACCCCCTTCTAAGGAGGGTGGAGCGTGGACCGTTGGTGGGAGTCGGGATGGACCAGGTGGAGCCAGATGCCACCTTGAGGGTAGTGGCGTACGCCGATGACGTTTCCCTTTTTGTAACCTCGAGAGGGGAGGCAGATTGGGTCATGTCTGAGGTTGAGCGCTACTCGGTGGCATCCGGGTCCATGATCAACCGGGATAAGTGTGAAAGTCTCTGGCTGGGAGGGGGAGATCCTAGTTTTGATCTCCCGGACACTCTTCCAGGGCCTCAGGCCACAGCAAAAATACTAGGCATCAGTTTCGGCCCGGGGGACTACCCCCAGCAAAACTGGGAGGGCAGACTTAAGATTGCCGCCCAGAAGGTGGATCAGTGGAAGGGCTGGTCCCTGACCCTGAGGGAAAGGGTTAGCCTGGCCAAAGGGTATTTGCTTCCTTTACTAATATACCTGGGCAGTGTCTGCATCTTGCCAGAGCCTCTTTGGACACGGGTCTACAGCCTGTTCTTTCAACTATTATGGGGGAATAGGCTGAACCTAATCAGGAGGGAGGTCACGTACCGCACGAGGAGACTTGGAGGGTTGGGTATGGTCAACCCAGTGGTGTTCCTAGTAAACACCTTTATTAAGGCAAACATCGCCAACCTCTGGTTAGAGAGGGCTCCTCCGTGGGTATTCTCCTGTAGGGGGTGGTTTTGGCCTTTCTTCCAAGAATGGGAGACAGGAGGGCAGGTGAAGGACCTTCGAACGCCTCATGGGCATCTTCCGGCTTATGCTACCCCGGTTCTGAAGGTGATCCGTCAGTGGGGTCTGGGAGTGTGGGAGATCAGGACCTTGTCAAGGAGGTTACTTGACAATAGGGTCCTGTTGACCCACTTTCAGAAGCCCCTGGCGCTCAAGGATTGCCCAAGCCGGGATCTGGAGGTAGGGCTTGGGTTATTGAACTCTAAACGGATCCCCTTGAAGTTTTGGGACTTGGCTTGGCGCTGCTTCCATGGGAGACTGTATGTGAGGGACAACCTGAAGTACAGGAACTCTGATGACCGGGATTGTCCCCGCGAGGAGTGTGGCGGCATGCTTGAGAGCATGGAGCACTTCCTGCTTCGGTGTCCCTTTAATACAGAGGTCTACAGTAGGGTGGGTGCTTCCATTGGCTGGCCCAGGCTGGCAGGCCTTTCCTATGCGGAGTGGGCCTATGGGGCATTCAGGTCCCTGGGTGGCCGAGATCGGGGCACTGTTTTCTTAGTTAGCTTAGTGACTAGGTTTTACACGTGGAACGCACGGTGCTTAGTGTCCACCCAGCAGAAAGCCCTCCCCCGGGAAGAGGTGATTAGGAACATCCTGGGTGACCTGGCAAAAGTGCGCTCGCTGGAGTATGAGAGGCTGGGTGCAGGGAGGGCTTCCCTTCTATGGAGGGGGTTCTCATTCAATGTGCCCTAGGGAGAGTTAGGTTATGCGTGTCTGTGATAGGGTGAGTTAATCTCCTTCTATACTTTATATTTTTTTTTTGTAGGGTCAGGTCATTGTGTAGGGTCAGGGAGGGACAGACAGGGACAGTCATCAGGGATAGGTAGTTTAGTATTAGGTTGGTAGTGAGGGTCAGTGAGGGACAGGTAGGGAAAGATTGGTAGGGCGCTAGGGACAGGTTTTTGTTTTTTTTTTTTTTTTTCTTTAATAGGGAGGGACAGGGTGTTGTGTGTTAGATTAGGGTGAGAGCCTCTGTAGTCTCCAGTTTCCTGGTGGTGGGCTGCTCCCCTCACATTGTAGTTTTTTGTTTTGCGGTATTGGAATCGGAATATAGGGCTTGCAAGCACTGAACTTGGGTCTGACTTTTGATTTATGGTTGGTTCTTTGTGGTTTGAAATTATCATGTTACTGCTAAGTGTTAAAACAGACTTTTTATGTTGTGTATTGTATGTATATGTGTATTATATGTATATATATATGTGTATTGCGCGTGGAGGGATGTAGTTTTAGGTTGGGTGGGGGGTTTCGGGGGGGAGGGGGAAGGGGTGTTTTTATAAAAAAAAAAAAAAGAAAAATGGACATCCTGCGGGATGCGGGAAAGGGACCGTTTTTGCGCGTAAATGGCCACAAACTTTCGTGGGACCTTGTTGGTGTTAAGAGGCCACAGACTTTCGTGGGACCTTGGGTGTGTAAAAATGGTGGTGGGGGAAAAAAAAAAAAAAATTGTGTGTGTAGAGTGTTAGTTTTGGCCAGGTGGCCCATCTCTTATTTTTTGCGGTGGGCCGGTTATTTAGTTTTCTTTTTTGGGGTTAGGTGTGAATGTGCAGGTATGAATGTTGCGGATGTTAGGGGTCTTGTGCGCTTTAGGGCGTGGCCTGGCTGGTAGGTACGGAAGGTCTTCCCTTGCTGGGGGGTCTTTTGGAAAGAACGAAGACGTTTTGTGTCTTGTGTTTCGTGTCAAGTGTCATGTGTTAGTTTGTTGGACTCTATATAATTTTTGGATTTGGGCTATGTCTTGCTGGGGTTTTTTGTTTTTCTTGTATAATGTTTGTATTTGTGGTTTATATTTGTGTTTTCTTTTTGTGTTTTTGTACTTTTATATAAAATAAAAAAAAGAGTTCAAGCTCCAGTAGCGTCCACTAAAGCTGCTGCAGTTAAAAAGCTTTTATAAGGATCGAGCTCGGCTGTCCACCGCAAGGCATCCTACTGCCAGTCCCAGCCCCTATGCCTTGGGGTGCCTCCTGATGCTCTTCACTAAGTATCCCATGGTCCCGAAGCATTTCCTTTGAAAAAATTAAGTGTCTAAACTACAGGTGGTGTAGCTTGCTTAACAGCCGGGATAATCCGCTGACTAGCAGACACTGCTACTAGGCACAAAGTATTTCCTGGGCTAGATGCAGTTAAAAATTTGTAATTAGATACTCTCGTTGGATGCTGAGAAAGCATTCCATAGAGTCTCCTGGCACGCCATATATGATTCACTTAAAAAGCTTGGGGTAGGGGTCTAGGGGACCCTTTTATAGCCAAAATCACGGCCCTGTATCGCAATACATCACCTAGGCTGAAGATAAATGGAACTGTAGCACCCTGAGGGCTCGGTTGCTACAGACGTATTGCACCTCACCCAGAGGTGTGATATCTCACTCTCAGGTAAGGATGGAGTGTGGATCAGGACCCGACACCTGCATGCATTACACCACATTGCCGTGGGGCAGGGCGACCAATATGCCCCTGAGATGGGCACGACAGTCCCTGTCCCTGGCTGGAGTGGGGGGAGGGAACACTGAGGAAGGGGAACCCTGTAGTGCAGGAGCAGGGAGGAAGCAGTTCCTGGGTGCATTGAGAAGGGAGTATAAAAGGTGGGCACCATCTTAGTTCAGTGCAGAGAAGTCTGAGCAGAAGTGGCAGGGAGCAGGGGCTCTGCATGAGCTCTGCTCCGGAGGCGGGCCTAGTAACAGAGGCCCAGGCCTGGAAGAGGGAGAAGGAAGGAAGAGGAGCGGAGAAGGCTCCAGGAACGAGGAATGAAGGGATCCCAGGGGTGCGGACGGGCGAGTCGCCACCGCACGCCCGAATCCACCTGCGTGGAGGGGTCAGGCCAAACGGGGAGACCGGTCCCCGAACTAGTGGAGGCAGGAAACGACCCTCAGCTAGAAACCGGAGGCTCTGACATTTTATGTGGCGCAGCCCCTCGCTACACCCGCTAGGAAGGCACCACATAGGGTCAGGGAAACTGGCGCCAAGTTTACCAAGAGGAGGCCCGAGGCAGCCGGACAGAAGTGTTGGTAAGAAAGGCCAGACAAAGGACACACAAAGGGGGTCCTGTGAAGTGCTCCAAAGTTATCTGGGAGTTGTCTGAGCCCCTCACCTGGTGAGCACAGTACGACGTGGGCAGCCGTTACCTGCAGACGTGGTCTGGATAATAAGAACTGTGAGTAAAGGCCCTGGACTGCATCACTGACTCCGTGTCGTTACTGCTGCTGCCCTGCACCATCACCCCCATCCTCCGCATACACTGCCCTGAGGCTATACTCCTCCCGTGGGGAGTTATGCTACGCTCTGCTGCACCCACAACACCAGCCTCAGCGGTCTGCCCTGTAGCGGCGGTTCACTCTGACCGCAATCCACGGGTGGCGTAGTCGGACATTTAAACATCAAAACCACATAAATAGTTCCGCCACTGGTTTGACCGCCCTGAGCCACGGAATCGGGTCGCCGCCACGAAGACTACAACCACCAGCATCCACCAAAAAGGGTCCGGCTCCGGGTGTCCCAAGGCCCAGGGGGTGCGTCAGAACATTTTCATCACCTTTCACAATCACCAATGGGACAAGGCAGGGATGTCCTCTGTCCCCTCTCTTATACATCCTAGTGACGGAGCACCTGCTGTCATCAATTCGCCATAACCCCAATATTAGGTGGATTGAGGTGGGAGGCACCGAGTACAAGTGCTCTCTATTTGCTGATGATGTCCTAGTATATATCACTCAATCACATATATCCATCCATGCTGTTATGGCTGAAATAGATCACTTTGTTACATGGTAAAATTTTAAAATCAATGCAGCGAAGTCTGAGGCCCTCGATGTCTCCCTCCCCAAATCCATATAGGATTCCATCCAGTCCAACTTTCCCTTTGCCTGGCCCTCACAGGGTATCAAATACTTAGGAATTCCTATTCATAGAGACCTCTCCCATCTATGTTATCTTAATTTTGGGCCCTTTATTGAACAATTCCATACAGACCACGGTTGGCAAGTTAGAACTGTAAGATTCACTACGTGAAACACTGGTGTTTTGTGGAAAAGCACATGTACACTGCGTTCCAAATTATTATGCAAAAAGTGTTTAGGAGTGATAAGGGAAGAATTTGTTTGTTTGTCAGTTAAACTCATTGATGGTGATGTGTGTCAGGGCTCTTTATATCACTGTAAGCAATTGCAGACACCTGTGCTAATTAGTTTGGCAGGTGTGTCCAATGAAAGGCAAGACTACTTAAGAAGGCTCTCTCACATTATTAAGCAGCCTACATTTTCTGCCAAAATGGGAAAGAAAAAGGATGTGTCGGCTGCTGAGAAGCAACAAATTGTGGAGTGTTTAAGTCAAGGCATTACTACAATCAACATTGTGCGATGATCAGGATGAAGTGTCTTGGCAATCAAGAAGTATGTAGCTGATTCACAGTACACACGTGTGTGTGCTGATAAGGGCAAATTGAGGACTCTTTCCTACAGGCAATTACGTCAAGTTAAAAGAGCAGCGGCAAGAAAGCCTTGTCATAGCAGCAGACAAGTTTTTGAAGCTGCTGGTGCCTCCAACGTCCCCCGAACAACAAGATGCAGGGTCCTTCAGAGGTTTGCAGCTGTGCATACGCCATCCTGTCGACCTCCTCTATCCACTTCACACAAGCAGAAACGGCTCCAGTGGGCCAAACATTACATGAAGACTGATTTCAAAACTGTTTTGTTCACGGATGAGTGCCGTGCAGCGCTCGATGGTCCAGATGGATGGAGTGGAGGATGGCTGGTTGATGGACACCCCACGCAAACACGGCTACAGCGCCAACAAGGAGGAGGTGGAGTAATGTTTTGGGCTGGAATCATGGGGAGAGAGATTGTCGGCCCCTTTAGGATCCCTGAAGGCGCTTAAGATGAACTCCATAATGTATGTGGATTTTCTCAAACAGCACTTCCTGCCATGGTTCAAGAAGAAGAACCGTGTATTTCACAGCAAGATCATTTTTCTGCATGATAATGCACCATCTCATGCTGCACATAAAAAATCTGCATCTCTGGCTGATATGGGCATAAAAGGGGACAAACTTATGGTGTGACCCCCATGCTCCCCTGACCTCTACCCCATTCAGAACCTTTGGAGCATCATTAAAAGGAGTGTCTATGATGGCGGGAGGCAGTTCACATCTAAGCAACAGCTCTGGGAGGGTATTCTGTCCTCATGCAAAACAATTGAAGCAGAAACCATCCAAAACCTGACAAATTCAATGGACGAGAGAGTTCAGAAGCTCCTTTCGAACAAGGGGTCCTATGTGAAAATGTAACATCACCTACAATAAAGTTTTGAGTTGAAAACTGTTAGATTTCAGTTTCTAACAACCTGCTAATGCTTATAATTTCAAAAATGACCATTTTTTTGGTCTTTATTAAAATGAAAAGGTTGATCGAAAAGTTTGGGGGATCTAAGAGTGTGGCAACCCAGTAGTCATGATTACTTCGAATTCTGACAATATCAGGGTCATGCTGCAGGTAGTGCAGCAAGAAGGCACTTATGTGTCTTGCGCATCTCGGAGCCCCAAAATTATTTTCCGGGCTAGATGCAGCTAAAAATTATTTTTAATTTTAAATCTGGTGGAGCTTATTATAGATGGCCTAATAGGATCAGTGCTGCACACTGCTACAAAGCCCAAATTATTTTCCAGTCAAGATACAGATAAACATGATTAGTAATTTGAAAGCTTAAAACGGTTGGTAGGGTGATTTTAACCAATCATCAAGCTTTTACTCTCCCCAGGATGACACAGGGGTAGAAAAGTCGTTTCGGATCCATGATTTGTTCATCTTTATGAACGTGAGTCTGTCTACATTATCAGTGGAGAGCCGCGTGCGCTTATCTGTCAGCACACCACCAGCAGCGCTGAACACACGTTCAGACAGAACGCTGGCTGCGGGGCATGACAAGATCTCCAAGGCGTAAGTGGCTAGCTCCGGCCATTTATCCAGATTGGAAGCCCAAAAAGAGCAAGGGTCCAGTGACACAGTCGTGGCTTCAATGTTTATTTGGAGATACTCCTGTACCATCGTCTCTAGGCGTTGACTATGTGTCAGACTTCTTGTCTCCTGTGGCCTTGCAAAGGATGGGCTAAAAAAGTGGTGAAATGATTCCGCAAAATTGATGTTACCAGCAGATACTGTGGTTCTGTTACGGTTTGAGTGCTGAACACTTGACGGTCCCACGGTTGGCAAGTTGGAACTGTGAGATTCACTACGTGCACCACTGGTATTTTGTGGAAAAGCACATGTAAGATTCTGCAACAGTCTCTGCTGATACTCCTGCATGCGTGCATCCCTTCCTATGGCAGGAATAATTTCTGCAAATTTACTTTTGTACCGGGGATCTAACAGTGTGGCAACCCAGTAGTCCGGATTATTTCTAATTCTCACAATTCGAGGGTCATGTTGCAGGTAGTGCAGCAAGAAGGCACTCATGTGTGTTGCGCATCCAGGAGCACCAAGTCCCTGTTGTGTTGGTGGCGAGGTAACAATCATGCTTCCTTCCTCTGTCCTCTCCCCCCAACCTCGCACAACAGAAATGTGATCAAGGTCTCCCTCATCTGATGAGTCTTCCATCAGTTCGTCCTCCACTTCTTCCTGGGCTCCTGCACCTTCCTCACTAGTTTGGCTGCTACCATGCGCCCTGGTAAAACCATCTCCCCCACCCTCACATGTCTGCCGCCTTGGTGCTGCCGACCGTCTGGACCTTGCAGATGTTAGCCCTTCCGCATACAACTCCTCCTCCTCTACTTCCTCCACCTCCTCTTGTGCCACCACCTGACTCCGAATTCTGTTTAACATGTGCTCCAGCATGTAAATCACCGGAATAGTCATGCTGATAATGGCATCGTCAGCACTAAACATCTTCGTCGCCATTTCAAAACTGTGCAGAAGGGTGCATAGGTCCCTGATCTGAGACCACTCCTCCAGCGTGATTTGCCCCACCTCTGGATCTCGTTGGCCCAGGCTATACGTCAGAACGTATTGCACCAGGGCTTGTCGGTGCTGCCACAGTCGCTGCAACATGTGCAGAGTTGAATTCCACCGGGTAGGCACATCGCATTTTAGCCGGTGAAGTGGCAGGACCAACGACTTCTGTAGAGATGTAAGTCGCTGAGCTGCGGGATGCGAACGGCGGAAGTGAGCACACAGCGACCGTGCCCTCTGCAGAAGGCCATCTAGTCTGGGATAGTGGGCTAAAAATTGCTGGACAACCAGGTTCAACACGTGAGCCATACAAGGCACGTGTGTGACATTGCCCCGGCGAAGGGCCGCACCCAGGTTTGCAGCATTGTCGCACACGGCCTTCCCTGGTTTCAGGTCCAGTGGAGACAACCATTCATGAAATTGGTTCTCCAGAGCTGACCACAACTCCTCAGCTGTGTGACTCACATTTCCCAGACATTTTAAAGTAAAAACCGCCTGATGACGTTGAGCCCTACTGCCAGCATAGTAAGGAGGTGTGCAGGATCCCTTCTGCGCAGTTAGAAAGCTTGTGGCATGACCAGACAGGCTTTGGGTGCAGGTGGAAGACCGAGAGGAGGTTGAGGAGGCAGAAGCAGTGGAGGAACTTTGACATAAAGAGGATTGACGCACAACTCGTGGGGACGGCAAGACTTGGACAGCAGCCCCTCGTCCTGCTGTCACCATAGTTACCCAGTGCCCAGTCAGTGACATGTAACGCCCCTGTCCATGCCTACTCGTCCAAGTGTCTGTGGTGAAATGCACCCTGTCACACACAGAGTTTCTCAAAGAAGCGGTGATGTTGTGTGCGACATGCTGGTGGAGCGCAGGCACACCTTTCTTTGAGAAGTAGTGCCGACTGGGCATCTGGTACTGGGGCACTGCGACGGACATAAGGTCTCGAAAATCCTCTGTGTCCACCAGGCGGAAAGGCAGCATTTCTGTAGCCAAGAGCTTGCAGATGGTGAAATTCAACCTCTTAGCTTTCTCATGGCTAGGAGGAAATGGTCTTTTACTTGTCCACATCTGAGGGACCGAGGGCTGGCTATTGTGCTTAGACGGGGTTGATAAGGGTGTCCCGGCAAACTGCCGGTGTGTGAGGAAGATGCAGGCGGATATGTTAGGTTGCCTTGATCCAAAGGTGGTGCTATCGATGTCGGACAGCGCTCAACACCAGCTGGTGTTACCACCTCCAAAGAAAATGATGACCTGCCAATCACGCTGGCTGTTGCGGGTAAAGAGGTGGCGGGTCTGTGCCCCAAAACAGGTGTGACTGCTGTCCCCCCAGTCACAGAGGATGAAGAGGCCGCGGATGCACAAGATATGGCAGACGGTGGTTGGCCCGGCCGGCTTGGCCGCATTGTAGCACACTGAGCTTCCCACTGCAACTTATGCTTCATGTCCATGTGCCGGTTCATGCATGAAGTACTCAAACTATGTATTTTTTGGCCTCTACTTAGCTTTTGCTGACAAATGTTACAGATAACACGAGTTGGGTCATCTTTATCGATCTGAAAAAATGCCCAGGCTATGCAAGGCTTAGCACCCATGCGACCTGAAGAGCCACCACGACTTGTGGTGAGAGGCAGAGTTGTGTTTGAGGATGCAGTTGTTGACGTGCTTCCAGTACTACGTCTCTGTCCAGGAAGGCGCAACCTGACCTCGTCGTCACTAGCATCTTCCTCCACCTCCTCTGCTGACCTCATCTCTTGGCTGACTGTGGGTTGACAGTAAGTGGGATCTCCAACCACATCATCATCACCCTGTGTGTTATCACACCCGTCGTCCTCAGAGCCAACCTGTTCCTGCCCTGACAAAAAACTAAAGTTGTCGCTCCAATCAGGTATTTGAGTCTTATCATCGTCTTCCTCATTGTCTCCACCAACAGGAGTTACAGTTTGGGAATGAGGGACTACATTATGGTCAGAACCTTCTGCGTCTGGTCCTGAATCCGACTCATAAAGATTCTGGGCATCAGTGCAGATCATTTCCTCATCTGGATTCACAGAAGCGCTGGAGTCGACCTCTGATTCCCAGGCTATAGTATAAGTAAACAGCTCTGCAGACTCAACCATCTGTTCTACCTCATACTCAGACGGGCAGCTGGAGATTTGGGAGCTGTGAGGAAGCAAGTGCGATTTGGGTGACACCTTTGAGGACTGGAGTACTTGTGATGTTGAAGTTGATGTGGAGGAGAGCCCACTTAAAGGAGCACTTGATATCCGTTGAAGCACCTGCTGTTTTTGTGCCTCATCTGGAATTTGTAGCGATTGGCGTGGCCGTAAGAAAGGGATCTTATCACATTGTCCGCTAAAAGAAGTAGACATTTTAGTTTGGCTGGAAGATGGTCTTTCTTCTGCAGATGTTACTGTTGCTTTAACACCTACCCCACGGACACAACCTTTTTTCCCCTTCCCAACACGCCTATTCCCCTTTCCACCAGCAGCAGGCCTTTTTCCACTCATTTTGGTGGTTAACTAATTCACAACTCTGGAGTTGTTTGCACAAAAAAACAATGGATGGTAACCGAGCAGAGCTGAGTGGCCAAACTGTGGTATTAGGCCAAAACTATTGGCTGGGTTAGATGCAGAAAAAAATTATATTCAATTTGCAACCTGATGGAGGTCAGTATAGATGGACTAATACAACAAGTCCCACACACAGCTAGAAGCCCAATATTTTTTCAGAGGTAGATGCAGAAAAAAATATATTCAGTTTGCAACCTGATGGAGGTCAGTATAGATGGACTAATACAACAAGTCCCACACACAGCTAGAAGCCCAAATATTTTTTCAGAGGTACTGTAGATGCAGATAAAAATTATTTTGAATTTGCAACCTGATGGAGGTCAGTATAGATGGACTAATAGAGAAAGTCCGACACACTACTAGAAGGCCAAATATTTTTTCAGAGCTAGATGCAGAAAAAAATTATATTCAGTTTGCAACCTGATGGAGGTCAGTATAGATGGATTAATAGAACAAGACCCACACACAGCTAGAAGCCCAATATTTTTTCAGAGGTAGATGCAGAAAAAAATATATTCAGTTTGCAACCTGATGGAGGTCAGTATAGATGGACTAACAGAGAAAGTCCCACACACTACTAGAAGGCCAAATATTTTTTCAGAGCTAGATGCAGAAAAAATTATATTCAGTTTGCAACCTGATGGAGGTCTGTATAGATGGATTAATAGAACAAGACCCACACACAGCTAGAAGCCCAATATTTTTTCAGAGGTAGATGCAGAAAAAAATATATTCAGTTTGCAACCTGATGGAGGTCAGTATAGATGGATTAATACAACAAGTCCCACACACAGCTAGAAGCCCAAATATTTTTTCAGAGGTACTGTAGATGCAGATAAAAATTATTTTGAATTTGCAACCTGATGGAGGTCAGTATAGATGGACTAATAGAGAAAGTCCGACACACTGCTAGAAGGCCAAATATTTTTTCAGAGGTACTGTAGATGCAGATAAAAATTATTTTTAATTTGCAACCTGATGGAGGTCAGTATAGATGGACTAATAGAGAAAGTCCGACACACTACTAGAAGGCCAAATATTTTTTCAGAGCTAGATGCAGAAAAAAATTATATTCAGTTTGCAACCTGATGGAGGTCAGTATAGATGGACTAATACAACAAGTCCCACACACAGCTAGAAGCCCAAATATTTTTTCAGAGGTACTGTAGATGCAGATAAAAATTATTTTTAATTTGCAACCTGATGGAGGTCAGTATAGATGGACTAATAGAGAAAGTCCGACACACTGCTAGAAGGCCAAATATTTTTTCAGAGGTACTGTAGATGCAGATAAAAATTATTTTTAATTTGCAACCTGATGGAGGTCAGTATAGATGGACTAATAGAGAAAGTCCGACACACTACTAGAAGGCCAAATATTTTTTCAGAGCTAGATGCAGAAAAAAATTATATTCAGTTTGCAACCTGATGGAGGTCAGTATAGATGGACTAATACAACAAGTCCCACACACAGCTAGAAGCCCAATATTTTTTCAGGGGTAGATGCAGAAAA
The DNA here is from genome assembly GCF_046119375.1 of Phyllobates terribilis. Lineage (NCBI taxonomy): Eukaryota > Metazoa > Chordata > Amphibia > Anura > Dendrobatidae > Phyllobates > Phyllobates terribilis. The sequence continues at coordinate 37,567,398 of NW_027362772.1, read as the reverse complement.
AAATATATTCAGTTTGCAACCTGATGGAGGTCAGTATAGATGGACTAATACAACAAGTCCCACACACAGCTAGAAGCCCAATATTTTTTCAGAGGTAGATGCAGAAAAAAATATATTCAGTTTGCAACCTGATGGAGGTCAGTATAGATGGACTAATACAACAAGTCCCACACACAGCTAGAAGCCCAAATATTTTTTCAGAGGTACTGTAGATGCAGATAAAAATTATTTTGAATTTGCAACCTGATTGAGGTCAGTATAGATGGACTAATAGAGAAAGTCCGACACACTGCTAGAAGGCCAAATATTTTTTCAGAGCTAGATGCAGAAAAAAATTAGATTCAGTTTGCAACCTGATGGAGGTCAGTATAGATGGACTAATAGAATGATGCTATGCCCAAAAGATTTTACTTCACTAGGTGCAGTAAAAAAATTGGTATTCTATACACAGGTGGTATATCTTGCAACACAGATAGGCTACTCCACTGACTAACACACTCTGCAATAGGCCAAAAAGGATTAGCTTTGCTAGATTCAGCCAAATGCTGTGAAAAAAACTTGCACAGCACTGGCACAGACCTGCCTGGCAAAAACTGATAGGAACTGATGTAACCTAGTCCTGAAAAGGACTCCAATTACAATTAGTCTTTACTCCCACAACCTATCTATTTAAGAGCACAGACCTGCCTGATAAAAGTCGTAGGAAATGCTGTAACCTAGTCCTTAAAAGGACTGCAATCACAACTATTCCCTACTCCCAAGCTATCTGTATATTTGTGCGAAAATTGGCTTGAAATTAACAAGGTATAGCGCACACAGCAACAGCGGTGCCGTCTAACACGCAGCTGCAGCAGTGAGAAAATGGTGGCGACGGGGAAAATGGCTTGGTCTTATAGGGCAAGGACATGTGACATACACTGCCAATGACACATGCCCTTGCTTGTGTGAAAAAAAGCACTTCGCTCCATGTGTGCGCTGCTGATAGGCTGACAGATTGCACCTCCCCACTGTAAATGCGGGAAAGAGAAAAAAAAATGGAGATCTTCATTGTTCCTGCAGAGATCCATCCCCTGCCCCTCCCCCCACCCCGCTGTACACTCAAACTGCGTATTAACATTAATTTTCATCATTACTGAGAAAAAATCCAGTTATGATTTTGGTGCACGAACAGTTATCGAACATAACCTCGAACAGCCGAATTTTTCTCAAATTGTTCGTGTTCGCCGAACGGCTCGAACACCGCCCAAAACAGCTCGAATTTGAGATTGGCGAACAGTTCGAGTAGAACAACGCTCATCTCTAATGGTGACGCTAATAATGGCATCATCGCTGCTCACCATCTTGGTTGAGTCCTCAAAGTTTTGGTGGATGGCACAGATGTCAGACATCCATGCCCACTCATCAGCTCTTATTTGCGGAGGCTGACCTGAATTCCAACTGGCGTGTTGAAGCTGGTACTCAACAGCTGCCCTCTGCCGCTCACAAATCCTTCTCAACATCTGCAATGTTGATTTACAATGAGTGGTCACATCGCACACCAGTCAGTGAGCTGGAAGCTGCAAACGCTGCTAAAACACTGCTAGGATGGCGGAAGCTGTAGCTGACTTTCTGAAATGGGCACACACGCAGCATACTTTCACAAGCAGCTCTGGCAGATCTAAGTATGTTTTGAGAAACCGCTGAACCACTAAGTTGAGCACATTTAATACTCGCTCATCACTAATGTGTACCCCTGTGTGGAGAACAATATCAGCACCAAACAATGAAAAGATGAAATGTAGCCTGCTTTATATACTACATAAATAAGAAAACCAATTTTGAGTATGTCATGTACAGTTAGGTCCATATATATTTGGACAGAGACAACAATTTTCTAATTTTGGTTCTAGACATTACCACAATCAATTTTAAACAAAATAATTCAGATGCAGTTGAAGTTCAGACTTTCAGCTTTCATTTGAGGGTATCCACATTAAAATTGGATGAAGGGTTTAGGAGTTTCAGCTCCTTAACATGTGCCACCCTGTTTTTAAAGGGACCAAAAGTAATTGGACAGATTAAATAATTGTAAATAAAATGTTAATTTCTAGTACTTGGTTGAAAACCCTTTGGTGGCAATGACTGCCTGAAGTCTTGAGCTCATGGACATCACCAGACGCTGGGTTTCCTCCTTTTTGATGCTCTGCAAGGCCTTCACTGCGGTGGTTTTCAGTTGTTGTTTGTGTGTGGGCCTTTCTGTCTGAAGTTTAGTCTTTAACAAGTGAAATGCATGCTCAATTGGGTTGAGATCAGGTGACTGACTTGGCCATTCAAGAATATTCCACTTCTTTGCTTTAATAAACTCCTGGGTTGCTTTGGCTTTATGTTTTGGGTCATTGTCCTTCTGTAGTATGAAATGACGACCAATCAATTTGGCTGCATTTGGCTGGATCTGAGCACACAGTATGGCTCTGAATACATCAGAATTCATTTGACTGCTTCTGTCCTGTGTCACATCATCAATAAACACTAGTGACCCAGTGCCACTGGCAGCCATGCATGCTCAAGCCATCACACTGCCTCCGCCGTGTTTTACAGATGATGTGGTATGCTTTGGATCATGAGCTGTACCACGCCTTCACCATACTTTTCTCTTTCCATCATTCTGGTAGAGGTTGATCTTGGTTTCATCTGTCCAAAGAATGTTCTTCCAGAACTGTGCTGGCTTTTTTAGATGTTTTTTAGCAAAGTCCAGTCTAGCCTTTTTATTCTTGATGCTTATTAGTGGCTTGCACCATGCAGTGAACCCTCTGTATTTACTCTCATGCAGTCTTCTCTTTATGGTAGATTTGGATATTGATACGCCTACCTCCTGGAGAGTGTTGTTCACTTGGTTGGCTGTTGTGAAGGGGTTTCTCTTCACCATGGAGAATATTCTGCGGTCATCCACCACTGTTGTCTTCCGTGGGCGCCCAGGTCTTTTTGCATTGATGCATTGAAATGATAACTTTATATTGGATTCTGTAGTGGGTGGGTAACCAGTGCAATGACTGGCAAAGGTGGAGGCATCAGTGTATCAGTTGCACAGAAATATGATTCTGGCTGCCGCATTCATGATAGATTGGAGAGGAGAGAGTTTAGTAAGAGAGAGACCAATTAGTGCAGAGTTGCAGTAGTTCAGGCGAGAATGAATGAGATAATGAGAGACTGAAACACCATCACAATAAACAAGGCTGAAATATATCAAGTCCCAATGGACCCATGTTATTGTGTATACGATTTAATCCATAGAACAGACCATCTAATGGAAATAAGAAAGGGGGGGATCTCCGCAAAACAGAGAAAAGGATGGTCACACTAGTTCATATGTAAAAAAATGTTTTAAACTTTATTGAAAAAAATAAGTCACATCATGTGCACTCACATACGAAACATATCCAAAAGAAAAACTAAGACCAAGACATATACATAAAAAGGCCATGATCACAAAACAATGATAAAATTGTGGCGCATCCGCGGCAAAAGGTAGGCTAACATAATACACAGGTTAGTGGGGAAAACACTTTTATATATATATCAATGACTCAAAGATTAGAAAATATTCCATCCCCATATAACATCTGCATCCCTATATGGCATCTAGGATACCCATTAGACCAAGTGTGGTCACTTCCCACATGTATATATATATGGTATTATTGAAATAGTGACCCAATAATGGGGAAGGGGTATACCTGGATCGTTAATCAGCCACCAATTGAACCGCGGCAAGCGTCACCCCGACGCACGTTTCGGTAGAAAACCTTCTTCAAGGGGTGATCACATCTACCGGCCACCCACTATTTATACCCCTATGTCCAAGAATATGATGTGCATGTGCTTTGCCGGCGTGCGGAAGTTGAAGATTCGGCCCGCCCACCCAGCTGCCAGAAAATCACATGATCAGATCACGTCATGTGGTCAAACAAATTCAGACTCATTATGGGCATATCCCGGTAACCACAGAGACGCATCACCTGATCACAACACATGATCAGGAAGTCCCGCCTCCATCGTCAAGGACGCTACAAACACTGTCCATCCAGCCGTGAAATGACGCGGACACACCGCCTCCACCGAAACGCACATCAGCGTCGGCATTCAAGGAATGCCAAAAGCCGATGCAAGTGTCAGGGATACGGAGGGACCGCGTACCAGCTGGATAGCCCAGGTATGCGTCAATGCCATGCATAAATGCCATACTAAAACCCAACATAGGCAGTGCATATAACTATAAGAAAATAGAAAATATTGACATTATAATACGCACCAGCCTTATATGAGTCAAGTATGGAGAAAGGCTACAAAATACACATATTATACATCATTGGTAGTCACATAATAATAAACGGAGGGGAGGAGGGAAAAAAAGGGAAAAGGGGAGGAGAAACAGGAAGAGAAAAAGAGAAGAAGACATGGGAACAAAATACTACAACTCTATTTTCCATACATTATACATATGATGCATCTATACACATGTCCCAGATTACACCATACTGAAGGAAACAGATTCCATATATGTACACAGTGAGCTCACCAATGGTGATAATCATATATAGACATATTCACATAAATGCGCACATATTATTAACCATCATCATTCTGTATACTGTCGTATGCAGCTCCATTACTTCTTCAAATCATTACTCCACCAGGACACCATCCCGAATCCCTTAGTCCATGCACAACGAAAAATAGTATATAGAATACTCGATAGCAGTCAATCAATAAGGATAGGTAGACCAAAATAAGAGGTATCAATCTAATGGGGGTAGATACATATGAAATTAAAAAACTGGAAAAACAACAATAAAAACATATATATTGGTCATGAAAGATGTATCAGGCAACACATGCAGGCAAAAGATTACAAAAATGGGACGAAACTAATATTTTCATTCAACCCCTTGGGTTGCAGGGTGTTCAGCGCCCAAATCCATTTGGACTCCAACTGGGCTAATCTCTGTGTAACACGGCCACCTCGGATACCCACAACTATACTATCAATACCCTTTATTCTTAGTCTCGTCGCATCACATCCATGATACAGCTTAAAATGGCGTGGGATGGTTTTGAGCGTGGATGCGTCGTTATGGCCACGTGCCGCCTCAATGCCCAACACATGCTCTCTTGTCCGTGTTTTTAGTTGACGTGTGGTCATACCCACGTATATAAGACCACACGGACAAGATGCATGGTAAATCACGTGCCGTGTTTGGCAGGTGATATACCACTTAATGGTGTATCCAGTGCCGTCTGAACTACAAATTCCGTGCACCGGTCTATATTGGAACAGGCGACACAGTGGCCACAAGGACTGCAGCCACGCCGTCCACCACCCACATCATCCAAAAAAGTGTGTCTGGGTTCGCCCACATAGTGGCTACGCACCAGATGATCTCTAAGATTTTTTGTACGTCTAAAGGTAATAGATGGCCTCTCCGAAATGTATTTAGTCAATACTGGATCATTCATTAAAACCGGCCATGCCTTCTCAAGGGCCTTCCTCATCGCCGGCACCTGAGCATGATACTTGGTAATGAACCTTACAGTCTCCGTATTCGTATTGTCTCTTGGCCTGTACAGCAAATCATTGCGGATAGAATGTCGAGCCCTATTAAATGCTCTTTTAACTGATCTGTGGCTATAGCCACGTGCAAGAAATCTTTCTTTAAGAATGTTAGCCTGGAGTAAAAAATCACTGTCAGCTGAACAAATCCTCCTAAGACGCAAAAATTGACCCACCGGGACTGAATTAATCATATGCTGCGGGTGGGACGATGATGCATGTAGCAAAGTATTAGTTGATGTGGGCTTCCTAAAAATATTTGTTTTAATGCTATGATCCCCCTCGCTAGTGATAGACACGTCCAAAAATTCGGTCTTGTTGGGTTCACACTGATACGTGACACGAATGTTCATGTCATTCCTATTAAGTTCATCAATGAATTTAGTAAGACATTGATATGTACCCTGCCAGATCAGGAAGATATCGTCGATGTAACGTGCCCAAAAAAGGACACGATTCATCGACCCCCCCGGATCTGACAGGGAGAGGTCCCTCTCCCACAACCCCAGGAACAAGTTGGCATAAGAGGGGGCAAAGGCTGCCCCCATAGCTGTACCCTGGAGTTGCAGATAGAAGGACCCCTTAAAAATAAAAAAATTATGTGTCAGTGTGAACTCCAACAATTTCATAAGTAAGGATCTCAACTCCACTGGCAGATTAGATCCCTCCAGAAAAAAAGCCACTGCACGTAGGCCATCCTCATGTCTAATGTTGGTGTACAAAGACTCAATATCGATAGTCACCATCATTGTGTCATGTTCAAGATATAATCCATCAACTCTTCTGAGAAGGTCTCCCGTGTCCTTCAAAAAGGACGGTAGGCCTTCAACCAAAGGTTGCAATTTCGAATCTATCCAACGACTCACGTTTTCAAGAAAGTTTCCTCTACCTGATATTATTGGACGTCCCGAGTAGAACAACGCTCATCTCTAATGGTGACGCTAATAATGGCATCATCGCTGCTCACCATCTTGGTTGAGTCCTCAAAGTTTTGGTGGATGGCACAGATGTCAGACATCCATGCCCACTCATCAGCTCTTATGTGCGGAGGCTGACCTGAATTCCAACTGGCGTGTTGAAGCTGGTACTCAACAGCTGCCCTCTGCCGCTCACAAATCCTTCTCAACATCTGCAATGTTGATTTACAATGAGTGGTCACATCGCACACCAGTCAGTGAGCTGGAAGCTGCAAACGCTGCTAAAACACTGCTAGGATGGCGGAAGCTGTAGCTGACTTTCTGAAATGGGCACACACGCAGCATACTTTCACAAGCAGCTCTGGCAGATCTAAGTATGTTTTGAGAAACCGCTGAACCACTAAGTTGAGCACATTTAATACTCGCTCATCACTAATGTGTACCCCTGTGTGGAGAACAATATCAGCACCAAACAATGAAAAGATGAAATGTAGCCTTCTTTATATACTACATAAATAAGAAAACCAATTTTGAGTATGTCATGTACAGTTAGGTCCATACATATTTGGACAGAGACAACAATTTTCTAATTTTGGTTCTAGACATTACCACAATCAATTTTAAACAAAATAATTCAGATGCAGTTGAAGTTCAGACTTTCAGCTTTCATTTGAGGGTATCCACATTAAAATTGGATGAAGGGTTTAGGAGTTTCAGCTCCTTAACATGTGCCACCCTGTTTTTAAAGGGACCAAAAGTAATTGGACAGATTAAATAATTGTAAATAAAATGTTAATTTCTAGTACTTGGTTGAAAACCCTTTGGTGGCAATGACTGCCTGAAGTCTTGAGCTCATGGACATCACCAGACGCTGGGTTTCCTCCTTTTTGATGCTCTGCAAGGCCTTCACTGCGGTGGTTTTCAGTTGTTGTTTGTGTGTGGGCCTTTCTGTCTGAAGTTTAGTCTTTAACAAGTGAAATGCATGCTCAATTGGGTTGAGATCAGGTGACTGACTTGGCCATTCAAGAATATTCCACTTCTTTGCTTTAATAAACTCCTGGGTTGCTTTGGCTTTATGTTTTGGGTCATTGTCCTTCTGTAGTATGAAATGACGACCAATCAATTTGGCTGCATTTGGCTGGATCTGAGCACACAGTATGGCTCTGAATACATCAGAATTCATTTGACTGCTTCTGTCCTGTGTCACATCATCAATAAACACTAGTGACCCAGTGCCACTGGCAGCCATGCATGCTCAAGCCATCACACTGCCTCCGCCGTGTTTTACAGATGATGTGGTATGCTTTGGATCATGAGCTGTACCACGCCTTCACCATACTTTTCTCTTTCCATCATTCTGGTAGAGGTTGATCTTGGTTTCATCTGTCCAAAGAATGTTCTTCCAGAACTGTGCTGGCTTTTTTAGATGTTTTTTAGCAAAGTCCAGTCTAGCCTTTTTATTCTTGATGCTTATTAGTGGCTTGCACCATGCAGTGAACCCTCTGTATTTACTCTCATGCAGTCTTCTCTTTATGGTAGATTTGGATATTGATACGCCTACCTCCTGGAGAGTGTTGTTCACTTGGTTGGCTGTTGTGAAGGGGTTTCTCTTCACCATGGAGAATATTCTGCGGTCATCCACCACTGTTGTCTTCCGTGGGCGCCCAGGTCTTTTTGCATTGATGCATTGAAATGATAACTTTATATTGGATTCTGTAGTGGGTGGGTAACCAGTGCAATGACTGGCAAAGGTGGAGGCATCAGTGTATCAGTTGCACAGAAATATGATTCTGGCTGCCGCATTCATGATAGATTGGAGAGGAGAGAGTTTAGTAAGAGAGAGACCAATTAGTGCAGAGTTGCAGTAGTTCAGGCGAGAATGAATGAGATAATGAGAGACTGAAACACCATCACAATAAACAAGGCTGAAATATATCAAGTCCCAATGGACCCATGTTATTGTGTATACGATTTAATCCATAGAACAGACCATCTAATGGAAATAAGAAAGGGGGGGATCTCCGCAAAACAGAGAAAAGGATGGTCACACTAGTTCATATGTAAAAAAATGTTTTAAACTTTATTGAAAAAAATAAGTCACATCATGTACACTCACATACGAAACATATCCAAAAGAAAAACAGAGTACTAAGACCAAGACATATACATAAAAAGGCCATGATCACAAAACAATGATAAAATTGTGGCGCATCCGCGGCAAAAGGTAGGCTAACATAATACACAGGTTAGTGGGGAAAACACTTTTATATATATATCAATGACTCAAAGATTAGAAAATATTCCATCCCCATATAACATCTGCATCCCTATATGGCATCTAGGATACCCATTAGACCAAGTGTGGTCACTTCCCACATGTATATATATATGGTATTATTGAAATAGTGACCCAATAATGGGGAAGGGGTATACCTGGATCATTAATCAGCCACCAATTGAACCGCGGCAAGCGTCACCCCGACGCACGTTTCGGTAGAAAACCTTCTTCAAGGGGTGATCACATCTACCGGCCACCCACTATTTATACCCCTATGTCCAAGAATATGATGTGCATGTGCTTTGCCGGCGTGCGGAAGTTGAAGATTCGGCCCGCCCACCCAGCTGCCAGAAAATCACATGATCAGATCACGTCATGTGGTCAAACAAATTCAGACTCATTATGGGCATATCCCGGTAACCACAGAGACGCGTCACCTGATCACAACACATGATCAGGAAGTCCCGCCTCCATCGTCAAGGACGCTACAAACACTGTCCATCCAGCCGTGAAATGACGCGGACACACCGCCTCCACCGAAACGCACATCAGCGTCGGCATTCAAGGAATGCCAAAAGCCGATGCAAGTGTCAGGGATACGGAGGGACCGCGTACCAGCTGGATAGCCCAGGTATGCGTCAATGCCATGCATAAATGCCATACTAAAACCCAACATAGGCAGTGCATATAACTATAAGAAAATAGAAAAAATTGACATTATAATACGCACCAGCCTTATATGAGTCAAGTATGGAGAAAGGCTACAAAATACACATATTATACATCATTGGTAGTCACATAATAATAAACGGAGGGGAGGAGGGAAAAAAAGGGAAAAGGGGAGGAGAAACAGGAAGAGAAAAAGAGAAGAAGACATGGGAACAAAATACTACAACTCTATTTTCCATACATTATACATATGATGCATCTATACACATGTCCCAGATTACACCATACTGAAGGAAACAGATTCCATATATGTACACAGTGAGCTCACCAATGGTGATAATCATATATAGACATATTCACATAAATGCGCACATATTATTAACCATCATCATTCTGTATACTGTCGTATGCAGCTCCATTACTTCTTCAAATCATTACTCCACCAGGACACCATCCCGAATCCCTTAGTCCATGCACAACGAAAAATAGTATATAGAATACTCGATAGCAGTCAATCAATAAGGATAGGTAGACCAAAATAAGAGGTATCAATCTAATGGGGGTAGATACATATGAAATTAAAAAACTGGAAAAACAACAATAAAAACATATATATTGGTCATGAAAGATGTATCAGGCAACACATGCAGGCAAAAGATTACAAAAATGGGACGAAACTAATATTTTCATTCAACCCCTTGGGTTGCAGGGTTTTCAGCGCCCAAATCCATTTGGACTCCAACTGGGCTAATCTCTGTGTAACACAGCCACCTCGGATACCCACAACTATACTATCAATACCCTTTATTCTTAGTCTTGTCGCATCACATCCATGATACAGCTTAAAATGGCGTGGGATGGTTTTGAGCGTGGATGCGTCGTTATGGCCACGTGCCGCCTCAATGCCCAACACATGCTCTCTTGTCCGTGTTTTTAGTTGACGTGTGGTCATACCCACGTATATAAGACCACACGGACAAGATGCATGGTAAATCACGTGCCGTGTTTGGCAGGTGATATACCACTTAATGGTGTATCCAGTGCCGTCTGAACTACAAAATTCCGTGCACCGGTCTATATTGGAACAGGCGACACAGTGGCCACAAGGACTGCAGCCACGCCGTCCACCACCCACATCATCCAAAAAAGTGTGTCTGGGTTCGCCCACATAGTGGCTACGCACCAGATGATCTCTAAGATTTTTTGTACGTCTAAAGGTAATAGATGGCCTCTCCGAAATGTATTTAGTCAATACTGGATCATTCATTAAAACCGGCCATGCCTTCTCAAGGGCCTTCCTCATCGCCGGCACCTGAGCATGATACTTGGTAATGAACCTTACAGTCTCCGTATTCATATTGTCTCTTGGCCTGTACAGCAAATCATTGCGGATAGAATGTCGAGCCCTATTAAATGCTCTTTTAACTGATCTGTGGCTATAGCCACGTGCAAGAAATCTTTCTTTAAGAATGTTAGCCTGGAGTAAAAAATCACTGTCAGCTGAACAAATCCTCCTAAGACGCAAAAATTGACCCACCGGGACTGAATTAATCATATGCTGCGGGTGGGACGATGATGCATGTAGCAAAGTATTAGTTGATGTGGGCTTCCTAAAAATATTTGTTTTAATGCTATGATCCCCCTCGCTAGTGATAGACACGTCCAAAAATTCGGCCTTGTTGGGTTCACACTGATACGTGACACGAATGTTCATGTCATTCCTATTAAGTTCATCAATGAATTTAGTAAGACATTGATATGTACCCTGCCAGATCAGGAAGATATCGTCGATGTAACGTGCCCAAAAAAGGACACGATTCATCGACCCCCCCGGATCTAACAGGGAGAGGTCCCTCTCCCACAACCCCAGGAACAAGTTGGCATAAGAGGGGGCAAAGGCTGCCCCCATAGCTGTACCCTGGAGTTGCAGATAGAAGGACCCCTTAAAAATAAAAAAATTATGTGTCAGTGTGAACTCCAACAATTTCATAAGTAAGGATCTCAACTCCACTGGCAGATTAGATCCCTCCAGAAAAAAAGCCACTGCACGTAGGCCATCCTCATGTCTAATGTTGGTGTACAAAGACTCAATATCGATAGTCACCATCATTGTGTCATGTTCAAGATATAATCCATCAACTCTTCTGAGAAGGTCTCCCGTGTCCTTCAAAAAGGACGGTAGGCCTTCAACCAAAGGCTGCAATTTCGAATCTATCCAACGACTCACGTTTTCAAGAAAGTTTCCTCTACCTGATATTATTGGACGTCCCGAGTAGAACAACGCTCATCTCTAATGGTGACGCTAATAATGGCATCATCGCTGCTCACCATCTTGGTTGAGTCCTCAAAGTTTTGGTGGATGGCATAGATGTCAGACATCCATGCCCACTCATCAGCTCTTATGTGCGGAGGCTGACCTGAATTCCAACTGGCGTGTTGAAGCTGGTACTCAACAGCTGCCCTCTGCCGCTCACAAATCCTTCTCAACATCTGCAATGTTGATTTACAATGAGTGGTCACATCGCACACCAGTCAGTGAGCTGGAAGCTGCAAACGCTGCTAAAACACTGCTAGGATGGCGGAAGCTGTAGCTGACTTTCTGAAATGGGCACACACGCAGCATACTTTCACAAGCAGCTCTGGCAGATCTAAGTATGTTTTGAGAAACCGCTGAACCACTAAGTTGAGCACATTTAATACTCGCTCATCACTAATGTGTACCCCTGTGTGGAGAACAATATCAGCACCAAACAATGAAAAGATGAAATGTAGCCTGCTTTATATACTACATAAATAAGAAAACCAATTTTGAGTATGTCATGTACAGTTAGGTCCATATGTATTTGGACAGAGACAACAATTTTCTAATTTTGGTTCTAGACATTACCACAATCAATTTTAAACAAAATAATTCAGATGCAGTTGAAGTTCAGACTTTCAGCTTTCATTTGAGGGTATCCACATTAAAATTGGATGAAGGGTTTAGGAGTTTCAGCTCCTTAACATGTGCCACCCTGTTTTTAAAGGGACCAAAAGTAATTGGACAGATTAAATAATTGTAAATAAAATGTTAATTTCTAGTACTTGGTTGAAAACCCTTTGGTGGCAATGACTGCCTGAAGTCTTGAGCTCATGGACATCACCAGACGCTGGGTTTCCTCCTTTTTGATGCTCTGCAAGGCCTTCACTGCGGTGGTTTTCAGTTGTTGTTTGTGTGTGGGCCTTTCTGTCTGAAGTTTAGTCTTTAACAAGTGAAATGCATGCTCAATTGGGTTGAGATCAGGTGACTGACTTGGCCATTCAAGAATATTCCACTTCTTTGCTTTAATAAACTCCTGGGTTGCTTTGGCTTTATGTTTTGGGTCATTGTCCTTCTGTAGTATGAAATGACGACCAATAAATTTGGCTGCATTTGGCTGGATCTGAGCACACAGTATGGCTCTGAATACATCAGAATTCATTTGACTGCTTCTGTCCTGTGTCACATCATAAATAAACACTAGTGACCCAGTGCCACTGGCAGCCATGCATGCTCAAGCCATCACACTGCCTCCGCCGTGTTTTACAGATGATGTGGTATGCTTTGGATCATGAGCTGAACCACGCCTTCACCATACTTTTCTCTTTCCATCATTCTGGTAGAGGTTGATCTTGGTTTCATCTGTCCAAAGAATGTTCTTCCAGAACTGTGCTGGCTTTTTTAGATGTTTTTTAGCAAAGTCCAGTCTAGCCTTTTTATTCTTGATGCTTATTAGTGGCTTGCACCATGCAGTCAACCCTCTGTATTTACTCTCATGCAGTCTTCTCTTTATGGTAGATTTGGATATTGATACGCCTACCTCCTGGAGAGTGTTGTTCACTTGGTTGGCTGTTGTGAAGGGGTTTCTCTTCACCATGGAGAATATTCTGCGGTCATCCACCACTGTTGTCTTCCGTGGGCGCCCAGGTCTTTTTGCATTGATGCATTGCAATGATAACTTTATATTGGATTCTGTAGTGGGTGGGTAACCAGTGCAATGACTGGCAAAGGTGGAGGCATCAGTGTATCAGTTGCACAGAAATATGATTCTGGCTGCCGCATTCATGATAGATTGGAGAGGAGAGAGTTTAGTAAGAGAGAGACCAATTAGTGCAGAGTTGCAGTAGTTCAGGCGAGAATGAATGAGAGCAGCAGTAAGAGTTTTTGCAGAGTTAAAGGTAAGGAAAGGTAGATTTCTAGAAATGTTGGTGAGGTAACATGAGGGAGTTTTGCTATAAAGGAAAAGTGAAGAAAAGATCTTAGTCAAGTATGACCTCAAGGCAATGAGCCTGCTACTTGGGAGTTATGGTAGAACCACAAAAGAAGTTGGCCATCTTAGGTTTAGTTAGTTTCCCAGATTGAGGAAACACATACAGTTCAATTTTGACAGATTCAATTTTCGATAGAGAGGACATGATGTTAGAGACAGGAGACAAACAATCACTGGAATTTTGTAATAATGCAGGGGTGATGTCAGAAGACGATGTGTATAATTGGGTTTCATCATCACAGAGATGGTACTAAAAGCCAGATCTTCTGGTAGTTTACATTTTCAGTTGCAGCCAAATATTTCCCATTTTGACTCATCAGTCCTAAAAACTTGCTGCTATTTTTCTGCATCCCAGTTCCTTTGTTTCAGTGTATAGCTGAGTCACTTTTTCTTGTTTCCAAAGATATCTTACAATTTTGAAGGGAAGTAAGCATGATGAGTAGAGATGAGCGAATGTGCTCGACACTGCTCGGTACTCACACGAGCATCTCACTGCTCGAGATGCTCGGCGCTCTGCGAGTATTTCCTGGTTGCTCGGGCGGCAGCTCGAGTCCCCTCCCTGCATGTTTGGCACTCTTTAGAGAGCCAATGAACATGTAAGGATTGCCTGCCACACAATGTAATGCCATAGCCATGTTGGTTGTGGCATTACAGTGATTGGTTGGCCGCACAGCATCATCAGATGTATATAAGACCGGGCGTCGCCATGCTCGTCACAGTGTACCTTGGAATCAGGCAGAGTAGGGAGAGGTGCTGCTGCATCAGGGAAAGATTTGCTTGTTTAGAGCTAGTATAGGTAATCCACAACATATATCTGTAATATCCATCTGAACTAACAGTCCTTCTGAGGACTAATCCAACAGCATATAATCAGTGGTGATAGCAGAAATTAGGCAGACAGGCAGTGTATGTGGCAGACTGCAGTGCATATAGCAAGAGGGTCCATTGAACATCCTGCTAGTCTAGGTATTCCACAACATATATACAGCATATACTGCACAGCGACACCAGGTGGCTGTGAAAAATAGTAACCTACAGGACTGCTATTTAAAACTGTTTTTCTGTCACACGTATCACATATAAGTTCTCCATATTCAGCCATTTATGGCCTCCATGTAAATTCTGTTGCAGTGTGTTAGTGAAGTTATTGACACCAGGTCGCTGTGAAAATAAGCTCCCTATAGGCCAGCTATTTAAAACTGTGCTTTTCTGTCACACGTATCACTTATCACTGCAGTTCAAATCTAGCCATTTGTAGTGAACATGGAAAATATTGTCCTTCATTTAAAATGGGAAAGGCGCGTGGCAAGGGACGGGAAGTGGGAGTGATGGTGATGATGGTGCATGCAGAAGACGATGCCGAGGCCGTGCGAAAGCTGAAATTGTGCCACAACAAACACCCACATCTTCTCGCTCGACCTTCCTGTCCCAATTAATAGGGGACCGCAGAATACTACAATTGAACACAGAGCAGTGGGGAACGGTTATTGGTTGGATAGCAGATAATGCTTCCCGTCACTTAGCCACCACCATCCTGTCTTCCACATGGTCAAGTCTCAGTAGCCGTGAGTCTGAACTGTATATTTCTCACCCTGCTCCTCCTTCTTCCCATCATGTCGAGTGCCTGGAGACAGCTGATCCCACACTTTCACACTCCGAAGAGCTGTTCACTTTTCCATTTATAGATTTGGGCCTCTCGCCCGGTCCACTTGAAGCGGGGCAAGAGGAGATCACATGTAGTGATGACCAAATAATTGAGCAGCCACGGTCACACGAAGGCAATGGTGGGAAACTGTCACAAGAGGTGGATGATTATGTGACACAATTGCCAGAATGTCAGAGGACCAGGGTGCGGAAGTGGAAGATGAGGTGGTGGACGATGAAGTCACTGACCCAACCTGGCAAGGTGACCTGCAGAGCAAGGACAGCAGCACACAGGGGGAGGGAGGCATATCACCATAGCAGGCAAGAACAAGCAGTGTGGTGGCCTCAGACAGAAGGCGGGCAACCGTTCCCTGTAACATCAACACAACGGAAGTTGCCAGTACAACTGTTAGGTCTTCCCGAGTCTGGTTGTTTTTTAAAGACTCTGCCGATAACCCCAAAAAGGCCATTTGCACCAGCTGCCAGGCCAGCATCAGCAGGGGTAGCAAAACTAGCAGCCTGACCACCACCAGAATGATCAGGCATATGGCAGCAAAGCACCCGACTAAGTGGGCTGAACCCCAGGGTACAGCAATACAGTAGTGTCTGCGAGTGACACCACTGCTTGTTGTGCTGTTGTGCGTGAACGGCAATCCTCTGTCCATGGCACATGCCAAAATGCCTCCCGCCTTGCACCTGTCATTGAACACTCTCAACTAGCACCATCAGCAAGCACATCCACGTTCTTGTCCCAGCGTTCAGTTATCCCTAATCCAGTCTTTGGAAAGCAAGTGCAAATACACAGCGGCTGCCTCTCAAGCCACATTACTAAATTTACACATTTCACGACTGCTCGAAATGTTGCCCTTTAGGATCGTGGAGATGGTAGCTTTCCGCAACCTGATGGCAGTGGCCGTCACTTGGTACTCGGTCCCCAGCCACCACTATTTCTCCCGGTGTGCCATCCCCGCAATACACAAGCACGTGTCCCACAACATTAGCTGTTCCCTCAACAATGCAGTTACGGGGAAAGTTCACCTAACCACAGACACGTGGATAAGTGTTTGTGGACAGGGACGGTACATATTGCTAACGGCACATTAGGTTAACATGGTTTAAGCCGGGACCCAGTCGGACCTTGGGACGGAACACATCTTCCCAATGTGGAGTATTGCATTCCCTGGGTCAATCAGGGTTGCCCTCACATTATACAGCTCCTGCACCTCATCCTCCTCTTCAGCATCCATCTCTGAAATGACCACATCAGTTTCAAGCTGGAAGCACTACAGCACTGCCTCAGCCAAGCAGCAGCAGGCTGTGCTGAAGCTAATATGTTTAGGTGACAAACTACACAATACTGAAGAGTTGTGGACAGCTCTGAAAGAGCAGGCAGATCTGTGTCTGACACTGCTGAACCTACAGCCAGGCATGGCCGTGTGTGACAATGGCCGGAATTTGGTGGCGGCTCTGAGGCGAGGCGAGCTCACATGTGTACTATGCCTGGCTCATGTGCTTAACCTCATTCAGTGGTTTCTCAAAACCTACCTGGATCTGTCGGATGTGCTTGTCAAAGTACGCCGCCTGTGTGTCCATTTTAGAAAGTCACCTACAGCTTCTGCCGCTCTTGCCATGCTTCAATAGCGTTTGCAGCTTCCTGCTCACCGACTGATGTGTGATATCCCCATGCATTGGAACTCTACATTGCAGATGTTGGGAAGGATTTGTGAGCAGAAGAGGGTAGTTGTTGACTACCTGCATCAACAAGGCCGTTGGTATTCAGGTCAGAGTCCACACATAAAACCTCAGGAGTGGACATGGATGTCAGACATCTGTACCATCCTCTAAAACTTTGAGGACTCCACAAAGATGGTGAGCGGCGATGACGCCATAATTAGCATCTCCATCCCGATTCTATGTCTTCTGAAACGCACTCTGCTCTCAATTAAAGAGGATGCATTGCAGGCGGATCACGATGAGATGGAGCAAGGAACCATGCAGGGTGATTACACACAGCCCAGCCTCATCTCATCCCAACAAGGATTGGATGACGATGAGGAAGAGGAGGAGGAGGAAGAACAAGAGCTAGTTTCTTGCACTATAGACGGTACTACCTGCACAACTGCCATACCGCCTGTTCTGCGTGTATGGCCTGAGGACAGGGAGGAGGAGGAAGAGAAGGTTGAGGAGGAGAGCATGGCCAGTTATCCTCTTGGTGAGGACACGGAAGTCTTGCCTCTTTGCAGTCTGGCACAAATGGCTTAGTTTAGGTTACGCTGCCTTTCCCATAATCCTCGCGTTGTCCAAATTATGGGTGACAGTCACTGCTGGTTGTTGACGCTTTTAGACCCACGCTACAGGGAGAACTTTCTGTCTCTTATTCCTTTGCAGGACAGGCCTAATAAAATGAGGCAGTATGAGAAGGCCCTTGTGGAATTAGTGAAAAAATTCCCATCTGAAAACGCTGGCGGCAGAAGTCACAGTGTGTTAGACAACCAAGGAGTACAGGCAAGAGAACCACAAATGCAACCCAGCAGAGTCAGGCGAACACTGTCAAAGTTCTGGGACAGTTTTCTCAGACCCTCCCATCGCACAGGCCCTAAGGCGGGGTGTACTCCCACAAGGAGTGCAAAGTTTCGGTAGATGGTGAGAGAGTACTTCACCGACCGTACCAACGTCCTCAGTGATTCCTCTGTGCCTTAAGATTATTGGGTATCCAAGCTGGACACATGGCATGAACTGGCTCTCTACACCTTAGAGATCCTAGCGTGCACTGCCGCTAGCATTTTGTCAGAGCGGGTTTTTATTGCCGCCGGTGGAATTATAATGGATAGGCACATTCGTCTGTCAGCTGACAGGCTGACTCCTATAAAAATGAGCAAAGGTTGGATTGGGCCACACTTCTCAAGGTCACCGAATGATAGCAGCGTAACATAAACTCAAATACAGTGTCTTTTTTTGGGGAGGTCTAACTTTATTCCCATGCACCTCTGTTTTCACACCCGACATGAGTATACGCTTCCTGATTTTGTCTATTTGCTCTTATCCTCCTCCTTGTCCGCATCCTCATCTTCCACCACCATATCACCCCCATATGTACCATATCAACATATCTACATCTCTTGGAAGGGGCATTGGAGTTCATCCAAATTTTTGGCAGCCGTTGCTTGACTGCATAGGCAAACACTAAGGGAGACCCACTTCCTAATAATGGGAACATTGTTTTTAGAAGGCACTCTGAACACTACGTCTCTTTCAAGGGGCATTGGAGTGCCTCCAAATTTTTGGCAGACGTTGCTTCACTGCATAGGCAAACACTATGGGAGACCCACTTAATAATAATGGGAACATTGTTTTTAGGAGGCTCTCTGACCTCTACGTCTCTTGCAATGGGCATTTGAGTTCCTCCAAATTTTTGGCAGCCGTTGCGTCACTGCATAGGCAAACACTATGGGAGACTCATTTCCTAATAATGGGAACATTGCTTTTAGGAGGCTCTCTGACCTCTACGTCTCTTGCAAGGGGCATTAGAGTGCCTCCAAATTTTAGGCAGCCCTTGCAGCCACTGCATACGTAAAAACAATATTGGAGTCTCACTCGTTAATAATGGGAACAACAAAGCATAGCCGATTGCTGGCCCTTTAAGAATAGTAAGGGACGCCTGATGACCCTATAAAAATAGGCTTTGTGACTTTCAGAGTCCCTCCATCATAAATGAAACAGGATGTGTCTGATGATGTGTCACACACCACATGGCTAGATAAAGTTGTAAAATGTTAAAATGACATTTCCCAGTGAATGCATTTGTCTTGGTTGAAAGCAATACAAAAGTGCAAAAATGCATCGAAAACGCTACGTGTGAACATAGCCCAAGTTGTGAAGGAGCATTTTTGTTTTAGATTATTTATTTTGCCTTATATACAAGTCATTACCCTGGAAAGGATGTTCCTTAACATATTTCTCAGGAAAATCCATTGTGGTTTCGTTTATGTATGTTTTATTGTGAGTCTGTAAAAGTGACGTAATACTCTGACAACTTTGTTGACAGCAGTGACCTGGCAGTCAGAATTGCTTCCAGGAGTCAGAATTGCATCCAGGAGTCTTCCCCATGCTGTTCCCCTGTTATTTGAGCACTGTTCCCATCCATTTGGGCAATTGTAGGCCCTCTGCAGACCGCCGGGGGGAGCCGCCTGAAAAATACTCGTGTTTCCCAAAGACTTACATTGGGTTCGTTACTTGGACCGGGCACTCGAGTATTCTAATGTGCTTGACCCGAGCAACGAGTACCCGAGCATTTTAGTGCTCGCCCATCACTAATGATGATACTTTTATCTGCTGCACTAGGTTTCCTTAGTTGAATACTACAGTCGTCAACGTTGGTCATTTCTTGATGTTCTTAATGCTGTGAAATAAAGACAAATACTTATCCATCATGCAATACCATTAGGAAGGCTTCAGATTGCTTCCAAACTTATTCTGAAGTTAGACAATGACCTCAAACATACGGCCAATGTCACTAAGAACAATCTTTAACGTCAAGAGGAACGACAAGTCCTGGATGCAATGATACGGCTACACAGAGACCTGATCTCACAGCAACCAGTCTGTCTGGGATTATATGAAGATACAAAAGGATTTACATAAGCCGACATCCACAGAAGATATGTGGTTAATTCTCCAAGATGTGTGGAACAACGTTCTTGCTGAATTCCTTCAAAAACTGTGTACCGAGAAAAGCAAAGAGTTGTCACACCAATCATTGATTTAGATTTCTCTTTGGTTTATTCACTTAGCATTTTGTTACATTTATTACAATACTACTTTGCAGCATTTTTGAGAGAAAGGGAGGACTTTTGTACTTGCAAAAGCCAGCAAGTTGTGCACCTAGGTCCATCTAGCATGGGTTTCTACATTACATCTTGTTTTCTATTAATTCCATTTTTGGCTTTGTTAAAATAAAAAAAATATTACATTACTTAATTTTTCAATATAATTATAGCCATGTGAATAGAGATGTGGGAATTGATCCGTCGAGAATCGACGTCAAATTTCATAAAATTCGTGAATTGACATGAATTCAAACATTTTGTGATTTGATTTGTGGTTCGTAAAAATAAAAATGCCCACCACCATTTCTCACACTGCTAAAACTGAATTTTGCATTGTTGCGTGGTGCCAGTAGGGTCCTCTGTCTCCTGTAGAGTGTAAGCTCTTATGGTCAACAGGGCCTTCTCTCCCTCTATCCTGTAGAGTGTAAGCTCTAATGGTCAGCAGAGTCCTATCTCTCCTGTAGAGTGTAAGCTCTTATGGTCAGTGGGGTCCTCTTTCTCACCTGTTTAATGTAAGCTCTTATGGTCAGTGGGGTCCTCTCTCTCTCCTGTAGAGTGTAAGCTCTTATAGTCAGTGTGTTCTTATCTCTCTCTCACCTGAAGAGTGTAAGTTCTTATGGTCAGCGGGGTCCTCTCTCTCCTGTAAAGTGTAAGCTCTTATGGTCAGCGGGGTCCTCTCTCTCCTCTAGAGTGTAAGCTCTTATAGTCAGTGTGATCCTCTCTATCCTGAAGAGTGTAAGCTCTTATGGTCAGTGCGATCCTCTCTATCCTGAAGAGTATAAGCTCTTATGGTCAGCGGGGTCCTCTCCCTCTCTCTCCTGTAGAGTGTAAGCTCTTATGGTAAGCAGGATTCTCTTTCTCTCTCTCCTCTCCCCCAAATGTAATTACAAGCTTTCTGGTATTGAAATTCATGCAAATTTATTCTCCACAAATAACATTTTGGAGGAAAATTCAGCAATACTGGAGAATTTGAATTTTAAAAGATTCACTCTACATTTGACCAATAATTTCAAGCCTTTTGGATTTAAAATTCTTTTTTTATTTTGACCAAACGCAGAAATTAAAATACGTTTTTATATTATCATGCAGATCTTACAGAAGAACCGGTCTTCTCAGATCCTGGGATCATGATTTCTGGTATAAATAAGACCCTGATCTGTGCTCCTCCTGGAAATTGCCCAGTGACATCCTTAGTTTTTCAGTGGAGGAAGAGTAATGTGGCCGGCGTCTGGAAGAAGAATTCATCTACTGCTACATTTAATATATTTACAAATGATCACCAGGAAAACATTATATGTGAGATGACAAACTCCAAGGGGAAGACAACAAGAAAAAATATTGTTATTTTTCTCCATGATGTCTGCTGTAAGTACTTATTATTTTTCAAAATTTCCTTGACCATGATCCCAAAAGTCTAACCTCCTTCTGAGGTGACTTGGAGACAATCCCTTTTCACTCAGGCACTGTCTTGTGACATAATTCACACATAACATATTAGATCTGATTGATGATCTGTCCTGTGGTTAAAATGATGGTGCAAGAAGGGCAGGCTCTAAGAACCTCACCATCAAGGACCAGGACCTTTTATCTCACATCAATTTTCCTGAAGTTTTATGTAACAGAATGATGTTATCATAAGGAGACGCAAAAGGGGGCACTGTATTTATTAAAATATGGAGACACAAAAGGGCTTTTGTTAATTTATAGAGGCATTAAGGAAGTATTACCAACATAAGAAGACACAGAGTGGGTATTATTACCGTATGTCCAAAACTTTCCTTGGGGACTCGTTATACACCCGAAAGCATACTTGGTTGTAAAAAAATTTTCAAGAAAGGAACATGCGTGATCTAAAAATATAAAGATCAGAGCTACCAATAAAGCTAATATCAGAATAAAGCAAAAAAGAAAAAGACCTAAGTAGCAACTTTGTCTACAAAGTTGGCTCCAAAAATTGAGTTGACGTCTTCTAGAATTTGGGGCAAAAATTGTGATAAGATTTGGGGTTAGTATTGGATCCTTTAGTTCTCTATCTAAGTGTATAAGTGTATAACTTCTAAGATATTTCCAAAAGTAGTAGATAATATATCATGAGTCTTTGAACTTATTAACCTCTGGTGTAAAAAATATATTATAATATATGAACTTCATCATTGTTATCTTATAGCTTGTATTGACAGAACCATGATCATTATTGTGATAGTTATTGGTAATATTGTCGCCCTCGTCCTCATTTTTATGGGATCCTATTTACTTCTGAAGAGGGAAATGGAGAAAAGACAATTAGGTAAGAATATATATTATTTTATTTTTATTTATTTTTATATGTGTAGAGGGACAATTAATGAGAAAGTTTATAGATGTAATCATTGTTGCGCCATGAAGAATGTTTTTTTTATTGCAGGGAGCAATGGTGAAAGAAATTATGGGGGGATGGTACTTATTTAACATTTACAAATGTATATTGAAAATTGGCTTTTGTATTTTGATGGTTACTCACTCAACATGGACGTATTCATTTTTTAAATTTTTTAATAGAAAAAGTTTGATTCTTTTCTTACAATAAAATGAATTATTCTTCCTCCTCTCTGGCTTATGCTATTCGTATCCATATCCCCTTCCTTAATTTACCTTTTTCTTCTTTCTTCCCCAACCCATACTTTCCATTTTTCACCCTGAGCTTTCTTTCCCCTTTTATACAAATTTTGTACAAGATGTGAGGTCTAAGGCTGTGTGCCCACGATGCAGATTTAATGCGTTTCCGCAGGGGCATTTCCGCCGTGAAAACGCATTAAAAACACTTGTTAAGTTGTCTGCCGTGTTTCCCAATGATAATCCGCATGTGCTGTGCACATGCTCCGGAAATTTCCGCTGCGGATTATCAATGCAGAAAAATCCGCAGCACAACTATTTATTGTGCATAATCGGGGCAAAATTGCCGCCATTGACTTGCATTGAACCACATAACACCCGAATGTATACATGTACACATGCGGTTGTTATGCGGTTCAATGCACGGATGGTCTGGAGAAGAGGAGACTCTCATCCGACCCGGGTACCATTAGTAAAAAAATAATTAAAACGTAAAAAAATTTAAAAAAAAACATTATATTTACGTCTCCGGTGGCCCCGGCCTCCTTTTCGGTGGCGTCCTCTGTCCTTGGCTTCCCGCGGTGTTCTTAAAGGACCTGCGGTGACGTCATTTAGTCAAGTGATGGTCAAGCGACCGCTGACGTCGTTGGTCGCGTGACCTATCAGCTGACTAAATGACGTCACCACAGGTCCTTTCTGAACACTGCGGGACGCCGAGGACAGAGGACGCCACCGAAGAGGAGACCGGAGGCCACCAGAGAGGTAAGTATAATGTTTTTTTTTATTTTTTACGATTTAATTCTTTTTTTTTTTACTATTGATGCTGCATTTAAAGCAGCATAAGTTGGTCACACAATATAAATCCATGCCGGTTGCATGGATTTATATAGTGTGACCAACTTGTCAAGCACTTTCCAAGTGATGCTCACAATCGCTTTGAAAAGCGCTTGAAAAAAAGCATGCGAGCATGCATGCAAAAACGCTTAAAAAATGCTTCTCCCTGGCAGAAAAAACGCATGTAAAATCCACATGAGTTTTTTCTGCCAGGGAGAGGCAGAAACAATCAGGAAAAATACGCATCAATTCCGCATCATGGGCACATAGCCTAAGGGGTAACGTTTCTCCATGTGGAGAGTGACAAGCCAAGCCTGGCATGTCAGAGAGAAGAGACTTATAGGCCATGTATGCTCCTCTGGGAAAAGAAATATGCAAGTTGTCTCTTTAGAGAGGAAGAGGACCATAAATCTAGCACCACCTATTGGAAGCAGTATCCTAAGTCATATTGCAAGGCTCGATAAAGAGTCAATATTGACTTTTAGGATCGCTACTTCCTATATGGGGCACTAGAGTTCTTTGAAGAGACAATTTGCATGTACAAGATGTGGAAAGTCATTGTGTAATAAAAATTCAGAAACTGCTATTCAGGAAGTGACAAGACTCCCAATACCGATCCACAATAATATGAATTAACACAGACTGTAACCTAAAGGATTTAGATTATAAGAAGTCACAAAAAAATTCCATAACTTGTATTAAAGTAGTGAGACATCTGTTTCTTTTATGTGTTTTTCTAAAATAGACACAAACTGATCCCATGTTGTATTTTTGTATCTGTATACTTTAATAGGCCACATTGGCATTATCACAAAAATCACAGGCATAAAATTAGCCCAGAATTCCAAGAGTCTATTTAACCAAAAATAAATCTTTTTTTATTAAATCCATTAAAACCAATAAAAAGAACTGAGTGCTGCTGTTGAATATACAGAATGCCAGTACCTGTCAGATACACAAACTATAGTAATACTAAGGCTATGTTCACACATGTTGGGTTTTTCAGAGTCACAAATCTGCAGCAAAACCTAATCTGCTGCGTTTTTTTATGCTTTTTTTGCGCATTTTTTTCAGCGTGTTTTTCACTGTCCTTCTGTCTCTATTTACGCATGTACACAAAGTTCTGTGAAAAAAAAATGAACTCCATTCTATTATGCCATCAAAAACGCTGAAAAAAAATGCTGATGCAAATTTTGGTGCGTTTTTGATGCGTTTTTTCAGCGTTTTTTTTACCACCCATAGGAAGCTGAAAAAAAATGCTGAAAGATGTGACATGCTCTATTCTCCAAAAATCCAACCAAGGCACAAAATACGCAACAACAAAAGAAAAATCATGATGTGTGTACAAAGAATTCTGGTTTCTCATAGACTTTGCTGGTACTGCAAAACGCAGCTGAAAATTTGCATAGAAATCAGCAGCAAAAAACGCTGAAAAACCCAACATGTGTGAACATAGCCTAATAGTGCCTAATAAGAACAAGAATAAAAGGCAACTCCCTGCTATACAGTCAACTCCTACCAGATAATGCACTATGACAGTATAATACTATCCACATTGAAGCATGATGGTACCTGTGCAGGAAAGATACACCAGATCACTCATGATCATAAGAGGCACTTACATGTAATACCGTTGAATAGGTGACTTCCCCTTGTAACAAAAAGGCTCCATATAGGAATTTGTTGAGATATCACATTGGCATTATACAGAAAAATCTGATGAAATTTGATTCTTGAATGTGGTGGGGAAATTTGATTTGAAACAACAGAAGGTATCCAACACATTGATCATATTCCTCAAAAAAAAATTTATAATCTAGAACTTGATAAAGGCCCCTTGTGGCCGAAACGTTTGCAGTTTAATTTTATAGTATGTGATCTATAAAGAAGTTTTTTTTAGGAATATGCCAGGTGCCTCCTTGATTACCTTCTGTTGGGTTTGTTGTCAATATGGTGGACAGTTGTCTTCGAGAAGCAAAGGTTTAGAAAATAGTAAATGAGAATCTTCAAATATAAACAGGAAATTTGATTTGCATCAATTTTTTTTCACTGTCAATCAAGTTACTTGTAATAGCCATTCTTTATTCTTAGAGGTCTCTCTAGACTCCAGAGCTTAATAAATGGAGCAGTTAAAAAAAATAAAAATACTATACTCACCTGTCCTGGTGTCGCAACTCCCCATCTATTTTTTTATTATAATGCATCCTCCATCTGGATCCAATCTTCTCCTCCATCCTCAGTCTTCTTCACTCTTAAGCACTTACTAGGCAACACCATTACATTTTTTGAATCCTACTGAGTAACATAGACACTAGTGATGATCGAGCATGCTCGTTGCTCGAGATTTACGAGCATGCTTGGGCGAGCACCTATTATCTTCAGCGTGCTCGGGCGTTAAGTTTTCATCGCTCCGTGAGCATGATTTGTGACTGTTTGACAGCTTTAATACATGTGAGGAATGATGGAAAAACAGACATTCCTCACATGTATTAAAGCTGTCAAACAGTCGGAAATCATGTTCACAGAGTGACGAAAACGTAACCCCCGAGCACGCTAAAGATAGTAAGTGCTCGCCCGAGCATGCTCGTAAATCTCAAGCAACGAGCATGCTCGATCATCACTAATAGACACCAAAGAGTGAAGAAGGAAGAGAAGCCTAAAGATGGAAGAGGAAGTAAGCCAGAGAAAGGAACAGGCAGAAAACTGTTGCACCTGGACAGGTAAAGGGTAAGATGACTATAATGTTTTTTTTTTTTTATTTCTTTAACTCTTCCTGGTCATGTAAAAAAAAATAAAGTAAAATAGACCTCCGTTATAATTACAAAAAAAATCAAATTCAAGTCAATTTTTTTGTTAAATTTGAAATGAACGTAATTTGCATTGAATACTTTCACCCATCTCTAATAATACTAGATTTCTCTAATAGTGGTCACTACAGACAAAATATGGTGTTACCTACTTCTGAAAAGAGTTAGCTAAGTTGGAATAAACTGCGTTACCTACTTCTGAAAAGAGTTAGTTAAGTTGGAATAAACTATGTACCAATAAGAAATAGATTATTAAATGCAATATTTCCATAAATATAAAACATTCTCTATTTTCTAGCAAAGACATCTCCAGACCCTTCAACAGAATCCACATATCAGGTATGAGCTGATTATGGGACAGTATCACTATTATTTTTTTTATTTTGTTTTAATTTTATCTCTTTCCATCAGACACTAAAGGTCAGCTACTTTTATAAAGTTTTTGGGAAGAATTATCCTTTTAATACAAATGATGTTCCCTAATAAGACAAAATTATCACTACGCAACTAGGAATGAGCAGACTTTTGGAAGTTTGAAATCTGGTACATTACCCAAACTTTTATTCCAAAATTCAGTTCAGGTACCAGAACTGTACCCGAACTTGAGCCAGAACCCAAATCCCATAGAAAACAGTGAGGACCCAAACTGTTGACCTGGAATATTTTCTCTCTCTCTCTGACTTACCCTGGAATTCTAGACATTGCAACGGACTTCCGGGAGAAGTCCATGTTTAGCCTTTACCACCAGACACGGTACGAATGCCAAACTTTGAAGTTTGGGTTCGCTCATCTGTATACACAACCTGGTTACTGTGACTGAAAACAACTTTCAAAACCAAAATATTTATCTGGTCGATAACTTAGGGAATTAAAAGGGGTAACTTAACATATTTAATATCATGGATAGTAGTGCAGGGGGTTTTGGCTGCAGCAGGCTGCCTCCGAATCACAGATAGAACAGCTTAAAACACTCACCTGACTTCAAATAGTATAACATTGAAGGTATTTTTAAAGAAACACTCCTCCTCCTCTCATCAATGTTTTAATCCTCTTAACATATTGCAGTCATCATATTATACAGCACTGTGTACTTACAATTGCTCATTTTGCCTTTCTACCCAGCTTAATATATTAAGAGAATTTAAACTTTGATGGGAAAAGTTCTTCTTTAAGGATGTGTAATTGGCGGAAAGGGAAGACACATGTAAAAGATCGGTTGCACTTCCTAAATTAGAAAAATGTAAATATTTATTTAGTAACAAACATAAAAGCCTAGACAAAACAAATAAAAGCATTTAAAATTGCGCCATTGTGCCAGAACCAATTTCGTAGACCAAAAATTGGCATTGGGATATAACTTGCATAACAGGCATGATAACCAATAGAGGCATTTAAATGTGTTGGATATCTGAGATTACAATGAATGGACAATACCCCTAAAGTGATATCAAGCAGTATTTAGAAAGAAGAAAGGAGCAATGCACTCGTACAGGCAATAAATAATGAAATATATAAAGAATATATATATAAAAAATAAGCAATAAATACAGTGCAATAAAGTGCCATGAGCATGGTCGCAGAGAAAAAGCATCATATGGGAAAGACTTCATGCATACCCCCCTACAGAAGATGGCTTCCTCAGGGACCCTTACTAGGGTTGAGCGAGTATGTTCTGTCCGAGTATGCTCGGGCTGAGTTCCGAGTATTTACAGCTGCTCGGTGATATGGTTGAAGCGCTCCCGTGTGCATGATTTGCAACTGTTTGACAGCTTTATTACATGTGAGGAATGTGTAAGAAATAGACATTCCTCCCATGTAATATAACTGTCAAACCATCACAAATCATGCACACTGGAGCGATTTAACCATATCACCGAGCAGCTGTAAATACTCGGAGCTCGGCCCGAGCATACTCGGCGAAAGGGTTAATAGAACATACTCGCTCAACACTAACCCTTATTTATCGTAGATATCCACCGCATATACTGTACAAGGTTCCATTGGTTATCATGCCTGTTATATGGGTTGTATCCTAAGAAACAGGTTGTGCCGCAATTGCGCAATTTTAAATGTTTTTAATCTTTTATCTCGTGTTTGTTATTATATAAATATTTACATTGTTCAAATATAGGAAGCGCAACTGGTCTTTTGCATGGGTCTTTTCTTTCTTTTTTTTTAATAGCATTTGCACTTACATATACTTTTGTTAACACTCCACTAATATACCCTACTCCATTGTTACTTTTTTGGTAGTTAATCGGAAGGGTGGCTAATGCCTCCTGACTTTAGTTTTTCTTTTTTACTAAACTTTAAAGTGACAAATTGTTCACTGCCTATAAGAAAAAAAGCAGATATAGGGCTTGATTCATTAAAGGGGTATTCTAAAGCTGTCTCCTGAGTAGAGATGAGCGGTGTTCGACTCGAACTGTTCGCCAATCTCAAATTCGAGCTGTTTTGGGCGGTGTTCGAGCCGTTCGGCGAACACGAACGATTTGAAAAAAATTCGGCTGTTCGAGGTTATGTTCGATAACTGTTCGTGCACCAAAATCATAAATGGATTTTTTCTCAGTAATGATGAAAATTAATGTTAATACGCAGTTTGAGTGTACAGCGGGGTGGGGGGAGGGGCAGGGGATGGATCTCTGCAGGAACAATGAAGATCAACATTTTTTTTTCTCTTTCCCGCATTTGCAGTGGGGAGGTGCAATCTGTCAGCCTATCTGCAGCGCACACACGGAGCGAAGTGCTTTTTTTCACACAAGCAAGGGCATGTGTCATTGGCAGTGTACGTCACATGTCCTTGCCCTATAAGACCCAGCCATTTTCCCCGTTGCCACCATTTTCTCACTGCTGCAGCTGCGTGTTAGACGGCACCGCTGTTGCTGTGTGCACTATACCTTGTTAATTTCAAGCCAATTTTCGCACAAATCTACAGATAGCTTGGGAGTAGGGAAGAGTTGTGATTGCAGTCCTTTTAAGGACTAGGTTACAGCATTTCCTACGACTTTTATCAGGCAGGTCTGTGCTCTTAAATAGATAGGTTGGGAGTAAATACTAATTGTAATTGTAGTCCTTTTCAGGGCTAGGTTACATCAGTTCCTATCAGTTTTTGCCAGGCATATCTGTGCCAGTGCTGTGCAAGTTTTTTTCACAGCATTTGGCTAAATCTAGCAAAGCAAATCCTTTTTGGCCTATTGCAGAGTGTGTTAGTCAGTGGAGCAGCCTATCTGTGTTGCAAGCTACACCACCTGTGTATAGAATACAAATTTTTTTACTGCACATAGTGAAGTAAAACCTTTTGGGCATAGCATCATTCTATTAGTCCATCTATACTGACCTCCATCAGGTTGCAAATTAAAAATAATTTTTTTCTGCATCTAGCTCTGAAAAAATATTTCAGCTTCTAGCAGTGTGTGGGACTTGGTCTAATAGTCCATCTATACTGACCTCCATCAGGTTGCAAATTCAATATAATTTTTTTCTGTATCTAGCTCTGAAAAAATATTTAGGCTTCTAGCAGTGTGTGGGACTTGGTCTATTAGTCCATCTATACTGACCTCCATCAGGTTGCAAATTCAAAATAATTTTTTGCTGCATCTAGCTCTGAAAAAATATTTCGGCTTGTAGCAGTGTGTGGGACTTGTTCTATTAGTCCATCTATACTAACGTCCACCAGGTTGCAAATTAAAAATATTTTTTTTCTGCATCGAGCTCTGAAAAAGTATGTAGGCTTCTAGCAGTGTGTGGGACTTGGTCTATTAGTCCATCTATACTAACCTCCACCAGGTTGAAAATTTAAAATATTTTTTTTCTGCATCTAGCTCTGAAAAAATATTTAGGCTTCTAGCAGTGTGTGGGACTTGGTCTATTAGTCCATCTATACTGACCTCCATCAGGTTGCAAATTCAATATGATTTTATTCTGCATCTAGCTCTGAATAAATATTTAGGCCTGTAGCTGTGTGTGGGACTTGTTCTATTAGTCCATCTATACTGACCTCCATCAGGTTGCAAATTCAATATAATTTTTTTCTGCATCTAGCTCTGAAAAAATATTTCGGCTTGTAGCAGTGTGTGGGACTTGTTCTATTAGTCCATCTATACTAACCTCAACCAGGTTGCAAATTAAAATTAATTTTTTTCTGCATCGAGCTCTGAAAAAATATTTAGGCTTCTAGCAGTGTGTGGGACTTGTTCTATTAGTCCATCTATATTAACCTCCACCAGGTTGCAAATTAAAAATATTTTTTTCTGCATCTAGCGCTGAAAAAATATTTAGGCTTCTAGCAGTGTGTGGGACTTGGTCTATTAGTCCATCTATACTAACCTCCACCAGGTTGCAAATTTAAAATATTTTTTTTCTGCATCTAGCTCTGAAAAATTATTTAGGCTTCAAGCAGTGTGTGTGACTTGTTCTATTAGTCCATCTATACTAACCTCCACCAGGTTGCAAAATTAAAATAATTTTTTTCTGCG
Source organism: Phyllobates terribilis (assembly GCF_046119375.1). Lineage (NCBI taxonomy): Eukaryota > Metazoa > Chordata > Amphibia > Anura > Dendrobatidae > Phyllobates > Phyllobates terribilis. Next base: position 37,536,480 of record NW_027362772.1, on the reverse strand, counting down.
TCGAGATCTGAAAAAATATTTCGGCTTCTAGCAGTGTGTGGGACTTGTTCTGTTAGTCCATCTATACTGACCTCCATCAGGTAGCAAATTCAATATAATTTTTTTCTGCATCTAGCTCTGAAAAAATAATTAGGCTTCTAGCAGTTTGTGGGACTTGGTCTATTAGTCCATCTATATTGACCTCCATCAGGTTGCAAATTTAAAATATTTTTTTTCTGCATCTAGCTCTGAAAAAATATTTAGGCTTCTAGCAGTGTGTGGGACTTGGTCTATTAGTCCATCTATACTGACCTCCATCAGGTTGCAAATTCAATATAATTTTTTTCTGCATTTAGCTCTGAAAAAATATTTAGGCTTCTAGCAGTGTGTGGGACTTGGTCTATTAGTCCATCTATACTGACCGCCATCAAGTTGCAAATTCAATATAATTTTTTTCTGCATCTAGCTCTGAAAAATTATTTAGGCTTCAAGCAGTGTGTGTGACTTGTTCTATTAGTCCATCTATACTGCCGTCCCCACGAGTTGTGCGTCAATCCTCTTTATCTCAAAGTTTCTCCACTGCTTCCGCCTCCTCAACCTTCTCTCGGTCCTCCACCTGCACCCAAAGCCTGTCTGGTCATGCCACAAGCTTTCAAAATGCGCAGAAGGGATCCTGCACACCTCCTTACTATGCTGGCAGCAGGGCTCAACGTCATCAGGCGGTTTTTACTTTGAAATGTCTGGGAAATGTGAGTCACACAGCTGAGGAGTTGTGGTCAGCTCTAGAGAACCAGTTTCATGAATGGTTGCCTCCACTGGACCTGAAACCAGGGAAGGCTGTGCGTGACAATGCTGCAAACCTGGGTGCGACCCTTCGCCGGGGCAATGTCACACACGTGCCTTGTATGGCTCACATGTTGAACCTGGTTGCCCAGCAATTTTTAGCCCACTATCCCGGACTAGATGGCCTTCTGCAGAGGGCACGATCGCTGTGTGCTCACTTCCACCGTTCGCATCCCGCAGCTCAGCGACTTACATCTCTACAGAAGTCGTTGGGCCTGCCACATCACCAGCTAAAATGCGATATGCCTACCCAGTGGAATTCAACTCTGCACATCTTCCAGCGACTGTGGCAGCACCGACAAGCCCTGGTGCAATACGTTCTGACGTATAGCCTGTGCCAACGAGATCCACAGGTGGGGCAAATCACGCTGGAGGAGTGGTCTCAGGTCAGGGACCTATGCACCCTTCTGCACAGTTTTGAAATGGCAACGAATATGTTTAGTGCTGATGATGCCATTATCAGCATGACTATTCCGGTGATTTACATGCTGGAGCACATGTTAAACAGAATTCGGAGTCAGGTGGTGGCACAAGAGGAGGTGGGGGAAGTAGAGGAGGAGGAGTTGTATGCAGAAGGGCTAACATCTGCAAGGTCCAGACGGTCGGCAGCACCAAGGCGGCAGGCATGTGAGGGTGGGGGAGATGGTTTTACCAGGACGCATGGTAGCAGCCAAACTAGTGAGGAAGGTGCAGGAGCACAGGAAGAAGTGGAGGACGAACTGATGGAAGACTCATCAGATGAGGGAGACCTTGATCACATTTCTGTTGTGCGAGGTTGGGGGGAGAGGACAGAGGAAGGAAGCATGATTGTTACCTCGCCACCAACACAACAGGGACTTGGTGCTCCTGGATGCGCAAGACACATGAGTGCCTTCTTGTTGCACTACATGCAACATGACCCTCGAATTGTGAGAATTAGAAATAATCCTGACTACTGGGTTGCCACACTGTTAGATCCCTGGTACAAAAGTAAATTTGCAGAAATTATTCCTGCCATAGAAAGGGATTCACGCATGCAGGAGTATCAGCAGAGACTGTTGCAGAATCTTACATGTGCTTTTCCACAAAACACCAGTGGTGCACGTAGTGAATCTCACAGTTCCAACTTGCCAACCGTGGGACCATCGAGTGTTCAGCACTCAAACCGTAAAAGAAACAAAATATCTGCTGGTAACATCAATTTTGCGGAATCATTTCACCACTTTTTTAGCCCATCCTTTGCAAGGCCACAGGAAATAAGAAGTCTGACACATAGTCAACGACTAGAGACGATGGTACAGGAATATCTCCAAGTAAACATTGAAGCCATGACTGTGTCACTAGACCCTTGCTCTTTTTGGGCTTCCAATCTGGATAAATGGCCGGAGCTCGCCACTTACGCCTTGGAGATCTTGTCATGCCCCGCAGCCAGCGTTCTGTCTGAACGTGTGCTCAGCGCTGCTGGTGGTGTGCTGACAGATAAGCACACGCGGCTCTCCACTGATAATGTAGACAGACACACGTTCATAAAGATGAACAAATCATGGATCCGAAATGACTTTTCTACCCCTGTGTCATCCTGGGGAGAGAAAAAGCTTGATGATTTGTTAAAATCACCTCACCAACCGTTTTAAGCTTTAAAATTACTAATCATGTTTATCTGTATCTTGGCTGGAAAATAATTTGGGCTTTGTAGCAGTGTGCAGCACTGATTCTATTAGGCCATCTATACTAAGCTCCACCAGATTTAAAATTAATAATAATTTTTAGCTGCATCTAGCCCGGAAAATAATTTTGGGGCTCCTAGATGCGCAAGACACATGAGTGCCTTCTTGCTGCACTACCTGCAACATGACCCTCAGATTGTCAGAATTTGATGTAATCCTGACTACTGGGTTGCCACACTCTTAGATCCCCCACACTCTTCGATCAACCTTTTCATTTTAATAAAGAACAAAAAAATGGTCATTTTTGAAATTATAAGCATTAGCAGGTTATTAGAAACTGAAATCAAACAGTTTTCAACTCAAAACTTTAATCTAGGTGATGTTACTTTTGCACATAGGGCCCCTTGTTCGAAAGGAGCTTCTGAACTGTCTCGTCCATTGAATTTGTCAGGTTTTGGATGGTTTCTGCTTCAATTGTTTTGCATGAGGACAGAATACCCTCCCAGAGCTGTTGCTTAGATGTGAACTGCCTCCCGCCATCATAGATACTCCTTTTGATGATGCTCCAGAGGTTCTCAATGGGGTTGAGGTCAGGGGAGCATGGGGGTCACACCATAATTTTGTCCCCTTTTATGCCCATATCAGCCAGAGATGCAGATGTGTTATGTGCAGCATGAGACGGTGCATTATCATGCATGAAAATGATCTTGCTGTGGAATACACGGTTCTTCTTCTTGAACCATGGCAGGAAGTGCTGTTTGAGAAACTCCACATACATTATGGAGTTCATCTTTACCCCTTCAGGGATCCTAAAGGGGCCGACAATCTCTTTCCCCATTATTCCAGCCAAAAACGTTACTCCACCTCCTCCTTGTTGGCACCGTAGCCGTGTTTGCGTGGGGTGTCCATCAACCAGCCATCCTCCACTCCATCCATCTTGACCATCGAGCGTTGCACGGCACTCATCGGTGAACAAAACAGTTTTGAAGTCAGTCTTCATGTATTGTTTGGCCCACTGGAGCAGTTTGTGCTTGTGTGCAGTGGATAGAGGAGGTCGACAGGATGGCTGACGCACAGCTGCAAACCTCTGAAGGACTATGCATCTTGTTGTTCGTTGGACATTGGAGGCACCAGCAGCTTCAAAAACTTGTCTGCTGCTATGACAAGGCTTTTTTGCCGCTGCTCTTTTAACCTGACGTAATTTCCTGTAGGAAAGAGTCCTCAATTTTCCCTTATCAGCACGCACACGTGTGTACTGTGAATCAGCTACTTACTTCTTGATTGTGCGATGATCAGGATGAAGAGTCTTGGCAATGTTGATTGTAGTCATGCCTTGACCTAAACACTCCACAATTTGTTGCTTCTCAGCAGCCAACACATCCTTTTTCTTTCTCATTTTGGCAGAAAATGTAGGCTGCTTAATAATGTGGGACAGCCTTCTTAAGTAGTCTTGTCTTTCATTGGACACACCTGCCAAACTAATTAGCACAGCTGTCTGCAATTGCTTACAGTGATATAAAGAGCCCTGACACACATCACCATCAATGAGTTTAACTGACAAACAAACAAATTCTTACCTTATCACTCCTAAACACTTTTTGCATAATAATTTGGAACACAGTGTACATGTGCTTTTCCACAAAACACCAGTGGTTCACATAGTGAATCTTACAGTTCTAACTTGCCAACCGTGGTCTGTATGGAGTTGTTCAATAAAGGGCCCAAAATTAAGATAACATAGACGGGAGAGGTCTTTATGAATAGGAATTTCTAAGTATTCGATACCCTGTGAGGGCCAGGCAAAGGGAAAGTTGGACTGGATGGAATCCTGTATGGATTTGGGGAGGGAGACATGGAGGGCCTCAGACTTCGCTGCATTGATTTTAAAATTTGACCATGTAACACAGTGATCTATTTCAGCCATAACAGCAGAGATGGATATATGTGATTGAGTGATATATACTAGGACATCATCAGCAAATGCAGAGCACTTGTACTCGGTACCTCCCACCTCAATCCACCTAATATTAGGGTTATGGCGAATTGATGAGAGCAGGTACTCCGTCACTAGGATGTATAAGAGAGGGGACAGAGGACATCCCTGCCTTGTCCCATTGGTGATTATGAAAGATGATGAAAATGTTCTGACGCGCCCCCTGGGCCTTGGGACACCTGGAGCTGGACCCTTTTTGGTGGATGCTGGGGGTTGTAGTCTCCGTGGCAGCGACCCGGTTCCGTGGCTCAGGGTGGTCAAACCAGTGGCGGAACTATTTATGTGGTTTTGATGTTTAAATGTCCGACTATGCCACCCGTGGATTGCGGTCAGAGTGAACCGTCGCTGCAGGGCAGACCGCTGAGGCTGGTGTTGTGGGTGCAGCAGATCATAGTATAACTCCCCAGTATAGCCTCGGGGGTGTGTATGCAGAGGATGGGGGTGATGGTGCAGGGCAGCAGCAGTAACGACACAGAGTCAGTGATGCAGTCCAGGGCCTTTACTCACATTTCTTATTATCCAGACCACTTCTGCAGGTAACGGCTGCCCACGTCGTACTGTGCTCATCAGGTGAGGGGCTCAGACAACTCCCAGATAACTTTGGAGCGCTTCACAGGACCCCCTTTATGTGTCCTTTGTCTGGCCTTTCTTACCAACCCTTCTGTCCGGCTGCCTCGGGCCTCCTCTTGGTAAACTTGGCGCCAGTTTCCCTGACCCTATGTGGTGCCTTCATAGCGGGTGTGGCGAGGGACTGCGCCACATAAAATGTCACAGCCTCCGGTTTCTAGCTGAGGGTCGATTCCCGCCTCTACTAGTTTTGGGGACCGGTCTCCCCCTTTGGCCTGACCCCTCCACGCAGGTGGATTCGGGCGTGCGGTGGTGACTCGCCCGTCCGCACCCCTGGGATCCCTTCATTCCTCATTCCTGGAGCCTTCTCCACTCCTCTTCCTTCCTTCTCCCTCTTCCAGGCCTGGGCCTCTGTTACTAGGCCCGCCTCCGGAGCAGAGCTCATGCAGAGCCCCTGCTCCCTGTCACTTCTGCTCAGACTTCTCTGCACTGAACTAAGATGCTGCCCACCTTTTATACTCCCTTCTCAATGCACCCAGGAACTGCTTCCTCCCTGCTTCTGCACTACAGGATTCCCCTTCCTCAGTGTTCCCTCCCCTCACTCCAGCCAGGGATAGGGACTGTCGTGCCCATCTCAGGGGCATATTGGTCGCCCTGCCCCACGGCAATGTGGTGTAATGCATGCAGGTGTCGGGTCCTGATCCACACTCCATCCTTACCTGAGAGTGAGATATCACACCTCTGGGTGAGGTGCAATACCTCTCTAGCAACCGTGCCCACGGGGTGCTACAGTTCCATTTATCTTCAGCCTATGTGATGTATTGCGATACAGGGCCGTGATTTTGGCTATAAAAGGGTCCCCTAGACCCCTACCCCAAGCTTTTTAAGAGAATAATATATGGCGTGCCAGGAGACTCTATAGAATGCTTTCTCAGCATCCAACGAGAGTATCTAATTACAAATTTTTAACTGCATCTAGCCCAGGAAATACTTTGTGCCTAGTAGCAGTGTCTGCTAGTCAGCGGATTATCCCAGCTGTTAAGCAAGCTACACCACCTGTAATTTGGACACTTAATTTTTTCAAAGGAAATGCTTCGGGCCCCCAGGATACTCAGTGAAGAGCATCGGGAGGCACCCCAAGGCATAGGGACTGGGACTGGCGGTAGGACGCCTTGTGGTGGACCGCCGAGCTCGATCCTTATAAAAGCTTTTTAACTGCAGCAGCTTTAGTGGACGCTACTGGAGCTGGAATTACGCGGCTGCTGGCATGAGACTTGCCCTCCAATAGATCCTTGTAAAAGGATTTAAAGTGTATTCATTCAAATTAGAGAGATTATTTAAATTAAAAAGCTTAGACCTGCCTCCACCACAGGGTGGCTCGCTCAACCCACCAGTGGACAGGCACCAGTATTGGGAGAGGGGGGCTGGCTGACAGGGTCCTCAGCAGCTCTGGCACAAATCCGGCGACACGGAGGTCGCACAGGCAGGAACGGACTGGCCGTATCGGCTTCGCAATTTTTTATTTTTAGAAGGGCATGACATGCCTATATCTGTGTCTCCCCCTCCTTTTACTCCTCCACCTCTTTTCTTTTCGCATGACTATATGTACTTGTCACTTTTCCATGTGTTAGTTGTGTCTTCTGAGCAGTTTGTCAGGTTTTCGACACGTTTGAAGGTGTTTTCTATGTGTTTCTATGTGTTTTAATTTGCCTGCCATTGGTTTTATCTGGGTTCGAAGGTGTTCGACGAACAGTTCAGCGAACATACGGGTGTTCGACGTACCGAACCGAACTCGAACACTACGGGGGTGGCTCTACACTACTCCTGAGCAGCTAAGAGCAATGCAGTCTCCTTAGCTTCCTCACTTCCAGGTTTCTGGCAGGGCGGGCTCGTCTCCTTGAGTGATACCTTTGTTGAGTAGCAGAGATGTAGTATCAGTAGAACTAGAAAACTCTACACAAGTTCTGCTAGAACACATTAAGCTATCAGTAGTTTCTCCAGGAGAGTATATTTCTATCACTATATTTACACTGAGTGATAAAAGGGAATGTGAACAGGTTCATGGCTCCGAACAGGGAGAGCTGAGCGCCATGAATAGAAGACCTGGTCTGAAAGGTACAGGGCTGGTGATTGTGTAAAATGTATTACTGCAGCTCAGTCAGAAGCTGATAAGGACCAAGAGGGAGAGAGGTAAGCAGATAACTGCTGTATAGAATTCATTGGTATGGAGAGAGCTGGCTGTGATGTTAAGAGTTAACGTCTCACATGAAATGTAGCTACAGCACACACTTGGTTAGGCTCTAGAGGTCAAGCTCCATGGAAATGAGCTGTGCACTGCAAAAGATAAAAGCTCTCATAGCAGAAGAATGAGAACAGAAAAAGCAAGTCAAATGCAAACTTGGTTGTTTTTATGCTATCTAACTAATTAAAGCAATTTAAGATCTTGAGAATACATTTTAAGACTGGCATTTTATATGTCAGTCTTAATGAGGGGTGTGTAGGAATAAGATGCTCTGGCTTCATTAAGAGGTGTCTAACACTGAATTCTTGTCAGTGGCTGCGCTTCCATGTGCCTCTCCGGAAATGTTAATCCATTCAGGGACTAGAGTAACATTTCTATTGTAAGAAACGCTGCCACTATTGATGAATTTAATGGATGGGCGTAACTACACTTCTCCCAGACCCAGCTCCTCCCAAAACTCCGTCAATTTTGTAGTAAAAACTGAAGTGAAAGCATAAAATGTTGCAAAATTTTTGCAGAACTCCGAGTTGCATAAAAATATTGTGACAGCAATGTGTCAAAGCATTTTTTGCTAGTTTTGTGGAATAAATTGTTTGATGAATTGGGGCCAATATATTTAATACCTGATAATTTTTTTTTTTTTTAGGAATTAAAAGGGCAAAATGATGTTATTTAAAATTCAGTAATAATGGAGTTTGTCAGCTTTCACATCTAACACATCGAGTTCATAATCTACTATTCCTCCCCTAAGTGCACGAGACAATTTATAGTATAGTGTGTTGAAAAATGTCCCAACATAATGAGAAGTCACTATTCTTGGTCGGATTTGAACTACAGTAGAACCACAAAGCTGCAAGACAATATTATTAACCTCTAGACTATGGTGCTGCCAACCATCTGTGAACTATTATCTCATTTTAATCAATGCTATATAACCTAGACCAGTGTTTGCCTGTCCTAAGAATATAATTCCCAGAATTACAGCCATTGACAGAGAAGAGCTTGTTATGAGTGAATATCAATTTAAAGAAGTTGTCCACTACTTTTTCATTGATGCCCTATCCTTAAGATAGGGCATCAATGTTTGATCGGCTGGGGTCTCACACCCGGGACCCCCACCAATCAGCTTTCATAGGTGCCGGCAGCGGCTGCCATCCAGAAGTACTTACTTGCGGTGCTTGGCTGTCACGGGGTACTACACATCCGCCTCCTATTCAATTCAATGGGAGGCGGATGTGCAGTACCCCATGGCGGCCACTACAGATGGACAGCCAAGCACAGCACGTAATCACTTCCGGCCGGCGGCCGCCACCTCCGGCACCGATAACAGCTGATTGGTGCCGGGTGCCGGGTGCAGGACCCCGGCCGACCAAACATTAATGCCCTATCCTATGGATAGGGCATCAATGAAAAAGTAGTGGACAACTTCTTTAACAGTTTAAAAAGCAGATGAACTATGCTTAAAGTGAATTTGTCACCAGATTTTTGCTACCTTATCTGAGAGCAGCATAATATAGGAAAAGAGGCCCTAATTCCAATGATCACTTAGTTTACTGGGTGCAGCAATTGTGATAAAATCAGAATTTTTAGTGTAGCATGTAGCAAAGCAGAGAGAGCTGCCCTTGCCCACACCAGACTCTATATGTACGTTGTCCATTGACAGTGAGCTGCTAATCAAAAGTGGGGGCGTGGTGGGTCTATCAGATGTGTGAGCACCAATCCTGACAGTGATAATGTCCTGGTGATAAAATCTTCATTTTAAGTAAACAGCAGCACACAGCCTAGTAAGTGACACATCGCTGAATTCAGAGTTTTAACCCCTACATCGTGCTGTCCTCAGATTACATAGCAAAAACCTGCTGACAGATTTCCTATGAATGTACAACTAAAGAAGCCATTATGTTACAGTAAAGAAACTGTTTAAAAAAAATTAGGATTATGAGCCAAAGTCTTAATCAACAAAGCAATGTGGACGAAAACTGAATTTTGCCTGTGCTTATGGAGCCTATAAAATTTATGTAGCTGTCAGTGAAATGTACTATGTGCATTTTGCTTACATAGTTATACAGTATATCTGGGAATGATACTTGTTCAAATACTATAACTTTTCTAATGCACTGTGATTAAAGTGTCACTTTTTGTCTATCATGCCCCTTTTCTCTCTTTATTCTTCATGTTTTTGACTGATTTTATATGAATTGTTATAATAAAGAAATATATATTGGTATTTTAATTGAATGCTGGCTACTTATGTAAATTAGCACAATTGACTTTCTTTCGGCACACAGCATTGGCATTTATTTGGGGTAGTGAGTTGATATATTTTGAATTGCAGAAGTTGACTACTTCTGGACAGCTCATAGACTTAGCAGTAGTGATGATCGAGTATGCTCGTTGCTCGAGATTTACGAGCATGCTCGGGCGAGTACCTATTATCTTCAACGTGCTCGGGGGTTAAGTTTTCGTCCGTGAACATGATTTGCATATTGTAGGAGAGATACTTTATGGCATTTGCGCAGTAATGGCTTTCTTCTGGCGACTCGACCATGCAGCCCATTTTTATTCAAGTGCCTCCTTATTGTGCATCTTGAAACAGTCACATCGCTAGTTTGCATAGAGTCCAGAATTTCAGCTGACGTTATTTGTGGGTTTTTTGATCAGGGTCATTTGGATGTTTTTGGTTGTCATTAAGATTTAAAAAGAGAAAACACAGTAATTTGATAATAAATGGCTTCACCCAACCAATAACCGTGAGTGGAGAAAAAGTTTTTTTGTTATCATTCATATTCTCTGAAACAAGGCCAAGAAAGCAAAAATTCTGAAGGGGTATGTAAACTTTTGAGAACAGCTGTATATCCATCTGAACTAACAGTCCTTCTGAGGACTAATCCAGCTGCATATATTACTGGTGATAGCAGGAGGCAGGCACGCAGCCACTGTGTATGGCAGACCGCAGTGCATATAATGCAAGAGGGTCTATTGAATGTCCTGTCTGCTGCTGCTGTTACAGATATTTGTAGACATAGCCCCAGGTATCAGGTGCCAGGGCAAATTTTTTTTATCTTAATCCTGATTATTTACTTAAAAAGCAATCCAGAGTACATCATTTTTCTGCTCCATTTGCTTGTTAGCACAGGAGAATACAGCCACATCTTTTCCATATTACAGCGACAAAAATACAGAAATTTGAACTTAACGTGGGAAAAAATTTGCCTCCATTTCCATTTCATTGTAGTGTGTCGCTAAAGCTATTCACACTAGGTCTCTGTGAAGAATAGTATTAGTAAACTATATGCCTGGTATTTAAACCGTGGTTCTCTGTCAGACGTATCTCACATATAACTGCATTCTAAAATCATCCATTTTTAGTGAAAGTGGAAAATATTGTCCTCCATTTAAAATCTGCAAGGCTCGTGGCAAGGGACGGGGAACTGGTACATGCAGAGGCCGAGGCCGAGGACGTGACCATGGGCAAGCTGAAATTGTGCCACAACAAAAACCGATATCTTGTTGCTCGACCTTCCTGTTCCAATTACTAGGGGACCGCAGCACACCATTATTGAATCCACAGCAATGTCAAAAGGTTGTTGGTTGAATAGCAGATAATATTTACAGTCAATTTGCCACGACCACCAAAACCCTGTCTTCCACATGGTCAAGTCTCAGTAGCCATGAGTATGGACCGCATTTTCCCGACGCTGATCCTCCTTCCTCCCACCATGCCGAGTGCATGGAGACAACTGATCCCACACTAGGACACTCCGAAGAGCTGTTCACTTTTCCATTTATAGATTTGGGTTTCTCACCTTGTCCACTTGAAGTGGGACAAGAGGAGATCGCATGTAGAGATGCCCAAATAATTGAGCAGCCACAGTCATATAAAGGTGACAGTGAGAAAGTGTCACAAGAGGTTTATCATGATGAGACACAATCGCCTGAATGTCAGGAGAAGGACCAGGGTGTGGAAGTGGAAGAGGAGGTGGTGGATGATATAGTACTGACCCAACCTGGCAGTAAGATATGCAGAGCAAGGACAGCAGCACCCAGGGGGAGGGAGGTGTAGCACCCCAACAAGCAGGAAGAAGCAGTGTAGTGGCCGCAGACACAAGAAGGGAAAGCGTTCCCTATAACGCCAACACAACGGGAGTTGCAAGTACAACTGTTAGGTCTTCCCAAGTCTGGTTATTTTTTAAAGACTCTGCAGATAGCCCCAAAAAGGCCATTTGCACCACCTGCCAGGCCAGCATCAGCAGGGGTAGCAAAACTAGTAGCCAGACCACCAGCAGCATGATCAGGCACATGGCAGCAAAGCACCCGACTAAGTGGTCCAGAAACAGTGTCTGTCGAGTGACACCACAGCTTCTGACGCCTGCAAAGATGCCTTCCGCCCTGCACCTGTCCTTCCACACTCTCAACTAGCACCATCAGCAAGCACATCCACGTCCTTGTCCCTACCCCAGTCCTTGGGGCGCAAGCACAAATATGCAGCCAACGCCCACAGGCCACACTACTAAATTCACACATTTCACAAATACTTGCGCTGGAAATGTTGCCTTTTGGGTTCATGGAGACGGAAGCTTTCAGCAAGCTGATGGCGGCTGTCCCTCGGTACTCAGTCCCCAGCCGCCACTATTTCTCCTGGTGTGCCTTCCCAGCATTACATGAGCTCTTGTCCCACAAAATTAGCCATGCCCTCAAGAATGCAGCTACTGGGAAAGTTCACCTAACCACAGACAGGTGGACAAGTGCTTGTGGACAGACACGGTACATTTCGCTGATGGCACACTGGGCTAATATAGTTGAAGCTGGGACCCAGTTAGACCTTGGCACGGAACACATCTGTTATGATCTGCAACATAAACTAAGGAAAGAATGGGAAAAGCTGTCCCTACAGTAAGACTAAGCTGAATCCCTACGATGTAGCAGGCAGCCTGTTCCTTGTGAACAGACTCGCCTTCGTCCTCGGCTAGTCTGAATGGAGACCTATAGAATAAAGGGAGGGGTCACTAAAAGAACTAAGGACTGGGACAAAAATGGGACACCTCCTATCAGAAGTTGTTGCAGAGCAAAAAGACAAACTGACAAATAGTACTAGAGGTCCCAGAGGACCAAGCAAACTAGACAGAGATAGGCACCGAAGCACATGGCTAGAGAGACAGGCAAAAAACACTGAAGTCCAGCAAGGCCAGAAGGGCGGAGCTGGAATATATAGGCAGCTGATCACGTGACCGCAAAACATAAGATAGCAAAAACTAACAGGAGGGTTCTAACAGTACCCCCTCTTCTATGAGGATCCTCCGGATCCTCCAGGCCCAGGCCTATCAGGAAACCTCCTGTGGAAAGCTTTAACAAGCCTAGGAGCAGAGACATCATCTGTCCTTACCCAGGAGTTGTCTTCGGTACCGAAACCCTTCCAGGAGACAAGATACTGTAATATCCCTCTATGCCATCTTGAATTCAAAATACGAGAAATTTCATATTCACCGTCTCCCACCACAGGAGGAACTGTGACAGTGGCGTCCCTATCAGATACATCAGCCTTTTTCAACAAGGAAACATGAAACACAGAATTAATCTTCCAGGAAGTAGGGACATCCAACCTGACAGCAGATGGGTTAACAACCTGAAGCACTTTAAATGGACCCACAAACTTAGAACCCAGTTTTTTTAGAGGGAATCCTCAACCGCAAGTTCTTCGAGGACAACCAAACCATGTCACCCACAGTAAACAAAACCTCTTTACGTTTCCTGTCAAAATACTTCTTGGACTTCTTGTTAGCCTCTTGAAGGCTACAATGTACATTAGTCCAAACTCTCTCCAAATCACCGGAAAAATTCTCCTACTCCGGCACCGCCGACCCCAATTTGGAGATCGAACCAAAAGACGGATGTCTCCCAGTGCAACAAAAAAAAGGAGAACACCCAACAGAGGAGGATGTATGATTGTTAAGAGCAAATTCTGCGAGAGGCAGAAACTCAGACCACACCTCTTGATTGTCCACCACAAAACATCGCAAAAACTGTTCAACATCCTGGTTCTTTCTTTCAGTCTGTCCATTAAACTCAGGATGATAACCAGACGAAAATGACAAATGAACTCCCAACCTGTCACAAAAAGCATGCCAAAAGCGAACCACAAACTGAGGTCCTCTATCAGAAACAATATCCGTGGGAACGCCATGGAGCTTGACAATCTCCTTAACAAATGCCTTAGCGAGTGTCTTGGCGCAGGGCAACCTATTGAATGGAACCAAATGACACATCTTACTAAAACGGTCTACGACCACCCAGATGACAGTAAAAACCCTCAGACACAGGAAGATCAGTAATAAAATCCATAGAGAGATGCGTCCAAGGCACACTAGGAACCTCCAGAGGGCAAAGCAACCCCGCAGCAGGAGTATGTGAAGCCTTTGACCTAGCACACACAGTACACTGACACATCCACTTGATGACTTCTCTCTGCGATCCAGGCCACCAAAAACTGCGACTGATAAGTTTCTTAGTCTCCGAAACTCCTGGATGACCTGCCAACAGAGATTCATGACACTCCACAAACAAATCTCTCCTAAAGGCTCTAGGCACGAACAACCTCCCATGGGGAGTGTTAGATGGAGCATCATCTTGAGCATTCAGAATCCCATTCTCCAAATCGGAGTCCAATGCCGCCACCACAACTCCTTTCTGTAAAATACTCTCCTCCTCCTTGGTACTGACCGTAGGAGAGAAGCAGCGAGATAAAGCATCGGCTTTAACATTCTTAGTACCAGGGATATAGGTAACAGGAAAATGAAACCGAGAAAAAAAAAGTGCCCACCTAGCTTGACGGGCATTCAAGCGCTTGGCAGCATCCAGATAGATCAAATTCTTATGATCTGTGAAAACCTGAATAGGAAATCTAGCGCCTTCCAAAAAATGACGCCAGAGTTCAAACACAAGTTTAAAAGCCAGCAACTCCCGATTTCCAACATCATAATTCAGTTCGGTTTCCGAAAATTTTTTCGAAAAGAAGGCACAATGATGTACTCCACCCTTGTTCTCCTGAGACAAAACTGCTCCGACCCCCACCGATGAAGCATCGACCTCGACCAAAAAAGGTTTGGTCTCATCAGGCTGTATAAGGATAGGAGTAGAACTGAACCTCTCTTTGAGATACTCAAACGCTTCAATGGCTTCAGTAGTCCACTGGGTCGTATTCGCACCTTTCCTGGTGAGATCAGTTAGAGGTTTAACAATTACAGAAAATTTCTTAATGAATTTCCTGTAATAATTGGCAAAACCCAAAAACCTCTGTATAGATTTCAAACCAATAGGCTTAGGCCATTCCTGCACAGCCTGAACCTTCACAGGGTCCATCTCAAAGCCCTCGCTGGAGACAATGTAGCCCAAAAAAACTAATTTTCTGCACAGCGAACTCACATTTCTCCAGCTTAGCAAAGAGTGAATTATCACTCAATAACTGCAAAACTTCACGTACACTCTGCCAATGGGACTCTAAATCTGGTGAATAAATCAAAATGTCATCCAAATACACAACCACATTCTTACCAATCAAAGGTCTCAGGATGTCATTAATAAGGTTTTGAAAAAATGCAGGTGCATTGGTAAGACCGAAGGGCATCACCAGATTCTCAAAATGACCTACCGGAGTGTTAAAAGCAGTTTTCCATTCATCACCCTCCTTCACACGTAGCAAATTGTATGCCCCTCGGAGATCAATTTTTGAGAACCACTTGGCTCCCACTAACTGGTTAAGCAAGTCAGGAATTAACGGCAATGGGTAGGAATTGCGTACGGTAATCTTATTAATTTCACGAAAATCCAGACATGGACGTAAACCGCCGTCCTTTTTTTTAACAAAGAAGAATCCGACTGTCACAGGCGACTTAGAAGGTCTAATGTGACCAGCAGCCAGGCTAGTCTCTATGTACTCCTCCAAGGCCTTTCTTTCAGGGATAGTAAGATTAAACAAGCGACTTTTGGGAAGAGTAGCACCTGGAACAAACTCAATGGCGCAATCATAATCCCTATGAGGAGGTAAAACTTGCGACTCCTCCTCCAAAAAAAACCTCCAAAAATCTTGAATAGGTACTGGTAATTCCCTTTTTCCACAGCTGCAATGTGACCATTACAACATTTATCATAGCACTTTGGACTCCAAGACTTAATCACATTAGTAGACCAGTCCAACAAAGGATTGTGCAGTTTTAACCAAGGCAATCCTAGAACAACTGGAGAGGGCAAATTATCCAAAACAACCAAGTCCAAAATTTCTTGGTGAACACCATTGATAGTGAGAGGAAATGCAGCAGTCTTGTGAGTAATGCATTTCAAAGGAGTGTTATCAATTGCAACCACAGAAATAGATGACAAAGGTTTGGATTTCAATTTAAGTTTTTCCAAAAACCCTTTATCAATCACATTAAGTGTTGAACCAAAATCCACAAATACCTGAAATTCAATCAAATTTCCCTGCAGAGTAGTACACCCAGAAAGGAGCACTCCTGCAGAGCGTAAACTAGCTATACGGGCGTAACTGACCTTTTTTTTTTCTTTACTTAAACGACGCTCACAATACTTAATCAAATGATCATCTTTACCACAATAAAGACACAAACCTTCATCGAATTTCCGATCTCTTTCTTGAGAGCGGAGTGACATCGCCCCAACCTCCATTGGTTCTCCGCTGTCAGAGCAGATTTTCTGGAAACTGGAACCTGAAGTTACAGGAGTTTTTACATCATCGACCCTGGACCTTATTCTCCTGTCCACACGAACAGCTAACTGCATAGCTTCCTGCAGAGTCTCAGGTGCCGGGAATGCAATTATCAAATCCTTAACCCTTTCATTCAGACCAGCAAGAAATAAACTTTTCAGCGCCGAATCATTCCACTTAACTTCTGAAGCCCATCTCCTGAAGTGTGTGCAATAAATTTCAACATCATCAAACCCCTGATTCAAACGTCTAAGTTCTGTTTCAGCAGATGAGATTCGATCAGGATCGTCATATAATAGCCCCATAGCAGAAAAAAATTCCTCAACAGAACTTAAACACGGATCATTAGATTGGAGAGAAAAGGCCCATCCCTGTGGTTCTTTGCGCAAAAGTGACATAATAAAACCAATGCGCTGTGATCCATTCCCAAAGGACCTCGGTCTCAAACGAAGAAATAACAAACAAGCATTTTTAAAGGAAAATAAATCTTGCTGTTTACCATAAAAAATATCAGGCAGTCCTACCTTCGGTTCCACAAAATGCGCTCCAGGACAGCTACTCACGTGTTGCTGTAGCTCGGCCACCTCCAGAGACAATTCCTGCAGGCGTTGAGCCAACTCCTGGACGGAAACGATATTGATCCCCGAATTTCTTTCCTTTTAGTTTTTTTTTGGGCTGGAAATACTGTTATGATCTGCAACATAAACTAAGGAAAGAATGGGAAAAGCTGTCCCTACAGTAAGACTAAGCAAAATCCCTACGATGTAGCGGGCAGCCTGTTCCTTGTGAACAGACCCGCCTTCGTCGTTGGCTAGTCTGAACAGAGACCTATAGAATAAAGGGAGGGGTCCCTAAAAGAACCAAGGACTGGGACAAAAATGGGACACCTCCTAACAGAAGTTGTTGCAGAGCAAAAAGACAAACTGACAAAAAGTACTAGAGGTCCCAGAGGACCAAGCAAACTAGACAGAGATAGGCACCGAAGCACCTGGCTAGAGAGACAGGCAAAAAACACTGAAGTGCAGCAAGGCCAGAAGGGCGGAGCTGGAATATATAGGCATCTGGTCACGTGACCGCAAAACACAAGATAGCAAAAACTAACAGAAGGGTTCTAACAACATCATCCCGACGCCGAGGATTGCGGGTCCTGGGTCAATCAGGGTTGCCCCCACATTATACATCTCCTGCACCTCCTCCTCCTCTTCAGCCTCCATCTCCGAAATGACCACATCAGTCATAAGCTGGAAGCCCTGCAGCACTGCCTCTGCCAAGCGTCAACACGCTGTGCTGAATCTAATATGCTTAGGTGACAAACCACACAATGCTGAATAGTTATGGACAGTTCTGAAAGAGCAGGCAGATCTGTGGCTCACACCGCTGAACCTACATGTGTGACAATAGCCGGAACCTGGTGGCGGCTCTGAGGCGAAGTGAGCTCACACACATACCATACCTGGTCGAGCATGGTTAGTCGTCCTCTTGGTGAGGACACGGAAGTCTTCCCTGTTAGCAGTCTGGCACTCATGGATGAGTTTATGTTACCCTGCCTTTCCCATGACCCTCGCGTTTTCCAAATTTTAGGTGACAGCAATTACTGGTTAGTGACACTTCTAGACCCATGCTACAAGGAGAACTTTATATCTATTATTCCTGAGGCAGACAGGTCGACAAAAATGGGGCAGCACCAAAAGGCCCTTGTTGCAGAACTAAAAAAAATTCTCATCTGAAAACGCTGGCAGGAGAGGTCACAGTTTGTTGGACAACCAAGGACTACAGGCAAGAGAGACACAACTCCAATCCAGCAGAGGCAGGGGAACACTGTCTAAGTTCTGGGAGAATTTTCTCAGCCCTTCCCATCGCACAGGCCCTGAGGCGCGAGGTACTCTCACAAGGAGTGCAAAGTTTGGGAAGATGCTGAGGGAGTACCTTGCCGACCATACCAACGTCCTCCGTGATTCCTCTGTGCCTTATAATTATTGGGTATCCAAGCTGGATACGTGGAATAAACTGTCTCTCTATGCCTTGGAGGTCTTGGCCTGCTCTGCCGCTAGCGTTTTATCCGAGCGGGGTTTTAGTGCCGCTGGTGGAATTTTAACTGATAAGCACATCCGCCTGTCAACTGAAAATGCTAACAGGCTGACCATTGTAAAAATGAACAAGGGCTGGATTGGGCCAGACTTCTCAACATCACCGAATGATAGCAGTGTAACATAAACTCAAATCCAGTGTCTTTTTTTGGGAGGTGTATTCCCATGCACCTTTTCGCACCCACACATGGGTATACGCATCCTGATTTTGGTTATTTGCTCGAGTCCTCCTCCTTCTCCTCATCCTCATCCTCCACCACCATATCACAAGGGTGACCGTGGTCCGTGATGCAACACCCACATAATTTTTTTAAAGAGTTTTTATGATGCACGTAAAAAAATTTTTTATACAGTATGATCATGTATACCCCCCAGGGGTAAATGTTTGTCAGCCCATACACTTAGTGCATGGGCATTACAAGTATAGGAGACCCACTCTTTTATAACGGGAAATTTTTTTTATTTTTCCCTCCTCCACATCTCTTCCAAGGGGCATTGGAGTGCCTCCCAATTTTTTTTTGGGCAGCCCTTGCATTCACTGCATAGGCCAACACTATGGGAGACCCACTTCCTAATAATGGGAAAAAAATTTCATGAGGCCCCCTACATCTCTTCCAAGGGGCATTGGAGTGCCTCCAAATTTTTGGCAACCCTTGCTTTCACTGCATAGGCAAACACAATGGGAAACCCACTTCCTAATAATGGGAACATTGTTTTCAGGAGGCCCTCTGACCTTGCGTCTTTTCCAAGGGGCATTGGAGTGCCTCCCAATTTTTGGCAGCCCTTGCATTCACAGCATAGGCAAACAGTATGGGAGACCCACTTCTTAATAATGGGAACATTGTTTTCAGGAGGCCCTGTTCTAAGTCTCTTCAAAGGGGTATTTGGGTGCGTCCAAATTTTGGGCAGCCCTGTCACTCACTGAATGCGCAATAACAGTATAGGAGACCCACTTTTTAGTAATGGGAACAACTAAGCCTAGCCGGCTGATGGCTCTCTAAAAATAGTGAGGGCCGACTGCTTGCCCTTTAAGAATAGTAAAGGCTGCCTGATGGCCCTATAAAAATAGTCTTTGTGACTTTAAAAGTCCCTCCTTGATAAATGAAACAGGATGTATCTGATCATGTCTCACACACCACATGGCCAAATAAGGTTGTAAAATGTTAAAATGACATTTCCCAGTGAATGCATTTGTCACAGTTGAAAGCAATGCAAAAGTGCAAAAACGCATCAAAAATGCTACGTGTGAACATAGCCCAAGGTGTGGAGGAGTATTTTTGTTTTTGGCTATTTATTTTGCCTTATATACAAGCCATTACCCTGGAAAGGATGTTCCTTAACATATTTCCCAGCAAAATCCATTTTGTTTTTGTTTTTGTATGTTTTATTGTGAGTCGGTAAATTTGGCGTAATACCTCTGACAACGTTGTTGACAGCAGTGACCTGGGAGTCAGAAATGCTTCCAGGGGTCTTCCCCATGCTGTTCCCATGTCATTTGAGCACTGTTCCCATAGATTTGGGCAATTTTTAGGCCCTCTGTCGACCGCCGGGGGGAGCTGCCTGAAAGCTACTCGAGTATCCCATAGACTTACATTGGGCTTGTTGCTCGGGTCGAGCAACCGAGTATTCCAATGTCCTCAACCAGAGCAACGAGCACCCAAGCATTTTAGTGCTCACCCATCACTAGTAGTCAACCCTGATAGAATATAGAATAGAAATAGATGTTTTGGGAAAATTTTCTTCACTCTTTTGGTTTTTCTCGATACTTTAGTAAACTTTGTGAAATTTGTAAACTCCCAGCATCTCTGTGAGTAGATAATTAAATTAACGAAGATCAGTTGGTTCCAGGAATAGCTAACTTTCTCTGTGCGCTTTTCTTGCTAGCAAAGAGGTGTTAAAATATGTAGGTAAGAAAATTGCCCAAAGGTAGACTGGACATCTCCAGTTTAAATCAGGAACATCACGTGGCACAATGGACATGCAAAATTTCTATGCCATGTCGATAATAATCTACTGTCAACACAATCCACAGATATGTAGTGTGGCACCCCAGGGGTCCGGTTGCCACAGTGGCGTTGCCTCCCTCACAAGGGGTGATGCCATGCCTAGAAGCAAGGAGGGGTCCCCTAGTCAGGTTTGCCAGCATACAACACTTTCCTGGCTCCAGACCAGAAAGGGGAGCTCCTCCCCTTCAAACTGGAATCTGGAGGTGGGGTTAGTGAGAGTCAGTTGAGAGGAGTTGAATACAGGAGAGCGACGAGGAAAGACCTGGGGAATGGAGCTGTGAACAAGCTCACCCCAGAGTGAAGCACAGAAGAACCAGACACTGGAGTCTGAGGTTGTGGGACACTGAAGGTCCAGCAGCAGAAACCGGAGGGCAGGAGACTGCAGGTCTCCTGTCCCCATCAGACGCCCGGAGGCTCAGCAGCACATAGGGCCCAGCACCGCCACGTGGGAGCGACACTCCAGGAAGGCCCGAGCTGCCTGCCATACGGGTGAGGAAGAGACATTTTACTCAGGGACGAGGGCCACAGCACAGCTATAGGCAGCAGGGCCAAAGAGATTAGCACAGAGGGAAGGCCTACAGCTTCACCTGGCAAGGTGGATTCCCAACTTGCTTCCAGGCCATTCGGACATCCACTACCAGCTAGTACCCGTGCCCCGATATGCCTAATAACCGCAAGTAAAGATAAGAGGAAAGCAATCACCTGCATTGCACTACACCAGCAACATCTATAAAATCACCACTTACTGCCCTGGAGCTAAGCTCTGCCTGTGGAGAGCTTAACCAACTCTGCTGCGTCATCATCAGCTCCAGAGGATCAGCACCGCAAAGGCGGCCACATATAGCCGCATACCACAGGTGGCATCACGAACATTATATATAAAAACTTTATTCCCTTTTCTTTATTCCCCTTTTATTGACCGCCCTCGGTCACGGACTGGGTCACCGCCACTGTGACACCCCCAGCACCGACCGGCCCAGCTACCGAGTAACCCACGGCTCAGGGGACTCGTCAGTAGCACCAACCCAAATTATGAATATACATACCATAGTCTGATGTGTTAAAATGGTGAAAGAATGCTTGGAAATATATGGATAATATTATTCCACTAGAAGGTTCCTGAGGGAAAATATGATATAAGTTTGAATTATGCCTGCACTGATCTTTCCTTGCCTACAATTAGCCATCCTCCTTTCTCTGA
Organism: Phyllobates terribilis; assembly: GCF_046119375.1. Taxonomy (NCBI): domain Eukaryota; kingdom Metazoa; phylum Chordata; class Amphibia; order Anura; family Dendrobatidae; genus Phyllobates; species Phyllobates terribilis. The sequence goes on along the minus strand of NW_027362772.1, from coordinate 37,515,200 downwards.
CAAAGTGGAGAGGTGAGGGGTATGGGTGAGATCTTTTATAATATTGTCTCCAGAAAATCTCGTTGTCAGATCCCAGGAGATCTGTCCCAAATTCTGAGGTGACTCAAAGAATTGCTTACAGACCTAATCGTAAGAGCTTTATTCATCCCTTTTTGTTTTATACTGTTTAGCTTGTATGCATGTCTTTTTGTTACCTCATCTTTTGTAACTTTTAAGCACTGTATCTTTTTTTGGTTTATTAAATCTAAAATATAACATGTTTGTTTCTTGCTGCTATAAAAGTACCCACAACCACAAAGAGGGAAAGTATAGACTGGTTATATTACTCTGTTTATGCTAGGGTATCTGTCGAGTTATGGTTAGCAAAAACAGAGTTTGCTTGTGTATTATTGTGTTATCCAGGGCACGCGTCTCTCTGACCAAACAAAATGGCAACTGATGGCAGCAAGAAATGTGGTGTGGATGCGTGCACTTGTTGTGGGGTGAGCTTAACTCATTGTCAGCCTATTGCTCTCATCTTATGAGAAACTATACTTGGATGGATTTTTCTCATGAGATATGAATAGATAAGAGATGTGACAATACAGTTCTGCGTATATAGAAAAGGGGAATGGCATAAAGGAGAAGTCGTGGAGAATGAGAAGAATTTGGACTAACTAACACAAAGAGAAGAAAAGGTAGAAGCCTTTATTCTGCAGCTTTCTGCTAAATAATATTATCAGAGACAAAATATGAACTCCTGGGCTCCCATGCAAAATCTGTACCAAGGTCCTCACCTACTGAGGAGCACCTTTGATACTCTTCAGGAACCAGATAAAACTAACATTTCTGCACCTCCTTTAGCCACACTCCTAAAAATAATATATTGTTGGGTTTGTTTTATTAGTGCATCATCTGTTAATTGATCTTGTCTCTTTTCTAATGTGTCTAATGCGGAGTATAATATTTTGAAACACTGTGAAAGACAATGAAGATTAGATGAAAAATTTACAGAAATAGTTATTTTAACTAGTGATGAGCGAGTATGCTCCATTAACCCTTTCGGCGAGCATGCTCGGGTGCTCGCCGAGTATCTTCAGTGTGCTTGGGAGTCATGTTTCAATCAATCCATGTACATGATTTGCGACTGTTTGACAGTTTTAATACATTTGAGGAATGCCTAAGAAACAAGCATTCTTCACGTGTATTAAAGCTGTCAGTCGCAAATCATGCGCACGGAGTGACTCAAACATAACACCCGAGCACGCTGAAGATACTCGGAAAACACCTGAGTATGCTCATAAATCTCGAGTAACGAGCATGATCACTCATCACTAATTTTAACCCAAGGTAAATGTTCCAAGAGTGATAGAGAGTGAAAGAATGGAATCAGTTATGGTTGGAAGGAGACTAGGATCAGATGTTAGGAAAGTGTTGTAAAACCACCTGACCCTGCTCAGATCATCAGATTTTGTTGACCAAGTTGTAATGTCTACTCTCAGTTTAAACATATTTTTGGTGAAATTTCTGGTTTGCATCCAAAAGTTGGTTGACAATGTGAGTCTCCAGCCAAGATAGTGATGTAACTAGTAGCCACTAAATCTAAAGGATCAAAATAAAATGGCTTCGGATGGTTTTCAGCTAAAATTCCCACCGAAAGAGATGGTTCATAAGCAACATATATCACAGGATAGATAGTAAATATATGATCAACCACTAGGACTCTGGTGATCAAGACAATGTGGAACTCAAAGTGAGGAGTAAAATGAGATGGACGTTTCTGGTTGACTGCACTGCTGCTGGAAAAGTAGTCATTTCATGCCGTGATAGAATGTAATAGTAGCTTTATTACACATTTCAAGGTTGTACCAAACTCTATTTCAAAGATAGCCTACATACAGAGATCAATGCAACAATGTACGGTTTAAGTAATCTGAAAAGGAGGTGCAATATTTAGTGATGAGCGAGCACTAAAATGCTCGGGTACTCGTTGCTCAGGTCGAGCAAATTGGAATACTCGGGTGCTTGACCCGAGCAACGAGCCCAATGTAAGTCTATGGTAAACTCGAGCACTTTTCAGGCGGCTCCCCCCGGCGGTCTGAAGAGGGCCTAAAAATTGCCCAAATCGATGGGAACTGTGCTCAAATGACATGGGCACAGCATAGGGAAGACCCCTGGAATCATTTCTGACTCCCAGGTCACTTCTGTCAACAACGTTGTCAGAGGTATTACGCCACTTTTACGGACTCACAATAAAACATACAAAAATGAAACCAAAATGGATTTTCCTGGGAAATATGTTAAGGAACATCCTTTCCATGACATGTACAATGTATGTAAAGCAAAATAAATAGCCAAAAGCAAAAATACTCCTCCACACCTTGGGCTATGTTCACACATAGCGTTTTTTATGCGTTTTTGCACTTTTGAATTGCTTTCAACCAAGACAAATGCATTCACCAGGAAATGTCATTTTAACATTTTACAACCTTATCTGGCCATGTGGTGTGTGACACATCATCAGACACATGCATACAGTGCTGAAAAGTCATGGGAACAGAATGGGGAAGACCTCTGGAAGCATCTCTGACTCCCATGTCACTGCCTAAAAGTGTTCCCGTCATAAGTGATCCTTGGCGCATGCGAAGATACCTCCCGCCATGCACCTGTCGCTGCCACTATATTTCCCGGTATCGCCTCAGGCCGTCCACGTGTTTGTGGTTTGGCGGTCCTTTCCAGTAAGTGCACTGAGGAGGGCACGGGTAATGTTGTGGGACCCGTGCCCTCCTCAGTGCACTTACTGGAAAGGACCGCCAAACCACAAACACGTGGACAGGTGAATGTGGTCAGGGACAGTACGGAGCCAGTCCACAACTTTTTTGGCTGACAGTTATGTTTAGCTCAGTGAAAGGACTGGAATAGAGGGAAGTCCTGTAATGCAGCTTGTTGCAGATGCAATTGCAGCCCGTTCAACATCAACTCACACTTGTCGGTGGTGCTTTGACACACACACACATCTTTCTTTGCGCATTTAATTTCTTGAATACAGAGTTGGACAATGGCCTGATCTGTAATGCGGTTTGAGAAATAACATGCTTAAGCATGGCCGACCCACATTAAAAAAGCAGCCATAGAGTGTCCGGGAATCTTCCCCCACACTTTTCTTAGCCAGAGCTGCTTTTCGGCAGGGTTGGACGGGCCCACCAGAGAACCAGAGACTCCTCCGGCGGGCCCTAGCTTCTCCTTCAGGAGAGTTCATAGTGCCGAGGTGAGGCCATGATGATGATAGAGGCCACCATCTGCTTAGTTTTCTGTTTCTTGGAATGCAAGTGCAAGAATGCAGCCACCCACCCACCCACAGGCCGCAACACTAAACTGCCAGATTTCTGGGCAGCTTTTTGCACTTGAAATATGGCCTTTAAAGCTTGTGGAGGCGAAAGCTTTTCACAACCTCATGCCGGCGGCGGCTGGGGACCGAGTATGGACACCCGGCCGCCGCCGGCATGAGGTCCCCAGCTGCCACTATATTTCCCAGTATCGCCTCCACCTTCCACAAGCATGGGTCCCACAACATTACCCGTGCCCTCCCCAGTGCACTAACTGGGAAGGACCGCCTAACCAAAAACACGTGGACAGGTGAATGTGGCCAGGGACGGTACGGAGCCAGTCCACAACTTTTTTTGCTGAGAGTTATATTTAGCTCGGTGAAAAGACTGGCATAGAAGGAAACCCTATCGACCCTGCGTGTAATTTCTCACAGGAAGTCCTCTAAAGATGCTTGCACTTGAAATGTGGTCTTTTAGGCTTGTGGAGGCAGAAGCTTTTCACAACCACATGCCTCATGCCTCGTGTCCATACTCGGTCCCCAGCCGTCAATTTTTCTCCCGGTGTTGTCTCCGTCTTCTACAAGCGCGGGTCCCTGAACATTACTGATGGTACTTTTCTGTGGGAATTTGCTTGCCTCCTACCAGCCTGGAATATTTCCAGCAAACTATGGTACAACGCCATGGTATTAGCACTGCCCCCAGTACCAGTAGCGAAGCCATCCCCAATTTCCTTCTCAGGAATTTTATTTGGTAGACTGAGTGGCTGCCCAAATACATTTTCTCACAAAGGAGCTGAAGATAGAGTTTCAGTAGGTGCAAGTTTCTCCAGCCTGTTAGATATTAGAGGGTGAACGGCAGCACATTGGATCAGTGGTTAGCACTGAAGACTTGCAGCGCTGGGATCCTGGGTTCAAGTCCCAGCAATGACAACATCTGCCATCTAAAGCCTGCCAAATCAAACAAACAGTCCTTCTCAGGACTAATATCCATCCCAGATATCAGGCAGGCAGGCTGTATAGGAGACTCAGTGGTTATACCAACAAACACTGCATTACAGTCCTGTGTTCTCCTGCTGCTCAAATAGCTAGACTTAGTCCCAGGTCTCGGGGGCCAGGAAAAATCCTTTTTTTTTTTCATCTAAATCCTCTTTTTTTTTTCTTTCTCCGTCAGACTGTACAAATACCCGTCTTATTAACCTTTTGGTGTTTCCTTCCACCCCCCCAAAAAAAAGAGTGTGTCTGTGAGTGTTCAGAAGCAAATATATCTATTTAAAAGATTCTGGTGTAGGCCACATAACTATAACTGTGGTTTTGCAGTTCCATGGTTCAAATCTCTGTATTATCCAGCTTTTGGCCCTTTTTCCATAAAAACAACCAGTAATAGTGTCTTTCTGACTGTTCAGACACAAATATATCTGTTTAAAAGATTCTGGTGTAGGCCACATAACTATAACTGTGGTTTTTTACAGTTCCACTGTTCAAATCTCTGTATTATCGAGCTTTTGGCCTTTTTTCCTTAAAAAAACAGTAATAGTGTCTCCCTGACTGTTCAGACACAAATATATCTGTTTAAAAGATTCTGGTGTAGGCCACATAACTATAACTGTGGTTTTGCAGTTCCACTGTTCAAATCTCTGTATTATCCAGCTTTTGGCCTTTTTTCCTTAAAAAAAAACAGTAATAGTGTCTCTCTGACTATTCAGATACAAATATATCTGTTTAAAAGATTCTGGTGTAGGCCACATAACTATAACTGTGGTTTTGCAGTTCCACGGTTCAAATATCTGTATTATCCAGCTTTTTGCCTTTTTCCGTAAAAAAAGACAGTAGTAGTGTCTCCCTGACTGTTCAGACACAAATATATCTGTTTAAAAGATTCTGGTGTAGGCCACATAACTATAACTGTGGTTTTGCAGTTCCACGGTTCAAATATCTGTATTATCCAGCTTTTTGCCTTTTTCCGTAAAAAAAGACAGTAGTAGTGTCTCCCTGACTGTTCAGACACAAATATATCTGTTTAAAAGATTCTGGTGTAGGCCACATAACTATAACTGTGGTTTTGCAGTTCCATGTTTCAAATCTCTGTATTATCCAGCCTTTGGCCATTTTTCCGAAAAAAAAATAGTTATAGTATCTCCCTGACTGTTCAGACACAAATATATCTGTTTAAAAGATTCTGGTGTAGGCCACATAACTATAACTGTGGTTTTGCAGTTCCATGTTTCAAATCTCTGTATTATCCAGCTTTTTGCCTTTTTCCGTAAAAAAAGACAGTAGTAGTGTCTCCCTGACTGTTCAGACACAAATATATCTGTTTAAAAGATTCTGGTGTAGGCCACATAACTATAACTGTGGTTTTGCAGTTCCATGTTTCAAATCTCTGTATTATCCAGCCTTTGGCCATTTTTCCAAAAAAAAAATAGTTATAGTATCTCCCTGACTGTTCAGACACAAATATATCTGTTTAAAAGATTCTGGTGTAGGCCACATAACTATAACTGTGGTTTTGCAGTTCCATGGTTCAAATCTCTGTATTATCCAGCTTTTGGCCCTTTTTCCATAAAACAACCAGTAATAGTGTCTTTCTGACTGTTCAGACACAAATATATCTGTTTAAAAGATTCTGGTGTAGGCCACATAACTATAACTGTGGTTTTGCAGTTCCACTGTTCAAATCTCTGTATTATCCAGCTTTTGGCCTTTTTTCCTTAAAAAAAACAGTAATAGTGTCTCCCTGACTGTTCAGACACAAATATATCTGTTTAAAAGATTCTGGTGTAGGCCACATAACTATAACTGTGGTTTTGCAGTTCCACTGTTCAAATCTCTGTATTATCCAGCTTTTGGCCTTTTTTCCTTAAAAAAAACAGTAATAGTTTCTCTCTGACTATTCAGATACAAATATATCTGTTTAAAAGATTCTGGTGTAGGCCACATAACTATAACTGTGGTTTTGCAGTTCCATGGTTCAAATATCTGTATTATCCAGCTTTTTGCCTTTTTCCGAAAAAAAAAATAGTTAGAGTGTCTCCCTGACTGTTCAGACACAAATATATCTGTTTAAAAGATTCTGGTGTAGGCCACATAACTATAACTGTGGTTTTGCAGTTCCACGGTTCAAATCTCTGTATTATCCAGCTGTTGGCCTTTTTTCCGTAAAAAAAAACAGTAATAGTGTCTCGCTGACTGTTCAGACACAAATATATCTGTTTAAAAGATTCTGGTGTAGGAAAGAGAAATAGAACTGTGGTTTTCCTCTTCCACGGTTCTAATCTCCTTTTTATTACCCTTTTTCCATTGATAGTGCGAGTGTAAGCTATTTTACTTCATTTACAAGGGGCAAAGCGCGTGGCTGAATTACTAGAGAAGCACATAACACCAGTATTGCAAACTGATAAGTGTGAACAGGTTATTAATTGGATAGCAGATAATACTTCCAGTTACCTGGGCACCACCACCTCCAGTCTGTCTTCCACGCGGTCAAGTTTTAGTAGCCGTGAGTCTCAACCGCATACTCCTCCTCAGCCTGATGCTCCTTCCTCCCACCATGCCGAGTGCCGTCAGACAGCAACTGATCCCACAGTTGGACACTCCGAAGAGCTGTTCACTAGTCCATTTCCATATTTGTGCCCCTCGCCTGCTCCACTAGAAGTGGTGGAAGAGGAGATCACATGTAGCGATGCCCAAATATTTGAACAGCCACGGCCACAGGAAGGCGACGCTGGCAATTTGTCACAAGAGGTGTATGATGACGAGACACAATTGCAACGAAGTGAGGAGGAGGATCGTGGTGCGCAAGTGGAAGAGGAGGAGGTGGTGGATGAGCTAGTAACTGACCCAACATGGCAGGAGGACACGCAGAGCGAGGCCAGCAGCACACAGGGGGAGGGAGGCAGAGTATCACAACAAGCAGGAAGAAGCATGTGGTGGCCACATACAGAAGGCGGGCAACAGTTCCCCGTAACACCAGCACAAGGGACGTTGCCAGTACAACCGGTAGGTCTTCCAGAGTCTGGAAGTTTTTTAAAGACTCTGCTGATAACCCCAAAAAGGCCATTTGTACCACCTGCCATGCCAGCATCAGCAGGGGTGGCAAAAGTACCAGCCTGACCACCATCAGCATGATCAGGCACATGTCAGCAAAGCACCCGACTTTGTGGGGCGAACCCCAGGGTCCACGACCAGTGTCAGCGGGTGTCACCACTGCCCCCTCCTCTCAGTCCTCACTTGTTATGGCAGGTTCTCAAGAAACAGCATCAACGTCCACGTCCAAGTCCCACCGCAGCGTTCAATTGTGCATATCCCAGACCTTTGAAGAAAGCACAATTTCGCAGCCAACGTCCCACAGGCCACAGTCCTAATTTCGCACATTTCACATCTGCTTGCGTTGGAAATGCTGCCTTTTAGGCTGGTGGAGATGGAATTCTTCCGCAACCTTATGGCGTTGGCCGTCCCTCAGTACTCGGTCCCCAGCCGACACTATTTTGCCCAGTGTGCCATCCCCGCACTACACAAGCACGTGTCCCAAAACATCTGCCGTGCCCTCAACAATGCAGTTACTGGGAGAGTCCACCTGACAACGGACACGTGGACAAGTGCTTGTGGCCAGGGGCAGTACATCTCCGTGACGGCACACTAGGTAAATAGAGTGGAAGCCGGGACCCAGTCGGACCTTGGGACGGAACACATCCTCCCCACACCGAGGATTGCGGGCCCTATGTCAGTCAGAGTTGCCCCCACAGTGTACAGCTCCTGCGCATCATCCTCCTCCTCCTCCTCATGTTCAGCCTCCATCTCAGATATCACCACATCAGTAACAAGCTGGAAGCACTGCAGTACTGCCTCCGCCGAGAGGCAAAAAGGTGTGCTGAAACTCATAAGCTTAGGTGATAAACCTCACACTGCTTGTGAGTTGTGGACAGCTGTGAAAGAGCAGGCAGAAATGTGTCTGAGACCGCTGAACCTACATCCAGGCATGGTCGTGTGTAACAATGGCAGTAACCTTGTGGCGTCTCTGAGGCGAGGCGAGATGACACACGTACCATGCCAGGCTCATGTGCTTAACCTCATGGTTCAGCAGTTTGTTAAATCGTACCCTGAGTTGCCAGATCTGCTAGTCAAAGTACGCCACCTGTCAGCTCATTTTCGCAAGTCGGCTACAGCTTCCGCCGCCCTTTCTGTGTCGCAGCAGCGTTTGCAGCTTCCGGCACACTGACTGATGTGTGATGTCCCCACATGTTGGAACTCTACCCTCCAAATGTTGCAAAGGATTTGTGAGCAGAAGAGAGCAGTTGTGGAGTACCAGCTGCAACAAGGCCGTCGATATTCAAGTCAGACTCCACACATAAGACCTCAGGAGTGGACCTGGATGTCTGACATATGTACCATCCTGCCAAATTTTGAGGAGTCCACCAAGATGGTGAGTGGCGATGACGCCATCAATAGCATCAGCATCCCACTTGTCTATCTTTTGCAATGCTCTCTGTAGAGAATTAAAGAGGAGGCATTGCAGCCAGAGTATGATGATATAGATCAAGAAGCCGTAACGGGCGATTACACACAGCCCAGCCTCATCTCATCCCAACGTGCATTGGGGGACAATGAGGGAGAGGAGGAGGAGGAGGAAGAACAGGAGCTGGTATCATACGCTGTTGACGGTAGTACCTGTACAACTGTCATACCGTCGGTTCAGCGTGGGTGGCCTGAGGACAGGGGGGAGGAGGAGGAGGAGGAAAGCACGGTCAGTCGTCATCTTGGTGAGGACACGGAAGTCTTGCCCTTTACCAGTCTGGCACGCATGGCTGACTTTCTGTTACACTGCCTTAACCGTGACCCTAGCGTTGTCAAAATGTTAGGTGACAGTCATTACTAGTTGGTGACACTTTTAGACCCCCGCTACAAAGAGAACTTTCACTTTCTTATTCCTGAGGTGGAGAGATCTACAAAAACGGGGCAGTACCAGAAGGCCCTTGCTGCAGAACTGTTAAAAAAATTCCCATCTGAACACGCTAGAGGCAGAGGTCACAGTTTGTTGGACAACCAAAGCGTACAGGCGAGAGAGACGCAACTCCAATCCAGTAGAGGCAGGGGAACACTGTCAGCATTCTGGGACAGTTTGTTGAGACCCGCCCAGCTTACAGGCCCTGAGGCGCGGGGTACTCTCACAAGGAGTGGAAAGTTTCAAAAGACGGTGAGGGAGTACCTTGCCGACCATAGCAGCATCTTCCGTGATTCCTCTGTGCCTTTTAATTATTGGGTATCCAAGCTGGACACTTGGAATGAACTCTCTCTGTACGCCTTGGAGGTCCTGGCCTGCCCTGCCGCTAGCGTGTTATCGAAGCGTGTTTTTAGTGCCGCTGGGGGAATTATAACTGATAAGCGCACTCGCCTGTCAACTGACAATGCTGACCAGCTGACCCTTATCAAAATGAACAAGGGCTGGATTGGGCCAGACTTCTCATCACCACCAAATGACAGCAGATTAACATAAAGTCAAATCCACTGTGTTATTTCGGGAGGTGTATTCCCATGCACCGCTACACACCCACACATGGGTATACGCTTCCTCATTTAGGCTGTATTTTGCTCTTCTCCTTATCCTCAGCCTCCTCCACCACTATACCACCAGGGTGACCGTGGTCCATGTTGCCAGCATTGCAAGTTCCTCCGTCCTAATTTTTGGCAGCTTTTGCTTGGAAGGCATAGGCAAAGACTATGGAAGATCCACTCCCCAATACTGGGAATAATGTTTTTAATATGCTGTACTGCATGAGCCTTGTTTGCCAGCATTGCATGTTCCTCAGTCCTAATTTTTGGCAGCTTTTGCTTGGAAGGCATAGGCAAAGACTATGGGAGACCCACTCCCCAATAATGGGAATAATGTTTTTAATGTGCTGGACTGCATGGCTCTGGTTTGCCAGCATTGCAAGTTCCTCCGTCCTAATTTTTGGCAGCTTTTGCTTGGAAGGCATAGGCAAAGACTATGGGAGACCCACTCCACAATAATGGGAATAATGTTTTTAATATGCTGGACTGCATGGCTCTTGATTGCCAGCATTGCAAGTTCCTCCGTCCTAATTTTTGGCAGCTTTTGCTTGGAAGGCATAGGCAAAGACTATGGGAGACCCACTCCCCAATAATAGGAATAATGTTTTTAATATGCTGGACTGCATGGCTCTTGTTTGCCAGCATTGCAAGTTCCTCCGTCCTAATTTTTGGCAGCTTTTGCTTGGATGGCATAGGCAAAGACTATGGGAGACCCACTCCCCAATAATGGGAATAATGTTTTTAATATGCTGGAATGCATGGCTCTTGTTTGCCAGCATTGCGAGGTCCTCCATCCTAATTTTTGGCAGCTTTTGCTTGGATGGCATAGGCAAAGACTATGGGAGACCCACTCCCCAATAATGGGAATAATGTTTTTAATATGCTGGAATGCATGGCTCTTGTTTGCCAGCATTGCAAGGTCCTCCGTCCTAATTTTTGGCAGCTTTTGCTTGGAAGGCAGAGGCAAAGACTATGGGAGACCCACTCCCCAATAATGGGAATAATGTTTTTAATATGCTGTACTGCATGGCTCTTCCAAGGGGCATTAAAACCATCTTGTTAAGCTACTGTGACCTCCACGTCTCTTCCAAGGGGCATTAAAACTATCTTGTTAAACCACTCTGAACTCCACATCTCTTCCAAGGGGAATTAAAACCGTCTTGGTAAGCTACTGTGACCTCCACGTTTCTTCCACAGGTCATTGATATTGTCTTTTTATTCCACTGTAACCTCCGCCACTCTTCCAAGGGTCATTAAAACCGTCTTGTTAAACCACTCTGAACTCCACAGCTCTAACAGGGGGCATGAAAACCATCTTGTTAAGCTACTGTGACCTCCACGTTTCTTCCACAGGTCATTGATATTGTCTTTTTATTCCACTGTAACCTCCACCACTCTTCCAAGGGTCATTAAAACCGTCTTGTTAAACCACTCTGAACTCCACAGCTCTAACAGGGGGCATGAAAACCGTCTTGTTAAGCTACTGTGACCTCCACGTCTCTTCCACGGGGCATTGATATTGTCTTTTTATTCCACTGTAACCTCCACCACTCTTCCAAGGGGAATTGATATTGTCTTTTTATTCCACTGCGACCTCCACCACTCTTCCAAGGGGCATTGATATTGTCTTTTTATTCCACTGCGACCTCCACCACTTTTCCAAGGGGAATGGATATTGTTTTTTTATTCAACTGCGACCTCCACCACTCTTCCAAGGGGCATTAAAACCATCTTGTTAAACCACTCTGAACTCCACAGCTCTTCCAGGGGGCATTAAAACCGTCTTGTTAAACACTCTGAACTCCACAGCTCTTCCAAAGGGCATTAAAACTGTCTTGAAAAGCTACTGTGACCTCCAAGTCTCTTCCACGGGGCATTGATATTGTCTTTTTATTCCACTGTAACCTCCACCACTCTTCCAAGGGGCATTGATATTGTCTATTTATTCCACTGCGACCTCCACCACTCTTCCAAGGGGCATAGATTTTGTCTTTTTATTCCACTGCGACCTCCACCACTCTTCCAAGGGGCATTAAAACCGTCTTGTTAAACCACTCTGAACTCCACGTCTCTTCCACGGGGCATAGATATTGTCTATTTATTCCACTGCAACCTCCACCACTCTTCCAAGGGGCATTAAAACTGTCTTGTTAAAACACTCTGAACTCCACAGCTCTTCCAAGGGCATGAAAACCATCTTGTTAAGCTACTTTGACCTCCACGTCTCTTCCACGGGGCATTGATATTGTCTTTTTATTCCACTGTAACCTCCACCACTCTTCCAAGGGGCATTAATATTGTCTTTTTATTCCACTGCGACCGCCACGTCTCTTCCACGGAGCATTGATATTGTCTTTTTATTCCACTGCGACCTCCACCACTCTTCCAAGGGGCATTAAAACCATCTTGTTAAACCACTCTGAACTCGACAGCTCTTCCAAGGAGCATGAAAACTGACTTGTTAAGCTACTGTCACCTCCACATCTCTTCCATGGGGCATTGCTATTGTCATTTTATTCCACTGTGACCTCAACCACCTTTCCAAGGGGCATTAAAACCGTCTTGTTAAACCACTCTGAACTAGACAGCTCTTCCAAGGGGCATGAAAACCGTCTTGTTAAGCTACTGTGACCTCCACGTCTCTTCCACGGGGCATTGTTATTGTCTTTTCATTCCACTGTAACCTCCACCACTCCTCCAAGGGGCATAAAACCGTCTTATTAAACCACTCTTAACTCCTCAGCTCTTCCAAGGGGCATTAAAACTGTCTTGTTAAACCACTCTGAACTCCACAGCTCTTCCAAGGGGCATGAAAACTGTCTTGTTATGCTACTGTTACCTCCACATCTCTTCCACTGGGCATTGATATTGTCTTTTTATTCCACTATAGCCTCCACCACTCTTCCAAGGGGCATTAAAACTGTCTTGTTAAGCTACTATGACTCCACGTCTCTTCCAAGGGGCATTAAAACCGTCTTGTTAAACCACTCTGAACTCCACAGCTCTTCCAAGGGGCATGAGAACCGTCTTGTTAAGCTAATGTGACCTCCATGTCTCTTCCACGGGGCATTGGTATTGTCTTTTTATTCCACTGCGACCTCCACCACTCTTCCATGAGGCATTAAAACCGTCTTGTTAAAACACTCTAAACTCCACAACTCTTCCAAGGGGCATTAAAACTGTCTGGTTAGACCACTCTGAACTCCACAGCTCTTCCAAGGGGCATTAAAACAGCCTTGTTAAGCTACTGTGACCTCCACGTTGCTATGGGGTCCGGGTGGTGGAACCTCTGTGCCGAGTTGCAAGGAGGAACCCAGAGGGGCGTGACTAAGTATCAACCCGAACCGACCCTGGTCGGATGGCAGCAAACGACACCGTGACTAGGGAGGATCCAGGCTGAGGGACCAGGTGCTACTCTGGGGACGACCTTGTAAGGGAGCAGGTGGCTCCCACGGGTCAGATGGCTGGGACTGACCGGTATGACGGATGGACACGGCAAGCAGGCAGAAGTCTCTGGTAGCTGACAGGTGGTCACGGTACGTGACAGCAGAGCAGGTAGTAGTCTCTAGGTTTACCAGGCAGGAGGTCACAGCAAGTGACGGCAGAGCCTCCAGGCAGGCTGGCAGGAAACAGGCGGGCGCTCCCAGGTGAGCGGCTGACGGACACAGCAGGTAACAGGCGAGTGCTCCCAGGTGAGCGGTATGACAGACACAGCAGGTAACAGGTGAGCGCTCCCAGGTGAACGGGCTGATGGACTCTGCAGGTAACAGACGGATTCTCCCAGGTGAGCGGACAGACAGACAGGGCAGGTAACAGGCGGATGCTCCCAGGTGAGCGGACTGGCAGACAGGGCAGGTAACAGGCGGATGCTCCCAGGTGAGCGGACTGGCAGACAGGGCAGGTAACAGGCAGGTAACAGGCAGGTAACAGGTGAGCGCTCCAGGTGAGCAGGCTGGCAGGCTTGGCAGGTAACGGGCAGATAACAGGCTGGCAGGCAGGACGAGGAGTCAGGCTAGCAGCGGGACCTGAGGGCTGAAGCAGAGATCAGAAACTGTGCAACAACTTTGCTCGGGCACCTCCATTTTGGAGGAGGTGCTTTTTATATGGGAGGACCCTCGGCTATTGGCCGGGGACTCCTTAGGACGGCGCGCGTGGCCCCTTTATGAGGGGGGAGTGTGCGCGCGCCCTAAGCACAGTGCCCAGGGGACTGCGCGTGCAGACAGCAGGCTGAGAAGGAGAGCGGGGGGAGTGGTGAGAGGGACGGCGTCTCCACCCGGCAGGAGGCAGAGACGCCGAAGCTACAGGGCTGCACGCACCGACAGCAGGCTGGGAAGGAGAGCGGGGAGCGAGGAGGTGAGAGGGACGGCATCTCTGTCTGGAAGAAGGCAGAGATGCTGATGCTACAGTACCCCCCCCTTTATGCCCCCCCTTTTTTAGACCAGAAAGGAATTTTTCAAGGAGAAGCGGGGCGTGGATGTTCTCCCTGGGTTCCCAAGTTCTCTCCTCAGGGCCAAACTCCTTCCAATCCACCAGAAAAAAAGTTCTCCCTCTTACCATCTTAGTGGCCAGAATACTCTCTACCTCAAAGACGTCCTCAGCGGAAACCGGAGCAGGGGAAGTACCTGGATTGTTGGAAAAAGAGTTAAAGAAAACGGGTTTGAGGAGAGATACGTGGAAGGAGTTGGGAATCCGTAAGGTGGCCAGGAGTTTTAACTTGCAGGCCACTGGATTAATTTGCTTGAGGATTTCGAAAGGGCCGATGAAGCGAGGACCTAACTTGTAGGAGGGTATCTTGAGCCGCACATGTTTGGAGGAGAGCCAAACCTTGTCTCCCGGACGGAATTGAGGCGGATCCAGATGTCTCTTATGAGCATATCTCTTCATCCGCTCGGAGGACTGAAGAAGTGCGGACCTAGTACTCTCCCAAATGGTAGAAAACTCGCTGACAAGAGACTCCGCGGCAGGGTTGTCCACAGAAGCAGAGACGGGAAACGGAATCCGGGAGTGTTGGCCATAGACAATAAAGAACGGGGACTTGGAAGAGGATTCGCTCTCGTGGTTATTATAAGAGAATTCGGCCCAAGGAACGAGGTCCACCCAATCAGAATGGTGGGCATTAACAAAGTGCCGGAGGTAGCTGGTAAGGATCTGATTGATCTTCTCCACTTGACCATTGGACTGAGGGTGGTAAGCGGAGGAGAAATTCAGGGTGACATCCAGCAGTTTACATGTGGCTCTCCAGAAGCGTGAGGTGAACTGAACCCCTCGATCTGACACGATGTGGAGGGGTAGGCCATGGAGACGCAAGATATGGCGGATAAAGTCCTTATCCAGCTCAGGTGCAGATGGGAGACCAGGCAGGGGAATGAAGTGGGCCATTTTAGAAAAGCAGTCCGCGACCACCCAAATGACAGTACACCCGGCAGAAACAGGGAGATCGGTAATGAAGTCCTTCGCGATGTGTTGCCACGGGGCAACAGGTATGGGAAGCGGCAGGAGATGACCGGCTGGTAAGTGTCTGGGAACTTTGTTGCGGCCACAAGATGAACAGGCAGAGACGAAGTCTACCACATCCTTATGCAGGGTAGACCACCAGTAATGCCGGGAAATGAGCAGGAAGGTCTTCTTTTGGCTGGCATGGCCAGCTAGTTTAGAAGAATGACCCCAGCGAAGAACCTTCTCACGGTCAGGAACCGCTACGAACGTCTTGCCGGGTGGAAGACGAGTCAAATGCAAGGGGGCCACATTCATCACCTTGGAGGGGTCGATAATGTGCATAGGCTCCTCCTCTTGATCGGAGGACAGGAAGGATCGGGACAAGGCATCAGCTTTAACATTCTTGTCCGCCGGGCAGAAATGAAGGATGAAATCGAAACGGGCAAAAAATAAAGAACACCGGGCCTGACGTGGATTAAGTCTCTGGGCATTTTGGAGATATGCCAGATTTTTGTGATCTGTGTAGATGATCACCGTGTATAGAGCCCCTTCAAGCAGATAACGCCACTCCTCCAGTGCCAATTTGACGGCTAGCAATTCTCGGTCTCCTATGGAGTAATTGCTATCAGAGGAGGAGAAGATTTTGGAGAAAAAGCTGCAGGTTACCATTCTCCCGGATGAAGACTTTTGGGTGAGCACTGCTCCGGCTCCAGAGGAGGAAGCATCAACCTCCAGGTAGAACTGTTTGTTGCAGTCCAGACTGTGCAGCACAGGGGCAGAGGAGAAGGCTTGCTTCAGAGAAAGGAAGGCCTCCTCAGCTTCGGGTGGCCATACCTTGGGATTTGCTCCCTTACGGGTGAGCGCAGATATGGGAGCAGTCCGAGACGAGAAGTGTGGAATGAAGAGACGATAGTAATTAGCGAAGCCCAGGAATCGCTGTATTGCCTTCAACCCCTCCGGACGGGGCCACTTTAGGACAGTAGAGAGCTTCTCGGGATCCATACGCAAGCCTGTCTGGGAGATAACATAGCCCAGGAATGGAAGAGAGGTCTGCTCAAAAAGGCACTTCTCGTATTTAGCATAGAGGTGGTTCTGCCTGAGCCTAAGCAGGACCTGATGAACATCCCTCCGGTGTGTGGGAAGATCCGGAGAGAAGACCAAGATGTCGTCCAGGTAAACCACCACGCAGGAGTAAAGAAGGTCACGGAAGATGTCATTGACCAGTTCTTGGAAGACGGCGGGAGCATTGCAGAGGCCGAAGGGAATCACACGGTACTCATAGTGTTCGTCCCAGGTATTAAATGCCGTTTTCCACTCGTCTCCTTGACGGATACGGACCAGGTTATATGCTCCACGTAGATCCAGCTTGGAAAAGATCCTGGCGCCTTTAAGGCAATCAAATAACTCGGAGATGAGCGTCAGGGGGTATTCATTTTTAACCGTGATCTGATTGAGTCCTCTATAGTCAATACAGCGGGTAGCGGGCCATCCATTTTATTGACAAAGAATAATCCGGCTACAGCCGGGGAAATAGACTTCTGGAAAAATCCCCTAGCCAGATTCTCCTCTATGTACTCAGACATGGCCCGGGTTTCAGCCGCAGACAACGGATAAATACGCCCACGGAGTGGAGTGGCGGCAGGTACCAGGTCGATCGGGCAATCATATGGCCTATGAGGTGGCAATGTCTCTGCTTCCTTCTTACCGAAGACGTCAGCATAGGGCCAGTAAGGAGCCGGAGGACCGGGTAAATTAGCTGGGGTAGGTGGTGGACGAACCGGACGAACCGGAACCAGGCAGGTCTTATGGCAGGCCGGCCCCCACCGGAGTACTTCACTGGATTGCCTGTTCAACACTGGTTCATGTGTCTGGAGCCAAGGTAGGCCTAGAAATAGGGAGTGGGAGAGTCCGAGTAGCACATGGAAGGAGATTACCTCAGAGTGCAGCATTCCCACCTGCAGGGTTATGGGTTCCGTGACGAGCAGGATGGTCACCGGAAGGAGTCTTCCATCCACGGAGGCGACTGACAATGGTTCAGCCAGAGACTTGGTGGGAATCCGGTATTTCTCAACCAGGGACTGGGAAATGAGGTTTCCAGCGGCTCCAGAATCCAGGTGGGTGAGTTCAAAGTCACGGTTCTCTAACGAGGAGATTGAGACAGACAAAGTCAGGGATGGAGATGGCTTACTTTTGTCTAGGGCGACCTCTCCGAGCGGTCCTAGACACTGGAGTCTCCCGACCTCTCCGGGCAGGAACGGATCAGGTGCTTCTTACTGCCACAATAGAAGCAGCTCCCCTCGGCTCGGCGTGACTCTTTGCGAGATTTGACCATCTTGGTCTGGTCGATCTGCATGGGCTCGGGTGAGTGCGTCTGGGGAATGACAGAAGAGGAGACAGGTCTCTGGAAAGTAGGAGCAAGGTGGGGAAACCTTCTCTCACGGGTGGTCTCTTTGGTGCGCTCTTGAAACCGGATGTCAATCCGGGTAGCCAGCGACACCAGGTCATCCAGGGTGGTAGGAATGTCCCGACCGGCGAGCTCGTCTTTAATCCGACCGGAAAGGCCCTCCCAGAAGACGGACACCAGGGCCTCGTTATCCCAGGCAAGCTCAGAAGCGAGGGTGCGGAACCGTATGGCATATTGGCCCACGGTGAGACTCCCGTGGCGGAGACGTAGCAGAGAGGAGGCTGATGAGTTCTTACGTCCCGGTTCATCGAAGACTCTCTGAAAAGCAGTGAGGAAAGATGATAGGTCGGACACCAGGGGGTCCCCTTTCTCCCACAGGGGGTTAAGCCATGCCAGTGCCTCTCCAGTGAGATGGGACATGATGAATGCCACTTTGGCCCGGTCGGAGATAAACTGATGAGGCAAGAGTTCAAAGTGCAGGGTGCACTGGTTTATGAAGCCCCGAGCTAGAGCGGGGTTGCCTCCGAAACAAGGAGGTGCAGAAAGCCGGGGTCCAGGGCAGGATGCCGTGGTATTGGTGGGCAGCGGCGCTGCCGGAGTGCGAGTTGTGCGACTAGCGGTGGTTACTGGTGGAGCAGTCAGTGTGTCCAGGCGGGAGTTGACACTCCGCAGGTGGTTCAGGATGGATTCCTGTTGGGATCTCTGATGGGAGACTTCGTAGTATAGGTCAGAGAGCGAGGGAGCTTGGGTGCCACCGGGTTCCATGGCCCGAGCAAACTGTTACGGGTGCGGGTGGTGGAACCTCTGTGCCGAGTTGCAAGGAGGCACCCAGAGGGGCGTGACTAAGTATCAACCCGAAACGACCCTGGTCGGACGGCAGCAAACGACACCGTGACCAGGGAGGATCCGGGCTGAGGGACCAGGTGCTACTCTGGGGACGACCTTGTAAGAGAGCAGGTGGCTCCCACGGGTCAGATGGCTGGGACTGACCGGTATGACGGATGGACACAGCAAGCAGGCAGAAGTCTCTGGTAGCTGACAGGTGGTCACGGTACGTGACAGCAGAGCAGGTAGTAGTCTCTAGGTTTACCAGGCAGGAGGTCACAGCAAGTGACGGCAGAGCCTCCAGGCAGGCTGGCAGGAAACAGGCGGGCGCTCCCAGGTGAGCGGGCAGACCGACAAGGCAGGTAACAGGCAGGTAACAGGTGGGCGCTCCCAGGTGAGCGGGCTGACGGACACAGCAGGTAACAGGCTGGTGCTCCCAGGTGAGCAGTATGACAGACACAGCAGGTAACAGGTGAGCGCTCCCAGTTGAGCGGGCTGACGGACTCTGCAGGTAACAGACGGATGCTCCCAGGTGAGCGGACAGACAGACAGGGCAGGTAACAGGCGGATGCTCCCAGGTGAGCGGACTGGCAGACAGGGCAGGTAACAGGCGGATGCTCCCAGGTGAGCGGACTGGCAGACTGGGCAGGTAACAGGCAGGTAACAGGCAGGTAACAGGTGAGCGCTCCAGGTGAGCAGGTTGGCAGGCTCGGCAGGTAACGGGCAGAAAACAGGCTGGCAGGCAGGACGAGGAGTCAGGCTAGCAGCGGGACCTGAGGGCTGAAGCAGAGATCAGAAACTGTGCAACAACTTTGCTCGGGCACCTCCATTTTGGAGGAGGTGCCTTATATATGGGAGGACCCTCGGCTATTGGCCGGGGACTCCTTAGGACGGCGCGCGCGGCCCCTTTAATAGGGGGGGAGCGCGCGCGTGCGCGCCCTAAGCACAGTGCCCAGGGGACTGCGCGCGCAGACAGCTGGCTGAGAAGGAGAGCGGGGAGCGTGGTGAGAGGGACGGTGTCTCCGCCCGGCAGGAGGCAGAAATGCCAAAGCTACAGGGCTGCGCGCGCCGACAGCAGGTTGGGAAGGAGAGCGGGGAGCGAGGAGATGAGAGGGACGGTGTCTGTGCCTGGAAGAAGGCAGAGACGCCGATGCTACACACGTCTCTTTCAGGGGGCATTAAAACCGTCTTTTTAAACCACTCTGAACTCCACAGCTCTTTCAAGGGGCATTAAAACCATCTTTTTAAGCTACTGTGACCTCCACGTCTCTTCCACGGGGCATTGATATTGTCTTTTTATTCCACTGTAACCTCCACCACTCATCCAAGGGGCATTAAAAATGTCTTGTTAAGCTACTGTGACCTCCACGTCTCTTCCAAGGGGCATTAAAACCGTCTTGTTAAACCACTCTGAACTCCACAGCTTTTCCAAGGGGCATTAAAACTGTCTTGTTAAGTTAATGTGACCTCCACCACTCTTCCAAGGGGCATTAAAACGGTCTTGCTAAACCACTCTGAACTCCACAGCTCTTTCAAGGGGCATTAAAACCGTCTTGTTAAGCTACTGTGACCTCCACGTCTCTTCCACGGGGCATTGATATTGTCTTTTTATTCCACTGTAACCTCCACCACTCTTCCAAGGGGCATTGATATTGTCTTTATATTCCACTGCGACCTCCACCACTTTTCCAAGGGGCATTGATATTGTCTTTTTATTACACTGCGACCTCCACCACTCTTACAAGGGGCATTGAAATTGTCTTGTTATTCCACTGCGACCTCCACCACTCTTCCAAGGGGCATAGATATTGTCTTTTTATTCCACTGCGACCTCCATCACTCTTCCAAGTGGTATTAAAACCGTCTTGTTAAACCACTCTGAACTCCACAGCTCTTCCAATTGGAATGAAAACCATCTTGTTAAGCTACTGTTACCTGCACGTCTCTTCCACGCGGCATTGATATTGTCTTTTTATACCACTCTAACCTCCACCACTCTTCCAAGGGGCATTAAAACTGTCTTGTTAAGCTACTGTGACCTCCACGCCTCTTCCAAGGGGCATTAAAACCGTCTTGTTAAACCACTCTGAACTCCACAGCTCTTCCAAGGGGCATGAAAACCGTCTTGTTAAGCTACTGTGACCTCCACGTCTCTTCCAAGGGGCATTGATATTGTCTTTTTATTCCACTGCGACCTCCACCACTCTTCCAAGGGGCATTGATATTGTCTTTTTATTCCACTGCGACCTCCACCACTCTTCCAAGGGTCATTAAAACCATCTTGTTAAACCACTCTGAACTCCACAGCTCTTCCAAGGGGTATTGAAATGTTGTTTTTAATTACCTCTAACCTCCACGACTCTACCAACGGGCATTGCATTTCCTCCTAATTTTAGTCAGCTTTTGCTTTTCAATGCATAGGCGAAAACTAAGGGAGACCCACTCCCCAATAATGGGTAGAAGGCTTTTAGTACACTGTAATCCACGTCTGTTTCAAGGGGCATTGCAGTTACTCATAATTTTTGGAAAGCCTTCCATTCACTGCTTAGGCCAACAGTTTACAAGAGACCCAGTTGCTATAAATGGAAAAAACAGTTTAGTTAAGGCCCTCTGACCTCCATGTCACTTCCAAGGGGCATTGGAGTGCCTCAAAATTTTTGGTAGGCATTGCACTCACTGTATGCCCTATAACTGTGTAGCCGAACTGCTCCTTTTGGCACAGAAACATATTCTACAAGACATGTGAGGTTGACTGGCCTGATATTGATGTGAATGGTCCCTGTTCCTCCTGCTCTTTCTCCTTTGCCACCACCTCATCCATCATTCATCACCTGAAGCTTTGTTTTAATGGGAGTCATAAAACTGGGATAGTAGCAGGAAAACATCCAGCAATCCTCGGAGGAGGTAGGATATGCGCCAAAACGCTGACAACCTCAGGCCTAGCCGCTGCTACATACATGCGCTTGCATTCCAAGGAACAGAAAGCAAAGGAGATTGATGGCCTCATGAATGATAATGAATAATTTACTCATTGTGTAGGAGGCCGACCACTGCTGCTGTCTACCTTTTGAACTTTGTGTTGAAGCCTGATTGACCCAGGACCCGCAAACCTCTATGTCTGGAGGACGTGTTGCATCCCAGTGTCCAACTGTGTCCCGGCTTCCACAATATTAACCCAGTGTGAAGGCGTCATTGAGATGGACCATCCCTGGCCACATTCACTTGTCCACGTGTTTGTGGTTAGGCTGTCCTTCCCACTAAATGCACTAGGGAGGGCACAGGTAATGTTTTGGAATGCGGGCTTGTGTATAAGGCGCAACGGGACAAATAGGGGTGGCTGGGGACCTTTTATGGACACCCTGCCGCCCCCAGGTGGCTGGGGACCGCGTGTGGGCACCCGGCCGCTGGGCGGCTGGGGACCGAGTATGGACACCTGGCCGTCGGGCGGCTGTGGACTGAGTATGGATAACAGGCCGCCGATGCAGCCATGACATGGTGGCCGGCGTCTGCCTCCACAAGCCTAAAAGGCCTCATTTCAAGTGCAAGCAAGCTAGCAGTTTGGTATTGCAGCCTGGGGTGGGTGGGTGGCAGGCTGCACACTTACGCTTGCATTCCAAGAAAACAAAGCAGATGCTAACTTCTATCATCATCATCATCAAGCTCCTCATCTTGGCACTCTCAGCTTCCCTGATGGAGAAGTCATGGCCCACCAGAGGAGTCTGGTTGTCTGGTGGGCTCATCCAATGCTGCCCTAAAGCAGGCCAGGCTAAGAAAAGTGTGGGGAAGGTTACAGGGACAAATAGGGGCGGCTGGGAACCATTTATGGACACCCGGCCGCCCCCAGGCGGCTGGGGACCGTGTGTGGGCACCCGGCCACAGGGCGGCTGGGGACCGAGTATGGACATCCGGCCGCCGGGCGGCTGGGGACTGAGTATGGATACCAGGCCGCCGACGCAGCTATGATGTGGTGGCCAGATTCTACCTCCACATGCCTAAAAGGCCCAATTTCCAGTGCAAGTTAGCAATCAGTATGGTATTGCAGCCTGGGGGTGGGTGGGTGGCAGGCTGCATACTTGTGCTTGCATTGCAAGGAATGGGGGAGGTACAATTGAACTCTGCCCTGGGACAAGGACTTGAATGGGGATAGTTGCAAGTCTGCATCTTCTGATGTGGCAAGGATCACTTCTAATGGGCACACTTTTAGGCAGTGACCTGGGTGTCAGAGATGCTTACAGGGGTCTTCCCCATGCTGTTCCCATGTCTTTTCAGCACTGTATACATGTGTCACACAGCACATGGCCAGATAAGGTTGTAAAATGTTAAAATGACATTTCCCGGTGAATGCATTTGTCATGGTTGAAAGCAATACAAAAGTGCAAAAACGCATGAAAAATGCTACATGTGAACATAGCCCAAGGTGTGGAGGAGTATTTTGTTTTTGGTTATTTATTTTACCTTTTACAGAAGTCTTTACCCTGGAAAGGATGTTCCTTAACATATTTCACAGGAAAACCGTTTCAGTTTAGTTTTTGAACGTTTTATTGTGAGCCCGTAAAAGTGGCTTAATACCTCTAACCAAGTTGTTGACAGCAGTGACCTGGGGTCAGAAATGCTTCCTGGGGCGATCGCCATGCTGTCCCCATGTCATTTGAACACTGTCACTATCGTTTTGGGCAGTTTTTAGGCTTTCTACAGACTGCCGGGGGTGCCGCCGCAAAAATGCTCGGGTCTCCCATAGACTAACATTGGGCTCGTTCCTCGGGTCGAGTACCCCAGTATCACGGTGAGCTCGGCCGGAGTTTCGAGCACCCGAGCATTTTAGTTCTCGCTCAACACTATTAGAGAGCCATCAGCCGGCTATGTTTGTTGTTCCCATTAATAACAAGTGGGTCTCGTATACTGTTATTGCGCATCCAGTGACTACAAGGGCTGCCAAAAATTTGGACACAACCCAATACCCCTTTGAAGAGACATAGAGGAGGGTCTCAGTAAAAAAAAAATTTCCCATTATAAAGGAGCGGGTCTCCTATAGTGGTAATGCCCATGCTGTGACTGCAAGGGCTGCCAAAATTTGGGAAAAACCCCATTAAGAATTTAAAGACACATAGAGCTGGGCTGCAGTATTGACAAATTCCCATTAGAAAGGAGAGAGTCTGCTATACAGTTATAGGGTATGCAGTGAGTCCAACTGCTGACCAATTTTAGGAAAAACTCCACTAAGAATTTAAAGACACACAGAGCAGGGCCACAGTAACAAGTACAACATGTTCCCATTAGAAAGGAGAGGGTCTGCTATACAGTTATAGGGTATGCAGTGAGTCCAACGGCTGACCAAATTTAAGAAAAACACCACTAAGAATTTAAAGACACACAGAGCAGGGCCACAGTAAGGCTATGTGCCCACGTAGCAGATTTGATGTAGAGCGTTTTTGCCTCTCCCTGGCAGAAAAAAACGCATGCAGATTTACATGCGTTTTTTCTGCCAGAGAGAAGCGTTTTTTCAGCATTTTTACATGCGTTTTCGTATGCGCTCTTTCAAGCACTTTTCCAAGCGTTTTTGAGCATCACTTGGAAAGTGCTTGACAAGTTGATCACACAATATAAATCCATGCAACCGGCATGGATTTATAATGTGTGAACAACTTAGATGCTTTAAATGCAGCATCTATAGTAAAAAAAAAGAATTAAAACGTTAAAAATAAAAAAAAACCTGTATATTCACCTCTCCGGCGGCCCCCGGTCTGCTCTCCGGTCTCCTCCAGTCTGCTCCCGGCCGCGTCCTCTCTTTCCTTGCTGTCCCGCAGTGTACCGTCAGGACCTGTGGTGACGTCATTTAGTCTGCTGATGGTCACGCGACCATCACCTGACCGCCAACGTCAGCGGTCGCATGACCATCAGGTGACTAAATGACGTCACCGCAGGTCCTGACAGTACACTGCGGGACGCCAAGGCGAGAGGAAGTAGCCGGGAGCAGGCTGGAGGAGACCGGAGAGCAGACCGGGGGCCGCCGGAGAGGTGAATATACAGATTTTGTTTATTTTTAACTTTTTTATTTCTTTTTTTCACCGCGTGGTAGCCGGGATGAAGAGGAGTTGTAGTCTTCTCTACATCCCGGGTACCACACACACCGCGATTACGCTGAAAATTTGCAGCGTAATCGCAGTAGAAATGGTCATGCTGCGTTTTGCAACGCAATGCGAATTCAGCGCGCAAATTAGCGCATCATGTGCACGGCACATCCGAATTCACATTGCTTTGCATAGTAGACTGTTTTACAAGCGTTTTCACGGCCGTAAAAATGCCGCAAAAATGCTACAAAAATGCTACGTGGGCACATAGCCTAACGAGTTCGACATGTTCCCATTAGAAAGGAGAGGGTCTGCTATACAGTTATAAGGTATACAGTGAGTCCAACGGCTGACCAAATTTAGGAAAAATCCCACTAAGAATTTAATGACACATGGAGCAAGGCCACAGTAACAAGTATGACATGTTCCCATTAGAAAGGAGAGGGTCTGCTGTACAGTTATAGGGTATGCAGTGAGTCCAACGGCTGACCAATTTTAGGAAAAACTCAACTAAGAATTTAAAGACACATACAGCAGGGCCACAGTAACGACAAATTCCCATTAGAAAGGAGAGAGTCTCCCATAATGTTGGCCTATGCAGTGAATGCAAGGGCTGCCAAAAATTGGGAGGCATTTCAATGCACCTTGGAAGAGACGAGGAGGAGGGCCTCATAAAAAAATGTTCCCATTAGAAAGGAGCGGGCCTCCTATACTTGTAATGCCCATGCACTAAGTGTATGGGCTGACAAACATTTACCCCTGGGGGTATACATGAACATACTGTATTAAAAAAAATGTTTTACGGGCATCATAAACACCCTTTAAAAAAATTATGTGGGTGTTGCATCATGGATCATGGTCACACTGATGATATGGTGGTGGAGGATGAGGAGAAGGAGGAGGACAAGAGCAAATAGCCAAAATAAGGAAGCGTAAACCAATGTGTGGGTGTGAAAAGGTGCATGGGAATTCACCTCCCAAGAAAAGACACTGAATTGGAGTTTATGTTACGCTGCTATCATTCAGTGGTGTTGAGAAGTCTGGCCCAATCCAGCCGTTGTTCATTTTTATAAGAGTCAGCCTGTCAGCATTTTCAGTTGACAGGCGGATGCGCTTATCAGTTATAATTCCACCAGCGGCACTAAAAACCCGCTCGGATAAAACGCTGGCTGCAGGGCAGGCCAGTACCTCCAAGGCATAGAGAGCCAGTTCATTCCACGTATCCAGCTTGGATACCCAATAATTATAAGGCACAGCGGAATCACGGAGGATGTTGGTATGGTCGGCAAGGTACTCCCTCAGCATCTTCCTAAACTTTGCCCTCCTTGTGAGAGTACCCCACGCCTCAGGGCCTGTCCGATGGGAGATTCTGAGAAAACTCTCCCAGTACTTTGACAGTGTTCCCCTGCCTCTGTTGGATTGAAGTTGTGTCTCTCTCGCCTGTACTCCTTGGTTGTCCAATGAAGTGTGCCCTCTGCCGCCAACGTTTTCAGATGGGAATTTATTTAATAGTTCTGCAACAAGGGCCTTCTGGTACAGCCCCATTTTTGTAGACCTGTTCGCCTCAGGAATAAGAGATATAAAGTTCTTCTTGTTGCATGGTTCTAAAAGTGTTACCAACCAGTAATGACTGTCACCCAAAATTTTGAGAACGCCAGGGTCATGGAAAAGGCAGCATAACATAAACTCAGCCATGCGTGCCAGTTTACTAACAGGCAAGACTTCCGTGTCCTCACCAAGAGGATGACTGACCATTCTCTCCTACTCTTCCTCCTCTCTGTCCTCTGGCCATCCACGCTGAACAGACGGTATGACAGCTGTGCAGGTAGTATCGTCTATAGTGCATGAAACTATCTCCTGTCCTTTCTCTTCCTCCTCCTCTTCCTCATTGTCACCCAATCCACGTTGGGATGAGATGAGGCTTCGCTGCGTA
This sequence comes from Phyllobates terribilis, assembly GCF_046119375.1. Taxonomy (NCBI): domain Eukaryota; kingdom Metazoa; phylum Chordata; class Amphibia; order Anura; family Dendrobatidae; genus Phyllobates; species Phyllobates terribilis. The sequence continues at coordinate 37,488,684 of NW_027362772.1, read as the reverse complement.
TAATTACCCTGTATGGTTCCTTGCTCCATCTCATCGTGCTCTGCCTGCAATGCATCCTCTTTGATTGTGAGCAGAGATCGTTTCAGAAGACAGAGAGGTGGGATGGTGATGCTAATTATGGCATCATCGCCGCTTACCATCTTGGTGGAGTCCTCAAAGTTTTGGAGGATGGTACATATGTCTGACATCCATGTCCACTCCTGAGGTCTTATGTGTGGAGTCTGAACTTAATACCGATGGCCTTGTTGATGCTGGTTCTCAGCAACTTCCCTCTTATGCTCACAAATCCTGACCAACATCTGCAGTGTAGAGTTCCAACGCGTGGGGACATCACACACCAGTCTGTGAGCCGGAAGCTGCAAACGCTGCTGAAACACTGCAAGGGCGGCGAAAGCTGTAGCTGACTTTCTAAAATGGGTACACAGGCGGCGTACTTTAACAAGCAGATCCGACAGCTCCAGGTAGGATTTGAGAAACCGCTGAACCACGAGGTTAAGCACATGGGCCAGGCATGGTACGTGTATGATCTCGCCTCGCCTCAGAGCCGCCACCAAGTTCCGGCCATTGTCACACACGACAATGCCTGGCTGTAGGTTCAGCGGTGTGAGCCACAGACGTGCCTGCTCTTTCAGAGCTGTCCACAACTCTTCAGCATTGTGCGGTTTTTCACCTAAGCATATTAGCTTCAGCACAGCTTGTTGCCGCTTGGCCGAGGCAGTGCTACAGTGCTTTCAGCTTGTGACTGATGTTGTCATTTTGGATATGGAGGCTGAAGAGGGGGAGGAGGCTGAAGAGGATGAGGTGCAGGAGCTGTAGACCGTGAGGGCAGCCCTGATTGACCTAGGGCCCGCAATTCTTGGCGTCGGGAGGACCCGTTCCGTCCCAAGGTCCGACTGGGTCCTTGCTTCCACTATGTTAACCCAGTGTGCCATCAGGGAGATGTACCGTCCCTGCCCACAAGCACTTGTCCACGTGTCCGTGGTTAGGTAGACTTTACCGTTAACTGCGTTGTTGAGCTAATGATTTGGGTCACGTGCTTGTGTAATGCGGGGACAGCCCTCCGGGAGAAATAGTGGCGGCTGGGGACCGAGTACCGAGGGACGGCCGCCGCCATCAGGTTGCGGAATGTTTCCGTCTCCACGAGCCTAAAAGGCAACATTTCGAGCTCAAGCAGTCGTGAAATGTGAGAATTTATTAGTGTGGCCTGTGTGTCGTTGGCTGCATATTTGCGCTTGCATTCCAAGGACTCTGGTATGGACAATTGAACGCTGCGTTGGGACAAGGACGTGGACGTGCTTCCTTATGCTGCTACTTGAGAGTGTGCAACGACAGGTGCAGGGCAGTAGGCATCTTCACATGCATCATGGACAGGGGATTATCTTGCATGCACAACAGCAGAAGAAGCAATGGTGCCAGCCGCAGAGACTGTTCCTGGACCCTGGGGTTCAGCCCACAAAGTCGGGTGCTTTGCTGCCATGTGCCTGATCATGCTGGTGGTGGTCAGGCTGGTCGTTTTGCCACCCCTGCTGATGCTGGCCTGGCAGGTGTAGCAAATGGTCTTTTTGGGGTTATCACACAGTCTTTAAAAAACAACCAGACTCAGGAAGACCTAAGAGTTGTACAGGCAACTTCCTTCATGTTGGTGATACGGGGAACGGTTGCCTGCCTTCTGTCTGCGGCCATCACACTGCTTCTTCCTGCCTGTTGGGGTGCTCTGCCTCCATCGCCCTGTGTGCTGTTGTCCTCGCTCTGCATGTCCTCCTGCCAGGTTGGATCAGTTACTATATCATCCACCACCTTGTCTTCCACTTCTGCACCCAGGTTCTCCTCCTGACTTTCTGGCAATTGTGTCTCATCATCGTCCACCTCTTCTGACACTTTCCCACCGTCACCTTCGTGTGACCGTGGCTGCTCAAATATTTGGGCATTGCTACACGCGATATCCTCTTGCCCCGCTTCAAGTGCACCGGGCGAGAGGCCCGAATCTATAAATGGAAAAGTGAACAGCTCTTCAGAGTGTCCAAATGTGGGATCATTTGTCTCTGGGTACTCGGCATGGTGGGATGAAGGAGGATCTGGTTGAGGAATATGCGGTCAAGACTCACGGCTACTGAGACTTGACCGTGTGGAAGACAGGGTGGTGGTGGTGGTTAAGTGACTGGAAGCATTATCCGCTGTCCAACCAACAACCTTTTGACACTGCTCTGGGTTCAATAGTGGTGTGTTGCGGTCCCCTATTAATTGGGACAGGAAGGTCAGGCCAGAAGATGTGGGTGTTTATTGTGGCACAATTTCGGCCTTGGCCTCTGCATGCACCATTACCATCACGTCCAGTTCCCCGTCCCTTGCCACGTGCCTTGCCCATTTTAAATGGAGGACAGTATCTTCCACGCTCACTACAAATGACTGAGTTTGGAGCGAACTCATATGTGATCCGTGTGATGGAGAAAACAGAGTTTTAAATACCTGGCCTGTAGGTAAGTAGTTTGAACAGCAAACTGCTGTGAATTGCTTCACTGACACACTGAAAGAAATTTTTAATGGAGGCCAGAGATGGCAGTATTTTCTGAAAACGTATATGTGATCCATGTGACGGAGAAAACAGTTTTAAATAGCTGGATTTTTAGCGCTGTAATATGGAAAGGACCTGGCTGTATTCTGCAGTGCCAACAAGCAAATGGCACAGAAAAACGGTGTTCTCTGGATTGGTTTTTAAGCAAATTATCAGTATTAAGATCCAAAGAAATATATTCCTGGCCCCTGAGACTTGGGCTTTTGTATAGAAATATCTAACAGCAGCAGAAGGCAGAACTGGAATGGAGCCTCTTGTGCTATATGCACTGCAGTTTGCTATATACACTGTCTGCCTGCCTATATACACTGCCTGCCTGATACCTGTGCAGATGGATTAGTCCTCAGAAGGACTGTTTGTTAAGATGGATATGTGTAATGTACGGTTTTTCTCCCTACACTACCTAATACACAAGCAAATCTTTCCCTAGCTCTGCAGCACCTCTGCCTACACTGTCTGATCCAGAGTGACTGTGACGAGCATGGTGGCACAGGTCTGATATAGACCCGATGACGCTGTGCGGCCAGCCAATCACTGTAATGCCCACAACCAACATGGCTGCGGCATTAGAGTGCATGGCAGGCAATCCCCGCATGTTCATTGGCTCTCCAAAGAGTGCCAAACATGCAGGGAGGGGACCTGAGTACTCGCCCGAGCAACCCGGAAATACTCGCTGAGCGCTGAGCTTGTCGAGCACCATGATGCTCGGGCAAGTACCAAGTAGTGGCGAGCACATTCGCTCATCACTAGCAATATTTAAAGACACGCCCAACATGTGGTCACATGCCAACTAGACGTGCACAGACTCACTCAATGTAAGTAACCTGAGCAAGGTCTGAAATGTCTAGTCGGAATGTGGCCAGAAGTATGTAAATAACATATTTGCGGTCACATGATCGACCACTGAAGGCTCCGGCAAGGAAGATATTTTAAAAACAGGCAGGACGATCCCTTTAATGTCTTATACTACATAAAACAAATGAGAAGAGGACAGCTCAGCAAAAAAAAAGAAGAAGTGAAGGAAGAGCGGCCGGGAGGAAATGATAATATAAAAACATTAAGCAATTAGTGTCAGAGAGACCAAAGTAAGCAAAACAAGAGGAAGAATCCGGAGACAGACTGCAGTGTGGAGGAAAGACAGTACAGAGGGTCGGGCAGTGGTGCCAGGGATTTACACTTCTGTTATCATATACTTTACAAGGTGAGTGCGGACAATTCTACATCTACATCCGCAATGGAAATTTAAGGAGAATATTGGTCTGCATTTTACTAGAATTTTGCTTGTGTTACTGTATTTTCACATGTTTATATGAGTCGACATCCACAAATATTTAGACATATATATGTTTTATACATGCTGTGTAGTACTATATATATATATATATATATCCTCAGTAGTTGTAACTTGCAAGCCTTGTTTGTTTAACTTCAATGTTGTGACTTATTTTGTATATATAGAGTTATCAAAAAACTTTGCAAATCATAATTTTAGAACTTTTCCTGGTGAGCTCCATGTTCTCTCCTTTGTATTAGCATTTCTATAAGGGCTCAGGAACTGATGAAAGCAGTTTCAGAAATAGTTACCAATGGGAACAAGATAAGGGAGCAAAGTAGAGTATTGGTAACCTGTTTGCCTGCCCTTGAAAATAATCACTGTACATGGATGTTTTGATATAGTGGACTAATTCAGTAAAAATATTTGATAAGTGTATGACTTGTAATGCAGAGGCTTGCTTGGCATTACTGTATGGTCCAGTATGTATTTTGGGCTGACCATGTACCTTCCCCCTCAGGTGACTGATCACATGACTGTGACATCACACAGGTACTTTGCACACAGAAGGTCTGAACACATGATTGTGACATCAGCTCAGGTCCTGTTGGTGTGTACTACAGGATATATAAACCCTGGTAGTCTTGAATGGGGTGTGTAAGGCCTGAGACCTGTTCCTGTGTGGGACACCATTAGAGTGAAGCCTGGTAAAGTCTGGCAGCCTGAAAGGTCGAGGCTGGATCCTGTGTGTAGATGCCAGTGGCCTTGGAGGGAAAGCCGGCTTGAAAGACAAGAGCCTGAAAGGCAGATGCTGGATGTGTGTGTGAAACATTCCAGTAGCCTTTTGAGGGAACGAGGGCTAGAGACACCCATCTGAGAAGCCGCAAAGCCACAGTGGTGGCAAACCAAACGGACTGAAGCGGCTCTAACCCGGCAAAGGTAAAAACTCTGCTTAATGTGGACATTTATGCTATTACCTTGCTGAAGGATGTAACTGGAGCCAAGTGGGCCTGTCTACCATTTGAGGCTCGTGGATATTATATGTGCGATAAGCGGTTTATGATAAATAATAAACTGCTGCATTGTGGAAAAACTGGAAAGACATTGTATGTGTGCTTTACTTGACCCGATGCAGCGAGTATCCCCCAGTACGATGACTAGCGCTGCCTTACAGACTACTATTTAGAAATATTACATAGAAAATTATCATATTACCATGTTTTCTGTGTGATTTACATATTTTATGTACATTCTTCTTTTTTTTAACATACACTGTCTTGTTAATTGCCCCGAACATGAACAGCATGCTGCCGGGGGCTCAAGTTTAAATTTTGCATTGGAGCCCACAGGATTCTAGTTACGCCTCTGATTATAACATTTTCTCCATGTTAAAATTAAACATAAGAAACTTGCAATTTATTCGTACTCCCATGACAGCACCACGAGAGAGAGGATCCGCCCATCATGGACAGGAAACCTACAGGTTAAAAAGGGCGGCACCTCTCTCCCGCCTCAGTTTAGGTTTCCTGCCCATGATGGGAGACCTATCAGGTACCTGCAGGAGGAATATTGGAGCGGTCTCTTGCCCAGAGGGATAGACAGGGTACCTGGAGTGGTGAAGTTCCTCCCCTGGTTGGTCCTCTTCTTCTTGGAGACGCCATGGCAGGGCTCATTGGGGCACCTCCGTGTGCGTTGCGGTCAGCGTGACATCCCCTTGCTGGAGCCGGATGGGCCGCTGTGTGTGGAACCGCAGCGGGTAAGCCTTTCCCCCCTGGCTTTACTACAAGAGATCGGGGCCGCGTCGGCGGGGAACGTGTCAGGAGCGTCCCTGTTGCGGCGGGCCTATGACGTATTTCCGGTGCGCCGGCCTCCACCGAAAGTGGGCACAGTTCGCGCGCGGCCAGGAAGTAATGGCCGCATCCGAGCAGTGGGGATGCCGGAGGCCGGAACACTATGGGTGTCCCGCAAGTGCTGCTACATGCTGTGTTCTGCCGACCCTGGGGAGGGGGAAAAAGAGCCCCCCCCTGTAAAGGAAAAAAGTTCACACAGGTACCTGCATGGCCAGTATAAAATAGGCCTGGTTACATGCAGAGGTGCTTCCTAGCCCTTTGTTTTTTCATAACAATGGGAGATACGCAGGAGCTTTTGTAGCACCCTGAGGATTCGGCTGCTACAGGGGTATTGCACCTCACTCCAGAGGTGTGGTATTCCACTCCCGGGTAAGGATGGAGTGTGGAACTGAGCTCAGTAGGCTGCATGCACTACATACATCCCATTTCCGGGGGACAGAACTACGGTACTCCCACCAGTATATGTGCAGGTACGACAGCGTCTGTCCCTGGCTGGAGTGGGAGGGGGGGTGGAACATCCCAGTAGTGTAGGGGCAGATAGGGGGAGTAGTCTGGGTAAAGCTAGGAGCTCATTGGGTGCTAGTCACCTGGGCTCACACATAGAGGGAGTATATATGGTGGGCACCATCTTAGGACAGGGTCTTTTTAGCCTGAGGAGCAGAGCAGAGGAGCTCAGCCAGGAGGGCTGACAGGGAGCTGTGGCTCCGGCTGGGCCCAGCTCCAGAGCCAAGCCTGCAGAGGGAGAGAGGAGAAAAGAAGGACCCAGAGAGAAAGACAAGAAGGGAACCCCAAGACCCCAGAATAAAGACAAAAGGGTGAAGGGTTGGCAGACAAGGGTACCGGATCCCAAGCTGGCAGAGGCCAAAACAAACCTTAGCCAGGAACCGGAGGTCGTGGGCAGGATCTGCCACGACCCTCACCAAATCCACTAGAAAGGCACACCGAGTATAGGGTCAGGGAGCCCAAAGGAGGCTTGACCACCAAGAGACCCGAGGGAGCCGGCCAAAAGTGGATCCCTGGTGGGAACGGCCAGAGGAAGGGAGAGTCAGAAAGGAGCTCAGGACCACGCTCCGGAATCGCCTGGGGGTTAGCCGAGTCCAGGACCTGGTGGACGCAGCACGGCTCGGGTGGTCACTCAAGGCCAGAGTGACCAAAAGAACACCAGTAAGTAAAAACCCTGAACTGCATCTCCTGACTCTGAGTCTTCTTTCTGCATCATCACAACCCCCATCATCCACACCTGCTGCCCTGAGGCCATACCCCTCCCGTTGGGGGTTATACCATCACTGCTGCACATATACCACCGGCCTCAGTGGACTGCTCTGCAGCGGCGGCGTCAAAGCCGCACTCAACGGGTGGCGTAGTCGACAATCAAGTTAACATCTACTGCCATAGACTGCCACTTAGTTTGACACCCTGGGCACGGACCGGGTCACCGCCACAAGGACTACTACCCCTATCCAGATCCGGCTCCGGGTATCCCCTACAGCACTGGCCCAGGGGGCGCGTCAACTTTTGCCGTAGTCGGCAGGATCACGTGCCCGCAACCATCGGGTACTGCGTGCCTGAAGAAAAGTTCACATTTACCTCAAAAAGAAGTCTCCCGCCGGTTCCGGAGGGTCCCCGCCATCGGACGCCATCTCGGATCGGTTCCCGCCATTTGCCCGTCATCTGCAGTCTTTTCCCGCCATCTGCAGTGTTTCCCGCCACTGGGAAGCGATTCCCGCCATCTAAGAAGATTTCCCGCCCTGGCAGAGCGGACGCCATTATGGGCGTGCCAGAGGGTGGTAAGAGACGACCTCCCATCGTGGGCCAGGACCAAGAGTGGCGCCAAAAACGAAGACTGCCCCCACCAGCAGAGACTGCAATGATTGAGATGTCCATCAGCGTGGGGGGTCTGCCCCTGGAACTGACAATCACCAAGTTGCCCCAGGACCGCCCTCAGTATGGGCGTATACAAAACAAAACAGAGAAGATGGGAGCAGCTTGGAGGAGTCTGGAGGAGCCGTACCCGGAGATGGAGGGAGAGGCAGGCAGCACCGACCCAGTGGTCAGGAGCCTGTTGCAAGCGACAACCCCAGAAGGCCTGGTGGAGATCCTGGCGCAGCTCCCCAGAGATCGGGAGCATGCACGGACCACACTGGAGGGCTTGGCTCAGAGGATGGCCCGAGTGCAGCGGGACGTACTGGCCGCATGGAGCAGAGAGATGGCCCAGCAGGCTGGAACCCGCCAGCGGAGCACACCACCCGCAACGAGGAGCACGCCTGCCCCTGAAGAGGATGCAGAAGGGACGGAGGCCGGAGACGACGCCGCAGAGGGAGCTGAAGAGACGGAGGCAAGTAAAGGGGACGTTACTACCCCGAGCCCGGCCACCGTAAGCCTACCCCCGCTCCCCGTCGCAGAGCCCGAAGTCCCACTGATCGTGCCCGTTGCCGCACCACTACCGCTCCAGACTAGGCCCCAAGCAGGAGCCGCGACCACGCCCCCTGTGACGTCACGCGCCTCAACCCTGAGCGCGGCCAAGCAGGAGATGCCACCGGCCTGGTCGCAAGGCCGAGTGATCCCGGGCGCCGCTGCCACCACCGCGCCCTCAACTTCCACTGTGCCGCACCTGGGTGAGGATTTGTTTGCCCAGCACACTTGCCCGGATGGGCAGCCCTTTGCGTGGCCACCGGAGTACCACCATCCCCGACTCCGGAAAGAAAGACCCCTGGATGAGCCCCTAATCCCGGTTCCGGCGCCCGTCAAGATGACCCCGCTCTCGTTAGAGGAGGCGCAGTTTGAGTGGGACCCCGCAGGAGGACGTCGCCACTGATGTACAGTAGGAACACTGTAAATAGTTACCCGTGAAGGTACAATAACTGTTACCATTATAGTCCCCGTTGGGACCAGTGAACTGTTCCAGTGTGTCCCATCTCCCCACAGGCTGAGGACTGTGAGCAGCCATCCCTTTTCCCCACTGGCCGAGGACTGAGAGCGGCCACCTTCCCTTGTATATAGTTGCGCTTCCTAAAGTGCCCCCTACCGGTTTTATAGGAAACTGTTTTTTCTACCAGAGACTGTGGCACTTACCTGGTCACAATTTGCACAAGTGGCCAGAGGTCAAAAATGTTTTATATGAAGAGTATTATGCTGCTGATATATATATAGTGTTTTATATGTTTATGATGTTTTTGCAAAAAATTTTGTATGTTTTTGGATATTTTGCTCTTTTACAGCCCGAGGACGTGCTGTGATTTACCAGGGGGCAATGTAGCACCCTGAGGATTCGGCTGCAACAGGGGTATTGCACCTCACTCCAGAGGTGTGGTATTCCACTCCCGGGTAAGGATGGAGTGTGGAACTGAGCTCAGTAGGCTGCATGCACTACATACATCCCGTTTCCGGGGGACAGAACTACGGTACTCCCACCAGTATATGTGCAGGTACGACAGCGTCTGTCCCTGGCTGGAGTGGGAGGGGGGGTGGAACATCCCAGTAGTGTAGGGGCAGATAGGGGGAGTAGTCTGGGTAAAGCTAGGAGCTCATTGGGTGCTAGTCACCTGGGCTCACACATAGAGGGAGTATATATGGTGGGCACCATCTTAGGACAGGGTCTTTTTAGCCTGAGGAGCAGAGCAGAGGAGCTCAGCCAGGAGGGCTGACAGGGAGCTGTGGCTCCGGCTGGGCCCAGCTCCAGAGCCAAGCCTGCAGAGGGAGAGAGGAGAAAAGAAGGACCCAGAGAGAAAGACAAGAAGGGAACCCCAAGACCCCAGAATAAAGACAAAAGGGTGAAGGGTTGGCGGACAAGGGTACCGGATCCCAAGCTGGCAGAGGCCAAAACAAACCTTAGCCAGGAACCGGAGGTCGTGGGCAGGATCTGCCACGACCCTCACCAAATCCACTAGAAAGGCACACCGAGTATAGGGTCAGGGAGCCCAAAGGAGGCTTGACCACCAAGAGACCCGAGGGAGCCGGCCAAAAGTGGATCCCTGGTGGGAACGGCCAGAGGAAGGGAGAGTCAGAAAGGAGCTCAGGAGCACGCTCCGGAATCGCCTGGGGGTTAGCCGAGTCCAGGACCTGGTGGACGCAGCACGGCTCGGGTGGTCACTCAAGGCCAGAGTGACCAAAAGAACACAAGTAAGTAAAAATCCTGAACTGCATCTCCTGACTCTGAGTCTTCTTTCTGCATCATCACAACCCCCATCATCCACACCTGCTGCCCTGAGGCCATACCCCTCCCGTTGGGGGTTATACCATCACTGCTGCACATATACCACCGGCCTCAGCGGACTGCTCTGCAGCGGCGGCGTCAAAGCCGCACTCAACGGGTGGCGTAGTCGACAATCAAGTTAACATCTACTGCCATAGACTGCCACTTAGTTTGACACCCTGGGCACGGACCGGGTCACCGCCACAAGGACTACTACCCCTATCCAGATCCGGCTCCGGGTATCCCCTACAGCACTGGCCCAGGGGGCGCGTCACTTTCACCTCAGCAAGAACAACTGCTGCAGGAGTAGCCCTCTGGGATGCCCTCACAACAGGCGGTGCACTGTCGTTCCCGGACCGGGTCCAGCCGTTCGACTAAGAAGTTCACCGCTAAGAGCAGGAAAGAAGATCCTGTCGTTCGGCGTGATCTTCCGCCGGTTAAAAAGAATTCCTCTGCTTCTACGGTACCACATACGCCAGGGGATAAGTGGAATCTTCGTTAAAGTTCTACTAATTGCTCCCCTTTTTTCTTCTCTGTCTATGAAATCTTTCAGAGCAAGAAATGTTCGTTTAAATCAAAGCATAAAGAATGTGCCCTATACAGCAGCCCCCTCCCTGATGCATATATTAAAAAATTGTGCCAGCCTTGTATTGACAAGGTGATGGTGGAAGAAACCCCGGGGTTTTATTTGGGCCTAAAAACTCTAATTAAAGAAGAAGTAGGCAAGGCTTTGCGAGAGAATTCTGAGGTCAGGCATTCCCCTCAGGACCCTCGACCAGGCTCAGATTCCGACATCTCAGACATTTCTTCCTCTTCCCTATCCTCCTCTGATAGCGAATCTGAGAGATAATGTTTTCCTTTAAATGCGATAGATGCCTTGGTGAAAGCTGTCCGTTCTACTATGGGCATTGTGGACACTAGACCAGAGAAGTCCCTGGAGGATGTTATGTTTGGAGGTTTAGGTCAAAGAAATAAAAGATCCTTTCCCATGAATACAAAGATTAAGGATCTCATTGAAAGAGAGTGGCAAAAGCCGGACAGAAAGGGCAGCATCCCTCCCTCTTTCAAAAGGAGGTATCCATTTGATGATACCGCATGCTCCTAGTGGCCAAAGGCACCAAGGCTTGATGTGGCCATTGCTAAAGCATCAAAAAAGGCTTCCCTCCACTTCGACGACATGGGAGCTTTAAGAGACCCCCTGGACAGACGAACAGATACCTTTTTAAAGGGTACCTGGGAGACCACTACAGGAGCCCTGAAACCAGCAGTGGATGCCACCTGCACATCCAGAGCCCTGATGGTCTGGCTGGAACAGCTGGATGACCAATTGAAAGAGGGTGTCTCCAGGAAGGAGATTATTTCTTCTCTCCCCCTAGTCCAGGGTGCAGCGGCCTTTCTTGCTGACGCATCTGCGGACTCAGACTAGCAGCGAAATCGTCAGCTCTTTCAAATGCTGCTCGGCGAGCCCTTTGGCTAAAATGCTGGCCTGGAGATGTACAAACAAAATCTAGACTCTGTACAATTCTTTATGAGGGTGAATATTTTTTCGGCCAAGCCATGGATGATCTGTTGGAAAAAGCAGGAGATCCTAAGAAGGGCTTTCCGTCTGTACCTCTACACTCTTTTAAAAAATCCTTTTGGAAAAAGAAGTTTGTCCGTAGACGATTCTTTAGAGAACAGGAGAAATTCGAGGAAAGAGGTCGCAAAGGTAAAGGCCTACTCTTTGGTTCTTCTTCCAGAGATGAGCAGAAGCAGGGGAATCACAATCCACCCCGGTGGGAGGGAGATTGTCTTTGTTTTTTCCGGCTTGGGAACTTATTTCACATAGCAGTTGGATTTTTGGCCTAATTAGGTTTGGTCTTAAATTTCAATTTCAAGCCCTTCCTTACAAGAGATTCGTAATTGTTCCCTCTAGTTCCTCCCCAGATTGGCAGGCTGCCCTCATATTGGAAATACAAGACCTAAGAAAGAAAAACGTCCTGATTGAGGTTCCGAAAACAGAAGAGGGAGACGGATTCTACTCCTCGCTCTTCTTGGTTCCCAAACCGGGTGGGTGTTTCAGGACTATCATAAATTTAAAATCCTTAAATAGGTTTCTTAGAATAGACACCTTCAAAATGGAATCGTTAAAAACAATAATAAAATTGCTTTTTCCCCACTGTTATATGGTAGTCCTGGATCTTAAAGACGCTTATTACCATGTCCCCATTCATAGGGATTATCAAAAGTATTTAAGATTAGCCATTGAATTTAAAGGGGCGGCAAAACACTACCAGTATACTGCTCTTACCTTTGGGTTGGCTATAGCCCCAAGAGTTTTTACTAAACTGGTGGCAGAAGTGGTGGCCCACATAAGAGAAAAAGATATTTTAATAATGCTGTACCTCGATGATTTCCTGATAGTGGGGAATTCCTTTGCACAATGAGAGGCCCACCTTCAGGTAACAATTTCTGTCCTACAAGACCTAGGTTGGTTTCTAAATATAGAAAAATCTAGGTTGACTCCACAAAAAGCCCAACAGTTCCTTGGGGTCATTTTAGATTCAGATAGGCAGTTATGTCATTTATCAGATGAGAAAATTGTGAAAATTCATGGACTAGTGAAACATTGTATGGATAGACCCTCCACGACACTGCGCAAAACCATGTCTTTATTGGGGACCCTGACCTCAAGTTTTTCGGCAGTGTGCTGGTCCCAATTTCATTCAAGGGCTCTTCAATGGGATGTGTTATATAATGACTCAATCCTAGATGGACATCTAGACCGGGAGTTTACCTTGGGCCTTCGCGCCTTACAATCCCTTCGCTGGTGGTTAGTTTACACTAATCTTTCTAGGGGAGTCCCTTGGGAAAGTAAACCTGCGGCAGTTTTAACTACAGATGCAATTGCTACAGGTTGGGGAGCTCATTTTGAAAACAGCTTAATTCAGGGAACCTGGTCAGAAAATGAGATACAGTTTTCCTCGAATGTTAAGGAGCTTTTGGCGGTTGATTATGTGCTCAATGGGTTCCTTGTACATTTACAGGGCCAGGTTGTCTGTATACTCTGGGACAATCAAGTCTCAGTAGCGTATATAAATCATCAAGGGGGGACCCATTCAAGAGACTTAAGGAGAGTAGCAGACAGACTTCTTCAGGAAGCAGAAGATCATTTTCTCTCCCTTTCGGCAGTTCATCTAAGAGGAAAAGAAAACATCAGGGCAGATTTTCTCAGCCGCAATTCCCTAAAAGAAGGAGAATGGTCCTTGAACCCTCGAATATTCTCCCAGATCGTGGCAATGTGGGATCTTCCAGCAGTAGACTTTTTCACGACAAAGTCAAATTGGAAGGTGACAACATTTTGTTCTCTAAACCCCAGAGAAAAGCCCCTGGCGGTGGATGCCTTCATGATTCCTTGGGAGTTTCCTTTGGCGTACGCCTTCCCTCCTATGGTCCTGCTTCCGTCAGTCCTAAGAAAGATCAGGAAAGACGAAGCCAGAATGATCCTCATATGCCCCTTTTGGCCCAAGAGGCCATGGTTCTCTTGTCTCCGCAGGATGTCAATATCAGACCCCTGGATCCTTCCGGAAATCCCGGACCTTCTTACTCAGGGTCTGGTTTCCCATCCTCCAGTCCCAAATCTCCATTTAACGGCATGGAATTTGAAAGGGCACTGTTAACCAGCAAAGGGTTTTCCTCAAATTTGGTGAACACTCTCTTAAGTAGCAGAAAGCCTGTTACTACCCGCATCTATGTTAGAACTTGGAGAAAATTCCTATCCTTTACAGAATTCAAACTAGAGGATGGGATCCCTATTGGGAAGATACTAGAGTTCCTACAGTGGGGGTTAGAACGGGGTCTAACCACTAGTACTTTAAAGGTACAAGTTTCGGCTTTAGGAGCCTTATTTGCATTTGATATAGCAGCAAATTATTGGGTAGCACGGTTTAAAAAGGCCTCTTTCAGATGTAGACCTATCATTAAATCCAAACCCTCTCCCTGGGATTTAAACCTGGTCTTAAATGCCTTGACTAACCCCCCCTTCGAACCTCTAGATTCAGCCACCCATAAAATTATTTTTCTTAAAACAGCCCTGTTAGTGGCCCTGACTTCAGCCAGAAGAGTAAGTGACATACAGGCCTTTTCTATATCCCCACCATTTACCCAAATTATGGATGATAGAATCGTGTTAAAGCCTGATCCAGCTTTTCTCCCAAAAGTAGTCTCACGGTTTCATAGAACTCAAGAGGTAAATCTTCCAACCTTTTGTTTCCCCCCTAAAAATCAGAAAGAGGAGAAACTACATACATTAGATGTTAGAAGGTGCGTGCTTAAATATCTGGAGGTTTCACACAGTTTTAGGAAAGATAGTTCCCTATTTATATGCCATCAGGGGGCTAGAAGTGGTTGTAAAGCTTCAAAATCCACAATTGCGAGGTGGATTAGAGAGGCCATCTCCCTCGCCTACTCCTCGGGGGATAGGGAAGTACCGGAAGGGTTGAGAGCACACTCCACCAGAGCAGTAGCAACTTCCTGGGCCGAGAAGACCGGGGTTTCCATCGAAGACATATGTAAGGCTGCCACCTGGTCTTCTCCCTCCACCTTCTATAGGCATTATAGATTGGATTTGGGTGACTCTTCTGATCTCACCTTTGGGAGAAGGATGGTTCAATTGGTGGTCCCTTTTTTGCACCTTCGGAGGAAGTTACTAAAGTAATTGGCTTAAAATGAATTTGTTTTGTTGTTATTAACCTTGGCGGTCCTCTCATGCTCTGTTAACTAAACTGAGGTGGGAGAGAGGTGCCGCCCTTTTTAACCTGTAGCTTTCCTGTCCATGATGGGCGGATCCTCTCTCTCGTGGTGCTGTCATGGGCTCCGAAAAATCCCGTTACCGGTAAGTAGCTAAGGCTTTTTGCCTCTCTTAGACAGGATCAGTGATTATTATTTTTTTTATTAGTAACCATACAAACATTTTGTAAACAAGTCAGCACTGAAGTTGAAAATTGGTAAAAAGTTAAGTTTTAATTATTATGAATAGATAGATTGTATATAATCCAAAAAGAGATAGGGAACAGGAGCGTCTTAGATAAAATAAAACAAACCATTATTCAAAAATATTTTTAAATATATACGTATAAAGTTTCCAAAGAGGAATATATCGAGGGGGGAAAGAGACAAAAAGTACCACATTACACAAGCGAGCACACAATAATAATGAAAATAGCTAAGAGAAGCAGAGATATACAGCTGCACAAAAAAAAACAAACAGTCAAACAAGACCTAAGGTAGATGTGCTGCAAATCGTCAGTGGGTATATTCAGTATAGAAGGCAATATTGAGCAAGTGTAACATAGTCTCTATATAGTTTAAAGTGCCATTGCTGTAAACAACCTAGAGGGGGTCATGCGAGCAAGACCAGAGTGGTAAGTCCAAAAGAAGAGGGTAAAAAACATCAACCAGAATAAAGTCAGGATGACACAGGGATATACCCACAAATAATCAAGAAATAGTATAGGACAATGAAATGACAACTGAGTCTCCAGGTCCCAATGTGTAAAAAGCTCCTGTATACAACCTGGTGGTAGAGTGGAGGGTAACCCCGATGCGCGTTTTGCATCTGGCTTCTTGGAGGGGGGGCGTTTGTGATAGAAGATCTAGTTGTGACATGATTTTTTTTTTACTTTTGCTTAACTCCTATAGAGCAACATAACAGACAGAAAGTGAGATCTAATCTGTTCAATAGATTCTAAGCTCCATCCAACATATCAGCCAAAGTTAATCTCAGTATCAAGAAGAGGCACATAAAGTCCAACGTCATGTGGGTCAGTCTTGTGGTTATCCTCCCTCTCTTCTGGAAAGATAAGTATTACATACCAATATCTTGATGAAATGACGTTAAATTTGTTTTGATACATGTTGATACATTTTGACAACTTGGTATTTATTTTTATTTATTTATTTTTACTGATTTATTTTGCCAATCCTTAGTCTCAAGCACTCATCCAAATAATTAAAACATGCAACTTTTATTAAAAAGAAAAAAATTAACCCCATTTTAAACATCCGGAAAGGCACTGACACATATTGAAGAAAGCAAGTTTCTCTTAGCCTTCAGGATCTTCCTGGTGAGAGGTTGCAATGTTTCTTTTTACCTTAATGGAAGTTGTATATTCTAACTATTCTGGAGAGTACTGGAGACTAAATACCTGTATTTTCTCCTCTACGTGGCTTTATTGTGTATCTGTGTTATCCTGAGGATGTAAGAGTGGTATGGATGGAATGAGGTGCTCCTACAAACCCCATTATGGTCTGTGATAGATACATAAGTCATGGATGGAGTGCAGGTGTATGGAGAATGTGCAGGATCTACAGCTAGAACCCATCACTACTGTTTAAGAAGAGACAATCTGTCGTACCTGGCAGCAGCCACTAAGCAGTGAGACAGAATGGTGGTTGTACATTGTTTCCATTCTGCTGTAAGAGCTGGCAACAGCCGATCGGTGGTGGTGGTGCAAGATGTTGAACTCGACCCAATCTGATATTTACCTTTCTTAATTCATTAATATCATACTAATGGAAAACCCCTTTAAGTAGGAGCTGATTTATAATACCCAACAGCAGCCACTAACCAGTGTGACGGAGAGGTGGTGGTCCATTTTTTACATCCGGCTGTCACTGAAGCTGAAAACAGTTAATGGGTGGGGATGCCCGTTTTTGGACCCTCACCAGTCTGATATTGGATATTTTAAAAGTTTCTTGTTCTGAACAATGAAACAGATGATTGTAACAGATAATTGTATTGAATGATGAAACTAATAATTAAAGGGGTTGTCCGGTCCACTCTGTGTGTGTTATGTTCTGCTACCAGAGCTAAGGAAAGAGAGGAGATCTGTCCCTACGATAGAACTCAGCTTGATCCCTGCGATGTAACAGGGGACCTGATCCTGCGATCAGACCTGCTAAAGTCCTCAGCTAGTCTGTACGGAGACCTATAGATGTGGGGAAGGAATCCCTACAAGTTCTAGGGACTGGAAGCAAAATGGACACCTCCTAACAGAAATAGTAGCAGACAGACGAACAAACAAATAATATAGAACACAGAGGTCCGAAGACCAAGAAAACTAACAGAGTTAGAAACTGAGCACAGGCTAGCTAAAGAGTAGTAATACAATGAAGTCCAGCAAAGCCAGAAGGGCGGAGCAGGACTAAATAGGCCAACAAGGTCATGTGACCAGCAATAGAAAAAACCTAAGAGCAAGGTTCTAACAGTACCCCCCCTTCTAAGAGGATCCTCCGGATCCCCTAGGACCAGGCTTATCAGGAAATCTCCTGTGAAACGCTCTGATAAGTCTGGACGCGGAAACATCATCCGACCTCACCCATGAGTTATCCTCGGGACCGAAACCCTTCCAGGCCACGAGATACTGCAAACTACCTATATACCGTCTAGAATTAAGGATGCGAGAAATTTCATATTCCCCGTCCTCCACCACCGGGGGAACAGAGGCAGAGGCGTCACAATCCGACACAGCAGCTTTTTTCAACAGAGAGACATGAAACACGGGATTAATTCTCCAGGAGGTAGGAACCTCCAACCTAACAGCAGATTGGTTGACAACCTGAAGCACCTTAAAGGGCCCTACAAACTTGGGACCCAATTTCTTAGAAGGAATCCTCAACCGCAGATTCCTAGAGGACAACCAAACCATGTCACCAACAGCGAACAAAACCTCCTGTCGTTTCCTATCAAAGTAGTCTTTAGATTTTCTGTTAGCCTCCTGAAGATTACCACGCACATCCGTCCAAACTCTCTCCAAATCGCCGGAAAAATTCTCCTCCTCAGGCACGGCAGATACCAACTTGGAGAACGACCCAAACGACGGATGTCTCCCAGAACAACAAAAAAAAGGCGAACAACCAGCAGAAGAAGATGTATGGTTGTTTAGAGCAAATTCAGCAAGTGGCAGAAACTCAGACCACCCCTCTTGATTGTCTGCCACAAAACAACGCAAGAACTGCTCAACATCCTGGTTTTTCCTTTCTGTCTGGCCATTAGATTCAGGATGATATCCGGATGAGAACGACAAATGAACTCCCAAACTGTCACAAAAGGCGCGCCAAAAACGAGCCACGAACTGAGGTCCCCTATCAGAAACAATGTCAGTAGGAACGCCATGAAGTCTGACAATTTCCTTGACAAAGGCCTTAGCGAGAGTCTTAGCGCAGGGAAGTTTGACGAAGGGAACCAAGTGACACATCTTGCTAAAACGGTCCACAACCACCCAGATGACAGTAAAACCCTCAGAGGGGGGAAGGTCAGTTATAAAGTCCATAGCCAAATGTGTCCATGGAGCACTGGGAACCTCCAGAGGGCAAAGCAACCCCGCAGCAGGAGTATGTGAGGACTTAGATCTAGCACATATAGTACATTGACGCACCCACTTAATGACTTCCTTCTGCCATCCAGGCCACCAAAAACTGCGACCCACCAGTCTCTTGGTCTCAGAGATTCCGGGATGACCTGCCAACCAAGATTCGTGACACTCAACAAACAAATCTCTCCTAAAGGTCCCAGGCACAAACAACCTCCCATGGGGAGTGTTAGATGGGGCATTCTCCTGTGCTTTAAGAATCTCATCCTCCAAAACGGAGTCCAAAGCAGCAATCACAACACCTTCTTGTAAAATGTTCTCCTCTTTCTCAGCACCGACTATGGGAGAAAAACTGCGAGACAAGGCATCCGCCTTAACATTCTTAGTACCTGGGATGTAAGTAACGGAAAAATTAAACCGCGAGAAAAACAGTGCCCACCTAGCCTGACGGGCATTCAGGCGCTTGGCAGCATCAAGATATATCAGATTTTTATGATCCGTAAAAACCTGAACGGGAAATTCAGCACCTTCCAAGAGGTGGCGCCAGTGTTCAAATGCGAGTTTAATAGCCAATAATTCCCGATTACCAACATCGTAATTCAGTTCAGTCTCCGAAAAATTTTTTGAAAAAAAGGCACAGGGATGTACTCCATCCCCGTTATCCTGAGACAATACTGCGCCAACCCCCACAGAGGAAGCATCAACCTCAACCAAAAACGGCTTAGTCACATCAGGCTGCATAAGGATGGGAGCAGAGGTGAACCTCTCCTTGAGATACACAAAAGCCTCAATGGCCTCAGAAGTCCACTGAACCGCATCAGCACCTTTCCTGGTGAGATCGGTCAGAGGTTTGACAATAATAGAAAAATTTTTAATGAATTTTCTATAATAATTGGCGAAACCCAAAAACCTCTGTATTGATTTCAAACCAATAGGCCTAGGCCATTCCTGCACAGCTTGAACTTTCACCGGGTCCATCTCAAAACCTTCACTGGAGATAATGTAGCCCAAAAAACTAATTCTCTGTACAGAGAACTCACATTTCTCCAGCTTAGCAAAAAGTGAATTGTCTATTAACAACTGCAATACTTCACGTACGCTCCGCCAATGAGACTCCAGATCCGGCGAATAAATCAAAATGTCATCCAAATACACAACCACATTTTTGCTGATCAAAGGTCTAAGGATGTCATTAATAAGATTCTGAAAAAATGCTGGTGCATTGGTAAGACCAAAAGGCATAACCAGATTCTCAAAATGACCCACAGGAGTGTTAAAAGCAGTCTTCCATTCATCACCCTCCTTCATGCGCAACAGATTGTATGCCCCCGGAAGGTCAATTTTAGAGAACCACTTGGCCCCCACTAACTGGTTAAACAGATCAGGAATCAATGGCAGTGGGTAAGGATTGCGTACAGTAATTTTGTTAATCTCACGAAAATCCAGACAAGGATGTAAACCGCCGTTCTTTTTTTTTACAAAAAAAAATCCAACCGCCACAGGAGACTTGGAAGGCCTAATGTGACCGGCGGCCAAGCTTGTCTGTATGTATTCCTCCAAAGCCTTTCTCTCAGGAATAGTAAGGTTAAATAAACGACTTTTAGGAAGAGTCGCTCCAGGGACAAATTCAATAGTACAATCATAGTCTCTATGGGGAGGCAAAACCTGCGATTCCTTCTCAGAAAAAACTCTCCAAAAATCCTGAATAGGAACAGGCAATTCCCCCCTATCCACAGCTGCAATGCGCCCGTTACAACACTTGTCATAACATTTATGGCTCCAGGATTTAATTTCATTGGTAGACCAATCCAGTACAGGATTGTGCAATTTTAACCAGGGCAATCCCAACACCACCGGAGAAGGCAAGTTATTCAAAACTACCAAATCCAAATTCTCATGGTGAACACCATTAATAGTGAGGGGAAATTCACAGACCTTGAGAGTAACATTCTTCAAAGGGGAGCCATCCACAGAAACCACAGCAATGGGGGATGACAAAGGTTCGGGTTTTAAATTGAGTTTTTCCAAGAATCCCCCATCAATAACATTCAGAGTAGACCCACAATCGACAAACACCCGAAATTCCATTAATTTTTCCTGAGCAATAGTGGAAGCAGCTAAAAATACACCCTTGGAATTTAAACAGGCAATACGGGCATGACTGACCATTTTTTTTTCTTTCTTCATACGAAGCACACAGCTTTTAATGAAATGACCAGAATTTCCGCAATAGAAACACAAACCTTCAGAAAATCTGCGGTCCTTTTCTTGAGAGCGAGGTGCCATCGCTCCAATCTCCATCGGCTCTCCACTGTCAGTACACACATTCTCATGACCAGAAACTGACATAGCAGAGGATTTGCTCTCATTAACCATTGCACGCAGTCTCCTATCCACCCGTATAGCTAATTGCATAGCCTGTTGCAAATCTTCAGGTGTGGGATAAGCAATTAGCAAGTCTTTAACCCTCTCACTAAGCCCAGCAAGAAACAGACTCTTCAGAGCAGAATCGTTCCACCCTATTTGAGTAGACCACCGACGGAAATGAGTACAATATTTTTCCACATTACCTGATCCCTGTCTCAAATGTCTCAACTCAGTCTCAGCAGATGAGACACGATCTAGATCATCATATAATAGCCCCAAAGCAGAAAAAAAGCTATCCACTGATCTAAAGCATGGATCACTAAGTTGCAAAGAAAAGGCCCACTCCTGAGGCTCTTTGCGCAAAAGTGACATTATGAACCCTATGCACTGGGATTCATCCCCAGAGGACCTGGGTCTCAAACGAAAATACAATAAGCAAGCATTTTTAAATGAAAAAAAATCTTGATGTTCACCAAAAAATAAATCAGGCAAACGTACCTTAGGCTCCAAGAAATGTGCTCCAGGACAGTTACTCACGTGCTGACGGAGCTCGGCCACCTCCAGAGAGAGTCCCTGCAGGCGTTGAGCCAAATCCTGAACCGACACCATGATGGAGCAGAAAAATCTTTCCTTAGAGAATTTGCAGTCTGGACTTACTGTTATGTTCTGCTACCAGAGCTAAGGAAAGAGAGGAGATCTGTCCCTACGATAGAACTCAGCTTGATCCCTACGATGTAACAGGGGACCTGATCCTGCGATCAGACCTGCTAAAGTCCTCAGCTAGTCTGTACGGAGACCTATAGATGTGGGGAAGGAATCCCTACAAGTTCTAGGGACTGGAAGCAAAATGGACACCTCCTAACAGAAATAGTAGCAGACAGACGAACAAACAAATAATATAGAACACAGAGGTCCGAAGACCAAGCAAACTAACAGAGTTAGATACTGAGCACAGGCTAGCTAAAGAGTAGTAATACAATGAAGTGCAGCAAAGCCAGAAGGGCGGAGCAGGACTAAATAGGCCAACAAGGTCATGTGACCAGCAATAGAAAAAACCTAAGAGCAAGGTTCTAACAGTGTGTGACTGCAGACTTATGAATACCCCAACCAGGCACACTGTGCGCTTCGGGGATTCGCCGTTTTCAGACCCGGTATTGGAGGGTATGTATGAGCAATGCATACTACCGGCCAGTGGGCGTGGCCTCATTTCCATAAGCTTGTATGGAGCGAGGCTGCACCCTATAGGTGGACATGCCCATTGGCTCTCTGTGTCACTAGATAGGGCATGGACTCGCTCAATACAAGTGTATGGAGAGCGAGGTGACACCCATTGGCCGGCAGTATGTATAACTCATACATACCCTCCGGTCCTGAGTCTGAAACCGATGAATCCCAACAGCTCTCAGTGCATACGCTGGGGGAATTCATACGTTATCAGTCACACAGAATGACTGGTGACATCGATTTGGACCTGACAACTCCTTTAACCGGACCCTGTAAGCACAGAATGACTGTTCAATTTAACTACAGGCTGCCGGTGCATCATGACGAGGCCAAACAGTTCAGGGCACCTTCCCATCTATTTGTTCTCCACCTATCAGGTATGTCAGGTTTAGTGTATCCTACATTGGAGGTCCCTTTCAACTCTAACATTCTATGATTCTATCTCCGCCTTTTTATATCTTTCTAAAGCCAGAGCTGTCAATCAAAAAAGAAGTAGGAGGAAGATAAAGGGAAAACAAGTACAGTAGGTGGGAAGGTGCAACTAAATGTTTGGCCACACCAAGGGTTCACTGAGCGTTCACATTTGGTTTAAAAGTCATTCTGCGCTGACAAGCTGCCTTTCAGAAAAAAAAAAAATATATCAATATGTCTTTGTATTATTTGATACATGTAATTCCCGATATGTAGAAATTTTACTTTTCATATTTCTACAGGTATCACGTGCCAGGTGCGGGGCTATTCTATCCAAGTGCCCCCTGATGTCGGTGTACAGGAGGGTCTCTGTGTGACGATTCCTTGTAACTTCACAGCTGATTATAGAAAGACATTCAGTAATTCCACTGGATACTGGATACAGATACGGAAGCAGGAACCTTTATATCCTTTTTCTATCGTAGCCACTAATAATGAAAACAGTAATGTGACAAAAACAAACTTCCATCTGACGGGAAATCCAGATATTGGAGACTGCACCCTGACCATCACTGACGCCAGGAAAGAAGATCAGGGAAGGTATTTCTTCAGATTTGAAGAAAGTAAAGAGAGTAAAGTAAAATATACTTATTACAGAGACACAACAACTATTAATGTGACTGGTAAGTGTGAGGGTATCCCGCAGTATCGGTGAGATATAACTGTGCTGTGTATCTGCTCTGTGTCACTGAGCTGCTCTTAATAATTAATGAGTAGAAGGTGCCGCTCCTCATGAAGTGTTTGCCGGCTCCGTCCTCCACATTACAACCATGTTGCTCCATCGCATTTGAATTAAGAGATAAAGAGTTCTGATAGAAAAAAGAAAAAAAATCCTGGTTCTTTGTAGATTTTATGAAGTCCAATATGTTTCCATAGTTAGTTAACTTACAAACCTTGGTTATTGGTTTGCATTTTATTATCATTTTGCTTGTTATATTGTATCTTCATTTGTTTATCTGACTATACACAGTGTGAGGCAGTGACCGGGATCGTATATGAGGGACGGTATATATCCCCCAGAATGTGTACAGAGACCTATTAAATCCATTGGAGTGCACTGCAGTCACAAAATCACCTGCGGCTGCAATGCAGGAATAAAGGTGAGCATTGACCTGGTCAGGCTATCTGGCTAAGGCAGATTAGTAAAACCCGGCAGGGCCTTCATTTCTTGGCGGAGGCTACAGGAAGGCTGTGGGGCGGCCTCCTCCCTCCAACCCGGGTTTTCCAGTGGCTCTTGCCACAGGTACTTTAAAAGCCCTGCATTAACCCTGCGTGGCTGTTGCCCACGGCAACCGTTGTATAAGGACTCATGTAACCCGGCTGGGAACCAGAGGACTTTTCTGTTTACCCGTGAGTTGCTAAATAAAGCTGTTTATGTAAGACTTACTTGGGTCACTACCTCAGTTACTGAACGATGTGAACACCGCCGCCTTATAGCTTGGTGGAGAAAGCGGGCATTGAAACTGAGGCATACCCCCATCGGCAGTTGCATGACCACAATCCGGCCTGCCACCTTTCAGCCCCACCCCATGGACAAAATGGAGGAGCTGTTAAAGCAGCTGGTACTCAACCAGCAGCAGAAACTGCAGTCTCAGGTGCAACAGCAGGAGCAGCACGTGACTCTCCAGCAGCAACAGCAGGAGCAGGAGCAGCAGCATAATCAGCAGCAGCTTCTGTACCAGCAGCAGCAAAAAACAAATGAACTGTTGCTGCAACAGATTGCTTCCCTGCGGGAGACGCCGACGGTACCAGCCCCGGAACGTCCAGAGGCCCGGGTCAAGGTTCACTCAGCGTTGAGGAAGATGGGACTGGAGGATGACGTGGAAGCCTTCCAGATCATTTATGAGTAGTGTTGAGCCGCCCCCGTAGTGTTCGAGTTCGGTTCGGTTCGTCGAACACCCGTGTGTTCGCCGAACTGTTCGTCGAACTGTTCGTCGAACACCTTCGAACACTGTTAAAACCAATGGCAGGCAAACAAAAACACATAGAAACACATAGAAAACACCTTCAAAGGTGTCCAAAAGCTGACAAACTGCTCAGAAGACACAACTAACACATGGAAAAGTGACAAGTACATATAGTCATGCGAAAAGAAAAGAGGTGGAGGAGTAAAAGGAGGGGGAGACACAAATATAGGCATGTCATGCCCTTCTAAAATCCAAAAAGTGAGAAGCCGACACGTTCAGTCCGCTCCTGCCCGTGCCACCTCCGTGTCGCCGGGTTTGTGCCAGAGCCGCGGTGAACCCTGACGGCCAGCCCCCCTCTCCCAATACTGGTGCCTGTCCGCTGGTGGGTCGAGCGAGCCCCCCTGTGGTGGAGGCAGCTCTAAGCTTTTTAATTTAAATTGTCTCTCTAATTTGAATGAATACACTTTAAATCCATTTACAAGGATCTATTGGAGGGCAAGTCTCATGCCAGCAGCCGCGTAATTCCAGCTCCAGTAGCGTCCACTAAAGCTGCTGCAGTTAAAAAGCTTTTATAAGGATCGAGCTCGGCTGTCCACCGCAAGGCATCCTACTGCCAGTCCCAGCCCCTATGCCTTGGGGTGCCTCCTGATGCTCTACACTGAGTATCCCGTGGTCCCGAAGTATTTCCTTTGAAAAAATTAAGTGTCCAAACTACAGGTGGTGTAGCTTGCTTAACAGCCGGGATAATCCGCTGACTAGCAGACACTGCTACTAGGCACAAAGTATTTCCTGGGCTAGATGCAGTTAAAAATTTGTAATTAGATACTCTCGTTGGATGCTGAGAAAGCATTCCATAGAGTCTCCTGGCACGCCATATATGATTCTCTTAAAAAGCTTGGGGTAGGGGTCTAGGGGACCCTTTTATAGCCAAAATCACGGCCCTGTATCACAATACGTCACCTAGGCTGAAGATAAATGGAACTGTAGCACCCTGAGGGCTCGGTTGCTACAGAGGTATTGCACCTCACCCAGAGGTGTGATATCTCACTCTCAGGTAAGGATGGAGTATGGATCAGGACCCGACACCTGCATGCATTACACCACATTGCCGTGGTGCAGGGCGACCAATATGCCTCTGAGATGGGCACGACAGTCCCTGTCCCTGGCTGAAGTGGGGGGAGGGAACACTGAGGAAGGGGAACCCTGTAGTGCAGGAGCAGGGAGGAAGCAGTTCCTGGGTGCATTGAGAAGGGAGTATAAAAGGTGGGCACCATCTTAGTTCAGTGCAGAGAAGTCTGAGCAGAAGTGGCAGGGAGCAGGGGCTCTGCATGAGCTCTGCTCCGGAGGCGGGCCTAGTAACACAGGCCCAGGCCTGGAAGAGGGAGAAGGAAGGAAGAGGAGCGGAGAAGGCTCCAGGAACGAGGAATGAAGGGATCCCAGGGGTGCGGACGGGCGAGTAGCCACCACACGCCCGAATCCACCTGCGTGGAGGGGTCAGGCCAAAGGGGGAGACCGGTCCCCGAAACTAGTGGAGGCAGGAAACGACCCTCAGCTAGAAACCGGAGGCTCTGACATTTTATGTGGCGCAGCCCCTCGCTACACCCGCTAGGAAGGCACCACATAGGGTCAGGGAAACTGGCGCCAAGTTTACCAAGAGGAGGCCCGAGGCAGTCGGACAGAAGGGTTGGTAAGAAAGGCCAGACAAAGGACACACAAAGGGGGTCCTGTGAAGCGCTCCAAAGTTATCTGGGAGTTGTCTGAGCCCCTCACCTGGTGAGCACAGTACGACGTGGGCAGCCGTTACCTGCAGACGTGGTCTGGATAATAAGAACTGTGAGTAAAGGCCCTGGACTGCATCACTGACTCCGTGTCGTTACTGCTGCTGCCCTGCACCATCACCCCCATCCTCCGCATACACTGCCCTGAGGCTATACTCCTCCCTTGGGGAGTTATGCTACGCTCTGCTGCACCCACAACACCAGCCTCAGCGGTCTGCCCTGCAGCGGCGGTTCACTCTGACCGCAATCCACGGGTGGCGTAGTCGGACATTTAAACATCAAAACCACATAAATAGTTCCGCCACTGGTTTGACCACCCTGAGCCACGGAACCGGGTCGCCGCCACGAAGACTACAACCACCAGCATCCACCAAAAAGGGTCCGGCTCCGGGTGTCCCAAGGCCCAGGGGTGCATCAGAACATTTTCATCATCTTTCACAATCACCAATGGGACAAGGCAGGGATGTCCTCTGTCCCCTCTCTTATACATCCTAGTGACGGAGCACCTGCTCTCATCAATTCGCCATAACCCCAATATTAGGTGGATTGAGGTGGGAGGCACCGAGTACAAGTGCTCTCTATTTGCTGATGATGTCCTAGTATATATCACTCAATCACATATATCCATCCATGCTGTTATGGCTGAAATAGATCACTTTGTTACATGGTCAAATTTTAAAATCAATGCAGTGAAGTCTGAGGCCCTCGATGTCTCCCTCCCCAAATCCATATAGGATTAGAGATGAGCGTTGTTCTACTCGAACTGTTCGCCAATCTCAAATTCGAGCTGTTTTGGGCGGTGTTCGAGCCGTTCGGCGAACACGAGCAATTTGAGAAAAATTCGGCTGTTCGAGGTTATGTTCGATAACTGTTCGTGCACCAAAATCATAACTGGATTTTTTCTCAGTAATGATGAAAATTAATGTTAATACGCAGTTTGAGTGTACAGCGGGGTGGGGGGAGGGGCAGGGGATGGATCTGACTCGCCCCCTGGGCCAGTGCTGTAGTGCGGCGCGCGTGCGCGCGGGGAATACCCGGAGCCGGATCCAATGGGGGTAGTAGTCTTCGTGTGGCGGTGACCCGGTCCGTGCCCAGGGTGGTCAAACTAAGTGGCAGTTATTGGTATGATGGTATTAGTGTCCGACTACGCCACCCGTTGAATGCAGCTATGAAGCCGCCGCTGCAGGGCAGTCCGCTGAGGCCGGTGGTACGGATGTGCAGCGTGGATGGTATAACCCCCAACGGGAGGGGTATGGCCTCAGGGCAGAGGATGAGGTTGATGTTGGGAGTGATGGTGTGGATGTCCCAGCACTAATGGTGCGACAAGGAAGCACGGAGACGCGAGGGTACAGTACAGGGACTTTACTGATGGTACAAGGCAAATTCCCCCGGGAGTACTGGCTAGTAGTTGGGGCCTGGTTAGTCTGCGAGTAAGCCGGAGTTCCCCTGGCCAGGTGGAGTTGTAGGCCTTCCCGTTAGTCTGTACCCTTCCTGGCTACCCTGCTTTCGGCGGTTACAAGTAGCCTACGTCCCTGGGTATACCGTGTGGTGCTCACCCGTATGGCTGGTGACCTGGTGCCTCCTGTTAGCCTCCGCTCTGGGATGGCGGTGCTGGTCCCTTCGTTGTGACTGAGCCTCCGGGCTTTTATGGCCAGAGGACCTGGAATCCACTGCCGGATGGATTCTGCTTCTGGGTATATCTTAGTCCCCACAGCCTCGGACTCCTGTGTCCGGTCTTTGTACCTTCTCCCAGGGCGAGCTCTGCACAGCTCCAGCCCCGGGCGCTTCTCCTTGGCTCCTACAGAGCTCCTGATGTCTCTCTGTCCCTGTTTCTGCGTTTCCAGACCAGACTCCGTCTCTGTCTGGAACTCCTCTCTCTAACCCTGCCTCAGCCCCAGTTTATGTAGTGGAAGTTCTTCCCCTCCCAGGACTGGGCAGGAGGTGTGGTATGCTTAGGATTCCTGCCCAGGAGACCTCCCACCTGCTCACAGACGTAATATTGCTATTACTGTGGAAACCAGACCACTGGGGTGCCACATTCCCCCCTAGTGAAATTTACCCGGACTAAACATAACAGGGTATAAACAATAACAATTAAATACATGAGATGGTCACGGCGTGTCCGTAACCGGGAAGCAATAAGGGTGTCCATTTCACCAAAGAACAGGGAGCCGTAACCAGGTAGGGGTCTGTCCTGCCCCGAGTCTTTAACAGTCTGTAGTCCATTCCTGGGTTACGCTCCAAACATATTTACAACAGAGTTCCGGTTACTCACTGTCCATAACCTGTCAGTCCATATAAAGAAACCTGTAACTGAAAAACATAATTAGCAACGGCTACAACAAAACAGGTAAACATAAAATAGTTAAAGCAACTAGCCAACTTAGATTCTCCAACGTACGGGCATCTGGCCTCTGGTAACCCTTGTGGACCTACGGAGCTCACTAACTGGTCCTGCACTACAGGGTGTAGGAGGTGTTATGGGCAGGCTGGGCAGCTTTCTGCGCACTCTTTGGCTCACTAGGGGCACGGCAGGCTCACTACTAGCAGAGTGTTGATCCTCCTGTACTGCTGGTGTGGACTCTTCTGCCTCTTGGGCCGGCTCCTCTTCCAGCTCTACTGGTTCTTCTGTAGGCACTTGCGGGGCTGGCTGGAGAAAGGTGAGGACGGGTACCACGACAGCACCGTTTACTTGTGTCCAACACCGGGGGAAGTCTCCGAGTACAGTCCTGATCATTTCTTCCCTTTCCTCTGCGGGTCGAGGGTTTTCTTGATCTTCTTCTTCAGGGCTTTGCAGCTGCTCGGGACACTTCTTCAGGTGGTCTCTGGAGACAACGGCTGTGGTTTCTCCTCCATCCTTACTGATCACGCAAATCTTTGGGCTCTCATGGCTTGATGGCAGTACGGTGTACGGGTCCTTCTCCCACTGGTCGTCCAACTTGTGGAGCCGTCTTTTCCTCTTCAAGACCTGCTCTCCAGGTACCAGGGGAACAGCGGGAGCATACTGATTATAAGCCCTCTCTTGCCTTTCTCTAGCTTGAGACAGACTTCGCTCCACGCTCTCCTGCACTTTCCGATACTGCTGCTGCCGCCCTGTATCCCAATCTGCCTCTGGCGAGGTGTCCTCGGGCGTCAGGACTCCCATATCCAGGTCGATAGGCAGCTTACCAGGTCTCGCTCTCATTAGGTAAGCCGGGGTACAGTTGGTAGAACCTACAGGGATGTGGTTGTATAGGTCCACCAGATCAGGCAGCTTCTCAGGCCACATACTGCGTTCTTCCAGGGGCAATGTTTTCAGGAGGTCTATCACCACCTGGTTCATCTTCTCGCAGAGTCCATTAGTTTGTGGGTGATAGGGCGTTGTTCTTATCTTCGTGCAGCCATACAGGTTGCAGAACTCCTGGAAGACTTCCGCTTCGAAGGCTGGCCCTTGGTCTGTCAGCACTTGGTCCGGGTACCCGTGTGGATGGCAGAAGTGCTGCTGGAAGGCTCTAGCTGCTGTTTGAGCCGTTAAGTCCTTGACCGGGACCACCACCAGGAACCGGGAGTAATGATCTACGATTGTGAGGGCGTAGACATACCGAGATCTGCTTGGAGCCAGTTTCACATGGTCCAGGGCTACCAGTTCCAGTGGCTGTCGGGTGATGATGGGCTGCAAGGGAGTCTTCTGGCTGGCACGGTCCTTCCTTCTTAGGTGGCACGGTCCACAGTCTCTGCACCACCTCTCGATGGCTCCTCTCATGCCTACCCAGTAGAACCGTTCACGCAATAAGAACTCCAGCTTCTTCCACCCGAAATGTCCTGCTCCGTTGTGGTACGCCTCCAGAATCATAGCCGCGTCTCGTCTGGGGACCACTACCTGCCAGGTCAACTCATGCGTTCGAGAGTTAACCATTCTCCGGCACAACTTCTCCCTGTAGAGGAACAGCCTACTTTTCTCCTTCCACAGTTGCTTAGTCTCCTCTGGGGTGTCTGGGTCCAGACTGGCATCGGCTTGGGTCAGCATTTCCTTCACCAGGCGGACTGCAGGATCACTGTCTTGCGTCTCCGCCCAGTTGTAGTGGGGCAAGGGATTGAACGTCGCGGAGCGCCTGTCCTTCACACGGCTGGAATACAGGGTAATCCCATGACGGTGGAACGCAGGGAGCTCAACTTCTTCCAGATCTTCTGGATCTTCCCCTACGTCCGGTAAGTTTGGCATTCTAGACAGGGCATCCGCGTTGGCATTTGAGCGTCCTGCCCGGTATTTCATGGTGAATTCAAAGTTGGACAGGCGAGCCATCCATCTCTGTTCCAGAGCACCGAGCCTTGCAGTGTCCAGGTGTGTCAACGGGTTGTTATCCGTGTGCACGATGAATTTGGAGGAGGCAAGGTAATGCTTGAAACGTTCGGTCACTGCCCACACTACTGCCAGGAACTCCAGCTTGAATGAGCTATAATTCTCAGGGTTCCTCTCGGTGGGTCATAGCTTTCGGCTAGCGTAAGCGATTACCCGTTCTTTTCCTTGCTGGATCTGGGACAGCACGGCTCCTAGCCCGATGTTACTTGCGTCCGTGTGGAGGATAAAGGGCTGGCTGTAGTCTGGATATGCCAGGATTTCATCCCCCTGGAGGGCCATCTTCAGCTAGCAAAAGGACTCCTCTTCCAGCTTTTCCCACCTGAAGGGCGGCTTCTGGTTTTTGGCTTTTCGAGATTGACCTATCAGGAGGTCCTGCATAGGGGCTGCCATTTTGGTGAAACCGGGAATGAATCTTCGGTAGTAGCCTACCAACCCGAGGAACTGCCGCACTTCCTTTATGCTGGAGGGTCTTGGCCAGTCCTTAATCACGGTGATCTTATCAGGGTCAGGAGCCACTCCGTCAGCACTCACCACGTGTCCCAGGTATTGC
Organism: Phyllobates terribilis; assembly: GCF_046119375.1. Taxonomy (NCBI): domain Eukaryota; kingdom Metazoa; phylum Chordata; class Amphibia; order Anura; family Dendrobatidae; genus Phyllobates; species Phyllobates terribilis. The sequence continues at coordinate 37,457,810 of NW_027362772.1, read as the reverse complement.
ACCTTTGGTTTCAGGAGATGACACTTGGAGGGTTTCACCTTTAGGCCGTAGTTTGCCAGAGCTTCGAACACTTCTGCCAGGTGTTTCAGGTGGTCCTCGTAGGTCTTGGAATAGACAATGACATCGTCCAGGTATAACAGGACCGTCTCGAAGTTCCGGTGTCCCAGACAGCATTCCATCAACCGTTGGAAGGTTCCTGGTGCGTTGCAGAGCCCGAACGGCATGCAGTTAAATTCGCTGAGACCCATCGGGGTGGTGAATGCGGTCTTCTCCCGGTCTGCCTCTGCTACAGGAACCTGCCAGTACCAGCTAGTGAGATCCAAAGTAGAGAAGAAGTTAGCAGATTTTAATGCAGCTAAGGACTCTTCTATCCTTGGTAACGGGTACGCATCTTTGTGTGTGATACGGTTGACCTTCCTGTAGTCTACACACATTCTCATAGTGTTGTCTTTCTTTTTCACTAAGACTAGTGGAGCTGCCCAGGGGCTACAGCTGTCTCTGATTACCCCAGCCTCCTTCATGTCTCTAAGCATCCCCTTGGCGTGTTGGTAGTGTGCAGGGGGTACGGGTCGGTATCTCTCCTTTATGGGAGGATGGTCTCCCGTGGGGATGTGGTGTTCTACCCCCTTTACTCGCCCGAAGTCTAACGGGTGTTTACTAAACACTCTCTCGTACTCTTGAACCACCCGATAGACTCCTTGTTTCTGGTGTGAGGGAGTGGAGTCGGTACCCAGATGTAGTTGCTGACACCAGTCCCCCACTGGTTTCTTAGAGCCGTTACCTTCCTCTGGTTGAGATGGAGGCAAGGGTTCCACGGCCTGTACAGAATTCTGGTTTATGGTGAACAATTTAGCTAGCGTGGCATACCGGGGCAGGTGTACTTCTCTCTCACCGATATTTATGATGCGAACGGGCACCCTCCCATGGCGTACATCGACCACCCCCCGTGCTGTCAAAATGGTGGGCCTACTGTTTGAGTAGACGGGTTCTACCATTGCTTGGTAGTCTCTACCTCTTAGACCAATAGCTGCCCGGCACCAAATCATCATCTCACTTTTTGGGGGCATGGCAATAGGGAACGGGTCACACATTCTCACGCTACCTATCTCACCACCAGATAGTTCCACCTGTTGCCGCTTCATCAGTGCCCGGATCTCTTTTTGAAGCACACGCTGCTGGCCGGAACTGGCGTTCTTGGCAACCTGCTGTAAAATGAGAATCACCTCTGCAAGACAATTTTCAATTACATTGGTTCCCAGGGTGATTCTAGGGTGACTCTCATGACGGTCTATGTCCACAATGATCAGTCCCTGTGCTGCCAGTTCGACTTTACCGATTTTAATGGTCATCTCTTTAAATCCGATCTGTGGCACGGGCTGACCATTGCTGGCGATGATACTCAAGTCGTCGTCTGGGTAGCGGGTTATATCCGAGTCATTCCAGTACTGCTTGAAGAGCACGTACGGGATGGTGGTGACCTGTGACCCGGTGTCAAGTAGGGCACTCATAGGAATGCCATCCAGTACTACAGGCAAGACTGGACGTCCTCCCACGTATTTGTCACGCCAGTTCGATGGGCCTGGTGATCTTATTCCTAGGGGTTGGCCCTCTACCCCAGGTTGTGCCAGTTTAAAAGGACAGTACCTTGCCATATGTCCGGGTTGATTGCAGCGGCGGCAAATAGGTCGTCCGTCCTCGTTGTATCGATCGCTGGGTCTTCCTCTGGCCGGTGGGGTCCTCCTTGGTCGGCGCCACGGGATGTCCTCCGGTCCGGATGCCAGCTCGATCTTCCCTGCAGTAGAAACCTGTAAAGACTGCACAGTTCGGGTTAGCGCGGCAACGCTTTTAGTTAGCTCTTGGACCTGATGGTGCAGGTCTGTAGCCGGGTCACTGTTTAAAGCCTGCGCATCAGCTCCCACAGGCCCTGCAGACAAGGGCGCCATCTCCTGGTGATAAGTGATAGCAGGGCGCCTGTGGGTCACAGCGCCACCTGGTGCCGGTTCTCGGAGCACCCGGATGGCTCTGTCCTTGAACTGTGCAAAGTCCAGGTCAGGGTCCTGTAAGGCCATTGCCCGCAACTGGGTTCGGTGGGCATTGCACAGTAGACCCTCAATGAATTGTTCAGTCAACAGCTTATCTTCATTTCCCACGCTGTCAGGGTCTGCCTGCTTAATGGCTCTCAGGGCCTCTTGTAGGTTTAGAGCATAGTCTCTTATACTCTCATGTGCCCGTTGTTTGCACCCATAAAATCTTAGTTTTATTTCGGCTGAGGTGCGGGTGTCAAATGTGTCTTTCAGCCGGGTTAGTATGTCTCTGACAGTCCTCTTCCTCCCAGGTGGCCAGGACTTTACCTCCCTTTGGGCTGCCCCGATTAATTGGGCCACCAGGATGCTCACTTTTTGCGCCTCCGTGAGGGGATACACCTGGAAGAGGCTATCCAGCCTTTCTCTGAAGTCATTTAGGGTATGTGACTCCCCTGAGTACTGGGGTAGCCAGGCTGCCCCCCGGGATATAGGGCATGGTGAAAGGCATGACCGCAGCAGCGGTGGTGCTGGCGGCGGCTGTGGCGGTGAAGCTCTCCTCCGTATCCGACATCCTTCTCCCCCCTAGTGGACCGTGGCCTACCTTGCGATGATCCTCTTCCGTAGGCCGCGGCTCCGCAGTGGATCGTCAGGGTTGAGGACCTTCCGTCGCGCTCCTGTGACGTCGGGGTCTGCTGGGCTCCTTCCAGGACCTTACGCAACGTCCGGACGTGAGGCAGGGCTTCAGTTCTCGCGGGCTTTCGGAGTCCACGCCCCTCTTCTTCCCGCGCGGCGCCCTCAAGATGGCGTCCAATGGCGGGAAAACTCCACGGATGGCGGGAAGAAGGCAGAAGATGGCGTCGGATGGCGGGAATCGGCTCCAGATGGCGGGAAACGACTCCGGACGGCGGGAAACTTCACCACAGGTAAGTATAAAAGTCTCTTTTTTCAGGCTCGCAGTACCCGGTGGTTGCGGGCACGTAATCCTGCCGACTACGCCAAAATTGACTCGCTCCCTGGGCCAGTGCTGTAGTGCGGCGCGCGTGCGCGCGGGGAATACCCGGAGCTGGATCCGATGGGGGTAGTAGTCTTCGTGTGGCGGTGACCCGGTCCGTGCCCAGGGTGGTCAAACTAAGTGGCAGTTATTGGTATGATGGTATTAGTGTCCGACTACGCCACCCGTTGAATGCGGCTATGAAGCCGCCGCTGCAGGGCAGTCCGCTGAGGCCGGTGGTACGGATGTGCAGCGTGGATGGTATAACCCCCAACGGGAGGGGTATGGCCTCAGGGCAGAGGATGAGGTTGATGTTGGGAGTGATGGTGTGGATGTCCCAGCACTAATGGTGCGACAAGGAAGCACGGAGACGCGAGGGTACAGTTCAGGGACTTTACTGATGGTACAAGGCAAATTCCCCAGGGAGTACTGGCTAGTAGTTGGGGCCTGGTTAGTCTGCGAGTAAGCCGGAGTTCCCCTGGCCAGGTGGAGTTGTAGGCCTTCCCGTTAGTCTGTACCCTTCCTGGCTACCCTGCTTTCTGCGGTTACAAGTAGCCCACGTCCCTGGGTATACCGTGTGGTGCTCACCCGTATGGCTGGTGACCTGGGGCCTCCTGTTAGCCTCCGCTCTGGGATGGCGGTGCTGGTCCCTTCGTTGTGACTGAGCCTCCGGGCTTTTATGGCCAGAGGACCTGGAATCCACTGCCGGATGGATTCTGCTGCTGGGTATATCTTAGTCCCCACCTCCTCGGACTCCTGTGTCCAGTTTTTGTACCTTCTCCCAGGGCGAGCTCTGCACAGCTCCAGCCCCTGGCGCTTCTCCTTGGCTCCTACAGAGCTCCTGATGTCTCTCTGTCCCTGTTTCTGCGTGTCCAGACCAGACTCCGTCTCTGTCTAGAACTCCTCTCTCTAACCCTGCCTCAGCCCCAGTTTATGTAGGGGAAGTTCTTCCCCTCCCAGGACTGGGCAGGAGGTGTGGTATGCTTAGGATTCCTGCCCAGGAGACCTCCCACCTGCTCACAGACGTAATATTGCTATTACTGTGGAAACCAGACCCCTGGGGTGCCACAGATCTCTGCAGGAACAATGAAATCTCCATTTTTTTTTCTCTTTCCCGCATTTGCAGTGGGGAGGTGCAATCTGTCAGCCTATCAGCAGCGCACACACGGAGCGAAGTGCTTTTTTTCACACATCCAAGGGCATGTGTCATTGGCAGTGTATGTCACATGTCCTTGCCCTATAAGACCAAGCCATTTTCCCCGTCGCCACCATTTTCTCACTGCTGCAGCTGCGTTTTAGACGGCACCGCTGTTGCTGTGTGCGCTATACCTTGTTAATTTCAAGCCAATTTTCGCACAAATCTACAGATAGCTTGGGAGTAGGGAATAGTTGTGATTGCAGTCCTTTTAAGGACTAGGTTACAGCATTTCCTACGACTTTTATCAGGCAGGTCTGTGCTCTTAAACAGATAGATTGTGGAAGTAAAGACTAATTTTAATTGGAGTCCTTTTCAGGACTAGGTTACATCAGTTCCTATCAGTTTTTGCCAGGCAGGTCTGTGCCAGTGCTGTGCAAGTTTTTTTCACAGCATTTGGCTGAATCTAGCAAAGCTAATCCTTTTTGGCCTATTGCAGAGTGTGTTAGTCAGTGGAGTAGCCTATCTGTGTTGCAAGATATACCACCTGTGTATAGAATACCAATTTTTTTACTGCACCTAGTGAAGTAAAATCTTTTGGGCATAGCATCATTCTATTAGTCCATCTATACTGACCTCCATCAGGTTGCAAATTGAATATAATTTTTTTCTGCATCTAGCTCTGAAAAAATATTGGGCTTCAAGCTGTGTGTGGGACTTGTTGTATTAGTCCATCTATACTGACCTCCATCAGGTTGCAAACTGAATATAATTTTTTTCTGCATCTACCTCTGAAAAAATATTTGGGCTTCTAGCTGTGTGTGGGACTTGTTCTATTAGTCCATCTATACTGACCTCCATAAGGTTGCAAACTGAATATAATTTTTTTCTGCATCTACCTCTGAAAAAATATTTGGGCTTCTAGCTGTGTGTGGGACTTGTTCTATTAGTCCATCTATACTGACCTCCATAAGGTTGCAAACTGAATATAATTTTTTTCTGCATCTACCTCTGAAAAAATATTTGGCCTTCTAGCTGTGTGTGGGACTTGTTATATTAGTCATCTATACTGACCTCCATCAGGTTGCAAATTCAAAATAATTTTTTGTCTGCATCTACCTCTGAAAAAATATTTGGCCTTCTAGCTGTGTGTGGGACTTGTTCTATTAGTCCATCTATACTGACCTCCATAAGGTTGCAAACTGAATATAATTTTTTTCTGCATCTACCTCTGAAAAAATATTTGGGCTTCTAGCTGTGTGTGGGACTTGTTCTATTAGTCCATCTATACTGACCTCCATAAGGTTGCAAACTGAATATAATTTTTTTCTGCATCTACCTCTGAAAAAATATTTGGCCTTCTAGCTGTGTGTGGGACTTGTTCTATTATTCCATCTATACTGACCTCCATAAGGTTGCAAATTGAATATAATTTTTTTCTGCATCTACCTCTGAAAAAATATTTGGGCTTCTAGCTGTGTGTGGGACTTGTTCTATTAGTCCATCTATACTGACCTCCATAAGGTTGCAAACTGAATATAATTTTTTTTCTGCATCTACCTCTGAAAAAATATTTGGGCTTCTAGCTGTGTGTGGGACTTGTTCTATTAGTCCATCTATACTGACCTCCATAAGGTTGCAAACTGAATATAATTTTTTTCTGCATCTACCTCTGAAAAAATATGTGGCCTTCTAGCTGTGTGTGGGACTTGTTCTATTAGTCCATCTATACTGACCTCCATAAGGTTGCAAACTGAATATAATTTTTTTCTGCATCTACCTCTGAAAAAATATTTGGGCTTCTAGCTGTGTGTGGGACTTGTTCTATTAGTCCATCTATACTGACCTCCATAAGGTTGCAAACTGAATATAATTTTTTTCTGCATGTACCTCTGAAAAAATATTTGGCCTTCTAGCAGTGTGTGGGTCTCATTGTATTAGGCCATCTATACCAAGCTCCACCAGCTTTTCAATTAATAATAATTTTTCGCTGCATCTAGCCCTGAAAATAATTTTTCTTCTCAATAGTGGTAGCAATAGAAATATGGGGCGCGCTCCTGGCTTACAAAAATATACGCTTCATAACAAAAAACACCAGCTTAGCGCACTGCATTAATAAGATGGCATCATCGTCTCTCCCAGTGCTAGGCCTACTACACAGGCTAGCATTCCTGTGCCTAAAACACAATGTATGGGTCCGCGCTAGCCACTATGCTGAGGGGTCTAAAGCTGCTGCTAACGCTTTATAACAATTCAATTGGCAGATTTTCACAGAGCTCTTCCACAATGCCCACCCATCGGGACAACAGTTGCCCACCTTCCCTATGGGATCTAGTGGCGAATAGTTGATGCCATTAATCAGAGCGTCAGTTGCCCCGTCGACGTGGCAAGCATACGGTAAGGCATGGGAAGAGTGGACACGACTAGTAGCAGGCAGACGGGTTGACCAATGTGAACAAGCCAGATCACAAGTCACCATAGAATTTCTCCACCAGCTAATGATGAGGGGCATATCAGGGGCGTCAGCGCAGCGGTGTCTGACCGGAGTAGCATTTCACTTCCAACTACTGAATTGGGGAGATGTGACAAAGATTCATCATCAGACAATCCATAAAAGGGTGGAAAAGGGGTCAGCCAAGTCAGGAGTGTAGATGTCCCGTCCCGTGTCACTAAAACTGATTTCTCACATCATATCCCTAACACCATTAACATGACACTCACAATTTGAAGCAACACTACTGTCTACTGCATTTGTGATCGCCTTCTTCGGGGCGCTATGCATAAGCGAATTAGTCCCTCAATCCAAAATTAGCACCAGTGGAGGTTTATTACACCAGGACGTAGTCATAGCCAATAATGCAATACGTCTACGCATACACAAATCGAAAATGGTTCCAGCGGGCAGGGGCACTTGGGTACTTCTACAACCCACAAACGGTACACTGAGTCGGGTAACAATAGTAAAACCATATCTAACCATCAGATCACAAAGTAATTTGTTCCTATCACACATTGATGGGACGCCATTAGCAAGATACCAGTTCCAAGCTATATTTAATAAATGCATAACATCGGCAGGGAACCACCCCAAAGATTACGGGTCACACTCATTCCGCATAGGCGCGGCCACAGAAGCAGCAAGAGCAGGACTGTCAGAAACGGAAGTTCAGAGGATAGAGGGATGATGATCCACGTGTTTGGCAAGATACATAAGACCGGACTTGTTATCCTAACGTGGTTTGTTTCTTTTTCAGGTGACGCTAAGCCAACAGTGTGGGTGATAGGCCACTCGTATATATATTGGGCAGATTAAAGGGCGAAAGTCCACCCAGGCGGGAGGAAATTAGAGTTTCATAACACATATTTCAACTGGAGAGGTATTAGAGGCCTGCTATGGCCACAGGTACTAATGGAGGTAATCAAGGTAGGGAGAGAGGCAAGATGTCTGGTCATCTTAGTTATACAGGCCGGGGGAAACAACGTAGGTCATCACAAGAGCGCATAGCTAATGGCAATAATGAAACTAGACACTGAGCTCTTCAGAGAATTTTTCACAAAACTAGCTATAGTATGGTCAGAGATTGTGCCGATAGCGGTATGGCAAGGTGCGCGAGACATCACGGCCATCGAACGGACAAGGCGGGTAATAAATATTCGGATGGCAAAATTTAGAAGAGACAGAGGCGGTGTAGTGGCACGACACCGACAACTGGAAGGAGATAAAGCAGGCCTCATACAGCCCGACGGTGTTCACTTAATGGATATTGGACTGGACATATTCCTGTCAGGACTCCAGGACGGAGTGGAACAAGCGTTAAGAGTGATGGGTGGGGGTCAGAGTCCTGCATACGAGTACGCAGGATCCTCCGTGGCCTGGAAATAGAAAGGACATGTTGGAGAGTTACACTTGTTGGCCAAGTTGCTGGAGTGGAGACCCAGGGCATGCTGCAACAAGCTGAATTATTTTAGAAATAAAATGTCTTTCTAATGGAATGAGTATAAAGCGTTAATAAAGCTGTGACCGATCCTCACCCATCCAGTTGTAAGAGTTACATTATTGTATTGTCAAGGAAAGGGGGGCGGTAGGGGGGCTGAGCGTCTGGGTTTGGTTGGGGGTCCCCACAGTCTGCCTAGGCTAGATGCATTTAAAAATTCTTATTAGATACACAGGCGGTGCAGCTTGCTTCGCAGCTGGGCTACTACGCCCAAAGTATTGCCTAGGCTAGATGCAGTTAAAAATTCTACGCTGACTAGCAGACACTGAAGATTTGGAGCAGACCTCTGAGTAAACAGCTCTTCAGACTCAATCATCTGTGTTACCCCAAGCCATAGTGTATGTAGTTTCTTACAGTTAAAAGGGGGGGGAGCGACCCAACCCACCTGGAATTGACGATGCCAACGTCACGTAAGACACAGCAAGGGGACTCCAAAAAGAGTTTACATTTTTTCCCAAAATTGTGGCACAGACACCACTTAACCCTAGAACGCATACCTGGGGCCTCGCAGTCCCGCCCTGTTAATTGTTTTCTATTTTCTGCAAGATTACTTTAGTTAAATTTTGAAACTCTAGGTATTCTTCATGTATATAGTTGTTTGTCATTTGAGTTTGAGTTATTCAATGTTATTTGCACACGGGCCTAAAAGGCCCCAGGTATATGAAAGTGTAGATTTTTATGGTCATGCGTTCTAGGATTAAGTGGCATCAATTGCCCCACAGTTGCTTAAAACGGTTGGTGAGGTGATATTACCAAATCCTCAAGCTTTTAGCCTCCCAAGGATAACACAGGATTAGAAAAGTCCTTGCGAATCCATGATTTGTTCATCTTTATGAACGTGAGTCTGTCTACATTCTCAGTGGACATCGTGCGCTTATCTGTCAGCACACCATCAGCAGCGCTGAACACACGTTCAGAGAGAACACTGGCTGCAGGGCATGACAAGATCTCCAAGGCGTGAGTGGCGAGCTCCGGCCATTTTTCCAGATTGGAATACCAAAATGAGCAAGGGTCCAGTGACACAGTCATGGCTTCGATGTTCACTTGGAGATACTCCTGCACCATCCTCTCTAGGCATTGACTATGTGTCAGACTTCTTGTCTCCTGTGGCCTTGCAAAGGATGGTCTAAAAAAGTGGTGAAACGATTTCACAAAATTGCTGTTACCAGCAGATACTGTGTTACTGTTACGGTTTGAGTGATGAAGACTCGACAGTCCCGTGGTTGGCAAGTTAGAACTGTGAGATTCACTTCGTGCACCACTGGTGTTTTGTGGAAAAGCACATGTAAGATTCTGCAACAGCGTCTGCAGATACTCCTGCATGCGTCAATCCCTTTTTATGGCAGGAATTATTTCGGCAAATTTACTTTTGTACCGGGGATCTAAGAGTGTGGCAACCCAGTAGTCGAGATTACTTCGAATTCTGCAATCTGAGGGTCATGTTGTAGGTAGTGCAGCAAGAAGGCACTCATGTGTCTTGCGCATCCAGGAGGACCAAGTCCTTGTTGTGTTGGTAGCGAGGTAAGAATCATGCTTCTTTCCTCTGCCCTCTCCCCCCAAACTCGCACAACAGAAATGTGATCAAGGTCTCCCTCATCTGATGAGTCTTCCATGCCCATCGCCAGTTCATCCTCCACTTCTTCCTCGGCTCCTGCACCTTCCTCAACAGTTTGGCTGCTACCATGCGCCCTGTTTAATCCCTCTCCCCCACCCTCCCATGCCTGCCTCCTTGGTGCTGCCAACCGTCTGGACCTTGGAGATGTTATCCCTTCCGCATACGACTCCTCCTCTACTTCCTCCACCTCCTCTTGTCCGACCACCTGACTCTGAATTCTGTTTAATGTGTGCTCCAGCATGTAAATCACCGGAATAGTTATGCTGATAATGGCATCGTCGTCAGCACTAAACATCTTCGTCGCCATTTCAAAACTGTGCAGAAAGGTGTGTGGCGCCCCTGAGGGTGCAGTCACCACAGAGTTACTGCATCTCACCCAGAGGTGTGGTATCTCACCCTCAGGTAAGGAAGGCGTATGGCTCGGGACCCTAACACCTGCATCCAACACATACCCGCAGTGGGGTTAGGGCGAGATTGCTCCTAAGGGAGAGCACAGTCCCAGGTCCCTAGCTGGTGGGAGGATCCTATGTAGTGGGTGCTTAGGGGAGCAGCTTAGGGGAGCACATGACAGGGAGAGTATAAATAGGAAGCCATCTTAGAAAGAGCAAGCCAGTCAGAGGAGGAAAAGTGACAGGAGCAGAGGCTCGGCATGAGCTCTGCTCCGGAGGCGGGCCTAGCCTGGGAGGCCCAGGACTGAAGGAGAGAAGAGAGGAGTGGGAGCAGGAAGGCTCCAGGAACCGAAGGGACCCTAGGGCTACGGGCCGTGCAGAAGGCCACCTGTACTCCCGCTGCTACCAGGAGGTAGAGGGGTCAGGCCAGATAAGGGGAACCGGTCCCTCAACTAGAGGAGAAACAGCAAGGCTCAACTAGAAACCGGAGGCTGCAGCATTTCATGTACTGCAGGCAAAAGTCCACACCAGTCTCACTAAGAAGGTAGCCACATAGGACCCAGGGGACGGAACACAAGTCGCCCGCCAAGGCCCGAGGATACCGGATAGAAGTGTCACTGGGTGTGAGGTGCAGGGAGAAGGCCAGAGAAAGGACACACAGAAGGGGGTCCTGCTAAGTACTCCGGAGCTATCTGGGGGTGGACTGAGCCCCTCACTGAGTATGCACAGCACGATGGGTGAGATAGCTCTGGTACCTGTAATCTGGACTGCAACAACTGTGAGTAAAGATCTTGGGACTGCATCACACGGACTCTGTGTTCATTACTGACTAGTGTTGAGCCACCCCCGTAGTGTTCGAGTTCGGTTCGGTTCGTCGAACACCCGTGTGTTCGCCGAACTGTTCGTCGAACTGTTCGTCGAACACCTTCGAACACCGTTAAAACCAATGGCAGGCAAACAAAAACACATAGAAACACATAGAAAACACCTTCAAAGGTGTCCAAAAGCTGACAAACTGCTCAGAAGACATAACTAACACATGGAAAAGTGACAAGTACATATAGTCATGCGAAAAGAAAAGAGGTGGAGGAGTAAAAGGAGGGGGAGACACAGATATAGGCATGTCATGCCCTTCTAAAATCCAAAAAGTGAGAAGCCGACACGGCCAGTCCGTTCCTGCCCGTGCCACCTCCGTGTCGCCGGGTTTGTGCCAGAGCCGCGGTGGACCCTGACGGCCAGCCCCCCTCTCCTAATATTGGTGCCTGTCCGCAGTTGGGTCGAGCCCCCCGCGTTGGGGGGGGGGGGGTAACATCTGCAGAAGAAAGACCATCTTCCAGCCAAACTAACATGTCGACTTCTTTTCGTGGACAATGTGATACGATCCCTTTGTTACGGACACGCCCATCGCTACAAATTCCAGATGAGGCACAAAAACAGCAGGTGCTTCAGCGGATATCAAGTGCTCCTTCAAGTGGGCTCTCCTCCACCTCAACTTCAACATCACAAATACTGCAGTCCTCAGAGGTGTCACCCCAATCGCACTTGCTTCCTCACAGCTCCCAAGTCTCCAGCTGCCCGTCTGAGTATGGGGTAACACAGATGGTTGAGTCTGCACAGCTGTTTACTCATACTATAGCCTGGGAAACGGAGGTCTACTGCAGAGCTTCTGTTAATCCAGACGAGGAAATGATCTGCACTGATGCCCAGAATCTTTATATGTCGGATCCAGGACCAGATGAAGAAGGTTCTGAGCATAATGTAGACCCTCGTTCCCAAACTGTAACTCCTGTTGGTGGAGACAATGATGAAGACGATGATGAGACTCAAATACCTGATTGGAGCGACAACTTGACTTTTCGGTCAGGGCAGGAAGAGGTTGGCTTTGAGGATGACGGGTGTGATAACACACAGGGTGATGATGACAAGGTTGGAGATCCCACTTACTGTCAACCCACAGTCAGCCAGTCGATGAGGTCACCCGGGCCTTTGCCTGGCCTTTGGGATGTCGCGGTGGTCAGCTCCCTGGCCCGTACCCTGGGGTCACTCTTTAAAAGGGTGGATAATTGTTAATTTTATAAGAGTTTGTGACACCACCTGTGGTATCTGGTGAGAAGCACCAGCGCTGCAGCAGTCCACTGAGGCCCGTGATAAGGCAGCTCGATGGTATAGTTCCCCACAGGTGGAGCTAGGTCTCAGGGCAGCGTATGCAGGGGGAATGCAGGACAGGCGAGACCCAGCTGGGTCAGAGCAAGAACGGAAACGGACACGGTAGTCACTTCAGTACCTTTTACTGGAGGAAATTCAGGCACATCCTGGAGCACTGTAGGGTGAAGGGTGCATATCAGGATCCTCCCCAATGAGCGGGTGTAGGGCCTCCTGTTTCTTGCCTCTGCGCAGTAAGTTTCTGACCTGCCTGGAGCTAGGCCTAACTTTGTCTCTGTCCTGCGCTGGCTGACCTTGTGGTAGGGCCTTCTCTTGAAGTTCACGCTCCCAGTATGCGGGGCCTAAGCGTCTCCTGGCTCTGTTACGTATCAGCACCTTAGCGATCCTGGGACTTGTAGTTCTCCAGGGATTCCGGTTATGCCTTACTGGGTCATAGAGATCCCGGTAAGCTCGGATCCGGTGTCCGGTAAATGCTTCGGGGTGAGCTGGTTAAGCTCCTCTGCCCCTTATGTACTAACTCGCCACTCGCCTTCGGCCTACTCGGGCCCTCAATAGGCTATACACACTAACGGCAGTTTGCCGCGCTTCACCGATCTTATGACGCTGGCACACCTTAAGCTCTATCTGGGCTCCCTGAATCTAGCTAACAGGAGCCTCGTGCTCCACTGCTGAACTATTAACTGAGTTCTCTAGACTAGACTGAGCTCCACTGCAGACTGACCTCTCTTAGGCTTCTCTACTGCAGGAACTCTTCAGAGGAACTGAACTGCCCAGCTCCACCTTCCCTATTTATATCCCTAACGGGCTCCCTCTGCTGGTCTGAGGTGGAAGGTGGAGATGTGTGAATGTTTATGGGTGCCTCTTGTGGAGGATTCCATCAATACACTCTTCTAGGATCTGTGATACCAAGCGCAGCGGGGCGTCACAGATGCTATTGACGACGAGGTTAGGTTGCGCCTTCCTGGACAGAGACGCAGTACTGGAAGCACGTCAACAACTGCATCCTCAACCACAACTCCGCCTCTGACCACAAGTCGTAGTGGCTCTTCAGGTCGCATGGGCTCTAAGCCTTGCATAGCCTGGGCATTTATTCAGATCGATAAGGATGACCCAACTCGTGTTATCTGTAATATTTGTCACCAAAAGCTAAGTAGAGGCCAAAAAATCTATAGTTTGAGTACTTCATGCATGTACCGTCACATGGATATGAAGCATAAGTTGCAGTGGAAAGCTCACTGTGCTACAATGCGGCCTAGCAGGCTGGGCCAACCACCGTCTGCCCCATCTTGTGCATCCGCGGCCTCTTCATCCTCTGTGACTGGGGGGACAGCAGTCACACATGTTTTTGGACGCAGACCTGCCACCTCTTTACCTGCAACAGCCAGTGTGATTGGCAGGTCGTCAGTTCATTGGGAAGTGGAAACACCTGCTGGTGCTGAGAGCTCTCTGACATCGAGAGCACCACCTTTGGATCAAGGCAACCTAACATGTCCGCCTGCATCTTCCTCACAGACCGGCAGTTTGCCAGGGACACCCTACTCAACCCCGTCAAAGCACAACAGCCAGCCCTCGGTCCCTCAGATGTGTACAAGTAAAAGACCATTTACTCCTAGCCATGAGAAAGCTAAGAGGTAGAATTTCACCATCTGCAAGCTGTTGGCTACAGAAATGCTGCCTTTCCACCTGGAGGACGCAGTGGATTTTTGAGACCTTATGTCCGTCGCAGTGCCCCAGTACCAGATGCCCAGTCGGCACTACTTCTCAAAGAAAGGTGTGCCTGCGCTCCACCAGCATGTCGCACACAACATCACCGCTTCCTTGAGAAACTCTGTGTGTGACAGGGTGCATTTCACCACAGACACTTGGACGAGTAGGCATGGACAGGGGCGTTACATGTCGCTGACAGGGCACTGGGTAACTATGGTGACAGCAGGACAAGGGGCTGCTGTCCAAGTCTTGCCGTTCCGCGAGTTGTACGTCAATCCTCTTTATCTAGAAGTTCCTCCACTGCTTCTGCCTCCTCAACCTCCTCTCGGTCCTCCACCTGCACCCAAAGCCTGTCTGGTAATGCCACCTGCTTTCTAACTGCGCACCTCCTTACTATGCTGGCAGCAGGGCTCAACGGCATCAGTGTTTACTTTGAAATGTCTGGGAAATGTGAGTCACACAGCTGAAGACTTGTGGTCAGCGCTGGAGATCCAGTTTCATAAATGGTTGTCTCCACTGGACCTGCAACCAGGGAAGGCCGTGTGCGACAATGCTGCAAACCTGGGTGCGGCCCTTCGCCGGGGCAATGTTACACACGTGCCTTGTATGGCTCACGTGTTGAACCTGGTTGTCCATAAATTTTTAGCCCACTATCCCGGACTAGATGGCCTTCTGCAGAGGGCACGGTCGCTGTGTGCTCACTTCCGCCGTTTGCATCCCGCAGCTCAACGACTTACATCTCTACAGAAGTCGTTGGGCCTGCCAGTTCACCGGCTGAAATGCGATGTGCCGACACGGTGGAATTCAACTCTGCACATGTTGCAGCGACTGTGGCAGCACCGACAAGCCCTGGTGCAATAGTTTCTGACGTATAGCCTGGGCTAACGAGATCCAGAGGTGGGGCAAATCACACAGCAGGAGTGGTCTCAGATCAGGGACCTATGAAGTTGACGCGCCCCCTGGGCCGTGGGGTACCCGGAGCCGGGCCGGTAGACGCTGGGGGATGTAGTCACTGTGGCGGTGACCCGGTCCGTGACCCAGGGCGGTCAATCCAACGGTAATTTGTATATATGGATTTTATAATGTCCGACTACGCCACCTGTGGAGTGCGGCCAAAGGGGCCGCCGCTGCGGAACAGTCCTCTGAAGCTGGTGGTTTTGCTGCAATGGTATTATTACTCACCACAGGAAGAGTGTAGCTTCAGGGCAGTGTGGGTGGATGATGGTGGTTGTAGTGCAGGGAGTCAGTAATGAACACAGAGTCCGTGTGATGCAGTCCCAAGATCTTTACTCACAGTTGTTGCAGTCCAGATTACAGGTACCAGAGCTATCTCACCCGTCGTGCTGTGCGTACTCAGTGAGGGGCTCAGTCCACCCCCAGATAGCTCCGGAGTACTTAGCAGGACCCCCTTCTGTGTGTCCTTTCTCTGGCCTTCTCCCTGCACCTCACACCCAGTGACACTTCTATCCGGTATCCTCAGGCCTTGGCGGGCGACTTGTGTTCCGTCCCCTGGGTCCTATGTGGCTACCTTCTTAGTGAGACTGGTGTGGACTTTTGCCTGCAGTACATGAAATGCTGCAGCCTCCGGTTTCTAGTTGAGCCTTGCTGTTTCTCCTCTAGTTGAGGGACCGGTTCCCCTTATCTGGCCTGACTCCTCTACCTCCTGGTAGCAGCGGGAGTACAGGTGGCCTTCTGCATGGCCCGTAGCAATAGGGTCCCTTCGGTTCCTGGAGCCTTCCTGCTCCCACTCCTCTCTTCTCTCCTTCAGTCCTGGGCCTCCCAGGCTAGGCCCGCCTCCGGAGCAGAGCTCATGCCGAGCCTCTGCTCCTGTCACTTTTCCTCCTCTGACTGGCTTGCTCTTTCTAAGATGGCTTCCTATTTATACTCTCCCTGTCATGTGCTCCCCTAAGCTGCTCCCCTAAGCACCCACTACATAGGATCCTCCCACCAGCTAGGGACCTGGGACTGTGCTCTACCTTAGGAGCAATCTCGCCCTAACCCCACTGCGGGTATGTGTTGGATGCAGGTGTTAGGGTCCCGAGCCATACGCCTTACTTACCTGAGGGTGAGATACCACACCTCTGGGTGAGATGCAGTAACTCTGTGGTGACTGCACCCTCAGGGGCGCCACACACCTTTCTGCACAGTTTTGAAATGGCGACGAAGATGTTTAGTGCTGACGACGATGCCATTATCAGCATAACTATTCCGGTGATTTACATGCTGGAGCACACATTAAACAGAATTCAGAGTCAGGTGGTCGGACAAGAGGAGGTGGAGGAAGTAGAGGAGGAGTCGTATGCGGAAGGGATAACATCTCCAAGGTCCAGACGGTTGGCAGCACCAAGGAGGCAGGCATGGGAGGGTGGGGGAGAGGGATTAAACAGGGCGCATGGTAGCAGCCAAACTGTTGAGGAAGGTGCAGGAGCCGAGGAAGAAGTGGAGGATGAACTGGCGATGGGCATGGAAGACTCATCAGATGAGGGAGACCTTGATCACATTTCTGTTGTGCGAGGTTGGGGGGAGAGGGCAGAGGAAAGAAGCATGATTCTTACCTCGCTACCAACACAACAAGGACTTGGTCCTCCTGGATGCGCAAGACACATGAGTGCCTTCTTGCTGCACTACCTGCAACATGACCCTCAGATTGCAGAATTCGAAGTAATCTCGACTACTGGGTTGCCACACTCTTAGATCCCCGGTACAAAAGTAAATTTGCCGAAATAATTCCTGCCATAAAAAGGGATTGACGCATGCAGGAGTATCTGCAGACGCTGTTGCAGAATCTTACATGTGCTTTTCCACAAAACACCAGTGGTGCACGAAGTGAATCTCACAGTTCTAACTTGCCAACCGCGGGACTGTCGAGTCTTCATCACTCAAACCGTAACAGTAACACAGTGTCTGCTGGTAACAGCAATTTTGTGAAATCGTTTCACCACTTTTTTAGACCATCCTTTGCAAGGCCACAGGAGACAAGAAGTCTGACACATAGTCAATGCCTAGAGAGGATGGTGCAGGAGTATCTCCAAGTGAACATCGAAGCCATGACTGTGTCACTGGACCCTTGCTCATTTTGGTATTCCAATCTGGAAAAATGGCCGGAGCTCGCCACTCACGCCTTGGAGATCTTGTCATGCCCTGCAGCCAGTGTTCTCTCTGAACGTGTGTTCAGCGCTGCTGATGGTGTGCTGACAGATAAGCGCACACTGCTGTCCACTGAGAATGTAGACAGACTCACGTTCATAAAGAGGAACAAATCATGGATTCGCAAGGACTTTTCTAATCCTGTGTTATCCTTGGGAGGCTAAAAGCTTGAGGATTTGGTAATATCACCTCACGAACCGTTTTAAGCAACTGTGGGGCAATTGATGCCACTTAACCCTAGAACGCATGACCATAAAAATCTACACTTTCATATACCTGGGGCCTTTTAGACCCGTGTGCAAATAACATTGAATAACTCAAACTCAAATGACAAACAACTATATACATGAAGAATACCTAGAGTTTCAAAATTCTAACTAAAGTAATCTTGCAGAAAATAGAAAACAATTAACAGGGCGGGACTGCGAGGCCCCAGGTATGCGTTCTAGGGTTAAGTGGTGTCTGTGCCACAATTTTGGGAAAAAATGTAAACTCTTTTTGGAGTCCCCTTGCTGTGTCTTACGTGACGTTGGCATCGTCAATTCCAGGTGGGTTGGGTCGCTCCCCCCCCCTTTTAACTGTAAGAAACTACATACACTATGGCTTGGGGTAACACAGATGATTGAGTCTGAAGAGCTGTTTACTCAGAGGTCTGCTCCAAATCTTCAGTGTCTGCTAGTCAGCGTAGAATTTTTAACTGCATCTAGCCTAGGCAATACTTTGGGCGTAGTAGCCCAGCTGCGAAGCAAGCTGCACCGCCTGTGTATCTAATAAGAATTTTTAAATGCATCTAGCCTAGGCAGACTGTGGGGACCCCCAACCAAACCCAGACGCTCAGCCCCCCTACCGCCCCCCTTTCCTTGACAATACAATAATGTAACTCTTACAACTGGATGGGTGAGGATCGGTCACAGCTTTATTAACTCTTTATACTCATTCCATTAGAAAGACATTTTATTTCTAAAATAATTCAGCTTGTTGCAGCATGCCCTGGGTCTCCACTCCGGCAACTTGGCCAACAAGTGTAACTCTCCAACATGTCCTTTCTATTTCCAGGCCACGGAGGATCCTGCGTACTCGTATGCAGGACTCTGACCCCCACCCATCACTCTTAACGCTTGTTCCACTCCGTCCTGGAGTCCTGACAGGAATATGTCCAGTCCAATATCCATTAAGTGAACACCGTCGGGCCGTATGAGGCCTGCTTTATCTCCTTCCAGTTGTCGGTGTCGTACCACTACACCGCCTCTGTCTCTTCTAAATTTTGCCATCCGAATATTTATTACCCGCCTTGTCCGTTCGATGGCCGTGATGTCTCACGCACCTTGCCATACCGCTATCGGCACAATCTCTGACCATACTATAGCTAGTTTTGTGAAAAATTCTCTGAAGCGCTCAGTGTCTAGTTTCATTATTGCCATTAGTTATGCGCTCTTGTGATGACCTAGGTTGTTTCCCCCGGCCTGTATAACTAAGATGACCAAACATCTTGCCTCTCTCCCTACCTTGATTACCTCCATTAGTACCTGTGGCCATAGCAGGCCTCTAATACCTCTCCAGTTGAAATATGTGTTATGAAACTCTAATTTCCTCCCGCCTGGGTGGACTTTCGCCCTTTAATCTGCCCAATATATATACGAGTGGCCTATCACCCACACTGTTGGCTTAGCGTCACCTGTAAAAGAAACAAACCACGTTAGGATAACAAGTCCGGTCTTATGTATCTTGCCAAACACGTGGATCACCATCTCTCTATCCTCTGAACTTCCGTTTCTGACAGTCCTGCTCTTGCTGCTTCTGTGGCCGCGCCTATGCGGAATGAGTGTGTCCCGTAATCTTTGGGGTGGTTCCCTGCCGATGTTATGCATTTATTAAATATAGCTTGGAACTGGTATCTTGCTAATGGCGTCCCATCAATGTGTGATAGGAACAAATTACTTTGTGATCTGATGGTTAGATATGGTTTTACTATTGTTACCCGACTCAGTGTACCGTTTGTGGGTTGTAGAAGTACCCAAGTGCCCCTGCCCGCTGGAACCATTTTCGATTTGTGTATGCGTAGACGTATTGCATTATTGGCTATGACTACGTCCTGGTGTAATAAGCCTCCAGTGGTGCTAATTTTGGATTGAGGGACTAATTCGCTTATGCATAGCGCCCTGAAGAAGGCGATCACAAATGCAGTAGACAGTAGTGTTGCTTCAAATTGTGAGTGTCATGTTAATGGTGTTAGGGATATGATGTGAGAAATCAGTTTTAGTGACACGGGACGGGACGTCTACACTCCTGACTTGGCTGACCCCTTTTCCACCCTTTTATGGATTGTCTGATGATGAATCTTTGTCACATCTCCCCAATTCAGTAGTTGGAAGTGAAATGCTACTCCGGTCAGACACCGCTGCGCTGACGCCCCTGATATGCCCCTCATCATTAGCTGGTGGAGAAATTCTATGGTGACTTGTAATCTGGCTTGTTCACATTGGTCAACCCGTCTGCCTGCTACTAGTCGTGTCCACTCTTCCCATGCCTTACCGTATGCTTGCCACGTCGACGGGGCAACTGACGCTCTGATTAATGGCATCAACTATTCGCCACTAGATCCCATAGGGAAGGTGGGCAACTGTTGTCCCGATGGGTGGGCATTGTGGAAGAGCTCTGTGAAAATCTGCCAATTGAATTGTTATAAAGCATTAGCAGCAGCTTTAGACCCCTCAGCATAGTGGCTAGCGCGGACCCATACATTGTGTTTTAGGCACAGGAATGCTAGCCTGGGTAGAGACGATGATGCCATCTTATTAATGCAGTGCGCTAAGCTGGTGTTTTTTGTTATGAAGCGTATATTTTTGTAAGCCAGGAGCGCGCCCCATATTTCTATTGCTACCACTATTGGGAAGAAAAATTATTTTCAGGGCTAGATGCAGCGAAAATTATTATTAATTGAAAAGCTGGTGGAGCTTGGTATAGATGGCCTAATACAATGAGACCCACACACTGCTAGAAGGCCAAATATTTTTTCAGAGGTAGATGCAGAAGAAAATTATATTCAGTTTGCAACCTTATGGAGGTCAGTATAGATGGACTAATAGAACAAGTCCCACACACAGCTAGAAGGCCAAATATTTTTTCAGAGGTAGATGCAGAAAAAAATTATATTCAGTTTGCAACCTTATGGAGGTCAGTATAGATGGACTAATAGAACAAGTCCCACACACAGCTAGAAGCCCAAATATTTTTCAGAGGTAGATGCAGAAAAAAATTATATTCAGTTTACAACCTGATGGAGGTCAGTATAGATGGACTAATACAGCAAGTCCCACACACAGCTAGAAGCCCAATATTTTTTCAGAGCTAGATGCAGAAAAAAATTATATTCAATTTGCAACCTGATGGAGGTCAGTATAGATGGACTAATAGAATGATGCTATGCCCAAAAGATTTTACTTCACTAGGTGCAGTAAAAAAATTGGTATTCTATACACAGGTGGTATATCTTGCAACACAGATAGGCTACTCCACTGACTAACACACTCTGCAATAGGCCAAAAAGGATTAGCTTTGCTAGATTCAGCCAAATGCTGTGAAAAAAACTTGCACAGCACTGGCACAGACCTGCCTGGCAAAAACTGATAGGAACTGATGTAACCTAGTCCTGAAAAGGACTCCAATTACAATTAGTCTTTACTCCCACAATCTATCTATTTAAGAGCACAGACCTGCCTGATAAAAGTCGTAGGAAATGCTGTAACCTAGTCCTTAAAAGGACTGCAATCACAACTATTCCCTACTCCCAAGCTATCTGTAGATTTGTGCGAAAATTGGCTTGAAATTAACAAGGTATAGCGCACACAGCAACAGCAGTGCCGTCTAACACGCAGCTGCAGCAGTGAGAAAATGGTGGCGACGGGGAAAATGGCTTGGTCTTATAGGGCAAGGACATGTGACATACACTGCCAATGACACATGCACTTGCTTGTGTGAAAAAAAGCACTTCGCTCCGTGTGTGCGCTGCTGATAGGCTGACAGATTGCACCTCCCCACTGCAAATGCGGGAAAGAGAAAAAAAAATGGAGATCTTCATTGTTCCTGCAGAGATCCATCCCCTGCCCCTCCCCCCACCCTGCTGTACACTCAAACTGCGTATTAACATTAATTTTCATCATTACTGAGAAAAAATCCAGTTATGATTTTGGTGCACGAACAGTTATCGAACATAACCTCGAACAGCCGAATTTTTCTCAAATTGTTCGTGTTCGCCAAACGGCTCGAACACCGCCCAAAACAGCTCGAATTTGAGATTAGCGAACAGTTCGAGTAGAAAAACGCTCATCTCTATTACTGACTCCCTGCACTACAACCACCATCATCCACCCACACTGCCCTGAAGCTACACTCTTCCTGTGGTGAGTAATAATACCATTGCAGCAAAACCACCAGCTTCAGAGGACTGTTCCGCAGCGGCGGCCCCTTTGGCCGCACTCCACAGGTGGCGTAGTCGGACATTATAAAATCCATATATACAAATTACCGTTGGATTGACCGCCCTGGGTCACGGACCGGGTCACCGCCACAGTGACTACAACCCCCAGCGTCTACCGGCCCGGCTCCGGGTACCCCACGGCCCAGGGGGCGCGTCAACTTCATAGGTCCCTGATCTGAGACCACTCCTGCTGTGTGATTTGCCCCACCTCTGGATCTCGTTGGCCCAGGCTATACGTCAGAAACTATTGCACCAGGGCTTGTCGGTGCTGCCACAGTCGCTGCAACATGTGCAGAGTTGAATTCCACCGTGTCGGCACATCGCATTTCAGCCGGTGAACTGGCAGGCCCAACGACTTCTGTAGAGATGTAAGTCGTTGAGCTGCGGGATGCGAACGGCGGAAGTGAGCACACAGCGACCGTGCCCTCTGCAGAAGGCCAACTAGTCCGGGATAGTGGGCTAAAAACTTATGGACAACCAGGTTCAACACGTGAGCCATACAAGGCACGTGTGTAACATTGCCCCGGCGAAGGGCCGCACCCAGGTTTGCAGCATTGTCGCACACGTCCTTCCCTGGTTGCAGGTCCAGTGGAGACAACCATTCATGAAACTGGGTCTCCAGAGCTGACCACAAGTCCTCAGCTGTGTGACTCACATTTCCCAGACATTTCAAAGTAAACACTGATGCCGTTGAGCCCTGCTGCCAGCATAGTAAGGAGGTGCGCAGTTAGAAAGCAGGTGGCATTACCAGACAGTCTTTGGGTGCAGGTGGAGGACCGAGAGGAGGTTGAGGAGGCAGAAGCAGTGGAGGAACTTCTAGATAAAGAGGATTGACGTACAACTCGCGGGGACGGCAAGACTTGGACAGCAGCCCCTTGTCCTGCTGTCACCATAGTTACCCAGTGCCCTGTCAGCGACATGTAACGCCCCTGTCCATGCCTACTCGTCCAAGTGTCTGTGGTGAAATGCACCCTGACACACACAGAGTTTCTCAAAGAAGCGGTGATGTTGTGTGCGACATGCTGGTGGAGCGCAGGCACACCTTTCTTTGAGAAGTAGTGCCGATTGGGCATCTGGTACTGGGGCACTGCGATGGACATAAGGTCTCAAAAATCCACTGTGTCCTCCAGGCGGAAAGGCAGCATTTCTGTAGCCAACAGCTTGCAGATGGTGAAATTCAACCTCTTAGCTTTCTCATGGCTAGGAGTAAATGGTCTTTTACTTGTCCACATCTGAGGGACCGAGGGCTGGCTGTTGTGCTTTGACGGGGTTGAGTAGGGTGTCCCTGGCAAACTGCCGGTCTGTGAGGAAGATGCAGGCGGACATGTTAGGTTGCCTTGATCCAAAGGTGGTGCTCTCGATGTCAGAGAGCTCTCAACACCAGCAGGTGTTTCCACTTCCCAATGAACTGACGACCTGCCAATCACACTGGCTGTTGCAGGTAAAGAAGTGGCAGGTCTGCGTCCAAAAACATGTGTGACTGCTGTCCCCCCAGTCACAGAGGATGAAGAGGCCGCGGATGCACAAGATGGGGCAGACGGTGGTTGGCCCAGCCTGCTAGGCCGCATTGTAGCACAGTGAGCTTCCCACTGCAGCTTATGCTTCATATGCATGTGACGGTACATGCATGAAGTACTCAAACTATGGATTTTTTGGCCTCTACTTAGCTTTTGGTGACAAATATTACAGATAACATGAGTTGGGTCATCCTTATCGATCTGAATAAATGCCCAGGCTATGCAAGGCTTAGAGCCCATGCGACCTGAAGAGCCACTACGACTTGTGGTCAGAGGCGGAGTTGTGGTTGAGGATGCAGTTGTTGACGTGCTTCCAGTACTCCGTCTCTGTCCAGGAAGGCGCAACCTAACCTCGTCGTCAATAGCATCTGTGACGCCCCGCTGCGCTTGGTATCACAGATCCTAGAAGAGTGTATTGATGGAATCCTCCCCAAGAGGCCCCCATAAACATTCACACATCTCCACCTTCCACCTCAGACCAGCAGAGGGAGCCCGTTAGGGATATAAATAGGGAAGGTGGAGCTAGGCAGTTCAGTTCCTCTGAAGAGTTCCTGCAGTAGAGAAGCCTAAGAGAGGTCAGTCTGCAGTGGAGCTCAGTCTAGTCTAGAGAACTCAGTTAATAGTTCAGCAGTGGAGCACGAGGCTCCTGCTAGCTAGATTCAGGGAGCCCAGATAGAGCTTAAGGTGTGCCAGCGTCATAAGATCGGTGAAGCGCGGCAAGCTGCCGTTAGTGTGTATAGCCTATTGAGGGCCCGAGTAGGCCGAAGGCGAGTGGCGAGTTAGTACATAAGGGGCAGAGGAGCTTAACCAGCTCACCCCGAAGCATTTACCGGACACCGGATCCGAGCTTACCGGGATCTCTATGACCCAGTAAGGCATAACCGGAATCCCTGGAGAACTACAAGTCCCAGGATCGCTAAGGTGCTGATACATAACAGAGCCAGGAGACGCTTAGACCCCGCATACTGGGAGCGTGAACTTCAAGAGAAGGCCCTACCACAAGGTCAGCCAGCGCAGGACAGAGACAAAGTTAGGCCTAGCTCCAGGCAGGTCAGAAACTTACTGCGCAGAGGCAAGAAACAGGAGGCCCTACACCCGCTCATTGGGGAGGATCCTGATATGCACCCTTCACCCTACAGTGCTCCAGGATGTGCCTGAATTTCCTCCAGTAAAAGGTACTGAAGTGACTACCGTGTCCGTTTCCGTTCTTGCTCTGACCCAGCTGGGCCTCGCCTGTCCTGCATTCCCCCTGCATACGCTGCCCTGAGACCTAGCTCCACCTGTGGGGAGCTATACCATCGAGCTGCCTTATCACGGGCCTCAGTGGACTGCTGCAGGGCTGGTGCTTCTCACCAGATACCACAGGTGGTGTCACAAACTCTTATAAAATTAACAATTATCCACCCTTTTAAAGAGTGACCCCAGGGTACGCGCCAGGGAGCCGACCACCGCGACATCCCAAAGGCCAGGCAAAGGCCCGGGTGACCTCATCGACTGGCTGACTGTGGGTTGACAGTAAGTGGGATCTCCAACCTTGTCATCATCACCCTGTGTGTTATCACACCCGTCGTCCTCAAAGCCAACCTCTTCCTGCCCTGACCGAAAAGTCAAGTTGTCGCTCCAATCAGGTATTTGAGTCTCATCATCGTCTTCATCATTGTCTCCACCAACAGGAGTTACAGTTTGGGAACGAGGGTCTACATTATGCTCAGAACCTTCTTCATCTGGTCCTGGATCCGACTTATAAAGATTCTGGGCATCAGTGCAGATAATTTCCTCGTCTGGATTAACAGAAGCTCTGGAGCAGACCTCCGTTTCCCAGGCTATAGTATGAGTAAACAGCTGTGCAGACTCAACCATCTGTGTTACCCCATACTCAGACGGGCAGCTGGAGACTTGGGAGCTGTGAGGAAGCAAGTGCGATTGGGGTGACACCTCTGAGGACTGGAGTATTTGTGATGTTGAAGTTGAGGTGGAGGAGAGCCCACTTGAAGGAGCACTTGATATCCGCTGAAGCACCTGCTGTTTTTGTGCCTCATCTGGAATTTGTAGCGATGGGCGTGTCCGTAACAAAGGGATCGCATCACATTGTCCACGAAAAGAAGTCGACATGTTAGTTTGGCTGGAAGATGGTCTTTCTTCTGCAGATGTTACTCCCCCCCCACCGCGGGGGGCTCGACCCACCAGCGGACAGGCACCAGTATTAGGAGAGGGGGGCTGGCCGTCAGGGTCCACCGCGGCTCTGGCACAAACCCGGCGACATGGAGGTGGCACGGGCAGGAACGGACTGGCCGTGTCGGCTTCTCACTATTTGGATTTTAGAAGGGCATGACATGCCTATATCTGTGTCTCCCCCTCCTTTTACTCCTCCACCTCTTTTCTTTTCGCATGACTATATGTACTTGTCACTTTTCCATGTGTTAGTTATGTCTTCTGAGCAGTTTGTCAGCTTTTGGACACCTTTGAAGGTGTTTTCTATGTGTTTCTATGTGTTTTTGTTTGCCTGACATTGGTTTTAACGGTGTTTGAAGGTGTTCGACGAACAGTTCGACGAACAGTTCGGCGAACACACGGGTGTTCGACGAACCGAACCGAACTCGAACACTACGGGGGTGGCTCAACACTATATAGGATTCCATCCAGTCCAACTTTCCCTTTGTCTGGCCCTCACAGGGTATCAAATACTTAGGAATTCCTATTCATAGAGACCTCTCCCATCTATGTTATCTTAATTTTGGGCCCTTTATTGAACAACTCCATACAGACCACGGTTGGCAAGTTAGAACTGTAAGATTCACTACGTGAACCACTGGTGTTTTGTGGAAAAGCACATGCACACTGTGTTCCAAATTATTATGCAAAAAGTGTTTAGGAGTGATAAGGGAAGAATTTGTTTGTTTGTCAGTTAAACTCATTGATGGTGATGTGTGTCAGGGCTCTTTATATCACTGTAAGCAATTGCAGACACCTGTGCTAATTAGTTTGGCAGGTGTGTCCAATGAAAGGCAAGACTACTTAAGAAGGCTGTCTCACATTATTAAGCAGCCTACATTTTCTGCCAAAATGGGAAAGAAAAAGGATGTGTCGGCTGCTGAGAAGCAACAAATTGTGGAGTGTTTAGGTCAAGGCATGACTACAATCAACATTGTGCGATGATCAGGATGAAGTGTCTTGGCAATCAAGAAGTATGTAGCTGATTCACAGTACACACGTGTGCGTGCTGATAAGGGCAAATTGAGGACTCTTTCCTACAGGCAATTACGTCAGGTTAAAAGAGCAGCGGCAAAAAAGCCTTGTCATAGCAGCAGACAAGTTTTTGACGCTGCTGGTGCCTCCAACGTCCCCCGAACAACAAGATGCAGGGTCCTTCAGAGGTTTGCAGCTGTGCATACGCCATCCTGTCGACCTCCTCTATCCACTTCACACAAGCAGAAACGGCTCCAGTGGGCTAAACATTACATGAAGACTGATTTCAAAACTGTTTTGTTCACGGATGAGTGCCGTGCAGCGCTCGATGGTCCAGATGGATGGAGTGAAGGATGGCTGGTTGATGGACACCCCACGCAAACACGGCTACAGCGCCAACAAGGAGGAGGTGGATTAATGTTTTGGGCTGGAATCATGGGGAGAGAGATTGTCGGCCCCTTTAGGATCCCTGAAGGCGCTAAAGATGAACTCCATAATGTATGTGGATTTTCTCAAACAGCACTTCCTGCCATGGTTCAAGAAGAAGAACCGTGTATTTCACAGCAAGATCATTTTTTTGCATGATAATGCACCATCTCATGCTGCACATAAAACATCTGCATCTCTGGCTGATATGGGCATAAAAGGGGACAAACTTATGGTGTGACCCCCATGCTCCCCTGACCTCTACCCCATTCAGAACCTCTGGAGCATCATCAAAAGGAGTGTCTATGATGGCGGGAGGCAGTTCACATCTAAGCAACACCTCTGGGAGGGTATTCTGTCCTCATGCAAAACAATTGAAGCAGAAACCATCCAAAACCTGACAAATTCAATGGACGAGAGAGTTCAGAAGCTCCTTTCGAACAAGGGGTCCTATGTGAAAATGTAATATCACCTAGAATAAAGTTTTGAGTTGAAAACTGTTTGATTTCAGTTTCTAATAACCTGCTAATGCTTATAATTTCAAAAATGACCATTTTTTTGGTCTTTATTAAAATGAAAAGGTTGATCGAAAAGTTTGGGGGATCTAAGAGTGTTGCAACCCAGTAGTCATGATTACTTCAAATTCTGACAATATGAGGGTCATGTTGCAGGTAGTGCAGCAAGAAGGCACTTATGTGTCTTGCGCATCTCGGAGTCCCAAAATTATTTTCTGGGCTAGATGCAGCTAAAAATTATTATTAATTTTAAATCTGGTGGAGCTTAGTATAGATGGCCTAATAGGATCAGTGCTGCACACTGCTACAAAGCCCAAATTATTTTCCAGCCAAGATACAGATAAACATGATTAGTAATTTTAAATCTGGTGGAGCTTATTATAGATTGCCTAATAGAATCAGTGCTGCACACTGCTTCAAAGCCCAAATTATTTTCCAGCCAAGATACAGATAAACATGATTAGTAATTTGAAAGCTTAAAACGGTTGGTAGGGTGATTTTAACCAATCATCAAGCTTTTACTCTCCCCAGAATGACACAGGGGTAGAAAAGTCATTTCGGATCCATGATTTGTTCATCTTTATGAAGGTGAGTCTGCTACATTATCAGTGGAGAGCCGCGTGCGCTTATCTGTCAGCACACCACCAGCAGCGCTGAACACACGTTCAGACAGAACGCTGGCTGCGGGGCATGACAAGATCTCCAAGGCGTAAGTGGCTAGCTCCGGCCATTTATCCAGATTGGAAGCCCAAAAAGAGCAAGGGTCCAGTGACACAGTCATGGCTTCAATGTTTACTTGGAGATACTCCTGTACCATCGTCTCTAGGCGTTGACTATGTGTCAGACTTCTTGTCTCCTTTGGCCTTGCAAAGGATGGGCTAAAAAAGTGGTGAAATTATTCCGCAAAATTGATGTTACCAGCAGATACTGTGGTTCTGTTACGGTTTGAGTGCTGAACACTAGACGGTCCCACGGTTGGCAAGTTGGAACTGTGAGATTCACTACGTGCACCACTGGTGTTTTGTGGAAAAGCACATGTAAGATTCTGCAACAGTCTCTGCTGATACTCCTGCATGCGTGCATCCCTTTCTATGGCAGGAATAATTTCGGCAAATTTACTTTTGTACCGGGGATCTAACAGTGTGGCAACCCAGTAGTCAGGATTATTTCTAATTCTCACAATTCGAGGGTCATGTTGCAGGTAGTGCAGCAAGAAGGCACTCATGTGTGTTGCGCATCCAGGAGCACCAAGTCCCTGTTGTGTTGGTGATGAGGTAACAATCATGCTTCCTTTCTCTGTCCTCTCCCCCCAACCTCGCACAACAGAAATGTGATCAAGGTCTCCCTCATCTGATGAGTCTTCCATCAGTTCATCCTCCACTTCTTCCTGGGCTCCTGCACCTTCCTCCCTAGTTTGGCTGCTACCATGCGCCCTGGTAAAACCATCTCCCCCACCCTCACATGCCTGCCGCCTTGGTGCTGCCGACCGTCTGGACCTTGCAGATGTTAGCCCTTCCGCATACAACTCCTCCTCCTCTACTTGCTCCACCTCCTCTTGTGCCACCACCTGACTCCGAATTCTGTTTAACATGTGCTCCAGCATGTAAATCACCGGAATAGTCATGCTGATAATGGCATCGTCAGCACTAAACATCTTCGTCGCCATTTCAAAACTGTGCAGAAGGGTGCATAGGTCCCTGATCTGAGACCACTCCTCCAGCGTGATTTGCCCCACCTCTGGATCTCGTTGGCCCAGGCTATACGACAGAACGTATTGCACCAGGGCTTGTCGGTGCTGCCACAGTCGCTGCAACATGTGCAGAGTTGAATTCCACCGGGTAGGCACATCGCATTTTAGCCGGTGAAGTGGCAGGCCCAACGACTTCTGTAGAGATGTAAGTCGCTGAGCTGCGGGATGCGAACGGCGGAAGTGAGCACACAGCGACCGTGCCCTCTGCAGAAGGCCATCTAGTCTGGGATAGTGGGCTAAAAATTGCTGGACAACCAGGTTCAACACGTGAGCCATACAAGGCACGTGTGTGACATTGCCCCGGCGAAGGGCCGCACCCAGGTTTGCAGCATTGTCGCACACGGCCTTCCCTGGTTTCAGGTCCAGTGGAGACAACCATTCATGAAATTGGTTCTCCAGAGCTGACCACAACTCCTCAGCTGTGTGACTCACATTTCCCAGACATTTCAAAGTAAAAACCGCCTGATGACGTTGAGCCCTACTGCCAGCATAGTAAGGAGGTGTGCAGGATCCCTTCTGCGCAGTTAGAAAGCTTGTGGCATGACCAGACAGGCTTTGGGTGCAGGTGGAAGACCGAGAGGAGGTTGAGGAGGCAGAAGCAGTGGAGGAACTTTGACATAAAGAGGATTGACGCACAACTCGTGGGGACGGCAAGACTTGGACAGCAGCCCCTTGTCCTGCTGTCACCATAGTTACCCAGTGCCCAGTCAGCGACATGTAACACCCCTGTCCATGCCTACTCGTCCAAGTGTCTGTGGTGAAATGCACCCTGTCACACACAGAGTTTCTCAAAGAAGCGGTGATGTTGTGTGCGACATGCTGGTGGAGCGCAGGCACACCTTTCTTTGAGAAGTAGTGCCGACTGGGCATCTGGTACTGGGGCACTGCGACGGACATAAGGTCTCGAAAATCCTCTGTGTCCACCAGGCGGAAAGGCAGCATTTCAGTAGCCAAGAACTTGCAGATGGTGAAATTCAACCTCTTAGCTTTCTCATGGCTAGGAGGAAATGGTCTTTTACTTGTCCACATCTGAGTGACCGAGGGCTGGCTATTGTGCTTAGACGGGGTTGATAAGGGTGTCCCCGGCAAACTGCCGGTCTGTGAGGAAGATGCAGGCGAACGTGTTAGGTTGCCTTGATCCAAAGGTGGTGCTATCGATGTCGGACAGCGCTCAACACCAGCTGGTGTTACCACCTCCAAAGAAAATGATGACCTGCCAATCACGCTGGCTGTTGCGGGTAAAGAGGTGGCAGGTCTGCGCCCCAAAACAGGTGTGACTGCTGTCCCCCCAGTCACAGAGGATGAAGAGGCCGCGGATGCACAAGATATGGCAGACGGTGGTTGGCCCGGCCGGCTAGGCCGCATTGTAGCACACTGAGCTTCCCACTGCAACTTATGCTTCATGTCCATGTGCCGGTTCATGCATGAAGTACTCAAACTATGTATTTTTTGGCCTCTACTTAGCTTTTGCTGACAAATGTTACAGATAACACGAGTTGGGTCTTCTTTATCGATCTGAAAAAATGACCAGGCTATGCAATGCTTAGCACCCATGCGACCTGAAGAGCCACCACGACTTGTGGTGAGAGGCAGAGTTGTGTTTGAGGATGCAGTTGTTGACGTGCTTCCAGTACTACGTCTCTGTCCAGGAAGGCGCAACCTGACCTCGTCGTCACTAGCATCTTCCTCCACCTCCTCTGCTGACCTCATCTCTTGGCTGACTGTGGGTTGACAGTAAGTGGGATCTCCAACCTCATCATCATCACCCTGTGCGTTATCACACCCGTCGTCCTCAGAGCCAACCTGTTCCTGCCCTGACAAAAAACTAAAGTTGTCGCTCCAATCAGGTATTTGAGTCTCATCATCATCTTCCTCATTGTCTCCACCAACAGGAGTTACAGTTTGGGAATGAGGGTCTACATTATGGTCAGAACCTTCTGCGTCTGGTCCTAGATCCAACTCATAAAGATTCTGGGCATCAGTGCAGATCATTTCCTCGTCTGAATTCACAGAAGCGCTGGAGTCGACCTCTGATTCCCAGGCTATAGTATGAGTAAACAGCTCTGCAGACTCAACCATCTGTTCTCCCTCATACTCAGACGGGCAGCTGGAGATTTCGGAGCTGTGAGGAAGCAAGTGCGATTGGGGTGACACCTTTGAGGACTGGAGTATTTGTGATGTTGAAGTTGATGTGGAGGAGAGCCCACTTAAAGGAGCACTTGATATCCGTTGAAGCACCTGCTGTTTTTGTGCCTCATCTGGAATTTGTAGCGATTGGCGTGGCCGTAAGAAAGGGATCTTATCACATTGTCCGCTAAAAGAAGTAGACATTTTAGTTTGGCTGGAAGATGGTCTTTCTTCTGCAGATGTTACTGTTGCTTTAACACCTACCCCATGGACACAACCTTTTTTCCCCTTCCCAACACGCCTATTCCCCTTTCCACCAGCAGCAGGCCTTTTTCCACTCATTTTGGTGGTTAACTAATTCACAACTCTGGAGTTGTTTGCACAAAAAAACAATGGATGGGAACCGAGCAGAGCTGAGTGGCCAAACTGTGCTATTAGGCCAAAACTATTGGCTGGGTTAGATGGAGAAAAAAATTATATTCGATTTGCAACCTGATGGAGGTCAGTATAGATGGACTAATAGAACAAGTCCCACACACAGCTAGAAGCCCAAATATTTTTTCAGAGGTAGATGCAGAAAAAAAATATATTCAGTTTGCAACCTGATGGAGGTCAGTATAGATAGACTAATAGAGAAAGTCCCACACACTGCTAGAAGGCCAAATATTTTTTCAGAGCTAGATGCAGACAAAAAATTATTTTGAATTTGCAACCTGATGGAGGTCAGTATAGGTGGACTAATAGAACAAGTCCCACACACTGCTAGAAGGCCAAATATTGTTTCAGAGCTAGATGCAGAAAAAAATTATATTCAGTTTGCAACCTGATGGAGGTCAGTATAGATGGACTATGAGAACAAGACCCACACACAGCTAGAAGCCCAAATATTTTTTCAGAGGTAGATGCAGAAAAAAATTATATTCAGTTTGCAACCTGATGGAGGTCTGTATAGATGGATTAATAGAACAAGTCCCACACACAGCTAGAAGCCCAATATTTTTTCAGAGATAGATGCAGATAAAAATTATTTTTAATTTGCAACCTGATGGAGGTCAGTATAGATGGACTAATAGAGAAAGTCCCACACACTGCTGGAAGGCCAAATATTTTTTCAGAGCTAGATGCAGATAAAAATTATTTTTAATTTGCAACCTGATGGAGGTCAGTATAGATGGACTAATAGAGAAAGTCATACACACTGCTAGAAGGCCAAATATTTTTTCAGAGCTAGATGCAGAAAAAAATTATATTCAGTTTGCAACCTGATGGAGGTCAGTATAGATGGACTAATAGAACAAGTCCCACACACAGCTAGAAGCCCAAATATTTTTTCAGAGGTAGATGCAGATAAAAATTATTTTTAATTTGCAACCTGATGGAGGTCAGTATAGATGGACGAATAGAGAAAGTCCCACACACTGCTAGAAGCCCAAATATTTTTTCAGAGCTAGATGCAGATAAAAATTATTTTTAATTATCAACCTGATGGAGGTCAGAATAGATGGACTAATAGAGAAAGTCCCACACACTGCTAGAAGGCCAAATATTTTTTCAGAGCTAGATGCAGATAAAAATTATTTTTAATTTGCAACCTGATGGAGGTCAGTATAGATGGAATAATAGAGAAAGTCCCACACACTACTAGAAGGCCAAATATTTTTTCAGAGGTAGATGCAGAAAAAAATTATATTCAGTTTGCAACCTGATGGAGGTCAGTATAGATGGACTAATAGAACAAGTCCCACACACAGCTAGAAGCCCAAATATTTTTTCAGAGTTAGATGCAGATAAAAATTATTTTTAATTTGCAACCTGATGGAGGTCAGTATAGATGGACTAATAGAGAAAGTCCCACACTCTGCTAGAAGCCCAAATATTTTTTCAGAGCTAGATGCAGATAAAAATTATTTTTAATTTGCAACCTGATGGAGGTCAGTATAGATGGACTAATAGAGAAAGTCACACACACTGTGAGAAGGCCAACTATTTTTTCAGAGCTAGATGCAGAAAAAAATTATATTCAGTTTGCAACCTGATGGAGGTCTGTATAGATGGATTAATAGAACAAGTCCCACACACAGCTAGAAGCCCAATATTTTTTCAGACGTAGATGCAGAAAAAAAATATATTCAGTTTGCAACCTGATGGAGGTCTGTATAGATGGATTAATAGAACAAGTCCCACACACAGCTAGAAGCCCAATATTTTTTCAGAGGTAGATGCAGAAAAAAAATATATTCAGTTTGCAACCTGATGGAGGTCAGTATAGATGGACTAATAGATAAAGTCCCACACACTGCTAGAAGGCCAAATATTTTTTCAGAGCTAGATGCAGATAAAAATTATATTCAGTTTTCAACCTGATGGAGGTCAGTATAGATGGACTAATAGAACAAGTCCCACACACAGCTAGAAGCCCAAATATTTTTTCAGAGGTAGATGCAGATAAAAATTATTTTTAATTTGCAACCTGATGGAGGTCAGTATAGATGGACTAATAGAGAAAGTCCCACACACTGCTAGAAGGCCAAATATTTTTTCAGAGCTAGATGCAGATAAAAATTATTTTTAATTTGCAACCTGATGGAGGTCAGTATAGATGGACTAATAGAGAAAGTCCCACACACTGCTAGAAGGCCAACTATTTTTTCAGAGCTAGATGCAGAAAAAAATTTTATTCAGTTTGCAACCTGATGGAGGTCTGTTTAGATGGATTCATAGAACAAGTCCCACACACAGCTAGAAGCCCAATATTTTTTCAGAGGTAGATGCAGAAAAAAAATATATTCAGTTTGCAACCTGATGGAGGTCTGTATAGATGGATTAATAGAAGAAGTCCCACACACAGCTAGAAGCCCAATATTTTTTCAGAGGTAGATGCAGAAAAAAAATATATTCAGTTTGCAACCTGATGGAGGTCAGTATAGATGGACTAATAGAGAAAGTCCCACACACTGCTAGAAGGTCAAATATTTTTTCAGAGCTAGATGCAGATAAAAATTATATTCAGTTTTCAACCTGATGGAGGTCAGTATAGATGGACTAATAGAACAAGTCCCACACACAGCTAGAAGCCCAAATATTTTTTCAGAGGTAGATGCAGATAAAAATTATTTTTAATTTGCAACCTGATGGAGGTCAGTAAAGATGGACTAATAGAGAAAGTCCCACACACTGCTAGAAGCCCAAATATTTTTTCAGAGCTAGATGCAGATAAAAATTATTTTTAATTTGCAACCTGATGGAGGTCAGTATAGATGGACTAATAGAGAAAGTCACACACACTGCTAGAAGGCCAACTATTTTTTCAGAGCTAGATGCAGAAAAAAATTATATTCAGTTTGCAACCTGATGGAGGTCTGTATAGATGGATTAATAGAACAAGTCCCACACACAGCTAGAAGCCCAATATTTTTTCAGACGTAGATGCAGAAAAAAAATATATTCAGTTTGCAACCTGATGGAGGTCTGTATAGATGGATTAATAGAACAAGTCCCACACACAGCTAGAAGCCCAATATTTTTTCAGAGGTAGATGCAGAAAAAAATATATTCAGTTTGCAACCTGATGGAGGTCAGTATAGATGGACTAATAGATAAAGTCCCACACACTGCTAGAAGGCCAAATATTTTTTCAGAGCTAGATGCAGATAAAAATTATATTCAGTTTTCAACCTGATGGAGGTCAGTATAGATGGACTAATAGAACAAGTCCCACACACAGCTAGAAGCCCAAATATTTTTTCAGAGGTAGATGCAGATAAAAATTATTTTTAATTTGCAACCTGATGGAGGTCAGTATAGATGGACTAATAGAGAAAGTCCCACACACTGCTAGAAGGCCAAATATTTTTTCAGAGCTAGATGCAGATAAAAATTATTTTTAATTTGCAACCTGATGGAGGTCAGTATAGATGGACTAATAGAGAAAGTCCCACACACTGCTAGAAGGCCAACTATTTTTTCAGAGCTAGATGCAGAAAAAAATTATATTCAGTTTGCAACCTGATGGAGCTCTGTTTAGATGGATTAATAGAACAAGTCCCACACACAGCTAGAAGCCCAATATTTTTTCAGAGGTAGATGCAGAAAAAAAATATATTCAGTTTGCAACCTGATGGAGGTCTGTATAGATGGATTAATAGAAGAAGTCCCACACACAGCTAGAAGCCCAATATTTTTTCAGAGGTAGATGCAGAAAAAAAATATATTCAGTTTGCAACCTGATGGAGGTCAGTATAGATGGACTAATAGAGAAAGTCCCACACACTGCTAGAAGGTCAAATATTTTTTCAGAGCTAGATGCAGATAAAAATTATATTCAGTTTTCAACCTGATGGAGGTCAGTATAGATGGACTAATAGAACAAGTCCCACACACAGCTAGAAGCCCAAATATTTTTTCAGAGGTAGATGCAGATAAAAATTATTTTTAATTTGCAACCTGATGGAGGTCAGTATAGATGGACTAATAGAGAAAGTCCCACACACTGCTAGAAGGCCAAATATTTTTTCAGATCTAGATGCAGATAAAAATTATTTTTAATTTGCAACCTGATGGAGGTCAGTATAGATGGACTAATAGAGAAAGTCCCACACACTGCTAGAAGGCCAAATATTTTTTCAGAGCTAGATGCAGAAAAAAATTATATTCAGTTTGCAACCTGATGGAGGTCAGTATAGATGGACTAATAGAACAAGTCCCACACACTGCTAGAAGCCCAAATATTTTTTCAGAGCTAGATGCAGAAAAAAATTATATTCAATTTGCAACCTGATGGAGGTCAGTATAGATGGACTAATAGAATGATGCTATGCCCAAAAGATTTTACTTCACTAGGTGCAGTAAAAAAATTGGTATTCTATACACAGGTGGTATATCTTGCAACACAGATAGGCTACTCCACTGACTAACACACTCTGCAATAGGCCAAAAAGGATTAGCTTTGCTAGATTCAGCCAAATGCTGTGAAAAAAACTTGCACAGCACTGGCACAGACCTGCCTGGCAAAAACTGATAGGAACTGATGTAACCTAGTCCTGAAAAGGACTGCAATTACAATTAGTCTTTACTCCCACAATCTATCTATTTAAGAGCACAGACCTGCCTGATAAAAGTCGTAGGAAATGCTGTAACCTAGTCCTTAAAAGGACTGCAATCACAACTATTCCCTACTCCCAAGCTATCTGTAGATTTGTGCGAAAATTGGCTTGAAATTAACAAGGTATAGCGCACACAGCAACAGCGGTGCCGTCTAACACGCAGCTGCAGCAGTGAGAAAATGGTGGCGACGGGGAAAATGGCTTGGTCTTATAGGGCAAGGACATGTGACATACACTGCCAATGACACATGCCCTTGCTTGTGTGAAAAACAGCAGTTCGCTCCGTGTGTGCGCTGCTGATAGGGGCTGACAGACTGCACCTCCCCACTGCAAATGCGGGAAAGAGAAAAAAAAATGGAGATCTTCATTATTCCTGCAGAGATCCATCCCCTGCCCCTCCCCACACCCCGCTGTACACTCAAACTGCGTATTAACATTAATTTTCATCATTACTGAGAAAAAATCCAGTTATGATTTTGGTGCACGAACAGTTATCGAACATAACCTCGAACAGTCGGATTTTTCTCAAATCGTTCGTGTTCGCCGAACGGCTCGAACACCGCCCAAAACAGCTCGAATTTGAGATTGGCGAACAGTTCGAGTAGAACAACGCTCATCTCTATTTATGAGTGCACAGCAGAGCAGGAAAACCTACCAACAGGCCAGTGGGCAGAAGTGGTGGCTCCGTTTCTGGTCCGCGATGCCCAAAAGGCCGACTTCAACCTCAGTCGGGAGGATGCTCAGGACAACCAGAGGCTCAAAGGTGAGATCCTTGCCCGACTGGGGGTCAATACATACGTAAGAGCTCAGCGCGTATTTTCATGGGCCTATGTGGAGACCCGACCCGCCTGGTCTCAGGCTTATGACCTTTTGCAGCTGGTAAAGAGGTGGCTCCAGCCTGAGTCTTTGGCTCCTGCCCAGATGGTGGAGATGGTGGTGGCCGTCCAGCTGGTGAGGACTCTGCCGGCCGCTATCCAACTTTGGGTGGGGCAAGGGGACCCCAGCACCCTCGACCAGGTGGTCAGCCTGATCGAGCTCTACTCTACCATTCAAGACTCTGCCCCCTAGCGACTGTCACACCAATCCCTGCCAACCTAGGAACCGGGAAAAGAGTCACGTCCCACTGCTGAGGACAGTCAGCACCGTACCCGTGCTGAAGGGGTACCCCGGAGTGAGAGTGGCAGGAGACTGGTTCCCTCTCAAACGGTCATAAGACCTAACAGTACCTCAACCATTAGGTGCTGGCAGAGTCAGGGGCCGGGACATGTGGTTGCCAATTGCCCCATGACTACGGAACCCATGGACTGCGGGTATAACCGCCGGGTCTCAATGTATGCCCAGACCGTCTGCACTGCGAATGCCGACCCCTCGGACACTGAACCTCAACTGTGCCAGGTACTGGTTAATGGGTACCCCACGGAGGCCCTCCTAGACTCGGGGAGCCTGGTGACTTTGGTACATGGGTCACTGGGGGCAGGAGTCAACCCCAGTGGACGGACAGTCTGGGATGTGTATATCCATGGGGACCTCCATGAGTACCCCACTGTGGAGGTAGTTTTGTCCACGCCATGTGGAGACATAAAACTTGTGGTGGGGGTGGTAAAAACTCTTCCCGATGGGACTGTGTTGGGAAGAGACTTGCCCCTGTTCTGGACTCTGTGGAAAAACAAAATCCACTCTCCCTCAGTAAAATTTATTACAGGCACTGTACCCGACGAACCCGAGTCAGGGGTACCTGCCGTAGAGGTGTCCAACCTAGGGACAGAGTGTGACCCCGATAGGTCTCCCCTAGAGGTGCTGACAGGAGAGGTCGAGGAGACCCCATCGATCCCTGAGCTGGAAGCTTCCTGGGGCACGTTTGGGACAGCTCAACTGCAGGATCCCACTCTGACTCTAGAAAGGGTGTTAGAGGTAAATGGCGTAGCTAAAGAGCCCGGGGCAGATATTGTATTTCCACGCATGATAGTCAATGGTGAGTTGCTCTATAGGGTAGACAAAATAAGGGACGAGGTCGTAGAACAGTTAGTGGTACCTCAGTCGTACCGTCGGGCAGTTCTGGATTTGGCACACACACACCTGCTGGATGGACACTTAGGGGTTAAAAAGATGCAAGAGCGTATCTTGCAGCAGTTCTTTTGGCTGGGGATTTATGCGGAGGTCCAAAAGTACTGCGAATCCTGCCCCGAATGTCAGTTGACCACACCCACCGCAAATTTTCGTAGCCCATTGGTACCCCTGCCAGTGATAGAGGTGCCTTTTGAACGGATTGCAATGGACTTGGTAGGGCCCATTGTAAAATCCACTCGTGGCCACCAACATATAATGGTGGTCGTCAACTTTGCCACCCGGTACCTGGAGGCTATACCGCTATGCCACACCTCGGCAAAACTGATTGCACGGGAGCTGTTTGGCATGTTCTGCTGCCTTGGACTACCTAAGGAGATCCTGGCGGATCAAGGGACCCCTTTTATGTCCAAGGTGACAAGGGAACTGTGCAAACTGCAAAAAATGTAACAATTGCGCACCTCGGTGTACCACCCTCAAACCGACGGGCTAGTAGAATGGTTCAATAAAACCCTCACATCCATGTTAAAAAAGGTGGTTTCTAAGGACGGAAGGGATTGGGACATGTTGCTACCCTATTTGATGTTCGCCGTCCGTGAGGTACCCCAGGCTTACACAAGGTTCTTTCCCTTTGAGTTATTGTACGGCAGACTCTCTAGGGGTCTGTTGGACGTAGCCAAAGAGACGTGGGAACAAGAGCCGACTCCACATAGGAGTATAATTGAACACGTGGCTAATATGCAGGACCGGATTGCGGCTGTCATGCCCATCGTGAAAGAGCATCTATTAGATGCCCAGGAAGCCCAGAGGCGCACATATAATAAAAAAGCAATGGTCAGGTCTTTTAACAAGGGCGATCGGGTGTTAGTACTTGTACCCACAGCCGAGAGTAAGCTCAAGGCCAAGTGGCAAGGGCCATATGAGGTTTGAGATAAGGTG
This sequence comes from Phyllobates terribilis, assembly GCF_046119375.1. NCBI lineage: Eukaryota > Metazoa > Chordata > Amphibia > Anura > Dendrobatidae > Phyllobates > Phyllobates terribilis. The sequence goes on along the minus strand of NW_027362772.1, from coordinate 37,418,541 downwards.
GGGGACGTAAATTACCCGGTGTATCAGCCTGAAAGGAGGAAACCAGAGCAGCTTTATCATGTAAACCTGCTAAAACCTTGGAAAGATCGAGAGTGTTTAGTTCAGCCAGGGATGCGTCCGGGGGAGAGGTCAGGATAAGTGATGCTCTCACTAAACAGAATCGACGGGAGGCTCGCTCGCTGGTGCTGCAGAATACCGACGTGTTCTCAGAGCTACCGGGTAGGACTACGGTTCTCCAACATGACATTGTCACCGAACCTGAGGTAAGGGTACTAATGAGACCGTACCGGGTACCCGAAGCCCGGAGGCAAGCCATCACGGCTGAGGTAAAACAAATGCTCCAGTTAGGCGTCATCGAGGAATCACGGAGTGAGTGGGCTAGCCCCATCGTACTTATTCCAAAACCAGACGGATCGTTACGCTTCTGTAACGATTTCCGGAAATTAAATGAAGTGTCGAAATTTGACCTATATCGAATGCTCAGGGTGGATGAGCTGATTGAAAGACTGGGGAAGGCCAAGTACTTTACCACGCTCGATCTCACCAAGGGTTACTGGCAGGTACCTCTCACGAAATCGGCGAAGGAAAAGGCCGCCTTCATAACTCCAGAGGGTCTATATCACTATGAGGTCTTACCTTTTGGGTTACATGGGGCCCCGGCTGAATTCCAGAGGTTGATGGACATAGTGCTCAAGCCTCATCAGGAGTACGCATCCGCGTATCTAGATGATATTATTGACTAGCCCAGGGGATGGGGATGATTCGGCGCACGGGCCTTGTTGTTAGCTTGGGGGATGCCGCGGTGGGCGGCTCCTGGGCCCGTACCCTGGGGTCACTCTTTTACTGCAAAGGGTGGATAATTATATGAAAGTTCATGACGCCACCTGTTGTGTCTGGTGAGGATCACCAGCGATGCGGCAGCCCGCTGAGGCCGGTGATAAGGCAGCTTGATGGTACAGCTCTCCACAGGTGGAGCTAGGCCTCAGGGCAGTGGGGGTAGAAAGGATACAGCGACAGACGAGACCCTGCCAGGTCAGAGCAAGAACAGGGACAGACACAATAGTCACTTCAGTACCTTTTACTGATGGAAATTCAGGCACGTCCTGGAGCATTGTAGGGTGAAGGGTGCATATCAGGATCCTTCCCAGTGAGCAGGTATAGGGCCTCCTGTCTCTTGCCTTTGTGTGCTAAGTTTCTGACCTGCCTGGAGCTAGGCCTAACTTTGTTTCCGTCTTGCACCGGCTGACCTTGTGGTAGAGCCTTCTCTTGGAGTACACGCTCCCAGCTTGCATGGCCTCTGCGACTCCTGGCTCTGTTACTTATCAGCTCCTTGGTGATCCTAGGACCTGAAGTCTTCCAGGGGTCTCCAGTTGTCTCTACAGGGGGATATACGGCCCTGTAAATGAGGACCCGGTGTCCGGTATATGTTTCTGAGGTGAGCTGGTAAAGCTCCTCTGCCCCCAATGCTACTCACTCCTCTAGCCTTCGGCCTGCTCGGGGCCCTCACTAGGCTATACACACTGGCAGCTAGCTGGCTGCTTCTTCTGCTTCTCTCTGAGCGTCGGCCACGCTACTAGCTCTAACTGAGCTCCCTGAATCTAGCTAGCAGGAGCCTCGTGCTCCACTGCTGAACTATTAGATGAGTTCTCTAAACTAGACTGAGCTCCACTGCAGACTGACCTCTCTTAGGCTTCTCTACTGCAGGAACTCTTCAGAGGAACTGACTGCCTAGCTCCACCTTCCCTTTTTATATCCCTAACAGGCTCCCTCTGGTGGTCTGAGGGGGAAGGTGGAGGTGTGTGTATGCTGTGGGGGCCTCTTGTGGAGAAATCCTTTAATGCAGCCCTCTAGGATTTGTGGTACCAAGCTCAGAAGGGCCACATTCCCCCATAGCAAAGCTCAGCACTCCCGGGCTGAAGTACATTTTGAATAAACATGAACATTAACAGTCTTCCCTTTATGGGAGGCACATTCTTAAACGTTGCATATAACCATAAACAGATATATACATATAGACCATAAGCAACCTCAGAATTTAAGTCTCCTTTGGTGAGGTTCCCCGAAAGGATGTCCATCTCACAGAGCAGAGTACTTGGTAGTTTGACGGACCTGTCCCAAACCCTCAATGTAGGCCCTGGGGTGGCTGTAGGGCATGAAGATCCTGAGTTGGACCTCCAGGAGAGCCACTCCAGACAGGTTTTACTTCTGAGGTCACCTAAAGGGGCACTCCAGGGAGTGCAATTATTTACAAGGAATAGTTTTTGGGCTGCACATAGTCCTCAGCCACAGAGTTCTTTATGTGAATAACAAAGGAAATATTTAGGCAAAATGTCCATATCACTTAAATTGTCCATTAATGAAGGCAAAAATATAAGTTAAATGCATTTAAAAGGCAATGAATACATGGCAATATACAAGAAAATGCACAATATAATTCAATATAATACAATACAATACCATGTTATTTAACACCCCAGGGGCAACTATCTACACTGGTCGGAAGTTTAACTATTTACTGATTATACCTGACAGGGGGTTGACCTTTAGTACTACGTGTTACGGATCCGGGTGGTGGAACCTCTGTGCCGCGGTGCAAGGAGGGACCCAGAGGGGCGGAACTAAGTATCAACTCAGACCGACCCTGGTCGTACGGCGGCTAACGACTCCATGACCAGGGAGGAACCGAGCAGAGGGACCATGTGCTACTCTGGGGATGACCTTGTAAGAGAGCAGGTGGCTCCCACGGGTCAGCAGACTGGGACTGACCGGTATAGCGGATGGACCCAACAAGCAGGCAGAAGTCTCTGGGTTAGTTGACAGGTGGTCACGGCACGTGACGGCAGAGCAGGCTGAAGTCTCTAGGTTAGCAGATGGGTAGTCACGGCAAGTGACAGCAGGAGCCTCCAGGTAGGCTATCAGGTGGTCACGGCAAGTGACGGCCAAGCAGGCTGAAGTCTCTAGGTTAGCAGGCGGGTGGTCACGGCACGTGACGGCAGAGCAGGCTGAAGTCTCTAGGTTAGCAGACAGGTAGTCACGGCAAGTGACGGCAGAGCCTCCAGGTAGGCTAGCAGGTAACAGGCAGGTAACAGGCGAGTGCTCCCAGGTGAGCGGGCTAGCAGGAACGGCAGGTAGCAGGCAGGTAACTGGCAGGTGCTTCCTGGTAAGCAGGCGGACTTGCCCATAGACAGACTGGCGGGTAGAACGGAAGACAGACTGTCAGGCTGGAGCGTAGTCAGACTGGTGGACTAGAACAGTAGTCAGGCAGGCAACTGGACCTGAGGGCTGAAGCAGAGGTAAGTATGCTGTGCATCAGTTATTGCTCGGGCACCTCCATTTTGGAGGAGGTGCCTTATATATGGGAGGTCCTCCAGCTATTGGTCGGGGACTCCTTAGGACGGCGCGCGCGGCCCCATTAAGAGAGGGGGAGCGCGCGCGCGCGCTAAGCACAGTGCCCGGAAAGCTGCGTGCGCCGGCAGCAGCAGGAAGAGGAGCGCAGGAGGACGCCGCGCAGGGAGCGGGGAGGTGAGAGGGACGGCGTCTCTGCCTGGCAGGGGGCAGAGACGCCGATGCTACAGTACCCCCCCTTTACGCCCCCTCGTTTTTAGGCCAGAAAGAAATTTTTCAAGGAGAAGCAGGGCATGGATGTTCTCCCTGGGTTACCAAGTTCTTTCCTCTGGGCCGGACCCCTTCCAATCCACCAGAAAAAAGGTTTTTCCTCTTACCCTTTTGGTGGCCAGAATATTCTCTATCTCAAAAACGTCCTCAGCGGAAACCGGAGGAGGGGAAGAACCTGCATTGTTGGAAAAAGAATTAAAGACAACTGGTTTGAGGAGAGATACGTGGAAGGAGTTTGGAATCCGTAAGGTGGCTGGGAGTTTTAACTTGTAGGCCACTGGATTGATTTGTTTAAGGACTTCAAATGGACCGATGAACCAAGGACCCAACTTGTAGGAGGGTATTTTGAGCCGAACATGTTTGGAAGAGATCCAAACCTTGTCTCCCGGACGGAATTGAGGCAGATCCAGACGTCTCTTGCCAGCATGTCTCTTTATCCGCTCGGAGGACTGAAGAAGTGCAGACCTAGTACTCTCCCAAATGGTGGAAAATTCGTTGACTAGAGACTCCGCGGCAGGGTTGTCCACAGAAGCGGAGACGGGAAATGGAATCCGGGGATTTTGACCATAGACTATAAAGAACGGAGACTTGGAAGAAAATTCGCTCTCATGGTTGTTGTAGGAGAATTCGGCCCATGGCAGGAGATCCACCCAATCAGTATGGTGAGCGTTAACAAAGTGCCGGAGGTAGCTGGTTAGGATCTGGTTGATCCGCTCCACTTGACCATTGGACTGTGGATGGTAAGCGGAGGAGAAATCCAGGGTGACATCCAACAGCTAACACGTAGCTCTCCAGAAACGTGAGGTGAACTGAACCCCTCGATCTGACACGATGTGGAGCCAGGGTAGACCTAGCAATAGGGAGTGAGAGAGTCCGGACAGCACATGGAAGGAAATTTTCTCCGAGTGCAGCATTCCCACCTGCAGAGTTAGGGGCTCAGTGACGAGCAGGATGGTCACCGGAAGGAGTCTTCCATCCACGGAGGCGACGGACAATGGTTCAGCCAGAGGTTTGGTGGGAATTCGGTATCTCTCTACCAGGGACTGGGAAATGAGGTTTCCAGCAGCTCCAGAATCCAGATAAGCAATTTCAATGAGACGGTTCTCTCCCCAGGAGATATAGACAGACAAAGTCAGGGATGGAGAGGGCTTACTTTTGCCTAGGACAACCTCTCCAAGCGGTCCTAGACACTGAAGTTTCCCGAGCTCTCCGGGCAGGAACGGATCAGGTGCTCTTTACTGCCACAATAGAAACAGCTCCCCTCGGCTCAACGTGACTCTTGGCGAAATTTGACCATCTTGGTCTGGTCGATCTGCATGGGTTCCGGTGAGTGTGCCCGGGGAGTAACTGGTTGAGAGGCAGGTCTCTGGAAAGTAGGAGCAAGGCGGAGGTATTTTCTCTCCCGGGTAGTCTCTTTGGTGCGTTCTTGGAACCGGATGTCAATCCGGGTAGCGAGTGACATCAGGTCATCCAGTGTGGTAGGAATGTCCCGACCGGCTAGCTCATCCTTAATCCGGCCAGAAAGGCCCTCCCAGAAGACGGACACCAGGGCCTCGTTATCCCAGGCAAGCTCAGAAGCGAGGGTACGGAACCGTATGGCATATTGGCCCACTGTGAGACTCTCTTGGCGGAGACGTAGCAGAGAGGAGGCTGAAGAGGATTTTCATTCTGGTTCATCAAAGACTTTCCTGAAAGCAGTGAGGAAAGATGATAGGTCGGACACCAGGGGATCCCCTCTCTCCCACATGGGATTTAGCCATGCCAGTGCTTCTCCAGTGAGATGGGACATGATGAATGCCACCTTGGCCTGGTCGGAGATGAACTGATGAGCCAAGAGTTCAAAGTGCAGGGTGCACTGGTTTATGAAACCCCGAGCTAAGGCCGGGTTGCCAACAAAACGTGGAGGTGCCGAGAGCCGGGGTCCATAGCCGGACGCCATAATAGGACTAGGTTGTGGTGCCACCGAAGTATGCGCTGCCTGACCGAAGAAGGACACAGATGGATCGGACAATGCACCTAGGCGAGAGTTAACAGACCGCAGGTAGGACAAGACCGACTCCCATGGGTCAGCAGACTGGGACTGACCGGTATAGAGGATGGACCCAACAAGCAGGCAGAAGTCTCTGGGTTAGTTGACAGGTGATCACGGCACGTGACGGCAGAGCAGGCTGAAGTCTCTAGGTTAGCAGACGGGTAGTCACGGCAAGTGACAGCAGGACCCTCAGGTAGGCTATCAGGTGGTCACGGCAAGTGACAGCCAAGCAGGCTGAAGTCTCTAGGTTAGCAGGCGGGTGGTCACGGCACGTGACGGCAGAGCAGGCTGAAGTCTCCAGGTTAGCAGACAGGAAGTCACAGCAAGTGACGGCAGAGCCTCCAGGTAGGCTAGCAGGTAACAGGCAGGTAACTGGCGGGTGCTTCCTGGTAAGCAGGCGGACTTGCCCATAGACAGACTGGCGGGTAGAACGGAAGACAGACTGTCGGGCTGGAGAGTAGTCAGACTGGCGGACTTGAACAGTAGTCAGGCTGGCAACTGGACCTGAGGGCTGAAGCAGAGGTAAGTATGCTGTGCATCAGCTATTGCTCGGGGACCTCCATTTTGGAGGAGGTGCCTTATATGTGGGAGGCCCTCCGGCTATTGGCCGGGGACTCCTTAGGACGGCGCGCGCGGCCCCTTTAAGAGAGGGGTAGCACGCGCGCGCCCTAAGCACAGTGTCCGGAAACTCCGCGCTCCGGCAGCAGCAGGAAGAGGAGCGCAGGAGGACGCCGCGCGGGGAGCGGGGAGGTGAGAGGGACGGCGTCTCTGCCTGGCAGGTGGCAGAGACGCTGATGCTACACTATGCGTGGACCTGCATGGTACTGGAATGCGTGAGGCACTAGTAGGTGCTCTACCTCCCAATGTGTCAGTACTAGCTGTGGAGGGGCTTCAAGGCTGCATTGACCTCTCTACAGGACTGGCAAGTTCACCATTGGCTGGGCCCTCCTACTCTACTCCTACCGGGGATCCTTCGTCCGGGGATACTTCTTGAGCTGGCTCTTCTGTAGCACTTACTGGTTCTTCTTGCTGTGGGTAGAAGGTGATTACAGGGATGATTACTGCTCCTCCTAGTTATGGCCAATCTGCTGGGAAATCTCCTAAGTCAGTGTGTATCACTGCTTCTTTAGGCTCATCCGGTACGGTGAGAGGCACTTCCTCCTGGGGTTTTAGCAGGTTTGGACACAACTTTAGATGGTCCCTGGACACTGTTGCAGACGTTTTCCCTCCGTCTCTACTAATTAGGCAGGTCTTCCTATTATCAAATCTTGACTGTAACACAGTGTAGGGTTCTCTCTCCCACTGGTCATCAAGTTTGTGGTTTCTCCTTTTCCTTTTTAGTACTACTTCACCAGGTGTGAAGGGTTCTCCTTGGGCACCTCTGTTGTATTGAGCTTCCTGCTTGTCCCTCACCTGAGTGAGACTGTCTTCGACACAGGCTTGTACTCTTCTGTACTGCTCCTGTCTGGTCGTGTCCCAGTCCTCAGTAGTCACATCCGCTTCTGGTTCTACAACACCAAGCTCCAGGTCCATGGGCAGCTTTCCTGGCCTAGCCCGCATGAGATATGCCGGAGTGCAGTTGGTGGAACTTACTGGTATGTGATTGTACAGATCCACTAGGTCAGGTAGTATGTATGACCACTGGTTTCTCTCCTCTAGTGGTATGGTCTTCAGCAGGTCAATGATGATGTTATTCATCTTTTCACAGAGACCATTAGTTTGTGGGTGGTACGGTGTAGTTCTTATCTTCTTACATCCGTAGAGATGGCAGAACTCCTTGAATAACTCAGTCTCAAAGGCCGTGCCTTGGTCCGTCAGCACCTGCTCAGGGTATCCATGGGGTCTGCAGAAACACGCCTGGAACATTTTTGCTGCTGTCTCTGCCGTCAGATCTTTGACGGGGGCGACCGCCAGGAAACGTGAGTAGTGATCCACCATGGTCAGGGCATAGGAGTACCCTGACCTACTGGGTGACAACTTAACATGGTCCAGGGCCACGATCTCCAGGCGTTGAGTCGTCTTGATGGGTTGCAGGAGTGCCTTCTGGCTGCTGTAGTCTTTTCTTCTGAGGCTACAGGGTCCACAGTTTTGGCACCACTGCTCAATGGAGCAGCGCATTCCTACCCAGTAGAATCGACACTTCAGCAGGGTCTCCAGCTTTTTCCAGCCAAATTGTCCAGCTTCATCGTGGTAGGCCTCCAACATCATTTGGATGTCTGTCTTGGGGACCACAATCAACCATACCATTTTGTGGGTTTTTGAATTGACGTACCTCCGGCACAGCTTCTCACGGTAGATAAACAGCCGGCTTCTTTCATTCCACAGCTGCTTTGCTTGCAGAGACACTTCCTTCTCCAGGGAGGAACTTTCCTGGGTTATCAGCTCCTTAATATGGCTGACAACCGGGTATCTGTCCTTGGTCTCTTTCCAGCTATGGTGAGGCAGAGGGTTTAAAGTCTTCCCAAGCTGCCTCCTGGAGGCTCGTTGCTCGTGGACCATCCCATTCCGGTGAAAGGCGGGTAGCTCAATCTCTTCCAGGTCATCCACTTCTTCTTCTGTGTCTGACTGGTGAGGCATCCTGGACAGGGCATCGGCGTTGGCATTCTTGCGGCCCGCCCGGTATTTAATTGTGAATTGATAATTTGACAGCCGAGCCCTCCATTGCTGCTCCAGGGCTCCCAACTTGGCTGTCTCAAGATGGGTCAAGGGGTTGATATCAGTGAAGGCAGTGAACTTGCTGGAGGCTAGGTAGTGCTTGAACCTTTCAGTGATGGCCCAGACCAAGGCCAGGAACTCTAACTTGAAGCTGCTACAGTTCTCTGGGTTCCTCTCGGTCGGGCGGAGCTTCCTGCTTGCTTATGCGATCACTTTCTCTTGGCCATTCTGTTTCTGACTTAGGACAGCTCCCAGTCCTTCGTTGCTGGCATCAGTATACAGCAGGAACGGTTGGCTGTAGTCAGGGTAGGCTAGGATCTCATCGCCTGTCAGGATCTCCTTCATCTCCTGAAATGACTCGGCTTGCTCCTTACCCCAGTGGAAAGGGGGATTTTTGCCTTTGGGGGACTGTCCTACCATCCAGGTATAGTAACACAGTCTCCGCAGCACCGGTCAATTGTCCTAATACAACAGCGGCTCTTTGCTTGCCCGTCTTACACTGTGTTCAGAATTATTAGGCAAATGAGAATTTTGATCGCATGATACTTTTTATACATGTTGTCCTACTCCAAGCTGCATAGGCTTGAGAGCCAACTACCAATTAAATAAATCTGGTGATGTGCATCTCTGTAATGAGGAGGGGTGTTGACTAATGACATCAACACCCTATATAAGGTGTGCTTAATTATTAGGCAACTTCCTTTCCTTTGGCAAAATGGGTCAGAAGAGAGATTTGACGGGCTCTGAAAAGTCCAAAATTGTGAGTTGTCTTGCAGAGGGATGCAGCAGTCTTGAAATTTCCAAACTTTTCAAGCGTGATTACCAAACAATCAAGCATTTCATGGCAAATAGCCAACAGGGTCGCAAGAAGCATGTTGGCCAAAATAGGCGCAAAATAACTGCCCACAAATTGAGGAAAATCAAGCGTGAAGCTGCCAAGATGCCATTCGCCACCAGCTTTGCCATATTTCAGAGCTGCAACGTTACTGATGTATCAAAAAGCACAAGGTGTGCGATACTCAGGGACATGGCCAAGGTAAGGAAGGCTGAAAAACGACCAACTTTGAACAAGAAAAATAAGATAAAACGTCAAGAATGGGCCAAGAAATTTCTTAAGACTGATTTTTCAAAGGTTTTATGGACTGATGAAATGAGAGTGACTCTTGATGGGCCAGATGAATGGGCCAGAGGCTTGATCAGTAAAGGGCAGAGAGCTCCGCTCCGACTCAGACACCAGCAAGGTGGAGGTGGGGTACTGGTATGGGCTGGTATCATCAAAGATGAACTTGTGGAACCTTTTTGGATTGAGGATGGAGTGAAGCTCAACTCCCTGACCTACTGCTAGTTTCTGGATGACAACTTCTTCAAGCAGTGGTACAGGAAGAAGTCGGTATCGTTCAAGAAAAACATGATTTTCATGCAGGACAATGCTCCATAACATGCATCCAACTACTCCACAGCGAGGCTGGCCAGTAAAGGTCTAAAAGAAGAAAAAATAATGACATGGCCCCCTTGTTCACCTGATCTGAACCCCAAAGAGAACCTGTGGTCCATCATAAAATGTGCGATCTACAGGGAGGGAAAACAGTACACCTCTCGGAACAGTGTCTGGGATGCTGTGATGGCTGCTACACGCAATGTTGATCGAAAACAGATCAAGCAACTGACAGAATCTATGGATGGAAGGCTGTTGAGTGTTATCATAAAGAAAGGTGGCTATATTGATCACTAATTTTTTTGGTTTTTGTTTTTGCATGTCAGAAATGTTTATCTCTAAAGTTTGTGCATTGATGTTGGTTTACCTGGTGAAAATAAACACGTGAGATGGAATTATATTTGGTTTTTATTAAGTTGCCTAATAATTCGGCACAGTAATAGTTACCTGCACAAACAGATATCCTCCTAAGATAGCCAAATCTAAAAAAAACCCACTCCATCTTCCAAAAATATTAAGCTTGGATATTTGGAGTCTTTTGGGTTGATTGAGATCATAGATGTTGATCAATAATAAAAATAATCCGCTAAAATACAACTTGCCTAATAATTCTGAACACAGTGTAGAGTACATGTCCAGAATACCGCATATTTTCCCTTTAAATCCAGACAGGGTATCTGGTTTGCCGCTGTACTGGGGGAGCCACTTCGCTCCAGGGATGTACGGTAGGGCCATGGGTACGACAGGGGTTACAGGCGCTGTTGGTGGAGCGGCTGCTCCGGCCTGCTCAGCGTCGGGCGCAGGTTGTACATCAGGGCCATCCACCGGTGCTCCGGAGTTTTGCTGTACCTCGGACATTCTGGCACCCTGCTAGCGAACCGTGGCCTACCTTCGTTTCTTTTCTTCTGGTAGGCCGCAGCTCTGCAGGTGTCAGTCTTTCTCAGGACCTTGCGTCGCTTGCGTCCTACGTCAGAGCGCTCGTCAGCGCTCCTTCCAGGACCTGGCGCTTCCAGGTTTGACGTCGAGGCATGGGGCGTGTCCGGGGCTTTGCGCGCTTTAGCAGGCGCGCCCCTTAGTTTCCCGCTTTTACTCCCTTCTTCTCGCTTGGTGGCCCAACAATGGCGGCAATCTTCACCACAGATTAATAAACAGTTTTTGATTAAAGGCGCACAGTACCCGGTGGCAACGGGCATAACACACCGTCGTTGCAGCGGGCACGCAATCCTGTTCGTGACACCAAGAAGAGATGACTAGCCCAGGGGATGGGGATGACTCGGCGCCCGGGCCTTGTTGTTAGTTTGGGGGATGCCGCGGTGGTCGGCTGCCGGGCCCGTACCCTGGGGTCACTCTTTTACTGGAAAGGGTGGATAATTATATGAAAGTTTGTGACGCCACCTGTGGTGTCTGGTGAGGATCACCAGCGCTGCGGCAGCCCGCTGAGGCCGGTGACAAGGCAGCTTGATGGTACAGCTCCCCACAGGTGGAGCTAGGCCTCAGGGCAGCGGGGGGGAGGGGGAGGATGCAGGGACAGACGAGACCCAGCTGGGTCAGAGCAAGAACAGGGACAGACACGATAGTCACTTCAGTACCTTTTACTGATGGAAATTCAGGCACGTCCCGGAGCACTGTAGGGTGAAGGGTGCATATCAGGATCCTCCCCAGTAAGCGGGTATAGGGCCTCCTGTCTCTTGCCTTTGTGTGGTAAGTTTCTTACCTGCCTGGAGCTAGGCCTAACTTTGTTTCCATCCTGCATCGGCTGACCTTGTGGTAGAGCCTTTTCTTGGAGTACACGCTCCCAGCTTGCGGGGCCTCTGCGACTCCTGGCTCTGTTACTTATCAGCTCCTTGGTGATCCTGGGCCAGGGGTCTCCAGTTGTCTCTACAGGGGGATATACGGCCCTCTAGATGGGGACCTGGTGTCCGGTATATGTTTCTGGGGTGAGCTGGTAAAGCTCCTCTGCCCCCAATGCTACTCACTCCTCTAGCCTTCGGCCTGCTCGGGGCTCTCACTAGGCTATACACACTGGCAGCTAGCTGGCTGCTTCTTTTGCTGCTCTCTGAGCATCGGCCACGCTCCTAGCTCTAACTGAGCTCCCTGAATCTAGCTAGCAGGAGCCTCATGCTCCACTGCTGAACTATTAGATAAATTCTCTAAACTAGAATGAGCTCCACTGCAGACTGACCTCTCTTATGCTTCTCTACTGCAGGAACTATTCAGAGGAACTGACTGCCTAGCTCTACCTTCCCTTTTTATATCCCTAACGGGCTCCCTCTGGTGGTCTGAGGTGGAAGGTGGAGGTGTGTGTATGCTGTGGGGGCCTCTTGTGGAGAAATCCTTTAATGCACCCCTCTAGGATCTGTGGTATCAAGCTCAGCTGGGGCCACATTTTCATCTTTAGCACAGACTGGCATACGCATCTATCACAGGTACAAGCAGTGCTGGATTCTGTCAGAGCTGTGGAGTTAACGGCAAACCCAAAAAATGTGCGATAGGGCTAGAGGAAACCCAATATTTGGGGTATGTGATGAGCTGAAGAGTTATCAAGCACCAAATCAATAAAGTTGAGGCCGTAAAAAACTGGCCTAAACCTTCAAGTACAAAGCAGGTGAGGGTGTTCCTTGGCATCCTTGGGTATTACCACCAGTTTAGACCTAATTTTGCTGGGAGAACGGCAGCCCTGACCGATCTCTTGAAAGGAAAAAATCAGTAATGGTTCGGTGGAACCCTGAGGCAGAGGAAGCGTTTCAGTCCATGAAGTTGGCTCTGTGTGGACAGCCAGTCCTCATCAGCCCCAACTTCAAGGAAACCTTCATTTTACAGACAGATGGTATTGTCACAAAAAGTGAATAGTTAAGAGCACCCGGTCACCTACTTGAGTAGAAAACTTGTCCCGGCAGAGAAAAACTATAGCGTAGTAGAGAAAGAGTATTTGGCTATTAAGTGGGCCTTGGAATCGCTGCGTTATTATTTACTCAGATGTCAGTTCGGCTTGGTGATGGACCACTCACCCTTGGTATGGATGAGGAATGCCAAGGAGAGTAATGCGCGAGTCACCAGGTGGTTCCTGTCGCTGCAAAATGTCAGATTCTCTGTAGAAAATCGCCCCGGGAAGTCGCAGGCAAACGCTGATAACCTTTCCCGGGCACCCAGTATGGTGTCAAATGTTCAACCCCACAAGTTTGAACAGAGGGGGGGGGGGATATGTGAGGCAGTGACTGGGATCGTATATGAGGGACGGTATATATCCCCCAGAATGTGTACAGAGACCAACTAAATCCATTGGAGTGCATTGCAGTCACAAACTCTCCTGCGGCTGCAATGCAGGAATGAAGGTGAGCAATGACCTGGTCAGGCTATCTGTCTAAGGAAGATTAGTAAAACCCGGCAGGGCCTTCATTTCTTGGCGGAGGCTAGAGGAAGGCAGTAGGGCGGCCTCTTCCCTCCACTCTGGGTTTTCCAGTGGCTCTTGCCACAGGTCCTTTAAAAACCCTTCATTAAGAAGTAGTGTTGTTCAGTGTTGGGACCTGCTAGAAACATAGCAGGAAAGCTTGGCTGGCCTCTGTGTAGCTGAACCCGCGCATGGGAAGGCTCTGCACCCATCAGGCTCTGAGCGGCCTGGCGTGGCTGTTGCCCACAGCAACCGTTGTTTAAGGAATCATGTAACCCGGCTGCGAACCGGAGGACTTTTCTGTTTACCCGTGAGTTGTTGTTAGGCGTCGGGCGTTTGCTGGATTTGAAATGGGTCCAGAACCTTCTGTGGTTTCCCATTCCGGTTCAGTCAGGGCTGATGCTGCTCAGCATCATCATCAGTCCCAACGCCTAGCTGGTCCACGAGATGTACAGGTTGTCTCTCGAGTATTTGTGCCTAGCAACATGAAGCATGGGTTGCGGAGGGAGACAGGGCTGCTGAAGCCTAAGTCCAGGATTCTCTGTACTGAGCATGTCTGTGACATGGCGGACCGTGATTGGTGGTTTGGGAGTCAGCTAATCCAGTGACCTGGCACCGCCTGATTGGTCGGGGGTGATGTCACCAATGGTGCGACGGAGGGCAGGGCTTAATCTTTAAAAAGCCCGCCCACAAACATGGCGGCGCGCTCTGATCATTGAGCAGTGATGGTGTTGTGTGGATGCTTGGTCTCTTGGGCTCCATGTGTGCTTTAGTTTCTGCAGGCAGGTTTAGTGGAAATAGGCAGGCTAGATGAAATAGGCAGGTAGCTTCATCTGACAGCCTGGCTCTGACAAAGGGGTCGCCTTACACCCCAAGCAGTCTGCAGACACCCTATTCCCCGTACCTCCTGTAAGCCATGTGGAGAGATACTCCTCAGTCCTGTAGCATGCCGGCTGAGGGCACGTTTTCGCCGGCTTGAGTCACCCACGCATCCTAGCGCCAACAGTGTAGTCCCTGTGCCGCAACAGGACTACAGATATATTATTTATCTCACATCTCTCGTGCAGTTAACGGAGATAGTGCGAATCCCTATTCCCGTTCCGGTGTGCTGTAACCCGGAGGGGATTGCGATTTAAGTTGGTTGTTTTCCTTCTCACCCGGAAGGTGTTCGGCCGCAGTCCACCAGGCTGCATCGCGGACCCCGGGTTTGTTTGCGTTCCATTATAATAAAGTTGTTTGCAACCGTCCCCTTAACAGTATAAGAGCACCAGGGTCTTGCCGAACATGGCTGACAACCAGCAACTGCAGCGCTATATACAGCAAATTGAGGCCAGACTTAGGACTCTGGAACAAGCTGACCCGGTAGCTGATATCACTGCAGTAGCTACCCAGGCAGCTTCTCAAGCAGCCAATCTGGTTAACTCTTCTGCGGTAAATGCTGCGGCAGCTGCAACCGCCCCATCACCTCGTTTTGCTCTCCCGGAAAAATTTTCTGGTGACAGCAAATCCTGCAGAGGTTTTATTAATCTGTGCTCCATTCAGTTGGAGACTATGGAGGCACGGTTCCCCTCCAAAAGGGCCAAAGTGGGTTTTGTCATTTCATTACTTTCTCACAGGGCCTTGGAGTGGGCTACACCTCTGTGGGAGCGCAATGACCCGGTAGTGGCTATTGCGGGTCTTTTTCTTAATGCCCTAAAGAGTGTTTTCCTAGGTCCTCAGGTCACGCATGATACGGCTCTTAAGCTTCTTGCATTGGTCGAGGGTTCGGTCACCACCAGCCACTATGCCATCCAGTTCAGAACCTTAGCGGCTGAATTGGATTGGTCTGAGCGGTCTTTAATAGAGATGAGCGTTGTTCTACTCGAACTGTTCGCCAATCTCAAATTCGAGCTGTTTTGGGCGGTGTTCGAGCCGTTCGGCGAACACGAACAATTTGAGAAAAATTCGGCTGTTCGAGGTTATGTTCGATAACTGTTCGTGCACCAAAATCATAACTGGATTTTTTCTCAGTAATGATGAAAATTAATGTTAATACGCAGTGTGAGTGTACAGCGGGGTGGGGGGAGGGGCAGGGGATGGATCTCTGCAGGAACAATGAAGATCTCCATTTTTTTTTCTCTTTCCCGCATTTACAGTGGGGAGGTGCAATCTGTCAGCCTATCAGCAGCGCACACACGGAGCGAAGTGCTTTTTTTCACACAAGCAAGGGCATGTGTCATTGGCAGTGTATGTCACATGTCCTTGCCCTATAAGACCAAGCCATTTTCCCCGTCGCCACCATTTTCTCACTGCTGCAGCTGCGTGTTAGACGGCACCGCTGTTGCTGTGTGCGCTATACCTTGTTAATTTCAAGCCAATTTTCGCACAAATATACAGATAGCTTGGGAGTAGGAAATAGTTGTGATTGCAGTCCTTTTAAGGACTAGGTTACAGCATTTCCTACGACTTTTATCAGGGAGGTCTGTGCTCTTAAATAGATAGGTTGTGGGAGTAAAGACTAATTGTAATTGGAGTCCTTTTCAGGACTAGGTTACATGAGTTCCTATCAGTTTTTGCCAGGCAGGTCTGTGCCAGTGCTGTGCAAGTTTTTTTCACAGCATTTGGCTGAATCTAGCAAAGCTAATCCTTTTTGGCCTATTGCAGAGTGTGTTAGTCAGTGGAGTAGCCTATCTGTGTTGCAAGATATAACACCTGTGTATAGAATACCAATTTTTTTACTGCACCTAGTGAAGTAAAATCTTTTGGGCATAGCATCATTCTATTAGTCCATCTATACTGACCTCCATCAGGTTGCAAACTGAATATAATTTTTTTCTGCATCTAGCTCTAAAAAAATATTTGGGCTTCTAGCAGTGTGTGGGACTTGGTCTATTAGTCCATCTATACTGACCTCCATCAGGTTGCAAATTAAAAATAATTTTTTTCTTCATTTAGCTCTGAAAAAATATTTGGGCTTCTAGCAGTGTGTGGGACTTGTTCTATTAGTCCTTCTATACTGACCTCCAGCAGGTTGCAAATTGAATATAATTTTTTTCTGCATCTAGCTCTGAAAAAATAGTTGGGCTTCTAGCGGTGTGTGGGACTTGGTCTATTAGTCCATCTATACTGACCTCCATCAGGTTGCAAATTAAAAATAATTTTTTTCTGCATCTAGCTCTGAAAAAATATTTGGGCTTCTAGCAGTGTGTGGGACTTGGTCTATTAGTCCATCTATACTGACCTCAAACAGGTTGCAAATTAAAAATAATTTTTTTCTGCATCTAGCTCTGAAAAAATATTTGGGCTTCTAGCAGTGTGTGGGACTTGGTCTATTAGTCCATCTATACTAACCTCCATCAGGTTGCAAATTAAAAATAATTTTTTTCTGCATCTAGCTCTGAAAAAATATTTGGGCTTCTAGCAGTGTGTGGGACTTGGTCTATTAGTCCATCTATACTGACCTCCATCAGGTTGCAAATTAAAAATAATTTTTTTCTGCATCTAGCTCTGAAAAAATATTTGGGCTTCTAGCGGTGTGTGTGACTTGGTCTATTAGTCCATCTATACTGACCTCCATCAGGTTGCAAATTAAAAATAATTTTTTTCTGCATCTAGCTCTGAAAAAATATTTGGGCTTCTAGCAGTGTGTGGGACTAGGTCTATTAGTCCATCTATACTGACCTCCATCAGGTTGCAAATTAAAAATAATTTTTTTCTGCATCTAGCTCTGAAAAAATATTTGGGCTTCTAGCGGTGTGTGGGACTTGGTCTATTAGTCCATCTATACTGACCTCCATCAGGTTGCAAATTAAAAATAATTTTTTTCTGCATCTAGCTCTGAAAAAATATTTGGGCTTCTAGCAGTGTGTGGGACTTGGTCTATTAGTCCATCTATACTGACCTCCATCAGGTTGCAAATTAAAAATAATTTTTTTCTTCATTTAGCTCTGAAAAAATATTTGGGCTTCTAGCAGTGTGTGGGACTTGTTCTATTAGTCCTTCTATACTGACCTCCAGCAGGTTGCAAATTGAATATAATTTTTTTCTGCATCTAGCTCTGAAAAAATAGTTGGGCTTCTAGCGGTGTGTGGGACTTGGTCTATTAGTCCATCTATACTGACCTCCATCAGGTTGCAAATTAAAAATAATTTTTTTCTGCATCTAGCTCTGAAAAAATATTTGGGCTTCTAGCAGTGTGTGGGACTTGGTCTATTAGTCCATCTATACTGACCTCCATCAGGTTGCAAATTAAAAATAATTTTTATCTGCATCTACAGTACCTCTGAAAAAATATTTGGGCTTCTAGCAGTGTGTGGGACTATTTGTATTAGTCCATCTATACTGACCTCCATCAGGTTGCAAATTCAAAATAATTTTTTTCTGCATCTAACCCAGCCAATAGTTTTGGCCTAATACCACAGTTTGGCCACTCAGCTCTGCTCGGTTACCATCCATTGTTTTTTTGTGCAAACAACTCCAGAGTTGTGAATTAGTTAACCACCAAAATGAGTGGAAAAAAGGCCTGCTGCTGGTGGAAAGGGGAATAGGCGTGTTGGGAAGGGGAAAAAAGGTTGTGTCCGTGGGGTAGGTGTTAAAGCAACAGTAACATCTGCAGAAGAAAGACCATCTTCCAGCCAAACTAAAATGTCTACTTCTTTTAGCGGACAATGTGATAAGATCCCTTTCTTACGGCCACGCCAATCGCTACAAATTCCAGATGAGGCACAAAAACAGCAGGTGCTTCAACGGATATCAAGTGCTCCTTTAAGTGGGCTCTCCTCCACATCAACTTCAACATCACAAATACTCCAGTCCTCAAAGGTGTCACCCAAATCGCACTTGCTTCCTCACAGCTCCCAAATCTCCAGCTGCCCGTCTGAGTATGAGGTAGAACAGATGGTTGAGTCTGCAGAGCTGTTTACTCATACTATAGCCTGGGAATCAGAGGTCGACTCCAGCGCTTCTGTGAATCCAGACGAGGAAATGATCTGCACTGATGCCCAGAATCTTTATGAGTCGGATCCAGGACCAGACGCAGAAGGTTCTGACCATAATGTAGACCCTCATTCCCAAACTGTAACTCCTGTTGGTGGAGACAATGAGGAAGACGATGATAAGACTCAAATACCTGATTGGAGCGACAACTTTAGCTTTTTGTCAGGGCAGGAACAGGTTGGCTCTGAGGACGACGGGTGTGATAACGCACAGGGTGATGATGATGAGGTCGGAGATCCCACTTACTGTCAACCCACAGTCAGCCAAGAGATGAGGTCAGCAGAGGAGGTGGAGGAAGATGCTAGTGACGACGAGGTCAGGTTGCGCCTTCCTGGACAGAGACGTAGTACTGGAAGCACGTCAACAACTGCATCCTCAAACACAACTCTGCCTCTCACCACAAGTCGTGGTGGCTCTTCAGGTCACATGGGTGCTAAGCCTTGCATAGCCTGGGCATTTTTTCAGATCGATAAAGATGACCCAACTCGTGTTATCTGTAACATTTGTCAGCAAAAGCTAAGTAGAGGCCAAAAAATACATAGTTTGAGTACTTCATGCATGAACCGGCACATGGACATGAAGCATAAGTTGCAGTGGGAAGCTCAGTGTGCTACAATGCGGCCTAGCCGGCCGGGCCAATCACCGTCTGCCATATCTTGTGCATCCGCGGCCTCTTCATCCTCTGTGACTGGGGGGACAGCAGTCACACCTGTTTTGGGGCGCAGACCTGCCACCTCTTTACCCGCAACAGCCAGCGTGATTGGCAGGTCATCATTTTCTTTGGAGGTGGTAACACCAGCTGGTGTTGAGCGCTGTCCGACATCGATAGCACCACCTTTGGATCAAGGCAACCTAACATGTCCGCCTGCATCTTCCTCACAGACCGGCAGTTTGCCGGGGACACCCTTATCAACCCCGTCTAAGCACAATAGCCAGCCCTCGGTCCCTCAGATGTGGACAAGTAAAAGACCATTTCCTCCTAGCCATGAGAAAGCTAAGAGGTTGAATTTCACCATCTGCAAGCTCTTGGCTACAGAAATGCTGCCTTTCCGCCTGGTGGACACAGAGGATTTTCGAGACCTTATGTCCGTCGCAGTGCCCCAGTACCAGATGCCCAGTCGGCACTACTTCTCGCTCCACCAGCATGTCGCACACAACATCACCGCTTCTTTGAGAAACTCTGTGTGTGACAGGGTGCATTTCACCACAGACACTTGGACGAGTAGGCATGGACAGGGGCGTTACATGTCGCTGACTGGGCACTGGGTAACTATGGTGACAGCAGGACAAGGGGCTGCTGTCCAAGTCTTGCCGTCCCCACGAGTTGTGCGTCAATCCTCTTTATGTCAAAGTTCCTCCACTGCTTCTGCCTCCTCAACCTCCTCTCGGTCTTCCACCTGCACCCAAAGCCTGTCTGGTCATGCCACAAGCTTTCTAACTGCGCAGAAGGGATCCTGCACACCTCCTTACTATGCTGGCAGTAGGGCTCAACGTCATCAGGCGGTTTTTACATTAAAATGTCTGGGAAATGTGAGTCACACAGCTGAGGAGTTGTGGTCAGCTCTGGAGAACCAATTTCATGAATGGTTGTCTCCACTGGACCTGAAACCAGGGAAGTCCGTGTGCGACAATGCTGCAAAGCTGGGTGCGGCCCTTCGCCGGGGCAATGTCACACACGTGCCTTGTATGGCTCACGTGTTGAACCTGGTTGTCCAGCAATTTTTAGCCCACTATCCCAGACTAGATGGCCTTCTGCAGAGGGCACGGTCGCTGTGTGCTCACTTCCGCCGTTCGCATCCCGCAGCTCAGCGACTTACATCTCTACAGAAGTCGTTGGGCCTGCCACTTCACCGGCTAAAATGCGATGTGCCTACCCGGTGGAATTCAACTCTGCACATGTTGCAGCGACTGTGGCAGCACCGACAAGCCCTGGTGCAATACGTTCTGACGTATAGCCTGGGCCAACGAGATTCAGAGGTGGGGCAAATCACGCTGGAGGAGTGGTCTCAGATCAGGGACCTATGCACCCTTCTGCACAGTTTTGAAATGGCGACGAAGATGTTTAGTGCTGACGATGCCATTATCAGCATGACTATTCCGGTGATTTACATGCTGGAGCACATGTTAAACAGAATTCGGAGTCAGGTGGTGGCACAAGAGGAGGTGGAGGAAGTAGAGGAGGAGGAGTTGTATGCGGAAGGGCTAACATCTGCAAGGTCCAGACGGTCGGCAGCACCAAGGCGGCAGGCATGTGAGGGTGGGGGAGATGGTTTTACCAGGGCGCATGGTAGCAGCCAAACTAGTGAGGAAGGTGCAGGAGCCCAGGAAGAAGTGGAGGACGAACTGATGGAAGACTCATCAGATGAGGGAGACCTTGATCACATTTCTGTTGTGCGAGGTTGGGGGGAGAGGACAGAGGAAGGAAGCATGATTGTTACCTCGCCACCAACACAACAGGGACTTGGTGCTCCTGGATGCGCAACACACATGAGTGCCTTCTTGCTGCACTACCTGCAACATGACCCTCGAATTGTGAGAATTAGAAATAATCCTGACTACTGGGTTGCCACACTGTTAGATCCCCGGTACAAAAGTAAATTTGCAGAAATTATTCCTGCCATAGAAAGGGATGCACGCATGCAGGAGTATCAGCAGAGACTGTTGAAGAATCTTACATGTGCTTTTCCACAAAATACCAGTGGTGCACGTAGTGAATCTCACAGTTCCAACTTGCCAACCGTGGGACCGTCAAGTGTTCAGCACTCAAACCGTAACAGAACCACAGTATCTGCTGGTAACATCAATTTTGCGGAATCATTTCACCACTTTTTTAGCCCATCCTTTGCAAGGCCACAGGAGACAAGAAGTCTGACACATAGTCAACGCCTAGAGACGATGGTACAGGGGTATCTCCAAGTAAACATTGAAGCCACGACTGTGTCACTGGACCCTTGCTCTTTTTGGGCTTCCAATCTGGATAAATGGCCGGAGCTAGCCACTTACGCCTTGGAGATCTTGTCATGCCCCGCAGCCAGCGTTCTGTCTGAACGTGTGTTCAGCGCTGCTGGTGGTGTGCTGACAGATAAGCGCATGCGGCTCTCCACTGATAATGTAGACAGACTCACGTTCATAAAGATGAACAAATCATGGATCCGAAACGACTTTTCTACCCCTGTGTCATCCTGGGGAGAGTAAAAGCTTGATGATTGGTTAAAATCACCCTACCAACCGTTTTAAGCTTTCAAATTACTAATCATGTTTATCTGTATCTTGACTGGAAAATAATTTGGGCTTTGTAGCAGTGTGCAGCACTGATCCTATTAGGCCATCTATACTAAAGCTTCACCAGATTTAAAATTAAAAATAATTTTTAGCTGCATCTAGCCCGGAAAATAATTTTGGGGCTCCGAGATGCGCAAGGCACATAAGTGCCTTCTTGCTGCACTACCTGCAGCATGACCCTCATATTGTCAGAATTCGAAGTAATCATGACTACTGGGTTGCCACACTCTTAGATCCCCCAAACTTTTCGATCAACCTTTTCATTTTAATAAAGACCAAAAAAATGGTCATTTTTGAAATTATAAGCATTAGCAGGTTGTTAGAAACTGAAATCAAACAGTTTTCAACTCAAAACTTTATTCTAGGTGATGTTACATTTTCACATAGGACCCCTTGTTCGAAAGGAGCTTCTGAACTCTCTCGTCCATTGAATTTGTCAGGTTTTGGATGGTTTCTGCTTCAATTGTTTTGCATGAGGACAGAATACCCTCCCAGAGCTGTTGCTTAGATGTGAACTGCCTCCCGCCATCATAGACACTCCTTTTAATGATGCTCCAAAGGTTCTGAATGGGGTAGAGGTCAGGGGAGCATGGGGGTCACACCATAAGTTTGTCCCCTTTTATGCCCATATCAGCCAGAGATGCAGATGTTTTATGTGCAGCATGAGATGGTGCATTATCATGCAGAAAAATGATCTTGCTGTGAAATACACGGTTCTTCTTCTTGAACCATGGCAGGAAGTGCTGTTTGAGAAAATCCACATACATTATGGAGTTCATCTTTAGCGCCTTCAGGGATCCTAAAGGGGCCGACAATCTCTCTCCCCATGATTCCAGCCCAAAACATTACTCCACCTCCTCCTTGTTGGCGCTGTAGCCGTGTTTGCGTGGGGTGTCCATCAACCAGCCATCCTCCACTCCATCCATCTGGACCATCGAGCGCTGCACGGCACTCATCCGTGAACAAAACAGTTTTGAAATCAGTCTTCATGTAATGTTTGGCCCACTGGAGCCATTTCTGCTTGTGTGAAGTGGATAGAGGAGGTCGACAGGATGGCGCATGCACAGCTGCAAACCTCTGAAGGACCCTGCATCTTGCTGTTCGGGGGACGTTGGAGGCACAAGCAGCTTCAAAAACTTGTCTGCTGCTATGACAAGGCTTTTTTGCCGCTGCTCTTTCAAGCTGACGTAATTTCCTGTAGGAAAGAGTCCTCAATTTGCCCTTATCAGCACGCACACTTGTGTACTGTGAATCAGCTACATACTTCTTGATTGCCAAGACACTTCATCCTGATCATCCCACAATGTTCATTGTAGTCATGCCTTGACCTAAACACTCCACAATTTGTTGCTTCTCAGCAGCCGACACATCCTTTTTCTTTCCCATTTTGGCAGAAAATGTAGGCTGCTTAATAATGTGAGAGAGCCTTCTTAAGTAGTCTTGCCTTTCATTGGACACACCTGCCAAACTAATTAGCACAGGTGTCTGCAATTGCTTACAGTGATATAAAGAGCCCTGACACACATCACCATCAATGAGTTTAACTGACAAACAAACAAATTCTTCCCTTATCACTCCTAAACACTTTTTGTATAATAATTTGGAACGCAGTGTACATGTGCTTTTCCACAAAACACCAGTGGTTCACGTAGTGAATCTTACAGTTCTAACTTGCCAACCGTGGTCTGTATGGAGTTGTTCAATAAAGGGCCCAAAATTAAGATAACATAGATGGGAGAGGTCTCTATGAATAGGAATTCCTAAGTATTTGATACCCTGTGAGGGCCAGGCAAAGGGAAAGTTGGACTGGATGGAATCCTATATGGATTTGGGGAGGGAGACATCGAGGGCCTCAGACTTCGCTGCATTGATTTTAAAATTTTACCATGTAACAAAGTGATCTATTTCAGCCATAACAGCATGGATGGATATATGTGATTGGGTGATATATACTAGGACATCATCAGCAAATAGAGAGCACTTGTACTCGGTGCCTCCCACCTCAATCCACCTAATATTGGGGTTATGGCGAATTGATGAGAGCAGGTGCTCCGTCACTAGGATGTATAAGAGAGGGGACAGAGGACATCACTGCCTTGTCCCATTGGTGATTGTGAAAGGTGATGAAAATGTTCTGACGCACCCCCTGGGCCTTGGGACACCCGGAGCCGGACCCTTTTTGGTGGATGCTGGTGGTTGTAGTCTTCGTGGCGGCGACCCAGTTCCGTGGCTCAGGGCGGTCAAACCAGTGGCGGAACTATTTATGTGGTTTTCATGTTTAAATGTCCGACTACGCCACCCGTGGATTGCGGTCAGAGTGAACCGCCGCTACAGGGCAGACCACTGAGGCTGGTGTTGTGGGTGCAGCAGAGCGTAGCATAACTCCCCACGGGAGGAGTATAGCCTCAGGGCAGTGTATGCGGAGGATGGGGGTGATGGTGCAGGGCAGCAGCAGTAACGACACGGAGTCAGTGATGCAGTTCAGGGCCTTTACTCACAGTTCTTATTATCCAGACCACGTCTGCAGGTAACGGCTGCCCACGTCGTACTGTGCTCACCAGGTGAGGGGCTCAGACAACTCCCAGATAACTTTGGAGCACTTCACAGGACCCCCTTTGTGTGTCCTTTGTCTGGCCTTTCTTACCAACACTTCTGTCCGGCTGCCTCGGGCCTCCTCTTGGTAAACTTGGCGCCAGTTTCCCTGACCCTATGTGGTGCCTTCCTAGCGGGTGTAGCGAGGGGCTGCGCCACAAAAAATGTCAGAGCCTCCGGTTTCTAGCTGAGGGTCGTTTCCTGCCTCCACTAGTTCGGGGACCGGTCTCCCCCTTTGGCCTGACCCCTCCACGCAGGGATCCCTTCATTCCTCGTTCCTGGAGCCTTCTCCGCTCCTCTTCCTTCCTTCTCCCTCTTCCAGGCCTGGGCCTCTGTTACTAGGCCCGCCTCCGGAGCAGAGCTCATGCAGAGCCCCTGCTCCCTGCCACTTCTGCTCAGACTTCTCTGCACTGAACTAAGATGGTGCCCACCTTTTATACTCCCTTCTCAATGCACCCAGGAACTGCTTACTCCCTGCTCCTGCACTACAGGGTTCCCCTTCCTCAGTGTTCCCTCCCCCCACTCCAGCCAGGGACAGGGACTGTCGTGCCCATCTCAGGGGCATATTGGTCGCCCTGCCCCACGGCAATGTGGTGTAATGCATGCAGGTGTTGGGTCCTGATCCACATTCCATCCTTACCTGAGAGTGAGATATCACACCTCTGGGTGAGGTGCAATACGTCTGTAGCAACCGAGCCCTCAGGGTGCTACAGTTCCATTTATCTTCAGCCTAGGTGACGTATTGCGATACAGGGCCGTGATTTTGGCTATAAAAGGGTCCCCTAGACCCCTACCCCAAGCTTTTTAAGAGAATCATATATGGCGTGCCAGGAGACTCTATGGAATGCTTTCTCAGCATCCAACGAGAGTATCTAATTACAAATTTTTAACTGCATCTAGCCCAGGAAATACTTTGTGCCTAGTAGCAGTGTCTGCTAGTGAGCGGATTATCCCGGCTGTTAAGCAAGCTGCACCACCTGTAGTTTAGACACTTAATTTATTCAAAGGAAATGCTTCGGGACCATGGGATACTTAGTGAAGAGCATCAGGAGGCACCCCAAGGCATAGGGGCTGGGACTGGCAGTAGGATGCCTTGCGGTGGACAGCCGAGCTCGATCCTTATAAAAGCTTTTTAACTGCAGCAGCTTTAGTGGACGCTACTGGAGCTGGAATTACCGCGGCTGCTGGCATGAGACTTGCCCTCCAATAGATCCTTGTAAATGGATTTAAAGTGTATTCATTCAAATTAGAGAGACAATTTAAATTAAAAAGCTTAGAGCTGCCTCCACCACAGGGGGGCTCGCTCCACCCACCAGCGGACAGGCACCAGTATTGGGAGAGGGGGGCTGGCCGTCAGGGTTCACCGCGGCTCTGGCACAAACCCGGCGACACGGAGGTGGCACGGGCAGGAGCGGACTGGCCGTGTCGGCTTCTCACTTTTTGGATTTTAGAAGGGCATGACATGCCTATATCTGTGTCTCCCCCTCCTTTTACTCCTCCACCTCTTTTATTTTCGCATGACTATATGTACTTGTCACTTTTCCATGTGTTAGTTATGTCTTCTGAGCAGTTTGTCAGCTTTTGGACACCTTTGAAGGTGTTTTCTATGTGTTTCTATGTGTTTTTGTTTGCCTGCCATTGGTTTTAACGGTGTTCGAAGGTGTTCGACGAACAGTTCGACGAACAGTTCGGCGAACACACGGGTGTTCGACGAACCGAACCGAACTCGAACACTACGGGGGTGGCTCAACACTAGTCTTTAATCCCGGTGTTCTGAAAGGGTCTGGCTGGGCATATTAAAAATGCTCTACCAGAGAGATTCCAACCTCCCTGGAGGAGTTAATCTCTCTCGCTAACCGAATAGATTTGCGACATGCAGAACACAAGTTAAAGCTGGAGGTCCCCAGACCTCAGTGTCGGTTGGCACCATCCTTCTCTAGACCCATTTCCAAACCCGCGACTCCCGACCAGGAGCCTGAGGCTATGGCTATATCCTGGACTGAGTCTAACCTCTCTCGTTCCCGACCTGCACATCTCTTGGAGTTCCCAGTTAATAAGGGTTCCAAGCAGTCGGGAAAACGAGTGTGTCTAACCCCCGTTGGAGGAGGTGTGTTAGATTCTGGGGCTTCTTCCTCCAAATTATTGTATAAGGTGACATTGTCCTTAAGAGCATCCGCAGTTACTGCCAAGGCGTGGGTGGATTCTGGCGCCGATGGCAATTTTTTGTCATCTACGTTTGCCCAGAGGCATGCCATCCCTATAGAGTTACTGCCAAGACCAATGAACATTAGGGTAGTCAACGGTTCACTCGTGGACACACAAATCACCCACCAGTCGATTCCCCTCACCATGTAATTTCCTCAGGGTCACCGGGAGGTTATCTCCTTTCTTATTATTCCCGGGGGATTAGATGAGGTGTTATTGGGTCTTCCATGGTTACGTTGTCACACTCCACACATTGACTGGAATACGGGGAGAATTTCTTCCTGGAGTGAGAATTGTGTGTTTCAGTGTATGGTTACAGTCACCCGGAGGGTAGTCTCTGACCCTTCTACCGATGTGACCTCTGGCACAGATCCCCTGTCTGTCCTCAAGCCTCAGGTCTTGTCAGATTATGTAAAAAAGAACCCCCGGGTAGACCTTTTGTCCCAGTCTATTGATACGGCTGAGGTCGATGACGAGCCCAGGATTACCGTTCATTCGGTAAGTATGTGGAGGGTGGACCCAGTGCCCTTGAACCAGGTTCCTTCGGGGAGGACGTTTGTTCCCCATAATCTTCAAAATGAGATGCTCTCCTGGGCTCATGCCCCTAAGATCGGAGCCCATCTTGGGGTCAAATGTACCACAAAGTCCCTTCAACGGTCCTATTGGTGGCCCCGGTGGCGCCAGGACATTAAGGAATATGTTCTTGCGTGTGCCTTCTGTGCGAGAGATAAATCATCCCGACAAAGTCTGGCTGGCCTTCTCCACCCGTTACACGTGGTGGACTCCACAGATAGAGAGTCGGCTGACACTCTTCGTCTTCCTGCTCCCGTATTCTATCCGGGTGACAGAGTGTGGCTCATGACTCGCCATACTAAAGTATGCGGGGAATCTGCTAAGTTTGCCCCCCGCTTTATTTGTCCTTTCAAAATTTTGGCACAAGTAAACTCTGTAATGTACCGGTTACAGTTACCACGACACCTGAGGGGTCACGACATTTTCCATGTGTTGCTCCTTAGACCCGTTCACCTGACAAAACTCGCTGAACCCCAAACTGCTACAGACACCAGGGGTGATAATCTCGAGGTGCAGGCTATTATGGGGTCTAAGATGGTTTGTGGGAAAAATGGTTACCCAGTACACTGGAGGGGTCATGGATCTGAGGATCATCCCTGTGAACCGGTGGACCACATTCATGCTCCCCTGCTCATTGAGGAAAAAGAGTGTCAAGTGGAGGGGGATTTTAGAAGGGGGGATAAAGTTAGGCGTTGGGTGTTTGCTAGATTTGAAATGGGTCCAGAACCTTATGTGGTCTCCCATTCTGGTCCAGTTGGGCTGATGCTGCTCAGCATTGTTGTCAGTCCCAACGCCTAGCTGGTCCACAAGATGTACAGGTTGCCTCTTGGGTATTTGTGCCTAGCAACATGAAGCATGGGTTGCGGAGGGAGACAGGGCTGCTGAAGCCTAAGTCCAGGATTCTCTGTACTGAGCATGTCTGTGACATGGCGGACCGTGATTGGTGGTTTTGGAGTCAGCTGATCCGGTGACCTGGCACTGCCTGATTGGTCGCGGGTGACGTCACCAATGGTGTGACGGTGTGCAGGGCTTAATCTTTAAAAAGCCCGCCCACAAACATGGCGGCGCGCTCTGATCATTGAGCAGTGATGGTGTTGTGTGGACGCTTGGTCTCTTGGGCCCCACGTGTGCTTTAGTTTCTGCAGGCAAGTTTAGTGGAAATAGGCAGGCTTGATGAAATATGCAGGTAGCTTCATCTGACAGCCTGGCTCTGACAAAGGGGTCGCCTTACACCCCGAGCAGTCTGCAGACACCCTATTCCTGGTACCTCCTCTAAGCCACGTGGAGAGATACTCCTCAGTCTGGTAGCACGCCGGCTGAGGGCACATATTCGCCGGCATGAGTCACACACGCATCCTAGCGCCAACAGTGTAGTCCCTGTGCCGCAACAGGACTATAGATATATTATTTATCGCACATCTCTCGTGCAGTTAACGGAGATAGTGCGAATCCCTATTCCTGTTCCGGTGTGCTGTAACACGGAGGGGATTGTGATTTAAGTTGGTTTTTTTCCTTCTCACCCGGAAGGTGTTCGGCCGCAGTCCACCAGGCTGCAACGCGGACCCCGGGTTCAGTTGCGTTCCATTATAATAAAGTTGTTTGCAACCGTCCCCTTAACAGTTGCTGAATAAAGCTGTTTATGTTGGACTTGCTTGGGTCACTGCCTCACTTACTGCACGGTGTGAACACCGCCGCCTTACAACTGACATACATATAGATCTCCTTAAGGCTGTGTGCACACGATGCATTTTTAATGCGTTTCCGCAGCGTTTTTGCAACTGCGGAAACGCATTAAAAATGCATGGTAGAAGGGCAGCAATGTTCCCCAATGATAATCCGCATGTGCTGTGCCCATGCTGCGGATTTTTCCGCAGTGTTTATGCTGCGCTCAAAAATCCGCAGCATGTCCATTAATTTTGCAGAAACGCAGCGTTTTCGCCGCCATTGACTTGCATTAGACCAAATGGACTACGCATCACTGTATATGTAGATGCGTAATCCACGCGTTCTAATGTGCGAATGGTACCCGGGTGTAGAGGAGAGGAGAGCTTTCAAAAACGACTAGTCGGCACTCCGTATAGCTAGAGTGGTGCACGTGGAAAACAATGTCTGTAGGAAAAGAAAATCCCGGCACTCACGTGTTGATAATCAGTTGATTTATTCCACAACTCACACAAGACGTTTCAGCCTGTACAAGGCTTTTTTCAATTGTGGTTAAATACATTCAGTCAAGATATTTATAAACAAATCCACGGAAATGACATAATTCTCATTAACAAAAAAAAGAGTAGACCAATAAAAAAATTATATATAACAAAATTTACAACAACATACAAAAATTAAGCAATAATAAACTCAAGTTGCACAATGAAAAAGAACAAGTGAATTCATATATTTAAATAATCCCCGACTACACATAAAACCATATACATCGCAGATTGTAAAATTTATTGCATGCATATACCACATTATATCTTTATTTCTCCATATTCTTTTAGCTAAAAATATGTAACATTTCATAGTTTTTCCAGAAAAAATCCTTAATGTTTTTAAGATTTTTTAATATTACCCATGGAATCAAATATATCAATGACAAGTAAATTCATATATATAAATAATCTCCAACCAAATATGAGAATATAAATCCTAAAATATGGTTTCCATTTCATAAATGTATCAAAAATATTCCCATCTAAATTTCTCAATGTTCTTTTTATTAAACACATTCAACATTATATCATTTTTCTGGAAAAAAATTCCTGATATTTTTAGATTTTTTCAAAAAGATTTTTATTAGAACAATACTGTTTATTACATTTGTATATACAACTGATTCCTCATGAACAGCCTGCAACAAGTGACTAGATCTATCTTTTATTCTCTTGCCCTTTATAATTCTATTAGTAAATACCTTATAAAGAGATCAGTATACTGCCATATTCCCATAAATCCCAATTCACATAGTAGAAAAAATTCATCCTATTATTTCTATATCACTTTATATCTCATTATAAATTGTAACTACATATAAAGCTACTGCTGAAGGAATAATCACAGACATATGGGAATAGAGAACATCTATGTCCTAAGTGATTCTCACCTCCCCCAGATCGTTGTCTGAGACAAGAGTGACTTTTTAAATTTATCCTTTATTATCCTCTATTCCCTAAATTAGACCTTATTTATTTCGTTAAAGGTGACAGTATAATTAACTGTCCACCCGTAATTCCTAGAAATACATAGGGAAGCCGTCCTGCCTACATCATGTCTTATCTCCGCATTCAATCTTATTTAACCCAACAAAATGTGGCAAGTATAATATGCATCCCATTTGTTCCTATGCAGATACTTCAGGATTTCATCGCATCTGAGATGTCTAGAAAGAAAAATAGGATGCATATATTACTCATTATCCTGGTCACATAATGCCACCAACATCATATTCTCGATTCAGACCATTCGGATATAAAGTTCCCAAAGTATAAATCCAAAAGGCTTCTCTACGTAAAAGGATTTTTTTGATACTGCCTCCTCTTCTAGGTGTATCTATTTGTTCTAACACCTGATATTTCAATTGAGCTATTGAATGTCCTTTTTCCTTAAAATGTAATGGAAGGGGAATCGAAGTATCTCCACACCTGATAGTAGATTTATGTTTATTAACCCGTGTTCCCACTGACTGCATGGTTTCTCCAATATATGAAAAGCCGCACGGACATTTTATCTGGTAAACCACATTTGTAGATTTACACGTATAGAAGCCCTTAATATTAAATCTTTTACCTGTCCTAGGATGACTAAAATATTCTCCCTTAATTACATTACTACATTGAGCACAATTCAGACAGGAATACGTTCCTTTATTTTTTGTTGAAAGAAAAGTTTGTCTTGGAATTATTGCATCGCTCCCAACATCCGCCCGTATTAGTTTATCCTTCACATTGGGCAATCTCTTGTTACAGATAAGGGGAGGTATATTAAATTCCATCACACTCGGATATGCCTGCCCTAGAATATGCCAATATTTCTTTATAATCTGATCTACTTTTAAATTGACCGGATGATATTCCCTCACAAAGCATATACGTGATTCATCCCTTCTACGTGTTTTTTTTTGATACATTTATGAAATGGAATCCATATTTTAGGATTTATATTCTCATATTTGGTTGGAGATTATTTATATATATGAATTTACTTGTCATTGATATATTTGATTCCATGGGAAATATTAAAAAATCTTAAAAACATTAAGGATTTTTTCTGGAAAAACTATGAAATGTTACATATTTTTAGCTAAAAGAATATGGAGAAATAAAGATATAATGTGGTATATGCATGCAATAAATTTTACAATCTGCGATGTATATGGTTTTATGTGTAGTCGGGGATTATTTAAATATATGAATTCACTTGTTCTTTTTCATTGTGCAACTTGAGTTTATTATTGCTTAATTTTTGTATGTTGTTGTAAATTCTGTTATATATAATTTTTTTATTGGTCTACTCTTTTTTTTGTTAATGAGAATTATGTCATTTCCGTGGATTTGTTTATAAATATCTTGACTGAATGTATTTAACCACAATTGAAAAAAGCCTTGTACAGGCTGAAACGTCTTGTGTGAGTTGTGGAATAAATCAACTGATTATCAACACGTGAGTGCCGGGATTTTCTTTTCCTAGAGGAGAGGAGAGTCTCATCCACACCCAGGTACCATTAAAAAATCTGTAAAAAAAGAATAAAATAAAAAATAAATGTATACTTACCTTCTGTCGGCCCGCGCACCGCCCCTGCTTGGTTCCCGGCACTTTGCAGTGAGTTGAAGGACCTGCGCTGACGTCAGAGTCATGTGACGGGTCACGTGACGCTGAAGTCGGCAGGTCTTTCAATTCTATGTTGCCGGCAAGGGAGAACGGAGTGAGCGGGACACCGGGGGCCATCGGAGGGTAAGTATACATTTATTTTTTTATTTTTACCACTCTCTCGGGTCACACTATATAAATCCATGCTGTTTGCATGGATTTATATAGTGTGACCTAGTTGTCACAAGCACTTTCCAAGTGATGCTAATCGCTTGGAAAGCGTTTGTCAATCCGCATGTGGAAATGTCAGTGGGTAACCGCTCCACATCCGCATGTCCCTGGCAGGAAAACGCATGTACAATCTGCATGCGTTTTTTTCTGACCGGGAGATGCAGAAATGCTCAGGAAAAAATCCTGAGCATTTCTGCATCGTGTGCACATAGCCTAAATGTAACTTCAATTCTGTGACTTGTGTTGTATATCTCAAGTTATCAATGCAATTTGCAAACGGCAATCTTATAACTTTTCCTGGTGAGCTCCATGTTTTCTTCCATGTATTACCACTTCTTAAAGGGCTCAGCAGCTTTCGAAAGCATTTTCCCAAACAGGTTCCAATGGGGAGAAAATAAGGGAGCAAAGTAGAGTATTTGTAACCCTGTTGACCTGCCCTTGAAAATAATCAGCGTAGATTGCTGTTTGAAATAAAATATACCCCAAATTGGGTAAAAGGCATTAAAATAAATAATCATTACGCAGGTTCAGAGCTAAACATCTGCGACAGAAATCTAATGGTCAGCCTTGGTTGGATTTTAGGACCCTAAATTTCCCTAGCATTTGACCATGGTTAAGTGAAGTAGGGTTCTTTCCTCCATTTAGCTTCACGGCCCGATCATTTCTTTAATATAAAGCATTTCAGTAATGCAGACAACATCTATATCCCCTATTTATTACTGGAAACACTTTTCAACTTTTATGCCTCAATAATAACTAAACCACTTTGTATAATTTGCTAGAACAAACCTGAAGTATCAAATTAGTAAAATAAATTGCATTGTTTTATAGTCATGTGATTGGTTATTTAAAACCCAATGCCAAATATCTTTGTAGATAATTACGGTAATTAACATAAATCATAATAAATTCTAATCTTTTTGTGTAGATCTCACAGAAGAACCGGTCATCTCAGAACTTGGAATACTGATTGCAGGTATCAGTAAGACCCTGACCTGCTCTCCACCAAAAAATTGTTCTGTAGCATCATTATATTTCCAATTGAAGAAGAGTAATGTGGCCGATGTCTGGAAGAAGAATTCACCTACTGTGACATTTACGCCATCTCCAAGTGATCATCAGGAAAATATTACATGTGAAATGACAAACTCTGAGGGAAAGACAACAAGGAAAACTGTTTTTCTTGATGTCTACTGTAAGTATATTTTAGTTAAACAAAAATACATTTTCAGGGTTGAAAAATCCCAACAGAAAAATCAAAAGATCCACTGGTAGACTGGTAGTCACTGGAAGACTCTGACTTAATAATGGGCACCAAAGGCTCAGCAGAAGACCACCCTACTTTGACTTGATTTTGGAGCCAAACACTTGTCATTTTGGTCTATGTCTTCTTCAATGATCCATGAACAACAATAAATATGATGAATGATCTGTCCTGTGTGTAGAATAATGACATATTTTATGATGTTGTTCGGGTAAATATATGGCACTCCTAGAGGGTGGGAGCCTGAGTTCAATAAACCCGGCACTTCTTAAGATTGAAGTGATGCAAGTACTTTATGACAAAATTAAGAGTAATATAGATCTGTGATGTTTTGGTCAACAGGAATGGACCTTCATCTGACTCAACAGATTGCTCAAGGTATAACCAGAAAATAGCAGTAAGATGTATAAAGGCGCCTGTGATATGTAGTTGCTAGAAGAATCATGCCCATCCCTCCAGCAATTCCTCTAGCAACTACATCACATATCACAGCTGCCCTCATCCACCTTGCTGCTATTTTTTGGTTATATCTTGAGTAATCTGTTTTGTCAGATGAAGGTACAATTCAGTTGACCAAAACGTCACAGTTCATATTATTTTGGATTGTGTCATAAAGTACTTGCATCAGAGAGCAGTGTACCCAGGGGTAGGCATGGACCGAGATACCCGGGACACGTGTGCAACAGTAATTCAGCAGTTTGATTAAATTTGGCCACATATTTATCTAATATAGTTACATAGTTACATAGTTACATAGTTTATAAGGCCGAAAAAAGACAAGCGTCCATCCAGTTCAGCCTATTTCTTGTGCACTGCAGCTATTCCGCAGCGTTGATCCAGGGGAAGGCAAAAAAAAAAAAAAAAAACATGCAGTATAAGCCAATTTACATCATTGAGGAAAAATTCACTTCCCGACACCAATCTGGCAGTCAGATTAAATCCCTGGATTAATTAACTAAGCATAAGATGTAATTTTATTGTTCTCAAGAAAGGCGTCCAGGCCTCTCTTGAACTCATTAAGTGAGTTGGACATCACCACTTCCTCTCCCAGAGAGTTCCAGAGTCTCATGGCTCTGACCGTAAAGAATCCCCTTCTATGCTGGTGCAGGAACCTCCTTTCCTCCAGACGCATAGTGTGCCCCCTCGTCTTTGTCACCATCCTTGGTATAAACAGGTCATGGGAGAGATCTCTGTACTGCCCCCTGATGTATTTATACATGTTTATGAGGTCTCCCCTAAGCCTTCTCTTTTCCAACGTAAATAGGCCTAATTTTGACAACCTCTCTGGGTATTCTAGTCCCTCCATTCCCTTTATTACCTTAGTCGCCCTCCTTTGTACCCTCTCTAGCTCCAATATGTCTTTCCTGAGCACCGGAGCCCAGAACTGTGCACAATATTCTAAGTGCGGCCTTACCAGCGCTTTATACAGAGGAAGAACAATGTTCTCATCATATGCCCCTATTCCTCTTCTGATGCATGCCATGACTCTATTTGCCTTCGCAGCTGCTGCCTGACACTGGGCACTCCAATTTAATTTGCTATTAACCAAGACGCCCAGGTCCTTCTCCATGTCAGATTTCCCCAACGGTTTCCCATTTAATATGTATGGGTGACTGCTGTTTTTCTTTCCCATGTGCATGACCTTACATTTATCGGCATTGAACCCCATTTGCCATTTTTTGGCCCAACTCCCCAATTTATCTAAATCCTCCTGTAGCTGTGCCCTATCCTCATCTGTATTAACTACTTTACAAAGTTTAGTATCATCTGCAAATATTGCTATTTTACTATGCAACCCTTCCACTAGATCATTAATAAATATATTAAATAATATACGACCCAAGACAGACCCTTGAGGCACCCCGCTAGTAACCCTGACACACCCTGAGCTTACTCCATTGATAACCACCCTCTGCTTTCTATCACTCAGCCGGCTATTTACCCACTTGCACACATTATCCCCCAGACCAAGCATTCTCATTTTATATACCAACCTTTTGTGTGGCACGGTATCAAACGCTTTGGAGAAGTCAAGGTATACAACATCCACTGACTCTCCCCGGTCCAGCTGTGAGCTCACCTCCTCGTAGAAGGCGATCAGGTTTGTTTGGCAGGAGCGATCCCTCATGAATCCATGTTGATATGGAGTTAGACAGTTATTATCATTAGGATATTCTACAATAGCATCTCTAAGAAATCCTTCAAACAATTTACCCACAACAGA
Source organism: Phyllobates terribilis (assembly GCF_046119375.1). Lineage (NCBI taxonomy): Eukaryota > Metazoa > Chordata > Amphibia > Anura > Dendrobatidae > Phyllobates > Phyllobates terribilis. The sequence continues at coordinate 37,383,268 of NW_027362772.1, read as the reverse complement.
CGTTAAGCTGACTGGTCTATAGTTCCCAGGGTCACTTTTAGACCCCTTTTTGAATATTGGTACCACATTTGCTTGGCGCCAGTCTAGTGGGACAGTCCCTGTCCATAAAGAGTGCTTGAACATAAGATACAGTGGTCTGTCTATCACATTACTTAATTCTTTTAGTACCCGGGGGTGTATGTCATCTGGGCCTGGTGACTTGTCTATTTTGATATTATTTAGGCGTTTCTGAACTTCCTCCTGGGTTAGGTGGGTGATATTTAGCGGAGGGTTTACTATATCACTCTGCATTTCCTCCGATAAATTGTTTTCTTTTGTGAAAACAGTGGAGAAGAAGCTATTGAGTAGGTTTGCTTTACCCTCATCGCCCTCTATGATTTTACCCAGGTTATTTTTCAATGGGCCAACTCCATCAGTTTTAATCCTTTTACTGTTTATATAGTTAAAGAACAGTTTGGGATTCGTTTTACTTTCTTTGGCAATTAGTCTCTCTGTCTCCTCTTTTGCTATTCTTATTTGTTTCTTACAGATTTTGTTTATTTCCCTATAAGATATTAGCGCTTCCTCGCTGCCTTCTTGTTTAAGTTTACCGAAAGCCCTTTTTTTGTTTTTCATTGCCCTTTTGACTTCCTTATTTAGCCACATTGGCTTCCTCCTATTCCTAGCCCTTTTATTCCCATAAGGTATGTACCTTCTACAGTGACTATGTAGGACTGTTTTGAAAATTTCCCATTTTCTATTCGTGCTCCTATTACTAAAGATACTATCCCAGTCTATAAGGTGAAGGGCATCTCTTAGCTGATCAAACTTTGCCCTCCCAAAGTTCAGTGTTTTTGTGACTCCCTTGCTGGGCACCCTACTGAAGCACATGTGGAATTGTATAATGTTGTGGTCACTATTTCCCAGGTGTCCCCCGACCTGCACCTCAGTTATTCTGTCTGGCCTGTTAGTTAATATTAAGTCTAAAAGGGCCGTCCCTCTAGTTGGTTCCTGCACAAGTTGTGACAAATAATTGTCTTTGATAATTGACAGAAACCTGTTTCCTTTCTGTGATCTACAGCTTTCAGTTTCCCAGTCTATATCGGGGTAGTTGAAGTCCCCCATAATAATCACCTCGTTATTTTTTGCTACTTCGTCTATTTGTCTCATTAACAGACTTTCCGTGGCTTCTGCTATATTTGGTGGTTTATAACAGACTCCTATGATAATTTTATTATTGTTTTTTGCCCCATGTATCTCCACCCATAAGGACTCGACCTCCTCATTTCCCTCCCATACATCCTCCCGTATTGTAGGCTTTAGACACGTCTTTACATATAGACAGACTCCACCCCCTTTCTGACTTCTTCGATCCCTTCTAAACAGACTGTAACCCTGTAAGTTAACTGCCCAGTCATAGCTTTCATCTAACCATGTCTCGGTTATTCCCACTATGTCATAGTTACCTGTAGATATTTCTGCTTCCAGTTCATCCATCTTGTTTGTCAGGCTCCTGGCATTTGCTAGCATGCAGTTTACATGATTTTGTTTTGTTCCAATCTTCTCCCTGTGGATTGTATTAGAAATTTTCTTACCTCCCTTCCAAGTATCTTGTCTTGCACCTTCTTTGTCGCACTTCATATCTTTCATTAGTATGTTCTCTGGTTGCATGTTCGTGTCGGGCGTTTTTCTTCCCATCCCCTCTTCTTCTAGTTTAACGCCCTCCTGATGAGTGTTGCGAGTCTCCTGGCGAATTTGTGTTTTCCGGGTTTGTTGAGGTGTAGTCCGTCTCTGGCAAGGAGTCCGTCATAGAGGTAATTCACACCGTGGTCCAGGAATCCAAATCCTTGTTGTCTGCACCATCGTCTCAGCCAGTTGTTCACATCAAGGATCCTGTTCCATCTCCTGACGCCATGCCCGTCTACTGGAAGGATAGAAGAAAAAACTACCTGCGCATCCAGTTCTTTTACTTTCTTCCCCAATGCTTCAAAGTCCTTGCAGATTGTCGGTAGGTCCTTCTTTGCCATGTCATTGGTGCCAACATGTATCAGAAGAAATGGGTGGACATCCTTGGAACTGATGAGCTTCGGTATCCTATCGGTAACATCTTTGATCTTCGCCCCTGGGAGGCAGCATACTTCTCTTGCGGTTATGTCCGGTCTGCAGATAGCTGCTTCTGTTCCTCTCAGTAGTGAGTCTCCCACCACCACCACTCTTCTTCCCTTCTTGGCTGTCCTTTTTCTTGTCGCTTCTGGGTGTTTCTGGGTACTCTTTTCTTTTTTGCTTGCTGGTAGTTCCTCATCCTTAGGTGTGCCATCTTCATCCTCCACAAGTCCTTGGAATCTGTTTCTCAGTTGTGTGGTTGGTGGTGTCTCCATGGTCTTCTTGCTTCTTTTGGTCACTTGCCTCCACTTGTCTGCCTCTGGAGGTTCTCTGACGCTTCCTTCACTTTCCGTGACCAGTAGTGACGCTTCTGTTCTATCCAGGAAGTCTTCATTTTCCTTGATGAGTTTTAATGTCGCAATTCTTTCTTCCAGTCCCCGCACCTTTTCTTCTAAAAGAGCCAGTAGTCTACACTTCTGGCAGGTGAAGTTGGTTTCAGCTTCTGGTCGATCTGTGAACATGTAGCACATGTTGCAGCTCACCATGTAGGTTGTCACATCTGCCATGCTGCTCCTTGTCCCTGCTGACTTGATGTCTGTCTTCTTTATTGTGATACCCTAGGATGAACAAATGAAACAAATTTGCGCGCCGTCAAATTGAGTGAACATTATTTTGGTCTCTCCAGACACCTGAGCATAATAATCATCTGTAATATACATATATATATATATATATATATATATATATATATATATATACAGGGTGGTCCAAAAGTAGGTGGACAGAAAATAATAACATATATTTTGATTTGGCTTTCGACTATAAACTTTGTCCCTGAGTACTCCCCAAAAGAAAAAATCCATTGGGGTCAAGTCTGGTGAAGGTGCCGGCCAATCAAGTTGGCCTCTTTGGCCAATCCATTTATTGGGAAATGTTTCATCAAGATACTCGCTGACTACTCTTGAATAATGTGGAGGGGCCCCATCTTGTGAGAAATAAAGGTCATTTGAATTAGGCTGTTGCTGTAACTGGGGAACAACTTGATTCATTAGAATTTCGAGATACGTATCTCCTGTGACTGTTCCATCAAAAAATATTGGTCCTAAAACAACAAAACTTGAAATACCACCCCAAACATTGACACCAGGCTCATTTAGTCGTTGCTCTAATGTTAAATGCATGTTCTCATTATACCAGTAAATACAATTATGTCTGTTAATATGGCCGGATAATTTGAAAGAAGCTTCATCACTCCACATAATGTTATCTAAAATTACTGGATTTTGTTTGATAAATCTCCCCCTTCATAACCTTATTACACTTTCTGTCCAACTACTTTTGGACCACCCTGTATATGTAAACCTTACTCATCTATCATTTACCTGTCTTGAACCACAGCCCTGGTTGCCTTTGTTAGTCCAGTCACTTGTACGGTCTTTGCTTGTCCATCTTTGTTTTTTTCTGGTACCTCCTGTGTTGAATAGACTGCAACGGTATGACATTGTGCAACATCATAACATTGTGGCCTAATTGGCTCAGGAGATGTTTGATGCCGGAAGATGGCCCAGTGAAGGCCACAACATGTCCCAAGGAAGACAGGTTGAGGGCCATGTGAGTATTATTATTTTTTATATGTTTAACAACTTCCTGGCTCTTCTAAACTCACCTAAATGGTGACTGACTGGATTGGAATGTATCAAATTGCAAATGAAAATTGGATTCTGCATATTACAAATTTGTTTTGTGAAATTTCAAAGCAATTTACGCTAGAATTCTGGTGTAATCACTTTGATGAATCGGGGCCAATGTGCTGATCTTTTTCAATCTTTTACCGAGTATTGTGACAGTCAATGTTATGAGGCACTCTGACTGATAAAGGCATTCCCCAGTACTATACAAATTAATCTTAATGGGTCGTGAAAGAAAACAGACAAAAAACCCTCAACTTTCATACCAGTGTCGCTCTCTCTGTACCCTGTACCGTCTTCCTTGGCATCAACATCTGGGGGGGTCATCATGTAACTGATTTAGTCAAACGGCCATCGTTGATCGACTGCAGCCTTCACATTTCATCAAAAAAAAGTAGCAAGTTTGGTTGTAATGTGATTTCTGCAGTTTGGGTGCAAAGGAGTGGCCCCAGAGGTGGAGAATATTTTTTTTTTGTTTTATCACACTACTCTGGGCTCATTAAGACTAATGGGGTTGTCCACTACATTGAATAATACGTCTTAATTGGTGTAGTCTCCTAAGTAAAAATACTGATTGTCTTCTCAACCCTATCGTCCATGGCCTTTCTAAAATCCACAAAAATATTTTCCCACTCCCGTTACGGCCAATTGTCTCAGGAATAGATTTCCTTAACGAAATCTCCGTCATTTAGTGGATTAATATCTTCTGCCTCAAATCCCAAGAACCCTAGGATATTTGAAAAACACTACAACAGTGTTAAAAGTATTAGATAGACTTCATTGGCAGGAAAATTTTGCACTTGCAATGTTATCAGTTTATATTCATGTATCCCTGACACTTTAGCCATCACAGCTATTAAATATTACTTAGACAACTACAGTAAATACTCTACTCCATTAAAACAATTTATTTTAACATCATTACAATTCCTTCTCTATCATAATTTTTTCACTTTTCAAAATTAATTTTTTCTTCAAATTATAGGTGCCCCGATCAGCTCAAAATTCTTTTCCATCTCTTGCTATAATTTTCTTGTTGTGGTGGGAGGAGTTTCACATTTTCTCAGACAAAAACCCATTCACACCATACCTAGCTTGGTATGGAAGATATGTTGATGACGTTCTTGTATTTTGGCAAGAAGATGTAACTCACTTTCCTGATTTTGGTCGCTACATCAACAATAATAACTGTAACTTGTGTTTTACATGTGTTATTCCCTCTGCGCCGGTTCCATTTTTGGATGTACTATTAAGCGGTAATAGTGTGACACAAAAGGTTGAGACTTCTTTAAAAAAATTAAAAAAAATTCAAGTTATATTATTTTATTGTCAACTAGCTCACACCCCAGGCACACTATTCATGCCATAAACAGAGGTGAATTCACAAGGGCAAGGAGAATATACTCAAGTTAAGAAAGCTTTCCTTGTGAAAGCCGCATGATAATAAACAGACTATCAGACAGGGGTTATAACAATAATATTATTAAGCATGCCTTTAGGGCCAGTTCAAAAACATCCTGTAATCACTTGTTAGAACAAGAAAATCAGAAGTTGAAAAACTTTTCTAATGCACAAGTCACTTTTTCAGCACTCTATAGTTTCCAGTATAACAACTTCAAATTGTCAACCAGGATGAACAGTTGTGTAGTATCCTCCAGAATGGGTATAGGTGTGAAGCCAAGCGGGGCTACACACTTGATAACATCCTTTTCCCCAGTATGCATAGACAAATCCACACCCCAAATTCATGGCTTTCCATCAAAGGCTTTCATAAATGTGCCAGTACTAGATGTAACGTCTGCAAGAAGAAAACATATTATTTTTTACCTAATCACAGTATCATACATCAAATAAAATCTTTCATTAATTGTGATTCTGATCACATCATATATTATATAGAATGCAAAGCTTTAACCATAAATCTATTGGTTAGACCTCAAGAAAGATCAAAAAAATAATATCCGAACATATAGCTAGCATTAACAACAATAACCAGGGTTACTCTGGTGCTGTCAAACATTTTGTATCCATACACAAGGGAGATCTTTCTCATTTTTCTTTCTTTGGAGTGGAAAGGGTTACCTGTCCTATTAGGGGAGGCAACTGGAAGAAGCAGTTAGCATTTCGAGAGGCGTTCTGGATCTTCACTTTGGATACAAAGTATCCATAGGGCATGAATTGCAGGAACAATCTCTTTTATATATATATTAGTATTGTCAGAACACATAGGGCATTTAAATTTTTTGACATATAGATTTTTGTTCTCCATATACAGTGTTATTATGTGTCATTTATTTCACAGTAATTGTTGCACTAGCACAGCTGATGTTTTTCCGATGTGATTCCTTCCTTTGTTCTGATAGGTTCTCTAGCATTATATAGACCTACCCATTTATCTTGAATAACATCCTATGAATAATGGCGTCAAAGTGCGCCAGAAACACGTCAGGTGTTTCCTCCGGGTTTTATCATGAATTTTTAATCACGTTCTAATAAAGAATATATTTTATGCTACCTGGATGGCTGTTCTGGGATTACCTTTCATCTACTCCATATTGGCTGAAATCACCGGCAGGTACGGCCCCCATCAGCTTTATTCAACTGCAATGAAGTTTCCATTATATATTCAGGGTGTCTAGCTACAACCCTCCACTATAAAAATAAAACACTCATTCCCATCTCGGTGCCGTTCCAGCAGTGTTGACACCTGGTCTCTCAGAGTTTGTGGGACATTTTTCTGATAAACATAAATCACAAAATTATTTTATTTCTTGGTGTAACATTAGCCTACGACTCTAAGATATTTCTGTCATTTTAAGTGAACACATTGGGGAATAAAGAGGAGTTAGGGGGGAGATGGTGTTGAAACTAAAAGTTCCCATTATGTAGGCGATAATAAATCATAAATTGTTACATTGTTTTAATATATAGACATCATCGTTAATATCTTTATAGATTGTGCTCATACAACCATGGATTCTACCATCATTATTGGAATGGTAATTGGTAATATTATGGTCCTCATCCTCATTTTTGTGGGAATCTATTTCTATATGAATAGAAAAATGGAAAAGAGACAATTAGGTAAGAATATACTGTATATTACATTGATTCTATGAAGGGTTATTCCTCGAATCATATTATTTCTCAAAAAGCACAGTAAATGCATACCAATCGCTGATATACCACCTAGCCCAACATAAAGTTTCTTTCTTTCACCTTTTTTCTTCTCTATCTGTCCATCCAGCTTCACTTATCTAAATGGGTGGTCCTATTGGAATCTTCTAAAACTACATTTTTCAGCAATCCCTTGCTCTTCCTCAGTGCTGCAGACCTCCACACCCTCTCCTGTGTGCTATAAACTAGTTTTATGTCAGAGATATCATCAAGATAATCTAAGTGTTCAATTCATCTTATACTTCTGTACCTTGTCTGCCCCTGTAAAGGACCATTTATGACCGATTTTATCTTCAGGTATCTACATCAGTATGGCTGCCTGTGGGGTTTTACATCATTGGTAGCTGGAGCTGATTATAGCAGAGCTCAACCCTCCTGCAATCCTCCACAAAGACAGTGCAGAGCTGGGTTTGTTGTCTTCTGCTGACAGATCAAGTTTGTGAAACTACAAATACTGCTGTGTTGATGCATATGGCAGAAGATAATCTTCTGCCATAGATAGAGCAGTGATTGAAGTTGCACATCACTGGTCTCTCAAAATATAAAAGTCACAAAGAATTTCCATTACTTGTATTAATGTATAGAAACATCAGTTTATTTCTTTCCAGGACATGTGAGGAACAATGATCAGTTTTGTATTTTTTATTTTGTGACCCCCTACTCAGCTCTAAATAAAATCAAGCAAAATGGTTTACAGGTGGGCTGGCATTTTGTTTGATTCATGTAATCCTATATATATAAAAAAAATTCATGTTCTGGGCAAAAATTCAAGTTCTTGAAAATCCAATCTTTTGTAAAATTCAAAGTGAACTTGATTCACCTTGAACACATTCGCACTTCTCTAGTAATACTACAAATTTCCTATAGCCTTCATTGCAGAGAAAATATGAAGTTATAAACTTCTGAGGAGGTTTAGTTAGATTGGAATAAACTATTTATGTAATAATAATTAGAATATGATTATCCACAGAATATTTATGAAAATGTGCTGCATGGACGTACGACTAAAATATTCTCTGTTTTGTTAGCAGAGCGATCTCCTGCCCCTGGAACACAAGGAACAGAATCCACATACCAGGTACAAGCTGTTTATGGGACAGAATCTCTATTAGTTTTCTCTTCTATCTCTTTTCTTTGGATACTAAAGCTCTGCCGCCAGTACGGAAAGTATATAGGAGGATTAATTATTTATTATAAATTATGTTTCCCAAAACCAAATAATTACTACACAACCTAATGTCTAGAGATGAGCGTTGTTCGACTCGAACTGTTCGCCAATCTCAAATTCGAGCTGTTTTGGGCGGTGTTCGAGCCGTTCGGCGAACACGGACAATTTGAAAAAAATTCGGCTGTTCGAGGTTATGTTCGATAACTGTTCGTGCACCAAAATCATAACTGGATTTTTTCTCAGTAATGCTGAAAATTAATGTTAATACGCAGTTTGAGTGTACAGCGGGGCGGGGGGATGGGCAGGGGATGGATCTCTGCAGGAATAATGAAGATCTCCATTTTTTTTTCTCTTTCCCGCATTTACAGTGGGGAGGTGCAATCTGTCAGCCTATCAGCTGTGCACACACGGAGCGAACTGCCTTTTTTCACACAAGCAAGGGCATGTGTCATTGGCTGTGTATGTCACATGTCCTTGCCCTATAAGACCCAGCAATTTTCCCCGTCGCCACCATTTTCTCATTGCTGCAGCTGCGTGTTAGACGGCACCGCTGTTGCTGTGAGCGCTATACCTTGTTAATTTCAAGCCAATTTTCGCACAAATCTACAGATAGCTTGGGAGTAGGGAATAGTTGTGATTGCAGTCCTTTTAAGGACAAGGTTACAGCATTTCCTATGACTTTTATTAGGCAGGTCTGTGCTCTTAAATAGATAGGTTGGGAGTAAAGACTAATTGTAATTGCAGTCCTTTTCAGGACTAAGTTACATCAGTTCCTATCAGTTTTTGCAAGGCAGGTCTGTGCCAGTGCTGTGCAAGATTTTTTCACAGCATTTGGCTAAATCTAGCAAAGCAAATCCTTTTTGGCCTATTGCAGAGTGTGTTAGTCAGTGGAGTAGCCTATCTGTGTTGCAAGCTACACCACCTGTGTATAGAATACCAATTTTTTTACTGCACCTAGTGAAGTAAAACATTTTGGGCATAGCATCATTCTATTAGTCCATCTATACTGACCTCCATCAGGTTGCAAATTGAATATAATTTTTTTCTGCATCTAGCTCTGAAAAAATATTTGGGCTTCTAGCAGTGTGTGGGACTTGTTCTATTAGTCCATCTATACTGACCTCCACCAGGTTGCAAATTGAATATAATTTTATCTGCATCTAGCTCTGAAAAAATATTTGGGCTTCCAGCAGTGTGTGGGACTTGGTCTATTAGTCCATCTATACTGACCTCCATCAGGTTGCAAATTAAAAATAATTTTATCTGCATCTAGCTCTAAAAAAATATTTGGGCTTCTAGCAGTGTGTGGGACTTGGTCTATTAGTCCATCTATACTGACCTCCATCAGGTTGCAAATTAAAAATAATTTTTATCTTCATCTAGCTCTGAAAAAATATTTGGGCTTCTAGCAGTGTGTGGGACTTGGTCTATTAGTCCATCTATACTGACCTCCATCAGGTTGCAAATTAAAAATAATTTTTATCTACATCTAGCTCTGAAACAATATTTGGGCTTCTAGCAGTGTGTGGGACTTGGTCTATTAGTCCATCTATACTGACCTCCATCAGGTTGCAAATTAAAAATAATTTTTATCTGCATCTAGCTTTGAAAAAATATTCGGGCTTCTAGCTGTGTGTGGGACTTGGTCTATTAGTCCATCTATACTGACCTCCATCAGGTTGCAAATTAAAAATAATTTTTATCTGCATATAGCTCTGAAAAAATATTTGGGCTTCTAGCAGTGTGTGGGACTTGTTCTATTAGTCCATCTATACTGACCTCCATCAGGTTGCAAGTTAAAAAAAATTTTTTTCTGCATCTAGCTCTGAAAAAATATTTGGGCTTCTAGAAGTGTGTGGGACTTGGTCTAATAGTCCATTTATACTGACCTCCATCAGGTTGCAAATTGAATATAATTTTTTTATGCATCTAGCTCTGAAAAAATATTTGGGCTTCTAGCAGTGTGTGGGACTTGGTCTATTAGTCCATCTATACTGACCTCCATCAGGTTGCAAATTAAAAATAATTTTTATCTGCAGCTAGCTCTGAAAAAATATTTGGGCTTGTAGCAGTGTGTGGGACTTGTTCTATTAGTCCATCTATACTGACCTCCACCAGGTTGCAAATTGAATATAATTTTTTTCTGCATCTAGCTCTGAAAAAATATTTGGGCTTCTAACAGTGTGTGGGACTTGTTCTATTAGTCCATCTATACTGACCTCCACCAGGTTGCAAATTTAATTTAATTTTTTTCTGCATCTACCTCTGAAAAAATATTTGGCCTTCTAGCTGTGTGTGGGACTTGGTCTATTAGTCCATCTATACTGACCTCCATCAGGTTGCAAATTAAAAATAATTTTTATCTGCATCTAGCTGTGAAAAAATATTTGGGCTTCTAGCAGTGTGTGGGGCTTGGTCTATAATCCATCTATACTGACCTCCATCAGGTTGCAAATTGAATATAATTTTTTTCTTCATCTAACCCAGCCAATAGTTTTGGCCTAATACCACAGTTTGGCCACTCAGCTCTGCTCGGTTCCCATCCATTATTTTTTTGTGCAAACAACTCCAGAGTTGTGAATTAGTTAACCACCAAAATGAGTGGAAAAAGGCCTGCTGCTGTTGGAAAGAGGAATAGGCGTGTTGGGAGGGGAAAAAAAGGTTGTGTCCGTGGGGTAGGTGTTAAAGCAACAGCTACATCTGCAGAAGAAAGACCATCTCCAAGCCAAACTAAAATGTCTACTTATTTTAGCGGACAATGTGATAAGATCCCTTCTTACGGCCACGCCAATTGCTAAAAATTCCAGATGAGGCACAAAAACAGCAGGTGCTTCAACGGATATCAAGTGCTCCTTTAAGTGGGCTCTCCTCCACATCAACTTCAACATCACAAATACTCCAGTCCTCAGAGGTGTCACCCCAATCGCACTTGCTTCCTCACAGCTCCAAAATCTCCAGCTGCCCGTCTGAGTATGAGGAAGAACAGATGGTTGAGTCTGCAGAGCTGTTTACTCATACTATAGCCTGGGAATCAGAGGTCGGCTCCAGCGCTTCTGTGAATCCAGACGAGGAAATGATCTGCACTGATGCCCAGAATCTTTATGAGTCGGATGCAGGACCAGACGCAGAAGGTTCTGACCATAATGTAGACCCTCATTCCCAAACTGTAACTCCTGTTGGTGGACACAATGAGGAAGACGATGATGAGACTCAAATACCTGATTGGAGCGACAACTTTAGTTTTTTGTCAGGGCAGGAACAGGTTGGCTCTGAGGACGACGGGTGTGATAACACACAGGGTGATGATGATGAGGTTGGAGATCCTACTTACTGTCAACCCACAGTCAGCCAAGAGATGAGGTCAGCAGAGGAGGTGGAGGAGGATGCTAGTGACGACGAGGTCAGGTTGCGTCTTCCTGGACAGAGACGTAGTACTGGAAGCACATCAACAACTGCATCCTCAAACACAACTCTGCCTCTCACCACAAATCGTGGTGGCTCTTCAGGTCGCATGAGTGCTAAGCCTTGCATAGCCTGGGCATTTTTTCAGATCGATAAAGATGACCCAACTCGTGTTATCTGTAACATTTGTCAGCAAAAGCGAAGTAGAGGCCAAAAAATACATAGTTTGAGTACTTCATGCATGAACCGGCACATGGACATGAAGCATAAGTTGCAGTGGGAAGCTCACTGTGCTACAATGCGGCCTAGCCGGCCAGGCCAACCGCCTTCTGCCACATCTTGTGCATCCGCGGCCTCTTCATCCTCTGTGACTGGGGGGGACAGCAGTCACACCTGTTTTGGGATGCAGACCTGCCACCTCTTTACCTGCAACAGGCAGCGTGATTGGCAGGTCATCATTTTCTTTGGAGGTGGTAACACCAGCTGGTGTTGAGCGCTGTCCGACATCGATAGCACCACCTTTGGATCAAGGCAACCTAACATGTCCGCCTGCATCTTCCTCACAGACCGGCAGTTTGCCGGGGACACCCTTCTCAACCCCGTCTAAGCACAACAGCCAGCCCTCGGTCCCTCAGATGTGGACAAGTAAAAGACCATTTCCTCCTAACCATGAGAAAGCTAAGAGGTTGAATTTCACCATCTGCAAGCTCTTGGCTACAAAAATGCTGCCTTTCCGCCTGGAGGACACAGAGGATTTTCGAGACCTTATGTCCGTCGCAGTGCCCCAGTACCAGATGCCCAGTCGGCACTACTTCTCAAAGAAAGGTGTGCCTGCGCTCCACCAGCATGTCACACACAACATCACCGCTTCTTTGAGAAACTCTGTGTGTGACAGGGTGCATTTCACCACAGACACTTGGACGAGTAGGCATGGACAGGGGCGTTACATGTCGCTGACTGGGCACTGGGTAACTATGGTGACAGCAGGACAAGGGGCTGCTGTCCAAGTCTTGCCGTCCCCACGAGTTGTGCGTCAATCCTCTTTATCTCAAAGTTCCTCCACTGCTTCTGCCTCCTCAACCTCCTCTCGGTCCTCCACCTGCACCCAAAGCCTGTCTGGTCATGCCACAAGCTTTCTAACTGCGCAGAAGGGATCCTGCACACCTCCTTACTATGCTGGCAGTAGGGCTCAACGTCATCAGGTGGTTTTTACTTTGAAATGTCTGGGAAATGTGGGTCACACAGCTGAGGAGTTGTGGTCAGCTCTGGAGAACCAATTTCATGAATGGTTGTCTCCACTGGACCTGAAACCAGGGAAGGCCGTGTGCGACAATGCTGCAAACCTGGGTGCGGCCCTTCGCCGGGGCAATGTCACACACGTGCCTTGTATGGCTCACGTGTTGAACCTGGTTGTCCAGCAATTTTTAGCCCACTATCCCGGACTAGATGGCCTTCTGCAGAGGCCACGGTGCTGTGTGCTCACTTCCGCCTTTCGCATCCCGCAGCTCAGCGACTTACATCTCTACAGAAGTCGTTGGGCCTGCCACTTCACCGGCTAAAATGCGATGTGCCTACCCGGTGGAATTCAACTCTGCACATGTTGCAGCGACTGTGGCAGCACCGACAAGCCCTGGTGCAGTACGTTCTGACGTACAGCCTGGGCCAACGAGATTCAGAGGTGGGGCAAATCACGCTGGAGGAGTGGTCTCAGAACAGGGACCTATGCACCCTTCTGCACAGTTTTGAAATGGCGACGTAGATGTTTAGTGCTGACGATGCCATTATCAGCATGACTATTCCAGTGGTTTACATGCTGGAGCACATGTTAAACAGAATTCGGAGTCAGGTGGTGGCACAAGAGGAGGTGGAGGAAGTAGAGGAGGAGGAGTTGTATGCGGAAGGGCTAACATCTGCAAGGTCCAGACGGTCGGCAGCACCAAGGCGGCAGGCATGTGAGGGTGGGGGAGATGGTTTTACCAGGGTGCATGGTAGCAGCCAAACTAGTGAGGAAGGTGCAGGACCCCAGGAAGAAGTGGAGGACGAACTGATGGAAGACTCATCAGATGAGGGAGACCTTGATCACATTTCTGTTGTGCGAGATTCGGTGGAGAGGACAAAGGAAGGAAGAATGATTGTTACCTCGCCACCAACATAACAGGGACTTGGTGCTCCTGGATGCGCAAGACATGAGTGCCTTCTTGTTGCACTACCTGCAACATGACCCTCGAATTGTGAGAATTAGAAATAATCCTGACTACTGGGTTGCCACACTGTTAGATCCCCAGTAGAAAAGTAAATTTGCAGAAATTATTCCTGCCATAGAAAGGGATGCACTCATGCAGGAGTATCAGCAGAGACTGTTGCAGAATCTTACATGTGCTTTTCCACAAAACACCAGTGGTGCACGTAGTGAATCTCACAGTTCCAACTTGCCAACCGTGGGACCGTCGAGTGTTCAGCACTCAAACCGTAACAGAAACACATTATCTGCTGATAACATCAATTTTGCGGAATCATTTCACCACTTTTTTAGCCCATCCTTTGCAAGGCCACAGGAGACAAGAAGTCTGACACATAGTCAACGCCTAGAGACAATGGTACAGGAGTATCTCCAAGTAAACATTGAAGCCATGACTGTGTCACTGGACCCTTGCTCTTTTTGGGCTTCCAATCTGGATAAATGGCCGGAGCTAGCCACTTACGCCTTGGAGATCTTGTCATGCCCCGCAGCCAGCGTTCTGTCTGAACGTGTGTTCAGCGCTGCTGGTGGTGTTGAAGTGACCGCGGGTAAGGCCGCGCATTGGTATCTATGATCTGGCCCAGCAAGATCCCCACACACAGACTCTATCTTGATAACCGTATCTTTACTCGTATACATTTTTAACACAGCAAAGAAAAACAATAAATGACAACCGTAAATATGCACAGTAATAACGTGTACTGATAAGCTGACCCTCACTGTCCCTACTCACACGTTACCATTCCTTTACTCCAGAAGGATGTGTCCCCGTCACAGGCCTGTCTGTCTTTGCAAGAGGGTGTCCCAGCCGGAAAAAAAACAGGAACAGCAGAATTTGCGGAAAGAACGGAAGGGGTACTTCGGCCTCTCACCAGAGGTCCCACTTACAGTCTCTCTGATCCGGATAGAAGCTCTGGTGGGTCCCCTTATGTAGTCCACACTCCAGTAGCAGGGAGTGTTACAGCTGAATCCTTCAGCAGTGCAGAAGCTGGGGAAGGCTCCGAGGATATGGTGTCAGATAGAAGAAATCATGTTGAGAGTCTCTCCTGCGCCACACACGAGAGCCTGCACACTGTCCTGGCTCTTTTCACAGACCACAGCAGACTCTTCGCGCGCTTTTTCCTGCTTCCCACTTTGGTCATGTGACTCTCTAGGGTGGGACACAGGAGGCTCAGTCTTTTTCTCTGTCATCACACCGTGCGCAGGTGCAACCTCTGGCCACAAGGTGACAACATCATCCTGTGTAATCACTTCTGTAACAGGCTCTATATCAATTATCACAGAACAGCCAGAGCCGGCCAGCTCACTACAGTGTGCTGACAGATAAGCGCACGCGGCTCTCCACTGATAATGTAGACGGACTCACGTTCATAAAGATGAACAAATCATGGATCCGAAATGACTTTTCTACCCCTGTGTCATCCTGGGGAGAGTAAAAGCTTGATGATTGGTTAAAATCACCTCACCAACCGTTTTAAGCTTTCAAATTACTAATCATGTTTATCTGTATCTTGGCTGGAAAATAATTTGGGCTTTGTAGCAGTGTGCAGTACTGATTCTATTAGGCCATCTATACTAAGCTCCACCAGATTTAAAATTACTAATCATGTTTATCTGTATCTTGGCTGGAAAATAATTTGGGCTTTGTAGCAGTGTGCAGAACTGATTCTATTAGGCCATCTATACTAAGCTCCACCAGATTTAAAATTAATAATAATTTTTAGCTGCATCTTGCCCGGAAAATAATTTTGGGGCTCCGAGATGCGCAAGACACATAAGTGCCTTCTTGCTGCACTACCTGCAACATGACCCTCAGATTGTCAGAATTCGAAGTAATCCTGACTACTGGGTTGCCACACTCTTAGATCCCCCACACTCTTCGATCAACCTTTTCATTTTAATAAAGACCAAAAAAATTGTCATTTTTTAAATTATAAGCATTAGCAGGTTATTAGAAACTGAAATCAAACAGTTTTCAACTCAAAACTTTATTCTAGGTGATGTTACATTTGCACATGGGACCCCTTGTTCGAAAGGAGCTTCTGTCCATTGAATTTATCAGGTTTTGGATGGTGTCTGCTTCAATTGTTTTGCATGAGGACAGAATACCCTCCCAGAGCTGTTGCTTAGATGTGAACTGCCTCCCGCCATCATAGACAATCCTTTGGATGATGCTCCAGAGGTTCTGAATGGGGTAGAGGTCAGGGGAGCATGGGGGTCACACCATAAGTTTGTCCCCTTTTATGCCCATATCAGCCAGAGATGCAGATGTGTTATGTGCAGCATGAGATGGTGCATTATCATGCATGAAAATGATCTTGCTGTGGAATACACGGTTCTTCTTCTTGAACCATGGCAGAAAGTGCTGTTTGAGAAACTCCACATACATTATGGAGTTCATCTTTACCCCTTCAGGGATCCTAAAGGGGCCGACAATCTCTCTCCCCATGATTCCAGCCCAAAACATTACTCCACCTCCTCCTTGTTGGCGCTGTAGCCGTGTTTGCGTGGGGTATCCATCAACCAGCCATCCTCCACTCCTTCCATCTGGACCATCGAGCGTTGCACGGCACTCATCCGTGAACAAAACAGTTTTGAAATCAGTCTTCATGTATTTTTTGGCCCACTGGAGCCGTTTCTGCTTGTGTGCAGTGGATAGAGTTGGTCGACAGGATGGCGTACGCACAGCTGCAAACTTCTGAAGGA
This sequence comes from Phyllobates terribilis, assembly GCF_046119375.1. Classification (NCBI taxonomy): domain Eukaryota; kingdom Metazoa; phylum Chordata; class Amphibia; order Anura; family Dendrobatidae; genus Phyllobates; species Phyllobates terribilis. The sequence goes on along the minus strand of NW_027362772.1, from coordinate 37,366,806 downwards.
CCCTGCATCTTGTTGATCGGGGGACGTTGGAGGCACCAGCAGCTTCAAAAACTTGTCTGCTGCTATGACAAGGCTTTTTTGCCGCTGTTCTTTTAACCTGATGTAATTGCCTGTAGGAAAGAGTCCTCAATTTGCCCTTATCAGCATGCACATGTGTGTACTGTGAATCAGCTACATACTTCTTGATTGCCAAGACACTTCATCCTGATCATCGCACAATTTCTTGCTTCTCAGCAGCCGACACATCCTTTTTCTTTCCCATTATGGCAGAAAATGTAGGCTGCTTAATAATGTGGGACAGCCTTCTTAAGTAGTCTTGCCTTTCATTGGACACACCTGCCAAACTAATTAGCACAGGTGTCTGCAATTGCTTACAGTGATATAAAGAGCCCTGACACACATCACCATCAATGAGTTTAACTGACAAACAAAAAAATTCTTCTCTTATCACTCCTAAACACTTTTTACATAATAATTTGGAACATAGTGTACATGTGCTTTCCCACAAAACACCAGTGGTTCACGTAGTGAATCTTACAGTTCTAACTTGCCAACCGTGGTCTGTATGGAGTTGTTCAATAAAGGGCCCAAAATTAAGATAACATAGACGGGAGAAGTCTCTATGAATATAAATTCCTAAGTATTTGATAACCCTGTGAGGGCCAGGCAAAGGGAAAGTTGGACTGGATGGAATCCTGTATGGATTTGGGGAGGGAGACATCGAGGGCCTCAGTCTTCGCTGCATTGATTTTAAAATTTGACCATGTAACAAAGTGATCTATTTCAGCCATAACAGCAGGGATGGATATATGTGATTGAGTGATATATATTAGGACATCATCAGCAAATAGAGAGCACTTGTGCTCGGTGCCTCCCACCTCAATCCACCTAATATTGGGGTTATGGCGAATTGATGAGAGCCGGTGCTCCGTCACTAGGATGTATAAGAGAGGGGACAGAGGACATCCCTGCCTTGTCCCATTGGTGATTATGAAAGGTGATGAAAATGTTCTGACGCGCCCCCTGGGCCTTGGGACACCCAGAGCCGGACCCTTTTTGGTGGATGCTGGTGGTTGTAGTCTCCGTGGCGGCGACCCGGTTCCGTGGCTCAGGGCGGTTAAACCAGTGGTTGAACTATTTATGTGGTTTTGATGTTTAAACGTCCGACTATGCCACCCGTGGATTGCGGTCAGAGTGAACCGCCGCTGCAGGCAGACCGCTGAGGCTGGTGTTGTGGGTGCAGCAGAGCATAGCATAACTCCCCACGGGAGGAGTATAGCCTCAGGGCAGTGTATGCGGAGGATGGGGGTGATGGTGCAGGGCAGCAGCAGTAATGACACGGAGTCAGTGATGCAGTCCAGGGCCTTTACTCACAGTTCTTATTATCCAGACCACTTGTGCGGGTAACGGCTGCCCACGTCGTACTGTGCTCACCAGGTGAGGGGCTCAGACAACTCCCAGATAACTTTGTAGCGCTTCACAGGACCCCCTTTGTGTGTCCTTTGTCTGGCCTTTCTTACCAACCCTTCTGTCCGGCTGCCTCAGGCCTCCTCTTGGTAAACTTGGCGCCAGTTTCCCTGACCCTATGTGGTGCCTTCCTAGCGGGTGTAGCGAGGGGCTGCGCCACATAAAATGTCACAGCCTCTGGTTTCTAGCTGAGGGTAGTTTCCCGCCTCCACTAGTTTTGGGGACCGGTCTCCCCCTTTGGTCTGACCCCTCCACGCAGGTGGATTCGGGCATGCTGTGGCGACTCGCCCGTCCGCACCCCTGGGATCCTTTCGTTCCTCGTTCCTGGAGCCTTCTCCACTCCTCTTCCTTCCTTCTCCCTCTTCCAGGCCTGGGCCTCTGTTACTAGGCCCGCCTCCGGAGCAGTGCTCATGCAGAGCCCCTGCTCCCTGTCACTTCTGCTCAGACTTCTCTGCACTGAACTAAGATGGTGCCCATCTTTTATACTCCCTTCTCAATGCACCCAGGAACTGCTTCCTCCCTGCTCCTGCACTACAGGGTTCCCCTTCCTCAGTGTTCCCTCCCCCCACTACAGCCAGGGACAGGGACTGTCGTGCCCATCTCAGGGGCATATTGGTCGCCCTGCCCCACGGCAATGTTGTGTAATGCATGCAGGTGTCGGGTCCTGATCCACACTCCATCCTTACCTGAGAGTGAGATATCACACCGCTGGGTGAGGTGCAATACCTCTGTAGCAACCGAGCCCTCAGGGTGCTACAGTTCCATTTATCTTCAGACTAGGTGACGTATTGCGATACAGGGCCGTGATTTTGGCTATAAAAGGGTCCCCTAGACCCCTACCCCAAGCTTTTTAAGAGAATAATATATGGCGTGCCAGGAGACTCTATGGAATGCTTTCTCAGCATCCATCGAGAGTATCTAATTACAAATGTTTAACTGCATCTAGCCCAGGAAATACTTTGTGCGTAGTAGTATAAAAGCTTTTTAACTGCAGCAGCTTTAGTGTACGCTACTGGAGCTGGAATTACGCGGCTGCTGGCATGAGACTTGCCCTCCAATAGATCCTTGTAAAAGGATTTAAAGTGTATTCATTCAAATTAGAGAGACAATTTAAATTAAAAAGCTTAGAGCTGCCTCCACCACAGGGGTCTTGCTCGACCCACCAGCGGACAGGCACCAGTATTGGGAGAGGGGGGCTGGCCGTCAGGGTCCACCGCGGCTCTGGCACAAACCCGGCGACACAGAGGTGGCACGGGCAGGAACGGACTGGCCGTGTCGGCTTCTCACTTTTTGGATTTTAGAAGGACATGACATGCCTATATCTGTGTCTCCCCCTCCTTTTACTCCTCCACCTCTTTTCTTTTCGCATGACTATATGTACATGTCACTTTTCCATGTGTTAGTTATGTCTTCTGAGCAGTTTGTCAGCTTTTGGACACCTTTGAAGGTGTTTTCTATGTGTTTCTATGTGTTTTTGTTTGCCTGCCATTGGTTTTAACAGTGTTCCAAGGTGTTCGACGAACAGTTCGACGAACACACGGGTGTTCGACGAACCGAACCGAACTCGAACACTACGGGGGTGGCTCAACACTTCTAAAGTCTCGTCTAATCTTCAGTCTTCAGGAGCACATCCTCCACTTCCTCCTGGCTTCCGATTGCTCGGGGTTGGTCCACCCCTAAAGATTTACAGATCGGACCAGCGGCATGGCTGCACCACTGGTCTGAACTGAGCTCTCTCTGATGCTACTGTTCTGCAATCGAACAATGAAGCTGATCTGATCCAGAGATCTGGTCCATCTTCAGAGATGCACTTGTAAGCTGTATAAGAAACAGCTTGCAATCATCTACTACTTATTTGCCTTTTTTCCTTAACTTTCACATTGTTGATCAGTCCGGTGTAATGCCTATATCCCCTCCCTTCATAAACTTTCTCGCCAACTTCCATCCAACCAATACCCCAATTATGACATGACACGTAGTTTGGATATTCTGGCCACAGCAGCCTTTACTTAAACAAACAGATAATTAAATTCAAAACGTTCAATAATAGGATTGGTAAGTTCCTTGAGGATACCAAAATCTGAAGATTATGAAAAAGCACAACCATAAATCATAATTACTCCCAGCCGTTACCCCACTGGCTCGGGAGCACCATAACCAAAAATGGGTTTGTCTCAAAACTTCTGAGAACCAGACATTCCATTGTCTTAATTCCCCCCTAAAACCACCAGACCAAAGACAACCTTTTACCAATTGAGGAACACATGTCCTAATGCATCCCCCGGACCAATTTAGAACCAACTTTAAGGACCCTCCAGCCGCCATTAGCCACCATGATCCGAAAGTTGCCCCATGAAGCCCCATTCCTAAACATCTTGCAAAATAAGGGAGGGCAGGACTGCTAACTGCCCTGGGAGCGGGATAATGTAAAACCCCAGCCACTATGATTACTTTTTTAACCCCTTGCTTCCAGCATCATTTAGTGATAACTCCATCTTCCTTCCAACCAATCATCATGCTGGCCTCTGCCCACACCATGGGTGATTCTCCGGCCTTTCCTAACCTGATGAATGAGAAAATAGCTCCTCCCAGTGGGCAAAATGATTACTACACAACCTCTGACAATGACCTGGTTATTGTGACCGAAATCAACATTAAAAACCAAAGCACATTTACATATCTGGTGGATAAAACAAGTAATGAAGAGGGGTGACTTAACATGTAATATCATTATTAGTAGAGTGGGAGGTTTCTGCTGCAGACGGCTGCCTCTCGGTCAGAGACAGAAAAGCCTAAACCGCAGGTTTTTCTAAATATTTTTTTTCATCTTTTGTGACATTGATGGAATCAATGAGGATGTGTGATTAGAGGGGTGGGTAATGCTATCTCACTTTAGTTCCTAATTTTTAAAGTGCCATAAAGTTGGATATTGTTCACTGCGTTCAGGTAAAAAAAAAATATATATATAAATGATTATTTTATTTTTTAGGAATTGAAAGGGCAAAAAAATGATGTCTACCACAACTTTAAGATGCAGTAAGAAGTTAATGCAACCAAACACAATGAGAACATTGTTCTTGGTCGGATCCAAAGCTGGAATTGCTGTGCTACAAAAGAATACTGCAAATCACTGGACTTCAGTGCTGTCAACCACATATAAATGCTAATTTCATGTCATAGGCGTATAATAGACGGTGAAGTTTAGGTCAGGACACCCACAGTTACTCCATTTATCATGGTCCATACTTGGACCATAATAATTGGCCATCTCAACGAGGCTTTAACCAGCTGTTCCAAGACTATTATTCCCAGCAATACCCTCATTGACCAAAAGGAGAGAATATCAACGCTGCCGGTTCAAAAATGTTTATAGAAAAATTATGGTGGGACAAAGCAGATGAACTATGTTGAGACTATATATTCCATAGATCCTACAACCACCACCTTTCAGCCCATGTGACAGTATTCTATAATGCTGTATATATGACTCTAATTTGCCCTGCAAGGCAAAAAAGACCTTTTATTATACTCACCTGCGGCACAGTTTAGTCCGATGAGCGTTGCTGTTCTTCAGCAGGCACCTCCTCTCTTCTTGCAATGCTGTCCTTTTCTGCTTTATGTTGATGACTCGTCTTACATCATCCACACAGTGTCACCCTTTGCGATCTTATGCAGGTGCACTCCTTTCTGACCTGCCGGAGGCAGAGCAGAGTACTGTTCTGCACATGTGCAGTACTTTTTGTTTCATTGCAGCCATTTGGTAAATTCTAAAAAGTTTATTTTTTCCTCATTAAAGTACACTCTGCACCCCATCTTGACTGAAAAAAAAAAGAAATGAAGAAATTATTGCAAATTTATTAAAAAAAGAAAAACTGATGAAATATCACATGGTCATAAGTATTCAGAACCTTTGCTCAGACACTCATATTTAAGTCACATGCTTTCCATTTCCTTGTGATCCTCCTTGAGATGGTTCCACTCCTTCATTGGAGTCCAGCTGTGTTTAATTAAACTGATAGGACTTGATTTGGAAAGGCACACACCTGTCTATATAAGACCTCACTGCTCACAGTCCATGTCAGACCAAATGAGAATCATGAGCTCAAAGGAACTGCCCAAGGAGCTCAGAGACAGAATTGTGGCAAGGCACAGATCTGGCCAAGGTTACAAAAGAATTTCTGCATTACTCAAGGTTCCTAAGAGCACACTGGCCTCCATAATCCTTAAATGGAAGAAGTTTGAAGCAGGAGAAACTCAGGACTCATTTTATGGAGTCAGGCATCCAGAAATGATTTTGAAAAAGGCATATGAGGAGGCTATGAGGAGAGAGAGGTTACAGTTACTTAATCCTATCCCTCCAAAAACAAAAGATGGTATTTTTTTCCCATCACCACTTTTGATAATGTTGCTTCTGAAATGGGGTCAACATGGCAACAACATTGGTCTAAAGTCCAAATTGACAGACATATCGGAGAGTCTGTTGGCTCACGTCCATTAATAACATAGAAGCAAGGAAGATCTTTGAGCGACAGACTTGTACATAGCCAATACATTCCTCCCAACAAAACTACATGGTTAACATCAGACATAAAGGGGTGTTATAGACGTAGTGGTTGTGCTGCATGTTTATTTGTCACCACAGAGAAAACATTTTCTGGCACAATTACTAAAGAGAAACTTGACATCAAGTCATTCATTAACTGGTGCACCAAATAGGTAATTTACAAAGTAACATGTCAGTGCGACATGGAGTGCGTGGGTGAAACCACATGTGAATTCGGAAGAATAATTGGTGAGCACCTTTGAGACTTTACAAATAAGAGGGATTGCTTGTTCTCAGTGGGAGAAACAAAATAATGATTTTATAGTTTTGATAACTTTTAATGACTAACAAAATAAAATAAGTGATGTTACAAGCCAAGTTATTATTATTATTATTATTATAACGCCATTTATTCCATGGCACGTTACATGTGAAAGGGGTATGCATAGCTCAAACAATTACAATAATTTTGAACTATACAAGTCAGCGACTGGTACAGGAGGAGTGAGAACCCTGCCCGCGAGGGCTCACAGTCTACAAGGGATGGGTGAGGATACAGTAGGTGAGGGTAGAGCTGATCGTGCAGCAGTATGGTGGAGAGATAGTTACTGCAGGTTGACGGCTTGTTGGAAGAGGTGGATCTTCAGGTTCTTTTTGAAGGTATCCACGGTAGATGGCAGTCTGATGTGTTGAGGTAGAGAGTTCCAGAGTAGGGGAGATGCACGGGAGAAATCATGTATTGTGGAAAGAGGAGATAAGAGGGGAGTAGAGAAGGAGATCTTGTGAGGATCGGAGGTTGCATACAGGTGAGTACCGGGAGACTAGGTCGCAGATGAACGGATCCTAGGACTGAACCTTGGGGATACCAACAGGGAGCGAGATGAGGAGGTGGTGTGTGAGTGGAAGACACCGAATAATAATAATCTTTATTTACATAGTGCCAACATATTCTCCAGTGCTTTACAATTCAGAGGTTCATACACAACAGTCATAAGTAACATAGCTAAAGATAATACAATAATTAAAGCAAAAATAATGACGACCCTGCTCGTAAGAGCTTACAATCTACAATGAGGTGGAGGTGACACAAAGTACAGGGCCTTATTTAAAAAGATGGTCCAGCCATCTTGAGGGGATGAGGGATAGATAAAGGCTGCATGAGTTCATCACCAGCCAGTATGTGTAGTGCTTTTGAGTGCAGTGGAGTTTGGTGGAGACTTATGTTTGGAGAAACAATGAATGGGTTATAAAAATATGTCCGGTCTATTAGGTATGGCTGAGATGAGAGGAGAGGGAAGAAGCGCTGGAGGATGGAGGAGAGAATTTAAGGTGTTGAATAACTGTTTAGGGTTGTGAGACAGGGAGGATATGAGAGATGAGAAGTAGGTTTGTTTTGCTGCAGAAAGTATGGACTTAAAATAAGTTTCAAGACTATTTAGGTCTCTTCCTCAGGCATGGTATGAAAAAGTATCTGAAGAAACACAAATATATGCACAAAAAGATCAGAGACATGACATAATAGATGGACATTTAAAAAAACAAACAAACTGAGCTCAGAGATTGAATCTTTCATTAGCTTAGATAAGTTGTGTGAAAGTTTTATTGTCCTAGACCTGATGCCCTCAATGTCTTTGGAGTAGATTCCTCAGATTTTGTAATAAGACATTTGGTTTCCGATACATGGATGTCTGGATTGAACCATTTAGAATTGTTATGGTGGTCTCCAGAAAGTCAATTTCTGTATTTCAGTGGTCCAATGTCAAGTTTATGGGGGAATGAAAGATGTTGAATGTTTCATGGAATTTTTTAAGCTCTTGTTCAGACTCAGTCCAGACTATAAAGATGTCATTGATGTAATGGAAATAGGCCGAGGCTTTGCTGGAGCAGGATGATAAAATTTATTCTACAGTTTAGCCATGGAAAGGTTGCATACTGGGGTGCCATTATTTTTACGGTGTTCATCGAACAGAATAAGTAATGTTTCAGTTTTATAGATTGGTTCGTTCTGGTCATGGCATGTACCTTTTTTTTTATCACAAATGCTGTGTTTTTAAAGACAAAACAGGAATACGCCAATATACGAAATCGAGACTGAACTGCTAGGAACCAAAGTTCAGGCGAGGAATTGGGGGATGGAGTCGCCTGATATATTACCTGTTGGCAAGTGATGGACCTGGGAAATAGAAATCTGCAGGACAGAATGGATACAAATTCCTCCAGAGTTCGGCTGTGCCCCCCTATGACTCACAGACAACAGAATGCTTATACATACTGCATTGGCCAGATTCCCGGCGCGTAGTTTTGGGCATAAGCTATAAGGTTTCAATATTAAGCTAAGTTGTATTCTACTACTGTTGCTTTGTTCAAGCCTATTTTTGGCCATGTCTTACTCTCAGTTGCCAGCTCTGACCTCTCCTGATCCACCATATCATATTAAACTCTGACAGCGCTGACCTGTGCCCCCTTACAATGCTTTATCTTGCTGCCATGGTGCTTTGTCTTGAAGTCTTCTATTCAAAGTCACATTAGCAAACATAACTAACAGAGATGACTTTGTGTGAAATGTACTGAAGATTCCTGCTGGGAACTCCACATATTCATATGAAGATTATGTGGTAAAAAAGTAGGTAAGGAGTTAAGCCTCCCATCGTGCTTTAGACCATCGTTAGTCCATTGTCAACCATATGGGTCCACATCATCCCAGGTAGTCTTCATGTCACTGTGCCTACAAAGTGTGAGTGTAACCACCAAGCTTTGTGTCTCTACTTTTACCACTTTAAGTGACTGCAACCATGAAGCACTGTGCCTCTTCATGAGAACCTCAAAAAATATTCTAGTTTACAGTGAAATAATGTCTGTATCATTTACTCCCTTCTCTACTGAGTCCTTACCCTCCAACTATTGACTAAGTGATATCTAATAGGATGTTCTAACCAGACAACTGCTTAAAATACCATCTTCCTCTTTCTAAAGTTGCACATTCGTAGAACAGAATATCTCAACTTTTTCTCAGAATTATCAGTGTAGCGCACAATGAATGTTCTGATTAATGTATGCCACATTCTAACATTAAATACATACGGTAAATCATCTTATAAGAAACTATATTTGCATTGGATTTTTCTCATGAGATGTGACAATACAGTTCTCCGTATATAGAACAAGGAAATGGCGCAAAGGAGAAGTTGTCGAGAATGAGAAGACTTTGGACTAAAGGACTAAAGAACACAAAGAGAAGAAAAGGAATAATCCTTTATTATGTAACTTTCTGCTAAATAATATTATTAGACACAAAAAATTAATCTCCTGGGCTCCCTTGCAAAATCTGTACCAAGGTCTTCACCTACTGAGGAGCATCTTTAATGCTCCTCAGGAACGAAAGCCCAGATACGACTAATATTTCAGCACCTCCTAAAGCCACACTCCTAAAAATAATATATTGTTGGGTTTGTTTTATTAGTGCATCATCTGTTAATTGATCTTGTCTCTGTCTAATGCGAAGTATAATATTTTGAAACATTGTAAAAGACAATGAAGATTAGATTAAATAATTACAGAAATAATCATTTCAACTCAAGATTCCAAGTGTGATAGATAATGAATGGAATCAGTTATGGTTGGAAGGAGACTAGGATCAGGTGTTAGGAAAGTGTTGTAAAACCACCTGACCCTGCTCAAACCATCAGATTTTGTTGACCAAGTTCTAATGAGTACTCTCAGTTTAAACATATTTTTGGTGTAATTTCTGGTTTGCATCCAAAAGTTGGTGAACAACGTGAGTCTCCAGCCAAGATAGTGATGTAACTTTAAGCCACCAAATCTAAGGGATCAAAATAAAATGGCTAATATTCTTAGCTAAAGGGGTTGTTTCATAAGCAACATATATCACAGAATAGATAATAAATATATGATCAACCACTAGGGCTCTGGTGATCAAGACAATGTAGAGCTCAAAGTGAGGAGTAAAATGATATGGGCAATTCAGGTTGACTGCACTGCTGCTGGAAAAGAAATTGTTTCTTGCCATAGTAGAATGTAATAGTAGCTTTATTACACATTTCAAATTTGTACGAAACTCTATTTCAAAGATAGCCTACATACAGAGATCAATGCAACAATGTGGGGTTTAAATAATCTGAAAAGGAGGGAAAATATTCAATATGGTCACATGCCAACTAGACGTGCACAGGCTCGCTTAATGTAAGTAAACTGAGCAAGGTCTGAAATGTCTAGTCGTAATGTGACCGGAAGTATGTTAATAACATATTTGCAGTCACATGACCGTCCACTGAAGGCGCCGGCACAGGAGAAATTTGAAAAACAGGCAGGACGATCCCTTTAATGTCTTATACTACAAAAAATAAATAAGAAGAGGACAGCTCTGCAAAAAAAAATGAGGAAGTAAAGGAAGAGCAGCCGGGAGGAAATTATAATATAGAAACATTAAGCAATTAGTGTCAGAGAGATCGTAGTAAGCAAAGGAAGAGGAAGAATCCGGAGACAGACTGCAGTGTGGAGGAAAGACAGGACAGAGGGTCGGGCAGTGGTGCCAGGGATTTATACTTCTTTTATTATATACTTTACAAGGTGAGTGCGGACTATTCTACATCTACATCCGCACTGGAAATGTAAGGAGAATATTGGTCTGCATTTTACTAGAATTTTGCTTGTGTTACTGTATTTTCACATGTTTATATGAGTCGACATCCACAAATATTTACACACATATATATATATATATATATATACAGTATATATATCTATATATATAATCGTCTTATCCCGTCTATCTGTCTGTCTTTCTGTCTGTCTGTCTGTTTGTCTGTCCAGGAAATCCCGCGTCGCTCATTGGTCCGGCAGCAGCCAATCAGCGCCTCGAGATTTCTGGAAAAAGATGGCGGCCATTAGTGGCTCATCTGCGGGACGGAGCTCAGCGGCGATGCAGCCGGGAGATGAGCGCCGCGAGGCGCTCATCTCCCGGCCGGTACCAGCAGAAGGACCTCAACCGCCGGAGCCATCTGCGGGACGGAGATGCATCCGGGAGATGAGCGTCCGCGACCAATCAGCACAGTAGTGTTTAACTTTGGCGGCAAGATCAGTGATTGGTCGCGGGCCAAGACGGCGACCAATCACCGATTTGTGCGGCACATTTAATTAGCGGCCGCGACCAATTAGATGTCAGCGCCGCTCCCCGGTCCTCCCTTCACACCCTAACCGCATGGATGTCAGCGGCGCTGCCTGTGCGGATAGTTCCGCTGTGAGAACCAGGGACATGAGCGGCTGCGCACAGGCAGCGCCAGCGACCAATCAGCGATTTTTAACACAAATGTCCGGACCTTTGTAACACCATGCGGATACTGTGGGGACATCAGCGGCTAGGGTGTGAAGGGATGACCGGGGAGCGGCGCTGCGGGTCGGGATACTTCTGCTGCGAGCAGTCGCTCATGTCCCAACTTCTCGCAGCGGAAGTAGCCGCACAGGCAGCGGCGCTCCCCGGTCCTCACTAATACGATTCCGCTCCATGCTCCTCACCAATACGATTCGCTGATTGGTCGCGCTCTCCACACGCGACCAATCAGTGATCTTGGCGCTAAAGTTAAACACCGCTCTGCTGATTGGTCGCGGCCGCTGCCCGCGACCAATCACCGATTTGGGCGCCACATTTAAACACTGCTGTGCTAATTGGTCGCGGGCGCCAGCCGCGACCAATCAGCGAGCTTGGCGCCAAATTTAAACAACACTCTGCTGATTGGTCGCGGACACCAGACGCGTCCAATCTGCGAGATTGGCGCCAAATTTAAACAACGCTCTGCTGATTGGTCGAGGTGGCCGGCCGCGACCAATTAACGAGATGGGCGGCAAATTTAATCGCCGCTCTGCTGATTGGTCGCAGCCGGCTACCGCGACCAATCAGCAAGATGGGCGGCAAATTTAAACGCCGCTCTGCTGATTGGTCGCAGCCGGCCACCGCGACCAATCAGCGAGATGGCCGGCAAATTTAAACGCCACTGTGCTGATTGGTCGCGGTGGCCGGCCACGACCAATCAGCGAGATGGGTGGCAAATTTAAACACCGCTCTGCTGATTGGTCGCGGTGGCCGGCCGTGACCAATCAGCGAGATGTCAGGCAAATTTAAATGCCGCTCTGCTGATTAATCGCGGCCGGCCACCGCGACCAATCAGCGAGATGGGCGGCAAATTAAAACGCCGCTCTGCTGATTGGTCGCGGTGGCTGACCGCGACCAATCAGCGAGATGGGCTGCCTATTTAAACGCCGCTCTGCTGATTGGTCGTGGTGGCCGGCCGCGACCAATCAGCGAGATGGGCGGCACATTTAAACGCCGCTCTGCTCATTGGTCACAGTGGCCGGCCGCGACCAATCAGCGAGATGGGCGGCACATTTAAACGCAGCTCTGCTGATTGGCCGCGGTGGCCGGCCGCAACCAATCAGCGATATAGGCTGCAAATTTAAAAGCCGCTCTGCTGATTGGTCGCGGTGGCCGGCCGCGACCAATCAGCGAGAAGGGCAGCAAATTTAAATGCCGCTCTGCTGATTGGTCGCGGTGGCCGGCCGCGACCAATCAGCGAGATGTCCGGCAAACTTAAATGCCGCTCTGCTGATTAATCGCGGCCGGCCACCACGACCAATCAGCGAGATTTTGGTCGATTTTATCGCCACATTTAAACAAGCTCTCCGGTCCTCACTAACACAGTTCGCTGATTGGTCGCGGCCGCCACCCGTGACCAATCACCGATATTGCCGCCAAATTTAAACACCGTTTTGCTGATTGCGCCCGGTCGGCCGCATACCTATTCTAGAATACCCGATGCATTAGAATCGGGCCACCATCTAGTATATATATATATATATATATATATATATATATATATATATATATATATCCTCAGTAGTTGTAACTTGCAAGCCTTGTTTGTTTAACTTCAATGTTGTGACTTATTTTGTATATATAGATTTATCAAAAAAGTTTGCAAATCATAATTTTATAACTTTTCCTGGTGAGCTCCATGTTCTCGCCCATGTATTAGCGTTTCTATAAAGGCTCAGGAACTGATGAAAGCAGTTTCAGAAATAGTTACCAATGGGGACAAGATAAGGGAGCAAAGTAGAGTATTGGTAAACTGTTCGCCTGCCCTTGAAAATAATCTGTGTACATTGCTGTTTTGATATAGCGGACTAATTCAGTAAAAATATTTGATAAGTGTATGACTACTATTTAGAAATATTACATAGAAAATTATCTTATTGCCATGTTTTCTGTGTGATTTACATATTTTATGTATATTCTTTTTTTTAACATACATTGTATGTCCTGATAGGTGCCCTGTACATGAACAACATGGTGCCGGGGGTCAAGTTTAAATTTTGCATTGGAGCCCACAGGATTCTAGTTTCACCTCTGACTATAACATTTTCTCAATGTTAAAATTAAACATAAGAAACTTGCAATTTTTGCCTCTCTTAGGCAGGATCAGTGATTATAACGATAATTGCATTGGCGAACAATCACATTTTCTATGCTTATTTTAGATAATGTATGTAAAGCGCTGCAGAATACAGTACAGACCAAAAGTTTGGACACACCTTCTCATTTAAAGATTTTTCTATATTTTCATGACTATGCAAATTGTACATTCACACTGAAGGCATCAAAACTATGAATTAACACATGTGGAATTATATACTTAACAAAAAAGTGTGAAACAACTGAAAATATGTCTTATATTCTAGGTTCTTCAAAGTAGCCACCTTTTTCTTTGATGACTGCTTTGCACACTCTTGGCATTCTCTTGATGAGCTTCAAGAGGTAGTCACCGGAAATGGCATACTGAACCAGCATGGCTACCACAGCATCTTGCAGCGGCATGCTATTCCATCCGGTTTGCGTTTAGTTGGACCATCATTTATTTTTCAACAGGACAATGACCCCAAACACGCCTCCAGGCTGTGTAAGGGCTATTTGACCAAGGAGGAGAGTGATGGGGTGCTACGCCAGATGACCTGGCCTCCACAGTCACCAGACCTGAACCCAATCGAGATGGTTTGGGGTGAGCTGGACCGCAGAGTGAAGGCAAAAGGGCCAACAAGTGCTAAGCATCACTGAGAACTCCTTCAAGATTGTTGGAAGACCATTTCCAGTGACTACCTCTTGAAGCTCATCAAGAGAATGGCAAGAGTGTGCAAAGCAGTCATCAAAGCAAAAGGTGGCTACTTTGAAGAACCTAGAATATAAGACATATTTTCAGTTGTTTCACACTTTTTTGTTAAGTATATAATTCCACATGTGTTAATTCATAGCTTTGATGCCTTCAGTGTGAATGTACAATTTTCATAGTCATGAAAATACAGAAAAATCTTTAAATGAGAAGGTGTGTCCAAACTTTTGGTCTGTACTGTAGTATGGATGATAGCTACCCCAACATACTCATCATCTAAGAGGGATTTTAAATATTTTAAATTATTAACAAAGTGGTTTTATACTCCTACCAGGCTATCACACATCAACCCAGACTTCCATCCTGTGTGTTGGCGAAATTGTGGACTAAACGGAGACTTAACACATATTTTTTGGGGATGCCCGAAAATCAAATTTTTATTGTCTCAAACTTCGGACCACATAAGAAAAATTTGCAAAAAAGATTTTACTCTCACTCGGAAGTTAGTAGTGTTGAGCCACCCCTGTAGTGTTCGAGTTCGGTTCGGTTCATCGAACACCCGTATGTTCGCAGAACTGTTCGTCAAACTGTTCGTCGAACACCTTCGAACACCGTTAAAACCAATGGCAGGCAAACAAAAACACATAGAAACACATAGAAAACACCTTCAAAGGTGTCCAAAAGCTGACAAACTGCTCAGAAGACACAACTAACACATGGAAAAGTGACAAGTACATATAGTCATGCGAAAAGAAAAGAGGTGGAGACACAGATATAGGCATGTCATGCCCTTCTCAAACCAAAAAAGTGCGAAGCCGACACAGCCAGTCCGCTCCTGCCCGTGCGACCTCCGTGTCGCCGGCTTTGTGCCAGAGCTGCGGTGGACCCAGACGGCCAGCACCCCTCTCCCAATACTGGTGCCTGTCCGCTGGTGGGTCGAGCAAGCCCCCCTGTGGTGGAGGCAGGTCTAAGCTTTTTAATTTAAATTTCTCTCTAATTTGAATAAATACACTTTAAATCCTTTTACAAGGATCTATTGGAGGGCAAGTCTCATGCCAGCAGCCGCGTAATTCCAGCTCCAGTAGCGTCCACTAAAGCTGCTGCAGTTAAAAAGCATTTATAAGGATCGAGCTCGGCGGTCCACCGCAAGGCGTCCTACCGCCAGTCCCAGCCCCTATGCCTTGGGGTGCCTCCTGATGCTCTTCACTGAGTATCCCGGGGTCCCAAAGCATTTCCTTTGAAAAAATTAAGTGTCCAAACTACAGGTGGTGTAGCTTGCTTAACAGCTGGGATAATTCGCTGACTAGCAGACACTGCAACTAGGCACAAAGTATTTCCTGGGCTAGATGCAGTTAAAAATTTGTAATTAGATACTCTTGTTGGATGCTGAGAAAGCATTCCATAGAGTCTCCTGGCACGCCATATATTATTCTCTTAAAAAGCTTGGGGTGGGGTCTAGGGGACCCTTTTATAGCCCAAATCACGGCCCTGTATCGCAATATGTCACCTAGGCTGAAGATGAATGGAACTGTAGCACCCCGAGGGCTCGGTTGCTACAGAGGTATTGCACCTCACCCAGAGGTGTGATATCTCACTCTCAGGTAAGAATGGAGTGTGCATGCATTACACCACATTGCCGTGGGGCAGGGTGACCAATATGCCCCTGAGATGGGCACGACAGTCCCTGTCCCTGGCTGAAGTGGGGGGAAGGAACACCGAGGAAGGGGAACCCTGTAGTGCAGGAGCAGGGAGGAAGCAGTTCCTGGGTGCATTGAGAAGGGAGTATAAAAGGTGGGCACCATATTAGTTCAGTGCAGAGAAGTCTGAGCAGAAGTGACAGGGAGCAGGGGCTCTGCATGAGTTCTGCTCCGGATGCGGGCCTAGTAACAGAGGCCCCGGCCTGGAAGAGGGAGAAGGAAGGAAGAGGAGCGGAGAAGGCTCCAGGAAAGAGGAACGAAGGGATCCCAGGGGTGCGGATGGGCGAGTCGCCACCGCATGCCCGAATCCACCTGCGTGGAGGTGTCAGGCCAAAAGGGGAGATCGGTCCCCGAAACTAGTGGAGGCGGGAAATGACCCTCAGCTAGAAACTAGAGGCTGTGACATTTTATGTGGCACAGCCCCTCTCTACACCCGCTAGGAAGGCACCACATAGGGTCAGGGAAAATGGCGCCAAGTTTACCAAGAGGAGGCCTGAGGCAGCCGGACAGAAGCGTTGGTATGAAAGGCAAGACAAAGGACACACAAAGGGGGTCCTGTGAAGCGCTCCAAAGTTATCTGGGAGTTGTCTGAGCCCCTCACCTGGTGAGCACAGTACGACGTGGGCAGCCGTTACCTGCAGAAGTGGTCTGGATAATAAGAACTGTGAGTAAAGGCCCTGGACTGCATCACTGACTCTTTGTCATTACTGCTGCTGCCCTGCACCATCACCCGCATCCTCCGCATACACTGCCCTGAGGCTATACTCCTCCTGTGGGGAGTTATACTATGCTCTGTTGCACCCACAACACCAGCCTCAGCGGTCTGCCCTGCAGCGGCGGTTCACTCTGACCGCAATCCACGGGTGGCGTTGTCGGACATTTAAACATCAAAACCACATAAATAGTTCCGCCACTGGTTTGACCGCCCTGAGCCACGGAACCGGGTCGCCGCCACGGACACTACAACCACCAGCATCCACCAAAAAGGGTCGGGCTACGGGTGCCCCAAGGCCCAGGGGGCGCGTCAGAACATTTTCATCACCTTTCATAATCACCAATGGGACAAGGCAGGGATGTCCTCTGTCCCCTCTCTTATACATCCTAGTAACGGAGCACCTGCTCTCATCAATTCGCCATAACCCCAATATTAGGTGGATTGAGGTGGGAGGCACCGAGTACAAATGCTCTGCATTTGCTGATGATGTCCTAGTAGATATCACTCAATCACATATATCCATCCCTGCAGTTATGGCTGAAATAGATCACTTTGCTACATGGTCAAATTTTAAAATCAATACAGCGAAGTCTGAGGACCTCGATGTCTACCTCCCCAAATCCAAACAGGATTACATCCAGTCCAACTTTCCCTTTGCCTGGCCCTCAAAAGGTATCAAATTCTTAGGAATTCCTATTCATAGAGACCTCTCCCGTCTATGTTATCTTAATTTTGGGCCCTTTATTGAACAACTCCATACAGACCACGGTTGGCAAGTTAGAACTGTAAGATTCACTATGTGAACCACTGGTGTTTTGTGGAAAAGCACATGTACACTGTGTTCCAAATTATTATGCAATAAGTGTTTAGGAGTGATAAGGGAAGAATTTGTTTGTTTGTCAGTTAAACTCATTGATGGTGATGTGTGTCAGGGCTCTTTATATCACTGTAAGCATTGCAGACACCTGTGCTGATTAGTTTGGCAGGTGTGTCCAATGAAAGGCAAGACTACTTAAGAAGGCTGTCCCACATTATTAAGCAGCCTACATTTTCTTCCAAATTGGGAAAGAAAAAGGATGTGTTGGCTGCTGAGAAGCAACAAATTGTGGAGTGTTTAGGTCAAGGCATGACTACAATCAACATTGCCAAGACACTACATCCTGATCATCGCACAATCAAGAAGTATATATCTGATTCACAGTACACACGTGTGCGTGCTGATAAGGTCAAATTGAGGACTCTTTCCTACAGGCAATTACATCAGGTTAAAAGAGCAGCGTCAAAAAAGCCTTGTCATAGCAGCAGACAAGTTTTTGAAGCTGCTGGTGCCTCCAACGTCCCCCGAACAACAAGATGCAGAGTCCTTCAGAGGTTTGCAGCTGTGCGTAAGCCATCCTGTCGACCTCCTCTATCCACTGCACACAAGCAGAAATGGCTCCAGTGGGCCAAACAATACATGAAGACTGACTTCCAAACTGTTTTGTTCACCGATGAGTGCTGTGCAACACTCGATGGTCCAGATGGATGGAGTGGAGGATGGCTGGTTGATGGACACCCCACGCAAACACGGCTACAGCGCCAACAAGGAGGAGGTGGAGTAATGTTTTATGCTGGAATCATGGGGAGAGAGATTGTTGGCCCCTTTTGGATCCCTGAAGGGGTAAAGATGAACTCCATAATGTATGTGGAGTTTCTCAAACAGCACTTCCTGCAATGGTTGAAGAAGAAAAACCATGTATTCCACAGCAAGATCATTTTCATGCATGATAATGCACCGTCTCATGCTGCACATAACACATCTGCATCTCTGGCTGATATGGGCATAAAAGGGGACAAACTTATGGTGTGACCCCCATGCTCCCCTGATCTCAACCCCATTCAGAACCTCTGGAGCATCATCAAAAGGAGTGTCTATGATGGCGGGAGGCAGTTCACATCTAAGCAACAGCTCTGGGAGGGTATTCTGTCCTCATGCAAAACAATTGAAGCAGAAACCATCCAAAACCTGACAAATTCAATGGACGAGACAGTTCAGAAGCTCCTTTCGAACAAGGGGTCCTATGTGCAAATGTAACATCACCTAGAATAAAGTTTTGAGTTGAAAACTGTTTGATTTCAGTTTCTAATAACCTGCTAATGCTTATAATTTGAAAAATGACCATTTTTTTGATCTTTATTAAAATGAAAAGGTTGATCGAAGAGTGTGGGGGATCTAAGAGTGTGGCAACCCAGTAGTCAGGATTACGTCGAATTCTGACAATCTGAGGGTCATGTTGCAGGTAGTGCAGCAAGAAAGCACTCATGTGTCTTGCGCATCTAGGAGACCCAAAATTAATTTCCGGGCTAGATGCAGCTAAAAATTATTATTAATTTGAAAGCTGGTGAAGCTTAGTATAGATGGCCAAATAGAATCAGTACTGCACACTGCTACAAAGCCCAAATTATTTTCCAGCCAAGATACAGATGAACATGATTAGTAATTTTAAATCTGGTGGAGCTTAGTATAGATGGCCTAATAGAATCAGTACTGCACACTGCTACAAAGACCCAAATTATTTTCCAACCAAGATACAGATAAACATGATTAGTAATTTTAAATCTGGTGGAGCTTGTATAGACGCCTAATAGAATCTGTACTGCACACTGCTGCAAAGCCCAAATTATTTTCCGGCCAAGATACAGATAAACATGATTAGTAATTTTAAATCTAGTGGAGCTTAGTATAGATGGCCTAATAGAATCAGTACTGCACACTGCTACAAAGTCCAAATTATTTTTCAGCCAAGATACAGATAAACATGATTAGTAATTTTAAATCTGGTGGAGCTTAGTATAGATGGCCTAATAGAATCAGTACTGCACACTGCTACAAAGTCCAAATTATTTTCCAGCCAAGATACAGATAAACATGATTAGTAATTTTAAAGCTTAAACCGGTTGGTGAGGTGATTTTAACAAATCATCAAGCTTTTACTCTCCCCAGGATGACACAGGGGTCGAAAAGTCGTTTCGGATCCATGATTTGTTCATCTTTATGAACGTGAGTCTGTCTGTCTACATTATCAGTGGAGAGCCGCGTGCGCTTATCTGTCAGCACACCACCAGCAGCGGTGAACACACGTTCAGACAGAACGCTTGCTGCGGGGCATGACAAGATCTCCAAGGCGTAAGAGGCGACCTCCGGCCATTTATCCAGATTGGAAGCCCAATAAGAGCAAGGGTCTAGTGACACAGTCATGGCTTCAATGTTTACTTGGAGATACTCCTGTACCATCGTCTCTAGGCGTTGACTATGTGTCAGACTTCTTGTCTCTTTTCTACTGTGTTTCTGTTACGGTTTGAGTGCTGAACACTCGACGGTCCCACGGTTGGCAAGTTAGAACTGTGCGATTCACTACATGCAACACTGGTGTTGTGTGTAAAAGCCCATGTAAGATTCTGCAACAGTCTCTGCTGATACTCCTGCATGCGTGCATCCCTTTCTATGGCAGGAATAATTTCTGCAAATTTACTTTTGTACCGGGGATCTAACAGTGTGGCAACCCAGTAGTCAGGATTATTTCTAATTCTCACAATTCGACGGTCCTGTTGCAGGTAGTGCAGCAAGAAGGCACTCATGTGTCTTGCGCATCCAGGAGCACCAAGTCCCTGTTGTGTTGGTGGCGAGGTAACAATCATGTTTCCTTCCTCTGTCCTCTCCCCCCAACCTCGCATAACAGAAATGTGATCAAGGTCTCCCTCATCTGATGAGTCTTCCATCAGTTCGTCCTCCACTTCTTCCTGGGCTCCTTCACCTTCCTCATTAGTTTGGCTGCTACCATGCGCCCTGGTAAAACCATCTCCCCCACCCTCACATGCCTGCCGCCTTGGTGCTGCCGACCGTCTGGACCTTGCAGATGTTAGCCCTTCTGCATACAACTCCTCCTCCTCTACTTCCTCCACCTCCTCTTGTGCCACCACCTGACTCCGAATTCTGTTTACCATGTGCTCCAGCATGTGAGTCACCAGAATAGTCATGCTAATAATGGCATCGTCAGCACTAAACATCTTCGATGGCATTTCAAAACTGTGCAGAAGGGTGCATAGGTCCCTGATCTGAGACCACTCCTCCAGTGTGATTTGCCCAACCTCTGGATTTCGTTGGCCCAGGCTGTATGTCAAAACGTATTGCACCAGGTCTTGTCGGTGCTGCCACAGTGGCTGCAACATGTGCAGAGTTGAATTCCACCGGGTAGGCACATCGCATTTTAGCCGGTGAACTGGCAGGCCCAACGACTTCTGTAGAGATGTAAGTCGCTGAGCTGCGGGATGTGAACGGCGGAAGTGAGCACACAGCGACAGTGCCCTCTGCAGAAGGTCATCTAGTCCGGGATAGTGGGCTACAAATTGCTGGACAACCAGGTTCAACACGTGAGCCATACAAGGCACGTGTGTGACATTGCCCCGGCGAAGGGCCGCACCCAGGTTTTCAGCATTGTCGCACACGGCCTTCCCTGGTTTCAGGTCCAGTGGAGACAACCATTCATGAAACTGGTTCTCCAGAGCAGACCACAACTCCTCAGCTGTGTGACTCACATTTCCCAGACATTTCAAAGTAAAAACCACCTGATGACGTTGAGCCCTGTTGCCAGCATAGTAAGGAGGTGTGCAGGATCCCTTCTGTGCAGTTAGAAAGCTTGTGGCATGACCAGACAGGCTTTGGGTGCAGGTGGAGGACCGAGAGGAGGTTGAGGAAGCAGAAGCAGCGGAGGAACTTTGAGATCAAGAGGATTGACGCACAACTCGTGGGGACGGCAAGACTTGGACAGCAGCCCCTTGTCCTGTTGTCACCATAGTTACCCAGTGCCAAGTCAGCGACATGTAACGCCCCTGTCCATGCCTACTCGTCCAAGTGTCTGTGGTGAAATGCACCCTGTCACACACAGAGTTTCTCAAAGAAGCCTTGATGTTGTGTGCAACATGCTGGTGGAGCGCAGGCACACCTTTCTTTGAGAAGTAGTGCCGACTGGGCATCTGGTACTGGGGCACTGCGACGGACATAAGGTCTCGAAAATCCTCTGTGTCCACCAGACGGAAAGGCAGCATTTCTGTAGCCAAGAACTTGCAGATGGTGAAATTCAACCTCTTAGCTTTCTCATGGCTAGGAGGAAATGGTCTTTTACTTGTCCACATCTGAGGGACTGAGGGCTGGCTGTTGTGCTTAGACGGGGTTGAGAAGGGTGTCCCCGGCAAACTGCTGGTCTGTGAGGAAGATGCAGGCGGACATGTTAGGTTGCCATGATCCAAAGGTGGTGCTATCGATGTCGGACAGCGCTCAACACCAGCTGGTGTTACCACCTCCAAAGAAAATGATGACCTACCAATCACGCTGGCTGTTGCGGGTAAAGAGGTGGCAGGTCTGCATCCCAAAACAGGTGTGACTGCTGTCCCCCCAGTCACAGAGGATGAAGAGGCCGCAGATGCCCAAGATGGGGCAGACGGTGGTTGGCCCGCCCGGCTAGGCCGCATTGTAGCACAGTGAGCTTCCCACTGCAACTTATGCTTCATGTCCATGTGCCGGTTCATGCATGAAGTACTCAAACTATGTATTTTTGGCCTCTACTTAGCTTTTGCTGACAAATGTTACAGATAACACGAGTTGGGTCATCTTTATTGATCTTAATAAATGCCCAGGCTATGCAAGGCTTAGCACCCATGCGACCTGAAGAGCCACCACGACTTGTGGTCAGAGGCAGAGTTGTGTTTGAGGATGCAGTTGTTGACGTGCTTCCAGTACTACGTCTCTGTCCAGGAAGGCGCAACCTGACCTCGTTGTCACTAGCATCCTCCTCCACCTCCTCTGCTGACCTCATCTCTTGGCTGACTGTGGGTTGACAGTAGGTGGGATCTCCAAAGTCATCATCATCACCCTGTGTGTTATCACACCCGTCGTCCTCAGAGCCAACCTGTTCCTGCCCTGACAAAAATCTAAAGTTGTCGCTCCAATCAGGTATTTGAGTCTCATCATCGTCTTCCTCATTGTCTCCACCAACAGGAGTTACAGTTTGGGAACGAGGGTCTACATTATGGTCAGAACCTTCTGCGTCTTGTCCTGGATCCGACTGATAAAGATTCTGGGCATCAGTACAGATTATTTCCTCGTCTGGATTCACAGAAGCTCTGGAGCCGACCTCTGATTCCCAGGCTATAGTATGAGTAAACAGCTCTGCAGACTCAACCATCTGTTCTACCCCATACTCAGATGGGCAGCTGGAGACTTGGGAGCTGTGAGGAAGCAAGTGCGATTGGGGTGACACCTCTGAGGACTGGAGTATTTGTGATGTTGAAGTTGAGGTGGAGGAGAGCCCACTTAAAGGAGCACTTGATATCCATTGAAGCACCTGCTGTTTTTGTGCCTCATCTGGAATTTGTAGCGATTGGCGTGGCCGTACGAAAGGGATCTTATCACATTGTCCGCTAAAAGAAGTAGACATTTTAGTTTGGCTGGAAGATGGTCTTTCTTCGGCAGATGTTACTGTTGCTTAAAAACACCTACCCCAAGGACACAACCTTTTTTCCCCTTCCCAACATTCCTATTCCCCTTTCCACCAGCAGCAGGCCTTTTTCCACTCATTTTGGTCGTTAACTAATTCACAACTCTGGAGTTGTTTGCACAATAAAACTATGGATGGGAACCGAGCAAAACTGAGTGGCCAAACTGTGGTATTAGACCAAATTTGGCTGGGTTAGATGCAGAAAAAAATTATATTGAATTTGCAACCTGATGGAGGTTAGTATAGATGGACTAATAGAACAAGTCCCACACACTGCTAGAAGCCTAAATATTTTTTCAGAGCTCAATGCAGAAAAATATTATATTGAATTTGCAACCTGGTGGAGGTTAGTATAGATGGGCTAATAGAACAAGTCCCACACACTGCTAGAAGCAGAAATATTTTTTCAGAGCTAGATGCAGAAAAAAATTAGATTGAATTTGCAACCTAATGGAGGTCAGTATAGATGAGCTAATAGAACAAGTCCCACACACTGCTAGAAGCTGAAATATTTTTTCAGAGCTAGATGCAGAAAAAAATTATATTGAATTTGCAACCTGATGGAGGTTAGTATAGATGGACTCATCTCATAGAACAAGTCCCACACACTGCTAGAAGCCTAAATATTTTTTCAGAGCTCGATGCAGAAAAAAATTATATTGAATTTGCAACCTGATGGAGGTCAGTATAGATGGACTAATAGAATGATGCTATGCCCAAAAGGTTTTACTTCACTAGGTGCAGTTAAAAAAAATTGTATTCTATACACAGGTGGTGTAGCTTGCAACACAGATAGGCTACTCCACTGACTAACACACTCTGCAATAGGCCAAAAAGGATTAGCTTTGCTAGATTTAGCCAAATGATGTGAAAAAAACTTGCACAGCACTGGCACAGACCTGCCTGGCAAAAACTGATAGGAACTGATGTAACCTAGCCCTGAAAAGGACTGCAATTACAATTAGTCTTTACTCCCAACCTATCTATTTAAGAGCACAGACCTGCCTGATAAAAGTCATAGGAAATAATGTAACCTAGTCCTTAAAAGGACTGCAATCACAACTCTTCCCTACTCCCAAGCTATCTGTAGATTTGTGCGAAAATTGGCTTGAAATTAACAAGGTATAGCGCACACAGCAACAGCGGTGCCGTCTAACACGCTGCTGCAGCAGTGAGAAAATGGTGGTGACGGGGAAAATGGCTGGGTCTTATAGGGCAAGGACATGTGACATACACTGCCAATGACACATGCCCTTGCTTGTGTGAAAAAAAGCACTTCGCTCCGTGTGTGCGCTGCTGATAGGCTGACAGATTGCACCTCCCCACTGTAAATGCGGGAAAGAGAAAAAAAAATGGAGATCTTCATTATTCCTGCAGAGATCCATCCCCTGCCCCTCCCCCCGCCCCACTGTACACTCAAACTGCGTATTAACATTAATTTTCAGCATTACTGAGAAAAAATCCAGTTATGATTTTGGTGCACGAACAGTTATCGAACATAACCTCGAACAGCCGAATTTTTCTCAAATCGTTCGTGTTCGCCGAACGGCTCGAACACCGCCCAAAACAGCTCGAATTTGAGATTGGCGAACAGTTCGAGTCAAACACCGCTAATCTCTAGAAGTTAGCTCTTTTATCCGTTGGAATTGACAACTCTGATTCATATATTAGATCCATTGCTTTACATATTCTTTTGACTGTAAAAAACTCAATAGCCTCTCACTGGAAAAGATCTGATCCTCCCTCTTTCCCAGATATTATAGAGAAAATTTAATTACATAGAATTTTTGAACAAAAGTTTACTATTACTAATGATTGTGTTACTAAATTTGACAAAAAATGGTCTAGCTGGATATTAATCTTTCCTTGATTTTATTATTAGTTAGCTCATATTCAGGTGAATTTGATATTTTATAGTTATATTTATTCAGTTTTCTGTATTTTGTTTTTGTTCTTGTTCTTGTTTACTTCAATTATTTTATTGTAATCTCAAAGCTTTTCATTTATGTTTTTTGTATTGTTTCATTCCCTTATACCCGTTTCACCGTCCCTTTCCTTCTCTTTACCTTTCCTTTATTAAAATTCTCAGTAAAATCATTGGAAACAAACTTTTGGTCTGTACTGTATGTTGGCGCTATATAAAAATAAAGATTATTATTATTATAATTAGATCTAAATTATTTAAATCCTAACTATCTCCTAATGTGACATAGACTAGTTCATTTTTTTTATTAGTAACCATACAAATATTTTGTAAACAAGTCAGCACTGAAGTTGAAAATTGGTAAAAAGTTAAGTTTTAATTAATATGAATAGATAGATAGTATACGATCCAAAAAGAGATAGGGAACAGGAGCGTCTTAGATAAAATATAACAAACCTTTATTCAAAAACATTTTCAAATACATACGTATAAAGTTTCCAAAGAGGAATATATCGAGGGGAGAAAGAGACAAAGAGTACCACATTACACAAGCGAGCACACAATAATAATGAAAATAGCTAAGAGAAGCAGACATACGGTAGTACAAAAAACAGTCAAACAAGACCTAACGTAGATGTTCTACAAATCCTCAGTGGGTATATTTAGTATAGAAGGCAATATTGAGCAGGTATAACATAGTCTCTATATAGTTTAAAGTACCATTACTGTAAACAACCTAGATGGGATCATGAGAGCAAGACCAGAGTGGTAAGTCAAAAAGAAGAGGGTAAAAACATCAACCAGAATAAAGTCAGAATGACACAGGGATATACCCACAAATAATCAAGAAATAGTATAGGACAATGAAATGACAATTCAATCTCCAGGTCCCAATGTGTAAAAAGCTCCTGTATACAACCTGGTGGTAGAGTGGAGGGAAACCCTGATGCGCGTTTCGCATCTGGCTCCTTCAGGGGGCGTTTGTGATAGATATATCTAGTTGTGACGTGATTTCATTGTTTTACTTTTGCTTAACTCTTATAGAACAAGATAACAGAAAGAAAGTGAGATCTAATCTGTTCAAAAGATTACAAAGCTCCATCCAACATCTCAGCCAAAAGTTAATCTCAGTGTCAAGAAGAGGCACATAAAGTCCAACGTCATGTGGGTCAGTCTTGTGGTTATCCTCCCTCTCTTCTGGAAAGATAAGTATTACATACCAATATCTTGATGAAATAAGGTTACATTTGTTTTGATACATGTTGATACATTTTGACAACTTGGTATTTATTTTTATTTATTTATTTTTATTGATTTATTTTGCCAATCCTTAGTCTCTAGCACTCATCAAAATAATTAAAACATGCAAGTTTTATTTAAAAAAAAAAAATAACCCTATTTTAGACATCCAGAAAGGCACTGACGCATATTAAAGAAAGCAAGTTGTTCTTAGCCTTCAGGATCTTCCTGGTGAGAGGTTACAGTGTTTCTTTTTACCTTAATAGAAGTTGTATATTCTAACTATTCTGGCGAGTACTGGAGACTAAATACCAGTATTTTCTCCTCTACGTGTATCTCTGTTATACTGAGGATGTAAGAGTGGGATGGATGGAATGAGGTGCCAACAGGGGCTACTAACCAGTGTGACAGAGAGTTGGTGGTCCATTCTTTACATCCAGCTGTCACTGAAGCTGAAAACAGTTGATTGGTGGGGGTGGTCATTTTTGGACCCTTAATATTTGATATTGTAAAAGTTGCTTTTTCTGAACGACTGCAGACTTATGAGTCCCCCAAACAGGCACACAGTGCACTTCGGGGATTCGCCAGTTTTTGATCCGGATTGGAGAGTATGTATGAGTAATGAATACTACCGGCCAGTGGGTGTGGCCTCAATTCCATAAACTTGTATGGAGCGAGGTTGATCCTATAGGCGGACATGCCCATTGGCCGGCCTCGTCACTACATAGGGCACAGACTTGCTCAATACAAGTGTATGGAGAACGAGGTGACACCCATTGGCCGGCAGTATGTATAACTCCTACATACCCTCCGGTCCCGGGTCTGAAATCAACCAATCCCAGTACCTCTCAGTGCATGCACTGGGGGAATTTATATGTTTTCAGTCACACAGAACGACTGTAGACTTATCGATTTGGACCTGACAACCCCTTTAACCGGACTCTTTAAGCACAGAATGACAGTTCAATTTAACTACCAGCTCTCGGTGCACCATGATGCGGCTAAACAGATCAGGGCACCTTCCGACCTATTTGTTTTCCATCTATCAGGTATGTCAGGTTTAGTGTATCCTACATTGGAGGTCCCTTTCAACTCTAACATTCTATGATTCTATCTCCGCCTTTTTATATCTTTCTAAAGCCAGAGCTGTCAATCAAAAAAGAGGTAGGCGGAAGATAAAGGGAAAACTAGTACTGTAGGTGGGAAGGTGCACCTAAATGTTTGGCCACACCAAGGGTTCACAGGGCACTCACATTTGGTTTAAAAGTCATTCTGCGCTGACAAGCTCCCTTTCAGAAAAAACTCAATATATCAATAGAGCTTTGAATTATTTTATACATGTAATTCCCAATATATAGAAATTACATTTTTCATCTTCCTACAGGTTTCACGTGCCAGCTGGCGGGCTATTCTATCCGAGTGCCCCCTGATGTCGGTGTAGAGGAGGGTCTGTGTTTGACAATTCCTTGTAACTTCACAGCTGATTATAGAAAGACATTCAGTAATTCCACTGGATACTGGATACAGATACGGAAGAAGGAACCTTTATCTCCTTATTATATCGTAGCCACTAATAATAAAAACAGTGATGTACGAAAAACAAACTTCCACCTGGCGGGAAATCCAGATATTGAAGACTGCACCCTGACCATCACTGACGCCAGGAAGGAAGATCAGGGGAGGTATTACTTCAAATTTGAAGAAAGTAAATACAGTAAAGTGAAATATGGTTATAACAAAGATGCAACAACCGCCATTACTGTGACTGGTAAGTGTGAGTGTATCCGGCAGTATCGGTGAGATATAACCATGTTACTCCATCGCATTTGTATTAAGAGATAAAGAGTTCTGATAGAAAAAAGAAAAAAAATCCTGGTTCTTTGTAGATTTTATGAAGTCCAATATGTTTCCATAGTTAGTTAACTTACAAACCTAGGTTATTGGTTTGCATGTTATTATCATTTTGCTCGTTATATTGTATCTTCATCTGTTTATCTCAGTCTACACTGACATACATACAGATCTCCTTTGATGTATCTTCAATTCTGTGACTTGTGTTTGTATATCTCAAGTTATCAATGCAATTTGCAAACAGCAATCTTATAACTTTTTCTGGTGAGCTCCATGTTTTCTTCCATGTATTACCTTTCTTAAAGGGCTCAGCAGCTTTCGAAAGCAGTTTCCCAAACAGGTTCCAATGGGGAGAAAATAAGGGAGCAAAGTAGAGTATTTGTAACCCTGTTCACCTGCCCTTGAAACTAATCAGCGTAGATTGCTATTTGTAATAAAATATACCCCAAAACGGGTAAAAGGCGTAAAATAAATAATCATTATGCAGGTTCAGAGCTCAACATCTGGACAGAAATCTACTGGTCAGCCTAGATTAGATTTTAAATTTCTCTAACATTTGACCATGGTTAAGTGAAGTAGAATTCTTTTATCCATTTCTTTTATATAATACACTAGCTATTGAGCCCGTTTTATGCCCAGGTGGCGAGGATTTTTATTGGTATATGGACTCCCATGCTGGTATGTGCTGTCCCCATCCTGGTATTTGTGCTGCCCCCATCCAAGTATTTGTGTTCTTCAATCCTGGTATTTGTGCTCCCCCATCCTTTTATGTGCTGCCCTCATCCCTATCCTGGCATGCATTGCACGCCTCATCCCAATCGTGGTGCACATGGCACCCCTCACCCTCAATCCTGATACTCATGGCACCCCTCACCCTCAATCCTGGTATGCATGGCACCCCTTATCCCCAATCCTGATACGCATGGCACCCCTCACCCTCAATCCTGGTATGCATGGCACCCCTCACCCTCAATCCTGGTATGCATGGCACCCTTCATCCCCAATCCTGGTATGCATGGCACTCCACATCCCCAATCCTGGTATGCATGGCACCCCTTACCGCCAATCCTGGTTTTCATGGCACCCCTCCTCACCCCCAATCCTGGTATGCATGGCACCTCTCACCACTAATCCTGGTATGCATGGCACACCTCATCTCTATCCTGGTACGCATGGCACCCCTCACCCCAATCCTCGGATGCATGGCACCCCTCACCCTCAATCCTGGTACGCATGGCACCCCTCACCCTCAATCCTGGTATGCATAGCACCTCTCACCACTAATCCTGGTATGCATGGCACCCCTCACTCCCAATCCTGGTATGCATGGCACCTCTCACCAGTAATCCTTGTATGCATGGCACCTCTCATCCCCAATCCTGATACGCATGGCACCCCTCACCCTCAATCCTGGTATGGATGGCACCCCTCACCCTCAATCCTGGTACACATGGCACCCCACATCCCCAATCCTGGTATGCATGGCACCCTCACCGCCAATCCTGGTATGCATGGCACCCCTCCTCACCCCCAATCCTGTTATGCATGGCACCTCTCACCACTAATCCAGTTATGCATGGCACGCGTCATCCCTATCCTGGTACGCATGGTACCCCTCACCCCAATCCTTGGACGCATGGCACCCCTCACCCTCAATCCTGGTATGCATGGTACTTCTCACCACTAATCCTAGTATGCATGGCACCTCTCACCACTAATCCTGGCATGCATGGTATGCCTCATCCCTATCCTGGTACACATGGCACCCCTTACCCGTATCCTGGTATGCATGGCACCCCTCACCCTCAATCCTGGTATACATGGCACCCCTCACCCTCAATCCTGGTATGCATGGCACCTCTCACCACTAATCCTTGTATGCATGGCACCACTCATCCCCAATCCTGGTATGCATGGCATCTCTCACCACTAATCCTGGTATGCATGGCCCCCTCATCCCTATCCTGGTATGCATGGCACGCCTCATCCCTATCCTGATATGCATGGCACCCCTCACCTTTAATCCTGGTATACATGGCACACCTCACCCCAATCCTGTATGCATGGCACCCCTCACCCACAATCCTGGTATGCATGGCACCTCTCACCACTAATCCTGGTATACATGGCACACCTCACCCCAATCCTGTATGCATGGCACCCCTCACCCACAATCCTGGTATGCATGGCACCTCTCACCACTAATCCTGGTATGCATGGCATGCCTCATCCCTATCCTGGTACGCATGGTACCACTCACCCCAATCCTTGGACGCATGGCACCCCTCACCCTCAATCCTGGTATGCATGGCACCCCTCACCCTCAATCCTGGTATGCATGGTACCTCTCACCACTACTCCTGATATGCATGGCACCTCTCATCACTAATCCTGGTATGCATGGCATGCCTCATCCCTATCTTGGTATGCATGGCACCCCTTACCCGTATCCTGGTACGCATGGCACCCCTCACCCTCAATCCTGGTATACATGGCACCCCTCACCCTCAATCCTGGTATGCATGGCACCACTCACCACTAATCCTGGTATGCATGGCACCCCTGACCCCCAATGCTGGTATGCATGGCATCTCTCACCACTAATCCTGGTATGCATGGCCCCCTCATCCCTATCCTGGTATGCATGGCATGCCTCATCCCTATACTGATATGCATGGCACCCCTCACCTTTAATCCTGGTATACATGGCACCCCTCACCCCAATCCTGTATGCATGGCACCCCTCACCCACAATCCCGGTATGCATGGCACCCCTCATCCCCAATCCTGGTATGCATGGCTCCCTCATCCCTCAATCCTGGTATGCATGGTCCACTCACCCCCAATTTTTGCATGCATGGTCCCCTCATCCCCCAATCCTGATATGCATGAACTCCACATCCCCCCAATCCTGGTATGTGTGGCCCCCTCATCCCTCAATCCTGGTAGGCATGGTACCCCTCATCCCCCAATCCTGGTATGTGTGGCCCCCTCACGTCCCAATCCTGGTATGCATGGTACTCCTCTGCACACATTCAAAAAAATAAACACTTTTTCTTACCTTTCTTCCCTGTGATCCAGCGCTGCTGTGTCCTCTTCTGCCGGAGGCCGGGGGAGGACCACGACGCCGGATCAACGCACTGTCTCACGACATTTTGCTGAAGACACACTGCAAATGTGTCTTCAGTAAAATGGTGCCGGATAGAGCTATGCGCATGCGCCGATTCCGACGCCTTCAGTCCGCCCCTGGTCTCCGGCTAGAAGAGAGGTGCCGCGGCAACGCTCCACTCGGTCAGGTAAGTATGTAATTATGGCAAGATCGCGGTATGCGTTCAGTGTCACAAACGGCGATCTCCGGCGCCATACACTCCTCTTACCTGTAACGGCTCCATGCATTCTTCTGTCAGGAGCCAGAATGCGCGTCACGCATGCGCAGTCAATAGAGGCTTCAGACAGAGGGACGCTTGGCCGGTTATATTATTGAATTCATTAATGCAGACTAGAGATGAGCGTTGTTCGACTCAAACTGTTCGCCAATCTCAAATTCGAGCTGTTTTGGGCGGTGTTCGAGCCGTTCGGCGAACACGAACGATTTGAGAAAAATTCGGCTGTTCGAGGTTATGTTCGATAACTGTTCGTGCACCAAAATCATAACTGGATTTTTTCTCAGTAATGATGAAAATTAATGTTAATACGCAGTTTGAGTGTACAGCGGGGTGGGGGGGGAGGGGCAGGGGATGGATCTCTGCAGGAATAATGAAGATCTCCATTTTTTTTTCTCTTTCCCGCATTTACAGTGGGGAGGTGCAATCTGTCAGCCTATCAGCAGCGCACACACGGAGCGAAGTGCTTTTTTTCACACAAGCAAGGGCATGTGTCATTGGCAGTGTATGTCACATGTCCTTGCCCTATAAGACCAAGCCATTTTCCCCGTCGCCACCATTTTCTCACTGCTGCAGCTGCGTGTTAGACGGCACCACTGTTGCTGTGTGCGCTATAACTTGTTAATTTCAAGCCAATTTTCGCACAAATCTACAGATAGCGTGGGAGTAGGGAATAGTTGTGATTGCAGTCCTTTTAAGGACTAGGTTACAGCATTTCCTACGACTTTTATCAGGCAGGTCTGTGCTCTTAAATAGATAGATTGTGGGAGTAAAGACTAATTGTAATTGCAGGCCTTTTCAGGACTAGGTTACATCAGTTCCTATCAGTTTTTGCCAGGCAGGTCTGTGCCAGTGCTGTGCAAGTTTTTTCACAGCATTTGGCTGAATCTAGCAAAGCTAATCCTTTTTGGCCTATTGCAGAGTGTGTTAGTCAGTGGAGTAGCCTATCTGTGTTGCAAGATATACCACCTGTGTATAGAATACCAATTTTTTTACTGCACCTAGTGAAGTAAAATCTTTTGGGCATAGCATCATTCTATTAGTCCATCTATACTGACCTCCATCAGGTTGCAAATTGAATATAATTTTTTTCTGCATCTAGCTCTGAAAAAATATTTGGGCTTCTAGCAGTGTGTGGGACTTGTTCTATTAGTCCATCTATACTGACCTCCATCAGGTTGCAAACTGAATATAATTTTTATCTGCATCTAGCTCTGAAAAAATATTTGGCCTTCTAGAAGTGTGTGGGACATTCTCTATTAGTCCATCTATACTGACCTCCATCAGGTTGCAAATTAAAAATATTTTTTTGTCTGCATCTAGCTCTGAAAAAATATTTGGCCTTCTAGCAGTGTGTGGAACTTTCTCTATTAGTCCATCTATACTGACCTCCATCAGGTTGCAAATTCAAAATAATTTTTTGTCTGCATCTAGCTCTGAAAAAATATTTGGCCTTCTAGCAGTGTGTGGGACTTTCTCTATTAGTCCATCTATAGTGACCTCCATCAGGTTGCAAATTTAAAAATAATTTATATCTGCATCTAGCTCTGAAAAAATATTTGGCCTTCTAGCAGTGTGTGGGACTTTCTCTATTAGTCCATCTATACTGACCTCCATCAGGTTGCAAATTAAAAATAATTTTTTGTCTTTATCTAGCTCTGAAAAAATATTTGGCCTTCTAGCAGTGTGTGGGACTTTCTCTATAAGTCCATCTATACTGACCTCCATCAGGTTGCAAATTAAAAATAATTTTTTGTCTGCATCTAGCTCTGAAAAAATATTTGGCCTT
Organism: Phyllobates terribilis; assembly: GCF_046119375.1. NCBI lineage: Eukaryota > Metazoa > Chordata > Amphibia > Anura > Dendrobatidae > Phyllobates > Phyllobates terribilis. Next base: position 37,333,491 of record NW_027362772.1, on the reverse strand, counting down.
CTAGCAGTGTGTGGGACTTTCTCTATTAGTCCATCTATACTGACCTCCATCAGGCTGCAAATTAAAAAAATTTTTTATCTGCATCTACCTCTGAAAAAATATTTGGCCTTCTAGCTGTGTGTGGGACTTGTTCTATTAGTCCATCTATACTGACCTCCATCAGGTTGCAAACTGAATATAATTTTTTCTGCATCTACCTCTGAAAAAATATTTGGCCTTCTAGCAGTGTGTGGGACTTTCTCTATTAGTCCATCTATACTGACCTCCATCAGGTTGCAAATTAAAAATAATTTTTATCTGCATCTAGCTCTGAAAAAATATTTGGCCTTCTAGAAGTGTGTGGGACTTTCTCTATTAGTCCACCTATACTGACCTCCATCAGGTTGCAAATTAAAAATATTTTTTTGTCTGCATCTAGCTCTGAAAAAATATTTGGCCTTCTAGCAGTGTGTGGGACTTTCTCTATTAGTCCATCTATACTGACCTTCATCAGGTTGCAAATTCAAAATAATTTTTTGTCTGCATCTAGCTCTGAAAAAATATTTTGCCTTCTAGAAGTGTGTGGGACTTTCTCTATTAGTCCATCTATACTGACCTCCATCAGGTTGCAAATTAAAAATATTTTTTTGTCTGCATCTAGCTCTGAAAAAATATTTGGCCTTCTAGCAGTGTGTGGGACTTTCTCTATTAGTCCATCTATACTGACCTCCATCAGGTTGCAAATTCAAAATAATTTTTTGTCTGCATCTAGCTCTGAAAAAATATTTGGCCTTCTAGAAGTATGTGGGACTTTCTCTATTAGTCCATCTATACTGACCTCCATCAGGTTGCAAATTAAAAATATTTTTTTGTCTGCATCTAGCTCTGAAAAAATATTTGGCCTTCTAGCAGTGTGTGGGACTTTCTCTATTAGTCCATCTATACTGACCTCCATCAGGTTGCAAATTCAAAATAATTTTTTGTCTGCATCTAGCTCTGAAAAAATATTTGGCCTTCTAGCAGTGTGTGGGACTTTCTCTATTAGTCCATCTATAGTGACCTCCATCAGGTTGCAAATTAAAAATAATTTATATCTGCATCTAGCTCTGAAAAAATATTTGGCCTTCTAGCAGTGTGTGGGAATTTCTCTATTAGTCCATCTATACTGACCTCCATCAGGTTGCAAATTAAAAATAATTTTTTGTCTGCATCTAGCTCTGAAAAAATATTTGGCCTTCTAGCAGTGTGTGGGACTTTCTCTATTAGTCCATCTATACTGACCTCCATCAGGTTGCAAATTCAAAATAATTTTTTGTCTGCATCTAGCTCTGAAAAAATATTTGGCCTTCTAGCAGTGTGTGGGACTTTCTCTATTAGTCCATCTATACTGACCTCCATCAGGCTGCAAATTAAAAATAATTTTTATCTGCATCTACCTCTGAAAAAATATTTGGCCTTCTAGCTGTGTGTGGGACTTGTTCTATTAGTCCATCTATACTGACCTCCATCAGGTTGCAAACTGAATATAATTTTTTTCTGCATCTAGCTCTGAAAAAATATTTGGCCTTCTAGCAGTGTGTGGGACTTTCTCTATTAGTCCATCTATACTGACCTCCATCAGGTTGCAAATTAAAAATAATTTATATCTGCATCTAGCTCTGAAAAAATATTTGGCCTTCTAGCAGTGTGTGGAACTTTCTCTATTAGTCCATCTATACTGACCTCCATTAGGTTGCAAATTCAAAATAATTTTTTGTCTGCATCTAGCTCTGAAAAAATATTTGGCCTTCTAGCAGTGTGTGGGACTTTCTCTATTAGTCCATCTATACTGACCTCCATCAGTTTGCAAACTGAATATATTTTTTTTCTGCATCTACCTCTGAAAAAATATTGGGCTTCTAGCTGTGTGTGGGACTTGTTCTATTAATCCATCTATACAGACCTCCATCAGGTTGCAAACTGAATATAATTTTTTTCTGCATCTACCTCTGAAAAAATATTTGGGCTTCTAGCTGTGTGTGGGACTTGTTCTATTAGTCCATCTATACTGACCTCCATCAGGTTGCAAACTGAATATAATTTTTTTCTGCATCTACCTCTGAAAAAATATTTGGGCATCTAACTGTGTGTGGGACTTGTTCTATTATTCCATCTATACTGACCTCCATCAGGTTGCAAACTGAATATAATTTTTTTCTGCATCTAGCTCTGAAAAAATATTTGGCCTTCTAGCAGTGTGTGGGACTTTCTCTATTAGTCCATCTATACTGACCTCCATCAGGTTGCAAATTCAAAATAATTTTTTGTCTGCATCTAGCTCTGAAAAAATATTTGGCCTTCTAGCAGTGTGTGGGACTTTCTCTATTAGTCCATCTATACTGACCTCCATCAGGTTGCAAATTGAATACATTTTTTTTCTGCATTTAACCCAGCCAATAGTTTTGGCCTAATACCACAGTTTGGCCACTCAGCTCTGCTCGGTTCCCATCCATTGTTTTTTTGTGCAAACAACTCCAGAGTTGTGAATTAGTTAACCACCAAAATGAGTGGAAAAAGGCCTGCTGCTGGTGGAAAGTGGAATAGGCGTGTTGGGAAGGGGAAAAAAGGTTGTGTCCGTTGGGTAGGTGTTAAAGCAACAGCAATATCTGCAGAAGAAAGACCATCTTCCAGCCAAACTAAAATGTCTACTTCTTTTAGCGGACAATGTGATAAGATCCCTTTCTTACGGCCATGCCAATCGCTACAAATTCCAGATGAGGCACAAAAACAGCAGGTGCTTCAACGGATATCAAGTGCTCCTTTAAGTGGGCTCTCCTCCACATCAACTTCAACATCACAAATACTCCAGTCCTCAAAGGTGTCACCCCAATCGCACTTGCTTCCTCACAGCTCCCAAATCTCCAGCTGCCCGTCTGAGTATGAGGTAGAACAGATGGTTGAGTCTGCAGTGCTGTTTACTCATACTATAGCCTGGGAATCAGAGGTCGACTCCAGCGCTTCTGTGAATCCAGACGAGGAAATGATCTGCACTGATGCCCAGAATCTTTATGAGTCGGATCCAGGACCAGACGCAGAAGTTTCTGACCATAATGTAGACCCTCATTCCCAAACTGTAACTCCTGTTGGTGGAGACAATGAGGAAGACGATGATGAGACTCAAATGCCTGATTGGAGCGACAACTTTAGTTTTTTGTCAGGGCAGGAACAGGTTGGCTCTGAGGACGACGGGTGTGATAACGCACAGGGTGATGATGATGAGGTTGGAGATCCCACTTACTGTCAACCCACAGTCAGCCAAGAGATGAGGTCAGCCGAGGAGGTGGAGGAAGATGCTAGTGACGACGAGGTCAGCTTGCGCCTTCCTGGACAGAGACGTAGTACTGGAAGCACATCAACAACTGCATCCTCAAACACAACTCTGCCTCTCACCACAAGTCGTGGTGGCTCTTCAGGTCGCATGGGTGCTAAGCCTTGCATAGCCTGGGCATTTTTTCAGATCGATAAAGATGACCCAACTCGTGTTATCTGTAACATTTGTCAGCAAAAGCTAAGTAGAGGCCAAAAAATACATAGTTTGAGTACTTCATGCATGAACCGGCACATGGACATGAATCATAAGTTGCAGTGGGAAGCTCAGTGTGCTACAATGCGGCGTAGCCGGCCGGGCCAACTACCGTCTGCCATATCTTGTGCATCCGCGGCCTCTTCATCCTCTGTGACTGGGGGGACAGCAGTCACACCTGTTTTGGGGCGCAGACCTGCCACCTGTTTACCCGCAACAGCCAGCGTGATTGGCAGGTCATCATTTTCTTTGGAGGTGGTAACACCAGCTGGTGTTGAGCGCTGTCCGACATCGATAGCACCACCTTTGGATCAAGGCAACCTAACATGTCCGCCTGCATCTTCCTCACAGACCGGCAGTTTGCCGGGGACACCCTTATCAACCCCGTCTAAGCAGAATAGCCAGCCCTCGGTCCCTCAGATGTGGACAAGTAAAAGACCATTTCCTCCTAGCCATGAGAAAGCTAAGAGGTTGAATTTCACCATCTGCAAGCTCTTGGCTACAGAAATGCTGCCTTTCCGCCTGGTGGACACAGAGGATTTTCGAGACCTTATGTCCGTCGCAGTGCCCCAGTACCAGATGCCCAGTCGGCACTACTTCTCAAAGAAAGGTGTGCCTGCGCTCCACCAGTATGTCGCACACAACATCACCGCTTCTTTGAGAAACTCTGTGTGTGACAGGGTGCATTTCACCACAGACACTTGGACGAGTAGGCATGGACAGGGGCGTTACATGTCGCTGACTGGGCACTGGGTAACTATGGTGACAGCAGGACAAGGGGCTGCTGTCCAAGTCTTGCCATCCCCACGAGTTGTGCGTCAATCCTCTTTATGTCAAAGTTCCTCCACTGCTTCTGCCTCCTCAACCCCCTCTCGGTCTTCCACCTGCACCCAAAGCCTGTCTGGTCATGCCACAAGCTTTCTAACTGCGCAGAAGGGATCCTGCACACCTCCTTACTATGCTGGCAGTAGGGCTCAACGTCATCAGGCGGTTTTTACTTTGAAATGTCTGGGAAATGTGAGTCACACAGCTGAGGAGTTGTGGTCAGCTCTGGAGAACCAATTTCATGAATGGTTGTCTCCACTGGACCTGAAACCAGGGAAGGCCGTGTGTGACAATGCTGCAAACCTGGGTGCGGCCATTCGCCGGGGCAATGTCACACACGTGCCTTGTATGGCTCACGTGTTGAACCTGGTTGTCCAGCAATTTTTAGCCCACTATCCCAGACTAGATGGCCTTCTGCAGAGGGCACTGTCGCTGTGTGCTCACTTCCGCCGTTCGCATCCCGCAGCTCAGCGACTTACATCTCTACAGAAGTCGTTGGGCCTGCCACTTCACCGGCTAAAATGCGATGTGCCTACCCGGTGGAATTCAACTCTGCACATGTTGCAGTGACTGTGGCAGCACCGACAAGCCCTGGTGCAATACGTTCTGACGTATAGCCTGGGCCAACGAGATCCAGAGGTGGGGCAAATCACGCTGGAGGAGTGGTCTCAGATCAGGGACCTATGCACCCTTCTGCACAGTTTTGAAATGGCGACGAAGATGTTTAGTGCTGACGATGCCATTATCAGCATGACTATTCCGGTGATGTACATGCTGGAGCACATGTTAAACAGAATTCGGAGTCAGGTGGTGGCGCAAGAGGAGGTGGAGGAAGTAGAGGAGGAGGAGTTGTATGCGGAAGGGCTAACATCTGCAAGGTCCAGACGGTCGGCAGCACCAAGGCGGCAGGCATGTGAGGGTGGGGGAGATGGTTTTACCAGGGCGCATGGTAGCAGCCAAACTAGTGAGGAAGGTGCAGGAGCCCAGGAAGAAGTGGAGGACGAACTGATGGAAGACTCATCAGATGAGGGAGACCTTGATCACATTTCTGTTGTGCGAGGTTGGGGGGAGAGGACAGAGGAAGGAAGCATGATTGTTACCTCGCCACCAACACAACAGGGACTTGGTGCTCCTGGATGCGCAACACACATGAGTGCCTTCTTGCTGCACTACCTGCAACATGACCCTCGAATTGTGAGAATTAGAAATAATCCTGACTACTGGGTTGCCACACTGTTAGATCCCCGGTACAAAAGTAAATTTGCAGAAATTATTCCTGCCATAGAAAGGGATGCACGCATGCAGGAGTATCAGCAGAGACTGTTGCAGAATCTTACATGTGCTTTTCCACAAAACACCAGTGGTGCACGTAGTGAATCTCACAGTTCCAACTTGCCAACCGTGGGACCGTCAAGTGTTCAGCACTCAAACCGTAACAGAACCACAGTATCTGCTGGTAACTAGAGATGAGCGTTGTTCTACTCGAAACTGTTCGCCAATCTCAAATTCGAGCTGTTTTGGGCGGTGTTCGAGCCGTTCGGCGAACACGAACAATTTGAGAAAAATTCGGCTGTTCGAGGTTATGTTCGATAACTGTTCGTGCACCAAAATCATAACTGGATTTTTTCTCAGTAATGATGAAAATTAATGTTAATACGCAGTTTGAGTGTACAGCGGGGTGGGGGGAGGGGCAGGGGATGGATCTCTGCAGGAACAATGAAGATCTCCATTTTTTTTTCTCTTTCCCGCATTTACAGTGGGGAGGTGCAATCTGTCAGCCTATCAGCAGCGCACACACGGAGCGAAGTGCTTTTTTTCACACAAGCAAGGGCATGTGTCATTGGCAGTGTATGTCACATGTCCTTGCCCTATAAGACCAAGCCATTTTCCCCGTCGCCACCATTTTCTCACTGCTGCAGCTGCGTGTTAGACGGCACCGCTGTTGCTGTGTGCGCTATACCTTGTTAATTTCAAGCCAATTTTCGCACAAATATACAGATAGCTTGGGAGTAGGGAATAGTTGTGATTGCAGTCCTTTTAAGGACTAGGTTACAGCATTTCCTACGACTTTTATCAGGGAGGTCTGTGCTCTTAAATAGATAGGTTGTGGGAGTAAAGACTAATTGTAATTGGAGTCCTTTTCAGGACTAGGTTACATGAGTTCCTATCAGTTTTTGCCAGGCAGGTCTGTGCCAGTGCTGTGCAAGTTTTTTTCACAGCATTTGGCTGAATCTAGCAAAGCTAATCCTTTTTGGCCTATTGCAGAGTGTGTTAGTCAGTGGAGTAGCCTATCTGTGTTGCAAGATATACCACCTGTGTATAGAATATCAATTTTTTTACTGCACCTAGTGAAGTAAAATCTTTTGGGCATAGCATCATTCTATTAGTCCATCTATACTGACCTCCATCAGGTTCCAAATTAAAACAAATTTTTATCTGCATCTACAGTACCTCTGAAAAAATATTTGGGCTTCTAGCAGTGTGTGGGACTTGTTCTATTAGTCCATCTATACTGACCTCCATCAGGTTGCAAACTGAATATAGTTTTTTCTGCATCTACCTCTGAAAAAATATTGGGCTTCTAGCTGTGTGTGGGACTTGTTCTATTAATCCATCTATACTGACCTCCATCAGGTTGCAAACTGAATATATTTTTTTCTGCATCTACCTCTGAAAAAATATTTGGCCTTCTAGTAGTGTGTCGGACTTTCTCAATCAGTCCATCTATACTGACCTCCATCAGGTTGCAAACTGAATATATTTTTTTCTGCATCTACCTCTGAAAAAATATTGGGCTTCTAGCTGTGTGTGGGTCTTGTTCTATTAATCCATCTATACTGACCTCCATCAGGTTGCAAACTGAATATATTTTTTTCTGCATCTACCTCTGAAAAAATATTTGGCCTTCTAGTAGTGTGTCGGACTTTCTCTATTAGTCCATCTATACTGACCTCCATCAGGTTGCAAATTAAAACTAATTTTTATCTGCATCTACAGTACCTCTGAAAAAATATTTGGGCTTCTAGCAGTGTGTGGGACTTGTTCTATTAGTCCATCTATACTGACCTCCATCAGGTTGCAAACTGAATATATTTTTTTCTGCATCTACCTCTGAAAAAATATTTGGCCTTCTAGTAGTGTGTCGGACTTTCTCTATTAGTCCATCTATACTGACCTCCATCAGGTTGCAAACTTAATATAATTTTTTTCTGCATCTAGCTCTGAAAAAATATTTGGCCTTCTAGTAGTGTGTCGGACTTTCTCTATTAGTCCATCTATACTGACCTTCATCAGGTTGCAAATTAAAACTAATTTTTATCTGCATCTACAGTACCTCTGAAAAAAATATTTGGGCTTCTAGCAGTGTGTGGGACTTGTTCTATTAGTCCATCTATACTGACCTCCATCAGGTTGCAAACTGAATATAGTTTTTTCTGCATCTACCTCTGAAAAAATATTGGGCTTCTAGCTGTGTGTGGGTCTTGTTCTATTAATCCATCTATACTGACCTCCATCAGGTTGCAAACTGAATATATTTTTTTCTGCATCTACCTCTGAAAAAATATTGGGCTTCTAGCTGTGTGTGGGTCTTGTTCTATTAATCCATCTATACTGACCTCCATCAGGTTGCAAACTGAATATATTTTTCTCTGCATCTACCTCTGAAAAAATATTTGGCCTTCTAGTAGTGTGTCGGACTTTCTCTATTAGTCCATCTATACTGACCTCCATCAGGTTGCAAATTAAAACTAATTTTTATCTGCATCTACAGTACCTCTGAAAAAATATTTGGGCTTCTAGCAGTGTGTGGGACTTGTTCTATTAGTCCATCTATACTGACCTCCATCAGGTTGCAAACTGAATATATTTTTTTCTGCTTCTACCTCTGAAAAAATATTTGGCCTTCTAGTAGTGTGTCGGACTTTCTCTATTAGTCCATCTATACTGACCTCCATCAGGTTGCAAACTGAATATAATTTTTTTCTGCATCTAGCTCTGAAAAAATATTTGGCCTTCTAGTAGTGTGTCGGACTTTCTCTATTAGTCCATCTATACTGACCTCCATCAGGTTGCAAATTAAAACTAATTTTTATCTGCATCTACAGTACCTCTGAAAAAATATTTGGGCTTCTAGCAGTGTGTGGGACTTGTTCTATTAGTCCATCTATACTGACCTCCATCAGGTTGCAAACTGAATATAGTTTTTTCTGCATCTACCTCTGAAAAAATATTGGGCTTCTAGCTGTGTGTGGGTCTTGTTCTATTAATCCATCTATACTGACCTCCATCAGGTTGCAAACTGAATATATTTTTTTCTGCATTTACCTCTGAAAAAATATTTGGCCTTCTAGTAGTGTGTCGGACTTTCTCTATTAGTCCATCTATACTGACCTCCATCAGGTTGCAAACTGAATATATTTTTTTCTGCATCTACCTCTGAAAAAATATTGGGCTTCTAGCTGTGTGTGGGTCTTGTTCTATTAATCCATCTATACTGACCTCCATCAGGTTGCAAACTGAATATATTTTTTTCTGCATCTACCTCTGAAAAAATATTTGGCCTTCTAGTAGTGTGTCGGACTTTCTCTATTAGTCCATCTATACTGACCTCCATCAGGTTGCAAATTAAAACTAATTTTTATCTGCATCTACAGTACCTCTGAAAAAAATATTTGGGCTTCTAGCAGTGTGTGGGACTTGTTCTATTAGTCCATCTATACTGACCTCCATCAGGTTGCAAACTGAATATAGTTTTTTCTGCATCTACCTCTGAAAAAATATTGGGCTTCTAGCTGTGTGTGGGTCTTGTTCTATTAATCCATCTATACTGACCTCCATCAGGTTGCAAACTGAATATATTTTTTTCTGCATCTACCTCTGAAAAAATATTGGGCTTCTAGCTGTGTGTGGGTCTTGTTCTATTAATCCATCTATACTGACCTCCATCAGGTTGCAAACTGAATATATTTTTCTCTGCATCTACCTCTGAAAAAATATTTGGCCTTCTAGTAGTGTGTCGGACTTTCTCTATTAGTCCATCTATACTGACCTCCATCAGGTTGCAAATTAAAACTAATTTTTATCTGCATCTACAGTACCTCTGAAAAAATATTTGGGCTTCTAGCAGTGTGTGGGACTTGTTCTATTAGTCCATCTATACTGACCTCCATCAGGTTGCAAACTGAATATATTTTTTTCTGCTTCTACCTCTGAAAAAATATTTGGCCTTCTAGTAGTGTGTCGGACTTTCTCTATTAGTCCATCTATACTGACCTCCATCAGGTTGCAAACTGAATATAATTTTTTTCTGCATCTAGCTCTGAAAAAATATTTGGCCTTCTAGTAGTGTGTCGGACTTTCTCTATTAGTCCATCTATACTGACCAACATCAGGTTGCAAATTGAAACTAATTTTTATCTGCATCTACAGTACCTCTGAAAAAATATTTGGGCTTCTAGCAGTGTGTGGGACTTGTTCTATTAGTCCATCTATACTGACCTCCATCAGGTTGCAAACTGAATATAGTTTTTTCTGCATCTACCTCTGAAAAAATATTGGGCTTCTAGCTGTGTGTGGGTCTTGTTCTATTAATCCATCTATACTGACCTCCATCAGGTTGCAAACTGAATATATTTTTTTCTGCATTTACCTCTGAAAAAATATTTGGCCTTCTAGTAGTGTGTCGGACTTTCTCTATTAGTCCATCTATACTGACCTCCATCAGGTTGCAAACTGAATATATTTTTTTCTGCATCTACCTCTGAAAAAATATTGGGCTTCTAGCTGTGTGTGGGTCTTGTTCTATTAATCCATCTATACTGACCTCCATCAGGTTGCAAACTGAATATATTTTTTTCTGCATCTACCTCTGAAAAAATATTTGGCCTTCTAGTAGTGTGTCGGACTTTCTCTATTAGTCCATCTATACTGACCTCCATCAGGTTGCAAATTAAAACTAATTTTTATCTGCATCTACAGTACCTCTGAAAAAATATTTGGGCTTCTAGCAGTGTGTGGGACTTATTCTATTAGTCCATCTATACTGACCTCCATCAGGTTGCAAACTGAATATATTTTTTTCTGCATCTACCTCTGAAAAAATATTTGGCCTTCTAGTAGTGTGTCGGACTTTCTCTATTAGTCCATCTATACTGACCTCCATCAGGTTGCAAACTGAATATAATTTTTTTCTGCATCTAGCTCTGAAAAAATATTTGGCCTTCTAGTAGTGTGTCGGACTTTCTCTGTTAGTCCATCTATACTGACCTCCATCAGGTTGCAAATTAAAAATAATTTTTATCTGCATCTACAGTAGATCTGAAAAAATATTTGGGCTTCTAGCAGTGTGTGGGACTTGTTCTATTAGTCCATCTATACTGACCTCCATCAGGTTGCACACTGAATATAGTTTTTTCTGCATCTACCTCTGAAAAAATATTGGGCTTCTAGCTGTGTGTGGTTCTTGTTCTATTAATCCATCTATACTGACCTCCATCAGGTTGCAAACTGAATATATTTTTTTCTGCATCTACCTCTGAAAAAATATTTGGCCTTCTAGTAGTGTGTCGGACTTTCTCTATTAGTCCATCTATACTGACCTCCATCAGGTTGCAAACTGAATATATTTTTTTCTGCATCTACCTCTGAAAAAATATTGGGCTTCTAGCTGTGTGTGGGTCTTGTTCTATTAATCCATCTATACTGACCTCCATCAGGTTGCAAATTCAAAATAATTTTTTTCTGCATCTAACCCAGCCAATAGTTTTGGCCTAATACCACAGTTTGGCCACGCAGCTCTGCTCGGTTACCATCCATTGTTTTTTTGTGCAAACAACCCCAGAGTTGTGAATTAGTTAACCACCAAAATGAGTGGAAAAAGGCCTGCTGCTGGTGGAAAGGGGAATAGGCGTGTTGGGAAGGGGAAAAAAGGTTGTGTCCGTGGGGTAGGTGTTAAAGCAACAGTAACATCTGCAGAAGAAAGACCATCTTCCAGCCAAACTAAAATGTCTACTTCTTTTAGCGGACAATGTGATAAGATCCCTTTCTTACGGCCACGCCAATCGCTACAAATTCCAGATGAGGCACAAAAACAGCAGGTGCTTCAACGGATATCAAGTGCTCCTTTAAGTGGGCTCTCCTCCACATCAACTTCAACATCACAAATACTCCAGTCCTCAAAGGTATCACCCAAATCGCACTTGCTTCCTCACAGCTCCCAAATCTCCAGCTGCCCGTCTGAGTATGAGGTAGAACAGATGGTTGAGTCTGCAGAGCTGTTTACTCATACTATAGCCTGGGAATCAGAGGTCGACTCCAGCGCTTCTGTGAATCCAGACGAGGAAATGATCTCCACTGATGCCCAGAATCTTTATGAGTCGGATCCAGGACCAGACGCAGAAGGTTCTGACCATAATGTAGACCCTCATTCCCAAACTGTAACTCCTGTTGGTGGAGACAATGAGGAAGACGATGATAAGACTCAAATACCTGATTGGAGCGACAACTTTAGTTTTTTGTCAGGGCAGGAACAGGTTGGCTCTGAGGACGACGGGTGTGATAACGCACAGGGTGATGATGATGAGGTCGGAGATCCCACTTACTGTCAACCCACAGTCAGCCAAGAGATGAGGTCAGCAGAGGAGGTGGAGGAAGATGCTAGTGACGACGAGGTCAGGTTGCGCCTTCCTGGACAGAGACGTAGTACTGGAAGCACGTCAACAACTGCATCCTCAAACACAACTCTGCCTCTCATACAAGTCGTGGTGGCTCTTCAGGTCGCATGGGTGCTAAGCCTTGCATAGCCTGGGCATTTTTTCAGATCGATAAAGATGACCCAACTCGTGTTATCTGTAACATTTGTCAGCAAAAGCTAAGTAGAGGCCAAAAAATACATAGTTTGAGTACTTCATGCATGAACCGGCACATGGACATGAAGCATAAGTTGCAGTGGGAAGCTCAGTGTGCTACAATGCGGCCTAGCCGGCCGGGCCAACCACCGTCTGCCATATCTTGTGCATCCGCGGCCTCTTCATCCTCTGTGACTGGGGGGACAGCAGTCACACCTGTTTTGGGGCGCAGACCTGCCACCTCTTTACCCGCAACAACCAGCATGATTGGCAGGTCATCATTTTCTTTGGAGGTGGTAACACCAGCTGGTGTTGAGCGCTGTCCGACATCGATAGCACCACCTTTAGATCAAGGCAACCTAACATGTCCGCCTGCATCTTCCTCACAGACCGGCAGTTTGCCGAGGACACCCTTATCAACCCCGTCTAAGCACAATAGCCAGCCCTCGGTCCCTCAGATGTGGACAAGTAAAAGACCATTTCCTCCTAGCCATGAGAAAGCTAAGAGGTTGAATTTCACCATCTGCAAGCTCTTGGCTACAGAAATGCTGCCTTTCCGCCTGGTAGACACAGAGGATTTTCGAGACCTTATGTCCATCGCAGTGCCCCAGTACCAGATGCCCAGTCGGCACTACTTCTCAAAGAAAGGTGTGCCTGCGCTCCACCAGCATGTCGCACACAACATCACCGCTTCTTTGAGAAACTCTGTGTGTGACAGGGTGCATTTCACCACAGACACTTGGACGAGTAGGCATGGACAGGGGCGTTACATGTCGCTGACTGGGCACTGGGTAACTATGGTGACAGCAGGACAAGGGGCTGCTGTCCAAGTCTTGCCGTCCCCACGAGTTGTGCGTCAATCCTCTTTATGTCAAAGTTCCTCCACTGCTTCTGCCTCCTCAACCTCCTCTCGGTCTTCCACCTGCACCCAAAGCCTGTCTGGTCATGCCACAAGCTTTCTAACTGCGCAGAAGGGATCCTGCACACCTCCTTACTATGCTGGCAGTAGGGCTCAACGTCATCAGGCGGTTTTTACATTGAAATGTCTGGGAAATGTGAGTCACACAGCTGAGGAGTTGTGGTCAGCTCTGGAGAACCAATTTCATGAATGGTTGTCTCCACTGGACCTGAAACCAGGGAAGGCCGTGTGCGACAATGCTGCAAACCTGGGTGCGGCCCTTCGCCGGGGCAATGTCACACACGTGCCTTGTATGGCTCACGTGTTGAACCTGATTGTCCAGCAATTTTTAGCCCACTATCCCAGACTAGATGGCCTTCTGCAGAGGGCACGGTCGCTGTGTGCTCACTTCCGCCGTTCGCATCCTGCAGCTCAGCGACTTACATCTCTACAGAAGTCGTTGGGCCTGCCACTTCACCGGCTAAAATGCGATGTGCCTACCCGGTGGAATTCAACTCTGCACATGTTGCAGCGACTGTGGCAGCACCGACAAGCCCTGGTGCAATACGTTCTGACGTATAGCCTGGGCCAACGAGATTCAGAGGTGGGGCAAATCACGCTGGAGGAGTGGTCTCAGATCAGGGACCTATGCACCCTTCTGCACAGTTTTGAAATGGCGACGAAGATGTTTAGTGCTGACGATGCCATTATCAGCATGACTATTCCGGTGATTTACATGCTGGAGCACATGTTAAACAGAATTCGGAGTCAGGTGGTGGCACAAGAGGAGGTGGAGGAAGTAGAGGAGGAGGAGTTGTATGCGGAAGGGCTAACATCTGCAAGGTCCAGAAGGTCGGCAGCACCAAGGCGGCAGGCATGTGAGGGTGGGGGAGATGGTTTTACCAGGGCGCATGGTAGCAGCCAAACTAGTGAGGAAGGTGCAGGAGCCCAGGAAGAAGAGGAGGACGAACTGATGGAAGACTCATCAGATGAGGGAGACCTTGATCACATTTCTGTTGTGCGAGGTTGGGGGGAGAGGACAGAGGAAGGAAGCATGATTGTTACCTCGCCACCAACACAACAGGGACTTGGTGCTCCTGGATGCGCAACACATATGAGTGCCTTCTTGCTGCACTACCTGCAACATGACCCTCGAATTGTGAGAATTAGAAATAATCCTGACTACTGGGTTGCCACACTGTTAGATCCCCGGTACAAAAGTAAATTTGCAGAAATTATTCCTGCCATAGAAAGGGATGCACGCATGCAGGAGTATCAGCAGAGACTGTTGCAGAATCTTACATGTGCTTTTCCACAAAATACCAGTGGTGCACGTAGTGAATCTCACAGTTCCAACTTGCCAACCGTGGGACCGTCAAGTGTTCAGCACTCAAACCGTAACAGAACCACAGTATCTGCTGGTAACATCAATTTTGCGGAATCATTTCACCACTTTTTTAGCCCATCCTTTGCAAGGCCACAGGAGACAAGAAGTCTGACACATAGTCAACGCCTAGAGACGATGGTACAGGAGTATCTCCAAGTAAACATTGAAGCCACGACTGTGTCACTGGACCCTTGCTCTTTTTGGGCTTCCAATCTGGATAAATGGCCGGAGCTAGCCACTTACGCCTTGGAGATCTTGTCATGCCCCGCAGCCAGCATTCTGTCTGAACGTGTGTTCAGCGCTGCTGGTGGTGTGCTGACAGATAAGCGCACGCGGCTCTCCACTGATAATGTAGACAGACTCACGTTCATAAAGATGAACAAATCATGGATCCGAAACGACTTTTCTACCCCTGTGTCATCCTGGGGAGAGTAAAAGCTTGATGATTGGTTAAAATCACCCTACCAAACGTTTTAAGCTTTCAAATTACTAATCATGTTTATCTGTATCTTGACTGGAAAATAATTTGGGCTTTGTAGCAGTGTGCAGCACTGATCCTATTAGGCCATCTATAATAAGCTCCACCAGATTTAAAATTAAAAATAATTTTTAGCTGCATCTAGCCCGGAAAATAATTTTGGGGCTCCGAGATGCGCAAGACACATAAGTGCCTTCTTGCTGCACTACCTGCAGCATGACCCTCATATTGTCAGAATTCGAAGTAATCATGACTACTGGGTTGCCACACTCTTAGATCCCCCAAACTTTTCGATCAACCTTTCCATTTTAATAAAGACCAAAAAAATGGTCATTTTTGAAATTATAAGAATTAGCAGGTTGTTAGAAACTGAAATCAAACAGTTTTCAACTCAAAACTTTATTCTAGGTGATGTTACATTTTCACATAGGACCCCTTGTTCGAAAGGAGCTTCTGAACTCTCTCGTCCATTGAATTTGTCAGGTTTTGGATGGTTTCTGCTTCAATTGTTTTGCATGAGGACAGAATACCCTCCCAGAGCTGTTGCTTAGATGTGAACTGCCTCCCGCCATCATAGACTCTCCTTTTAATGATGCTCCAAAGGTTCAGAATGGGGTAGAGGTCAGGGGAGCATGGGGGTCACACCATAAGTTTGTCCCCTTTTATGCCCATATCAGCCAGAGATGCAGATGTTTTATGTGCAGCATGAGATGGTGCATTATCATGCAGAAAAATGATCTTGCTGTGAAATACACGGTTCTTCTTCTTGAACCATGGCAGGAAGTGCTGTTTGAGAAAATCCGCATACATTGTGGAGTTCATCTTTAGCGCCTTCAGGGATCCTAAAGGGGCCGACAATCTCTCTCCCCATGATTCCAGCCCAAAACATTACTCCACCTCCTCCTTGTTGGCGCTGTAGCCGTGTTTGCGTGGGGTGTCCATCAACCAGCCATCCTCCACTCCATCCATCTGGACCATCGAGCGCTGCACGGCACTCATCCGTGAACAAAACAGTTTTGAAATCAGTCTTCATGTAATGTTTGGCCCACTGGAGCCGTTTCTGCTTATGTGAAGTGGATAGAGGAGGTCGACAGGATGGCGTATGCACAGCTGCAAACCTCTGAAGGACCCTGCATCTTGTTGTTCGGGGGACGTTGGAGGCACAAGGAGCTTCAAAAACTTGTCTGCTGCTATGACAAGGCTTTTTTGCCGCTGCTCTTTCAACCTGACGTAATTGCCTGTAGGAAAGAGTCCTCAATTTGCCCTTATCAGCACGCACACGTGTGTACTGTGAATCAGCTACATACTTCTTGGTTGCCAAGACACTTCATCCTGATCATCGCACAATGTTGATTGTAGTCATGCCTTGACCTAAACACTCCACAATTTGTTGCTTCTCAGCAGCCGACACATCCTTTTCTTTCCCATTTTGGCAGAAAATGTAGGCTGCTTAATAATGTGAGAGAGCCTTCTTAAGTAGTCTTGCCTTTCATTGGACACACCTGCCAAACTAATTAGCACAGGTGTCTGCAATTGCTTACAGTGATATAAAGAGCCCTGACACACATCACCATCAATGAGTTTAACTGACAAACAAACAAATTCTTCCCTTATCACTCCTAAACACTTTTTGCATAATAATTTGGAACGCGGTGTACATGTGCTTTTCCACAAAACACCAGCGGTTCACGTAGTGAATCTTACAGTTCTAGCTTACCAACCGTGGTCTGTATGGAATTGTTCAATAAAGGGCCCAAAATTAAGATAACATAGATGGGAGAGGTCTCTATTAGTGTTGAGCCACCCCCGTAGTGTTCGAGTTCGGTTCGGTTCGTCGAACACCCGTGTGTTCGCCGAACTGTTCGTCGAACTGTTCGTCGAACTGTTCGTCGAACACCTTCGAACACCGTTAAAACCAATGGCAGGCAAACAAAAACACATAGAAACACATAGAAAACACCTTCAAAGGTGTCCAAAAGCTGACAAACTGCTCAGAAGACATAACTAACACATGGAAAAGTGACAAGTACATATAGTCATGCGAAAATAAAAGAGGTGGAGGAGTAAAAGGAGGGGGAGACACAGATATAGGCATGTCATGCTCTTCTAAAATCCAAAAAGTGAGAAGCCGACACGGCCAGTCCGCTCCTGCCCGTGCCACCTCCGTGTCGCCGGGTTTGTGCCAGAGCCGCGGTGAACCCTGATGGCCAGCCCCCCTCTCCCAATACTGGTGCCTGTCCGCTGGTGGGTCGAGCGAGCCCCCCTGTGGTGGAGGCAGCTCTAAGCTTTTTAATTTAAATTGTCTCTCTAATTTGAATGAATACACTTTAAATCCATTTACAAGGATCTATTGGAGGGCAAGTCTCATGCCAGCAGCCGCGGTAATTCCAGCTCCAGTAGCGTCCACTAAAGCTGCTGCAGTTAAAAAGCTTTTATAAGGATCGAGCTCGGCTGTCCACCACAAGGCATCCTACTGCCAGTCCCAGCCCCTATGCCTTGGGGTGCCTCCTGATGCTCTTCACTAAGTATCCCATGGTCCCGAAGCATTTCCTTTGAAAAAATTAAGTGTCTAAACTACAGGTGGTGCAGCTTGCTTAACAGCCGGGATAATCCGCTCACTAGCAGACACTGCTACTAGGCACAAAGTATTTCCTGGGCTAGATGCAGTTAAAAATTTGTAATTAGATACTCTCGTTGGATGCTGAGAAAGCATTCCATAGAGTCTCCTGGCACGCCATATATGATTCTCTTAAAAAGCTTGGGGTAGGGGTCTAGGGGACCCTTTTATAGCCAAAATCACGGCCCTGTATCGCAATACGTCACCTAGGCTGAAGATAAATGGAACTGTAGCACCCTGAGGGCTCGGTTGCTACAGACGTATTGCACCTCACCCAGAGGTGTGATATCTCACTCTCAGGTAAGGATGGAGTGTGGATCAGGACCCGACACCTGCATGCATTACACCACATTGCCGTGGGGCAGGGCGACCAATATGCCCCTGAGATGGGCACGACAGTCCCTGTCCCTGGCTGGAGTGGGGGGAGGGAACACTGAGGAAGGGGAACCCTGTAGTGCAGGAGCAGGGAGGAAGCAGTTCCTGGGTGCATTGAGAAGGGAGTATAAAAGGTGGGCACCATCTTAGTTCAGTGCAGAGAAGTCTGAGCAGAAGTGGCAGGGAGCAGGGGCTCTGCATGAGCTCTGCTCCGGAGGCGGGCCTAGTAACAGAGGCCCAGGCCTGGAAGAGGGAGAAGGAAGGAAGAGGAGCGGAGAAGGCTCCAGGAATGAGGAATGAAGGGATCCCAGGGGTGCGGACGGGCGAGTCGCCACCGCACGCCCGAATCCACCTGCGTGGAGGGGTCAGGCCAAAGGGGGAGACCGGTCCCCGAACTAGTGGAGGCAGGAAACGACCCTCAGCTAGAAACCGGAGGCTCTGACATTTTATGTGGCGCAGCCCCTCGCTACACCCGCTAGGAAGGCAACACATAGGGTCAGGGAAACTGGCGCCAAGTTTACCAAGAGGAGGCCCGAGGCAGCCGGACAGAAGTGTTGGTAAGAAAGGCCAGACAAAGGACACACAAAGGGGGTCCTGTGAAGTGCTCCAAAGTTATCTGGGAGTTGTCTGAGCCCCTCACCTGGTGAGCACAGTACGACGTGGGCAGCCGTTACCTGCAGACGTGGTCTGGATAATAAGAACTGTGAGTAAAGGCCCTGAACTGCATCACTGACTCCGTGTCGTTACTGCTGCTGCCCTGCACCATCACCCCCATCCTCCGCATACACTGCCCTGAGGCTATACTCCTCCCGTGGGGAGTTATGCTACGCTCTGCTGCACCCACAACACCAGCCTCAGTGGTCTGCCCTATAGCGGCGGTTCACTCTGACCGCAATCCACGGGTGGCGTAGTCGGACATTTAAACATGAAAACCACATAAATAGTTCCGCCACTGGTTTGACCGCCCTGAGCCACAGAACTGGGTCGCCGCCACGAAGACTACAACCACCAACATCCACCAAAAAGGGTCCGGCTCCGGGTGCCCCAAGGCCCAGGGGGTGCGTCAGAACATTTTCATCACCTTTCACAATCACCAATGGGACAAGGCAGTGATGTCCTCTGTCCCCTCTCTTATACATCCTAGTGATGGAGAACCTGCTCTCATCAATTCGCCATAACCCCAATATTAGGTGGATTGAGGTGGGAGGCACCGAGTACAAGTGCTCTCTATTTGCTGATGATGTCCTAGTATATATCACTCAATCACATATATCCATCCATCCTGTTATGGCTGAAATAGATCACTTTGTTACATGGTAAAATTTTAAAATCAATGCAGCGAAGTCTGAGGCCCTCGATGTCTCCCTCCCCAAATCCATATAGGATTCCATCCAGTCCAACTTTCCCTTTGCCTGGCCCTCACAGGGTATCAAATACTTAGGAATTCCTATTCATAGAGACCTCTCCCATCTATGTTATCTTAATTTTGGGCCCTTTATTGAACAACTCCATACAGACCACGGTTGGCAAGTTAGAACTGTAAGATTCACTACGTGAACCACTGGTGTTTTGTGGAAAAGCACATGTACACTGCGTTCCAAATTATTATACAAAAAGTGTTTAGGAGTGATAAGGGAAGAATTTGTTTGTTTGTCAGTTAAACTCATTGATGGTGATGTGTGTCAGGGCTCTTTATATCACTGTAAGCAATTGCAGACACCTGTGCTAATAAGTTTGGCAGGTGTGTCCAATGAAAGGCAAGACTACTTAAGAAGGCTCTCTCACATTATTAAGCAGCCTAAATTTTCTGCCAAAATGGGAAAGAAAAAGGATGTGTCGGCTGCTGAGAAGCAACAAATTGTGGAGTGTTTAGGTCAAGGCATGACTACAATCAACATTGTGCGATGATCAGGATGAAGTGTCTTGGCAATCAAGAAGTATGTAGCTGATTCACAGTACACAAGTGTGCGTGCTGATAAGGGCAAATTGAGGACTCTTTCCTACAGGCAATTACGTCAGGTTGAAAGAGCAGCGGCAAAAAAGCCTTGTCATAGCAGCAGACAAGTTTTTGAAGCTGCTTGTGCCTCCAACGTCCCCCGAACAACAAGATGCAGGGTCCTTCAGAGGTTTGCAGCTGTGCATGCGCCATCCTGTCGACCTCCTCTATCCACTTCACACAAGCAGAAACGGCTCCAGTGGGCCAAACATTACATGAAGACTGATTTCAAAACTGTTTTGTTCACGGATGAGTGCCGTGCAGCGCTCGATGGTCCAGATGGATGGAGTGGAGGATGGCTGGTTGATGGACACCCCACGCAAACACGGCTACAGCGCCAACAAGGAGGAGGTGGAGTAATGTTTTGGGCTGGAATCATGGGGAGAGAGATTGTCGGCCCCTTTAGGATCCCTGAAGGCGCTAAAGATGAACTCCATAATGTATGTGGATTTTCTCAAACAGCACTTCCTGCCATGGTTCAAGAAGAAGAACCGTGTATTTCACAGCAAGATCATTTTTCTGCATGATAATGCACCATCTCATGCTGCACATAAAACATCTGCATCTCTGGCTGATATGGGCATAAAAGGGGACAAACTTATGGTGTGACCCCCATGCTCCCCTGACCTCTACCCCATTCAGAACCTTTGGAGCATCATTAAAAGGAGTGTCTATGATGGCGGGAGGCAGTTCACATCTAAGCAACAGCTCTGGGAGGGTATTCTGTCCTCATGCAAAACAATTGAAGCAGAAACCATCCAAAACCTGACAAATTCAATGGACGAGAGAGTTCAGAAGCTCCTTTCGAACAAGGGGTCCTATGTGAAAATGTAACATCACCTAGAATAAAGTTTTGAGTTGAAAACTGTTTGATTTCAGTTTCTAACAACCTGCTAATGCTTATAATTTCAAAAATGACCATTTTTTTGGTCTTTATTAAAATGAAAAGGTTGATCGAAAAGTTTGGGGGATCTAAGAGTGTGGCAACCCAGTAGTCATGATTACTTCGAATTCTGACAATATGAGGGTCATGCTGCAGGTAGTGCAGCAAGAAGGCACTTATGTGCCTTGCGCATCTCGGAGCCCCAAAATTATTTTCCGGGCTAGATGCAGCTAAAAATTATTTTTAATTTTAAATCTGGTGAAGCTTTAGTATAGATGGCCTAATAGGATCAGTGCTGCACACTGCTACAAAGCCCAAATTATTTTCCAGTCAAGATACAGATAAACATGATTAGTAATTTGAAAGCTTAAAACGGTTGGTAGGGTGATTTTAACCAATCATCACGCTTTTACTCTCCCCAGGATGACACAGGGGTAGAAAAGTCGTTTCGGATCCATGATTTGTTCATCTTTATGAACGTGAGTCTGTCTACATTATCAGTGGAGAGCCGCGTGCGTTTATCTGTCAGCACACCACCAGCAGCGCTGAACACACGTTCAGACAGAATGCTGGCTGCGGGGCATGACAAGATCTCCAAGGCGTAAGTGGCTAGCTCCGGCCATTTATCCAGATTGGAAGCCCAAAAAGAGCAAGGGTCCAGTGACACAGTCGTGGCTTCAATGTTTACTTGGAGATACTCCTGTACCATCGTCTCTAGGCGTTGACTATGTGTCAGACTTCTTGTCTCCTGTGGCCTTGCAAAGGATGGGCTAAAAAAGTGGTGAAATGATTCCGCAAAATTGATGTTACCAGCAGATACTGTGGTTCTGTTACGGTTTGAGTGCTGAACACTTGACGGTCCCACGGTTGGCAAGTTGGAACTGTGAGATTCACTACGTGCACCACTGGTATTTTGTGGAAAAGCACATGTAAGATTCTGCAACAGTCTCTGCTGATACTCCTGCATGCGTGCATCCCTTTCTATGGGAGGAATAATTTCTGCAAATTTACTTTTGTACCGGGGATCTAACAGTGTGGCAACCCAGTAGTCAGGATTATTTCTAATTCTCACAATTCGAGGGTCATGTTGCAGGTAGTGCAGCAAGAAGGCACTGATGTGTGTTGCGCATCCAGGAGCACCAAGTCCCTGTTGTGTTGGTGGCGAGGTAACAATCATGCTTCCTTCCTCTGTCCTCTCCCCCCAACCTCGCACAACAGAAATGTGATCAAGGTCTCCCTCATCTGATGAGTCTTCCATCAGTTCGTCCTCCACTTCTTCCTGGGCTCCTGCACCTTCCTCACTAGTTTGGCTGCTACCATGCGCCCTGGTAAAACCATCTCCCCCACCCTCACATGCCTGCCGCCTTGGTGCTGCCGACCGTCTGGACCTTGCAGATGTTAGCCCTTCCGCATACAACTCCTCCTCCTCTACTTCCTCCACCTCCTCTTGTGCCACCACCTGACTCCGAATTCTGTTTAACATGTGCTCCAGCATGTAAATCATCGGAATAGTCATGCTGATAATGGCATCGTCAGCACTAAACATCTTCGTCGCCATTTCAAAACTGTGCAGAAGGGTGCATAGGTCTCTGATCTGAGACCACTCCTCCAGCGTGATTTGCCCCACCTCTGAATCTCGTTGGCCCAGGCTATACGTCAGAACGTATTGCACCAGGGCTTGTCGGTGCTGCCACAGTCGCTGCAACATGTGCAGAGTTGAATTCCACCGGGTAGGCACATCGCATTTTAGCCGGTGAAGTGGCAGGCCCAACGACTTCTGTAGAGATGTAAGTCGCTGAGCTGCGGGATGCGAACGGCGGAAGTGAGCACACAGCGACCGTGCCCTCTGCAGAAGGCCATCTAGTCTGGGATAGTGGGCTAAAAATTGCTGGACAACCAGGTTCAACACGTGAGCCATACAAGGCACGTGTGTGACATTGCCCCGGCGAAGGGCCGCACCCAGGTTTGCAGCATTGTCGCACACGGCCTTCCCTGGTTTCAGGTCCAGTGGAGACAACCATTCATGAAATTGGTTCTCCAGAGCTGACCACAACTCCTCAGCTGTGTGACTCACATTTCCCAGACATTTCAATGTAAAAACCGCCTGATGACGTTGAGCCCTACTGCCAGCATAGTAAGGAGGTGTGCAGGATCCCTTCTGCGCAGTTAGAAAGCTTGTGGCATGACCAGACAGGCTTTGGGTGCAGGTGGAAGACCGAGAGGAGGTTGAGGAGGCAGAAGCAGTGGAGGAACTTTGACATAAAGAGGATTGACGCACAACTCGTGGGGACGGCAAGACTTGGACAGCAGCCCCTTGTCCTGCTGTCACCATAGTTACCCAGTGCCCAGTCAGCGACATGTAACGCCCCTGTCCATGCCTACTCATCCAAGTGTCTGTGGTGAAATGCACCCTGTCACACACAGAGTTTCTCAAAGAAGTGGTGATGTTGTGTGCGACATGCTGGTGGAGCGCAGGCACACCTTTCTTTGAGAAGTAGTGCCGACTGGGCATCTGGTACTGGGGCACTGCGACGGACATAAGGTCTCGAAAATCCTCTGTGTCCACCAGGCGGAAAGGCAGCATTTCTGTAGCCAAGAGCTTGCAGATGGTGAAATTCAACCTCTTAGCTTTCTCATGGCTAGGAGGAAATGGTCTTTTACTTGTCCACATCTGAGGGACCGAGGGCTGGCTATTGTGCTTAGACGGGGTTGATAAGGGTGTCCCCGGCAAACTGCCGGTCTGTGAGGAAGATGCAGGCGGACATGTTAGGTTGCCTTGATCCAAAGGTGGTGCTATCGATGTCGGACAGCGCTCAACACCAGCTGGTGTTACCACCTCCAAAGAAAATGATGACCTGCCAATCACGCTGGCTGTTGCGGGTAAAGAGGTGGCAGGTCTGCGCCCCAAAACAGGTGTGACTGCTGTCCCCCCAGTCACAGAGGATGAAGAGGCCGCGGATGCACAAGATATGGCAGACGGTGATTGGCCCGGCCGGCTAGGCCGCATTGTAGCACACTGAGCTTCCCACTGCAACATATGCTTCATGTCCATGTGCCGGTTCATGCATGAAGTACTCAAACTATGTATTTTTTGGCCTCTACTTAGCTTTTGCTGACAAATGTTACAGATAACATGAGTTGGGTCATCTTTATCGATCTGAAAAAATGCCCAGGCTATGCAAGGCTTAGCACCCATGCGACCTGAAGAGCCACCACGACTTGTGGTGAGAGGCAGAGTTGTGTTTGAGGATGCAATTGTTGACGTGCTTCCAGTACTACGTCTCTGTCCAGGAAGGCGCAACCTGACCTCGTCGTCACTAGCATCTTCCTCCACCTCCTCTGCTGACCTCATCTCTTGGCTGACTGTGGGTTGACAGTAAGTGGGATCTCCGACCTCATCATCATCACCCTGTGCGTTATCACACCCGTCGTCCTCAGAGCCAACCTGTTCCTGCCCTGACAAAAAACTAAAGTTGTCGCTCCAATCAGGTATTTGAGTCTTATCATCGTCTTCCTCATTGTCTCCACCAACAGGAGTTACAGTTTGGGAATGAGGGTCTACATTATGGTCAGAACCTTCTGCGTCTGGTCCTGGATCCGACTCATAAAGATTCTGGGCATCAGTGCAGATCATTTCCTCGTCTGGATTCACAGAAGCGCTGGAGTCGACCTCTGATTCCCAGGCTATAGTATGAGTAAACAGCTCTGCAGACTCAACCATCTGTTCTACCTCATACTCAGACGGGCAGCTGGAGATTTGGGAGCTGTGAGGAAGCAAGTGCGATTTGGGTGACACCTTTGAGGACTGGAGTATTTGTGATGTTGAAGTTGATGTGGAGGAGAGCCCACTTAAAGGAGCACTTGATATCCGTTGAAGCACCTGCTGTTTTTGTGCCTCATCTGGAATTTGTAGCGATTGGCGTGGCCGTAAGAAAGGGATCTTATCACATTGTCCGCTAAAAGAAGTAGACATTTTAGTTTGGCTGGAAGATGGTCTTTCTTCTGCAGATGTTACTGTTGCTTTAACACCTACCCCACGGACACAACCTTTTTTCCCCTTCCCAACACGCCTATTCCCCTTTCCACCAGCAGCAGGCCTTTTTCCACTCATTTTGGTGGTTAACTAATTCACAACTCTGGAGTTGTTTGCACAAAAAAACAATGGATGGTAACCGAGCAGAGCTGAGTGGCCAAACTGTGGTATTAGGCCAAAACTATTGGCTTGGTTAGATGCAGAAAAAATTATTTTGAATTTGCAACCTGATGGAAGTCAGTATAGATGGACTAATACAAATAGTCCCACACACAGCTAGAAGCCCAAATATTTTTTCAGAGGTACTGTAGATGCAGATATAAATTAGTTTTAATTTGCAACCTGATGGAGGTCAGTATAGATGGACTAATAGAGAAAGTCCGACACACTACTAGAAGGCCAAATATTTTTTCAGAGGTAGATGCAGAAAAAAATATATTCAGTTTGCAACCTGATGGAGGTCAGTATAGATGGACTAATACAAATAGTCCCACACACAGCTAGAAGCCCAAATATTTTTTCAGAGGTACTGTAGATGCAGATAAAAATTATTTTTAATTTGCAACCTGATGGAGGTCAGTATAGATGGACTAATAGACCAAGTCCCACACACTGCTAGAAGCCCAAATATTTTTTCAGAGCTAGATGCAGAAAAAAAATATTTTTAATTTGCAACCTGATGGAGGTCAGTATAGATGGACTAATAGACCAAGTCCCACACACCTCTAGAAGCCCAACTATTTTTTCAGAGCTAGATGCAGAAAAAAATTATATTCAATTTGCAACCTGCTGGAGGTCAGTATAGAAGGACTAATAGAACAAGTCCCACACACTGCTAGAAGCCCAAATATTTTTTCAGAGCTAAATGAAAAAAAAAATTATTTTTAATTTGCAACCTGATGGAGGTCAGTATAGATGGACTAATAGACCAAGTCCCACACACTGCTAGAAGCCCAAATATTTTTTCAGAGCTAGATGCAGAAAAAAATTATTTTTAATTTGCAACCTGATGGAGGTCAGTATAGATGGACTAATAGACCAAGTCCCACACACCGCTAGAAGCCCAAATATTTTTTCAGAGCTAGATGCAGAAAAAAATTATTTTTAATTTGCAACCTGATGGAGGTCAGTATAGATGGACTAATAGACCAAGTCCCACACACTGCTAGAAGCCCAAATATTTTTTCAGAGCTAGATGCAAAAAAAAATTATTTTTAAATTGCAACCTGATGGAGGTCAGTATAGATGGACTAATAGACCAAGTCCCACACACCGCTAGAAGCCCAAATATTTTTTCAGAGCTAGATGCAGAAAAAAATTATTTTTAATTTGCAACCTGATGGAGGTCAGTATAGATGGACTAATAGACCAAGTCCCACACACTGTTAGAAGCCCAAATATTTTTTCAGAGCTAGATGCAGAAAAAAATTATTTTTAATTTGCAACCTGATGGAGGTCAGTATAGATGGACTAATAGAATGATGCTATTCCCAAAAGATTTTACTTCACTAGGTGCAGTAAAAAAATTGGTATTCTATACACAGGTGTTATATCTTGCAACACAGATAGGCTACTCCACTGACTAACACACTCTGCAATAGGCCAAAAAGGATTAGCTTTGCTAGATTCAGCCAAATGCTGTGAAAAAAACTTGCACAGCACTGGCACAGACCTGCCTGGCAAAAACTGATAGGAACTCATGTAACCTAGTCCTGAAAAGGACTCCAATTACAATTAGTCTTTACTCCCACAACCTATCTATTTAAGAGCACAGACCTCCCTTATAAAAGTCGTAGGAAATGCTGTAACCTAGTCCTTAAAAGGACTGCAATCACAACTATTCCCTACTCCCAAGCTATCTGTATATTTGTGCGAAAATTGGCTTGAAATTAACAAGGCATAGCGCACACAGCAACAGCGGTGCCGTCTAACACGCAGCTGCAGCAGTGAGAAAATGGTGGCGACGGGGAAAATGGCTTGGTCTTATAGGGCAAGGACATGTGACATACACTGCCAATGACACATGCCCTTGCTTGTGTGAAAAAAAGCACTTCGCTCCGTGTGTGCGCTGCTGATAGGCTGACAGATTGCACCTCCCCACTGCAAATGCGGGAAAGAGAAAAAAAAATGGAGATCTTCATTGTTCCTGCAGAGATCCATCCCCTGCCCCTCCCCCCACCCCGCTGTACACTCAAACTGCGTATTAACATTAATTTTCATCATTACTGAGAAAAAATCCAGTTATGATTTTGGTGCACGAACAGTTATCGAACATAACCTCGAACAGCCGAATTTTTCTCAAATTGTTCGTGTTCGCCGAACGGCTCGAACACCGCCCAAAACAGCTCGAATTTGAAATTGGCGAACAGTTCGAGTAGAACAACGCTCATCTCTAGTCTCTATGAATAGGAATTCCTAAG
The DNA here is from genome assembly GCF_046119375.1 of Phyllobates terribilis. Classification (NCBI taxonomy): domain Eukaryota; kingdom Metazoa; phylum Chordata; class Amphibia; order Anura; family Dendrobatidae; genus Phyllobates; species Phyllobates terribilis. The sequence continues at coordinate 37,306,191 of NW_027362772.1, read as the reverse complement.
TATTTGATACCCTGTGAGGGCCAGGCAAAGGGAAAGTTGGACTGGATGGAATCCTATATGGATTTGGGGAGGGAGACATCGAGGGCCTCAGACTTCGCTGCATTGATTTTAAAATTTTACCATGTAACAAAGTGATCTATTTCAGCCATAACAGCATGGATGGATATATGTGATTGAGTGATATATACTAAGACATCATCAGCAAATAGAGAGCACTTGTACTCGGTGCCTCCCACCTCAATCCACCTAATATTTTGGTTATGGCGAATTGATGAGAGCAGGTGCTCCGTCACTAGGATGTATAAGAGAGGGGACAGAGGACATCCCTGCCTTGTCCCATTGGTGATTGTGAAAGGTGATGAAAATGTTCTGACGCACCCCCTGGGCAATGGGACACCCGGAGCCGGACCCTTTTTGGTGGATGCTGGTGGTTGTAGTCTTCGTGGCGGCGACCCGGTTCCGTGGCTCAGGGCGGTCAAACCAGTGGCGGAACTATTTATGTGGTTTTGATGTTTAAATGTCCGACTACGCCACCCGTGGATTGCGGTCAGAGTGAACCGCCGCTACAGGGCAGACCGCTGAGGCTGGTGTTGTGGGTGCAGCAGAGCATAGCATAACTCCCCACGGGAGGAGTATAGCCTCAGGGCAGTGTATGCGGAGGATGGGGGTGATGGTGCAGGGCAGCAGCAGTAACGACACGGAGTCAGTGATGCAGTCCAGGGCCTTTACTCACAGTTCTTATTATCCAGACCACGTCTGCAGGTAACGGCTGCCCACGTCGTACTGTGCTCACCAGGTGAGGGGCTCAGACAACTCCCAGATAACTTTGGAGCACTTCACAGGACCCCCTTTGTGTGTCCTTTGTCTGGCCTTTCTTACCAACACTTCTGTCTGGCTGCCTCGGGCCTCCTCTTGGTAAACTTGGCGCCAGTTTCCCTGACCCTATGTGGTGCCTTCCTAGCGGGTGTAGCGAGGGGCTGCACCACATAAAATGTCAGAGCCTCCGGTTTCTAGCTGAGGGTCGTTTCCTGCCTCCACTAGTTCGGGGACCGGTCTCCCCCTTTGGCCTGACCCCTCCACGCAGGTGGATTCGGGCGTGCGGTGGCGACTCGCCCGTCCGCACCCCTGGGATCCCTTCATTCCTCGTTCCTGGAGCCTTCTCTGCTCCTCTTCCTTCCTTCTCCCTCTTCTAGGCCTGGGCCTCTGTTACTAGGCCCGCCTCCGGAGCAGAGCTCATGCAGAGCCCCTGCTCCCTGCCACTTCTGCTCAGACTTCTCTGCACTGAACTAAGATGGTGCCCACCTTTTATACTCCCTTCTCAATGCACCCAGGAACTGCTTCCTCCCTGCTCCTGCACTACAGGGTTCCCCTTCCTCAGTGTTCCCTCCCCCCACTCCAGCCAGGGACAGGGACTGTCGTGCCCATCTCAGGGGCATATTGGTCGCCCTGCCCCACGGCAATGTGGTGTAATGCATGCAGGTGTCGGGTCCTGATCCACACTCCATCCTTACCTGAGAGTGAGATATCACACCTCTGGGTGAGGTGCAATACGTCTGTAGCAACCGAGCCCTCAGGGTGCTACAGTTCCATTTATCTTCAGCCTAGGTGACGTATTGCGATACAGGGCCGTGATTTTGGCTATAAAAGGGTCCCCTAGACCCCTACCCCAAGCTTTTTAAGAGAATCATATATGGCGTGCCAGGAGACTCTATGGAATGCTTTCTCAGCATCCAACGAGAGTATCTAATTACAAATTTTTAACTGCATCTAGCCCAGGAAATACTTTGTGCCTAGTAGCAGTGTCTGCTAGTCAGCGGATTATCCCGGCTGTTAAGCAAGCTACACCACCTGTAGTTTAGACACTTAATTTTTTCAAAGGAAATGCTTCGGGACCATGGGATACTCAGTGAAGAGCATCAGGAGGCACCCCAAGGCATAGGGGCTGGGACTGGCAGTAGGATGCCTTGCGGTGGACAGCCGAGCTCGATCCTTATAAAAGCTTTTTAACTGCAGCAGCTTTAGTGGACGCTACTGGAGCTGGAATTACGCGGCTGCTGGCATGAGACTTGCCCTCCAATAGATCCTTGTAAATGGATTTAAAGTGTATTCATTCAAATTAGAGAGACAATTTAAATTAAAAAGCTTAGAGCTGCCTCCACCACAGGGGGGCTCGCTCGACCCACCAGCGGACAGGCACCAGTATTGGGAGAGGGGGGCTGGCCATCAGGGTTCACCGCGGCTCTGGCACAAACCCGGCGACACGGAGGTGGCACGGGCAGGAGCGGACTGGCCGTGTCGGCTTCTCACTTTTTGGATTTTAGAAGGGCATGACATGCCTATATCTGTGTCTCCCCCTCCTTTTACTCCTCCACCTCTTTTATTTTCGCATGACTATATGTACTTGTCACTTTTCCATGTGTTAGTTGTGTCTTCTGAGCAGTTTGTCAGCTTTTGGACACCTTTGAAGGTGTATTCTATGTGTTTCTATGTGTTTTTGTTTGCCTGCCATTGGTTTTAACGGTGTTCGAAGGTGTTCGACGAACAGTTCGACGAACAGTTCGGCGAACACACGGGTGTTCGACGAACCGAACCGAACTCGAACACTACGGGGGTGGCTCAACACTACTGGTAACATCAATTTTGCGGAATCATTTCACCACTTTTTTAGCCCATCCTTTGCAAGGCCACAGGAGACAAGAAGTCTGACACATAGTCAACGCCTAGAGACGATGGTACAGGAGTATCTCCAAGTAAACATTGAAGCCATGACTGTGTCACTGGACCCTTGCTCTTTTTGGGCTTCCAATCTGGATAAATGGCCGGAGCTAGCCACTTACGCCTTGGAGATCTTGTCATGCCCCGCAGCCAGCATTCTGTCTGAACGTGTGTTCAGCGCTGCTGTTGGTGTGCTGACAGATAAGCGCACGCGGCTCTCCACTGATAATGTAGACAGACTCACGTTCATAAAGATGAACAAATCATGGATCCGAAATGACTTTTCTACCCCTGTGTCATCCTGGGGAGAGTAAAAGCTTGATGATTGGTTAAAATCACCCTACCAACCGTTTTAAGCTTTCAAATTACTAATCATGTTTATCTGTATCTTGGCTGGAAAATAATTTGGGCTTTGTAGCAGTGTGCAGCACTGATTCTATTAGGCCATCTATAATAAGCTCCACCAGATTTAAAATTACTAATCATGTTTATCTGTATCTTGACTAGAGATGAGCGGTGTTCGACTAGAACTGTTCGCCAATCTCAAATTCGAGCTGTTTTGGGCGGTGTTCGAGTTGTTCGACGAACCCGAACGATTTGCAAAAAATTCGGCTGTTCGAGGTTATGTTCGATAACTGTTCGTGCACCAAAAGCGTGTCCTGCATGTCTGGCGCTATTTAGAGCACCAATCATGCAGGGATTGTCTGCCACTCACTGTAATGCCACAGCCATGGTGGTTGTGGCATTACAGTGATTGCCCAAATCGATGGGAACAGTGCCAACAGTGAAACATGAAAAGCCGGCAATTCAGCAGCGGCATACACCGGTACCCGACAATTTAGAACCGAAAGAATAGAGCTTCACACATAGATTAGATAGATATAAACATGTCAGCCACATATATACGAAGTACAGTGAAAGTGCTGCTTACTGTACTTGTCATTTAGCGTAAAGGATTTATCAAAAAAAATATTAGTGTTTTCGTGCACCGTCTCTTTAAAAAAGCCGGCCGGCAATTCAGCAGCGGTACCCAACAATTTATAACAGACAGAATAGAGCTTCACACATAGATTAGATAGATAGAAACATGTCAGCCACATATATACGAAGTACAGTGACAGTGTTGCTTACTGTACTTGTCATTTAGCGTAAAGGATTTATCAAAAAAAATAATAGTGTTTTCATGCACCGTCTCTTTAAAAAAGCCAGCCGGCAATTCAGCATCTGTACCCGACAATTTATAACAGACAGAATAGAGCTTCACACATAGATTAGATAGATAGAAACATGTCAGTCACATATATATGAAGTACAGTGATAGTGTTGGTTACTGTACTTGTCATTTAGTATTAAAATAAAGGATTTATTATTAAAAAAATTGGCGTGGGGTTCCCCTTAATTTTAGGCTCTAGCGGAGGTTAAGCAGACGGCTGGGGCAGATGTTTGAAGCCTGGGAAGGGGGTAATACCCACGGAGCTTCCCAGGCTACTAATATCAGCCCCCTGCTGAATACATAGCCTTTACTAGCTATTAAAACGGGGGACCCCCCCAAAAAAATGACGTGGGGTCCCCCCTAATTTAATAGCTAGCAAAGGCTAGGCAGACAGCTGGGGGCTGATATTAATAGCCCAGGAAGGGAGCCATGAATATTGGCCCCCTCCCAGGCTAGAAACACCAGCCGTCAGCCTCCCCAGAAATGGCGCATTCATAGGATGCGCCAATTCTGGCACTTAGCCTCGCTCTTCCACGCTGCCCTGGTGCGGTGGCAGGGGGTAATAGGGTTGGGGTTGATGTCAGCTTATAATGCCAGCTGACATCAAGCCCAGGTTAGTAATGGAGAGGCGTCTATAAGACACCCCCATTACTAACCCCATAGTCAAAGTTAAAAAAAACACAAACACCCAGAATAAAGTCCTTTAATTGAAATAAAGACACAATCCTTTATTGTTCTAAATTAAACCATACTTACCGTCACGCCCATTCCAGCTGAAGCCAACGATCTCCTGCAATAAAAGAAAAATAATAAAGCAACCTCATCCTTACCTTTCCATGGTTCCCACGACAGCTTCAGCTCTGCTACATCGAGATGACAGGCTGGACCGCAGCAGAACGCTGCCATCCAGCCTCTCATCCCGCAGACACTGAGAAGCGCAGGCTTGCTTGCGCTGCTCAGCGTCTCTCTGTGACGACATCCAGATGAGCCGAGTTCATGTCCAATGAACTCGGCTCACCTCATGCACGTCACTGACAGCGTGGGAAAATTCTCACGCTGAAGCGGTGAGTGCAGGAGAATTCTCCCACGCTGTCAGTGACGTGCATAAGGTGAGCTCATGTCCAATGAACTCAGCTCACCTCCTGCACGTCACTGACAGCGTGGGAGAATTCTCCTGCACTCAGCGCTTCAGTGTGAGAATTCTCCCACGCTGAAGCGCTGAGTGCAGGAGAATTTTCCCACGCTGTCAGTGACGTGCATGAGGTGAGCCGAGTTCATTGGACATTAACTCGGCTCATCTGGATGCCCTCACAGAGAGACACTGTGGAGCGCAAGCAAGCCTGCGCTTCTCAGTGTCTGCGGGATGACAGGCTGGATGGCAGCGTTCTGCTGCGGTCCAGCCTGTCATCTCGATGTAGCAGAGCTGAAGCTGTCATGGGAACCATGGAAAGGTAAGGATGATGTTGCTTTATTATTTTTCTTTTATTTCAGGAGATCGTTGGCTTCAGCTGGAATGGGCGTGATGGTAAGTATGGTTTAATTTAGAACAATAAAGAATTGTGTGTTTATTTCAATTAAAGGACTTTTTTCTGGGTGTTGTGTTTTTTTTAAATACTTTACTAGAAATTCATGGTGGTCATGTCTAATATTGGCGTGACCCCATGAATTTCGGGCTTAGGGCCAGCTGATAATGACAAGCTGGCCCTAACCCCTTTATTACCCAGTGAGCCACCGCATCAGGGCCCTGGATGAGTTGGGTACAGCGCCAGAAGATGGCGCTTCTATGAACGCGCCATTTTCCGGGGTGGCTGCGGACTGCAATTTGCAGCGGGGGTGGCCCAGAAAGCTTGGGCCTCCCTGCGCTGCGGATTCCAGCCCCCAGCTGCCTAGTTGTACCTGGCTGGACACAAAAACAGGGCGAAGCCCCACGTCAATTTTCTTTAAATTATTTCATGAAATAATTAAGAAAAAAAGGGCTTCCCTATATTGTTGTGTCCGGCCAGGTACAAATAGGCAGCTGGTGGTTGGGGGCAGCCCGTTCCTGCCTGCTGTACCTGGCTGGACACAAATATAGTGCGAAGCCCCACGTCAATTTTTTTTAAATTATTTCATGAATTTCCTGAAATAATTTAAAAAAATTGAAGTGGGCTTCGCACTATATTTGTGTCCAGCCAGGTACAGCAGGCAGGAACGGGCTGCCCCCATCCACCAGCTGCCTATTTGTACCTGGCCGGACACAACAATATAGGGAAGCCCCTTTTTTCTTAATTATTTCATGAATTTCATGAAATAATTAAAAAAAATTGAAGTGGGGCTTCGCACTATATTTGTGTCCAGCCAGGTACAGCAGGCAGGAACGGGCTGCCCCCATCCACCAGCTGCCTATTTGTACCTGGCCGGACACAACAATATAGGGAAGCCCTTTTTTTCTTAATTATTTCATGAATTTCATGAAATAATTAAAAAAAATTGAAGTGGGGCTTCGCACTATATTTGTGTCCAGCCAGGTACAGCAGGCAGGAACGGGCTGCCCCCAACCACCAGCTGCCTATTTGTACCTGGCCGGACACAACAATATAGGGAAGGCCTTTTTTTCTTAATTATTTCATGAATTTCATGAAATAATTAAAAAAAAAGTACGTGGGGCTTCGCCCTATTTTTGTGTCCAGCCAGGTACAACTAGGCAGCTGGGGGCTGGAATCTGCAGCGCAGGGAGGCCCAAGCTTTCTGGCCCCCCCCCCGCTACAAATTGCAGTCCGCAGCCACCCCAGAAAATGGCGCGTTCATAGAAGCGCCATCTTCTGGCGCTGTACCCAACTCATCCAGGGCCCTGGTGCGGTGGCTCACTGGGTAATAAAGGGGTTAGGGCCAGCTTGGTATTATCAGCTGGCCCCAAGCCCAAAATTCATGGGGTCACGCCAGTATTAGACATGACCGCCATGAATTTCTAGTAAAGTATTTAAAAAAAACACAACACCCAGAATAAAGTCCTTTAATTGAAATAAAGACACAATTCTTTATTGTTCTAAATTAAACCATACTTACCATCACACCCATTCCAGCTGAAGCCAACGATCTCCTGCAATAAAAGAAAAATAATAAACCAACCTCATCCTTACCTTTCCATGGTTCCCACGACAGCTTCAGCTCTGCTACATCGAGATGACTGGCTGGACCGCAGCAGAACGCTGCCATCCAGTCTGTCATCCCGCAGACACTGAGAAGCGCAGGCATGCTTGCGCTCCTCACTGTCTCGCTGTGACGGCATCCAGATGAGCCGAGGTCATGTCCAATGAACTCGGCTCACCTCATGCACGTCACTGACAGCGTGGGAAAATTCTCACGCTGAAGTGCTGAGTGCAGGAGAATTCTCCCACGCTGTCAGTGATGTGCATGAGGTGAGCTCATGTCCAATGAACTCAGCTCACCTCCTGCACGTCACTGACAGCGTGGGAAAATTCTCCTGCAATCAGCACTTCAGCGTGAGAATTTTCCCACGCTGTCAGTGACGTGCATGAGGTGAGCCGAGTTCATTGGACATGAACTCGGCTCATCTGGATGTCGTCACAGAGAGACGCTGAGCAGCGCAAGCAAGCCTGCGCTTCTCAGTGTCTGCGGGATGACAGGCTGGATGGCAGCGTTCTGCTGCGGTCCAGCCTGTCATCTCGATGTAGCAGAGCTGAAGCTGTCGTGGGAACCATGGAAAGGTAAGGATGAGGTTGCTTTATTATTTTTCTTTTATTGCAGGAGATCGTTGGCTTCAGCTGGAATGGGCGTGATGGTAAGTATGGTTTAATTTAGAACAATAAAGTATTGTGTCTTTATTTCAATTAAAGGACTTTATTCTGGGTGTTTGTGTTTTTTTTAACTTTGACTATGGGGTTAGTAATGGGGGTGTCTTATAGACGCCTCTCCATTACTAACCTGGGCTTGATGTCAGCTGGCATTATAAGCTGACATCAACCCCAACCCAATTACCCCCTGCCATCGCACCAGGGCAGCGTGGAAGAGCGAGGCTAAGTGCCAGAATTGGCGCATCCTATGAATGCGCCATTTCTGGGGAGGCTGACGGCTGGTGTTTCTAGCCTGGGAGGGGGCCAATATTCATGGCTCCCTTCCTGGGCTATTAATATCAGCCCCCAGCTGTCTGCCTAGCCTTTGCTAGCTATTAAATTAGGGGGGACCCCACGTCATTTTTTTGGGGGGGTCCCCCATTTTAATAGCTAGTAAAGGCTATGTATTCAGCTGGGGGCTGATATTAGTAGCCTGGGAAGCTCCGTGGGTATTACCCCCTTCCCAGGCTTCAAACATCTGCCCCAGCCGTCTGCTTAACCTCTGAGGAGCCTAAAATTAAGGGGAACCCGACGCCAATTTTTTTAATAATAAATCCTTTATTTTAATACTAAATGACAAGTACAGTAACCAACACTATCACTGTACTTCATATATATGTGACTGACATGTTTCTATCTATCTAATCTATGTGTGATGCTCTATCTTTCTGTTCTAAATTGTCGGGTACCGCTGCTGAATTGCCGGCCGGCTTTTTTAAAGAGACAGTGCATGAAAACACTATTATTTTTTTAAATAAATCCTTTACACTAAATGACAAGTACAGTAAGCAACACTATCACTGTACTTCTTATATATGTGACTGACATGTTTCTATCTATCTAATCTATGTGTGAAGCTCTATTCTTTCTGTTCTAAATTGTCGGGTACAGATGCTGAATTGCCGGCCGGCTTTTTTAAAGAGACGGTGCATGAAAACACTAATATTTTTTTTAATAAATCCTTTACACTAAATGACAAATGCAGTAACCAACACTGTCACTGTGCTTCTTATATGTGTGACTGACATGTTTCTATCTATCTAATCTATGTGTAATGCTCTATTCCTTCTTGTCTAAATTGTCGGGTACCGGTGTATGCCGCTGCTGAATTTGCCGGCCGGCTTTTATAAAGAGAGTGTCTTCTGAGCAGTTTGTCAGCTTTTGGACACCTTTGCAGGTGTTTTCTATGTGTTTCTATGTGTTTTTGTTTGCCTGCCATTTGTTTTAACGGTGTTCGACGGTGTTCTAAGGTGTTCGACGAACAGTTCGACGAACAGTTCCTCGAACATCCCGGTGTTCGACGAACCGAACCGAACCCGAACACTATGGGGGTGGCTCAACACTAATCTTGACTGGAAAATAAATTGGGCTTTGTAGCAGTGTGCAGCACTGATCCTATTAGGCCATCTATACTAAGCTCCACCAGATTTAAAGTTAATAATAATTTTTAGCTGCATCTAGCCCGGAAAATAATTTTGGGGCTCCGAGATGCACAAGACACATAAGTGCCTTCTTGCTGCACTACCTGCAACATGACCCTCATATTGTCAGAATTCGAAGTAATCATGACAACTGGGTTGCCACACTCTTAGATCCCCCAAACTTTTCGATCAACCTTTTCATTTTAATAAAGACCAAAAAAATGGTCATTTTTGAAATTATAAGCATTAGCAGGTTATTAGAAACTGAAATCAAACAGTTTTCAACTCAAAACTTTATTCTAGGTGATGTTACATTTTCACATAGGACACCTTGTTCGAAAGGAGCTTCTGAACTCTCTCGTCCATTGAATTTGTCAGGTTTTGGATGGTTTCTGCTTCAATTGTTTTGCATGAGGACAGAATACCCTCCCAGAGCTGTTGCTTAGATGTGAACTGCCTCCCGCCATCATAGACACTCCTTTTGATGATGCTCCAGAGGTTCTGAATGGGGTAGAGGTCAGGGGAGCATGGGGGTCACACCATAAGTTGTCCCCTTTTATGCCCATATCAGCCAGAGATGCAGATGTTTTATGTGCAGCATGAGTTGGTGCATTATCATGCAAAAAAATGATCTTGCTGTGAAATACACGGTTCTTCTTCTTGAACCATGGCAGGAAGTGCTGTTTGAGAAAATCCACATACATTATGGAGTTCATCTTTAGCGCCTTCAGGGATCCTAAAGGGGCCGACAATCTCTCTCCCCATGATTCCAGCCCAAAACATTACTCCACCTCCTCCTTGTTGGCGCTGTAGCCGTGTTTGCGTGGGGTGTCCATCAACCAGCCATCCTCCACTCCATCCATCTGGACCATCGAGCGCTGCACGGCACTCATCCGTGAACAAAACAGTTTGGAAATCAGTCTTCATGTAATGTTTGGCCTACTGGAGCCGTTTGTGCTTGTGTGAAGTGAATAGAAGAGGTCGACAGGATGGCGTATGCACAGTTGCAAACCTCTGAAGGACCCTGCATCTTGTTGTTCGGGGGACGTTGGAGGCACCAGCAGCTTCAAAAACTTGTCTGCTGCTATGACAAGGCTTTTTTGCCGCTGCTCTTTTAACCTGACATAATTGCCTGTAGGAAAGAGTCCTCAATTTGCCCTTATCAGCACGCACACGTGTGTACTGTGAATCAGCTACATACTTCTTGATTGCCAAGACACTTCATCCTGATCATCGCACAATGTTGATTGTAGTCATGCCTTGACCTAAACACTCCACAATTTGTTGCTTCTCAGCAGCCGACACATCCTTTTTCTTTCCCATTTTGGCAGAAAATGTAGGCTGCTTAATAATGTGAGACAGCCTTCTTAAGTAGTCTTGCCTTTCATTGGACACACCTGCCAAACTAATTAGCACAGGTGTCTGCAATTGCTTACAGTGATATAAAGAGCCCTGACACACATCACCATCAATGAGTTTAACTGACAAACAAACAAATTCTTCCCTTATCACTCCTAAACACTTTTTGCATAATAATTTGAAACACAGTGTACATGTGCTTTTCCACAAAACACCAGTGGTTCACGTAGTGAATCTTACAGTTCTAACTTGCCAACCGTGGTCTGTGTTATGCACATGCCCGGGCTAAGCGGCGTGTGCGTGTGATTGTAGTGATTCCACTGGACCGTGCCGGAGAGTGAATGCCTGGAGGGGCGTGACTAAGTATTCACCCGATCCGACCAGGGTCGCACGACGGCATACGACGCCAGTGCACCAAGGAGGAACCGAGCAGAGGGACCAGGTGCTACTCCAGGACAGACCCCGGACACGGCTGTTGACCCACACAGGGGAATACAGGAACAGGCTGGTAGGCTGGCACACAGACTGGTGGGTATAGGCAGGCACGACTGGTATGCAGGCAGGGGGGTAAAGGCAAGCACAGCTAGAGTGCAGACAGGGAGGCACTAGCAGGTAGGAACACAGGCGGGATAGGACCCAGTACACACCGGGACTCAGGAACAATACAGGCAGAGGGTTACAAGCAAGCACAGCTAGAGTGCAGACAAGGCTGAGCAGGGAGGACAGGGCTCTGTTCACACAGAACAGACAGGAAGGGAAAGACAGAGCCAGATACTCACACAGTACTTGCAGAGACAACAAGCAGGAGTTAGGTACGAGTTCAGACTCTGCAGAAAAAGGAAGGGAACGGACATAGAGGTAAAACAGGTAAAGGACAGGAGAGAGTTCAGACTGGAACTGAGTGTACGGAGGAGACCGACACTGCAGAGGGATACAGGAGCGGGTTTGGGAATACGGCCCCCAGAGAGGCGGAACGAACAGGCAAGGAGCGTGTTCAGACAGGACAGACCAGACACAGGAGCGGGTCTAGGAAATCGGCCACTAGAAGGCGGAACGAACAGGCAAGGAGCGTGTTCAGACAGGACAGACCAGACACAGGAGCGGGTCTAGGAAATCGGCCACTAGAAGGCGAGAGGAACAGGCAAGGAGCGAGTACAGACAGGTCAGACAAGATACAGGAACGGGTCTAGGTAATCGGCCCCTAGAAGGCAGGAGGAACAGGCTAGGAGCGTGTTCAGACAGGACAGACAAGAGAACACAGAAAGGACTCAGTTCAGACACGGGAGCTGATACCGCAAAGCAGGAGACATACAGGACTCAGTTCAGACACGGGAACTGATAAAAAAGCAGGAGACAAGAGACGGGACCTGGCACCTTCAGAGTGCAAGCACACACTGAAGGAAACACTATGCTCAGGCAGGGATAGAAGGAAGCTGCCGAGCTATATACCAAGTGACAGACAGCAATAGGCTGAGGACGCACAAGGGGTGTGACCCACAGCAGGTACAAAAGGCAGGAAGTGATCGGGCGCCGCCCTTAAGCAGCAGAAACAGACACAAACAGACAGCATGGAGGGAAGCCAGAGAGACATTCTGGACAGGAGATCAAGTGCGCCCTCTTGCACAGTGGGAGATGGACCACCATGCAAGGACGCCGCCAGGTATGTTACAGTCTGTATGGAGTTGTTCAATAAAGGGCCCAAAATTAAGATAACATAGATGGGAGAGGTCTCTATGAATAGGAATTCCTAAGTATTTGATACCCTGTGAGGGCCAGGCAAAGGGAAAGTTGGACTGGATGGAATCCTATATGGATTTGGGGAGGGAGACATCAAGGGCCTCAGACTTCGCTGCATTGATTTTAAAATTTGACCATGTAACAAAGTGATCTATTTCAGCCATAACAGCATGGATGGATATATGTGATTGAGTGATATATACTAGGACATCATCAGCAAATAGAGAGCACTTGTACTCGGTGCCTCCCACCTCAATCCACCTAATATTGGGGTTATGGCGAATTGATGAGAGCAGGTGCTCCGTCACTAGGATGTATAAGAGAGGGGACAGAGGACATCCCTGCCTTGTCCCATTGGTGATTGTGAAAGGTGATGAAAATGTTCTGATGCACCCCCTGGGCCTTGGGACACCTGGATCCGGACCCTTTTTGGTGGATGCTGGTGGTTGTAGTCTTCGTGGCGGCGACCCGGTTCCGTGGCTCAGGGTGGTCAAACCAGTGGCGGAACTATTTATGTGGTTTTGATGTTTAAATGTCCGACTACGCCACCCGTGGATTGCGGTCAGAGTGAACCGCCGCTGCAGGGCAGACCGCTGAGGATGGTGTTGTGGGTGCAGCAGAGCGTAGCATAACTCCCCACGGGAGGAGTATAGCCTCAGGGCAGTGTATGTGGAGGATGGGGTGATGGTGCAGGGCAGCAGCAGTAATGACATGGAGTCAGTGATGCAGTCCAGGGCCTTTACTCACAGTTCTTATTATCCAGACCACGTCTGCAGCTAACGGCTGCCCACGTCGTACTGTGCTCACCAGGTGAGGGGCTCAGACAACTCCCAGATAACTTTGGAGCGCTTCACAGGACCCCCTTTGTGTGTCCTTTGTCTGGCCTTTCTTACCAACCCTTCTGTCCGGCTGCCTCGGGCCTCCTCTTGGTAAACTTGGCGCCAGTTTCCCTGACCCTATGTGGTGCCTTCCTAGCGGGTGTAGCGAGGGGCTGCGCCACATAAAATGTCACAGCCTCCGGTTTCTAGCTGAGAGTCGTTTCCTGCCTCCACTAGTTTCGGGGACCGGTCTCCCCCTTTGGCCTGACCCCTCCACGCAGGTGGATTCGGGCGTGCGGTGGCGACTCGCCCGTCCGCATACCTGGGATCCCTTCATTCCTCGTTCCTGGAGCCTTCTCCGCTCCTCTTCCTTCCTTCTCCCTCTTCCAGGCCTGGGCCTCTGTTACTAGGCCCGCCTCCGGAGCAGAGCTCATGCAGAGCCCCTGCTCCCTGCCACTTCTGCTCAGACTTCTCTGCACTGAACTAAGATGGTGCCCACCTTTTATACTCCCTTCTCAATGCACCCAGGAACTGCTTCCTCCCTGCTCCTGCACTACAGGGTTCCCCTTCCTCAGTGTTCCCTCCCCCCACTCCAGCCAGGGACAGGGACTGTCGTGTCCATCTCAGAGGCATATTGGTCGCCCTGCCCCACGGCAATGTGGTGTAATGCATGCAGGTGTCGGGTCCTGATCCACACTCCATCCTTACCTGAGAGTGAGATATCACATCTCTGGGTGAGGTGCAATACCTCTGTAGCAACCGAGCCCTCAGGGTGCTACAGTTCCATTTATCTTCAGCCTAGGTGACGTATTGTGATACAGGGCCGTGATTTTGGCTATAAAAGGGTCCCCTAGACCCCTACCCCAAGCTTTTTAAGAGAATCATATATGGCGTGCCAGGAGACTCTATGGAATGCTTTCTCAGCATCCAACGAGAGTATCTAATTACAAATTTTTAACTGCATCTAGCCCAGGAAATACTTTGTGCCTAGTAGCAGTGTCTGCTAGTCAGCGGATTATCCCGGCTGTTAAGCAAGCTACACCACCTGTAGTTTGGACACTTAATTTTTTCAAAGGAAATGCTTCGGGACCACGGGATACTCAGTGAAGAGCATCAGGAGGCACCCCAAGGCATAGGGGCTGGGACTGGCAGTAGGATGCCTTGCGGTGGACAGCCGAGCTCGATTCTTATAAAAGTTTTTTAACTGCAGCAGCTTTAGTGGATGCTACTGGAGCTGGAATTACGCGGCTGCTGGCATGAGACTTGCCCTCCAATAGATCCTTGTAAATGGATTTAAAGTGTATTCATTCAAATTAGAGAGACAATTTAAATTAAAAAGCTTAGAGCTGCCTCCACCACAGGGGGGCTCGCTCGACCCACCAGTGGACAGGCACCAGTATTGGGAGAGGGGGGCTGGCCGTCAGGGTTCACCGCGGCTCTGGCACAAACCCGGCGACACGGAGGTGGCACGGGCAGGAGCGGACTGAACGTGTCGGCTTCTCACTTTTTGGATTTTAGAAGGGCATGACATGCCTATATCTGTGTCTCCCCCTCCTTTTACTCCTCCACCTCTTTTCTTTTCGCATGACTATATGTACTTGTCACTTTTCCATGTGTTAGTTGTGTCTTCTGAGCAGTTTGTCAGCTTTTGGACACCTTTGAAGGTGTTTTCTATGTGTTTCTATGTGTTTTTGTTTGCCTGCCATTGGTTTTAACGGTGTTCGAAGGTGTTCGACGAACAATTCGACGAACAGTTCGGCGAACACACAGGTGTTCGACGAACCGAACCGAACTCGAACACTACAGGGGTGGCTCAACACTAATGCAGACCACATCTATATCCCCTCTTTATTACTGGAAACAATTTTTAACTTTTATGCCTCAATAATAACTAAGCCACTTTGTATAATTCAGTAGGACAAACCTCAAGTATCAAATTAGTAAACAGAAATTGCAATTGCATTGTTTTTTAATGTAAGGCCCAACGCCCTATATGGTTATTTGTTGATATCTAATTGATAGAAATTATAATAAATGGTAATATATTTGTGTAGATCTCACAGAAGAACCGGTCATCTCAGATCCTGGAACACTGATTGCTGGTATCAGTAAGACCCTGACGTGCTCACCACCAAGAAATTGTTCTGCAACATCATTATATTTCCAATGGAAGAAGAGTAGCGTGGCCGACGTCTGGAAGAAGAATTCACCTACTGTGACATTTAACCCATCTGCAAATGATCAACAGGAAAGCATCACATGTGAAATGACAAACTCTGAGGGGAAGACAACTAGAAAAACTGTTTTTCTTGATGTCTATTGTAAGTATATTTTAGTTTTACAAAAATAAATAATAATATTACAGGTTATAAATACTAGATTCCTTGATAGGGCGTTGATCCAGGGAACTAGTCTGATTATCGTATGGAGTCAGGAAGGGAATTTTTTCCCCAATGTGGAGCTTAGTGTTTGCCACATGGGTTTTTTTTTGCCTTCCTCTGGATCAACATGTTAGGCTATGGGTTGAACTAGATGGACTTAGTCTTCCTTCAACCTTAGAAACTATGTTACTATGTTACTATGTTATTATACATCTCCTCGGAGATTCGCAAGAAAAAAGGCGTTTGTTTTTTTGTGGGAAAAAGGAACACTTTGTTGGGACCTGTCCTTCAATTCCTAAGCAAAAAGAGACTCGATTAACTCTCGGTACTCTGGAGTTGGATAAACAAGGGGTGCATTTGAGGCCAAACTGCAGTTCCCGCTTTGTCCTGACAGCAGAGGTGGTGCTAGAGAGCAAAACTGGAAAAAAATCTGTGTTTGTTGACAGTGGAGCCGGATTCAGTATGGTTAATGCTGAGTTTGTGAAAACTTATTGTCTTGCTTGCTGTTCTTTAGCTAAACCTATTCCCATCTTTGCCATTGACTCTGCGCCACTTGCACAGAAAGCATTTACTCAGATTGTACATAATGTAAAACTGAGGGTGGGGTCAGTTATTGTGAAATCATTCCTTGCTATGTTTTGGAGAATCTCCCTACTCCGATTGTTTTAGGTATTCCCTGGCTTGTTAAACATAATCCATTGGTGAAATTGGCAAGCAGGGGAGATTACTGAATGGGGAGATTACTGCCATGAGAACTGTTTAGATATTTCCCTTGTTACTGTCTCTATGGAAATATTACTTGCTTTTCTGTCTGGTTTTGAGGACGTTTTTTCTGAGAAGTGGTGTCAGCATTTGCCTCCTCATCGTGCTTATGATTGTCCTATTAACCTGACCCCCGGAAGCTAAACTACCAAAGTCCAGACTGTATAATCTTTCTGGCCCTGAGAGACAAGCCATGATGGATTTCATTGCGGAAAGTCTGGAGAAGGGACATAGTAGACCCTCATCTTCGCCATTTCATAAATGATATTTTCCACCATTTGGTAAGGAGGTTTGTGGTGGTCTATCTGGACGATATTTTGTTTTATTCACCTGATTTTGAGACTCATCGGGGGCATGTTAAGCAGGTGCTCCAGAAATTAAGGGCTAACAAACTTTATGCCAAACTAGAAAAATGTGTTTTCGCTGTTCAGGAGTTGCAGTTTTTGGGATACTTGTTGTCATCTTCAGGTTTTTGGATGGATATGGAGAAGATCCGTGCAGTTCTTGACTGGGAACGTCTCGAGAACCTGAAGGCTCTACAACGTTTTCTGGGCTTAACTAATATTTGCAGGAAATCCATCCAAAAATCCATCCAAAATTACTGTTATAGTGAAACCCCTTACTGACATCACTAAGAAAGGGTCTGATTTTACCAAATGGTCGAATGCTTGGTTGGAGGGGGCCGTCCATCCTATTACTGTCATTACTGACTATAAGAACTTGTCATTTCGCCAGTCAGCTAAACATCTCAACCTTAGGCAAACCAGATGGTCCCTGTTTTTTCACTAGGTTAAATTTTGTTGTCACTTTTCATCCAGGGGTCAAAAATGTCAAGGCTGATGCTTTGTCCCGGAGCTTCCCTGGTGGTGGTGACCATGAGAAGCATTCCCCGATATTACAAAAAGGGGTAGTCATTTCAGCTCTTTATCCTGAACTGTAGAGTGAGGTGTTGGAGGTTCAGGGGGACGTCCCTGCTTCCTGCCTTTCAGGAAAGCTATTTGTACCATCTGATCTGCACTGCAAAGTAATCAAGGAACATCATAACTCTGGGCTTGCTGGGCATCCAGGTGGTAAAGCAAAAGCGGACCTCCTATCTTGTCATTTTTGGTGGCCGGGGTTGCATCGGGAAGTAATTTAACATGTAGCTGCTTGTAGTATTTCCGTGCGTTCTAAGGTTTCGCATACCCGTCCGTCTGGTACTCTCCTTCTGTTACCTATCCCTGGTAGGCCATGGACACACTTGTCCATGGATTTTATTACTGACCTACCGGTTTCTGCAGGCAAAACGGTGGTTTTGTTGGTTGTATATAGGTTCAGTAAAATGGTTTACTTCCCAATGCCAAGACACTTGCTCAGGTGTTCATAAATGAGAGTGTGAAGCTTCACTGGTTTCCTTCCGATGGGGTGTCTGATCAGGGGACCCAGCTTGTTTCCAAGTTCTGGAAGGCATTCTGTTCTCGACTGGGGGTGCGGCTGTCCTTTTCCTCTGCCTTCCACTCTCAGTTGAATTGTTGGTGTTTTGTCTCCGAAAATCAGGAGGATTGGGCATCCAACTTACTGCTGGCAGAATTTGCCATCAATAATCATTGTCAAGAATCCACTGGCAGGTCACCGTTCTTCGGTGCATACGGTTATCGTCCACAGTTTGGTACCTTTAGTGGGGGAGGAGCTTCAGGAGTTCCTGAGGAGGAACGGTTTGCTTCGTCGCTCTCCTCGGTATGGCAGGGTATTCTGTGTACTTTAAAGACCATGGGAGACAGGTATAAATGTATGGCTGACAGAAAATGCTTGCCAGGTCCGGACCTGAATGTGAATGAATTTGTATAGCTGTCTATCAGGACTATAAGATTGAAAGTTCCTTCTTGGAAGTTGGAACCTAGGTTTATTGGTCCCTATAAAATAACCACCGTCATTAACCCAGCAGCGTTTCATTTTGAACTTCCTCAGGCCCTTAAGGTTCACAATGTGTTCCACAGGTCCTTACTCAAAAGTATGTGGAACCTCTTGAGCCCTCACCTCTACCACCGCCCCCAGTAATGGTCGAGTTCCAGATTTTGAAGATTGTAGATTCTCATCTCTAACGTCATTCTCTACAATACTTGGCGCACTAAAAAAGGCTATGGTACAGAGGGGAGGATGTGGGTTTCAGCATCAGAGGTGAACGCTCCCAGATTGGTTCGCTCATACCACACCTCTTTTCCTGAGAAACCCGGTCCTGAGTGTCCAGAAGCCACTCGTAGAGGGGGGTACTGTCACAGGTGTGTCAGAGGTGACAGACAGTCACCCTGTAGTGGGTTGCAGGAGATCTCTACATTTGGCATTGCAGACAGTTTCTTAGATAAGAGGCTGTCTTTAGGACAGAGTGGCTACCTCTCTCTTGCTAATTAGCTCTCTGGCCTAGGTGTATATATACCTGGTGTGTCTGAGAGGGAATCGGTGGCTATATCCATTTCTACTTATGAAGCTTAGCAGGAGCAGTACTTTGTCCTCTCTGGAGCTTGAGGCCGTGTGCTTATTTGGAGTTCATCTAAATCTAAGCCATTTCCCCTGTTTTGTCCACCCTTGTTGTCTATAGAGTTTAGTGGAGGTTGACTAGTGCTCATCTCCTTCCATCCCTAGCCGTAGCCATATACCAGGAAGAGTAGGACGAAGCACGCGTGCGGCAATTGCTGAGGAGACAATATAGGGAAGATAGTTGAGACAGGGTGACGCTAGACCAGACTAGGAGGTCTCCACTTCCCGTCTTTCGCTAGTGTCTTGGCTCCCTTTGCTTTTCCCTCTGTGTTGCACTAAGTCTTCCCACACCTGGCATGACAACAAGCCCCATTATGTAGGAGATAATACATCATGAATTGTTACATTATTTTAATATGTAGACTTCATCATTAATATCTTTATAGATTGTTCTCATTGTCATACAACCCTGGATTCTACCATTATTATTGGGATGGTAATTGGAAATATTATGGCCCTCTTCCTCATTTTTGTGGGAACCTATTTCTTTATGAAGAGAAAAATGGAAAAGAGACAATTAGGTAAGAATATATTGTACATTATCTTGATTCTATGAAGGGTTATTCCTAGAATCATATTATTTTTCAGAAAGACTGGTCAATACATACTTATTGTTAATGTACAAACTAGCTCAATGTAAAGTTTCTTTCTTGCACTTTTGTTTCTTTTTTCTTAACTGAATGGGTAGTCCTATAGGAATCTGCTAAAACTGTATTTTTCAGCAATCCCTTGCTCCTCCTCAGTGCTGCAGACCCCCTCTCATGTGTGCTACAAACTAGTTTAATGTCAGAGTTATCAATAAGCTAATCTAAGTGTTCAATTCATCTCATTCTTCTGTACCTTGTCTGCCTCTCTAAAGGACCATTCATGACCGATTTTATCTTCAGATATCTACATCAGTATGGCTTACTGTGGGGTTTTACATCTTTAGTAGCTGGAGCTGGTTATAGCAGAGCTTAACTCTCCTGCAATCCTCCACAAAGAAAGTGCAGAGCTGGGTTTGTTGTCTACTGCTGACAGTATCAGGCTTGTGAAACTGCAAATACTGCTGCATTGATGCATATGGCAGAAGATAATCTTCTGCCATAAATAGAGCAATGATTAGAGTTGCACATCACTGGTCTCACAAAATATAAAAGTCACAAAGAATTTCCATTACTTGTATTAACGAATAGAGACATAAGTTTATTTCTTTCCAGGACATGTGAGGAACAATGATCAGTGTAGTATTTTTTATTTTTTAACCCCCTATTCAGCCCTAAGTAAAATCAAGCAAAATGGTTTACAGGTGGGCTGGAATTTTGTTTAATTCAAGTAAGTCTACAAAAAATGAATCCTGGCTCCTGGGCAAAAATTCAAGTTCTTGAAAATCCAATCTTTTGTAAAATTCAAATTGAACTTGATTCACCTTGAACACATTCGCACTTCTCTAGTAATACTACAAATTTCTTATAGCCTTCACTGCAGAGAAAATATGAAGTTATAAACTTCTGAGGAGCTTTAGTTAGATTGGAATAAACTCTTTATGCAATAATAATTAGAATACGATTACCCACAGAATATTTATGAAAATGTGCTGCATGGACGTACCACTAAAATATTCTCTGTTTTTTAGCAGAGCGATCTCCTGAACCTGGAACACAAGGAACAGAATCCACATACCAGGTACAAGCTGTTTATGGGACAGAAACTCTATTAGTTTTCTCTTCTAGCTCTTTTCTTTGGATATTAAAGCTCTGCCGCCTGTATGGAAAGTACTTAGAAGGAATAATTCTTTACTGTAACTTATGAGTCCCAAGATGACAAAAAAACAAATTATTACTACACAACCTAAATTGTCGTCTAATCTTCAGTCTTCAGAAGAGAAATGCTCCACAATTTCCTGGCTGCTGATTGACAGTGGTAGTGTGCTCCTGAAGATTGACAGATCGGACAAGTGGCATGGCTGCACCACTGGTCTGAACTGAGCTTTCTCTGATGCTACTGTTCTGCAATCGGACAATGAAGCTGATCTGATCCAGAGATCTGGTCCATCTTCAGAGGGGCTCTTGTAAACTGTATTAGAAATAGTTTGCAAGCATCTGCTATTTATTTGCTTATTTTTCTTAACTTTGACATTGTCGATCAGTCCGGTGTAATGCCTATATCACCTCCCTTCATCAACCTTCTCGCCAACCTCCATCCAACCAATACCCCAATTATGACATGACACGTAGTTTGGATAATTTGGCCACAGCAGCCTCTATTTAAACAAACAGATAATTAAATTCAAAACATTCAATAACAAGATTGGTAAGGTCCTTGAAGATACCAAAATCTGGTGATTACCAAAAAACATAACTATAAACCATAATTACTCCCAGCCATTACTCCACTGGCTCGAGAGCACCATAACCCAAAGGGGTTCCTCTTAAATCCAAACTTCTGAGGACTGGATATTCCATTGTCGTAAGTCTCCCCCAAAAACCACCAAATGAAAGACAAACATTTGCCAGTTGAGGAATCCTTGTCCTAATGAATCCCCCAGACCAATTTAGAACCAACCCACAATCGTCATCAGCCACCATGACCCGAAAGTTCCCACGTAGCCCCATTCCTAAACATTTTGCAAATTAAGGGAGGGCAGGGCTGCCCTGGAAGTGAGATAATACAAAACCCGCCCCCTTTTATTACATTTATAACCCCTTGCTCCCAGACCCCATCCCCAACTTAGTAATAACTCCACCTTCCCTCCAACCCATTATCATGCTGGCCTTCACCCACACCATGGCTGATGCTTTGCCCTTTCCTAACCTGAGGGATAAGAAAATAGCTCCACCCAATGGGCAAAATGATTACTACACAACCTCTAACAATGTCCTGGTCATTGTGACCGAAAACAACATTTAAAACCAAAGCACTTTTACATTTCTGGTGGATAAAACAGGTAATGAAGAGGGGTGACTTAACATGTAATATCATTATTAGTAGTGGGGGAGGTTTCTGCTCTAGAAGGCTGCCTCCCGGTCAGAGACAGAAAAGCCTAAACCGCATACGTTTTTCTAAAAAATTTATTTCACATTTTGTGACATTGAAGGGATTTATAAGGATGTGTGATTAGAGGGGTGGGTAATGCTATCTCACTCTAGTTCCTAATTTTTACACCGCCTTAAAGTTGTATATTGCTCATTGCATTCATGTAATAATATATATACGTATATATAGAATTTTTTTTTTTTTTTTAGGAATTGAAAGGGCAAAATAATGATGTCTACCACAACTTTAAAATGCAGTAGGAAGTAAATGCAACCAAACACAATGAGAACATGAGCTGTTCTTGGTCGGAATCGAAGCTGCAGTGATACAAAAGAATACTGCGAACCACTGGACCACAGTGCTGGCAACCATGAACAAATGCTAATTTCATGTGATTCAATCCTGAGCAATGTAAAGCCTCATTCAGCCTCAATCAGACGTCCATGTTGCATAGTCTGTCTATGGACCCTGATGCACAGACTGACCGCAGGTTTCCTGTTCTGATCTTGACAGCCTCATAGACATGTAGGTCAGGAGACCAGCGGCTGGTGTATTCATTAAGGTCCGCATTACAGTCATTGACGAAGAGGAGCAAATATCAGCACTGACGATTCAAAAATACTTACAAACAAGAGTGCAACAGACCAGATGAATTATGTTCAAAGGAGCAGCAAAAGAAGCCATCTTGTTACAGTAAAGTATTAAAAATAACTGTTAAAAAAAACAAAATTGGTCATAAATTTGATTAACTGAACAATTAAAGTCAAGCCCTGTTGTATCTAGAAAATTGCATTTTATATGTACCTAAAGGCAACCTGTCATCAGGTTTTTCCCATACATCCTACGGCAACCAACTTTCAGCCCAATGTGACCACATTCTAAAATGCGGTATATATTACTCCAATGCGCCCTCCAAGGCAAAAAAATACCTTTTTTTAAATCAACTGCACGCTGTTCACTCTTCATCTGGTGCCTCCTCTCTTTTTGAGATGCCGTCCTCCTCTTCTGCTTCATGTGGACCCTTTACACTCTTTTGCAGGTGCACTCCTCTCTGACCTGCCGAAGACAGAGCAAAGTACTGTTCTGCGCATGCACAGGGAAGGGCATGAGAGTGCTGACGCATGCGCATTTCAGTACTTTGATCAGCCTTGGGCAGGGCAGAGAGAATTGGGGCTGCGCAGGAGCGTGATGGAGGGCACTGTGTGGATAATGTAGGATGCGTCATCCACACGAAGCAGAGAAAGAGGACAGCACCACAAAAAGAGAGTAGGCACCGGATCAAGAACAGCGACGTCCATCGGATCAAGAACAGCGACGTCCATCGGATCAAGACCAGCGACGTCCATTGGATCAAAGGTGAGTATAATAAAAGGTCTACTTTTTGCCTTGCAGGGTGAAATGGAGTCATATATACAGCACTTTAGAATACTGTCACATGGGGCTGAAAGATGGTGGCTGTAGGATATATGGTAAAAACTTGGTAGCAGATTCTTTTTAAGGTGCCCAAATATTTTAGCTAGCTTTCAGCCAAATGCTCTTTTGGTTTTGCTTCTTTTTATGTGTTATTTATATATAATCCTATAAAAAAATTGTATATAGAGAGCCATATTTGAGAATAAAAGGTAAAACTTTATTGTAAATCACACAAAACATCTTAATAAAAAGATTAAAAAGTAAGGAACCAGTAGGTGGCACCACAACACAGAGATGTATTACAGGAGGTAAGTATGAAGATCATAAATTACATAAATATAATGGATTAGGAAGGAAAAGATCTAAATCAGCAGCTGAGTTTAATATAATAGATACATCATAAAAATGTTATTAAATGAGCACGTATGCTATATATCTAACAGGTAGTATATAGAATTAAAGGCTGCAACACAATATTAATATATAGTAATATCATTTACCCTAGCATATTGTTCATGACCATAGCATTGCATTACTGCATGCTGTATAACAATTAAACTTCCTACACACCATATAGAAAAGAAAATAAGACAATTGTACCATCTGTACCTCCTGCTGTATGTGGTGCCAATCCCCAACGTACGTTTCGGCATATTGCCTTCTTCTGGGGGTGGCATCACATCTACAAGGGCATATCTTTATACTAATGCATGACTAATTGCATTAGACATTTCAATAATCCTAAAAGTGTCCCAAGTTCTAATAGGTTAACACCATAGAAAGTGGGATGTGGAAAGAGGCAGAGCCACCAGAGAATCAAATACCCCCGCTTTATCTAAACAACCAATGGCACTGGATAATACAAACCTAGTATATGAGTCCTCAAACCTAATTGGTGCAAGCCGTGATGACAATGTAGGGGCGGGGACATCCATTGAGCGCAACAAGGGTGGTGGTCCTCGGAACCCGGGTCGCCACGCATGTGGGTCACGTGGGCTCAGAGTGGTCACATGACCCTCCAAGGAGACTTGTCCAGGGATGTATCAGGCACCGCACCAGGTAGCTGCGTTGACTTTGGCTGCGGACCCAGTAAGAGAGTCGCAAGAATGGGAAGTGGACGTCCATAAAGAAGATGACAATAAGAATCCAACGATAGACAAAAAAAAAAAATGTGTACGGACACTTCAGCTCACCGGTAGTGTACAGAGAAGCCGTGTATGTCCTCTCATGGAACCACCCAGGATCAGGTGCAACAGCAGCAGCAGGAAGGAAATAAACGTCCAGCGAGGAATCCAGGTCAGTATAAAATTTCAATGTTTATTCATCCTATTAAAAGAAGAACATGTGGTTTCTCCAGTGGCCACAAACCAACGCGTTTCGGCTATGCCTTACTCATGGTTATGCTAGGATGGAGTAAATACCATCTTAAAAAAACCTTATAACAGCCACATGATGTTTCCAACCAATGAAAATGTATCAACTCACAACGCACAGGTGTATCTGCAACTAGCCAAGAAGAGACACCAACATTAACCCCAAATTGTCCATATGGTTCATAGAAATGTGCGTACACCCATACAAATTCTGGGTATATTAGGTATACTGCAGAATGAGATCTTGTCTGACATTCAGACCATGTGGGACCCCGGTGTCCAGTAGGAAAATCCAAAATGATTCTCTATTAAGGATCTTTCTCCTAAAGTTGACCCTCAGTGGGCTTAATAACTCTCTCTATCACTTTAAATCTTAATACTGAAAAATCCCCAGCACGCAATTGGGAAAAAAGTTTAGATACTGCTGACATGCCTACCGCTGTATTACTAACCGCATCCGACATGTGGCGTCTTATGCATTTTTTTAATGGTCCCACTGTGCACCCAACATATTGCACATGACATAATGTACAATATATTAAATTTACCACTCCTGGCGTATTGCAATTAATAAATCTGGGGATAGTGAAGGTATGTTCCATAGTATAGGATGTTAAATTTTTGGACTTGTCTACATGTTTACAAGAAATGCATCTAGTAGGCCCACACCTGTAGAAACCCTTTGAAGACAACCAAGTGTTAGAGGGTTCTCGGATATTGTGCTGAAATAGGCTGGAGGATAGGATTGAACCAAGCGTAGGTGCTTTTTTAGTAACAAACTTGACTTCGGTATTATACATGATGTTTGATAGAAGTGGGTCTTGTTTAATACAGGTAGATATTTTTTGATTATGGAGACAATATCATAATATTGGGAGCTGTGCTGTGTTGCAAATTTAATGTGGTTCGGATTGTGCTTTTTCTTTTTATTAACGGATTTCATTAAGGAATTATGCTCATTGTCCAAAAGTTCCAGTCTATCAATTTCAGCTACAGCACGCATGGTGTGAATAAACTGTGGTTCCCGGTTACATCTAGTCCTGAGTCTGCAGCAGGCTTTTCATGCTTCTAGATAATAGTCCTCCTTGTTTGTACAGTTCCTTCTTGTTCTGATAAATTCCCCCTAGGTAAATTTTTAGTGATAAGAGGGGGATGACAGGACTTGGCTTGTAAGAAGGAATTGAAGTCCGTTGGTTTTCTATATGTTGTTGAAATAACACTATGTTTATCTATATCTCCCGCTAATGCAATGTCCAATTAGTGTATTGAGGTGAGATTGAAGGCATACGTGAATCTCAAATTGTAGGTGATATTATTAATATAATCCATAAACACAATGACGTCATTTTGTGTACCGGACCAAACAAACAAGAGATCGTCAATGTATCGTCCATACCATTTCATGGCATGTCTGAGAGGATTATTGTCTGAAAGCAAACATTCCTCCTCCCAAATAGTCATAACAATATTAGCTAATGAGGGGGAGAATTTCCCCCCAATACTGACTCCTTGTCGTTGTACAAAGAATTAATTGGAATTAAAGAATTCAGAGGAATATAAAGACAAAAGGAAAAATATATGCATATAAACGTAGGCAAAAAAAGGAAATAAATACATAAATATAAAGATCTATGAATATAAAATAAAACAGGGTAATTCATAATAGCGTGTAAAAGATGAGCATCTATGCAAATGTAAGGAAAATACAAATGTGTAAGCAAAGGAATATACACATATACAATCACCCATACATTAAAAAAATTCACAAACAAATCAGACAACAAATAGATATATGTAAGATCATACATAGGCATAATACAAAGCCAAATAGTATACAGATGACAAACCATGACTAATATAAAGACTAGAGATGAGCGTTGTTCTACTCGAACTGTTCGCCAATCTCAAATTCGAGCTGTTTTGGGCGGTGTTCGAGCCGTTCGGCGAACACGAACAATTTGAGAAAAATTCGGCTGTTCGAGGTTATGTTCGATAACTGTTCGTGCACCAAAATCATAACTGGATTTTTTCTCAGTAATGATGAAAATTAATGTTAATACGCAGTTTGAGTGTACAGCGGGGCGGGGGGAGGGGCAGGGGATGGATCTCTGCAGGAACAATGAAGATCTCCATTTTTTTTTCTCTTTCCCGCATTTGGAGTGGGGAGGTGCAATCTGTCAGCCTATCAGCAGCGCACACACGGAACGAAGTGCTTTTTTTCACACAAGCAAGGGCATGTGTGATTGGCAGTGTATGTCACATGTCCTTGCCCTATAAGACCAAGCCATTTTCCCCGTCGCCACCATTTTCTCACTGCTGCAGCTGCGTGTTAGACGGCACCGCTGTTGCTGTGTGCGCTATACCTTGTTAATTTCAAGCCAATTTTCGCACAAATATACAGATAGCTTGGGAGTAGGGAATAGTTGTGATTGCAGTCCTTTTAAGGACTAGGTTACAGCATTTCCTACGACTTTTATCAGGGAGGTCTGTGCTCTTAAATAGATAGGTTGTGGGAGTAAAGACTAATTGTAATTGGAGTCCTTTTCAGGACTAGGTTACATGAGTTCCTATCAGTTTTTGCCAGGCAGGTCTGTGCCAGTGCTGTGCAAGTTTATTTCACAGCATTTGGCTGAATCTAGCAAAGCTAATCCTTTTTGGCCTATTGCAGAGTGTGTTAGTCAGTGGAGTAGCCTATCTGTGTTGCAAGATATAAGACCTGTGTATAGAATACCAATTTTTTTACTGCACCTAGTGAAGTAAAATCTTTTGGGCATAGCATCATTCTATTAGTCCATCTATACTGACCTCCATCAGGTTGCAAACTGAATATAATTTTTTTCTGCATCTAGCTCTGAAAAAAATTTGGGCTTCTAGCAGTGTGTGGGACTTGGTTTATTAGTCCATCTATACTGACCTCCATCAGGTTGCAAATTAAAAATAATTTTTTTCTTCATTTAGCTCTGAAAAAATATTTGGGCTTCTAGCAGTGTGTGGGACTTGTTCTATTAGTCCTTCTATACTGACCTCCAGCAGGTTGCAAATTGAATATAATTTTTTTCTGCATCTAGCTCTGAAAAAATAGTTGGGCTTCTAGCGGTGTGTGGGACTTGGTCTATTAGTCCATCTATACTGACCTCCATCAGGTTGCAAATTAAAAATATTTTTTTTCTGCATCTAGCTCTGAAAAAATATTTGGGCTTCTAGCAGTGTGTGGGACTTGGTCTATTAGTCCATCTATACTGACCTCCATCAGGTTGCAAATTAAAAATAATTTTTTTCTGCATCTAGCTCTGAAAAAATATTTGGGCTTCTAGCAGTGTGTGGGACTTGGTCTATTAGTCCATCTATACTGACCTCCATCAGGTTGCAAATTAAAAATAATTTTTTTCTTCATTTAGCTCTGAAAAAATATTTGGGCTTCTAGCAGTGTGTGGGACTTGTTCTATTAGTCCTTCTATACTGACCTCCAGCAGGTTGCAAATTGAATATAATTTTTTTCTGCATCTAGCTCTGAAAAAATAGTTGGGCTTCTAGCGGTGTGTGGGACTTGGTCTATTAGTCCATCTATACTGACCTCCATCAGGTTGCAAATTAAAAATAATTTTTTTCTGCATCTAGCTCTGAAAAAATATTTGGGCTTCTAGCAGTGTGTGGGACTTGGTCTATTAGTCCATCTATACTGACCTCCATCAGGTTGCAAATTAAAAATAATTTTTTTCTGCATCTAGCTCTGAAAAAATATTTGGGCTTCTAGCGGTGTGTGGGACTTGGTCTATTAGTCCATCTATACTGACCTGCATCAAGTTGCAAATTAAAAATAATTTTTTTCTGCATCTAGCTCTGAAAAAATATTTGGGCTTCTAGCGGTGTGTGGGACTTGGTCTATTAGTCCATCTATACTGACCTCCATCAGGTTGCAAATTAAAAATATTTTTTTTCTGCATCTAGCTCTGAAAAAATATTTGGGCTTCTAGCAGTGTGTGGGACTTGGTCTATTAGTCCATCTATACTGACCTCCATCAGGTTGCAAATTAAAAATAATTTTTTTCTGCATCTAGCTCTGAAAAAATATTTGGGCTTCTAGCGGTGTGTGGGACTTGGTCTATTAGTCCATCTATACTGACCTCCATCAGTTTGCAAATTAAAAATAACTTTTTTCTGCATCTAGCTCTGAAAAAATATTTGGGCTTCTAGCAGTGTGTGGGACTTGGTCTATTAGTCCATCTATACTGACCTCCATCAGGTTGCAAATTAAAAATAATTTTTTTCTGCATCTAGCTCTGAAAAAATATTTGGGCTTCTAGCGGTGTGTGGGACTTGGTCTATTAGTCCATCTATACTGACCTCCATCAGGTTGCAAATTAAAAATATTTTTTTTCTTCATTTAGCTCTGAAAAAATATTTGGGCTTCTAGCAGTGTGTGGGACTTGTTCTATTAGTCCTTCTATACTGACCTCCAGCAGGTTGCAAATTGAATATAATTTTTTTCTGCATCTAGCTCTGAAAAAATAGTTGGGCTTCTAGCGGTGTGTGGGACTTGGTCTATTAGTCCATCTATACTGACCTCCATCAGGTTGCAAATTAAAAATAATTTTTTTCTGCATCTAGCTCTGAAAAAATATTTGGGCTTCTAGCAGTGTGTGGGACTTGGTCTATTAGTCCATCTATACTGACCTCCATCAGGTTGCAAATTAAAAATAATTTTTATCTGCATCTACAGTACCTCTGAAAAAATATTTGGGCTTCTAGCAGTGTGTGGGACTATTTGTATTAGTCCATCTATACTGACCTCCATCAGGTTGCAAATTCAAAATAATTTTTTTCTGCATCTAACCCAGCCAATAGTTTTGGCCTAATACCACAGTTTGGCCACTCAGCTCTGCTCGGTTACCATCCATTGTTTTTTTGTGCAAACAACTCCAGAGTTGTGAATTAGTTAACCACCAAAATGAGTGGAAAAAGGCCTGCTGCTGGTGGAAAGGGGAATAGGCGTGTTGGGAAGGGGAAAAAAGGTTGTGTCCGTGGGGTAGGTGTTAAAGCAACAGTAACATCTGCAGGAGAAAGACCATCTTCCAGCCAAACTAAAATGTCTACTTCTTTTAGCGGACAATGTGATAAGATCCCTTTCTTACGGCCACGCCAATCGCTACAAATTCCAGATGAGGCACAAAAACAGCAGGTGCTTCAACGGATATCAAGTGCTCCTTTAAGTGGGCTCTCCTCCACATCAACTTCAACATCACAAATACTCCAGTCCTCAAAGGTGTCACCCAAATCGCACTTGCTTCCTCACAGCTCCCAAATCTCCAGCTGCCCGTCTGAGTATGAGGTAGAACAGATGGTTGAGTCTGCAGAGCTGTTTACTCATACTATAGCCTGGGAATCAGAGGTCGACTCCAGCGCTTCTGTGAATCCAGACGAGGAAATGATCTGCACTGATGCCCAGAATCTTTATGAGTCGGATCCAGGACCAGACGCAGAAGGTTCTGACCATAATGTAGACCCTCATTCCCAAACTGTAACTCCTGTTGGTGGAGACAATGAGGAAGACGATGATAAGACTCAAATACCTGATTGGAGCGACAACTTTAGTTTTTTGTCAGGGCAGGAACAGGTTGGCTCTGAGGACGGCGGGTGTGATAACGCACAGGGTGATGATGATGAGGTCGGAGATCCCACTTACTGTCACCCCACAGTCAGCCAAGAGATGAGGTCAGCAGAGGAGGTGGAGGAAGATGCTAGTGACGACGAGGTCAGGTTGCGCCTTCCTGGACAGAGACGTAGTACTGGAAGCACGTCAACAACTGCATCCTCAAACACAACTCTGCCTCTCACCACAAGTCGTGGTGGCTCTTCAGGTCGCATGGGTGCTAAGCCTTGCATAGCCTGGGCATTTTTTCAGATCGATAAAGATGACCCAACTCGTGTTATCTGTAACATTTGTCAGCAAAAGCTAAGTAGAGGCCAAAAAATACATAGTTTGAGTACTTCATGCATGAACCGGCACATGGACATGAAGCATAAGTTGCAGTGGGAAGCTCAGTGTGCTACAATGCGGCCTAGCCGGCCGGGCCAATCACCGTCTGCCATATCTTGTGCATCCGCGGCCTCTTCATCCTCTGTGACTGGGGGGACAGCAGTCACACCTGTTTTGGGGCGCAGACCTGCCACCTCTTTACCCGCAACAGCCAGCGTGATTGGCAGGTCATCATTTTCTTTGGAGGTGGTAACATCAGCTGGTGTTGAGCGCTGTCCGACATCGATAGCACCACCTTTGGATCAAGGCAACCTAACATGTCCGCCTGCATCTTCCTCACAGACCGGCAGTTTGCCGGGGACACCCTTATCAACCCCGTCTAAGCACAATAGCCAGCCCTCGGTCCCTCAGATGTGGACAAGTAAAAGACCATTTCCTCCTAGCCATGAGAAAGCTAAGAGGTTGAATTTCACCATCTGCAAGCTCTTGGCTACAGAAATGCTGCCTTTCCGCCTGGTGGACACAGAGGATTTTCGAGACCTTATGTCCGTCGCAGTGCCCCAGTACCAGATGCCCAGTCGGCACTACTTCTCAAAGAAAGGTGTGCCTGCGCTCCACCAGCATGTCGCACACAACATCACCGCTTCTTTGAGAAACTCTGTGTGTGACAGGGTGCATTTCACCACAGACACTTGGACGAGTAGGCATGGACAGGGGCGTTACATGTCGCTGACTGGGCACTGGGTAACTATGGTGACAGCAGGACAAGGGGCTGCTGTCCAAGTCTTGCCGTCCCCACGAGTTGTGCGTCAATCCTCTTTATGTCAAAGTTCCTCCACTGCTTCTGCCTCCTCAACCTCCTCTCGGTCTTCCACCTGCACCCAAAGCCTGTCTGGTCATGCCACAAGCTTTCTAACTGCGCAGAAGGGATCCTGCACACCTCCTTACTATGCTGGCAGTAGGGCTCAACGTCATCAGGCAGTTTTTACATTGAAATGTCTGGGAAATGTGAGTCACACAGCTGAGGAGTTGTGGTCAGCTCTGGAGAACCAATTTCATGAATGGTTGTCTCCACTGGACCTGAAACCAGGGAAGGCCGTGTGCGACAATGCTGCAAACCTGGGTGCGGCCCTTCGCCGGGGCAATGTCACACACGTGCCTTGTATGGCTCACGTGTTGAACCTGGTTGTCCAGCAATTTTTAGCCCACTATCCCAGACTAGATGTGTAGCACCCTGAGGATTCGGCTGCTACAGGGGTATTGCACCTCAACCCAGAGGTGTGATATTCCACTCCCGGGTAAGGATGGAGTGTGGAACTGAGCTCAGATAGACTGCATGCACTACATACATCCCATTTCAGAGGAGCAGGCCGACGGTACTCCCACTTAGAAATGTGCAGGTACAACCGAGCCTGTTCCTGGCTGGAGTGGGAGGGGGGTGGTACATCCCATGTAGTGTAGGGGCAGATAGGGGGAGCAGTCTGGGTAGTGATAGGAGCTCATTGGGTGCTGGTCACCTGAGCTCACACTTAGAGGGTGTATATAAGGTGGGCACCAACTAGAATCAGGGTCAGATGCAGAGAACAAGTCAGGAGCAGACAGCAAGACAGCTGCAGAGGAGCAGACAGCAAGCAGAGAGGAAGTCAGCCTGCAGCAAGAGAGAGACCCTGAGTGAGAGAGGAGCAGAGAAGGAGTACCCAGAGGGGAAAACAGAGAGGACCCAAGAACCCAAATCAGAGCACCGGGTGAGGAGTCAGCATCAGGGTACCGGAACCCAAGCTGGTGGGGGTAAAAACAATCCCCAGCCAGAGACCGGAGACCGTGGGCAGTGTCTGTCACGGTCACCCATCACATTCACCCCGAAGGCACACCACATGAAGGGTCAGGGAACCCAGGGCCAAGGGTGTCCCAACAGAAGGCCCGAGGGAGCTGGACCTAGGTGGATCACTGGTGGGGACGGCTGAAGAAAGGACAGAGGGAGAGCTCAGGGCCACGCTCCGGACTTGTTTGGGGGTTGGCTGGATCCAGGACCTGGTGGACGCAGCACGGCTCGGGTGGTCACTAGCAGCTGGAGTGACCAGTACAACATCTGCAGTAAGTAAACACCCTTAACTGCACAACCCGAGTCTGTCTTCATTGCCGGCTGCACCGCACCACCACAACCCCCATCCTCTGCGCCTGTCCCCTCTGAGGCTATACCCCTCCCGTTGGGGGTGATCCCACCAAGCTGCGCACCCACCATCAGCCTCAGCGGACCCTGCTGCAGCGGCGGCCACAGTGACCGCATCACAACGGGTGGCGTAGTCGACACAAAAGAACTTTAGTAACATCTATAGAACTGCCACATCACACTGAGCTTGACGCCCTGGGCACGGGACCGGGTCACAGCCGCTCGGAGACTACAACCCCCCATCTGATCCGGTGCCGGGTATTCCCCTCAAAAAGGAATATGTCCCAGGGGGCGCGTCAACTTTGGCGTAGTCGGCAGGATTACGTGCCCGCAACACCCGGGTACTGCGTGCCTGAAGAAAAGTGCAAGTTTACCTCAGAAAGAAGTCTCCCGCCGGTTCCGGAGGGTCCACGCCATCGGACTCCATCACCAGTCGTTTCCCGCCGATTGTCCGCCATTTCCAGCTTGTTCCCGCCATCTGCAGAGTTTCCCGCCACTGGGCGACGCTTCCCGCCAAAACCGCAGATTTCCCGCCTTGGAAGAGCAGCGGACGCCATTATGGGCGTGCCAAAGGAGGGCAAGAGGCCGCCTCCCTTCGTGGGCCAGGACAGAAAATGGCGCCAAAAGTGGAAACCGCCCCCACCAACAGAGACTGTGATGCTGGAGGTGTCTGTCAGCGTGAAAGAACTACCCCTGGAGCTGACAGTCACCGAGTTGCCCCGGGACCGCCCTCTAAGTGGGAGGAGACGAAAGAAAAGAACGAAGATGGGTGCCGCCTGGAGCAGTCTGGAGCGAGCGCACCCGGAGGCAGGAAGCCTGGAAAGGAGCAGCAGAAAAGCTCACCCGGAGATGTCCAGAGAGCAGAGCAGCACCGGCCCGCTGGCCAGGAGCCTGCTGGAAGAAGAGCAGAGCAGCACCGACCCGTTGGTCAGGAGCCTGCTGGACACCACGACCCCACTAGGCCTAGTGGAGGTACTTGCACAGCTCCCCCGAGACCGGGAGTGTGCACAGACTGCCCTGGAGGGCCTCGCACGGAGGATGGCCCGGGTACAGCGGGAGATACTGGCGGAGTGGAGCCGGGAGATGGCTCAGCACGCAGAGACCAGTCAGCGGAGCACGCTACCCTGGAAGAGGAAGCAGACCGCCTCTGAGGATGGCGCGGGAGGACCCAAGGCCGGAGACGGCGCCGAGGAGGGAGCCGAAAGCATGGAGGCAGGTAAAAGGGACGCCTATACCCCAAGCCGTGACACCGCTCACCTGCCCCAGCTCCCCGTCGCAGAGCCCGAAAGTCCCCCTGCTGTGCCCGTCGCCGCCACGTCACCGCTATGGACTAGGCCCCGACCGGGAGCCGCCGCAGCGACCCCTGTGACGTCACGCGCCTCGACCCGGAGCGTGACAAAGCAGGAAATACCACCAGCCTGGTCGCAAGGCCTAGTACCCCCGGGCGCCGCATCACCAACAGCGCCCCCTACCTCCGCGGAGCCTCCGGCCTGGCCGCAAGGCCAGGTAGCCCAGGGCGCCGCCGTCCTAACGGTGCCCTTCACCTTCCAGGTGCCCCAGGCCTGGCCGCAAGGCCTGGGCAACCCGGGCGCCACCACCACCGCGCCCGCGCCCGCAATACCAAGGGTGCCACACCTGGGGGAGGACCTGTTCAGCCAGCTCACATGGCCGGACGGGCGGCCCTTCATCTGGCCCGAAGGATACCATGAGCTGGAACGGCAGCAGAGACTAAGACCCCTGGATGAACCCCTGATTCCGGCTCCGAAGCCCGTGGCACGGATCTCGCCCCCGCTAGCGGAAGCGCAGTTTGAGTGGGACCCCACTGGAGAAGATCTAATGGGGTTCACTCAGGAAACTAGGGCAGCTGCAGCAGACCGCGCCGAGTGTTGCCGACAGCAGCTCGAGGAGTTCGCGAGGGAGCGGAGAGAGAGGCGGGTCCGGGAACAACAGGCCCAAATAAGGAGCGCCGAGCAAAAGAGCCGGACCAGGAGGGACCCCCGTGCAGCGCACAGTCCCCGTACCACCGGGACTGTCATCAAGTTTAACCAGCAGCACGGGTGGGGCTTCATTCGGGACAACAACACTCACGGCGACGTCTTTGTCACGCGCAGAGACGTGGAGTCCCATCTGCCGGAGGGGCACAGAGGTCGTGACCTCTACATCGGAGATGAGGTCACCTTTACCCGGCACAAGTGTGCCAAAGGACCTTACGCCCTCCACGTACACCGCCTGACGGAGGAGGAGTTGCGGTGCGAGGAGGAGGAGCAAGAGGACCCGGACGGGTCTGAAGTTCAAAGAGCAGGAGGAAGACGCCGTTGAGTGCGGCAGAGCAGGTGCTATAAATAAGTTACCCCATGGGGGTATAAAGAAACTGAAACTGTTGCTGCTAAATATATATAGTCCCCGTTGGGACCAGTATGAGTGAACTTTTTACCCGTTATTCCGTATCCATACCAGGCTGAGGACTGTGAGCAGCCATTCCCTTCCCTTTACCTGGCCGAGGACTGAGAGCGGCCAACTTTCCCTGTATATAGTTGCGCGTCCTAAAGCGCCCCCTACCGGTTTTATAGAAAACCAGATTTTCTAAGAGACTGTCGCACTTTTCCCGGACACACGGTGCCCAGTGTCCGGAGGAGGAACCAGAGACAAGAGAAGTCTACGAGAATGTTTATATAAAAAAGTTTTATATATATAATGTTTTATATGTTTTATATGTTTATATGAAAAATTTTGTATGTTTTGGTGTTATTTATGTCTTTACAGCCCGAGGACGTGCTGTGATTTACCAGGGGGGAATGTAGCACCCTGAGGATTCGGCTGCTACAGGGGTATTGCACCTCAACCCAGAGGTGTGATATTCCACTCCCGGGTAAGGATGGAGTGTGGAACTGAGCTCAGATAGACTGCATGCACTACATACATCCCATTTCAGAGGAGCAGGCCGACGGTACTCCCACTTAGAAATGTGCAGGTACAACCGAGCCTGTTCCTGGCTGGAGTGGGAGGGGGGTGGTACATCCCATGTAGTGTAGGGGCAGATAGGGGGAGCAGTCTGGGTAGTGATAGGAGCTCATTGGGTGCTGGTCACCTGAGCTCACACATAGAGGGTGTATATAAGGTGGGCACCAACTAGAATCAGGGTCAGATGCAGAGAACAAGTCAGGAGCAGACAGCAAGACAGCTGCAGAGGAGCAGACAGCAAGCAGAGAGGAAGTCAGCCTGCAGCAAGAGAGAGACCCTGAGTGAGAGAGGAGCAGAGAAGGAGTACCCAGAGGGGAAAACAGAGAGGACCCAAGAACCCAAATCAGAGCACCGGGTGAGGAGTCAGCATCAGGGTACCGGAACCCAAGCTGGTGGGGGTAAAAACAATCCCCAGCCAGAGACCGGAGACCGTGGGCAGTGTCTGTCACGGTCACCCATCACATTCACCCCGAAGGCACACCACATGAAGGGTCAGGGAACCCAGGGCCAAGGGTGTCCCAACAGAAGGCCCGAGGGAGCTGGACCTAGGTGGATCACTGGTGGGGACGGCTGAAGAAAGGACAGAGGGAGAGCTCAGGGCCACGCTCCGGACTTGTTTGGGGGTTGGCTGGATCCAGGACCTGGTGGACGCAGCACGGCTCGGGTGGTCACTAGCAGCTGGAGTGACCAGTACAACATCTGCAGTAAGTAAACACCCTTAACTGCACAACCCGAGTCTGTCTTCATTGCCGGCTGCACCGCACCACCACAACCCCCATCCTCTGCGCCTGTCCCCTCTGAGGCTATACCCCTCCCGTTGGGGGTGATCCCACCAAGCTGCGCACCCACCATCAGCCTCAGCGGACCCTGCTGCAGCGGCGGCCACAGTGACCGCATCACAACGGGTGGCGTAGTCGACACAAAAGAACTTTAGTAACATCTATAGAACTGCCACATCACACTGAGCTTGACGCCCTGGGCACGGGACCGGGTCACAGCCGCTCGGAGACTACAACCCCCCATCTGATCCGGTGCCGGGTATTCCCCTCAAAAAGGAATATGTCCCAGGGGGCGCGTCAGATGGCCTTCTGCAGAGGGCACGGTCGCTGTGTGCTCACTTCCGCCGTTCGCATCCCGCAGCTCAGCGACTTACATCTCTACAGAAGTCGTTGGGCCTGCCACTTCACCGGCTAAAATGCGATGTGCCTACCCGGTGGAATTCAACTCTGCACATGTTGCAGCGACTGTGGCAGCACCGACAAGCCCTGGTGCAATACGTTCTGACGTATAGCCTGGGCCAACGAGATTCAGAGGTGGGGCAAATCACGCTGGAGGAGTGGTCTCAGATCAGGGACCTATGCACCCTTCTGCACAATTTTGAAATGGCGACGAAGATGTTTAGTGCTGACGATGCCATTATCAGCATGACTATTCCGGTGATTTACATGCTGGAGCACATGTTAAACAGAATTCGGAGTCAGGTGGTGGCACAAGAGGAGGTGGAGGAAGTAGAGGAGGAGGAGTTGTATGCGGAAGGGCTAACATCTGCAAGGTCCAGACGGTCGGCAGCACCAAGGCGGCAGGCATGTGAGGGTGGGGGAGATGGTTTTACCAGGGCGCATGGTAGCAGCCAAACTAGTGAGGAAGGTGCAGGAGCCCAGGAAGAAGTGGAGGACGAACTGATGGAAGACTCATCAGATGAGGGAGACCTTGATCACATTTCTGTTGTGCGAGGTTGGGGGGAGAGGACAGAGGAAGGAAGCATGATTGTTACCTCGCCACCAACACAACAGGGACTTGGTGCTCCTGGATGCGCAACACACATGAGTGCCTTCTTGCTGCACTACCTGCAACATGACCCTCGAATTGTGAGAATTAGAAATAATCCTGACTACTGGGTTGCCACACTGTTAGATCCCCGGTACAAAAGTAAATTTGCAGAAATTATTCCTGCCATAGAAAGGGATGCACGCATGCAGGAGTATCAGCAGAGACTGTTGCAGAATCTTACATCTGCTTTTCCACAAAATACCAGTGGTGCACGTAGTGAATCTCACAGTTCCAACTTGCCAACCGTGGGACCGTCAAGTGTTCAGCACTCAAACCGTAACAGAACCACAGTATCTGCTGGTAACATCAATTTTGCGGAATCATTTCACCACTTTTTTAGCCCATCCTTTGCAAGGCCACAGGAGACAAGAAGTCTGACACATAGTCAACGCCTAGAGACGATGGTACAGGAGTATCTCCAAGTAAACATTGAAGCCACGACTGTGTCACTGGACCCTTGCTCTTTTTGGGCTTCCAATCTGGATAAATGGCCGGAGCTAGCCACTTACGCCTTGGAGATCTTGTCATGCCCCGCAGCCAGCGTTCTGTCTGAACGTGTGTTCAGCGCTGCTGGTGGTGTGCTGACAGATAAGCGCACGCGGCTCTCCACTGATAATGTAGACAGACTCACGTTCATAAAGATGAACAAATCATGGATCCGAAACGACTTTTCTACCCCTGTGTCATCCTGGGGAGAGTAAAAGCTTGATGATTGGTTAAAATCACCCTACCAACCGTTTTAAGCTTTCAAATAACTAATCATGTTTATCTGTATCTTGACTGGAAAATAATTTGGGCTTTGTAGCAGTGTGCAGCACTGATCCTATTAGGCCATCTATACTAAAGCTTCACCAGATTTAAAATTAAAAATAATTTTTAGCTGCATCTAGCCCGGAAAATAATTTTGGGGCTCCGAGATGCGCAAGGCACATAAGTGCCTTCTTGCTGCACTACCTGCAGCATGACCCTCATATTGTCAGAATTCGAAGTAATCATGACTACTGGGTTGCCACACTCTTAGATCCCCCAAACTTTTCGATCAACCTTTTCATTTTAATAAAGACCAAAAAAATGGTCATTTTTGAAATTATAAGCATTAGCAGGTTGTTAGAAACTGAAATCAAACAGTTTTCAACTCAAAACTTTATTCTAGGTGATGTTACATTTTCACATAGGACCCCTTGTTCGAAAGGAGCTTCTGAACTCTCTCGTCCATTGAATTTGTCAGGTTTTGGATGGTTTCTGCTTCAATTGTTTTGCATGAGGACAGAATACCCTCCCAGAGCTGTTGCTTAGATGTGAACTGCCTCCCGCCATCATAGACACTCCTTTTAATGATGCTCCAAAGGTTCTGAATGGGGTAGAGGTCAGGGGAGCATGGGGGTCACACCATAAGTTTGTCCCCTTTTATGCCCATATCAGCCAGAGATGCAGATGTTTTATGTGCAGCATGAGATGGTGCATTATCATGCAGAAAAATGATCTTGCTGTGAAATACACGGTTCTTCTTCTTGAACCATGGCAGGAAGTGCTGTTTGAGAAAATCCACATACATTATGGAGTTCATCTTTAGCGCCTTCAGGGATCCTAAAGGGGCCGACAATCTCTCTCCCCATGATTCCAGCCCAAAACATTACTCCACCTCCTCCTTGTTGGCGCTGTAGCCGTGTTTGCGTGGGGTGTCCATCAACCAGCCATCCTCCACTCCATCCATCTGGACCATCGAGCGCTGCACGGCACTCATCCGTGAACAAAACAGTTTTGAAATCAGTCTTCATGTAATGTTTGGCCCACTGGAGCCGTTTCTGCTTGTGTGAAGTGGATAGAGGAAGTCGACAGGATGGCGCATGCACAGCTGCAAACCTCTGAAGGACCCTGCATCTTGTTGTTCGGGGGACGTTGGAGGCACAAGCAGCTTCAAAAACTTGTCTGCTGCTATGACAAGGCTTTTTTGCCGCTGCTCTTTCAACCGGACGTAATTGCCTGTAGGAAAGAGTCCTCAATTTGCCCTTATCAGCACGCACACGTGTGTACTGTGAATCAGCTACATACTTCTTGATTGCCAAGACACTTCATCCTGATCATCGCACAATGTTGATTGTAGTCATGCCTTGACCTAAACACTCCACAATTTGTTGCTTCTCAGCAGCCGACACATCCTTTTTCTTTCCCATTTTGGCAGAAAATGTAGGCTGCTTAATAATGTGAGAGAGGCTTCTTAAGTAGTCTTGCCTTTCATTGGACACACCTGTCAAACTAATTAGCACAGGTGTCTGCAATTGCTTACAGTGATATAAAGAGCCCTGACACACATCACCATCAATGAGTTTAACTGACAAACAAACAAATTCTTCCCTTATCACTCCTAAACACTTTTTGTATAATAATTTGGAACGCAGTGTACATGTGCTTTTCCACAAAACACCAGTGGTTCACGTAGTGAATCTTACAGTTCTAACTTGCCAACCGTGGTCTGTATGGAGTTGTTCAATAAAGGGCCCAAAATTAAGATAACATAGATGGGAGAGGTCTCTATGAATAGGAATTCCTAAGTATTTGATACCCTGTGAGGGCCAGGCAAAGGGAAAGTTGGACTGGATGGAATCCTATATGGATTTGGGGAGGGAGACATCGAGGGCCTCAGACTTCGCTGCATTGATTTTAAAATTTTACCATGTAACAAAGTGATCTATTTCAGCCATAACAGCATGGATGGATATATGTGATTGAGTGATATATACTAGGACATCATCAGCAAATAGAGAGCACTTGTACTCGGTGCCTCCCACCTCAATCCACCTAATATTGGGGTTATGGCGAATTGATGAGAGCTAGTGCTCCGTCACTAGGATGTATAAGAGAGGGGACAGAGGACATCACTGCCTTGTCCCATTGGTGATTGTGAAAGGTGATGAAAATGTTCTGACGCACCCCCTGGGCCTTGGGACACCCGGAGCCGGACCCTTTTTGGTGGATGCTGGTGGTTGTAGTCTTCGTGGCGGCGACCCGGTTCCGTGGCTCTGGGCGGTCAAACCAGTGGCGGAACTATTTATGTGGTTTTCATGTTTAAATGTCCGACTACGCCACCCGTGGATTGCGGTCAGAGTGAACCGCCGCTACAGGGCAGACCACTGAGGCTGGTGTTGTGGGTGCAGCAGAGCGTAGCATAACTCCCCACGGGAGGAGTATAGCCTCAGGGCAGTGTATGCGGAGGATGGGGGTGATGGTGCAGGGCAGCAGCAGTAACGACACGGAGTCAGTGATGCAGTTCAGGGCCTTTACTCACAGTTCTTATTATCCAGACCACGTCTGCAGGTAACGGCTGCCCACGTCATACTGTGCTCACCAGGTGAGGGGCTCAGACAACTCCCAGATAACTTTGGAGCACTTCACAGGACCCCCTTTGTGTGTCCTTTGTCTGGCCTTTCTTACCAACACTTCTGTCCGGCTGCCTCGGGCCTCCTCTTGGTAAACTTGGCGCCAGTTTCCCTGACCCTATGTGGTGCCTTCCTAGCGGGTGTAGCGAGGGGCTGCGCCACATAAAATGTCAGAGCCTCCGGTTTCTAGCTGAGGGTCGTTTCCTGCCTTCACTAGTTCGGGGACCGGTCTCCCCCTTTGGCCTGACCCCTCCACGCAGGTGGATTCGGGCGTGCGGTGGCGACTCGCCCGTCCGCACCCCTGGGATCCCTTCATTCCTCGTTCCTGGAGCCTTCTCCGCTCCTCTTCCTTCCTTCTCCCTCTTCCAGGCCTGGGCCTCTGTTACTAGGCCCGCCTCCGGAGCAGAGCTCATGCAGAGCCCCTGCTCCCTGCCACTTCTGCTCAGACTTCTCTGCACTGAACTAAGATGGTGCCCACCTTTTATACTCCCTTCTCAATGCACCCAGGAACTGCTTCCTCCCTGCTCCTGCACTACAGGGTTCCCCTTCCTCAGTGTTCCCTCCCCCCACTCCAGCCAGGGACAGGGACTGTCGTGCCCATCTCAGGGGCATATTGGTCACCCTGCCCCACGGCAATGTGGTGTAATGCATGCAGGTGTCGGGTCCTGATCCACACTCCATCCTTACCTGAGAGTGAGATATCACACCTCTGGGTGAGGTGCAATACGTCTGTAGCAACCGAGCCCTCAGGGTGCTACAGTTCCATTTATCTTCAGCCTAGGTGACGTATTGCGATACAGGGCCGTGATTTTGGCTATAAAAGGGTCCCCTAGACCCCTACCCCAAGCTTTTTAAGAGAATCATATATGGCGTGCCAGGAGACTCTATGGAATGCTTTCTCAGCATCCAACGAGAGTATCTAATTACAAATTTTTAACTGCATCTAGCCCAGGAAATACTTTGTGCCTAGTAGCAGTGTCTGCTAGTGAGCGGATTATCCCGGCTGTTAAGCAAGCTGCACCACCTGTAGTTTAGACACTTAATTTTTTCAAAGGAAATGCTTCGGGACCATGGGATACTTAGTGAAGAGCATCAGGAGGCACCCCAAGGCATAGGGGCTGGGACTGGCAGTAGGATGCCTTGTGGTGGACAGCCGAGCTCGATCCTTATAAAAGCTTTTTAACTGCAGCAGCTTTAGTGGACGCTACTGGAGCTGGAATTACCGCGGCTGCTGGCATGAGACTTGCCCTCCAATAGATCCTTGTAAATGGATTTAAAGTGTATTCATTCAAATTAGAGAGACAATTTAAATTAAAAAGCTTAGAGCTGCCTCCACCACAGGGGGGCTCGCTCGACCCACCAGCGGACAGGCACCAGTATTGGGAGAGGGGGGCTGGCCATCAGGGTTCACCGCGGCTCTGGCACAAACCCGGCGACACGGAGGTGGCACGGGCAGGAGCGGACTGGCCGTGTCGGCTTCTCACTTTTTGGATTTTAGAAGGGCATGACATGCCTATATCTGTGTCTCCCCCTCCTTTTACTCCTCCACCTCTTTTATTTTCGCATGACTATATGTACTTGTCACTTTTCCATGTGTTATTTATGTCTTCTGAGCAGTTTGTCAGCTTTTGGACACCTTTGAACTGCCCTGGAGGGCCTCGCACGGAGGATGGCCCGGGTACAGCGGGAGATACTGGCGGAGTGGAGCCGGGAGATGGCTCAGCACGCAGAGACCAGTCAGCGGAGCACGCTACCCTGGAAGAGGAAGCAGACCGCCTCTGAGGATGGCGCGGGAGGACCCAAGGCCGGAGACGGCGCCGAGGAGGGAGCCGAAAGCATGGAGGCAGGTAAAAGGGACGCCTATACCCCAAGCCGTGACACCGCTCACCTGCCCCAGCTCCCCGTCGCAGAGCCCGAAAGTCCCCCTGCTGTGCCCGTCGCCGCCACGTCACCGCTATGGACTAGGCCCCGACC
Organism: Phyllobates terribilis; assembly: GCF_046119375.1. Taxonomy (NCBI): domain Eukaryota; kingdom Metazoa; phylum Chordata; class Amphibia; order Anura; family Dendrobatidae; genus Phyllobates; species Phyllobates terribilis. Next base: position 37,263,348 of record NW_027362772.1, on the reverse strand, counting down.
GGGAGCCGCCGCAGCGACCCCTGTGACGTCACGCGCCTCGACCCGGAGCGTGACAAAGCAGGAAATACCACCAGCCTGGTCGCAAGGCCTAGTACCCCCGGGCGCCGCATCACCAACAGCGCCCCCTACCTCCGCGGAGCCTCCGGCCTGGCCGCAAGGCCAGGTAGCCCAGGGCGCCGCCGTCCTAACGGTGCCCTTCACCTTCCAGGTGCCCCAGGCCTGGCCGCAAGGCCTGGGCAACCCGGGCGCCACCACCACCGCGCCCGCGCCCGCAATACCAAGGGTGCCACACCTGGGGGAGGACCTGTTCAGCCAGCTCACATGGCCGGACGGGCGGCCCTTCATCTGGCCCGAAGGATACCATGAGCTGGAACGGCAGCAGAGACTAAGACCCCTGGATGAACCCCTGATTCCGGCTCCGAAGCCCGTGGCACGGATCTCGCCCCCGCTAGCGGAAGCGCAGTTTGAGTGGGACCCCACTGGAGAAGATCTAATGGGGTTCACTCAGGAAACTAGGGCAGCTGCAGCAGACCGCGCCGAGTGTTGCCGACAGCAGCTCGAGGAGTTCGCGAGGGAGCGGAGAGAGAGGCGGGTCCGGGAACAACAGGCCCAAATAAGGAGCGCCGAGCAAAAGAGCCGGACCAGGAGGGACCCCCGTGCAGCGCACAGTCCCCGTACCACCGGGACTGTCATCAAGTTTAACCAGCAGCACGGGTGGGGCTTCATTCGGGACAACAACACTCACGGCGACGTCTTTGTCACGCGCAGAGACGTGGAGTCCCATCTGCCGGAGGGGCACAGAGGTCGTGACCTCTACATCGGAGATGAGGTCACCTTTACCCGGCACAAGTGTGCCAAAGGACCTTACGCCCTCCACGTACACCGCCTGACGGAGGAGGAGTTGCGGTGCGAGGAGGAGGAGCAAGAGGACCCGGACGGGTCTGAAGTTCAAAGAGCAGGAGGAAGACGCCGTTGAGTGCGGCAGAGCAGGTGCTGTAAATAAGTTACCCCATGGGGGTATAAAGAAACTGAAACTGTTGCTGCTAAATATATATAGTCCCCGTTGGGACCAGTATGAGTGAACTTTTTACCCGTTATTCCGTATCCATACCAGGCTGAGGACTGTGAGCAGCCATTCCCTTCCCTTTACCTGGCCGAGGACTGAGAGCGGCCAACTTTCCCTGTATATAGTTGCGCGTCCTAAAGCGCCCCCTACCGGTTTTATAGAAAACCAGATTTTCTAAGAGACTGTCGCACTTTTCCCGGACACACGGTGCCCAGTGTCCGGAGGAGGAACCAGAGACAAGAGAAGTCTACGAGAATGTTTATATAAAAAAGTTTTATATATATAATGTTTTATATGTTTTATATGTTTATATGAAAAATTTTGTATGTTTTGGTGTTATTTATGTCTTTACAGCCCGAGGACGTGCTGTGATTTACCAGGGGGGAATGTAGCACCCTGAGGATTCGGCTGCTACAGGGGTATTGCACCTCAACCCAGAGGTGTGATATTCCACTCCCGGGTAAGGATGGAGTGTGGAACTGAGCTCAGATAGACTGCATGCACTACATACATCCCATTTCAGAGGAGCAGGCCGACGGTACTCCCACTTAGAAATGTGCAGGTACAACCGAGCCTGTTCCTGGCTGGAGTGGGAGGGGGGTGGTACATCCCATGTAGTGTAGGGGCAGATAGGGGGAGCAGTCTGGGTAGTGATAGGAGCTCATTGGGTGCTGGTCACCTGAGCTCACACATAGAGGGTGTATATAAGGTGGGCACCAACTAGAATCAGGGTCAGATGCAGAGAACAAGTCAGGAGCAGACAGCAAGACAGCTGCAGAGGAGCAGACAGCAAGCAGAGAGGAAGTCAGCCTGCAGCAAGAGAGAGACCCTGAGTGAGAGAGGAGCAGAGAAGGAGTACCCAGAGGGGAAAACAGAGAGGACCCAAGAACCCAAATCAGAGCACCGGGTGAGGAGTCAGCATCAGGGTACCGGAACCCAAGCTGGTGGGGGTAAAAACAATCCCCAGCCAGAGACCGGAGACCGTGGGCAGTGTCTGTCACGGTCACCCATCACATTCACCCCGAAGGCACACCACATGAAGGGTCAGGGAACCCAGGGCCAAGGGTGTCCCAACAGAAGGCCCGAGGGAGCTGGACCTAGGTGGATCACTGGTGGGGACGGCTGAAGAAAGGACAGAGGGAGAGCTCAGGGCCACGCTCCGGACTTGTTTGGGGGTTGGCTGGATCCAGGACCTGGTGGACGCAGCACGGCTCGGGTGGTCACTAGCAGCTGGAGTGACCAGTACAACATCTGCAGTAAGTAAACACCCTTAACTGCACAACCCGAGTCTGTCTTCATTGCCGGCTGCACCGCACCACCACAACCCCCATCCTCTGCGCCTGTCCCCTCTGAGGCTATACCCCTCCCGTTGGGGGTGATCCCACCAAGCTGCGCACCCACCATCAGCCTCAGCGGACCCTGCTGCAGCGGCGGCCACAGTGACCGCATCACAACGGGTGGCGTAGTCGACACAAAAGAACTTTAGTAACATCTATAGAACTGCCACATCACACTGAGCTTGACGCCCTGGGCACGGGACCGGGTCACAGCCGCTCGGAGACTACAACCCCCCATCTGATCCGGTGCCGGGTATTCCCCTCAAAAAGGAATATGTCCCAGGGGGCGCGTCAGATGGCCTTCTGCAGAGGGCACGGTCGCTGTGTGCTCACTTCCGCCGTTCGCATCCCGCAGCTCAGCGACTTACATCTCTACAGAAGTCGTTGGGCCTGCCACTTCACCGGCTAAAATGCGATGTGCCTACCCGGTGGAATTCAACTCTGCACATGTTGCAGCGACTGTGGCAGCACCGACAAGCCCTGGTGCAATACGTTCTGACGTATAGCCTGGGCCAACGAGATTCAGAGGTGGGGCAAATCACGCTGGAGGAGTGGTCTCAGATCAGGGACCTATGCACCCTTCTGCACAATTTTGAAATGGCGACGAAGATGTTTAGTGCTGACGATGCCATTATCAGCATGACTATTCCGGTGATTTACATGCTGGAGCACATGTTAAACAGAATTCGGAGTCAGGTGGTGGCACAAGAGGAGGTGGAGGAAGTAGAGGAGGAGGAGTTGTATGCGGAAGGGCTAACATCTGCAAGGTCCAGACGGTCGGCAGCACCAAGGCGGCAGGCATGTGAGGGTGGGGGAGATGGTTTTACCAGGGCGCATGGTAGCAGCCAAACTAGTGAGGAAGGTGCAGGAGCCCAGGAAGAAGTGGAGGACGAACTGATGGAAGACTCATCAGATGAGGGAGACCTTGATCACATTTCTGTTGTGCGAGGTTGGGGGGAGAGGACAGAGGAAGGAAGCATGATTGTTACCTCGCCACCAACACAACAGGGACTTGGTGCTCCTGGATGCGCAACACACATGAGTGCCTTCTTGCTGCACTACCTGCAACATGACCCTCGAATTGTGAGAATTAGAAATAATCCTGACTACTGGGTTGCCACACTGTTAGATCCCCGGTACAAAAGTAAATTTGCAGAAATTATTCCTGCCATAGAAAGGGATGCACGCATGCAGGAGTATCAGCAGAGACTGTTGCAGAATCTTACATCTGCTTTTCCACAAAATACCAGTGGTGCACGTAGTGAATCTCACAGTTCCAACTTGCCAACCGTGGGACCGTCAAGTGTTCAGCACTCAAACCGTAACAGAACCACAGTATCTGCTGGTAACATCAATTTTGCGGAATCATTTCACCACTTTTTTAGCCCATCCTTTGCAAGGCCACAGGAGACAAGAAGTCTGACACATAGTCAACGCCTAGAGACGATGGTACAGGAGTATCTCCAAGTAAACATTGAAGCCACGACTGTGTCACTGGACCCTTGCTCTTTTTGGGCTTCCAATCTGGATAAATGGCCGGAGCTAGCCACTTACGCCTTGGAGATCTTGTCATGCCCCGCAGCCAGCGTTCTGTCTGAACGTGTGTTCAGCGCTGCTGGTGGTGTGCTGACAGATAAGCGCACGCGGCTCTCCACTGATAATGTAGACAGACTCACGTTCATAAAGATGAACAAATCATGGATCCGAAACGACTTTTCTACCCCTGTGTCATCCTGGGGAGAGTAAAAGCTTGATGATTGGTTAAAATCACCCTACCAACCGTTTTAAGCTTTCAAATTACTAATCATGTTTATCTGTATCTTGACTGGAAAATAATTTGGGCTTTGTAGCAGTGTGCAGCACTGATCCTATTAGGCCATCTATACTAAAGCTTCACCAGATTTAAAATTAAAAATAATTTTTAGCTGCATCTAGCCCGGAAAATAATTTTGGGGCTCCGAGATGCGCAAGGCACATAAGTGCCTTCTTGCTGCACTACCTGCAGCATGACCCTCATATTGTCAGAATTCGAAGTAATCATGACTACTGGGTTGCCACACTCTTAGATCCCCCAAACTTTTCGATCAACCTTTTCATTTTAATAAAGACCAAAAAAATGGTCATTTTTGAAATTATAAGCATTAGCAGGTTGTTAGAAACTGAAATCAAACAGTTTTCAACTCAAAACTTTATTCTAGGTGATGTTACATTTTCACATAGGACCCCTTGTTCGAAAGGAGCTTCTGAACTCTCTCGCCCATTGAATTTGTCAGGTTTTGGATGGTTTCTGCTTCAATTGTTTTGCATGAGGACAGAATACCCTCCCAGAGCTGTTGCTTAGATGTGAACTGCCTCCCGCCATCATAGACACTCCTTTTAATGATGCTCCAAAGGTTCTGAATGGGGTAGAGGTCAGGGGAGCATGGGGGTCACACCATAAGTTTGTCCCCTTTTATGCCCATATCAGCCAGAGATGCAGATGTTTTATGTGCAGCATGAGATGGTGCATTATCATGCAGAAAAATGATCTTGCTGTGAAATACACGGTTCTTCTTCTTGAACCATGGCAGGAAGTGCTGTTTGAGAAAATCCACATACATTATGGAGTTCATCTTTAGCGCCTTCAGGGATCCTAAAGGGGCCGACAATCTCTCTCCCCATGATTCCAGCCCAAAACATTACTCCACCTCCTCCTTGTTGGCGCTGTAGCCGTGTTTGCGTGGGGTGTCCATCAACCAGCCATCCTCCACTCCATCCATCTGGACCATCGAGCGCTGCACGGCACTCATCCGTGAACAAAACAGTTTTGAAATCAGTCTTCATGTAATGTTTGGCCCACTGGAGCCGTTTCTGCTTGTGTGAAGTGGATAGAGGAAGTCGACAGGATGGCGCATGCACAGCTGCAAACCTCTGAAGGACCCTGCATCTTGTTGTTCGGGGGACGTTGGAGGCACAAGCAGCTTCAAAAACTTGTCTGCTGCTATGACAAGGCTTTTTTGCCGCTGCTCTTTCAACCTGACGTAATTGCCTGTAGGAAAGAGTCCTCAATTTGCCCTTATCAGCACGCACACGTGTGTACTGTGAATCAGCTACATACTTCTTGATTGCCAAGACACTTCATCCTGATCATCGCACAATGTTGATTGTAGTCATGCCTTGACCTAAACACTCCACAATTTGTTGCTTCTCAGCAGCCGACACATCCTTTTTCTTTCCCATTTTGGCAGAAAATGTAGGCTGCTTAATAATGTGAGAGAGGCTTCTTAAGTAGTCTTGCCTTTCATTGGACACACCTGCCAAACTAATTAGCACAGGTGTCTGCAATTGCTTACAGTGATATAAAGAGCCCTGACACACATCACCATCAATGAGTTTAACTGACAAACAAACAAATTCTTCCCTTATCACTCCTAAACACTTTTTGTATAATAATTTGGAACGCAGTGTACATGTGCTTTTCCACAAAACACCAGTAGTTCACGTAGTGAATCTTACAGTTCTAACTTGCCAACCGTGGTCTGTATGGAGTTGTTCAATAAAGGGCCCAAAATTAAGATAACATAGATGGGAGAGGTCTCTATGAATAGGAATTCCTAAGTATTTGATACCCTGTGAGGGCCAGGCAAAGGGAAAGTTGGACTGGATGGAATCCTATATGGATTTGGGGAGGGAGACATCGAGGGCCTCAGACTTCGCTGCATTGATTTTAAAATTTTACCATGTAACAAAGTGATCTATTTCAGCCATAACAGCATGGATGGATATATGTGATTGAGTGATATATACTAGGACATCATCAGCAAATAGAGAGCACTTGTACTCGGTGCCTCCCACCTCAATCCACCTAATATTGGGGTTATGGCGAATTGATGAGAGCAGGTGCTCCGTCACTAGGATGTATAAGAGAGGGGACAGAGGACATCACTGCCTTGTCCCATTGGTGATTGTGAAAGGTGATGAAAATGTTCTGACGCACCCCCTGGGCCTTGGGACACCCGGAGCCGGACCCTTTTTGGTGGATGCTGGTGGTTGTAGTCTTCGTGGCGGCGACCCAGTTCCGTGGCTCAGGGCGGTCAAACCAGTGGCGGAACTATTTATGTGGTTTTCATGTTTAAATGTCCGACTACGCCACCCGTGGATTGCGGTCAGAGTGAACCGCCGCTACAGGGCAGACCACTGAGGCTGGTGTTGTGGGTGCAGCAGAGCGTAGCATAACTCCCCACGGGAGGAGTATAGCCTCAGGGCAGTGTATGCGGAGGATGGGGGTGATGGTGCAGGGCAGCAGCAGTAACGACACGGAGTCAGTGATGCAGTTCAGGGCCTTTACTCACAGTTCTTATTATCCAGACCACGTCTGCAGGTAACGGCTGCCCACGTCATACTGTGCTCACCAGGTGAGGGGCTCAGACAACTCCCAGATAACTTTGGAGCACTTCACAGGACCCCCTTTGTGTGTCCTTTGTCTGGCCTTTCTTACCAACACTTCTGTCCGGCTGCCTCGGGCCTCCTCTTGGTAAACTTGGCGCCAGTTTCCCTGACCCTATGTGGTGCCTTCCTAGCGGGTGTAGCGAGGGGCTGCGCCACATAAAATGTCAGAGCCTCCGGTTTCTAGCTGAGGGTCGTTTCCTGCCTTCACTAGTTCGGGGACCGGTCTCCCCCTTTGGCCTGACCCCTCCACGCAGGTGGATTCGGGCGTGCGGTGGCGACTCGCCCGTCCGCACCCCTGGGATCCCTTCATTCCTCGTTCCTGGAGCCTTCTCCGCTCCTCTTCCTTCCTTCTCCCTCTTCCAGGCCTGGGCCTCTGTTACTAGGCCCGCCTCCGGAGCAGAGCTCATGCAGAGCCCCTGCTCCCTGCCACTTCTGCTCAGACTTCTCTGCACTGAACTAAGATGGTGCCCACCTTTTATACTCCCTTCTCAATGCACCCAGGAACTGCTTCCTCCCTGCTCCTGCACTACAGGGTTCCCCTTCCTCAGTGTTCCCTCCCCCCACTCCAGCCAGGGACAGGGACTGTCGTGCCCATCTCAGGGGCATATTGGTCACCCTGCCCCATGGCAATGTGGTGTAATGCATGCAGGTGTCGGGTCCTGATCCACACTCCATCCTTACCTGAGAGTGAGATATCACACCTCTGGGTGAGGTGCAATACGTCTGTAGCAACCGAGCCCTCAGGGTGCTACAGTTCCATTTATCTTCAGCCTAGGTGACGTATTGCGATACAGGGCCGTGATTTTGGCTATAAAAGGGTCCCCTAGACCCCTACCCCAAGCTTTTTAAGAGAATCATATATGGCGTGCCAGGAGACTCTATGGAATGCTTTCTCAGCATCCAACGAGAGTATCTAATTACAAATTTTTAACTGCATCTAGCCCAGGAAATACTTTGTGCCTAGTAGCAGTGTCTGCTAGTGAGCGGATTATCCCGGCTGTTAAGCAAGCTGCACCACCTGTAGTTTAGACACTTAATTTTTTCAAAGGAAATGCTTCGGGACCATGGGATACTTAGTGAAGAGCATCAGGAGGCACCCCAAGGCATAGGGGCTGGGACTGGCAGTAGGATGCCTTGCGGTGGACAGCCGAGCTCGATCCTTATAAAAGCTTTTTAACTGCAGCAGCTTTAGTGGACGCTACTGGAGCTGGAATTACCGCGGCTGCTGGCATGAGACTTGCCCTCCAATAGATCCTTGTAAATGGATTTAAAGTGTATTCATTCAAATTAGAGAGACAATTTAAATTAAAAAGCTTAGAGCTGCCTCCACCACAGGGGGGCTCGCTCGACCCACCAGCGGACAGGCACCAGTATTGGGAGAGGGGGGCTGGCCATCAGGGTTCACCGCGGCTCTGGCACAAACCCGGCGACACGGAGGTGGCACGGGCAGGAGCGGACTGGCCGTGTCGGCTTCTCACTTTTTGGATTTTAGAAGGGCATGACATGCCTATATCTGTGTCTCCCCCTCCTTTTACTCCTCCACCTCTTTTATTTTCGCATGACTATATGTACTTGTCACTTTTCCATGTGTTAGTTATGTCTTCTGAGCAGTTTGTCAGCTTTTGGACACCTTTGAAGGTGTTTTCTATGTGTTTCTATGTGTTTTTGTTTGCCTGCTATTGGTTTTAACGGTGTTCGAAGGTGTTCGACGAACAGTTCGACGAACAGTTCGGCGAACACACGGGTGTTCGACGAACCGAACCGAACTCGAACACTATGGGGGTGGCTCAACACTAATAAAGACACATAAAAACACAGAATTATGTCTGGCTCCAAAGTAATACCCTCCAGTTTCCTTAAAAGGTCCGTTGTGTCACTCGTGTAAGATTTAAGGGCGATAAGAAATGGTTTTAATATGTGATTCAAGTAAACCCCTACATTCTGACAAAGGCCACCTATACCTGAGAATATGGGTCTCCTCTTCAGGGGTATCAATCCCTTATGGATCTTTGGAAGACAGTAGAAGGTCGCTGTCTCTAGATGACAAGGGATTAGAAGCCGTTTGTTATCTCCCTTAATTCATAGACACGTGACACAACAGACTTTTTAAGGAAACTGAAAGGTATTACTGTTATGACTTTATAAGAACACTCACATGGGTCATGTACAAACCAAGAGAGACAAACACCTGAACCCAACAGTTCCCTGTTCAGACAAGGAAAGTCCCTAATCTAACCCTGAATTGTCCCTTTCTAACTGCGGAGGCTGGCACCCTAGGTATACACAATGTCGACTTACTCTGAATGTCCTTAACTGCACCCTCTCAATAAACAATATGCAACACTAGAACAATAACTATAAAGTGAAATACACAAAAATCTGAGGAAAAGGCACAGGCCTATGGACGTGTTTACACAGATGCAGGAAAGATTCAAGAAAATAAGAAGAACCACACAACAATGGAATATGTGTGGTAGACCACCCAGACCCCAAACATAAAAGAAAGGAAAGGGTTCTGGGGAGAAAGACACACAAACAAACCATAGGAAAAGCAACGTAGATTACCAGTTAAAATAATCCCCAGCTGAGGAACTGGATCTCCAAACACCTTCTGTCTTGAAATATAGTCAACAAAGATGCAGGTGCAAGGTAAGTATAAATAATCCCTCCAAAGAAGTGATAGGACAGAACCAAATTGAGAGGCACCTGAATAGAAGCAAACCAAGGAAAGGAAAGAAAAAACAAAAGACCCATCAGAATTTGGATAGAGACAAACCTGGCTGTGGCTCCTCAATTCCACACAGTAAAGGTCTCAAAGCGGTGGAATTGTTTTCTAAAAAGCAGAGGGTATCAAAGCGTAACCCATAATAAGTTTGTATTAAGAACCCTAAAGTTCCATCTGAACAAGAATTTCTTTCTGTTAGATAGTACCTACTACTATCAGCTCAGTGGCACTGCGATGGGAAGCCCTTGTGCCCCCTAATACATGAATTTGTTCCAAGGCTGATGGGAGGAGACTTTAGTCTTTTGCGATGTTCTATTTAGAGGTGTGGGCCAGATTGTATTTTGGTCACGATACATAGACAATATGTATTTGTTGCCTGGAGGTGACTATAATGGATTTGCTAAATTTGTGGCGGAATTGAATAAGTACTGTTAGGAATTCTTATTTACGTTTGAAACAAATGAATTAGAACTGCCTTTTCTGGAAATTCTTATTCAAAAGGGGGGCCTTGGTTTCCAAAACCTACAGAAAACCCACGTCCTCAAATTCACTTTTGTGCTGAAGAGTAGTCAACCTGCCCCACTTAGAAGGGGAATTCCCAAAGGACAATTTTCCCAAAGGACAATATTTGAGAATCCAAAGGAACTGCTCAGATAATGATTTTTTAGGTAACAGCCAGGGAACCTCAGGACTCATTTTTTTGGAGTTAGGTATCCAGAAAAGATTTTGAAAAAGGCATATGGGGAGGCTAAGAGGAGAGAAAAGTCACATTTACTTATGCCAACCCCTACAAAAACAAAAGATGGTACATTTTTGCCATCACCATTTTTGATAATGTTGCTTCTGAAATGAGGTCGATAGTGTGACAACATTGGTCTATAGTCCAAGTGGACAGAGATATCGGAGAGTCTGTTAGCTCACGTCCATTAATAACATAGAAAAAGGGAAGATCTTTGAGGGACAGACTTGTACATAGCCAATATATTCCTCCCAAGAAAACTACAAGGTTTACATCAGACATAAAGGAGTGTTATAGATGTAGTGGTTGTGCATGTCTATTTGTCACCACAGAAAAAACCTTTTCGGGCACAGTGACTAAAGAGAAACTTGACATCAAGTCGTTAATTAACTGTTGCCCCTGTGGTGCCCCTGAGGGTTCAGTCGCCACAGAGGTACTGCACCTCACCCCGAGGTGTGGTGCCTCCCTTCACTCAGGTAAGGAGGGAGTGCTGCACAGAACCCCAAACACCTGCATCCAACACTACACTGCTCCAGGCCGGCTGGAGGGGTAACATGCAGAGTGCAGCTGCTGAGCCCTGACCCTGGCTGGAGTGGGGGGAACCCAAAGGTAGGGGGAACCAGTAGTGGGTGTGGGTGGAGGAAATAGTTCATAGGAGCACTGATAGGATAGATATAAATAGTGAAGCCATCTTGGGCTCAGTCAGATCAGTCTGAGGAGGAAAGTGAGAGGAGCAGAGGCTCTGCAAGAGCTCTGCTCCAGAGGCAGGCCTAGCTGGAGAGGCCCAGTAGGGCAGCAGGGAGTAGGCTCCATTCTAAGAAGGGATCCCAGGGGGTAAGGCGCGTGCAGGACGGCACCCGTACGCCCTGAATTTGCCAGGTGTCAGAGGGATCGGTTGCCGCATTCTAATCCCCAGTGGGTCAGGTTGGTCCCGGATCCACCGTACGGGAAGGACTTCAGCATACCCGAGCGGGATTGAGAGTGGGCAGCACAGGGCAGCAGGGAGAAGGACCAAGTGTGAAGATGGTCAAATTAGGAACACGAGAAAGTGAGGTTCTGCCAGGCATTCCTAAGCTGCCTGAGGAAGGACTGAACCCCTGCCTGGTGAACGCAGTGCGACGAGGGAGGCCTTCACCTGTAACGTGCACTTGTGGGTTGCCTAAAAGAACTGTGAGTAAAAACCTGGACGACTGCACTGAATGGCCTCCGTCTCTTCCTTCGCCGGTGCCATTTCCCTCCCTGCACTACAACGCCCAGCGCACCTTTCACTATTCATCTATCTATCTACACTGCCCTGAGGCCTGCTCCACCTGTGGGGAGCTGTACCATCTTTAGCTGCCTTGACACCTGCCTCAGAGGACTGTTGCAGCGCTGGTGACCTTCACCAGACACCACAGGTGGCGTCACGAACTCTCTGAACTTTTACTAATAAGTGATACCCCTTTGTGCACTGACTGCCCTGGGCCAGCCTCCGTGATATCCCCCAAAAGCAGCCATAAGGCCCGGCTGCCGAGTACCCCACAGCCCTGGGGGCGAGTCACACCAAAGAGGTAATTTACAAAGCAACATGTCAGTGCGACATGGAGTGCTTGGGTGAAACCACACATTGGTTGTTCTCAGTGGGAGAAGCAAAATAATGATCTTATGGCTATGATAGATTTTAATAGCTAACAAAAATAAAATAAGTGATGTTACAAAACAAGTTCCGAGACTACTTAGGTCTCCTCCTTAGGCATGGTATGACAAAGTATGTGAAGAAACACAAATATATGCCCAAAAAGATCAGAGACATGACTTAATAGATGGACATTTTAAAAAACAAACAAACTGAGCTCAGAGAATGAATCTTTCTTTAGCTTAGATAAGTTGTGTGAAAGTTTTATTGTCCTAGACCTGATGCCCTCACTGTCTCTGGAGCAGATTCCTCAGATTTTGTAGTAAGACATTTGGTTTCCAATATATGGATGTCTGGATTGAACAATTTAGAATTTTTATGGTGGTCTCCAGAAAGTAAATTTCTGTATTTGAGTGGTACATTGTCAAATTTATGGTGGGATGAAAGTTATTGAATGTTTCATGGAATTTTATAAGTTCTTCTTCAGACTCAATCCAGATTATTAAGATGTCATCAATGTAATGGAAATAGGCCGAGGGTTTGCTGGAGCAGGATGATAAAATGTCATTCTCCAGTTTAGCCATGAAAAGGTCACATACTGGGGTGCCATTTTTTTACTGTGTTCATCGAACGGAATAAATAACGTGCCGGTTTTATAGATTGGGTCATTCCGGTCATTGTGTGTACTTTTTTTTATCACAAAGGCTGCATTTTTAGAGACAAAACAGGAATACGCCAATATAGGAAGTCAAGACTGAACTGATAGGAACCAAAGTTCAGGCGAGGAATTGGGTGATGGAGTTGCCTGATATATCACCTGCTGGCAGGTGATGGACCTGAGAAATAGAAAATTGCAGGACAGAATGGATACAAATTCCCGCAGAGTGCCCCCCTATGACTCACAAGCAACAGAGCTGGAAGTGAAGTGCAAAGCATTACAGAATGATGTTCAGGTACTGGGTGAAGCTAAGCGAAACACGCGATCAGTAGGGTTGCATTTAGAAGTTGGCGGCGTAACAGAGGTATTAATAGGGGTTGAGATACTCCTATCCTAAATAATAGTGAGGTGGATGTGTTGATCACATGCCCCCTAGATCTTCATAAATACACACCCCATGTCTCCCTGGGCTGGAGAAATTGAACACAAAATTCCTACCCCACTTCCTTGGGCATAAACCAGAAGTGACATGTGCGTAACAGAAGATCCAGGTGGCTGTATTCTATTAACACGCCAATCTGAATGTGACAGCACCTAGGACTGTGCAGGATAACGACATTTTAGTGGCAAAAAATCTGGATGACTGCTTTCCAGGTGTGGCGCTCCGGAGTTGACGTCACGTGCGGCGGCGTAAAGAAGTGACATCTGCGTCATTTCCTTACTTATCGAAGCAGCAAAAAATGAGTTGTGTTGGACCCAGGTAGTCGGAGATGAGGTCATTGTAGCCATATCTGATCTATGTTATTCGCATTTCCACATGACATCCATCTTCCTAAATGACCCCTGGCTGTATTTGCTTATACATACAAATTGGCCCGATTTTCTTGGAGTAGTTTTGGGTATAAGCGATACGGTTTCAGTATTAAGCTAAGTTGTATTCTGCTACTCTTGCTTTTGGCTTTGTCCTAGCCTATTTTTGGCCATGTCTTACTCTCAGTTGCCTGCTCTCACCTCTCCTGATTAGTGTTGAGCCACCCCCGTAGTGTTCGAGTTCGGTTCGGTTCGTCGAACACCCGTGTGTTCGCCGAACTGTTCGTCGAACTGTTCGTCGAACACCTTCGAACACCGTTAAAACCAATGGCAGGCAAACAAAAACACATAGAAACACATAGAAAACACCTTCAAAGGTGTCCAAAAGCTGACAAACTGCTCAGAAGACATAACTAACACATGGAAAAGTGACAAGTACATATAGTCATGCGAAAATAAAAGAGGTGGAGGAGTAAAAGGAGGGGGAGACACAGATATAGGCATGTCATGCCCTTCTAAAATCCAAAAAGTGAGAAGCCGACACGGCCAGTCCGCTCCTGCCCGTGCCACCTCCGTGTCGCCGGGTTTGTTCCAGAGCCGCGGTGAACCCTGACGGCCAGCCCCCCTCTCCCAATACTGGTGCCTGTCCGCTGGTGGGTCGAGCGAGTCCCCCTGTGGTGGAGGCAGCTCTAAGCTTTTTAATTTAAATTGTCTCTCTAATTTGAATGAATACACTTTAAATCCATTTACAAGGATCTATTGGAGGGCAAGTCTCATGCCAGCAGCCGCGGTAATTCCAGCTCCAGTAGCGTCCACTAAAGCTGCTGCAGTTAAAAAGCTTTTATAAGGATCGAGCTCGGCTGTCCACCGCAAGGCATCCTACTGCCAGTCCCAGCCCCTATGCCTTGGGGTGCCTCCTGATGCTCTTCACTAAGTATCCCATGGTCCCGAAGCATTTCCTTTGAAAAAATTAAGTGTCTAAACTACAGGTGGTGTAGCTTGCTTAACAGCCGGGATAATCCGCTGACTAGCAGACACTGCTACTAGGCACAAAGTATTTCCTGGGCTAGATGCAGTTAAAAATTTGTAATTAGATACTCTCGTTGGATGCTGAGAAAGCATTCCATAGAGTCTCCTGGCACGCCATATATGATTCTCTTAAAAAGCTTGGGGTAGGGGTCTAGGGGACCCTTTTATAGCCAAAATCACGGCCCTGTATCGCAATACGTCACCTAGGCTGAAGATAAATGGAACTGTAGCACCCTGAGGGCTCGGTTGCTACAGACGTATTGCACCTCACCCAGAGGTGTGATATCTCACTCTCAGGTAAGGATGGAGTGTGGATCAGGACCCGACACCTGCATGCATTACACCACATTGCCGTGGGGCAGGGTGACCAATATGCCCCTGAGATGGGCACGACAGTCCCTGTCCCTGGCTGGAGTGGGGGGAGGGAACACTGAGGAAGGGGAACCCTGTAGTGCAGGAGCAGGGAGGAAGCAGTTCCTGGGTGCATTGAGAAGGGAGTATAAAAGGTGGGCACCATCTTAGTTCAGTGCAGAGAAGTCTGAGCAGAAGTGGCAGGGAGCAGGGGCTCTGCATGAGCTCTGCTCCGGAGGCGGGCCTAGTAACAGAGGCCCAGGCCTGGAAGAGGGAGAAGGAAGGAAGAGGAGCGGAGAAGGCTCCAGGAACGAGGAATGAAGGGATCCCAGGGGTGCGGACGGGCGAGTCGCCACCGCACGCCCGAATCCACCTGCGTGGAGGGGTCAGGCCAAAGGGGGAGACCGGTCCCCGTACTAGTGGAGGCAGGAAACGACCCTCAGCTAGAAACCGGAGGCTCTGACATTTTATGTGGTGCAGCCCCTCGCTACACCCGCTAGGAAGGCACCACATAGGGTCAGGGAAACTGGCGCCAAGTTTACCAAGAGGAGGCCCGAGGCAGCCGGACAGAAGTGTTGGTAAGAAAGGCCAGACAAAGGACACACAAAGGGGGTCCTGTGAAGTGCTCCAAAGTTATCTGGGAGTTGTCTGAGCCCCTCACCTGGTGAGGGAAGTACGACGTGGGCAGCCGTTACCTGCAGACGTGGTCTGGATAATAAGAACTGTGAGTAAAGGCCCTGGACTGCATCACTGACTCCGTGTCGTTACTGCTGCTGCCCTGCACCATCACCCCCATCCTCCGCATACACTGCCCTGAGGCTATACTCCTCCCGTGGGGAGTTATGCTATGCTCTGCTGCACCCACAACACCAGCCTCAGCGGTCTGCCCTGTAGCGGCGGTTCACTCTGACCGCAATCCACGGGTGGCGTAGTCGGACATTTAAACATCAAAACCACATAAATAGTTCCGCCACTGGTTTGACCGCCCAGAGCCACGGAACCGGGTCGCCGCCACGAAGACTACAACCACCAGCATCCACCAAAAAGGGTCCGGCTCCGGGTGTCCCAAGGCCCAGGGGGTGCGTCAGAACATTTTCATCACCTTTCACAATCACCAATGGGACAAGGCAGGGATGTCCTCTGTCCCCTCTCTTATACATCCTAGTGACGGAGCACCTGCTCTCATCAATTCGCCATAACCCCAATATTAGGTGGATTGAGGTGGGAGGCACCGAGTACAAGTGCTCTCTATTTGCTGATGATGTCCTAGTATATATCACTCAATCACATATATCCATCCCTGCTGTTATGGCTGAAATAGATCACTTTGTTACATGGTAAAATTTTAAATTCAATGCAGCGAAGTCTGAGGCCCTCGATGTCTCCCTCCCCAAATCCATATAGGATTCCATCCAGTCCAACTTTCCCTTTGCCTGGCCCTCACAGGGTATCAAATACTTAGGAATTCC
This sequence comes from Phyllobates terribilis, assembly GCF_046119375.1. NCBI lineage: Eukaryota > Metazoa > Chordata > Amphibia > Anura > Dendrobatidae > Phyllobates > Phyllobates terribilis. Next base: position 37,247,121 of record NW_027362772.1, on the reverse strand, counting down.
TATTCATAGAGACCTCTCCCATCTATGTTATCTTAATTTTGGGCCCTTTATTGAACAACTCCATACAGACCACGGTTGGCAAGTTAGAACTGTAAGATTCACTACGTGAACCGCTGGTGTTTTGTGGAAAAGCACATGTACACTGCGTTCCAAATTATTATGCAAAAAGTGTTTAGGAGTGATAAGGGAAGAATTTGTTTGTTTGTCAGTTAAACTCATTGATGGTGATGTGTGTCAGGGCTCTTTATATCACTGTAAGCAATTGCAGACACCTGTGCTAATTAGTTTGGCAGGTGTGTCCAATGAAAGGCAAGACTACTTAAGAAGGCTCTCTCACATTATTAAGCAGCCTACATTTTCTGCCAAAATGGGAAAGAAAAAGGATGTGTCGGCTGCTGAGAAGCAACAAATTGTGGAGTGTTTAGGTCAAGGCATGACTACAATCAACATTGTGCGATGATCAGGATGAAGTGTCTTGGCAATCAAGAAGTATGTAGCTGATTCACAGTACACACGTGTGCGTGCTGATAAGGGCAAATTGAGGACTCTTTCCTACAGGCAATTACGTCAGGTTAAAAGAGCAGCGGCAAGACAGCCTTGTCATAGCAGCAGACAAGTTTTTGAAGCTGCTGGTGCCTCCAACGTCCCCCGAACAACAAGATGCAGGGTGCTTCAGAGGTTTGCAGCTGTGCATACGCCATCCTGTTGACCTCCTCTATCCACTTCACACAAGCAGAAACGGCTCCAGTGGGCCAAACATTACATGAAGACTGATTTCAAAACTGTTTTGTTCACGGATGAGTGCCGTGCAGCGCTCGATGGTCCAGATGGATGGAGTGGAGGATGGCTGGTTGATGGACACCCCACGCAAACACGGCTACAGCGCCAACAAGGAGGAGGTGGAGTAATGTTTTGGGCTGGAATCATGGGGAGAGAGATTGTCGGCCCCTTTAGGATCCCTGAAGGCGCTAAAGATGAACTCCATAATGTATGTGGATTTTCTCAAACAGCACTTCCTGCCATGGTTCAAGAAGAAGAACCGTGTATTTCACAGCAAGATCATTTTTCTGCATGATAATGCACCATCTCATGCTGCACATAAAACATCTGCATCTCTGGCTGATATGGGCATAAAAGGGGACAAAATTATGGTGTGACCCCCATGCTCCCCTGACCTCTACCCCATTCAGAACCTTTGGAGCATCATTAAAAGGAGTGTCTATGATGGCGGGAGGCAGTTCACATCTAAGCAACAGCTCTGGGAGGGTTTTCTGTCCTCATGCAAAACAATTGAAGCAGAAACCATCCAAAACCTGACAAATTCAATGGACAAAAGTGTTCAGAAGCTCCTTTCGAACAAGGGGTCCTATGTGAAAATGTAACATCACCTAGAATAAAGTTTTGAGTTGAAAACTGTTTGATTTCAGTTTCTAACAACCTGCTAATGCTTATAATTTCAAAAATGACCATTTTTTTGGTCTTTATTAAAATGAAAAGGTTGATCGAAAAGTTTGGGGGATCTAAGAGTGTGGCAACCCAGTAGTCATGATTACTTCGAATTCTGACAATATGAGGGTCATGCTGCAGGTAGTGCAGCAAGAAGGCACTTATGTGTCTTGCGCATCTCGGAGCCCCAAAATTATTTTCCGGGCTAGATGCAGCTAAAAATTATTTTTAATTTTAAATCTGGTGGAGCTTATTATAGATGGCCTAATAGGATCAGTGCTGCACACTGCTACAAAGCCCAAATTATTTTCCAGTCAAGATACAGATAAACATGATTAGTAATTTGAAAGCTTAAAATGGTTGGTAGGGTGATTTTAACCAATCATCAAGCTTTTACTCTCCCCAGGATGACACAGGGGTAGAAAAGTCGTTTCGGATCCATGATTTGTTCATCTTTATGAACGTGAGTCTGTCTACATTATCAGTGGAGAGCCGCGTGCGCTTATCTGTCAGCACACCACCAGCAGCGCTGAACACACGTTCAGACAGAACGCTGGCTGCGGGGCATGACAAGATCTCCAAGGCGTAAGTGGCTAGCTCCGGCCATTTATCCAGATTGGAAGCCCAAAAAGAGCAAGGGTCCAGTGACACAGTCGTGGCTTCAATGTTTACTTGGAGATACTCCTGTACCATCGTCTCTAGGCGTTGACTATGTGTCAGACTTCTTGTCTCCTGTGGCCTTGCAAAGGATGGGCTAAAAAAGTGGTGAAATGATTCCGCAAAATTGATGTTACCAGCAGATACTGTGGTTCTGTTACGGTTTGAGTGCTGAACACTTGACGGTCCCACGGTTGGCAAGTTGGAACTGTGAGATTCACTATGTGCACCACTGGTATTTTGTGGAAAAGCACATGTAAGATTCTGCAACAGTCTCTGCTGATACTCCTGCATGCGTGCATCCCTTTCTATGGCAGGAATAATTTCTGCAAATTTACTTTTGTACCGGGGATCTAACAGTGTGGCAACCCAGTAGTCAGGATTATTTCTAATTCTCACAATTCGAGGGTCATGTTGCAGGTAGTGCAGCAAGAAGGCACTCATGTGTGTTGCGAATCCAGGAGCACCAAGTCCCTGTTGTGTTGGTGGCGAGGTAACAATCATGCTTCCTTCCTCTGTCCTCTCCCCCCAACCTCGCACAACAGAAATGTGATCAAGGTCTCCCTCATCTGATGAGTCTTCCATCAGTTCGTCCTCCACTTCTTCCTGGGCTCCTGCACCTTCCTCACTAGTTTGGCTGCTACCATGCGCCCTGGTAAAACCATCTCCCCCAACCTCACATGCCTGCCGCCTTGGTGCTGCCGACCGTCTGGACCTTGCAGATGTTAGCCCTTCCGCATACAACTCCTCCTCCTCTACTTCCTCCACCTCCTCTTGTGCCACCACCTGACTCCGAATTCTGTTTAACATGTGCTCCAGCATGTAAATCACCGGAATAGTCATGCTGATAATGGCATCGTCAGCACTAAACATCTTCGTCGCCATTTCAAAACTGTGCAGAAGGGTGCATAGGTCGCTGATCTGAGACCACTCCTCCAGCGTGATTTGCCCCACCTCTGAATCTCGTTGGCCCAGGCTATACGTCAGAACGTATTGCACCAGGGCTTGTCGGTGCTGCCACAGTCGCTGCAACATGTGCAGAGTTGAATTCCACCGGGTAGGCACATCGCATTTTAGCCGGTGAAGTGGCAGGCCCAACGACTTCTGTAGAGATGTAAGTCGCTGAGCTGCGGGATGCGAACGGCGGAAGTGAGCACACAGCGACCGTGCCCTCTGCAGAAGGCCATCTAGTCTGGGATAGTGGGCTAAAAATTGCTGGACAACCAGGTTCAACACGTGAGCCATACAAGGCACGTGTGTGACATTGCCCCGGCGAAGGGCCGCACCCAGGTTTGCAGCATTGTTGCACACGGCCTTCCCTGGTTTCAGGTCCAGTGGAGACAACCATTCATGAAATTGGTTCTCCAGAGCTGACCACAACTCCTCAGCTGTGTGACTCACATTTCCCAGACATATCAATGTAAAAACCGCCTGATGACGTTGAGCCCTACTGCCAGCATAGTAAGGAGGTGTGCAGGATCCCTTCTGCGCAGTTAGAAAGCTTGTGGCATGACCAGACAGGCTTTGGGTGCAGGTGGAAGACCGAGAGGAGGTTGAGGAGGCAGAAGCAGTGGAGGAACTTTGAGATAAAGAGGATTGACGCACAACTCGTGGGGACGGCAAGACTTGGACAGCAGTCCCTTGTCCTGCTGTCACCATAGTTACCCAGTGCCCAGTCAGCGACATGTAACGCCCCTGTCCATGCCTACTCGTCCAAGTGTCTGTGGTGAAATGCACCCTGTCACACACAGAGTTTCTCAAAGAAGCGGTGATGTTGTGTGCGACATGCTGGTGGAGCGCAGGCACACCTTTCTTTGAGAAGTAGTGCCGACTGGGCATCTGGTACTGGGGCACTGCGACGGACATAAGGTCTCGAAAATCCTCTGTGTCCACCAGGCGGAAAGGCAGCATTTCTGTAGCCAAGAGCTTGCAGATGGTGAAATTCAACCTCTTAGCTTTCTCATGGCTAGGAGGAAATGGTCTTTTACTTGTCCACATCTGAGGGACCGAGGGCTGGCTATTGTGCTTAGACGGGGTTGATAAGGGTGTCCCCGGCAAACTGCCGGTCTGTGAGGAAGATGCAGGTGGACATGTTAGGTTGCCTTGATCCAAAGGTGGTGCTATCGATGTCGGACAGCGCTCAACACCAGCTGGTGTTCCCACCTCCAAAGAAAATGATGACCTGCCAATCACGCTGGCTGTTGCGGGTAAAGAGGTGGCAGGTCTGCGCCCCAAAACAGGTGTGACTGCTGTCCCCCCAGTCACAGAGGATGAAGAGGCCGCGGATGCACAAGATATGGCAGACGGTGGTTGGCCCGGCCAGCTAGGCCGCATTGTAGCACACTGAGCTTCCCACTGCAACTTATGCTTCATGTCCATGTGCCGGTTCATGCATGAAGTACTCAAACTATGTATTTTTTGGCCTCTACTTAGCTTTTGCTGACAAATGTTACAGATAACACGAGTTGGGTCATCTTTATCGATCTGAAAAAATGCCCAGGCTATGCAAGGCTTAGCACCCATGCGACCTGAAGAGCCACCACGACTTGTGGTGAGAGGCAGAGTTGTGTTTGAGGATGCAGTTGTTGACGTGCTTCCAGTACTACGTCTCTGTCCAGGAAGGCGCAACCTGACCTCGTCGTCACTAGCATCTTCCTCCACCTTCTCTGCTGACCTCATCTCTTGGCTGACTGTGGGTTGACAGTAAGTGGGATCTCCAACCTCATCATCATCACCCTGTGTGTTATCACACCCGTCGTCCTCAGAGCCAACCTGTTCCTGCCCTGACAAAAAACTAAAGTTGTCGCTCCAATCAGGTATTTGAGTCTTATCATCGTCTTCCTCATTGTCTCCACCAACAGGAGTTACAGTTTGGGAATGAGGGTCTACATTATGGTCAGAACCTTCTGCGTCTATGCCTGGATCCGACTCATAAAGATTCTGGGCATCAGTGCAGATCATTTCCTCGTCTGGATTCACAGAAGCGCTGGAGTCGACCTCTGATTCCCAGGCTATAGTATGAGTAAACAGCTCTGCAGATTCAACCATCTGTTCTACCTCATACTCAGACAGGCAGCTGGAGATTTGGGAGCTGTGAGGAAGCAAGTGCGATTTGGGTGACACCTTTGAGGACTGGAGTATATGTGATGTTGAAGTTGATGTGGAGGAGAGCCCACTTAAAGGAGCACTTGATATCCGTTGAAGCACCTGCTGTTTTTGTGCCTCATCTGGAATTTGTAGCGATTGGCGTGGCCGTAAGAAAGGGATCTTATCACATTGTCCGCTAAAAGAAGTAGACATTTTAGTTTGGCTGGAAGATGGTCTTTCTTCTGCAGATGTTACTGTTGCTTTAACACCTACCCCACGGACACAACCTTTTTTCCCCTTCCCAACACGCCTATTCCCCTTTCCACCAGCAGCAGGCCTTTTTCCACTCATTTTGGTGGTTAACTAATTCACAACTCTGGAGTTGTTTGCACAAAAAAACAATGGATGGTAACCGAGCAGAGCTGAGTGGCCAAACTGTGGTATTAGGCCAAAACTATTGGCTGGGTTAGATGCAGAAAAAAATTATATTCAATTTGCAACCTGATGGAGGTCAGTATAGATGGACTAATAGAGAAAGTCCAACACACTGCTAGAAGGCCAAATATTTTTTCAGAGCTAGATGCAGAAAAAAATTAGATTCAGTTTGCAACCTGATGGAGGTCAGTATAGATGGACTAATAGAGAAAGTCCCACACACTGCTAGAATGCCAAATATTTTTTCAGAGCTAGATGCATACAAAAAATTATTTTGAATTTGCAACCTGATGGAGGTCAGTATAGGTGGACTAATAGAACAAGTCCCACACACTGCTAGAAGGCCAAATATTTTTTCAGAGCTAGATGCAGAAAAAAATTATATTCAGTTTGCAACCTGATGGAGGTCTGTATAGATGGATTAATAGAACAAGACCCACACACAGCTAGAAGCCCAATATTTTTTCAGAGGTAGATGCAGAAAAAAATATATTCAGTTTGCAACCTGATGGAGGTCAGTATAGATGGACTAATAGAATGATGCTATGCCCAAAAGATTTTACTTCACTAGGTGCAATAAAAAAATTGGTATTCTATACACAGGTGGTATATCTTGCAACACAGATAGGCTACTCCACTGACTAACACACTCTGCAATAGGCCAAAAAGGATTAGCTTTGCTAGATTCAGCCAAATGCTGTGAAAAAAACTTGCACAGCACTGGCACAGACCTGCCTGGCAAAAAATGATAGGAACTGATGTAACCTAGTCCTGAAAAGGACTCCAATTACAATTAGTCTTTACTCCCACAACCTATCTATTTAAGAGCACAGACCTGCCTGATAAAAGTCGTAGGAAATGCTGTAACCTAGTCCTTAAAAGGACTGCAATCACAACTATTCCCTTCTCCCAAGCTATCTGTATATTTGTGCGAAAATTAGCTTGAAATTAACAAGGTATAGCGCACACAGCAACAGCGGTGCCGTCTAACACGCAGCTGCAGCAGTGAGAAAATGGTGGCGACGGGGAAAATGGCTTTGTCTTATAGGGCAAGGACATGTGACATACACTGCCAATGACACATGCCCTTGCTTGTGTGATAAAAAGCTCTTCGCTCCGTGTGTGCGCTGCTGATAGGCTGACAGATTGCACCTCCCCACTGTAAATGCGGGAAAGAGAAAAAAAAATGGAGATCTTCATTGTTCCTGCAGAGATCCATCCCCTGCCCCTCCCCCCACCCCGCTGTACACTCAAACTGCGTATTAACATTAATTTTCATCATTACTGAGAAAAAATCCAGTTATGATTTTGGTGCACGAACAGTTATCGAACATAACCTCGAGCAGCCGAATTTTTCTCAAATTGTTCGTGTTCGCCGAACTGCTCGAACACCGCCCAAAACAGCTCGAATTTGAGATTGGCGAACAGTTCGAGTAGAACAACGCTCATCTCTACTCCTGATCCACCATATCATATTACTCTCTGGCAGCGCTGACTTGTGCCCCCTAACTATGCTTTAGCTTACTGCCATGGTGTTTTGTCTTGATGTCTTCTATTCAAAGTCACATTAGCGAACATTGCTAACAGAGATGACTATGTGTGAAATGGACTAAAGATTCTTTCAGGAAACTACATATATTCATATGAAAATTAAATGGTTAAAAAGTAGGTAATGAGTTAAGCCTCCCATCCTGCTTTAGCCCATCGTTAGTCCATTGTCAACCATATGGGTCCACATCATTCCAGGTAGTGTTCATGTCACTGTGCCTACAAAGTGTGAGTGTAACCACCAAGCTTAGTGTCCCTACTTTTACCACTTAAAGTGACTGCAACCATGAAGCACTGAGCCTCATCATGAGAACTTCAATAAATATTCTAGCTTACAGTGAAATAGTGTCTGTATCATTTACACCCTTCTCTACTGAGTCATTATCCTCCATCTATTGACTCAGTGTTATGTAATAGAATGTTCTAAACCAGACAACTGCTTAAAATACCATCTTCCTTTTTCTAAAGTCGCACATTCGTAGAACAGAATATCTCAACTATTTCTAAGAATTATCAGTGCAGCGCACAATGAACGTTCCGATTAATGTATGCTACATTGTAACATTTAATACATACGGTAAATCATCTTATGAGAAATTATATTTTACTCATATGAGATATGAATAGATAAGAGATGTGACAATACAGTTATCCGTGTATAGAAAAGGGAAATGGCATAAAGGAGAAGTTGTCGAGAATGTAAATTTGGACTAAAGAACACAAAGAGAAGAAAAGGTAGAAGCCTTTATTATGTTGCTTTCTGCTAAATAATATTATCAGAGACAAAAAATGAAGCTCCTGGGCTCCCATGCAAAATCTGTACCAAGGTCCTCACCTACTGAGGAGCACCTTTGATGCTCCTCAGGAACGAAAGCCCAGATACGGCTAATATTTCTGCACCTCCTAAAGCCGTACTCCTAAAAATAATACATTGTTGGGTTTGTTTTATTAGTGCATCATCTGTTAATTGATCTTGTCTCTGTCTAATGCGAAGTATAATATTTTGAAACACTCTGAATGCCATTGAAGATTAGATGTAAGAATTACAGAAATATTCATTTCATCTCAAGGTAAATGTTCCAAGTGTGATAGAATGAATGAAATCAATTACGGTTGGAAGGAGACTAGGATCAGATCTTAGGAAAGTGTTGTAAAACCAACTGACCCAACTCTGATCACCAGATTTTGTTGACCAAGTTCTAATGAGTACTCGCAGTTTAAGCTTATTGGTAAAATTTCTGATTTGCATCTATAAAGTTGGTTGACACCTTTAGATAGTGATGTAACTAGTAGCTACCAAATCTAAGAGATCAAAATAGAATGGCTTCTGGTGGTTTTCAGCCAAAATTCTTAGCTAATGGGGTTGTTCCGTAACAACATATATCAGAGGATAGTTAATAAATATATGACCAACCACTAGGACTCTGGAAGTTGAACTCAAAGTCCTTTGTGCAAATGGAATGAATGTGATCATGTGTGACCACTGTTCCCTTTATTGTCTAAAGTAATGGTGGTCATAACTGCTCATTCTCTGGATTGAGTGGCGTCTTAGCTGCCAGATTCAAAGTGTTCATATATCTCTTACCCCTGTAATTTTTTTTAAGTAAGAAGCAAAAGATAGATTTCATATTTAGGCTTTTTTTAGGTAGAGAAAAATTTAAGCCCAGAGACATAACTATTATTTGTGAGTCTGGATGTTAAGTCTTCTTGTAGGTTGACTTGGTATTTGTAAGATGATAACTGGCTGTTATTTACCTCTTAAATCAGCTCCTACAGTTTATTGTCCTGTTATTTTTGCAAGACAGGGATGCAAGAATATTGAACAAAGCTGTTTGCTAATATGCTGATTGCACATTATACCAGGCCTTGCAGTTTGTTGACTTGCATTGGTTGGGTGGTTATAGTTTATCCTTCATTGTTTGCAAGTCAACATTGGGAGATGATCTGTGGATACTAGGGCAATGTGACTTAATATTATCATTCCTTATCCTGGACCTGTGGAGGGTGACTTGAAGGACAGTTGTGAACTACATAAAGGGGTCTCTGTTTCTGTTCCGTGTTACTCTTCAGGATGTCAGTTTAGGGCACCACGGCCCCAGCTGAAAGAACTCAGATCTTCTCCATTGACCATTGCTGAACCCACAGAGACATTTTGAAGAAATCCTGGTGGGGACAATCAGGTCACCTAGCCACATACCTCATTGCTCTCGGTTAGTTTCCTAAGCTTGCAGTTACCTCCTCTCTGTGGGTGCCCGCCAAAAGCGGGGTGCCATTGGTGTGGGTAGTCGGCCTTGAAAGCACAGAAATCACAGCTGCTCTAATCCCTGTGAGTCAGCGGAAGGGTGAGACTCTGAAATTTGCACTATCTTGAGACTGGGACTGTTCTATATGCTTTTGTTTGTTGGTTATTCAATAAATTATTGCCACACTGTTTTACCCTCACCCTGTGTTGCCTGAATATTGTTCTGCCCATGGGAAAAGAGAACGGGCATTCAGTAGGATGAGCCCTCGTCCATGCAATCTTTTTAAAGACAACCAGGCCAGCGGACAAGAGCACCTACTGACCCCCATGTCTCCACACAACCCAACTGCAAAAATGACTTTTTTTAGCTACAAATACATGCATTTAAGTAAAAAATGAATAAATTATCTCCGAAGGTGGAGAACTCCTTTAAGAATATATTTTTATCAAATCAGTAGATACATGGATTTAAATTGATTTTATGCTGAGGTCTGGTTTGGCGCACAATAGGGCAAGACCGCAAGAGAAATAAGAGAGGGTGAAAGGGAAGGTGGTGCTCACCTGGGGAAGTAGTGTATGGACACAATAATTATAAGGACCTTAGAATCCATGGCTGCAACCATGTGGCAGGAGGAGAATTTCTTCCAGATAGCCATTTACTTTAGTGGAGATATCACAGTACCTGAGCTGGAATGAAGAAAATCCTCGATGGTATAAAGTTAAATTTTAATTGCACCAACGCGATTCGGCGTCGGACGGTCACCTTTTTCAACGTAAAAAAAAAAATTCTTCAAGACTAGTGTTGAGCCACCCCCGTAGTGTTCGAGTTCGGTTCGGTTCGTCGAACACCCGTGTGTTCGCCGAACTGTTCGTCGAACTGTTCGTCGAACACCTTCGAACACCATTAAAACCAATGGCAGGCAAACAAAAACACATAGAAACACATAGAAAACACCTTCAAAGGTGTCCAAAAGCTGACAAACTGCTCAGAAGACATAACTAACACATGGAAAAGTGACAAGTACATATAGTCATGCGAAAATAAAAGAGGTGGAGGAGTAAAAGGAGGGGGAGACACAGATATAGGCATGTCATGCCCTTCTAAAATCCAAAAAGTGAGAAGCCGACACGGCCAGTCCGCTCCTGCCCGTGCCACCTCCGTGTCGCCGGGTTTGTGCCAGAGCCGCGGTGAACCCTGATGGCCAGCCCCCCTCTCCCAATACTGGTGCCTGTCCGCTGGTGGGTCGAGCGAGCCCCCCTGTGGTGGAGGCAGCTCTAAGCTTTTTAATTTAAATTGTCTCTCTAATTTGAATGAATACACTTTAAATCCATTTACAAGGATCTATTGGAGGGCAAGTCTCATGCCAGCAGCCGCGTAATTCCAGCTCCAGTAGCGTCCACTAAAGCTGCTGCAGTTAAAAAGCTTTTATAAGGATCGAGCTCGGCTGTCCACCGCAAGGCATCCTACTGCCAGTCCCAGCCCCTATGCCTTGGGGTGCCTCCTGATGCTCTTCACTAAGTATCCCACGGTCCCGAAGCATTTCCTTTGAAAAAATTAAGTGTCTAAGCTACAGGTGGTGTAGCTTGCTTAACAGCCGGGATAATCCGCTGACTAGCAGACACTGCTACTAGGCACAAAGTATTTCCTGGGCTAGATGCAGTTAAAAATTTGTAATTAGATACTCTCGTTGGATGCTGAGAAAGCATTCCATAGAGTCTCCTGGCACGCCATATATGATTCTCTTAAAAAGCTTGGGGTAGGGGTCTAGGGGACCCTTTTATAGCCAAAATCACGGCCCTGTATCACAATACGTCACCTAGGCTGAAGATAAATGGAACTGTAGCACCCTGAGGGCTCGGTTGCTACAGACGTATTGCACCTCACCCAGAGGTGTGATATCTCACTCTCAGGTAAGGATGGAGTGTGGATCAGGACCCGACACCTGCATGCATTACACCACATTGCCGTGGGGCAGGGCGACCAATATGCCCCTGAGATGGGCACGACAGTCCCTGTCCCTGGCTGAAGTGGGGGGAGGGAACACTGAGGAAGGGGAACCCTGTAGTGCAGGAGCAGGGAGGAAGCAGTTCCTGGGTGCATTGAGAAGGGAGTATAAAAGGTGGGCACCATCTTAGTTCAGTGCAGAGAAGTCTGAGCAGAAGTGGCAGGGAGCAGGGGCTCTGCATGAGCTCTGCTCCGGAGGCGGGCCTAGTAACAGAGGCCCAGGCCTGGAAGAGGGAGAAGGAAGGAAGAGGAGCGGAGAAGGCTCCAGGAATGAGGAATGAAGGGATCCCAGGGGTGCGGACGGGCGAGTCGCCACCGCACACCCGAATCCACCTGCGTGGAGGGGTCAGGCCAAAGGGGGAGACCGGTCCCCGAACTAGTGGAGGCAGGAAACGACCCTCAGCTAGAAACCGGAGGCTCTGACATTTTATGTGGCGCAGCCCCTCGATACACCCACTAGGAAGGCACCACATAGGGTCAGGGAAACTGGCGCCAAGTTTACCAAGAGGAGGCCCAAGGCAGCCGGACAGAAGTGTTGGTAAGAAAGGCCAGACAAAGGACACACAAAGGGGGTCCTGTGAAGTGCTCCAAAGTTATCTGGGAGTTGTCTGAGCCCCTCACCTGGTGAGCACAGTACGACGTGGGCAGCCGTTACCTGCAGACGTGGTCTGGATAATAAGAACTGTGAGTAAAGGCCCTGAACTGCATCACTGACTCCGTGTCGTTACTGCTGCTGCCCTGCACCATCACCCCCATCCTCCGCATACACTGCCCTGAGGCTATACTCCTCCCGTGGGGAGTTATGCTATGCTCTGCTGCACCCACAACACCAGCCTCAGCGGTCTGCCCTGTAGCGGCGGTTCACTCTGACCGCAATCCACGGGTGGCGTAGTCGTACATTTAAACATCAAAACCACATAAATAGTTCCGCCACTGGTTTGACCGCCCTGAGCCACGGAACCGGGTCGCCGCCACGAAGACTACAACCATCAGCATCCACCAAAAAGGGTCCGGCTCCGGGTGTCCCAAGGCCCAGGGGGTGCGTCAGAACATTTTCATCACCTTTCACAATCACCAATGGGACAAGGCAGGGATGTCCTCTGTCCCCTCTCTTATACATCCTAGTGACGGAGCACCTGCTCTCATCAATTCGCCATAACCCCAATATTAGGTGGATTGAGGTGGGAGGCACCGAGTACAAGTGCTCTCTATTTGCTGATGATGTCCTAGTATATATCACTCAATCACATATATCCATCCATGCTGTTATGGCTGAAATAGATCACTTTGTTACATGGTCAAATTTTAAAATCAATGCAGCGAAGTCTGAGGCCCTCGATGTCTCCCTCCCCAAATCCATATAGGATTCCATCCAGTCCAACTTTCCCTTTGCCTGGCCCTCACAGGGTATCAAATACTTAGGAATTCCTATTCATAGAGACCTCTCCCATCTATGTTATCTTAATTTTGGGCCCTTTATTGAACAACTCCATACAGACCACGGTTGGCAAGTTAGAACTGTAAGATTCACTATGTGAACCGCTGGTGTTTTGTGGAAAAGCACATGTACACTGCGTTCCAAATTATTATGCAAAAAGCGTTTAGGAGTGATAAGGGAAGAATTTTTTTGTTTGTCAGTTAAACTCATTGATGGTGATGTGTGTCAGGGCTCTTTATATCACTGTAAGCAATTGCAGACACCTGTGCTAATTAGTTTGGCAGGTGTGTCCAATGAAAGGCAAGACTACTTAAGAAGCCTCTCTCACATTATTAAGCAGCCTACATTTTCTGCCAAAATGGGAAAGAAAAAGGATGTGTCGGCTGCTGAGAAGCAACAAATTGTGGAGTGTTTAGGTCAAGGCATGACTACAATCAACATTGTGCGATGATCAGGATGAAGTGTCTTGGCAATCAAGAAGTATGTAGCTGATTCACAGTACACACGTGTGCGTGCTGATAAGGGCAAATTGAGGGCTCTTTCCTACAGGCAATTACGTCAGGTTGAAAGAGCAGCGGCAAAAAAGCCTTGTCATAGCAGCAGACAAGTTTTTGAAGCTGCTTGTGCCTCCAACGTCCCCGAACAACAAGATGCAGGGTCCTTCAGAGGTTTGCAGCTGTGCATACGCCATCCTGTCGACCTCCTCTATCCACTTCACACAAGCAGAAACGGCTCCAGTGGGCCAAACATTACATGAAGACTGATTTCAAAACTGTTTTGTTCACGGATGAGTGCCGTGCAGCGCTCGATGGTCCAGATGGATGGAGTGGAGGATGGCTGGTTGATGGACAACCCACGCAAACACGGCTACAGCGCCAACAAGGAGGAGGTGGAGTAATGTTTTGGGCTGGAATCATGGGGAGAGAGATTGTCGGCCCCTTTAGGATCCCTGAAGGCGCTAAAGATGAACTCCATAATGTATGTGGATTTTCTCAAACAGCACTTCCTGCCATGGTTCAAGAAGAAGAACCGTGTATTTCACAACAAGATCATTTTTCTGCATGATAATGCACCATCTCATGCTGCACATAAAACATCTGCATCTCTGGCTGATATGGGCATAAAAGGGGACAAACTTATGGTGTGACCCCCATGCTCCCCTGACCTCTACCCCATTCAGAACCTTTGGAGCATCATTAAAAGGAGTGTCTATGATGGCGGGAGGCAGTTCACATCTAAGCAACAGCTCTGGGAGGGTATTCTGTCCTCATGCAAAACAATTGAAGCAGAAACCATCCAAAACCTGACAAATTCAATGGACGAGAGAGTTCAGAAGCTCCTTTCGAACAAGGGGTCCTATGTGAAAATGTAACATCACCTAGAATAAAGTTTTGAGTTGAAAACTGTTTGATTTCAGTTTCTAACAACCTGCTAATGCTTATAATTTCAAAAATGACCATTTTTTTGGTCTTTATTAAAATGAAAAGGTTGATCGAAAAGTTTGGGGGATCTAAGAGTGTGGCAACCCAGTAGTCATGATTACTTCGAATTCTGACAATATGAGGGTCATGCTGCAGGTAGTGCAGCAAGAAGGCACTTATGTGCCTTGCGCATCTCGGAGCCCCAAAATTATTTTCCGGGCTAGATGCAGCTAAAAATTATTTTTAATTTTAAATCTGGTGAAGCTTTAGTATAGATGGCCTAATAGGATCAGTGCTGCACACTGCTACAAAGCCCAAATTATTTTCCAGTCAAGATACAGATAAACATGATTAGTAATTTGAAAGCTTAAAACGGTTGGTAGGGTGATTTTAACCAATCATCAAGCTTTTACTCTCCCCAGGATGACACAGGGGTAGAAAAGTCGTTTCGGATCCATGATTTGTTCATCTTTATGAACGTGAGTCTGTCTACATTATCAGTGGAGAGCCGCGTGCGCTTATCTGTCAGCACACCACCAGCAGCGCTGAACACACGTTCAGACAGAACGCTGGCTGCGGGGCATGACAAGATCTCCAAGGCGTAAGTGGCTAGCTCCGGCCATTTATCCAGATTGGAAGCCCAAAAAGAGCAAGGGTCCAGTGACACAGTCGTGGCTTCAATGTTTACTTGGAGATACTCCTGTACCATCGTCTCTAGGCGTTGACTATGTGTCAGACTTCTTGTCTCCTGTGGCCTTGCAAAGGATGGGCTAAAAAAGTGGTGAAATGATTCCGCAAAATTGATGTTACCAGCAGATACTGTGGTTCTGTTACGGTTTGAGTGCTGAACACTTGACGGTCCCACGGTTGGCAAGTTGGAACTGTGAGATTCACTACGTGCACCACTGGTATTTTGTGGAAAAGCACATGTAAGATTCTGCAACAGTCTCTGCTGATACTCCTGCATGCGTGCATCCCTTTCTATGGCAGGAATAATTTCTGCAAATTTACTTTTGTACCGGGGATCTAACAGTGTGGCAACCCAGTAGTCAGGATTATTTCTAATTCTCACAATTCGAGGGTCATGTTGCAGGTAGTGCAGCAAGAAGGCACTCATGTGTGTTGCGCATCCAGGAGCACCAAGTCCCTGTTGTGTTGGTGGCGAGGTAACAATCATGCTTCCTTCCTCTGTCCTCTCCCCCCAACCTCGCACAACAGAAATGTGATCAAGGTCTCCCTCATCTGATGAGTCTTCCATCAGTTCGTCCTCCACTTCTTCCTGGGCTCCTGCACCTTCCTCACTAGTTTGGCTGCTACCATGCGCCCTGGTAAAACCATCTCCCCCACCCTCACATGCCTGCCGCCTTGGTGCTGCCGACCGTCTGGACCTTGCAGATGTTAGCCCTTCCGCATACAACTCCTCCTCCTCTACTTCCTCCACCTCCTCTTGTGCCACCACCTGACTCCGAATTCTGTTTAACATGTGCTCCAGCATGTAAATCACCGGAATAGTCATGCTGATAATGGCATCGTCAGCACTAAACATCTCCGTCGCCATTTCAAAACTGTGCAGAAGGGTGCATAGGTCCCTGATCTGAGACCACTCCTCCAGCGTGATTTGCCCCACCTCTGAATCTCGTTGGCCCAGGCTATACGTCAGAACGTATTGCACCAGGGCTTGTCGGTGCTGCCACAGTCGCTGCAACATGTGCAGAGTTGAATTCCACCGGGTAGGCACATCGCATTTTAGCCGGTGAAGTGGCAGGCCCAACGACTTCTGTAGAGATGTAAGTCGCTGAGCTGCGGGATGCGAACGGCGGAAGTGAGCACACAGCGACCGTGCCCTCTGCAGAAGGCCATCTAGTCTGGGATAGTGGGCTAAAAATTGCTGGACAACCAGGTTCAACACGTGAGCCATACAAGGCACGTGTGTGACATTGCCCCGGCGAAGGGCCACACCCAGGTTTGCAGCATTGTCGCACACGGCCTTCCCTGGTTTCAGGTCCAGTGGAGACAACCATTCATGAAATTGGTTCTCCAGAGCTGACCACAACTCCTCAGCTGTGTGACTCACATTTCCCAGACATTTCAATGTAAAAACCGCCTGATGACGTTGAGCCCTACTGCCAGCATAGTAAGGAGGTGTGCAGGATCCCTTCTGCGCAGTTAGAAAGCTTGTGGCATGACCAGACAGGCTTTGGGTGCAGGTGGAAGACCGAGAGGAGGTTGCGGAGGCAGAAGCAGTGGAGGAACTTTGACATAAAGAGGATTGACGCACAACTCGTGGGGACGGCAAGACTTGGACAGCAGCCCCTTGTCCTGCTGTCACCATAGTTACCCAGTGCCCAGTCAGCGACATGTAACGCCCCTGTCCATGCCTACTCGTCCAAGTGTCTGTGGTGAAATGCACCCTGTCACACACAGAGTTTCTCAAAGAAGCGGTGATGTTGTGTGTGACATGCTGGTGGAGCGCAGGCACACCTTTCTTTGAGAAGTAGTGCTGACTGGGCATCTGGTACTGGGGCAATGCGACGGACATAAGGTCTCGAAAATCCTCTGTGTCCACCAGGCGGAAAGGCAGCATTTCTGTAGCCAAGAGCTTGCAGATGGTGAAATTCAACCTCTTAGCTTTCTCATGGCTAGGAGGAAATGGTCTTTTACTTGTCCACATCTGAGGGACCGAGGGCTGGCTATTGTGCTTAGACGGGGTTGATAAGGGTGTTCCCGGCAAACTGTCTGTGAGGAAGATGCAGGCGGACATGTTAGGTTGCCTTGATCCAAAGGTGGTGCTATCGATGTCGGACAGCGCTCAACACCAGCTGGTGTTCCCACCTCCAAAGAAAATGATGATCTGCCAATCACGCTGGCTGTTGCGGGTAAAGAGGTGGCAGGTCTGCGCCCCAAAACAGGTGTGACTGCTGTCCCCCCAGTCACAGAGGATGAAGAGGCCGCGGATGCACAAGATATGGCAGACGGTGGTTGGCCCGGCCGGCTAGGCCGCATTGTAGCACACTGAGCTTCCCACTGCAACTTATGCTTCATGTCCATGTGCCGGTTCATGCATGAAGTACTCAAACTATGTATTTTTTGGCCTCTACTTAGCTTTTGCTGACAAATGTTACAGATAACACGAGTTGGGTCATCTTTATCGATCTGAAAAAATGCCCAGGCTATGCAAGGCTTAGCACCCATGCGACCTGAAGAGCCACCACGACTTGTGGTGAGAGGCAGAGTTGTGTTTGAGGATGCAGTTGTTGACGTGCTTCCAGTACTACGTCTCTGTCCAGGAAGGCGCAACCTGACCTCGTCGTCACTAGCATCTTCCTCCACCTCCTCTGCTGATCTCATCTCTTGGCTGACTGTGGGTTGACAGTAAGTGGGATCTCCAACCTCATCATCATCACCCTGTGCGTTATCACACCCGTCGTCCTCAGAGCCAACCTGTTCCTGCCCTGACAAAAAACTAAAGTTGTCGCTCCAATCAGGTATTTGAGTCTTATCATCGTCTTCCTCATTGTCTCCACCAACAGGAGTTACAGTTTGGGAATGAGGGTCTACATTATGGTCAGAACCTTCTGCGTCTGGTCCTGGATCCGACTCATAAAGATTCTGGGCATCAGTGCAGATCATTTCCTCGTCTGGATTCACAGAAGCGCTGCAGTCGACCTCTGATTCCCAGGCTATAGTATGAGTAAACAGCTCTGCAGACTCAACCATCTGTTCTACCTCATACTCAGACGGGCAGCTGGAGATTTGGGAGCTGTGAGGAAGCAAGTGCGATTGGGGTGACACCTTTGAGGACTGGAGTATTTGTGATGTTGAAGTTGATGTGGAGGAGAGCCCACTTAAAGGAGCACTTGATATCCGTTGAAGCACCTGCTGTTTTTGTGCCTCATCTGGAATTTGTAGCGATTGGCGTGGCCGTAAGAAAGGGATCTTATCACATTGTCCGCTAAAAGAAGTAGACATTTTAGTTTGGCTGGAAGATGGTCTTTCTTCTGCAGATGTTACTGTTGCTTTAACACCTACCCCACGGACACAACCTTTTTTCCCTTCCCAACACGCCTATTCCCCTTTCCACCAGCAGCAGGCCTTTTTCCACTCATTTTGGTGGTTAACTAATTAACAACTCTGGAGTTGTTTGCACAAAAAAACAATGGATGGGAACCGAGCAGAGCTGAGTGGCCAAACTGTGGTATTAGGCCAAAACTATTGGCTGGGTTAGATGCAGAAAAAAATTATATTCAATTTGCAACCTGATGGAGGTCAGTATAGATGGACTAATAGAGAAAGTCCCACACACTGCTAGAAGGCTAAATATTTTTTCAGAGCTAGATGCAGAAAAAAATATATTCAGTTTGCAACCTGATGGAGGTCTGTATAGATGGATTAATAGAACAAGTCCCACAGACAGCTAGAAGCCCAATATTTTTTCAGAGGTAGATGCAGAAAAAAATATATTCAGTTTGCAACCTGATGGAGGTCAGTATAGATGGACTAATACAACAAGTCCCACACACAGCTAGAAGCCGAATATTTTTTCAGAGGTAGATGCAGAAAAAAATATATTCAGTTTGCAACCTGATGGAGGTCTGTATAGATGGATTAATAGAACAAGTCCCACACACAGCTAGAAGCCCAATATTTTTTCAGAGGTAGATGCAGAAAAAAATATATTCAGTTTGCAACCTGATGGAGGTCAGTATAGATGGACTAATACAACAAGTCCCACACACAGCTAGAAGCCCAATATTTTTTCAGAGGTAGATGCAGAAAAAAATATATTCAGTTTGCAACCTGATGGAGGTCTGTATAGATGGATTAATAGAACAAGTCCCACACACAGCTAGAAGCCCAATATTTTTTCAGAGGTAGATGCAGAAAAAAATATATTCAGTTTGCAACCTGATGGAGGTCAGTATAGATGGACTATTACAACAAGTCCCACACACAGCTAGAAGCCCAATATTTTTTCAGAGCTAGATGCAGAAAAAAATTATATTCAATTTGCAACCTGATGGAGGTCTGTATAGATGGATTAATAGAACAAGTCCCACACACAGCTAGAAGCCCAATATTTTTTCAGAGGTAGATGAAGAAAAAAATATATGCAGTTTGCAACCTGATGGAGGTCAGTATAGATGGACTAATACAACAAGTCCCACACACAGCTAGAAGCCCAATATTTTTTCAGAGCTATATGCAGAAAAAAATTATATTCAATTTGCAACCTGATGGAGGTCAGTATAGATGGACTAATAGAATGATGCTATGCCCAAAAGATTTTACTTCACTAGGTGCAGTAAAAAAATTGGTATTCTATACACAGGTGGTATATCTTGCAACACAGATAGGCTACTCCACTGACTAACACACTCTGCAATAGGCCTAAAAGGATTAGCTTTGCTAGATTCAGCCAAATGCTGTGAAAAAAACTTGCACAGCACTGGCACAGACCTGCCTGGCAAAAACTGATAGGAACTGATGTAACCTAGTCCTGAAAAGGACTCCAATTACAATTAGTCTTTACTCCCACAATCTATCTATTTAAGAGCACAGACCTGCCTGATAAAAGTCGTAGGAAATGCTGTAACCTAGTCCTTAAAAGGACTGCAATCACAACTATTCCCTACTCCCAAGCTATCTGTATATTTGTGCGAAAATTGGCTTGAAATTAACAAGGTATAGCGCACACAGCAACAGCGGTGCCGTCTAACACGCAGCTGCAGCAGTGAGAAAATGGTGGCGACGGGGAAAATGGCTTGGTCTTATAGGGCAAGGACATGTGACATACACTGCCAATGACACATGCCCTTGCTTGTGTGAAAAAAAGCACTTCACTCCGTGTGTGCGCTGCTGATAGGCTGACAGATTGCACCTCCCCACTGTAAATGCGGGAAAGAGAAAAAAAAAATGGAGATCTTCATTGTTCCTGCAGAGATCCATCCCCTGCCCCTCCCCCCACCCCGCTGTACACTCAAACTGCGTATTAACATTAATTTTCATCATTACTGAGAAAAAATCCAGTTATGATTTTGGTGCACGAACAGTTATCGAACATAACCTCGAACAGCCGAATTTTTCTCAAATTGTTCGTGTTCGCCGAACGGCTCGAACACCGCCCAAAACAGCTCGAATTTGAGATTGGCGAACAGTTCGAGTAGAACAACGCTCATCTCTAGCCAAGAGTGTGCAAAGCAGTCATCAAAGCAAAAGGTGGCTACTTTGAAGAACCTAGAATATAAGACGTATTTTCAGTTGTTTCACACTTTTTTGTTAAGTATATAATTCCACATGTGTTAATTTATAGTTTTGATGCCTTCAGTGTGAATGTACAATTTTCATAGTCATGAAAATACAGAAAAATCTTTAAATGAGAAGGTGTGTCCAAACTTTAGGTCTGTACTGCATATATATATATATGTATATATATATATATATATATATATATATATATATATATATATATTTATCAATGTAAACTAACAGTCCTTCTGAGGACTAATACAGCTGCATATATTCAGTGGTGATAGCAGGAGTTAGACAGGCAGGCAGGGTTTGTGGCAGGGTATACAGCACAAGAGGGTCCATTGCAAGTTCTGTCTTCTGCTGCTGTTACAGATATCCGTAGACATAGCCCTAGATATCAGGGGCCAGGGCTAATTTTTTTTTGTGTCAGTGAAGTTATTCACACAAGGTCGCTGTGAAGAATAGTAAACTACAACCCTGCTATTTAAAACCGTGGGTGTCTGTCAGACGTATCACATATAATTGCGGTTCAAATTCAGCCATTTGTAGTGAACTTGGAATATATTGTCCTCCATTTAGAGTTTGTAGCAGTGTGTCAATAAAGCTATTTGCACGAGGTCGCTGCCAAGAATAGGAAACTACAGGGCCGATATTTAAAACTGTTGGTGTCCATCAGACGTATCACATATAACTGCTGTTCAAATCCAGCCATTTGTAGAGAATGTGGAAAATATTATCCTCCATTTAAAATGGGCAAGGTGCGTGGCAAGAGACCGGGAAGTGGACATTACGGTGATGATGCATGCAGAGACCGAGGCCGTGGGCAAGCTGAAATTGTGCCACAACAAACACCCACATCTTGTCGCTCGACCTTCCGGTTCCAATTGCTAGGGGACCGCAGCACACCTTTTATTGAAGCGAGAGCAGTGTCAAAAGGTTGTTGGTTAGATAGCAGATAATGCTTCCAGTCACTTTACCACCACCCTGTCATCCACACGGTCTAGTCTCAGTAGCCTGGACCACATATTCCTCATCCTGATCCTCCTTCCTTCCACCATACTGAGTGCCCAGATACAACTGATCCTTCACTTTGACAGTCTGAATAGCTGTTCACTTTTCCATTTATAGATTCGGGCTTCTCGTCAGGCCAACTTCAACTGGGACAAGAGGAGAGCGCGTGTAGTGATGCCTAAATATTTGAGAAGCCAAGGTCACACGAAGGCAACGGTGGGAAAATGCAAATACTGTCGCAAGAGGTGGATGATGATGAGACACAATTGCCAGAAAGTCAGGAGGAGGACCAGCGTGCGGAAGTGGAAGACGAGGTGGTGGACGATGAAGTCACTAGCTAAAACTGGCAAGGTGACAAGCAGAGCGAGGACAGCAGCACACAGGGGGAGGGAGGCATAGCACCACAACAGGCAGGAAGAAGTAGTGTGGTGGCCACAAACACAAGGCAGGCAACAGTTACCTGGAGCACCAACACGTCGGAAGTTGCCAGTGCAACTCTTAGGTCTTCCCGAGTCTGGTTCTTTTATAAAGACTCTGCAGATAACCCCATAAAGGACATTTCCACCATCTGCTGGGTCAGCATTAGCAGGGGTAGCAAAACTAGCAGCCTGACCACAACCATCATGATCAGGCACATGAAAGCAAAGCACCCGACTAAGTGTGCAGAACCCCAGGGTCCAGAAACAGTGTCTGCGATTGACACCACTGCTTGTTCCGCTGTTATGTGTGCACGCCAATCCCCTGTCCATGGCACATGCGAAGATGTCTCCCGCCCTGCACCTGCTGTTGCACACTCTCAACTAGCACCATCAGCAAACACGTTCACATCCTTGTCACACGCAGCGTTAAGTTGTCCCTACCCCAGTCCTTGGAACGCAAGCGCAGCCAACGCCGCACAGGCCACACTACTAAACTCACACTTTTCGCGAATGCTTGCGCTCAAAATGTTGCCTTTTAGGCTTGTGGAAATGGAAGCTTTCCGCAACCTGGTGGCAGTGGCCATCCCTCAGTACTCGGTCCCCAGCCGTCACTATTTCTCCCGATGTGCCTTCCCCACATTACACAAGCACGTGTAGCAGATCATTAGCCATGCCCTCAACAACGCAGATACTGGGAAGGTCCACCTAACCACGGACTTGTGGATAAGTGCTTTTGTGCAGGGAAGATACATCTCAATGATGGCACACTGAGTTAATATAGTGAAGTCAGAATCCAATCGGACCTTGGGATGGAACACATCCTCCCGACATTGAGGATTAAGGGTTCTGAGTCTTTCAGGGTTGCCCCTATACTCTACAGCTCCTGCACCTCATCCTTCTCTTCAGTCTCAATCTCCTAAATGACCACATGAGTCACAAGCTGGAAGCACTGCAGCACTGCCTCGGCCAAGCAGCAACAGACTGTGCTGAAGGTAACATGCTTAGGTGACAAACCTTTGAAGAGCTGTGGACAGCTCTGAAAGAGCAGGCAGATCAGTGGCTGACACCGCTGGTTGTGTGTGACAATGGACAAAACCTGGTGGCGGCTCCGCTGCCTTTTTCCATGACCCTCTCATTCTCCAAATTTTGGGCGACAGTCAATACTAGTTGGTGACACTTCTAGACCAACGCTGAAAGGAGAAATTTATATCTCTTATTCCCATGGCGGACAAGTCTGCTGAAATGGGGCAGTACCAGAAGTCCCTTGTTGCAGGATTATGAAAAAAATTCCCATCTGAAAACACTGGTGGCAGAGGTCTCAATTCACTGGACAACCAAGGAGTACAGGCGAGAGAGACACAAATCCAATCCACCAGAGGCAGGGGAACACTGTCAAAGTTCTGGGACAGTTTTCTCAGATCCTCCAATCGTATAAGACCTGATGCATGGGGTCATCTCACAATGAGGAAAAAGTTTGGGAAGATGCTGAAGGAGTACCTTGCCGACCGTACCAACGCCCTCCGTGATTCATCTGCGCTTTATACATATTGGGCATCCAAGCTGGACACGTGGCATGAACTGGCTCTCTTCGACTCGGAGATCCTGGCCTGCCCTGCCACTAGCGTTTTGTCAGAGCGGGTTTGTAGTGCCACCAGGGGAATTATAAATGATAGGCGCATCCGCCTGTCAACTGAAAATGCTGACAGGCCGACTCTTATAAAAATGAACAAGGGCTGGATTGGGCCAGACTTCTCAACACCACCGAATGATAGCAGCGTAATATAAACTCAAATCTAGAGTCTTTTTTGGGAGCTCTATTCCCATGCACCTCTTTACACCCAGACATGGGTATACGCTTCCTGATTTTGTCTATTTGCTCTTGTCCTCCTGCATCCAAATTTTTGGCAGCTGTTGCAGTCACTGCATATGCAAGAACAGTATGGGAGACCCGCTCCTTTCTAATGGGAACATGTCGCTACTGAGGCCCACCTCTACGTGTCTTTAAATAGGTATTACGGTTTTTCCCAAATTTAGGCAACCGTTGTACTCACTGAATACGCAAAAACTGCATAGCAAAACCGCTCCTTTCTAAAAGGAACATGTCATTACTGAGGCCCACCTCTTTGTGTCTTTAAATTGGTGTTGTGTTTTTTCCCACATTTAGGCAGCCCTTGCAGTCACTGCATTGGCATTACCATTATAGGAGACCCACTCCGTTATAATGGGAACATTTATTTTACTGAGGCCCTTGTCTATGTCTCTTCAAAGGGGTATTTGGGTGTGTCCGAATTTTTGGCAGCCCTTGCAGTCACTGTATACGCAAAAACAGTGTAAGAGACCGACTCTTTAATAATGGGAACAACAAAGCATAGCCTGCGGATGGCTCTCTAACAATAGTGAGGGCCGACTGCTGACCCTTTAAGAATAGTAAGGGCCACCTGATAGCCCTATAAAAATTGGCTTTGTGACTTTCAGAATCCCTCCTTCATAAATGAAACAGGATGTGTCTGATCATGTCTCGCACACAACATGGCCAGAAAAGGTAATATGTTAAAATTAACATATTACCTTATAAGATGTTAAAATTACTTTTGCCGGTGAATGCATTTTTCACCATTGAAACCAATGCAAAAGTGTAAAAATGCATCAAAAACGCTACATGTGAACGTAGTCCAAGGTGTGGAGAAGCATTTTTGTTTTTTTGGGATTTATTTTGCCTTATGTACAAGTCATTACCCTGGAAAGGATGTTCCTTAATGTTTTTCTTAGGAAAATCCATTTTGGTTTTGGATTTTGTATGTTTTATTATGAGTCCGTAAAAGTGGCGTAATACTATGACAACATTGTTGTCAGAGATGCTACCAGGGGTCTTCCCCATGCTGTTCCCATGTCATTTGAGCACTGTTCCCATGTCATTTGAGCACTGTTCCCATCGTTTTCGACAATTTTTAGGCCCTTTGCAGACCTGCGGGGAAGGGTCCGCCGGAAAAATGCTTCAGTTTCCCATAGATTTACATTGGGCTCGCTGTTTGGATCAAGCAATCAAGCATTCCAATTTACTCTACTCAAACAACGAGTACCCGAGAATTGAATGCTCGCTCATTACCAATCTTTATGTAAGAATGCTTTATTAGTTTTGTAAACTAGCTTTAAATTGCATAGAACATTATAGTATGTAAAAGATGATGTTAAAAATTCATTGCATACAGATGTTAAGTGAGAAAAAAAATCGCACACTTGCATAACATACGAAATGAGATACGCATGACAATCGCCTGTAACTCGTCCTACTTTTATGGAGAAGCACTGATTTTTTTATTCTCAAATCTGAGCGATGTCTAAATGTAATTCTGTGCTTACAATCTTCCTTTAAGAAAAAAAATCAGTATATCAGTGTCTTTGAATTATTTGATACATATAGTTACCAAAATGTAACAATGACATTTTTTTTCCTTTTACAGGTATCACTTGCCATGCGGCAGGCTATTCTATCCGAGTGCCCCCTGATGTCGGTGTACAGGAGGGTCTCTGTGTGACGATTCCTTGCACCTTCACAGCTGATTATAGAAATACATTCAGTAATTCCACTGGATACTGGATACAGATACGGAAGAAGGAACCTTTATCTCCTTATTATATCGTAGCTACAAATAATAAATCCAGTGATGTGAATAAAACAAACTTCCACCTGACAGGAAATCTAGATAATGGAGATTGCACCCTGACAATCACTGGCGCCAAGAAAGAAGATGAGGGGAGGTATTACTTCAGATTTGAAGAAACTAAAGACAGTAAAGTGGATGCCAGAAAAGAAGATCAGGTGACGGATATCTTCTCGTTTTTAGAAAGCAAGAAGAGTAAAGTGAAATATAATTATAACAGAGACGCAACAACCATTAATGTGACTGGTAAGTGTGAGTGTATCTGGTGAGATATGACTGTGATGTTTATGTGCTCTATGCAGGCGCTGACTGACATATTGGGGAACAGGGGAATCCCCCGGTGGGCCCCTGTGCAGACATGGACCCCCAACATCACTGTATAGGCAGTACATGGCATAATTCACTTTGTACAGAATAAAAATCTGTATATCATAGTTAATTTAAAAAAATACAAAGTTTATTATTATAGAGAGGTATAAGTACATTTGTGACCAAGAGAAGTGTAATATTTGCATGCAGGTGAAAATTGGGCCCCTCAAAGTCAATGCTACTGGTGGGACCTTGGCACCCCCATTCGACACTGGCTCTTGTTACTGTACAACAATGTTATATAAGATCTAATAATTTATAAATAGAAGGTGACGCCCCTGATGAAATATTTACAGGCTTCATCCTCCACATTACAGCCATGTTAATCCATCACATCTGAATTAAGACACAAACAATCCTGAAAAATAAAAAATAATAAAACCTTGTTCTTTGCAGCTTTTCTGCAGTTCAATGTGTCCCTATAGTTAGACGACTAACAAACCTTTGCATGACCATGCTCTGCAGCTTTGTGTTACCTCTGTCCAAGGAGCAGAGACCAACAGTGAAAGGCCCTTATGTCGGACTAGTGTCTGCCCCCCTCTTTCTCCCTTTCACGCCCACCTGCATATACATACACACATTTACATGCATTTATAATACTAGATGATAGCCTGTCCATCCTAGGATTGTAACTGTGCTATAAAATCCATCCACTTAAGGGCAGAGTTCTTATCACAGTACATCATCCCTAATCGGCCCTTCGATATGGGCGCTAAGTGTAGCTGGAGTGGCTGGCTGGTCATAGATTATTGAAGCAGTAGCAGCTAAACCAAACTCTCAGTTTAGATGTGTTTTTGCAGATTTTAAGTGTAAGGCCAAGTTCACACATTCAGTATTTGGTCAGTATTTTACATCCGTATTTGTAAGCCAAAAACAGGGGTGGGTGTAAAATGCAGAAGTGGTGACGTGTTTCTATTATACTTTTCCTCTGATTGTTCCATTCCTGATTTTGGTTTACAAATACTGATGTAAAACACTGACCAAATACTGAATATGTCAACATACCCTTAAAGTTCGCTCACATCTACGTGTAAATAGCCAAGCAATGTGATAAAAAAATCACAATTGGTGTTGGTTCCCATGCTGGGAATATTTGAACCCTCAAACCTCTGGGCACAATCGACACCCTAAGATACTCATCTAAGGTGCAGAAATTAATTCCTCCGATATTTGTTTAAAATGTAGGCCTAATGTATTACCACTAGTGTTGAGCATTCTGATACTGAAATATCGGGTATCGGCCGATATTCGCGGTATCGGAATTCCGATACTTAATTCCGATACTTTTACAATATCGAATACCGGAATCGGAAGTTCCCATAATGCCTGCGCTCTGCAGTGTCTCTGAAGGATGATAAGCTGGATGGCAGCGCTCAGCTGAGATCCAGCCTGTCATCAGAATGCCATCCCAGCGTGGGAGAATTCTCCTGATTGTGTAAAAGCCAGCGGGCGGTAAAAAGCCGCCGGCTTTTAAACAATCACACAGCCCCATACTGCTTCCCCGCAGCCTCCCACCCCGATCCTCCTCTCCCCTCGCCACCTCCCATCCTGATCGTAAGTTAGGACCGGGCGGGGAGCACAGCACCAAGGAGCGGGGAGCGAAGTACCCGGGCGGGGAAGCCGGCAGTGAAAAGACTTCACCGCCGGCCTTCCCGTTCTGTGCTGCGCTTTCCCGCTGGTTATTTCAAATGAACAGCTGAGGTATCAGGTGATGCCGATCAGCTGTTCATTTGAAGTCGCCGCGGTGCCCTCAGAGGGTTCATGTGAGTTCATGATTGACTGCATTGCATGAACTCACATGAACTTTCCCACGGTCGCACAGGTCAGCCTCACCTCCCAGACGATCAGCCCGTCATGATTGGTGTGTGTGGGTGTCTGTGCGATGTGTGTGGGTGTGCGCGGTGTCTGTGCGATGTCTGCGGGTGTGTGCGTGCAGGCAGACATAGGCCGATGTGACACTACTACTCCCATCGGCCTATGTCTGTCCCCCGTCCACTCCTGCCAGCAGGATCAGCTCGATGGGAGCAGTAGTTCCCATCAGCCTGATCCTGCTATATAAATTGCCCTACTGTGTCCCCAATAAATTTTAAATACATGTCATTGGTGGCCAGTGGTTACCTACAATAAATTAGTTCACACATTACCTGCCCCCGCCGATCGCCACCTAAAATAAAGTAAAAAATAATAACCTACACCTATACTCACCTAGACACCTAATTCCCCGAAGCCATCGATCTCCTGTAATAAAATATAAAGTAATAAACCACAACCTTATCCTTACCCCTTCGTAGTAGTCCACGAGTGTCCCACGATGATCTCCAGTTTAGAGCAGCCACATAGAATGTGACCGCTCTGAACCGCTGCCGCCGCTAGAATGATGGGGCCGTAAAGCAGCCCCGTCATTGCATAAGCGGGTTCGCCGGAGTTCAGGCAGCGCTGCTCCGGTCAACTCCTTTACGGCCCTGCTGTATCGTGAGAAATTCCCACGGTACAGCAGTGCCGTAAAGGAGGTCTCCGGAGCTGCGCTGACTGAATGCACTCCAGTGACCTCAGTCAGTGGCTCCCGCTGCCGGGAGTGAATGTGTTCCCGGCAGCGTGAGCTTACAGCAGCCATGCACAGCTGTCACCATCTCCAGATGTGACAGCTGTGCATGGGAGATCAGCGCAGGAACGTGGACAGGTAACTATTTTCTTTTAGTAAACTAAGAATTAAATAAAAATGGTGTGTTTTATTTCAAATAAATTATTTTTTCTGGGTGTAGTGTGTTTTTTCTTTTTAACACTTTGTAGGTTAGTAATGGGGGTGTCTTATAGACGCCCATCATTACTAACCTGGGCTTCATGGCAGCTGGCGCTGACATGAACTCCAGCCCTATTACCCCCTGCCACCGCACCAGGGCAGCGTGGAAGAGCGAGGCTAAGTGCCAGAATTGGCGCATCCTATGGATGCGCCATTTCTGGGGCGGCTGACGGCTGGTGTTTCTAGCCTGGGAGGGGGCCAATATTCATGGCACCCTTCCTGGGCTATTAATATCAGCCCCCAGCTGTCTGCCTAGCCTTTGCTAGCTATTAAAATAGGGGGACCCCACGTCATTTTTTTGGGGGGGTCCCCCATTTTAATAGCTAGTAAAGGCTAGATATTCAGCTGGGGGCTGATATTAGTAGTCTGGGAAGCTCCGTGGGTATTACCCCCTTCCCAGGCTTCAAACATCTGCCCCAGCCGTCTGCTTAACCTCCGCTAGAGCCTAAAATTATGGGGGATCCCGCGCCAATTTTTTTTTTAAATAAATCCTTTAGTTTAACACTAAATGACATTTGAGGAGTTAATAAAGATGCAGTCCCTAAATTATTATTTATTTTTTAATTAATTTTTCCCAAAAATTTTGACGTGGGCTTTGCCATTTTTTGTATGCCAGCCAGGTACAGCATCCAGCTTCTATGAACGCGCCATTTTCCGGGGTGGCTGCGGACTGCAATTTGCAGCGGGGGGGGGGGCAGAAAGCTTGGGTCTCCCTGCGCTGCAGATTCCATCCCCCAGCTGCTTAGTTGTACCTGGCTGGACACACAAATAGGGAGAAGCCCCGCGTATTTTTTTTTTTAATTATTTCATGAAATTCATGAAATAATAAAGAAAAAAAGTGCTTCCCTATATTGTTGTGTCCGGCCAGGTACAAATAGGCAGCTGGTGGTTGGGGGCAGCCCGTTCCTGCCTGCTGTACCTGGCTGGACACAAATATAGTGCAAAGCACTGCTCCATTCTTCCCTCCTGGTTCAAGATCATTATTTTTTATATTTTTTTATTTTATGTTGTTTTAAGTAATTTTCCCGATCTACATTTGCTTGCAGGGCAATTGTCCTGCCCTTACGCCCCCTTGCGTCCTCTTTCAGCCCCCTAGCCCTTACTATGACCATTTTACAGCACCAAAGTTCGGATTACCATTGACTGATATGGAGTTTGGGTACGGGGTCAAGTTCAGGGTCAAGTTCTGGTACCGGAAACAAACTTTGGACTGAAGTTTGGCCAAACCTAAACCTCCATGGGTCCACTCATCCCTAGTCACTGCTCGATACATAGCGAGTGGTGGCTGTAACTATACCTACGGCACTGACTGGCAGCTGACTCTGTACTGATGCACTGCTGAGCTGGTGCATTATTGAGTTTCTCCTGCCCTTCACAGGGATCTTTTCTATACATTTATATTTTACTCTATTACTCTTTTCTGCTGGGATAGAATTTATTTAATTTTGCATATATATATATATATATATATATATATATATATATATATATATATATATATATATATACAGTTATATGAAAAAGTTTGGGCACCCCTATTAATCTTAAGCTTAATGTTTTATAAAAATTGGTGTTTTTGCAACAGCTATTTCAGTTTGATATATGTAATAACTGTTGGACACAGTAATGTTTCTGCCTTGAAATGAGGTTTATTGTACTAACAGAAAATGTGCAATCTGCATTCAAACAAAATTTGACAGGTGCATAAGTATGGGCACCTCACCAGAAAAGTGACATTAATATTTAGTAGATCCTCCTTTTGCAAAAATAACAGCCTCTAGTCGCTTCCTGTAGCTTTTAATGAGTTCCTGGGTCCTGGATGAAGGTATTTTTGACCATTACTCTTTACAAAACAATTCCAGTTCAGTTAAGTTTGATGGTTGCCGAGCATGGACAGCCTTCTTCAAATGATCCCACAGATGTTCAATGATATTCAGGTCTGGGGACTGGGATGGCCATTCCAGAACATTGTAATTGTTCCTCTGCATGAATGCCTGAGTAGATTTGGAGCGGTGTTTTGGATCATTGTCTTGCTGAAAGATCCATCCCCTGCGTAACTTCAACTTTATCACTGATTCTTGAACATTATTGTCAAGAATCTGCTGATATTGAGTTGAATCCATGCGTCCCTCAACTTTAACAAGATTCCCGGTGCCGGCATTGGCCACACAGCCCCAAAGCATGATGGAACCTCCACCAAATTTTACTGTGGGTAGCAAGTGTTTTTCTTGGAATGCTGTGTTTTTTTGCCGCCATGCATAACACCTTTTTGTATGACCAAACAACTCAATATTGGTTTCATCAGTCCACAGGACCTTCTTCCAAAAAGAAATTGGCTTCCCCAAATGTGCTTTTGCATACCTCAGCCGACTCTGTTTGTGGCGTGCTTGCAGAAACGGCTTCTTTCGCATCACTCTCCCATACAGCTTCTCCTTGTGCAAAGTGCGTTGTATAGATGACCGATGCACAGTGACACCATCTGCAGCAAGTTGATGCTGCAGCTCTCTGGAGGTGGTCTGAGGATTGTCCTTGACTGATCTCACCATTCTTCTTCTCTGCCTTTCTGATGTTTTTCTTGGCCTGCCACTTCTGGCCTTAACAAGAACTGTCCCTGTGTTCTTCCATTTCCTTACTATGTTCCTCTCAGTGGAAACTGAGAGGTTAAATCTCTGAGACAGCTTTTTGTATCGTTCCCCTGAACAACTATGTTGAATAATCTTTGTTTTCAGATCATTTGACAGTTGTTTTGAGGAGCCCATGATGCCACTCTACAGAGGAGATTCAAACAGGAGAACAACTTGCAAGTGGCCACTTGAAGTAGCTTTTCTCATGATTGCATACACCTGGCTATGAAGTTCAAAGCTCAATGAGGTTACAAAACCAAAAAAAGTGCTTTAGTAAGTCAGTAAAAAGTAGGTAGGAGTATTTAAAGCAAGAAAATGATAAGGGTGCCCATACTTATGCACCTGTCAAATTTTGTTTGAATGCAGATTGCACATTTTCTGTTAGTACAATAAACCTCATTTCAAGGCAGAAACATTACTGTGTCCAACAGTTATTACATATATCAAACTGAAATAGCTGTTGCAAAAACACTAATTTTTATAAAACATTAAGCTTAAGATTAATAGGGGTGCCCAAACTTTTTCATATAACTGTATATATATATATATATATTTGTATATATATAAATTTTTCTTTTTTCGCTATTGTCACTCTTCATGTGAATTTTGTTGCTCTCCTACTCCTTACATATATGTGTGTGTGTGTGTTTAAGGAATAGAACATTTATAATTTTACATTTTTTTATCTTATTTTATACAGTACCTTTTACTTGTGGTCATAGGGGTCTTCTATGCAAAATTCATTTTGCTTACATATCCTGTGAGGGGGTCAATTGTCTCATTATTTGAGGCTAGACTGTTCTTTCCATTGGTCACATTGCACGCTTTTATTTATTTATTTTTTTATGCATAGGTATTTTTTTGTACACAAAGTATTTCAATAAAATGTTGTTTTTATCCTTTGGGATGTGCCTTTTTCTAGCATAAGCTTTTTTCCTTTTTTTCAATAATTATCATTACCACCCCCACTATGCATTGTGCACTACCTACTATTGTGACGGTTTTCTTAAATGATTTGATGATATATATAGTTTTGATGCCTTCAGTGTGAATGTACAATTTTCATAGTCATGAAAATACAGAAAAATCTTTAAATGATAAGGTGTGTCCAAACTTTTGGTCTGTACTAT
Organism: Phyllobates terribilis; assembly: GCF_046119375.1. Classification (NCBI taxonomy): domain Eukaryota; kingdom Metazoa; phylum Chordata; class Amphibia; order Anura; family Dendrobatidae; genus Phyllobates; species Phyllobates terribilis. Next base: position 37,214,578 of record NW_027362772.1, on the reverse strand, counting down.
ATATATATATATATATATATATATATATATATATATATATATATATGTATGTTTGTTTTTTTAATATAGATCAAACTGCCCCTCTCGAATCAATGGCTGCCTAGACATACTTAAGATAGTGTAAAGATCTGAGGTTGTGGGTTGTAAGTAATCACCTTCGGCAGGTTGATGATGCAACAATATTTTATTAATTACATCCATGGTAATAAAGCAATTCCAGGTAAATGGCCAAAATACAGTACTCTCAGTCCTCAAGTTCCCAACCTGGGATCAGTAGTACCACTGACTGTGTGCCAGGCGATACTCACTGTCTCCCAACTTTTGGTTAGACCACAGATTTCGTATCTCCAGCCAGTATAGATGATACTCCAGATGACAGATAAAATGATGGAAGCAAAAGTATCTAGCAGAAACAGTCCTTTTAAAAAAATGTAAATCCAAACAACATATCCACAACTGTAGCACATTTATTCGGCTTAGTCGGTAACTGATCTCCCACAATCCATAAGCCATCCATCCTTCAGCAAAATGTCCATAGCCATAGATCCTCTCCCTTCAGCATCCTTCCACACTCTCTTCACTAAAGCATGTCTGTTTTCCTCCCTGGGGTCAGCCCCCTCCCAAAAGTCAGAAGTGATGACACCATTCCCCTTAAGCATTTACTTTAGCTGAAACAATGAAGAATATTCCAAGATCCTTCACCTGAGACTGCATGTAAAACCTTCTGTGGTGACGGCACCACTGTGTCCACTCTTTCCATCTACATAAGGGGTCAGTTGGCTGAGAGAACAATGGCCCAAGGCACCTGAGATAATGTCACTGAATGGAATTGATATCTGAGGTTGAACTGATGAGCAATCAAATCACAAAACACAGCAAGCAAATTTCTAACAAAACACAAAAATAAGATCGACAAAAATGGATGCTCAGTGCTAGAAAAGTATTTAGTAAGTAGCAAGGTCCTCAATGATAGTTTAGCTAGTTCTATGGGTATTTGCAACAGGTCTACATCTATAGTGGAAATTTACTGAAGATATTCGTTTCCACTTTATTGTCATTTTGATTCCTTGACTGTATTTTTACTTATTTAAGTCAATATCTATTAATATACATAAAAAAAATCCTGTGTCGTAATGTGCGAGCCATATTTGTTTACTTCAATTTTGTGACTTTTTTCTTATAGAACTATCAGTTCTTATAGAACTATCAGTGTAGTGGCCACCACAATTTTATAACTTTTCCATGTGAGCTGCGAGTTTTCATTAGCCCAACAGCTGCCAAAAACAGTTTCACAAACCATTGCCAATGGAGACAAGACAAAGGAGCAAAGTAGAGTATTTGTAACTCTGTTCACCTGCCCTTGAAAATAATCTGTGTACTGTAGATTACTGTCTGTAGAAAAAAAAATCCACAAAAATGGGTAACATAATGGTTATTATCATGTATTCCATATAGAAAAGCCGACACTTATTAGCCCCATGTACGTTGGGCATCTTTGAATAATTCTCGTGCAGGTTCACAGCAAATCAATCTGCACATCTGCAACAGAAATCCAATGGTCAGTCTTGGTTGGATTGATCATAGAACCCTAACGATTTCTCATTTTTTATTCAAAAGTAGGGTCATTTTCTCTTCTTTGCTTAGAGCCCCCATTGTTCCTTAAACATTTAATCAATATTGGCAAGATTTCTATCTCCCATTTATTACTGGAAACAATTTTTTTTTATTTTAATGATATCTAAATTACTTGTAAAATTTAGTATGATGAAACTCAGGTATCAAATTAGTAAAACAATATGTAGTTGCTTTGTTTTATAGTCATGCGATCGGTTATTTAAAACATAATGCCCAATTATTGAGTACAATCGTGTAGATAGTTGACAGGAATCATAACAAAATCTTATATTGTTTTGAAGATCTCACTGAAGAACCGGTCATCTCAGATCTTGGGACACTGATTACTGGTGTCAATAAGACCCTGACCTGCTATCCTCCAAGAAATTGCTCTGCAACATCATTACATTTCCAATGGAAGAAGAGTAACGTGGCCGATGTCTGGAAGAAGAATTCATCTACTGTGACATTTACCCCATCTATAAAGGATCATCATGAAAACATCACTTGTGAAATGACAAACTCCAGAGGGAGGACAACTAGAAAAACTGTTCTTCTTGATGTTTGCTGTAAGTAGTTATTGGTTTTACAAATATATTGTTAGGGTTAAAAAGGCCCAACAAAAAAATCATCTGGTGGCCCCATACTTATACTCAATAATGAGCCCCAATGGCTCAGAAGAAGACAAACTCATTAAGACTTCATTTTGGAATCAATCACTTGCCAATTGGGTCTATCTCTATTGGGATGATTCTCCAACAATGGATATGATTTATGATTGGTCCCATAGAATAATTACACACTTTATGAAGCAAATACAAGTAGGCTCGAAGGAACTCAGTCTGAGCTCGTCCTTTCATTCCGCAACCTTTCTATTTACGTCTCCATTAGTGATTAATAAAGAAGATTGATTGAATTTGGCCACAAATTAATGCAATGCAAATATGATGTACATATTCATGCTCTATCCAGACCCCAGAGCATAATAAACACATATAAAAAAATTTAAATAAACAAAATCTCTGATTCTCTACACCTCTGGCACACACCTGTCCCACAGGAAAACCTCGCTTGTCTTCTTTGGTCCGGTCGCTGATATGTTCTTTGGTTGACCATCTTTGACAACTTACCTTTAAGGCCTTCTGCACTAAACAGATTGCAACATAAGTTCAGAAGCTCAGTGCGAGTAGATGGCCCAGTAAAGGCAACAGCATTGACCATGGAAGACCGGTGAGGGCCATGTGTGAATTAATATTTTTTATTTCTTATCACCTTCCTGGCACTTCTAAGCTTAGCAAAAGTGTAACTAACTGGATCTGAATAAATAAAATTGCAAAAAAAAATGGATTCTTGCAAATCTAAATTTGATGTGTAAAATTTGACGAAAATTCAAGTTGTTTCAAAGCTATTATTTGCACATCTCTGGTTTCCATCAGTAATGAACACCAAGTGATGGAAACTGTTCATCCAGTTCATATCTTTATTGAGCGATAGTATCTAAAAAGGTAGGATTTTTTTTGTTTCATACATTTGAGATAACTAAAATTGTCAAGTACTCGGTATCAGAGAAGGCATCTATTCCTCTTTCTGGTAAAAACATAGAAAAGAAAGCAAGTCCTTCTAGTGGCTTAAATAGAGATGACATAGACATAGAGCGAAAAATTAAAATTAGACAACTTTGAGGGCTGGTTACCAACATGACCAAAGGATCTTGGTTCTTCACCTCTATTCCTTGATTCTTGTTTGCTAACTTTGTAATTCTATGGAAAAGAAGCCCCAGCAAAGTTCTCAGCAGTCAGTAAACCAAGACGTAAATCCAACCATAGACTGGGCTCCCTCTTTGAAGGAGCCTCATAGGAGCTACATGGCCTTATTGCACGAATCCTCAAGATACAGTATAAAACCATACCTATTTGCCAGGGGCCTGACTGATTTAATAAATATATGATTAATAAATCCATGACATATAGCAGGGATTCTTCTTATGATAAGAAAAGAGCCCTGAGATCATTATCCCAAGAGGAAAGAGCGATGGACTCTTTATTTCCTCTGCATTGAAAAAGTATCATACTGCAGCATCCAATCTTGTTAAAGGGGTTGACCTATAAATGTAAGTTGTCACTTATCTACAAAATAGGGGATAATTTAATTATAGCTGAAGGTGTACTGCTTGGGAATGCCTCACTTGAATGGAGTGATAGTACAGCGAGCACACACACAATTAGTCCATACTTTCTGGACTGCTACAGATAGACAAGCACTGTTCTTAAGCACCAGTCCTAAGAACAGAATTCTATTCACATTGGGAATTCCAGAGCCCCATTCTCAGGATGGCGGTGGTTCCTGCAGTTGACCAACAGAGATTAGCAAGGTATTATCCACCCTTCGGATTCATGATCCAACTCCTTCAGTTCCCATAAATACCATAGCCTAGCACTGAAATGCTTAGTTAACACTAGGACTACTGGACTCGTGACCCCGCCTAGAACTACTGAAAGGAGTCATTTTGACTCCTTGCTTGGTTTCGTTTATTTTTAGAGTTTCATTTGTGGTTATTTATTAATAATTATATTTTTTGTAATGTATTATTATTGTGAGATCCAACAGTAATGCTTTTGATAGTTTTTTTTCTGCTTTTCTTATTTTTCTACAGAAAATAACAATAATTATAATAGACGTTTTTCAAACATTTTTTTTTATTCAAGTGCACACATATAAACAACAACTGAAGAACAAAAAGCAGAGAAAATGTAGGTGGAGGAGCATAAAAATGAAAATATGGCGCAGAATTCACCTTCTAAACATTTGGTGTTTCGCATTTTAGGCATTGCCTTTGATTTATGGCAGTACATTGCCCACACAAAGACTTACCACAAGTCTTACAATTTCCGACAGATCTATTTTTCTTGCACTTTTCTTTGATCTGGCAAAATTTTGTTTGAACCATCACTTCTGAGCATGTAGAAACTTGGGATGTGGAACCCTTTTCCCTATCTGTGACATAAGGACCACTCAACTCTCTCACAAGCGTTTGCAAAAATGCCTTGCGTGACATTTTTTGGTGGGTAATCTCCTTGAATATTATCCATGCATTTATACCCGCAAAGTCTAAGGCATTTTCAAATGCATGAACAGGCCATCTCCTTGTGCATGTTCGTGTGGTATATTTTCGTGCCATGTGATCCACTACATCTACTCCATATTTTGTTTCATTGTAAAACTTTACCGTTTCTGGAGTTTTTTTAGCGGAATCAGAAGCAACAACAACATCTGGATGGACGGAACTCAAAATGACAACATTTTTGTTGGGCTTTCCTTGATATACTGTAAGTGTAAAATTGTCTTCATTTCTAAACACTTTAGTGTTGTACAATTCCTCTTTCATGGATTTTATTTCTTTAGGCACTTCTCGCCTTATCTTGTTCAGTGTTCCCACGATGGTTGTTCCTTTGCTTTTTAGCTGTTTAGCTAATTTTACTGAAGTAAAATAATTATCGGTTGTAACATTGCGACCTTTTTTCAAAAACGGGTCCAATAGCTTCATTACCACATGGTCAGCTAAAAGGTCCTCAGCACGGCGTGTGTCATCTTTGCCTAGATAAGGGAAGCCATTTGCCAGATATTTGCTCCTCTTATCAACAGCTAGCCAATATTTGTGGCCATATTTATCTGGTTTGGAAGGCATGTACTGCGTGAATGGACACCTAGTTTTGCTTGGGAAAAGTTGCTCATCCACCGTTATGTATGGGCCAGGTTTGTAACACGCAATACAATTTTCAATAAACCTGTCCCACACAGTAGAAAATAGAGCAAACTTGTCCGTTTGCAGTCTCTCCGATCGAGTAGATTTCTCATCAAATATGAGAAACTTCATAATTTCAACAAAGCGGTCCCTAGACATTGTCGCTTTGCAAAACGGTATTCCCCAGTCATTACACCAAATACTGCTAATCGAGTGACGGTTCGTGCCAGATATTCCACGAGCATAGAATATCGCAATGAATGCATCTAGCTCCTCATCAGATAGAGTAAACTGTAAATTATTGTTCCTGCATGCTTCTGCAAGCGTACAGTTCTTTATATGTGTCAATATATATGAATCAAAAAATAAACGCCATGCGCTCAAAGGACTATCGATAATGATATTTCTTCTGGCGTATCCTGTAGGGCCAGGTGCTTCTCGAAGAATATTTTGGCTGTCACGCCTACCAGGCAAGTGTTCTCCAATTTCAACAGGTTTCCATTGAATGCCATCCGCTGAAACTAGTATTCCTTCAGATTCGCCTTCTCTGGTGTTTGTTGTTGCATTACCTTCGCCGCCATCGTTATCTGTTGTTCTTTCATTTCTGGGACGTTTTGCAGATTTTTTCTGTCCACGACCAGGAGGATGGTCACGAGGCAACATAACTGCATGAGCCCGATCCCCAGTTGATGTGCTTGGAATATCTGTAAAAAAGTTGATGAATATTTAGAATTTTTGTTTTGTAAGGGTCCGTGCACACTGGCTGGATTAGCAGCGGAATATCCGACCGGATATTCTCACCACAATCCGGCCCGTACCTGCCCGCTCAGGTACAGAGCGGAGTTTCATACCTGAAGCTCCGCTCCGAACCCCGGGCTGGAGCCGCTGTCTGGGACGGAGCCGTGCTCGCGCATAAGCAAGCGCTGCTCTGTCCCTGACAGCGGCTCCAGCCCGGGGTTCGGAGCGGAGCTTCAGGCATGAGCGGGCAGGTACGGCCTGTATTGCGGCAAGAATATCCAGATGGCTATTCAGCCAGAATTCTGCTAGTGTGCACAGGCCCTAACTCAGTGTGTGGAAGAACAAATAAATACACATAACTACTTACCTTCTGGATTTGTTCCTTCTGAGTCTTCAGATTCACTTGATATGTTCTGAGGAATGAAATCTTCATCACTGTCAGAATCAAATACATGTTCCTGCAATTCGGATTCCGATTCATCCTCCGGTATGGATTGCAAAGTAGCCAGAATATCCTGAGGCTTTATCAAACGTCTTCTCTCCATATTCCTCACAAATTCCATAATTCTATATAGTTCCCTGCTGAAAAATAGAAATGAAATGAAAACTAAAAGAAATAATAACTGTTCTGCCACCTTCAAAAGTAGGTGGGCTGAATCAGTTGACAGACAGCTAAACTATTTCATAACAATTCATACCTCTATGAGTCTTCAGAGCTCGTATGTCTGCGTCTGTTCTCTTTGTCTCTTCAGCTGAACTGAAAGTAAAGTTACTATCCAGAATACTGTCTCCTGCTAGGACCTTAGAAAAACACCACCCTTCATTAGCATAAGATAAGAGCCTAGAGTAAACAAGCTATTTTGTTCAGCATTACACAGTAATACAAGCAGGTAAAACACAAGGAAAATGTGAAAAGTTGACATGTAAATTGAACTACATCTATATGAACATCAGGGTAAATAAGACAGAGTGAAAAAATTATGCACAAAACTTTATAGCAACATTTAGTGACAAAAGGACCTCAAAATATAGTAGGGAGTCAAAATGACTCCCTTCAGTAGTTCTTGGTAAATTTTGAAAAAAACGCGCAAATTTTTCACCAAAATTATTTATTCTCACAAAATCTTTTTTCACATCATATTTGAGGAAAAGTCACCGAGTTTCAAGCCGGAATTCTGAAAAATGTAGTCACAGAAGAGAAATAAAAAACGAAAGGAGTCAAAATGACTCCATCAGTAGTTCTAGTTTAATCAAGACTACAAATGAAGGAGATAGTATTAACTAGTTTTTATATTTTGGAAAGTGAGACTGTTTGGGGCATGATGTGAAAGTTTATCAAGTCTTGGATTACTTTTTAATGTCTCCTATTTAATATATTGCAGGTCCTACGTGTATAGCAATCACAGGGGAGATCATAGGTAAGACCAAATAACATGCAGTACAGAATTTTCCAATTTACTTTCCATGTTATGTGCTGGTATATCTCAGTGAACAATAAAATATTAAAAATGTTATAGAAGATATACCTTCTATCCCAAACCTTGGATAACTTAACTTCCCACATGTTTGACTGTCAGTCGTCAGGTTCTTAGAGAGGACAGTCTGGTGGCCTTGGCTTGACCTTCCCTCTCCATGCTCAATGCACTCATATAGTAGCCTCCTGATTAGTGATGAGCGAGCATGCTCGTTACTCGACATTTACGAGCATGCTCGGGTATTTCCTGAGTATTGAGTATCTTCAGCGTGCTCGGGTGTTATGTTTGTGTCGCGCTGTGTGCATGATTTGCAACTGTTTCTTAGGCATTCCTCATATATATTAAAGTTGTCAAACAGTAGCAAATCATGCGCACAGGGCGACTCAAACATAACACCCGAGCACGTTGAAAATACTCGGCGAGCACCCGAGCATGCTCGCCGAAAGGGTTAACAGAACATACTCGCTCTTAACTACTTCTGATTTCTGTGACACTTATTTGCTGTTTATTCTGTTACATAACATTTTTAGGTTGCAAAGTTTTTATTTCTCTTACAGAAAAGGGAAGAAATAAACCAGACAATGCTATCAGAGCTGAAGAAGGATCATCAGTGATATTGAAATGCTCAGTAGATAGTAGCCTATTTCTTAATGTAACCTGGACTGATAAGAAAAATGAAGTTCTCCAGCATGGAACTGAAAAAGAGCTAGAACTCAGACTAGACAACATAACGATGGAACATACTGGTGTTTACACGTGTTCGATTATGACTGTAAATGTGATAAAAAGCACAAATATCAGCTTAATTGTGCAATGTAAGTATTACTATCATGCAATAATTGATTAATATTATACAACTATGTTTTATAGATTATTATATAAATATAATTATTTTTACCATCAAGTCTAGCTGAATAGCCCCTGTGGTGCAGAGTGTTAGAGGAAACAGAAATAACTTAATATGGATAAAAATAATTTAATCATCTTTCCACCATCTCACTCAGCCCCCCCATCTGACCTATCTTTCAAAGTCAATGGCTGTCCATTCTCCCCAGTCCTTCAAGCTTTCTGCTTCAGGGTAACCCTTGACTCTGATCTCTCCTTCAAACCTCATATCCAAGCCCTTTCCACTTCATGCCGACTCCAACTCAAAAATATTTCTCAGATCCGCACATTCCTCAACCACGAATCCGCAAAAACATTAGTGCACGCCCTCATCATCTCCCGCTTCGACTACTGCAACCTCCTGCTCTGTGGCCTCACATCTACCACTCTTGCACCCCTGCAAACTATCCTAAACTCTGCTGCCCAACTAATCCACCTGTCCTCCCACTGTTCCCTGGCCTCTCCCCTCTGTCAATCCCTGCACTGGCTCCCTATTGCCCAGAGACTCCAGTTCAAGACCCTAACCTTGGCATACAAAGATATCCACAAACTGTTCCCTCCATACATCTGTGATCTAGTCTCCCAGTACTTACCTGCATGGAACCTCTGATCCTCACAAGATCTCCTTCTCTATTCCCCTCTTATCTCCTCTTCCCACAATCGCATACAAGATTTCTCCCGTGCATCCCCCCTACTCTGGAACTCTCTACCCCAACACATCAGACTCTCGCCCACCGTAGAAACCTTCAAAAGGAACCTAAAGACCCACCTCTTCCAACAAGCCTACAACCTCCAGTAGCCCTCGCTGCCCGACCAGCTGTTCCTAACCTACTGTATCCTCACCCCCTCTTGTAGATTGTGAGCCCTCGCTGGCAGGGTCCTCTCTCCTCCTGTACCAGTCGGTGACTTGTTTTTTTTAAAACTATTGTACTTGTTGCTTGCTATGTATACCCTTTTTCGCATGTAAAGCGCCATGGAATTAATGGCGTTATAATATTAATTAATAATAATAACAATTAATAATAATACAGGGTGGGCCATTATTATGGACACACCTACATTAAATGGAAATGGTTGGTGATATCAACTTCCTGTTTGTGGTACATTAGTATATGGGAGGGTTAAAACTTTTCCAGATGGGTGGTGACCATGGCGGCCATTTTGAAGTTAGCCATATTGGATCCAACTTTATTTTTTTCAATGGGAAGAGGGTCATGTGACACATCATACTTATTGAGAATTTCATAAGTAAAACAATGGCGTGCTTGGTTTTAAAGTACCTTTATTCTTTCATGAGTTTTTTACAAGTCTATGATCAGTTATAAAATGCTAGCATTTCTTCTGCGGTGTTGCTATCAGTGTGTCAAGAGTGGGAGAAGAGGGTTGCATTGACAATCAAACACAATGGGCAGCACTTTGAACACATTTTATAAGTGGTCATAAACTTGTAAAAAACTCATGAAAGAATAAAGTTATGTTAAAACCAAGCACACCATTGTTTTTCTATATCTATTAGATATTTCTGTTACATAGTCATTTTTAGTGAACACATTGGAGAATAAAGAGGAATTAGAGGGGACATGGTGTCGAAAGTACAAAACTACATTATGTAGGAGATAATACGTCATTAATTGTTACATTATTATTTTATAGATTCTACTCATATAACCATGAATTCTACAATCATTATTGGGATGGTAATTAGTAATATTGTGGTCCTCATCCTCATTTTTGTGGGAATCAATTTCTTTATGAAGAGAAAAATGGAAAAGAGACAATTAGGTAAGAATATACTTTATATTATTTTGATTCCATAAAGGTTTATTTCTAGATTTATATTATTATTCATAAAGCACAATAAATGAGAACTTATTGTTAATATACCAAGTAGCCCAGCATAAAGTTATTCCTTAACCTTAGTGTCCTTTTTCTTCACTATTTGTGGCTCTGTGCACATAGTGTCACCTAGCTGAATGGGCAGTACAATTGGTATCTGTTAAACCAACATTTTTCAGCAATCCCTTGCTCCTCCTCAGTGCTGCAGACCCTTCCCCCCCTCTCCTGTGTGCTGCAAAATAGCTTCACTTCTCTGCGTTATCATCTAGTTTATCTAAGTGTAGAATTCATCTTATGCGTCTGTACACTGTCTGCTCCAGTACAGCACCCTGCCTGACCAATTGTATCTTCTGTCATCTACATCAGTATAGCTCCCTGTGTGGTTTTACATAATTGGTAGCTAAATCTGGTTATAGAAGAGTTCAACTCCCCTGCTGTCCTCCATGAAGACAGTGCAGCACTGTGTTTATTGTCTGCTGCTGGCAGATCAGTTTTTTGAGCCTGCAAATGCTGCTCTGTTGATGCATATGTCAGAAGATAATCCTCTGCCATAAATAGATCAATGATAGCAGATGATCATCACCAGTCTTTCAGCAGCAATTAACAAACACATCTTAACTAATCTCAGCCCATGTATACAGAGCCCCATCCTGAAGTATATCCTATTTTGGTAACCAGTATGCAGCCCATCCTGCAGTATATCTTTCACTATAGTTATCAGCAAATAGGCATAACACTACTTACTGGAATGAACTCTCTGCACTGTAATGTTGGCAGAGCACAGCTATGCTGGCAGGATGCCAGCTGAGAGAGACAGCTGAGTGCTGATTTTATTAGCCTCAGAGGGGGCTAATGTCCATGGCCCCTTCCCTAGCTAGTAATTTTTTGTGCGGTCTCCCCTATAATAACTAGTAAAAGCTAAGCAAACACCTATCAGCTGATATTAATTGCCTGGGAACCTGTAGCCCATTCCCAGAATATTAACCTCAGCCCTCAGCCGATGGCTTTACCCATGTGCATTATGAAAATTATGGGGGACCCCACGCCTTTTTTTTCCTGTTACTTTTTATTAACAAGTACAGTAAAATACACACCCAAGGTAACCTTAGTTCACAGTGTGGCGCCCCTGAGGGTTCGACCGCCACAGGAATGCTGCACTTCTCTAATGGAGTGTAGTGTTCCTCCTCTGAGGTAAGAACAGTGCGATGGTCAGGACCCTTCCTCCACATCCAACACCACACTTCTCCCACCAGAGGGGGCTAGAATGCACTAGGTGCTGCCCTCCTGGTTATCGGGAGACTGGGGAACCAAGAGATAGGGGAACCATTTAGTGGGTGAGGGTGGAGGACTCACATTTTAGTGACACTTAATAATTCATATTTAATACCCAGCCATCTTGGACTTTGGTCTTTTGTCTTTTGATGGTTCTTTGACTGTTCTACTGTGACCTCCTATCCTGGACGCAGATCCTGTGTGGGCCTGCATCGGATGGAGACACAGCCCTCGTACCTTGGCCTTGGGTCGAGGGGTAGGCTGCAGATAATGTGTGTCTCAGCCCGGTCAGGGACCATGACCAAGAAGGCCCCGAGCTTTAAAGTGTAGCTCCACCGCAAATGGATCCCAGTTAGGATGCAGACGGAGCGGTGTACACCACCTGTCCTCGCCAACCTGATCTATTCATAGGGATTCTGGCTGCAAGAGGGGTACCGGCCCCCGACACCCGACCTTGCTACTCCACGTCCTGGTCAGGAAGGCCCAGTAGGCCCTGAGGGTCCCACCGGGTAACGGAAGGAATGGCGCTGCCACCCGTACCCTTTTTCTGAGTGAAGTTCAGAGGGAGACCTGGCCTATCTACACACACACAGACAGGAAAGGACCCGGTCTGAAGTCTAGGAACACTCTGGTGCAGGGTCCTGACTTAACACTGGACTTACTTGGAGGTTGTCGGTCCCCTTCGTCTCTGGTGACCGCAGAACCCCGCGAGCAGCAGGGAGTCGCCTTCCTACTGCCATCTCTTCCGTGAGTAAAGCCTTGGAAGTTCACCCATATGGCCTCCGTACTCTTTATTCTGCACTACACCACACTACGCAGCACCAGACCTCCTGGACTACTACCCCCTCCATCCTGTTCCTCTGCGCTGAGGCCCTGCTCCGCCTGTGGGGAGTAGTAACAACGTCGGCTGCCAAAACACCATGCCTCGGCAGACTGCAGCAGCGCTGGTGGTCTTCACCAGGTGCCACAGGTGGCATAGTCGTAATCAGCCACTCAACCCGGATAAGCCCATACCATCCTTTTTAATGTGATGGCCCTGGGCACGGAGCGGGTCCGGGCCACGGCTGCACCCCATCTCTCCATCACAGGACCCGACTCCGAGTCCCCCATCTCCCAGGGTAAGGGGCTTACAGAAGACTTTGAGGCGTCACAACAGCCTCCAGGTGTCCCAGCAGCTGAAAACTTCAGTAACCTTAAAATGTCCCTCAAAGTTTCCCATGAGGCCTCGTAGCTGCCGGGAGACTCGGTGGCTTCGAACTCTGGTAAGGTTACCTGAGTTCAAGCCACCGGGTCTCACGTTAGCTGTAGTGCCAGACTGTTTAATGTTGGAGTGCCGAGTGCTGGACATGCGCTGGGTTCTGAGTGCCGCACACATCATTGTCACCTGGTCTCCCTGAAACAACACTCACAGTGTACATTACGTGTAAAATAAAGAATTAAATAAAAAACAGCTACGGCTAATGCCAATTAGTTATAACCAGCAGAGACAAAGCTGGCTGCTGTGGGCTGATATTACTAGCCAGGGAAAGGGGCCTTTAGGCCCAAATATTCCCTGGCTATTAATAACAGCTCACAGCTGTTATATTAGCGTTTAATGGCTAGTTTACAGGGGTACTCCAGAAAATAATTGATGTAGGGTTTCCCTTTAAATTCTAGCCAGCCTATACACCTACCACCATACACAACCTGTCATAGCCTTTGGGCAGCTAAAAACATGAGTGAATACATGCTGCGGTGCCTGCGCAATGACAGCCGAGTTGCCCGTATTCGTATTTTCAGCAGTGAGGATTATTGGGTGACCACCCTGCTGGATCCCCATTACAAGGACAACATCCCATCACTGCTTCCATCAGTGGTGCGGGATCTAAAAATGCGTCAGTACAAGAAGACGCTTATGCAGTAAATACTGATGGTGTGAAGGTTACACCAATTTAAGATACACTAGGTAACTGCTCTCCTCCAAATTAAAGATGTCTGAGTGCATGCAGAGAAGCTAATTAACCAAATCTGCTAATCTGGTTGAAAAACTTCACTCAGAAACTGAACCAGGCAAAATGGCATACTTTATTACATAGACATGGGGTTATATAGTATTCTCCTTCTCCGTGGGATTAGTAAAATTTATTGCTCTTTTCTGATAACTCGGCACACTGTAATTCGTTCATCTATGTATCTCTTGGTTTAAGTAACGCCTTAGGAATTCCAATGGAGGGGGTGAGTTAGCCTCTCAGCGCCATCATTGCTAACTTGACATGAATCTCTCTGTTATCAGCCATGCACATGCATACATCATTCCCAGGAAATCATTTAGTTGTTCATGTCTACAGATTAGAACAGAAGCTGTTAGTTATATATTCATTAACTATTAACATAATCCATGTGCATATACACATTTGCATGCATACATACACATAGATTATTTCATCATCGCTATCTTGATTCACACTGATTAGGTAATCTATTAAAAGAAACTAATTGATTTTCTATAATATATATATTTTATCTTGACAATGGCATTAACACCTGACAGCGGTAGCTCAGTGGAATAACAAAGAAGAGGTGGAGGAGGAAGTTGCGAACACAGTTCTGACAGAATAAGCATTGCTGCAATGTGGAAAAACATCATAACCATGCCACAGGATGAGAGATGGAGGGATGGATAGAGGAAATTCTTCTTACGAAGCCACTCCTTCATTGCCCTGGCGGTGTGCTTGGGATCAATGTCATTCTGAAAGACCCAGCCACGTTTCATTTTCAATACCCTTGCTGATGGAAGGAGGTTTGCACTGAAAATCTCACGATACATGGCCCCATTCATTCTTTCATGTACACAGATCATTCGTCCTGGTGCCTTGGCAGAGAAAGCATGATGTGGCCACCCCCATGCTTCACAGTAGGTGTAGTGTTCTTTGGATGCAACTCAACATTTTTTCTCCTCCAAACATAACGAGCTGTGTTTCTACCAAACAGTTCTACTTTGGTTTCATCTGACCATATGACATTCTCCCAAAACTCTTCTGGATCATCCAAATGCTCTCTAGCAAATTCAGACTGGACATGTAATGGCTTAAGCTGGGGGACACATCTGACACTGCAGGATCTGAGTACTTGGCGGCGTAGTGTGTTACTGATAGTAGCCTGTGTAACGTTGGTCCCAGCTTTCTGCAGGTCATTCACTAGGTCCCCCCGTGTGGTTCTGGGATTTTTGCTCACCATTCTTGAGATCATTTTGACCCCACAGGGTGAGATCTTGTGTGGAACCCCAGATAGAGGGAGGTTATCAGTGGTCTTGTATGTCTTCCATTTTCTAATTATGACTCCCACAGTTGATTTCTTCACAACAAGCTGCTTGCCTATTACAGATTCAGTCTTCCCAGCCTGGTGCAGGGCTGCAATTTTGTTTCTGATGTCCTTCGACAGCTGTTTGGTCTTCACCATAGTGGAGTTTGGAGTGTTACTGTTTGAGATTGTGGACAGGTGTCTTTTATACTGATAACAAGTTCAAACAGGTGCAAGTACTACAGGTAATGAGTGGAGGACAGAGGAGCCAGTACTACAGGTAATGAGTGGAGGACAGAGGAGCCAGTACTAAAGGTAATGAGTGGAGGAAAGAGGAGCCAGTACTACAGGTAATGAGTGGAGGACAGAGGAGCCTCTTAAAGAAGAAGTTACAGGTCTGTGAGAGCCAGAAATCTTGCTTGTTTGTAATTGACCAAATACTTATTTTCCACCAAAATTTGAAAAAAATTTCTTTACAAATCAGACAATGTGATATTCAGGATTTGTTTTCTCATTTTGTCTCTCATAGTTGAGGTCTACCTATGATGTCAATTACAGGCCTATCTCATCTTTTTAAGTGAAGAAAACTTGCGCAGTTGGTGGATGACTAAATACTATTTTTCTCCAGTGTAACTGTGCCTTTTATTTCAATATTTATTTATTCATTTTAACTTTTTTTTTTACTTTAAGCACAGGTGCTGGCTGATGACCACTCCTATCAGCGGCACCTGCGCTCCTTATCAGTGACAGCAGGTGTAGACTGATGATAGTATTAGTACTCTCATCACCCGATGCCTGTGACCCATGGTAAGCTTTTTACCATGGATCACAGTCACAGCTGCGGGCTCACGCTGACATCTGACAACATGACACCGCAGAGCTCTGACCTCATTACCGCCGATCAGAGCCTCTGTTTCCCGCGCTGTTACGCAGATGACATCATGGGAATCCATGGATGTTCAGAGGACCACATTCATATGATTGGGATTCGGGTTCAGGTGCTGTTATATTACCTGAAGCCCAACTTTTAAATGTCTGGATTT
Organism: Phyllobates terribilis; assembly: GCF_046119375.1. NCBI lineage: Eukaryota > Metazoa > Chordata > Amphibia > Anura > Dendrobatidae > Phyllobates > Phyllobates terribilis. The sequence goes on along the minus strand of NW_027362772.1, from coordinate 37,198,694 downwards.
TAGGGAGTTTTATTTTGTACTTTAAAAAAAAATATTCCCCCCTTTGCAAAAACAAGTGACTAGCATGCACTGTTTCTTAGACTGGCATAGATTTCATTTTTTTCTGTGGCTTGCTGCTGCATTCTATTGCATTAAGAAACTAAAGTGTGTAATTTAGATGTAAATGCAGCAGGACAGATACCAGCTCCACAATATCACTGATAAATCACACTGAATCAGGCACTGCTGCTAGCACCTCTACTATGTCTTTCCCCTTCTCAATTTAATCTCTGTATTATTTGCAGCCTTGTACTCTCATGTTCTTCCCTGCTGCAGTTGTACAACAAATAATGTCTGGAGTATCTGTTCAATGTTTTAGCACTTGTCTTCCTATCTCAATTGTTGAAATGGGAATTGTGTTATACTTTCACTATCCTAAATCACAATGAAATGGATGCAGCATTCTCTGCCTTAGCTTTTATACAGACTGTAATAGTCCCTCCTAATTGGTTGTGCCATATGACGTGATGTGATAGCTGCAAGGCATTATGGAGAAGCCCATGCAATTGTGCCTGAGGTCATGTAAACCTCTGACTAATGCAATCTTCTGCAATGTGTAAAATTGCATAAGATTTTTCTATGGCAATTTGCGCAAATTTAATTGTAAATTGTTCAAATTTGAAGGGAGGTGAGAATTACATAAAATTTGACATGAATTTGATTTACGTCAAATCGATTTGATCATCTCGAATACCAGGGACACCCTTTCTGAAGAAGCCAATTGGGGAAACGCGCGTTAGAGGGATCAGTGGTAAACTTACTCTTAGTTTTATATGTTATTTATCACTTTGCTTCCTTTTTCCTTTTGATCTAGATATGCTAAGATAATATTTTACCCATTAGGTCTGCTTAGCATTTCTGTTAAGTACTAAGCTGCCAAGTGTGAACATTTTATTTTTACACTTGTATATGAAAGATTGTACCAAAGCTATTGACACTTTTTCTTATTAAGACTAACATTTGGTTAAAAACTCATTACTTACCTTTTCCCACGCTGTCAGTGACGTGCATGAGGTGAGCTTAAGTCCAATGAACTCAGCTCACCTCATGCACGTCACTGACAGCGTGGGAAAATTCTCCTGCTCAAGCGGTGAGCGCAGGAGAATTTTCCCACGCTGTCAGTGACGTGCATGAGGTGAGCTCATGTCCAATGAACTCAGCTCACCTCATGCATGTCACTGACAGCGTGGGAAAATTCTCCTGCTCAAGCGGTGAGCGTAGGAGAATTTTCCCACGCTGTCAGTGACGTGCATGAGGTGAGCTCATGTCCAATGAACTCAGCTCACCTCATGCACGTCACTGACAGCGTGGGAAAATTCTCCTGCTCAAGCGCTGAGCGCAGGAGAATTTTCCCACGCTGTCAGTGACGTGCATGAGGTGAGCTCATGTCCAATGAACTCAGCTCACCTCAAGCACGTCACTGTCAGCGTGGGAAAATTCTCCTGTGCTCAGCGCTTGAGCAGGAGAATTCTCCCACGTTGTCAGTGACGTGCATGAGGTGAGTTCATGTACAATGAACTCAGCTCACATCATGCACGTCACTGACAGCGTGGGAAAATTCTTCTGTGCTCAGCGCTTGAGCAGGAGAATTTTCCCACGCTGTCAGTGACGTGCATGAGGTGAGCTGAGTTCATTGGACATGAACTCGGCTCATCTGGATGCCGTCACAGCGAGACACTGAGGAGCGCAAGCATGCCTGCGCTTCTCCGTCTCTGCAGCATGGCAAGCGGGATGGCAGCTTTCGGCTGCGATCCAGCCTGTCATGTGAATGTAGCAGAGCTGGAGCCATCGTGGGAACCATGGAAAGGTAAGGATGAGGTTGCTTTATTATTTTATTTTTATTGCAGGAGATCGTTGGCTTCAGCTGGAATGGGCGTGACGGTAAGTATGGTCTAATTTAGAACAATAAAGAATTGTGTCTTTATTTCAATTAAAGGACTTTATTCTGGGTGTTTGTGGTTTTTTTTAACTTTGACTATGGGGTTAGTAATGGGGCTGTCTTATAGACGCCTCTCCATTACTAACCTGGACTTGATGTCAGCTGGCATTATAAGCTGACATCAACTCCAGCCCTATTACCCCACTGCCACCGCTACAGGGCAGTGGGAAGAGCAAGGCTAAGTGCCAGAATTGGCGCATCCTATGGATGCGCCATTTCTGTGGTGGCTGAGGGCTAGTGTTTCTAGCCTGGGAGGGGGCCAATATTCATGGCACCCTACCTGGGCTATTAATATCAACGCCCAGCTGTCTGCCTAGCCTTTGCTAGCTATTAAAATAGGGGGGACCCCACGCCATTTTTTTGGGGGTCCCCCATTTTAATAGCTAGTAAAGGCTAGGTATTCAGCCTGGGGCTGATATTAGTAGCCTGGGAAGCTCTGTGGGTATTACCCCCTTGCCAGGCTTCAAACATCTGCCCCAGCTGTCTGCTTAACCTCCGCTAGAGCCTAAAATTACGGGAAACCCCACGCCAATTTTTTTTTTAATAAATCCTTTATTTTAACACTAAATGACAAGTACAGTAATCAACACTGTCACTGTACTTATTATATATGTGACTGACATGTTTCTATCTATCTAATCTATGTATGATTCTCTCTTCCTTCTATTCTAAATTGTCGGGTACCGCTGCTGAATTGCTGGACGGCTTTTTTAAAGAGACGGTGCATGAAAACACTGTTATTTTTTTTTTTTATAAATCCTTTACATTAAATTACAAGTACAGTAACCAACACTGTCACTGTACTTCTTATATATGTGACTGACATGTTTCTATCTATCTAATCTATGTATGAAGCTCTATTCTTTCTGTTGTAAATTGTCGGGTACCGGTGTATGCCGCTGATGAATTGCTGGCTTTTCATGTCATTCTACATTATTCTTAGTTGTTTTCCTTCACGTAGAATTAACCTACAAGGAAAGAAAGGGTTTATTTTTATTCCGATATTTGTGTCCCATTTACTTGCATTGGTTTCCGGTATCGGAATTGGCGATATCCGATACTTTTTGGGTTTAGGTCCGATCCAATCCGATCCGATATTTCCCGATATCAGAAGGTATCGCTCAACACTAGTCTTTGGTACTTTATAAGAGCTGACACGTCATCTTTTTTCAGCTCACTAGGTGGTGATATTGTTCTAGATATTTGGAATGTAATTTTACCTGTATTTAGTGCTACTGGATTATCTAGATTTGAAATAAGTAATTTAAAAAATTGTATGGCAGGTGAATATCCTATGGTTAATAAATATATTGATATACAATATCTACTTTGTCTTTGCCCTGTAGTATTGAGTTTCCTCATGGGGCTGAATTGTTATACTTGCTATATTTGGATATACAGTATAACAATTATTTTTGTGAAATTCAAAGTGAACTTGATTCAATCTCTAGTAATACTAGATTTCTCTAATAGTGGTCACTGCAGAGAAAATATGGAGTTATCTACTTCTGAAAAGAGTTAGTTAAGTTGGAATAAACGTTTCAAGTACTAATAATTAGAAATAGATTATTCATTTGATGCTCTTCTGTATGACTAAAATATTCTCTGTTTTTTAGCAATGCGATCTCCTGACCCTGGAACACAAGGAACAGAATGCACATATCAGGTATGAGCTACCTTACTTTAGTTTTTAATTTTTACAGTGCCTTAAAGTTGTATATTGTTCACTGCGTTCAGGTAAAACATATATATACTGTTCAAAAAAATAAAAGGAACACTCAAATAACACATCCTAGATCTGAATGAATGAAATATTCTCATTGAATAATTTGTTCTGTACAAAGTTGAATGTGCTGACAACAAAATCACACAAAAATCAACAATGGAAATCAAATTTATTAATCAATGGAGGCCTGGATTTGGAGTCACCCCCAAAATTAAAGTGGAAAAACCCACTACAGGCTGATCCAACTTTGATGTAATGTCCTTAAAATAAGTCAAAATGAGGCTCAGTATTGTGTGTGGCCTCCACGTGCCTGTATGACCTCTCTACAACGCCTGGGCATGCTCCTGATGAGGTTGCGGATGGTCTCCTGTGGGATCTCCTCCCAGACCAGGACTAAAGCATTCGCCAACTCCTGGACAGTCTGTGGTGCAACGTGATGTTGGTGGATGGAGCGAGACATGATGTCCCAGATGTGCTCAATTGGATTCAGGTCTGGGGAATGGGTGGGCCAGTCCACAGCTTCAATGCCTTCATCTTGCAGAAACTGCTGACACACTCCAGCCACATGAGGTCTGGCATTGTCCTGCATTAGAAGGAACCCAGGGCCAACCGCACCAGCATATGGTCTCACATTGGGTCTGAGGATCTCATCTCGGTACCTAATGGCAGTCAGGCTACCTCTGGCGAGCACATGGAGGGCTGTGCGGCCCTCCAAAGAAATGCCACCCCACACCATTACTGACCCACTGCCATACCGGTCCTGCTGAAGGATGTTGCAGGCAGCAGATCGCTCTCCACGGCGTCTTCAAACTCTGTCACGTCTGTCACATGTGTTCAGTGTGAACCTGCATTCATTTGTGAAGAGCACAGGGTGCCAGTGGCGACTTTGCTAAGCCTGGTGTTCTGTGGCAAATGCCAAGCATCCTGCACGGTGTTGGGCTGTGAGCACAACCCCCATCTGTGGACGTCGGGCCCTTATACCACCCTCATGGAGTCGGTTTCTAGCCGTTTGTGCAGACACATGCACATTTGTGGCCTGCTGGAGGTCATTTTGCAGGGCTCTGGCAGTGCTCCTCCTGTTCCTTCTTGCACAAAGGCGGAGGTAGCGGTCCTGCTGCTGGGTTTTTTCCCTCCTGTGGCCCCCTCCACGTCTCCTGGTGTACTGGCCTGTTTCCTGGTAGCGCCTCCAGCCTCTGGACATTACGCTGACAGACAGAGCAAACCTTCTTCCACAGCTCGCATTGATGTGCCATCCTGGATGAGCTGCACTACCTGAGCAACTTCTGTGGGTTGTAGAGTCTGTTTCATGCTACCACGAGTGTGAAAGCACAACCAACATTCAAAAGTGACCAAAACATCAGCCAGAAAGCATTGGTACTGAGATGTGGTCTGTGGTCCCCACCTGCAGAACCACTCCTTTATTGAGGGTGTCTTGATAATTGCCAATAATTTCAATCTATTGTCTATTCCATTTGCACAACAGCATGTGAAATTGATTGTCAATCAGTGTTGCTTCCCAAGTGGACAGTTTGATTTCACAGAAGTTTGATTTACTTGGAGTTATATTCTGTTGTTTAAGTGTTCCCTTTATTTTTTTGAGCAGTGTATATATATATATATATATATATATATGTATATACATATATATGTATATATGATTTTTTTAATATATTTTTATTCTTTAGGAATTGAAAGGGCAAAAAAATGATGTCTACCACAACTTTAAGATGCAGTAAGAAGTAAATGCAACAAAACGCAATGAGAACATGAGCTGCTCTTGGTCAGAATTGAAGCTGGAACTGCAGTGCTGCAAAACAAAATTGCGAATCACTTGACCACAATGCTGACAACCACGTTTAAATTCTAATTTCATGTGATGCAACCCTGAGCAATCTAAAGCCTCATTCAGACGTTTGAGGAGAAAAATTCCATTTATGGACCTTGATGCATGAACTGGCCAAACTTGACAGCCTCATAGGCATATAATAGATGGCCAAGTTCAGGTCAGAACACCAACAGCTGCTCCATTCATCACGATCCATACTTGGACCATGATACACAGACATCTGAATGAGACTTTAACTAGCCCTTCAGCTGTTCCAAGACAATTATTCGAAGAATTACCATCATTGACGGAGAGGAGCGAATATCAACGTTGACGGTTCGGAAATGCTTATAGACAATTTAGAGGGCGACAGAACTAAGTTCATATGGGCAATAAAAGAAGCCATCTTGTTACAGTAAAGAATTTTAAAAAATTGTTAAAAAAAAATGTATGGGTCAAAAGCCCAACAAAAACATCGCTAATTGACCAAAACCGGTCAAAAATTTAATTAACAACTGATACAGGGAAAATATTTATTTTTGTACTGTGTTAGCCAGTAGATAAAAAAATATTTAGATTTGAGAGTCCTCAGACCTGTGGGGTCATCACAACCCTGGACCAGACCTCAGTCACAGGACAATAAAACTTTAACACTCCTTATCTATGAGCTGCTAAAATATTTACAGCCAGAACTATCTCTCTCCCATACTAATAGCTCTGCTTTACGTCACCTGTCTCATCTACTGCATTATTTCTTTGTCCTATTGTGTATAAATATGTGACTCTTCAGATTTTTTGTTATGCTATGCCTGATGTAGAGACCTGAGTAGTCTCGAAATCTTGCAACTTGTTACCATCTTTTCAGTTAACCATTAAAAAATTAACTACTGAACAACTAAAGTCAGTCATACTGTATCTAGAAAATGTGATTTTATGTGTATGTAAGGTGCCCATGTATTTTAGCTAGCTTTCATGTTCATTTGGTTTTACTTCTTTGTACATTATTTATTTATATAGTTCTATATATCTGGGAGCGATACTTGTTCATCTATTGTACCTTTTCTGTTTTACCAGATGCACTTTTTGTCTATCCCTCTGTTGGGTGGTGCCCTTTTTTCTTTCTGCATTTTCCCATTTTTAACTGACTTTATATGAATTGTTCAAATTAAGAACTTTGTAAATCATGGCTATAGTCTTTCTTTCAGTGACGAATGTGGACAAACAATAGAAAGTGCAATAGATACTTATCCGGTGATGGAGGATAATAGGGTGCGAGAAATTTCTCACCTGATGAGGTTGCATCAAACACAACGCCTGTAGGAGCTCCAAAATGTCATCTGCTGTAAGCTCACATTGGTTATCAGAGGAAGAACAGTTAATGGGAAGTTGTGGGCTAACTGCATTGCTGATGATGACCAATAGAGCAATCTAAGGGGCCGAAGAATTTTGTATGCTGTTTGATATCGACGCATTTCAAATTCATCCGACTTCTTCATCAGGACAAAACACAAGTACAAGATACAGCTGCATTCACAAACTTAAATAAAATACCCATTGAAATTAGGGGGCCAAAAAGACCACTTCAGCAAATTGCCTCTTCAGAGAGGAAGAAGACTTGAACTCTAGCGCCACCTATTGGAAGTAACAATCCTAAAAGTCAATATTGACCCTTTATCCAGTCTTGCAATATGATATAGGATAAAAGACAAACCAGAATCTCAATTTGCACACATGGTGCTTGCCCCTCATGAGTGCAAGGTATGAGATCTGATTTGGCTAGGTGAAAGGCTGAAGACTTGGGATCTAAGAGGTAACGTTTCTCCTTGTGGAAACTGACCAGCCAAGCCAGGCATGCCAGGGTGAGGAGACTTATAAGCCATGCATGCTCCTCTGGGAAATTAAATATGCTAATTGCCTCTTCAGAGAAGAAGAGGACTTGAACTCCAATGCAACCTATTGGAAGTATCTCAATTATTGGTATCTATTCTATTTTTCCAATCAACGATTTTCTTTCTCCTTTTTCTCTTACACTTTTTTCTTTTCTCCCCTGATTCTCCCTTGTGGCTGTCCAAACTCATGCGCTCATCATTACTACCACTTTCTTACTATATTCAAGGTCCAGCTGGTTTGTATCCACTTATATTTTATCACACAATATCAATGTACAAACCCTTCATCATATTATACTAATCCACTTTTTCTGTTTTTTAGATATTACTTGTATTAACTATTTACAGATTGCTTTCAGAAAAACTTTTTATTTCTTTCAGATATATATATATATATATATATATATACAGTACAGACCAAAAGTTTGGACACACCTTCTCATTTAAAGATTTTTCTGTATTTTCATGACTATGAAAATTGTACATTCACACTGAAGGCATCAAAACTATGAATTAACACATGTGGAATTATATACTTAACAAAAAAGTGTGAAACAACTGAAAATATGTCTTATATTCTAGGTTCTTCAAAGTAGCCACCTTTTGCTTTGATGACTGCTTTGAACACTCTTGGCATTCTCTTGATGGCCTCCAGATACTGAACCCCCTCTTGAGTCAAAAAACTGGCTTTTTACAGCCCCTAAACCATTCCCTGGAGTGGAGATAGGGTGGACAGCTTTCCTCCCTGTATATATACATTTTTTTTTTTAATGTATCCACTTTTTGCCTTGACAAGCTGTACCATTTATTCATACTGCAATACTATAACATAAACTAAATATATATAGCACTAAATATTCAGACAATTGCAGGTTCGAGTCTACAAAGGAGACTACAAAACAAAGTAAAAAGTTAAAAAAAAAGCATAAAAATGTGAATCACACCCACTCCTATTAAAATATAAATAAGTTGTATGGAAAAAAAATACATATCATACATATCTGTAATATTACTGCATACATTCTATCAAAATATAAGTTTACTTAACCCAATTGACAAACACTGTAAAGAAGAAAAAATTAAAAACAACAAAATTACATTAAAAAATGGTTTAAGAAGCAATCACTGTGCTTTATCTATCAAAAACAATATCAATAAAAAAAAACTTAAATTACCCTCAAAGAGCTCTGCTAACTGAAAGTTTAAAAAGTTACAGGTCTTGGAAAATGGTGACGAAAATAAAGATATACAGTATATATTTAAAACAATTTGGTATGTTTTTTACCATTAAAATAATATAATTGGATGAATTTAAAATCTAGCCCCACCTATTGGAAGCAGTGTTCCTAAAAGTCAATATTGACTCTTCAACAATTGACTTTTAGGATCACTGCTTCCAATAGGTGGCGCTAGCATTCTAGTCCTCTTTCTCTTTGAACAGGCAATTTGCACATTTAATTTCCCAGAGGAGCATGCATGGCCTATAAGTCTCCTCACTCTGACTTGCCAAACTTGGCTTGTCACTCTCCACGAGGAGAAACGTTACACCTTAGACGCCTGGGATATGCCTGGGATTTCCCAATTGTGACCACATTGACACATCAGATTTGTAAAATTGAGCTTTGTTACTGAGGGTTTAAGCACAGTTGTGTGTTACTTGTCCATAAAGTTATACAGTGGATGTGTGCTAAACGTTGCTGGACCCACAGATGGCGGTAGATGACTTGTGTCTGTAGTAAAGCTTCGTAATCATCTGACTCCCAGATCAGACTTCATTGGAAATTAGCTAATAAATGGCACTTAAAGGAAAATTATATCAATATAACTGCCTTTTAAATATGAAGGGAATGGTCATCGGCTGAAGTTTTAGGTGTCTACCTATGCAATGTGGTATTACTTAAGTCAGTTAATCTTGCTCTGCCTTGCTGTTTCCTTTGCGGGTGAAGCTCTACATGATGGCACTGAAGCACTGGATGTAGAAGCTGAAGGAAGAGGACGTGGTCTTTGCCTTATCTGCAGTGCTGTCTCGGAGCTGACCAATGTGTTTCCTGTCTATTGATCTCCTTCTTGACTGTATAGTTCTATAATAGAACCCTTGCCATAGTAATTCTTACTCCAACCAATCACAGCAAAGTTCTAATTTTTTAAAAGAAGATTCAGAAATGAAAGTTCTATTGGGATTGGTTGTTAAGAACATTAAAGAAAAATTTACTAACAACTAAACCTGCAGTAAACTCTTCACACTCTAAGGCTGTCTTCAGATAAAGGTTTATGCTTGAAAAAGATTTTTTGAAAAATAACTTTCAGAAAATTATACTTTTAGAAGAAGTTTTTCTTTTTTTAGAAGTTTTAGAGAGTTTAGGAAAAGTTTTTTTTCCCTAAAGTATTTTTTTTTTCAGCCATTTGATTGGACAGTGCTTAGCTTCGTTCAGGATCCGCTTGAAAGTTGCAACATGCATTTTCTTTTTTTTTTCCTCCAGGAGTTTTCCAAAACCTCTTCAGGAAAAAAAAAATCTTAAGAAACTCCTCGTATGTACAGTAAAGAAGATTTACAATAGAAAATAATTGAAAAAGTTTTGCAAAAAAATAAAAATTTACATGACAGAATTGTTTTTTTTGCCACAAACGAAGTGCTAAAAAAAGCATCAAATGTACCCAAAATGTGTCAATAAAACTACAAAAAATGCTGTAAAAAAAAAAAAAAACAATATAGATTTTTGAAAATGGCAACAGAAGCTAAAGTTTTATTTTAGAAATTTTTGAAGCTGAGAGAATAATGAACAAAACAATGAAAAAAACAAAACGTGTTTGATACAACTGTTATTTTACTGACCTGGAGAAATGAGCTGCTAGAATGACTTTTTGGAAATTTGTAACAAATTTGTTTTGTTACGAATAGATTTGCTCATCTTATCATAGAATCATTGAAGGTAAGAGTTGGAAGGGACCTTCAGGGTCCTCTTCTCCAACCCACTGCTCAATGCAGGATTCACTAAACCATCTCAGACAGATGTCTGTCCAGCCTCTGTGTGAAGACTTCCATTGTGTCTTGTGTGTATTGTTTGAAGATTTCCATTGTGTCTTGTGTGTATTGTTTGAAGACTTCCATTATTATCTTTACATATGATGAATAGAGAGGACACCAAGAATAACTTCATAGAAAAATATTCTCCAGGAGCTGCACTTAGGACACCATTAGCTAAATGCACCCGTAAAAAGTTGGAGATAAGATTGTTAAAAGAGCAAAGAACTAGACCCTATATAATAGGAGAATTCCAAAAATTGCTTCTCAGACTTCTTCAGACAAATCATCTAAAGAATTTCTCAAGCAAGAATATCATTGCTCTTACCTTAAATTTTCAGCTTTCTGAATGTTCTAGGTCAGCATGAAGAAACCTTTTTTTTGTCCTTTATGGATACTTTCAAAATGGATTTACGTTATAGGGATCATTAATCTAAAGGGTCCTTGAAATATCAAACAAAATCATTCTCTTTTGTTGAGTAACGAGATAAACAGATAATCTGCAAATAACGATCGCGTGGAGTTTAGCTTGTTAGTTAGAGTTATCACTAGGGATGAGCGGATCAGTGGACGTTCGGGTTCTGGTAGCGGATTAGTCCAACGTTCGGCTCAGGTACCAGAACTGTACCCGAACTTGAACCAGAACCCGTGCCCCATTGAAAACAATGGGGAGCCGAACTTTGGAACAGAAAAACTGTCTCTGATGGACTTACCCTGTAACTTCAAACATTGCAATGGACTTTTGGAGAAAGTCCGTGTTCGACACTTAACACCGGACAGTAACTGTCCTGTACGAATGCCGAACTTTGACGTTCCAGTTCGCTCATCTCTTTTTGTCACTTCTAATAAATGTTCATATCATTACTTTACTTTTGATTGGTTTTATTAAAACAAGAAGGTTCTTTCTCTTTTTCTCTTTTTTCAACAGTGGAAAAAGTCTTTGTGGTTTTGCACCATCTCCGGACCACAAAGATGGTAAAAATATCTTGCTCTCAGTAGTCATGAAATCCTGTACTGCGGACACTTCCAAAAGAAATAGTATAATGTAATATTGTTCCTTTTTTAAAATTACATGTTCCAAAACTAATACAAATTCATTACTTTAGTGTTTTTTTTTTAGTTAAACCAGTTATGTTTTCATCATCAAATTTTCTACTGCCCAGGTCATTTTGCTCAAGTTATTCTGGAGTTTCTGGGAAAAGAAGCCACTTAGGCAGCTGATTATGACAAATTGCTGCATGGAAATCAGTGGCTCTGCTCTGTCAGAGTAAAAGTCTCAAAAGTTCAGCAATAAGACTATTTGCTGCCCTTAGTATGGTCCAAGGCCATTAGAGACTCATGATATTAGGAGAGTGGGGTAAAGGGATCATGTCTATAGGTGACTACAACAGGGAAAATTCTGGATTAGAGTATGTAAGTTAACCTCCTCCTGCTACAATGGAATAGTGAAATACACACTGGAGACAAGGAGCGTAATGACAAAGTTACTATAACATTGAACTGTGTCCACTAAATAAAAGTTTAGTGGTATCACATTTGAGAAAGTAGATTTGGACAATGGTGAAAAGGGACTGATCTCTGTAAGAATCTACAAGAGTGAAGATGTGAACACTACAAAGTCTGCACTGTAGGGTCAGGGACATTACGATCAGCTCCGAGCTGTCTGCTTTGCCTTAGCTGATTATTAAAAATATTGGGGGCCACACGTCATTTTTTTGGGTGCCCTCATTTTAAATAATCAGCTAAGGCAAAACAGACAGCTGGGGCTGATATTCATAGGTTGGGAAGGTCCATAGATATTGGGCCCTTCCAAGCACAGTAAGACCAGCTAACAGCTGTCTGTTTTCCCTTGGCTGGTTATTAAAAATATGGCGCACCCCATGTGTTTTTTTCATTTTTTTTATTTATTAACAAATAGAGCTAACTACTAGTGATGGGCAAGCACTAAAATGCTCGGGTGCTCGATGCCCGAGTCAAGCATATTGGAATACTCTGGTGCTCGACCTGAGCAATGAGCCCAATGTAAGTCTATGGGAAACTCGAGCATTTTTCAGGCGGCTCCCCCCCCCGGTGGTCTGCAGAGGGCATAAAAATTGCCCAAATCGATGGGAACAGTGCTCAAATGACATGGGAACAGCATGGGGAAGACCGCTGGAACCATTTCTGACTCCCAGGTAACTTCTGTCAACAACGTTGTCAGAGGTATTACGCCACTTTTATGGACTCACAATAAAACATACAAAAACAAAATAGATTTTCCTGGGAAATATGTTAAAGAACATCTTTTCCAGGGTAATGACTTGTATAGAAAGCAAAATAAAGAACCAAAACCAAAAATGCTCCTCCACACCTTGGGCTATGTTCACACGTAGCGTTTTTGATGCGTTTTTGCACTTTTGCATTGCTTTCAACCGTGACAAATGCATTCACTAGGAAATGTAATTTTACATTTTACAACCTTATCTGGCCATGTGGTGTGTGAGATATCATCAGACACATCGTGTTTCATTTATGAAGGAGGGACTCTGAAAGTCACAAAGCCTATTTTTATAGGGCTATCAGGTGGCCTTTATTATTCTTAGAGGGCCAGATGTCTGCCCTCACTATTATTAGAGAGCCATCAACGGGCTATGTTGTACTGTTCCCATTAATAAAGAGTGGGTCTCCTATACTGTTATTGCATATGCAGTGAGTGGCAGGGCTGCCCAAAATTTGGATGCACCCCAATACCCCTTTGAAGAGACTTAGAGGAGGGCCTCCTGAAAACAATGTTCCCATTATTAGGAAGTAGGTCTCCCATTGTGTATGCCTATGCAGTGAATCCAAGGGTTGCCAAAAATTTGGAGGCACTCCAATGCCCCTTGGAAGAGACGTAGAGGAGGGCCTACTGAAAAAAATGTTCCCATTATTAGGAAGTGGGTCACCCCTTGTGTTTGCCTATGCAGTGAATGCAAGGGCTGCCAAAAATTGGGAGGCACTCCAATGCTCCTTGGAAGAGACGTGGAGGAGGGCCTTATAAAATAATGTTCCCATTAGAAAGGAGTGGGTCTCCTATACTTGTAATGCCCATGCACTAAGTGTATGGGCTGACAAACATTTACCCCTGGGGGATATACAAGAACATACTATCTAAAAAAAAATTTTAGGGTCATCATAAACACTCTTTTAAAAAAATTATGTGGGTGTTGCATCACAGACCATCACCCTGGTGATATCGTGGTGGAGGATGAGGATGAGGAGAAGGAGGACAAAAGCAAATAGCCAAATTCAGGAAGCGTATACCCATGTGTGGGTGTGAAGAGGTGCATGGGAATACACCTCCCAAAAACAGACACTGAATTTGAGTTTATGTTACGCTGCTATCATTCGGTGGTTTTGAAAAGTCTGGCCCAATCCAGCCCTTGTTCATTTTTATAAGGGTCAGCCTGTCAGAATTTTCAGTTGACAGGCGGATGCGCTTATCAGTTATAATTCCACCAGCGGCAGTAAAAGCCCGCTCTGATAAAACGCTGGCGGCAGGGCAGGCCAGGACCTCCAAGGTGTAGAGAGCCAGTTCATTCCACGTATCCAGCTTGGAAACCCAATAATTATAAGGCACAGAGGAATCACGGAGGAATTTGGTACAGTCAGCAAGGTGCTCCCTGAGCATCTTACCAAACTTTGCACTGCATGTGAGAGTACCCTGCGCTTCAGGGCTTGTGCGATGGGAGGGGCTGAGAAAATTCTCCCAGAACTTTGACAGTATTCCCGCTGCTGGATTAAAGTTGTGTCTCTCTTTCCTGTACTCTTTGGTTGTCCAACGAACTGTGACCTCTGCCGCCAGCGTTTTCAGATGGGTATTTTTTTAATAGTTCCGCAACAAGGGCCTTCTGGTACTGCCCCATTTTTGTAGACCTGTCCGACTCAGGAATAAAAGCTATAAAGTTCTCCTTGTAGCGTGGGTCTAGAAGTGTCACCAACCAGTAATGACTGTCACCCAAAATTTTGAGAATGCGAGGGTCATGGGAAAGGCAGCGTAACATAAACTCAGCCATGCATGCCAGACTGCTAACAGGCAAGACTTCCATGTCCTCAACAAGAGGATGACTAACCATGCTCTCCTCCTCCTCTCTGTCCTCTGACCATCCATGCTGAACAGGCGATATGACAGTTGTGCAGATAGTACTGTCTGAAGTGCATGATACTAGCTCCTGTTCTTCCTCCTCCTCCTCTTCCTCATTGTCACCCAATCCACATTGGGATGAGATGAGGCTGGGCTGTGTGTAATCACCCTGTATGGTTCCTTGCTCCATCTCATCATGCCCCGCCTGCAATGCATCCTCTTTGATTGTGAGCAGAGAGCGTTTCAGAAGACAGAGAAGCGGTATGGTGATGCTAATTATGGCATTATCGCCGCTCACCATCTTGGTGGAGTCCTCAAAGTTTTAGAGGATGGAATATATGCCTGACATCCATGTCCACTCCTGAGGTCTTATTTGTGGAGTCTGAACTGAATACCGACGGATTTGTTGATGCTGGTAGTCAACAATTGCCCTCTTCTGCTCACAAATCATTCCCAACATCTGCAGTGTAGAGTTCCAACGCATGGGGACATCACACGCCAGTCTGTGAGCCGGAAGCTGCAAACGCTGCTGAAACATGGCAAGGGCGGCAGAAGCTGAAGGTGACTTTCTAAAATGGGTATATAGGCAGTGTACTTTAACAAGCAGGTCCGGCAGCTCCGGGTAGGATTTGAGAAACCGCTGAACCATGAGGTTAAGCACATGGGACACCAGGTTCCGGCAATTGTCACACACGACCATGCCTGGCTGTAGGTTCAGCGGTGTGAGCCAAAGATTTGCCTGCTCTTTCAGAGCTGTCCACAACTCTTCAGCATTGTGCGGTTTGTCACCTAAGCATATTAGATTTAGAACAGCCTGTTGCCGGTTGGCCAAGGCAGTGCTGCAATGCTTCCAGCTTGTGATTGAAGTGGTCATTTTGGAGATGGAGGCTGAAGAGGAGCAGGAGGCTGAGAAGGATGAGGTGCAGGAGCTGTAGACTGTGGGGGAAACCCTGATTGGCCTAGGGCCCGCAATCCTTGGCGTCGGGAGGACGTGTTCCGTCCCATGGTCTGACTGGATCCCGGCTTCCACTATGTTAACCCCGTGTTCCGTCAGCGAGTTGTACTGTCCCTGCCCACAAGCACTTGTCCACGTGTCCGTGGTTAGGTGGACTTTCCCGGTAACTGCGTTGTTGAGGGCACGGCTAATGTTTTGGGACACGTGCTTGTGTATACCGGGGACGGCACACTGGGAGAAATAGTGTCCACTGGGGACTGAGTACCAAGGGATGGCTGTCGCCATCAGGTTGCGTAATGGTTCCGTCTCCACGAGCCTAAAAGGCAACATTTCGAGCACAAGCAGTCATGAAATGTGGGAATTTACTTGTGTGGCCTGTGGGGCATTGGCTGCATATTTGTGCATGCGTTCCAAGGACTGGGGTATGGACATTTGAACGCTGCGCTGGGACAAGGATGTGGAAGTGCTTCCTGATGCTGCTACTTGAGAGTGTGCAACGATAGGTGCAGGCCAGGAGGCATCCTCGCATGCACCATGGACAGGGGATTGGCTTGCATGCACAACAGCGGAAGAAGCAATAGTGCCAGCCGCAGACACTGTTCCTGGACCCTGGGGTTCGGCCCACAAAGTTGGGTGGTTTCCTGCCATGTGACTGATCATGCTGGTGGTGGTCAGGCTGTTAGTTTTGCCACCCCTGCTGATGCTGGCCTGGCAGGTGGTGCAAATGGCCTTTTTATGGTTATCGGCAGAGTCTTTAAAAAACAACCAGACTCGGGAAGACCTAACAGTTGTACTGGCAACTTCCTTTGTGTTGGTGTTACGGGGAACAGTTGCCTGCCTTCTATCTGTAGTCACCAAACTGCTTCTTCCTGCCTTTTGAGGTGCAATGCCTCCCTCCCCCTGTATGTATGCTGCCCTCGCTCAGCATGTCCTCCTGCCAGGTTGGGTCAGTTACTATTTCATCCACCACCTTGTCTTCCACTTCCACTCCCTGGTTCTCCTCCTGACTTTCTGGCAATTGTGTCTCATCATCGTCCACCTCTTGTGACACTTTCCCACCGTCGCCTTTGTGTGACCGAGGCTGCTTAAATATTTGGGCATCGCTACATGCGATCTCCTCTTGCCCCGCTTCAAGTGGACTGGGCGAGAGGCTCAAATCTATAAATGGAAAAGTGAACAGCTCTTCAGAGTGTCCAAGTGTGGGATCAGTTGTTTCCGGGCACTCGGCATGGTGGGAGGAAAGAGGATCAGGCTGAGGAATATACAGTCCAGACTCACGGCTACTGAGACTTGACCGTGTGGAAGACAGGATGGTGGTGGTGGCTAAGTGACTGGAAGCATTATTCGCTATCCAACCAACAACCTTTTGACACTGCTCTGGGTTCAATATTGGTGTGCTGTGGTCCCATAGGAATTGGGACAGGAAGGTCGGGTGAGAAGATGTGGGTGTTTGTTGTGACACAATTTCAGCTTGCCCACGGCCTTGGCCTCTGCATGCACCATCACCATCACGTCCAGTTCCCCGTTCCTTACCACGCACCTTGCCCATTTTAAATGGAGGACAATATCTTCCACGCTCACTACAAATGGCTGAATTTTGAGCAAAAGTTATATGTTATCCATGTGACTGAGAAACCACAGTTTTAAATACCTGGGATGTAGGTAACTATTTTGAACAGCAAACCTGTGCCAAAAAATTTGCTGACACACTGAAAAAAAATTAGAATGGAGGCCAGAAATGGCAGAATTTTCAGAAAACGTATATGTGATCCGGTTGACGGACAAACCACAGTTTTAAATACCTGGCCTATAGGTAACTATTTTGAACAGCAAACTGGTGCCAAAGACTTTGCTGATACACTGAAAAAAAATTTAAATGGAGGCCAAAAAAGGCAGTATTTTTAGCTCAATTATATTGTCACGCTATCTCTGTGTACTGGAGGTAGGGGGCCTAAGCTGACCCTAAGCTGGGGCCCTGACTAATCCCTCTACCTGGAGGTACTGTTAAAGGTACAGAGGTCCAGGCCGCCAGCGTAACCCCTACCTCCTGAGGATCCCTGCACCTAAGTAATCTAGTCCTGAGAAGGACCCCGATCACAACAAAAGGGGACAGGTAATAATATGCCAACACTCAGTACTTAGACGAACGAGACAGTACAAGGGTAAAACCAAAACCACCTTGCATACAAAAACTACACAACTACAACAGAGGGAACACCAACGGGAAAGGAGATAAATGATAAAGCGAGGAAGGGAAAATACACTCCAAATACACTTAGCTCTGAAACTCCAAATACCACGATCCGCTCTGTTAGTCTGCATGAAATGCTTTCACCGACAACTTCCCTAACAGAGCAGCAGACATATGAAGGAATCTCACTACAGCAGAACTGATTGCAGCTGGGCGAGGCTGGACCTTGTCTAGCACAGAGAGAGAGAGTTAACTCCCTCACTGCCGAAAAGCACAAGACACCAAAAACTCACCTGCGAGAAGTCAGGCTGTGCAATCGTGACGATCTTCGTGGCGACACAACCATGACAGTACCCCCCCTTCTACGAGGGGCCTCCGGACCCTCAGGGCCAGGTTTATCCGGGTGAGTCGTGTGGAAGGCCCGAATTAACCGGTCCGCGTTAATATCTGACGCAGAAACCCACATCCTCTCCTCAGGACCATACCCCTTCCAATGAACCAGGTACTGAAGGGACCAACGATTAAAGCGTGAATCGATGACCTTCGATACCTGGAACTCCAAGTTACCATTGACCACCACTGGAGGCGGAGGTAAAGGTGATGGTATCACCGGCGCCACATACCTCTTAAGCAACGATCTGTGGAACACGTTGTGAATTTTAAACGTAGGGGGAGATCAAGACGGAATGCCACTGGATTAATTATAGAACTGATCCTGTACGGCCCGATGAACCTGGGACCCAGTTTCCAGGAAGGAACCTTAAGTTTTATATTCTTAGTAGACAACCATACCAGATCGTTCACACTTAGGTCCGGACCAGACACTCTCCTCCTGTCAGCCATACGTTTGTAACGGTTCCCCATAGTACTCAGATTATTCAGTACCCCTCTCCATACAGAAGCGAGTGATGACGAAAATCGTTCCTCCTCAGGAACCCCCGAAGAGCCCCCTCTACTGAAAGTACAAAATTGGGGGTGAAAACCATATGCCCCAAAAAACGGGGACTTACCAGTGGACTCACTCCGCCTATTATTAAGAGCAAACTCCGCCAGAGGTAAGAAAGAAGGCCAGTCCTCCTGGTTCTCTGACACAAAACACCGGAGATATGTCTCCAAACTCTGGTTCAGACGTTCCGTCTGACCATTGGTCTGGGGATGAAAAGCCGATGTGAACGACAAATGCATCCCCCGCCGAGTATAAAATGCCTTCCAGAACTTGGACACAAACTGAGACCCCCGATCTGACACCACATCGGAGGGTACCCCGTGAAGCCTCACAATCTCCCCAATGAACACCTGCGCAAGAGTTTTAGCATTAGGAAGAGCAGGAAGAGCGATAAAATGTGCCATCTTGCTGAACCTGTCTACTACAACGAGAATGACAGTTTTACCCGAAGACGGCGGGAGGTCCGTAATAAAGTCCATAGACAGATGAGTCCAAGGACGCTCCGGGATCTTCAAAGGTAAGAGGGCCCCAGACGGACGGGTATGTGGGGTCTTAGAGCGCGCACAAACCCCACAGGACGCAACAAAAGTTACCACCTCCTTATGTAAGTTAGGCCACCAAAACCGACGCGAGAGGAGATCCACAGTTGCTTTACTCCCTGGGTGTCCTGCTAAAGCTGAGTTATGGTGTGCCTCGATCACCTTTTGTCGTAGCTGATCTGGAACAAACAGTCTCCCTGGAGGTCCAATAGGGGCGTCCCCCTGAGCCTCCAATACCTCCTCCTCAAGCTCAGAGCATACTGCCGACACCACCACCCCCTCTTGAAGGATAGGAACCGGGTCATCCGTATTCCCGGCCCCAGGGAAACTATGAGATAAGGCATCCGCCTTCACATTCTTTGACCCAGGACGAAACGTAACGACAAAATTAAACCTGGTAAAAAACAACGACCACCTGGCTTGTCTGGGATTCAGACGTTTTGCAGACTCCAGATAAAGCAGGTTCTTGTGATCGGTGATGACGGTGACCGGATGGACTGCCCCCTCCAAAAAATGGCGCCACTCCTCAAAAGCTAACTTAATGGCCAAGAGTTCCCTATTGCCGACATCGTAATTCCTCTTGGCGGACGACAATTTTTTAGAGAAAAAGGCGCACGGATGCCACTTACCAGGGGACGAACCTTGTGACAACACTGCTCCCACCCCTACCTCGGAAGCGTCTACCTCTACAAACAATGGCTGTGACGCATCAGGTTGAATGAGTATGGGTGCCGAGGCAAAACATTTTTTCAAGGAGGAGAAAGCTTGACAAGCTTTGTCAGACCACCTAGAAAAATCCGTCCCCTTTTTTGTCATGTCAGTGAGAGGTTTAACCATGGACGAGAAATTACGAATGAACTTCCGGTAATAATTAGCAAACCCCAGGAAACGTTGTAGTGCCTTAAGATTCTCAGGCAGATCCCACTCAAGAACTGCCGGCACTTTCCCAGGGTCCATACGAAAACCAGACGCTGAAACCAGGAAACCTAAAAACTGGAGTTCCTGTACGGCGAGCACACACTTTTCCCATTTAGCATACAGTTTATTATCCCGCAAGATCTGTAACACCTGCCTAACGTGCTCCTGATGAGACACCAGATCAGGCGAGTAAATTAAGATATCATCCAGATATATGACAACAAACTGTCCAACCAGGCGGCGAAAACTGTCATTAACAAAGTGTTGGAACACCGCCGGGGCATTAGTCAGACCGAATGGCATGACAAGGTTCTCATAATGCCCCTCCGGAGTGTTAAACGCCGTCTTCCACTCATCCCCCTCCTTCATTCTAATCAGATTGTACGCCCCCCTGAGATCCAACTTAGAGAACCAGTTGGCGCCCACGATCTGATTAAAGAGATCGGGAATAAGTGGGAGCGGGTACGGATCTCGGACCATAATCCGATTAAGTTCACGGAAATCCAGGCAAGGGCGTAGGCCTCCATCCTTCTTCTTCACAAAGAAGAACCCCACGGCCACCGGGGAAGATGAAGGTCTAATATGCCCCTTAGCCAGACTTTCAGAAATATAATCCTTCATGGCCTGCCTCTCAGGACCAGAAAGGTTATACAACCTAGATTTAGGTAACTTGGCCTCAGGGAGCAGTTTTACAGAACAGTCATACTCGCGATGAGGAGGTAGTTCCTGACACCCTTTCTCCGAGAATACATCCTCAAAGTCCGCCAGAAACGGAGGTAAGACCCTAGGAGTGACAGCACCAATGACCGTATTCATGCAGTTTTTATTACAGAAATTACTCCATTGGCTTATCTCTCTGGATTGCCAATTAATAACCGGGTTATGCTTAGTTAATCAAGGAAGGCCCAACACTATAGGAGTGGGAAGACCCTCCAACACGTAGCAAGACAACAGTTCTTTATGTATCGCCCCCATTTGAAGTTTTACGTTATGCACAACATGCAAAAAACTTCCCTGACCGAGGGGCCTGGCATCGATCGAGAATATGGGGATGGGTTTAGCCAACTCACTCAAATGCATACCTTGAACCCGGGCAAACCGAGCGTCCACCAGATTAGCCCCGGCCCCACTATCTCAAAGAACAGATATCTTCTCAGTTCTCGTACCCACCACCACCTCCACTGGTACGAGAAACTGAGATGACCATAGGGAAGAAATACCTACTCCCAGATTGCCGTCCACCACACAACCTGGGATTAAAAGTTTTCAGACGACTCTTTACTCTGCAAAGGACGGGATGGACACCCCCCAATAAAATGTCCCTTTCTCCCGCAGAAGAAACACCTTCCAGTCTTGTGGTGTGCCACCGGTCCCCTCCCCCGAAATGATGTCCCTCCTAATTGCATAGGCTCCTCTGGACTGACCAGGGGAACCACCATATGAGGGGACCTTGTAGGAGGTGGAGTCATCACAGGGGGTGGAGTTATCCCGCACCTCTCCCGAAGCCGTCTGTCAATGCGGATAGCAAGGGCCATAGCAGCTTCCAGTGACGCGGGAGAGTCATACTGTGCCAACACATCCTTTAATTTGTCGGATAAACCTTGACAAAACTGGCTCCTAAGAGCCGGGTCATTCCACTGGGTGTCAGTGGCCCACCTACGGAACTCCGAACAGAATTCCTCCACCGGACGATCTCCCTGCTGGATCCTACGTAACTTAGATTCAGCAAGGGAGATCCGATCCGGGTCATCATATACAAGACCCAGAGCAGCAAAAAACCTATCCACTGACTGGAGAGCCGGGGAGCCCGGGGGAAGAGAGAACGCCCAAGATTGTGGGTCCCCTTGTAGGAGCGAGATGACAATTCCCACCCTTTGTTCTTCACTCCCCGATGACCGAGGCCGCAGCCGAAAGTACAACGTGCATGCCTCCCGGAAAACAAAAAACTTGTCCCGCCCCCCAGTGAACCTGTCAGGGAGAGCTACTTTAGGTTCTGGTCCGGCTTGCTCCTGAGGATACAAAACCTTGGACCTAACGTCCGCCAGCTCAATGGACAAACTCTGCAACTGCCGAGCTAGACCGGCTACTGGATCCATGGTAGCTGGAGAAAATCTAAGCGGTCGGTGAAAATGTCACGCTATCTCTGCGTACTGGAGGTAGGGGGCCTAAGCTGACCCTAAGCTGGGGCCCTGACTAATCCCTCTACCTGGAGGTACTGTTAAAGGTACAGAGGTCCAGGCCACCAGCGTAACCCCTACCTCCTGAGGATCCCTGCACCTAAGTAATCTAGTCCTGAGAAGGACCCCGATCACAACAAAAGAGGACAGGTAATAATATGCCCACACTCAGTACTTAGACGAACGAGACAGTACAAGGGTAAAACCAAAACCACCTTGCATACAAAAACTACACAACTACAACAGAGGGAACACCAACGGGAAAGGAGATAAATGATAAAGCGAGGAAGGGAAAAAACACTCCAAATACACTTAGCTCTGAAACTCCAAATACCACGATCCGCTCTGTTAGTCTGCATGAAATGCTTTCACCAACAACTTCCCTAACAGAGCAGCAGACATATGAAGGAATCTCACTACAGCAGAATTGATTGCAGCTGGGCGAGGCTGGACCTTGTCTAGCACAGAGAGAGAGAGTTAACTCCCTCACTGCCGAAAAGCACAAGACACCAAAAACTCAGCTGCGAGAAGTCAGGCTGTGCAATCGTGACGATCTTCGTGGCGACACAACCATGACATATATGTGGTCCGTGTGACGGACAAATGACAGACAGATTTTTAGTGCTGTAATATGGAAAGGGCCTGGCTGTATTCTGCAGTGCCAACAAGCAAATGGCGCAGAAAAACCGTGTTCTCTGGATTGCTTTTTAAGCAAATAATGAGGATTAAGATCCAAAAAAATTATTCCTCACCCCTGAGACCTGGGCCTTTTTCTAGAAATATCTAACAGCAGCAGAAGGCAGTACTGGAATGGAGCCTCTTGTGCTTTATGCACTGGAGTCTGCTATATACACTGACTGCCTGGCTATATACACTGCCTGCCTGATATCTCAGCAGATGGATTAGTCCTCATATGGACTGTTTGTTGAGATGGATATGTGTATTGTACTTGTTTTCTCCCTACACTACCTAATACACAACCAAAGTTGACAAATCCCCGGGCCCGGATGGGATACACCCGCGAGTACTGCAAGAATTAAGTAACGTCATAGATAGACCATTATTTTTAATCTTTAAAGATTCCATAATAACAGGGTCTGTACCACAGGACTGGCGTATAGCAAATGTGGTGCCAATATTCAAAAAGGGGACAAAAACTGAACTTGGAAATTATAGGCCGGTAAGCTTAACCTCAACTGTGGGTAAAATCCTGGAGGGTTGCTATAATAGAGTATCTGAAGAAGAATAACCTCATGACCCAATATCAACATGGGTTAACGAGGGACCGTTCCTGTCAAACTAATCTGATCAGTTTTTATGAGGAGGCAAGTTCTGGACTGGACCAAGGAAATGCAGTGGATGTTGTGTATTTGGACTTTTCAAAAGCTTTTGATACGGTTCCACACAAAAGGTTGATACATAAAATGAGAACAATGGGGATAGGGGAAAATATATGTATGTGGGTTAAGAATTGGCTCAGTGATAGGAAACAAAGGGTGGTTATTAATGGAAAACACTCAGACTGGGTCTCAGTTAACAGTGGGGTACCACAGGGATCAGTATTGGGCCCCCTTCTTTTTAACATATTTATTAATGACCTCGTAGGGGGCATACAGAGTAATATTTCAATATTTGCAGATGACACTAAACTCTGCAGGGTAATCAATACAGAGGAGGACAATTTTATATTACAGGAGGATCTATGTAAACTAGAAGCTTGGGCTGATAAATGGCAAATGAGCTTTAATGGGGATAAATGTAAGGTAATGCACTTGGGCAGAGGAAATAAAATGTATAATTATATGCTTAATTGTAAAACACTGGGCAAAACTGTAACTGAAAAAGACCTGGGTGTATTGGTGGACGACAAGCTCACGTTTAGTGGCCAGTGTCAGGCTGCTGCTGCAAAGGCAAATAAAATAATGGGATACATTAAAAGAGGCATAGATGCTCATGAGGAGAACATAATTTTACCTCTATACAAGTCATTATTGCGACCACACTTAGAATACTGTGTACAGTTCTGGTCTCCGGTGTATAAGAAAGACATAGCTGAACTAGAGCGGGTGCAGAGAAGAGCGACCAAGGTTATTAGAGGACTGGGGGGTCTGCAATACCAAGACAGGTTATTACACTTGGGGTTATTTACTGTGGAAAAAAGAAGGCTTAGGGGTGATCTTATTACTATGTACAAGTATATGAGGGGACAGTACAAAGACCTTTCTACTGATCTTTTTACTCTGAGGCCTGAGACGGGGACAAGGGGGCATCTTCTACATCTGGAGGAAAGAAGGTTTAATCATAATCACAGACGGGGATTCTTTACTGTAAGAGCAGTGAGACTATGGAACTCTCTGCCGCATGATGTTGTAATGAGTGATTCACTGCTAAAATTTAAGAAGGGCATGGATGCCATTCTTGAAAAGTATAATATTACAGGTTATATATACTAGATTCCTTGATAGGGCGTTGATCCAGGAAACTAGTCTGATTGTCGTATGGAGTCGGGAAGGAATTTTTTTCCCCAATGTGGAGCTTAGTGTTTGCCACATGGTTTTTTTTTTGCCTTCCTCTGGATCAACAAGTTAGGCTATGGGTTGAACTAGATGGACTTAGTCTTCCTTCAACCTTAACAACTATGTTACTATGTTACTATGTTAAATCTTTCCCTAGCTCAGCAGCAGCTCCCCTACACTGTCTGATTGCAGAGTAGACTGATGAGCACAGCGGCGCCAGGTCTGATATAGACCTGATGACGCTGTGCGGCCAGCCAATAACTGTAATGCCATAACTAACATGGCTGCAGCATTACAGTGAGTGGCAGGCAATCCCTGCATGTTGATTGGCTCTCTAAAGAGCACCAAACATGCAGGGAGGGGACCCGAGCATCCGCCCGAGCATCTCACAAGTACTCGGCGAGCTCCAAGCATCTCGAGTACTGAGATGCTCGGCGAGTACCGAGTACTTGCCAGTATGCTCGCTCATCATTACAAACTACACTATTTTTTTTTATTATATATTATTTTAAGTAATTTCCCTTTCCACATTTGTTTGCAGGGCAATTATCCTGCTCTTATCTTCATTTTGCTCCCATTTTCAGTTTCATAGCCCTTAAAACGATCATTTTACAGTCATTTTACACCACCAAAGTTCGGGTCCCCATTGACTTATATGAAGTACAGGTCCAGGGTCAAGTTTGGGTCAGATTCTGGTATCCAAATCGAACTTTGGAATAAAGTTTGGCCAAACACTACGAACACGAACTTCCAGGGGTCCGCTTATCTCTACTGGAGATCAAGCCGAAGGCTGTTAAACAAATAAATACTTGCAATAAATATTCTTGTTTACTAGTGATGAGCGAGCATGCTCGCTACTGCTTGGTGCTCGCCCGAGCATCTAACTGCTCGAGATGCTCGGTGCTCGCCGAGTATTTCCGGGGTTGCTAGGCGGAGCTCGGGTCTCCTTCCTGCATTTTGGCGCTCTTTACAGAGCCAATGAACATGCAGGGATTGCCTGCCACTCACTGTAATGCTGTAGCCATGTTGGTTGTGGCATTACAGTGATTGGCTGGCTGCACAGCGTCATCAGATCTATATCACATCTGGCGCCGCCATGCTCGTCACAGTCACTCCGGAATCAGACAGTGTAGGGAGAGCTGCTGCTGAGATAGGGAGTGATTTGCTTGTTTCTAGTTAGTGTAGGTGTACAGACTATATTAGAGACACATATCCACCTCAACAAACAGTCCTTCTGATGACTAATCCATCTGCAGAGATATCAGGCAGGCAGTGTTTATAGGCTGGCAGGCAGGGTATATAGGAGACTGCAGTGCACATAGCACAAGAGGCTCCATTCCAGTTTTGTCTGCTGCTGCTGCTGTTAGATATTTCTAGAAATAGGCCCAGATCTCAGGGGCCAGGAATAATTTTTTTTTGGATCTTAATCCTCATTAATTGCTTAAAAAGCAATCCAGAGAGCACCGTTGTTCTGCGCCATTTGCTTGTTGGCACTGCAGAATACAGCCAGGTCCTTTCCATATTACAGCGCTAAAAATTCAGCTATTTAAAACTGTGTTTTCTCCGTCACACGGATCACATATAATTGCGCTGAAAATACTGCCATTTCTAACCTCCATTAAGAATTTGTTTCAGTGTGTCAGTGAAGCAATTGACACCAGTTTGCTGTTCAAAATAGTTACCTACAGGCCAGGTATTTAAAACTGTGGTTTCTCCGTCACACGGATTACATATAACTTCTCTCCAAATTCAGCCATTTGTAGTGAGCGTGGAAGATATTGTCCTCCATTTAAAATGGGCAGGGCGCGTGGCAAGGGACGGGGAACCGGACGTGATGGTGATGGTGCATGCAGAGGCCAAGGCCGAGGCCGTTGGCAAGCTGAAATTGTGCCACAACAAACACCCACATCTTCTCTCCCGACCTTCCTGTCTCAGTTGCTAGGGAACCACACCACACCACTATTGAACCCAGAGGAGTGTCAAAAGGTTTTTCGTTGGATAGCGGATAATGCTTCCAGTCACTTTACCACCACCCTGTCTTCCACACGGTGTAACATCCCTGGCGGCATGCTGGCATGGCTTACCACCTCCCATCATGCAAGACCGCCATCTTACCTATCAGTCCAGGCTGCACACTTTGCTCCAGTACTTGTTGTGTGCATGTCTCTTGTCTGATTGCTTAGGGCGGCGGCGCGGTTACTGCCTGATTCTTATAGTTACTGTATGCCCACTCCTAATGCGTCCCCAGACTATTGTTGTGAGTCACTGGATACTTAAACCCCCTCCACCCAGTAGGAGGTGCCTGAGCAACACTTTCCTTCAGTGTGTTCTGTGCAACTGAGTTGCCAGGTCCTGTCCTGTATCTTGTCTGTTTCTGCCACCCTGGGGGCTGTATACCCAGGCCTGTTACCTGTATTTGTGACTTCTAGTCTGTTCTGACACCCTGGGGGCTGTATACCCAGGCCCGTTGCCTGCATCTGTGACTTCTAGTCTGTTTCCGCCACCCTGGGAGCTGAGTTCCCAGGCTCGTTCTGGTATCTTGTTCCTGGTTCAGTTCCTGTCTGAACAGTGTCCTAGCCGGTTACTTGTTTGTCTCTATGTTCGTATCTTCCCTTTTCCTGCAGTGTCTGAACCTGCACCAAACTCCAACTCGTTGTCTCTATACTTTTGTTTGTGAGTTTAGTGTCCACTCGCTACTTCATTGTAAGTACCTTGTGTGTATCTGCTCTGCTTGTCTATCGCACCTGCGGGTTTTGCTCTGCTCTGCTTGTCTACTGCACCTGCGGGTTTTCCTCTGCTCTGCTTGTCTACCACACCTGCGTGTTTTACTCTGCTTTGCTTGTCTGCCGCACTTGCAGCTCTGTTCCTGTATCCCAGTCTGTACTGGTCCCTATCCTGCCTACGTTCCTACCTACCAGTACCCACCTGTCTGCATAACAGCTGTGCCTGCCAGTACCCACCTGTCTGCATACCAACCGTGCCTGCCAGTACCCACCTGTCGGCATACCAGCCATGCCTGCCAGTACTCACCTGTCAGTATGCCAGCCGAACCTGCCTGTTCCTGGATCCCCCGGTGTGGGTCAACAGCTGTGACCGGGGTCTGACCTGGAGTAGCACCAGGTCCCTCTGCTCTGCTCCTCCTTGGCTCACGGAGTCGACTGAGCCGCCGTGCGACCTTGTTTGGACCGAGTTGATACTTAGTCACGCCCCTCCAGGCACTCCTCGGTTCATGGTCCAGTGGGATCACTAACCACGCTCACGCCAGTCTGTCCAGGCGTGTGCGTAACACACGGTCAAGTCTCAGTAGCTGTGAGTCTGGACTGCATATTCCTCACCCTATTCTTCCTTCCTCCCACCATTCCGAGTGCCCGGAGACAAGTGATCCCACACTTGGACACTCCAAAGAGCTGTTCACTTATCCATTTATAGATTCAGGCCTCTCGTCCGGTCCACTTGAAGCGGGGCAAGAGGAGATCGCATGCCCAAATATTTGAGCAGCCACTGTCACACGAAGGTGACGGTGGGAAAGTGTCACAAGAGGTGGACGATGATGAGACACAATTGCTAGAAAGTCAGGAGGGGGAAAAGGGTGCGGAAGTGGAAGACGAGGTGGTGGATGATATAGTAACTGACACAACCTGGCAAGAGGACATGCTGAGCGAGGAGAGTAGCACACAGGGGGAGGGAGGCAGAGCACCCCAACAGGCAGGAAGAAGCAGTGTGGTGGCTGCAGACAGAAGGCAAGAAACCGCTCTCCGTAATACCAACACAAAGGAGGTTGCCTGTACAACTGTTAGGTCTTCACGAGTCTGGTTGTTTTTTAAAGACTCTGCGGATAACCACAAAAAGGCCATTTGCACCACCTGCCAGGCCAGCATCATCATTGGTGGCAAAACTAGCAGCCTGACCACCACCAGCACATGGCTGCAAAGGACCCGACCTTGTGGGCCGAATCCCAGGGTACAGGAACAGTGTCTGCGGGTGGCACCACTGCTTCTTCCACTATTGTGCATGCAAGCCAATTCCCTGTCCATGGTGCATGCAAAGATGCCTCCTGCCCTGCACCTGTCATTGCACACTCTCAAGTAGCAGCATCAGGAAGCATGTCTACGTTCTTGTCCCAGTGCAGCGTTCAGTTGTCCATACCCCAGTCCTTGGAACGCAAGTGCAAACACGGAGCCATAGCCTCACAGGTCACACTAGTAAATTCACACATTTCATGACTGCTTGCGCTCAAAATGTTGCCTTTTAGGCTCGTGGAGACGGAACCATTACGTAACCTGATGGCGACGGCCGTCCCTCGGTACTCAGTCCCCAGCCGCCACTATTTCTCCCCGCATTACACAAGCACATGTCCCAAAACATTAGCCGTGCCCTCAACAACACATTTTCTGGGAAAGTCCACCTAAACACGGACACGTGGACAAGTGCTTGTGGGCAGGGACGGTACAACTCGCTGACGGCACACTGGGTTAACATAGTGGAAGCCGGGACCCAGTTGGACCTTGGGATGGAA
The DNA here is from genome assembly GCF_046119375.1 of Phyllobates terribilis. Classification (NCBI taxonomy): domain Eukaryota; kingdom Metazoa; phylum Chordata; class Amphibia; order Anura; family Dendrobatidae; genus Phyllobates; species Phyllobates terribilis. Next base: position 37,169,394 of record NW_027362772.1, on the reverse strand, counting down.
CACGTCCTCCCGACATCAAGGACTGCGGGCCCTAGGTCAATCAGGGTTGCCCCCACAGTCTACAGCTCCTGCACCTCATCCCCCTCAGCCTCCTCCTTTTCAGCCTCCATCTCCGAAATTACCACATCAGTCACAAGCTGGAAGCACTGCAGCACGGCTTCGGCCAAGCGGCAACAGGCTGTGCTGAAGCTAACATGCTTAGGTGACAAACTGCACAATGCTGAAGAGTTGTGGACAGCTCTGAAAGAGCAGGCAGATCTGTGGCTCACACCGCTGAACCTACAGCCAGGCATGGTCGTGTGTAACAATGGCCGGAACCTGGTGGTGGCTCTGAGGCGAGCTCACACACGTAACATGCCTGGCCCATGTACTTAACCACGTGGTTCAGCGGTTTCTCAAATCCTACCCGGAGCTGCCGGATCAGCTTGTTAAAGTACGCCGCCCATTTTAGAACGTCACCTACAGCTTCTGCCGCCGTTGCAGTGTTTCAGCAGCATTTGCAGCTTCCAGCTCACAGACTGGTGTGTGAGGTCCCCACAGGTTGGAACTCTACACTGCACATGTTGGGAAGGATTTGTGAGCAGAAGAGGGCAGTTGTTGAGTACCAGCAACAACAAGTCCATCGGTATTCAGTTCAGACTCCACACATAAGACCTTAGGAGTGGACATGGATGTCAGACATATGTACCATCCTCCAAATCTTTGAGGACTCCACCAAGATGGTGAGCGGCGATGATGCCATAATTAGCATCACCATTCTGCTTCTCTGTCTTCTAAAATGCTCTCTGCTCACAGTCAAAGAGGATGCATTGCAGGCGGAGCACGATGAGATGGAGCAAGGAACCATGCAGGTTGATTACACACAGCCCAGCCTCCTCTCATTCCAATGTGGATTGGGTGACAATAAGGAAGAGGAGGAGGAGAAGGAAGAAAAGGAGCTAGTTTCATGCGCTATAGACGGTACTACCTGCACAACTGTCATAACGCCTGTTCATCGTGGATGGCCAGAGGACAGATAGGAGGCAGAGGAGGAGGAGAGCATGGTCAGTCATCCTCTTGGTGAGGACACGGAAGTCTTGCCTGTTAGCAGTCTGGCACGCATGGCTGAGTTTGTGTTATGCTGCCTTTCCTAGGACCCTCACGTTCTCAAAATTTTGGGTGACAGTCATTAATGGTTGGTGACACTTCTAGACCCATGCTACAAGGAGAACTTTATATTTCTTATTCCTGAGGTGGACAGGTCTACAAAAATGGGGCAGTACCAGAAAAAATTCCCATCTGAAAACGCTGGCGGCAGAGGTCACAGTTCGTTGGACAACCAAGGAGTAAAGGTGCGAGAGACACAACTTCATTCCAGCAGAGGCAAATGAACACTGTCAAATTTCTGGGAGAATTTTCTCAGCCCCTCCCATCACACAGGCCCTGAGGCGCGGGGTACTCTCACAAGGAGTGCAAAGTTTGGGAAGATGCTGAGGGAGCACCTTTCTGACCGTACCAACGTCCTCCGTGATTCCTCTGTGCCTTATAATTATTGGGTATCCAAGCTGGATACATGGAATAAACTGGCTCTCTACGCCTTGGAGGTTCTGGCCTGCCCTGCCGCCAGCATTTTATCGGAGTGGGTTTTTAGTGTTGCTGGTGGAATTATAACTGATAAGCGCATCCGCCTGTCAACTGAAAATGCTGACAGGCTGACTCTTATTAAAATGAACAATGGCTGGATTGGGCCAGACTTCTCAACACCACCGAATGACAGCAGCGTAACATAAACTCAAATCCAGTGTCTTTTTTTGGGAGGTGTATTCCTATGCACCTCTTCACATCCACACATGGGTATACGCTTCCTGATTTTGGCTATTTGCCCTTGTCCTCCTCCTTCTCCTCATCCTCATCCTCCACCACCATATCACCTGGGTGACCATGGTCCCTGATGCCACACCCACATAATTTTTTAAAGGGTGTTTATGATGCCCGTAAAAAAAAAATTTTATACAGTATGTTCATGCATACCCCCCAGGGGCAAATGTTTGTCAGCCCATACACTTAGGGAATGGGCATTACAAGTATAGGAGACCCGCTCCTTTCTAATAGCAAAATTTTTTATGAGGCGCTCCTCCATGTCTCTTCCAAGGGGCAGTGGATTGCCCCTCAATTTTTGCCAGCCCTTGCATTTACTGCATAGGCAAACACAATGGGAGACCCACTTCCTAATAATGGCAACATTTTTTTTAGGGAGGCCCTCCTCTAACTCTCTTCCAAGGGGCATTGGAGTGCCTCCAAATTTTTGGCAACCCTTGCATTCACTGCATAGGCAACCATAATGGGAGACCCACTACCTAATAATGGGAACATTGTTTTCAGGAGGCCTTCTGACCTCCACGTCTCTTCCAAGGGGCATTGGAGTGCCTCTCAATTTTAGGCAAACCCATGCATTCACTGCATAGGAAAACACAATTGGAGACCTACTTCCTAATAATGGGAACATTGCTTTCAGGAGGCCCTCCTCTAAGTCTCTTCAAAGGGGTATTTGGGTGCGTCCAAATTTTCAAAGTGGTATTGGGGTGCGCTCTAATTTTGGGCAGCTCTTCCACTCACTGCATATGAAATAAAAGTATAGGAGACCCACTCTTTAGTAATGGGAACAATAAAACATAGCTGGCTGATGGCTCTCTAAAAATAGTGAGGGCCGACTGCTGGCCCTTTAAGAATAGTAAAGGCCGCCTGATGGCCCTATAAAAATAGGCTTCGTGACTTTCAGAGTCCCTCCTTCATAAATAAAACACGATGTGTCAGATGATATCTCACACACCACATGGCCAGATACGGTTGTAACATGTTAAAATTACATTTCCTAGTGAATGCATTTGTCACGGTTGAAAGCAATGCAAAAGTGCAAAAACACATCAAAAATGCTAAGTGTGAACATAGCCCAAGGTGTGGAGGAGTACTTTTGTTTTTGGTTATTTATTTTGCTTTGTATACAAGTCATTAACCTGGAAAGGATGTTCCTTAACATATTTCCCAGGAAAATCTATTTTGTTTTTGTTTTTGTATGTTTTATTGTGAGTCCATAAAAGTGGCATAATACCTCTCACAACGTTGTTGACAGAAGTGACCTGGGAGTCAGAAATGCTTCCAGGGGTCTTCCCCATGCTGTTTCCATGTCATTTGAGCACTGTTCCCATCGATTTGGGCAATTTTTAGGCCCTCTGCAGGCCACCGGGGACGGAGCCTCCTGGAAAATGCTCAAGTTTCCCATAGAGTTACATTGGGCTCATTGCTCGGGTCGAGCACCCGAGTATTCCAATGTGCTCGACCCGAGCATCGAGCAACCAAGCATTTTAGTGCTCGCCCATCACTATTGTTTACTTTAAAAAATATCTGGGAGATTTACACCCCTCTCTATTGCGTCCTTACACTCTCTCTATTGACCCTGTGCTATCTAGTAGGGTGTCCAAAACCAGATAATGCTTTAAAATACCATCTTCCGCTCTGTAAAGCTGTACAGAATATCTCAGCTCTTTCTCAGAATTATGAGTTTAGCACACAGTGAGAGTCCTGATTAATGTATGTTGCATTACGTACTGTAAATCTTCCTAAAAGAAACTATATTTGGCCGAATTTTTCTCATATGAGTGACGCGCCCCCTGAGCCGTGGGGTACCCGGAGCCGGGCCTGTAGACGCTGGGGGTTGTAGTCACTGTGGCGGTGACCCGGTCCGTGACCCAGGGCGGTCAAACCAGGGTTGTAGTCTATGTGTACAAATGTTAATGTCCGACTACGCCACCTGTGGAATGTGGTTATTGGTAACAGCCGCTGCGGAGCAGTCCGCTGAAGCTGGTGGTATGTGCAGCAAGGTGATGTGACTCCCCACAGGAGGAGTGTAGCATCAGGGCAGCGTGACTGTATGATGATGGTAGTAGTGCAAGGTATCAGTAATGACAACACGGAGTCTTTGCAGTGCAGTCCCAGGGTCTTTACTGTTGGCAATTATATGGGCCCCAACAGCAGTACCGGCTAGTGATGAGGGCCTGATTAGTCTGGGAACAATCCTAGAGTCCTCCTGGCCAGGTGGAGTTGTAGGCCTGCCGTTCTGACTATACTCTTTGGCTATCCCGCTTATAGTCGTGTTGTAGCCAACGTCCCTGAGTGTAACATGCTGCGCTCACCCGTATGGCTGGCGACTCGGGCCTTGTGCATTCCTCACTCCTTTGTGGCGGTACGGGTCCATTCGTTTGGCTGAGCCTCCGGGCTTCTGATTGGCCAGGAGACCTGCAATCTCCTGCCCTGCGGTATCTGCTGCTGGGTATGCAATCCCCACACCCTCGGACTCCGGCATCCGGTCCTCTGTGGATACTATCCAGGATGAGCTAACTCCAGCTCCAGTCCCTGGCACTTTACTCCTTCGTGTCCTACTTGACTCCACACACTGAACTCCAGACTCAGATTACCTAACCCCGCCTCCAGATCCAGTTATAAAGGGCAGGATCCTCCCCTCTCTGGTCTGGGACAGGAGGTGTTGTAATGTGTTCCTGACCAGGAAACTCCTGTTTTGCTCCCAGACATGGTATTACTACCACTGTGGCAACCAGACCCTCTGGGGTGCCACATTCCCCCCTAGTAAATTTCAGTACTCCGGGACTGAGCATATTTTGCAAAAACATAACAGCTAACAATAAACAATAGCACTAACAATACATGAACATATTTACAGGCATTACAGTCCTTATAGGTCACGGTATCATCCGTAACCAGGTGTCCATTTCACTGAAACAAGGTGCAATTTGAGGGACCCGTCCCAAACCCTCAACGTAGGCCCTGGGGTGGCTGCAGGGCATAGATGATCCAGATATTGGACCACGTCTTCGGCCCCATCTACAACGGGTTTTTGTTCCGTGGTCTGTTGCAAAGGGGCACTTTACAGGTGCAACTATTTACAAGTGAAAGTTCTTGGTTATTCACTGTCCATAACCTGAAAGTCTTTGAACCCTTTCGGGTAACTGGAAAAACATAATCAGTACACACATATAAAACATTTCAACATTTGCAATACTACAGTTATGGGTTACATCTAAATCCTCCAGCGAGTAGCGATTTGACCTCTGGTGCTTCTGGTAGATCTACGTAACACACTGTCTATCTGTGTTCTACCTTGGTCCCCTGTATTTACCCCTGGTGTGGTGGGCTCAATGTTCACCTCACTACAGGTATTTGGAGGTGTCTCTGGTAGGTTGGGCTGTTCCCCATGGATCCTTTGGCTTACCGTGGGTAAGACAGGTTCACTACTAGCAGAGGGTAGATTCTCCTCGTCTGCCGATGAGGAAACTTCTGTCTCTGGGGCCAATGGTTCTTCCAACTCTACTGGGACTTCTACAGATCCCTGAGGGGCTGGTTGGAGAAATGTAAGGACTGGCACAACAATGGCATTATTCACTTGCGTACATGACCGGGGAAATTCTCCGAGTACTGTGCTGACCATTTCTTCCACTTCCTCTGTGGGTAGAGGAATATCTTGGCCTTCTTCAGCATGCTGTAGTTGCTCAGGACATTTCTTCAGGTGGTCTCTGGAAACTGTTGCTGTCGTTTCTCCTCCATCCTTACTTATGAGGTACACCTTGGTGTTATCATGACTTGATGGTAGAATGGTGTACGGCTCTTTTTCCCAATGGTCGTCCAATTTATGGAGCCGCCTTTTTCTCTTTAGGACTTGCTCTCCAGGTGACAGGGGAACAGCGGGTGCATGTTGATTGTAAGTCCTCTCTTTCCTTTCTCTTGCTTAGGACAGACTTCTTTCAACACTTTCCTGTACCTTGCGGTATTGCTGCTGCCGCTCAACATCCCAATCTGCATCTGGTGAGGCGTCCTCTGGTGTCAGAACTCCCATATCCAGGTCGATGGGCAGCTTACCAGGTCTTGCTCTCATCAGGTAAGCAGGTGTGCAGTTGGTGGAATTCACTGGGATGTGATTGTAGAGATCCACCAAGTCTGGCAACTTTTCTGGCCACAGGCTGCGTTCCTTCAGGGGCAACGTTTTCAGTAGGTCTATTACCACCTGGTTCATCTTTTCACAACTCCCATTGGTCTGGGGGTGGTAAGTAGAGATGAGCGGTGTTCGACTCGAACTGTTCGCCAATCTCAAATTCGAGCTGTTTTGGGCGGTGTTCGAGCCGTTCGGCGAACACGAACGATTTGAAAAAAATTCGGCTGTTTGAGGTTATGTTCGATAACTGTTCGTGCACCAAAATCATCACTGGATTTTTTCTCAGTAATGCTGATAATCAGTGTTAATACGCAGTTTGAGTGTACAGAGGGGTGGGGGGAGGGGCAGGGGATGAATCTCTGCATAAATAATGAAGATCTCCATTTTTTTTTCTCTTTCCCGCATTTACAGTGGGGAGGTGCAATCTGTCATCCTATCAGCAGCGCACATACGGAGCGAACTGCTTTTTTTCACACAAGCAAGGGAATGTGTCATTGGCAGTGTATGTCACATGTCCTTGCCCTATAAGACCTAGCCATTTTCCACGTAGCCACCATTTTCTCACTGCTGCAGCTGCGTGTGAGACGACACCGCTGTTGCTGTGTGCGCTATACTTTGAGTGTTAATTTCAAGCCAATTTTTGCACAAATCTACAGATAGCTTGGGAGTAGGGAATAGTTGTGATTGCTGTCCTTTGAGGACTAGGTTACATAATTTCCTACGACTTTTATCAGGCAGGTCTGTGCTCTTAAATAGATAGGTTTGGAGTAGGGTCTATTTGTAATTGCAGTCCTTTTGAGGGCTAGGTTACATCAGTTCCTATCACTTTTTGCCAGGCAGGTCTGTGCCAGTGCTGTGCAAGTTTTTTTCACAGCATTTGCCTAAATCTAGCTAAGCAAATCCTTGCAGTCTGTGTTAGTCAGTGGAGTAGCCTATCTGTGTTGCAAGCTACACCACCTGTGTATAGAATACAAATTTTTTTACTGCACCTAGCCAAGTAAAACCTTTTCGGCATAGGATCATTCTATTAGTCCATCTATACTAACCTCCACCAGGTTGCAAATTAAAAATAATTTTTATAAGCATCTAGCACTGAAAAAATATTTGTGCTTGTAGCAGTGTGTGGGACTTGTTCTATTAGTCCATCAATACTAACCTCCACCAGGTTGCAAATTAAAAATAATTTTTATCTGCATCTAGCTCTGAAAAATTATTTGGGCTTGTAGCAGTTTGTGGGACTTGTTCTATTAGTCCATCTATACTAACCATCACCAGGTTGCAAATTAAATAAAATTTTTATCTGCATCTAGCTCTGAAAAAATATTTGGGCTTGCAGCAGTGTGTGGGATTTGTTCTATTAGTCCATCTATACTAACCTCCACCAGGTTGCAAATTAAAAATATTTTTTATCTGCATCTAGCTCTGAAAAAATATTTCGGCTTGTAGCAGTGTGTGGGACTTGTTCTATTAGTCCATCTATACTAACCTCCACCACCTGTGTATGTAATAAAATTGTTTTACTGCATCTAACCCAGCCAATACTTTTGGGCTAATACCACAGTTTGGCCACTCAGCTCTGCTCAGTTCCCATCCATTGTTTTTTGTGCAAATAACTCCAGAGTTGTCAATTGGTTAACCACCAAAATGAGTGGAAAAAGGCCTGCTTCTGGTGGAAAGGGGAATAGGCGTGTTGGGAAGGGAAAAAAAGATTGGCTCCGTGGGGTAGGTGTTAAAGCAACAGTAACATCTGCAGAAGAAAGACCATCTTCCAGCCAAACTAAGATGTCTACTTCTTTTAGCAGACAATGTGATAAGATCCCTTTCTTATGGCCACGCCAATCGCTACAAATTCCAGATGAGGCAAAAAAACAGCAGTTGCTTCAACGGATATCAAGTGCTTCTTTAAGTGGGCTCTCCTCCACCTCAACTTCAACATCACAAATACTCCAGTCCTCAGAGTTGTCACCCCAATCGCACTTGCTTCCTCACAGCTCCCAAATCTCCAGCTGCCCATCTGAGTATGGGGTAGAACAGATGGTTGAGTCTGCAGAGCTGTTTACTCATACTATAGCCTGGGAATCAGAGGTCGGCTTCTGAGCTTCTGTGAATCCAGACAAGGAAATGATCTGCACTGATGCCCAGAATCTTTATGAGTCGGATCCAGGAACAGATGCAGAAGGTTCTGACCATAATGTAGACCCTCGTTCCCAAACTGTAACTCCTGTTGGTGGAGACAATGAGGAAGACGATGATGAGACTCAAATACCTGATTGGAGCTACAACTTGAGATTTTTGTCAGGGCAGGAAGAGGTTGGCTCTGAGGACGACGGGTGTGATAACACACAGGGTGATGATGACGAAGTTGGAGATCCCACTTACTGTCAACCCACAGTCAGCCAGTCGATGAGGTCAGCAGAGGAGGTGGAGGAGGATGCTAGTGAAGACGAGGTCAGGTTGCGCCTTCCTGGACAGAGACGTAGTACTGGAAGCACGTCAACAACTGCATCCTCAAACACAACTCTGCCTCTGACCACAAGTCGTGGTGGCTCTTTAGGTCGCATGGGTGCTAAGCCTTGCAAAGCCTGGGCATTTTTTCAGATCGATAAGGATGACGCAACTCATGTTATCTGTAACATTTGTCAGCAAAAGCTAAGTAGAGGCCAAAAAATACATAGTTTGAGTACTTCATGCATGAACCGGCACATGGATATGAAGCATAAGTTGCAGTGGGAAGCTCACTGTGCTACAATGCGGCCTAGCCGGCCGGGCCAACCACCGTCTGCCACATCTTGTGCATCCGTGGCCTCTTCATCCTCTGTGACTGGGGGGACAGCAGTCACACCTGTTTTGGGACGCAGACCTGCCACCTCTTTACCCGCAACAGCCAGCGTGATTGGCAGGTCATCATTTTCTTTGGAGGTGGAAACACCAGCTGGTGTTCAGCACTGTCCGACATTGATAGCACCACCTTTGGATCAAGGCAACCTAACTTTTCCGCCTGCATCTTCCTCACAGACCGGCAGTTTGCCGGGGACACCCTTCTCAACCACGTCTAAGCACAACAGCCAGCCCTCGGTCCCTCAGATGTGGACAAGTAAAAGACCATTTCCTCCTAGCCATGAGAAAGCTAAGAGGTTGAATTTCACCATCTGCAAGCTCTTGGCTACAGAAATGCTGCCATTCCGCCTTGTGGACACAGAGGATTTTCGAGACCTTATGTCCGTCACAGAGCCCCAGTACCAGATGCCCAGTCGGCACTACTTCTCAAAGAAAGGTGTGCCTGCGCTCCACCAGCAGGTCGCACACAACATCACCGCTTCTTTGAGAAACTCTGTGTGTGACAGGGTGCATTTCACCACAGACACTTGGACGAGTAGGCATGGACAGGGGCGTTACATGTCGCTGACTGGGCACTGGGTAACTATGTTGACAGCAGGACAAGGGTCTGCTGTCCAAGTCTTGACGTCCCCATGAGTTATGCGTCAATCCTCTTTATCTCGAAGTTCCTCCACTGCTTCTGCCTCCTCAACCTCCTCTCTGTCCTCCACCTGCACCCAAAGCCTGTCTGGTCATGCCACAAGCTTTCTAACTGCACAGAAGGGATCCTGCACACTACCTTACTATGCTGGCAGCAGGGCTCAATGTCATCAGGCTGTTTTTACTTTGAAATGTCTGGAAAATGTGAGTCACACAGCTGAGGAGTTGTGATCAGCTCTGGAGAACCAGTTTCATGAATGGTTGTCTCCACTGGACCTGAAACCAGGGAAGGCCGTGTGCGACAATGCTGCAAACCTGGGTACAGCCCTTCGCCGGGGCAATATCACACACGTGCCTTGTATGGCTCACGTGTTGAACCTCGTTGTCCAGCAATTTTTAGCCCACTATCCCAGACTAGATAGCCTTCTGCAGTGGGCACGGTCGCTGTGTGCTCACTTCCGCCATTCGCATCCCGCAGCTCTGCGACTTACATCTCTACAGAAGTTGTTGGGCCTGCCACTTCACCGGCTAAAATGCGATGTGCCTACCCGGTGGAATTCAACTCTGCACATGTTGCAGCGACTGTGGCAGCACCGACAAGCCCTGGTGCAATATGTTCTGACGTATAGCCTGGGCCAACGAGATCCAGAGGTGGGGCAAATCATGTTGGAGGAGTGGTCTCAGATCAGGGACCTATGCACCCTTCTGCACAGTTTTGAAATGGCGACAAAGATGTTTAGTGCTGACGATGCAATTATCAGCATGACTATTCCGGTGATTTACCTGCTGGAGCACATGTTAAACAGAATTCGGAGTCAGGTGGTGGCATAAGAGGAGGTGGAGGAAGTAGAGGAGGAGTAGTTGAATGCGGAAGGGCTAACATCTGCAAGGTCCAGATGGTCGGCAGCACCATGGCGGCAGGCATGTGAGGGTGGGGGAGATGGTTTTACCAGGGCGCATGGTAGCAGCCAAACTAGTGAGGAAGGTGCAGGAGCCCAGGAAGAAGTGGAGGACGAACTGATGGAAGACTCATCAGATGAGGGAGACCTTGATCACATTTCTGTTGTGCGAGGTTGGGGGGAGAGGGCAGAGGAAGGAAGCATGATTGTTACCTCGCCACCAACACAACAGGGACTTGGTGCTCCTGGATGCGCAAGACACGAGTGCCTTCTTGCTGCACTACCTGCAACATGACCCTCGAATTGTGAGAATTAGAAATAATCCTGACTACTTGGTTGCCACACTGTTAGATCCCCGGTTCAAAATTTAATTTGCAGAAATTATTCCTGCCATAGAAAGGGATGCATGCATGCAGGAGTATCAGCAGAGACTGTTGCAGAATCTTACATGTGCTTTTCCCCAAAACACCAGTGGTGCACGTAGTGAATCTCACAGTTCATACTAGCCAACCGTGGGACCGTCGAGTGTTCAGCACTCAAAACGTAACAGAAACACAATATCTGCTGGTAACTAGAGATGAGCGTTGTTCTACTCGAACTGTTCGCCAATCTCAAATTCGAGCTGTTTTGGGCGGTGTTCGAGCCGTTCGGCGAACACGAACAATTTGAGAAAAATTCGGCTGTTCGAGGTTATGTTCGATAACTGTTCGTGCACCAAAATCATAACTGGATTTTTTCTCAGTAATGATGAAAATTAATGTTAATACGCAGTTTGAGTGTACAGCGGGGTGGGGGGAGGGGCAGGGGATGGATCTCTGCAGGAACAATGAAGATCTCCATTTTTTTTTTCTCTTTCCCGCATTTACAGTGGGGAGGTGCAATCTGTCAGCCTATCAGCAGCGCACACACGGAGCGAAGTGCTTTTTTTCACACAAGCAAGGGCATGTGTCATTGGCAGTGTATGTCACATGTCCTTGCCCTATAAGACCAAGCCATTTTCCCCGTCGCCACCATTTTCTCACTGCTGCAGCTGCGTGTTAGACGGCACCGCTGTTGCTGTGTGGTCTATACCTTGTTAATTTCAAGCCAATTTTCGCACAAATCTACAGATAGCTTGGGAGTAGGGAATAGTTGTGATTGCAGTCCTTTTAAGGACTAGGTTACAGCATTTCCTATGACTTTTATCAGGCAGGTCTGTGCTCTTAAATAGATAGGTTGTGGGAGTAAAGACTAATTGTAATTGGAGTCCTTTTCAGGACTAGGTTACATCAGTTCCTATCAGTTTTTGCCAGGCAGGTCTGTGCCAGTGCTGTGCAAGTTTTTTTCACAGCATTTGGCTGAATCTAGCAAAGCTAATCCTTTTTGGCCTATTGCAGAGTGTGTTAGTCAGTGGAGTAGCCTATCTGTGTTGCAAGATATACCACCTGTGTATAGAATACCAATTTTTTTACTGCACCTAGTGAAGTAAAATCTTTTGGGCATAGCATCATTCTATTAGTCCATCTATACTGACCTCCATCAGGTTGCAAATTGAATATAATTTTTTTCTGCATCTAGCTCTGAAAAAATATTGGGCTTCTAGCTGTGTGTGGGACTTGTTGTATCAGTCCATCTATACTGACCTCCATCAGGTTGCAAACTGAATATATTTTTTTCTGCATCTACCTCTGAAAAAATATTGGGCTTCTAGCTGTGTGTGGGACTTGTTCTATTAATCCATCTATACAGACCTCCATCAGGTTGCAAACTGAATATATTTTTTTCTGCATCTACCTCTGAAAAAATATTGGGCTTCTAGCAGTGTGTGGGACTTGTTGTATTAGTCCATCTATACTGACCTCCATGAGGTTGCAAATTAAAAATAATTTTTATCTGCATCTACAGTACCTCTGAAAAAATATTTGGGCTTCTAGCTGTGTGTGGGACTTGTTCTATTAGTCCATCTATACTGACCTCCATCAGGTTGCAAATTGAATATAATTTTTATCTGCATCTACCTCTGAAAAAAAATTTGGGCTTCTAGCTGTGTGTGGGACTTGTTCTATTAATCCATCTATACAGACCTCCATCAGGTTGCAAACTGAATATATTTTTTTCTGCATCTACCTCTGAAAAAATATTGGGCTTCTAGCTGTGTGTGGGACTTGTTGTATTAGTCCATCTATACTGACCTCCATCAGGTTGCAAACTGAATATATTTTTTTCTGCATCTACCTCTGAAAAAATATTGGGCTTCTAGCTGTGTGTGGGACTTGTTCTATTAATCCATCTATACAGACCTCCATCAGGTTGCAAACTGAATATATTTTTTCTGCATCTACCTCTGAAAAAATATGTGGCCTTCTAGCAGTGTGGGACTTTCTCTATTAGTCCATCTATACTGACCTCCATCAGGTTGCAAATTCAAAATAATTTTTTGTCTGCATCTAGCTCTGAAAAAATATTGGGCTTCTAGCTGTGTGTGTTACTTGTTGTATTAGTCCATCTATAATGACCTCCATCAGGTTGCAAACTGAATATATTTTTTTCTGCATCTACCTCTGAAAAAATATTGGGCTTCTAGCTGTGTGTGGGACTTGTTGTATTATTCCATCTATACTGACCTCCATCAGGTTGCAAACTGAATATATTTTTTTCTGCATCTACCTCTGAAAAAATATTGGGCTTCTAGCTGTGTGTGGGACTTGTTCTATTAATCCATCTATACAGACCTCCATCAGGTTGCAAACTGAATATATTTTTTTCTGCATCTACCTCTGAAAAAATATGTGGCCTTCTAGCAGTGTGTGGGACTTTCTCTATTAGTCCATCTATACTGACCTCCATCAGGTTGCAAATTCAAAATAATTTTTTGTCTGCATCTAGCTCTGAAAAAATATTGGGCTTCTAGCTGTGTGTGGTACTTGTTGTATTAGTCCATCTATACTGACCTCCATCAGGTTGCAAACTGAATATATTTTTTTCTGCATCTACCTCTGAAAAAATATTGGGCTTCTAGCTGTGTGTGGGACTTGTTCTATTAATCCATCTATACAGACCTCCATCAGGTTGCAAACTGAATATATTTTTTTCTGCATCTACCTCTGAAAAAATATTGGGCCTTCTAGCAGTGTGTGGGACTTTCTCTATTAGTCCATCTATACTGACCTCCATCAGGTTGCAAATTCAAAATAATTTTTTGTCTGCATCTAGCTCTGAAAAAATATTGGGCTTCTAGCTGTGTGTGGGACTTGTTGTATTAGTCCATCTATACTGACCTCCATCAGGTTGCAAATTAAAAATAATTTTTATCTGCATCTACAGTACCTCTGAAAAAATATTTGTGCTTCTAGCTGTGTGTGGGACTTTCTCTATTAGTCCATCTACAGTCATGGCCAAAAGTATTGAGAATGAGACAAATAGTAATTTTTCCAAAGTTTACTGCTTCATTTTTTGTAATGGCAATTTGCATATACTCCTGAATGTCAAAGAGTGATCAGCTTAACAGCAATTACTGTACTTGCAAAGTCAATATTTGCCCAGAAAATGAACTTTAACCCCCAAAACACATTTCAACATCATTGCAGTCCTGCCTTAAAAGGGGCAGCTAACATCGTTTTAGTGATTGATCCATTAACACAGGTGTGGGTGTTGATGAGGACAGGGCTGGCGATCAATCAGTCATGATTAAGTAAGGATGACATCACTGGACACTTTAAAAGGAGGCTGGTTCTTGGTATCATTGTTTCTCTTCAGTTAACCATGAAAAAAGAAACACGTGCAGCCATCATTGCACTGCGCAAAAATGGCCTAACAGGGAAGAGTATCGCAGCTACAAAGATTGCACCTCAGTCAACAATCTATCGCATCATCAAGAACTTCAAGGAGAGAGCTTCCATTGTTGTCAAAAAGGCTCCAGGGCACCCGAAAAAGACCAGCAAGTGCCAGGACCGTATCTTAAAACTGTTTCAGCTGCGGGATCGGACTACCAGCAGTGCCGAGCTTGCTCAGGAATGGCAGCAGGCTGGTGTGAGTGCTTCTGCACGCACTGTGAGGCGGAGACTCTTTGAGCAAGGGCTGGTTTCAAGGAGGGCAGCAAAGAAGCCACTTCCCTCCAGAAAAAAACATCAGGGACCGACTGATATTCTGCAAAAGGTACAGGGAGTGGACTGCTGAGGACTGGGGCAAAGTCATTTTCTCTGATGAATCCCCTTTTTGATTGTTTGGGACATCTGGAAAACAGCTTATTCGGAGAAGAAGAGGTGAGCGCTACCACCAGTCTTGTTTCATGCCAACTGTAAAGCATCCTGAAACCATTCATGTGTGGGGTTGCTTCTCAGCCAAAGGAATCGGCTCACTCACAGTCTTGCCTAAAAACACAGCCATGAATAAAGAATGGTACCAGAATGCCCTCCAAGAGCAACTTCTACCAACCGTCCAAGAGCAGTTTGGCACCCAACAATGCCTTTTCCAGCATGATGGAGCACCTTGCCATAAAGCAAAGGTGATAACTAAATGGCTCATGGAACAAAACATAGAGATTTTGGGTCCATGGCCTGGAAACTCCCCAGATCTTAATCCCATTGAGAACTTGTGGTAAATCATCAAGAGACGGGTGGACAAACAAAAACCAACAAATTCTGGCAAAATGCAAGCATTGATTATGCAAGAATGGACTGCTATCAGTCAGGATTTGGTCCAAAAGTTGATTGAGAGCATGCCAGGGAGAATTACAGAGGTCTTGAAGAAGAAGGGGCAACACTGCAAATATTGACTTGCTGCATTAACTCATTCTAACTGTCAATATAACCTATTGGTACTCATAATATGATTGCAATTATATTTCTGTATGTGATATAAACATCAGACAAACACTAATAAAAACCAGAGGCCAGCAGATCATGTGAAAATATAATTTTGGTGTCATTCTCAAAACTTTTGGCCATGACTGTATACTGACCTCCATCAGGTTGCAAATTAAAAATAATTTTTATCTGCATCTACCTCTGAAAAAATATTTGGGCTTCTAGCAGTGTGTGGGACTCATTGTATTAGGCCATCTATACCAAGCTCCACCAGCTTTGAAATTAATAATATTTTTTAGCTACATCTAGCCCTGAAAATAATTTTTCCCAATAGTGGTAGCAATAGAAATATGGGGCGCGCGCCTGGCTAACAAAAATATACGCTTCATAACACAAAACACCAGCCTAGCGCACTGCATTAATAAGATGGCATCATCGTCTCTCCCAGTGCTAGGCCTACTACGCATGCTAGTATTCCTGTGCCTAAAACACAATGTATGGGTCCGCGCTAGCCACTATGCTGAGGGGTATAAAGCTGCTGCTAACGCTTTATAACAATTCAATTGGCAGATTTTCACAGAGCTCTTCCACAACGCCCACCCATCGGGCAACAGTTGCCCACCCTCCCTATGGGATCTAGTGGCGAATAGTTGATGCCATTAATCAGAGCGTCAGTTGCCCCGTCAACGTGGCAAGCATACGGTAAGGGATGGGAAGAGTGGACACGACTAGTAGCAGGCAGACGGGTTGACCAATGTGAACAAGCCAGATCACAAGTCACCATAGAATTTCTCCACCAGCTAATGATGAGGGGCATATCAGGGGCGTCAGCGCAGCGGTGTCTGACCGGAGTAGCATTTCACTTCCAACTACTGAATTGGGGAGATGTGACAAAGATTCATCATCAGACAATCCATAAAAGGATAGAAAAGGGGTCAGCCAAGTCAGGAATGTAGACGTCCCGTCCCGTGTCACTAAAACTGATTTCTCACATCTTATCCCTAACACCATTAACATGACACTCACAATTTGAAGCAACACTAATGTCTACTGCATTTGT
Source organism: Phyllobates terribilis (assembly GCF_046119375.1). Classification (NCBI taxonomy): domain Eukaryota; kingdom Metazoa; phylum Chordata; class Amphibia; order Anura; family Dendrobatidae; genus Phyllobates; species Phyllobates terribilis. The sequence goes on along the minus strand of NW_027362772.1, from coordinate 37,153,194 downwards.
GATCGCCTTCTTCGGGGCGCTATGTATAAGCGAATTAGTCCCTCAATCAAAAATTACCACCAGTGGACGCTTATTACACCAGGAAGTAGTCATAGCCAATAATGCAATATGTGTACGCATACACCAATCGAAAACGGTTCCAGCGGGCAGGGGTACTTGGGTACTTCTACAACCCACAAACGGTACACTGAGTCGGGTAACAATAGTAAAAACATATCTAACCATCAGATCACAAAGTAATTTCTTCGTATCACACATTGATGGAACGCCATTATCAAGATACCTGTTCCAAGCTATATTTAATAAATGCATAACATCGGCAGGGAACCACCCCAAAGATTACGGGACACACTCATTCCGCATAGGTGCGGCCACGGAAGCAGCAAGAGCAGGACTGTCAGAAACGGAAGTTCAGAGGATAGGGAGATGGCGATCCACGTGTTTGGCGAGATACATAAGACCGGACTTGTTATCCTAACGTGGTTTGTTTCTTTTACAGGTGACGCTAAGCCAACAGTGTGAGTGATAGGCCACTCGTATATATATTGGGCACAAAAAAGGGCGAAAGTTCGCCCAGGCGGGAGGAAATTAGAGTTTCATAACACATATTTCAACTGGAGAGGTATTAGAGGCCTGCTATGGCCACAGGTACTAATGGAGGTAATCAAGGTAGGGAGAGAGGCAAGAGGTCCGGTCATCTTAGTTATACAGGCCGGGGGAAACAACCTAGGTCATCACAAGAGCGCACAACTAATGGCAATAATGAAACTAGACACTGAGCGCTTCAGAGAATTTTTCACAAAATTAGCTATAGTATGGTCAGAGATTGTGCCGATAGCGGTATGGCAAGGTGCGCGAGACATCACGGCCATCGAATGGACAAGGCGGGTAATAAATATTCGGATGGCAAAATTTAGAAGAGACAGAGGCGGTGTAGTGATACGACACCGACAACTGGAAGGAGATAAAGCAGGCCTCATACGGCCCGACGGTGTTCACTTAATAGATATTGGACTGGACATATTCCTGTCAGGACTCCAGGACGGAGTGGAACAAGCGTTAAGAGTGATGGGTGGGGGTCAGAGTCCTGCATACGAGTACGCTGGATCCTCCGTGGCCTGGAAATAGAAAGGACATGTTGGAGAGTTACACTTGTTGGCCAACTTGCCGGAGTGGGGACCCAGGGCATGCTGCAACAAGCTGAATTATTTTATAAATAAAATGCCTTTCTAATGGAATGAGTATAAAGAGTTAATAAAGCTGTGACCGATCCTCACCCATCCAGTTGTAAGAGTTACATTATTTGGTTGTCCATGAAAGGGGGGCGGTAGGGGGGCTGAGCATCTGGATTTGGTTGGGGGTCCCCACAGTCTGCCTAGGCTAGATTAATTTAAAAATTCTTATTAGATACACAGGCGGTGCAGCTTGCTTCGCAGCTGGGCTACTACGCCCAAAGTATTGCCTAGGCTAGATGCAGTTAAAAATTCTACGCTGACTAGCAGACACTGAAGATTTGGAGCAGACCTCTGAGTAAACAGCTCTTCAGACTCAACCATCTGTGTTACCCCAAGCCATAGTGTATGTAGTTTCTTACAGTTAAAAGGGGGGGGTGCGACCCAACCCACCTGGAATTGACGATGCCAACGTCACGTAAGACACAGCAAGGGGACTCCCAAAATTGTGGCACAGACACCACTTAACCCTAGAACGCATACCTGTGGCCTTGCAGGCCCGCCCAGTTAATTGTTTTCTATTTTCTGCAAGATTGCTTTAGTTAGAATTTTGAAACTCTAGGTATTCTTCATGTATGTAGTTGTTTGTCATTTGAGTTTGAGTTATTCCATGTTATTTGCACACGGGCCTAAAGGGCCCCAGGTATGTGAAAGTGTAGATTTTTATGGTCATGCGTTCTAGGGTTAAGTGGCATCAATTGCCCCACTGTTGCTTAAAACGGTTGGTGAGGTGATTTTACCAAATCCCCAAGCTTTTAGTCTCCCAAGGATGACACAGGGGTAGAAATGTCCTTGCGAATCCATGATTTGATCATCTTTATGAACGTGAGTCTGTCTACATTCTCAGTGGACAGCCGCGTGCGCTTATCTGTCAGCACACCACCAGCAGCGCTGTACACACGTTCAGAGAGAACGCTGGCTGCATGGCATGACAAGATCTCCAAGGCGTGAGTGGCGAGCTCCGGCGATTTTTCAAGATTGGAATACCAAAATGAGCAAGGGTCCAGTGACACAGTCATGGCTTCGATGTTCACTTGGAGATTCTCCTGTACCATCCTCTCTAGGCATTGACTATGTGTCAGACTTCTTGTCTCCTGTGGCCTTGCAAAGGATGGTCTAAAAAAGTGGTGAAACGATTCCACAAAATTGCTGTTACCAGCAGATACTGTGTTACTGTTACTGTTTGAGTGATGAAGACTCGACAGTCCCACCGTTGGCAAGTTAGAACTGTGAGATTCACTACGTGCACCACTGGTGTTTTGTGGAAAAGCACATGTACGATTCTGCAACAGATACTCCTGCATTCGTCAATACCTTTTTATGCCAGGAATTATTTCGGCAAATATACTTTTGTACCGGGGATCTAAGAGTGTGGCAACCCAGTAGTCGGGATTACTTCGAATTCTGACAATCCGGGGGTCATGTTGCAGGTAGTGCAGCAAGAAGGCACTCATGTGTCTTGCGCATCCAGAAGGACCAAGTCCTTGTTGTGTTGGTAGCGAGGTAAGAATCATGCTTCCTTCCTCTGCCCTCTCCCTCCAACCTCGCACAACAGAAATGTGATCAAGGTCTCCCTCATCTGATGAGTCTTCCATGCCCATTGCCAGTTCGTCCTCCACTTCTTCCTGGGCTCCTGCACCTTCCTCAACAGTTTGGCTGCTACCATGCGCCCTGGTTAATCCCTCTCCCCCACCCTCCCATGCCTGCCGCCTTGGTGCTGCCAACCGTCTGGACCTTGGAGATGTTATCCCTTCCGCATACGACTCCTCCTCTACTTCCTCCACCTCCTCTTGTCCCAGCACCTGACTCCGAATTCTGTTTAACATGTGCTCCAGCATGTAAATCACCGTAATAGTCATGCTGATAATGGCATCGTCAGCACTAAACATCTTCGTCGCCATTTCAAGACTGTGCAGAAGGGTGCATAGGTCCCTGATCTGAGACCACTCCTCCAGCGTGATTTGCCCCACCTCTGGATCTCGTTGGCCCAGGCTATACGTCAGAACGTATTGCACCAGGGCTTGTCGGTGCTGCCACAGTCGCTGCAACATGTGCAGAGTTGAATTCCACTGTGTCGGCACATCGCATTTCAGCCGGTGAACTGGCAGGCCCAACGACTTCTGTAGATATGTAAGTCGTTGAACTTCGGGATGCGAACGGCGGAAGTAAGCACACAGCGACCGTGCACTCTGCAGAAGGCCATCTAGTCCGGGATAGTGGGCTAAAAATTGCTGGACAACCAGGTTCAACACGTGAGCCATACAAGGCACGTGTGTGACATTGCCCCGGCGAAGTGCCGCACCCAGGTTTGCAGCATTGTCGCACATGGCCTTCCCTGGTTGCAGGTCCAGTGGAGACAACCTTTCATGAAACTGGGTCTCCAGAGCTGACCAAAACTCCTCAGCTGTGTGACTCACATTTCCCAGACATTTCAAAGTAAACACTGATGCGTTGAGCCCTGCTGCCAGCATAGTAAGGAGGTGTGCAGGATTCCTTCTGCGCAGTTAGAAAGCAGGTGGCATTACCAGACAGGCTTTGGGTGCAGGTGGAGGACCGAGAGGAGGTTGAGGAGGCAGAAGCAGTGGAGGAAGTTCGAGATAAAGAGGATTAACACACAACTCGTGGGGACGGTAAGACTTGGACAGCAGCCCCTTGTCCTGCTGTCACCATAGTTACCCAGTGCCCAGTCAGCGACATGTAACGCCCCTGTCCATGCCTTCTCATCCAAGTGTCTGTGGTGAAGTGCACCCTGTCACACACAGAGTTTCTCAAAGAAGCGGTGATGTTGTGTGCGACATGCTAGTGGAGCGCAGGCACACCTTTCTTTGAGAAGTAGTGCCGACTGGGCATCTGGTACTGGGGCACTGTGATGGACATAAGGTCTTGAAAATCCTCTGTGTCCTCCAGGTGGAAAGGCATCATTTCTGTAGCCAACAGCTTGCAGATGGTGAAATTCAACCTCTTAGCTTTCTCATGGCTAGGAGGAAATGGTCTTTTACTTTTCCACATCTGAGGGACCGAGGGCTGGCTGTTGTGCTTAGACGGTGTTGAGTAGGGTGTCCCCGGCAACTGCCGGTCTGTGAGGAATATGCAGGCGGACATGTTAGGTTGCCTTGATCCAAAGGTGGTGCTCTCGATGTCGGAGAGCGCTCAACACTAGCAGGTGTTTCCACTTCCCAATGAACTGACGACCTGCCAATCACGCTGGCTGTTGCGGGTAAAGAGGTGGCAGGTCTGCGTCCAAAAACATGTGTGACTGCTGTCCCCCCAGTCACAGAGGATGAAGAGGCTGCGGATGCACAAGATGGGGCAGACGGTGGTTGGCCCAGCCGGCTAGGCCGCATTGTAGCACAGTGAGCTTCCCACTGCAACTTATGCTTCATATCCATGTGACGGTACATGCATGAAGTACTCAAACTATGTATTTTTTGGCCTCTACTTAGCTTTTGCTGACAAATATTACAGATAACACGAGTTGGGTCATCCTTATCGATCTGAATAAATGCCCAGGCTATGCAAGGCTTAGAGCCCATGTGACCTGAAGAGCCACTACGACTTGTGGTCAGAGGCAGAGTTGTGGTTGAGGATGCAGTTGTTGACGTGCTTCCAGTACTCCATCTCTGTTCAGGAAGGCGCAACCTAACCTCGTCGTCAATAGCATCTGTGATGCTCCGCTGCGCTTGGTATCACAGATCCTACAAGAGTGCATTGATGGAATCCTCCACAAGAGGCCCCCATAAACATTCACACATCTCCACCTTCCACCTCAGACCAGCAGAGGGAGCCCGTTAGGGATATAAATAGGGCAGGTGGAGCTAGGCAGTTCAGTTCCTCTGAAGAGTTCCTGCAGTAGAGAAGCCTAAGAGAGGTCAGTCTGCAGTGGAGCTCAGTCTAGTCTAGAGAACGCAGTCAATAGTTCAGCAGTGGAGCACGAGGCTCCTGCTTGCTAGATTCAGGGAGCCCAGATAGAGCTTAAGGTGTGACGGTGCCGTAAGATCAGTGAAGCGCGGCAAGCTGCCGTTAGTGTGTATAGCCTAGTGAGGGCCCGAGTAGGCCGAAGGCGAGTGGAGAGTTAGTACATAAGGGGCAGAGGAGCTTAACCAGCTCACCCCGAAGCATTTACCGGACACAGGATCCGAGCTTACCGGTATCTCTATGACCCAGTAAGGCATAACCGGAATCCCTGGAGAACTACAAGTCCCAGGATCGCTAAGGTGCTGATATGTAACAGAGCCAGGAGACGCTTAGGCCCCGCATACTGGGAGCGTGAACTCCAAGAGAAGGCCCTACCACAAGGTCAGCCAGCGCAGGACAGAGACAAAGTTAGGCCTAGCTCCAGGCAGGTCAGAAACTTACTACGCAGAGGCAAGAAACAGGAGGCCCTACACCCGCTCATTGGGGAGGATCCTGATATGCACCCTTCACCCTACAGTGCTCCGGGATGTGCCTGAATTTCCACCAGTAAAAGGTACTGAAGTGACTACCGTGTCCGTTCTCGTTCTTGCTCTGACCCAGCTGGGTCTCGCCTGTCCTGCATTCCCCCTGCATACGCTGCCCTGAGACCTAGCTCCACCTGTGGGGAGCTATACCATCGAGCTGCCTTATCACCGGCCTCAGTGGACTGCTGCAGCGCTGGTGCTTGTCACCAGATACCACAGGTGGCGTCATGAACTCTTATAAAATTAACAATTATCCACCCTTTTAAAGAGAGACCCCAGGGTACGGGCCAGGGAGCCGACCACCGCGACATCCCCAAGGCCAGGCAAATGCCCGGGTACCGAGTCATCCCCATCCCCAGGGCTAGTCACATCCTCCTCCACCTCCTCTGCTGACCTCATCGACTGTCTGACTGTGGGTTGACAGTAAGTGGGATCTCCAACCTCGTCATCATCACCCTGTGTGTTATCAAACCCGTCGCCCTCAGAGCCAACCTCTTCCTGCCCTGACCGAAAAGTCAAGTTGTCGCTCCAATCAGGTATTTGAGTCTCATCATCGTCTTCATCATTGTCTCCACCAACAGGAGTTACAGTTTGGGAACAAGGGTCTACATTATGCTCAGAACCTTCTTCATCTGGTCCTGGATCCAACTTATAAAGATTCTGGGCATCGGATCAGATCATTTCCTCATCTGGATTAACAGAATCTCTGGAGCAGACCTCCGTTTCCCAGGCTATAGTATGAGTAAACAGCTGGGCAGACTCAGCCATCTGTGTTACCCCATACTCAGACGGGCAGCTGGAGACTTGGGAGCTGTGAGGAAGCATGTGCGATTGGGGTGACACCTCTGAGGACTGGAGTATTTGTGATGTTGAAATTGAGGTGATGGAGAGCCCACTTGAAGGAGCACTTGATATCCGTTGAAGCACCTGCTGTTTTTGTACCTCATCTAGAATTTGTAGCGATGGGCGTGTCCGTAAGAATGGGATCGTATCACATTGTCCACGAAAAGAAGTCGACATCTTAGTTTGGCTGGAAGATGGTCTTTCTTCTGCAGATGTTACTCCCCCCCCCACCGTGGGGGGCCTCGACCCACCGGCGGACAGGCACCAGTATTGGGATAGGGGGGCTGGCCGTCAGGGTCCACCGCGGCTCTGGCACAAACCCGGCGACACAGAGGTGGCACAGGCAGGAACGGACTGGCCGTGTCGGCTTCTCACTTTTTGGATTTTAGAAGGGCATGACATGCCTATATCTGTGTCTCCCCCTCCTTTTACTCCTCCACCTCTTTTCTTTTCGCATGACTATATGTACTTGTCACTTTTCCATGTGTTAGTTGTGTCTTCTGAGCAGTTTGTCAGCTTTTGGACACCTTTGAAGGTGTTTTCTATGTGTTTCTATGTGTTTTTCTTTGCCTGCCATTGGTTTTAACGGTGTTCGAAGGTGTTCGACGAACATTTCGACGAACAGTTCGGCGAACACACGGGTTTTCGACGAACCGAACCGAACTCGAACACTACGGGGGTGGCTCAACACTACTGGTAACATCAATTTTGCGGAATCATTTCACCAATTTTTTAGCCCATCCTTTGCAAGGCCACAGGAGACAAGAAGTCTGACACATAGTCAACGACTAGAGACGATGGAACAGGAGTATCTCCAAGTAAACATTGAAGCCATGACTGTGTCACTGGACCCTTGCTCTTTTTGGGCTTCCAATCTGGATAAATGGCCGGAGCTCGCCACATACGCCTTGGAAATCTTGTCATGCCCCGCAGACAGCGTTCTGTCTGAACGTGTGTTCAGCGCTGCTGGTGGTTTACTGACAGATAAGCGCACGCGGCTCTGCACTGATAATGTAGACAGACTCACGTTCATAAACATGAACAAATCATTGATCCGGAAGGACTTTTCTACACCTGTGTCATCCTGGGGAGAGTAAAAGCTTGATGATTTGTTAAAATCACCTCACCAACCGTTTTAAGCTTTCAAATTACTCATCATGTTTATCTGTATCTTGGCTGGAAAATAATTTGGGCCTTGTAGCAGTGTGCAGTACTGATTCTATTAGGCCATCTATACTAAACTCCACCAGATTTAAAATTACTAATCATGTTTATCTGTATCTTGGCTGGAAAATAATTTGGGCATTGAAGCAGTTTGCAGTACTGATTCTATTAGGCCATCTATACTAAACTCCACCAGATTTCAAATTACTAATCATGTTTATCTGTATCTTTGCTGGAAAATAATTTGGGCCTTGTAGCAGTTTGCAGTACTGATTCTATTAGGCCATCTATACTAAACTCCACCAGATTTAAAATTACTAATCATGTTTATCTGTATCTTGGCAGGAAAATAATTTGGGCCTTGTAGCAGTGTGCAGTACTGATTCTATTAGGCCATCTATACTAAACTCCACCAGATTTAAAATTACTAATCATGTTTATCTGTATCTTGGCGGGAAAATAATTTGGGCTCTGTAGCAGTTTGCAGTACTGATTCTATTAGGCCATCTATACTAAGCTCAACCAGCTTTCAAATTAATAATAATTTTTAGCTGCATCTATCCCGGAAAATAATTTTGTGGCTCCATGATGCGCAAGACACATGAGTGCCTTCTTGCTGCGCTACCTGCAACATGACCCTCAGATTGTCAAAATTCGAAATAATACTGACTACTGGGTTGCCACACTCTTAGATCCCCCACACTCTTCGATCAACCTTTTCATTTTAATAAAGAACAAAAAATTGGTCATTTTTGAAATTATAAGCATTAGCAGGTTATTAGAAACTGAAATAAAACAGTTTTCAACTCAACACTTTATTCTAGGTGATGTTACATTTGCACATAGGACCCCTTGTTCGAAAGGAGCTTCTGTGCTCTCTCGTCCATTGAATTTGTCAGGTTTTGGATGGTTTCTGCTTCAATTGTTTTGCATGAGGACCGAATACCCTCCCAGAGCTGTTGCTTAGATGTGAACAGCCTCCCGCCATCATAGACACTCCTTTTGATGATGCTCCAGAGGTTCTCAATGGGGTTGAGGTCAGGGGAGCATGGGGGTCACACCATAAGTTTGTCCCCTTTTATGCCCATATCAGCCAGAGATGCAGATGTGTTATGTGCAGCATGAGACGGTGCATTATCATGCATGAAAATGATCTTGCTGCGGAATACACGGTTCTTCTTCTTGAACCATGGCAGGAAGTGCTGTTTGAGGAACTCCACATACATTATGGAGTTAATCTTTACCCATTCAGGGTTCCTAAAGGGGCCGACAATCTCTCTACCCACGATTCCAGCCCAAAACATTACTCCACCTCCTCCTTGTTGGCGCCGTAGACGTGTTTGCATGGGGTGTCCATCAACCAGCCATCCTCCACTCCATCCATCTGGACCATCGAGCCTTGCACGGCACTCATCCGTGAACAAAACCGTTTTGAAGTCAGTCTTCATGTATTGTTTGGCCCACTGGAGCCATTTCTGCTTGTGTACAGTGGATAGAGGAGGTCGACAGGATGGCTTACGCACAGCTGCAAACCTCTGAAGGACCCTGCATGTTGTTGTTCGGGGGACGTTGGAGGCACCAGCGGCTACAAAAACTTGTCTGCTGCTATGACAAGGCTTTTTTGCCGCTTCTCTTTTAACCTGACGTAATTGCCTGTAGGAAAGAGTCCTCAATTTTCCCTTATCAGCATGCACACATGTGTACTGTGAAACAGCTACATAATTCTTGATTGTGCGATGATCAGGATGAAGTGTCTTGGCAATGTTGATTGTAGTCATGCCTTGACCCAAACACGACACAATTTGTTGCTTCTCAGCAGCCCACACATCCTTTTTCTGTCCCATTTTGGCAGAAAATGTAGGCTGCTTAATAATGTGGGACAGCCTTCTTAAGTAGTCTTGCCTTTCATTGGACACACCTGCCAAACTAATTAGCACAGGTGTCTGCAATTGCTAACAGTGATATAAAGAGCCCTGACACACATCACCATCAATGAGTTTAACTGACAAACAAAAAAATTCTTCCCTTATCACTCCTAAACACTTTTTGCATAATAATTTGGAACACAGTGTACATGTGCTTTTCCACAAAACACCAGTGGTTCACGTAGTGAATCTTACAGTTCTAACTTGCCAACCGTGGTCTGTATGGAGTTGTTCAATAAAGGGCCCAAAATTAAGATAACATAAACGGGAGAGGTCTCTATGAATACGAATTCCTAAGTATTTGATACCCTGTGAGCGCCAGGCAAAGGGAAAGTTTGACTGGATGGAATCCTGTATGGATTTGGGGAGGGAGACATCGAGGGCCTCAGACTTCGCTGCATTGATTTTAAAATTTGACCATGTAACAAAGTGATCTATTTCAGCCATAACAGCAGGAATGATATATGTGATTGAGTTATATATATTAGGACATCATCAGCAAATGCAGAGCACTTGTACTCGGTGCCTCCCACCTCAATCCACCTAATATTGGGGTTATGGCGAATTGATGAGAGCAGGTGCTCCGTCACTAGGATGTATAAGAGAGGGGACAGAGGACATCCCTGCCTTGTTCCATTGGTGATTATGAAAGGTGATGAAAATGTTCCATTTATCTTCAGCCTAGGTGACGTATTGCGATACAGGGCCGTGATTTTGGCTATAAAAGGGTCCCCTAGACCCCCACCCCAAGCTTTTTAAGAGATTAATATATGGCGTGCCAGGAGACTCTATGGAATGCTTTCTCAGCATCCAACGAGAGTATCTAATTACAAATTTTTAACTGCATCTAGCCCAGGAAATACTTTGTGCCTAGTAGCAGTGTCTGCTAGTCAGCGGATTATTCCATCTGTTAAGCAAGCTACACCACCTGTAATTTTTTCAAAGGAAATGCTTTGGGCCCCTGGGACACTCAGTGAGGAGCATCGGGAGGCACCCAAAGGCATAGGGGCTGGGACTGGCGGTAGGACGCCTTGCTGTGGACCGCCAAGCTCGATCCTTATAAAAGCTTTTTAACTGCAGCAGCTTTAGTGGACGCTACTGGAGCTGGAATTCCCGCAGCTTCTGGCATGAGACTTGCCCTCCAATAGATCCTTGTAAAGGGATTTAAAGTGTACTCCTTCAAATTAGAGAGACAATTTAAATTAAAAAGCTTAGACCTGCCTCCACTGCAGTGGGGCTCGCTCGACCCACCTGCGGACAGGCACTAGTATTGGGAGAGGGGGGCTGGCCGTCAGGGTCCACCGCAGCTCTGGCTCAAACCCGGCGACACGGAAGTCGCATGGGCAGGAACGGACTGGCCATGTCGGCTTCGCACTTTTTTGGTTTTAGAAGGGCATGACATGCCTATATCTGTGTCTCCCCCTCATTTTACTCCTCCACCTCTTTTCTTTTCGCATGATTATATGTACTTGTCACTTTTCCATGTGGTAGTTGTGTCTTCTGAGCAGTTTGTCAGCTTTTGGACACCTTTGAAGTGTTTTCTATGTGCTTTCTATGTGTTCCTATGTGTTTTTGTTTGCCTGCCATTGGTTTTAATGGTGTACGAAGGTGTTCGATGAACAGTTCGACGAACAGTTCGGCGAACATACGGGTGTTCGACGAACCGTACCGAACTCGAACACTACGGGGGTGGCTCAACACTAGTGGTAAGGCGTTGTCCGGATCTTCTTGCAGCTGTACAGGTTGCAGAATTCCTGGAATACCTCCGCTTCAAAGGCCGGACCTTGGTTAGTTAGCACACATTCTGGGTAACCATGCTGGCGGCATAAGTGCTGTTGGAAAGCTCTGGCTGCTGTCTGAGCCAGTTGGTCCTTGATGGACAATACTACCAGGAATCGGGAGTAGTGGTCTACGATAGTGAGAGCGTAGACATAGCCTGACCTACTTGGGGTTAGCTTCACATGGTCCAGGTTGCATGGTCCGCATTCTCGACACCAGCTCTCGATTGCTGTCCTCATGCCAACCCAATGGAACCATTCACGTAGCAGGACTTCCAGTTTCTTCCATCCAAAATGTCCCGCTCCATCGTGGTACTCTTCCAAGACCATAGACGCATCTCGTCTCGGGACTACCACCTGCAAGACCAGCTCATGTGTCCGGGAGTTGACAGTTCTTCGACACAGCTTCCCTTCATAGATGAACAGGTAGGAGTCAGCTCGTGTCAGCAACTCTTTGACTAGGCGAACAGCCGGGTCACTGTCTTGTGTTTCTGCCCATCCATGGTGTGGCAATGGGTTGAATGTGGCCTCCCTGTTGGCAGAGCACCTGTTCTTCACACAATGGGAGCACTGCATTATCCCATGGCGGTGAAACGCGGGGATTTCTATCTTGTCCAGCTCCTCTGGGACTTCTCCCCTGTCTTGCAAGTTAGGCATTCTGGACAGCGCATCTGCGTTTGCATTCTTGTGTTCAGCCCGGTACTTGATGGGGAATTCGTAATTAGACAGTCGGGCCATCCATCTTTGTTCCAGGGCACCAAGTTATGCAGTGTCCAGGTGTGTCAGCGGGTTATTATCCGTGTACACAGTGAATTTCGAAGAGGCGAGATAATGTTTGAAGCGCTCCGTCACAGCCCAGACGATGTCAAGGAACTCCAACTTGAAAGAGCTGTAGTTTTCTGGGTTTCTTTCTGTGGGCCGGAGCTTCCTTCTGGCATAGGCTATCACCCTTTCTCTGCCTTGGTGGATCTGGGACAGCACCGCTCTTAGTCCCACGTTGCTCGCGTCCGTGTGAAGGATGAAGGGTTGGCCATAATCAGGGTAGGCCAGGACCTCGTCTCCTGTTAGGGTCATCTTCAACCTGGTGAAGGACTCATCTTCCAGCTTGTCCCATTTGAATGGTGGTTTCTGGTTCTTGGCCTTCCTGGACTGGCCTATCAGGAGGTCCTGCATGGGTGCCGCCATCTTGGTGAAGCCTGGTATAAACCTTCGGTAGTAGCCTACCAACCCGAGGAACTGCCGCACCTCTTTGATGGTGGAAGGTCTCGGCCAGTCCTTGATTATGGTGATCTTGTCGGGGTCTGGTGCTACACCGTCAGCGCTTACCACATGTCCTAAGTACTGTGCTTTGGGCTTCAGCAGGTGGCACTTTGACGGCTTCACCTTCAGGTCAAAGCCAGCCAGGGCTTCAAACACTTCCGCCAGGTGCTTCAGATGATCCTCATATGTCTTGGAGTATACTATGACGTCATCCAGGCACAGCAGGACTGCCTCGAAATTCTTATGCCCTAGACAGCACTCCATCAACCGCTGGAAGGTTCCTGGGGCATTGCAGAGCCCAAATGGCATGCAGTTTAACTCGCTGAGGCCCATCGGGGTGGTGAATGCGGTCTTTTCCTTATCCGCCTCTGCTACTGAAACCTGCCAATACCCACTAGTAAGATCCAAAGTAGAGAAATAATTAGCAGATTTTAACGCAGCTAGTGACTCCTCTATAGAGATGAGCGGTGTTCGACTCGAACTGTTCGCCAATCTCAAATTCGAGCTGTTTTGGGCGGTGTTCGAGCCGTTCGGCGAACACGAACAATTTTATAAAAATTTGGCTGTTCGAGGTTATGTTCGATAACTGTTCGTGCACCAAAATCATAACTGTATTTTTTCTCGGTAATGCTGAAAATTAATGTTAATACGCAGTTTGAGTGTACAGCGGGGCGGGGGGAGGGCAGGGGATGGATCTCTGCAGAAATAATGAAGATCTCCATTTTTTTTCTCTTTCTCACATTTACTGTGGGGAGGTGCAATCTGTTAGCCTATCAGCAGCGCACACACGGAGCGAACTGCTTTTTTTCACACAAGCAAGGGCATGTGTCATTGGCAGTGTATGTCACATGTCCTTGTGCTATAAGACCCAGCCATTTTCCCGGTCGCCACCATTTTCTCACTGCTGCAGCTGCCTGTTAGACGGCACCGCTGTTGCTGTGTGCGCTATACTTTGTTAATTTCAAGCCAATTTTCGCTCAAATCTACAGATAGCTTGGGAGTAGGGAAGAGTTGTGATTGCTGTCCTTTTAAGGACTAGGTTACATCATTTCCTATGACTTTTATCAGGCAGGTCTGTGCTCTTAAATAGATAGGTTGGGAATAAAGACTAATTGTGATTGCAGTCCTTTTCAGGGCTAGGTTACATCAGTTCCTATCACTTTTATCAGGCAGGTCTGTGCTCTTAAATAGATAGGTTGGGAGTAAAGACTAATTGTAATTGCAGTCCTTTTGAGGGCTAGGTTACATCAGTTCCTATCAGCTTTTGCCAGGCTGGTCTGTGCCAGTGCTGTGCAAGTTTTTTTCACAGCATTTGGCTAAATCTAGCAAAGCAAATCCTTTTTGTCCTCTTGCAGTGTGTGTTAGTCAGTGGAGAAGCCTATCTGTGTTGCAAGCTACACCATCTGTGTATAGAATACAAATTTTTTTACTGCACCTAGTGAAGTAAAACCTTTTGGGCATATTATCATTCTATTAGTCCATCTATACTAACCTCCACCAGGTTGCAAACTCAATATATTTTTTTTGTGCATCTAGCTCTGAAAAAATATTTTTACTTGTAGCAGTGTGTGGGACTAGTTCTATTAGTCCATCTATACTAACCTCCACCTGGTTGCAAATTCAATATAATTTTTTTCTGCATCTAGCTCTGAAAAAATATTTCGGCTTGTAGCAGTGTGTGGGACTTGTTCTATTAGTCCATCTATACTAACCTCCACCAGGTTGCAAATTCAATATAATTTATTTCTGCATCTAGCTCTGAAAAAATGTTTCAGCTTGTAGCAGTTTGTGGGACTTGTTCTATTAGTCCATCTATACTAACCTCCACCAGGTTGCAAATTCAATTTAATTTTTATCTGCATCTAGCTCTGAAAAAATATTTTGGCTTCGGCTTGTAGCAGTGTGTGGGACTTGTTCTATTTGTCCATCTATACTAACCTCCACCAGGTTGCAAATTCAATATAATTTTTTTCTGCATCTAGCTCTGAAAAAATATTTCGGCTTGTAGCAGTGTGTGGGACTTGTTCTATTAGTCCATCTATACTAACCTCCACCAGGTTGCAAATTCAATATAATTTTTATCTGCATCTAACCCAGTCAAAACTTTTGGGCTAATACCACAGTTTGGCCACTCAGCTCTGCTCGGTAACCATCCATTGTTTTTTGTGCAAACAACTCCTGAGTTGTGAATTAATTAACCACCAAAATGAGTGGAAAAAGGCCTGCTGCTGGTGGAGAGGGGAATAGGCGTGTTGGGAAGGGAAAAATAGGTTGTGTCCGAGGGGTAGGTGTTAAAGCATCAGTAACATCTGCAGAAGAAAGACCATCTTCCAGCCAAACTAAGATGTCTACTTCTTTTAGCGGACAATGTGATAAGATCCCTTTCTTACAGCCACGCTAATTGCTCCAAATTCCAGATGAGGCACAAAAACAGCAGGTGCTTCAACGGATATCAAGTGCTCCTTTAAGTGGGCTCTCCTCCACCTCAACTTCAACATCACAAATACTCCAGTCCTCAGAGGTGTCACCCCAATCGCACTTGCTTCCTCACAGCTCCCAAGTCTCCAGCTGCCCATCTGAGTATGGGGTAGAAAAGATGGTTGAGTCTGCAGAGCTGTTTACTCATACTATAGCCTGGGAATCAGAGGCTGGCTCCAGAGTTTCTGTGAATCCAGAAGAGGAAATGATCTGCACTGATGCCCAGAATCTTTATGAGTCGGATCCAGGACCAGACGCAGAAGGTTCTGACCATAATGTAGACCCTCGTTCCCAAACTGTAACTCCTGTTGGTGGAGACAATAAGTAAGACAATGATGAGACTCAAATACCTGATTGGAGCGACAACTTTAGTTTTTTTTGTCAGGGCAGGAAGAGGTTGGCTCTGAGGACGACGGGTGTGATAAAACACAGGGTGATGATGACGAGGCTGGAGATCCCACTTACTGTCAACCCACAGTCAGCCAAGAGATGAGGTCAGCAGAGCAGGTGGAGGAGGATGCTAGTGACGACGAGGTCAGGTTGCGCCTTCCTGGACAGAGATGTAGTACTGGAAGCACGTCAACAACTGCATCCTCAAACACAACTCTGCCTCTGACCACAAGTCGTGGTGGCTCTTCAGGTCGCATGGGTGCTAAGCCTTGCATAGCCTGGGCATTTTTTCAGATCGATAATGATGACCCAACTCGTGTTATCTGTAACATTTGTCAGCAAAAGCTAAGTAGAGGCCAAAAAATACATAGTTTGAGTACTTCATGCATGAACCGGCACATGGATTTGATGCATAAGTTGCAATGGGAAGCTCACTGTGCTACAATGTGGCCTAGCCGGCCGGGCCAACCACCGTCTGCCACATCTTGTGCATCCGCGGCCAATTCATCCTCTGTGACAGGGGGGACAGCAGTCACACCTGTTTTGGGACGCAGACCTGCCACCTCTTTACCCGCAACAGCCAGCGTGATTGGCAGGTCATCATTTTCTTTGGAGGTGGAAACATCAGCTGGTGTTCAGCGCTGTCCGACATTGATAGCACCACCTTTGGATCAAGGCAACCTAACATGTCCGCCTGCATCTTCCTCACAGACCGGCAGTTTGCCAGGGACACCCTTCTCAACCCCGTCTAAGCACAACAGCCAGCCCTCAGTCCCTCAGATGTGGACAAGTAATAGACCATTTCCTCCGAACCATGAGAAAGCTAAGAGGTTGAATTTCACCATCTGCAAGCTCTTGGCTACAGAAATGCTGTCTTTCTGCCTGGTGGACACAGAGGATTTTCGAGACCTTATGTCTGTCGCAGTGCCCCAGTACCAGATGCCCAGTCGGCACTACTTCTCAAAGAAAGGTGTGCCTGCGCTCCACCAGCATGTCGCACACAACATCACCGCTTCTCTGAGAAACTCTGTGTGTGACAGGGTGCATTTCACCACAGACACTTGAACGAGTAGGCATGGACAGGGGCGTTACATGCCGCTGACTGGGCACTGGGTAACTATGGTGACAGCAGGACAAGGGGCTTCTGTCCAAGTCTTGCCATCCCCACGAGTTGTGCATCAATCCTCTTTATCTCGAAGTTCCTCCACTGCTTCTGCCTCCTCAACCTCCTCTCTGTCCTCCACCTGCACCCAAAGCCTGTCTGGTCATGCCACTAGCTTTCTAACTGCGCAGAAGGGATCCTGCACACCTCCTTACTATGCTGGCAGCAGGGCTCAACGTCATCAGGCGGTTTTTACTTTGAAATGTCTGGGAAATGTGAGTCACACAGCTGAGGAGTTGTGGTCAGCTCTGGAGAACCAGTTTCATGAATGGTTGTCTCCACTGGACCTGAAACCAGGGAAGGCCGTGTGCGACAATGCTGCAAACCTAGGTGCAGCCCTTCGCCGGGGCAATGTCACACACATGCCTTGTATGGCTCACGTGTTGAACCTGGTTGTCCAGCAATTTTTAGCCCACTATCCCAGACTAGATGACCTTCTGCAAAGGGCACGGTCGCTGTGTGCTCACTTCCGCCGTTCGCATCCCGCAGCTCAGCGACTTACATCTCTACAGAAGTCGTTGGGCCTGCCACTTCACCGGCTTAAATGCGATGTGCCTACCTGGTGGAATTCAACTCTGCACATGTTGCAGCGACTGTGGCAGCACCGACAAGCCCTGGTGCAATATGTTCTAACGTATAGCCTGGGCCAACGAGATCCAGAGGTGGGGTAAATCACGCTGGAGGAGTGGTCTCAGATCAGGGACCTATGCACCCTTCTGCACAGTTTTGAAATGGCGACAAAGATGTTTAGTGCTGACGATGCCATTATCAGCATGACTATTCCGGTGATTTACATGCTGGAGCACATCTTAAACAGAATTTGGAGTCAGGTGGTGGCACAGGAGGAGGTGGAGGAAGTAGAGGAGGAGGAGTTGTATGCGGAAGGGCTAACATCTGCAAGGTAAAGACGGTCAGCAGCATCAAGGCGGCAGGCATGTGAGGGTGAGGGAGATGGTTTTACCAGGGCGCATGGTAGCAGCCAAACTAGTGAGGAAGGTGCAGGAGCCCAGGAAGAAGTGGAGGACGAACTGATGGAAGACTCATCAGATGAGGGAGACCTTGATCACATTTCTGTTGTGCGAGGTTGGGGGGAGAGGGCAGAGGAAGGAAGCATGATGGCTACCTCGTCACCAACACAACAGGGACTTGGTGCTCCTGGATGCGCTAGACACATGAGTGCCTTCTTCCTGCACTACCTGCAACATGACCCTCGAATTGTGAGAATTAGAAATAATCCTGACTACTGGGTTGCCACGCTCTTAGATCCCCGGTACAAAAGTAAATTTGCAGAAATTATTCTTCAATAGAAAGACATGCACGCATGCAGGAGTATCAGCAGAGACTGTTGCAGAATCTTACATGTGCTTTTCCCCAAAACACTAGTGGTGCACGTAGTGAATCTCACAGTTCCAACTTGCCAACCGTGGGACCGTCGAGTGTTCAGCACTCAAAATGTAACAGAAACACAATATCTGCTGGTAACATCAATTTTGCGGAATCATTTCACCACTTTTTTAGCCCATCCTTAGCAAGGCCAGAGGAGACAAGAAGTCTGACACATAGTCAACGCCTAGAGACGATAGTACAGGAGTTTCTCCAAGTAAACATTGAAGCCATGACTGTGTCACTGGACCCTTGCTCTTTTTGGGCTTCCAATCTGGATAAATGGCTGGAGCTCGCCACTTACGCCTTGGAGATCTTGTCATGCCCCGCATGCAGCGTTCTGTCTGAACGTATGTTCAGCGCTGCTGGTGGTGTGCTGACAGATAAGAGCACGTGGCTCTCCACTGATAATGTAGACAGACTCACGTTCATAAAGATGAACAAATCATGGATCCGAAACGACTTTTCTACCCCTGTGTCATCCTGGGGAGAGTAAAAGCTTGATGATTTGTTAAAATCACCTCACCAACCATTTTTAACTTTCAAATTACTAATCATGTTTATCTGTATCTTGGCTTTAAAATAATTTAGTCCTTGTAGCAGTGTGCAGTACTGATTCTATTAGGCCATCTATACTAAACTCCACCAGATTTAAAATTACTAATCATGTTTATCTGTATCTTGGCTGGAAAATAATTTGGGCCTTGTAGCAGTGTGCAGTACTGATTCTATTAGGCCATCTATACTAAACTCCACCAGATTTAAAATTACTAATCATGTTTATCTGTATCTTGGCTGGAAAATAATTTGGGCTCTGTAGCAGTTTGCAGTACTGATTCTATTAGGACATCTATACTAAGCTCCACGAGATTTAAAATTAATAATAATTTTTAGCTGCATCTAGCTCGGAATATAATTTTGGGGCTCCTAGATGCGCAAGACACATGAGTGCCTTCTTGCTGCACTACCTGCAACATGACCCTCAGATTGTCAGAATTTAAAATAATCCTGACTACTGGGTTGCCACACTCTTAGATCCCCCACACTCTTCGATCAACCTTTTCATTTTAATAAAGAACAAAAAAATGGTCATTTTTGAAATTATAAGCATTAGCAGGTTATTAGAAACTGAAATCAAACAGTTTTCAACTCAAAACTTTATTCTAGGTGATGTTACATTTGCACATAGGACCCCTTGTTCGAAAGGAGCTTCTGTGCTCTCTCGTCCATTGAATTTGTCAGGTTTTGGATGGTTTCTGCTTCAATTGTTTTGCATGAGGACAGAATACCCTCCCAGAGCTGTTGCTTAGATGTGAACTGCCTCCCGCCATCATAGACACTCCTTTTGATAATGCTCCAGAGGTTCTCAATGGTGTTGAGGTCAGGGGAGCATGGGGGTCACACCATAAGTTTGTCCCCTTTTATGCCCATATAAGCCAGAGATGCAGATGTGTTATGTGCAGCATGAGACGGTGCATTATCATGCATAAAAATGATCTTGCTGCGGAATACACGGTTCTTCTTCTTGAACCATGGCAGGAAGTGCTGTTTGAGAAACTCCACATACATTATGGAGTTCATCTTTACCCCTTCAGGGATCCTAAAGGGGCCGACAATCTCTCTCCCCATGATTCCAGCCCAAAACATTACTCCACCTCCTCCTTTTTGGCGCCATAGCCGAGTTTGCGTGGGGTGTCCATCAACCTGCCATCCTCCACTCCATCCATCTGGACCATCGTGCGTTGCACGGCACTCATCGGTGAACAAACAGTTTTGTAGTCAGTCTTCATGTATTGTTTGGCCCACTGGAGCCGTTTCTGCTTGTGTACACTGGATAGAGGAGGTCGACAGGATGGCTTACGCACAGCTGCAAACCTCTGAAGGACCCTGCATCTTGTTGTTCGGGGGACGTTGGAGGCACCAGCAGCTTCAAAAACTTGTCTGCCGCTATGACAAGGCTTTTTTGCCGCTGCTCTTTTAACCTGACGTAATTGCCTGTAGGAAAGAGTCCTCAAATTTCCCTTATCAGCACGCACACATGTGTACTGTGAATCAGCTACATACTTCTTGATTGTGCGATGATCAGGATGAAGTGTCTTGGCAATGTTGATTGTAGTCATGCCTTGACCAAAACACTCCACAATTTGTTGCTTCTCAGCAGCCAACACATCCTTTTTCTTTCCCCTTTTGGCAGAAAATGTAGGCTGCTTAATAATGTGGGACAGCCTTCTTAAGTAGTCTTGCCTTTCATTGGACACACCTGCCAAACTAATTAGCAAAGGTGTCTGCAATTGCTTACAGTGATATAAAGAGCCCTGACACACATCACCATCAATGAGTTTAACTGACAAACAAAAAAATTCTTCCCTTATCACTCCTAAACACTTTTTGCATAATAATTTGGAACACAGTGTACATGTGCTTTTCCACAAAACACCAGTGGTTCACGTAGTGAATCTTACAGTTCTAACTTGCCAACCGTGGTCTGTATGGAGTTGTTCAATAAAGGGCCCAAAATTAAGGTAACATAGACGGGAGAGGTCTCTATGAATATGAATTCCTAAGTATTTGATACCCTGTGAGGGCCAGGCAAAGGGAAAGTTTGACTGGACGGAATCCTGTATGGATTTGGGGAGGGAGACATCGAGGGCCTCAGACTTCGCTGCATTGATTTTAAAATTTGACCATGTAACAAAGTGATCTATTTCAGCCATAGCAGCAGGGATGGATATATGTGATTGAGTGATATATACTAGGACATCATCAGCAAATGCAGAGCACTTGTATTCGGTGCCTCCCACCTCAATCCACCTAATATTGGGGTTATGGCGAATTGATGAGAGCAGGTGCTCCGTCACTAGGATGTATAAGAGAGGGGACAGAGGACATCCCTGCCTTGTCCCATTGGTGATTATGAAAGGTGATGAAATGTTCCATTTATCTTCAGCCTAGGTGACGTATTGCGATACATGGCCGTGATTTTGGCTATAAAAGGGTCCCCTAGACCCCTACCCCAAGCTTTTTAAGAGAATAATATATGGCGTGCCAGGAGACTCTATGGAATGCTTTCTCAGCATCCAACGAGAGTATCTAATTACAAATTTTTAACTGCATCTAGCCCAGGAAATACTTTGTGCCTAGTAGCAGTGTCTGCTAGTCACCGCATTATCCCAGCTGTTAAGCAAGCTACACCACCTGTAGTTTGGACACTTAATTTTTTTAAATGAAATGCTTCGGGCCCCCGGGACACTCAGTGAAGAGCATCGGGAAGCACCCCAAGGCACAGGGGCTGGGACTGGCGGTAGGACGCCTTGTTGTGGACCGCCAAGCTCGATCCTTATAAAAGCTTTTTAACTGCAGCAGCTTTAGTGGACGCTACTGGAGCTGGAATTCCCGCAGCTTCTGGCATCAGACTTGCCCTTCAATAGATCCTTGTAAAAGGATTTAAAGTGTACTCATTCAAATTAGGGAGACAATTTAAATTAAAAATCTTAGACCTGCCTCCACCGCAGGGGGGCTCGCTCGACCCACCAGCGGACAGGCACCAGTATTGGGAGAGGGGGGCTGGCCGTCAGGGTCCACCGCTGCTCTGGCACAAACCCGGCGACACGGAGGTCGCACGGGCAGGAACGGACCGGCCGTGTCGGCTTCGCACTTTTTTGGTTTTAGAAGGGCATGACATGCCTATGTCTGTGTCTCCCCCTCCTTTTACTCCTCCACCTCTTTTCTTTTCGCATGACTATATGTACTTGTCACTTTTCCATGTCTTAGTTGTGTGTTCTGAGCAGTTTGTCAGGTTTTGGACACCTTTGAAGGTGTTTTCTATGTGTTTCTATGTGTTTTTGTTTGCCTGCCATTGGTTTTAACGGTGTTCGAAGGTGTTCGACGAACAGTTCGACGAACAGTTCGGCGAACATATGGGTGTTCGACGAACCGAACTCAAACACTGCGGGGGTGGCTCAACACTACTCCTCTATCCTGGGTAGCGGGTATGCATCTTTATGTGTTATGCGGTTAATTTACCTGTAGTCTTACACATTCTCATTGTGCCATCCTTTTTCTTGACAAGAACTAATGGAGCTGCCCAGGGGCTACAACTGTCTCTTATTACCCCTGCCTCCTTCATCTCTCGCAACATCTCTTTGGCATTTGGTAGTGTGCTGGCGGTACATGCTGGTACCTTTCTTTAATGGGTGGATGGTCTCCCGTGGTGATATGGTGTTGAACCCCCTTTACCTGCCCGAAGTCGAGTGGGTGTTTACTGAAGACCACCCGTTATACTCCTTGTTTTTGGTGTTGAAGGGTGGAGTCAGTGCCCACATGCAGCTTCTGACACCAGTCCTCCATCTGTCCCTTTGAGCCAGTACCCTCCGCCTGGTTGGATAAGGGTAAGGGTTCCACTGTTTTTATAGAATTTTGATTGACGGTGAATAGCTTGGCTAGGGTGGCATACCGGGGCAAATGGACTTCTTTTTCCCCAATGTTCAGGATGCGGACTGGCACTCTCCCATGGCGGACATCAACCACCCCCCTGGCTGTCAAAATGGTGGGCCTACTGTCAGAGTAGACGGGCTCTACCAGGGCCTGGTAATCACTACCCTGGAGACCGATTGCTGCCTGGCACCATATCAGCATTTCACTTCTTGGGGGCATGGCAATAGGGAATGGGTCACTCATCCTAACACTGCCAATCTCACCACCAGACAGTTCTACCTGTTGTCTTTTCATCAGGGCTCTGATCTCTCTTTGTAAAACCCGCTGCTGGCTGGGACTGGCGGTTTCCGCAACCTGTTGTAACAAGACAATTATTTCTGCAAGACAATTTTCAATGACATTAGTACCTAGGGTTATCATGGGATGACTTTCTCGGCGATCAATGTCGACAATAATCAGTCCTTGTGCTGGCAGTTTGACTTTGCCAACCTTTATGGTCAATTCTTTGTATCCCACCTGAGGTGCGGGTTGACCATTACTAGCATAAATACTCAAATGTTCGTCTGGACGGCGGGTAATGTCAAAATCAGTCCAGTACTGTTTGAAAAGAATGTAGGGGATAGTGGTCACCTGGGATCCAGTGTCCAGTAACGCGCTCATTGGAAAGCCGTCCAGCACGACTAGTAGGACTGGTCGTCCTCCCACATATTTGTCTCGCCAGCTTGATGGGCCTGGTGATCTTATGCCTGGGGGTTGGCCCTCTGCCCCAGGTTTTGCTCGTTTAAATGACAGTACCTTGCATAATGTCCTGGCTGCTTGCAGCGGCGGCAAATGGGTTGTCCGTCCTGGTCGTACCTGTCGCTGTTCCTCCCTCTGGATGGTGGAATCCTCTTCTGTCGTCGCCACGGGACGTCCTTCGGACTGGAAGCCAGCTGGATCTTCCCTTTGGGATACACCTGCAAGGACTGCACAGTTTTGGTTAGCGCAGCTACACTTTTAGTTAACTCTTGGACCTGATGGTGCAGGTCTGTAGATGGGGCAATGTCCAGAGTCTGTGCATCAGCTCCTACAGGCTCCAGGGAAAAGGGTGCCACCTCCTGGTGGTAGGTGATAACTAGGCGCCTGTGAGCTGTAGCGCCACCTGGTGCTGGTTCTCAAAACACCCGGATGGCCCTGTCCTTAAATTGAGCAAAGTCCAAGTCAGAGTTTTGCAGAGCCATTATGCGCAGCTGGGTTCGGTGGGTGCTGGACAGTAAACCCTCAATAAATTGTTCGGTTAACAGTCTGTTTTCATCACGCACACTGTCAGGGTCTACCTGTTTGATGGCCCTCAGCGCCTCCTGCAGGTTTAAAGCATAGTCCCGTACACTGTCCTGTGCCCGTTGTTTGCACCCATAAAACTTCATCTTTATCTCTGCCGTAGTATGGGTGTCAAAAGTGTCCTTTAGGCGGGCCAGTATCTCCTTTACAGTCCCATTTTCTCAGGCTGACCAGGACTTTACTTCTCTCTAGGCTGCACCAATCAACTGGCCTATGAGGATGCTCACTTTCTGCTCCTCGGACAGAGGATATACTTTAAATAAACTGCTTAGTCTCTCCTTGAAGTCACTCAGGGTGTGCGACTCTCCTGAGTACTGGGGCAACCACGCTGCCCCCGGTATATAAGGCATGGTGAATGGCATTACTGCGGCAGCGGCCACGCCGGTGGTTGAAGTTCCCTCCATTTCGTGGGTTTCCCCCCCTAGTGAACCGTGGCCTACCTTCCTTCTCTTTTCTTCCGTAGGCCGCAGTTCCGCAGGTGATGATCACCGTCGAGGACCTGGCGTCACACGCGTCTGACGTCAGCACTCGCTGGGCTCTTTCCAGGACCTGGCGCTGCATCGGTGCGTGGGGCGGGGCTTTGGACTTTGCGTGTTTCCAGTGATCACGCCCCTCTTCTTCCTGCGCTGCGTTCCGAAAATGGCGGACAATGGCGGGAAAACGGCGACAAATGGCGGGAAATCTTCACCACGGTATGCGACACAGTCTGTGAAGGCGCGCAGTACCCGGTGGTAGCGGGCACACTATCCTGCCGACTACGCCAAAGTTGATGCGCCCCCTGGGCCATGGGGTACCCGGAGCCGGGCCTGTAAATGCTGGGGGTTGTAGTCACTGTGGCGGTGACCCGGTCCGTGACCCAGGGCAGTCAAACCAGGGTAGTAGTCTATGTGTACAAATGTTAATGTCCGACTACGCCACCTGTGGAATGAGGTTATTGGTAACCGCCGCTGCCGAGCAGTCCGCTGAAGCTGGTGGTATGTGCAGCAAGGTGATGTGACTCCCCACAGGAGGAGTGTAACTTCAGGGCAGCGTGACTGGATGATGATGGTAGTAGTGCAAGGTATCAGTAATGACAACACGGACACTTTGGAGTTGTAGGCCTGCCGTACTGACTATACTCTTTGGCTATCCTGCTTATAGTCGTGTTGTAGCCCACGTCCCTGAGTGTAACGTGCTGCGCTCGCCCGTATGGCTGGTGACTCGGGCATTGTGTATTCCTCGCTCCTCTGTGGCAGTACGTTTCCTTTCATGTGGCTGAGCCTCCGGGCTTCTGATGGGCCAGGAGACCTGCAATCTCCTGCCCTGCGGTATCTGCTGCTGGGTATGCAATCCCCACAGCCTCGGGCGCCGGCGTCCGGTCCTCTGTGGATACTATCCAGGACGAGCTAACTCCAGCTCCAGTCCCTGGCTCTTTACTCCTTCGTGTCCTACTTGACTCCACACACTGAACTCCAGACTCAGACTACCTAACCCCGCCTCCAGATCCAGTTATAAAGGACAGGATCCTCTTCTCTCTGGTCTGGGGCAGGAGGTGTTGCATGTAATGTTTTCCTGACAAGGAAACTCCTGTTTTGCTCCCAGACATGGTATTACTACCACTGTGGCAACCAGACCCTCTGGGGTGCCACATGAGATATGGACAGATGTGGCAATACAGTTCTCAGTATATAGAATAGGGAAATGGTATAAAGGAGAAGTTGTCGAAAATGAAGAGAATTTGGACTGCAAGACTAAAGAACAGAAATATGTGTTGGAGAAAGAATGAAAACAGTTTGGGTACGATAGAGAACATTATCAGGCAACAGTAGACCTAAGAATAGGATTGTAAAATCATCTGCCCCCACATAGTTGACCAAGTCTAGTTGCAATTTAAACAAATCTTTGGTAAAACTTCTGGTTTGCATCTATAGAGCAGGTTGATTCTGGCAATCTCAAGAAAGTGGTGGAACTAGTAGCCATTTGATCTATGAGATCAATTCCAGTGGATTCCAAAAGTTTCCAGCCAAGATTCCTAAATAAAAGGGTTGTCCCATAAACAATATATGTTATCTATCCACAGGATAGATAATAAATGTATGACTTCTACCAACCAGTGGGACCCCTGCAATCATGACAACGGGGATTATTATTATTATTTACTATTATAGCTCCATTTATTCCATGACAATTTACATGTGAAAAAAGGGGTATACATAGCAAAAACAATTACCAAAATCTTGAACAAAAATGCAACGGCAAACTGGTACAGGAGGACAGAGGACCCTGCCCGCGAGTGCTCACAGTCTACAAGGGATGGGTGAGGATACAGTAGGTAGTGGTAGAGCTGGTCATGCAGCGGTATGGTGGAGCGAGGGTTACTGCAGGATGTAGGCTTGTCGGAAGAGGTGGGTCTTCAGTTTCCTTTTGAAGGTTACCACAGTAGACGAGAGTCTGATGTGTTGGGGTAGAGAGTTCCAGAGTAGGGGGGTTGTATGAGAGAAATCTTGTATGTGATTATAGGAAGAGGAGATAAGAGGGGAGTAGAGAAGGAGATTTTGTGAGGATCGGAGGTTGCGTGCAGGTAAGTACCGGGAGACTAGGTCACAGATGTATGGAGGAGACAGGTTGTGGATGGCTTTGCATGCCAAGGTTAGGGTTTTGAACTGGAATCTCTGGGCAATGGGGAGCCAGTGATAGAGAGGAGAGGCCGGGGAATGGTGGGGGGGCAGGTTGATTAGTCGAGCAGCAGAGTTTAGGATAGATTGGAGGGGTGCGACAGTGTTAGAGGGGAGGCCGCAGGAGGTTGCAGTAGTCAAGGCGAGAGATGATGAGGGCGTGCACTAGTGCTTTTGCAGATTCGTGGTTGAGGAATATGCGGACCAGGGAGATGTTTTTGAGTTGGAGTCGGCAGGAAGTGAAAAGGGCTTGGATATGTGGTTTGAAGGAGAGGTTAGAGTCCAGGAATCTCAAGGATGCAAATGTGGAGAAGATCTGAGCATGTTTTATCACTCCTCTATTCATTACGAATGGTGGTTGCAAATGCTAGATTCCTACTTATCGTACATTAAACCTCTATTCTGTGGATATGTTAAAAAAAAAATATTGGACAAACCTTCTAATTTTTTGGGGTGGGAAGGATAGTAAACTTTTCTAGAGATCTTTTAGCTAAGGTCTTCCTAACAATAAAATTGGATGTTTGAACTTTATTAACCCAGTTCTAGAAGAATTACTGTGGATTTTACTCAGCGTCCTACTGTGAGGTTTGCAGGATAATGCAAAAGTTCTAAACTTTTCTTTTTTCAATAATAAAGTCATTTTGAACCTTTACCCTTACTTTCAAAGTTGAGATTATAATACCAAAAACATTATTCCAAAAAAAGAATTAAACTAAATTCCTTCTATTTCTGTGCTGTGTTAGAAAACTTATTTGTGTGAATATTACACCCTTTTTTCATAAGAAGAGTTAAACTGTATATATAAAGAGACGATACAGATCTACTGGTGATATGTATTTGTGTAGTGTGAGTTCCTAGTATCCGGGACAAGGCAGATATTTTCCACACCTTAACCCATAGACCACTAGAGCTCCATGACTCCCACCACAAGTTCATTATTGTAACTCTTATCCTCCAAGCACATACATAGTTATATAGTTGCAACGATTAAAAAATATATAAATCCGTAAAGTTCAAATTTCCTACCGCGTTGTATTTTTTGAAAATGTCAATGAATTACAGCTTGTGCTTTGATTTTATAATTTTTATTGCCTTTTACTGAAATCCAAAATAAGTTAAAAGTTTTATATTGTTGCAATTTCTTTATATATATTTACATGTTTTTACACATATATCTTATTACCTTTGCCCTAACTCTAGTCTTACCTCTAACCCTAGCCCTTACCCTAATCCTAGCACTAGATAGGGTTAGAAAAAGTATGTAAAATTTTTTAGAATATTAGTCTTTTTTTTTACAAGGGATACTTTTAATATTCACAGCAGATCTCTCTGGTCCCTTTCTCTATTTTTGCAAAATTACAAGTGAGAAAAGGAGCAGAACATTTCAGGTGAGCACAGCAATACTGGTGGTGACTATGCGGACTCTTTCTAGGTTCCTCTCAGCTGATTTATGACCACATCAAAGTTGAATATGCAGAGAAACAAAAGAGACAGTAAAATCAGGGAGCTTTGGTCATTATAAATATATAGAGAGAAAGAAAAATTAGTTTTCAAACGAAATTATAAATGACTGCTATAATATTCCCTCTAGGCGGGAGCTATAGCAGTGAAGAATAGAACCATTTAACTCTGCTTCACTGTTTTTTTGGGTTATTTGGCAAAAGAGCCAAAAATGGAATTCTACAATTTTTTGCGCGTTACATGACCTGATCACGTGTTAAAATCTACAATATATAAAATATAATTAATGCTACCACAATAGAAAAGTGTTGTATACTACATAAAACAAATGAGGAGAGGACACTTTAGTAAAACAAAGAGGAAGCGAAGGAAGAGCGGCCGGGAGGAAATTACAAAATAGAAACATTAAGCAATGAGTGACAGAAAGATCATAGTAAGCAAAGCAAGAGGAAGAATCCGGAGACAGAAGAAGAAACACGGTACAGAAGGACAGAGCGGAGATCAGCGATGCCGGCTCTATACTCCTGATATTATAGACTTTACAAGGTGAGTGCAGATTGTTCTCTACCTTTATATATAGAAGAGAGAAGCTTCTATTTGTTCTATTTAATCTAAACCAGAAAGAAAGCGCAGGATATTACAAGACTTACATCAGATATTTTTATAGATAGCAGCGCAGTATGGGAGTATAGGCTGCAAGAAAGGGAACTATGATATGTCATGGACTTCCATAGCCCCCACCCTGGACGTGCCCCATCCATCATTACTACAGTCTCTATCTCTACTGTACACTTGCTTTGGCAAAACTAATATGTATTTAGTCCTGACAATAAAGCTTCTTTGAATTTGAGTTTGATAGATGATAGATATAGATAGATAATAGATCGAAAATAGATAATAGATAATAGATAGATATACAGGGTGGTCCAAAAGTAGGTGGACAGAAAGTGTAATAAGGTTATGAAGGGGGAGATTTATCAAACACTAAATTGCAGCCGCCTGTCTGGATCATCCTCCAATAAACCATGAATTAGACGTGGATGATAAGCTTTCCACCCAATAGATTTCAGGATTCGCATGATAGAAGCTTGTGAAATTCCCAATACCAAAGAGGCTCTTCTGGTGGACTTTTTTGGACTCCGAACAAATATTTCAGCAACAAGTTGCTTATTATCTTCTGGACAGACTGTTTTGGGTCGACCAGTTTTTGGAGCATTAAGGATTGAGCCAGTGGCATTGAATCTGTCACGAATGCGGTAAATGGTTTCTCTCTTTGGGGCTTAAGTACCAAATGTTTCAACCTAATTTGCTCTAATGGTTTCAGCATTTTGAGATTTCCAAAACTCTGTTAAAATCCATTTTCTTTGATCTGTGTTTAAATTATTTGCCATTATGTGTTATCTGAATTATCTGAAAAGAAAACAGATTTGGGGGAGATCTATCTGTGAAAACTAGATCTGTGAAACTGGCTTAGTTGCCCTTAGCAACCAATCAGTTTCCACCTTTCATTCTCCAAAGAGTCTGTGAGGAATGAAAAGTGGAATCTGATTGGTTGCTTAGGGCAACTGAGCCAGTTTCACTTTACACCATGTTTGATGAATCTCCCCCTTCATAACCTTATTACACTTTCTGTCCACCTACTTTTGGACCACCCTGTATAATAGATAGATAATAGATAGATAATAGATAATTGATAGATAATAGATAGATAATGGATAGAAAATAGATAGATAATAGATAGGTAACAGATAGATAATAGATAATAGATAGATAATAAATAGGTAATAGATAATAAATAGATAATAAATAGATAATAGATAGATAATAAATAGATAATAAATAAATAATAGATAAATAATAAATAGATAATAAATAGATAATAGATAGATAATATATAATAGATAGATAGATAAATAGAAGATAGATAATAGATAGATAATAGATAGATGATAGATAGATCATAGATAGATGATAGATGATAGATAGATGATAGATAATAGATAGATCATAGATAATAGATAGATAATTAACAGAGATAATATATATTAGACAGATAATAGATAGATGATAGATAATAAATAGATAATAGATAGATAATAAATAGATAATAGATAGATAATAGATAGATTATAGATAATATATAGATATTAGATAATAAATAGATAATAGATCGATAATAGATAATAAATAGATAATAGATAGGTAATAGATAGATTATAGATAATATATAGATAATAGATAATAAATAGATAGATAGATAGATAATAGATAGATAATAAATAGATAATAGATAATAAATAGATAATAAATGTATAATAGATAATAGATAGATAATAGATAGATAATAGATAGATAATAAATAATAGATAGATAATAGATAATAGAAAGATAATAGATAGATAATAGATAGATAATAGATAGATAATAAATAGATAATAGAAAGATAATAGATAATAGATAGATAATAGATAGATAATACATAGTAACATAGCTTTTAAAGTTGAAGGAAGACTAAGTCCATCTAGGTCAACCCATAGCCTAACATGTTGATCCAGAGGAAGGTAAAAAAAAACATATGGTAAACACTGAGCTCCACATTGGGGAAAAAAATTCCTTCCCGACTCCATACGACAATCAGACTAGTTCCCTGGATCAACGCCCTATCAAGGAATCTAGTATATATAACCTGTAATATTATACTTTTCAAGAAAGACATCCAGGCCCTTCTTCAATTTTAGTAGTGAATCACTCATTACAACATCAGGCGGCAGAGAGTTCCATAGTCTCTCTGTTCTTACAGTAAAGAATCCCCGTCTGTGATTATGATTAAACCTTCTTTCCTCCAGACGTAGAAGATGCCCCCTTGTCCCCGTCTCTGGCCTCAGAGTAAAAAGATCAGTAGAAAGGTCTTTGTACTGTCCCCTCATATACTTGTACATAGTAATAAGATCACCCCTAAGCCTTCGTTTTTCCACAGTAAATAACCCCAAGTGTAATAACCTGTCTTGGTATTGCAGACCCCCCAGTCCTCTAATAACCTTGGTTGCTCTTCTCTGCACCCGCTCTAGTTCAGCTATGTCTTTCTTATACACCGGAGACCAGAACTGAACACAGTATTCTAAGTGTGGTCGCACTAATGACTTGTATAGAAGTAAAATTATGTTCTCCTCATGAGCATCTATGCCTCTTTTAATGCATCCCATTATTTTATTTGCCTTTGCAGCAGCTGCCTGACACTGGCCACTAAACGTGAGCTTGTCGCCCACCAATACACCCAGGTCTTTTTCAGTGACAGTTTTGCCCAGTGTTTCACAATGAAGCATATAATTATACATTTTATTTCCTCTGCCCAAGTGCATTACCTTACATTTATCCCCATTAAATATATAACAGATAATAGATAATATATAGATAATAGATACGGTTGTGCTCAAAAGTTTACATACCTCGGCAGAATTTTTCCTTTCTTGGCCTTGTTTCAGTGAATATGAATGATAACAAAAAAACTTTTTCTCCACTTATGGTTATTGGTTGGGTGAAGCCATTTATTGTCAAACTACTGTGTTTTCTCTTTTTAAATCTTAATGACAACCAAAAACATCCAAATGACACTGAATCAAAAGTTCACATACCCCAGTTCTTAATATCGTGTATTGCCCCCTCTAACATCAATGACAGCTTGAAGTCTTTTGTGGTAGTTGTGGATGAGACTCTTTAATTTTTCAGATGGTAAAGCTGCCCATTCTTCTTGGCAAAAAGCCTCCAGTTCCCGTAAATTCCTGGGCTGTCTAGCATGAACTGCGCGCTTGAGATCTCCCCAGAGTGGCTCAATGATATTGAGGTCAGGAGACTGAGATGGCCACTCCAGAACCTTCACTTTGTTCTGCTGTAGCCAATGACAGGTCAACTTGGCCTTGTGTTTTGGATCATTGTCATGTTGAAAGGTCCAAGTACGTCCCATGCGCAGCTTCCAGCCTGATGAGTGCAAATTTGCCTCCAGTATTTGCTGATAACTTTTACCAAGTTCCTGTGCCTTTGTAGCTCACACATCCCCAAAACATCAGCGATCCACCTCCGTGCTTTACTGTAGGAATGGTGTTCTTTTCATCATAGGCCTTGTTGACCTCTCTCAAAATGTAACGTTTATGGTTGTGGTCAAAAAGTTAAATTTTGGTCTCATCACTCCAAATTACCTTGTACCAGAAGTTTTGAGGCTTGTCTCTGTGCTGTTCGGCATATTGTAGGCGAGATACTTTGTGACATTTGTGCAGTAATGGCTTTCTTCTGTCGACTCGACCTTGCAGCCCATTATTCTTCAAGTGCCTCCTTTTTGTGCATCTTGAAGCAGCCACACCACTAGTTTTCAGAGAGTACT
This sequence comes from Phyllobates terribilis, assembly GCF_046119375.1. NCBI lineage: Eukaryota > Metazoa > Chordata > Amphibia > Anura > Dendrobatidae > Phyllobates > Phyllobates terribilis. The sequence goes on along the minus strand of NW_027362772.1, from coordinate 37,120,896 downwards.
GAATTTCAGCTGATGTTATTTGTGGGTTTTTCTTTGCATCTCGAACAATTTTCCTGGCAGTTATGGCCATACTTTCTGTTGGTCTACCTGACCGTGGTTTGGTTTTTACAGAGCCCCTGATTTTCCATTTGTTAATCACAGTTTGAACACTGCTGACTGGCATTATCAATTCCTTGGATATTTTTTGTATCCCTTTCCTGTGCTATATTTTTCCCGTAGATCTGTTTACAATTCTTTTGCTTTCCCCATGACTCACAATCCATAAATGTCAGTGGCTGGATGAAAGATGCAAGAGTTTGTCTGGATCCCAAAAACTCACTCAGCTTTTATGCACACACACTGAATACAAGCAAACAGGTCACAGGTGAGGATGTTACCTTCAGTAGCCATTCAAACCCATTTGTGTCAAATTCTGTGCATGTTATCAGGCCAAAATCACCAGGGTATGTGAACTTTTGATCAGGGTCATTTGGATGTTGTTGGTTGTCATTAAGATTTAAAAAGAGAAAACAAAGTAGTTTGACAATAAATGGCTTCACCAAACCAATAACCATAAGTGGAGAAAAAGTTTTTTTGTTATCATTCATATTCTCTGAAACAAGGCCAAGAGAGGAAAAATTGTTCCAGGGTATGTAAACTTTTGAGCACAACTGTAGATGATTGATAGATAATAGATAGATAGATAGCTAGATAGATAATAGATAGTGTGAGGCAGTGACCGGGATCGTATGTGAGGGACGTTATTTATCCCCCAGAATGTGTACAGAGAACTATTAAATCCATTGGAGTGCATGGCAGTCACAAAATCACCTGCGGCTGCAATGCAGGAATGAAGGTGAGCATTGACCTGGTCAGGCTATCTGGCTAAGGCAGATTAGTAAAACCCAGCAGGGCCTTCATTTCTTGGCGGAGGCTACAGAAGACATGGGGCAGCCTCCTCCCTCCAACCCAGGTTTTCCAGTGGCTCTTACCACAGGTCCTTTAAAAACCCTGCATTAAGGATTAGTGTTGTTCAGTGTTGGGACCTGCTACAAACATAGCAGGAAAGCTTGGCAGGCCTGTGTGTAGCTGAACCCACACTTGGGAAGGCTCTGCACCCATCAGGCTCTGACCCTGGTGGAGAATGCAGGTATTGTGACTGAGGAATACTCCACCAGCAGCTGCATGACCACAATCCGGCCTGCCACCTTTCAGCCCAACCCTGTGGACAAAATGGAGGAGCTTTTAAGACAATTGGTCCTCATGCAGCGGCAGCAGCAGGAGCAGCTCAAGCAGCAGCACACCAATAAGCTGATCGTGCAACAGCTCACAGCCCTGCGGGAGACGCCGACGGCACCAGCCCCGGAACGTCGAGAGGCCTGGGACAAGGTTCGCTCAGCGTTGAGGAAGATGGGACCGGAGGATAACGTGGAAGCCTTCCTGACCATTTATGAGCGCACAGCAGTGCGGGAAAACCTACCAACCGGCCAGTGGGCAGAAGTGGTGGCTCCGTTTATGGACGGCGATGCCCAAAAGGCCTACTTCGACCTCAGTCGGGAGGACGCCCAGGACTACCAGAGGCTCAAAGGTGAAATCCTTGCCAGACTGGGGGTCAATACATACGTGAAGGCTCAGAGTGTATTCTCATGGGCCTATGTGGAGACCCACCCCTCCCGGTCTCAGGCTTATGACCTTTTGCAGCTGGTAAACAGATGGCTCCAGCCTGAGTTTTTGATTCCAGCCCAGATGGTGGAGAGGGTGTTGGTCGACCGGCTGGTGAGTACTCTGCCGGCCGCTATCCAACGTTGGGTAGGGCAAGGGGACCCCAGCACCCTCGACCAGGTGGTCAGCCTGATCGAGCGCTACTCGGCCACTCAGGACTTTATCCAAGACTCTGCCCCCTCGCGCCGATCCCTGCCAACAAAGGAACCAGGAAAGGAGTCGCGTCCCTCTGCTGAGGACTGTCAGCACCATACCCATGCTGAAGGGGTACCCCGGAGTGAGAGTGGCAGGAGACCGGTTCCCTCCCAAACGGTCATAAGACCTAACAGTACCTCCAGCATTAGGTGCTGGCGGTGTCAGGGGCCGGAACATGTGGTTGCTAACTGCCCGCATTCTCCACCAAGCTGTAAGGCGGCGATGTACACATCGTGCAGTAACTGAGGCAGGGACCCAAGCAAGTCCAACATAAACAGCTTTATTCAGCAACTCACGGGTAAACAGAAAAGTCCTCCGGTTCGCAGCTGGGTTAACATGAGTCCTTAAACAATGGTTGCCGTGGGCTGCGGCTGCGCCGGGATGCTCATAACCTGACGGGTGCAGAGCCTTCCCAGGTGGGGGTTCAGCTACACACAGGCCACCGAGCTTTCCTACTATACTGCTAGCAGGTCCCAACACTGAGCAACACTAATCCTTAGTGCAGGGTTTTTAAAGGACCTGTGGCAAGAGCCACTGGAAAACCTGGGTTGGAGGGAGGAGGCCGTCCCACTGCCTTCTGTGGCCTCCGCCAAGAAATGAAGGACCTGCTGGGTTTTACTAATCTGCCTTAGCCAGATAGCCTGACCTGGTCAATGCTCACCTTCATTCCTGCATTGCAGCCGCAGGTGATTTTGTGACTGCAATGCACTCCAATGGATTTAATAGGTCTCTGTACACATTCTGGGGGATATATAACATCCCTCATATATGATCCCGGTCACTGCCTCACAATAGATAATAGATAATAGATAGATAATAGATAGATAATAGATGATAGATAATAGATAGATAATAGATAGATAATAGATAGATGATAGATAATAGATAGATAATAGATGATAGATAATAGATGATAGATAATAGATAGATAATAGATTGGGCAGCATGGTGGCTCAGCGGTTAGCACTGCAGCCTTGTAGCGCTGGGATCCTGGGTTCAAATTCCACCAAGTACAACATCTACAAGGAGTTTGTATGTTCTCCCCGTGTTTGTGCGGGTTTCCTCCAAGTACTCAGGTTTCCTCCCACACTCCAAAGACATACTGATAGGGAATATAGATTGTGAGCCCCGATGGGTACAGTGCCAATAATGTATGTAAAGCGCTGCCGAATATGTTAGCGCTATATAAAAATAAAGATTATTATTTAGATAGATAATAGATAGATAATACTGTATATACAGTGGGGGAAATTAGTATTTGAACCAATGCTGTTTTTGTAAGTTTGCCCACTGACAAAGACATGAACATTCTATAATTTTAAGGGTCGGTTAATTTTAACATTGATAGATAGAATATCCCAAAAAAAATCAAGTATTTAATTCCTCTGGCAAACAACACTTAATACTTGGTGGCAAAACCCTTGTTGGCAGCACAGCAGTCAGACATTTTTTTGTAGTTGATGATGAGGGTTGCGCACATGTCAGGAGGAATTTTGGTCCACTCCCCTATCCCTATGTTGATCATCTCTAAATCATTAAGATTTTGAGGCTTTCACTTGGCAACTCGGAGCTTCAACTCCCTCCATAAGTTTTCTATGGGAATAAGGTCTGGAGACTGGCTAGGCCACTCCATGACCTTAATGTGCTTCTTTTTGAGTCACTCCTTTGTTGTCTTGGCTGTATGTTTTGGGTCATTGTCTTGCTGGAAGACCCAGCCATGACCCATCTTCAATGCTCTTACTGAGGGAAGGAGGTTGTTGGCCAAAATCTCACGATACATGACCCCATCCATCTTCCCTTCAGTACAGTGCACTTGTCATGTCCTCTTTGCAGAAAAGCAAATTGTAATGTTTCCCCCACCATGCTTCACAGTTGGGACAATGTTCTTAGGGTTGTACTTATCCGCCTTCTTCCTCCAAACATGGCGAGTTGAGTTAATGCCAAATAGCTAAATTTTTGTCTCATCTGACCACAGCACCTTCTCCCAATAACTCAAAGAATCATCCAGGTGTTCATTGGCAAACTTCAGAAGGGCCTGCACATGTGCCTTCTTGAGCAGGGGAACTTTGTGGGCACTGCAGGATTTTAAACCTTTAAGGCGTAATGTGTTACCAATGGTTTTCTTGGTGACTGTGGTCCCAGCTGCCTTGAGATCATTAACAAGTTCCCCCCGTGTAGTTTTAGGCTGATCTCTCACCTTCCTCATGATTATGGATACCCCACGAGGTGAGATTTTGCATTGTGCCCCAGATCGATGTCGATTGACAGTCATTTTATATTTCTTCCATTTACTTACTATTGCACCAACAGTTGTCTTCTTCTCACCCAGTGTCTTACTTATGGTTTTGTAGCCCATTCCATCTTTGTGCAGGTCTATGATCTTGTCCCTGACATCCTTAGAAAGCTCTTTGGTCTTGCCCATGTTGTAGAGGTTAGAGTCTGACTAATTGAGTCTGTGCACAGGAGTCTTTTATACAGGTGACTATGTAAGACAGCTGTCTTTAATGCAGGTAACGAGTTGATTAGGAGCGTCTAACTGGTCTGTAGGAGCCAGAACTCATAATGGTTTTTGGGGATCAAATATTTATTTCTCACTGCAAAATGCAAAAAAAAATATCTAATTTATACAATGTGATTTTCTTGATTTTTTTGGGGATATTCTATCTCTCAATGTTAAAATTAACCTACCCTTAAAATTATAGACTGTTCATGTCTTTGTCAGTGGGCAAACTTACAAAAACAGCAAGGGATCAAATAATTATTTCCCTCACAGCAGATAATAGATAGATAGATAGATAGATAGATAGATAGATAGATAGATAGATAGATAGATAGATAGATAGATAAATTACATAGATAGATAGAGTAGTTTTTTTACTTTACTCCTAAAGTTCAACAGAACAGACAGAAAGTGAAATATAATTTGTTCCATAGATTCTACAATCCATCCAACATCTCAACCAAAAGTTCATCTCAGTATAAAGAAGAGGCACATAAAGCCCCACACCATGAGGATCAGTATTTTGGTTATCCTCCCTCTCTTCTGGAAAGGTAAGTCCTCCATACTGATATCTTGGATATGGTGTAAGGTGAGGTTTGTTTAGACACATTATAGATCACACAGCTTTTTCTGCCTGTTCCGCAGACGTTAATGTTCCACTGATGTTTGGATACTCTTTAGTTTTTGGCAATTGAACAAATAGATAAAACATAAAAGTTTTATTATATGAGATTAATTTACAATCATAACCCCAGATCCAGGAAGGCAATGGCCAATTTTTCTTTAAAAAATAGCAACTTGTTCTTAGCCATCAGGGTTTTCCTGGTGAGAAGTTACAATATTTTTTTATATCTTATTTAATAAAAGTTTTATGTTTAACTGTTCCAGTGAGAGCTGGAGACGAAAGACCTCTCCATATATTTGTGAATTATGTGCCTATTAGTGTTGAGCGAACATGCTCGACACTGCTCGGTACTCGCCCGAGCATCACGCTACTCGGGATGTTCGGCGAGCACCGAGCATTTCTGCGTTACTCGGGCGGGAGCTCGGGTCTCCGCCCTGCATGTTTGGCGCTCTTTACAGAGCCAATGAACATGCAGGAATTGCCAGCCAGTCACTGTAATGCCGCAGCCATGTTGGTTGTGGGCATTACAGTGATTGGCTGGCCGCACAGCGTCACCTCGAGTATTTAAAAGCGGGCGCCGCCATCTTGGACACAGTCGCTCCGGATTAGACAGTGTAGGGACAGCGCTGCTGATTTAGGGAGGGATATATAGTGCGAAATAGGTAGTATAGGGTCTGTAAAGACTGCTAGATCAAACAAACAGTCCTTCTCAGGACTAATATCCATCCCAGATATCAGGCAGGCAGGCTGTATAGGAGACGCAGTGGTTATACCAGCAAACGCTGCATTACAGTCCTGTGTGCTGCTCCTGTTGCTGAAATTGCTGGACTTAGCTCCAGGTCTCAGGGGACAGGAAAAATCCTTTTTTTTTCATCTAAATCCTCTTTTTTTTTTCTCCTTCACACTGTACAAATACCCATCTTATTAACCTTTTGGTGTCCCCCCCACCAAAAAAAAAGCGTGTCTCTGATTTTTCGGACACAAATATATCTGTTGAAAATAGTCAGGTGTAGGCTAGAGAAACAGAAGTGTTGTTTTGCACTTCCACGGTTCAAACCTCTGTATTATCCACTTATGTGCCATTTGGTATCTAAAAAAACACAGTTTGAGTGTGTCGCTCACTGTTCAGCCGCAATTATATCTATTTAAAAAAGTCTGGTATACCCCAGTAAACAAAAACTGTGATTTTGCCATCCCATGGTAAAAAATCTCTATTATTCAGCTTTTGGTAGTTTTTTCCGTAAAGAAAAACAGTAGTGTCTCCTGACTGTTGTGACACAAAAATATATCTGTTGAAAATAGTCTTGTGTAGGCCCGAAAAATCCCAGTGTGGTTTTGCAGTTCAACGGGTCAAATCTCTGTACTATCCAGTTTTGGGCCTTTGGTATCTAAAAAAACACAGTTTGAGTGTGTTGCTCACTGTTCAGCCGCAATTATATCAATTTTAAAAAGTCTGGTATACCTCAGTAAACAATAACTGTGGTTTTGCCACCCCACGGTAAAAAATCTCTATTATTCAGGTTTTGGTATATTTTCCGTAAAGAAAAACAGTAGTATCTCCTGACTGTTGTGACACAAAAATATATCTGTTGAAAATAGTCTGGTGTAGGCCCGACAAATCCCAGTTTGGTTTTGCAGTTCAATGGGTCAAATCTCTGTACTATCCAGTTTTGGGCCTTTGGTATCTAAAAAAACACAGTTTGAGTGTGTCGCTCACTGTTCAGCCACAATTATATCTATTTAAAAAAGTCTGGTATACCCCAGTAAACAATGACTGTGGTTTTGCCATCCCACGGTAAAAAATCTCTATTATTCAGGTTTTGGTATATTTTCCGTAAAGAAAAACAGTAGTGTCTCCTGACTGTTGTGACACAAAAATATATCTGTTGAAAATAGTCTGGTGTAGGCCTGACAAATCCCAGTGTGGTTTTGCAGTTGAACAGGTCAAATCTCTGTACTATCCAGTTTTGGGCCTTTGGTATCTAAAAAAACACAGTTTGAGTGTGTTGCTCACTGTTCAGCCACAATTATATCTATTTAAAAAAGTCTGGTATACCCCAGTGAACAATAACTGTGGTTTTACCATCCCACGGTAAAAAAATCTCTATTATTCAGGTTTTGGTATTTTTTACGTAAAGAAAAACAGTAATAGTTTCTCCCTGATTGTTCAGATTGTTTAAAAGAGTCGGGTGTAGGCCAGAGAAATAGAACTGTGGTTTTCCTCTTCCACGGTTCTAATTTACTTTTTATTACCCTTTTTCCATTGATAGTGCAAGTGTAAGCTATTTTACTTCCTTTACAATGGGCAAGGCGCGTGGCACGGGACGTGGAAGTGGACGTTCTGGTGATGGTTCGTGCAGAGGACGGGGCCGTGGCCAAGGTGAAAATGTGCCACAACCAACAGCCACATCTTCTCGCTCCCACTTCTTGACCGAATTACTAGGGAAGCACAGAACAACACCAGTATTGAGAACTGATCAGTGTGAACAGGTTATTAATTGGATAGCAGATAATACTTCCAGTTACCTGGGCACAACCACCTCCGGTCTGTCTTCCACACGGTCAACTCTTAGTAGCCGTGAGTCTCGACCGCATACTCCTCCTCAGCCTGATGCTCCTTCCTCCCACCATGCCGCGTGTCGTCAGACAGCAATTGATCCCACACTTGGACACTCTGAAGAGCTGTTCACTGGTCCATTTCCAGATTTGTGCCCCTCGCCTGATACGCTTGAAGTGGTGGAAGAGGAGATCCCATGTAGCGATGCCCAAATATTTGAACAGCCATGGCCACAGGAAGTCGACGCTGGCAATTTGTCACAAGAGGTGGACGATGGCGAGACACAATTGCCAGCAAGTGAGGAGGAGCATCGTGGTGCGCAAGTGGAAGAGGAGGAGGTGGTGGATGATCTAGTAACTGACCCAACATGGCAGGAGGACATGCAGAGTGAGGCCAGCAGCACACAGTGGGAGGGAGGCAGAGTACCACAACAGGCAGGAAGAAGCAGTGTGGTGGCCGCAGACAGAAGGCGGGCAACTCTTCCCCGTAACACCAACACGAGGGACGTTGCCAGTACAACCGATAGGTCTTCCAGAGTCTGGGATTTTTTTAAAGACTCTGCTGATAACCCCAAAAAGGCCATTTGTACCACCTGCCAGGCCAGCATCAGCAGGGGTGTCAAAACTACCAGCCTGACCACCACCAGCATGATCAGGCACATGGCAGCAAAGCACCCGACTTTGTGGGGCAAACCCAGGGTCCACGACCAGTGTCAGCGGGTGTCACCACTGCTTCTTCCACTGTTGTGCATGCAATAGAACCCCCTGTTGTGTGTGCAAGGCAATCCCCTGTCCATACTGCATGTAAAGAAGCCTCCTCCTCTCAGTCTTCACTTGTTATGGCAGTTTCTCAAGAAACAGCATCAACGTCCACGTCCACGTCCCACCGCAGCGTTCAATTGTCCATATCCCAGACCTTTGAATGAAAGCGAAAATTCGCAGATAATGCCCCACAGGCCACAGTCCTAAATTTGCACATTTCACGACTGCTTGCGTTGGAAATGCTGCCTTTTAGGCTGGTGGAGACGGAATCCTTCCGCAATCTTATGGCGGTGGCCGTCCCTCGGTACTCGGTCCCCAGCCGACACTATTTTGCCCGGTGTGCCATCCCCGCACTACACAAGCTCGTGTCCCAAAGCATCTGCCATGCCCTCAACAACGCAGTTACTGGGAGAGTCCACCTGACAACGGACACGTGGACAAGTGCTTGTGGCCAGGGACGGTACATCTCTCTGACGGCACACTGGGTAAACATAGTGGAAGCCGGGACCCAGTCTGACCTTGGGATGGAAGACGTCCTCCCCACACCGAGGATTGCGGGCCCTTTGTCAGTCATAGTTGCCCCCACAGTGTATAGCTCCTGCGCATCATCCTCCTCCTCCTCCTTCTCCTCATGTTCAGCCTACATCTCAGATATCACCACATCAGTTACAAGCTGGAAGCACTGCAGTACTGCCTCCACCAAGCGGCAACAGGCTGTGCTGAAACTCATAAGCTTAGGTGATAAACCTCACACTGCTTGTGAGTTGTGGACAGCTGTGAAAGAGCAGGCAGACCTGTGGCTGAGACCGCTGAACCTACATCCCGGCATGGTCGTGTGTGACAATGGCCGTAACCTGGTGGCGGCTCTGAGGCGAGGTGAGATCACACACGTAACATGCCTGGCTCAAGTGCTTAACCTTGTGGTTCAGCGGTTTCTTAAATCGTACCCCGAGTTGCCAGATCTGTTCGTGAAAGTACGCCGCCTGTCAGCTCATTTTCGCAAGTTGGCTACAGCTTCCGCCGCCCTTGCTGTGTTGCAGCAGCGTTTGCAGCTTCCGGCACACCGACTGGTGTGTGATGTCCCCACACGTTGGAACTCTATCCTCCACATGTTGCAAGGGATTTGTGAGCAGAAGAGAGCAGTTGTGGTGTACCAGATGCAACAAGGCCGTCGATATTCAGGTCAGACTCCACACATAAGTCCTCAGGAGTGGACCTGGATGTCTGACATGTGTACCATCCTGACAAACTTTGAGGAGGCCACCAAGATGGTGAGTGGCGATGACGCCATCATTAGTGTCAGCATCCCACTTGTCTGTCTTTTGCAACACTCTCTGCAGAGAATTAAAGAGGAGGCATTGCAACCAGAGTATGATGAGATGGATCAAGAAGCCGTAGTTGGCGATTACACACAGCCCAGCTTCATCTCATCCCAACATGCATTGGGGGACAATGAGGGTAGGAGGAGGAGGAAGAACAGGAGCTGTTATCATGCGCTGTAGACGGTAGTACCTGTACAAGTGTCATATTGTCGGTTCAGCGTGGGTGGCCTGAGGACAGGGGAGAGGAGGAGGAGGAGGAGGAGAGCATGGTCAGTCGTCATCTGGGTGAGGACTCGGAAATCTTGCCCGTTACCAGTCTGGCACGCATGGCTGACTATATGTTACGCTGCCTTAACCGTGACCCTCGCGTTGTCAAAATGTTGGGTGACAGTCATTACTGGTTGGTGACACTTTTAGACCACTGCTACAAGGAGAACTTTCACTCTCTTATTCCTGAGGTGGAGAGGTCTACAAAAATGGGGCAGTACCAGAAGACCCTTGCTGCAGAACTCTTAAAAAAATTCCCATCTGTACATGCTAGCGGCAGAGGTCACAGTTCGTTGCCCAACCAAGGCATACAGGCGAGAGAGATGCAATTCCAATCCAGCAGAGGCAGGGGAACACTGTCAACGTTCTGGGACAGATTTCTGACACCCGCCCAGCTTACAGGCCCTGAGGCGCGGGGTACTCTCACAAGGAGTGGAAAGTTTCAAAAGATGGTGAGGGATTACCTTGCCGACCGTACTAGCGTCCTCAGTGATTCCTCTGTGCCTTTTAATTATTGGGTATCCAAGCTGGACACTTGGAATGAACTCGCTCTGTATGCCTTGGAGGTCCTGGCCTGCCCTGCCGCTAGCGTGTTATCGGAGTGTGTTTTTAGTGCCGCTGGTGGAATTATAACTGATAAGCGCACTCGTCTCTCAACTGACAATGCTGACAAGCTGACCCTTATCAAAATGAACAAGGGCTGGATTGGGCCAGACTTCTCATCACCACCAAATGACAGCAGAGTAACATAAAGTCAAATCCACTGTGTTATTTCGGGAGGTGTATTCACATGCACCGCTTCACACCCACACATGGGTATACGCTTCCTCATTTCGGCTGTTTTATGTTCTTCTCCATATCCTCAGCCTCCACCACCACTATACCACCAGGGTGCCAGCATTGCAAGTTCCTCCGCCCTTATTTTTGTCAGCTTTTGCTTGGAAGGCATAAGCAAATCCTATGGGAGACCCACTCCGCAATAATGGGACTTATGTTTGTAATATGCTGTACTGCATGGTTCTTGTAAGGGGCATTGCAAGTTGCTCCATCCTAATTTTTGGAAGCTTTTGCTTGGAAGTCATAAGCAAATCCTATGGGAGACCCACTCCGCAATAATGGGACTTATGTTTGTAATATGCTGTACTGCATGGTTCTTGTAAGGGGCATTGCAAGTTGCTCCGTCCTAATTTTTGGAAGCTTTTGCTTGGAAGGCATAAGCAAATCCTATGGGAGACCCACTCCGCAATAATGGGACTTATGTTTGTAATATGCTGTACTGCATTCTTCTTGTAAGGGGCATTGCAAGTTGCTCCATCCTAATTTTTGGAAGCTTTTGCTTGGAAGGCATAAGCAAATCCTATGGGAGACCCACTCCGCAATAATGGGACTTATGTTTGTAATATGCTGTACTGTATGGCTCTTGTAAGGGGCATTGCAAGTTTCTCCGTCCTAATTTTTGGAAGCTTTTGCTTGGAAGGCATAAGCAAATCCTATGGGAGACCCACTCCGCAATAATGGGATTAATGTTTGTAATATGCTGTACTGCATGGTTCTTGTAAGGGGCATTGCAAGTTGCTCCATCCTAATTTTTGGAAGCTTTTGCTTGGAAGGCATAAGCATATCCTATGGGAGACCCACTCCCCAATAATGGGACTTATGTTTGTAATATGCTGTACTGCATGGTTCTTGTAAGGGGCATTGCAGTTCCTCATAATTTTTGGAAAGCCTTCCATTCACTGCTTAGGCCAACAGTGCACAGGAGACCCAGTTGCTATAAATGAAAAAAAAGGTTTAGTTAAGGCCCTCTGACCTCCATGTCATTTCCAAGGGGCATTGGAGTGCCTTGAAATTTTTGGCAGGCATTGCACTCACTGTATGCCCTATAGCTGTGTAGCCGAACCGCTCCTTTTGTTACAGAAACATATCCTACAAGACATATCTGGTTGACTGGCCTGATATTGATGTGAATGGCCCCTGTTCCTCCTGCTCTTTCTCCTTTGCCACCACCTCATCCATCATTTATCACCTGAAGCTTTGTTTTAACGGGAGTCATAGAACTTGGTTAGTAGCAGGAAAACATCCAGCAATCCTCGGAGGAGGTAGGATATGAGCCAAAACGCTGACCACCTCAGGCCTAGCCGCTACTACATACATGCGCTTGCATTCCAACAAAACAAAGCAGATGCTAACTTCTATCATCCTCATCATGCTCCTCACCTTGGCACTCTCAACTCCCCTGATGGAGAAGCCAGGGCCACCAGAGGAGTCTGGTTGTCTGGTGGGCTCGGCCAATGCTACCCTAAAGCAGGCCAGGCTAAGAAAAGTGTGGGAAAGGTTACCGGGACAAATAGGGGTGGCTGGGGACCGAGTATGGACACGCTGCTGCCCCCTGGAGGCTGGGGAGCAAGCGGGGACATCCGGCCATCGGGCGGCTGGGGACTGAGTATGGATACCAGGCCGCCGACGCAGCCATGGCGTGGTGGCCAGATTCCGCCTCCACATGCCCAAAAGGCCCAATTTAAAGTGCAAGCAAGCAGTATGGTTTTGCAGCCTGGGGGTGGGTGGGTGGCAGGCTGCATAGTTGCGCTTGCATTGCAAGGAATGGGAGAGGTACAATTGAACACTGCCCTGGGACAAGGACTTGAACGGGGATAGTTGCAAGTCTGCAATGACAGGTGCAGGGTGGGAGGCATCTTCGCATGTACCATGAACAGGTGTTTGGCATGCACACACTACAGCGGAATAGGCTCTCCTTTCCACTAAATGCACTGGGGAGGGCACAGGTAATGTTTTGGTATACGCGCTTAATCTTATGTATAAGGCACACCAGGACAAATAGGGGCGGCTGGGGACTGAGTATGGATACCTCGCTGCCGAAGCAGCCATGAGGTAGTGGCCAGCTTCGGCCTCCTCCAAACTAAAAGGCCCCATTTAAAGTACAAGCTAGCAGTATTGCATTGCAGTCTGGGGGTGGGTGGGTGGCAGGCTGCACACTTACACTTGAATTAAAAGAAAACAAAGCAGATGCTAACTTCTGTCATCATCATCATGCTCCTCACCTTGGCACTCTCAACTCCCCTGATGGAGAAGCCAGGGCCCACCGGAGGAGTCTAGTTCTCTGGTGGGCTCGTCCAATGCTGCCCTAAAGCAGGCCGGGCTAAGAAAAGTGTGTGGGGGGATGTTCCAAGGAGAAATAGGGGCGGCTGGGGACCGTTTATGGACACCCGGCTGCCCCCAGGCGGCTGGGAAGCGTGTGTGGACACCCGGCCGTGGGGCGGCTGGGGACCGAGCATGGACACCCAGCCACCGGGCGGCTGGGGACTGAGTATGGATTCCAGGCCACCAACGCAGCCATGACGTGGTGGCCAGATTCCGCCTCCACATGCCTAAAAGGCCCAATTTCAAGTGCAAGCAAGCAGTATAGTATTGCAGCCTGGGGTGGGTAGGTGGCAGGCTGCATAGTTGCGCTTGCATTGCAAGGAATGGGGGAGGTACAATTGAGCACTGCCCTGGGACTAGAACTTGCACGGGGATAGTTGCAAGTCTGCATCTTCTGATGCGGCAAGGATCACTTCTGATGGGCACACTTTTAGACAGTGACCTGGGTGTCAGAGATGCTTCCAGGGGTCTTCCCCATGCTGTTCCCATGTCTTTTCAGCACTTTATGCATGTGTCACACAGCACATGGCCAGATAAGGTTGTAAAATGTTAAAATGACATTTCTCGGTGAATGCATTTGTCACGGTTGAAAGCAATACAAAAGTGCAAAAACGCATAAAAAGTGCTACTTGTGAACATAGCCCAAGGTGTGGAGGAGTATTTTTGTTTTTGGTTATTTATTTTACCTTATATACAAGTCTTTACCCTGGAAAAGAAATTGCTTAACATATTTCACAGGAAAAAAGTTTCAGTTTCGCTTTTGAACGTTTTATTGTGAGCCCGTAAAAGTGGCTTAATACCTCTGACCATGTTGTTGACAGCAGTGACCTGGGGGTCAGAAATGCTTCCTGGAGCGATCCCCATGCTGTCCCCATGTCATTTGAGCACTGTCACTATCGTTTTGGGCACTTGTTAGGCTTTCTACAGACTGCCGGGGGTGCCACCGCAAAAATGCTCGGGTCTCCCATAGACTAACATTGGGCTCGTTGCTCGGGTCGAGCACTCGAGTATCACAGCGAGCTCGGCCCGAGCTTCGAGCACCCGAGCATTTTAGTGCTCGATCAACACTAGTGCCTATATATTGATTCTGTGTTATACTGAGGATGCATGGGGGGCACGGATGGAATCATACTCCATCATGGATATAAAAATCACATAGTGCAGGTTCCAGCTGCCTTGCAGCCACTATAAGCAGCGATCTGAGCTATCTCCAATTGCTGCTGTTGACTATTTATATGCCACTGATAATCACTAGCAAACTGTATGATCCACACCTCTGTTCATGCACCCAATGTCGCTCCATCCGCCTTGTGATCATGCTACGGATGGGGGTCATAAATAGATGCATGGGCCAGGACAGCTGGGTGCCTGCTGAAGGTGCCTGACAATGGCCAGTGAAGCCTGGCCACAGGCTGGGCTTCATAGTAGACTGTTATTTTCACTATATACAGCAACACTGAAAACATTGCAATGTATTAAACAAATAATTGCAGATTCAAATTGCCTGTGGTGATCAAAAAAAAATATAATGGGAAAAAAAATTAAAACCATTTAAAAAATGTAAAAAAAAATCTATAATCAATAATCACCCCTTTTCCCCCAGTTAAAAATAATAACATTTAAAAAGTAAAAAAAAAAAGCATATTTGACACTTTCAGGTTCAATCTATGGAAATGTAAAACTTTTTAAAACCTATAGTAAACCTTATCAAAAATACAAAACCCCACGATGAAGGTGGTTTTGCTGGAATTCTAGTGTCGGCCAAATTGGGTGGAGATGGGATGGCCGACCACGAAACAGTGTGATGGAGAAGAGGTGATCTTCTTGAACATTGTGTACATCCGACTGCCTCTGATAACAGCAGGTTGGTGGGGGGGCCTGTTTTCGGACCCTCACCGATCTGATATCCTATAAAAGAAGTGGGCAATCCTTTTTTGTTGAGTTTTATTGAATTATGAATCAGATAGCGAATAGTTACAAAAACTCAATATATTTGTGATTTATTGGAAAAATAAAATTCCTGATATGTAACAATGACAATTTTCATCTTCCTACAGGTATCACGTGCCAGCTGGCGGGCTATTCTATCCGAGTGTCTCCTGATGTCGGTGTACAGGAGGGTCTCTGTGTGACGATTCCTTGCACCTTCATCGCTGACAGTAGAAAGACATTCAGTAATTCCACTGGATACTGGATACAGATATGGAAGAAGGAACCTTTATCTCCTTATTATATCGTAGCTACAAATAATAAATCAAGTAAGGTGCAAAAATCAAACTTCCATCTGACGGGAAATCCAGATACTGGAGACTGCACCCTGACCATCACTGACGCCAGGAAAGAAGATGAGGAGACGTATTACTACAGATTTGAAGAAAGTAAAGAGAGTAAAGTGAAATATGGTTATAACAAAGAAGCAACAACCGCCATTACTGTGACTGGTAAGTGTGAGGGTATCTGGCAGTATCGGTGAGATATAACTGTGCTGTGTATCTGCTCTGTGTCACTGTAGTACTACATGTTATATAACATCTAATATCACTTGTGCCACTCCTGATAAAGTATTTGCATCCTCCACATTATAACCATGTTATTCTATCACATTTTTATATGAACACAGTCCTGATTCATATATATATATATGTATATCCAGTGCCCAGAGTTAATGAGCATACCCCCTTTTAATAGTAAATTTTTAATCAATATCTCACTGAACACAAGATTTCAAAAATTTTGACAGGACTGAGATAGAGTTTTATAGCAGATTTTTTTAACCCATAAAATGAAAGAAAGGTTAACAATAATATACCTTTCATTACAAAATCTTCAGGTTTATTCAAATTAGTTGATGCATAATGAATATATATATACAGTACAGACCAAAAGTTTGGACACACCTTCTCATTTAAAGATTTTTCTGTATTTTCATGACTATGAAAATTGTACATTCACACTGAAGCCATCAAAACTATGAATTAACACATGTGGAATTATATACTTAACAAAAAAGTGTGAAAAAACTGAAAATATGTCTTATATTCTAGGTTCTTCAGAGTAGCCACCTTTTGCTTTGATGACTGCTTTGCACACTATATATACAGTGCTGGCCAAAAGTATTGGCACCCCTGCAATTCTGTCAGATAATACTCAGTTTCTTCCTGAAAATGATTGCAATCACAAATTCTTTGGTATTATTATCTTCATTTAATTTGCTTGCAAGGAAAAAAACACAAAAGAGAATGAAGCAAAAATCAAATCATTGATCATTTCACACAAAACTCCAAAAAAGGGCCAGACAAAAGTATTGGCATCCTCAGCCTAATACTTGGTTGCACAACCTTTAGCCAAAATAACTGCGAACAACCGCTTCCGGTAACCATCAATGAGTTTCTTACAATGCTCTGCTGGAATTGTAGACCATTCTTCTTTGGCAAACTGCTCCAGGTCCTGATATTTGAAGGGTGTCTTCTCCAAACTGCCATTTTGAGATCTCTCCACAGGTGTTCTATGGGATTTAGGTCTGGAGTCATTGCTGGCCACCTTAGAAGTCTCCAGTGCTTTCTGTCAAACCATTTTATAGTGCTTAGGAAGTGTGTTTTGGGTCATTGTCCTGCTGGAAGACCCATGACCTCTGAGGGAGACCCAGCTTTCTCACACTGGGCCCTATATTATGCTGCAAAATTTGTTGGTAGTCTTCAGACTTCAAAATGCTATGCACACGGTCAAGCAGTCCAGTGCCAGAGGCAGCAAAGCAACCCCAAAACATCAGGGAACCTCCGCCATGTTTGACTGTAGGGACCGTGTTCTTTTCTTTGAATGCCTCTTTTTTTTTCCTGTACACTATATGTTGATGCTTTTTTCCAAAAAGCTCTACTTTTGTCTCATCTGACCAGAGAACATTCTTCCAAAACGTTTTAGGCTTTCTCAGGTAAGTTTTGGCAAACTCCAGCCTGGCTTTTTTATGTCTAGGGGTAAGAAGTGGGGTCTTCCTGGGTATCCTACCATACAGTCCCTTTTCATTCAGACGTCGACGGATAGTACGGGTTGACACTGTTGTACCCTCGGACTGCAGGGCAGCTTGAACTTGTTTGGATGTTAGTCGAGGTTCTTTATCCACCATCCGCACAATCTTGCATTGAAATCTCTCGTCAATTTTTCTTTTCCGTCCACATCTAGGGAGGTTAGCCACAGTGCCATGGGCTTTAAACTACTTGATGACACTACACACGGAAGACACAGGAACATTCAGGTCTTTGGAGATGGATATGTAGCCTTGATATTGCTCATGCTTTCTCACAATTTGGTTTCTAAAGTCCTCAGACAGTTCTTTGGTCTTCTTTCTTTTCTCCATGCTCAATGTGGTACACACAAGGACACAGGACAGAGGTTGAGTCAACTTTAATCCATGTTAACTGGCTGCAAGTGTGATTTAGTTATTGCCAACACCTGTTAGGTGCCACAGGTAAGTTACAGGTGCTGTTAATTACACGAATTAGAGAAGCATCACATGATTTTTCAAACAGTGCCAATACTTTTGTCCACCCCCTTTTTTAGGTTTGGTCTGGAATTATATCCAATTTGGCTTTAGGACAATTCTTTTTGTGTTTTTTCATTGAAGACAAATTAAATGAAGATAATAATACCAAAGAATTTGTGATTGCAATCATTTTCAGGAAGAAACTGAGTATTATCTGACAGAATTGCAGGGGTGCCAATACTTTTGGCCAGCACTGTATATATAGTTCTTCAGCTACAGCTTTCATGCAGGTTAATACAGTATGCCTCTGTAGTTTGATGACATTTGAAATTTGAATTTGCCAGCTTTACCAAATTTTCCATAAGAATTGGATTTGCATGAATCTCAACAATGAAAAACTTGTACTTGCTTGGGAAAGGAATATTTGGAAATGATGGAGAGAGAGAAAGAGAGGACCTCGCCGACCATAAGATCTTACACTCTACAGGAGAGAGAGGGCCCCACTGACCATATGAGTTTACACACTACAGCAGAGAGAGAGATGACCCTGCTGACCATAAGAGATTGCAGATTACACTCTACAGAAGAGAAGGAGGACCCTGCTGACCATAAGAACTTACACTACAGGAGAGAGAACCCTCATGATAATAAGAGCTTACACTGTACAGGAGAAAGAACAAGAGCATACACTCTACAGGAGAGAGAGGGAGGATCCTGACGATTATAAGAGCTCACACTCAACAGGTGAGAGAGAGGACTCCGCTGACCATAAGAGGTTACACTCTACAGGAGAGAGAGGAGCCCATGGACCGTAACAGCTTACACTGTACAGGAGAGAGAGGGAGGATCCTGACAATGATAAGAGCTTACACTCAACGGGAGAGAGGGAGAGGACCCCGCTGACCATAAGAGCTTACACTCTATACAAAAGAGAGAGACAGAGGACCCCGCTGACCATAAGAGCTTGCACTCTATAGGAAAGAGAGAGACAGAGGACCCCACTGACCATAAGAGCTTGCGCTCTACAGAAGAGAGAGAGGGCTCAATTGACCATAAGAGCTTACACTCTACACAGAGAGAGAGGACCCCATTGATCAGAAGAGCTTACACTCTACAGGAGAAAGAACCACACTGACCATTACTATTACACTACAAGAGAGAAAGAGTGGACCATGCTGACTATTAGAGCTTATACTGTACAGGAGAGAGAGAGAGAGGACCCCACTGATGATAAGAGCTTACACTCTACAGGAGAGAGAGGAGCCCATGGACCATAAGAGCTTACACTCTGCAGGAGAGAGAGAACACCCCGCTGATCATAAGAGCTTACACTCTACAGGAGAGAGAGAGGAGCCCATGGACCATAAGAGCTTACACTCTACAGGAGAGAGAGAGGAGCCAATGGACCATGAGAGCTTGCACTCAACAGGAGAGAGAGGGGACCCTGCTGACCATAAGAGCTTACACTCTACAAGAGAGACAGGGGACCCCTCTGACCATAAGAGCTTACACTCTACAGGAGAGAGAGAGGACCCCGCTGACCATAAGAGCTTACACTCTATAGGAGAGAGAGGGGAGCCCATGGACCATAAGAGCTTACACTCTACAGGAGAGAGAGGAGCCCATGGACCATAAGAGCTTACACTCTACAGGTGAGAGAGAGGAGCCAATGGACCATGAGAGCTTACACTCTACAGGAGAGAGAGACAGAGGACCCTGCTGACCATAAGAGCTTACACTCTATAGGAAAGAGAAGACCCCGCTCACCATAAGAGCTTACACTCAACAGAAGAGAGAGAGGACCCCATTGACCATAAGAGCTTACACTCTACAGGAAACACAGAGGACCCCGCTCACCATAAGAGCTTTCAATCTACAAGAGAGAGAGAGAGGACCCCACTGACCATAAGAGCTTACTCTCTAAAGGAGAGAGCGAGGAGCCCAGGGACCATGAGAGCTTACCATTTACAGGAGAGAGAGAGAGAGAGGACCTCGCTGACCAAAAGAGCTTACACTCTACAGGACAGAGAGACTTACCCAGTAACTCTGGAGATAGAAGATGACTCTGCCGCACCATCACTGCTCGAGATGCTCGGCGCTCGCCGAGTATTTCCGGGGTTGCTCGACGAGAGCTCGGGTCTCCTCCCTGCATGTTTGGCGCTCTGTTCAGAGCCATTGAACATGCAGGGATTGTCTGCCACTCACTGTAATGCTGCAGCCATGTTGGTTGTGGCATTTCAGTGATTGGCTGGCCGCACAGCGTCATCAGGTCTATATCAGACCTGGCACCGCCATGCTCGTCACAGTCACCCCGGATTCAGACAGTGTAGGGAGTAGATGCTGGTGAGCTAGGGAGAGATTTGATTGTTTCTAGTTAGTGTAGGTGTACCAAACTATATTAGAGACCCATATCAATCTCAACAAACAGTCCTTCTGAGGACTAATCTATCTGCAGAGATATCAGGCAGAGTATATAGCAGACTGCAGTGCATATAGCACAAGAGACTCCATTCCAATTCTGTCTGCTGCTGCTGCTGCTGCTTTTAGATATTTCTAGAAATAGGCTCAGGTCTCAGGGGCCAGGAATAATTTTTTTTTGGATCTTAATCCTCATTATTTGCTTAAAAAGCAATCCAGAGAACACTGTTTTTTCTGTGCCATTTGCTTGTTGGCACTGCAGAATACAGCGCTACATTTCTAGCCTCCATTAAAAATTTGTTTCAGTATGTCACAGTGAAGCTATTGACACCAGTTTGTTGTTCAAAATTGTTACCGACAGGCCAGGTATTTAAAACTGTGTATTCTCCGTCACACGGATCACATATAAGTTGGCTCCAAATTCAGTCATTTATAGTCAGCATGGAAGTGACGCACCCCTGGGCCTGTGTCGCACAGCGTTGCGCATGCAGGAGCTTACCCGGAGCCGGATCTGTTGAGGGTTGTAGTCTCGTGGCGGTGACCCGGTCCGTGCCCAGGGAGTCAGACTAAGTGGCGTTGTATTAGCGGTAGATGTTGGACGACTACGCCACCCGTTGAATGCAGCGAAGGAGCTGCCGCTGCAGGGCAGACCGCTGAGGCCGGTGGTAGGATTGTGCAGCGTGGTAGTATCACCCCCAACGGGAGGGGTATGGCCTCAGGGCAGCCGACGTGGATGATGGGGGTAGCAGGAATCACTCAGAGATGATGCGGTGTAGTTCAGGGTCTTTACTGGTGATAAAGATAGACCCTCCCGGAGTACTGGCTAGCGATCGGGGCCTGGTCAGTCCTTGAGCAGATGGGATCTCCCCTGGCCAGGCGGAGTTGTAGGCCTCCCAAACTGACTGTACTCTTCTAGCTACCTTGCTAGAGGCGGGTATAAGTAGCCCACGTCCCTGAGTGTACTGTGTGGTGCTCACCCGTAGGGCCGGTGACTCGGGGCCTTCTAGTGGCGTCCGCTCCACGACGGCGGTGCTGGTCCCACGCGGGTGACCGTGCCTTCGGGTTTCTTGGCCAGAGGACCTGAAATCCCCTGCCCAGGGGGCGCGTCATAAAGATTAGTCCCCACAGCCTCGGACTCCGGGTCCGGTGATAGCTTCTCAGTCAGGGCGAGCTCTGCAGCTGCCAGCCCCTGACTCCTTATAGCACTGCTCCCACAGAGCTCCTGATGTTCTTCTCCTATATCTGCTGCTATTCTCTGTCTCTACTTCTTCTCTACTCACTAACCCTGCCTCAGCCCTAGGTTTATATAGGGGAAGTTCTTCCCCTCCCAGGACTGGGCAGGAGGTGTGGCATGCATAGGATCCCTGACCAAGAGACCTCCCACCTGCTCTCAGACATAACATAGCTGTTACTGTGGAAACCAGACCCCTGGGGTGCCACATTCCCCCCTAGTGAAATTTAGTACTCCAGGAATAAACATATTTTTAGAAAAACATAACAAGGTAAAAACAATAATAATACAATAAGAAAAACACATAAAGATGGTTACGGCGTGTCCGCAACCGGGTGCAGTTTTGAAGAAAAGCAAGGTGTCCATTTCACCAAAACAGGGAGACGTAACCAGGTAGGGGTCTGTCCTGCCCCGAGTCCTTAACAGTCTTTAGTCCATTCCTAGGTTACGCTCCAACCAATTGTACAAGGATTCCCGGTAAACCCACCAAGGACTCCTAAAAATAACTAGAAACACATAATTATTTACAAGTAACAGACAGGTGACCTCAATAAAACAATTTAAACACTTCAAATCCTCCAACGTGCGGGTAACTGGCCTCTAGTGGCCCTAGTGGACCTACGGAGCTGACTGTCTGGCCCTGAACTACAGGGTGTAGGAGCTGTCAAGGGTAAACTGGGCAGCTGTTTACGGGCTCTTTGGCTCACTAGGGGTACGGCAGGCTCACTATGAGCAGAGGGTTGATCCTCCTGTTCTGCTTGTGTGGAGTCTGCTGCCTCCTGGACCGGCTGCTCTTCCAGCTCTACCTGTTGCTCCGTAGGCACTTGGGATGCTGGTTGGAGGAACGTGAGGACGGGTACCACAACTGCACCATTGACTTGAGTCCAGGACCGAGGGAAGTCTCCGAGCACAGTACTAACCATATCTTCCCTTTCCTCTACGGGTCGAGGGTCTTCTTGCTCTCCTTCTGGGTTCCGTAGCTGTTCGGGACACTTCTTCAGGTGATCCCGGGATACAATGGCTGTGGTTTCCCCTCCGTCTTTACTGATGGTACAAACCTTTGGGTTGTCGTGGCTTGAGGGCAGTACGGTGTACGGGTCCTTCTCCCACTGGTCGTCCAACTTGTGGAGCCGTCTCTTCCTCTTCAAGACCTGCTCTCCGGGTACCAGGGGAACAGCGGGAGCATACTGGTTGTAAGTTTTCTCTTGTCTTTCCCTAGCGAGACAGAGACTTCGCTCCACGCTCTCCTGTACTTTCCGGTACTGCTGCTGCCTCTCTGTGTCCCAGTCTGCTTCCGGTGAAGTGTCCTCGGGTGTCAGGACTCCCATCTCCAGGTCAACAGGTAGCTTACCAGGCCGTGCCCTCATTAGGTAAGCCGGGGTACAGTTGGTGGAACCTACAGGGATGTAGTTGTATAGGTCCACCAGGTCGGGCAGCTTCTCAGGCCACAGACTGCGTTCTTCCAGGGGCAACGTTTTCAGAAGATCCATTACCACCTGGTTCATTTTCTCACAAAGTCCATTAGTTTGCGGATGATAGGGTGTTGTCCATATCTTCCGGCAGCCATACAGAGTGCAGAATTCTTGGAAGACCTCCGCTTCAAAGGCAGGTCCCTGGTCTGTCAACACTTGGTCCGGGTACCCGTGTGGACGGCAGAAATGCTGCTGGAAGTTTCTAGCTGCTGTTCGAGCTGTTAAGTCCTTGACGGGGACGACAACCAAGAACCGGGAGTAGTGATCCACGATGGTTAGTGCGTAGACGTAGCCACTTCTGCTTGGGGTCAGTTTTACATGATCCAAGGCTACCAGTTCCAACGGCTGCTTGGTGACGATGGACTGAAGGGGGGTCTTCTGGCTGGCACGGTCCTTCCTTCTTAGGTTGCACGGGCCACAGTCTCTGCACCACCTCTCGATGGTTCCCCTCATGCCTACCCAGTGGAACCGCCCGCGCAGCAGGAACTCCAGCTTCTTCCACCCGAAGTGTCCAGCCCCGTCGTGGTATGCCTCCATCACCATGGCTGCGTCTCTTCGTGGCACCACTACTTGCCAGATTAGTTCATGCGTCCGGGAGTTAACCATTCTGCGGCACAACTTCCCCTTGTAAAGGAACAGTCGACTCTTCTCAGCCCACAGTTGTTTGGCTTCCTCCGGAGCGTCTGGGTCAAGGCGAGCCTCTGGCCGAGTCAGCATCTCCTTCACCAGTCGGACGGCAGGGTCACTGTCTTGCGTTTCCTCCCAGTTGTAGTGAGGCAAGGGGTTAAACGTAGCGGCTTGCTTACTCCTTACCCGATGGGAATACTGGATAGTCCCATGACGGTGGAACGCGGGGAGTTCGACTTCTTCCAGTCCCTCTGGATCTTCTCCTACGTCCGGTAGGTTTGGCATCCTGGACAGGGCGTCCGCGTTGGTATTGGAGCGTCCTGCCCGGTATTTGATTGTGAACTCGTAGTTGGACAGACGGGCCATCCATCTCTGCTCTAGGGCACCGAGTCTTGCCGTGTCCAGGTGTGTCAACGGGTTGTTATCCGTGTACACGGTGAACCGGGAAGAAGCGAGGTAGTGCTTAAAGCGTTCGGTGACTGCCCACACCACTGCCAGGAACTCTAGCTTAAATGAGCTGTAATTCTCAGGGTTTCTTTCGGTGGGTCGCAGTTTTCGACTGGCGTAAGCGATTACTCGTTCTTTCCCCTGCTGGATCTGGGACAGTACGGCTCCTAGCCCGATGTTACTTGCGTCGGTGTAAAGGATAAAGGGCTGGCTGTAATCAGGGTACGCCAGGATTTCATCCCCCGTGAGGGCCATCTTCAGCTGGCGGAAGGACTCTTCTTCTAACTTCTCCCATTTGAAGGGCGGCTTCTGGTTCTTGGCCTTCCGGGACTGGCCTATCAGGAGGTCCTGCATAGGAGCTGCCTTTTTGGTGAAACCGGGGATGAATCTGCGGTAATAGCCTACCAACCCGAGAAACTGCCGCACTTCCTTTACACTGGAGGGACTTGGCCATTTCTTAATTGCGGTAATCTTATCAGGGTCGGGAGCCACTCCGTCAGCGCTCACCACGTGTCCCAGGTACTGCACCTTTGGTTTTAGGAGGTGACACTTGGAGGGTTTTACCTTTAGGCCGTAGTTTGCCAGAGCTTCGAACACTTCCGCCAAGTGTTTCAGGTGGTCCTCATAAGTCTTGGAATATACGATGACATCGTCCAGGTACAACAGGACCGTCTCGAAGTTTTTGTGGCCCAGACAGCACTCCATTAATCGTTGAAAGGTTCCTGGTGCGTTACAGAGTCCGAACGGCATGCAGGTAAACTCGCTAAGTCCCATCGGGGTGGTGAATGCGGTCTTCTCCCGGTCCGCCTCTGCTACAGGAACCTGCCAGTACCCACTAGTGAGATCCAAGGTAGAGAAGAAGTTAGCAGATCTTAAAGCAGCCAAAGACTCCTCTATCCTTGGTAAGGGGTACGCATCCTTGTGTGTGATACGGTTGATTTTCCGGTAATCTACACACATCCTCATGGTGTTGTCTTTCTTTCGGACTAAGACTAGTGGAGCTGCCCAGGGGCTACAGCTATCCCTGATCACCCCAGCCTCCTTCATGTCCCTAAGCATCCCCTTGGCGTGTTGGTAGTGTGCAGGGGGTACGGGTCGATACCTCTCTTTTATGGGAAGATGGTCTCCCGTGGGGATGCGATGTTCTACCCCCTTGACTCGCCCGAAGTCTAACGGGTGTTTACTAAACACTCTCTCGTACTCTTGAACCACCCGATAGACTCCCTGTCTCTGGTGTGAGGGAGTGGAGTCAGTACCCAAATGTAGTTGCTGACACCAGTCCTCCATTGTTTCCTTAGAGCCGTTACTTTCCTCCGGGGAAGATGGAGGCAAGGGTTCTACGGACTGTATGGAATTTTGATTGATGGTATACAATTTGGCTAGCGTGGCATACCGGGGCAGGTACACTTCCCTCTTCCCGATATTTATTATGCGAACGGGCACCCTCCCATGGCGTACATTGACCACCCCCCGTGCTGTCAAAATGGTGGGCCTACTGTCTGAGTAAACTGGTTCTACCATTGCCTGGTAATCTCTACCTCTCAGACCAATAGCTGCCCGGCACCAAATCATCATTTCACTTTTTGGGGGCATGGCAATAGGGAAAGGGTCACACATTCTTACGCTACCAATCTCACCACCGGAGAGTTCTATCTGTTGCCGTCGCATCAGTGCCCGGATCTCTTTCTGGAGCACTCGCTGCTGGCCGGAGCTGGCGTTCTTGGCAACCTGCTGTAAAAGGAAAATCACCTCTTCAAGACAATTTTCAATTACATTAGTTCCTAGAGTTATCTTTGGGTGACTCTCGTGCTTGTCAATGTCTACAATGATCAGTCCCTGTGCCGCCAGTTCAACTCTACCGATTTTAATGGTCACCTCTTTAAATCCAATCTGTGGCACGGGCTGACCATTGCTGGCGATGATACTCAAATCGTCGTCAGGGTAGCGGGTGATATCCGAGTCATTCCAGTACTGCTTGAAGAGCACGTACGTGATAGTGGTAACCTGTGACCCGGTGTCCAGTAGGGCACTCATAGGGATGCCATCCAGTACCACAGGCAAGACTGGACGTCCTCCCACATATTTGTCGCGCCAGTTCGATGGGCCTGATGATCTTTTTCCTGGGGTTTGGCCCTCTACCCCAGGTTGTGCCAGTTTAAAGGACAGTACCTTGCCATATGTCCGGGTTGATTGCAGCGGCGGCAGATGGGTTGTCCGTCCTCGTTGTATCGGTCGCTGGGTCTTCCTCTGGCCGGTGGGGTCCTCCTTGGTCGACGCCACGGGATGTCCTCCGGTCCGGATGCCAGCTGGATCTTCCCTGGAGTGGAAACCTGTAAAGACTGCACAGTTCGGGTTAGTGCGGCAACGCTTTTAGCTAGCTCTTGGACCTGATGGTGCAGGTCTGGAGCCGGGTCATTGTTCAAAGCCTGCGCATCAGCTCCCACAGGCCCTGCCGACAAGGGCGCCGCCTCCTGGTGGTAAGTGGTAGTGGGGCGTCTGTGGGTCACAACGCCACCTGGTGCCGGTTCTCGGAGCACCCGGATGGCTCTGTCCTTGAACTGTGCAAATCCCAGATGAGGGTCCTGTAAGGCCATTGCCCGCAACTGGGTTCGGTGGGCATTGCAATATAAACCCTCTATAAATTGTTCAGTCAACAGCCTGTCCTCGTCTCCCACGCCGTCAGGGTCGGTCTGCTTAATGGCTCTCAGGGCCTCTTGTAGGTTCAGGGCATAGTCCCTTATACTCTCGTATGCTCGCTGCTTGCACCCGTAGAATCTAAGCTTGATCTCGGCTGAGGTGCGGGTATCAAAGGTGTCCCTCAGCCGGGTTAGTATCCCTGCAACAGTCCTCCCCCCAGGTGGCCAGGACTTTACCTCCCTTTGGGCTGCCCCGGTTAATTGGGCCACCAGGATGCTCACTTTTTTGCTCTTCTGTGAGGGGGTACACCTGGAAGAGGCTATCCAGCTTTTCTCTAAAGTCATGCAGGGTATGTGACTCCCCTGAGTACTGGGGTAGCCAGGCCGCTCCCGGGATATAGGGCATGGTGAAAGGCATGACTGCAGCAGCGGTGGCGCTGGCGGGGGTTGAGGCAGTGAAGCTCTCCTCCGTATCCGACATCTTCCTCCCCCCTAGTGGACCGTGGCCTACCTTGCGATGATCCTCTTCCGTAGGCCGCGGCTCCGCAGTGGATCGTCAGGGTTGAGGACCTTCCGTCGCGCTCCTGTGACGTCGGCGTCTGCTGGGCTCCTTCCAGGACCTTACGCAACGTCCGGACGTGAGGCGGGGCTTCAGTTCTCGCGCGCTTTCGGAGTCCACGCCCCTCTTCTTCCCGCGCGGCGTCTTCAAGATGGCGTCCAACGGCGGGAAAACTCCACGGATGGCGGGAAGAAGGCAGAAGATGGCGCCGGATGGCGGGAAAACTTCGCGGATGGCGGGAAGAAGGTAGAAGATGGCGCCGGATGGCGGGAAACCTCCACGGATGGCGGGAATCTTCACCACTGGTAAGTTTGAACAGTCTTTTTCAGGCACGCAGTACCCGGTGGTTGCGGGCACGAAATCCTGCCGACTACGCCAAAAGTTGACGCACCCCTGGGCCTGTGTCGCACAGCGTTGAGCATGCAGGAGCTTACCCGGAGCCGGATCTGTTGAGGGTTGTAGTCTCGTGGCGGTGACCCGGTCCGTGCCCAGGGAGTCAGACTAAGTGGCGTTGTATTAGCGGTAGATGTTGGGCGACTACGCCACCCGTTGAATGCAGCGAAGGAGCTGCCGCTGCAGGGCAGACCGCTGAGGCCGGTGGTAGGATTGTGCAGCGTGGTAGTATCACCCCCAACGGGAGGGGTATGGCCTCAGGGCAGCCGACGTGGATGATGGGGGTAGCAGGAATCACTCAGAGACGATGCGGTGTAGTTCAGGGTCTTTACTGGTGATAAAGATAGACTCTCCCGGAGTACTGGCTAGCGATCGGGGCCTGGTCAGTCCTTGAGCAGATGGGATCTCCCCTGGCCAGGCGGAGTTGTAGGCCTCCCAAACTGACTGTACTCTTCTAGCTACCTTGCTAGAGGCGGGTATAAGTAGCCCACGTCCCTGAGTGTACCGTGTGGTGCTCACCCGTAGGGCCGGTGACTCGGGGCCTTCTAGTGGCGTCCGCTCCACGACGGCGGTGCTGGTCCCACGCGGGTGACCGTGCCTTCGGGTTTCTTGGCCAGAGGACCTGAAATCCCCTGCCGGGCGGTTTCTGCTGCTGGGTAAATGTAGCACCCTGAGGATTCGGCTGCTACAGGGGTATTGCACCTCAACCCAGAGGTGTGATATTCCACTCCCGGGTAAGGATGGAGTGTGGAACTGAGCTCAGTTAGCTGCATGCACTACATACATCCCATTTCCGAGGGACAGACCGATGGTACTCCCACTAGGAATATGTGCAGGTACGACAGTGTCTGTCCCTGGCTGGAGTGGGAGGGGGGTGGAACATCCCAGTAGTGTAGGGGCAGATAGGGGGAGCAGTCTGGGTAATGCTAGGAGCTCATTGGGTGCTGGTCACCTGAGCTCACACATAGAGGGAGTATATAAGGTGGGAACCATCTTAGATCAGGGTCAGTCAGACAGTCAGTCTTCTGTAGAGGGTTAGTCAGTCTTTTGTAGAGAGGTCCAGGAGAGCCTGCAGAGAGAAGAGAGAGAGGAGGAGAGAAGGACCCAGAGGGGGAGAAGAAGGAACCCCAAGAACCCAGAATTAGAACAGAAGGGTGAAGGGTTGGCACGCAAGGGAACCGGATCCCAAATTAGTGGAGGAGAGAAACAACCCTCAGCTAAGAACCGGAGGCTGCGGCATTACAGTTGGAGCAGCCCCTCACTAAGTCCACTAAGAAGGCACACCAGGTATAGGGTCAGGGAACCCCGAAGAGGTGCACCCACCAAGAGGCCCGAGGGAGCCGGATATAAGTGGACCCCTGGTGAGAAAGGCCAGTAGAGAGGACAGTCAGAAAGGGAGCTCAGGACCACGCTCCAGAATTGCTTGGGGGTTGGCCGAGTCCAGGACCTGGTGGACGCAGCACGGCTCGGGCGGTCACTCAAGGCCAGAGTGACCAACAGAACAGCAGTAAGTAAAAACCCTGAACTGCACAGCCCGACTCTGAGTCTTCTTATCATCCACACTGCACCACCACTACCACCATCCTCTACACCTGACCCCCTGAGGCTATACCCCTCCCGTTGGGGGTTATACTACCCGAAGCTGCACACATACCACCAGCCTCAGCGGACCCTGCTGCAGCGGCGGCCGTATTGACCGCAAATCAACGGGTGGCGTAGTCGACACTAAGAACTAATAACATCTGTAAGGACTGCCACACACTGAGCTTGACACCCTGGGCACGGACCGGGTCACCGCCACTCGGAGACTACAACCCCCATGTGATCCGGCTCCTGGGTATCCCCAAAACAACACTGGCCCAGGGGGCGCGTCATAAAGATTAGTCCCCACAGCCTCGGACTCCGGGTCCGGTGATAGCTTCTCAGTCAGGGCGAGCTCTGCAGCTGCCAGCCCCTGACTCCTTATAGCACTGCTCCCACAGAGCTCCTGATGTTCTTCTCCTATATCTGCTGCTCTTCTCTGTCTCTACTTCTTCTCTACTCACTAACCCTGCCTCAGCCCTAGGTTTATATAGGGGAAGTTCTTCCCCTCCCAGGACTGGGCAGGAGGTGTGGCATGCATAGGATCCCTGACCAAGAGACCTCCCATCTGCTCTCAGACATAACATAGCTGTTACTGTGGAAACCAGACCCCTGGGGTGCCACAGAAGATACTGTCCTCCATTTAAAATGGGCAAGGCACGTGGCAAGGGACGGGGAACTGGATGTGATGCTAATGGTCCATGCAGAGGCCGAGGCCGTGGGCAAGCCGAAATTGTGCCACAACAAGCACCCACATCTTCTCGCTCAACCTTCCTGTCCCTTCCTTTCCAATTAATAGGGGACCACAGAACACCACTATTGAACACAGAGCAGTGTGAAAAGGTTATTGGCTAGATAGCAGATAATGCTTCCAGTTACTTAGCCACCACCCCCACCCTGTCTTCCACACAGTCAAGTCTCAGTAGCTGTGAGTCTGGACCGCATATTCCTCACCCTGAACCTCCTTCATCCAAACATGTCGAGTGGCCAGAGACAACTGATCCCCCACTTGTACACTCCGAAGAGCTGTTCACTTCTCCATTTATAGATTCAGGCCTCTCGCTCGGTCCACTTGAAGCGGAGAAAGAGGAGATCGCATGTAGCGATGCCCAAACATTTGAGCAGCCACAGTAACATGAAGGTGATGCTGGGAAAGTGTCACAAGAAGTGGACGATGATGAGACACAATTGCCAGAAAGTCAGGAGGAGGACCAATGTGTGGAAGTGGAAGACGAAGTGGTGGATGATATAGTAACTGACCCAACCTGGCAGGAGGACATGCAGAGCAAGGAGAGCAGCACACAGGGGGAGGGAGGCAGAGCATCCCAACAGGCAGGAAGAAGCAGTGTGGTGGCTGCAGAAAGAAGGCAGGCCACCGTTCCTCGTAACAGCAACACAATGGAAGTTGCCAGTGCAACTGTTAAGTCTTCCCGAGTCTGGTTGTTTTTTAAAAATTCTGCCGATAACCCCAACAAGGCCATTTGCACCACCTGCCAGGCCAGCATCAGCAGGAGTGGCAAAACGACCAGCCTGACCACCACCCGCATGATCAGGCACATTGCAGAAAAAGCGCCAAACTTTGTGGGCCGAAACCCAGGGTCCAGGAACAGTGAGTGGCGATAACGTCATAATTAGCGTCACCATTAAGCTTCTCTGTCTTCTGAAACGCTCTCTGCTCACAATCAAAGAGGATGCATTGCAGGTGGAGCACGATGAGATGGAGAAAGGAACCATACAGGGTGATTACACACAGCCCAGCCTCATCTCATCCCAACGTGGATTGGGTGACAATGAGGAAGAGGAGGAGGAGGAAGAAGAACAGGAGCTAGTTTCATACGCTAAAGACGGTACTACTTGCACCACTGTCATACTGTTTGTTCAGCGTGGATGCCCTGATGACAGAGAGGAGGAGGAGAGCATGGTCACTCGTCCTCTTGGTGAGGAAATGGAAGTCTTGCCTGTTAGCAGTCTGGCACGCATGACTGAGTTTATGTTACGCTGCCTTTCCCATAAAAGCGTTCTCAAAATTTTGGGTGACAGTGATTACTGGTTGGTGACACTTCTAGACCCACGCTAGAAGTAGAACTTTATATCTCTTATTCCTGAGGTGGACAGGTCTACAAAAATGGGGCAGTACTAGAAGGCCCTTGTTGCAGAACTATTAAAAAAATAGCCATCTGAAAACACTGGCGGCAGAAGTCACACTTCGTTGGACAACCAAGGAGAACAGGTTAGAGAGACACAAATCCAATCCAGCAGAGGCTGGGGAACACTGTCAAAGTTCTTGGAAAATTTTCACAACCCCTCTCATCGAACAGGCCCTGAGGCGCGAGGTACTCTCACAAGGAGTGCAAAGTTTGGGAAGATGCTGAGGGAATACCTTGCCGACCGTACCAACATCCTCCGTGATTCCTCTGTGCTTTAGAATTATTGGGTCTCCAAGCTGGATACGTGGAATGAACTTGCTCTCTACGAATTGGAGGTCCTGGCCTGCCCTGCTGCTAGTGTTTTATCAGAGTGGGTTTTTAGTGCCGCTGGTGGAATTATAACTGATAAACGCATCCGCCTGTCAACTACCAATGCTGATAGGCTGACTCTTATAAAAATGATCAAGGGCTGGATTGGGCCAGACTTCTCAACACCACCGAATGGAAGCAGGGTAACATAAACTCAAATCCTGTGTCTTTTATTGGGAGGTCTATTCCTATGAACCTTTTCACACCTACACATCGGTATACGCTTCCTGATTTTGGCTATTTGCTCTTGTCCTCCTCCTTCTCCTCATCCTCGTCCTCCACCAAGATATCACCACGGTGACTGTGGACTGTGATGCAATATCCACATAAGTTTTTTAAAGGGTGTTAACTATGCCCGTAAAAAAATATTTTACACAGTATGTTCATGTATCCCCCCCCCCCCGGGGTAAATGTTTGTCAGCCCATACACTTAGGGCATGGGCATTACAAGTATAGGACACCCGTTTATTTCTAATTGGAACATTATTTTATGAGGCCCTCCTCCACGTCTCTTCCAAGGGGCATTGGAGAGCCTCCCAATTTTTGACTGCCCTTGCATTCAATGCAACACTATGGGAGACCCACTTCCTAATAATGGGAACATTTTTTCATGAGGCCCTGTACGTCTCTTCCAAGGGGCATTGAAGTTCCTCCCAATTTTTGGAAGCCTGTGCATTCACTGCATAGGCCAACACTATGGGATACCCTCTCCTTTCTAATGGGAATTTGTCATTACTGTGGCCATGCTTTAGGTGTCTCTAAATTGTTAGTGGGGTTTTTCCTAAGTTTGGTCAGCCGTTGGACTCACTACATACCTTATAACTGTATAGCACACCCGCTCCTTTGTAATGGAAATATGTCATTACTGTGGCCCTGTTCTATGTGTCTTTAAATTGTTAGTGGGGTTTTTCCTAAATTTTGTCAGCCGTTGGACTCACTGAATGCGTTACAACTGTATAGCAGACCCTCTCCTTTCAAATGAGAACATGTCATACTTGTTACTGTGGCCCTGCTCTATGTGTCTTTAAATTGTTAGTGGGGTTTTTCCTAAATTTGGTCAGCCGTTGGACTCACTGCATACCCTATAACTGTATAGCACACCCGCTCCTTTGTAATGGGAACATGTCATATTTGTTACTGTGGCCCTGATCTATGTGTCTTTAAATTGTTAGTGGGGTTTTTCCCAAATTTTGGCAGCCCTTGCAGTCACAGCATGGGCATTACCACTAAAGGAGACCCGCTCCTTTATAATGGGAATATTTTTTTTTACTGAGACTCTCCTCTATGCCGATTCAAAGGGGTATTGGGTTGTGTCCGAATTTATGGCAGCCCTAACAGTGACTTCATATGCAATAACAGTATATGAGACCCATTGGTTAATAATGGGAACAACAAAGCATAGCCGTCTGATGGCTCTCTAACAATAGCGAGGGCTGACTTCTGGCCTTTTAAGAATAGTAAGCTCCCCCTGATGGCCCTATAAAAATAGGCTTTGTGACTTCAGAGTCCCTCCATCATAAATGAAACAGAATGTGTCTGATGATGTGTCACACACCACATGGCCAGATAAGTTTGTTAAATGTTAAAATGACATTTCCCAGTGAATGCATTTGTCTTAAAAAATACCATAAAAAAAACAAAATACAGTAGGATCTTTCTTTAGTATAAAAAATGGAGTCGCCAATTTAACCTCAATGTAATCTCATTGTTCAGCTCCTGCACCTCCTCCTCTATCTCCGAAATGACCACATCAGTCACAATCTGAAAGCACTGCAGCACTGCCTTGGCCAAGCGGCAACAGGCTGTACTGAAGAAGATAACATGCTTTATGTGACAAACCGCCCAGCGCTGCAGAGTTGTTGAAAGCTATAACACAGCAGCCTGATCTCTGGCTCTCACCCCTGAACATACAGCCAGGCATGGTCGTGTGTGACAATGGGCGGAACCTGGTGACGGAGAAATGACAGCCAGAGTAGATACGGTTTCCCACTATGACAGTCCTTTCACCGAGCTAAAGAATATGGCTGTGGTGAAATACAACTCCCAATGAGAAGCTGTTTCAGATTGAAAAACATTGTGCCCACCAGAGGATTTGATTCTTAGGGCTAACCTTTCTCCCCCGCTCAAGAGCCCCATAGCAGCTGCAAAGTTAGCGCTATCATGAACTCTCATGATGTAGAAGCCAGGGCACACCAGAGGATTCTCTGGTGGGTCTGTCCAATCCTGCTGAGAAGTAGTCCTGGCTAAGAAAAGTGTGTGGGAAGGTTCCCAGGCACCCTATGGCTGCTTTTTTGCTGAGTTGGAAACCCACGCAAACACGAGAAGAACATACAAAATCCTTGCAGATGTTGTCCTTGCTGGGATTTTAACCTAGGATCCTAGCGCTGCAAAGCTTCAGTGCTAACCACTGAGCCAATGTGCTGCCGTTCACCCTCTGAACAGGCTGGAGAAACTTGCACCTACTGCCACTCTTTTTTTAGCTCCTTTGTGAGAAACTAATGTATTTGGCCACTCAGTCTACCAAATAAAATTCCTGAGAACAAAATTGGGGATGGCTTTGCTACTGGTACTGGGGGCAGTGCTAATACCATGGCGTTGTACCATAGTTTACTGGAAAAATTCCAGGCTGGTAGGAGGCAAGCAGATTCCCACAGAAAATTACCAGCAGTAATGTTCAGGGACCCGCGCTTGTAGAAGGCGGAGACAATACCAGGAGAAATAATGGCGGGTGGGGACCGAGTATGGACACCGGACAGCCGCGGGCATGACGTTATGAAAAGCTTCCACCTCCACGAGCCTAAAAGGCCCTGCTGAGAAGCATTCCAGGTTAAGAAAAGTGTGTGGGAAGGTTCTCGGACACTCTATGGCTGCATTTTTAATGTGGACTGGCTCTGTACCATCCCTGGCCACATTTACCTGTCCACATGTTTGTGGTTAGGCGGTCCTTCCCAGTAAGTGCACTGGGGAGGGCACAGGCAATGTTGTGGGATCCGTGCTTGTGTAAGGCAGAGACAATACAGGGAGAAATAGTGGCGGCTGGGGAACGAGTATGGACACCCGGCTGCCGCCGGCATGAGGTTGTGAAAAGTTTCCGCCTCCACGAGCCTAAAAGGCCACATTTCAAGTGCACGCAGCTTTAGAGGACTTCCTGGGAGAAATGACAGCTGGAGTAGATATGGTTTCTCAACCCTTTTCACCAAGCTAAAGAATATGGCTGTGGTGAAATACAACTCTCAGCAAAAAAAGCTGTGGACTGGCTCCATACCGTCCCTGGCCACATTCACTTGACCACATGTTTGTGGTTAGGCGGTCCTTCCCAGTAAGTGCACTGGGGAGGGCATGAGTAATGTTTTGGGACCTGTGCTTATGGAAGGCGGAGACGTTACCGGGAGAAATAGTGGCGGCTGGGGACCAAGTATGGACACCCGACTGCTGCCGGAATGAGGTTGTTTAGTATTGTGGCCTGTTTTGGCTGGCTGCATACTTGTGCTTGCATTTCAAGTAACAGAAAACTAAGCAGATGGTGGCCTTTATCATCATCATGGCCTCACCTCGGCAGTATGAACTATCCTGAAGGAGAAGCCAGCGACCACCGGAGGAGTCTTCAGTTCTCTGGTGGGCCCGTCCAACCCTGCCGAGAAGCAGCCCTGGCTAAGAAAGGTGTGTGGGAAGGTTCCTGGACACTCTATGGCTGCTATTTTAATGTGGACTGGCTCCGTACAATCCCTGGCCACATTCACCTGTCCACGTGTTTGTGGTTAGGGGGTCCTTCCCAGTTAGCGCACTGCGGAGGGCACGGGTAATGTGGGACCCGTGCTTGTGGAAGGCGGAGACAACACCGAGACAAATAGTGGTGGCTGGGGACCGAGTATGGATACCCGGTCAGCGCCGCCATAAGGTTGTGGACGGCTTCCGCCTCCACGAGCCTAAAAGGCCACATTTCAAGTGCATGCAGCTGTCAAAAATTTGGCAGTAAAGTATTGCAGCCTGGGGTAGGGACAACTGAACGCTGCAATGAGACAAGAACATGGATGGTGATTGTTGCAAATCTGCAGCGACAGGTGTATGGCGGGAGGCATATTGGCATGGGCCAAGGATCACTTATGATGGGCACACTTTTAGGCAGTGACCTGGGAGTCAGAGATGCTTCCAGGGGTCTTCCCCATGCTGTTCCCATGTCTTTTCAGCACTGTATGCATGTCTCTGATGATGTCTCACACACCACATGGCCAGATAAGGTTGTAAAATGTTAAAATTACATTTCCCAGTGAATGCATTTGTCTTGGTTGAAAGCAATGCAAAAGTGCAAAAATGCATCAAAAACACTACGTGTGAACATAGCCCAAGATGTGGAAGAGTATTTTTGGTTTTGGTTATTTATTTTGCCTTATATACAAGTCATTACCCTAGAAAGGATGTTCCTTAACATCTTTCCCAGGAAAATCCATTTTGGTTTAATTTTTGTATGTTTTATTGTGAGTCCGTAAAAGTGGCTTAATACCTCTGACAACGCTGTTGGCAGCAGTGACCTGGGATTCAGAGATGCTTCCCCATGCTGTTGCCATGTCATTTGAGCACTGTTCCTATCGATTTGGGCAATTTTTTGTCCCTCTGCAGACCCCCGGGGGGAGCCACCTGAAAAATGCTCGAGTTTCCCATAGACTTACATTGGGTTCGTTGCTCGGGTCGAGCTCCCGAGTATTCCAATTTGCTGGACCCAAGCAACAAGCACCCGAGCATTTTAATGCTCGCCCATTACTATCTGCTAGATGTCATCACTGCAGATCATTATGAGGAGGTTGTGCATCAATGCAAAATGTTTCAGCAGTGTCAGAACTGGTGCTGGGCAAGTTGTTTTTTTATTTGCAATCTGCAACTGGAATCTTAAAGTATTCAAATTTGTGTGAAACACCAAATTTCAGGGAATTTGACTCAAACTCAATCCTTTGCAGATCAATCCACTCATCTCTATTTAGTAAATTATTTATATCAATTAACAAAATGTAAAGTGGATGAACAAAAAATAAATGTAAATCAAATTTGTGACCGCTCTATGGCGTCTGAACAGCATCAAAGTCTTAGCCTATTACTGATCCAGCCACGCCCATCCATCTGGTTGGTCAAAAGTCACTTTCATGTCATCAGTCTATAAAACCTGTGAACAATCTGTCTTCAGATATTTTCTAGTTTTGACATTTCCACTTCTGAGTCTTGCTCAGCAATGGTCGGGCTCAGCCTCCACACCTTGGCGTGTCTGTGAGCACTGGACACATTGTACTTCTGTGTCTTGCTCAATGGTGGTCAGTTCCACCCTCCTCACGTCGGCTGTGTCTCTGAGCACTGAATACCTAGTACTTCTGTGTCTTGCTCAGTGGTGACCCTCTACATTTGTCACCCAGTCCTGGCTTTCGTCCTGCCAGGCTTCCATAATGCCCACCACATTGCCGTAACATGTCCACTCCTTAGAGATTCATTTCTTAAATTCGCATCTAGACTTTTTTCCACAAAACTATGGAGCAGTGAACGATGAGCACAGTGAGAGATTTCACCAAGATATTTTGGCTATGGAGAAAAGATAGGAAGGAACATGGAATCCATCAATACTTGCAGATAACTGTTTTACAATTGTAAGAGATGATCCGATGCAGGAGTACAAGAGACAAGCAAAAAAGAGGAACAAATGTTGTAGAGAAATTTTTGTAACTGTTTATAATTCGCAATAGTGTTTAGATGTTTTACTTATTTGAATTGCTAAGTTTCCTCTAAATATCAGAAA
The DNA here is from genome assembly GCF_046119375.1 of Phyllobates terribilis. Lineage (NCBI taxonomy): Eukaryota > Metazoa > Chordata > Amphibia > Anura > Dendrobatidae > Phyllobates > Phyllobates terribilis. The sequence goes on along the minus strand of NW_027362772.1, from coordinate 37,083,676 downwards.
ATTGGCTTAACAAAATACTCTGCATTTTTTTGTTTGCAAAAATAATATTTCAAAGTACTGAAACTTTTAAGTATTAATTATATATAGCAGTAAAGGGAAATCTCTTTGATATAAAAAAAAAACAAGAGGCAACTAAAAGTTTTCATTGTCAGATTTGAATACAGGAGGTCAAAATCATTAAGAAACGGCTCATTTCATAACTGAACCTGACAACTTTTGAAAATATGTAGAACAGTGTAATCAGCGTAAATTGTTCTCTGTAGAAAAAAATACAAGAATAGGTAACATGCTGCTTATTGTCATGGATTCCATGTGGAAAAAATAACTTATTAGCCCCATATGCACTGGCTTCATGGAATAATTTATAGTCAAGTGATCGGTTATTTTAACCACAATTCCAATTCAATTTATTCCTGTTGGATACATTCTTGTAATTATTTAATTGACAGAAATCATGATAAAGTCATATTTTACTGTGTAGATCTTACAGAAGAGCCGGTCATCTCAGATCTTGGGACGGTGAATGCTGGTATCAATAAGACCCTGACCTGCTTTCCTCCAAGAAATTGCTCTCCGACATCATTAAATTTCCAGTGGAAGAAAAGTGATGTGGCCGATGTCTGGATGAAGAATTCATCTACTGTAACATTTACTCCATCTCTAAATGATCACCAGAAGAACATCACATGTGAGGTGACAAGCTCCAAGGGGAACACAACTAGAAAAAACGTTCTTCTTGATGTTTGCTGTAAGTACATTTTAGTTTTGCAAATTTCCATTGTCAGGTTTGCAGAGGCCCTCCAAAAAATCAAAATATCCTCTGGTAGTCTCATATTCTGATTCAGTAATTGGTCTAAAGGTTCAGCAGAAGACAACCTCATTTTGAGATATCGGATGATTCACTAATAACTTTAGATCTGATTGATGATTTGTCCTGTGGATATAATTTGGGATGCAAATACAAGAAGGTTCCAAGAACCTCAGTCTGACACCATCCTTAACTCTCCCAACATTTCTACTTGAGTCTACATTAGTGATGAGCAGAGCTACTAGAATTTGAATTCTGCATTTCGCTTATATTTGATTAACATTTTACACAATGCAAATTAAATGTACATTACTATGCTTTGAGCCTTCTTCAGACCTCAAAGCATAAGAAAAATACATAAAAATATAAAAAATATCCTCATTTGTCCCATCACACAGCCCCAGTTTTCATCTACAGTCCAATCACTGGTACAGAATTTACTTGGCCATATTTAACAACTTCCGGCACCTGGCATCTTCCGTTTCTCCTGCGCTACCTAGACAGCAAAAGGATGACGATGTATTTCATAATGAATCACAGCAAAGTCAGTGCAGAAGACTCCAGGTGCCATAAGTCAGAGAAGATGGCCCAGCGAAGACCACACCAATGACTGGACAAAAGAATACACGTGAGAGCCATGTGAATATTATTTTTTTTCTAAGTTTTTCAGCCCTTTCCCGCTTCTTCAGAATTCAGGAAATTGCCAGACACTATTTTGCCGGATAGTAACAAATCAGAATAGCAAAAATGTTGTTTTCTGGAATATTTAAATTGATTTTGCAAAATTTTTAAATTGAGGAAAATTGGATTTTCCTCAAATGTAATCGCTTAAGACTAGGTTCCATCAGTCATGTACACCAAACACAGAACAAACTAACCAGGGATGATATTTAAAAAAATCTAATAGCGTTAGATTTTTTTCTTTCATTTGTTTTAAGTTACAGAAATCGGAAATTATGTTAGCCGAGGCATCTACAACTGATTTTGGTGAAAACACTAAAATATAAATGCTCCCTACAGTAACTTAAAGGGTTTGGCCACCACTTTTTATTGATGGCCTAGTCATAGAATAAGCCATTAGTATGTGATTGATGGGGGTAGGACCCACGGCACTCCTGCAACAAGCTGTTACCGGCCCGGAAGTTCACAAATGCTACATTGGGGGGTAATATAAAGTACTGGCCAACCCCTTTAAATAGAGGTGACACAGGCCTACAGCACAATATTGAAATTGGACATCTTCTAGAGCTGGTGTCATCATCAGTCCACCAACTGGTACCAGCTGATTGCCATTCACCAGCTGGAAGCTTGGTTCTTCATCTCTATTCCATTATTCTTGGCTAACATTGTAGTTCTGTGAAGATAAATCTCTGCAAAAGTTCTCACACATCCATTAAAATGAGGGGTACTGCCATCCAAGCCTTTGATCCCTCTCTCCAAATTCCCCATAGGAGCTATTCAGCGTATGTCTATGGATCCCTATGACACTGTAAAAGCTTATCCCTGTAGCTTAGGGGCCTGACTCTTTTTAGAAATCTTTGCCTTGCAAAGAGCTGGTTCTCCTCTCGTGATTAGATAGGAACCCTGAGATCGTTTTGCCAAGACCTAAGAGTGAGGGACTCTTCATTTCCTCTGCATTGGAACAGCATCACAGTATAAGGTCCATTCTTATCAAAGGGGTTGGACCACAAATGGAAGTTATCACCTATCCACATAATAGGTGATAACTTAGCTATACCTAGGGGTCATACAGGAACGATCAATGGTCCATACCCGATTTCAATGGAATGATAGTCTAGCAGGCACACAATTGGTCCATACATAGTCTTTAGGATGGCTAGAGATAGACAAGCACCATTCTCGTGATCATGGGAGTTTCTGCAGTTGACCAACAGAAATCAGCAAAATATCACCTAGCCTTCGCATTCATGGTCCAACTCCTTAAGTTTCCATAAATATAAGATCCCAGCACTGGAGTGCTTAGTTAATTTTGGTAAATATGAATGATAAATAATTAGTCAATTTTTATATTATGGAGTTTGAGATAGCTATTGGAGCCATGATGTGAACATTTATGAATTTTAAGATTAGATTTTTACTTCTCCTCTTTATTCTGTTGCAGGTCCTACAATTATTGGAATCACATGGGATATTGTAGGTGGTAAGGCTGTATTTATTACCTAATGAACAGAAAATAATTTGCCACGGTTCTTTCTAACTTGTGTGTTCAGATAACTGAATAATCTCTATAGATGTTGGAGATTTAATTCTGTCTTATACCATACCTACCATTGCATGTTGGACCAGAAGTGCCAAAACACAACCAGAGCTCTCAGTTCTGCTACATTTGTAGTAGTAAAATTGGATGGTTTAAAGTAACAAGAATTCTTAAAAAGTTTTTCTAGACATCATACTGTAAAGTTGCGGAAAAGTTTTGTGACTTTTGTTGCTTTCATGCCAAAATGGGTAGAGCTAGGGAGGGAGACAGAGGAGAAATATGGATGTGAAACGACAGCTCATCTAATTCATGATGAGCTGTGGTGTACCTTGTGCCAGAAATCTTACTTTCTTACTTGATTTCAACAAACCCCCTCATCAAGACCAGCATAAACTGGCCTTAGGCCCCAATTGATCAAGACCAGCAATCTTGATCAGGGTCCGGAGTAAGATTTCTGGCATAAGAAACGCCACATTCCTCCCCCCTCTGTCCTGCCCAACTCCACCCATTTTGGCAATGTTAGAAGAAACTGGTGTAAAAATGGCTAATGTAGCAACATTTTTCTCTAGATTTCTTGATATTTGATTTGATTTGAGGCACTAGATCAGTGTTCCCCAACTCCAGTCCTCAAAAGCCACCAAAGGGTCATGTTTTCAGGATTTCCTTAGTATTGGACTGGTGAAGGAATTATCACCTGAGCAATGCTAAGGGAATCCTAAAAACATGATCTGTTGGTAGCTTTTGAGAACCGGAGTTTGGGAACCCTGATCTAGAATAATAGAGAATGTCTTCTAAGAATAAATCTTCAATCTCTGAACCCACCGGGATCAAAGAAATTGGGTCTTATTTGTTCAGTCTCCTGTGCACAATCATTGTGGTAATTCCCTGTATGTTTGAATGACAAAGTGGTCAGGTTCTTCCACAGGAGAACCTGGCAGCTTGGGCTTGGCTGTCTCTCCATGCACCCTCTTATAGCAGCCGCATTGGACTTATGATACCTGCTATTTATTTTAATTATTTACTTAAAATCTTTTAATTTCTAACATTTTTTTCTTTTCCAGGGAAGAAAAAAAATAAAACAGAGAATATTGTTAGAACCGAAGAGGGTGCGTCAGTGATATTGAAATGCTTAGTAGAAAGTAACCTAACTCTTCATATAATCTGGACGAATGAGAAAAGTGATAATCTCCAAAATGGGACTGGAAAATACCTGGAACTAGAACTAAACAGCATGACGACTAATCATTCCGGTGTCTACACGTGTTCAGTAATGACTGACTATGTGATAAAAAGCACAAATATCAATGTAACTGTGCAATGTAAGTATCATTATTATACAATGATTAGAGGAAATAATAATAACCGTGCAGTAACCGGCCACGGACACTATACAGTTGACAGAAATCAGCCGCCACCGGTTGATTGGCGGGGGAGCAAGGTGTTGCACCCCCACTGATCTGGTGTTGATAGGCCATTAATATTAAATTAACGGACAACTCCTTAAAGCCTTCTCTTTCTTATAAAGACTCTGAAGAGTATCCCTTTTGTAAATAGTGTTGATGAAACGATTAATATGGAGAACCTGTGTCTGGCACTGTTATATGGGCACCTTGTTAAAATTGATTTTCCTCTTCATAAGTATACTCCAATTGTCAAAGTTACAAGGGTGCTTTAAGTGCTACGGGAGCACTTGGCGCACTTTTGCTAAGCTTATTACGTTTATGGGGCAATGGGATAGTCAATGTTATGGGGCACTCTGACTGTTAAAAGGGGTTCTTCAAAACTGTATAAGTTAATATTTACGGGCCAGGGGCAAAGGAAAAAAAATTATAAAACCTACAATCACCATCTGGTCTGGTGCTGCTCCTCCACACTCTTTACTATGTCTCCGGACACACAACAATGTTGAAGTAGTTATTATCATTTACTTGTGTTGTTATACTGTCTCCATTCTGACTCTGAAGTGGGGAACTCCCCTCCTCTTAATAGCATAACCCCTTTAATAGTTATTTTTTTGTGTGTTGACGTATGTCAATTTTTTTTTTGCCAATTAGGCATTATTAAAACCTGAAAGAAATAGGAAAGTATTATAAAATATATGTATAAAATATATTGTTTTCTTACAGACCCACCTAGAAATATGGAAATTACCATTCAGTCTTCCAAAGGTATTGTATATGTTTTGAACACATATGTAATCTATGAGTTATAGTATGCGACTGGATCTGCAATGTACCACTGCTGGTTACCTTCCTTCCCGATCAGAATCATTTCCTTGATTAGTGGTAATATAATTACACATACAGCAAGAGGGGTATCCAGGCCGCACTCAAACTCGTTCAATGAATCCACCATCACAATATGTTTTGGCAGAGAGTTCCATAGTCTCACTGCTCTTACAGTAAAGAACCAATTGACTCACTGCTCTAACAGTAAAGAATCCATAGTCTCACTGCTCTTACAGTAAAGAATCAATATTTTCACTGCTCTTAAGAGTAAAGAATCAATAGTCTTACTGCTCTTACAGTAAAGTATCCATAGTCTCACTGCTCTTACAGTAAAGAATCAAAAGTCTTACTGCTTTTACAGTAAAGAATCAATAGTTTCACTGCTCTAAAGAGTAAAGAATCAATAGTCTTACTGCTCTTACAGTAAAGTATCCATAGTCTCACTGCTCTTACAGTAAAGAATCAAAAGTCTTATTGCTCTTACAGTAAAGAATCAATAGTTTCACTGCTCTTAAGAGTAAAGAATCAATAGTCTCACTGCTCTTACAGTAAAGAATCAATAGTCTTACTGCTCTTCCAGCAAAGTATCCAATGTCTCACTGCTCTTACAGTAAAGAATCCATAGTCCCACTGCTCTTACAGTAAAGAATCAATAGTCTCGCTGCTCTTACAGTAAAGTATCCAATGTTTCACTGCTCTTAGGCTATGTGCCAACGATGCAGAAATGCTCTGGATTTTCCTGAGCGTTTCTGCATCTCCCTGGCAGAAAAAAACGCATGCGGATTGTACATGTGGATTGTACATGCGTTTTTCCTGCCAGGGACAAGCGGATGTTAAGCGTTCTTCACATGCATTTCCACATGTAGGGTTGACAAGCGCTCTCCAAGCGATTTTAGCATCACTTGGAAAGTGCTTGACAACTTGGTCACACTATATAAATCCTTGCAGCCGGCATGGATTTATATAGTGTGACCGTAAAAGAATGGTAAAAAATAAAAAAATAAATACATACTTACCTTCCGATGGCCCCTGTAGTCTTGCTTCGCTCCGTCCTGGCTGTCGGCAGCTCGTGGTACACTACACTGAAGGACCTGCCGTCACATGACTATGACGTCAGCGCAGGTCCTTCAGTCCACCGTGATCTGCCGGCAAGGGAGGACGAGCGCACCGCGGGCCATCAGAAGGTAAATATAACATTTATTTTTTATTTTATTCTTTTATTCACAGGTTCTATGGTACCCGGGTCCGGAGGAGAGTCTCCTGTCCTCCAGACCTGGGTACCATCCGCACATTAGAATGCATGGAATGCGCATGTACAGATGCAGTGATGCGGAATCCATGCGTTTCAATGCAAGTCAATGGCGGCGAAAACGCAGCGCTTCCACAAAATAATTGGTAGTGCTGCGTTTTTTTCCAGAATGATAATCCGCAGCGGAAATTTCCGCAGCATGTGAACATCACATGCGGATTATCATTGGGGAACATGGCAGGCCTTCTACCATGCATTTTTAAGCATTTCTGCAGCGTTTTTGCCGCTGCAGAAACATTTAAAAAACGCATCATGGGCACACAGCCTAACAGTAAAGAATCCATAGTCTCACTGATCTTACAGTAAAGAATCCATAGTGTAACATCCCTGGTGGCGTGCTTGCATATTGCACCACCTACCACCATGCAAGACCGCAATCTTACCTGTCAGTCCATGTTGCACACTTTGCTCCAGTACCTGCTCTGTCCATCTCTCTTGTCTGATTGCTTAGGGCATTGGCATGGCTTTCTGCTGGTTTCTTATAGCTACTGTGTGCATGGTCCTAATGCATCCCCAGCCTATTACTGTGAGTCACTGGATACTTAAACCCCCTCCACCCAGTGGGAGGTGCCTGAGCAACACCTTCACACAGTTTGTCTTTGCAACTGAATTGCCAGGTCCTGTCCAGTATCTAGTCTGTTTCTGCCACCCTGGGGGCTGTATACCCAGGCCTGTTACCTGTACTTGTGACTTAAGTCAGTTTCCGCCACACTGGGGGCTGAGTTCCCAGTCTTGTTCCTGGTTCAGATCCTGTCTGAACAGTGTCCTAGTCCATTAACTGTTTGTCTCTATGTTTGTACCTTCCCTTTTCCTGCAGTGTCTGACCCTGCACCTAACTCCAACTCGTTGTCTCTGTACTTCTGTTGGTGAGTTTTGTGTCCACTCGCTACTTCATTGCAAGTACCTTGTGTGTATCTGGTTCTGCTCGTTCTGTTTCCCTGCCTCTGTATCTACCTCCTGTGTTCTAGCTATCTTCCTGCTTCTTCCAGTCTGTTCCATGTGAGCAGAGCATTGTCCAGTTTGCCTTCACCTTCTTCTCAGTTCTGCTCTGCTTTCTCACCGCTCCGGCGGTTCCGCTCTGCTCCGCTTGTTTACTGCATCTGCGGTTTCGCTCTGCTCTGCTTATTCACCACTCCGGCGGTTCCGCTCTGCTCCACTTGTTTACCGCACCTGCAGTTGCGCTCTGCTCGCTTGTTAACCGCACTTGCGGTTCTGCTCCGCTCTACTTGTTCACTGCTCCTGCGGTTTTGCTTCTCTCTGCTTGTTCTCCGCGCCTGCAGTTTTGCTCCGATCTGCTTGTTCACCACGCCTGCGGTTTTGCTCCGCTTTGCTTGTTCCTCGTTCTGGCGGTTCCGCTCTGCTCTGCTTGTTTACCGCACCTGCGGTTCTATTCTGCTCTGCTTGTTCACCTCTCCGGCAGTTTCGCTCTGCTTCTCTTGTTTCCCGCACCTGCGGTTCTGCTCTGCTCTACTTGTTCACCGCTCCAGCGGTTTTGCTCTGCTCTGCTTGTTCACCGCACCTGCGGTTTTGCTACGCTCTGCTTGTTCACTGCATCTGCGGTTTCACCCTGCTCTATTTGCTCACCGCTCCGGTGGTTCTGCTCTGCTTGTTCACTGCATCTGCGGTTTTGCTCTGCTCTGCTGTCCACCGCACCTGCGGCTCCGTTCCTGTGTCCCAGTCTGAACTGGTCCCTATCCTACCTGAGTTCCTACCTGCCAGTACCCGCCAGTCTACATACCAGACGTGCATGCCAGTGCCCACCTGTCCGCATGCCAGCCCAGCCTGCCAGTCCTCTCCTGTCTGCATACCAGCCGTGCCAGCCAGTACCCACCTGTCTGTATACCAGGATAACCTGCCTGTTCCTGCATTCCCTGATGTGGGTCAACAGCTGTGACCAGAGTCTGACCTGGAGTAGCACCTGGTCCCTCTGCTCGGTTAATCCCTGGTTCACGGAGTTGACTGAGCCGCCATGTGACCTTGGTCGGACCGAGATGTTACTTAGTTACGCCCCTCCAGGCACTCCTCGATTCATGGTACAGTGGGATCACGCTTATGCCAGTCTGTCCGGGCACGAGCGTAACAGTTTGCTCAGGCCATGGTTCCCGTTGAGCCCCACAGCCCTTCGCTCTCAGAGACATTTTGAATCCTTGTCTGGCTAATACGTGCACCAAGAAAAACTTTTTTTCTCAAGCTGTGGCCCAGGCAATTTATGCACCAGCCCAAATGGATCTATCAGCACTCGTTCCTGCGGATTCACCATGGTACTATGGGGATCCAAAACGAAGCCTTGCACTTGTAGAGCAATGCATGCTGCATTTCAAATTCTATGCTCACTATTTTCCTACTGATCGGGTTAAAGTAACATTCATGAATTCCTACCTAGTGGGTGATGCCTTGAAATGGATCACCCCCCTATGGCAAGCATGGGATCCTATCGTCTCTGACCTGCAGGCCTTCCTGGTGGCCTTTTTAATGGTCTTCGATGACCTTAACCCTGAGGCTTCTGCTAAAGCTTCCCTTCCCAGTATCCCGGAGCAGCCCCGATGGGTAATGTGTGTAGGTAGCCTACCAGCTCTCCAGCCTGAAGAGACTGCTGCCCACACAGAACCCACACAGGATGACAATGCTTCACAGAATACTTTCCTTCCCAACCTCAAGAGGCAGTCCAGACGTGCAAGGCGTAGAGGTAAACCGTCACGCCAAGTTCTGTCCTCCCAAAGACCTCCTGTTCCCCAGGCTGTAGAGGCAGCTCTCCGCACAGAATCCATGAAGGATGACTATGTTCGTCAGGCAAAGCAGAGGCCAGAACTCAGTCACAAAATCGGATTGCGGTCCCGCTGCGGTTGTTTGGGACCCCCTGACGGTCTTTGTACAGCGAAGGTTGGAGAATCCCAAGACATTAGGCCTGTAGGAGAGGCTGCCCTTGGCGTTAGTGTTTCCTCTCCACAGATGACCATGACTGTCTCCGTGGCAAGTGAAGGCCTCGGATTAACCGGAAGTTTCGGGCTTAAAGCCTTGAAGAGTCGGTGTCTGATTCCCGTCCGACAACTCCAGAAGCCGGTTTGGGCATTGTCAGCAGAAGGACGAGCCCTACTCAGAAACAGTCAAAATATGTCTGTACAAATTAAGCTCCAGATTGGAGCATTATACATGAAGAAGTTCACATTCCAGGTGTTGTCTGGTTTACCCACAGGTCGTCCAGAGCCGAGAGATCTAGTGCCCGATCAGGTCTGGAGATCCTGTATGGTGTTTCCAGGGGGACTGCTGAGGTGAAAGATATGTCCAGTCCCCATATCTTCAGGACAGTCAGCAGTTTCTTCTTCTTCTTCACCAGATCTGCTAGTCGCTGACTCACTGTGCACTGAAGTCTCCGAAGGAAGAGAAGCGGAGGCATTGTTCCCACACAGTCTCGATGATTGTACCAATGATCTGGCTTTAGGCACCGCTCCGCCTCACAGACATGTCATCTCAGAAACCAAACTGAAGTTGGTCCCTAATCAAGGATCCTCCATCTCTAATAAATCTGGCAATAAGTCCATAAAGGCGGTGGCTACTAGTGTTGAGCCACCCCCGTAGTGTTCTAGTTCGGTTCGGTTTGTCGAACACCCATATGTTCGCCGAACTGTGCGTCGAACTGTTCGTCGAACACCTTCGAACACCGTTAAAACCAATGGCAGGCAAGCAAAAACACATAGAAACACATAGAAAACACCTTCAAAGGTGTCCAAAAGTGACAAACTGCTCAGAAGACATAACTAACACATGGAAAAGTGACAAGTACATATAGTCATGCGAAAAGAAAAGAGGTGGAGGAGTAAAAGGAGGGGGAGACACAGATATAGGCATGTCATGCACTTTTAAAGCCAAAAAAGTGCGAAGCCGACACGGCCAGTCCGTTTCTGCCTGTGCGACCTCCGTGTCTCCGGGTTTGTGCCAGAGCCACGGTGGACCCTGACGGCCAGCCCACCTCTCCCAAAACTGGTGCCTGTCAGCTGGTGGGTCGAGCGAGCCCCCCTGCGGTGGAGGCAGGTCTAATCTTTTTAATTTATATTGTCTCTCTAATTTGAATGAGTACACTTTAAATCCTTTTACAAGGACCTATTGAAGGGCAAGTCTCATGCCAGCAGCCGCGGTAATTCCAGCTCCAGTAGCGTCCACTAAAGCTGCTGCAGTTAAAAAGCTTTTATAAGGATCGAGCTTGGCGGTCCACTGCAAGGCATCCTACCGCCAGTCCCAGCCCCTGTGCCTTGGGGTGCCTCTCTGATGCTCTTCACTGAGTGTCCCGGGGGCCCGAACCAATTCCTTTGAAAAAATTAAGTGTCCAAACTACAGGTGGTGTAGCTTGCTTAACAGCTGGGATAATCCGCTGACTAGCAGACACTCCTACTAGGCACAAAATATTTCCTGGGCTAGATGCAGTTAAAAATTTGTAATTAGATACTCTCGTTCGATGCTGAGAAAGCATTCCATAGAGTCTCCTGGCACGCCATATATTATTCTCTTAAAAAGCTTGGGGTAGGGGTCTAGGGGACCCTTTTATAGGCAAAACCACGGTCCTGTATCGCAATACGTCACCTAGGTTGAAGATAAATGGAACATTTTCATCACCTTTCATAATCACCAATGGGACAAGGCAGGGATGTCCTCTGTCTCCTCTCTTATACATCCTAGTGACGAAGCACCTGCTCTCATCAATTCGCCATAACCTCAATATTAGGTGGATTGAGGTGGGAGGCACCGAGTACAAGTGCTCTGCATTTGCTGATGATGTCCTAGTATATATCACTCAATCACATATATCCATCCCTGCTGTTATGGCTGAAATAGATCACTTTGTTACATGGTCAAATTTTAAAATCAATGCAGCGAAGTCTGAGGCCCTCAATGTCTCCCTCCCCAAATCCATATAGGATTCCATCCAGTCCAACTTTCCCTTTGCCTGGCCCTCACAGGGTATCAAATACTTAGGAATTTGTATTCATAGAGACCTCTCCCATTTATGTTATCTTAATTTTGGGCCCTTCATTGAACAACTCCATACAGACCACGGTTGGCAAGTTAGAACTGTAAGATTCACTACGTGAACCACTGGTGTTTTGTGGAAAAGCACATGTACACTGTGTTCCAAATTATTATGCAAAAAGTTTAGGAGTGATAAGGTAAGAATTTTTTTGTTTGTCACTTAAAGTCATTGATGGTGATGTGTGTCAGTGCTCTTTATATCACTGTAAGCAATTGCAGACACCTGTGCTAATTAGTTTAACAGGTGTGTCCAATGAAAGGCAAGACTACTTAAGAAGGCTGTCCCACTTTATTAAGCAGCCTACATTTTCTGCCAAAATGGGAAAGAAAAAGGATGTGTCGGCTGCTGAGAAGCAACAAATTGTGGAGTGTTTAGGTCAAGGCATGACTACAATCAACATTGCCAAGAAACTTCATCCTGATCAACGCACAATCAAGAAGTATGTAGCTGATTCACAGTACACACGTGTGCGTGCTGATAAGGGAATATTGAGGACTCTTTCCTACAGGCAATTATGACAGGTTAAAAGAGCAGCGGCAAAAAAGCCTTGTCATAGCAGCGGCAAAAAAGCCTTGTCATAGCAGCAGACAAGTTTTTGAAGCTGGTGGTGCGTCCAACGTCCCCCGAACAACAAGATGCAGGGTCCTTCAGAGGTTTGCAGCTGTGCATAAGCCATCCTGTCGACCTCCTCTATCCACTGTACATAAGCAGAAATGGCTCCAGTGGGCCAAACAATACATGAAGACTGACTTCAAAACTGTTTTGCTCACCGATGAGTGCTGTGCAACGCTCGATGGTCCAGATGGATGGAGTGGAGGATGGCTGGTTGATGGACATCCCATGCAAACACGGCTACGGCGCCAACAAGGAGGAGGTGGAGTAATATTTTGGGCTGGAATCATGGGGAGAGAGATTGCCGGCCCCTTTAGGATTCCTGAAGGGGTAAAGATGAACTCCATAATGTATGTGGAGTTTCTCAAACAGCACTTCCTGCCATGGTTCAAGAAGAAGAACCGTGTATTCCGCAGCAAGATCATTTTCATGCATGATAATGCACCGTCTCATGCTGCACATAACACATCTGCATCTCTGGCAGATATGGGCATAAAAGGGGACAAACTTATGGTGTGACCCCCATGCTCCCCTGACCTCAACCCCATTGTGAACTTCTGGAGCATCATCAAAAGGAGTGTCTATGATGGCGGGAGGTAGTTCACATCTAAGCAACAGCTCTGGGAGGCTATTCTGTCCTCATGCAAAACAATTGAAGCAGAAACCATCCAAAGCCTGAAAAATTCAATGCACGAGAGAGTTCAGAAGCTCCTTTTGAAAAAGGGGTCCTATGTGCAAATGTAACATCACCTAGAATAAAGTTTTGAGTTGAAAACTGTTTGATTTCAGTTTCTAATAACCTGATAATGCTTATAATTTCAAAAATGACCATTTTTTTGTTCTTTATTAAATTGAAAAGGTTGATCGAAGAGTGTGGGGGATCTAAGAGTGTGGCAACCCAGTAGTCAGGATTATTTCGAATTCTGACAATCTGAAGGTCATGTTGCAGGTAGTGCAGCAAGAAAGCACTCATAAGTCTTGCGCATCTATGAGCCCCAAAATTATTTTCCGGGCTAGATGCAGATAAAAATGATTATTAATTTGAAAGCTGGTGGAGTTTAGTATAGATGGCCTAATAGAATCAGTACTGCAAACTGCTGCAAGGCCCAAATTATTTTCCAGCCAAGATACCGATAAACATGTTTAGTAATTTTAAATCTGGTGGAGTTTAGTATAGATGGCCTAATAGAATCAGTACTGCACACTGCTACAAGGCCCAAATTATTTTCCAGCCAAGATACAGATAAACATGATTAGTAATTTGAAAGCTTAAAATGGTTGGTGAGGTGATTTTAACAAATCATTAAGCTTTTACTCTCCCCAGGATGACACAGGGGTAGAAAAGTCGTTTCGGATCCATGATTTGTTCATTTTTATGAACATGAGTCTATCTACATTATCAGTGGAGAGCCGCGTGCGCTTATCTGTCAGCACACCACTAGCAGCGCTGAACACACGTTCAGACAGAACGCTGGCTGCGGGGCATGACAAGATCTCCAAGGCATAAGTGGCGAGCTCGGGCCATTTATCCGTATAAGAGCCCTAAAAGAGCAAGGGTCCAGTGACACAGTCATGGCTTCAATGTTTACTTGGAGATACTCCTGTACCATCGTCTCTAGGCATTGACTATGTGTCAGACTTCTTGTCTCCTGTTGCATTGCAAAGGATGGGCTAAAAAAGTGTTGAAATGATTCCACAAAATTGATGTTATCAGCAGATACTGTGTTTCTGTTACGGTTTGAGTGCTGAACACTCGACGGTCCCACGGTTGGCAAGTTGGAACTGTGAGATTCACTACGTGCACCACTAGTGTTTTGTGGAAAAGCACATGTAAGATTCTTCAACAGTCTCTGCTGATAATCCTGCATCCGTGCATCTCTTTCTATGGCAGGAATAATTTCTGCAAATTTACTTTTGTACCAGGGATCTAACAGTGTGGCAACCCAGTAGTCAGGATTATTTCTAATTCTCACAATTCGAGGGTCATGTTGCATGTAGTGCAGCAAGAAGGCACTCATGTGTCTTGCGCATCCTCACAAGTCCCTGTTGTGTTGGTGGCGAGGTAACAATCATGCTTCCTTCCTCTGCCCTCTCCCCCCAACCTTGCACAACAGAAATGTGATCAAGGTCTCCCTCATCTGATGAGTCTTCCATCTGTTCGTCCTCCACTTCTTCCTGGGCTCCTGCACCTTCCTCACTAGTTTGGCTGCTACCATGGGCCCTGGTAAAACCATCTCCCCCACCCTCACATGCCTGCCGCCTTGGTGCTGCTGACCGTCTGGACCTTGCAGATGTTAGACCTTCCGCATACAACTCCTCCTCCTCTACTTCCTCCACCTGCTCTTGTGCCACCACCTGACTCCGAATTCTGTTTAACATGTGCTCCAGCATGTAAATCACCCGAATAGTCATGCTGATAATGGCATCGTCAGCACTAAACATCTTCGTCGCCATTTCAAAACTGTGCAGAAGGGTGCATAGGTCCTTGATCTGAGACCACTCCTCCAGCATGATTTGCCCCACCTCTAGATCTCGTTGGCCCAGGCTATACGTCAGAACGTATTGCACCAGGGCTTGTCGGTGCTGCCACAGTCGCTGCAACATGTGCAGAGTTGAATTCCACCGGGTAGGCACATCGCATATTATCCGGTGAAGTGGTAGGCCCAACGACTTCTGTAGAGATGTAAGTCGCTGAGCTGCGGGATGCGAATGGCGGAAGTGAGCACACAGCGAACATGTCCTCTGCAGAAGGCCATCTAGTCTGGGATAGTGGGCTAAAAATTGCTGGACAACCAGGTTCAACACGTGAGCCATACAAGGCACGTGTGTGACATTGCCCCGACGACGGGCCGCACCCACGTTTGCAACATTGTCGCACACGGCCTTCCCTGGTTTCAGGTCCAGTGGAGACAACCATTCATGAAACTGGTTCTCCAGAGCTGACCACAACTCCTCAGCTGTGTGACTCACATTTCCCAGACATTTCAAAGTAAAAACTGCCTGATGACATTGAGCCCTGCTGCCAGCACTGTAAGGAGGTGTGCAGGATCCCTTCTGCGCAGTTAGAAAGCTTGTGGCATAACCAGACAGGCTTTGGGTGCAGGTGGAGGTCCGAGAGGAGGTTGAGGAGGCAGAAGCAGTGGAGGCACTTCGAGATAAAGAGGATTGCCGCACAACTCGTGGGGATGGCAAGACTTGAACAGCAGCCCCTTGTCCTGCTGTCACCATAGTTACTCAGTGCCCAGTCAGCGACATGTAACGCCCCTGTCCATGCCTACTCGTCCGTGTTTCTGTGGTGAAATGCACCCTGTCACACACAGAGTTTCTCAAAGAAGCGGTGATGTTGTGTGCGACATGCTGGTGGAGCGCAGGCACACCTTTCTTTGAGAAGTAGTGCCGACTGGGCATCTGGTACTGGGGCACTGCGACGGACATAAGGTCTCGAAAATCCTCTGTGTCCACCAGGCGGAAAGGCATCATTTCTGTAGCCAAGAGCTTGCAGATGGTGAAATTCAACCTCTTAGCTTTCTCATGGCTAGGAGGAAATGGTCTTTTCCTTGTCCACATCTGAGGGACCGAGGGCTGGGTGTTGTGCTTAGACGGGGTTGAGAAGGGTGTCGCCGGCAAACTGCCGGTCTGTGAGGAAGATGCAGGTGGACATGTTAGGTTGCCTTGATCCAAAGGTGGTGCTATCGATATCGGACAGCGCTGAACACCAGCTGATATTTCCACCTCCAAAGAAAATGATGACCTGCCAATCACGCTGGCTGTTGCGGGTAAAGAGGTGGCAGGTCTGCGTCCCAAAACAGGTGTGACTGCTGTCCCCCCAGTCACAGAGGATGAAAAGGCTGTGGATGTACAAGATGTGGCAGACGGTGGTTGGCCCGGCCGGCTAGGCCACATTGTAGCACAGTGAGCTTCCCACTGCAACTTATGCTTCATATCCATGTGCCGGTTCATGCATGAAGTACTCAAGCTATGTATTTTTTGGCCTCTACTTAGCTTTTGCTGACAAATGTTACAGATAACACGAGTTGGGTCATCCTTATCGATCTGAAAAAATGCCCAGGCTATGCAAGGCTTAGCACCCATGCGACCTGAAGAGCCACCACGACTTGTGGTCAGAGGCAGAGTTGTGTTTGAGGATGCAGTTGTTGACGTGCTTCCAGTACTACGTCTCTGTCCAGGAAGGCGCAACCTGACCTCGTCGTCACTAGCATGCTCCTCCACCTCCTCTGCTGACCTCATCGACTGGCTGACTGTGGGTTGACAGTAAGTGGGATCTCCAACCTCGTCATCATCACCCTGTGTGTTATCACACCCGTCGTCCTCAGAGCAAACCTCTTCCAGCCCTGACAAAAAACTCAAGTTGTAGCTCCAATCAGGTATTTGAGTCTCATCATCGTCTTCCTCATTGTCTCCACCAACAGGAGTTACAGTTTGGGTACGAGGGTCTACATTATGGTCAGAACCTTCTGCGTCTGGTCCTGGATCCGACTCATAAAGATTCTGGGCATCAGTGCAGATCATTTCCTCGTCTGGATTCACAGAAGCTCTGGAGCCGACCTCAGATTCCCAGGCTATAGTATGAGTAAACAGCTCTGCAGACTCAACCATCTGTTCTACCCCATACTCAGACGGGCAGCTGGAGACTTGGGAGCTGTGAGGAAGCAAGTGCAATTGGGGTGACACCTATGAGGACTGGATTATTTGTGATGTTGAAGTTGAGGTGGAGGAGAGCCCACTTAAAGGAGCACTTGATATTCGTTGAAGCACCTGCTGTTTTTGTGCCTCATCTGAAATTTGTAGCGATTGGCGTGGCTGTAAGAAAGGGATCGTATCACATTGTCCGCTAAAAGAAGTAGACATCTTAGTTTGGCTGGAAGATGGTCTTTCTTCTTCAGATGTTACTGTTGCTTTAACACCTACCCCACGGATACAACCTTTTTTTCCCTTCCCAACACGCCTATTCCCCTTTGCACCAGCAGCAGGCCTTTTTCCACTCATTTTGGTGGTTAACTAACTGACAACTCTGGAGTTGTTTGCACAAAAAGCAATGGATGGGAACCGAGCAGAGCTGAATGGCCAAACTGTGGTATTAGCCCAAAAGTACTGGCTGGGTTAGATGCAGATAAAAATTATTTTGAATTTGCAACCTGGTGGAGGTTAGTATAGATGGACTAATAGAACAAGTCCCACACACTGCTACAAGCCGAAATATTTTTTCAGAGCAAGATGCAGATAAAAATTATATTGAATTTGCAACCTGGTGGAGGTTAGTATATATGGACTAATAGAACAAGTCCAACACACTGCTACAAGCCGAAATAATTTTTCAGAGCTAGATGCAGATAAAAATGATTTTGAATTTGCAACCTGGTGGAGGTTAGTATAGATGGACTAATAGAATAAGTCCCACACACTGCTACAAGCCGAAGCCAAAATATTTTTTCAGAGCTAGATGCAGATAAAAATTATTTTGAATTTGCAACCTGGTGGAGGTTAATATAGATGGACTAATAGAATGATGCTATGCCCAAAAGGTTTTACTTCACTAGGTGCAGTAAAAAAATTTGTGTTCTATACACATGTGGTGTAGCTTGCAACACAGATAGGCTACTCCACTGACTAACACACACTGCAAGAGGCCAAAAAGGATTTGCTTTGCTAGATTTAACCAAATGCTGTGAAAAAAACTTGCACAGCACTGGCACAGACCTGCCTGGCAAAAAGTGATAGGAACTGATGTAACCTAGCCCTCAAAAGGACTGCAATTACAATTAGTCATTATTCCCAACCTATCTATTTAAGAGCACAAACCTGCCTGATAAAAGTCGTAGGAAATGATGTAACCTAGTCCTCAAAAGGACTGCAATCACAACTATTCCCTGCTCCCAAGCTATCTGTAGATTTGTGCGAAAATTGGCTTGAAATTAACACTGAAAGTATAGCGCACACAGCAACAGCGGTGCCGCCTAATACGCAGCTGCAGCAGTGAGAAAATGGTGTTGACGGGGAAAATGGCTGGGTCTTATAGGGCAAGGACATGTGACATACACAGCCAATGACACATGCCCTTGCTTGTGTGAAAAAAAGCAGTTCGCTCCGTGTGTGTGCTGCTGATAGGCTGACAGATTGCACCTGCCCACTGTAAATGCGGGAAAGAGAAAAAAAATGGAGATCTTCATTATTTATGCAGAGATCCATCCCCTGCCCCTCCCCCCGCCCCGCTGTACACTCAAACTGCGTATTAACATTAATTTTCAGCATTACTGAGAAAAAATCCAGTTATGATTTTGGTGCACGAACAGTTATCGAACATAACCTCGAACAGCCGAATTTTTTTCAAATTGTTCGTGTTCGCCGCACCGCTCGAACACCGCCCAAAACAGCTCGAATTTGAGATTGGCGAACAGTTCGAGTCAAACACCGCTCATCTCTATTGGCTACCTCCAAGTCTCTGCACCCCTCCAACCAGGCGGAGGACCTCCAGTTGCCTCCTGAATCCTCTGGGGTGCTATCTGATATCAAATGGAGAGAGACTTTTCTGCACCCTGTACCTGGTACTTCGCCCACTTCATCCAGTAAGCTTGGCAAAGTGTACGTCAGAGTGGTGGTTAACCCCGAGTCTCTGCACCCCTCCAACCTGGTGGAGGACCTCCAGTTGTCCCGTGAATCCTTTGGGGTGCTACCCGATATTGATCAGTGGAGAGAGACTTTCCTGTGTCCTGTTCCTGGTACCTCGCCCACTTCATCTGTTGCTGAGGATGGCCCGATGGAAGGAAGCATCCTAGTTACCAAGATGATGAAACCAGCTTTGTTCCCTCTAGTGGACAGAAGAGGAAATCTTCTTAAGGAGAAGGATAGGCCCCGAAATTCTCTGCAGAAAATTCTTGCAGGCTGGAGGAAGAGGGGGTGTAAAGGGGGGGGTAATGTAACATCACTGGCGGCATGCTTGCATAGTGCACCACCTACCACCATGCAAGACCGCAATCTTACCTGTCAGTCCATGCTGCACACTTTGCTCCAGTACCTGCTCTGTCCATTTCTCTTGTCTGATTGCTTAGGGCGTCAGCGCGGCTTTCTGCTTGTTTCTTATAGCTACTGTGGGCACAGTCCTAATGCATCCCCAGCCTATTGCTGTGAGTCACTGGATACTTAAACCCCCTCCACCCAGTGGGAGGTGCCTGAGCAACACCTTCAATCAGTTTGTCTGTGCAACTGAATTGCCAGGTCCTGTCCTGTATCTAGTCTGTTTCTGCCACCCTGGGGGCTGTATACCCAGGCCTGCTACCTGTACTTGTGACTTTAGTCAGTTTCCGCCACCCTGGGGGCTGAATTCCCAGGCTCGTTCCTGTATCTTGTTCCTGGTTCAGATCCTGTCTGAACAGTGTCCTAGTCCGTTACCTGTTTGTCTCTATGTTTGTACCTTCCCTTTTCCTGCAGTGTCTGAACCTGCACCTAACTCCAACTCGTTGTTTCTGTACTTCTGTTGGTGAGTCTTGTGTCCACTCGCTACTTCATTGCAAGTACCTTGTGTGTATCTGGTTCTGCTCGTTCTGTTTCCCTGTCTCTGTATCTACCTCCTGTGTTCTAGCTATCTTCTTGCATCTTCCAGTCTGTTCCATGTGAACAGAGCCCTCTCCTGTCTGCCTTCACCTTCTACTCAGTTCTGCTCTGCTTTCTCACCGCTCTGGCGGTTCCGCTCTGCTCCGCTTGTCTACCGCATCTGCGGTTTCGCTCTGCTCTGCTTATTCACCGCTCCGGCGGTTCCGCTCTGCTCCTCTTGTTTACCGCAACTGCGGTTCCGCTCTGCTCGCTTGTTTACCGCTCCTGCGGTTCTGCTCCGCTCTGCTTGTTCACCGCTCCCGCGGTTTTGCTCCTCTCTGCTTGTTCTCCGCGCCTGCGGTTTTGCTCCGCTCTACTTGTTCACCTCTCCGGCGGTTCCGCTCTGCTCCGCTTGTTTCCCGCACCTGCGGTTCTGCTCCGCTCTACTTGTTTACTGCTCCAGCGGTTTTGCTTCGCTCTGCTTGTTCACTGCACCTGCGGTTTGCTACGCTCTGCTTGTTCACCGCATCTGGGGTTTCGCCCTGCTCTGTTTGCTCACTGCTCCGGTGGTTCTGCTCTGCTTGTTCACCGCATGTGCGGCTTCACTCTGCTCTGCTGTCCACCACACCTGTGGCTCCGTTCCTGTGTCCCAGTCTGAACTGGTCCCTATCCTACCTGCATTCCTACCTGCCAGTACCCGCCAGTCTGCATACCAGCCGTGCCTGCCAGTGCCCACCTGTCTGCATGCCAGTCGAGCCTGCCAGTCCTCTCCTGTCTGCATACCAGCTGTGCCTGCCAATACCCACCTGTCTTCATACCAGCCGTGCCAGCCAGTACCCACCTGTCTGTATACCAGCCTAACTTGCCTGTTCCTGCATTCCCCGGTGTGGGTCAACAGCTGTGACCGGAGTCTGACCTGGAATAGCACCTGGTCCCTCTGCTCGGTTCCTCCCTGGTTCAAGGAGTCGACTGAGACGCCGTGTGACCTTGGTCGGACCGAGTTGATACTTAGTTACGCCCCTCCAGGCACTCCTCGGTTCATGATACAGTGGGATCACTAATCACGCTCACGCCAGTCAGTCTGGGTGCGAGCATAACACATAGTCTCATTGCTCTTACAGTAAAGAATCAATAGTCTTACTGCTCTTACTGTAAAGAATCAATAGTCTCACTGCTCTAAGAATAAAGAATCAATAGTCCCACTGCTCTTACAGTAATGAATCCATAGTCTCACTGCTCTTACAGTAAAGTGTCCAATGTTTCACTGCTCTTACAGTAAAGAATCAATAGTCCCACTGCTCTTACAGTAATGAATCCATAGTCTCACTGTTCTTACAGTAAAGTGTCCAATGTTTCACTGCTCTTACAGTAAAGAATCCATAGTCTCACTGCACTTACACTAAAGAATCAATAGTCTTACTGCTCTTACAGTAAAGGATCCATAGTCTTACTGCTCGTACAGTAAATCATTCAGAGTCTTACTGCTTATACAGTGCAGAATCCTTAGTTTTCACCGCTCACACATTAAAGGATTACTATCTGTATTTATTTTTATACATTCTATCCTTAAAATGTAGAAAATACTGTCTTGCCTTTGTTGCCGTCCTAGGTGTAAAAAGATCTTTACAAACATTTCACTCATATACAATCCCCTCATATATTTGTACATTGTAATGAGATCACCCCTAAGTCTTTGTTTTCCCAAAGTGAATTACCCCAAATTTGATAATCTGTCTTCGTACTGCAGTTAACCCATTCCCTTAACAATGTTGATCTCTAATCTCTGCATCCGCTCTATTTCAGCTATGTCCTTCTTATACACCGAAGACCAAAATTGAACATAGTATTAATATTTTTGTCAGACAATTGACTTGTATAGAGGCAAAACTATGCTCTTGTCTGTAGAATCTCTACCTCTTTTAATGCATCCCTTCATTTTATTTGCCTTAGCAGCAGCTGCCTGGTATGGGTCATTAAAAGGAAAGTTTGTTGTCCAGTAGTACAAAAAAAGTTTTTTTTTCAGTGACAATATTACAATGTTTTACTATTTATAATTTTACATTTTGCTTCTTCCACCCAAGTGCATAACCTTACATTTATCTATGTTAAACCATAATTTCCATTTCTTGGCCTGATCCTTCAGATTCTCCAAATCGCTTAGCAATAGTAAATTATCCACCTTTGTGTTTAATACCTTGAAGAGTTTTGTATCATCTAAAAATATTTACATTTTACTCTGCATGCCCTTTACAAGTTCACTAATAATTATATTAAAAAAGAAGAGGACCCAATACTGACCCCCTGTAGAAACTGTAACCAACAGTATTTTCCTTAATTTCTTTCTTTCTGACTAAATGTTCACAGGTGAAAAACTTCCAGCAAATCAATCAGTTATTATCAACCAAACTGAATCACTGAGTCTAGTGTGTAACGTGGATGGTAACCCACCCGCTTCAGTGGTCTGGGTGAAGGGAGAAGTTGAAGTGGAAACTAATAAAAGTGCATCATCAGCAATAATAAATGTGACATCCTCAATAATCGATGTATACAGATGCTTGGCATGGAATGCATTTGGACTCAAAGAACAGCGCATTCAAGTTGGCATAAAACATAACATAACAAGTCTTAAACCAGGTTGTATTATTACTTTTATTATATCTATATATATATATGAAAAAACAAAAATAATGCCCAACCGAAGTTTATATATGTGATGTTATAAATTGGTTATATTCGTGAGTGAATGGCTGAATTTTTTACAGTGAATCTGTCACCAGGTTTTTGCTATTTAATCTGACAGCAGCATGATGTAGGGGTAAAGACCCTGATTCCGGCAATGTATCTTCTTAGTTTACTGGGTGCATCAGTTGTGATACAATCATTGTTTTCACAGCTGCAGATCTACAAGAGCTCAGAATGCTGAGCTGTGTATAACCCCGCCCACATCACTGATTGGCTGCTTTATGTGTACACTGTATATTGACCAAAAGCTGAAAATCAATGTAAGGGCGGAGCTTCCAAGAGCATCAGGACTAGGAGGCATGAGACACCTAGTCCTGAAGTAATAATCTCCTGTTGAGAAAACACTGATTTCATTAAAATAGCAACACACAGCCTAGCAAGTAATACATTGCTGGAATCAGGGTCTCAGCCCTACATCATGCTGCTCTCAGATTAAATAGAAAAAATGGTCTGAAACGCGTCGGTGAAATAAAAAACCTTGCTTATGCTCTCCGAATCTCAAGCTTTCCATAATCTCCGCTTTTCCAAACCGACCTATGTTAGCATCTCATGACCAAATTACATTTTACCCGCAGGATGTGAACAGTGTTGGCTGCGGTTTAATGCCTAGAAGCAGAGATTTTGGAAATTGACCCCCACTTTATATAAAAAAAAATTATAGTACAGGACCGTTCATTATTAGATTAACACAATTTTGATCAATCTGGAATCACCCTCTAAGCTGTTACAGACAGAATGATTATTTGTGATTGTACTAGTAAGTTAATAAATAGGTATCTAAAAATATAGATTTAATATGCAACATGAAATAAATGATAAAACTCGGTAAATATATTAACCATTAGAGGAGGAACAACTTAAGAAAGGAAGTTCCACAATGGAATGTGGAAGAACGGTCATGGACCATTAGAGGGTGCTCTGCTTCTGGAAATGTGGCACCAAAAAAATGTAAAGGTGATAGTAAGGATATTCTGAGGCTGAAGTATTATTTTTATTAGAGAAATTATTTTCCTTTTTTATGTACAGCTCCACTCTTGTCCACAGGCATTACTGGTTCTGCAGCTGAATCTTATATCTTATTCTAGGCAATTGCGTTGAGTTGTCGAGAATCAGGATAACAACTCAACCTCATCCTTTTCCTCCTCCTTTTCTTTTTCCTGCTTCTCATTCTTCTCTTTCTCTATCTCCTACTTTTCTCTCACTCTCTTCTTCTTAATCCTTGTCTCTTTTAGCTCCTCTTTCTCCATCTCCTCCTCTTCCTCTTATTCCTGTTCCTTCTTCTCATCTCATAACTCAATCTTTTTTTATCTTCCTTCTTTTCCAACTTTTTCTCCTCTTTTTCCCTTTCCTGTTTCCGTCCTTGTTACTTTCTTCATCTTTTAAACTGTTTGACTTTCTTTTACTTTACTTTCTCACATTCATATCTTTTCCTCCTCCTTAAACTCGTTTTCCTCCTTTCTTCTTCACTTTCTTCTTTTTCTCCCCTTCCTCTCTGTTTTAAATTTATTTCCTCTGTTCTTTGCTTGGTTCCTTTTTCCCCTTTTCCTTCTCATTCACTTCACTCACTCCAATTGCCCTACTTTCTACCAGTCATTTCCCTCAATTCTCTTAGGTCTCTTTTCTTTCCTCTTTCCACTTACCACCTCTTTCACCTCCTCTTGTATTTCTTTCCTTTTTTCCTCTCTTTTGTTTCTTTTCCACTTCAAGTTATTCTCCAACCCCTGCTCTTCTTCCTCATACTCTTCATTCTCATTATTCTCTTTTTCCTAAATCTCTTCCTAAATCTCTTTTTCCATTGTTCTGGATTGTTTCCTCCATCTCCTCTTCTTTCTCCTCCTCTTCATCATCCACTGCCTTCTCATTCTCCTTTCTCTGCACTTCTTCACCCTCATACTCATACCTTCATACTCTTAAGTATCTTTCTCCTCCTTTATCACCTTTTATTTCTCCTCTTTTTTACACTTCTCTTACACATTCTCTTTCTGTTTTTTTATCTGAGTGATCCCTCTAAACTATGTAAAAGATCTTATGTAATAAATGATCCATAACACCATAAAAGTAGCAGTTAAAGATTGAGTCACATGATCCTTTTCAGATATTATGGTTGGCTTAGTCGATTAAGTGCCTCCCCTATTTTTTACTTTGGTGACTTTTTTAGTGGATGTAACTGTGACACATTCTGATTAATAGTTTTATCATGGTGTCGGGCTCTCTAAGTGTCACAACAGTTTTTAACAAAAATAATAAAAGCAAACCTTTAATTTTATTCTTCTTTTTTTTTGACAGAAGATATTTCACACAGTCCATACCTAGGTATAGCACTTGCATTCCTTTGTGGACTGGGTATTTCCATTTTAATTATTCTTGTGTACAAGTTAATTACAAGGTAAGAATCTATCTGGTTACAATAATACTGAGATTTGATGGAGAAAGAATGGAACTAGGTGTTTTTTCAACTTATGTAAGTATGTATAGGCAATCAAAAGTTTATTCACTTGCAAAACTACACCTGACCACATGGTGTGCTGTTAACAAACAGAAACTCTGATTGGTTTAAATACAGTTGTGTCAATTGTTACCTTTTATTGAATAAAGACTCTAACTTCTCACAATTAAAATGTAATACTCGACAGGCTACAGTTCACATAATAGCCACTTCATAGCCACAATTCTCTTGACAGAATATCATAAAATCATGTTTTTGTTTTTTTTTATTTTTATTTTTAAAAGCAATTAAATCAGACATCTCAGAATATGTCCAGCCAAGTGCAACAATATCTGTGTTGAGTCTTATTGGCAATATAACATGGGAGAAAAGCTAAGCAAATTAATTTTCTTGAGAACAGAAAATTTTTGCAAATGGCACCAATTTGAGGTGGCACCCCAAAAGTCAATGTCTGACTCTTCAAATCTTGCATCATGGCTACAGATAATAAACAAGCTAGAGACAATCAAATCAATTGAATATGATTAAAATTTATGTTGAATTTTATTAAACATGTAGATTTCAGTGAATTTACACAATTTGAGATTCAGTTCATGTGAATCACCCCCAAAATATCTGCCACCGATTTATACCTTGCATCAATCACCAAAAGCTTACATGACCTCAGGCGTGACAGTCTAGCTTTTCCCATAATGTCTTGGAGCAATCACATGACATGATTTAATATAATAATATAGTATAGCCAATCAAGAGGAAATATCGCAGTCTTTATAAAAGCTAAACCAAATGCAGCAGCCATTTTAGGGTGATTCAGGATAGTGAGAAAATGTCAGAGCTCACAGATCAGCAATTGGAAGAAAAAGACTTAAATATTGGACAAATATTGCAGATTTGTTTATAGCCGTTCTATGCCTAGGAATGGAGGAGCCACTAACAGAAGCCTATACACCACGATTGGCACCAGTCATTTGGGAAGTAGTACTTTCAATTGCAGACTCCAATTGCCATCCTTTGCCTCCTGCAAGTGAATTAGTATGAAAGAAGTGGAAGACATTATGCGATATATGGCATATTATTTGTCTCAGTTACAGCAGAATAATTTTACCTCTGGCAGCGACACCGTCAGTTTGAGTTAGTGTCCTGCACAGAATAGTAGATCTGATCACGAATAACTGAGAGTGATGATTTTTAGACAGTTTTTTAATAAAAAATTAAAAAACATGAAAACTATCTCTGTCGCTGCATTGTTTTATTAAGTGGGCTGTTAGTTACTACCAAGTAACCATCTGTTTCTATAATGAGATCGATTTGATAATATTAAGA
This sequence comes from Phyllobates terribilis, assembly GCF_046119375.1. Taxonomy (NCBI): domain Eukaryota; kingdom Metazoa; phylum Chordata; class Amphibia; order Anura; family Dendrobatidae; genus Phyllobates; species Phyllobates terribilis. The sequence goes on along the minus strand of NW_027362772.1, from coordinate 37,057,419 downwards.
TGATGTTTTTGTAATAAAGAGATTGAAAAGGGGTGTGAAATGTCCTAAAAGTCCCCAAAGTGTCTTTTCAGAGTAGACTGTGCAGTTTTGCAATTCACGACAAAACAATTTACTTGGAATCTATTTTTTTGTAATATTCTGGCCAATTTGAATTTCAAAAGATTTGACAATCTCTATTGAGAGGGATAAATTTGGAATAATTTTTTAATAAAAAAAATGAAAACTCTGTCAGTGCACCATGTTATTCTTTCTATGGTGAGGTCTATTCGATATTACTAAGAACTTAAAGAGTTGGATGCAGTCCTAAGAGACCTCAGAGTGTTGCACACATCTTTCTCAAGCAATAAGAAACTTTTAAATATTGCGATTTGCAGCAATTTGATTCAGGCAAATCAAAATTTTAAGAAGTATTTGTCAGACCTGACAAATTTGAATTTACAAAGATTTGATTATCCCTACCAAACACGCAAATATGGACAGCTTTTCCATGCCATGCCACTGGCCACTGATCAGTGACGATTTTGGAAGACTTTAGGGAGACTTCAGGAAAACTGAGCATGGGGTTTTCTTGGTAATAGTATATGATATATGTATTAAAGAAGCACTCCCATCAAATTTGTTATCCTCTTAATATATTGCAGTCATCATATTTTAAAGCACTGCGTACTTACAATTGCTCATTTTGCCTTTCTACCCAGTTAATTATTTTCTTTTCCACTACATGTGTGACACATCAGGTGATTAAAAACTGACTAGCTGAATCCTTCTAAGAGCTATGTAGAAACAGAAATTCTCTTTTTCCTGCATGAATCATCATCAGAACTACAATTCTGCATCACTTTAAAGTCCCTGGCAGCCCAGATCCACCCCCATCTTCACTTCCTGACCCAGCTGCTCCCCTCCTCCCACCTGCTAGTGACTGTGCAGTGATGTAGAATTGTAGTTTTAATAATGACTCATGCATGGAAAAGAGACATCCTGTATCTACAAAGAGCTCAGAATTATTTAGCTAGTCAATTTTAATCATGTGATTTCATAGAGCTAATTGATAAGAGAACTTTAATTGGGTAGAAAGGCAAAATGAGCAATTGTAAGTACACAGTGCTGTATAATATGATGATTGCAATATATTACGATTATGAAAACTTTGATGGGAGGAGGAGGACGGCTTCTTTTATGGAATATATACTGTATATCATTCTCTGATCTTCTATTTAACTTGTTTCCAGGAAAAAATGGCGGAAAGGCAAGAGCTATAAGAGAGCAAAAGAACCATCTGCAAGTCAGGAACTGCCAGAAAATGAGATATACATGAATGTCAGCAATACTGAGCACAAAGCCGAGGTACGTGGAGTAATGAGAATCTATAGATGACTTCTGTACTATTCCTATGGCATATGCAACTATGACTGTCACAAAACCATAAGTGTGAAAAGGAGCGTATTTCTATAGGGAACCCTAATTTATACACACTGGGTAGATCAGCAACTCAAATAGGTGTTTGTACCTCCATTCAGTGGGTACAGTTGCACAATTATTTTGAAATTTAGTAGGAAAATATGTTTGTGCATGATTAGGAAATTTGCTAATGAATTAATAAAAAGTTATTGGAAATCATCCCATCAGAGTCTCAATGTAAGTGTACATTTTATTCACACTACAACATTATGTACAGTTTCTAGCTTTTTCTGAAGATAAGTCATTGGTATCTCCACTGTGAATAGTGATCAAGACCATTGAAAATTTAGACTTTGCACATAGGTGGCATCAAGCCACAACCATTCATCCCGTTATGCCAACCCTCTAAAGGTTGTCGGTACTCTTGTATTCTGCCATGAATGTCCATTACGTTGGATGTGCACATAATTTTGGGGCGAAAAAGTTTTATATTTGATAGTTACAATTTCCTTTTTTTCATAGGAGTCCGCAGATGCCAGCGCTCAACTGGATCCCAGTGGTGTCACTTCAGACGATGAACTTCACTATTCCACCATCGCTTTCACTGCTAAACCCTCCAAAGTGCCTCCAAGTCAACCAGAAACAGAATATGCAGAAATTAACGTGAAATAAACTGATCCAAGGATGACGTGTGATCCTATCATGACTTACAAACTTTGTTTTGTTCCTAATGGATGGGTTTACAAATTGTAAGATATGTATGTAATATTTTTCATAGTCTCGTGACCCATATTTTTCCAGTTTACTGATTGTTCATATATGTGGAGCTGGATTTACCAACTGTATAAGCACCATAAGCTCATAACATACAGTAGATGACCTTGATGAAGAGAACACGTAGATGGACATTTAAATGACTAGCTGAGCAAAAGAATTTTCTCAAAACATCTATTATGTTCATATTGAACAATAATGTATTCACGTTTGAAGGGGTGGTCTACCGTCAGATAAGGGGCTGTGCTTTGGGGACGAGATTCGCCCCCAGTTACGCTAATTTGTTTATGGGGGTCTTTGAGTCCATCTTCATCGCACAGTCCCCCATGGCGGTTGACAATGTGGTGTTTTACCGCCGTTATATAGACAATTTTTTCTTCTTGTGGAGGGGCACTAGTGACAGTGCATTGAAGTTCGTTGATGAACTCAATTCCAATTCGTGGGGTTTATCCTTCACAGCAACTTTTTCTGAAACTGCCCTACAATTCTTGGACCTGATGGTGCAGTTTGACACAATGAGAAGATTGTTCACATCAGCCTTCTTCAAACTAGTGGATGTAAATAGTTATTTGAGGTTTGATAATGGACATCTCCCAAAATGGATCACCAATGTTCCCTATGGGCAATATTGGAGGGTCCGAAAAAACTGCACCAGAGACTCTGAATTTTTGGTGGAATCTAAAATATTGAGGAAACGGTTTATATAGAAAGGTTAACCCAAAAAATTATTGAAGGATGCCTTTTCTAAAATTAGGGCCCTTACCCAGGACATGTGCATTGATAGGATTGAGTCATCCACTGGTAAAAATAAAAATAACACAGCCTTAGAGTTGACTAGATGGAGTATGGTGACTACATTTAATCAATCTAGGGTCGCCATTCACAGTATCCTGGATAAATTTTGGTTTAGTAAGGGGTGACCTAATTCTAGGGCCTTTCATACCCAATAAACCAAGTATTATTTATAGGAAGAATAAAAATCTACGAAGTTTAATAGCACCAAGTAATACATCTTTGAAGTCCAAAATACAGCCACCACAGGATGGCATCTGTCCGGGGTGTTTTCCGTGCAATATGCCAAAGTGTTTATGTTGTAGAGCCATTCAAAATGGCGCCCAAAAGATTTTCTCATCACACACCACAGTAAAGAAATTCTCTATCAAATATGGTGTGAATTGTTAATCAACACATGTGATCTACCTACTGGAGTGTACATGTGACCTCCAGAACGTGGGCTGCACGATACAAGCCATGCATGCACGTCTAAATAAACATAGACACAATATCCAGATAGGTTATCAATTACATAGTGTATCGAAACACTTCAGTATTGTCCATCAAAAAGATCCAGGAGATATGAGGCTCACTATCATTGACCGTGTATCTGATACCGTCTCTGATCGATTGGTGAGTTTGATTAATAAAGAGAGTTTTTGGATTTTCAAATTGGGCACACTAGCCCCTGAAGGTCTGAATTTGGCCCTTGAAAATGTGACCAGCTCTTAGGGATATTGTTCTTCCCCTTTTAGAATGATCTATATTTGCCACTTTTTACTTCCCCCTCTCCTCCTCTTCTTCTCATTATTAATTTTGTATTTGTAATATGTCACAATATTGCGATTCTTGTGTGTATTTTATACTGGTTTTTCAATATTGTCCCTCAATGTGTTTTGCCATATTCCGTCTTATCTAATATGTTTTTGATCCTCGAATTCATGTAAAGGTTGTCCATGTGCGACTGTTGGGGGCCATGCACACCGACACATGTAGGGGTCCTTGTGAACCCATGTTCACCTCATTAGTGTTTGAACTAATTATTGCAAAACTTATTAGTAATATGTAATATGTTATAACACAATAATTCTTGTGTGTATTTTGCAATTGACAATGTGTTTCTTGATATTGTCTATTAATATGTATTGCTATATTCCATTTCTTATCCAATGTATTTTCGGCTTTTGAATTCATGTGAAAGTTGTCCATGTTCGACTGTTGGAGGCACATGCACACCGGCACATGAAGGGTTCCTTGTGAACCCAGGTTCAACTAATTAGCGTTTGAATTAATTTTTGCAAAACTAATTAGTATACCAACCAATCATTGTGAAGCTTTGCTCATATATGTTTTATCCTATGTTCATACCCTTGTAGCACCCGATGAAGATAGTTCACTATCGAAACGCGTTGTGGAAAGGGCATATTAAATTTTTTTAGCCCCAAATTTGTTTTCTCCAGTGATCACTTTAGTGCTCCATCGACCTCTTTTCTTTTATACATAATTTAAATGACCATTGTCCATTGGTATGTAAGTTATGGGGGTTTTATCTAACGACCTTCGACTTAATATTGAGCTATAATGACTTGATGGATGAAGGCTCTGTTGGAAGATCGATCTTGTGTAAGACTAGAGAGCTCCACCAGGGTCTTCTCCATTGTGCGACCGGATTAGCATAGTACAGGACCTGCTCCATTACCAGGTGGGAGCACAGAACCACAATTGGTAACACCATAAAGGTCTGCCACTCTGCTGCCTGGGTTTCTTAATGACAGGAAAAAGACAATGGTGAAGGCGACAGTAGGTAGACCTTTCGGCCACACTGGCCTTATTCATTAAGTCACTACTGCAAGAGAGACAAATAACATGGTGAGAATAAATAACAAAGAATGCATGGCTAAAGTCATACATAGGCAAACAATTTAGTGGACACAAAATTCAGAATAAAGGGAAAGAAGGTATCGGGATAGGTGGTGCCAATAGGGAGGGGGGGGGGGATAGTCGGGGATGAGGATGGGAGAGAGGCGGAGGGATGTTATATACAGATAAAAAAACAGTAAAAACATTTAAAAACAGTCAATGAGTACCAGGGGGAGCCCAAGTGTTAAGTAAAGGGGTAGGGAGTTTACTTACTTGTATCTGGTTTAGCTAATGGAAAGACACCATAGTATATAGATGAATGTTCCAGTTAGAAGCTGAAATAATGAGGGGATACAGGTCAGTGTCATAGAGCACAGGGTAAAGCACATAAATTAATGGATATGAATACCTTCACAGTGGTACCAGGGTTCATCAGCCTGTGGAGAGCTGGAATAGAGGTAATACCAGTTACCAATGATGTCAATAGTGTGGAAAAGGGACGGCGTTGGTGGAGGCGAGTATATACCTGCAGTTCCTGCGTCATGGACGTCTCTAGGTAGGGGGTCCCACGTGTGGTGGCTGCAGAAATATCCCCTGTCTCCCACAAGGTAGTCGACTAGTCACTATGGATGTCAACAGCCTCTACACCTCCATAACTCACGACAAGGGTTTAGAAGCCACCTCACACCTCCTTCTACAATCCAACCTATCACCATCGTCGGTTGAATTTTGCTTGGAACTACTTTCCCTAATACTACATGAGAACTTCTTTCTATTCAGGGATAAATTCTTCATACAGATACGGGGGACTGCAATGGGTTCTAACGTAGCGCCAGCATATGCGAATGCCTATATGCACAAATTCGAGGAGGAATTTTTCTACAGCCATGATCTATTTAAATTATATTGTACCACCTACTACCATTATATCGATGATGTCTTTCTCATCTGGCAGGGACCGGCTGAACCTCTCACCACCTTCTTTACCTATCTTAACTCCATTAGACCCGAGTTACAATTTACCCTCAACCACGACATGGACAAAATCTCTTTCCTTGACACACTAGTCATCCAGGACAGCAGTGGCAAACTCACTACTGACTTATTCACTAAACCCACCGACTGCAACAGCTTGCTACACTATTCCAGCTGCCTTGCTAAAACTACTAAGAATAGTCTCCCCCGCTCTCAGTTCCACAGAGTCACCCGGATTGTCTCAGACCACAATATCCTTCCCCAGCGATTACAAGACATGTCACAAATATTTCAGGAAAGTAACTACCCCACCAAACTCCTCCTACAAGAAAAAAACCGGGCCCTGGCCCGATACCTCAACACCCACCCACCACAAAAACCGAACGGATACCATTCGTCCACACATACCATCCTTTCATGCCAAAAATACATGCCACCATCAAAAAACACTGGCCTCTTCTGTCCAAAGCCTACCCAGAGATCCCGGCATTCACAACTCCTGCCCTTATGTGTACTAGGAGATCACCCAACATCAAGGATAAAATCGTTAGAGCAGACCTCGGCAGCACACAGACACTCCCATCGTAACGTCTACTCAGTACACGTCGCAACGGGACATTCCCTTGTCTAAATTGTGCTGCTTGCTCCAATATCATTAAATCTGACACTGTCACCCATCCCAGGACAGGCAAAAGTTATCCCATCAAAGGTTTTTTCACATGCGACTCCAATTTTGTCATTTATGTCATCAAGTGCCCCTGCGGCCTACTCTACGTAGGAGAGATGACACAACACAAACGGGACCGTATTGCAAGTCACAAATCCACCATCCGATGCAGCAAAAATTGGCTCCCATTACCTGACCATTTCTCAAAAGCCAAACATACCATAGCCCAACTCCGCTTTCAGGTTATAGAACATGTAGCCAGACCCAGACGGGGTGGTAACCACATCAGCCTTCTCAAACAACGGGAATCTTACTGGATTTATACCTTGCAAACCCTCTCCCCTAGGGGACTCAATAGGGAGATAGTCTGGATTTACTAACTTATTCCTTCCTTTACAGACCCACTGAAAACCTCCCGTCCTTTTGGGTGAGTACTTACAGTGTCATTTATACTTGCTCTACCCCCCCCTACAATTAATTCACCTCTATGTCACCCCTGAGACCCTTTTATGCATATGTCCACAAGCCCCCCCTAACCTAAGATACCTCTATCCCTAAACCTTACATTCCCACAGGTGTAATTACCTGCTATGTTCAGCGTTCTCTCCCTAGCCCTTTATCTATGTGAGGTCTTACACACTACCCAATGCTTTGTCCATCATCACCATGACTACCTGGGAGATCCTCCCCCACCGGCTGCAGCTCCCCAATACAAGGGGATTATCTACTACCTTCCTTCCCTTAATGTATTCCACTCCCCCTGCTAGTACCTGTCTCTTCCACAGGTTCGTTTACTTACTATGTCCAGCATCCTCTTCCCCCATATTAGGTCTTTACATTATACAGCATTCAATCATCACCATGACTACCTGTGTGAGCCGCCCCCACGTGACCTGCTGCTGCGCATCACCCCCCAATACATGCCCACTGCTATGTCATCATCACACCTCCCTATCCTTAGTACGGCCCTCGGTCCACCAACATCTTATAAAGATTAGCGATGAGCGAGCACTAAAATGCTCAGGTGCTCGAAGCTCGGGTCGAGCACATTGGAATACTCGGGTGCTCGACCCGAGCAACGAGCCCAATGTAAGTCAATGGGAAACTCGAGCATTTTTCTGGCGGTCCCCCCGGCGGTCTGCAGAAGGTCAAAAATTGCCCAAATCGATGGGAACAGTGCTCAATTAAACATCAGGCAGGCAGTATATATAAGCAGACAGGCAGGCAGGGTATATAGGAGGGTGAATAAAAAACATAGCAGGGCACTTGGAACACACTAGTGCCCTCCGATTTTCATGCACCCGTCTCTTTAAAAAAGCCGGCCGGCAATTCAGCAGCAGCATATACTGGTACCTGACAATATAGAACAGAAAGAATAGAGAATCACACATAGATTAGATAGATAGAAGCATGTCAGTCACATATATAATAAGTACAGTGACAGTGTTGGTTACTGTACTTGTCATTTAGTGTTAAAATAAAGAATTTATTTAAAAAAATAATAGTGTGTTTGTCTCTTTAAAAAAGCCGGCCGGCAATTCAACAGCGGCATACATCGGTACCCGACAATTTAGAACAGGAAGAATAGAGCATCACACATACATTATATAGATAGAAACATGTCAGTCACATATATAATAAGTACTGTGACAGTATTGGTTACTGTACTTGTCATTTAGTGTTAAAATAAAGGATTTATTTAAAAAAATATTGGCGTGGGGTTCCCCGTAATTTTAGTCTCTAGCGGAGGTTAGGCAGACGGCTGGGGCAGATGTTTGAAGCCTGGGAAGGGGGTAATACCCATGGAGCTTCCCAGGCTACTAATATCAGCCCCCAGCAGAATACCTAGCCATTACTAGCTATTAAAATGGGGGACCCAAAAAAAAATGACGTAGGGTCCCCCCTATTTTAATACCTAGCAAAGGCTAGGAAGACAGCTGGGGGCTGATATTAATAGCCCAGGAAGGGTGCCATGAATATTGGCCCCCTCCCAGGCTAGGAACACCAGCTGTCAGCAGCCCCAGAAATGGCGCATCCATAGGATGCGCCAATTCTGGCACTTAGCCTCGATCTTCCCACTGCCCTGTAGGGGTGGCAGTGGAGTAATAGGGTTGGGGTTGATGTCAGCTTATAATGCCAGCTGAAAACAAGCCCAGGTTAGTAATGGAGAGGCGTCTATAAGACACCCCCATTACTAACTTCATAGTGTAAGTAAAATGTAAAATAAAAACACCCACAGCCAGAATAAAATCCTTTAATTGAAATAAAGACACAATACTTTAATGTTCTAAATTAAACTCTACTTACCGTCACCCCCATTCCAGCTGAAGCCAACGATCTCCTGAAATAAAAGCAAAATAATAAACCAACCTCATCCTTACCTTTCCATGGTTCCCAGGGCGGCTTCAGCTCTGCTACAATGACATGACAGGCTGGACCGCAGCAGAAAGCTGCCATCTAGCTTGCCATGCCGCAGACACTGAGAAGCTCCTCAGTGAAGCTCCTCAGTGTCTGGCTGTGACGGCATCCAAATGAGCCGAGTTCATGTCCAATGAACTCAGCTCACCTCATGCACGTCACTGACAGCGTGGGAAAATTTTCCTGCGCGTGCGGTGCCGACAAATGTCGCAAGCATGCCTGCGCTCTGCAGTGTCTCTGAAGGATGGCATGCTGGATGCCAGTGACGCGCCCCCTGGGCCTGTGTTGCTGCTGCTGTGCAAGGGGAATACCCGGAGCCGGATCGCTGGGGGTTGTAGTTCTCCGTGGCGGTGACCCGGTCCGTGCCCAGGGTGGTCAAACCAGTGGCAGTCTATTTGTATGGTAATTAGTGTCCGACTACGCCACCCGTGGATTGCGGTCAGTGGGGACCGCCGCTGCGCTGCAGACCGCTGAGGCTGATGTTGTTTGCGCAGCTGAGTATGGGTTGACTCCCCACGGGAGAAGTATTGCCTCAGGGCAGCTAATGTGGATGATGATGGGAGTGATGTTGTGAGGGTCCCAGTGCTAGTGGTGCTGGAGCAGCAAGGAATCACAGAGACTGGTGGTGCAGTTTCCAAAGCTTTACTCACAGTTGTTGCTCCGGTCACTTCGGCCAGCAGTGACCGCCCGAGCCGTGCTGCGTCCACCAGGTGAGGGACTCGGTCAACTCCCAAGCAATTCCAGAGTGTGGCTGAAAGCTCCCCTCTCTTCCTTTCTACTGTCCGTCCCCACCAGTGACCCACCTTTGTCCAGCTTCCTCGGGCCTTCTGTTGGTGAAACCTTTCTCCGGTCTCCCTGACCCTATGCGGTAAGCCTTTCTGGTGAATGTAGTGAGGGGTCGCACCAAGATGTGGTCACGACCTCCGGTTTTGGCTGAGGATTAGTCGCCTCCACCAATTCGGGTTCCGGTACCCTGCTCTGCCAACCCTTCACCCAGTATCTCCTCTGGGCATATGGGGTTCCTTCTGCCTTCGTGTCTCTGGGCCTTTCTTTGTGTTCCTTGCCTCCTTTCTCCTCCGTTTCAGTTCCTTTCTCACTTTCCTTCCTGTTCCTTCTCCTTTCTCTTTCTGCTGTCTCAGGCCTCCACTCCAGGCCTGCCTCTGGAGCTGGGCCCAGACTGAGCCACAGCTCCCTGTCAGCCCTCTCTGGCTGAGCTCCTCTCTTCTTCTCCTCCTCTCTGAACTGAACCGGACTGAACCCTGATCTAAGATGGTGCCCACCTTATATACCTTCCTCTATGTGTGAGCCCAGGTGACTAGCAACCAATGGACTCCTACCTATGCCCAGAAACCCACCCCTATCTGCTCCTACACCACTGGGTTTTCCTCCCCCTCCCCACTCCAGCCAGGAACAGAAGCTGTCGTGCCTGCACTCTGTCTAGTGAGAGCACCGTTGGTCTGTTCCTCGGAAATGGGGTGTGTGTGGTGCATGCAGCCTACTGAGCCCCGGTCCACACTCCATCCTTACCCGGGAGTGGAATATCACACCTCTAGTTCGAGGTGCAATACCCCTGTAGCAGCCGAGTCCTCGGGGTGCTACATTCCCCCCTGGTAAATCACAGCACGTCCCGGGCTGGAAAAGAGCAAAGACAATTTAAAACATACAAATTTTTAAAGTGCACTCATATATAAGACATTAACTTTTCACTCATCCCTTTATGGGAGGTACTCTTCTCTTTTTAACGTTACTGGTATAAAACATTTTTATAAAACATTCTACTAATGCCACTGGAACTCTTTTTGCAAAACACCATATAAAACTTTTGGCATTACTATTTTAGCAGCATATTAAACTTTCCATTATAAGACATTTTCAAATAAACATTTTCAAAACATATTCTTGAGCTCTGGCCGCTGTGCAACTTGCGACCAGGTAAAAGTGCAACAGTCCATTTTAATCCGCCTTGAGGTAGACGTTGCGGTTCTTGTATAAAACCAGTAGGGGGCGTTTTAAGAAGCGCAACTATGTACAAGGGTATGGCCGCTCTCAGTCCTCGGCCAGTGGGAATAGGGGAATGGCTGCTCACAGTCCTCAGCCTGGTTAGGGATTAGGGGCACACAGGTAACAGTTCACACAATCAACAATTTCACGACAGTTCTTGTACCCCGACGGGTAACTATATACAGTTCCACTTTACCATTCTCTAATAATGGTGTCCTCCTTGTTCTTCCGGGTAGTCTTCAGGTCCGTCCGAACCCTCGGTGTACTCTGTTTCTGGGCGGTACTGTAGTTCCTCCTCCGTGAGCCTGTGAACGTGGAGGGCGTACGGTCCCTTGGCACCCTTGTGCCGGGTAAAGGTGACCACATCACCCGGGTAGAGATCACGTCCGCGGTGTCCCTCCGGCAGGTGGCTCTCGACATCCCTGCGGGTGACAAAGACGTCGCCGGGGGTTCGATGGTCTCGGATAAAGCCCCAGCCATGCTCCAGCTGGAACTTTATTACGGTCCCGTTGACTCGGGGACTGCGGGCGGCTCGGGGATCTTGTCGGGCCCTGCGCTTCTGCTCCGCGCTCCGGGCCTGCAGCTGTTCTTCTCGGATTCGCCTCTCCAGCCGTTCCCTTTCAAATACCTCCAGCTGTTGACGGCAGCACTCTTCACGCCGGGCTGCGTCCGCCCGGGTCTCCTGGGTGAACCCTATGAGATTCTCACCGGTGGGGTCCCATGCAAACTGGGCATGCTCCAGCGGAAGCGGAGCGATTTTGGCGGGCTCCGGAGCCGGGATCAGAGGCTCACACAGGGGCCGTTCCCTCCGGAGACGGGGGTTGACGTACTCCGGCGGCCACACGAAGGGCAGCCCGTCCGGGCTGGTATGTTGCGCATAGAGATCTGCGCCCAAGGGTGGCACCACGGGCCCCGATCGGGGAGCAGCGCCCCGGGTTACTCGGCCTTGCGACCAGGCCGGGGAACTTCCGGTTGGGTCTAGGGGTGGCACTGTTGAGGAAGAGGGCGCTGGAGGGGCAGCGGCGCCCGGGTTCACCAGGCCTTGTGACCAGGCCGGTGGTACTTCCTCTTTTGCCGCGCCCGGGGTCGAGGGGTGTGGCGCGGAACAGGGCGTGACCGCGGCTCCTGCCGCTTGAGGCCTAGTTGGGAGCAGTGGCGGCGCGGCAACGGGTGTGGTGAGTAGGGCTTCGGGCTTTGCGACGGGAGGTTGGGGCAGGCTTACGGCTGCTGGGCTCGGGGTGATGACGTCCCCATTACCTGCCTCAATCCTTGCGACTCCCTCCGCGGCGTCGTCTCCGGCCTTCGTCCCTCCTGCACCATCCTCAGAGGCAGACGTGCTCCATGTTGCGGGTGGCGCCTCCTGCCGGCGGGTTCCAGCCTGCCGGGCCATCTCCCTTCTCCACTCGGCCAGCGCATCCTGCTGTGCCCGGGCCATCCTCCGGTCCAAGTCCTCCAGCGCAGCCTGTGCACGCTCCGGATCTCTGGGGAGCTGTGCCAGGATCTCCACTAGGCTGTCTGGCGGTGCAGCCTGCAGCAGGCTCCGGACCAAGGTGTTGGCACTGCTGGACGCTTCCTCCATTCCCGGGTGCGGTCTGTTCAGACTGATCCAGAGCGCGCCCTGCCCCACAGTTCTCTTCACTTCCCGCCCCCATTGGGGGTGGTCCTGGGGCAACTTGGTGACAGTCAGTCTCAAGGGCAGCCCTCCCACGCTGATGGACATCTCCACTGCTGCATTCATGGCTGGTGGGGGCGGGCTCCTTCTTTGGCGCCACTCTGGGACCTGGCCCACGATGGGAGGTGGCTTCCTGCTGTCCTTTGGTGCGCACATAATGGCGTCCGCTCTGCCAGGGCGGGAAAAACTGATGAAGATGGCGGGAAACGGTCCAAGATGGCGTCTGATGGCGGGAATCGGCTCCGGATGGCGGGAAACGACGGGAAATGGCGGGAGACTTCTTTTTAAGGTACATGTGCAGTTTTCTTCAGGCACGCAATACCCGCTTGTGGCGGGTTGGTAACGATCCTGCCAACTACGCCAAAGTTGGCGCGCCCCCTGGGCCTGTGTTGCTGCTCCTGTGCAGGGGGAATACCCGGAGCCGGATCGCTGGGGGTTGTAGTTCTCCGTGGCGGTGACCCGGTCCGTGCCCAGGGTGGTCAAACCAGTGGCAGTCTATTTGTATGGTAATTAGTGTCCGACTATGCCACCCGTGGATTGCGGTCAGTGGGGACCGCCGCTGCGCTGCAGACCGCTGAGGCTGATGTTGTTTGCGCAGCTGAGTATGGGATGTCTCCCCACGGGAGAAGTATTGCCTCAGGGCAGCTAATGTGGATGATGATGGGAGTGATGTTGTGAGGGTCCCAGTGCTAGTGGTGCTGGAGCGGCAAGGAATCACAGAGACGTGTGGTGCAGTTTCCAAAGCTTTACTCACAGTTGTTGCTCCAGTCACTTCGGCCAGCAGTGACCGCCCGAGCCGTGCTGCGTCCACCAGGTGAGGGACTCGGTCAACTCCCAAGCAATTCCAGAGTGTGGCTGAAAGCTCCCCTCTCTTCCTTTCTACTGGCCGTCCCCACCAGTGACCCACCTTTGTCCAGATTCCTCGGGCCTTCTGTTGGTGAAACCTTTCTCCGGTCTCCCTGACCCTATGCGGTATGCCTTTCTGGTGGATGTAGTGAGGGGTCGCACCAAGATGTGGTCACGACCTCCGGTTTTGGCTGAGGATTAGTCGCCTCCACCAATTCGGGTTCCGGTACCCTGCTCTGCCAACCCTTCACCCAGTATCTCCTCTGGGCATATGGGGTTCCTTCTGCCTTCGTGTCTCTGGGCCTTTCTTTGTGTTCCTTGCCTCCTTTCTCCTCCATTTCAGTTCCTTTCTCACTTTCCTTCCTGTTCCTTCTCCTTTCTCTTTCTGCTGTCTCAGGCCTCCACTCCAGGCCTGCCTCTGGAGCTGGGCCCAGACTGAGCCACAGCTCCCTGTCAGCCCTCTCTGGCTGAGCTCCTCTCTTCTTCTCCTCCTCTCTGAACTGAACCGGACTGAACCCTGATCTAAGATGGTGCCCACCTTATATACCTTCCTCTATGTGTGAGCCCAGGTGACTAGCAACCAATGGGCTCCTACCTATGCCCAGAAACCCACCCCTATCTGCTCCTACACCACTGGGTTTTCCTCCCCCTCCCCACTCCAGCCAGGAACAGAAGCTGTCGTGCCTGCACTCTGTCTAGTGGGAGCACCGTTGGTCTGTTCCTCGGAAATGGGGTGTATGTGGTGCATGCAGCCTACTGAGCCCCGGTCCACACTCCATCCTTACCCGGGAGTGGAATATCACACCTCTGGTTCGAGGTGCAATACCCCTGTAGCAGCCGAGTCCTCGGGGTGCTACACCAGTGTTCTGCTACCATCCAGCCTGTCATCTCAATGCCGTCCCAGCATGGGTGAATTCTCCTGATCGAGCGGTGACGTCATTTGCCGGCACCGCACACGCAGGAGAATTCTCCCACGCTGTCAGTGACGTGCATGAAGTGAGCTGAGGCCACGCCCACTGTCTGGGAGTATGTATAATTCATACGCTCCTGTCCCTGGTCTGAAACCGGCGAATCCCTGGAGAGCACAGTGCGCGCTGGGGAGATTCATAAGTCGTCAGTAACACAGAGTATATATATAACAAGACAGTTATTTTAGTTGTCCCTTGATGATAGTCCCAGCTGATTCGTGAAGTGAAGCACACTTGCAAGTAAAGAAAATCCAGCTTCCACAATGTAAAATCATTAATACTTTATTTGATCCATTAAAAGAAAGGACTAGGTGTGACCACATACAGTATATAGGAAGTATGGGAGGAATATAAGTGAAAAAAGACCACGGGACGCGTTTTGAGCACACTACATGCTCTTAGACTCAGTAAAGTAAAGTACTAAGTCTAAGAGCATGTAGTGTGCTCGAAACGCGTCCAGTGGTCTTTTTGCACTTATTGTCCTCCCACACATCCCATATATTTGTCACACATCCCATATATTTGTTCCCTTAGTGTGGGAAAGACTAAGTGCAACACGAAGAGATGAGGGGAAGGAAGCCCAGACACTAGGGAAAGGGGGAGTGAAGACGCACTAGGCAGATCTAATCACACCTGCCCATCCTACCTTCCCTATATTGGTTCCACACCAATCGCCGAGCATGAAACTTAAGCCCTGTATATCCCTAGAGCTAGGCCCTTGCTAGGGAAGGGGGCAGGTGAGCACTGTTCAGTCCCCACTAAAATTTAAAGACAACAAGGCAGACAAACAAAGGGGACGGCAACTTAGCTTGAACAGACAGCATAGAAATAACACCAGATGTCCTCCAAGGGCACCAGAGAAGAAGCTAGCTTACTCCTATAGCTCCAAGCCTTCACAAGGGAAAATGAGACTATCACCAGTGACTCCCTGAAGCAGACTGAGAGTTTATAACACCCAGACAAGAGTGTGTCAATCAGAACAGGAAGGAGGTTGCCGCTGGGTCCAAAATTGAGAAGGATTAAGAAGGCGTCTGCAATGCCAAATGCAGTGACCTTCTGCAGCCAGATGCAGAGCGACTGTCTGTTGCATTTTTCACACTCGTGACAGTACCCCTCCTTCTATGAGTGGCCTGCGGACACTCAGGACCAGGTTTTTAAGGATAAGAAGTGTGGAGTGAATGATCCAGCATTCACCTCAGATGCTGAAACCCACATCCTTTCCTCTGGACCATAACCATTCCAGTGCACAAAGTATTGTAGGGAACGATGTTTGAGACGAGAATCTACAATCCTTGAAATCTGAAACTCCAGATTACCATCAACCATTATTGGGGGTGGCAGTAAAGGTGAGGACTCAATAGGTTCAACATATTTTTTGAGCAGAGACCTGTGAAAGACATTGTGGACCTTAAGGGCCTGAGGTAGCTTAACACGAAACGCTGCTGGGTTTATGATGGCGGTTATTTTATAGGGACCAATAAATCTAGGTCCCAGCTTCCATGAAGGAACCTTAAACTTGATATTCCTAGTAGACAACCACACAAAGTCATTCACATTCAGGTCCGGACCTGGCAAGTGTCTCCTCTCAGCCATAAGTTTTTACCTGTCTCCCATGATTTTCAAATTACTCAGAACCCCTCCGCCACACAGAGGAGAGCGAAAAAGCAAACATTCCTCCTCAGGAACTCATGAAGCCCCTTCCCCACTAAAAGAACCAAAGTGTGGATGGTAACCGTATGCACCAAAAAATGGTGACCTGCTGGTAGATTCTTGACAATGATTATGGATTCTAACATTCCCCTTCTGTTCTAGCAAAGTGCACCTAAGAGGCCGGTTTACACCACGCTATTTTCCAGGATCCCACGGAAACGCTGTGGATTCTACCACATAGGTACTGCCATCACTATCTTAGTCCCGGTTCCCCTCCAGCTCTTTCCCTTTGTTGATTAAGTAGGGTCCAACCTGGTATTACGGTACATATTTCTCCCTTTTGTTCCTTCGTTGTTTCCTTTTTTCCCGACAGGGACACACTACTTTTTGATATGTTTTCATGTGTATATTTTTTGTTTTACTAATGCTCATGTATGTATTTATGTCTATGCTCCAATTTCAAGCTCCTTTGAAGCCCCTGATGAAAACCCCGGTGGGGTTGAAACGTTGGGCACCTGTTTGAGCTACCTCTAACTTGGAGAATCTAATAAAGCATCCACCTGTTTGAAACACATCAATTGACTCTCCATGACTATCAGTCCAGTCCGCCAGCCTGACTACTCTCCAGCCCGACAGTCTGACTTCCATTCAGTCTGCCAGTCTGTCTATGGGCCTCACTCGCCTGCTTACCTGGAAGCACCTGCCTGTTACCTGTCAGCCTACCTGGAGGCTCCTGCCCGTCACTTGCCGTGACCACCTGTCTGCCTACCCGGAGGCTCCTGCCCGTCACTTGCTGTGACCACCTTACAGCCTACCTAGAGACTTCCACCTATCACCTGCTGTCTCTGCCAGTTCATCTGCCCGGACCTCTCTTCAGCCTGCCTGCTGTGCCCACCTGCAGTATCGGTCAGTCTCAGCCATCTGACCCGTGGGAGTCACCTGCTCTCTTACAAGGTCATCCCCAGAGTAGCACCTGGTCCCTCTGCTCGGTCCCTCCCTGGTCACGGAGTCGTTAGCTGCCATACGACCAGGGTTGGTCTGGGTTGATACTTAGTTACGCCCCTCTGGGTCCCTCTTTGCACCGCAGCACAGAGGTTCCACCACCCGGATCCGTAACACCCGTGAAGCTTCACAATCTAATTTATAAACACCTGAGCAAGAGTCTTGGCATTCGGAAGTGGTGTTAATGCGATGAATTGAACCATTTTATTGAACTTATCTTCAACCACCAAAACCACAGTTTTGCCTGCAGATACCTGTAGGTCAGTAATACAATCCATGTACAAGTGTATCTATGGCCTGCTAGGAATAGGTAGCGGAAGAAGAGTACCAGACTGACGGGTATGCAATACTTTATAATGCGTGCAAATACTACAAGCAGATATGTGTTCAACCACATCCCAATGCAACCCCGGACACCAAAAACGGTGAGGTCCGCAGTTGCCTTACCACCAGGATGACAAGCAAGCACAGAGTTGTGATTACTGTGATTAATTACTTTGCGGAACAGACTAGATGGTACAAATAACCTTCCTGAAGGACAGGAGGCAGGGGCGTCGCCCTGAGCCTCCAACACCTCACCCTCTAGTTCAGGGTACAATGCCGAAATGGCTAACCCCTTCTGTTAAATCTGGGCAGGGTTCTCATGGTCACCACCACCAGGGACTCTCCGGGACAAAGCATCAGCCTTGACATTTTTGACCCCTGGACGGAAAATGACAACAAAATTGAACCTAGTAAAAAACAGGGGCCATCTAGTTTGCCTAGGGTTGAGATGTTTAACCGATTGAAGATATGACAGGTTCTTATGGTCATTGATAACATTAATAGGATGGACAGCCCCTTCCAACCAATGTCGCTATTCTTCATACCCCAATTTAATCACCAAAAGTTCCCTTTTACCCATGTCATAATTTCTCTCAGCCAAAGAAAATTTCTTAGAAAAGAAAGTGCATGGATGCCATTTACCAGGGGAAGAACTCTGAGACAACACAGCCCCAACCCCCACTTCTGACGTATCAACTTCCACAATAAATGATTGGGAAACATCGGGTTGACTGAGTATAGGTGCCACGGCAAAACAGCTCTTTAGGGAGGAAAAGCCTGCAGGACAGCATCCGACTATTTGGAAAAATCAGACCTCTTCCTTGTCATGTCAGTGAGGAGTTTCATAATTACTGAATCATATTGGATGAATTTCCGTTAAAAATTAGTAAAGCCCAAAAAACATTTTAGAGCCTTCAGGTTCTCAGGAAAGTCCGAATCAAGGACAGCACGGATCTTCTCCGTATCCATCCAAAAACCCGAAGATGACAACAGGTACCTCAAAAACTGCACCTACTGGACGGCGAAAACACATTTTTCTAGTTTGGCAAATAGTTTGCTATCCCTTTGTATCTGAAGCACCTGCTTAACATGCCCCCGATGTGTCTCAAAATCAGGTGAATAAACCAAAATATCGTCCAGATAGACCACCACAAACCTCCCCACTAAATGATGAAAAATATCTTTTATGAAATGCTGGAATTCCGCAGATAAATTGGTCAGACTGAAAGGCATAACCAAACTCTCAAAATGCCCTTCAGGGGTATTGAACACTGTTTTCCATTCATCCCCTGACCAGATTGTGGGCTCCCCTTAAATCTAACTTGGAGAACACCTTAACTCCCACAACGTGGCTGAATAAATCAGGAATCAGAGGAAGAGGGTATGGATCCACGATGGTAATTTGATTTAATTCCCGGAAATGTAAACAGGGACGTACACCACCATCTTTTTTCTTCACCAACTGATTATATTTTACCAACCAGGCTAGACCCAAAATAACTGGGGTGGGAAGACCTTCCAGGATATAGCAAGGAATTATCTCACAATGGATCGACCCCACCCTTAGTTTTACACCATTTATAATCTGAGTCAGAGCTCTTTGTTCAAGTGGCGCTGAGTCGATTGCGAAGATGGGAATGGGCTTAGCTAAAGTACAGCAAGCAAGACCATGAGTTCTCACAAACACAGCATCAACCATGCAGACTCCAGTTTCACTGTCAACAAACACAGAAATGTTCTCGTTTTTGCTCTCTAGCACCACCTCTGCTGTCAGGACAAATCGGAAACTGCAGGTTGATGACAAATGCGCCCCTTGCTTATCCAACTCCAGACTACCAAGGTTTAATTGAGTCTCCTTTTGCTTAGGAATCAAAGGACAGGCCCCAATAAAATGTCCCTTTTTCCCCCCAAAAAAGCACATTCCCTTCTTTTGGCGGATTTCCGGAGAAATGTACGAAGCAGAGGCACCCCCTAAGTGCATGGGTTCTTCCACCTCCCCCCATAGTGGTTCACCACCAGATCGCTTCCAAAGGAGCATTACCCCAATAAGAGGGTTCCGGAGACGTTGGTCTCACGCACCTATCCGGAAGGCAATTATCAACACGTATAGCCAATGACATGGCAGCCTCCAAGGTCTCTGGTGTTTCATACACTGTCAAAGCATCTTTCAACTTTTCAGTAAGGCCCTGACAAAATTGCCTCCTAAGAGCTGGGTCATTCCATTTTGTATCAGTTGCCCATCTGCAGAATTCGGAGCTGTATGTCTCCACTGACTGATTCCCCTGATGAAAGTGACGCAACCTGATCTCAGCCAAGGAGATTCGGTCAGGGTAATCATAAATGAGAGCTAGAGCCCTGAAAAAAAACCTCCACAGACTGGAGACAAGCCAAACCCTGCGGCAAAGAGAAAGCCCCTGGATTGAGGATCTCCTTGCATCAGTGAGATCACAGTTCCCACTCGTTGCTCCTTATCTCCGGATGAGTAAGGACAAAGTTTAAAATACAGTTTGCAAGCATCCTTGAACACAAAAAATTTGTCCTTACCTCCTGAAAACCAGTATGGGAGGGCAACCTTGGGTTCCAGCTGGACCGGCCTACCTACAGAAACCCCAACATTAGGGTCCTGCAGCCGCTGTTTCTGCTGAACCTCATAGCGGAGGTCAGTCACCTCCAAAGACAGCCTGTGCAGCTGCTCTGACAGCTCAGCAATGGGATCCATGAACCAAGAAAAAACAACTACACCCGTAAAAAAACACACACAAAGAAAAAAAAACACGTGTCAGTTTATTTTTTCTTATATATGCATGGCCGGTGATAATGCCACGCACAGTGTGGGAATGACTAAGTGCAACACGAAGAGATGAATGGAAGGAAGCCCAGACACTAGGGAAAGGGGGAGTGGAGACCCCCTAGGCAGATCTAATAACACCCTGCCTACCCTACCTTCCCTATATTGGTTCCACACCAATCGCCAAGAAGGGAACCAAAGCCCTGTATATCCCTAGAGCTAGGCCCTTGCTAGGGAGGGGGAAGGTGAGCACTGCTCAGTCCCCAGTAAAAGCTAAAGACAACAAGGGAGACAAACAAAGAGGGGAAAACTTAGCTTGAGCAGATGACAGAGAGATGGCACCAAACGTCCTCCAAGGGCACCATAGGGGAAACTGTAACATCCCTGGTGGTGTACTTGCATAGTGCACCACCTCCCACTATGCAAGACCGCAATCTTACCCATCAGTCCAGCCTACAAACCTTGCTCCAGTTCATGCTGTGTGCATGTCTCTTGTCTGATTGCTTAGAGCGGCGGCCCGGTTACTTCCTGATTCTTATAGCTGCTGTGGGCTTGCTCCTAATGCGTCCCCAGACTATTGCTGTGAGTCACTGGATATTTAAACCCCCTCCACCCAGAAGGAGGTGCCTGAGCAACACCCTTTCTCAGTTTGTCTTTGCAACTGAATTGCCAGGTCTTGTCCTGTATCTTGTCTGTTTCCGCCACTCTGGGGGCTGCATACCCAGACCTGCTATCTCTGACTTCTAGTCTGTTTCCGCCACTCTGGGAGCTGCAGACTCAGACCTGTTACCTGTGACTTCTAGTCTGTTTCTGCCACCCTGGGGGCTGCATACCCAGGCCTGTTATCTCTGACTTCTAGTCTGTTTCTGCCACTCTGGTCGGATCGGGTTGATACATAGTTTCGCCCCTCCAGGCACTCCTCGGTTCATGGTACAGTGGGATCACTAATCACGCTCACGCCAGTCAGTCCGGGCGCGAGCGTAACAGTTTGCTCAGGCCATGGTTCCCATTGAGCCCCACGGCCTTTCGCTCTCAGAGACATTTTTGAATCCTTGCCTGGCGAATACGTGCACCAAGAAAAAAATTTTTTTTTCTCAAGCTACGGCCCAGGCGATTTACGCACCAGCCCAAATGGATTTATCAGCACTCGTTCCTGCGGATCCACCACGGTTATATGGGGATCCAAAACGAAGCCGTGCGTATTGGAGCATTGCATGCTGCATTTCAAGTTCTATGCTCACTATTTTCCTACCGATCGGGTTAAAGTGGCATTTATGATGTCCTACCTAGCGGGTGATGCCTTGAAATCGATAACCCCCCTATGGGAAGCATGAGATCCTATCGTCTAAGACCTGCAGGCCTTCCTGGTGGCCTTCCTAATGGTCTTCGATGACCCTAATCCTGAAGCCTCTGCTTAAGCTTCCCTTCCCAATATCCTGGAGCAGCCCCGATGGG
Organism: Phyllobates terribilis; assembly: GCF_046119375.1. Lineage (NCBI taxonomy): Eukaryota > Metazoa > Chordata > Amphibia > Anura > Dendrobatidae > Phyllobates > Phyllobates terribilis. The sequence goes on along the minus strand of NW_027362772.1, from coordinate 37,035,847 downwards.
TGATGTGTGTAGGTAGCCTACCAGTCCTCCAGCCCGAAGAGACTGCTGCCCACCCGGAATCCACACAGGATGACTATGCTCCACAGAATACTTCTCTTCCCAACCTCAAGAGGCAGTCCAGACGTGCAAGGCGTAGAGGTAAACCGTCATGCCAGGTTCTGTCCTCCCAAAGACATCCTGTTCCCCAGTCTGTAGAGGCAGCTATTCGCACAGAATCCATGAAGGATGACTATGTTCGTCAAGCAAAGCAGAAGCCAGAACTCCGTCACAAAATCGGATTGCGGTCCCGCTGCGGTGGTTTGGGACCCCCTGACGGTCTTTGTCCAGCGAAGGTTGGAGAATCCCAAGACATTAGGCCTGTAGGAGAGGCTGCCCTTGGCGTTAGTGTTTCCTCTCCACAGATGACCATGACTGTCTCAGCGGCAAGTGAAGGCCACGGATTAACCGGAAGTTTCGGGCTTAAAGCCTTGAAGAGTCAGTGTCTGATTCCCGTCCGACAACTCCAGAGGCCGCTTTGGGCATTGTCAGCAGAAGGACGAGCCCTACTCAGAAACAGTCAAAATATGTCAGTACAAATTAAGCTCCAGATTGGAGCATTACACATGAAGAAGTTCACATTCCAGGTGCTGACTGGCTTACCCACAGGTCGTCCAGAGCCGAGAGATCTAGTGCCCGCTCAGGTCTGGAGATCCTGCATGGTGTATCCTGGGGGACTTCTAATGTACAATGGGGGTCCAGTCCCCATATATTTAGGACAGTCAGCAGTTTCTTCTTCTTCACCAGATCTGCTAATCGCTGACTTGTTGTGCGCTGAAGGCTCCGACGGAAGAGAAGCGGAGGTGATGTCCCCACACAGTCTCGACGATTGTACCAATGATCTGCCTTCAGGTACCGTCCCGCCTTACAGACATCTCACCTCTGAAGATGGTCCTAAAGCAAGGACCCTCCGTCTCTAATAAATCTGGTCTTACGTCCATCAAGGAGGTGTTTACCCCCGAGTCTCTGCACCCCTCCAACCAGGCGGAGGACCTCCAGTTGTTTCCTGAATCCTCCAGGGAGCTACCTGATAACAAATGGAGAGAGACTTTCCTACACCCTGTACCTGGTACGCCGCCCACTTCATCCAGTGTGCTTGGCAAAGTGTACGTCAAGGCAGTGGTTACCCCCGAGCCTCTGCACCCCTCCAACCAGGCGAAGGACCTCCAGTTGTCTCCTGAATTCCCCGGGGTGCTACCTGATAAACGGAGAGAGACTTTCCTACACCCAGTACCTGGTACGCCACCCACTTCATCCAGTAAGCTTGGCAAAGTGTACGTCAAGGCAGTGGTTATCTCCGAATCACTGCACCCCTCCAACCAGGCGGAGGACCTCCAGTTGTCTCCTGAATCCACCAGGGTGCGACCTGATAACAAATGGAGAGAGACTTTTCTGTGTGCTGTTCTTGGTACTTCACGCACTTCATCTATTGCTGAGGATGGCTTGATAGGAGGAAGCATCCTAGTCACCAAGATGATGCGACCAGTTTCGTTTCCTCTAGTGGACAGAAGAGGTAATCCTCTTGAAGAGAAGGATTGGTCTCCAAATTCTCTGCCGAAGACACTTGCAGGCTTGAAGAAGAGGGGGCGTAAAGGGGGGGTACTGTAACATCCCTGGCGGTGTGCTTGCATAGTGCACCACCTCCCACTATGCAAGACCACAATCTTACCCATCAGTCCAGCCTACAAACCTTGCTCTAGTTCATGCTGTGTGCATGTCTCTTGTCTGATTGCTTAGGGCGGCAGCCTGGTTACTTCCTGATTCTTACAGCTGCTGTGGGCGTGCTCCTAATGCGTCCCCAGCCTATTGCTGTGAGTCACTGAATATTTAAACCCGCTCCACCCAGAAGGAGGTGCCTGAGCAACACCCTTTCTTAGTTTGTCTTTGCAACTGAATTGCCAGGTCCTGTCCTGTATCTTGTCTGTTTCCGCCACTCTGGGGGCTGCATACCCAGACCTGTTATCTCTGACTTCTAGTCTGTTTCCGCCACTCTGGGAGCTGCATACCCAGACCTGTTACCTGTGACTTCTAGTCTGTTTCTGCCACCCTGGGGGCTGCATACCCAGGCCTGTTATCTCTGACTTCTAGTCTGTTTCCGCCACTCTGGCGGCTGCATACCAAGACCTGTTATCTCTGACTTCTAGTCTGTTTCTGCCCCTCTGGGGGCTGTATACTCAGGCTCGTTCTTGTATCTCATTGCAGTAGCAGTTCCTGTCTGAACTGTATCCTAGCCTGTTACCTGTTTTTCTCTATGTCCGTACCTTCCCTTTCCCTGCAGTATCTGAACCTGCACCTAACTCCAACTCGTTGTCTCTGTACTTCTGTTTGTGAGTTTTGTGTCCACTCGCTACTTCATAGTAAGTACCTTGTGTCTATCTGGTTCTGCTTGTCCCTTTTCCCTTCCTCCGTATCTACCTCCTGTGTTCTAGCCATCTTCCTGCATTTTCAAGTCTGTTCCATGTGAACAGAGCCCTGTCCTCTCTGCCTGCACCTTCAGCCCTGTTCTGCTCTGCCTTGTCCAACGCACCTGCGGTTTCACTCCGCTCTGCTTGCTCACCCTGTCAGTGGTTTCCCTCTGCTCTGTCTTGCCCACCGCTCCAGCGGTTCCTCTCTGCTCTGCCTTGTCCACCGCACCTGCGCTTTCGCTCCGCTCTGCTTGCTCACCATGTCAGAGGTTTCCCTCTGCTCTGTCTTGCCCACCGCTCTGGCGGCTTCTGTCTGCTCTGCCTTGCTCACCGCACCAGCGGTTTCTCTATGCTCTGCCTTGCCCACCGCTCCGACGGCTTCTCTCTGCTCTGCCTTGCCCACCGCTCAGGCGGCTTCTCTCTGCTCTGCCTTGCCCACCGCTTCGGCGGTTCCGCTCTGCTCTGCCTTGTCCACCGCACCTGTGATTTCGCACTGCTCTGCCTTGTCCTCCGCACCTGCGGTTTCGCTCTGCTCCACCTTGTCCACCACTCCGGCGGTTCCTCTCTGCTCTGCCTTTTCCACCGCTCTGGCAGTTCCACTCTGCTCTGCCTTGCCAACCACACCTGCGATTTTCGCTCCACTCTGCTTGCTCACCGCACCAGCAGTTCCTCTCTGCTCTGCCTTGTCCTCCGCTCCGGCGGTTTCGCTTTACTCTGCTTGTCTACCACATCTGCGGCTCTGTACCTGTCTCCCAGTCTGTACTGGACCCTATCCAGCCTGTGCTCCAATCTGCTAGTACCTCCCTGCCTGCACTCCAGCCATGCTTGATAGTATCTCCCTCCAGCTGTGCTTGCCAGTGCCCACCTGTCTGCATACCAGCCGTGCTTGCCAGTGCCCACCTGTCTGCATACCAGCCGTACTTGCCAGTACCCACCTGTCTGCATGCCAGCCGTACTTGCCAATACCCACCAGCCTGTATGCCAGTCTAACCTGCCTGTTCCTACATTCCCCGGTGTGGGTCAACAACTGTGTCCGGGGTCTGACCTGGAGTAGCACCTGGTCCCTCTGCTCGGTTCCTCCTTGGTTCACGGAGTCTCCTAAGCCACCGGGGGACCTTCGTCGGAACGAGTTGATACTTTGTTACGCCCCTCCAGGCACTCCTCTGTTCATGGTACAGTGGGATCACTAATCACGCTGACGCCAATCAGTCCAGGTGCGAGCTTAACAGAAACTATCCGATTGCTATACCTCCAAGCCTTCACAAGGGAAAATGAGAATATCACCGGCAACTCCCTGAAGCAGACTGAGAGTTTATAGACACCCAGACAAGGGTGTCTCAATCAGAGCATGAGAGAAGTTGCCACTGTGTCCAAAAGTGAGAAGGATTAACAAGGCATCTACAATGCAAAATGCATTGACCTCCTGCAGCCAGATGCAGAGTGACTGTCTGTTATATCTGACATACCCATGACAATATGTGGTCGCACCTAGTCCCTTCTTTTAATGGATCAAATAAAATATTAATGATTAGTGTTGAGCCACCCCCGTAGTGTTCGAGTTCGGTTCGGTTCGTCGAACACCCGTGTGTTCGCCGAACTGTTCGTCGAACACCTTCGAACACCGTTAAAACCAATGGCAGGCAAAGAAAAACACATAGAAACACATAGAAAACACCTTCAAAGGTGTCCAAAAGCTGACAAACTGCTCAGAAGACACAACTAACACATGGAAAAGTGACAAGTACATATAGTCATGCGAAAAGAAAAGAGGTGGAGGAGTAAAAGGAGGGGGAGACACAGATATAGGCATGTCATGCCCTTCTAAAATCCAAAAAGTGAGAAGCCGACACGTTCAGTTCGCTCCTGCCCGTGCCACCTCCGTGTCGCCGGGTTTGTGCCAGAGCCGCGGTGAACCCTGACGGCCAGCCCCCCTCTCCCAATACTGGTGCCTGTCCGCTGGTGGGTCGAGCGAGCCCCCCTGTGGTGGAGGCAGCTCTAAGCTTTTTAATTTAAATTGTCTCTCTAATTTGAATGAATACACTTTAAATCCATTTACAAGGATCTATTGGAGGGCAAGTCTCATGCCAGCAGCCGCATAATTCCAGCTCCAGTAGCGTCCACTAAAGCTGCTGCAGTTAAAAAGCTTTTATAAGGATCGAGCTCGGCTGTTCACCGCAAGGCATCCTACTGCCAGTCCCAGCCCCTATGCCTTGGGGTGCCTCCTGATGCTCTTCACTGAGTATCCCGTGGTCCCGAAGCATTTCCTTTGAAAAAATTAAGTGTCCAAACTACAGGTGGTGTAGCTTGCTTAACAGCCGGGATAATCCGCTGACTAGCAGACACTGCTACTAGGCACAAAGTATTTCCTGGGCTAGATGCAGTTAAAAATTTGTAATTAGATACTCTCGTTGGATGCTGAGAAAGCATTCCATAGAGTCTCCTGGCACGCCATATATGATTCTCTTAAAAAGCTTGGGGTAGGGGTCTAGGGGACCCTTTTATAGCCAAAATCACAGCCCTGTATCACAATACGTCACCTAGGCTGAAGATAAATGGAACTGTAGCACCCTGAGGGCTTGGTTGCTACAGAGGTATTGCACCTCACCCAGAGGTGTGATATCTCACTCTCAGGTAAGGATGGAGTGTGGATCAGGACCCGACACCTGCATGCATTACACCACATTGCCGTGGGGCAGGGCGACCAATATGCCTCTGAGATGGGCACGACAGTCCCTGTCTCTGGCTGGAGTGGGGGGAGGGAACACTGAGGAAGGCGAACCCTGTAGTGCAGGAGCAGGGAGGAAGCAGTTCCTGGGTGCATTGAGAAGGGAGTATAAAAGGTGGGCACCATCTTAGTTCAGTGCAGAGAAGTCTGAGCAGAAGTGGCAGGGAGCAGGGGCTCTGCATGAGCTCTGCTCCGGAGGCGGGCCTAGTAACAGAGGCCCAGGCCTGCAAGAGGGAGAAGGAAGGAAGAGGAGCGGAGAAGGCTCCAGGAACGAGGAATGAAGGGATCCCAGGGGTGCGGACGGGCGAGTCGCCACCGCACGCCCGAATCCACCTGCGTGGAGGGGTCAGGCCAAAGGGGGAGACCGGTCCCCGAAACTAGTGGAGGCAGGAAACGACCCTCAGCTAGAAACCGGAGGCTGTGAAATTTTATGTGGCGCAGCCCCTCGCTACACTCGCTAGGAAGGCACCACATAGGGTCAGGGAAACTGGCGCCAAGTTTACCAAGAGGAGGCCCGAGGCAGCCGGACAGAAGGGTTGGTAAGAAAGGCCAGACAAAGGACACACAAAGGGGGTCCTGTGAAGCGCTCCAAAGTTATCTGGGAGTTGTCTGAGCCCCTCACCTGGTGAGCACAGTACGACGTGGGCAGCCGTTACCTGCAGACGTGGTCTGGATAATAAGAACTGTGAGTAAAGGCCCTGGACTACATCACTGACTCCGTGTCGTTACTGCTGCTGCCCTGCACCATCACCCCCATCCTCCGCATACACTGCCCTGAGGCTATACTCCTCCCGTGGGGAGTTATGCTACGCTCTGCTGCACCCACAACACCAGCCTCAGCGGTCTGCCCTGCAGCGGCGGTTCACTCTGACCGCAATCCACGGGTGGCGTAGTCGGACATTTAAACATCAAAACCACATAAATAGTTCCGCCACTGGTTTGACCACCCTGAGCCACGGAACCGGGTCGCCGACACGAAGACTACAACCACCAGCATCCACCAAAAAGGGTCCGGCTCCGGGTGTCCCAAGGCCCAGGGGGTGCATCAGAACATTTTCATCACCTTTCACAATCACCAATGGGACAAGGCAGGGATGTCCTCTGTCCCCTCTCTTATACATCCTAGTGACGGAGCACCTGCTCTCATCAATTCGCCATAACCCCAATATTAGGTGGATTGAGGTGGGAGGCACCGAGTACAAGTGCTCTCTATTTGCTGATGATGTCCTAGTATATATCACTCAATCACATATATCCATCCATGCTGTTATGGCTGAAATAGATCACTTTGTTACATGGTCAAATTTTAAAATCAATGCAGCGAAGTCTGAGGCCCTCGATGTCTCCCTCCTCAAATCCATATAGGATTCCATCCAGTTCAACTTTCCCTTTGCCTGGCCCTCACAGGGTATCAAATACTTAGGAATTCCTATTCATAGAGACCTCTCCCATCTATGTTATCTTAATTTTGGGCCCTTTATTGAACAACTCCATGCAGACCACGGTTGGCAAGTTAGAACTGTAAGATTCACTACGTGAACCACTGGTGTTTTGTGGAAAAGCACATGTACACTGTGTTCCAAATTATTATGCAAAAAGTGTTTAGGAGTGATAAGGGAAGAATTTGTTTGTTTGTCAGTTAAACTCATTGATGGTGATGTGTGTCAGGGCTCTTTATATCACTGTAAGCAATTGCAGACACCTATGCTAATTAGTTTGGCAGGTGTGTCCAATGAAAGGCAAGACAACTTAAGAAGGCTGTCTCACCTTATTAAGCAGCCTACATTTTCTGCCAAAATGGGAAAGAAAAAGGATGTGTCGGCTGCTGAGAAGCAACAAATTGTGGAGTGTTTAGGTCAAGGCATGACTACAATCTACATTGTGCGATGATCAGGATGAAGTGTCTTGGCAATCAAGAAGTATGTAGCTGATTCACAGTACACACGTGTGTGTGCTGATAAGGGCAAATTGAGGACTCTTTCCTACAGGCAATTACGTCAGGTTAAAAGAGCAGCGGCAAAAAAGCCTTGTCATAGCAGCAGACAAGTTTTTGAAGCTGCTGGTGCCTCCAACGTCCCCCGAACAACAAGATGCAGGGTCCTTCAGAGGTTTGCAGCTGTGCATACGCCATCCTGTCGACCTCCTCTATCCACTTCACACAAGCAGAAACGGCTCCAGTGGGCTAAACATTACATGAAGACTGATTTCAAAACTGTTTTGTTCACGGATGAGTGCCGTGCAGCGCTCGATGGTCCAGATGGATGGAGTGGAGGATGGCTGGTTGATGGACACCCCACGCAAACACGGCTACAGCGCCAACAAGGAGGAGGTGGAGTAATGTTTTGGGCTGGAATCATGGGGAGAGAGATTGTCGGCCCCTTTAGGATCCCTGAAGGCGCTAAAGATGAACTCCATAATGTATGTGGATTTTCTCAAACAGCACTTCCTGCCATGGTTCAAGAAGAAGAACCGTGTATTTCACAGCAAGATCATTTTTTTGCATGATAATGCACCATCTCATGCTGCACATAAAACATCTGCATCTCTGGCTGATATGGGCATAAAAGGGGACAAACTTATGGTGTGACCCCCATGCTCCCCTGACCTCTACCCCATTCAGAACCTCTGGAGCATCATCAAAAGGAGTGTCTATGATGGCGGGAGGCAGTTCACATCTAAGCAACAGCTCTGGGAGGGTATTCTGTCCTCATGCAAAACAATTGAAGCAGAAACCATCCAAAACCTGACAAATTCAATGGACGAGAGAGTTCAGAAGCTCCTTTCAAACAAGGGGTCCTATGTGAAAATGTAACATCACCTAGAATAAAGTTTTGAGTTGAAAACTGTTTGATTTCAGTTTCTAATAACCTGCTAATGCTTATAATTTCAAAAATGACCATTTTTTTGGTCTTTATTAAAATGAAAAGGTTGATCGAAAAGTTTGGGGGATCTAAGAGTGTGGCAACCCAGTAGTCATGATTACTTCGAATTCTGACAATATGAGGGTCATGTTGCAGGTAGTGCAACAAGAAGGCAGTTATGTGTCTTGCGCATCTCGGAGCCCCAAAATTATTTTCCGGGCTAGATGCAGCTAAAAATTATTATTAATTTTAAATCTGGTGGAGCTTAGTATAGATGGCCTAATAGGATCAGTGCTGCACACTGCTACAAAGCCCAAATTATTTTCCAGCCAAGATACAGATAAACATGATTAGTAATTTGAAAGCTTAAAACGGTTGGTAGGGTGATTTTAACCAATCATCAAGCTTTTACTCTCCCCAGGATGACACAGGGGTAGAAAAGTCGTTTCGGATCCATGATTTGTTCATCTTTATGAACGTGAGTCTGTCTACATTATCAGTGGAGAGCCGCGTGCGCTTATCCGTCAGCACACCACCAGCAGCGCTGAACACACGTTCAGACAGAACGCTGGCTGCGGGGCATGACAAGATCTCCAAGGCGTAAGTGGCTAGCTCCGGCCATTTATCCAGATTGGAAGCCCAAAAAGAGCAAGGGTCCAGTGACACAGTCATGGCTTCAATGTTTACTTGGAGATACTCCTGTACCATCGTCTCTAGGCGTTGACTATGTGTCAGACTTCTTGTCTCCTGTGGCCTTGCAAAGGATGGGCTAAAAAAGTGGTGAAATGATTCCGCAAAATTGATGTTACCAGCAGATACTGTGGTTCTGTTACGGTTTGAGTGCTGAACACTTGACGGTCCCACGGTTGGCAAGTTGGAACTGTGAGATTCACTACGTGCACCACTGGTGTTTTATGGAAAAGCACATGTAAGATTCTGCAACAGTCTCTGCTGATACTCCTGCATGCGTGCATCCCTTTCTATGGCAGGAATAATTTTGGCAAATTTACTTTTGTACCGGGGATCTAACAGTGTGGCAACCCAGTAGTCAGGATTATTTCTAATTCTCACAATTCGAGGGTCATGTTGCAGGTAGTGCAGCAAGAAGGCACTCATGTGTGTTGCGCATCCAGGAGCACCAAGTCCCTGTTGTGTTGGTGGCGAGGTAACAATCATGCTTCCTTCCTCTGTCCTCTCCCCCCAACCTCGCACAACAGAAATGTGATCAAGGTCTCCCTCATCTGATGAGTCTTCCATCAGTTCGTCCTCCACTTCTTCCTGGGCTCCTGCACCTTCCTCACTAGTTTGGCTGCTACCATGCACCCTGGTAAAACCATCTCCCCCACCCTCACATGCCTGCCGCCTTGGTGCTGCCGACCGTCTGGACCTTGCAGATGTTAGCCCTTCTGCATACAACTCCTCCTCCTCTACTTCCTCCACCTCCTCTTGTGCCACCACCTGACTCCGAATTCTGTTTAACATGTGCTCCAGCATGTAAATCACCGGAATAGTCATGCTGATAATGGCATCGTCAGCACTAAACATCTTCGTCGCCATTTCAAAACTGTGCAGAAGGGTGCATAGGTCCCTGATCTGAGACCACTCCTCCAGTGTGATTTGCCCCACCTCTGGATCTCGTTGGCCCAGGCTATACGTCAGAACGTATTGCACCAGGGCTTGTCGGTGCTGCCACAGTCGCTGCAACATGTGCAGAGTTGAATTCCACCGGGTAGGCACATCGCATTTTAGCCGGTGAAATGGCAGGCCCAACGACTTCTGCAGAGATGTAAGTCGCTGAGCTGCGGGATGCGAACGGCGGAAGTGAGCACACAGCGACCGTGCCCTCTGCAGAAGGCCATCTAGTCTGGGATAGTGGGCTAAAAATTGCTGGACAACCAGGTTCAACACGTGAGCCATACAAGGCACGTGTGTGACATTGCCCCGGCGAAGGGCCGCACCCAGGTTTGCAGCATTGTCGCACACGGCCTTCCCTGGTTTCAGGTCCAGTGGAGACAACCATTCATGAAATTGGTTCTCCAGAGCTGACCACAACTCCTCAGCTGTGTGACTCACATTTCCCAGACATTTCAAAGTAAAAACCGCCTGATGACGTTGAGCCCTACTGCCAGCATAGTAAGGAGTTGTGCAGGATCCCTTCGGCGCAGTTAGAAAGCTTGTGGCATGACCAGACAGGCTTTGGGTGCAGGTGGAAGACCGAGAGGAGGTTGAGGAGGCAGAAGCAGTGGAGGAACTTTGACATAAAGAGGATTGACGCACAACTCGTGGGGACGGCAAGACTTGGACAGCAGCCCCTTGTCCTGCTGTCACCATAGTTACCCAGTGCCCAGTCAGCGACATGTAACGCCCCTGTCCATGCCTACTCGTCCAAGTGTCTGTGGTGAAATGCACCCTGTCACACACAGAGTTTCTCAAAGAAGCGGTGATGTTGTGTGCGACATGCTTGTGGAGCGCAGGCACACCTTTCTTTGAGAAGTAGTGCCGACTGGGCATCTGGTACTGGGGCACTGCGACGGACATAAGGTCTCGAAAATCCTCTGTGTCCACCAGGCGGAAAGGCAGCATTTCTGTAGCCAAGAGCTTGCAGATGGTGAAATTCAACCTCTTAGCTTTCTCATGGCTAGGAGGAAATGGTATTTTACTTGTCCACATCTGAGGGACCGAGGGCTGGCTATTGTGCTTAGACGGGGTTGATAAGGGTGTCCCCGGCAAACTGCCGGTCTGTGAGGAAGATGCAGGCGGACATGTTAGGTTGCCTTGATCCAAAGGTGGTGCTATCGATGTCGGACAGCGCTCAACACCAGCTGGTGTTACCACCTCCAAAGAAAATGATGACCTGCCAATCACGCTGGCTGTTGCGGGTAAAGAGGTGGCAGGTCTGCGCCCCAAAACAGGTGTGACTGCTGTCCCCCCAGTCACAGAGGATGAAGACGCCGCGGATGCACAAGATATGGCAGACGGTGGTTGGCCCGGCCGGCTAGGCCGCATTGTAGCACACTGAGCTTCCCACTGCAACTTATGCTTCATGTCCATGTGCCGGTTCATGCATGAAGTACTCAAACTATGTATTTTTTGGCCTCTACTTAGCTTTTGCTGACAAATGTTACAGATAACACGAGTTGGGTCATCTTTATCGATCTGAAAAAATGCCCAGGCTATGCAAGGCTTAGCACCCATGCGACCTGAAGAGCCACCACGACTTGTGGTGAGAGGCAGAGTTGTGTTTGAGGATGCAGTTGTTGACGTGCTTCCAGTACTACGTCTCTGTCCAGGAAGGCGCAACCTGACCTCGTCGTCACTAGCATCTTCCTCCACCTCCTCTGCTGACCTCATCTCTTGGCTGACTGTGGGTTGACAGTAAGTGGGATCTCCAACCTCATCATCATCACCCTGTGCGTTATCACACCCGTCGTCCTCAGAGCCAACCTGTTCCTGCCCTGACAAAAAACTAAAGTTGTCGCTCCAATCAGGTATTTGAGTCTCATCATCATCTTCCTCATTGTCTCCACCAACAGGAGTTACAGTTTGGGAATGAGGGTCTACATTATGGTCAGAACCTTCTGCGTCTGGTCCTGGATCCGACTCATAAAGATTCTGGGCATCAGTGCAGATCATTTCCTCGTCTGGATTCACAGAAGCGCTGGAGTCGACCTCTGATTCCCAGGCTATAGTATGAGTAAACAGCTCTGCAGACTCAACCATCTGTTCTACCTCATACTCAGACGGGCAGCTGGAGATTTGGGAGCTGTGAGGAAGCAAGTGCGATTGGGGTGACACCTTTGAGAACTGGAGTATTTGTGATGTTGAAGTTGATGTGGAGGAGAGCCCACTTAAAGGAGCACTTGATATCCGTTGAAGCACCTGCTGTTTTTGTGCCTCATCTGGAATTTGTAGCGATTGGCGTGGCCGTAAGAAAGGGATCTTATCACATTGTCCGCTAAAAGAAGTAGACATTTTAGTTTGGCTGGAAGATGGTCTTTCTTCTGCAGATGTTACTGTTGCTTTAACACCTACTCCACGGACCCAACCTTTTTTCCCCTTCCCAACACGCCTATTCCCCTTTCCACCAGCAGCAGGCCTTTTTCCACTCATTTTGGTGGTTAACTAATTCACAACTCTGGAGTTGTTTGCACAAAAAAACAATGGATGGGAACCGAGCAGAGCTGAGTGGCCAAACTGTGGTATTAGGCCAAAACTATTGGCTGGGTTAGATGCAGAAAAAAATTATATTCGATTTGCAACCTGATGGAGGTCAGTATAGATGGACTAATAGAACAAGTCCCACACACAGCTAGAAGCCCAAATAGTTTTTCAGAGGTAGATGCAGAAAAAAAATATATTCAGTTTGCAACCTGATGGAGGTCAGTATAGATGGACTAATAGAGAAAGTCCCACACACTGCTAGAAGGCCAAATATTTTTTCAGAGCTAGATGCAGACAAAAAATTATTTTGAATTTGCAACCTGATGGAGGTCAGTATAGGTGGACTAAAAGAACAAGTCCCACACACTGCTAGAAGGCCAAATATTTTTTCAGAGCTAGATGCAGAAAAAAATTATATTCAGTTTGCAACCTGATGGAGGTCAGTATAGATGGACTAATAGAACAAGTCCCACACACAGCTAGAAGCCCAAATATTTTTTCAGAGGTAGATGCAGAAAAAAAATATATTCAGTTTGCAACCTGATGGAGGTCTGTATAGATGGATTAATAGAACAAGTCCCACACACAGCTAGAAGCCCAATATTTTTTCAGAGGTAGATGCAGAAAAAAAATTATTTTTAATTTGCAACCTGATGGAGGTCAGTATAGATGGACTAATAGAGAAAGTCCCACACACTGCTAGAAGGCCAAATATTTTTTCAGAGCTAGATGCAGAAAAAAATTATATTCAGTTTGCAACCTGATGGAGGTCAGTATAGATGGACTAATAGAACAAGTCCCACACACAGCTAGAAGCCCAAATATTTTTTCAGAGATAGATGCAGATAAAAATTATTTTTAATTTGCAACCTGATGGAGTTCAGTATAGATGGACTAATAGAGAAAGTCCCACACACTGCTAGAAGGCCAAATATTTTTTCAGAGCTAGATGCAGATAAAAATTATTTTTAATTTGCAACCTGATGGAGGTCAGTATAGATGGACTAATAGAGAAAGTCCCACACACTGCTAATAGGCCAAATATTTTTTCAGAGCTAGATGCAGATAAAAATTATTTTTAATTTGCAACCTGATGGAGGTCAGTATAGATGGACTAATAGAGAAAGTCCCACACACTGCTAGAAGGCCAAATATTTTTTCAGAGGTAGATGCCGAAAAAAATTATATTCAGATTGCAACCTGATGGACTAATAGAACAAGTCCCACACACAGCTAGAAGCCCAAATATTTTTTCAGAGGTAGATGCAGATAAAAATTATTTTTAATTTGCAACCTGATGGAGGTCAGTATAGATGGACTAATAGAGAAAGTCCCACACACTGCTAGAAGGCCAAATATTTTTTCAGAGCTAGATGCAGATAAAAATTATTTTTAATTTGCAACCTGATGGAGGTCAGTATAGATGGACTAATAGAGAAAGTCCCACACACTACTAGAAGGCCAAATATTTTTTCAGAGCTAGATGCAGAAAAAAATTATATTCAGTTTGCAACCTGATGGAGGTCAGTATAGATGGACTAATAGAACAAGTCCCACACACAGCTAAAAGCCCAAATGTTTTTTCAGAGGTAGATGCAGAAAAAAATTATATTCAGTTTGCAACCTGATGGATGTCAGTATAGATGGACTAATAGAACAAGTCCCACACACAGCTAGAAGCCCAAATATTTTTTCAGAGCTAGATGCAGATAAAAATTATTTTTAATTTGCAACCTGATGGAGGTCAGTATAGATGGACTAATAGAGAAAGTCCCACACACTGCTAGAAGCCCAAATATTTTTTCAGAGGTAGATGCAGAAAAAAATTATATTCAGTTTGCAACCTGATGGAGGTCAGTATAGATGGACTAATAGAACAAGTCCCACACACAGCTAGAAGCCCAAATATTTTTTCAGAGGTAGATGCAGAAAAAAATTATATTCAGTTTGCAACCTGATGGAGGTCAGTATAGATGGACTAATAGAACAAGTCCCACACACAGCTAGAAGCCCAAATATTTTTTCAGAGGTAGATGCAGAAAAAATTATATTCAGTTTGCAACCTGATGGAGGTCTGTATAGATGGATTAATAGAACAAGTCCCACACACAGCTAGAAGCCCAATATTTTTTCAGAGGTAGATGCAGAAAAAAAATTATTTTTAATTTGCAACCTGATGGAGGTCAGTATAGATGGACTAATAGAGAAAGTCCCACACACTGCTAGAAGGCCAATTATTTTTTCAGATCTAGATGCAGAAAAAAATTATATTTAGTTTGCAACCTGATGGAGGTCAGTATAGATGGACTAATAGAGAAAGTCCCACACACTGCTAGAAGGCCAAATATTTTTTCAGAGCTAGATGCAGAAAAAAATTATATTCAGTTTGCAACCTGATGGAGGTCAGTATAGATGGACTAATAGAACAAGTCCCACACACAGCTAGAAGCCCAAATATTTTTTCAGAAGTAGATGCAGATAAAAATTATTTTTAATTTGCAACCTGATGGAGGTCAGTATAGATGGACTAATAGAGAAAGTCCCACACACTGCTAGAAGGCCAAATATTTTTTCAGAGCTAGATGCAGATAAAAATTATTTTTAATTTGCAACCTGATGGAGGTCAGTATAGATGGACTAATAGAGAAAGTCCCACACACTACTAAAAGGCCAAATATTTTTTCAGAGCTAGATGCAGAAAAAAATTATATTCAGTTTGCAACCTGATGGAGGTCTGTATAGATGGATTAATAGAACAAGTCCCACACACAGCTAGAAGCCCAATATTTTTTCAGAGGTAGATGCAGAATAAAATATATTCAGTTTGCAACCTGATGGAGGTCTGTATAGATGGATTAATAGAACAAGTCCCACACACAGCTAGAAGCCCAATATTTTTTCAGAGGTAGATGCAGAAAAAAAATATATTCAGTTTGTAATCTGATGGAGGTCAGTATAGATGGACTAATATAGAAAGTCCCACACACTGCTAGAAGGCCAAATATTTTTTCAGAGCTAGATGCAGATAAAAATTGTTTTTAATTTGCAACCTGATGGAGGTCAGTATAGATGGACTAATAGAACAAGTCCCACACACAGCTAGAAGCCCAAATATTTTTTCAGAGGTAGATGCAGATAAAAATTATTTTTAATTTGCAACCTGATGGAGTTCAGTATAGATGGACTAATAGAGAAAGTCCCACACACTGCTAGAAGGCCAAATATTTTTTCAGAGCTAGATGCAGATAAAAATTATTTTTAATTTGCAACCTGATGGAGGTCAGTATAGATGGACTAATAGAGAAAGTCCCACACACTGCTAGAAGGCCAAATATTTTTTCAGAGCTAGATGCAGATAGAAATTATTTTTAATTTGCAACCTGATGGAGGTCAGTATAGATGGACTAATAGAGAAAGTCCCACACACTGCTAGAAGGCCAAATATTTTTTCAGAGGTAGATGCAGAAAAAAATTATATTCAGTTTGCAACCTGATGGACTAATAGAACAAGTCCCACACACAGCTAGAAGCCCAAATATTTTTTCAGAGGTAGATGCAGATAAAAATTATTTTTAATTTGCTACCTGATGGAGGTCAGTATAGATGGACTAATAGAGAAAGTCCCACACACTGCTAGAAGGCCAAATATTTTTTCAGAGCTAGATGCAGATAAAAATTATTTTTAATTTGCAACCTGATGGAGGTCAGTATAGATGGACTAATAGAGAAAGTCCCACACACTACTAGAAGGCCAAATATTTTTTCAGAGCTAGATGCAGAAAAAAATTATATTCAGTTTGCAACCTGATGGAGGTCAGTATAGATGGACTAATAGAACAAGTCCCACACACAGCTAGAAGCCCAAATATTTTTTCAGAGGTAGACGCAGAAAAAAATTATATTCAGTTTGCAACCTGATGGAGGTCAGTATAGATGGACTAATAGAACAAGTCCCACACACAGCTAGAAGCCCAAATATTTTTTCAGAGGTAGATGCAGAAAAAAATTATATTCAGTTTGCAACCTGATGGAGGTCAGTATAGATGGACTAATAGAACAAGTCCCACACACAGCTAGAAGCCCAAATATTTTTTCAGAGGTAGATGCAGAAAAAAATTATATTCAGTTTGCAACCTGATGGAGGTCTGTATAGATGGATTAATAGAACAAGTCCCACACACAGCTAGAAGCCCAATATTTTTTCAGAGGTAGATGCAGAAAAAAAATTATTTTTAATTTGCAACCTGATGGAGGTCAGTATAGATGGACTAATAGAGAAAGTCCCACACACTGCTAGAAGGCCAAATATTTTTTCAGAGCTAGATGCAGAAAAAAATTATATTTAGTTTGCAACCTGATGGAGGTCAGTATAGATGGACTAATAGAGAAAGTCCCACACACTGCTAGAAGCCCAAATATTTTTTCAGAGGTAGATGCAGATAAAAATTATTTTTAATTTGCAACCTGATGGATGTCAGTATAGATGGACTAATAGAGAAAGTCCCACACACTGCTAGAAGGCCAAATATTTTTTCAGAGCTAGATGCAGAAAAAAATTATATTCAGTTTGCAACCTGATGGAGGTCAGTATAGATGGACTAATAGAACAAGTCCCACACACAGCTAAAAGCCCAAATGTTTTTTCAGAGGTAGATGCAGAAAAAAATTATATTCAGTTTGCAACCTGATGGATGTCAGTATAGATGGACTAATAGAACAAGTCCCACACACAGCTAGAAGCCCAAATATTTTTTCAGAGCTAGATGCAGATAAAAATTATTTTTAATTTGCAACCTGATGGAGGTCAGTATAGATGGACTAATAGAGAAAGTCCCACACACTACTAGAAGCCCAAATATTTTTTCAGAGGTAGATGCAGAAAAAAATTATATTCAGTTTGCAACCTGATGGAGGTCAGTATAGATGGACTAATAGAACAAGTCCCACACACAGCTAGAAGGCCAAATATTTTTTCAGAGGTAGATGCAGAAAAAAATTATATTCAGTTTGCAACCTGATGGAGGTCAGTATAGATGGACTAATAGAACAAGTCCCACACACAGCTAGAAGCCCAAATATTTTTTCAGAGGTAGATGCAGAAAAAATTATATTCAGTTTGCAACCTGATGGAGGTCTGTATAGATGGATTAATAGAACAAGTCCCACACACAGCTAGAAGCCCAATATTTTTTCAGAGGTAGATGCAGAAAAAAAATTATTTTTAATTTGCAACCTGATGGAGGTCAGTATAGATGGACTAATAGAGAAAGTCCCACACACTGCTAGAAGGCCAATTATTTTTTCAGAGCTAGATGCAGAAAAAAATTATATTTAGTTTGCAACCTGATGGAGGTCAGTATAGATGGACTAATAGAGAAAGTCCCACACACTGCTAGAAGGCCAAATATTTTTTCAGAGCTAGATGCAGAAAAAAATTATATTCAGTTTGCAACCTGATGGAGGTCAGTATAGATGGACTAATAGAACAAGTCCCACACACAGCTAGAAGCCCAAATATTTTTTCAGAAGTAGATGCAGATAAAAATTATTTTTAATTTGCAACCTGATGGAGGTCAGTATAGATGGACTAATAGAGAAAGTCCCACACACTGCTAGAAGGCCAAATATTTTTTCAGAGCTAGATGCAGATAAAAATTATTTTTAATTTGCAACCTGATGGAGGTCAGTATAGATGGACTAATAGAGAAAGTCCCACACACTACTAAAAGGCCAAATATTTTTTCAGAGCTAGATGCAGAAAAAAATTATATTCAGTTTGCAACCTGATGGAGGTCTGTATAGATGGATTAATAGAACAAGTCCCACACACAGCTAGAAGCCCAATATTTTTTCAGAGGTAGATGCAGAATAAAATATATTCAGTTTGCAACCTGATGGAGGTCTGTATAGATGGATTAATAGAACAAGTCCCACACACAGCTAGAAGCCCAATATTTTTTCAGAGGTAGATGCAGAAAAAAAATATATTCAGTTTGTAATCTGATGGAGGTCAGTATAGATGGACTAATATAGAAAGTCCCACACACTGCTAGAAGGCCAAATATTTTTTCAGAGCTAGATGCAGATAAAAATTGTTTTTAATTTGCAACCTGATGGAGGTCAGTATAGATGGACTAATAGAACAAGTCCCACACACAGCTAGAAGCCCAAATATTTTTTCAGAGGTAGATGCAGATAAAAATTATTTTTAATTTGCAACCTGATGGAGTTCAGTATAGATGGACTAATAGAGAAAGTCCCACACACTGCTAGAAGGCCAAATATTTTTTCAGAGCTAGATGCAGATAAAAATTATTTTTAATTTGCAACCTGATGGAGGTCAGTATAGATGGACTAATAGAGAAAGTCCCACACACTGCTAGAAGGCCAAATATTTTTTCAGAGCTAGATGCAGATAAAAATTATTTTTAATTTGCAACCTGATGGAGGTCAGTATAGATGGACTAATAGAGAAAGTCCCACACACTGCTAGAAGGCCAAATATTTTTTCAGAGGTAGATGCAGAAAAAAATTATATTCAGTTTGCAACCTGATGGACTAATAGAACAAGTCCCACACACAGCTAGAAGCCCAAATATTTTTTCAGAGGTAGATGCAGATAAAAATTATTTTTAATTTGCAACCTGATGGAGGTCAGTATAGATGGACTAATAGAGAAAGTCCCACACACTGCTAGAAGGCCAAATATTTTTTCAGAGCTAGATGCAGATAAAAATTATTTTTAATTTGCAACCTGATGGAGGTCAGTATAGATGGACTAATAGAGAAAGTCCCACACACTGCTAGAAGGCCAAATATTTTTTCAGAGGTAGATGCAGAAAAAAATTATATTCAGTTTGCAACCTGATGGACTAATAGAACAAGTCCCACACACAGCTAGAAGCCCAAATATTTTTTCAGAGGTAGATGCAGATAAAAATTATTTTTAATTTGCAACCTGATGGAGGTCAGTATAGATGGACTAATAGAGAAAGTCCCACACACTGCTAGAAGGCCAAATATTTTTTCAGAGCTAGATGCAGATAAAAATTATTTTTAATTTGCAACCTGATGGAGGTCAGTATAGATGGACTAATAGAGAAAGTCCCACACACTACTAGAAGGCCAAATATTTTTTCAGAGCTAGATGCAGAAAAAAATTATATTCAGTTTGCAACCTGATGGAGGTCAGTATAGATGGACTAATAGAACAAGTCCCACACACAGCTAGAAGCCCAAATATTTTTTCAGAGGTAGATGCAGAAAAAAATTATATTCAGTTTGCAACCTGATGGAGGTCAGTATAGATGGACTAATAGAACAAGTCCCACACACAGCTAGAAGCCCAAATATTTTTTCAGAGGTAGATGCAGAAAAAAATTATATTCAGTTTGCAACCTGATGGAGGTCAGTATAGATGGACTAATAGAACAAGTCCCACACACAGCTAGAAGCCCAAATATTTTTTCAGAGGTAGATGCAGAAAAAAATTATATTCAGTTTGCAACCTGATGGAGGTCTGTATAGATGGATTAATAGAACAAGTCCCACACACAGCTAGAAGCCCAATATTTTTTCAGAGGTAGATGCAGAAAAAAAATTATTTTTAATTTGCAACCTGATGGAGGTCAGTATAGATGGACTAATAGAGAAAGTCCCACACACTGCTAGAAGGCCAAATATTTTTTCAGAGCTAGATGCAGAAAAAAATTATATTTAGTTTGCAACCTGATGGAGGTCAGTATAGATGGACTAATAGAGAAAGTCCCACACACTGCTAGAAGCCCAAATATTTTTTCAGAGGTAGATGCAGATAAAAATTATTTTTAATTTGCAACCTGATGGATGTCAGTATAGATGGACTAATAGAGAAAGTCCCACACACTGCTAGAAGGCCAAATATTTTTTCAGAGCTAGATGCAGATAAAAATTATT
Source organism: Phyllobates terribilis (assembly GCF_046119375.1). Classification (NCBI taxonomy): domain Eukaryota; kingdom Metazoa; phylum Chordata; class Amphibia; order Anura; family Dendrobatidae; genus Phyllobates; species Phyllobates terribilis. The sequence goes on along the minus strand of NW_027362772.1, from coordinate 37,015,724 downwards.
TTTAATTTGCAAAATGATGGAGGTCAGTATAGATGGACTAATAGAGAAAGCCCCACACACTGCTAGAAGGCCAAATATTTTTTCAGAGCTAGATGCAGATAAAAATTATTTTTAATTTGCAACCTGATGGAGGTCAGTATAGATGGACTAATAGAGAAAGTCCCACACACTGCTAGAAGGCCAAATATTTTTTCAGAGCTAGATGCAGAAAAAAATTATATTCAGTTTGCAACCTGATGGAGGTCAGTATAGATGGACTAATAGAACAAGTCCCACACACAGCTAGAAGCCCAAATATTTTTTCAGAAGTAGATGCAGAAAAAAATTATTTTTAATTTGCAACCTGATGGAGGTCAGTATAGATGGACTAATAGAATGATGCTATGCCCAATAGATTTTACTTCACTAGGTGCAGTAAAAAAATTGGTATTCTATACACAGGTGGTATATCTTGCAACACAGATAGGCTACTCCACTGACTAACACACTCTGCAATAGGCCAAAAAGGATTAGCTTTGCTAGATTCAGCCAAATGCTGTGAAAAAAACTTGCACAGCACTGGCACAGACCTGCCTGGCAAAAACTGATGTAACCTAGTCCTGAAAAGGACTGCAATTACAATTAGTCTTTACTCCCACAACCTATCTATTTAAGAGCACAGACCTGCCTGATAAAAGTCGTAGGAAATGCTGTAACCTAGTCCTTAAAAGGACTGCAATCACAACTATTCCCTACTTCCAAGCTATCTGTAGATTTGTGCGAAAATTGGCTTGAAATTAACAAGGTATAGCGCACACAGCAACAGTGGTGCCGTCTAACACGCAGCTGCAGCAGTGAGAAAATGGTGGCGATGGGGAAAATGGCTTGGTCTTATAGGGCAAGGACATGTGACATACACTGCCAATGACACATGCCCTTGCTTAAGTGAAAAAAAGCACTTCGCTCCGTGTGTGCGCTGCTGATAGGCTGACAGACTGCACCTCCCCACTGTAAATGCGGGAAAGAGAAAAAAAATGGAGATCTTCATTGTTCCTGCAGAGATCCATCCCCTGCCCCTCCCCCCACCCCGCTGTACACTCAAACTGCGTATTAACATTAATTTTCATCATTACTGAGAAAAAATCCAGTTATGATTTTGGTGCACGAACAGTTATCGAACATAACCTCGAACAGCCGAATTTTTCTCAAATCGTTCGTGTTCGCCGAACGGCTCGAACACCGCCCAAAACAGCTCGAATTTGAGATTGGCGAACAGTTCGAGTAGAACAACGCTCATCTCTATTAATGATTTTACATTGTGGAAGCTAGATTTTCTTTACTTGCAAGTTATACAGACAGCAGACTTATAGATTTTGACCAGACAACCACTTTAACTGTGATAGCCCCTTTGATTGGCTGTGCTAGGCCATGTGCTGTAACAGCTGCAGGGCATTATGTGGAAGCCCGATGCAATTAGTACACTGTGTGACCCTTCATCAGTGAGTAAAATGGCGCACAAGTTTTTTGTGGGAGTCGGGCAGTTCTTGAAAATTGAATCCCATAGTGTTCAAATTCATAGGGACCTAAAAATTTCCAAAAATCGTATTCAAAGTCAGTCTTGTGTGGATCGATTTACTCATCCCTGTTCAATATAGTCCAAATACAGCAAATGAGAGGAATGAGGAAAAAAACATTCACAATCACATGAATGAAAAAAGTTCTTTCTTAAATTCTGAATCTTGTACTGTATTTGTCTACTGTGCTGACTATCTCCGAAGCTGTAGTTTTGGCATATGGTGTCATTGAGTAGACCATGATCTCCTCTGTACAGCAAGGCATTTTTGAGTGAATTGTGAGACCATATATCCAAAAGCTAACGCATGGATGAAACTGGGTTATGGACCAGAGATTTTTTTTTATTGAGTCCTGATGCATTTAATTCACTAGGGGTGTAATTCGTTTTTCTCTTTCAGTCCATTTTTTTTTTAACAAAAAAAAATCTGGATTCACCTGAATCCATTTGGGTAACAAGCCTAACAGAGTTAGATAGCAACTTTATAGCAGAAAAATAACAATAGCTACAATTTGCTCATACTTGATAAACTGCTGGCAAACACTTCAGCAGCACTTCATGGAAACGGGCATTGCCTCCTTGTCTCCTTCACTTTGATGTGTTAATGCTTTAGACACTTCTCTTGTAACAGACCTTCCAGTCAGGAATAAACTCCTGCGCTCCCTTCTGCTGTATCTATTCGTCGCTCTTTTGGTGACTAACCTTCCCCTGAAGCCGATACACTTTTCACTCACAGAAATAAGCCGCTTTCCTCTCCCTCTATGGAGGCAATTCTCACTGTCTCTATTTAATGGTGGCTCTTTCATCCAGAAGGGCTTATCTATTCCTCATGTGGTACATTGCAACCTCTGAAGTGCAGGTGGAAACTTCATACATGTTTATCTGTAGCCACTGTATGAAATCCCCATCTACACTCAAGCAACATAAACTCAAACAACTCAAACATCAGCTCAGTGTGTTAACTATTTATGCTCATTATTAATCACTTCAGATAGTTCCTATTTTTGCCAGGGCATACTAGACCTGGGGCAATAACCCGACAAACTGTGTTAATGCACACAACAATCCCAGGAATTCACTGGAACTGTTCCAAATTTGTTGCAGCATAAATAGCATTATTACAGCGTCATTACATACAGCATGACCATGGCATTAGCACAGAACAGAACGGTTAAACAAGTGGCAACGAGGTCCAACAGCAAAAGTCTGTGATATTTGTAAGAAAGCACAAACCCAATTATAAACCTCCTGAAAGCTCCATCTCATGACTTGTGCTGAAAACTATCATAAGTAAATTATACCTAACACTCTTATCATGGCATCTGAAATTTCACAAATGAAATGATGAAGACAGATAATATAAAAGAAAAGAAGAAGTAAAGGAAGATTACACAGTAGGAAATTACAATACACAGACATGTTAAGCAATGAGTACAAGGAGGAACATGACGCTGACCAAAGCAAGCGGAAGATTCAAGAGTTAGACTCCATTGTGCTGGGAACAGGACGAGCGGAGATCAGCGGTGCCGGCTCTATACTCCTGATGTTATAGACTTTACACGGTGAGTGCAGATTGTTCTCTACCTTTATAGATAGAAGAGAGAAGCTTCTATCTGTTATATTTAATCTAAACCAGAAAGAAAGCGCAGGATATTACACGACTGACATCAGTCACTATAATGACACCGCACTGACGAGCCGTCACGTTCTCTATGAACTTTTACTTATTTTTACAATAAATTTAAACTACATAAATAAATAGATGAGAGATAGAAAATATATAATAGATAAATGATAGATAATAGATAGATAATAGATAGATAGATAATAGATAGATAATAGATAGATGATAGATAATAGATAGATAATAGATAATAGATAGATAATAGATAGATGATAGATAATAGATAGATAATAGATAGATAATAGATAGATAATAGATAGATAGATAATAGATAGATAATAGATAGATGATAGATTATAGATAATAGATAGATAATAGATAATAGATAGATAATAGATAGATGATAGATAATAGATAGATAATAGATAGATAATAGATAGATAATAGATAGATAATATATAAATGATAGATAATAGATAGATAATAGATAGATGATAGATAATAGATAATAGATAGATAATAGATAGATAATAGATAGATAATAGATCATAGATAGATAATAGATAAATAATAGATAGATAGATAGATAATAGATAGATAATAGATAGATAATAGATAGATAATAGATGATAGATAGATAATATATAAATGATAGATAATAGATAGATAATAGATAGATAATAGATAGATAGATAATAGATAGATGATAGATAGATGATAGATAATAGATAATAGATAGATAATAGATAATAGATAGATAATAGATAGATGATAGATAATAGATAGATAATAGATAGATAATATATAAATGATAGATAATAGATAGATAGATAATAGATAGATAATAGATAGATGATAGATAATAGATAATAGATAGATAATAGATAGATAATAGATAGATGATAGATAATAGATAGATAATAGATAGATGATAGATAGATAGATAATAGATAGATGATAGATAGATAGATAGATAATAGATAGATAAGAGATAGATAATAGATAGATAATAGATAGATAATAGATAATAGATAGATGATAGACAGATAATAGATAGATAATAGATAGATTATAGATAGATGATAGATAATAAATAGATAGATAATAGATAGATAATAGATAATAGATAGATGATAGATAATAGAAAATAGAAAATAGATATATGATAGATATTATAGACAGACAATAGATAGATAATAGATATATAGATAATAGATAAATAATAGATAGATAATAGATAATAAATAATAAATAGATAATAGATGATAGATAGATAATAGATAGATGATAGATAATAGATAGATAATAGATAGATAATATAATATATACAGTATATAATAGATAAATAATAGGTAATAGATAGATAATAGATAATAAATACAAGATAATATATAGATGATAGATATATAATAGATAATAGATAGATAATAGATAGATGATAGATAATAGATAGATAATAGATAGATAATAGATAATAGATAGATAATAGATAGATAGATAATAGATAGATGATACAATATATATAGATAATAGATAGATACTAGATAGATGATATATAATAGATAGATAATAGATAGATGATAAATAGATAATAGATAATAGATAGATGATATATAATAGATAGATAATAGCTAACAGATCGATAATAGATAGATAACAGATAATATATAGATAATACATAGATGATAGATAAATAGATTGATAATAGATAGTTAATAACTATATAACAGATAATAGATAGATAATAGATAGATAGATATATAGATAGATATAGATAGATAGATAGATAAATAGATAAATAGATAAATAGATAGATAGATAGATAGATAGATAGATAATAGATAGATAATAGATAGATAGATCATAGATAAATGCAGGTTTTAAGTTTATGACCACTTATAAAATGTGTTCAAAGTGCTGCCCATTGTGTTGGATTGTCAATGCAACCCTCTTCTCCCACTCTTGACACACTGATAGCAACACCGCAGAAGAAATGCTAGCACAGGCTTCCAGCATCCGTTGCTTCAGATGCTTGCTGAATGAAGCTAGGACAGCCACTGATGTTTCTTCATTACTGACAGTTTTCTTGCTTCCACATTTTGGCAAATCCAGCACTGAACCTGTTTCACAAAATTTGGCAAGCAGTTTGCTAACTGTAGCATGGGAGACGGATGGTCTCGTAGGGTGTCTTGCATTGAAATCTGCTGCAATGACCCGGGTACTGCGTTCACCAGACATTAGCACAATTTCTATCCTCTCCTAACGTGTTAACCTCTGCAACATGTCAATGGCTGTAAACAAGAGAAACTTGTAAATTACTCATGAAAGAATAAAGTTACGTTAAAACCAAGCACACCATTGTGTTTCTTATGAAATTCTCAATAAGTATGATGTGTCACATGACCCTCTTCCCATTGAAAAAAATAAAGTTGGATCCAAAATGGCCAACTTCAAAATGGCCGCCATGGTCACCACCCATCTGGAAAAGTTTTCCCCCTCCCATATACTAATGTGCCACAAATAGGAAGTTGATATCACCAAACATTCCCTTTTAATTTATGTGTATCCATATAAATGGCCCACCCTGTAGATAGGTAATAGATATGTAGCACCCTGAGGATTCGGCTGCTACAGGGGTATTGCACCTCAACCCAGAGGTGTGATATTCCACTCCCGGGTAAGGATGGAGTGTGGAACTGAGCTCGGTAGGCTGCATGCACTACACACATCCCATTTCCGAGGAGCAGACCGACGGTACTCCCACTTAGAAATGTGCAGGTACGACCGAGTCTGTTCCTGGCTGGAGTGGGAGGGGGGTGGTACATCCCAAGTAGTGTAGGGGCAGATAGGGGGAGCAGCCTGGGTAAAGATAGGAGCTCATTGGGTGCTGGTCACCTGAGCTCACACATAGAGGGTGTATATAAGGTGGGCACCAACTAAGATCAGGGTCAGTTGCAGAGAGGAAGTCTGAGAGCAGAGAAGAGAGACCCAGAGTGAGAGAGGAGAAGAGAGACCCAGAGGGGGAAACAGAAAAGAGGACTCCAAGAACCCAACTTAAATCCCCGGGTGAAGAGTCGGCACAGGGTACCGGAACCCAAGCTGGTGGGGGGCAAAACACACCCCAGCCAGAGACCGGAGACCGTGGGCAGCGTTTGTCACGGTCACCCATCACATCCACCCCGAAGGCACACCACATGAAGGGTCAGGGAACCCAAGGCCAAGGGTGTCCCAACAGAAGGCCCGAGGGAGCTGGACCTAGGTGGATCACTGGTGGGGACGGCCAGAGAACGGGACAGAAGGAGAGCTCAGGGCCACGCTCCGGACTTGTTTGGGGGTTGGCTGGATCCAGGACCTGGTGGACGCAGCACGGCTCGGGTGGTCACTCAAAGCTGGAGTGACCAGTACAACATCTGCAGTAAGTAAACACCCTTAACTGCACAACCCGACTCTGTCTTCATTGCCGTCTGCACCGCATCACCACAACCCCCATCCTCTGCACCTGTCCCCCCTGAGGCTATACCCCTCCCGTTGGGGGTTATCTCACCAAGCTGCGCACCCTCCATCAGCCTCAGCGGACCCTGCTGCAGCGGCGGCCACAGTGACCGCATCACAACGGGTGGCGTAGTCGACACAAAAGAACTCTTAATAACATCTGTAGGACTGCCACATAACACTGAGCTTGACGCCCTGGGCACGGGCCGGGTCACAGCCGCTCGGAGACTACAACCCCCCATCTGATCCGGTGCCGGGTATTCCCCTCAAAAAGGAATATGTCCCAGGGGGCGCGTCAACTTTGGCGTAGTCGGCAGGATTACGTGCCCGCAACACCCGGGTACTGCGTGCCTGAAGAAAAGAACAAGTTTACCTCAAGAAGAAGTCTCCTGCCGGTTCCGGAGGGTCCCCGCCATCGGACCCCATCACCAGTCGATTCCAGCCGGTTGTCCGCCATTAACAGCGTTTTCCCGCCATCTGCAGAGTTTCCCGCCACTGGGAAGCGATTCCCGCCATTTCCAAAGGTTTCCCGCCTTGGAAGAGCGGACGCCATTATGGGCGTGCCAGAGGGTGGCGAGAGGCCACCTCCCATCGTGGGCCAGGACCGAAAATGGCGCCAAAAGTGGAAACCGCCCCCACCAACAGAGACTGTGATGCTAGAGGTGTCTGTCAGCGTGAAAGAACCGCCCCTGGAGCTGACAGTCACCCAGTGGCCCCGGGACCGCCCTCGAAGTGGGAGGAGACGAAAGAAAAGAACGAAGATGGGTGCCGCCTGGAGCAGTCTGGAGCGAGCGCACCCGGAGACAAGAAGTCTAACGAGGAGTCTGGAGCGAGCGCACCCGGAGGCAAGAAGCTTGGAGAGGAGTAGCGGAGGAGCTTGCCCGGAGATGGAGAGAAAGCAGAACAGCACCGGCCCGCTGGCCAGGAGTCTGCTAGAGACCGAGGAAGGAGAGCAGAGCAGCACCGGCCCGCTGGCCAGGAGCCTGCTGGAAGAAGAGCAGAGCAGCACCGACCCGTTGGTCAGGAGCCTGCTGGAAACCACGACCCCACTAGGCCTAGTGGAGGTCCTTGCACAGCTCCCCCGAGACCGGGAGTGTGCACAGACTGCCCTGGAGGGCCTCGCACGGAGGATGGCCCGGGTACAGCGAGAGACATTGGCGGAGTGGAGCCGAGAGATGGCCCAGCAAATCAAGACCCGGAGCACGCCAGCCAAGATGAGGAGACAGACCGCCTCTGAGGATGGCGCGGGAGGACCCAAGGCCGGAGACGGCGCCGAGAAGGGAGCCGAGCGCATGGAGGCAGGTAAAGGGGACGCCTATACCCCAAGCCGGGAAACCGCCCACCTGCCCCAGCTCCCCGTCGCAGAGCCCGAAAGTCCCCCTGCTGTGCCCGTAGCCGCCATGTCACCGCTATGGACTAAGCCCCGACCGGAAGCCGCCGCAGCGACCCCTGTGACGTCACGCGCCTCGACCCGGAGCGTGACAAAGCAGGAAATACCACCAGCCTGGTCGCAAGGCCTAGTAACCCCGGGCGCCGCAATACCAACAGCGCCCCCTACCTCCGCGGAGCCCCCGGCCTGGTCGCAGGGCCAAGTAGCCCAGGGCGCCGCCGTCCTTACGGTGCCCTTCACCTTCCAGATACCCCAGGCCTGGCCGCAAGGCCCGGGCAACCCGGGCGCCAACACCACCGCGCCCATAAGACCAAGAGTGCCGCATCTGGGAGAGGACCTGTACGAAGCCAAAGGTAACCATAAAGCAAGAGCAGGAGGACGCCGTCGCTAAGGACAGCGAAGCAGAAGCTGTATATAGTTGCCCGTCGGGGCACAGTAAACTGAAACTGAAACTGAAACTGTTGCTGTTGCTAATATAGTCCCCGTTGGGACCAGCATGTGTGAACTGTTAACCCGTTTAACCCTTAAATCCCACTGACCGAGGACTGAGAGCGGTCATTCCTCCCTAATACCTGGCCGAGGACTGAGAGCGGCCACCTTCCCTTGTATATAGTTGCGCTTCCTAAAGCGCCCCCTACCGGTTTTATAGGAAAACCAGTTTTCTAGAGAGACTGTCGCACTTTACCCGGTCACACGTTGCACAGTGACCGGAGGAGGAGCCAGAGGCGACGAGAATGTTTTATTTGCTAATATATGTTGTTTTATATGTTTATGAAAAAAAAAATGTATGTTTGGTGTTTATGTCTTACAGCCCGAGGACGTGCTGTGATTTACCAGGGGGGAATGTAGCACCCTGAGGATTCGGCTGCTACAGGGGTATTGCACCTCAACCCAGAGGTGTGATATTCCACTCCCGGGTAAGGATGGAGTGTGGAACTGAGCTCGGTAGGCTGCATGCACTACACACATCCCATTTCCGAGGAGCAGACCGACGGTACTCCCACTTAGAAATGTGCAGGTACGACCGAGTCTGTTCCTGGCTGGAGTGGGAGGGGGGTGGTACATCCCAAGTAGTGTAGGGGCAGATAGGGGGAGCAGCCTGGGTAAAGATAGGAGCTCATTGGGTGCTGGTCACCTGAGCTCACACATAGAGGGTGTATATAAGGTGGGCACCAACTAAGATCAGGGTCAGTTGCAGAGAGGAAGTCTGAGAGCAGAGAAGAGAGACCCAGAGTGAGAGAGGAGAAGAGAGACCCAGAGGGGGAAACAGAAAAGAGGACTCCAAGAACCCAACTTAAATCCCCGGGTGAAGAGTCGGCACAGGGTACCGGAACCCAAGCTGGTGGGGGGCAAAACACACCCCAGCCAGAGACCGGAGACCGTGGGCAGAGTTTGTCACGGTCACCCATCACATCCACCCCGAAGGCACACCACATGAAGGGTCAGGGAACCCAAGGCCAAGGGTGTCCCAACAGAAGGCCCGAGGGAGCTGGACCTAGGTGGATCACTGGTGGGGACGGCCAGAGAACGGGACAGAAGGAGAGCTCAGGGCCACGCTCCGGACTTGTTTGGGGGTTGGCTGGATCCAGGACCTGGTGGACGCAGCACGGCTCGGGTGGTCACTCAAAGCTGGAGTGACCAGTACAACATCTGCAGTAAGTAAACACCCTTAACTGCACAACCCGACTCTGTCTTCATTGCCGTCTGCACCGCATCACCACAACCCCCATCCTCTGCACCTGTCCCCCCTGAGGCTATACCCCTCCCGTTGGGGGTTATCTCACCAAGCTGCGCACCCACCATCAGCCTCAGCGGACCCTGCTGCAGCGGCGGCCACAGTGACCGCATCACAACGGGTGGCGTAGTCGACACAAAAGAACTCTTAATAACATCTGTAGGACTGCCACATAACACTGAGCTTGACGCCCTGGGCACGGGCCGGGTCACAGCCGCTCGGAGACTACAACCCCCCATCTGATCCGGTGCCGGGTATTCCCCTCAAAAAGGAATATGTCCCAGGGGGCGCGTCAGATAGATAATAGACAATAGATAGATAATAGATAGATAATACATAGCTAATACATAGATATTAGATAGACAATAGATATATAGATAATAGATAGATAATAGATGATAGATATGTGGCACCCCAGGGGTCTGGTTTCCACAGTAACAGCAATGTTATGTCTGAGAGCAGGTGGGAGGTCTCTTGGTCAGGAATCCTATGCATGCCACACCTCCTGCCCAGTCCTGGGAGGGGAAGAACTTCCCCTATATAAACCTGGGGCTGAGGCAGGGTTAGAGGGTTGAGAGGGAGAGTTCAGCCAGGAGGGCTGACAGGGAGCTGTGGCTCCGGCTGGGCCCAGCTCCTGGGCCATGCCAGAAGTAGAGACAGAGAAGAGAAGCAGCTATGGGAAGAAACAACAGGAGCTCTGTGGGAGCAGTGCTACAAGGAGTCAGGGGCTGGCAGCTGCAGAGCTCGCCCTGACTGAGAAGTTATCACCGGACCCGGAGTCCGAGGCTGTGGGGACTAACTCCTATCCAGCAGCAGAAACCGACCGGCAGGGGATTGCAGGTCCTCTGGCCCAGAAACCCGAAGGCACGGTCACACGCGTGGGACCAGCACCGCCGTCGTGGAGCGGAAGCTACTAGAAGGCCCCGAGTCACCGGCCATACGGGTGAGCACCACACGGTACACTCAGGGACGTGGGCTACTTATACCCGCTTCTAGCAAGGTAGCCAGGAGAGTATCGTTAGTTTGGGAGGCCTACAACTCCGCCTGGCCAGGGGAGATCCCATCTGCTCAAGGACTGACCAGGCCCCAATCGCTAGCCAGTACTCCGGGAGGGTCTATCGTTGTCACCAGTAAAGACCCTGAACTACACCGTACCGTCTCTGAGTGGTTCCTGCTACCCCCATCATCCACGTCGGCTGCCCTGAGGCCATACCCCTCCCGTTGGGGGTTATACTATCACTAGTGTTGAGCCACCCCCGTAGTGTTCGAGTTCGGTTCGGTTCGTCGAACACCCGTGTGTTCGCCGAACTGTTCGTCGAACTGTTCGTCGAACACCTTCGAACACCGTTAAAACCAATGGCAGGCAAACAAAAACACATAGAAACACATAGAAAACACCTTCAAAGGTGTCCAAAAGCTGACAAACTGCTCAGAAGACACAACTAACACATGGAAAAGTGACAAGTACATATAGTCATGCGAAAAGAAAAGAGGTGGAGGAGTAAAAGGAGGGGGAGACACAGATATAGGCATGTCATGCCCTTCTAAAATCCAAAAAGTGAGAAGCCGAGACGGCCAGTCCGCTCCTGCCCGTGCCACCTCCGTGTCGCCGGGTTTGTGCCAGAGCCGCGGTGAACCCTGACGGCCAGCCCCCCTCTCCCAATACTTGTGCCTGTCCGCTGGTGGGTCGAGAGAGCCCCCCTGTGGTGGAGGCAGCTCTAAGCTTTTTAATTTAAATTGTCCCTCTAATTTGAATGAATAAACTTTAAATCCATTTACAAGGATCTATTGGAGGGCAAGTCTCATGCCAGCAGCCGCGTAATTCCAGCTCCAGTAGCGTCCACTAAAGCTGCTGCAGTTAAAAAGCTTTTATAAGGATCGAGCTCGGCTGTCCACCGCAAGGCATCCTAGTACCAGTCCCAGCCCCTATGCCTTGGGGTGCCTCCTGATGCTCTTCACTAAGTATCCCGTGGTCCCGAAGCATTTCCTTTGAAAAAATTAAGTGTCCAAACTACAGGTGGTGTAGCTTGCTTAACAGCCGGGATAATCCGCTGACTAGCAGACACTGCTACTAGGCACAAAGTATTTCCTGGGCTAGATGCAGTTAAAAATTTGTAAGTAGATACTCTCGTTGGATGCTGAGAAATCATTCCATAGAGTCTCCTGGCACGCCATATATGATTCTCTTAAAAAGCTTGGGGTAGGGGTCTAGGGGACCCTTTTATAGCCAAAATCACGGCCCTGTATCACAATACGTCACCTAGGCTGAAGATAAATGGAACTGTAGCACCGAGGGCTCGGTTGCTACAGACGTATTGCACCTCACCCAGAGGTGTGATATCTCACTCTCAGATAAGGATGGAGTGTGGATCAGGACCCGACACCTGCATGCATTACACCACATTGCCGTGGGGCAGGGCGACCAATATGCCCCTGAGATGGGCACGACAGTCCCTGTCCCTGGCTGGAGTGGGGGGAGGGAACACTGAGGAAGGGGAACCCTGCAGTGCAGGAGCAGGGAGGAAGCAGTTCCTGGGTGCATTGAGAAGGGAGTATAAAAGGTGGGCACCATCTTAGTTCAGTGCAGAGAAGTCTGAGCAGAAGTGGCAGGGAGCAGGGGCTCTGCATGAGCTCTGCTCCGGAGGTGGGCCTAGTAACAGAGGCCCAGGCCTGCAAGAGGGAGAAGGAAGGAAGAGGAGCGGAGAAGGCTCCAGGAACGAGGAATGAAGGGATCCCAGGGGTGCGGACGGGCGAGTCGCCACCGCACGCCCGAATCCACCTGCGTGGAGGGGTCAGGCCAAAGGGGGAGACCGGTCCCCGAACTAGTGGAGGCAGGAAACGACCCTCAGCTAGAAACCGGAGGCTCTGACATTTTATGTGGCGCAGCCCCTTGCTCCACCCGCTAGGAAGGCACCACATAGGGTCAGGGAAACTGGCGCCAAGTTTACCAAGAGGAGGCCCGAGGCAGCCGGACAGAAGTGTTGGTAAGAAAGGCCAGACAAAGGACACACAAAGGGGGTCCTGTGAAGCGCTCCAAAGTTATCTGGGAGTTGTCTGAGCCCCTCACCTGGTGAGCACAGTACGATGTGGGCAGCCGTTACCTGCAGACGTGGTCTGGATAATAAGAACTGTGAGTAAAGGCCCTGAACTGCATCACTGACTCCGTGTCGTTACTGCTGCTGCCCTGCACCATCACCCCCATCCTCCGCATACACTGCCCTGAGGCTATACTCCTCCCGTGGGGAGTTATGCTACGCTCTGCTGCACCCACAACACCAGCCTTAGCGGTCTGCCCTGTAGCGGCGGTTCACTCTGACTGCAATCCACGGGTGGCGTAGTCGGACATTTAAACATCAAAACCACATAAATAGTTCCGCCACTGGTTTGACCGCCCTGAGCCACGGAACCGGATCGCCGCCACGAAGACTACAACCACCAGCATCCACCAAAAAGGGTCCGGCTCCGGGTGTCCCAAGGCCCAGGGGGTGCGTCAGAACATTTTCATCACCTTTCACAATCACCAATGGGACAAGGCAGGGATGTCCTCTGTCCCCTCTCTTATACATCCTAGTGACGGAGCACCTGCTCTCATCAATTCGCCATAACCCCAATATTAGGTGGATTGAGGTGGGAGGCACCGAGTACAAGTGCTCTCTATTTGCTGATGATGTCCTAGTATATATCACTCAATCACATATATCCATCCCTGCTGTTATGGCTGAAATAGATCACTTTGTTACATGGTAAAATTTTAAAATCAATGCAGCGAAGTCTGAGGCCCTCGATGTCTCCCTCCCTAAATCCATATAGGATTCCATCCAGTCCAACTTTCCCTTTGCCTGGCCCTCACAGGGTATCAAATACTTAGGAATTCCTATTCATAGAGACCTCTCCCATATATGTTATCTTAATTTTGGGCCCTTTATTGAACAATTCCATACAGACCACGGTTGGCAAGTTAGAACTGTAAGATTCACTACGTGAACCACTGGTGTTTTGTGGAAAAGCACATGTACACCGCGTTCCAAATTATTATGCAAAAAGTGTTTAGGAGTGATAAGGGAAGAATTTGTTTGTTTGTCAGTTAAACTCATTGATGGTGATGTGTGTCAGGGCTCTTTATATCACTGTAAGCAATTGCAGACACCTGTGCTAATTAGTTTGGCAGGTGTGTCCAATGAAAGGCAAGACTACTTAAGAAGGCTCTCTCACATTATTAAGCAGCCTACATTTTCTGCCAAAATGGGAAAGAAAAAGGATGTGTCGGCTGCTGAGAAGCAACAAATTGTGGAGTGTTTAGGTCAAGGCATGACTACAATCAACATTGTGCGATGATCAGGATGAAGTGTCTTGGCAATCAAGAAGTATGTAGCTGATTCACAGTACACACGTGTGCGTGCTGATAAGGGCAAATTGAGGACTCTTTCCTACAGGCAATTACGTCAGGTTGAAAGAGCAGCGGCAAAAAAGCCTTGTCATAGCAGCAGACAAGTTTTTGAAGCTGCTTGTGCCTCCAACGTCCCCCGAACAACAAGATGCAGGGTCCTTCAGAGGTTTGCAGCTGTGCATACGCCATCCTGTCGACCTCCTCTATCCACTTCACACAAGCAGAAACGGCTCCAGTGGGCCAAACATTACATGAAGACTGATTTCAAAACTGTTTTGTTCACGGATGAGTGCCGTGCAGCGCTCGATGGTCCAGATGAATGGAGTGGAGGATGGCTGGTTGATGGACACCCCACGCAAACACGGCTACAGCGCCAACAAGGAGGACTTGGAGTAATGTTTTGGGCTGGAATCATGGGGAGAGAGATTGTCGGCCCCTTTAGGATCCCTGAAGGCGCTAAAGATGAACTCCATAATGTATGTGGATTTTCTCAAACAGCACTTCCTGCCATGGTTCAAGAAGAAGAACTGTGTATTTCACAGCAAGATCATTTTTCTGCATGATAATGCATCATCTCATGCTGCACATAAAACATCTGCATCTCTGGCTGATATGGGCATAAAAGGGGACAAACTTATGGTGTGACCCCCATGCTCCCCTGACCTCTACCCCATTCAGAACCTTTGGAGCATCATTAAAAGGAGTGTCTATGATGGCGGGAGGCAGTTCACATCTAAGCAACAGCTCTGGGAGGGTATTCTGTCCTCATGCAAAACAATTGAAGCAGAAACCATCCAAAACCTGACAAATTCAATGGACGAGAGAGTTCAGAAACTCCTTTCGAACAAGGGGTCCTATGTGAAAATGTAACATCACCTAGAATAAAGTTTTGAGTTGAAAACTGTTTGATTTCAGTTTCTAACAACCTGCTAATGCTTATAATTTCAAAAATGACCATTTTTTTGGTCTTTATTAAAATGAAAAGGTTGATCGAAAAGTTTGGGGGAATCTAAGAGTGTGGCAACCCAGTAGTCATGATTACTTCGAATTCTGACAATATGAGGGTCATGCTGCAGGTAGTGCAGCAAGAAGGCACTTATGTGTCTTACGCATCTCGGAGCCCCAAAATTATTTTCCGGGCTAGATGCAGCTAAAAATTATTTTTAATTTTAAATCTGGTGAAGCTTATTATAGATGGCCTAATAGGATCAGTGCTGCACACTGCTACAAAGCCCAAATTATTTTCCAGTCAAGATACAGATAAACATGATTAGTAATTTGAAAGCTTAAAACGGTTGGTAGGGTGATTTTAACCAATCATCAAGCTTTTACTCTCCCCAGGATGACACAGGGGTAGAAAAGTCGTTTCGGATCCATGATTTGTTCATCTTTATGAACGTGAGTCTGTCTACATTATCAGTGGAGAGCCGCGTGCGCTTATCTGTCAGCACACCACCAGCAGCGCTGAACACACGTTCAGACAGAACGCTGGCTGCGGGGCATGACAAGATCTCCAAGGCGTAAGTGGCTAGCTCCGGCCATTTATCCAGATTGGAAGCCCAAAAAGAGCAAGGGTCCAGTGACACAGTCGTGGCTTCAATGTTTACTTGGAGATACTCCTGTACCATCGTCTCTAGGCGTTGACTATGTGTCAGACTTCTTGTCTCCTGTGGCCTTGCAAAGGATGGGCTAAAAAAGCGGTGAAATGATTCCGCAAAATTGATGTTACCAGCAGATACTGTGGTTCTGTTACGGTTTGAGTGCTGAACACTTGACGGTCCCACGGTTGGCAAGTTGGAACTGTGAGATTCACTACGTGCACCACTGGTATTTTGTGGAAAAGCACATGTAAGATTCTGCAACAGTCTCTGCTGATACTCCTGCATGCGTGCATCCCTTTCTATGGCAGGAATAATTTCTGCAAATTTACTTTTGTACCGGGGATCTAACAGTGTGGCAACCCAGTAGTCAGGATTATTTCTAATTCTCACAATTCGAGGGTCATGTTGCAGGTAGTGCAGCAAGAAGGCACTCATGTGTGTTGCGCATCCAGGAGCACCAAGTCCCTGTTGTGTTGGTGGCGAGGTAACAATCATGCTTCCTTCCTCTGTCCTCTCCCCCCAACCTCGCACAACAGAAATGTGATCAAGGTCTCCCTCATCTGATGAGTCTTCCATCAGTTCGTCCTCCACTTCTTCCTGGGCTCCTGCACCTTCCTCACTAGTTTGGCTGCTACCATGCGCCCTGGTAAAATTATCTCCCCCACCCTCACATGCCTGCCGCCCTGGTGCTGCCGACCGTCTGGACCTTGCAGATGTTAGCCCTTCCGCATACAGCTCCTCCTCCTCTACTTCCTCCACCTCCTCTTGTGCCACCACCTGACTCCGAATTCTGTTTAACATGTGCTCCAGCATGTAAATCACCGGAATAGTCATGCTGATAATGGCATCGTCAGCACTAAACATCTTCGTCGCCATTTCAAAACTGTGCAGAAGGGTGCATAGGTCCCTGATCTGAGACCACTCCTCCAGCGTGATTTGCCCCACCTCTGAATCTCGTTGGCCCAGGCTATATGTCAGAACGTATTGCACCAGGGCTTGTCGGTGCTGCCACAGTCGCTGCAACATGTGCAGAGTTGAATTCCACCGGGTAGGCACATCGCATTTTAGCCGGTGAAGTGGCAGGCCCAACGACTTCTGTAGAGATGTAAGTCGCTGAGCTGCGGGATGCGAACGGCGGAAGTGAGCACACAGCGACCGTGCCCTCTGCAGAAGGCCATCTAGTCTGGGATAGTGGGCTAAAAATTGCTGGACAACCAGGTTCAACACGTGAGCCATACAAGGCACGTGTGTGACATTGCCCCGGCGAAGGGCCGCACCCAGGTTTGCAGCATTGTCGCACACGGCCTTCCCTGGTTTCAGGTCCAGTGGAGACAACCATTCATGAAATTGGTTCTCCAGAGCTGACCACAACTCCTCAGCTGTGTGACTCACATTTCCCAGACATTTCAATGTAAAAACCGCCTGATGACGTTGAGCCCTACTGCCAGCATAGTAAGGAGGTGTGCAGGATCCCTTCTGCGCAGTTAGAAAGCTTGTGGCATGACCAGACAGGCTTTGGGTGCAGGTGGAAGACCGAGAGGAGGTTGAGGAGGCAGAAGCAGTGGAGGAAAAATGACATAAAGAGGATTGACGCACAACTCGTGGGAACGGCAAAACTTGGACAGCAGCCCCTTGTCCTGCTGTCACCATAGTTACCCAGTGCCCAGTCAGCGACATGTAACGCCCCTGTCCATGCCTACTCGTCCAAGTGTCTGTGGTGAAATGCACCCTGTCACACACAGTGTTTCTCAAAGAAGCGGTGATGTTGTGTGCGACATGCTGGTGGAGCGCAGGCACACCTTTCTTTGAGAAGTAGTGCCGACTGGGCATCTGGTACTGGGGCACTGCGACGGACATAAGGTCTCGAAAATCCTCTGTGTCCACCAGGCGGAAAGGCAGCATTTCTGTAGCCAAGAGCTTGCAGATGGTGAAATTCAACCTCTTAGCTTTCTCATGGCTAGGAGGAAATGGTCTTTTACTTGTCCACATCTGAGGGACCGAGGGCTGGCTATTGTGCTTAGACGGGGTTGATAAGGGTGTCCCCGGTAGAGATGAGCGTTGTTCTACTCGAACTGTTCACCAATCTCAAATTCGAGCTGTTTTGGGCGGTGTTCGAGCCGGTCGGCGAACACGAACAATTTGAGAAAAATTCGGCTGTTCGAGGTTATGTTCGATAACTGTTCGTGCACCAAAATCATAACTGGATTTTTTCTCAGTAATGATGAAAATTAATGTTAATACGCAGTTTGAGTGTACAGCGGGGCGGAGGGAGGGGCAGGGGATGGATCTCTGCAGGAACAATGAAGATCTCCATTTTTTTTTCTCTTTCCCGCATTTGCAGTGGGGAGGTGCAATCTGTCAGCCTATCAGCAGCGCACACACGGAGCGAAGTGCTTTTTTTCACACAAGCAAGGGCATGTGTGATTGGCAGTGTATGTCACATGTCCTTGCCCTATAAGACCAAGCCATTTTCCCCGTCGCCACCATTTTCTCACTGCTGCAGCTGCGTGTTAGACGGCACCGCTGTTGCTGTGTGCGCTATACCTTGTTAATTTCAAGCCAATTTTCGCACAAATATACAGATAGCTTGGGAGTAGGGAATAGTTGTGATTGCAGTCCTTTTAAGGACTAGGTTACAGCATTTCCTACGACTTTTATCAGGCAGGTCTGTGCTCTTAAATAGATAGATTGTGGGAGTAAAGACTAATTGTAATTGGAGTCCTTTTCAGGACTAGGTTACATCAGTTCCTATCAGTTTTTGCCAGGCAGGTCTGTGCCAGTGCTGTGCAAGTTTTTTTCACAGCATTTGGCTGAATCTAGCAAAGCTAATCCTTTTTGGCCTATTGCAGAGTGTGTTAGTCAGTGGAGTAGCCTATCTGTGTTGCAAGATATACCACCTGTGTATAGAATACCAATTTTTTTACTGCACCTAGTGAAGTAAAATCTTTTGGGCATAGCATCATTCTATTAGTCCATCTATACTGACCTCCATCAGGTTGCAAACTGAATATAATTTTTTTCTGCATCTAGCTCTGAAAAAATATTTGGGCTTCTAGCGGTGTGTGGGACTTGGTCTATTAGTCCATCTATACTGACCTCCATCAGGTTGCAAATTAAAAATAATTTTTTTCTGCATCTAGCTCTGAAAAAATATTTGGGCTTCTAGCAGTGTGTGGGACTTGGTCTATTAGTCCATCTATACTGACCTCCATCAGGTTGCAAATTAAAAATAATTTTTTTCTTCATTTAGCTCTGAAAAAATATTTGGGCTTCTAGCAGCGTGTGGGACTTGTTCTATTAGTCCATCTATACTGACCTCCATCAGGTTGCAAATTAAAAATATTTTTTTTCTGCATCTAGCTCTGAAAAAATATTTGGGCTTCTAGCAGTGTGTGGGACTTGGTCTATTAGTCCATCTATACTGACCTCCATCAGGTTGCAAATTAAAGATAATTTTTTTCTGCATCTAGCTCTGAAAAAATATTTGGGCTTCTAGCAGTGTGTGGGACTTGGTCTATTAGTCCATCCATACTGACCTCCATCAGGTTGCAAATTGAATAAAAAAAATTTCTGCATCTAGCTCTGAAAAAATATTTGGGCTTCTAGCGGTGTGTGGGACTTGATCTATTAGTCCATCTATACTGACCTCCATCAGGTTGCAAATTAAAAATAATTTTTTTCTGCATCTAGCTCTGAAAAAATATTTGGGCTTCTTGCAGTGTGTGGGACTTGGTCTATTAGTCCATCTATACTGACCTCCATCAGGTTGCAAATTAAAAATATTTTTTTTCTGCATCTAGCTCTGAAAAAATATTTGGGCTTCTAGCAGTGTGTGGGACTTGGTCTATTAGTCCATCTATACTGACCTCCATCAGGTTGCAAATTAAAAATAATTTTTTTCTGCATCTAGCTCTGAAAAAATATTTGGGCTTCTAGCAGTGTGTGGGACTTGGTCTATTAGTCCATCTATACTGACCTCCATCAGGTTGCAAATTAAAAATATTTTTTTTCTGCATCTAGCTCTGAAAAAATATTTGGGCTTCTAGCAGTGTGTGGGACTTGGTCTATTAGTCCATCTATACTGACCTCCATCAGGTTGCAAATTGAATAAAAAAATTTTCTGCATCTAGCTCTGAAAAAATATTTGGGCTTCTAGCGGTGTGTGGGACTTGGTCTATTAGTCCATCTATACTGACCTCCATCAGGTTGCAAATTAAAAATATTTTTTTTCTGCATCTAGCTCTGAAAAAATATTTGGGCTTCTAGCAGTGTGTGGGACTTGGTCTATTAGTCCATCTATACTGACCTCCATCAGGTTGCAAATTAAAAATAATTTTTTTCTGCATCTAGCTCTGAAAAAATATTTGGGCTTCTAGCAGTGTGTGGGACTTGGTCTATTAGTCCATCTATACTGACCTCCATCAGGTTGCAAATTAAAAATAATTTTTTTCTGCATCTAGCTCTGAAAAAATATTTGGGCTTCTAGCAGTGTGTGGGACTTGGTCTATTAGTCCATCTATACTGACCTCCATCAGGTTGCAAATTGAATAAAAAAATTTTCTGCATCTAGCTCTGAAAAAATATTTGGGCTTCTAGCGGTGTGTGGGACTTGGTCTATTAGTCCATCTATACTGACCTCCATCAGGTTGCAAATTAAAAATAATTTTTTTCTGCATCTAACCCAGCCAATAGTTTTGGCCTAATACCACAGTTTGGCCACTCAGCTCTGCTCGGTTACCATCCATTGTTTTTTTGTGCAAACAACTCCAGAGTTGTGAATTAGTTAACCACCAAAATGAGTGGAAAAAGGCCTGCTGCTGGTGGAAAGGGGAATAGGCGTGTTGGGAAGGGGAAAAAAGGTTGTGTCCGTGGGGTAGGTGCAGAAGAAAGACCATCTTCCAGCCAAACTAAAATGTCTACTTCTTTTAGCGGACAATGTGATAAGATCCCTTTCTTACGGCCACGCCAATCGCTACAAATTCCAGATGAGGCACAAAAACAGCAGGTGATTCAACGGATATCAAGTGCTCCTTTAAGTGGGCTCTCCTCCACATCAACTTCAACATCACAAATACTCCAGTCCTCAAAGGTGTCACCCAAATCGCACTTGCTTCCTCACAGCTCCCAAATCTCCAGCTGCCCGTCTGAGTATGAGGTAGAACAGATGGTTGAGTCTGCAGAGCTGTTTACTCATACTATAGCCTGGGAATCAGAGGTCGACTCCAGCGCTTCTGTGAATCCAGACGAGGAAATGATCTGCACTGATGCCCAGAATCTTTATGAGTCGGATCCAGGACCAGACGCAGAAGGTTCTGACCATAATGTAGACCCTCATTCCCAAACTGTAACTCCTGTTGGTGGAGACAATGAGGAAGACGATGATAAGACTCAAATACCTGATTGGAGCGACAACTTTAGTTTTTTGTCAGGGCAGGAACAGGTTGGCTCTGAGGACGACGGGTGTGATAACGCACAGGGTGATGATGATGAGGTCGGAGATCCCACTTACTGTCAACCCACAGTCAGCCAAGAGATGAGGTCAGCAGAGGAGGTGGAGGAAGATGCTAGTGACGACGAGGTCAGGTTGCGCCTTCCTGGACAGAGACGTAGTACTGGAAGCACGTCAACAACTGCATCCTCAAACACAACTCTGCCTCTCACCACAAGTCGTGGTGGCTCTTCAGGTCGCATGGGTGCTAAGCCTTGCATAGCCTGGGCATTTTTTCAGATCGATAAAGATGACCCAACTCGTGTTATCTGTAACATTTGTCAGCAAAAGCTAAGTAGAGGCCAAAAAATACATAGTTTGAGTACTTCATGCATGAACCGGCACATGGACATGAAGCATAAGTTGCAGTGGGAAGCTCAGTGTGCTACAATGCGGTCTAGCCGGCCGGGCCAACCACCGTCTGCCATATCTTGTGCATCCGCGGCCTCTTCATCCTCTGTGACTGGGGGGACAGCAGTCACACCTGTTTTGGGGCGCAGACCTGCCACCTCTTTACCCGCAACAGCCAGCGTGATTGGCAGGTCATCATTTTCTTTGGAGGTGGTAACACCAGCTGGTCTTGAGCGCTGTCCGACATCGATAGCACCACCTTTGGATCAAGGCAACCTAACATGTCCACCTGCATCTTCCTCACAGACCGGCAGTTTGCCGGGGACACCCTTATCAACCCCGTCTAAGCACAATAGCCAGCCCTCGGTCCCTCAGATGTGGACAAGTAAAAGACCATTTCCTCCTAGCCATGAGAAAGCTAAGAGGTTGAATTTCACCATCTGCAAGCTCTTGGCTACAGAAATGCTGCCTTTCCGCCTGGTGGACACAGAGGATTTTCGAGACCTTATGTCCGTCGCAGTGCCCCAGTACCAGATGCCCAGTCGGCACTACTTCTCAAAGAAAGGTGTGCCTGCGCTCCACCAGCATGTCGCACACAACATCACCGCTTCTTTGAGAAACTCTGTGTGTGACAGGGTGCATTTCACCACAGACACTTGGACGAGTAGGCATGGACAGGGGCGTTACATGTCGCTGACTGGGCACTGGGTAACTATGGTGACAGCAGGACAAGGGGCTGCTGTCCAAGTCTTGCCGTCCCCACGAGTTGTGCGTCAATCCTCTTTATGTCATTTTTCCTCCACTGCTTCTGCCTCCTCAACCTCCTCTCGGTCTTCCACCTGCACCCAAAGCCTGTCTGGTCATGCCACAAGCTTTCTAACTGCGCAGAAGGGATCCTGCACACCTCCTTACTATGCTGGCAGTAGGGCTCAACGTCATCAGGCGGTTTTTACATTGAAATGTCTGGGAAATGTGAGTCACACAGCTGAGGAGTTGTGGTCAGCTCTGGAGAACCAATTTCATGAATGGTTGTCTCCACTGGACCTGAAACCAGGGAAGGCCGTGTGCGACAATGCTGCAAACTTGGGTGCGGCCCTTCGCCGGGGCAATGTCACACACGTGCCTTGTATGGCTCACGTGTTGAACCTGGTTGTCCAGCAATTTTTAGCCCACTATCATAGACTAGATGGCCTTCTGCAGAGGGCACGGTCGCTGTGTGCTCACTTCCGCCGTTCGCATCCCGCAGCTCAGCGACTTACATCTCTACAGAAGTCGTTGGGCCTGCCACTTCACCGGCTAAAATGCGATGTGCCTACCCGGTGGAATTCAACTCTGCACATGTTGCAGCGACTGTGGCAGCACCGACAAGCCCTGGTGCAATACGTTCTGACGTATAGCCTGGGCCAACGAGATTCAGAGGTGGGGCAAATCACGCTGGAGGAGTGGTCTCAGATCAGGGACCTATGCACCCTTCTGCACAGTTTTGAAATGGCGACGAAGATGTTTAGTGCTGACGATGCCATTATCAGCATGACTATTCCGGTGATTTACATGCTGGAGCACATGTTAAACAGAATTCGGAGTCAGGTGGTGGCACAAGAGGAGGTGGAGGAAGTAGAGGAGGAGGAGTTGTATGCGGAAGGGCTAACATCTGCAAGGTCCAGACGGTCGGCAGCACCAAGGCGGCAGGCATGTGAGGGTGGGGGAGATGGTTTAACCAGGGCGCATGGTAGCAGCCAAACTAGTGAGGAAGGTGCAGGAGCCCAGGAAGAAGTGGAGGACGAACTGATGGAAGACTCATCAGATGAGGGAGACCTTGATCACATTTCTGTTGTGCGAGGTTGGGGGGAGAGGACAGAGGAAGGAAGCATGATTGTTACCTCGCCACCAACACAACAGGGACTTGGTGCTTCTGGATGCGCAACACACATGAGTGCCTTCTTGCTGCACTACCTGCAACATGACCCTCGAATTGTGAGAATTAGAAATAATCCTGACTACTGGGTTGCCACACTGTTAGATCCCCGGTACAAAAGTAAATTTGCAGAAATTATTCCTGCCATAGAAAGGGATGCACGCATGCAGGAGTATCAGCAGAGACTGTTGCAGAATCTTACATGTGCTTTTCCACAAAATACCAGTGGTGCACGTAGTGAATCTCACAGTTCCAACTTGCCAACCGTGGGACCGTCAAGTGTTCAGCAATCAAACCGTAACAGAACCACAGTATCTGCTGGTAACATCAATTTTGCGGAATCATTTCACCACTTTTTTAGCCCATCCTTTGCAAGGCCACAGGAGACAAGAAGTCTGACACATAGTCAACGCCTAGAGACGATGGTACAGGAGTATCTCCAAGTAAACATTGAAGCCACGACTGTGTCACTGGACCCTTGCTCTTTTTGGGCTTCCAATCTGGATAAATGGCCGGAGCTAGCCACTTACGCCTTGGAGATCTTGTCATGCCCCGCAGCCAGCGTTCTGTCTGAACGTGTGTTCAGCGCTGCTGGTGGTGTGCTGACAGATAAGCGCACGCGGCTCTCCACTGATAATGTAGACATACTCACGTTCATAAAGATGAACAAATCATGGATCCGAAACGACTTTTCTACCCCTGTGTCATCCTGGGGAGAGTAAAAGCTTGATGATTGGTTAAAATCACCCTACCAACCGTTTTAAGCTTTCAAATTACTAATCATGTTTATCTGTATCTTGACTGGAAAATAATTTGGGCTTTGTAGCAGTGTGCAGCACTGATCCTATTAGGCCATCTATAATAAGCTTCACCAGATTTAAAATTAAAAATAATTTTTAGCTGCATCTAGCCCGGAAAATAATTTTGGGGCTCCGAGATGCGCAAGACACATAAGTGCCTTCTTGCTGCACTACCTGCAGCATGACCCTCATATTGTCAGAATTCGAAGTAATCATGACTACTGGGTTGCCACACTCTTAGATCCCCCAAACTTTTCGATCAACCTTTTCATTTTAATAAAGACCAAAAAAAATGGTCATTTTTGAAATTATAAGCATTAGCAGGTTGTTAGAAACTGAAATCAAACAGTTTTCAACTCAAAACTTTATTCTAGGTGATGTTACATTTTCACATAGGACCCCTTGTTCGAAAGGAGCTTCTGAACTCTCTCGTCCATTGAATTTGTCAGGTTTTGGATGGTTTCTGCTTCAATTGTTTTGCATGAGGACAGAATACCCTCCCAGAGCTGTTGCTTAGATGTGAACTGCCTCCCGCCATCATAGACACTCCTTTTAATGATGCTCCAAAGGTTCTGAATGGGGTAGAGGTCAGGGGAGCATGGGGGTCACACCATAAGTTTGTCCCCTTTTATGCCCATATCAGCCAGAGATGCAGATGTTTTATGTGCAGCATGAGATGGTGCATTATCATGCAGAAAAATGATCTTGCTGTGAAATACACGGTTCTTCTTCTTGAACCATGGCAGGAAGTGCTGTTTGAGAAAATCCACATACATTATGGAGTTCATCTTTAGCGCCTTCAGGGATCCTAAAGGGGCCGACAATCTCTCTCCCCATGATTCCAGCCCAAAACATTACTCCACCTCCTCCTTGTTGGCGCTGTAGCCGTGTTTGCGTGGGGTGTCCATCAACCAGCCATCCTCCACTCCATTCATCTGGACCATCGAGCGCTGCACGGCACTCATCCGTGAACAAAACAGTTTTGAAATCAGTCTTCATGTAATGTTTGGCCCACTGGAGCCGTTTCTGCTTGTGTGAAGTGGATAGAGGAGGTCGACAGGATGGCGTATGCACAGCTGCAAACCTCTGAAGGACCCTGCATCTTGTTGTTCGGGGGACGTTGGAGGCACAAGCAGCTTCAAAAACTTGTCTGCTGCTATGACAAGGCTTTTTTGCCGCTGCTCTTTCAACCTGACGTAATTGCCTGTAGGAAAGAGTCCTCAATTTGCCCTTATCAGCACGCACACGTGTGTACTGTGAATCAGCTACATACTTCTTGATTGCCAAGACACTTCATCCTGATCATCGCACAATGTTGATTGTAGTCATGCCTTGACCTAAACACTCCACAATTTGTTGCTTCTCAGCAGCCGACACATCCTTTTTCTTTCCCATTTTGGCAGAAAATGTAGGCTGCTTAATAATGTGAGAGAGCCTTCTTAAGTAGTCTTGCCTTTATTGGACACACCTGCCAAACTAATTAGCACAGGTGTCTGCAATTGCTTACAGTGATATAAAGAGCCCTGACACACATCACCATCAATGAGTTTAACTGACAAACAAACAAATTCTTCCCTTATCACTCCTAAACACTTTTTGCATAATAATTTGGAACGCGGTGTACATGTGCTTTTCCACAAAACACCAGTGGTTCACGTAGTGAATCTTACAGTTCTAACTTGCCAACCGTGGTCTGTATGGAATTGTTCAATAAAGGGCCCAAAATTAAGATAACATAGATGGGAGAGGTCTCTATGAATAGGAATTCCTAAGTATTTGATACCCTGTGAGGGCCAGGCAAAGGGAAAGTTGGACTGGATGGAATCCTATATGGATTTAGGGAGGGAGACATCGAGGGCCTCAGACTTCGCTGCATTGATTTTAAAATTTTACCATGTAACAAAGTGATCTATTTCAGCCATAACAGCAGGGATGGATATATGTGATTGAGTGATATATACTAGGACATCATCAGCAAATAGAGAGCACTTGTACTCGGTGCCTCCCACCTCAATCCACCTAATATTGGGGTTATGGCGAATTGATGAGAGCAGGTGCTCCGTCACTAGGATGTATAAGAGAGGGGACAGAGGACATCCCTGCCTTGTCCCATTGGTGATTGTGAAAGGTGATGAAAATGTTCTGACGCACCCCCTGGGCCTTGGGACACCCGGAGCCGGACCCTTTTTGGTGGATGCTGGTGGTTGTAGTCTTCGTGGCGGCGATCCGGTTCCGTGGCTCAGGGCGGTCAAACCAGTGGCGGAACTATTTATGTGGTTTTGATGTTTAAATGTCCGACTACGCCACCCGTGGATTGCGGTCAGAGTGAACCGCCGCTACAGGGCAGACCGCTAAGGCTGGTGTTGTGGGTGCAGCAGAGCGTAGCATAACTCCCCACGGGAGGAGTATAGCCTCAGGGCAGTGTATGCGGAGGATGGGGGTGATGGTGCAGGGCAGCAGCAGTAACGACACGGAGTCAGTGATGCAGTTCAGGGCCTTTACTCACAGTTCTTATTATCCAGACCACGTCTGCAGGTAACGGCTGCCCACGTCGTACTGTGCTCACCAGGTGAGGGGCTCAGACAACTCCCAGATAACTTTGGAGCGCTTCACAGGACCCCCTTTGTGTGTCCTTTGTCTGGCCTTTCTTACCAACACTTCTGTCCGGCTGCCTCGGGCCTCCTCTTGGTAAACTTGGCGCCAGTTTCCCTGACCCTATGTGGTGCCTTCCTAGCGGGTGGAGCAAGGGGCTGCGCCACATAAAATGTCAGAGCCTCCGGTTTCTAGCTGAGGGTCGTTTCCTGCCTCCACTAGTTCGGGGACCGGTCTCCCCCTTTGGCCTGACCCCTCCACGCAGGTGGATTCGGGCGTGCGGTGGCGACTCGCCCGTCCGCACCCCTGGGATCCCTTCATTCCTCGTTCCTGGAGCCTTCTCCGCTCCTCTTCCTTCCTTCTCCCTCTTGCAGGCCTGGGCCTCTGTTACTAGGCCCGCCTCCGGAGCAGAGCTCATGCAGAGCCCCTGCTCCCTGCCACTTCTGCTCAGACTTCTCTGCACTGAACTAAGATGGTGCCCACCTTTTATACTCCCTTCTCAATGCACCCAGGAACTGCTTCCTCCCTGCTCCTGCACTGCAGGGTTCCCCTACCTCAGTGTTCCCTCCCCCCACTCCAGCCAGGGACAGGGACTGTCGTGCCCATCTCAGGGGCATATTGGTCGCCCTGCCCCACGGCAATGTGGTGTAATGCATGCAGGTGTCGGGTCCTGATCCACACTCCATCCTTATCTGAGAGTGAGATATCACACCTCTGGGTGAGGTGCAATACGTCTGTAGCAACCGAGCCCTCGGTGCTACAGTTCCATTTATCTTCAGCCTAGGTGACGTATTGTGATACAGGGCCGTGATTTTGGCTATAAAAGGGTCCCCTAGACCCCTACCCCAAGCTTTTTAAGAGAATCATATATGGCGTGCCAGGAGACTCTATGGAATGCTTTCTCAGCATCCAACAAGAGTATCTACTTACAAATTTTTAACTGCATCTAGCCCAGGAAATACTTTGTGCCTAGTAGCAGTGTCTGCTAGTCAGCGGATTATCCCGGCTGTTAAGCAAGCTACACCACCTGTAGTTTGGACACTTAATTTTTTCAAAGGAAATGCTTCGGGACCACGGGATACTTAGTGAAGAGCATCAGGAGGCACCCCAAGGCATAGGGGCTGGGACTGGCACTAGGATGCCTTGCGGTGGACAGCCGAGCTCGATCCTTATAAAAGCTTTTTAACTGCAGCAGCTTTAGTGGACGCTACTGGAGCTGGAATTACGCGGCTGCTGGCATGAGACTTGCCCTCCAATAGATCCTTGTAAATGGATTTAAAGTTTATTCATTCAAATTAGAGGGACAATTTAAATTAAAAAGCTTAGAGCTGCCTCCACCACAGGGGGGCTCTCTCGACCCACCAGCGGACAGGCACCAGTATTGGGAGAGGGGGGCTGGCCGTCAGGGTTCACCGCGGCTCTGGCACAAACCCGGCGACACGGAAGTGGCACGGGCAGGAGCGGACTGGCCGTCTCGGCTTCTCACTTTTTGGATTTTAGAAGGGCATGACATGCCTATATCTGTGTCTCCCCCTCCTTTTACTCCTCCACCTCTTTTCTTTTCGCATGACTATATGTACTTGTCACTTTTCCATGTGTTAGTTGTGTCTTCTGAGCAGTTTGTCAGCTTTTGGACACCTTTGAAGGTGTTTTCTATGTGTTTCTATGTGTTTTTGTTTGCCTGCCATTGGTTTTAACGGTGTTCGAAGGTGTTCGACGAACAGTTCGACGAACTGTTCGGCGAACACACGGGTGTTCGACGAACCGAACCGAACTCGAACACTACGGGGGTGGCTCAACACTAGTCCCCAGCAAACTGCCGGTCTGTGAGGAAGATGCAGGCGGACATGTTAGGTTGCCTTGATCCAAAGGTGGTGCTATCGATGTCGGACAGCGCTCAAGACCAGCTGGTGTTACCACCTCCAAAGAAAATGATGACCTGCCAATCACGCTGGCTGTTGCGGGTAAAGAGGTGGCAGGTCTGCGCCCCAAAACAGGTGTGACTGCTGTCCCCCCAGTCACAGAGGATGAAGAGGCCGCGGATGCACAAGATATGGCAGACGGTGGTTGGCCCGGCCGGCTAGACCGCATTGTAGCACACTGAGCTTCCCACTGCAACTTATGCTTCATGTCCATGTGCCGGTTCATGCATGAAGTACTCAAACTATGTATTTTTTGGCCTCTACTTAGCTTTTGCTGACAAATGTTACAGATAACACGAGTTGGGTCATCTTTATCGATCTGAAAAAATGCCCAGGCTATGCAAGGCTTAGCACCCATGCGACCTGAAGAGCCACCACGACTTGTGGTGAGAGGCAGAGTTGTGTTTGAGGATGCAGTTGTTGACGTGCTTCCAGTACTACGTCTCTGTCCAGGAAGGCGCAACCTGACCTCGTCGTCACTAGCATCTTCCTCCACCTCCTCTGCTGACCTCATCTCTTGGCTGACTGTGGGTTGACAGTAAGTGGGATCTCCGACCTCATCATCATCACCCTGTGCGTTATCACACCCGTCGTCCTCAGAGCCAACCTGTTCCTGCCCTGACAAAAAACTAAAGTTGTCGCTCCAATCAGGTATTTGAGTCTTATCATCGTCTTCCTCATTGTCTCCACCAACAGGAGTTACAGTTTGGGAATGAGGGTCTACATTATGGTCAGAACCTTCTGCGTCTGGTCCTGGATCCGACTCATAAAGATTCTGGGCATCAGTGCAGATCATTTCCTCGTCTGGATTCACAGAAGCGCTGGAGTCGACCTCTGATTCCCAGGCTATAGTATGAGTAAACAGCTCTGCAGACTCAACCATCTGTTCTACCTCATACTCAGACGGGCAGCTGGAGATTTGGGAGCTGTGAGGAAGCAAGTGCGATTTGGGTGACACCTTTGAGGACTGGAGTATTTGTGATGTTGAAGTTGATGTGGAGGAGAGCCCACTTAAAGGAGCACTTGATATCCGTTGAAGCACCTGCTGTTTCTGTGCCTCATCTGGAATTTGTAGCGATTGTCGTGGCCGTAAGAAAGGGATCTTATCACATTGTTCGCTAAAAGAAGTAGACATTTTAGTTTGGCTGGAAGATGGTCTTTCTTCTGCACCTACCCCACGGACACAACCTTTTTTCCCCTTCCCAACACGCCTATTCCCCTTTCCACCAGCAGCAGGCCTTTTTCCACTCATTTTGGTGGTTAACTAATTCACAACTCTGGAGTTGTTTGCACAAAAAAACAATGGATGGTAACCGAGCAGAGCTGAGTGGCCAAACTGTGGTATTAGGCCAAAACTATTGGCTGGGTTAGATGCAGAAAAAAAATATTTTTAATTTGCAACCTGATGGAGGTCAGTATAGATGGACTAATAGACCAAGTCCCACACACTGCTAGAAGCCCAAATATTTTTTCAGAGCTAGATGCAGAAAAAAATTATTTTTAATTTGCAACCTGATGGAGGTCAGTATAGATGGACTAATAGACCAAGTCCCACACACTGCTAGAAGCCCAAATATTTTTTCAGAGCTAGATGCAGAAAAAAATTATTTTTAATTTGCAACCTGATGGAGGTCAGTATAGATGGACTAATAGACCAAGTCCCACATACCGCTAGAAGCCCAAATATTTTTTCAGAGCTAGATGCAGAAAAAAATTATATTCAATTTGCAACCTGCTGGACGTCAGTATAGAAGGACTAATAGAACAAGTCCCACACACTGCTAGAAGCCCAAATATTTTTTCAGAGCTAAATGAAGAAAAAAATTATTTTTAATTTGCAACCTGATGGAGGTCAGTATAGATGGACTAATAGACCAAGTCCCACACACTGCTAGAAGCCCAAATATTTTTTCAGAGCTAGATGCAGAAAAAAATTATTTTTAATTTGCAACCTGATGGAGGTCAGTATAGATGGACTAATAGAACAAGTCCCACACGCTGCTAGAAGCCCAAATATTTTTTCAGAGATAAATGAAGAAAAAAATTATTTTTAATTTGCAACTTGATGGAGGTCAGTATAGATGAACTAATAGACCAAGTCCCACACACTGCTAGAAGCCCAAATATTTTTTCAGAGCTAGATGCAGAAAAAAATTATTTTTAATTTGCAACCTGATGGAGGTCAGTATAGATGGACTAATAGACCAAGTCCCACACACCGCTAGAAGCCCAAATATTTTTTCAGAGCTAGATGCAGAAAAAAATTATATTCAATTTGCAACCTGCTGGAGGTCAGTATAGAAGGACTAATAGAACAAGTCCCACACACTGCTAGAAGCCCAAATATTTTTTCAGAGCTAAATGAAGAAAAAAATTATTTTTAATTTGCAACCTGATGGAGGTCAGTATAGATGGACTAATAGACCAAGTCCCACACACTGCTAGAAGCCCAAATATTTTTTCAGAGCTAGATGCAGAAAAAAATTATATTCAGTTTGCAACCTGATGGAGGTCAGTATAGATGGACTAATAGAATGATGCTATGCCCAAAAGATTTTACTTCACTAGGTGCAGTAAAAAAATTGGTATTCTATACACAGGTGGTATATCTTGCAACACAGATAGGCTACTCCACTGACTAACACACTCTGCAATAGGCCAAAAAGGATTAGCTTTGCTAGATTCAGCCAAATGCTGTGAAAAAAACTTGCACAGCACTGGCACAGACCTGCCTGGCAAAACTGATAGGAACTGATGTAACCTAGTCCTGAAAAGGACTCCAATTACAATTAGTCTTTACTCCCACAATCTATCTATTTAAGAGCACAGACCTGCCTGATAAAAGTCGTAGGAAATGCTGTAACCTAGTCCTTAAAAGGACTGCAATCACAACTATTCCCTACTCCCAAGCTATCTGTATATTTGTGCGAAAATTGGCTTGAAATTAACAAGGTATAGCGCACACAGCAACAGCGGTGCCGTCTAACACGCAGCTGCAGCAGTGAGAAAATGGTGGCGACGGGGAAAATGGCTTGGTCTTATAGGGCAAGGACATGTGACATACACTGCCAATCACACATGCCCTTGCTTGTGTGAAAAAAAGCACTTCGCTCCGTGTGTGCGCTGCTGATAGGCTGACAGATTGCACCTCCCCACTGCAAATGCGGGAAAGAGAAAAAAAAATGGAGATCTTCATTGTTCCTGCAGAGATCCATCCCCTGCCCCTCCCCCCGCCCCGCTGTACACTCAAACTGCGTATTAACATTAATTTTCATCATTACTGAGAAAAAATCCAGTTATGATTTTGGTGCACGAACAGTTATCGAACATAACCTCGAACAGCCGAATTTTTCTCAAATTGTTCGTGTTCGCCGACCGGCTCGAACACCGCCCAAAACAGCTCGAATTTGAGATTGGCGAACAGTTCGAGTAGAACAACGCTCATCTCTAACTATCACGCTGCACAATCCTACCACCAGCCTCAGCGGTCTGCCCTGCAGCAGCAGCTCCTTAGCTGTACTCAACGGGTGGCGTAGTCGTCCAACATCTACCGCTAATACAGCGCCACTTAGTCTGACTCCCTGGGCACGGACCGGATCACCGCCACGAGACTACAACCCTCAAGAGATCCGGCTCCGTGTAAGCTCCCGCATGCGCAACGCAGCGCGACACAGGCCCAGGGGCGCGTCAACTTTTGGCGTAGTCGGCAGGATTTCGTGCCCGCAACCACCGGGTACTGCGTGCCTGAAAAAGACTGTTCAAACTTACCTGTGGTGAAGATTCCCGCCATCCGGCGCCATCTTCCGCTTCCTTCCCGCCATCGGTGGAGTTTTCCCGCCATCCGGCGCCATCTTCAGCCTTCTTCCCGCCATACGTGGAGTTTTCCCGCCATTGGACGCCATCTTGAGGACGCCGCGCGGGAAGAAGAGGGGCGTGGACTCCGAAAGCGCGCGAGAACTGAAGCCCCGCCTCATGTCCGGACGTTGCGTAAGGTCCTGGAAGGAGCCCAGCAGACGCCGACGTCACAGGAGCGCGACGGAAGGTCCTCAACCCTGACGATTCACTGCGGAGCCGCGGCCTATGGAAGAGGATCATCTCAAGGTAGGCCACGGTCCACTAGGGGGGAGAAGGATGCCTGATACGGAGGATAGCTTCACCGCTTCAACCCCCGCCAGCGCCACCGCTGTTGCGGTCATGCCTTTCACCATGCCCTATATCCCGGGGGCAGCCTGGCTACCCCAGTACTCAGGGGAGTCACATACCCTGCATGACTTTAGAGAAAAGCTGGATAGCCTCTTCCAGGTGTACCCCCTCACAGAGGAGCAAAAAGTGAGCATCCTGGTGGCCCAATTAACCGGGGCAGCCCAAAGGGAGGTAAAGTACTGGCCACCTGGGAGAAGGACTGTCGCAAAGATACTAACCCAGCTAACCGAGGAGGAGCTGCAGTACTACCAATACGAGGAAAGCCAAGAGGACCCGGACGGGTCTGAGGACTACCCTCAGGAGGGAGCACAAAGAGGACATAGCTACTGAAGGGAAGTAGCGTGAATAAAGAGCTGTAAATAGTTACCCGTAAGGGTACAAGGACTGCTGCTAATTAAAATATGGTCCCCGTTGGGATTAGTGAATTGTTCCCCGTGTGTCCCTATCCCTTACCAGGCTGAGGACTGTGAGCAGCCAATCCTTATCCCCACTGGCCGAGGACTGAGAGCGGCCATATCCTGTAAATAATTATGCGTTTCTAGTAATTTATAGGAGTCCTTGGTGGATTTACCGGGAATCCTTTGTACAGTTAGTGGAGCGTAACCCAGGATGGACTAAAAGACTGTTAAGGACTCGGGGCAGGACAGACCCCTACCTGGTTACGTCTCCCTGTTTTGGTGAAATGGACACCTTACTTTTCTTCAAAGACTGCACCCGGTTGCGGACACGCCGTAACCATCTTTATGTGTTTTTCTTATTGTATTATTATTGTTTATACCTTGTTATGTTTTTCTAAAAATATGTTTAGTCCCGGAGTACTAAATTTCACTAGGGGGGAATGTGGCACCCCAGGGGTCTGGTTTCCACAGTAACAGCAATGTTATGTCTGAGAGCAGGTGGGAGGTCTCTTGGTCAGGAATCCTATGCATGCCACACCTCCTGCCCAGTCCTGGGAGGGGAAGAACTTCCCCTATATAAACCTGGGGCTGAGGCAGGGTTAGAGGGTTGAGAGGGAGAGTTCAGCCAGGAGGGCTGACAGGGAGCTGTTGCTCCGGCTGGGCCCAGCTCCTGGGCCATGCCAGAAGTAGAGAGAGAGAAGAGAAGCAGCTATGGGAAGAAACAACAGGAGCTCTGTGGGAGCAGTGCTACAAGGAGTCAGGGGCTGGCAGCTGCAGAGCTCGCCCTGACTGAGAAGTTATCACCGGACCCGGAGTCCGAGGCTGTGGGGACTAACTCCTATCCAGCAGCAGAAACCGACCGGCAGGGGATTGCAGGTCCTCTGGCCCAGAAACCCGAAGGCACGGTCACACGCGTGGGACCAGCACCGCCGTCGTGGAGCGGAAGCTACTAGAAGGCCCCGAGTCACCGGCCATACGGGTGAGCACCACACGGTACACTCAGGGACGTGGGCTACTTATACCCGCTTCTAGCAAGGTAGCCAGAAGAGTATCGTTAGTTTGGGAGGCCTACAACTCCGCCTGGCCAGGGGAGATCCCATCTGCTCAAGGACTGACCAGGCCCCAATCGCTAGCCAGTACTCTGGGAGGGTCTATCGTTGTCACCAGTAAAGACCCTGAACTACACCGTACCGTCTCTGAGTGGTTCCTGCTACCCCCATCATCCACGTCGGCTGCCCTGAGGCCATACCCCTCCCGTTGGGGGTTATACTATCACGCTGCACAATCCTACCACCAGCCTCAGCGGTCTGCCCTGCAGCAGCAGCTCCTTAGCTGTACTCAACGGGTGGCGTAGTCGTCCAACATCTACCGCTAATACAGCGCCACTTAGTCTGACTCCCTGGGCACGGACCGGATCACCGCCACGAGACTACAACCCTCAAGAGATCCGGCTCCGTGTAAGCTCCCGCATGCGCAACGCAGCGCGACACAGGCCCAGGGGCGCGTCAGATATATAATAGATAGATAATAGATAGATAATACATAGATAGTAGTTAGAAACTAAGCAGCAAAAATTGAAGGCAGCTCTCCAAAGGCAAAAAAGAGTGGTTTATTTAGCCCATTGTAGCAATGTTTTGGTCCAAATATGTGAACCTTCTTGAAGAAGCCTTTGGAGTTCTGCCTTCAATTTTTGCTGCTTATCTGGACGGTTTGGTCCTTGCCAGGGAGGCCTTGCATCCATTTCTTTATGGGGTTGCACCTTTTCTTCCTTTTATAGACACAAGCTAGATAGATAGATACAGTGACTTGCTAAAGTATTCACCCCCTTGGCATTTTCGTGTTTTGTTATCTCACCACCTGGACTTTCACCATTTTTTTTGAGGGTTTGCATCAGTTCATGTAAAGAACATGTCGACAACTGTGCACATATGGTTTCTTTTTATTGTGAAAAAAACAGAAAATAGGACAAAATAACTGAAAACTTCAGTGTACATAACTATTCACCCCCATAAAGTCACTACTTTGTAGAGCCTTCTTTTGTGGCAATTACAGCTGCAAGTCGCTTTGGATAAGTCTCTATGAACTTTCCACATCTTGTCACTGGGATTTTTCCCCATTGTTCAAGGCAAAACTGCTCCAGCTCCTTCAAGTTAGATGGTTTCCTCTGGTGAACAGCAATCTTCAAGTCTGACCACAGATTTTCATTTGGATTAAGTTCTGGGCTGTGACTCGGCCACTCCAGAACATTTACATGTTTCCCCTTACACCACTCAAATGTTGCTTTAGCAGTATGCTTTGGGTGAATCTCCATTCCAGTCTCAAATCACTGACAGACTGAAACAGGTTTTGCTCAAGAATATCCCTGTATTTTGCCCCATCCATCTTCCCCTTGACTCGGACCATTTTCCCTCTCCCAGCTGACAAAAAAACATCCACACAGCATGATGCTGCCACCACCATGTTTAACTGTGGGGGTGATGTTCTTGGGGTGATGAGCTGTTTTGGTTAGGCGCCAGACATAGTGTTTACCTTGGTGGCCAAAAAGGTCAATTTTGGACTCATCTGACCACAGCACCTTCCTCCATACATTTGGGGAGTTTCCCGCAAGTCTTTTGGCAAGCTCAAAATGAACTTTACAATATTTGTGTGTAATTAAAGCCTTTTTTTCTGCCCACTCTTCCATATACTGCCTCTATGCAGTGTATGGCTGATTGTGGTCGTAAGGTCAGATACTTGAGAACTCTGCATCTCCTGCAGGGTTACCTTTGCTCTCTGTGCTGCCTCTCTGATTAATGCCCTCCTTGCCCAGGCTGAATGTTTTGGTGGACGCCCTCTCTTGGAAGGTTTGTTGTGGTACTATGTTCTTTCCATTTGATAATAATGGATTTGATGGTGATCCAGGGGGTCATCAGAGATTGGGTTATTTCTCTACAACCCAACCCTGATGTGTACTTCTCAACAACTTTGTCCCTGACTTGTTTGGAAATCTCCTTGGTCTTCATGGTGTTGTATGGAGATCTCCTTGGTCTTCATGGTGGTGTTTGGAGATCTACTTGGTCTTCATGGTGCTGTATGAAGATCTCCTTGATCTTCAGGGTGGTGTTTGGAGATCTCCTTGGTCTTCATGGTGGTGTTTGGAGATCTCCTTGGTCTTCATGATGTTGTTTGGTTAGTGGTGCCTCTTGTTAATGGCGCTACAGCCTCTGTGGCCTTTCAGTAAACGTAAAGTGTATATACTGACAGACACTTAACACTTAGATTGCACACAGGTGGACATCCTGTCACTAAGCATGTGACTTATGAAGATAATTGCTTGCGCCAGAAATTTTTTTGGGCTTCATCGTAAATGGGGTGAATACTAGTGTTGAGCGAATATGCTCGACACTGCTCGGTACTCGCCCGGGCATCACGCTACTCGGGATGTTCGGCGAGCACCAAGCATTTCCGGGTTACTCGGGCGGGAGCTCGGGTCTCCACCCTGCATGTTTGGCGCTCTTTACAGAGCCAATGAACATGCAGGGATTGCCAGCCAGTCACTGTAATGCCGCAGCCATGTTGTTTGTGGGCATTACAGTGATTGGCTGGCCGCACAGCGTCACCTCGAGTATTTAAAACCGGGCGCCGCCATCTTGGACACAGTCGCTCCGGCTCAGACAGTGTAGGGACAGCGCTGCTGATTTAGGGAGAGATATATCCTGCAAAATAGTTAGTGTAGGGTCTGTAAAGGCTGCCAGATCAAACAAACAGTCCTTCTCAGGACTAATATCCATCCCAGGTATATCAGGCAGGCAGGCAGGCTGTATAGGAGACGCAGTGGTTATACCAGCTAACGCTGCATTACAGTCCTGTGTGCTGCTCCTGTTGCTGAAATTGCTGGACTTAGCTCCAGGTCCCGGGGGCCAGGAAAAAATCCTTTTTTTTTATCTAAATCCTCTTTTTTTTTTCCTCCTTCACAATGTACAAATACCCATCTTATTAACCTTTTGGTGCCCCCCCCCCCAAAAAAAAAAGTGTGCCTCTGATTTTTCAGACACAAATATATCTGTTGAAAATAGTCTGGTGTAGGCCAGAGAAATAGAAGTGTGGTTTTGCAGTTCTATGGGCCATTTGTATCTAAAAAAAACAGTTTGCGTGTGTCGCTCACTGTTCAGCCGCAAATATATATATATTTTAAAAAGCCTGGTATACACCAGTAAATTATTACTGTGGTTTTGATGTTCCACGGTAAAACATCTCTATTATCCTGTTTTTGGCATTTTTTGCTGTATAAAAATAGTAATAGTGTCTCCCTGATTTTTCAGACACAAATATATCTGTTGAAAATAGTCTGGTGTAGGCCAGAGAGACAGAAGTGTGCTTTTGCTGTTCCACTGTAAAAAATCTCTATTATACTGCTTTTTGCATTTTTTGCTGTAAAAAAAAAAAAAATAGTGTCTCCCTGATTTTTCAGACACAAATATATCTGTTGAAAATAGTCTGGTGTAGGCCCGAGAAATACAAGTGTGGTTTTGCAGTTCCACGGTACAAACCTCTGTATTATCCACTTTTGGGCCATTTGTATCTAAAAAAAACAGTTTGAGTGTGTCGCTCACTGTTCAGCCGCAAATATATATATATATTTTAAAAAGCCTGGTATACACCAGTAAATTATTACGGTGGTTTTGATGTTCCACGGTAAAAAAATCTCTATTATTCAGGTTTTGGTAGTTTTTTCCGTAAAGAAAAACAGTAGTGTCTCCTGACTGTTGTGACACAAAAAATATATCTGTTGAAAATAGTCTTGTGTAGGCCCGACATCCCAGTGTGTTTTCGCAGTTCCACGGGTCAAATCACTGTACTATCCAGTTTTGGGCCTTTGGTATCTAAAAAAAAAGCAGTTTGAGTGTGTCGCTCACTGTTCAGCCGCAAATATCTCTATTTATAAAAGTGTGGTATACCCCAGTAAACAATAACTGTGGTTTTCCTCTTCCACGGTTCTAATCTACTCTTTATTAACCTTTTTCCATTGATAGTGCAAGTATAAGCTATTTTACTTCATTTACAATGGGCAAGGCGCATGGCAAGGGACGTGGAAGTGGACGTTCTGGTGATGGTTCGTGCAGAGGACGGGGCCGTGGCCAAGGTGAAAATGTGCCACAACCAAAAGCCACATCTTCTCGCTCCCACTTCTTGACCGAATTACTAGGGAAGCACAGAACAACACCAGTATTGAGAACTGATCAGTGTGAACAGGTTATTAATTGGATAGCAGACAATACTTCCAGTTACCTGGGCACCACCACTTCCGGTCTGTCTTCCACACGGTCAACTCTTAGTAGCCGTGAGTCTCGACCACATACTCCTCCTCACCCTGATGCTCCTTCCTCCCACCATGCCGAGTGTCGTCAGACAGCAAGTGATCCCACACTTGGACACTCTGAAGAGCTGTTCACTGGTCCATTTCCATATTTGGGCCCCTCGCCTGATACGCTTGAAGTGGTGGAAGAGGAGATCCCATGTTGCGATGCCCAAATATTTGAACAGCCACGGCCACAGGAAGTCGACGTTGGCAATCTGTCACAAGAGGTGGACGATGACGAGACACAATTGCCAGGAAGTGAGGAGGAGGATC
Organism: Phyllobates terribilis; assembly: GCF_046119375.1. Taxonomy (NCBI): domain Eukaryota; kingdom Metazoa; phylum Chordata; class Amphibia; order Anura; family Dendrobatidae; genus Phyllobates; species Phyllobates terribilis. The sequence continues at coordinate 36,976,663 of NW_027362772.1, read as the reverse complement.
GTCGTGCGCAAGTGGAAGAGGAGGAGGTGGTGGATGATCTAGTAACTGACCCAACGTGGAAGGAGGACATGCAGAGTGAGGCCAGCAGCACACAGGGGGAGGGAGGCAGAGTACCCCAACAGGCAGGAAGAAGCAGTGTGGTGGCCGCAGACAGAAGGCAGACAACCGTTCCCCGTAACACCAACACGAGGGACGTTGCCAGTACAAGCGGTAGGTCTTCCAGAGTCTGGAATTTTTTTAAAGACTCTGCTGATAACCCCAAAAAGGCCATATGTTCCACCTGCCATGTCAGCATCAGCAGGGGTGACAAAACTACCAGCCTGACCACCACCAGCATGATCAGGCACATGGCAGCAAAGCACCCGACTTTGTGGGGCGAAACCCAGGGTCCACGACCAGTGTCAGCTGGTGTCACCACTGCTTCTTCCACTGTTGTGCGTGCAATAGAACCCCCTGTTGTGTGTGCAAGGCAATCCCCTGTCCATACTGCATGTAAAGATGCCCCCTCCTCTCAGTCTTCACTTGTTATGGCAGTTTCTCAAGAAACAGCATCAACGTCCACCTCCACGTCCCACCGCAGCGTTCAATTGTCCATATCCCAGACCTTTGAACGAAAGCGGAAATTCGCAGCTAACGCCCCACAGGCCACAGTCCTAAATTCGCACATTTCACGACTGCTTGCATTGGAAATGCTGCCTTTTAGGCTGGTGGAGACGGAATCCTTCCGCAATCTTATGGCGGTGGCCGTCCCTCGGTACTCGGTCCCCAGCCGACACTATTTTGCCCGGTGTGCCATCCCCGCACTACACAAGCACGTGTCCCAAAGCATCTGCCGTGCCCTCAACAACGCAGTTACTGGGAGAGTCCACCTGACAACGGACACGTGGACAAGTGCTTGTGGCCAGGGACGGTACATCTCTCTGACGGCACACTGGGTAAACATAGTGGAAGCCGGGACCCAGTCGGACCTTGGGACGGAACACATCCTCCCCACACAGAGGATTGCGGGCCCTATGTCAGTCAGAGTTGCCCCCACAGTGTACAGCTCCTGCGCATCCTCCTCCTCCTCCTCCTCCTCATGTTCAGCCTCCATCTCAGATATCACCACATCAGTTACAAGCTGGAAGCATTGCAGTACTGCCTCCGCCAAGCGGCAACAGGCTGTGCTGAAACTCATAAGCTTAGGTGATAAACCTCACACTGCTTGTGAGTTGTGGACAGCTGTGAAAGAGCAGGCAGATCTGTGGCTGAGACCGCTGAACCTACATCCCGGCATGGTCGTGTGTGACAATGGCCGTAACCTGGTGGCGGCTCTGAGGCGAGGTGAGATCACACACGTACCATGCCTGGCTCATGTGCTTAACCTCGTGGTTCAGCGGTTTCTTAAATCGTACCCCGAGTTGCCAGATCTGCTCGTGAAAGTACGCCGCCTGTCAGCTCATTTTCGCAAGTCGGCTACAGCTTCCGCCGCCCTTGCTGTGTTGCAGCAGCATTTGCAGCTTCCGGCACACCGACTGGTGTGTGATGTCCCCACACGTTGGAACTCTACCCTCCACATGTTGCAAAGGATTTGTGAGCAGAAGAGAGCAGTTGTAGAGTACCAGCTGCAACAAGGCCGTCGATATTCAGGTCAGACTCCACACATAAGACCTAAGGAGTGGACCTGGATGTCTGACATATGTACCATCCTGACAAACTTTGAGGAGGCCACCAAGATGGTGAGTGGCGATGACGCCATCATTAGTGTCAGCATCCCACTTGTCTGTCTTTTGCAACGCTCTCTGCAGAGAATTAAAGAGGAGGCATTGCAGCCAGAGTATGATGAGATGGATCAAGAAGCCGTAGCGGGCGATTACACACAGCCCAGCCTCATCTCATCCCAACGTGCATTGGGGGACAATAAGGGAGAGGAGGAGGAGGAGGAGGAGGAGGAAGAACAGGAGCTGCTATCATGCGTTGTAGACGGTAGTACCTGTACAAGTGTCATACCGTCGGTTCAGCGTGGGTGGCCTGAGGACAGGGGGGAGGAGGAAGAGGAGGAGGAGGAGGAGACCATGGTCAGTCGTCATCTTGGTGAGGACACGGAAATCTTGCCCGTTACCAGTCTGGCACGCATGGCTGACTTTATGTTACGCTGCCTTAACTGTGACCCTCGCGTTGTCAAAATGTTGGGTGACAGTCATTACTGGTTGGTGACACTTGTTGAACCCCGCTACAAGGAGAACTTTCACTCTCTTATTCCTGAGGTGGAGAGGTCTACAAAAATGGGGCAATACCAGAAGGCCCTTGCTGCAGAACTCTTAAAAAAATTCCCATCTGAACAAGCTAGCGGCAGAGGTCACAGTTCGTTGCCCAACCAAGGCGTACAGGCGAGAGAGATGCAACTCCAATCCAGCAGAGGCAGGGGAACACTGTCAACGTTCTGGGACAGTTTTCTGACACCCGCCCAGCTTACAGGCCCTGAGGCGCGGGGTACTCTCACAAGGAGTGGTAAGTTTCAAAAGATGGTGAGGGAGTACCTTGCCGATCGTACCAGCATCCTCCGTGATTCCTCTGTGCCTTTTAATTATTGGGTATCCAAGCTGGACACTTGGAATGAACTCGCTCTGTACGCCTTGGAGGTCCTGGCCTGCCCTGCCGCTAGCGTGTTATCGGAGCGTGTTTTTAGTGCCGCTGGGGGAATTATAACTGATAAGCGCACTCGCCTGTCAACTGACAATGCTGACAAGCTGACCCTTATCAAAATGAACAAGGGCTGGATTGGGCCAGACTTTTCATCACCACCAAATGACAGCAGAGTAACATAAAGTCAGATCCACTGTGTTATTTCGGGAGGTGTATTCACATGCACCACTTCACACCCACACATGGGTATACGCTTCCTCGTTTCGGCTGTTTAATCTTCTTCTCCTTATCCTCAGCCTCCACCACCACTATACCACCAGGGTGCCAGCATTGCAAGTTCCTCCGTCCTAATTTTTGGCAGCTTTTGCTGGGAAAGCATAAGCAAATACCATGGGACACCCACTCCCCAATAATGGGACTTATGTTTGTAATATGCTGTACTGCATTGCTCTTGTAAGGGGCATTGCAAGCTGCTCCGTCCTAATTTTTGGCAGCTTTTGCTGGGAAAGCATAAGCAAATACTATGGGAGACCCACTCCCCAATAATGGGACTTATGTTTGTAATATGCTGTACTGCATGGCTCTTGTAAGGGGCATTGCAAGTTGCTCCGTCCTAATTTTTGGCAGCTTTTGCTGGGAAAGCATAAGCAAATACCATGGGACACCCACTCCCCAATAATGGGACTTATGTTTGTAATATGCTGTACTGCATGGCTCTTGTAAGGGGCATTGCAAGTTGCTCTGTCCTAATTTTTGGCAGCTTTTGCTGGGAAAGCATAAGCAAATACCATGGGACACCCACTCCCCAATAATGGGACTTATGTTTGTAATATGCTGTACTGCATGGCTCTTGTAAGGGGCATTGCAAGTTGCTCCGTCCTAATTTTTGGCAGCTTTTGCTTGCAAGGCATAAGCAAATACTATGGGAGACCCACTCCCCAATAATGGGACTTATGTTTGTAATATGCTGTACTGCATGGCTCTTGTAAGGGGCATTGCAAGTTGCTCCGTCCTAATTTTTGGCAGCTTTTGCTTGCAAGGCATAAGCAAATACTATGGGACACCCACTCCCCAATAATGGGACTTATGTTTGTAATATGCTGTACTGCATGGCTCTTGTAAGGGGCATTGCAAGTTGCTCCATCCTAATTTTTGGCAGCTTTTGCTGGGAAAGCATAAGCAAATACTATGGGAGACCCACTCCCCAATAATGGGACTTATGTTTGTAATATGCTGTACTGCATGGCTCTTGTAAGGGGCATTGCAAGTTGCTCCGTCCTAATTTTTGGCAGCTTTTGCTGGGAAAGCATAAGCAAATACCATGGGACACCCACTCCCCAATAATGGGACTTATGTTTGTAATATGCTGTACTGCATGGCTCTTGTAAGGGGCATTGCAAGTTGCTCTGTCCTAATTTTTGGCAGCTTTTGCTGGGAAAGCATAAGCAAATACCATGGGACACCCACTCCCCAATAATGGGACTTATGTTTGTAATATGCTGTACTGCATGGCTCTTGTAAGGGGCATTGCAAGTTGCTCCGTCCTAATTTTTGGCAGCTTTTGCTTGCAAGGCATAAGCAAATACTATGGGAGACCCACTCCCCAATAATGGGACTTATGTTTGTAATATGCTGTACTGCATGGCTCTTGTAAGGGGCATTGCAAGTTGCTCCGTCCTAATTTTTGGCAGCTTTTGCTTGCAAGGCATAAGCAAATACTATGGGACACCCACTCCCCAATAATGGGACTTATGTTTGTAATATGCTGTACTGCATGGCTCTTGTAAGGGGCATTGCAAGTTGCTCCATCCTAATTTTTGGCAGCTTTTCCTGGGAAAGCATAAGCAAATACTATGGGAGACCCACTCCCCAATAATGGGACTTATGTTTGTAATATGCTGTACTGCATGGCTCTTGCAAGGGGCATTGCAAGTTGCTCCGTCCTAATTTTTGGCAGCTTTTGCTGGGAAAGCATAAGCAAATACTATGGGAGACCCACTCCCCAATAATGGGACTTATGTTTGTAATATGCTGTACTGCATGGCTCTTGTAAGGGGCATTGCAAGTTGCTCCGTCCTAATTTTTGGCAGCTTTTGCTTGCAAGGCATAAGCAAATACTATGGGTAGTGTTGAGCCACCCCCGTAGTGTTCGAGTTCGGTTCGGTTCGTCGAACACCCGTGTGTTCGCCGAACTGTTCGTCGAACTGTTCGTCGAACACCTTCGAACACCGTTAAAACCAATGGCAGGCAAACAAAAACACATAGAAACACATAGAAAACACCTTCAAAGGTGTCCAAAAGCTGACAAACTGCTCAGAAGACACAACTAACACATGGAAAAGTGACAAGTACATATAGTCATGCGAAAAGAAAAGAGGTGGAGGAGTAAAAGGAGGGGGAGACACAGATATAGGCATGTCATGCCCTTCTAAAATCCAAAAAGTGAGAAGCCGAGACGGCCAGTCCGCTCCTGCCCGTGCCACCTCCGTGTCGCCGGGTTTGTGCCAGAGCCGCGGTGAACCCTGACGGCCAGCCCCCCTCTCCCAATACTGGTGCCTGTCCGCTGGTGGGTCGAGAGAGCCCCCCTGTGGTGGAGGCAGCTCTAAGCTTTTTAATTTAAATTGTCCCTCTAATTTGAATGAATACACTTTAAATCCATTTACAAGGATCTATTGGAGGGCAAGTCTCATGCCAGCAGCCGCGTAATTCCAGCTCCAGTAGCGTCCACTAAAGCTGCTGCAGTTAAAAAGCTTTTATAAGGATCGAGCTCGGCTGTCCACCGCAAGGCATCCTAGTGCCAGTCCCAGCCCCTATGCCTTGGGGTGCCTCCTGATGCTCTTCACTAAGTATCCCGTGGTCCCGAAGCATTTCCTTTGAAAAAATTAAGTGTCCAAACTACAGGTGGTGTAGCTTGCTTAACAGCCGGGATAATCCGCTGACTAGCAGACACTGCTACTAGGCACAAAGTATTTCCTGGGCTAGATGCAGTTAAAAATTTGTAAGTAGATACTCTCGTTGGATGCTGAGAAAGCATTCCATAGAGTCTCCTGGCACGCCATATATGATTCTCTTAAAAAGCTTGGGGTAGGGGTCTAGGGGACCCTTTTATAGCCAAAATCACGGCCCTGTATCACAATACGTCACCTAGGCTGAAGATAAATGGAACTGTAGCACCGAGGGCTCGGTTGCTACAGACGTATTGCACCTCACCCAGAGGTGTGATATCTCACTCTCAGATAAGGATGGAGTGTGGATCAGGACCCGACACCTGCATGCATTACACCACATTGCCGTGGGGCAGGGCGACCAATATGCCCCTGAGATGGGCACGACAGTCCCTGTCCCTGGCTGGAGTGGGGGGAGGGAACACTGAGGAAGGGGAACCCTGCAGTGCAGGAGCAGGGAGGAAGCAGTTCCTGGGTGCATTGAGAAGGGAGTATAAAAGGTGGGCACCATCTTAGTTCAGTGCAGAGAAGTCTGAGCAGAAGTGGCAGGGAGCAGGGGCTCTGCATGAGCTCTGCTCCGGAGGCGGGCCTAGTAACAGAGGCCCAGGCCTGCAAGAGGGAGAAGGAAGGAAGAGGAGTGGAGAAGGCTCCAGGAACGAGGAATGAAGGGATCCCAGGGGTGCGGACGGGCGAGTCGCCACCGCACGCCCGAATCCACCTGCGTGGAGGGGTCAGGCCAAAGGGGGAGACCGGTCCCCGAACTAGTGGAGGCAGGAAACGACCCTCAGCTAGAAACCGGAGGCTCTGACATTTTATGTGGCGCAGCCCCTTGCTCCACCCGCTAGGAAGGCACCACATAGGGTCAGGGAAACTGGCGCCAAGTTTACCAAGAGGAGGCCCGAGGCAGCCGGACAGAAGTGTTGGTAAGAAAGGCCAGACAAAGGACACACAAAGGGGGTCCTGTGAAGCGCTCCAAAGTTATCTGGGAGTTGTCTGAGCCCCTCACCTGGTGAGCACAGTACGACGTGGGCAGCCGTTACCTGCAGACGTGGTCTGGATAATAAGAACTGTGAGTAAAGGCCCTGAACTGCATCACTGACTCCGTGTCGTTACTGCTGCTGCCCTGCACCATCACCCCCATCCTCCGCATACACTGCCCTGAGGCTATACTCCTCCCGTGGGGAGTTATGCTACGCTCTGCTGCACCCACAACACCAGCCTTAGCGGTCTGCCCTGTAGCGGCGGTTCACTCTGACCGCAATCCACGGGTGGCGTAGTCGGACATTTAAACATCAAAACCACATAAATAGTTCCGCCACTGGTTTGACCGCCCTGAGCCACAGAACCGGATCGCCGCCACGAAGACTACAACCACCAGCATCCACCAAAAAGGGTCCGGCTCCGGGTGTCCCAAGGCCCAGGGGGTGCGTCAGAACATTTTCATCACCTTTCACAATCACCAATGGGACAAGGCAGGGATGTCCTCTGTCCCCTCTCTTATACATCCTAGTGACGGAGCACCTGCTCTCATCAATTCGCCATAACCCCAATATTAGGTGGATTGAGGTGGGAGGCACCGAGTACAAGTGCTCTCTATTTGCTGATGATGTCCTAGTATATATCACTCAATCACATATATCCATCCCTGCTGTTATGGCTGAAATAGATCACTTTGTTACATGGTAAAATTTTAAAATCAATGCAGCGAAGTCTGAGGCCCTCGATGTCTCCCTCCCTAAATCCATATAGGATTCCATCCAGTCCAACTTTCCCTTTGCCTGGCCCTCACAGGGTATCAAATACTTAGGAATTCCTATTCATAGAGACCTCTCCCATCTATGTTATCTTAATTTTGGGCCCTTTATTGAACAATTCCATACAGACCACGGTTGGCAAGTTAGAACTGTAAGATTCACTACGTGAACCACTGGTGTTTTGTGGAAAAGCACATGTACACCGCGTTCCAAATTATTATGCAAAAAGTGTTTAGGAGTGATAAGGGAAGAATTTGTTTGTTTGTCAGTTAAACTCATTGATGGTGATGTGTGTCAGGGCTCTTTATATCACTGTAAGCAATTGCAGACACCTGTGCTAATTAGTTTGGCAGGTGTGTCCAATGAAAGGCAAGACTACTTAAGAAGGCTCTCTCACATTATTAAGCAGCCTACATTTTCTGCCAAAATGGGAAAGAAAAAGGATGTGTCGGCTGCTGAGAAGCAACAAATTGTGGAGTGTTTAGGTCAAGGCATGACTACAATCAACATTGTGCGATGATCAGGATGAAGTGTCTTGGCAATCAAGAAGTATGTAGCTGATTCACAGTACACACGTGTGCGTGCTGATAAGGGCAAATTGAGGACTCTTTCCTACAGGCAATTACGTCAGGTTGAAAGAGCAGCGGCAAAAAAGCCTTGTCATAGCAGCAGACAAGTTTTTGAAGCTGCTTGTGCCTCCAACGTCCCCCGAACAACAAGATGCAGGGTCCTTCAGAGGTTTGCAGCTGTGCATACGCCATCCTGTCGACCTCCTCTATCCACTTCACACAAGCAGAATCTGCTCCAGTGGGCCAAACATTACATGAAGACTGATTTCAAAACTGTTTTGTTCACGGATGAGTGCCGTGCAGCGCTCGATGGTCCAGATGAATGGAGTGGAGGATGGCTGGTTGATGGACACCCCACGCAAACACGGCTACAGCGCCAACAAGGAGGAGGTGGAGTAATGTTTTGGGCTGGAATCATGGGGAGAGAGATTGTCGGCCCCTTTAGGATCCCTGAAGGCGCTAAAGATGAACTCCATAATGTATGTGGATTTTCTCAAACAGCACTTCCTGCCATGGTTCAAGAAGAAGAACCGTGTATTTCACAGCAAGATCATTTTTCTGCATGATAATGCACCATCTCATGCTGCACATAAAACATCTGCATCTCTGGCTGATATGGGCATAAAAGGGGACAAACTTATGGTGTGACCCCCATGCTCCCCTGACCTCTACCCCATTCAGAACCTTTGGAGCATCATTAAAAGGAGTGTCTATGATGGCGGGAGGCAGTTCACATCTAAGCAACAGCTCTGGGAGGGTATTCTGTCCTCATGCAAAACAATTGAAGCAGAAACCATCCAAAACCTGACAAATTCAATGGACGAGAGAGTTCAGAAGCTCCTTTCGAACAAGGGGTCCTATGTGAAAATGTAACATCACCTAGAATAAAGTTTTGAGTTGAAAACTGTTTGATTTCAGTTTCTAACAACCTGCTAATGCTTATAATTTCAAAAATGACCATTTTTTTTGGTCTTTATTAAAATGAAAAGGTTGATCGAAAAGTTTGGGGGATCTAAGAGTGTGGCAACCCAGTAGTCATGATTACTTCGAATTCTGACAATATGAGGGTCATGCTGCAGGTAGTGCAGCAAGAAGGCACTTATGTGTCTTGCGCATCTCGGAGCCCCAAAATTATTTTCCGGGCTAGATGCAGCTAAAAATTATTTTTAATTTTAAATCTGGTGAAGCTTATTATAGATGGCCTAATAGGATCAGTGCTGCACACTGCTACAAAGCCCAAATTATTTTCCAGTCAAGATACAGATAAACATGATTAGTAATTTGAAAGCTTAAAACGGTTGGTAGGGTGATTTTAACCAATCATCAAGCTTTTACTCTCCCCAGGATGACACAGGGGTAGAAAAGTCGTTTCGGATCCATGATTTGTTCATCTTTATGAACGTGAGTCTGTCTACATTATCAGTGGAGAGCCGCGTGCGCTTATCTGTCAGCACACCACCAGCAGCGCTGAACACACGTTCAGACAGAACGCTGGCTGCGGGGCATGACAAGATCTCCAAGGCGTAAGTGGCTAGCTCCGGCCATTTATCCAGATTGGAAGCCCAAAAAGAGCAAGGGTCCAGTGACACAGTCGTGGCTTCAATGTTTACTTGGAGATACTCCTGTACCATCGTCTCTAGGCGTTGACTATGTGTCAGACTTCTTGTCTCCTGTGGCCTTGCAAAGGATGGGTTAAAAAAGTGGTGAAATGATTCCGCAAAATTGATGTTACCAGCAGATACTGTGGTTCTGTTACGGTTTGAGTGCTGAACACTTGACGGTCCCACGGTTGGCAAGTTGGAACTGTGAGATTCACTACGTGCACCACTGGTATTTTGTGGAAAAGCACATGTAAGATTCTGCAACAGTCTCTGCTGATACTCCTGCATGCGTGCATCCCTTTCTATGGCAGGAATAATTTCTGCAAATTTACTTTTGTACCGGGGATCTAACAGTGTGGCAACCCAGTAGTCAGGATTATTTCTAATTCTCACAATTCGAGGGTCATGTTGCAGGTAGTGCAGCAAGAAGGCACTCATGTGTGTTGCGCATCCAGGAGCACCAAGTCCCTGTTGTGTTGGTGGCGAGGTAACAATCATGCTTCCTTCCTCTGTCCTCTCCCCCCAACCTCGCACAACAGAAATGTGATCAAGGTCTCCCTCATCTGATGAGTCTTCCATCAGTTCGTCCTCCACTTCTTCCTGGGCTCCAGCACCTTCCTCACTAGTTTGGCTGCTACCATGCGCCCTGGTAAAATCATCTCCCCCACCCTCACATGCCTGCCGCCCTGGTGCTGCCGACCGTCTGGACCTTGCAGATGTTAGCCCTTCCGCATACAACTCCTCCTCCTCTACTTCCTCCACCTCCTCTTGTGCCACCACCTGACTCCGAATTCTGTTTAACATGTGCTCCAGCATGTAAATCACCGGAATAGTCATGCTGATAATGGCATCGTCAGCACTAAACATCTTCGTCGCCATTTCAAAACTGTGCAGAAGGGTGCATAGGTCCCTGATCTGAGACCACTCCTCCAGCGTGATTTTTCCCACCTCTGAATCTCGTTGGCCCAGGCTATACGTCAGAACGTATTGCACCAGGGCTTGTCGGTGCTGCCACAGTCGCTGCAACATGTGCAGAGTTGAATTCCACCGGGTAGGCACATCGCATTTTAGCCGGTGAAGTGGCATGCCCAACGACTTCTGTAGAGATGTAAGTCGCTGAGCTGCGGGATGCGAACGGCGGAAGTGAGCACACAGCGACCGTGCCCTCTGCAGAAGGCCATCTAGTCTGGGATAGTGGGCTAAAAATTGCTGGACAACCAGGTTCAACACGTGAGCCATACAAGGCACGTGTGTGACATTGCCCCGGCGAAGGGCCGCACCCAGGTTTGCAGCATTGTCGCACACGGCCTTCCCTGGTTTCAGGTCCAGTGGAGACAACCATTCATGAAATTGGTTCTCCAGAGCTGACCCCAACTCCTCAGCTGTGTGACTCACATTTCCCAGACATTTCAATGTAAAAACCGCCTGATGACGTTGAGCCCTACTGCCAGCATAGTAAGGAGGTGTGCAGGATCCCTTCTGCGCAGTTAGAAAGCTTGTGGCATGACCAGACAGGCTTTGGGTGCAGGTGGAAGACCGAGAGGAGGTTGAGGAGGCAGAAGCAGTGGAGGAAAAATGACATAAAGAGGATTGACGCACAACTCGTGGGAACGGCAAGACTTGGACAGCAGCCCCTTGTCCTGCTGTCACCATAGTTACCCAGTGCCCAGTCAGCGACATGTAATGCCCCTGTCCATGCCTACTCGTCCAAGTGTCTGTGGTGAAATGCACCCTGTCACACACAGAGTTTCTCAAAGAAGCGGTGATGTTGTGTGCGACATGCTGGTGGAGCGCAGGCACACCTTTCTTTGAGAAGTAGTGCCGACTGGGCATCTGGTACTGGGGCACTGCGACGGACATAAGGTCTCGAAAATCCTCTGTGTCCACCAGGCGGAAAGGCAGCATTTCTGTAGCCAAGAGCTTGCAGATGGTGAAATTCAACCTCTTAGCTTTCTCATGGCTAGGAGGAAATGGTCTTTTACTTGTCCACATCTGAGGGACCGAGGGCTGGCTATTGTGCTTAGACGGGGTTGATAAGGGTGTCCCCGGCAAACTGCCGGTCTGTGAGGAAGATGCAGGCGGACATGTTAGGTTGCCTTGATCCAAAGGTGGTGCTATCGATGTCGGACAGCGCTCAAGACCAGCTGGTGTTACCACCTCCAAAGAAAATGATGACCTGCCAATCACGCTGGCTGTTGCGGGTAAAGAGGTGGCAGGTCTGCGCCCCAAAACAGGTGTGACTGCTGTCCCCCCAGTCACAGAGGATGAAGAGGCCGCGGATGCACAAGATATGGCAGACGGTGGTTGGCCCGGCCGGCTAGACCGCATTGTAGCACACTGAGCTTCCCACTGCAACTTATGCTTCATGTCCATGTGCCGGTTCATGCATGAAGTACTCAAACTATGTATTTTTTGGCCTCTACTTAGCTTTTGCTGACAAATGTTACAGATAACACGAGTTGGGTCATCTTTATCGATCTGAAAAAATGCCCAGGCTATGCAAGGCTTAGCACCCATGCGACCTGAAGAGCCACCACGACTTGTGGTGAGAGGCAGAGTTGTGTTTGAGGATGCAGTTGTTGACGTGCTTCCAGTACTACGTCTCTGTCCAGGAAGGCACAACCTGACCTCGTCGTCACTAGCATCTTCCTCCACCTCCTCTGCTGACCTCATCTCTTGGCTGACTGTGGGTTGACAGTAAGTGGGATCTCCGACCTCATCATCATCACCCTGTGCATTATCACACCCGTCGTCCTCAGAGCCAACCTGTTCCTGCCCTGACAAAAAACTAAAGTTGTCGCTCCAATCAGGTATTTGAGTCTTATCATCGTCTTCCTCATTGTCTCCACCAACAGGAGTTACAGTTTGGGAATGAGGGTCTACATTATGGTCAGAACCTTCTGCGTCTGGTCCTGGATCCGACTCATAAAGATTCTGGGCATCAGTGCAGATCATTTCCTCGTCTGGATTCACAGAAGCGCTGGAGTCGACCTCTGATTCCCAGGCTATAGTATGAGTAAACAGCTCTGCAGACTCAACCATCTGTTCTACCTCATACTCAGACGGGCAGCTGGAGATTTGGGAGCTGTGAGGAAGCAAGTGCGATTTGGGTGACACCTTTGAGGACTGGAGTATTTGTGATGTTGAAGTTGATGTGGAGGAGAGCCCACTTAAAGGAGCACTTGATATCTGTTGAAGCACCTGCTGTTTTTGTGCCTCATCTGGAATTTGTAGCGATTGGCGTGGCCGTAAAAAAGGGATCTTATCACATTGTCCGCTAAAAGAAGTAGACATTTTAGTTTGGCTGGAAGATGGTCTTTCTTCTGCACCTACCCCACGGACACAACCTTTTTTCCCCTTCCCAACACGCCTATTCCCCTTTCCACCAGCAGCAGGCCTTTTTCCACTCATTGTGGTGGTTAACTAATTCACAACTCTGGAGTTGTTTGCACAAAAAAACAATGGATGGTAACCGAGCAGAGCTGAGTGGCCAAACTGTGGTATTAGGCCAAAACTATTGGCTGGGTTAGATGCAGAAAAAAATTATTTTTAATTTGCAACCTGATGGAGGTCAGTATAGATGGACTAATAGACCAAGTCCCACACACTGCTAGAAGCCCAAATATTTTTTCAGAGCTAGATGCAGAAAATTTTTTTATTCAATTTGCAACCTGATGGAGGTCAGTATAGATGGACTAATAGACCAAGTCCCACACACTGCTAGAAGCCCAAATATTTTTTCAGAGCTAGATGCAGAAAAAAATTATTTTTAATTTGCAACCTGATGGAGGTCAGTATAGATGGACTAATAGACCAAGTCCCACACACTGCTAGAAGCCCAAATATTTTTTCAGAGCTAGATGCAGAAAAAAATTATTTTTAATTTGCAACCTGATGGAGGTCAGTATAGATGGACTAATAGACCAAGTCCCACACACCGCTAGAAGCCCAAATATTTTTTCAGAGCTAGATGCAGAAAAAAATTATATTCAATTTGCAACCTGCTGGACGTCAGTATAGAAGGACTAATAGAACAAGTCCCACACACTGCTAGAAGCCCAAATATTTTTTCAGAGCTAAATGAAGAAAAAAATTATTTTTAATTTGCAACCTGATGGAGGTCAGTATAGATGGACTAATAGACCAAGTCCCACACACTGCTAGAAGCCCAAATATTTTTTCAGAGCTAGATGCAGAAAAAAATTATTTTTAATTTGCAACCTGATGGAGGTCAGTATAGATGGACTAATAGACCAAGTCCCACAAACTGCTAGAAGCCCAAATATTTTTTCAGAGCTAGATGCAGAAAAAAATTATATTCAGTTTGCAACCTGATGGAGGTCAGTATAGATGGACTAATAGAATGATGCTATGCCCAAAAGATTTTACTTCACTAGGTGCAGTAAAAAAATTGGTATTCTATACACAGGTGGTATATCTTGCAACACAGATAGGCTACTCCACTGACTAACACACTCTGCAATAGGCCAAAAAGGATTAGCTTTGCTAGATTCAGCCAAATGCTGTGAAAAAAACTTGCACAGCACTGGCACAGACCTGCCTGGCAAAACTGATAGGAACTGTTGTAACCTAGTCCTGAAAAGGACTCCAATTACAATTAGTCTTTACTCCCACAATCTATCTATTTAAGAGCACAGACCTGCCTGATAAAAGTCGTAGGAAATGCTGTAACCTAGTCCTTAAAAGGACTGCAATCACAACTATTCCCTACTCCCAAGCTATCTGTATATTTGTGCGAAAATTGGCTTGAAATTAACAAGGTATAGCGCACACAGCAACAGCGGTGCCGTCTAACACGCAGCTGCAGCAGTGAGAAAATGGTGGCGACGGGGAAAATGGCTTGGTCTTATAGGGCAAGGACATGTGACATACACTGCCAATCACACATGCCCTTGCTTGTGTGAAAAAAAGCACTTCGCTCCGTGTGTGCGCTGCTGATAGGCTGACAGATTGCACCTCCCCACTGCAAATGCGGGAAAGAGAAAAAAAAATGGAGATCTTCATTGTTCCTGCAGAGATCCATCCCCTGCCCCTCCCCCCGCCCCGCTGTACACTCAAACTGCGTATTAACATTAATTTTCATCATTACTGAGAAAAAATGCAGTTATGATTTTGGTGCACGAACAGTTATCGAACATAACCTCGAACAGCCGAATTTTTCTCAAATTGTTCGTGTTCGCCGACCGGCTCGAACACCGCCCAAAACAGCTCGAATTTGAGATTGGCGAACAGTTCGAGTAGAACAACGCTCATCTCTAACTATGGGACACCCACTCCCCAATATTGGGACTTATGTTTGTAATATGCTGTACTGCATGGCTCTTGTAAGGGTCATTGCAAGTTGCTCCGTCCTAATTTTTGGCAGCTTTTGCTGGGAAAGCATAAGCAAATACTATGGGAGACCCACTCCCCAATAATGGGACTTATGTTTGTAATATGCTGTACTGCATGGCTCTTGTAAGGGGCATTGCAAGTTGCTCCGTCCTAATTTTTGGCAGCTTTTGCTTGCAAGGCATAAGCTAATACTATGGGACACCCACTCCCCAATAATGAGACTTATGTTTGTAATATGCTGTACTGCATATGACGCGCCCCCTGGGCCGTTTGTACACGTGTGTGGGATACCCGGTACCGGGTCTCTGGGGTCTGTAGTCTCCGTGGCGGTGACCCGGTCCCGTGGCTCAGGCTGGTCAAACCAGTGGCAGTCTTTCTTAGGTTTTGAGGTTAATTATCCGACTGCGCCACCCGTGGATTGCGGTCAGGGAGTACCACCGCTGCGAGGCAGACCGCTGAGGCTGGTGTTGTGTGCGCAGCATAGAATGGGATAACTCCCCTCGGGAGGAGTATAGCCTCAGGGCAGTGAGTGTGGATGATGGGGGTGATGGTGCACGAGCGCAGCAGGAACGACTCAAAGTCTTTGCAGTGCAGTTCAGGGTCTTTACTGATGATTATAAGGTAGACCCTCCCGGGAGTACTGGCTAGCATAAGAGGCCTGGTCAGTCTGTGAGAAAGCAGGAGTTCCCCTGGCCAGGTGGAGTTGTAGGCCTCCCCTTCTGTCTGCACTCTTCCTGGCTACCTTGCTGTAAGCGGTTAGAAGTAGCCCACGTCCCTGAGTGTACCGTGTAGTGCTCACCTGTATGGCTGGTGACTTGGGGCCTTCTGTTAGCCTCCGCTCCACGACGGCGGTGCTGGTCCCTTGCTTGTGACTGAGCCTCCGGGCTTCTATGGCCAGAGGACCTGAAATCCCCTGCCGGCTGATTTCTGCTGCTGGATATATAAGTCCTCACAGCTTCGGACTCCTGTGCCCGTTTCCTATTGTCTTCTGCCAGGGCGAGCTCTGCTCAGCTTCCAGCCCCTGGTCTTTAGCTCCTAGCTCCTACAGAGCTCCTTGCTGTTACTTTCCCTTGCTCTCACTCTGACTCTGACTGTTCTCTGACTCACTCAACCCCGCCCCAGATCCAGTTTATAAGGACAGAATTCTCCCCTCCCAGGACTGGGGCAGGAGGATGTTGCATGTTTAAGGGATCCTGTCAAGGAAACCTCCCACTTGCTCTCCGACGTAATATCTCTATTACTGTGGTGACCAGACCCCTGGGGTGCCACACATGGCTCTTGTAAGGGGCATTGCAGTTCCTCATAATTTTTGGAAAGCCTTCCATTCACTGCTTAGGCCAACAGTGCACGGGAGACCCAGTTGCTATACATCGAAAAAAAGGTTTAGTTAACGCCCTCTGACCTCCATGTCATTTCCAAGGGGCATTGGAGTGGCTCGAAATTTTGGCTAGGCATTGCACTTACTGTATGCCCTATAACTGTGTAGCCGAACCGCTCCTTTTGTTACAGAAACATATCCTACAAGACATATCTGGTTGACTGGCCTGATATTGATGTGAATGGTCCCTGTTCCTCCTGCTCTTTCTCCTTTGCCACCACCTCATCCATCATTTATCACCTGAAGCTTTGTTTTAACTGGAGTCATAGAACTGGGATAGTAGCAGGAAAACATCCAGCAATCCTCGGAGGAGGTAGGATATGCGCCAAAACGCGGACCACCTCAGGCCTAGCCGCTACTACATACATGCGCTTGCATTCCAAGAAAACAAAGCAGATACTAACTTCTATCATCATCATCATGCTTCTCACCTAGGCACTCTCAACTCCCCTGATGGAGAAGCCAGGGCCCACCGGAGGAGTCTGGTTCTCTGGTGGGCTCGTCCAATGCTGCCCTAAAGCAGGCCAGGCTAAGAAAAGTGTGGGGGAAGGTGACAGGAGAAATCAGGGCGGCTGGGGAGTGAGTATGGACACCTGGCCGCCACCTGGCGGCTGGGGACCGAGCGTGGACACCCGGCCGCCGGGCGGCTGGGGACAGAGTATGGATACCTCGCTGCCGAAGCGGCCATGAGGTAGTGGCCAGCTTCGGCCTCCTCCAAACTAAAAGGCCCCATTTCAAGTGAAAGCTAGCAGTATGGTATTGCAGCCTGCGGGTGGGTGGGTGGTTGGCTGCATATTTTCGCTTGCATTGCAAGGAATGGGGGAGGTACAATTGAACACTGCCCTGGGACAAGGACTTGCACGGGGATAGTTGCAAGTCTGCATCTTCTGATGCGGTAAGGATCACTTCTGATGGGCACACTTTTAGACAGTGACCTGGGGGTCAGAGATGCTTCCAGGGGTCTTCCCCATGCTGATCCCTTGTCTTTTCAGCACTGTATGCATGTGTCACACAGCACATGGCCAGATAAGGTTGTAAAATGTTAAAATGACATTTCCCGGTGAACGCATTTGTCACGGTTGAAAGCAATACAAAAGTGCAAAAACGCATGAAAAATGCTACTTGTGAACATAGCCCAAGGTGTGGAGGAGTATTTTTGTTTTTGGTTATTTATTTTACCTTATACACAAGTTTTTACCCTGGAAAGGAAATTCCTTAACATATTTCACAGGAAAACCATTTCAGTTTCGTTTTTGAACGTTTTATTGTGAGCCCGCAAAAGTGGCTTAATACCTCTGAGCACGTTGTTGACAGCAGTGACCTGGGGGTCAGCAATGCTTCCAGGGGCGATTCCCATGCTGCCCCCATGTCTTTTGAGCACTGTCACTATCGTTTTGGTCTCTCATAGACTAACATTGGGCTCGTTGCTGGGGTCGAGCACCCGAGTATCACGATAAGCTCGGCCCGAGCTTCGAGCACCCGAGCATTTTAGTGATCGCTCAACACTATCAGTCGTCATCTTGGTGAGGACACGGAAGTCTTGCCCGTTACCAGTCTGGCACCCATGGCTGACTTTATGTTACACTGCCTTAACCGTGACCCTCGCATTGTCAAAATGTTGGGTGACAGTCATTACTGGTTGATGACACTTTTAGACCCCCTCTACAAGGAGAACTTTCACTCTCTTATTCCTGAGTTGGAGAGGTCTACAAAAATGGGGCAGTACCAGAAGGTCCTTGCTGCAGAACTAATAAAAAAATTCCCATCTGAACACGGTAGCGGCAGAGGTCACAGTTCGCTGCCCAACTAAGGCATACAGGCGAGAGAGACGCAACTCCAATCCAGCAGAGGCAGGGGAGCACTGTCAATGTTCTAGGACAGTTTCCTGAGACCGGCCCAGCTTACAGGCCCTGAGGCGCAGGGTACTCTCACAAGGAGTGGAAAGTTTCAAAAGATGGTGAGGGAGTACCATCGTCGTCCGTGATTCCTCTGTGCCTTTTAAGTATTGGGTATCCAAGCTGGACACTTGGAATGAACTCACTCTGTACGCCTTGGAGGTCCTGGCCTGCCCTGCTGCTAGCGTGTTATCGGAGCGTGTTTTTAGTGCTGCTGGGGGAATTATAACTGATAAGCGCACTCGCCTGTCAACTGACAATGCTGACAAGCTGACCCTTATCAAAATGAACAAGGGCTGGATTGGGCCAGACTTCTCATCACCACCAAATGACAGCAGAGTAACATAAAGTCAAATCCACTGTGTTATTTCGGGAGGTGTATTCCTATGCATCGCTTCACACCCACACATGGGTATACGCTTCCTCATTTTGGCTGTTTTTTGCTCTTCTCCTTATCCTCAGCCTCCACGACCACTATACGACCAGTGTGACCGTGGTCCATGTTGCCAGCATTGCAAGTTCCTCTGTCCTAATTTTTGGCAGCTTTTGCTTGGAAGGCATAGGCAAAGACTATGGTAGACCCACTCCCCAATAATGGGAATAATGTTTTTAATATGCTGTACTGCATGGCTCTTGTAAGGGACATTGCAAGTTCCCCCTTCCTAATTTTTGGCAGCTTTTGCTTGGAAGGCATAGGCAAAGACTATGGGAGACCCACTCTCCAATAATGGGAATAATGTTTTTAATATGCTGTACTGCATGGCTCTTGTAAGGGGCATAAAAATCGTCTTGTTAAGCTACTGTGACCTCCACGTCTCTTCCAAGGGTTGTTAATATTGTCTTTTTATTCCACTGCGACCTCCACCACTCTTCCAAGGGGCATTAAAAGCATCTTGTTAAGCTACTGTGACCTCCACGTCTCTTCCACAGGGCGTTGATATTGTCTTTTTATTCCACTGTAACCTCCACCACTCTTCCAAGGGGCATTGATATTGTCTTTTTATTCCACTGCGATCTCCACCACTCTTCCAAGGGGCATTAAAACCGTCTTGTTAAGCTACTGTGACCTCCACGTCTCTTCCACGGGGCATTGATATTGTCTTTTTATTCCACTGTAACCTCCACCACTCTTCCAAGGGGCATTAAAACTGTCTTGTTAAACCACTCTGAACTCCACGTCTCTTCCAAGGGGCATTAAAACCATCTTGTTAAGCTACTGTGACCTCCACATCTCTTCCAAGGGGCATTAAAACTGTCTTGTTAAACCACTCTGAACTCCACAGCTCTTCCAAGGGGCATTGACATGTTGTTTTTAATTACCTCTAACCTCCACGACTCTTGCAACGGGCATTGCATTTCCTCCTAATTTTTGTCAGCTTTTGCTTTTCAATGCATAGGCGAACATTAAGGGAGACCCACTCCCCAATAATGGGTAGAAGGTTTTTAATACGCTGTAATCCACGTCTGTTTCAAGGGGCATTGCACTGCCTAATAATTTTTGGAAAGCCTTCCATTCCCTGCTTAGGCCAACAGTGTACAGGAGACCCAGTTGCTATAAATGGAAAAAACAGTTTAGTTAAGGCCCTCTGACCTCCATGTCACTTCCAAGGGGTATTGGAGTGACTCGAAATTTTTGGTAAGCATTGCATTCACTGTATGCCTTATAACTGTGTAGCTGAACCGCTCCTTTTGGTACGGAAACATATCCTACAAGACATGTGTGGTTGGCTTGCCTGATATTGATGTGAATGGTCCCTGTTCCTCCTGCTCTTTCTCCTTTGCCACCACCTCATCCATCATTCATCACCTGAAGCTTTGTTTTAACGGGAGTCATAGAACTGGGATAGTAGCAGGAAAACATCCAGCAATCCTCGAAGGAGGTAGAATATGCGCCAAAACGCTGACCACCTCAGGCCTAGCTGCTACTACATACATGCGCTTGCATTCCAAGGAACAGAAAGCTAAGGAGGTGGATGGCCTCATGATCATGAATAATTTACTCGTTGTGTAGGAGGCCGACCACTGCTGCTGTCTACCTTCTGAACTTTGTGTTGAAGCCTGATTGACCCAGGACCTGCAATCCTCTATGTCTGGAGGACGTGTTGCATCCCAGTGTCCAACTGTGTCCCGTCTTCCACAATATTAACCCAGTGTGAAGGCGTCAGTGAGATGGACCATTCCTGGCCACATTCACTTGTCCACGTGTTTGTGGTTAGGCTGTCCTTCCCACTAAATGCACTGGGGAGGGCACAGGTAATGTTTTGGTATGCGCGCTTGTGTATAAGGCGCACCGGGACAAATAGGGGCGGCTGGGGACTGTTTATGGACACCCGGCCACCCCCACGCGGCTGGGGACTGTGTGTGGGCACCCGGCTGCGGGGCGGCTGGGGACTGAGTATGGACACCCGGCCGCCCCTTGGCGGCTGGAGACCAAGCGTGGACACCCGGCCGCTGGGCGGCTGGGGACTGAGTATGAATACCAGGCTACCGACGCAGCCATGACGTGGTGGCCAGATTCCACCTCCACATGCCAAAAAGGCCCAATTTCAAGTGCAAGCAAGCTAGCAGTATGGTATTGCAGCCTGGGGGTGGGTGGGTGGCAGGCTGCATACTTGCGCTTGTATTGCAAGTTATGGGGGAGGTACAATTGAACACTGCCCTGGGACAAGGACTTGCACGGGGATAGTTGCAAGTCTGCATCTTCTGATGCGGCAAGGATCACTTCTGATGGGCACACTTTTAGGCAGTGACCTGGGTGTCAGAGATGCTTCCAGGGGTCTTCCCCATGCTGTTCCCATGTCTTTTTAGCACTGTATGCATGTATCACACAGCACATGGCCAGATAAGGTTGTAAAATGTTAAAATGACATTTCCCGGTGAATGCATTTGTCACGGTTGAAAGCAATACAAACGTGCAAAAACGCATAAAAAATGCTACTTGTGAATATAGCCCAAGGTGTGGAGGAGTATTTTTGTTTTTGGTTACTTATTTTACCTTATACACAAGTCTTTACCCTGGAAAGGATGTTCCTTAACCCCTTTCCGACCTGGTCAGTAATAGTACGCACCAGGTCGGGAAGGCCGGTTCAGCGGTGGCTCCGGCGGTGAGCCCGCACTGAAGCGAGCACATGTCAGCTGATTATTGGAATCGCAATCCACCCGCGGCTGTTAATATGTTAAATCTCTGACAGTGGCATTTAACTCGTGCTTCCGGGAGTCCTAAGCCCCGCCTATCAGTGACCCCGTCACGTGATCGCGGGTCACTAATGGGTGGGCATGACAACTCAGGGTCTGCAGCAGACGCCTGTGGTTGTCATGTCTCAATTGCTATGAGCGCCACCTAGTGGTCAGCGCTCATAGCAAGTGAGCATTTCTCCTGCATACAAGCGATCTGCTCATCGCTTGTATGCAGTAGAAGCAATCAGACAACTGCTGCTTCTAGTCACCTCTGGAGACTATAGATGCAAGCAGAAAGTGTAAAAAAAAGTTTTAAAAAAAATTAAAAAAATAAAAAATATATAAAAGTTTAAGTCACCCCCCTTTCGCCCCATTCAAAATAAAATATATATATATATATAAAAAAAAAAACACATACACATATTTGGTATCGCCGTGTTCAGAATCGCCCGATCTATCAATATAATAGAAGAATTAATACAATCAGTAAACGGCGTAACGAGAAAAAAAATTTAAACGCCAGAATTAAGTTTTTTTGGTCGCTACAACTTTGCAATAAAATGCAATAACGGGCGATCAAAACATCGGATCTACCCCAAAATGGTATCAATAAAAACGTCAGCCCGGCACGCAAAAAATAAGCCCTCACCTGGCCCCAGATCCCGAAAAATGGAGAAGCTAAGGGTCTCGGAAAATGGCGTCATTTTTTTTTGTTTTTTTAGCAAGCTTTGGATTTTTTTTTCACCACTTAAATAAAAAAGAACCTATACATGTTTGGTGTCTATGAACTCGTAACGACCTGGAAAATAATGATGGCAGGTCAGTTTTAGCAATCTGTGAACGTGGTAAAAAAAGGACCCAAAAAACAACTGTGGAATTACATTTTTTTGCAGTTTCACTGCACTTGGAATTTTTTTCCCATTTTACAGCACACGATATGGTAAAACCAGTGATGGTGTTTAAAAGTACAACTCGTCCCGCAAAAAATAAGCCCTCACATGGCCATATTGAACGAAAATTAAAAAAGTTCTGGCTCTGGGAAGAAGGGGAGCAAAAAAGGAAAACACAAAAACAGAAAGACCCATGGTCGTTAAGGGGTTAACATATTTCACAGGAAAGCACTTTCACTTTCGTTTTTGAACGTTTTATTGTGAGCCTGTAAAAGTGGCTTAATACCTCTGACCACGTTGTTGACAGCAGTGACCTGGGGGTCAGAAATGCTTCCAGGGGCGATCCCCATGCTGTCCCCATGTCATTTGAGCACTGTCACTATCGTTTTGGGCACTTTTTAGGCTTTCTACAGACTGCCGGGGGTGCCGCCGCAAAAATGTTCGGGTCTCCCATAGACTAACATTGGGCTCATTGCTCGGGTCGAGCACCCGAGTATCACAGTGAGCTCGGCCCGAGCTTCGAGCACCCGAGCATTTTAGTGCTCGCTCAACACTAGTGAATACATATGCACATGAAAATTTTTAGTTATGTGATCCCATAAATTTAATTTATGCCTTTATTTTTCTCACTTCACTTCATCAACTTAGACCATTTAGTGCTGATTATTGATGATCGAGCATGCTCGTTGCTCGAGATTTACGAGCATGCTCGGGCGAGCACCTATTATCTTCAGCGTGCTCGGGCTTTAAGTTTTCGTCGCTCCTTGAACACGAATTGCGACTGTTTGACAGCTTTGATACATGTGAGGAATGCTGGAAAAACAGGCATTCCTCACATGTATTAAAGCTCGGTGCTCGATCATCACTAGTGCTGATGCATCACACACAAATCGGATTACAAAAGTATTTGCTCACAGGTTGCAATGTAACAAAATAGGTAAAAAGCCAAGGGGGTGGGATATTTTTGCAAGCCACTGTAGATAGATAGATATGGGATAGATAGATAGATTTATTTTTCTACTTTAAAAAAATAACAGAAAGTATAATGTAATTTGTTCAATAGAATCTACAATCCATGAAAAGTTCCAACATATCAACAAAAAGTTCAGTATCAAGAAGCGGCAGATAAAGCCCGGCATTATGTGGGTCAGCCTTGTGATTATCCTCACTCTCCTCTGGAAAAGTAAGTACAATAGTACAATATACTAATATATTTATAAAATATGTGAATTAATGTCCTTTTTATTATGTTCTGGGGGTCTCAAGAGGACATCAATGAAAAAAATCCTTATACACACCTCACCACTCACTTCTCCGGCCCCTCCGCTCCTCACCATCACCCGTTAGGTTCTCACCGCACCTTCAGGTCTCTGTCGCGAGCAATGAAATCCAGGCACCTCTCACACACAGCTGGGTCTTCCGGCTCTCATGAGGCCTGGGAGATCTCTGTGTAAGCGTGCGAAATGTCACAATGTCATGATGTCACATCGTGACCTCTCAGTGTGAGAGGCCTGTGGATTTCAGAAGAAAATGTGCTGAAGACCAGACAGGTGACGGTGAGGAGCAGAGGGGCCAGAAAGGAGAGCGGTAACGTGAGCTTAAGGATTTTTTGTTATTTTTTAACTTTTGATGACCCTTAACGGTTCAAAAAATGGTAGACAGCGGTTGACATTTCGCTGAATCAGTGCTGAAGTGAATTCCAAAAAATCTGCATTTTGCTGAATTCCTTTTTTTTTGTAAAATTCAACTAGAATCTCCACTTAAATTTAAATATGCAAATTGCCTCTTCAGAGAGGACTTAAACTCTAGTGCCATCTACTGAAGGTAGAAATCCTAAAAGTCAATATCGACACTTTAAGGAGCCTTGCAATAAGACTTAGGATAAAAGCCAAACCAGAATCCCAATTTGCAGACACAGTGTTTTGGGGTATTGCCCCTCATTAATGCAAAGTATGAGAACTGATTTGACTTGGTTTAATTTCGCAGAGGAGCATGCAAGGCGTTTAAGTCTCCTCATACTGGCATGCCAGGATTTGGCATGTCACTCTCCACAATGAGAAACCTTACTCCTTAGATCCCACTGCAATTTATTTACTGATCTCTGGTATATACCATCCAAATATAATGGTTTGATGATACGGCTCAGTGGTCAGCACTGTACCGGGGACTCAGTGGTTAGCACTGAAGCCTTGCAGCGCTGGGGTCATGGGTTCAAATCCCACTAAGTACAACGTCTGCAAGGAGTTTGCATGTTCTCACTGTGTGCCACGGGTGTTTCCGGTGTAACAGACAGTTGCTTTGGCTCTGGCTGGAGAAGGTCACCGCGCATGACATTGCAGACATCTTCTTAATCCTTCTTCCTTTAAGACCCAGCGGTGATCTCCCTCCTGTTGCTGATTGAAACACCCTTACATGGGAGTTAAAAACATTCAATTTGCTCCAGGGAATAGCCAGTTATACTTCTATGTACCTTTATGGATGATTGGAGCACTATCTGTTGGCTGGATTCTTCTCTGGTGCCCTTGGAGGACTGTTGGCATTACTCCTCTAGTGTCTGCTCAAGCTAAGTTTATCCCCTTTGCTTGTCTACCTTGCTGTCTTTAGTTTGTATTGGGGCCTGACCAGTGCTCACTTCTCCCCCTCTCTATCTAGGACAAAGCTCTAGGGATATACAGGGTTTACGGTCCTGCTCGGCGATTGGTGTGGAACCTATATAAGGACGGTAGGATAGGCAGGGTGATATTAGATCTGCCTAAGGATCTCCAGTCCCCATTTCCCTAGTGTTTGGGCTTCCTCCCCCTCTTTTCTTCGTGTTGCGCTTAGTCTTTCCCACACCTTCCAGGACACTGTGCTTATGTGGGTTTCCTCCGGGTTCTCCGGTTTCCTCCCACACTCCGAATACATACTGATAGCGAACTTAGATTGTGAACCCCAATGGGGACATTGGTGTCAATGTGACTAGTATAATTTTTTGCAATGTGGAAAATGAGGTTAAGCAAATTTTTCAAGTTTACCAAGTGCATCAAATTCCTACAAATTCAACTCTCATTGAATTGATTTTGCTAATCTCTAATTCTGTTATATTGAGTTATGAAAGAAACAGGTAAAAACTTTGATCAATATCTACAGTATGTTGATATATTTTGTCGTAGTAATGCCATATTTTATCGCTTTACAGGTGTCACATGCCAGGTCACAGCTGCTCCGTACTATGCTATCCAAGTGTCTCCTGACGTCAGTGTACAGGAGGGTCTGTGTGTGACGATTCCTTGCACCTTCGCCGCTGACAGTAGAAATACATTCAGTAATTCAACTGGATACTGGATACGGGTGAAGGCACCTTTAACTCCATTGTATATTGTAGCTACAAATAATAAATCCAGTGAGGTGCAAAAGGTAAACTTCCATCTGACGGGAAATCTAGATACTGGAGACTGCACCCTGACAATCACTGACGCAAGGAAAGAAGATGAGGAGACGTATTTCTTCAGATTTGAAGAAAGTAAAGAAAGTACAGTGAAATATGGCTATATCAGAAATGCAACAACCATTACTGTGACTGGTAAGTGCCAGAATCTTAACGTAGTCATCAAGACGTCTTGGGAGTGAGCAGCTCAAGAGAGAACCTGGCGGAGTAAGGATTCACGATAAAGTCTATGACAGTCTACGTTGAATGTTTTTTATGTTGTAGTTTATGAATTTTTATTGAATTATTATTCTTCTCTGCTCTCACATTCAGGCACATTTTAGAGATCTTTTGAGATATCAGACACAGACCACCCAGCAAACTGCAATAAAAAACATCGACCATATAAAAATTTCAACAAAAGTTTAGTTACTCTTTAAAGTTTATTACTGATCTTTTTTTTTATTTTTCACATGGGACACACTTAATATTAGGACAGTTTTGGTTATGGCAAGGCTTAGGACTAAGGTAATGACTAGATTTAGGGGTAGGGATAGAGTTAGGATTAGGTTTAGGGCTATACAAAAAAAAATTGTTACATAAAAAAATTACAATTGTAAAAAATAAAAAAAATAAAAAGATAATGTAGAACTTTTTATTTTTTGCAAAAGCAAAAAAAAACTAGAGGGTTCAATGGCAAACCATAATTATGTCTGTATTTACATATGCTCGGGGATAAGGAGTTTCATACTGGACTGATGGAAGGGACTCAGAAAGTGATAATGGTCAGCGAGTTAGGGGAGGAAAATATTTGCCTTGCCCCCAGGTACTGGTACCCCCCACAATACCACTGGCCATACTTCCTATTCACAAAAAAGTTCTGTTTCATACATTGTACGAGGGTCAGTCAATAAGTAATGCCTCCTATTTTTTTTTCCTTAAATAAGGTAGTTATGTTAAATATTCTAATTTCGAGTTTGTCGCTGTAACACAGCTGAATGGCCATCACCGTTAGCTGACAAAATGCGGAGTGGCAGCCCAGTAACCGCAGTGACTCCAAGCAACATTCAGCGAGTCGATGATATAATTCGTGGTGACCTTCCATCTGTTCGGGCCGCTAAAAGAAGCTCATCGTGGGATTCACTTTGAGGATGAGGAGGCCGTGAAAAAGTCCGTGCGTCAATGGCTTAGGAAGCAAGACCATGCTTTTTACCATGCTGGAATACATGCCCTTGTTAAACGGTGGACCAAGACTGTGGAAATGGATCGAGATTATATTGAAAAGTGACAAATTAATTGTTAATGTTGTGGTTTTTAACCTATGTAATTGCATTTGAATTACTTGCCAATTAAAAGGAGAAAAAAAATAGGAGGCATTACTTATTGACTGACCCTCATAGTAGATGTTTTATGGACACAAGATTCTTTTATCATTGTGTAGATCTCACAGATGAACCGGTCATCTCAGATTTTGGAACCTTGATTGCTGGTATCAAGAAGACCCTGACCTGTGCTCCTCCTGGAAACTGCCCAGCAACATCTTTAACTTTCCAGTGGAAGAAAAGCAACGTGGACGGTGTCTGGAAGAATTCATCTACTGTTACATTTACCCCTTCTACAGATGATCACCAAGAAAACATCACATGCGAAATGACAAACACAAAGGGGAAGACAACCAGGAAAACCATTTTACTTGATGTCTACCGTGAGTACATATTAGTTTTGGAAGTATTTTGATTAGAGAGGTCGATCAGAAAATCAAAAGATCATGGTGGATATAGACTCTGACTTAAATATGGCCCCAAATGCTCAGCAGAAGACCACCCTAATTGGAAGTGTCTTTGGAGCCAAACTCTTGCCACATGGGTCTGTATCTTATGAGAATATTGACAAAGAATCTAATATATCTTATAGATGATTGATACTTTGGGTATAATATTTTCAAGTAAGATCAAGGAACCTCATTCTGGCATTGTCCTTCTGACTCCCAACATTCCTAATAAAGTATTAGTAACCGAGTGATGGACACTGCCTTTCTAGCTCATGTCTTCATCCACTCATAAAATGGAGTCAGATTTTTTTTTTCCCTCAAAATTATTTTATGTTCACGAAAATGCTAAATCATGTGAGAGGTGGGATACATAAACCATAGAAAGGAAAATGTAGTCACACTATTGATTATATAGAGATGAGAAGGTTCCATAACAAAAAAATTGAAATTGGATGGTTCATTATCAACAAATCCCAACTGGAAAATGAGATATGATCTTTCCAGCTTTATTTCATGTTTCTTTTTAATGCTCCACCGTTGTTTGCTAACCTTGTAGGTGATGCGCCCACTGGGGCCATGGGGTACTTGGTAGCCAGGCTGGTCCTTTTCTGGGGTAGTCACGATGGCAGTGACCGTGGCCCCGGGCGGTCAAATGAACGATAAGTGTAAACGTCAATTTTGGGGAATGTATTCGTAACGCCACCCGTGGTATGCGGCTTTATGGGGCCGCCACTGTGGTGCAGATCCACTGGAGCTGATTGTGACGCAGCATTGTTGGTTCAGCTCTCCGCGGGCAGAGCTAAGCTCCAGGGCAGTAAATGGTGATTTTTAAAGGTAGATGTTGCCGGCTGGGACAGTGTAGTGCAGGGCTGGTGATGCAGTAATTAGTCAAGGACACAGTGGGGTGCAGTCTTCAGGCTTTACTTACAGTTGTTAAGCTGCTCCAAGTTACAATGGCCAGGTTATAACTGCCCACATCGTCCTCTGTCCTCCGGGGAAGAGATCCAGCCAACTCTCAGTTATCTTGGAAGCGCTTGAACGGGACCCCTTTCTGTGTACCTCTCCAGATCGTCTCCTGCCCTGCACCTCACACCCAGTGTCCCAAGCCAGTGGCCGCGGGCCTTGTCCCCTTGGTCCTCTATGGCCACCTTTTCGGCGATTATGTGTAGAGTGTGGCTACAGCACCTGAAATGCTGCAACCTCCGGTTTGCTAGCTGAGACCTAAAGTACTCCACTAGGCTGGGGCCGGTCCCCTACTGCTGCCTGATCCCTCCACGTCAGCATGAATTTGGGCGCAAGGGTGGCATCCTGCACTCGCCGTTCCCCTGGGATCCCTTCTATCTCTCTGGAGCCCTCCTCACTGCTCATGTCTTCTTTCCTCACTTTCCTCCTCCTGGGCCTCTCTGACTGTGTCCCTCTCTTCTCTCACTCCTCTCCACTGAACTCCTTTGTTGCTCTCCTGAGCAGAACTGTCTTCAACTGCTCCCCTGAGCAGAACTCTCTCTAGAACTTTCTACCCTTCTTTTTATACTCCTACCCTCTGTGCTCCCCTAAAATTCTTCCTCCACACACACCCACTACATGGTTCCCTCTCTTTTGGTTCCCCCCCTTCCAGCCAGGGACAGGGCTCAGCAGTGACCAAGTACATCTTGCCTCGCCTGCTGGTCTGGAGTGATGTAATGTTGGATGTAGGTGTGTGGGTCCCGGGTAGTGCTCCCTCCTTACCTGAGAGTGGAGTACCACAACTCTGGATGAGATGCAGTACCTCTGTGGCAACTGGACCCGCTGGGGCACCACATAGACTTGTCCCTGGTCATCCAATGTTCTCACCATCCATTAAGATAAGTAATGCAGCCAACTGTTCTCCTGTAGACTGGTCTCCTATAGCAGCTAAATAGCAGTGTTTTCTTTCAGCCCCCCCTGGAAGCATAGGAATCACCGGTCAATCATCTGAAGGTAAAGTTATATTTTTTAGAGCATAAATTACAGTATATGCAAATATAACACAGCTGAGCTTTATGCAATAGAATGGAGTCTTCACTATGACTCTGCAACTTCTCTAA
Organism: Phyllobates terribilis; assembly: GCF_046119375.1. Classification (NCBI taxonomy): domain Eukaryota; kingdom Metazoa; phylum Chordata; class Amphibia; order Anura; family Dendrobatidae; genus Phyllobates; species Phyllobates terribilis. Next base: position 36,947,234 of record NW_027362772.1, on the reverse strand, counting down.
TATTAAAAACGTGGTACACTACTATTCATTGATGACCTATCCTTAGGATAGGTCACCAATGTCTGATTGGTCGGGGTCAGACACCCGGCACCCCCACCGATCAGCTGGGGGTGGCGTCAGCCGCTGGCCGGCCAGAACTACTCACTTGCGGAGCTGGCCATCTTCTGATAGTGACCTCTGCAGGGTACTACGCCTTCTATTGATTTGAATAGGAGGCAGATATGTAGTACCAATCCTTGGCCATTACCAAAAGACGGAGAAGCTCCGCAAGTGAGCACTTCCAGCTGGCGGTGGGAGTGCAGGGTGTCGGACCCCGGCCGATCAGACTTTGATGACCTATCTTAAGGACCTATCCTAAGGATAGGTCATCAATGCTAAAGTAGTGGACAACCTCTTTAAAGAAAATTCGGGAACCCTGCTTTGTCTCTAATACGACTCCTCACCATTACACTCCAAATTGACTACAATTTTATGACATGAAGACCCCTTCTCTCATCTATTCCTCAGTGTCCTTTCTCTTTGCCCAAAACCTTGTTCATGAGATCAGTGGAGATCCCTCAGTGATCGGGAAAGTTATCCCATATCAGTAGGGAGTAAAAGAAGGTTGAAGCTTGGTAAAATCTCCTTAAATCTTCAAATATAATATTCATTCATACACTTGTAAATAGATTTCTTTATCTGAACTGAATAACCCCAAGATTGGAAACCTGTCTTGGTAAAGCAATCCCTTATGTCTGAATAAATGTATTAATCTTCCTTTCCTTCTTCCCTTTTTCTTTTCTTCTTCTTCCTCTTGCTCTTTCCTATTTTTTACTTCTTTTCTTGCTCTTTCATCTTGTCTTTTTTCCTTCTTCTTATCTTCTTCTATTACTTTCTCTACTCACCCTTATCTTTCTCCTCCTCACCTTTCTTTGTGCCTTCCACTTTAAATAGTATTTCCTTCTGTTCTTTTTTCATGTCTACCGCTCCTCTTCTGCTACTTTTTCTTTCTGTCACTGGTTTACCACGACAGAGTCAGACGACTGCACTGTCTGATTCCTCCTACTCCTGCATTGACTAGAAGCACTTCTCCTTCATATTATACAGTGCAGGTTCTTCTATCAGTGCAGGGGTTAATCTGTTCAGTTGAGAGCTCTTGGAAGCATACCTGTATTAAGGCTCTCAGCTGTTCACTGTTAGTCACTCACCTCTCCTATATATTCTGGGCTCAGGCAAGCAGTCATTGCTCTAGCTAGCTTCATTGCTGCATGGTTTCAGAAGTTGGTGGAGAGTTGCTGTTTAAGAAGGCATTTGGTGGATTTATCTGAGACTGTTGCTTGGTTTTGGTTGTGTGCAAATCCTCTCCTTCTCCTACTTTGTTTTTTTCCCCATCATCCACTCCCCGGTGTTTTCCTCTGTTGTTTGTATCTACATATTTGTATGATCTGTATTTTCCTTTATCTGTTCGTATTAGCTTGCTAGTCTGGTTGGTGTCCTACCATATAATACTACTCCCCTCTTCCCTTGGTAGGGGGAGGGAAGAGATTGCGGGAGGATTCAGAAGCCCAGCAAGGTACGTGGCCCTTGGCGTCTTCACCATTAGCACTTTGGCACTTTGACAACTTTTTTAGTGTAACTGTGCCCCTATAATAATAGTATTGGTGTGTCTCACCGATGTCTTAGAAGTTCTGTCCTGGTGTTGGGGAAGCGGCCCAATTGTATTTACTAAATATAGACAAATAATATAGCTTTTCTTTTGTTGTTTGAGAACGTGTTTGGTGGAAATCCTCTCCTTCTCCTACTTTGGTTTTTCCCCATCATCCATTCCCCAGTATTATGCTCTGTTGTTTATGTGTGCATATTTGTATGACTGGTATTTTACCTGTATATACTTTGTTAGTATAGGTTGGTTTATTGTGATACAGTGCTACTCCCCTCTTCCTTAGGTAGGTGGAAGGAACAGGCTGAGGGTGGATTAAGGAGCTCAGCAAGGTATATGGCCCCAGCGTCTTCACCATTAGAAGTAATCCAGGGAAAAATGCTTGCTAGGGCACCACCTAGCATTAGGCACAGGGAAGGAGCCCCTGGTCCCGGGATACTGGACAACAGAGTCGAGACACTTTCACTTTCTTCTCCATTTTTTCCTCTCCTCCTTTTTGTTCTCATCTTTTTCTCTCCCCTTGTATCTTCTTTTTTTCCTTTTCCTACTCTTTTTCCATTTCTCCTCTTCTTTCTCCTCCTTCCTTTATCAACAATTTTTTTCTCCTATCCTATCCCATAGTGCTGAATGACATTGAGGACCCCCACACATAGTATGGTGCCCCTACACACAGTATAATGCTCCCTCAGTGTCCCTCTACTTAATGATGCGCTATAGTCTCTACAGCAGCATGATGCCCCCACAGTACCCCAATACATTATAATGCCCCATTTCACAGTGCACCCCCCATAGTAAGGAGCCCCTCCAACCCATCCAAGTAATGCACTAGCAAAGTAAAAAAAGACCCTTCTCCTAGCCCTGTTTCTGCCATGAGCTGCTCCGCTCTGTGCTTTTGGTGGCTTGGCGCAGGAACTGAGAAATTTTGACATAATAACACCTCCAGCACTGAGACTCAACAACTGTGTCTGCATCTTCAAAACACAGAGAGAGCTGAGGTCAGGACTAGTAATGAGCGAGCACTAAAATGCTCGGGTACTCATTGCTCGGGTCGAACAAATTGGAATACTCGGGTGCTCGACCCGAGCAACGAGCCCAATGTAAGTCTATGGGAAACTCGAGCATTTTTCAGGCGGCTCCCCCCGGAGGTCTGCAGAGGGCCTAAAAATTGCCCAAATCAATGGGAACAGTGCTCAAATGACATGGTAACAGCATGGGGAAGACCCCTAGAAGCATCTCTGACTCCCAGATCACTGCTGTTAGCAACGTGGTCAGAGTATTTCGCCACTTTTACGGACTCACAATAAAACATACAAAAACGAAACCAAAATGGATTTTCCTGGGAAATATGTTAAAGAACATCCTTTCCAGGGTAAAGACTTGTATAAAAGGCAAAATAAATAACCAAAAACAAAATTACTCCTCCACAACTTGGGCTATGTTCACACGTAGCGTTTTTGATGCGTTTTTGCACTTTTGAACTGCTTTCAACCAAGACAAATGCATTCACCAGGAAATTTTATTTTAACATTTTACAACCTTATCTGGCCTTGTGGTGTGTGACACATCATCAGAGACATGCATACAGTGCTGAAAAGACATGGGAACAGCATGGGGAAGACCTCTGGAAACATCTCTGACTCCCAGGTCACTGCCTAAAAGTGTGCACATCATAAGTGATCCTTGGAGCATGTGAAGATGCCTCCCGCCATGCACCTGTCGTTGCAGGCTTGCAACAATCACCATCCACGTCCTTGTCCCACTGCAGCGTTCAGTTGTCCCTACCCCATTCCTTGGAATGCAAGTGCAAGTATGCAGGCAGCCACCCACCCACCCACAGGCTGCAATACTATACTGCCAAATTTTTTACAGCTGCTTATACTTGAAATGCGGCCTTTTAGGCTCATGGAGGCAGAAGCTTTTTACAACCTCATGCTGGCAGTGGCCGGGTGTCCATACTCGGTCCCCAGCCACCACTATATTTCTCGGTATCGCCTCCGCCTTCTACAAGCACGGGTCCAACAGCATTACCCGTGCCCTCCCCAGTGCACTTACTGTGAAGGACCGCCTAACCACAAACACGTGGACAGGTGAATTTGGCCAGGGATGGTACGGAGCCAGTCCACAACTTTTTTTGCTAAGTGTTGTATTTAGCTCGGTAAAAGTACTTACATAGAGGAAAACCGTATGTACCCTGCGTATTATTTCTCCCAGGAAGTCCTCTAAAGCTGCTTGTACTTGAAATGTGGCCTGAACATTACTGATGGTACTTTTCTGTGGGAATTTGCTTGCCTCCTACCAGCCTGGAATATTTCCAGAAAACTACGGTACAACGCCATGGTATTAGCACTGCCCCCAGTACCAGTAGCAAAGCCATCCCCAATTTCCTTCTCAGGAATTTTATTTGGTAGACTGAGTGGCTGCTCAAATACATTTTCTCACAAAGGAGCTGAAGATAGAGTGGCGGTAGGTGCAAGTTTCTCCAGCCTGTTAGATATTAGAGGGTGAACGGCAGCACATTGGATCAGTGGTTAGCACTGAAGACTTGCAGGGATCCTGGGTTCAAATCTCAACAAGGACAACATCTGTAAGGACTTTGTATGTTCTCTCCGTGTTTGCATGTGTTTCCTCCTCAGTAAAAAAGCAGCCATAGAGTGTCCAGGAACCTTTTCACACACTTTTCTTAGCCAGGACTGCTTCTTGGCAGGGTTGAACGGTCCCACCAGAGAATCCTCTGGTGTGCCTTGGCTTCTACCTCAGGAGAGTTCATGATAGCGCTAACTTGGCAGCTGCTATGGGGCTCTTGAGCAGGGGAGAAAGGTTAGCCCTCAGAATCAAATCCTCTGGTGGGCATAATGTTTTTCAATCTGAAACAGCTTCTCAGTGGGAGTTATATTTCACCACAGCCATATTTTTTAGCTAGGTGAAAGGACTGGCATAGAGGGAAACCGTATCTACCCCGGCTGTCATTTCTCCGTCACCAGGTTCCGCCCATTGTCACACACAACCATGCCTGGCTGTAGGATCAGCGGTGAGAGCCACAGATCAGGCTGCTGTGTTACAGCTTTCAACAACTCTGCAGCGCTGGGCGGTTTGTCAATTAAGCATTAAGCATGTTATCTTCAGCACAGTCTGTTGCCGCTTGGCCAAGGCAGTGCTGCAGTGCTGTCAGCTTGTGACTGATGTGGTCATTTCGGAGATGGAGGAGGGGCATGAGCTGAACAATGTGATTACATTGTTGTTAAATTGGTGACGCTGTTTTTTATACTAAAGAAAGATCCTATTGTTTTGCTTTTTTACGTTTTTTTTTAAGACAAATGCATTCACCGGGAAATGTCATTTTAACATTTTGCAACCTTATCTGGCAATGTGGTGTGTGACACATCATCAGACACATCCTGTTTTTTTATGATGGAGGGACTCTGAAAGTCATAAAGCCTATTTTTATAGGGACATCAGACGGCCCTTACTATTCTTAAAAAGCCAGCAGTCGGCCCTAGATATTGTTAAAGAGCCATCAGCCGGCTATGCTTTGTTGTTCCCATTATGAACAAGTGGGTCTCCAATACTGTTATTGCGTATCCAGTGACTGCAAGGGCTGCCAAAAGTTTGGACGCATCCCAATACCCCTTTGAAGAGACATAGAGGAGGGTCTCAGTAAAAAAAAGTTCCCATTATAAAGGAGCGTGTCTCCTATAGTCTGCTATACAGTTATAGGGTATGCAGTGAGTCCAACGGCTGACCAATTTTAGGAAAAACCCCACTAAGAATTTAAAGACACACGCAGCAGGGTCACAGTAACAAGGTAAAACATGTTCCCATTAGAAGGGAGAGGGTCTGCTATACAGTTATAGGGTATGCATTGAGTCCAACGGCTGACTAATTTTAGGAAAAACCCCACTAAGAATTTAAAGACACATAGAGCAGGGCCACAGTAACAAGTACGACATGTTCCCATTAGAAAGGAGAGAGTCTGCTATACCGTTATAGGGTATGCAGTGAGTCCAACGGCTGACCAATTTTAGGAAAAACCCCACTAAGAATTTAAAGACACACGGAGCAGGGCCACAGTAACAAGGTACGACATATTCCCATTAGAAAGGAGAGGTTCTGCTATACAGTTATAGGGTATGCATTGAGTCCAACGGCTGACTAATTTTAGGAAAAACCCCACTAAGAATTTAAAGACACATAGAGCAGGGCCACAGTAACGACAAATTCCCATTAGAAAGGAGAGAGTCTCCCATAGTGTTGGCCTATGCAGTGAATGCAAGGACTGCCAAAAATTTGGAGGCACTTCAATGCCCCTTGGAAGAGACGTGGAGGAGGGCCTCATAAAAAAATGTTCCCATTAGAAAGGAGCGGGCCTCCTACACTTGTAATGCCCATGCGCTAAGTGTATGGGCTGACAAACATTTACCCCTGGGCGGTATAGATGAACATACTGTATAAAAAAATTTTTTTACAGGCATCATAAACACCCTTTAAAAAAATTATGTGGGTGTTGCATCACAGACCTAGGACACCCTGGTGATATGGTGGTGGAGGATGAGGAGAAGGAGGAGGACAAGAGAAATTAGCCAAAATCAGGAAGCGTATACCCATGTGTGGGTGTGAAAAGGTGCATGGGACTGCAACTCCCAAGAAAAGACAATGGATTTGAGTTTATGTTACGCTGCTATCATTCGGAGGTGTTGAGAAGTCTGGCCCAATCCAGCCCTTGTTCATTTTTATAAGAGTCAGCCTGTCAGCATTTTCAGTTGACAGGCGGATGCGCTTATCAGTTATAATTCGACCAGCGACACTAAAAACCCGCTCTGATAAAACGATGGCGGCAGGGCAGACCAGGACCTCCAAGTCAAAGAGAGCCAGTTCATTCCACATATCCAGCTTGGATACCCAATAATTATAAGGCACAGCGGAATCATGGAGGACGTTGGTATGATCGGCAAGGTACTCCGTCAGCATCTTCCCAAACTTTGGACTCCTTGTGAGAGTACCCCGCGCCTCAGGGCCTGTGCGAAGGGATGGTCTGAGAACACTCTCCCAGAACTTTGACAGCGTTCCCCTGCCTCTGCTGGATTGAAGTTGTGTCTCTCTCGCCTGTACTCCTTGGTTGTCCAACGAAGTGTGCCCTCTGCCAAAAGCGTTTTCAGATGGGAATTTTTTTAATAGTTCCGCAACAAGGGCCTTCTGGTACTGCTCCATTTTTGTACACCTGTTCACCTCAGGAATTAGAGATATAAAGTTCTTCTTGTAGCGTGGGTCTAGAAGTGTCACCAACCAGTAATGACTGTCACCCAAAATTTTGAGTACGCGAGGGCCATGGGAAAGGCAGTGTAACATAAACTCAGCCATGCGTGCCAGACTACTAACAGGCAAGACTTCCGTGTCCTCACTAAGAGGATGACTGACCATGCTCTCCTCCTCCTCCTCTCTGTCCTCTGGCCATCCATGCTGAACAGACGGTATGACAGCTGTGCAGGTAGTACCGTCTATAGTGCATGAAACTAGCTCCTGTCCTTCCTCCTCTTCCTCATTGTCTCCCAATCCACGTTGGGATGAGATGAGGCTTGGCTGTGTGTAATCACCCTATATGGTTCCTTGCTCCATCTCATCGTGCTCCGCATGCAATGCATCCTCTTTGATTGTGAGCAGAGAGCATTTCAGAAGACAGAGAAGCAGGATGGTGACACTAATTATGGCATCATCGCCACTCACCATCTTGGTGGAGTCCTCAAAGTTTTGGAGGATGGTACATATGTCTGACATCTATGTCTACTCCTGCGGTCTTATGTGTGGAGTCTGAACTGAATACCGACGGCCTTGTTGATGCTGATACTCAACAGCTTCCCTCTTCTGCTCACAAATCCTTCCCAACATCTGCAGTGTAGAGTTACAACGAGTGGGGACATCACACACCAGTCAATGGTGCCACCCGCAGACACTGTTCCTGGACCCTGGGGTTCGACCCACAAAGTTGGGTGCTTTGCTGCCATGCACCTGATCATGCTGGTGGTGGTCAGGCTGGTAGTTTTGCCACCCCTGCTGATGCTGGCCTGGCAGGTGGTGCAAATGGCCTTTTTGGGGTTATCGGCAGAGTCTTTAAAAAACAACTAGACTCGGGAAGACCTAACAGCTACACTGGCAACTTCCTTCGTGTTGGTGTTACGGGGAACGGGTGCCTGCCTTCTGTCTGCGGCCACCACACTGCTTCTTCCTGCCTGTTGGGGTGCTCTGCCTCCCTCCCACTGTGTGCTGCTGTCCTCGCTCTGCATGTCCTTCTGCCAGGTTGGGTCAGTTACTATATCATCCACCACCTCGTCTTCCACTTCCGCACCCTGGTCCTCCTCCTGACTTTCTGGCAACTGTGTCTCATCATCGTCCAGCTCTTGTGACACTTTCCCACCATTGCCTTTGTGTGACCGTGGCTGCTCAAATATTTGGGCATCACTGCACGTGATCTCCTCTTGCCCCGCTTGAAATAGACCGGGCAAGAGGCCCAAATCTATAAATGGAAAAGTGAACAGCTCTTCAGAGTGTCCAAGTGTGGGATAAGTTGTCTCTGGGTACTCGTCATGGTGGGAGGAAGGAAGATCAGGGTGAGAAATATGCTGTCCAAAATCACGGCTACTGAGACTTGACCGTGTGGAAGACAGGGTGGTGGTGGTGGTGGTGGCTAAGTGACTGGAAGCATTATCCGCTATCCAACCAACAACCTTTTGACACTGCTCTGGGTACAATAGTGGTGTGCTGCGGTCCCCTAGAAATTGGGACAGGAAGGTCAGACGAGAAGATATGGGTGTTTGTTGTGGCACAATTTTGGCTTTCCCACAGCCTTGTCCTCCACCTCTGCATGCACCATTACCATCACGTCCAGTTCCATGTCCCTTGCCTCGTGCCTTGAACATTTTAAATGGAGGACAGTATCTTCCACGCTCACTACAAATGACTGAGCGAACTTATATGTGATCCGTGTGACGAAGAAAACAGAGTTCTAAATACCTGGCCTGTAGGTAAGTAGTTTGATCAGCAAACTCCGGTGAATTGCTTCAATGACACACTAAAGGAAATTTTTAATGGAGGCCAGAAATGGCAGTATTTTCTGACAATGTATATGGGATCCGTTTTACGGAGAAAACACAGTTTTAAGTAGCTGAATTTCTTGCGCTCTAATATGGAAAGGACCTGGCTGTATTCTGCAGTGCCAACAAGCAAATGGCACAGAAAAACGGTGTTCTCTGGATTGCTTTTATAGCAAATAATGAGGATTAAGAACCAAAGAAAAGTATTCCTAGTCTCTGAGACCTGGGCCTTTGTATAGAAATATCAAACAGCAGCAGAAGGCAGAACTGGAATGGAGCCTCTTGTGCTATGTGCACTGCAGTCTGCTATATACACTGCCTGCCTATACACACTGCCTGCCTGATATCTCTGCAGATGGATTAGTCCTCAGAAGGACTGTTTGTTAAGATGGATATGTGTAATGTGCGGTTTTTCTCCATACACTACCTAATACACAAGCAAATCTCTTCCTAGCTCAGCAGCACCTCTCCCTACACTGTCTGATCCGGAGTGACTGTGACGAGCATGGTGGCGTCTGGTCTGATATAGACCTGATGACGCTGTGCGGCCAGCCAATCACTGTAATGCCACAACCAACATGGCTGCAGCATTACAGTGAGAGGCAGACAATCCCTGCATGTTCATTGGCTCTCTAAAGAGCACCAAACATGCAGGGAGGGGACCCGAGTTCCCACCCGAGCAACCCGGAAATAGTCGGCGAGCACCGAGCAGTAGCGAGCACGTTCGCTCATCACTAGTCAGGACATATCTCTGACCTACTGTAACTCTAGGACAGCTTCACAATTCTGGAAATATCTTGTTGGGTTGGGGAAGGGTTCGGGGGTACAATTATAAATTGTATCACAGATCCTTTTGAATCTACTTATTGATTGAGAGGGATCATGTGATACATCATCTGACTCAATAAAAACTTTAATTAACTTGCCTTTTTGAGCCTTTCTTTGGCACTGTGACAACTTTTCTTAGTGTAACTGTGCCCCTAGAATAATTTTATTGGGGTATCTCACCGATGTCTTAGCAGTTCTGTCCTGGTGTTGGAGAAGAGGGCCAATAGTATAACTAAAGTAATAACACATCATTTTCCTTTTCTATTTTTTTTTAACAGATAAATATCGAGATATAGCAATTGCATTCGTATGTGGAATGACTATCACAACCTTATTTGTTTTGCTATATAAATTAATTAGAAGGTAAGAATTCATATTCATTGTATCATTTCGTTGTAATAATCCTGAAAATCCGTACAGATTGCACTGCCTATAGTATTCACCATACAGGCAATCACAATTCTATTTTGTTGCAATACCATTCATGATCACACGGTGTGCTGTTAACTCATGACTAAGTCCTTTTGAAAATACGATGCGTCCATCCTTCCCTTTTCTTGAAGTTGGTCATGGACTACAAATTCTTACAAAACCCAATTTAATACATTATTGTGACATGTTGGAAAAACCTCAGTTGACTGCAATTCACATCTCGGCCAATGGGTGGCAATACAAAATGTTATAAACCTCTCCTGACAGAGTGCCAAAAATAATATGCTATTTTTGTTTGTTTTCTTGATTTTTTTATTTGAAAGCAAAATAATTGTGTATCACATATATTAAAAAAGAGGAAGGTAGGGACATAACAAATTACATTTTATGATTCGGCGTTGAGGTGTCTGTGTTGTCCCTGACTTTAATGAGACCAGACAAATATGTCTTATTGGCAATGTTCTTTAGAACCAAGAAATATACAAATAACGTATCCGTTAGACTATTAGGTTTTGAATTTGAAGCTATTTTTGCTTCAAAATCAAAATTGCATTGAATAAGTTTCCTCTCAACACAACAGGACAGCATGTTTAGAGTGAACTTAGTGCTGTTATTTTGTGTGTTTTTTTTCACTTGGAAAAAGACACAACATGTCAGTTCTTAAAAAAATCACTACTGGATCAATTAAAGCTTGTTCTTTTTATAAAGGTATCACTATATGGTCTAGTGCGCTGTTTTCCTACAGTTTTTATCTGTCCTATGTGGTGAATAATTCTTAGATATTCTATCCAACTCAATTTCAGGAAAAAAATGTGCAAAAAGAAGAATTATGTGAGAGAAAAAGAACCATCCGAGAGAACTGAACCCCCAGCAAATGAGAAACATGGACACAACACTGAGGTATACAGAGTAATGATCCTATATGTAGAGTATGCAACACTAACCTCCACCAAACATCATTCATCACCCTCGTGTAGCTTGACCTATGAGCACTTATTTTCTATTAAACCTACAATCTGAACTAAAACAAAAGATGAGCAAGTTGGGATGAACATGGATCAGTGTCGGATGAAAAATGCAGCAATTTTTTAGTGATTTCATAAGGTAAAACAACCGTACCACCAAAAAAAGTCAGGTCTTACAGCAGCACTTACAAGCTCTTTTCTGTAGAGCCTGTAAGTGCGGTTCTAAAGTTGAAGTGCTCTCACAATCCGACCAGCTCCACTGCTACTGATGCAGCAGAAGCAAAGCTTCCCCTGCTTGGCACAAGTTTAAGCCTTTGGGCAAACAGGACCACATCAGCAAGCAGGATGCTTAGGGAGCATTGCGCTCCTGTTGAAGATGAGAAGAACCCTTAAAGATGGATACCACACAGTGCGCTCTACTTATGAATGCATTGTGAAAAATTGCTGATGGCTCACATTAGGGATGAGCAAATAAATTTGAGTGGAATTTAATTCTACTCAAAGTTTACAAAAATCCAAAAGATTCGGCAAAATGCAGAATCTTTTGGAACTCGTTTCCACGTGGACCCAGCAAATGACGTACACCATCTAAACCAAAATAGGTTTCAAAATAAAAGTAAAAAAATATCCTTATGCACACCTTACCGCTCACCTCTCCGGTCACCTGTCTGGTCTTTGCCACATCTTTAGATTGGCAATGCTCTTGCTGAAATCCCTAAATTCAAGGTCACTGCATTATGACATCCCCTGACCTTGCATGCACATGCAAATAGCCCTCTCACACCCCATCAAAGCTAGAATTTTCAGAGGAGAATAATGCCTCGGTTTACAGTTGATGGAGTTGCGCCGTGCAGCTCCGCAACTGAGCATTTCTGGTCGCCATCAGCAGCGCAAAAAGCTGATCTACGAGAAAGCCACATATGTGGTAAACAGATGTTACAAATGTGGTGTGAATAAAGCCTAAGCAGCGCACAACACTGGTCCTATATTTTATAATGTAGTTAATAGTTCTCTTTCTTGCACAGGAGGAAACATACAACAATACAGAGCTGGATCCCAGTGGAGTCCCATCAAAAGACGACCTCCATTATTCCACCGTCGCTTTCACAGCTAAACCCTCCAAAGTGAAATCAAGTCAACCAGAATCCGAATATGCAGAAATAAAAGCGAAATAAACTGAGACAAGGACGATGCGTGATCCCATCATGATCTGTGGATTTTGTGTAATTATCTTGTGCCTATAGGATTAATAAATGATTGGCAGCTATGGATACAAAATTATTTTATAGTTCTAGAAACCCTTAATACCAGTTTAATAAATGTACATATGCTATATGTCAGGATTTCACAGGGACTACACCGGGGAAATCAAACAATATCCCACCGCTGCCACCAATTTGTCAGGCTTTCGTTAGGGTTGAGCAGGTATTTGCGCACACACGATCCTGATTACTCCCTTTGTAGCTATCGGCAAGCGAGCAGAAAGCGTATGGCATAAACGCCTCCAGATTTCAATGCATGGAATATGTGTATAAGCCCCCGTAGGTTACTGCCAGTTTCACGATAGCCCAATTATTATTATTCGCTGCCACCACCGACCCAATTTGAAATATAATACAGGCCAGGTCGGAAGCCTGCGTCCTGGAAGCATACATGGCTTCGGAGGAGGGAATGATTACAGAGCAAAAGAAACAGGACTATTAAATTTTATATTTAATCCAAAAGGGAGGCAGTGTTTACGAAAAATATACAAAAGGTTTTACAAAAGGAGACATTTACAGGACAGAATATATAATTACACAAAATAAACAGAATTAAAGAAGAACTTACTATAAATATCGCAGAGACGAATCCATATAGCTGGAGGGGGGGAGCCCGAATTTAATTTGACCGTTATCGAACGTGATCCTTTGCTTTTAGAATCTATACCCCCGGCAATGAATACTGACCCCCCTTTGGCTGTGTCTTTTATGCCACACACCCCCTGTGATGACCTCACGGGGGCTGGGCTCCAGCCTTCATATTTTTATCAACATATCTGGTTTCTGCGATAATTTCTCGCTGGTTGATCGCAGAAGCCCGACAGTGGTACCATATTTTCTATTATGAATTTACCTTTCTCCAGAGACCACACATGATCTTTCTGCATTCCATTATTCTGTACTTTTGCGTTACAGCTCACCGGAGGGGCTTATAGCTACGGAAAAATATCCATATTGCTCCTTAGCTGACCCTGCCATTAAAAATATGGGTCTCACTATTATCGAAATTATAGAACTTCAGATATTCCATATTTTGCGTCGGTGCCGGCCCGACTGAAGATTTCTGTTGAATTCTTTTGAAGTCCAGGACTAAATCTTTCTCAGCTAGTTGCAAATTTTCGCAGGTCTGTGTCACTGGAAAATACCCTCACATGCTAATTGGGTCAGCAGCACCTTTTGTGCTAACATTTGCCTGCCAGCCAATTCTGCTGTGTGTGCTAATTTGCATGGAGACAAGTGGTGGATAAGGGAAGCGGAAAGAGCGGCTTGGGGAGAGAAACCTTTTTTTAATATTTCCTTAATATTTTCTATGACACTATATATGGAGGAAAGTATGTGCCCCCTCCACAATACACCCACAGGAAATTTTCTGACCTCCCATTCTACAACCAAGGGCATTAGTATGAAGACACTTCTCTGCAGATATTATATCTCTTGCTCTTCTGGGAAGGTTTCCTACAAGATTTTGGAGAGGTCTGTGGGAATTTTTGCCCCTTGATATAGAAGAGCATTTGTGAGGACACTGATATTAGGGGGAGACCGGGCTCACAATCCCTGGTCTAGGTCATCACAGAAATATTGTATGGGGCTGAGGTCACGACTCTGTGTCTTCCTACCAATCTCCGTCAACCATGTCTGTATGGATCTTGTGCACTAAGAACAGTAATGAGGAACAGAAAAGGATCTTCCCCAAACTGTTCCCATAAAGCTGAAGCTAAAATTGTCCACAATGTCTTGTGCTTAAGTATTAAGTTTTCCCTTCACTGAAAATAAGAGACTCCTGATTACAAGCCCATAACATTATCCTCCTCCACCAATTGTACAGGGGGCACAATGCAGTCAGGGGTAACACCCTCCTGGAATCAGCAAACCCAGACTCCTCCATCAGACACGAGATAGAGAAGTGCAATCTGTCACTACACAGAACACGTCTTCTCTAGAGTCCTGTGGAGGCGGATTTACACCACTCCATCCAATGCTCGACATCATGCTTGGTGATGTATGGCTGCATGCAGATGGTCAGCCATTAAGCTCTCGGCGGGGGCGCAGTGTTTGTGCTGATGTTAATACCAGAGGAGGTCTGAACACTGCAGTTATGGGGGCAGCAGAGCATTGGTGACTTTTCTGCCCTTTGCTTCTCAGCACTGAGCACCCCTCTCTGGAAAGATATGGGGTCTCCACTTCATGGCAGTTCACAAAATATTTTTGTTCAAAAAATTGACTATTGTCACATATACTGTAGAACCAGCTTTGTGTGAAATTTTGTTGGTTTGAAATAAAATTAAAAAAACTTTGCCTACTACAGGTGTACAAATTTGTACACTTGGTATTTGGTCACCAGCCGCCACTATTTCTCCCATTGTGGCGTCCACGCCTTGCACCAGCACGTGTCCAGGAATATCACCCGTGCCCTTACCAACATGGTTACTGGGATCATTCACTTAACGACCGACATGTTGACAAACGATTATGGCCAGGGACGCTACATTTTTCTGATGGCACACTGTGTGAACCTTAATTAGGCAGGGGCCGAATTCCCCCCTGGCATGGCACATGTGGAACTAATGCCGAGGATTTCTGGCTCTACTTCTATCAGGGTTTCTTCCATCTCCTACATCAGTTCCTGTACTGCTTCCTGCTCTTCCTCATCCTCCCTCTTCGATGTGAAATCTCAGAGCACGTCATCCACATCAGCATACAAACAGTTAAAGCATTTCTTGGTTTTAGTCATCAGATAGAGATGATCTGAGAGATTAGATAGAAAGAACAGATTTTGTGGAAGTCCAAAGCCACAGGGTTGGAAAGCATGGGAAAGTATAAACTTTTGGGCAGCATGTGGATGGCCGCCACTAACTTTAGTGGGCCTTCCCGGGACGTCTGGGGCCTACGGCCCAAAAGTTACAGAAAAGAATGCCTTATTCACATTCCAGAAGCCCTGCTGTGTGTAGCAAAAATGTTGACTTACTATGAGCACCGACCGCTGGGCGGCACTCATAGCATCTCGGTAATGACAACCGCAATAGTCTCTATGTCAACCCATCGGCGCTAAGTTATCATTTGACGGGTGCACCAATGGGCGAGTCTTATGACACACTTCTGGCGCAGCCATGTTAAAGAAGTTTGACAGCGGCATTTAACATGTTAAAAGAACCAGCCCCAACATTCACGTGTTAAATATTATTTCTTTAGTGACAACCCACACAAGGCCTTGTGTTGATTGTCATTAAACAAATACTATTCAACATGTGAGTGCCAGGGCTGGTTCTTTTACCTTACTTGTGAGTTGATTCCCCACGTGCACCAGCTGATGAACGGAGTGCTGACTATTTGAAATTCTTTTAACATGTTAAAAGCCGCATGTGGATCGCAATTCCACCTGTGGCTGTTAGGGGCACATGACAGCTGATCAGATCAGCTGTCACGTGCCTGAAAACATGCGGGCTCAGCGCCGGAGCCCGTATGGAGTGCAGGGATACGACCTTTGACGTATGGATACGTCATAGGTTGGTACGGGGTTAAATTATACAGTTTTTTACACTTTGACTTAGATACAAGTCATTATATTTACTCCCATTATACTTGTTATTCAAAACCAGCATCTGAGCATTAGAAATTACTCAGTCCAAGTAACGAGCACCGGAGCATTTTAGTGCTCGCCCATCTCTATCCATCACATATAACATCAGCGCAGCATTAGCACCGAGCAGAACAGCAACGAGGTCCAACAGCAAAAGTCTGTGATATCTGTAAGAAAGCACAAACCCAATTATAAACCTCCTGAAAGCTCCATCTCATGACTTGTGCTGAAAACTATCATAAGTAAATTATAACTAACACTATTCTAATGGGATCTGACATTTCACCAATGAAACGATGAAGACGAATAATAGAAAAGAAAAGAGGAAGTGAAGGAAGATTGATCAGTAGGAAACATGATGGTGAGCGAAGCGAGCGGAAGACTGGAGAGTTAGGCTATGTGCCCACGTTGCATTTATGAAGCAGAAAATTTCTGCTGCATAAATGCAAGTCCTCTCCCGGAAAAACGCATGCGGAATTCCGCACGCGTTTATCGCGCTTTTTTCGCGCGTTTATCACGCGTTTTCCACATGCGGAATTGCCTTGCGTTTTTTATGCATTGGACAAAGGCAATTCTGCATGCGGAAACGCAAAATTAAATGACATGCTGCGGATTTTTGAACGCGGCATAAACGCTGCGGAAAAATCCACAGCATGTGCATAGAAGTTGCGGAAACCCATTGGGGATCATGGGGTGCGGGTTACCAAGCATTTTACAAGCGTTTCCGCTGCGGAAATTCCGCATCAAAAACGCTTGTAAAACGCTACGTGGGCACACAGCCTAAGACTCCATTGTGCTGGGAACAGGACGAGCGGAGATCAGCGGTGCCGGCTCTATACTCCTGATGTTATAGACTTTACACGGTGAGTGCAGATTGTTCTCTACCTTTATAGATAGAAGAGAGAAGCTTCTATCTGTTATATTTAATCTAAACCAGAAAGAAAGCGCAGGATATTACATGACTGACATCAGTCACTATAATGACACCGCACTGACGAGCCGTCACGTTCTCTATGAACTTTTACTTATTTTTACAATAAATTTAAACTACATAAATAAATAGATGAGAGATAGAAAATATATAATAGATAAATGATAGATAATAGATAGATAATAGATAATAGATAGATAATAGATAGATAATAGATAGATAATAGATAGATAATAGATAATAGGTAGATGGTAGATAATAGATAGATGATAGATAATAGATAGATAATAGATAGATAATAGATAACAGATAGATAATAGATAGATGATAGATAATAGATAGATAATAGATAATAGAAAGATGATAGATAATAGATAGATGATAGATAATAGATAGATGATAGATATATGATAGATAGATAGATAAAGATGGATGATAGATAATAGATAGATAATATATAATAGATAGATAGATAATAGATGGATGATAGATAATAGATAGATAATATATAATAGATAGATAATAGATAGATGATAGATATATAATAGATAGATAATAGATAGATAATACATAATAGATAGATAATAGATAGATAATAGATGATAGATAATAGATAGATAATAGATAGATAATAGATATATAATAGATAGATAATAGATGGTAGATAGATAATAGATCGATAAAAGATAGATAATAGATAGATGATAGATAGATAGATAGATAACAGATAGATGATATATAATAGATAGATAATAGATAATACGTAGATAATAGATAGATAATAGATAGATAATAGATAATAGGTAGATAATAGATAGATCATAGATAATAGATGATAGATAATAGAGAGATAATAGATAATATATAAATAGATAATAGATAGATCATAGAAATATAATAGATAGATAACAGATGATAGATAATAGATAGATAATAGATCGATAAAAGATCATAGATAGATAATATATAATAGATAATAGATAGATATTAGATAATAGAAATATAATAGATAGATAATAGATCGATAAAAGATATGTAGATCAATAATAGATAGATGATAGAAAATATATAGATAATAGATATATAGATAGATAATAGATAGATAATATATAGATAATAGGTAGATGATAGATAGATAATAGATAATAGATGAATAATAGAAATATAATAGATAATAGATCGATAATAGATAGATGATAGATAATAGATAGATAAATAATAGATAATAGATAGATAATAGATAGATAATAGATAGATAATAGAAAGATAATGGATAGATAGATAGATAGACAGATAGATAATAGATAGGTAGATAATAGATAGATAATAGATAATAGATAGATAATATATAGATAATAGATAGATAATGGATAGATAATAGATATATAGATAATAGATAATAGATAGATAATAGATAGATAATAGATAGATAAATTGATAATAGATAGATAATAGATATATAATAGATAGATAATAAATAGATAATAGATAGATAATGGATAATAGATGGATAATAGATAATAGATAGATAATAGATAGATAGTATATAGATAATATATATATAGATGGATAATAGATAGATGATAGATAGGTAGATAATAGATAGATAATAGATAATAGATGGATAATAGATAATAGATAGATAATAGATAGATAATATATAATAGATAATATATATATAGATGGATAATAGATAGATGATAGATAGATAATAGATAGATAATAGATAGATAATAGTTAGATAATAGATAAATAATAGATAAAAGATAGATAATAGATAGATAGATAGAAAGATAGATAGATGATAGACAATAGATAGATAATAGGTAAATAATAGATAGTTAATAGATGATAGATAGATAATAGATAGATAGACAATAGATACTAGATAGATAATAGATAGATAATAGATAATAGAGAAATAATATATAGATAATAGATAGATAATAGATAATAGACAGATAATAGATAGATACTAGATAGATAATAGATAATATATAGATAATAGATGATAGATAATAGATAGATAATAAACAGATAATAGATAATAGATACCAGATAGATAATTGTTAGATAATAGATACTAGATAGATAATAGATAGATAATACATAGATAGATAATAGATAGATAATAGATAATAGATAGATACTAGATAGATAATAGATAAATAAATAAATGATAGATAATAGATAGATAATAAATATATAATAGATAAATAGATAACAGATTGATAAAAGATAGATAATAGATAGATAATAGATAGACGATAGATAATAGATAATATATAGATAATAGAATAGATAGATGATAGATAATAGATTGATATTAGATAATAGATTATAGATAGATGATAAATAGATAGTTAATAGATAATAGATAGACAATTATTAGATAATAACTACTAGATAATAGATAGCTGATAGATAATATATAGATAAATGGATAGACAATAGATAATATATAGATAACAGATAGATAAATGGATAGATGATAGATAATATATAGATAATAGATAGATAAATGGATAGATAATAGATAGATAATAGATGACAGATAATAGATAGATAATAGATAGATAAATAATTAATAGATAATAGATAAATAGATAGCAGATAATAGATAGATAGAGGGATAGATAGATGATAGATTTATTTTTCTACTTTTAAAAAATAGCATAAAGTATAATAGATAATGATGAGCGAGCATGCTCGACACTGCTCGGTACTCGCCCGAGCATCTCACTACTCGGGATGTTCGGCGAGCACCGAGCATTTCCGGGTTACTCGGGCGGGAGCTCGGGTCTCCGCCCTGCACATTTGGTGCTCTTTACAGAGCCAATGAACATGCAGGGATTGCCAGCCAGTCACTGTAATGCCGCAGCCATGTTGTTTGTGGGCATTACAGTGATTGGCTGGCCGCACAGCGTCACCTCGAGTATTTAAAACCGGGTGCTGCCATCTTGGACACAGTCGCTCCGGATCAGACAGTGTAGGGACAGAGCTGCTGAGTTAGGGAGAGATATATAGTGCGAAATAGGTAGTGTAGGGTCTCTAAAGCATGACAAATCAAACAAACAGTTCTTCTCAGGACTAATATCCATCCCAGATATCAGGCAGGCAGGCAGGCTGTATAGGAGACGCAGTGGTTATACCAGCAAACGCTGCATTACAGTCCTGTGTGCTCAGGTGGTCAAATTGCTAGACTTATCCCCCGGTCTCAGGGGCCAGGAAAAATCCTTCTTTTTTTTTCTAAGTCAGACTGTACAAATATGCTTCTTATTAACCTCTTGGTATCCCCCTCCCCAAAAAAAAAAAATTGAGTGTGCCTGTGACTGTTCAGACACCAATATATCTGTTTAAAAGAGTCTGGTGTAGGCCAGAAAAATAGAACTGTGGTTTTGAAGTTCCACGGGTCAAATCTCTGTATTATCCTGCTTTTGGCATTATTTGCCATAAAAAAACTGTAATAGTGTCTCCCTGACTGGTCAGAGACCAATATATCTGTATAAAAGAGTCTGGTATAGGCCAGATAACTAGAACTGTGGTTTTGCAGTTCCACGGGTCAAATCTCTGTATCATCCTGACTCGCCCCCTGGGCCGTGGGGCACTCGGATCCAGGCAATAGGGAACGATGGGAGTAGTAGTGGCAACCCGGTTCCGTGGCTCAGGGTGGTCAGGCCAGTGGTAGTCCGTTATGTGCTATTGATTATGTCCGACTACGCCACCCATGGATTTGCGGTCATTAGGTACCGCCGCTGCAAGGCAGACCGCTGGGGCTGATGAAGTGTGCAGCTGGGATGGTGTGACTCCCCACGGGAAGAGTGCGGCCCCAGGGCAGTGTAGTGGATGGTGGGAGTGATGGTGGTGAGAGTCCCAGTACCGGTAGTGCTGGAGGCGCGAAGGAGCACACAGACAATAGGTTGCGGTCCAGGGTCTTTACTGAAACAGGTAAACTGACCCACAAACAGTCCCAGCTAGGAGGGGACCTGGATGTCTGAGAGCAACGGGGAAATTGGCCCTGGTCAGGGTGAGGGTGTAGGCCTACCGTGCTTTCTGCGCTCCTTCTGGCTATCTCCTCGTTATAGGGTAACAGCCCACGTTTCCGAGCTTTCCGTGTATTCTCGCCTGTATGGCCTGCGACGTGGGTTCCTTTCTGCTCCCAGCCTTGTACGGCTTTACTGGTCCCTTTGGTTGTGGCAGGGCCTCCAGGCTTCTTAGGCCAATGAATATACAGTCCCTTGCAAACTGGTTATCTGCTGGAGAATGTGGAATCCTCCCAGCCTCAGACACCAAAGTCTGGTAAAGTAAGTCTTTTATCTGCCAAGACAGGCTCTCTTCGCCTCTTGTCTCTGGCTTGTGGCTCTCCTCCTGCCACACTTCCTCTTAGGTGCAGTGCAACTGTCTGTCCCTACTCTGCTCTGGGACAAGTCTCAGTGCTGAGACAGGCCATCAAGTTCTCTCTAACCTTGCCCCCAGCACCAGCTTTTAAAGGGGCAGCCTGCTCCCCCTACTGGCCTGAGACAGGAGGCATTGCATGCTAATGGTCCCCTGACTAGAGAACCTCCCCCTTGCTCTCAGACACAGCTTTAATTACACTTGTGGCATCCAGGCCAGGGTGACACAATCCTCTTTTGGGTCTTTTTTACATATAAAAAACAGTTTGAGTGTGTCGCTGACTGTTCAGCCCCAAATATATCTATTTAAAAAAGTCTGGTATACGCCAGTAAATTAGAACTGTGGTTTTGCAGTTCCACGGTTCAAATCTCTGTATTATCCAGCTTTTGGCCTGTTTTACGTAAAAAAAAACAGTCATAGTGTCTCCCTTTCTGTTCAGTCACAAATATATCTGTTTTAAAGATTCTGGTGTAGGCCAGACAAATAGAACTGTGGTTTTCCTCTTCCACAGTTCTAATTTTCCTTTTTATTACCCTTTTTCCATTGATAGTGCGAGTGTAAGCTATTTTACTTCATTTACAATGGGCAAGGCGCGTGGCAAGGGACGTGGAACTGGACATTCTGGTGATGGTGCGTGTAGAGGACGGGGCCATGGCCAAGGTGAAAATGTGCCACAACCAACAGCCACATCTTGTCGCTCCCACTTCTTGACTGAATTACTAGGGAAGCACACTACAACACCAGTATTGCGAACTGATCAGTGTGAACAGGTTATTAATTGGATAGCAGATAATACTACCAGTTACCTGGGCACCACCACCTCTGGTCTGTCTTCCACACGGTCAAGTTTTAGTAACCGTGAGTCTCGACTGCATTCTCCTAATCACCCTGATGCTCCTTCCTCCCATCATGCCGAGTGTCGTCAGACAGCAACTGATCCCACACTTTGACACTCTGTAGAGCTGTTCACTGGTCAATTTCCATATTTGTGCCCCTCGCCTGCTCCGCTTGAAGTGGTGGAAGAGGATCCCATGTAGCGATGCCCAAATATTTAAACAGCCACGGCCACAGGAAGTCGACGCTGGCAATTTGTCACAAGAGGTGGACGATGACGAGACACAATTGCCACGAAGTGAGAAGGAGGATCGTGGTGCGTAAGTGAGAA
This sequence comes from Phyllobates terribilis, assembly GCF_046119375.1. Lineage (NCBI taxonomy): Eukaryota > Metazoa > Chordata > Amphibia > Anura > Dendrobatidae > Phyllobates > Phyllobates terribilis. The sequence continues at coordinate 36,924,958 of NW_027362772.1, read as the reverse complement.
GGAGGAGGTGGTGGATGATCTAGTAACTGACCCAACGTGGCAGGAGGACACGCAGAGCGAGGCCAGCAGCACACAGGGGGAGGGAGGCAGAGTACCCCAACAGGCAGAAAGAAGCAATGTGGTGGCCGCACACAGAAGGCGGGTAACAGTTCCCCGTAACACCAACACGAGGGACGTTGACAGTACAACCGGTAGGTCTTCCAGAGTCTGGATTTTTTTTAAAGACTCTACTGATAACCCCAAAAAGGCCATTTTTACCACCTGCCATGCCAGCATCAGCAGGGGTGACAAAACTACCAGCCTGACCACCACCAGCATGATCAGGCACATGGCAGCAAAGCACCCGACTTTGTGGGGCAAACCCCAGGGTCCACGACCAGTGCCACCGGGTGTCACCACTGCTTCTTCCGCTGTTGTGCGTGCAATAGAACCCCCTGCTGTGCGTGCAAGGCAATCCCCTGTCCATACTGCATGCAAAGATGCCCCCTCCTCTCAGTCTTCACTTGTTATGGCAGTTTCTCAAGAAACAGCATCAACGTCCACGTCCACGTCCCACCACAGCTTTCAATTGTCCATATCCCAGAGCTTTGAACGGAAGCGCGAATTCGCAGCCAACGCCCCACAGGCCACAGTCCTAAATTTGCACATTTCACAACTGCTTGCGTTGGAAATGCTGCCTTTTAGGCTGGTGGAGACTAAATCCTTCCACAACCTTATGGCGGTGGCCGTCCCTCGGTTCTCGGTCCCCAGCCGACACTATTTTGCCCGGTGTGCCATCCCCGCACTACACAAGCACGTGTCCCAAAACATCTGCCGTGCCTTCAACAACGCAGTTACTGGGAGAGTCCACCTGACAACGGACACGTGGACAAGTGCTTGTGGCCAGGGACCGTACATCTCCCTGATGGCACACTGGGTAAACATAGTGGAAGCCGGGACCCAGTCGGACCTTGGGACGGAACACATTCTCCCCACACCGAGGATTGCAGGCCCTATGTCAGTCAGAGTTGCCCCCACAGTGTACATTTCATGATCTCCACACTTTCCTTGTCTGCTAGGTTACTATTTTGTGGAGGCTGTCAGTCTGTTTTGGGTTTGCTGGGTTGTTTCTGCAATCATCTGTGTTCACTTCCCTTGATTAGTCTTCTACTTAAGCATGCTAGCTCCTTCACCCAGTGTCAATTGTACACTTGGTATTGCCTGTGTAGGACTGATCTCTCTGTGCTCTGTGCCTGACCCAGCCTGACTATTTTCCCTTACCTGGATTTTGACCATTTGCTTGTTATCTGACTACTCTTTTGTCTGCTCCCTTTGTACTGCGCCATCTTCCTGGACTTGACTTTGGATTGTTTGACCTCCCTATTTTTATCTAGTAAGTAGCTCTTATATTATATTTCTTTCAGTAATATTAGTCTCTTCTCTCCTCTTCTGAGACTGTTATTTCTGTAGTGACTCGCGTCACATTACACCTATGGATCCGTTACGTACTTTGTGTGATCAGGTGGCGAATCTGACTCAGTTAGTTCAGGATCTGGCCTTGGAACAACACAAACTGGCGTCCTCACAGGCTCAGTTACAAGACCAGATTTCTGGTACGTTTACAGTCCCTCAGAATCTTTCCTCTCCGACCACTGTCTTGACTTCTGAACCATCTGACGTATTTTTTAGCCCCCCTGAACCGGCTATAGCACTCCCTTACAAATTTTCAGGGGAGAAAGATCAGTTCAGAACTTTCAAAGAAAGTTGTAAATTATTGTTTACCTTGCGTCCTCAGTCATCAGGGAATGAGTCACAGCGGGTGGGAATTATAATGTCACTTCTGCGGGGGAGTCCCCAGACTTGGGCATTATCTCTACCCCCTTTTTCTCCTGAACGTCTTTCTGTGGACACTTTCTTTGACGCTTTAGGACAGATCTATGACGAACCTGACAGGGTCAAGGTGGCAGAGACAAGGATCATGAACCTGACACAGGGGAACCACACAGCAGAAGACTACTGTTCTGAATTTCGTCAGTGGTCTACTGAGGTTCTCTGGAATGATGCGGCTCTCAGGTGCCAATTCCTCAGGGGTCTTTCGGAGCCTCTAAAGGATGCTCTGGCTCTGCATGCTCCACCTGGTTGTTTGGGGGAGGCCATGACTCAGGCTATCCACATGGATCGGAGGATGCGGGAGAGACGCAAGGTTCAACACGAGGTTCCATTTTGTCCACCGGGCCCGGGTCGTTTACCAGAGGTTGGAGCTGCCAGCTCAAGGGTTAAGGAGAGGAGACGACGCCTGGAACTTGGACTTTGTCTGTATTGTGGCCAATCTGGACATCTCTTAAAGGATTGCCCATCACGACCTGCAACGAATAAGCCATCGGGAAACGCCTAGGTCTGGGTGATTGTCGAGTAGGTCACCCAAACTTACAGGTACCCTTTTACTCCTCTGATAAAGAATTGTTGAATGCTGAACTTCTGTTTCAAAAACAGTGTCTATCAACATTTGCCTTTATTGACTGTGGAGCCGCGGCTAATTTCATTGATTCGGGACTTGTTCAGAAATTAGGATTAGGGACAGTTAAGTTAGAAGACCCTATTCAAATTGTGGCTATTGATAGAACACCGTTGCTAAAAAATCTGGTTCAGTTAGTTACGGTGGAGTTCACACACAAGTTGGTGTCACTGCATACAGAATTAATCTCCTGTTATGTCCTGGACAATTTACCTGCTGGGATTGTGTTGGGTCTTCCTTGGCTGCGCATACATAATCCGATCATTGACTGGTATCAGAAAGATATTGTCAAATGGGACCCTCATTGTATTGAAAAATGTCTTAAATCTGTGCATGTTTGCTCCGTTAGTCTGGAGGGTCTTCCGGAATACCTGAAGGACTTCGGAGATGTTTTTTCGGAAGTAGAGTCTGAGATCTTACCTCCTCACCGTCCCTATGACTGTGCTATTAATCTCATTCCTAATGCCAAATTACCCAAAGCTCGCTTGTATAACTTGTCTGGCCCTGAGCGGGCATCCATGAAGGCTTATATTAACGAAAGTTTACGGAAAGGTCATATTAATCCTTCCTCATCGCCGGTTGCCGCCGGATTCTTTTTTGTTAAAAAAAAAAATGGAGGTCTCCGTCCCTGCCTCGATTTCCGAGAATTAAACAAGATAACTGTTAAAAATACTTATTATTATTATTATTTTATTATTATTTATTATTATAGCGCCATTTATTCCATGGCGCTTTACATGTGATAGGGATATACATAACAAAAGCATTTACATAATCTTAACAAAACGAGTCAGCGACTGGTACAGGAGGAGCGAGGACCCTGCCCGCGAGGGCTCACAGTCTACAAGGGATGGGTGAGGATACAGTAGGTGAGGGTAGAGCTGGTCGTGCAGTGGTGTTTATTGCAGGTTGTAGGCTTGTCGGAAGAGGTGGGTCTTCAGGTTCCTTTTGAAGGTTTCCACGGTCGGCGAGAGTCTGATATGTTGGGGTAGAGAGTTCCAGAGTAGGGGGGAAGCACGGGAGAAATCTTGTATACGATTGTGGGAGGAGGAGATAAGAGGGGAGTAGAGCAGGAGATCTTGTGAGGATCGGAGGTTGCGTGCAGGTAAGTACCGGGAGACTAGGTCACAGATGTATGGGGGAGACAGGTTGTGGATGGCTTTGTATGCCATGGTTAGAGTTTTGAACTGAATTCTCTGGGCAATGGGGAGCCAGTGAAGGGATTGACAGAGAGGAGAGACCGGGGAATAGCGGGGGGACAGGTGGATTAGTCGAGCAGCAGAGTTTAGGATAGATTGGAGAGGTGCAAGAGTGTTGGAAGGGATGCCACGGAGTAGGAGGTTGCAGTAGTCGAGGCGGGATATGATGAGGGCATGCACTAGTGTTTTTGCAGAGTCTTTGCTGAGGAATGCACGGATCCGGGAGATGTTTTTGAGTTGGAGTCGGCAGGAGGTGGAAAGGGCTTGGATATGTGGCTTGAAGGAGAGATCAGAGTCCAGGGTTACCCCAAGGCAGCGAGCTTGTGGGACTGGGGAGAGTGAACAGCCATTGACGTTGATGGATAGGTCGGATGGGGGATGTGAATGAGAGGGTGGAAAGATGATGAACTCTGTTTTATCCATGTTGAGTTTTAGAAACCTGTCGGAGAAGAAGGATGAGATGGCGGACAGACATTGTGGGATTTTGGTTAGTAGGGAGGAGATATCGGGTCCAGAGAGGTAGATCTGTGTGTCGTCAGCATAGAGGTGATACTGAAAGCCGTGAGACTCTATGAGCTGTCCCAGGCCGAAGGTGTAGATGGAGAAGAGCAGAGGTCCTAGAACTGAACCTTGGGGGACACCGACAGATAGGGGGCGAGATGAGGAGGTGGTGCATGAGTGGGAGACGCTGAATGTCCTGTCTGTTAAGTATGAGGAGATCCAAGATAGAGCCAAGTCCGTGATGCCAAGAGATAAGAGAATCTGGAGTAAGAGGGAATGGTCCACTGTGTCAAAGGCAGATGACAGGTCCAGAAGGAGGAGGATGGAGTAGTGTTGCTTGGATTTGGCATTTAGTAGGTCATTGGTGACTTTGGTCAGGGCAGTTTCAGTTGAGTGATGCGGTCGGAAGCCAGATTGTAGACGGTCGAAGAGGGAGCAGGAGGAGAGGTGGGAGGACAGTTCAAGGTGGACATGTTGTTCTAGAAGTTTTGAGGCAAAGGGGAGGAGTGATATGGGGCGGTAGCTGGTCAGAGAGGAAGGGTCAAGGGAGGGCTTTTTGAGGATGGGTGTGATTGCGGCATGTTTGAAACATGAGGGGAAGACTCCGGTTGTTAGTGATAGATTGAAGAGGTGGGTTAGGGTTGGGATGAAGACTGTGGTGAGGTTAGTGATGAGGTGGGATGGGATTGGGTCAAGTTCGCAGGTGGTGAGCTGTGATTTGGAGAGTAAAGAGGAGACTTGACCTTCTGTAATGGTGGAGAAGTGGGGTTTGGAGGAGGAGGGTTGAGTAGATATGAGGAGGGGTTGCGTGGACTTTAGGCCAAAGTTTTGTCTGATGGTGTCAATCTTCTGTTTGAAGAATGAGGCAAAGTCGTCGGCTGAGATGAGAGAAGAGGGAGGAGGTGCTGGGGGACGAAGGAGAGAGTTGAAAGTGTTAAATATCTGTTTAGGGTTGTGAGATAGGGAGGATATGAGAGATGAGAAGTAGGTTTGTTTTGCTGTAGTGAGTGCGGACTTGAAATTAGTGAGGGATTGCTTGAATGCGATGAAGTGCTCGATGGAGTGAGACCTTTTCCATCTCCGCTCCGCAACCCTGGAGGCCCAGCGCAGTTCTTTGGTAAATTTAGTGTGCCAGGGTTGCCTGTTGAATGTGCGAGGTGTGGTGTGTGTGAGAGGGGCGATCGAGTCTAGAGCTGCAGCTATTGTGGTGTTATATGAAGCAGCAGCAACGTCTGCATCGTGTAAGGAATTTATGTCTGTGAGAGGAAGGAGGGATTCAGAGAGAGAGTGTAGGTCAAGGTGTTTGAGATTTCTGCGAGGGTGTGTGAGTTTGTGGAGTGGGGATTGTGCACCCGGAGAGGAGAGGGTAGAGAATGTGAGGAGGTTATGGTCAGAGAGAGGGAGTGGTGAGTTAGAGAGGTTAGATAGGAAACAGAGGCGGGTGAAGATGAGGTCCAGTGTGTGGCCATCTTTGTGGGTGGGTGTGGAAGACCATTGAGTGAGTCCAAAGGAGGAAGTGAGGGATAGGAGCTTAGAGACAGACGAGTGGGGAGTGTCAATGGTCCGCTTCCACTTATCCCCGATCTATATAATCAACTTTCGGGGGCCAAATGGTTTTCCAAACTGGATCTTAGAGGGGCATATAACCTGATACGTATTCGAGAGGGTGATGAGTGGAAGACAGCGTTTTTAACTTCAGAAGGTCTTTTTGAAAATCTCGTCATGCCTTTTGGGCTAACAAATGCACCCGCAGTCTTTCAGAATTTTATGAATGATATTCTCTCTGATTATATTGGGAGATTTATTGTGGTTTATTTAGATGATTTTTTCACCTGATCTGGATATTCATTTTAAACATGTCCGTTTGGTTCTGCAAAGATTAAGAGATAATTGTTTGTTTGCCAAGATTGAAAAATGTACCTTTTCTGTTCAAGAAATATCATTCTTGGGCTTCATTGTGTCAGCCTCCGGGTTTAAGATGGATCCTGGGAAGGTTCAGGCCATCATTGATTGGGTTCAACCCAGCGACCTTAAGGCTCTGCAGTGCTTTTTAGGGTTCGCAAATTATTACAGAAAATTTATTAAAGGTTTTTCTCAGATCGTCAAGCCTCTTACGGACCTCACTCGCAAAGGGGCGGAGCTAAAGGTTTGGTCGTCAGAAGCAGTCGGGGCTTTTGAAAACTTGAAGAAATGTTTTATGTCTGCTCCTGTACTTGTTCAACCAGACCTCCAGAGGCCGTTCATTGTGGAGGTGGATGCTTCCGAGGTTGGGGTGGGGGCTGTATTGTCTCAAGGTCCTAAAACTTTAACTAATCTGCGACCATGTGCCTTTTTCTCTAAGAAATTTTCTCCTGCTGAAAGAAACTATGATGTGGGTAATCGAGAGTTACTTGCTGTCAAACTGGCTTTTGAAGAATGGAGGCATTTTTTGGAAGGATGCCGTTCATCTGGTCACCGTGGTGACAGATCACAAGAATCTAGCGTATATCGAATCTGCTAAGCGGTTGACACCTAGACAGGCCAGATGGTCTTTATTTTTTTCAAGATTTAATTTTTCTATTACGTTCAGGCCTGGGTCTAAGAACGTGAGGGCGGATGCCCTGTCTCGTAGCCTTGATTCTGTGTCCCCTCCGGAGCCTCCTTCCTCCATTCTTCCTCAGGGTATAGTTGTGGCCATGGTTTCCTCTGAGCTGGAAGCGGAAATTCGTACTGCTCAGTCCTTGGCTCCTTCCAATATTCCTGAATGCAAGTTGTTTGTCCCTGTGTATCTCAGATTACGCCTTTTGCAAGAATTCCATGATTCTGTGTTGAGTGGTCATCCTGGAGTTACTGCCACCCAGAAGGCAGTTGCTAGACTCTTTTGGTGGTCTGCTATGTGTAGGGACATTAAAGATTTTGTGTCTGCTTGTGAAACTTGTGCACGCGCTAAAGTGCAACATTGCCGGACGGCTCTGGAATTGGCTCCTTTGCCCATTCCAGAAAGACCATGGACTCATTTGTCCATGGATTTAATTTCCGATTTACCTCTGTCTGGGGGGGATGACGGCTATTTGGGTGGTAGTCGATCGATTCAGCAAACAGGCTCACTTCGTTCCATTATCCGGGTTACCCAATTCAGAGACTCTCTCCAAACTGTTTATTACTCATGTGGTACGATTGCATGGGGTTCCTCTTAATATTGTATCTGATAGGGGAGTACAATTCGTCTCTAGATTTTGGAGGGCTTTCTGCAGAAGGTTGGGGATTGATTTGTCCTTTTCTTCTGCTTATCATCCTGAAACTAACGGTCAGACCGAAAGGACAAATCAGTCTTTGGAACAAATTTTAAGATGTTTTGTCGCCGATCAGCAGGAGAATTGGTCATCCTTTCTTCCTCTGGCTGAGTTTGCCTTTAACAGTCGGGTTAATTCCACAGGAACCTCTCCGTTTTTCTGTAATTATGGGTTTCATCCTCATTTTGGTGAGTTCTCCAGGATAAGTTCTGGGTGTCCTGGGGTAGATGTAACCATTCAAGAGTTGGGGGATGTCTGGAGGGAGGTTAAAAAGAATATTGGGGTGGCTCAGCATCGGCAGAAACAAAAGGCCGATAGGAAATGCTCGTCAGGTGCTGCCTTCAAGGTGGGGGATAAGGTATGGCTATCCTCTAAGAATATTAGATTGAAGATACCCTCGCTGAAGGTGGGTCCTAGATTCATTGGTCCATATGAGATTCTGGAGGTGGTCAATCCGGTTTCCTTCCGATTACGACTCCCTCAGTCTTTCCGTATTCCTAATGTGTTCCACAAGTCTTTGTTGAAGGAATTTATTCCCCCTGTTCTGTCTCCCTCACCCCCGCCTCCTCCGGTGTCTACTGAGGGAAGCTTAGAATATGAGGTACAAAAGATCATTGATTCCCATATGGTCCGGAACTCCCTTCAATATCTTGTACATTGGAAGGGGTATGGACCTGAGGAACGGTCCTGGGTTCCGGCTCATTCTGTGAGGGCTGATCGGTTGGTCCGGGCCATTCATCGGCGGTTTCCTGGGATACCTGGGGGTCCAGTGGCCCCCCCTTGAAGAGGGGGTACTGACACGGTCTCCACACTTTCCTTGTCTGCTAGGTTACTATTGTGTGGAGGCTGTCAGTTTGTTTTGGGTTTGCTGGGTTGTTTCTGCAATCATCTGTGTTCACTTCCCTTGATTAGTCTTCTACTTAAGCATGCTAGCTCCTTCACCCAGTGTCAATTCTACACTTGGTATTGCCTGTGTAGGACTGATCTCTCTGTGCTCTGTGCCTGACCCAGCCTGACTATTTTCCCTTACCTGGATTTTGACCATTTGCTTGTTATCTGAGTACTCTTTCGTCTGCTCCCTTTGTACTGCGCCATCTTCCTGGACTTGACTTTGGATTGTTTGACCTCCCTATTTTTATCTAGTAAGTAGCTCTTATATTATATTTCTTTCAGTAATATTAGTCTCTTCTCTCCTCTTCTGAGACTGTTATTTCTGTAGTGACTCGCGTCACAGTACAGCTCCTGCGCATCATCCTCCTCCTCCTCATGTTCAGCCTCCATCTCAGATATCACCACATCAGTTACAACCTGGAAGCACTGCAGTACTGCCTCAGCCAAGCGGCAACAGGCTGTGCTGAAACTCATAAGCTTAGATGAGAAGCCTCACACTGCTTGTGAGTTGTGGACAGCTGTGAAAGAGCAGGCAGATCTGTGGCTGAGACCGCTGAACCTACATCCAGGCATGGTCGTGTGTGACAATGGACGTAACCTGGTGGCAGCTCTGAGGCGAGGCGAGATCACACACGTACCATGCCTGGCTCATGTGCTTAACCTCATGGTTCAGCGGTTTCTTAAATCGTACCCCGAGTTGCCAGATCTGCTTGTCAAAGTACGCCGCCTGTCAGCTCATTTTCGCAAGTCGGCTACAGCTTCCGCCGCCCTTGCTGTGTTGCAGCAGCATTTGCAGCTTCCGGCACACCGACTGGTGTGTGATGTCCCCACATGTTGGAACTCTACCCTCCACATGTTGCAAAGGATTTGTGAGCAGAAGAGAGCAGTTGTAGAGTACCAGCTGCAACAAGGCCGTCGATATTCAGGTCAGACTCCACACATAAGACCTAAGGAGTGGACCTGGATGTCTGACATATGTACCATCCTGACAAACTTTGAGGAGGCCACCAAGATGGTGAGTGGCGATGACGCCATCATTAGTGTCAGCATCCCACTTGTCTGTCTTTTGCAACGCTCTCTGCAGAGAATTAAAGAGGAGGCATTGCAGCCAGAGTATGATGAGATGGATCAAGAAGCCTTAATGGGCGATTACACACAGCCCAGCCTCATCTCATCCCAACGTGCATTGGGGGACAATGAGGGAGAGGAGGTGGAGGAGGAGGAGGAAGAACAGGAGCTGGTATCATGCGCTGTAGACGGTAGTACCTGTACAACTGTCATACAGTCGGTTCAGCATGGGTGGCCTGAAGACAGGGGGGGAGGAGGAGGAGGAGGAGGAGGAGGAGAGCATGGTCAGTCGTTATCTTGGTGAGGACATGGAAGTCTTGCCCGTTACCAGTCTGGCACACATGGCTGACTTTATGTTACACTGCCTTAACCGTGACCCTCGCGTTGTCAAAATGTTGGGTTACAGTTATTACTGGTTGGTGACACTTTTAGACCCCCGCTACAAGGAGAACTTTCACTCTCTTATTTCTGAGGTGGAGAGGTCTACAAAAATGGGCAGTACCAGAAGGCCCTTGCTGCAGAACTGTTAAAAAAATTCCCATCTGAACACGCTAGCAGCAGAGGTCACAGTTCGTTGACCAACCAAAGCATACAGGCGAGAGAGACGCAACTCCAATCCAGCAGAGGCAGGGGAACACTGTTAACATTCTGAGACAGTTTTCTGAAACCCGCCCAGCTTACAGGTACTCTCACAAGGAGTGGAAAGTTTCAAAAGATGGTGAGGGAGTACCTTGCCGACCGTACCAACGTCCTCCGTGATTCCTCTGTGTCTTTTAATTATTGGGTATCCAAGCTGGACACTGGGAATGAACTCGCTCTGTACGCCTTGGAGTTCCTGGCCTGCCCTGCCACTAGCGTGTTATCGGAGCGTGTTTTTAGTGCCGCTGGGGGAATTGTAACTGATAAGTGCACTCGCCTGTCAACTGACAATGCTGACAAGCTGACCCTTATCAAAATGAACAAGGGCTGGATTGGGCCAGACTTCTCATCACCACCAAATGACAGCAGAGTAACATAAAGTCAAATCCACTGTGTTATTTCGGGAGGTATATTCACATGCACCTCTTCACACCCACACATGGGTATACGCTTCCTCATTTCGGCTGTATTTTGCTCTTCTCCTTATCCTCAGCCTCCACAACCACTATACCACCAGGGTGACCGTGGTCCGTGTTGAGAGCATTGCAAGTTCCTCCGTCCTTATTTTTGGCAGCTTTTGCTTGGAAGGCATTGGCAAAGACTATGAGAGACCCACTCCTCAATAATAGGAAAGATGTTTTTAATCTGCTGTACTGCATGTCTCTTGCAAGGGGCATGAAAACCGTCTTGTTAAGCTACTGCGACCTCCACCATTTTTCCCAGGGGCATTGATATTGTCTTTTTATTCCACTGGGACCTCCATGTCTCTTCCAAGGGGCATTAAAACCGTCTTAATAAGCTACTGCGACCTCCACCACTTTTACAAGGGGCATTAAAACCGTCTTGTTAAGCTACTGCGACCTCCACCGCTTTTTCATGGGGCATTGATATTGTATTTTTATTCCACTGTGACCTACACCATTCTTCCAACGGGCATTAAAACCGTCTTGTTAAGCTACTGTGACCTCCACCACTTTTCCAAGGGGCATTAAAACCGTCTTGTTAAGCTACTGCGACCTCCACAACTTTTTCAAGGGGCATTGATATTGTCTTTTTATTCCACTGCGACTTCCACCATTCTTCCAAGGGGCATTAAAACCGTCTTGTTAAGCTACTGTGACCACCACAACTTTTCCCAGGGGCATTAATATTGTTTTTTTATTCCACTGTGACCTCCACGTCTCTTCCAATGAACATTAAAACCATCTTGTTAAGCTACTGCGTCCTCCACGTCTCTTTCAAGGGGCATTAAAACCATCTTGTTAAGCTACTGCGACCTCCACCACTTTTCCAAGGGACATTGATATTGTCTTTTTATTCCACTGCGGCCTCCACCACTCTTCCAAGGGGCATTGATGTTGTCTTTTTATTCCACTGCGACCTCCACCACTCTTCCAAGGGGCATTGATATTGTCTTTTTATTCCACTGCGACCTCCACCACTCTTCCAAGGGGCATTGATATTGTCTTTTTATTCCACTGCGACCTCCTCCACTCTTCCAAGGGGCATTGATATTGTCTTTTTATTCCACTGCGACCTCCACCACTCTTACAAGGGGCATTGATATTGTCTTTTTATTCCACTGCGACCTCCAGCACTCTTCCATGGGGCATTGATATTGTCTTTTTATTCCACTGCGACCTCCACCACACTTCCAAGGGGCATTGAAATTGTCTTTTTATTCCACTGCGACCTCCACCACTCTTCCAAGGGGCATTGGTATTGTCATTTTATTCCACTGCGACCTCCACGTCTCTTCCAAGAGGCATTAAAACCATCTTGTTAAGCAACTGCGACATCCACCACTTTTCCAAGGGCATTAAAACCGTCTTGTTAAGCTACTGCGACCTCCACCACTTTTCCAAGGAGCATTTAAACCATCTTGTTAAGCTACTGTGACCTCCACCACTCTTCCAAGGGGCATTGATGTTTTATTTTATTTCACTGCGACCTCCACCACTCTTCCAACTGGCATTGATATTGTCTTTTTATTCCATAGCGACCTCCACCATTCCTCCAAGGGGCATTGATATTGTCTTTTTATTCCACTGTGACCTCCACCATTCTTCCAAGGGGCATTGATATTGTCTTTTTATTCCACTGCGACCTCCACCACTCTTCCAAGGGGCATTGATATTGTATTTTTTTTTCCACTGCGACCTCCACAACTCTTCCAAGGGGCATTGATATTGTCTTTTTATTCCACTGCGACCTCCTCCACTCTTCCAAGGGGCATTGATATTGTCTTTTTATTCCACTGCGACCTCCACCAGTCTTCCAAGGGGCATTGATATTGTCTTTTTATTCCACTGCGACCTCCACCACTCTTCCAAGGGGCATTGATATTGTCTTTTTATTCCACTGCGACCTCCACCACTCTTCCAAGGGGCATTGATATTGTCTTTTTATTCCACTGCGACCTCCACCACTCTTCCAAGGGGCATTGACATTGTCTTTTTATTCCACTGTGACCTCCACCACTCTTCCAAGGGGCATTGATATTGTCTTTTTATTCCACTGTGACCTCCACCACTCTTCCAAGGGGCATTGATATTGTCTTTTTATTCTACTGCGACCTCCACATCTCTTCCAAGGGGCATTAAAACCGTCTTGTTAAGCTACTGTGACCTCCACCACTCTTCCAAGGGGCATTAAAACTGTCTTGTTAAGCTACTGTGACCTCCACCACACTTCCAAGAGGCATTGATATTGTCTTTTTATTCCACTGCGACCTCCAGCACTCTTCAAAGGGGCATTGATATTGTCTTTTTATTCCACTGCGACCTCCACGTCTTTTCCAAGAGGCATTAAAACCGTCTTGTTAAGCTACTGCGACCTCCACCACTTTTCCAAGTCGCATTAAAACCGTCTTGTTAAGCTACTGCGACCTCCACCACTTTTCCAAAGAGCATTTAAACAGTCTTGTTAAGCTACTGTGACCTCCAACACTCTTCCAAGGGGCATTGATATTGTCTTTTTATTCCACTGCGACCTCCACCACTCTTCCAAGGGGCATTGATATTGTCTTTTTATTCCATTGCAACCTCCACCACTCTTCCAAGGGGCATTGATATTGTCTTTTTATTCCACTGTGACCTCCACCACTCTTCTAAGGGGCATTGATATTGTCTTTTTATTCCACTGCGACCTCCACCGCTCTTCCAAGGGGCATTGATATTGTCTTTTTATTCCACTGCGACCTCCACCACTCTTCCAAGGGGCATTGATATTGTCTGTTTATTCCACTGCCACCTCCACCACTCTTCCAAGTGGCATTGACATTGTCTTTTTATTCCACTATGACCTCCACCACTCTTCCAAGGGGCATTGATATTGTCCTTTTATTCCACTGCGACCTCCACCACTCTTCCAAGGGGCATTGATATTGTCTTTTTATTCCACTGCGACCTCCACCACTCTTACAAGGGGCATTGATATTGTCTTTTTATTCCACTGCGACCTCCACCACTCTCCCAAGGGGCATTGATATTGTCTTTTTATTCCACTGCGACCTCCAGCACTCTTCCAAGGGGCATTGATATTGTCTTTTTATTCCACTGCGACCTCCACCACTCTTCCAAGGGGCATTGATATTGTCTTTCTATTCCACTGCGACCTCCACCACTCTTCCAAGGGGCATTGATATTGTCTTTTTATTCCACTGCGACCTCCACCACTCTTCCAAGGGGCCTTAAAATTGTCATTATATTCCACTGCGACCTCCACCACTCTTACAAGGGGCATTGATATTGTCTTTTTATTCCACTGTGACCTCCACCACTCTTCCAAGCGGCATTGATATTGTCTTTTTATTCCACTGTGACCTCCACCACTCTTACAAGGGGCATTAAAACTGTCTTGTTAAGCTACTGCGACCTCCACCACTTTTCCAAGGGGCATTAAAACCGTCTTGTTAAGCTACTGCGACCTTAACCTCTTTTCCAAGGGGCATTTAAACCATCTTGTTAAGCAACTGTGACCTCCACCACTCTTCCAAGGGGCATTGATATTGTCTTTTTATTCCAATGCGAACTCCACCACTCTTCCAAGTTGTATTGATATTGTCTTTTTATTCCTCTGCGACCTCCACCACTCTTCCAAGGTACATTGATTTTGTCTTTTTATTCCACTGCGACCTCCACCACTATTCCAAGGGGCATTGATATTGTCTTTTTATTCCACTGCGACCTCCACCACTCTTCCAAGGGGCATTGATATTGTCTTTTTATTCCACTGCGACCTCCACCACTCTTCCAAGGAGCATTGATATTGTCTTTTTATTCCACTGCGACCTCCACCACTCTTCCAAGGGGCATTGATATTGTCTTTTTATTCCACTGTGACCTCCACCACTCTTCCAATCGGCATTGATATTGTCTTTTTATTCCACTGTGACCTCCACCACTCTTACAAGGGGCATTAAAACTGTCTTGTTAAGCTGCTGCGACCTCCACCACTTTTCCAAGGGGTATTAAAACCATCTTGTTAAGCTACTGCGACCTCAACCTCTTTTCCAAGGGGCATTTAAACCATCTTGTTAAGCAACTGTGACCTCCACCACTCTTCCAAGGGGCATTGATATTGTCTTTTTATTCCAATGCGAACTCCACCACTCTTCCAAGGGGTATTGATATTGTCTTTTTATTCCTCTGCGACCTCCACCACTCTTCCAAGGTACATTGATTTTGTCTTTTTATTCCACTGCGACCTCCACCACTATTCCAAGGGGCATTGATATTGTCTTTTTATTCCACTGCGACCTCCACCACTCTTCCAAGGGGCATTGATATTGTCTTTTTATTCCACTGCGACCTCCACCACTCTTCCAAGGAGCATTGATATTGTCTTTTTATTCCACTGCGACCTCCACCACTCTTCCAAGGGGCATTGATATTGTCTTTTTATTCCACTGTGACCTCCACCACTCTTCCAATCGGCATTGATATTGTCTTTTTATTCCACTGTGACCTCCACCACTCTTACAAGGGGCATTAAAACTGTCTTGTTAAGCTGCTGCGACCTCCACCACTTTTCCAAGGGGTATTAAAACCATCTTGTTAAGCTACTGCGACCTCAACCTCTTTTCCAAGGGGCATTTAAACCATCTTGTTAAGCAACTGTGACCTCCACCACTCTTCCAAGGGGCATTGATATTGTCTTTTTATTCCAATGCGAACTCCACCACTCTTCCAAGGGGTATTGATATTGTCTTTTTATTCCTCTGCGACCTCCACCACTCTTCCAAGGTACATTGATATTGTCTTTTTATTCCACTGCGACCTCCACCACTATTCCAAGGGGCATTGATATTGTCTTTTTATTCCACTGCGACCTCCACCACTCTTCCAAGGGGCATTGATATTGTCTTTTTATTCCACTGCGACCTCAACCACTCTTCCAAGGGGCATTGATATTGTCTTTTTATTCCACTGCGACCTCCACCACTCTTCCAAGGGGCATTGATATTGTCTTTTTATTCCACTGCTACCTCCAAAACTCTTCCAACGGGCATTGATATTGTCTTTTTATTCCACAGCGACCTCCACCACTCTTCCAAGGGTCATTTATATTGTCTTTTTATTCCACTGCGACCTCAACCACTCTTCCAAGGGGCATTGATATTGTCTTTTTATTCCACTGTGACCTCCACATCTCTTCCAAGGGGCATTAAAACCATCTTGTTAAGCTACTGCGACCTCCACCATTCTTCCAAGGGGCATTAAAACCGTCTTGTTAAGCTACTGTGACCTCCACCACTCTTCCAAGGGGCATTGATATTGTCTTTATATTCCACTGCGACCTCCACCATACTTCCAAGGGGCATTGATATTGTCTTTTAATTCCACTGCGACCTCCACCACTCTTCCATGGGGCATTGATATTGTCTTTTTATTCCACTGCGACCTCCACCACTCTTCCAAGGGGCATTGATATTGTCTTTTTATACTACTGCGACCTCCACCACTCTTCCAAGGGGCATTGATATTGTCTTTTTATACTACTGCGACCTCCACCACTCTTCCAAGGGGCATTGATATTGTCTTTTTATTCCACTGCGACCTCCACCACTCTTCCAAGGGGCATTGATATTGTCTTTTTATTCCACTGTGACCTCCACCACTCTTCCAAGGGGCATTGATATTGTCTTTTTATTCCACATTGACCTCCACCACTCTTCCAAGGGGCATTGATATTGTCTTTTTTTTCCACTGTGACCTCCACATCTCTTCCAAGGGGCATTAAAACCGTCTTGTTAAGCTACTGCGACCTCCACCACTTTTCCAAGGGGCATTAAAACCGTCTTGTTAAGCTACTGTGACCTCCGCCACTCTTCCAAGGGGCATTGATATTGTCTTTTTATTCCACTGCGACCTCCACCATACTTCCAATGGGCCTTGCATTTCCTCCTGATTTTAGTCAGGTTTTGCTTTTCAATGCATAGGCGAACACTTAGGGAGACCAACTCCCCAATAATGGGTAGAAGGTTTTTAGTATGCTGTAATCCACGTCTGTTTCACGGGGCATTGCATTTCCTCATAATTTTTGGAAAGCCTTCCATTCACTGCTTAGGCCAACAGTGCACAGGAGACCCAGTTGCTATAAATGGAAAAAACGGTTTAGTTATGGCCCTCTGAACTCCATGTCACTTCCAAGGGGCATTGGAGTGCCTCGAAATTTTTGATAGGCATTGCACTCACTGTATGCCCTATAACTGTGTAGCCGAACCACTCCTTTTGGTACAAAAACATATCCTACAAGACATGTGTGGTTGACTGGCCTGATATTGATGTGAATGATCCCTGTTCCTCCTGCTCTTTCTCCTTTGCCACCACCTCATCCATCATTCATCACCTGAAGCTTTGTTTTAACGGGAGTCATAGAACTGGGATAGTAGCAGCAAAACATCGAGCAATCCTCGGAGGAGGTAGGATATGCGCCAAAACACTGACCACCTCAGGCCTAGCCGCTACTACATACATGCGCTTGCATTCCAGGAAAACAAAGCAGACGCTAATTTCTATCATCATCATCATGCTCCTCACCTTGGCACTCTCAATTCCCCTGATGGAGAAGCCAGGGCCCACCGGAGGAGTCTGGTTCTCTGGTGGGCTCGTCCAATGCTGCCCTAAAGCAGGCCAGGCTAAGAAAGGTGTGGGGGAACTTCCAAGGAGAAATAGGGGTGGCTGGGGACCGAGTATGGACACCCGGCCGCCCCCTGGTGGCTGGGGACCGAGTGTGGACACCCGGCCGCTGGTCGGCTGGGGACTGAGTATGGATACCTCACTGCCAAGGCAGCCATGAGGTAGTGGCCAGCTTTGGCCTCCTCCAAACTAAAAGGCCCCATTTCAAGTGCAAGCTAGCAGTATGGTATTGCAGCCTGGGGGTGGGTGGGTGGCAGGTTGCACACTTAGGCTTGCATTCCAAGAAAACAAAGCAGATGCTAACTTCTATCGTCATCATCATGCTCCTCACCTTGGCACTCTCTACTCCCCTGATGGAGAAGCCAGGGCCCACCGGAGCAGTCTGGTTCTCTGGTGGGCTCGTCCAATGCTGCCCTAAAGCAGTGTGGGGGAACTTCCAAGGAGAAATAGGGGCGGCCGGGGACCGTTTATGGACACCGGGCCGCCCCAGGCGGCTGGGGACCGTGTGTGGACACCCGGCCTCAGGGCGGCTGGGGACCGAGTATGGACACCCGGCCGCCCCCTGGTGGCTGGGGACCGAGCGTGGACACCCAGCCGCCAGGCGGCTGGGGACTGAGTATGGATACCTCGCTGCCGAAGCAGCCATGAGGTAGTGGCCAGCTTCGGCCTCCTCCAAACTAAAAGGCCCCATTTCAAGTGCAAGCTAGGAATATGGTATTGCAGCCTGGGCGTGGGTGGGTGGCAGGCTGCATACTTGCACTTGCATTGCAAGGAATGGGGGAGGTACAATTGAAAACTGCCCTGGACAAGGACTTGCACGGGGATAGTTGCAAGTCTGCATCTTCTGATGCGGAAAGGATCACTTCTGATGGGCACACTTTTAGGCAGTGACCTGGGTGTCAGAGATGCTTCCAGGTGTCTTCCCCATGCTGTTCCCATGTCTTTTCAGCACTGTATGCATGTGTCACACAGCACATGGCCAGATAAGATTGTAAAATGTTAAAATGACATTTCCTGGTGAATGCATTTTTCATGGTTGAAAGCAATACAAAACTGCAAAAACGCATAAAAAATGCTACTTCTGAACATAGCCCAAGGTGTGGAGGAGTATTTTTGTTTTTGGTTATTTATTTTACCTTATACACAAGTCTTTACCCTGGAAAGGAAGTTCCTTAACATATTTCACAGGAAAACTGTTTCAGTTTCGTTTTAAAATGTTTTATTGTGAGCCCTTAAAAGTGGCTTAATACCTCTGACCACGTTGTTGACAGCAGTGACCTGGGGGTCAGAAATGCTTCCTGGGGCAATGCCCATGCTGTTCCCATGTCTTTTGAGCACTTTCACTATCGTTTTGGGCACTTTTTAGGCTTTCTACAGACTGCCGGGGGTGCAGCCGCAAAAATGCTTGGGTCTCCCATAGAATATCATTGGGCTCGTTGCTCAGATCGAGCACTCGAGTACCACGGTGAGTAGAGATGAGCGGTGTTCAACTCGAACTGTTCGCCAATCTCAAATTCGAGCTGTTTTGGGAGGTGTTCGAGAAGTTCGGCGAACACGAACGATTTGAAAAAAATCCGGCTGTTCGAGGTTATGTTCGATAACTGTTCGTGCACCAAAATCATAACTGGATTTTTTCTCAGTAATGCTGAAAATTAATGTTAATACGCAGTTTGAATGTACAGCGGGGCGGGGTGAGGGGCAGGGGATGGATCTCTGCATAAATAATTAAGAGCTCCATTTTTTTTTCTCTTTCCCGCATTTACAGTGGGGAGGTGCAATCTGTCAGCCTATCAGCAGCGCACACACGGAGCGAACTGCTTTTTTTCACACAAGCAAGGGCATGTGTCATTGGCAGTGTATGTCACATGTCCTTGCCCTATAAGACCCAGCCATTTTCCACGTAGCCACCATTTTCTCACTGCTGCAGCTGCGTGTTAGACGGCACCGCTGTTGCTGTGTGCGCTATACTTTGAGTGTTCATTTCAAGCCAATTTTCGCACAAATCTACAGATAGCTTGGGAGTAGGGAATAGTTGTGATTGCAGTCCTTTTGAGGACTAGGTTACATCATTTCCTATGACTTTTATCAGGCAGGTCTGTGCTCTTAAATAGATAGGTTGGGAGTAGGGTCTACTTGTAATTGCAGTCCTTTTCAGGACTAGGTTACAGCATTTCCTAGGACTTTTTGCCAGGCAGGTCTGTGCCAGTGCTGTGCAAGTTTTTTTCACAGCATTTGGCTAAATCTAGCTAAGCAAATCCTTTTTGGCTTCTTGCAGTGTGTGTTAGTCATTGGAGTAGCCTATCTGTGTTGCAAGCTACACCACCTGTGTATAGAATACACATTTTTTACTGCACCTAGCCAAGTAAAACCTTTTGGGCATAGCATCATTCTATTAGTCCATCTATACTAACCTCCATCAGGTTGCGAATTAAAAATAATTTTTATCTGCATCTAGCTCTGAAAAAAAATTTGGGCTTGTTGCAGTGTGTGGGACTTGTTCTATTAGTCCATCTATACTAACTTCCACCAGGTTGCAAATTAAAAATAATTTTTATCTGCATCTAGCTCTGAAAAAAAAATTGGGCTTTTAGCAGTGTGTGGGACTTGTTCTATTAGTCCATCTATACTAACCTCCACCAGGTTGCAAATTCAAAATAATTTTTATCTGCATCTAGCTCTGAAAAAAAAATTGGGCTTGTAGCAGTGTGTGGGACTTGTTCTATTAGTCCATCTATACTAACCTCCACCAGGTTGCAAATTAAAAATAATTTTTATCTGCATCTAGCTCTGAAAAAAATTTTGGGCTTGTAGCAGTGTGTGGGACTTGTTCTATTAGTCCATCTATACTAACCTCCACCAGGTTGCAAATTAAAAATAATTTTTATCTGCATCTAGCTCTGAAAATAAAATTTGGGCTTGTAGCAGTGTGTGGGACTTATTCTATTAGTCCATCTATACAAAGCTCCACCACCTGTGTATGTAATAAAATTGTTTTACTGCATCTAAATCAGCCAATACTTTTGGGCTAATACCACAGTTTGGCCACTCAGCTCTGCTCGGTTCCATTCCGTTATTTTTTGTGCAAACAACTCCAGAGTTGTCAATTAGTTAACCACCAAAATGAGTGGAAAAAGACCTGCTGATGGTGGAAAGGGGAATAGGCGTGTTGGCAAGGGAAAAAAAGGCTGTGTCCGTGGGGTAGGTGTTAAAGCAACAGTAACATCTGCAGAAGAAAGACCATCTTCCAGCCAAACTAAGATGTCTACTTCTTTTAGCGGACAATGTGATAAGATCCCTTTAGCCAATCGCTACAAATTCCAGATGAGGCACAAAAACAGCAAGTGCTTCAACGGATATCAAGTGCTCCTTTAAGTGGGCTCTCCTCCACCTCAACTTCAACATCACAAATACTCCAGTCCACAGAGGTGTCACCCCAATCGCACTTGCTTCCTCACAGCTCCCAAGTCTCCAGTTGCCCGTCTGAGTATGGGGTAGAACAGATGGTTTAGTCTGCAGAGCTGTTTACTCATACTATAGCCTTGGAATCAGAGGTCGGCTCCAGAGCTTCTGTGAATCCAGACGAGGAAAGGATCTGCACTGATGCCCAGAATCTTTATGAGTCGGATCCATGACCAGACGCAGAAGGTTCTGACCATAATGTAGACCCTCGTTCCCAAACTGTAACTCCTGTTGGTGGAGACAATGAGGAAGATGATGATGAGACTCAAATACCTGATTGGAGCGACAACTATAGTTTTTTGTCAGGGCAGGAAGAGGTTGGCTCTGAGGATGACGGGTGTGATAACACACAGGGTCATGATGACGAGGTTGGAGATCCCACTTACTGTCAACCCACAGTCAGCCAGTCGATGAGGTCAGCAGAGGAGGTGGAGGAGGATGCTAGTGACGACGAGGTCAGGTTGCGCCTTCCTGGACAGAGACGTAGTACTGGAAGCACATCAACAACTGCATCCTCAAACACAACTCTGCCTTTGACCACAAGTCGTGGTGGCTCTTCAGGTCGCATGGGTGCTAAGCCTTGCATAGCCTGGGCATTTTTTCAGTTCGATAAGGATGACCCAACTCGTGTTATCTGTAACATTTGTCAGCAAAAGCTAAGTAGAGGCCAAAAACTAAATAGTTTGAGTACTTCATGCATGAACCTACACATGGATATGAAGCATAAGTTGCAGTGGGAAGCTCACTGTGCTACATTGCGGCCTAGCCGGCCGGGCAAACCACCATCTGCCACATCTTGTGCATCCTCGGCCTCTTCATCCTCTGTGACTGGGGGGACAGCAGTCACACCTGTTATGAGACGCCGACCTGCCACCTCTTTACCCGCAACAGCCAGCGTGATTGCCAGGTCATCATTTTATTTGGAGGTGGAAACATTAGCTGGTGTTGAGCGCTCTCCGACATCGATAGCACCACCTTTGGATCAAAGCAATCTAACATGTCCGCCTGCATCTTCCTCACAGACCGGCAGTTTGCCGGGGACACCCTTCTCAACCCCGTCTAAGCACAACAGCCAGCCCTTGGTCCCTCAGATATGGACAAGAAAAAGACCATTTCCTCCTAGCCATGAGAAAGCTAAGAGGTTGAATTTCACCATCTGCAAGCTCTTGGCTACAGAAATGCTGCCTTTCCGCCTGGTGGACACAGAGGATTTTCGAGACCTTATGTCCGTCGCAGTGCTCCAGTACCAGATGCCCAGTCGGCACTACTTCTCAAAGAAAGGTGTGCCTGCTCTTCACCAGCATGTCGTGCACAACATCACCGCTTCTTTGAGAAACTCTGTGTGTGACAGGGTGCATTTCACCACAGACACTTGGTCGAGTAGGCATGGACAGGGGCATTACATGTCGCTGACTGGGCACTGGGTAACTATGGTGACAGCAGGACAAGGGGCTGCTGTCCAAGTCTTGCCGTCCCCACGAGTTGTGCGTCAATTCTCTTTATCTCGAAGTTCCTCCACTGCTTCTGCCTCCTCAACCTCCTCTCGGTCCTCCACCTGCACCCAAAGCCTGTCTGGTCATGCCACAAGCTTTCTAACTGCGCAGAAGGGTTCCTGCACACCTCCTTACTATGCTGGCAGCAGGTCTCAACGTCATCAGGTGGTTTTTACTTTGAAATGTCTGGGAAATGTGAGTCACACAGCTGAGGAGTTGTGGTCAGCTCTGGAGAACCAGTTTCATGAATGGGTGTCTCCACTGGACCTGAAACCAGGGAAGGCCGTGTGCGACAATGCTGCAAACCTCGGTGCGGCCCTTCACCGGGGCAATGTCACACACGTGCCTTGTATGGCTCACGTGTTGAACCTGGTTGTCCAGCAATTTTTAGGCCACTATCCCAGACTAGACGGTCGCTGTGTGCTCACTTCCGCCATTCGCATTCCGCAGCTCAGCGACTTACATCTCTACAGAAGTCGTTGGGCCTGCCACTTCACCGGCTAAAATACGATGTGCCTACCCGGTGGAATTCAACTCTGCACATGTTGCAGCGACTGTGGCAGCACCGACAAGCCCTGGTGCAATATGTTCAGACGTATAGCCTGGGCCAATGAGATCCAGAGGTGGGGCAAATCATGTTGGAGGAGTGGTCTCAGATCAGGGACATATGCACCCTTCTGCACAGTTTTGAAATGGCGACGAAGATGTTTAGTGCTGACGATGCCATTATCAGCATGACTATTCCGGTAATATACATGCTGGAGCACATGTTAAACAGAATTCGGAGTCAGGTGGTGGCACAAGAGAAGGTGGAGGAAGTAGAGGAGGAGGAGTTGTATGCGGAAGGGCTAACATCTGCAAGGTCCAGACGGTCGGCAGCACCAAGGCAGCAGGCATGTGAGGGTGGGGGAGATGGTTTTACCAGGGCGCATGGTAGCAGCCAAACTAGTGAGGAAGGTGCAGGAGCCCAGGAAGAAGTGGAGGACGAACTGATGGAAGACTCATCAGATGAGGGAGACCTTGATCACATTTCTGTTGTGCGAGGTTGGGGGGAGAGGGCAGAGGAAGGAAGCATGATTGTTACCTCGCCACCAACACAACAGGGACTTGGTGCTCCTGGATGCGCAAGACACATGAGTGCCTTCTTGCTGCACTACCTGCAACATGACCCTCGAATTGTGAGAATTAGAAATAATCCTGACTACTGGGTTGCCACACTGTTAGATCCCCGGTACAAAAGTAAATTTGCAGAAATTATTCCTGCCATAGAAAGGGATGCAAGCATGCTGGAGTATCAGCAGAGACTGTTGCAGAATCTTACAAGTGCTTCTCCACAAAACACCAGTGGTGCACGTAGTGAATCTCACAGTTCCAACTTGCCAACCGTGGGACCGTTGAGTGTTCAGCACTCAAAACGTAACAGAAACACAGTATCTGCTGGTAACATCAATTTTGCGGAATCATTTCACCACTTTTTTAGCCCATCCTTTGCAAGGCCACAGGAGACAAGAAGTCTGACAAATAGTTAACGCCTAGAGACGATGGTACAGGAGTATCTCCAAGTAAACCTTGAAGCCATGACTGTGTCACTGGACCCTTGCTCTTTTTGGGCTTCCAATCTGGATAAATGGCCAGAGCTCGCCACTTAAGCCTTGGAGATCTGGTCATGCCCCGCAGCCAGCGTTCTGTTTGAACGTGTGTTCAGCGCTGCTGGTGGTGTGCCGACAGATAAGCGCACATGGCTCTCCACTGATAATGTAGACAGACTCACGTTCATAAAGATGAACAAATCATGGATCCCAAAGGACTTTTCTACCCCTGTGTCATCCTGGGGAGAGTAAAAGCTTGATGATTTGTTAAAATCACCTCACAAACCGTTTTAAGCTTTCAAATTACTAATCATGTTTATCTGTATCTTGCCTGTGTAATAATTTTGGCCTTGTAGCACTGTGCAGTACTGATTCTATTAGGCCATCTATATTAAACTCCACCAGATTTAAAATTAATAATCATGTTTATCTGTATCTTGGCTGGAAAATAATTTGGGCCTTGTAGCAGTGTGCAGTACTGATTCTATTAGGCCATCTATACTAAACTCCACCAGATTTAAAATTACTAATCATGTTTATCTGTATCTTGGCTGGAAAATAATTTGGGCCTTGTAGCAGTGTGCAGTACTGATTCTATTAGGCCATCTATACTAAACTCCACCAGATTTAAAATTACTAATCATGTTTATCTGTATCTTGGCTGGAAAATAATTTGGGCCTTGCAGCAGTTTGCATACTGATTCTATTAGGCCATCTATACTAAGCTCCACCAGATTTAAAATTACACTGGTCAACGCAATTTTTCTGTCAAAAGGTTTTAAAACATATTTTAAGTCAATTTTGGCTGCTGATTACTAATACGAACTCCGTGTTTGGCTATCACATCAGGATTTCGAGATATTTTTGATGGAAATTACTCCTATCGAATGTTTTTTGATAAAAACCTCATGATTTTCATTACTACATTTTGTATATTTTTAATCAAGGAATAACAAAAATTACAAAGTCTGTGTACAGCAAATCAAATATGCTTACAAAATTAAACTACAAAATATAAAACACATACCGTATATTCCGGCGTATAAGACGACCTGGTGTATAAGACGACCCCCCTACTTTCCTGTTAAAATATAGAGTTTAGGATATATTCACCGTATAAGACTACCCCTTTTCCAACGCATACCAAACACCGGTAAAAATTAAAAAAAAACAGATTTGAATTTAACATGGTCCTTTTTTTAATTTAAATTCTTATGACATGCAGGTATATAGCAGGAAAACTGTCACTCATAAACATATTAAAATAGGGGGGACCCCACGTCATTTTTTGGGGGGGTCCCCCATTCTAATAGCTAGTAAAGGCTAGGTATTCAGCTGGGGGCTGATATTAGTAGCCTGGGAAGCTCCGTGGGTATTACCCCCTTCCCAGACTTCAAACATCTGCCCCAGCCGTCTGCTTAACCTCCGCTAGAGACTATAATGATGGTGGATCCCACGCCAATTTTCTTTTTAAAAAATCCTTTATTTTAACACTAAATGACAATTGAGGGGTTAATAAAGATGCAGTCCCTAAATTATTATTAATTTTGTAATTAATTTTTCCCAAAAATGTTGACGTGGGCTTCGCCATATTTTTGTGTCCAGCCAGGTACAGCAGGCAGGAACGGGCTGCCCCCAACCACCAGCTGCCTATTTGTACCTGGCCGGACAAAACAATATAGGGAAGCCCTTTTTTTTTTAATTATTTCATGAAATAATTAAAAAAAAAAAGACGTGGGGCTTCGCCCTATTTTTGTGTCCAGCCAGGTACAACTAGGCAGCTGGGGGCTGGAATCTGCAGCGCAGGGAGGCCCAAGCTTTCTGGCCCCCCCCCGCTGCAAATTGCAGTCCGCAGCCACCCCGGAAAATGGCGCGTTCATAGAAGCGCCATCTTCTGGCGCTGTACCCAACTCATCCAGGGCCCTGGTGCGGTGGCTCACTGGGTAATAAAGGGGTTAAGGCCAGCTTGGCATTATCAGCTGGCCCTAAGCCCGAAATTCATGGGGTCACGCCAATATTAGACATGACCGCCATGAATTTCTAGTAAAGTAATTAAAAAAAACACAAACACCCAGAATAAAGTCCTTTAATTGAAATAAAGACACAATTTTTTAATGTTCTAAATTAAACCATACTTACCATCACGCCCATTCCAGCTGAAGCCAACGATCTCCTGCAATAAAAGTAAAATAATAATGCAACCTCATCCTTACCTCTGCATGGTTCCCAGGACCGGTCCAGCTCTGCTACATTCACATGACAGGCTGGACCGCAGCAGAACGCTGCCGTTCAGCTTGCCATGCGGCAGACACTGAGAAGCGCAGGCATGCTTGTGCTCCTCAGTGTCTGACTGTGACGGCATCCAGATGAGCCGAGATCATGTCCAATGAACTCGGCTCACCTCATGCACGTCACTGACAGCGTGGGAAAATTCTCCTGCTCCCCGCATGTGCAGTAGAAGTTTCCCACGCTGTCAGTGACGGACGTCCAGGAGGTGAGCTGAGTTCATTGTCGGCTCATCTGGATGCCGTCACAGCCTGACACTGAGGAGCGCAAGCAAGCCTGCTCTTCTCAGTGTCTGCGGGATGACAGGCTGGATGGCAGCGGTCCAGCCTGTCATGTGAATGTAGCAGAGCTGGACCGGTCCTGGGAACCATGGAGAGGTAAGGATGAAGTTGCTTTATTATTTTACTTTTATTGCAGGAGATCGTTGGCTTCAGCTGGAATGGGCGTGATGGTAAGTATGGTTTAATTTAGAACAATAAAGAATTGTGTGTTTATTTCAATTAAAGGACTTTATTCTGGGTGTTTGTGTTTTTTTTTTTAACTTTGACTATGGGGTTAGTAATGGGGGTGTCTTATAGACGCCTCTCCATTACTAACCTGGGCTTGATGTCAGCTGGCATTATAAGCTGACATCAACCCCAACCCTATTACTCCCTGCCACCGCACCAGGGCAGCGTGGAAGAGCGAGGCTAAGTGCCAGAATTGGCGCATCCTATGGATGCGCCATTTCTGGGGCGGCTGACGGCTGGTGTTTCTAGCCTGGGAGGGGGCCAATATTCATGGCTCCCTTCCTGGGCTATTAATATCAGCCCCCAGCTGTCTGCCTAGCCTTTGCTAGCTATTAAATTAGGGGGGACCCCACGTCATTTTTTTGGGGGGGTCCCCCATTTTAATAGCTAGTAAAGGCTAAGTATTCAGCTGGGGGCTGATATTAGTAGCCTGGGAAGCTCCGTGGGTATTACCCCCTTCCCAGGCTTCAAACATCTGCCCCAGCTGTCTGCTTAACCTCCGCTAGAGACTAAAATTAAGGGGAACCCCACGCCAATTTTTTTTTAAATAAATCCGTTATTTTAACACTAGATGACAAGTACAGTAACCAGCACTGTCACTGTACTTCTTATATATGTGACTGACATGTTTCTATCTATCTAATCTATGTGTGATGCTCTATCTTTCTGTTATAAATTGTCGGGTACAGATGCTGAATTGCCGGCCGGCTTTTTTAAAGAGACTGTGCATGAAAACACTAATATTTGTTTTAATAAATCCTTTACACTAAATGACAAGTACAGTAAGCAATACTGTCACTGTACTTCATATATATGTGACTGACATGTTTCTATCTATCTAATCTATGTGTGATGCTCTATTCTTTCTATTCTAAATTGTCGGGTGCCGGCTTATGCCGCTGCTGAATTGCCGGCTTTTCATATATTGTCACAGAAGCGATGCGAACTTCCCTGCTCCGGACACAGCGCACCGCTTCTGTGACAAGTGAAAACTGTCGGCACAGAAGTCCTGCGCTGTGTCCGGAGCTGGGAATACGCAGCGATGTGTCAGTTTCAGCACAGAAGCGCTGACTGTCTGGACCTACCGCCGCCGTATTTTAACTCCCTCCACCTTATATTAATTCCGACATGGCAGGGATACGGCCACGGCAGCTTATTAACACCCCCAGAGTATCCCCGCATGTCAATTTCTGAAAGTTCAAAAGCATTACCGGCGTATAAGACGACCCCAGACTAGACAGAAGATTTTTCAGTCTTCAAAAGTCGTCTTATACGCCGGAATATACGGTATATATGGCACACAGATGAATGGCAAATGGCAGTTATTTGAACTTTCTTTTCTTGGCTGATCTGTGATGTACAGCTTCTGGGTTGTCTCTCATCAAGCTCCAGCAATAGTCAGCCATCATATGTGAGTCCCACCAGCCTTGATACCTTTCTTCCTTTGTTTTAATGTCCTGATGAAAATGCTCCCCTTGTTCCTCGCTCACATCCCCAAGGTTCTCTGGAAAAAAGTCCAAATGGCTGTGTAAATAGTGAATCTTGATACTCATTCTACATCCAAGATTTTGCAGACTCATTAGTAGCTCTTCCACAATCTCTTCATAGTTGTCTGCTTTCTTATTCCCTAGAAAATTCTGCACAACATTACAAAATGCATTCCAAGCTCTTTCTTCTGTCTCGTTCATTGATGTGATAAAGTTTGGGTCTCTCATAAGTGTTCTTATTTGAGGTACATCAAATATTCCAGGCTTTTTCTTCTCTTCACTAAGACCAGTAAAAGTTGAACATATATAGTTAAAGCATTCTCCACTGTGATTGAGAGCTTTGACGAACTGCTTCATCAATCCAAGTTTTATGTGCAAGGGAGGAAAGACAATGTTCTTCCTATCCACTAAAGGATCATGGATGACATTCTTATTGCCAGATGCCAAACTCTGTCGCTGAGGCCATTCAGTTTTCACCCAATGCTCTGCAGTAGCTCTACTGTCCCAGTAGCACAGAAAACAAGGGTGTTTGAAAACTGTTTTTTTACTTTCTTATCATAACAAATGGGAATTATGCATGTTCAAAGAAAGCAAAGATATTCTCACATTTATTGGGAGACTAAATGAAAACTAAATTTACCTTAGTGAACAGTATAAACCGGCACTTTTCATACACTACTTATATTTTTCAGGGAATTATTGAAAATGGGCTATATACCTATAGCGCAAAAACGTGATGTGATAGAGAAATTATAAGATCAGATTTGAATTCAGCACCCTCAAATTAGTCTAAAACTGTTCTTAAAGTCCATGCCAGAAATGTTTCTTTTTTTTTGTACACCAGTGTTATTAATAATCATGTTTATCTGTATCTTGCCTGTAAAATAATTTTGGCCTTGTAGCAGTTTGCCGTACTGATTCTATTAGGCCATCTATACTAAGCTCCACCAGATTTCAAATTATTACTAATCATGTTTATCTGTATCTTGCCTGTAAAATAATTTTGGCCTTGTTGCAGTTTGCAGTACTGATTTTATTAGGCCATCTATGCTAAGCTCCACCAGATTTCAAATTAATAATAATTTTTGTTCTCTCTGAACGTGTGTTCAGCGCTGCTGGTGGTGTGCTGACAGATAAGCGCACGCGACTGTCCACTGACAATGTAGACAGACTCACGTTCATACAGATGAACACATCATGGATCCGCAAGGACTTTTCTAACCCTGTGTCATCCTGGGGAGAGTAAAAGCTTGAGGATTTGGTAAAATCACCTCACCGACTGTTTTAAGCTTTCAAATTAATTATCATTTTTATCTGCATCTTGCCTGGAAAATAATTTTGGGCATAGTAGCAGTGTGCAGTACTGATTCTATTAGGCCATCTATACTAAGCTCCACCAGATTTCAAAGTATTACTAATCATGTTTATCTGTATCTTAACTGTAAAATAATTTTGGCCTTGTAGCAGTTTGCAGTACTGATTCTATTAGGCCATCTATACTAAACTCCACCAGATTTCAAATTATTACTAATCATGTTTATCTCTATCTTGCCTGTAAAATAATTTTGGCCTTGTAGCAGTTTGCAGTACTGATTCTATTAGGCCATCTATACTAAGCTCAACCAGCTTTCAAATTAATAATAATTTTTAGCTGCATCTAGCCCGGAAAATAATTTTGGGGCTCCTAGATGCGCAAGACACATTAGTGCCTTCTTGCTGCACTACCTGCAACATGACCCTCAGATTGTCAGAATTCGAAATTATCCTGACTACTGGGTTGCCACACTCTTAGATCCCCCACACTCTTCGATCAACCTTTTCATTTTAATAAAGACCAAAAAAATGGTCATTTTTGAAATTATAAGCATTAGCAGGTTATTAGAAACTGAAATCAAACAGTTTTCAACTCCAAACTTTATTCTAGGTGATGTTACATTTGCACATAGGACCCCTTGTTCGAAAGGAGCTTCTGAACTCTCTCGTCCATTGAATTTGTCAGGTTTTGGATGGTTTCTGCTTCAATTGTTTAGCATGAGGACAGAATACCCTCCCAGAGCTGTTGCTTAGATGTGAACTGCCTCCCGCCATCATAGACACTCCTTTTGATGATGCTCCAGAGGTTCTCAATGGGGTTGAGGTCAGGGGAGCATGGGGGTCACACCATAAGTTTGTCCCCTTTTATGCCCATATCAGCCAGAGATGCAGATGTGTTATGTGCAGCATGAGACGGTGCATTATTATGCATGAAAATGATCTTGCTGCGGAATACACGGTTCTTCTTCTTGAACCATGGCAGGAAGTGCTGTTTGAAGAACTCCACATACATTATGGAGTTCATCTTTACCCCTTCAGGGATCCTAAAGGGGCCGACAATCTCTCTCCCCATGATTCCAGCCCAAAACATTACTCCACCTCCTCCTTTTTGGCGCCGTAGCCGTGTTTGCATGGGGTGTCCATCAACCAGCCATCCTCCACTCCATCCATCAGGACCATCGAGCGTTGCACGGCACTCATCGGTGAACCAAACAGTTTTGAAGTCAGTCTTCATGTATTGTTTGGCCCACTGGAGCCGGTTCTGCTTGTGTACAGTGGATAGAGGAGGTCGACAGGATGGCTTACGCACAGCTGCAAACCTCTGAAGGACCCTGCATCTTGTTGTTCGGGGGATGTTGGAGGCACCAGCAGCTTCAAAAACTTGTCTGCTGCTATGACAAGGCTTTTTTGCCGCTGCTCTTTTAACCTGATGTAATTGCCTGTAGGAAAGAGTCCTCAATTTTCCCTTATTAGCACGCACACGTGTGTACTGTGAATCAGCTACATACTTCTGTGCGATGATCAGGATGAAGTGTCTTGGCAATGTTGATTGTAGTCATGCCTTGACCTAAACACTCCACAATTTGTTGCTTCTCAGCAGCCGACACACCCTTTTTCTTTCCCATTTTGGCAGAAAATGTAGGCTGCTTAATAATGTGGGACAGCCTTCTTAAGTAGTCTTTCCTTTCATTGGACACACCTGCCAAACTAATTAGCACAGGTGTCTGCAATTGCTTACAGTGATATAAAGAGCCCTGACACACATCACCATCAATGAGTTTAACTGACAAACAAAAAAATTCTTACCTTATCACTCCTAAACACTTTTTGCATAATAATTTGGAACACAGCGTACATGTGCTTTTCCACAAAACACCAGTGGTTCACGTAGTGAATCTTACAGTTCTAACTTGCCAACCATTGTCTGTATGGAGTTGTTCAATAAAGGGCCCAAAATTAAGATAACATAGACGGGAGAGGTCTCTATGAATACGAATTCCTAAGTATTTGATACCCTGTGAGGGCCAGGCAAAGGGAAAGTTGGACTGGATGGAATCCTGTATGGATTTAGGGAGGGAGACATC
Organism: Phyllobates terribilis; assembly: GCF_046119375.1. Taxonomy (NCBI): domain Eukaryota; kingdom Metazoa; phylum Chordata; class Amphibia; order Anura; family Dendrobatidae; genus Phyllobates; species Phyllobates terribilis. Next base: position 36,893,531 of record NW_027362772.1, on the reverse strand, counting down.
GAGGGCCTCAGACTTCGCTGCATTGATTTTAAAATTTGACCATGTAACAAAGTGATCTATTTCAGCCATAACAGCAGCGACGGATGTATGTGATTGAGTTATATATACTAGGACGTCATCAGCAAATGCAGAGCACTTGTACTCGGTGCCTCCCATCTCAATCCACCTAATATTGGGGTTATGGCGAATTGATGAGAGCAGGTGCTCCGTCACTAGGATGTATAAGAGAGGGGACCGAGGACATCCCCGCCTTGCCCCATTGATGATTATGAAAGGTGATGAAAATGTTCCATTAATCTTCAGCCTAGGTGACGTATTGCGATACAGGGCCGTGATTTTGGCTATAAAAGGGTCCCCTGGACCCCTACCCCAAGCTTTTTAAGAGATTAATATATGGTGTGCCAGGAGACTCTATGGAATGCTTTCTCAGCATCCAACGAGAGTATGTAATTACAAATTTTTAACTGCATCTAGCCCAGTAAATACTTTGTGCCTAGTAGCAGTGTCTGCTAGTCAGCGGATTATCCCAGCTGTTAAGCAAGCTACACCACCTGTAGTTTGGAAACTTAATTTTTTCAAAGGAAATGCTTCGGGCCCCCAGGACACTCAGTGAAGAGCATCGGGAGGCACCCCAAGCCACAGGGGCTGGGACTGGCGGTAGGACGTCTTGAAGTGGACCGCCAAGCTCGATCCTTATAAAAGCTTTTTAACTGCAGCAGCTTTAGTGGACGCTACTGGAGCTGGAATTCCCGCAGCTGCTGGCATGAGACTTGCCCTCCAATATATCCTTGTAAAAGGATTTAAAGTGTACTCATTCAAATTAGAGAGACAATTTAAATTAAAAAGCTTAGACCTGCCTCCACCGCAGGGGGGCTCGCTCGACCCACCAGCGGACAGGCACCAGATTTGGGAGAGGGGGGGCTGGCTGTCAGGGTCCACCGCAGCTCTGGCACAAACCCAGCGACACGGAGGTCGCATGGGCAGGAACGGACTGGCCGTGTCAGCTTTGCACTTTTTTGGTTTTAGAAGGGCATGACATGCCTATATCTGTGTCTCCCCCTCCTTTTACTCCTCAACCTCTTTTCTTTTTGCATGACTATATGTACTTGTCACTTTTCCATGTGTTAGTTGTGTCTTCTGAGCAGTTTGTCAGCTTTTGGACACCTTTGAAGTGTTTTCTATGTGTTTTCTATGTGTTTCTATGTGTTTTTGTTTGCCTGCCATTGGTTTTAACGGTGTTCGAAGGTGTTCGACGAACAGTTCGACGAGCATATGGGTGTTCGACGAACCGAACTCGAACACTACGGGGGTGGCTCAACTCTAACGGTGAGCTCGGCCCGAGCTTTGAGCACCCGAGCATTTTAGTGCTCGCTCAACACTAATAATAGATTTTGTTCCATAGAATCTATGATCCACGAAAAGTTGCAACATATCAACAAAAAGTTAATCTCAGAATCAAGAAGCGGCAGATAAAGCCCGGCATTATGTGGGTCAGCCTTGTGGTTATCCTCCCTCTCCTCTGGAAAAGTAAGTACAATAGTACAATGTACTAATATATAAATATAATATGTGCATCCCATCCGTTTTGACAAGCGGTATACATTAATCAGTAGATCTCTTGATGAGGCTGGTGTACTTTCTATGTAAATCCATACCACAATGAACAATCCTTTTTAAAAGTGGAAACTCAGTCTCCGTAAACCCAGCCTGACTGACAGCCCCTCAGTGTTACACTATCTAAGCTCTTTTTATAATACTAGCTGTACTACCCGGCTTCGCCTGGGTTAATAACTGCTGTTAGCAAAATAGAATGTGTTAACAAAAATGTATTCTCCACACAAAAACCACAAAACAAATAGATAGAAAGTTCATTGGCTCTTGAGGAAGCAGCTTTTGCTTTCATGTCTGTAAGCCTCACTTCCCTCTCCTCAGAAAGTTCATTGGCCCTTGAGGAAGCAGCTCTTGTTTTCATGTTTGCAAGCCTCACTTCCCTCTCCTCAGAAAGTTCATTGGCTCTTGAGGAAGCAGCTCTTGTTTTCATGTCTGCAAGCCTCGCTTCCCTCTCCTCAGAAATGTCATTGTCTCTTGAGGAAGCAGCTCTTCTCTTATCTGCAAGCCTCGCTTCCCTGTCCTCAGAAAGTTCATTGGCCAATGAGGAAGCAGCTCTTGTTCTCTTGTCTGCAAGCCTCGCTTCCCTCTGCTCAGAAAGTTTATTGTCTCTTGTGGAAGCAGCTCTTGTATTCATGTCTGCAAGCCTCGCTTCACTCTCCTCAGAAAGTTCATTGGCCCTTGAGGAAGCAGCTTTTGTTTTCATGTTTGCAAGCCTCGCTTCCCTCTCCTCAGAAAGTTCATTGGCTCTTGAGGACGCAGCTCTTCTCTTATCTGCAAGCCTCGCTTCCCTGTCCTCAGAAAGTTCATTGGCTCTTGAGGAAGCAGCTCTTGTTTTCATGTCTGCAAGCCTTGCTTCCCTCTCCTCAGAAAGTTCATTGGCCAATGAGGAAGCAGCTCTTGTTCTCTTGTCTGCAAGCCTCACTTCCCTCTGCTCAGAAAGTTCATTGGCTCTTGAGGAAGCAGCAGCTGTTCTCATGTGTGTCAGCCTTGTTTCTCAGTCTTCCCATTTTTCATTGGCCCGTAATGCAGCTTTTCTTTTCGCATCAGCTGACATTCGTGCCATGAAATTCCTTTTCTTATGAGGCATTATTGTGGTAAAAATAGTCTGTAACTGGCAGTTTCAATATCATCTCTTATAGAAGTAATGTGACTGACATCAACCTTTCCACCAACACACCCTAACTGACATCTTATTACCTTACACAAGCTTTGTTATGCTGAGAATGCCCTTTGTTGCCTATATTAACCAATCACAGCTCAGATTAATTAACTGTAGCAAAATAGAAGCTGAGCTGTGATTGGTTGGTATTGGCAGCCTGAAAATTCTTTGTGAGATGAGTTTTGTGTGTGCTGAGGGTGGGATATGTGTTCAAGCATGTGGTAGTGTGTGGCGCAATTTGTGTGTGTTCATATCCCCGTGTGTGGTGAGTATGAGTATCACATGTCGGGGCCCCCACCTTAGAAACTGTACGGTATATACTCTTTGGCGCCATCGCTCTCATTCTTTAATTCTCCCTTGTTCACATGTGGCAGCTGTCAATTTGCCTCCAACACTTTTCCTTTCACTTTTTCCCCATTATGTAGATAGAGGCAAAATTGTTTGGTGAATTGGAACGTGCAGGGTTAAAATTTCGCCTCACAACATAGCCTATGATGCTCTCAGGGTCCAGATGTATGACTGTGCAAAATTTTGTGGCTGTAGCTGCGACGGTGCAGATGTCAATCCCGGACATACACACATACATACATACACACACACACACATTCAGCTTTATATATTAGATATAGTACATGCTATACACTGTAGGGTATATACCATACACCTACACATGGTTCACACTGATTGTCCCAGGAAATGTCATTGATGGAAAAGTTATCCTCCACAAATTATAATGTCCTTTATTATGTTCTGGGGGTTTCTCCAGAACATAAATGTAATAAATAATAAAAACCTTATACTCACCTCACTGCTCACCTCTCCGGCCCCTCCGCTCCTCACTGTCACCCGTCCGCTCCTTGCCACACCTTCAGATCTCTGTTGTGAGTGCTGACATCCCCGCACCTCTCACACAGAGCGGGGTCTTCAGAAAATGGTGGACAGAGGTCAAAATTTTGATGAATCGGTGCTGAAGTGAATTGCAAAAAATCTGTACTTTACTGAATTCATTTTTTTGTAAAATTCGACTTGACTTAATCTCCACTTGAATTTATTAACTCATCTATAGTATATACCATCCAAATATAATGCTATGGCTCAGTGGTTTGCACTGTTGCTTTGCAGCTCTGGGGTCCTGGGTTCAAATCCCACCAAGGACAACATCTACAAGGAGTTTGTGTCTCCTTCCCGTGTTTGCGAGGGCTTCCTCCGGGTTCTCTGGTTTCCTCCCTTTTTATTATGCATTGTTCATATAGCGTTATCATATTCTGCTGCGCTTTTCATACATTATTATTATTATTGCTGTCCCCATTGGGGCTCACTATCTACATTCCCTATCAGTATGTCTTTGGAGTGTGGGAGAAAACCAGAGAACCTGGAGGAAACCCACACAAACACGGGGAGAACATACAAACTTCTTGCAGATGTTGTCCTTGGTGGGATTTGAACCCACAGTCCAAACAGATACTGATAGAGAATCTAGATTGTGATTCCCAATGGGGATAGTGATGACAATGTGACTCATGCAATTTTTGCAATGGCTCTAAGCAAATTTTTAGAGTTTAACAGGTGCAACAAATTCCTACAAATTCAACTCGCATTGAAATCTCAAAACACAATTCTGGAATATGTTAAGAGAAGCAAAGTCTACGTCACGTGAAGTAATTACCCAACTCTCCACCGCTTTGGTCAGACCTCATCTGGAATACTGTGTCCATTTCTGGGAACCAAATTATAAAAAAGACCAAAAAAACTGTAGTAAGTTCAGAGAAGAGTGACCAGGATAGTGAGCGGACTGCAAACTATGTCCTGCAAGGAACGGTTACAGGATCTGGGAATGTTTAGCTGCAAAAGAGAAGACTGAGAGGAGACTTAATAGCTGTCTACAAATATCTGAAGGGCTGTCACATTGTAGAAGGATCAGCTTTATTCTCATTTACACATGGAAACACGACAAGCAATGGGATGATACTGAAAGGGAGAAGATACAGATTAGATATTAGAAACAACTTTTTGACATTGAGGATGATTAACGAGTGTAACAGGTGGCCTCGAGAGGTGGTGAGGTCTCCTTCAATGGAAGTCTTCATACAGAGGCTGGACAGACATCTATCTGAGATGGTTTAGTGAATCCTGCATTGAGTAGGGGGTTGAACACGAGGTCCCTGGAGGTCTCCTCCAACTCTACCATTCTAGGATTCTATGATTCGCTCATCTCTAATTCTGATGTATTTAATTATGAAAGAAACAGGTAAAGTTTATGAAAATACTTTTAGCAATATCTACGTTCATTTTTTCATCCCTAATATAATGGTAATAATGGCATACTTTATCTCTTTACAGGTATCACGTGCCAGCTGGCGGGCTATTCTATCCGAGTCTCTCGTAATGTCGGTGTACAGGAGGGTCTCTGTGTGACGATTCCTTGCACCTTCATCGCTGACAGTAGAAATACATTCAGTAATTCCTCTGGATACTGGATACAGATAAAGGAATTTTTATCTCCTTATTATATCGTTGCTACAAATAATAAATCCAGTGATGTGAATAAAACAAACTTCCACCTGACGGGAAATCCGTATACTGGAGACTGCACCCTGACCATCACTGACGCCAGGAAAGGAGATGAGGGGGGGTATTACTTCAGATTTGAAGAAAGTAAAAACAGTGCAGTGAGATATAATTATCATGTGAAATCAACAACCACCATTACTGTGACTGGTAAGTGCCAGAACCATAATGTAGTCATCACTGTGATCTGTATTTGCTCTATTTCACTGAGCTGCACATTATATAATACTTCTAATAACTTACAAGTAGAAAGCACCGGACCTCATGAAATAGAGAGCTTCCAACATAACAAAGCTTTGTCATCTGTATCACTGCCTATACAGAGAGCAGCAGCTGATAATGAACTAATTTCTGCTCATGCACTCTGCATAGGCAGCAAGGGAGGTGACAAATACTGCATTGTGCTCCCCACCTCTTCTTTCATTTGTAATTTTGTGAAAAGAGAGGCAGAAGCCTGCTGGCAATATTGTCCCAAATCTAAAGAAGTTTCCATTGTAAAAAATAAATCAATAATATAGTTTAATGAGTAACAAAAGTTTTGTTGAAAGTTTTTATATGTTTCAGGCCTCTTAATTCTGTGCAGATCGGTGGGGGGCAAGGACTCAAAACCCTCCACTGATCATTCAGTAGACACATTGGGAGTGAGCAGCTGAGGAACGCACAGAGAGGAGTAAAGATTCACTAGAAAGTTTATAACAGTCTACGTTGAACGTTTTATATGTTGTAGTTTATAAATTTCTATTGAATTTTTATTCTTCTCTGCTCTCACGTTTAGGGACTTTTAATAGTTCTTTTGAGATATCAGACATGGACCACCCAGCAATCTGCATGGAAATAAAACTTCAAAAAATGTTTAGTTACTCTTTAAAGTTTATTATTTATCTTTTTTCTTTTTTTTACGTGGGACACACTTAATATTAGGACAGTTTAGGTTATGATAAGGGTTAGGACTAAGGTAATGACTAGATTTAGGGGTAGGGATAGAGTTAGGGTTAGGTTTAGGGCTATACAAAAAAAATAGTTCCAATTATTATTAGTTACAATTCCAATTGTAAAAAAGAAAAAAATATATCAATGTATAACTTTTAATTTTTTGCAAAAGCAGAAAATGACTAGAGTGTTCAATGACAAACCATAATTATGTCTGTATTTACATATGCTCGGGGATAAGGAGTTTCATTCTAGACTGGTGGAAGGGACTCAGAGAGTGATAACGGTCATCAGGTTAGGGGAGGAAAATATTTGCCTTGCCCCCAGGGACTAGCACCTCCAACCATGCCACTGGCCATACTTCCCATTTACAAAAAAACTCTGTTGGATACATTGTAGTAGATGTTTTATGGACAGAAGATTTTTTTATCATTGTGTAGATCTCACAGATGAACCGGTCATCTCAGATTTTGGGACCATGATTGCTGGAATCAATAAGACCCTGACCTGTGCTCCTCCTGGAAACTGCCCAGCAACAAATTTAACATTCCAATGGAAGAAAAGTAACGTGGACGGTGTCTGGAAGGAGAATTCATCTACTGTAACATTTATCCCTTCTACAGATGATCACCAAGAAAACATCACATGCGAAATGACAAACACAAAAGGGAATACAACCAGGAAAACCATTTTTCTTGATGTCTACTGTGAGTACATATTCGTTTTGGAAGTATTTTCGTTAGAGAGGTCCAACAGAAAATCAAAAGATCATCGGGTGGATACATACTCCGACTTAAATATGGCCCCAAATGCTCAGCAGAAGACCACCCTAATAGGAGATGTCTTTGGAGCCCAATTCTTGCCACATGGGTCTACGTATGTCTTATGAGAATATTGAAAAATATTCTTGCTTATCTTATAGATGATTGATACTTTGGGTACAATATTTTCAAGTAAGATCAAGTAGCCTCTATCTGACACCGTCCTACTGACTCCCAACATTTCTACTAAAGTATTAGAACCGAGTGATGGGCGCTGCTCTTCCAGCTCATGTCTTTATCCACCCATAAAATCGAGTTTATGTTACCAAAATTGAGAAATGTGAAATCATACGAGACGAGGGATACATAAACCATAGAAAGGAAAATGTACCTGTACTAGTGATTATATAGAGATGAGAAGCTTCCATAGCAAAGAAAATTGAAGTTGGAAGGTTTATCATCAACTAAACCCAACTGGAAAATGAGATGATCTCTCCAGCTTTATTTCATGTTTCTTGTTAATGCTACACGATTGTTTGCTGACATAGTAGGCTTGTTCCAGGGCATCCAATGTTCTCACCATCCATTAAGATAAGTAAAGTAGCCAACTTAGACTGGTGTCCTATAGCAGCTAAATTGCAGTGTTTTCTTGCAGCACCCCCTGGAAACAAAGGAATCACCGGTCAATCATCTGAAGGTAAAGTTATATTTTTTAGAATATAAATGATGTGCAGATGTAACACAGCTGAGCTTTATGCAATAGAATTGAGTCTTCCCTTTGAATCTGCAATGCCTCCAATATTAAAGAAGTTGTTCACTAGTTTTCATTGATGACCTACCTTAGGAACAATGTCTGATTGGTTGGGGTCTGACATCCGTCACCAATGCCGATCAGCCGCCATCAGTGGCGGCTGCCGCTGGCCGGCCGAAAGTATTCACTTGTGAAACTGGCCGTCTTCCGATAGTGCCCACCATAGGATACTACACATCTGTCTCATATTGATTGATTAGAATAGAAGGCAGATGTGTAGTATCAATCCTTGGCCATTACCAGAAGACAGAGCAGCTCTGCAAGTGAGCACTTCCACGCAAGGTGTGGGAAAGACTTGGTGCAACACAAAGAGAAGAGGGAAAGGGAGCCCAGACTCTAGGGAAAGGGGAGTAGTGGAGACCTTCTAGGTTGATCAGCGTCACCCTTCTTCCCCAATGTCCCTGTATTGGCTCTTCATCAATTGCCGCACGTATGCCTCGCCCTGTCTTTCCCTGGCGTATGGTTAAGGCTAGGGAAGAGAGGAGATGAGCACTAGTCGATCTCCACTAAACACTATAGACAACAAGGGTAAACAAACAGGGGGAAATTGCTTAGCTTTAGACGACTCAGACAAATGTGCACATGTCCTCAAGCTCCAGAGAGGACGAAGTACTGCTCCTGCAAAAGCCTTCACCAGTAGCAGGGCCGGCGTCAGCACCCGGCGCACCCGGGCAAATGCCGGGCCCTGAGCAGGCAGAAGGGCCCACTGGCGGTTGCGCACCCCGCTGGGCTATGGGCGGAGGAGAGCGGTGTCAGCGCCCGCCCTTCTCCGCCGCTTGCTCAGGGCCCCGGCAGCTGGATACTTACCTCTCCCCGTGCCTCCGCAGATCAGCTGTCTTCCTGCTCTGCGCTCCCTGTGACATCTCAGGTCAGAGGGCGCGGTGACGTCTTTACACCGCGCCCTCCCCTGAGCCGTCACTGGGAGCGCTGAGCGGGAAGACGCCGACAACGCTGGAGTTCGGACCCGAGCAACAGGTAGCAGGTGAGGAGAAGGGAGGTGAGTATTTGATTTTTTTTTTTTTTAATGTATGGAGGCATGGGGCAGTATAAAGAGAAGGGGGGGGTGGCATCCTCCATGGAGCATTATAAAGAGTGGGGGGGGCATCATGCATGGGGCATTATAAAGAGAGGGGGGACATCCTGCATGGGGCATTATAAAGAGGGGGGGTGACATCCTGCATGGGGCATTATAAAGAGAGGGGGGGACATCCTGCATGGGGCATTATAAAGAGGGGGGGTGACATCCTGCATGGGGCATTATAAGGTGGGGAACAGCCTGCATGGGGCATTATAAAGGGGGGGGGCAGCCTGCATAGTGCATTATGTGGGGGGGGGAACAGCCTGCATGGAGCATTATGTGGGGGGTAACAGCCTGCATGCAGCATTATATGGGGGCCAGTATCCTGTATGGAGCGTTATAAGGGGACCGGTATCCTGTATGGAGCGTTATAAGGGGACCGGTATCCTGTATGGAGCGTTATATGGGGGCCAGTATCCTGTATGGAGCTTTATAAGGGGACCAGTATCCTGTATGGAGCGTTATATGGGGGGCAGAATTCTGTATGGAGCCTTATATGGGGGCCAGTATTCCGTATGGGGCCTTTTATGGGGGCCAGTATTCCGTATGGAGCCTTATATGGGGGCCAGTATTCCGTATGGAGCCTTACCTTATATGGGGGCCAGTATTACGTATGGAGCCTTATATGGGCACCAGTATTCTGTATGGGGCCTTATATGGGGGCCAGTATTCCGTATGGAGCCTTATATGGGGGCCAGTATTCCGTATGGAGCCTTATATGGGGGCCAGTATTCCGTATGGAGCCTTATATGGGGGCCAGTATTCCGTATGGAGCCTTATATGGGGGCCAGTATTCCGTATGGAGCCTTATATGGAGGCCAGTATTCCGTATGGAGCCTTATATGGGGGCCAGTATTCCGTATGGAGCCTTATATGGGGGCCAGTATTCCGTATGGAGCCTTATATGGGGGCCAGTATTCTGTATGGAGCCTTATATGGGGGCCAGTATTCCGTATGGAGCCTTATATGGGGGTCAGTATTCCGCATGGAGCCTTATATGGGGGCCAGTATTCCGTATGGGGCCTTATATCGGGGCCAGAATTCCTTATGGGGCCTTATATGGGGGCCAGTATTCCGTATGGGGCCTTATATGGGGGCCAGTATTCCGTATGGAGCCTTATATGGGGGCCAGTATTCCGTATGGAGCCTTATATGGGGGCCAGTATTCCGTATGGAGCCTTATATGGGGGCCAGTATTCCGTATGGGGCCTTATATGGGGGCCAGTATTCCTTATGGGGCCTTATATGGGGGCCAGTATTCCGTATGAAGCGTTATATGGGGGCCAGTATTCCGTATGGAGCCTTATATGGGGGCCAGTATTCTGTGTGGAGCGTTATATGGGGGTCAGTATTCTGTGTGGAGCGTTACATGGGGGCCAGTATTCCGTATGGGGCCTTATATGGGGGCCAGTATTCCGTATGGGGCCTTATATGGGGGCCAGTATTCTGTGTGGAGCGATTCACCGGTTTCTGAGCTATTGTGGAATTTACAATAGATATCACTCATGTAATGTAAGAAGTGAAATCTTTGAATTGTACTATATATATATATCTCTGCATCATGAATCGTGGTATGTGTTAAAGGGGCCCACTGAGACTCTTTCGCCCGGGGCCCAGAAAAACCTGACCAGTAGTAATGAATATCGTGGGTACCTTCCTCTGAAACACAGCAGGTATTTTTACACCCAGGCAGGGTGTTAATTAGCCAGAGGAAGGTAGCCGCTGGGTCCTAGAGACAGCCTCTAAGAAGATGCCAACTGCAGGGTGACTGTCCGTCACTGTCTGACACACCCGCGACAGTACCCACCCCTCTTCTAGTGGCCTCCAGACATTCAGAACCAGGTATAAGAGGTGTGGAATGAGCGAACCAACCTGGGAGCGTTCATCTCTGACGCTGAAACAGACATCCTCTCCTCTGGACCGTAGCCTTTCCAGTGCACCATGTATTATAGAGAACGACGTTGGAGACGAGAATCTACAATCCTCGAAATCTGTAACTCCAGATTACCATCTACCATTACTGGGGGTGGTGGTAGAGGTGAGGGCTCAAGAGGTTCCACATACTTTTTGAATACGGACCTGTGGAACACGTTGTGTACCTTAAGGACCTGAGGAGGTTTAAGACAAAACGCTGCTGGGTTAATGACGGTGGTCATTTTATATGAACCAATAAACCTAGGTCTCAGCTTCCAAGAAGGAACTTTCAATCTTATATTCCTGGTAGACAACCACACAAAGTCATTCACAGTCAGGTCCGGACCTGGCAAGCATTTTCTGTCAGCCATTTGTTTATACCTGTCTCCCATGATCTTTAAATTACTCAGGACCCCCTGCCATACCGAGGAGAGCGACAAAGCAAATCGTTCCTCCTCAGGAACTCCTGAAGCTCCTCCCCCACTAAAGGTACCAAACTGTGTGTGATAACCGTATATACCGAAGAATGGTGACCCACCAGTGGATTCTTTACGATGATTATTAATGGCAAATTCTGCCAGTGGTAAGTAGGATGCCCAATCCTCCTGATTTTCGGAGACAAAACACTTGAGGTAGGTCTCCAAATTCTGATTGACATGCTCGGTCTGACCATTCGACTGAGGGTGGAAGGCAGAGGAAAAGGACAGCTGCACCCTCAGTCAAGAACAGAATGCTTTCCAGAACTTGGAAACAAACTGGGTCCCCCGATCTGACACCACATCAGAGGGAACCCTGTGAAGCTTCACAATCTCATTTATGAACACCTGAGCAAGTGTCTTGGCATTTGAAAGTGCAGGCATTTTACTGAACCTATCTACTACCACCAAAAACACAGTTTTGCCTGCAGAAACAGGTAGGCCAGTAATAAAATCCATGGACAAGTGTGTCCATGGCCTACTAGGGATTGGTAGTGGAAGAAGAGTACTAGATGGATGGGTCTGCAAAACCTTAGAACGCATGCAAATACTACAAGCAGCTACGTGTTCAATCACATCCCAATGCAACCTCGGCCACCAAAAACGACAAGAGAGGAGGTCCGCGGTTGCCTTACCACCTGGATGCCCAGCAAGCACAGAGTTATGATGTTCCTTAATTACTTTGAGGCGCAGATCAGATGGTTCAAATAACCTTCTTGAAGGGCAGGAGGCAGGGGTGTCCCCTGAGCCTCCAACACCTCACCCTCCAGTTCAGGATTCAGTGCCGAAATTGCTACCCCTTTCTGTAATATCGGGGCAGGGTTCTCATGGTCACCCCCCCTAGGGTAGCTCAGGGACAAAGCATCAGTCTTGACATTTTGGACCTCTGGATTAAAAGTGACAACAAAAATTTAACTTAGTAAAAAACAGGGATCATCTGGCTTGCCTAGGGTTGAAACGTTTAGCTGACTGGAGATATGACAGGTTCTTCTGGTCAGTAATAACAGTAATAAGATCTACAGCCCCCTCCAACCAATGTCGCCATTCCTCGAATGCCAATTAGATCGCCAAAAGTACCCTATTACCCACGTCATAATTTCTCTCAGCCGAAGACAATTTTTTAGAAAAGAAGGCACATGGATGCCATTTACCAGGGGACAAACCCTGAGGCAACACCGCCCCAACCCCGACATCCAACGCATCAACCTCCACAATAAAGGGTTGAGAAACATTGGGTTGACTGAGTGGCAAAATGATTCTTCAGACCCCTTCTTAGTCATGTCAGTAAAGGGTTTCACAATAACAGAGTAATTTTGGATGAATTTCCAGTAAAAATTAGTAAAACCCAGAAAACATTGTAAAGCCTTCAGGTTCTCGGGACGTTTCCAATCAAGAACCGGGTCTTCTCCGGATCCATCTGAAAATCTGAACATGACAGCAAGTACCCAAAAAAATGCACCTCCTAAACAGTGAAAAACATTTTTCCAGTTTGGCATAAAGTTTGGCATAAAGTTTTTTATCCTTAATATCTGGAGTACCTGCTTAACATGCCCCCGATGAGTCTCAAAATCAGATGAGTAAACCAAAATATCGTCCACCTCAAACCACCACAGACCAGCACAAACCACCACAAACCTCCCCACCAAATGGTGGAAAATATCATTCATGAAATGCTGGAATACCGCAGGTGCATTGGTCAAACCAAAAGGCATAACCATACTCTCGAAATGTCCTTCCGGGGTATTGAACGCTGTTTTCCATTCATCACCTTGCCTGATTCTAACCAGGTTGTGGCTCCCCTTAAATCCAACTTGGAGAATACCTTAGCTCCTACAACCTGGCTGAGAAAATCAGGAATCAGAGGAAGAGATTATGGATCACTGATGGTAATTTGATTTAATTTCCGGAAATGTAAACAGGGACGTAGACCGCCATCTTTTTTCTTCACAAAGAAGAACCCTGCCACCACGGGCGAAGATGAGGGTCTGATATGTCCCTTCTCCAGACTTTCCGCAATGAAATCCCTAATGGCTTGTCTCTCAGGGCCAGAAAGATTAGACAGTCTGGATTTCGGTAGTTTAGCTCCGTGGGTCAGGTTAATAGGACAGTCATAAGCACGATGAGGAGGCAAATCCTGACACCCCCTCTCAGGATAAACATCCTTAATACTAGACAGAAAAGCAGGTAATATTTCAGTAGAGACAGTAGCAAGGGAAATATCTAAACAGTTCTCATGGCAGTAATCTCCCCATTCAATAATCTCCCCAGTTTGCCAATCCACCAACGGATTATATTTAACAAGCTAAGGAATGCCCAAAACAATCGGTGTCGGAAGATTATCCAGGACATAGCAAGGGATTATTTCACAATGAACTGACCACACTCTCAGTTTTACATTATGTACAATCTGAGTAAATGCTTTCTGTGCAAGTGGTGCCGAGTCAATGACAAAGATGGAAATAGGTTCAGCTAAAGCACAGCAAGAAAGACCATGAGTTTTCACAAACTCAGCATCAACCATGCTGACCCCAACTCCACTGTCAATGAACACAGAAATTTTCTCGGTTTTGTTCTCTAGCACCACCTCTGCTGACAGGATAAAGTGGGATCTGCAAGTTGGTAACAAATGAACTCCTTGTTTATCCAACTCCAGACTTCCAAGAGTTAATCGAGACTCCTTTACTTTAGGAATTGCAGGACAGGTCCCTACAAAATGTCCCTTTTTCCCACAAAAAAAACATACAGCTTTTTTCCTGCAAATCTCCGGGGAGATGTATGATGTAGAAACACCCCCTAACTGCATGGGTTCCACCACTTCCCCCAGTACTGGCTCAACCCCAGACCGCTCCCCAGGCAGAGGTACACAACCCCAACAAGAAGGCCCCGGAGAAGATGGTCTCACCCATCTATCCTGAAGGTGTCTATTAAAACAAACAGGGGTAAATTGCTTAGCTTTAGATGACTCAGACAAATGCGCACACATCCTCAAACTCCAGACAGGGCAAAGTACTGCTCCTGCAAAAGCCTTCATCAGTAGTAATGAATATCACCGTCACTTTCCTCTGAAACACAGCAGGTATTTATACACCAAGGCAAGGTGTTAATTAACCAGAGAAAGGTAGCCGCTGGGTCCTAGAGGGCTCTAAGAAGATGTCTGTAATGCCAAACTTAGAGATCTCCTGCAACCAACTGCAGGGCGACTGTCTGTCATCTCTGACACACCCGTGACACTATCCTAAGGATAGGTCATCAATACATAGTTTTTTTTCTGAACTGAATAACCCCAAGATTGGAAACCTGTCTTGGTAATACAATCCCTCAAGTCTAAATAAATGTATTAATCTTCCTTTCCTTCTTCCCTTTTTCTTTTATTCATCTTTCTCTTGCTCTTTCCTATTTTTTACTTCTGTTCTTGCTCTTTCAACTTGTATTTTTCCTTCTTCTTATTCTATTTTTCCTGATCTTATTATATCAGTTTCTCTACTCTACCTTGTCTTTTTCCTCCTCACCTTTCTTTGTGCCTTCCGCATTTTTTTAGTATTTCCTTCTGTTCTTTTTTCATTTCTACCGCTCCAGTTTACTGCGACAGAGAGTGCACTGACTAGAAGCACTTCTCCTTCATATTATATGGTGCAGGTTCTTCTAGTAGTGAAGGGGTTAATCTGTTCAGTTGAGAGCTCTTGGAAGCATACCTGCATTAATGCTCTCAGTTGTTCACTGTTAGCCACTCCCCTCTCATATATATATTGGGCTCTGGCAAGCAGTCATTGCCAGAGCTAGCTTCATTGCTGTGTAGTTTCAGGATTTGGTAGAGAGTTTTTGATTGAGAGGGCATTTGATGGATTTATCTGAGACTGTTGCTTGGTTCTGGTTGTGTACAAATCCTCTCCTTCTCCTACTTTGGTTTTCCCCCATCCTCCACCCCTGGTGTTTTTCTATGTTGTTTATGTCTGCATATTTGTGTGATCTGTATTTTCCTTTATCTCTTTTCGTATTACCTTGTTGGTCTAGTTGATGTGTTACTATACACTACTACTCCCCTCTTCCCTCAGTAGGGAAAGGAAACAGATTGAGGGCAGATTCAGGAGCTCAGCAAGATACATGGCTCTGGCGCCTTCACCATTAGCACTTTGGCACTTTGACAACGTTTTTAGTGTAAATGTGCCCCTTTAATTATTTTACTGGTGTATCTCACTGATGTCTTAGTAGTTCTGTTCTGGTATTGGGTAAGAGGCCCAATAGTATTTAACTAAATATAGACAAAAAAATGTTATCTTCTTTTTTTGAAGTTGTTGTTTGAGAAGGCGTTTGGCGGATTTATCTAAGAGTGTTGCATGGTTTTGGTTGTGTGAAAATCTTCTTCTCTTACTTTGGTTTTCCCCATCCTACACTCCCCGTTGTTTTCCTCTGTTTGTGTGTGCATATTTGTATGACTGGTATTTTCCTTTATTCCTGAACATATTACATTGTTAGTCTAGTTGGTGTATTGCAATACAATACTACTCCCCTCTTCTTTAGGTGGGGGGAGGGAACAGACTGAGGGTGGATTAAAGAGCTCAGCAAGGTACGTGACCCAAGTGTCTTCACCATTAGAAGTAATCCGAGGAACAGGGATAGCTAGCACAACCCCTAGCATTAGGCACAGGGAAAGAGCCCCTGGTCCCAGGATACTGGACAACAGAGTCGTGACACTTTCACTTTCTTCTCCACTTTTCCTCTCCTCCTTTTAATTCTCATCTTTTTCTCTCTCCTTGTCCTCTTCTTTTTTTCTTTTCCTTCTCTTTTTCCAATTCTCTTTTTCTTTCTGCTATGCTCTGTGCTTTCGGTGGCTTTGCACAGGAGCTGAGAAATTTTGACATAATTGTGCCTCCTGCACTGAGACTCAGACAGTTCAGGATAAATTGTATTCAGCTGTATCTGCATCTTCAAAACACAGATAGAGCTGAGGTCAGGACATATCTCCGACCTCCTGGAACTCTGGGACAGCTTCACTATTCTGGAAATGTCGCGTTGGGTCTGGGTTTACAGATTGTATTATAGAAACTTTTGAATCTGCTTATTGATTGAGAGGGATCATGTGATACATCATTTGATTCCATAAAAACCTTATTTACCTAATTTACCTAATTTACTTCTTTGGCACTTTGACAACTTTTTTAGTGTAAATGTGCCCCTGCAATAATTTTATAGGAATATCTCTCAGCTGTCTTAGTAATTTTATCCTGGTGTTGGGGAAGAGGTCCAATAGTATTTCACCAAAGTAATACAGAGAAATAATTTTAATTTTCTTTTTTTTGTTGGACAGCTAAATACAGAGACATAGCTATTGCATTCATATGTGGAATGATAATCACAACCATATTCGTTTTGCTATATAAATTAATTACAAGGTAAGATTTCATATTCATTGTATTGTTTGGTTGTAATAATCTTGAAAATCCATACAGATTGCACCACCTACAGTACTCAACATACAGGCAATCACAATTCTATTTCCTTGTAGTACCACTGATGACCACATAGTGTGCTGTTAATGTGGCACCCCTGAGGTTTCAGTCGCCACAGGGGTACTGCACCTCAGATAGAGGTGTGGTATCTCCTCTTCCAGGTAAGGATGGAGCATCTCTCAGGACCCCACTTCACCATTCAACACTACACCACTCCTGTCCTGAAGGGGGCCTAAATGCACCAGGGTGCTGCCCCGGCCCGGGATAGAGGAGATGGGGGGAACCAAAAGATAGGAGGAACCATGTAGTGGGTGAGGGTGGAGGACACACTTTTACGAAACACTTATTCATTCATATTTAGTCTAAGGCCATCTTAGGTTCAAAGTCTTTGATTGTGATCTTCGTCTGTGATTGTGGTCTTCGTCTTGGAATGTGGTCTTCTGCCACTATCCAGCAAAAGTCTGCAGCTGACTGAAGACACACGGTCCTCGTACTCTGGCCTTGAGATGAGGAGCGGTCAGAGTTAACCACTGTCTCTACCCGGTCAAGGTCCAGACCTAAGAAGGCCTTGGAGGGGAGCGGAGGAGATAGGCTCCACAGGCAAAAGGATCCCAGGGGGATACGGATGGAGCGGAGTCGCCACCTGTATTCTTTACTCTGGCCTAGTCAGAGGGATTCCTGCTGCAAAAGGGGTGACCGGCCCCCGATATCTGACTTTGTTACTTCACGTCTCAGTCGGAAAAGCCCGGAGGCTTAGTGGATCCCAGAGGGATACGGACTGAGTGGCCTACACCACCTGTATCCCTGACACTGGGTTTATCCAGCGGGACCCGGCCTTTCACCACGTTCGTACCACACACAGTCAGGAGGAGACTTAGTGGGAGAACTTGCCAAGGAGAGGAACACACACCAGAGGGGTCTCGACAGGTGCTCCTGATCTACCTGGGAAGTGCTGGATCCACTTCCAGGTGGCCGCAGTACACCGTGAGTAGCAGAGAGAAGCTTTGTGGCTGAAAGTTCATCCCAAGTGAGTAAAGACTCGGATGACTTCATACACCGTCTCAGCTCGTTATTTCCTGCGCGGCACTGCACCCACCATTCCTCTTCACACTGCCCTGAGGCCTGCTCCGCCTGCGGGGAGCCATCCTATCTTAGCTGCCCGTTACACTGGCCTCAGTGGACTGAAGCAGCGCTGGTGTCCATCACCGGAAACCGCAGGTGGCGTAGTCGAAATACCACTCTTACTTGAAAGCCCATTATATCTTTTTTTGTGACAGCCCTGGGCACGGAACGGGTCTAGGCCACGACTGCATCCCCCTCGACTCCTACACTGACCCTGCTCCGAGTACCGCAAGGTCCCAGGGAGGACTAGTGCATCACATTAACTCATGGCTATGTCCTTTTCAAAACATGATTATTATTATTATTATTATTATTATTATTATTATTATTATTATTATATTATGGCTCTTTACATGTGAAAGGGGTATACGTAGCACAGACAATTACAATTACAATAATTTTGAACAATACAAGCCAGCATCTGGTACAGGATGGGAGAGGACCCTGCCCGTGTGGGCTTACAATCTACAAGGGATGGGTGAGAATACACTAGGTGAGGGTAGAGCTGGTCGTGCAGCCAGTGAAGGGATTGACGGAGAAGAGAGGCCATGGAATAGCGGGGGGACAGGTGGATTGGTCGGGCAGCAGAGTTTTGGATAGATTGGAGGGGTGCGAGAGTGTTAATGGGAGGCCACAGAGCAGGAGATTGCAGAAGGCAAGGCGGGAGATGATGAGGGCGTACACTAGTGTTTTTGCAGTTTCGTGTTGAAGAATGTGCAGATCCGGGAGATATTTTTGAGTTAGAGTCGGTAGTAAATGGAATAGGCTTGGATATGTGGTTTTAAGGAAAGATTAGAGTCCAGGGTTACCCCGAGGCAGCGAGCTTGCAGGACTGGGGAGAGTGAGCAGCCATTGACTATGATGGATAGGTCAGATGTGGGGGATGAGTGAGAAGGTGTAAAGATGATGAATTCAGTTTTATTTATGTTAAGTTTTAGAAATCTAGCAGAAAGGAAGGATGTAATGGTGGACAGACATTGTGGGATTCTGGTTAATAAGGAGGTGATATCAGGTCTAGAGAGGTAGATCTGTGTGTCATCAGCATAGAGATGATACTGAAAGCCATGAGACTCTATGAGCTGTCCCAGGCCAAAGGTGTAGATGGAGAAGAACAGGGGCACTAAGACTGAACCTTGGGGGACACCGACAGATAGGGGGCGAGGTGAGGAGGTGATGTGTGAGTGGGAGACACTGTCCGGTCTGTTAGGTATGAGGAGATCCAAGATAGGGACAAGTCTGTGATGGCGAGAAATGAGAGAGTCTGTAGTAAGAGGGAATGGTCCACTGTGTCAAAGCTAGATGAAAGGTCCAAGAGGAGGAGGTCAGTTTATTATTGCTTGCATTTGGCAGTTAGTAGGTCGTTGGTGACTTTAGTCAAGGCAGTTTCAGTGGAGCAATGCAGTAGGAAGCCAGATTGTAATCGGTCAAAGAGTGAGGAGGAGGAGAGGTGGGAGGACAGTTCAGAAGGGACATGTTGTTCCCGTAGTTTTGAGGCGTAGGGGAGAAGTTATATGGGGCGATAGCTAGTCACAGAGGATGAGTCAAGGGAGGGCTTTTTGAGGATGGGTGTGATTGAGGCATGTTTGAAACATGAGGAGAAGACACCAGTTGTTATTGACAAGTTGAAAAGGTGAGTTAATGTTGGGATGACGACTGTGGTGAGGTTAGGGATGAGGTGGGATGGGATTGGGTCAAGTTTGCAGGTGGTGAGGAGTGATTTGGAAAGTAAAGAGGGAACATGATCATCCGTAATGGTGGAGAAGCTGGTTTTGGAGTAGGAGGGTTAAGTAGATATGTGGAGGGGCTGTGGGGACTTTAGGCAAAAGTTTTGTCTGATGGTGTCAATCTTCTGCTTGAAGAATGAGGCAAAGTCTTCGGCTGAGATGAGAGGAGAGGGAGGAGGTGGTGAAGGATGGAGGAGAGAATTGAAAGTGTTGAATAGCTGTTTAGGGTTGGGAGACAGGGAGAATATGAGAGTTGAGAAGTAGGTTTGTTTTGCTGTAGTAAGGGTGGACTTGAAAGAAGTGAGGGACTGTTTGAATGCGATGAAATGCTCGTTGGAGTGGAACCTTTTCCATCTCTGCTCAGCAAACCTAGAGGCCATTCGCAGTTCTTTAGACAGGTTGATGTGCCAGGGTTGTCTGTTGAGTGTGTGAGCTGTGGTATGTGTTGGGGGCCGACCGAATTGAGAGCTGCAGCTGCTGTGGTGTTATATAAAGTGGCAGCAGCATCTGCATCATTTAATGAACTTATGTCTATAAGAGGGAGGAGGGATTCAGAGAGTGAGTGTAGGTCAAGATCTTTAAGATTTCTGTGAGGGTGTGCAAGTTTGTGGAGTGGGGAATGTGCACCTGGAGAGGAAAGGGTAGAGAATGTAAGCAGGTTGTGATCAGAAAGAGGGAGAGGTGAGCTAGAGAGGTTAAATAGGAAACACAGGTGGGTGAATATGAGGTCCAGTGTATGGCCATCTTTGTGAGTGGGGGCAGAAAACTATTGAGCAAGGTCGAAGGAGGAAGTGAGGGATAGAAGCTTAGAGACAGATGAGTGGGAAGTGTCAATGGGGATGTCAAAGTCACTCAAGATGATAGTGGGGATGTCAGCGGAAAGGAAATGAAGCAGCCAGGGGGTGAAGTGGTAAAAGAAAGTGGTGGCTGGTCCTGGGGGGTGGTAAATGACAGCCAGTTGGAGGTTGGAGGGGGAGTAGATGTGCACACAGTGCACCTCAAAAGAGGGGAGAGCAACAGAGGGTTGCAGTGGGATATGGGTAAAGGAGCAGTTATCTGACAGGAGAAAACCTACCCCTCCACCATGCTTGCCATTAGAGTGGGTTGAGTGAGAAAGATGGAATCCACCATACGAAAGTGCAGCTGTAGAAGCCGTGTCAGAGGAGGTGAGCCAGGTTTCAGTGATGTTGAGCAAGGAAAGTTTGTTAGTAATGAAAAGGTCATGGCTGTAGGAAAGTTTGTTGCTGACAGAGTGAGCGTTCCGTAGAGCTCCTGTTAGTGGGAGTGGGGAAGCGGGGGCTGGGTGGATGGATATAAGCTTTGAATGGTTGCGAGAGTTTGCGACAGATTGTGGATAGGCGGCAGAAGTGACTGTGGGGATGTGCTGAGGAGAGCCAGGATTTAGAGAGATATCGCCAGCAGTCAGTAGGAGCAGGGAAAGTGTTAGCAGGTGGGAGCAGGAGAGGGCATGAGGTGGCTGTCTGTGTTTGGAGATACAGGATTGAATATTGAGAAATAGTTCCGAGGAGGAGGTGAGATGAATGGGGAGGATGGAGGGAGATATGAAGAGTTCATTAGTTGGTGTATGGATTAGGGGGGTTAGTAGAAAGTGGAGGATTATAGGGGAGGGAGGGACAAAAACAGAAAAATTGCTTACTTTGCCAGGGTATCCAGTTTACTTTGGTTCCCTTCAGGTTCAATTCAGGTCTAATTCTTCAATATGCCTCACTTGTATGATTTCACACTTGGTGAATTCACGCTGGGCAGACTATGTCAGCAGACCTAGTGCTCACAATATATATGCTAGCAAATGCATTCAGGTATTAAGCAGAGGGGAGAGGCCTCCGCCTCATGTTTATCAGATAATTATGAATTGGCCCAGATGCAGGATATAATACAAGCAAAGTAAAACAGGCTGGTCATAAAGAAAAGAAAAGTGTTGAACAGGGGTCGTGAAGTGGTCAGCTTACAAACATATCGAGTTAGTGAACACAGGAGAGGTAAGTTGTATCACACACATGGAAAGTTGTGTGCCATACGCGTCCATCCTTCCCTTTACTTGAAGTTGGTTATGGACTATAATTTCTTACAAAACCCAATTTAATACATTATTGTGACATGCTAGAAAAACCTCAGTTGGCTGCAACTCACATCGCTGCATATGGGTGGTCATACAAAATGTTACAAACCTCTCCTGACAGAGTGCCAAAAATATGCTATTTTTGTTTGTTTGCTTGTTTTTTTTATTTGAAAGCAAAATAATTATATATCACATATATTAAAAAAGAGGAAGGAAGAGACATATCTGTTTGTTAAACAAATTACATTTTATTTTTTATGATTCGGCGTTGAGGTGTCTGGCCTGTTCCTGACTTTAGAGAGACCAGATAAATATGTCTTATTGGCAATGTTCTTTAGACTCAAGAAATACACAAATTATGTATCCGTTAGGCTATTAGGTTTTGAATTTGAAGTTATTTCTGCTTCAAAATCCACATCAAAAATTGCATTGAATAATCTTCCTTTCGACACAACAGGGCAGCATGTTTAGAGTGAACTTAATGCTGTTTTTTATGAGTTTTTCCCACTTGGAAAAAGAAACAACATGTCAATTATTAAAGATTTGACTACTGGATCACAAAGTTTTTTTCAAGTGGATTTTTCCAGCTCAAATCAACCCATCTACAGGCAGCTGTTTCAGAGTGTTTGCTCCTCATCAGTGCACATCAAAGTTTGGTTGACTTTGGCACAGGGGAAAATGGATCTTCATAAGAAGACCAGCTAAGCATAGAGTCTAATCAGCTATGCGGCATACTATATAGTATGAAGAAAAAGACAATTTACGCTTTTTGGCTATGCTAACCAAATTTAAGATCTTTTCACTTAAGAAAGTCGCCAGTCTGGCATGGAAACACGTTGTGACTAAAAACCGCTTCTTTATATTATTGGATCAAGGATCTTCATTTTGGCTAGTAAAGCCCAAAATGATTGATTATTTTTTCTTTCGAGCATCCTGGTATAGTTCATCCCCCGACCACAGGGCTGCAGCAACCGTTATTTTTATTATTTATTATTATAGCTCCATTCATTCCATGACACTTTACATGTGAAAGGGATATACATAGCACAAACAATTACAATAAATTTTGAACAATACAAGTCAGTGACTGGTACAGGAGGAGCGAGGACCCTGCCCGCGACGGCTCACAATCTACAGGGGATGGGTGAGGATACAGCAGGTGGGGGTAGAGCTGGTCGTGCAGCGGTATGGTGGAGCGAGGGTTACTGCAGTTTACAGGCTTGTCGTAAGAGGTGGGTCTTCAGGTTCCTTTTGAAGGTTTACAAGGTAGGCGATAGTCTGACGTGTTGGGGTAAAGAGTTTCAGAGTAGGGGGGATGCATGGGAGAAGTCTTGTATCTGATTGGGGGAAGAGGAGATAAAAGGGGAGTAGAGAAGGAGATCTTGTGAGGATCGGAAGTTGCGTGTAGGTATATACTGGAAGACTAGGTCACAGATATATGGAGGAAACATGCTGTGGATGGCTTTGTATGCCATGGTTAGGGTTTTTAACTGGAGTCTCTGGGCAATGAGGAGCCAGTGAAGGGATTGACAGAGAGGAGAGGCCAGGGAATAGCGGGGGGACAGGTGGATTAGTCGGGCAGCAGAGTTTAGAATAGATTGGAGTGGTGCGAGAGTGTTAGAAGGGAGGCCACAGAGCAGGAGGTTGCAGTTGTCAAGGCGGGAGATGATGAGGGCGTGCACTAGTGTTTGTGCGGATTCGGGAGATATTTTTGAGCTGGAGTTGGCAGGAAGCGGAAACGGTTTGGATATGTGGTTTGAAGGAGAAGTTAGAGTCTAGGGTAACCCCAAGGTAGCGAGCTTTCGGGACTGGGGAGAGTGGACAGCCATTGACTTTTATGATTAGGTCAGTTGGGGGGGTTGAGTGAGAATGTGGAAAGATGATGAACTCTGTTTTATCCATGTTAAGTTTTAGAAATCTGTCAGAGAAGAAGGATGAAATAGCAGACAGACATTGTGGAACTTTGGTTAGTAGGGAGGCGATATCGGGTCCAGAGACGTAGATCTATATGTCATCAGCATAGAGGTGATACTGAAAGCAGTGGAACTCCATGAGCTGTCCCAGGCCGAAGGTGTAGATGGAGAAGAGCAGGGGTCCTAGGACTGAACCTTGGGGGAGACCGACTGTTAAGGGGTGAGATGAGGAGGTGGTGTGTGAGTGGGAGACACTGAATGTTCTGTCTGTTAGGTATGAGGAGATCCAAGATAGGGCCAAGTCCGTGATGCCGAGAGATGAGAGAATCTGTAGCAAGAGGGAATAGTCCACTGTGTCAAAGGCAGATGACAGGTCCAGGAGGAGGAAGACTGAGTAGTGTCGCTTGGATTAGGCAGTTAGAAGGTCATTGGTAACTTTGGTCAGGGCAGTTTCAGTGGAGTGGTGCAGTCAGAAGCCAGATTGGAGGCGGTCAAAGAGGGAGCAGGAGGAGAGGTGGGAGGACAGTTCAGAATGGACATGTTGTTCCAGTAGCTTTGAGGCATAGGGTACAAGTGATATGGGGCGATAGCTAGTCAAAGAGGATGGGTCAAGGGAGGGCTTTTTGAGGATGTGTGTGATCCAGGCATGTTTGAAGCATGAGGGGGAGGCTCCAATTGTTAGTGACAGGTTGAAAAGGTGGATTAGGGTTGGGATGAAGACTATGGTGAGGTTAGGGATGAGGTGGGATGGGACTGGGTCAAGTTCGCAGGTGGTGAGGTATGATTTGGAGAGTAAAGAGGAGAGTTGATTGACCGTAATGGGGGAGAAGCTGGTTTTGGAAGAGTACAGTTGAGTAGTTATGAGGAGGGGTTGTGGGGACTTTAGGCAAAAGCTTTGTCTTATGGTGTCAATCTTCTGCTTGAAAAATGAGGCAAAGTCTTCGACTGAGATGAGAGGAGAGGGAAGAGGCACTGGGGGGCGGAGGAGACAATTGAAAGCTTTGAATAGCTGTTTAGGGTTGTGTGACAGGGAGGATATGAGAGATGATAACTATGTTTGTTTTGCTGCAGTAACTGTGGACTTGAAGGTGGTGAGGGACTGTTAAAATACTATGAAATGCTCTTTGGAGTGGGACCTTGAGCTTTCACAGGAGTTGTGCCTACAACAACTCAATTAGAATGAGCAGATTACCTAGAGCTAATATATATTTTTAAACAGGTATCACCCTGTGGTCTAGTGCGCTGTTTTCCAACAGTTTTCATCTGTCCTATATAATGTATAATTCTTAGATATTCTATCCAACTCATTTTCAGGAAAAAAATGGGCAAAAAGAAGAATTATGTGAGAGCAAAAGAACCATCCGAGAGAACTGAACCCCCAGCAAATGAGAAATCTGGACACAACGCTGAGGTATACAAAGTAACGATCCTATATGTAGAGTATGTGCAACACTGACCTCCACCAAACATCCATCATCCCCACGTAGCTTCAGTTATGGGCACTTATTTTCCATTAAACATTCAATCTGAGGTAAAACAAAAGATGAGCAAGTTGGGATGGGCATGGATCAGTGTCAGATGAAAAATGTAGCAATTTTTTAGTGATCTCATAAGGTAAAACAACAATACCACCAAAAAAAGTCAGATCTACATGCGCAGCACTTACAAGCTCTTTTCCATAAAGCCTGTAAGTGCTGTTCTAAAGCTGAAGTGCACTCTTAGCTCACAATCCGGCTAGCTCAAGTGCTACTGATGCAGCAGAGGCAAAGCTTCCTCTGCTTGGTGAACAGTTTAAGCTTTCGGGCAAACAGGACCACATCAGCAAGCAGGATGTTTAGGGACTGGAGCATTGTGCTCCTGTTGAAGATGAGAAAAACCCTTAAAGATGAATACCACACAGTGCGCTCTACTTAGCAATGCATTCTGAAAAATTGCTGATGGCTCACATTGGAAATGAGCAAATAAATTTGAGTGGAATTGAATTCTACTCAAAGTTTACAAAAATCCGCAATTACTAAAATGCAGAATCTTTTCAAACTCATTTCCACGCGGATCCAGCAAATGATGGCCACCATCTAAACCAAAAAAGGCCATCAAAATATTAAAAAGTAAAAAAAATATCCTTTTACACACCTTACTGTTTACCCCTCCGGTCACCTGTCTGGTCTTTGTCGCATCTTTGGATCGGCACTGCTCTTGCTGAAATCCCTAGATTCAAGGTCACTGCATTATGACATCCCCTGTCCTTGCATGCACATGCAAAGACCCCTCTCAGGCCCCATCAAAGCTGAAAGTCTCAGCCTAGTGTGAGAGGCGCAGGGATTTCAGACATGGCGGCTGTGATAGGAAGATTCAGCGAGGATCGAACCGGTGAAGGTGAGGAGCGAAAAGGCCGGAAAGGTGAACGGTGAGTTGAGTATAAGGATTTTGTTTTTTATTATTCACATCTTTTATAATGCTCTGTGGTCTGGAAAAACTCAAAAGCATAGTATGGGACATTAAATTAGAGGAGATTAACGCCTCGGTTTACGGTTGATGGAGTTGTGCCGTGCAGCTCCGCAACTGAGCATTTCTGGTCTCCATCAACAACACGAAAAGCAGATCTGCGGGAGAGTCACATATATGGTAAACAGATGATAAAATATGTGGTGTGAACAAAGCCTAAGCAGCGCATAGCACTGCTCCCGTATGTTATACAGTAGTTAATAGTTCTCTTTCCTGCACAGGAGGCACCAGACAACAATACAGAGCTGGATCCCAGTGGAGTCCCATCAAAAGGCGACCTCAATTATTCCACCGTCGCTTTCACCCCTAAACCCTCCAAAGTGAAATCAAGTCAACCAGAATCCGAATATGCAGAAATAAAAGGGAAAAAGAAACTGAGACAAGGAAGATGCGTGATCCCATCATGATCTGTGGATTTTGTGTACTTATCTTATGTCTATAGGATTAATAAATGATTAGCAGCTATTGATACAACATTCTTTTATGGTTCTGGAGACCCTTATTGCCAGTTTAATAAATCTACATATGCTGAATAGGGAGGAAAGTATGTGCCCCCTCCACAAAACACTCACAGGAGCTTTTCTGACCTCCCATTCTACAACCAAAGGCATTAACATGAAGTCGCTCCTCTGCAGACATCATATCTCTTGCTCTTCTGGGAAGGTTTCCTACAAGATTTTGGAGGGGTCTGTGGGAATATTTGCCCCTTCATCCAGAAGAGCATTTGTGAGGATACTGATGTTGGGTGGAGGCCGAACATTGTGTAGACTGGGACACAGTCCCACCCTGGCACAGGACGCTGCGGTCACAGTAATGGTGCACGGCGTTCCGAGTGCTGGTATGGTCCAACCGGGTGCACGCGACAGTCTTTGTCAATGGTGGGGGTTAATAATAAAATAATAAAAAGGTTTGTGACGCCAGTTGGGATGTTCAGCCTGGTATGACCGGGCACTGATGAGAGTTAGGTGGTGATGAGCAGTGCCAGATGATTAACCCTTCCCAACCAGGGCTGGCTCCCAGGGGAGTTGGAGCAGGAATGGGGCAGCAGAAAATAATCATATTTCAACTGGGTAATAAGCAGTTTGTACCATTTACTGAAGTTCTGCAAACAGTTCAAGAAGCTTCTATACAGTTCACATACAGAGTTTTGGTCAGACCTGCACGGTGAGGGTTCAGATTCTCTTCTGTGAGGTTGTGTAGCCTTCCTGCTGCTAATCATACCTCTGGTAAATGATTCCTTGGATCTCCAGGAGCCCAAGGTAAACAGTTACTGAATACATGATCCCGTCCAGTGAGCAGACAGCCTGATTCCTGTGGAAAACACCTACTTTCTCTTGCAGCAGAGGTCCTGATTCTATGCATCGCTGAGCCTCTAGGAAAAAGCACTTTTCTGCCAGACATAAAGACTGAGCAGTCGATCAGTTTAGCATGGACCCTGAAAGTCTCTGTGCTCTCGGGACTGAGACCCTGCCTTGTGCAGCTTGTCCTAGCAGAGAGCACACTTCTCTCCCATGCACAGCGCACTCCATGAAGCTGGTTCCAACATCTTCCTCACACTACAACTACTAAAGCACCTCCTCCCCTCTGAGGGATCGTGCACAACTTCCTGGTTTAGGCACAGGGCACAGTCCTTCAGTAAGGGATCGGGTAACAATGTGTGGATACAATGAAAACAGCAGAGAACTTACCCTCACCATAATTGGCAATACATATGAATTATATTACACATGTAGGCATTTTGTGGCGCTACAGACACTGGCACCACATTACCAATGCCGAAGATTGCTGGCCCTACTTCTGTCAGGGTTTCCTACACCACTTCCTGCACCCCCTCTTGTTCTTCCTCATCTTCCATCTCCAATGTGCTATCTCAGAGTACATCATCTACATCAGCATAGAAACAGTTAAAGCATTTTTTGGTTTTAGTCGTCAGATAGAGATGACCTGAGAGGTTTGATAGAAATAAAAGATTTTATGGAAGTCCAAGGCCACAGGGTTGGAAAGCACGGGAAAGTATGAACTTTTGGCCAGCATGTGGATGGCTGCCACTAACTTTAGCGGGCCTTCCTGGGACATCAGGGGCCTACGGCACAAAATAAGTACAGAAAAGAATGCCTTATTCACCGTGCAGAAGCCCTGCTGTGTGTAGCAAAAATGCTCTCTTGCTATGAGCACCGACCGCTGGGTCTTATGACTTGCTTACGACGCAGCAATGTTAAAGGAGTTTGACAGCGGTCAGATCAGCTGTCATGTGCCTGAAAACATGCGAGTTCAGTGTGGGAGCCTGCATGGAGTGCAGGGATATGACCTATGACGTATGGATATGTCATAGGTTGGTAAAGGGTTAATTTTTTTTTTTTTTTTTACATTTTACCTTAGACACAAGTCATTATACAGGAAAAAATGATTCTTAACATCATTTTTCCTGTAAACTACAATTTCTTGTCGGTTTTGAATATTTTATTGTCAATCCATAAAGTTAAGTAAAAGTGTAACACCATTGTTCACAGCAGTGACCTGGGAGTCAGTGATGCTTCCAGGGGTCTTCCCCATGCTGTTCTTCTCCCATTCAACACTTTTTCTATTTATTTGAACATTTCCACTGCCCCCCAGACCTCCTTGTAGGGTCTGCTGGAAAAATGCTCGAATTTCCTATTTACTCTCATTATACTCATTACTCGAAACCAGCATCTGAGCATTAGAAATTACTCAGTCCAAGTAACGAGCACCGGAGCATGTTAGTGCTCGCTCATCTCTATCCATCACATATAACATCAGCGCGGCATTAGCACCGAGCAGAACAGCAACGAGGTCCAACAGCAAAAGTCTGTGATATCTGTAAGAAAGCACAAACCCAATTATAAACCTCCTGAAAGCTCCATCTCATGACTAGTGTTGAGCCACCCCCGTAGTGTTCGGGTTCGGTTCGGTTCGTCGAACACCGGGATGTTCGAGGAACTGTTCGTCGAACTGTTCGTCGAACACCTTAGAACACCGTCGAACACCGTTAAAACCAATGGCAGGCAAACAAAAACACATAGAAACACATAGAAAACACCTGCAAAGGTGTCCAAAAGCTGACAAACTGCTCAGAAGACACTCTGTTTAAAAAAGCCGGCCGGCAAATTCAGCAGCGGCATACACCGGTACCCGACAATTTAGACAAGAAGGAATAGAGCATCACACATAGATTAGATAGATAGAAACATGTCAGTCACACATATAAGAAGCACAGTGACAGTGTTGGTTACTGCATTTGTCATTTAGTGTAAAGGATTTATTAAAAAAAATATTAGTGTTTTCATGCACCGTCTCTTTAAAAAAGCCGGCCGGCAATTCAGCATCTGTACCCGACAATTTAGAACAGAAAGAATAGAGCTTCACACATAGATTAGATAGATAGAAACATGTCAGTCACATATATAATAAGTACAGTGATAGTGTTGCTTACTGTACTTGTCATTTAGTGTAAAGGATTTATTTAAAAAAATAATAGTGTTTTCATGCACTGTCTCTTTAAAAAAGCCGGCCGGCAATTCAGCAGCGGTACCCGACAATTTAGAACAGAAAGATAGAGCATCACACATAGATTAGATAGATAGAAACATGTCAGTCACATATATATGAAGTACAGTGATAGTGTTGGTTACTGTACTTGTCATTTAGGATTAAAATAAAGGATTTATTATTAAAAAAATTGGCGTGGGGTTCCCCTTAATTTTAGGCTCTAGCGGAGGTTAAGCAGACGGCTGGGGCAGATGTTTGAAGCCTGGGAAGGGGGTAATACCCACGGAGCTTCCCAGGCTACTAATATCAGCCCCCAGCTGAATACATAGCCTTTACTAGCTATTAAAATGGGGGACCCCCCAAAAAAAATGACGTGGGGTCCCCCCTAATTTAATAGCTAGCAAAGGCTAGGCAGACAGCTGGGGGCTGATATTAATAGCCCAGGAAGGGAGCCATGAATATTGGCCCCCTCCCAGGCTAGAAACACCAGCCGTCAGCCGCCCCAGAAATGGCGCATTCATAGGATGCGCCAATTCTGGCACTTAGCCTCGCTCTTCCACGCTGCCCTGGTGCGGTGGCAGGGGGTAATAGGGTTGGGGTTGATGTCAGCTTATAATGCCAGCTGACATCAAGCCCAGGTTAGTAATGGAGAGGCGTCTATAAGACACCCTCATTACTAACCCCATAGTCAAAGTTAAAAAAAACACAAACACCCAGAATAAAGTCCTTTAATTGAAATAAAGACACAATCCTTTATTGTTCTAAATTAAACCATACCTACCATCACGTCCATTCCAGCTGAAGCCAACGATCTCCTGCAATAAAAGAAAAATAATAAAGCAACCTCATCCTTACCTTTCCATGGTTCCCACGACAGCTTCAGCTCTGCTACATCGAGATGACAGGCTGGACCGCAGCAGAACGCCGCCATCCAGCCTGTCATCCCGCAGACACTGAGAAGCGCAGGCTTGCTTGCGCTGCTCAGCGTCTCTCTGTGACGACATCCAGATGAGCCGAGTTCATGTCCAATGAACTCGGCTCACCTCATGCACGTCACTGACAGCGTGGGAAAATTCTCACGCTGAAGCGCTGATTGCAGGAGAATTTTCCCACGCTGTCAGTGACGTGCAGGAGGTGAGCTGAGTTCATTGGACATGAGCTCACCTCATGCACATCACTGACAGCGTGGGAGAATTCTCCTGCACTCAGCACTTCAGCGTGAGAATTTTCCCACGCTGTCAGTGACGTGCATGAGGTGAGCCGAGTTCATTGGACATGACCTCGGCTCATCTGGATGCCGTCACAGCGAGACAGTGAGGAGCGCAAGCATGCCTGCGCTTCTCAGTGTCTGCGGGATGACAGGCTGGATGGCAGCATTCTGCTGCGGTCCAGCCTGTCATCTCGATGTAGCAGAGCTGAAGCTGTCGTGGGAACCATGGAAAGGTAAGGATGAGGTTGGTTTATTATTTTTCATTTATTGCAGGAGATCGTTGGCTTCAGCTTGAATGGGTGTGATGGTAAGTATGGTTTAATTTAGAACAATAAAGAATTGTGTCTTTATTTCAATTAAAGGACTTTATTCTGGGTGTTGTGTTTTTTTTAAATACTTTACTAGAAATTCATGGCGGTCATGTCTAATACTGGCGTGACCCCATGAATTTTGGGCTTGGGGCCAGCTGATAATACCAAGCTGGCCCTAACCCCTTTATTTCCCAGTGAGCCACCGCACCAGGGCCCTGGATGAGTTGGGTACAGCGCCAGAAGATGGCGCTTCTATGAACGCGCCATTTTCCGGGGTGGCTGCGGACTGCAATTTGTAGCGGGGGGGGGCCAAGAAAGCTTGGGCCTCCCTGCGCTGCAGATTCCAGCCCCCAGCTGCCTAGTTGTACCTGGCTGGACACAAAAATAGGGCGAAGCCCCACGTACTTTTTTTTTAATTATTTCATGAATTTCATGAAATAATTAAGAAAAAAAGGCCTTCCCTATATTGTTGTGTCCGGCCAGGTACAAATAGGCAGCTGGTGGTTGGGGGCAGCCCGTTCCTGCCTGCTGTACCTGGCTGGACACAAATATAGTGCGAAGCCCCACTTCAATTTTTTTTAATTATTTCATGAAATTCATGAAATAATTAAGAAAAAAAGGGCTTCCCTATATTGTTGTGTCCGGCCAGGTACAAATAGGCAGCTGGTGGATGGGGGCAGCCCGTTCCTGCCTGCTGTACCTGGCTGGACACAAATATAGTGCGAAGCCCCACTTCAATTTTTTTAAATTATTTCAGGAAATTCATGATATAATTTAAAAAAAATTGACGTGGGGCTTCGCACTATATTTGTGTCCAGCCAGGTACAGCAGGCAGGAACGGGCTGCCCCCAACCACCAGCTGCCTATTTGTACCTGGCCGGACACAACAATATAGGGAAGCCCTTTTTTTCTTAATTATTTCATGAAATAATTTAAAGAAAATTGACGTGGGGCTTCGCCCTGTTTTTGTGTCCAGCCAGGTACAACTAGGCAGCTGGGGGCTGGAATCCGCAGCGCAGGGAGGCCCAAGCTTTCTGGGCCACCCCCGCTGCAAATTGCAGTCCGCAGCCACCCCGGAAAATGGCGCGTTCATAGAAGCGCCATCTTCTGGCGCTGTACCCAACTCATCCAGGGCCCTGATGTGGTGGCTCACTGGGTAATAAAGGGGTTAGGGCCAGCTTGGCATTATCAGCTGGCCCTAAGCCCGAAATTCATGGGGTCACGCCAATATTAGACATGACCACCATGAATTTCTAGTAAAGTATTTAAAAAAAACACAACACCCAGAAAAAAGTCCTTTAATTGAAATAAACACACAATTCTTTATTGTTCTAAATTAAACCATACTTACCGTCACGCCCATTCCAGCTGAAGCCAACGATCTCCTGAAATAAAAGAAAAATAATAAAGCAACATCATCCTTACCTTTCCATGGTTCCCATGACAGCTTCAGCTCTGCTACATCGAGATGACAGGCTGGACCGCAGCAGAACGCTGCCATCCAGCCTGTCATCCCGCAGACACTGAGAAGCGCAGGCTTGCTTGCGCTCCACAGTGTCTCTCTGTGAGGGCATCCAGATGAGCCGAGTTAATGTCCAATGAACTCGGCTCACCTCATGCACGTCACTGACAGCGTGGGAAAATTCTCCTGCACTCAGCGCTTCAGCGTGGGAGAATTCTCACACTGAAGCGCTGAGTGCAGGAGAATTCTCCCACGCTGTCAGTGACGTGCAGGAGGTGAGCTGAGTTCATTGGACATGAGCTCACCTTATGCACGTCACTGACAGCGTGGGAAAATTCTCCTGCACTCAGCGCTTCAGCGTGGGAGAATTCTCACGCTGAAGCGCTGAGTGCAGGAGAATTCTCCCACGCTGTCAGTGACATGCAGGAGGTGAGCTGAGTTCATTGGACATGAGCTCACCTTATGCAAGTCACTGACAGCGTGGGAGAATTCTCCTGCACTCATCGCTTCAGCGTGAGAATTTTCCCACGCTGTCAGTGACGTGCATGAGGTGAGCCGAGTTCATTGGACATGAACTCGGCTCATCTGGATGTCGTCACAGAGAGACGCTGAGCAGCGCAAGCAAGCCTGCGCTTCTCAGTGTCTGCGGGATGAGAGGCTGGATGGCAGCGTTCTGCTGCGGTCCAGCCTGTCATCTCGATGTAGCAGAGCTGAAGCTGTCGTGGGAACCATGGAAAGGTAAGGATGAGGTTGCTTTATTATTTTTCTTTTATTGCAGGAGATCGTTGGCTTCAGCTGGAATGGGCGTGACGGTAAGTATGGTTTAATTTAGAACAATAAAGGATTGTGTCTTTATTTCAATTAAAGGACTTTATTCTGGGTGTTTGTGTTTTTTTTAACTTTGACTATGGGGTTAGTAATGGGGGTGTCTTATAGACGCCTCTCCATTACTAACCTGGGCTTGATGTCAGCTGGCATTATAAGCTGACATCAACCCCAACCCTATTACCCCCTGCCACCGCACCAGGGCAGCGTGGAAGAGCGAGGCTAAGTGCCAGAATTGGCGCATCCTATGAATGCGCCATTTCTGGGGCGGCTGACGGCTGGTGTTTCTAGCCTGGGAGGGGGCCAATATTCATGGCTCCCTTCCTGGGCTATTAATATCAGCCCCCAGCTGTCTGCCTAGCCTTTGCTAGCTATTAAATTAGGGGGGACCCCACGTCATTTTTTTTGGGGGGTCCCCCATTTTAATAGCTAGTAAAGGCTATGTATTCAGCTGGGGGCTGATATTAGTAGCCTGGGAAGCTCCGTGGGTATTACCCCCTTCCCAGGCTTCAAACATCTGCCCCAGCCGTCTGCTTAACCTCCGCTAGAGCCTAAAATTAAGGGGAACCCCACGCCAATTTTTTTATTAATAAATCCTTTGTTTTAATACTAAATGACAAGTACAGTAGCCAACACTATCACTGTACTTCATATATATGTGACTGACATGTTTCTATCTATCTAATCTATGTGTGAAGCTCTATTCTGTCTGTTATAAATTGTTGGGTACCGCTGCTGAATTGCCGGCCGGCTTTTTTAAAGAGACAGTGCATGAAAACACTATTATTTTTTTTGATAAATCCTTTACGCTAAATGACAAGTACAGTAAGCAGCACTGTCACTGTACTTCATATATATGTGACTGACATGTTTCTATCTATCTAATCTATGTGTGATTCTCTATTCTTTCTATTCTAAATTGTCGGGTACCGCTGCTGAATTGCCGGCCGGCTTTTTTAAAGAGACGGTGCATGAAAACACTATTATTTTTTTTGATAAATCCTTTACGCTAAATGACAAGTACAGTAAGCAGCACTTTCACTGTACTTCGTATATATGTGGCTGACATGTTTATATCTATCTAATCTATGTGTGAAGCTCTATTCTTTCGGTTCTAAATTGTCGGGTACAGGTGTATGCCGCTGCTGAATTGCCGGCTTTTCATGTTTCACTGTTGGCACTGTTCCCATCGATTTGGGCAATCACTGTAATGCCACAACCACCATGGCTGTGGCATTACAGTGAGTGGCAGACAATCCCTGCATGATTGGTGCTCTAAATAGCGCCAGACATGCAGGACACGCTTTTGGTGCACGAACAGTTATCGAACATAACCTCGAACAGCCGAATTTTTTGCAAATCGTTCGGGTTCGTCGAACAACTCGAACACCGCCCAAAACAGCTCGAATTTGAGATTGGCGAACAGTTCTAGTCGAACACCGCTCATCTCTACTCATGACTTGTGCTGAAAACTATCATAAGTAAATTATAACTAACACTATTCTAATGGGATCTGACATTTCACCAATGAAACGATGAAGACGAATAATAGAAAAGAAAAGAGGAAGTGAAGGAAGATTGATCAGTAGGAAACATGATGGTGAGCGAAGCGAGCGGAAGACTGGAGAGTTAGACTCCATTGTGGTGGGAACAGGATGAGCGGAGATCAGCGGTGCCAGCTCTATACTCCTGATATTACAGACTTTACACGGTGAGTGCAGATTGTTCTCTACCTTTATATATAGAATAGAGAAGCTTCTATCTGTTATATTTAATCTAAACCAGAAAGAAAGCGCAGGATATTACACGACTGACATCAGTCACTATAATGACACCGCACTGACGAGCCGTCACATTCTCTATGAACTTTTACTTATTTTTACAATAAATTTAAACTAAGATGAGAGATAGATAATAGACAGATAATAGATAGATAATAGATAATAGATAGATAATAGATAATAGATAGATGATAGTGTGAGAGAAAAGAATCCATCTTGTTTGTCTGTGGCATCCATTTTGTCTTCACTCTTATGTAATGGTCATCAGGCAACACTGAGGGGCAGTGAGGTTTCACATTACGATTCACTCCCCTAAGGTTACTATTGGTTCATAGGTCAGAGGGAACTATTCCTTTGTCTCTGACCCTATTTAAAGGACCCCATATGTTAATAAAGCAGAAGTCTTTCCTAGTACACAATTATAAGGCTGTGCTGTATTGATTTCCTCGAGATCTCGAAAATATAATTTTAATATTTGGAGTTCGGAAGGCATAGAGGAGAGCATATTTCGCTCACAGAATTTGGTGCCGAAACCCGGGACTAGACGCGCATTATACCATCCGGATCTAGAGTGAGGAGGACCCTCCAGGAAAAGTGAGTTCAATCGCTGCAGCATAAGGTAAGAAGCTTATTCTTACAATTGTATTTCACTTTTACTGTAAGCTGGTCACCTCCAATCCGGGTGAGTTATTTTTGCAATTAATAGTCTAGTCCAAGAACAGGGAAGAGATACCTATGCCTTTTTGAACTGTGTGCATGTGACCTGATCAGTGTTTGATTGTAAGATCGTGGTACTTATACTTGGAGGACTTGTTGATGCTGTATCTTGTTTGACTGCGAAGAGTGATCAACTCAGCAGGAAAAGTATCTTATAGACCATTTACTGGTGTATTGTAGTAGTGGCTAGGTGCCAGACTACAGAGTAATAGGATCCGTGGCTGTGTGCCTGCCTATTGGACCCTTGGCTTTGTGCCTATTGTGGATATTTTGCTAGCACTGATTTTAAGGCAAGTATGGGAAACTTGTCGAGTAAATGGAACAAAGATACAATTGGAAAAACAGCAAAAAGAATAGTCAGAGAACATGAAGGAAAAGATGCTGTCAGAGATTGTACAAGAATGTTCAAAAAGGCTGGAATGCCCCCTGAGGGAAGTCTGGATGTGATTAAGTGGAGACTGTTCATGAAAGAGCATCGTGGTTGGTTGTTGGACAATGGGCTGACAGAAAGAGCCGAACAGTGGAAGAAAGTGGCTGAAGAGGTAATAAGTGGAGGTTGTAAAGAAACCACGATGGGAAATAGAATTTTGTATGAATGTTTTGATAATGGACTGGACGGACATAATGAAATAGAATCATCAGTACCTCCTCCTTATAACGGACCAGGACGGTGGACATGTACAGTATGTAGGGTACAGAATTTGGGATGGAAAAATAAATGTTCAAATTGCAATACAACTAAATCTAAATTCAGTTCCCCAAATGCTCCTATTCTACCAGTTATAACAAAGACGCACGTGGTAGCTGATAGTACACCTCCTCCCCCAGAGCTAATTACATGGGATGGGGAGGGGGAAGAGAGCAGTGAGAGGGGGAGGGAAGCTGATAGAGGATACTCTCACATACCAACGACTAGTACTCCTCGCACACGAGGCATGGCCCCCCCTCACAAGGTGACTACAAAGGAATACAAGCCTTGGAGCCCAAGTGAGCAGTTAGCTATGATGAAACAGCTTTCGGACCCCGATAAGAAGCCTGTTCCTTTCTATAGACAAATTCAGCAGATACAGGTTACATACAACTGTACATGGCAGGATTTAGAATCGTTAGTAGACGCAAAAGGAGGAGATGTGACTGCACATATTATAAACAAGAGACAGGACCATCAAAAGACTATCTGATTGACAGACATGGAATAGAATATTTACAGACATTAGAGTCAGGGGAAGAATATTGTAAGATGTTGCAGCGTTGGGCATTGACAAAACAGAGAGAACAATCTATATCTTTAAATGACATCACTCAGGAAAAAGAAGAGACGGTAGAAAAATATTTTGCCCGTTTACAGATGACTTGGACAGATATGGGATATTTTCCAGGGGATACTCTTAATATACGTATATTGGTAAATGCTTTTGTGGATGGGTTAAAGAAACCAATTAGAGAGGGACTTGTAAAAGCGCGCCCAGAGTGGAGGGGGAAGGACCCAAAGGATTTGTTACAAGTAGCCAAAGGGGTGGAGCAAGAGTTGATTCAAACTCGCAGAACAAAAGGCGTTATGTCTTACCAGGAAGGGGGGAGGAAGGGAGGATATGGCAGGAGGCGTGGCTCTATCGTCTGTTACAACTGTGGACAGCAGGGTCACATACAAAGAAACTGCAGAGCACCCCCCAAGCAGCAGCCTCCTCCCACTCAGCAGATTGCTGTGAATGATTCTTCTTCATACTAGGAATTCGGCAACCCAGTAGCTAGCATGCACCCTATTTTAGTTCCAAGTTGTACAGGTCCTACCCCAATGGTTAAATTAACTCTGCCTGGAGATAGAACATTAGATTTCTTAATAGATACTGGGGCAGCCAAGTCAGTCATGCATGCAAAAAATGTTTTTCCGTGGGAAATCACCGATGATTTTATTGAATGTATTGGGGTGGATGGTGATCCAAGAAATACACCACTAACCAAACCTCTTGCAGTGACACTACACCCATCTCAAAGACTGATTACCAGATTTTTGATTAGTGACACAGCACCAACAAATCTGTTGGGAGCAGATGTCCTTCGTGGCCTGCAAGCAAACATTCAATACAATGGAAATGGGACGGTATCATTAACCTCTAATCTTACAGAAGAGCAACTCTGTGCAACCGGAGCGTTTTTGTACCTTCACCAGTCTACATCTGAGGACAAAAATCATTTGCCAGATGATTTTCTAGCTCAGGTCCCTGAAACATTGTGGGCGACTGGGAAGACTGATGTCGGCCGACTACCAGTCCCACCAGTGGAGGTAAAGTTAAAACCAGGTGCTCCACTGCCACGTGTTAAACAGTACCCCCTCAGCCCTGCACAAAATACAGCCATTGGAGTATCAATTCAAGAATTACTCAAGTCAGGGACAATCATTCCTACCACCTCCACCTGTAATACGCCCTTGTACCCAATAAAGAAAAAAGTTGAAAAAGGACAACCAGCAAACTACCGTATGGTTCATGATTTGAGGGCTGTAAACGAGGTCACTGAACTTATAACACCTATAATGCCAAATCTTCACACTTTATTAGCTCAAATCCCACACAATTCCACATATTTCACGGTGATTGACTTAGCAAATGCATTTTTTTCTGTGCCACTGCACCCAGACTGCCAGTATTTATTTGCCTTCACTCATGGTCATCAACAGTATACATGGACGGTGCTACCTCAAGGTGCACAAAATTCACCGACTATGTATACTGTTGCAATGTCCTCAGTTTTGCAAAAATGGACTCCTCCTTATCTGGAAGTTGTGTTGCTTCAATATGTGGATGATTTATTACTTTGCTGTCCTAACCAAATGTCATGTAATGAGTCATCTATCTCGCTTTTGTGTTTCCTAGCAGAACATGGATGTAAAGCCTCTAAAAACAAATTACAATTTTGTCAACAGAAGGTAGTGTTTTTAGGTCATTGTTTGGCTCAAGGTACTAAACATCTAACAGAGGAAAGGATAGTTGCAATACAACAGCTTACATTGCCCCAAAACCTTACACGACTTAGAACTTTCC
Source organism: Phyllobates terribilis (assembly GCF_046119375.1). Taxonomy (NCBI): domain Eukaryota; kingdom Metazoa; phylum Chordata; class Amphibia; order Anura; family Dendrobatidae; genus Phyllobates; species Phyllobates terribilis. Next base: position 36,854,578 of record NW_027362772.1, on the reverse strand, counting down.
TGGGTCTGGTGTCATATTGCAGGCCATGGATACGGTCAGCATCCCAGCTCATGCAGCCCTTGTATGATTGCTTGTCTGCACAACCCTTCCATCTGACCCCAGAAGCTGAACAAAATTTTTACTCTCTGAAACTCTCGATTATCTCTGCACCAGCTCTTGGTCTACCCAACTATACTAAACCATTTTCTTTATTCTGCACTGAAATGACAGGCCATGCCACTTCAGTACTAACCCAAAAGCATGGACAACAACAAAGACCAGTGGCCTACTACTCAGCTAGGCTGGATCCTGTTGCCAGGGGGGCACCCTCTTGTGTTAGAGCCATTTTTGCGGTTCAAGCAATGCTTGAAAAGGCCACAGAAATAGTTCTTGATTACAAGGTCACACTTTACACTCAACATGACATTCATGGTGTCCTCAGTCAAGTACAACCTAGACACATTTCAATGGCCCGACAACTTCGACTTCAATGTGCCCTTCTCATGCCCCCAAATGTAGAACTCAAGCGATGCACAGTTTTGAATCCAGCTACGCTTCTACCAGTGGATTCAAAAGGGGGGAAAATTGGGGAAAATGATCTATTTTTACATTCTTTGACAGAGGAGGAAATAACCGACATACATACACCTCATGATTGTGTAGCTCTGATGCAACAAGACGGCAGGGTTTGAACATGTCTCAGATGAACCCATTGCTAATGCAGATTTTGAGTTTTTTGTAGATGGATCCAGATACCAAGATGCTGGTCGGTTCTACACTGGATATGCTGTGGTCACACAACATGAGGTAATAAAAGCTGAACCACTCCCTCCTCACCTATCGGCACAGGAGGCAGAGCTGAGGGCACTCACTGAGGCGTGTAGAGCGGCTGAGGGTAAGACTGCCAATGTGTATATAGATAGCAGGTATTCTTTTGGAATTTGTCATGATTATGGTCCAATATGGAAAGCCAGGTCTTTCCTAACATCAAATGGGAAACCTATAAAGAATGTAGAGAGCGTGCGAGCTCTGATGGAGGCTCTTTTGTTACCCACTAAGCTTGGCGTGGTGAAGATAAAAGCTCACACTCGAGCTGACACCAATGAAGCCAGAGGAAATGCACGTGCGGATGCCGCAGCCAAGGAAGCAGCAAAGAGGCCTAGAGTTGAGAGTTTAGCAGCGGTACAGACCGTGACCTCAGTGGCACCTGTCACTCCTGATATTCTTAAATCCCTGCAGAAACAGGCGGTTCAACAGGAAAAGAAGGAGTGGGAGACGCAGGGAGCCCAGCTGACTGAGGAAGGTTTATGGAAAAAGGGCAGTAAGCTCTGCCTGCCGCGAGCTCTTTACTCAATAATGGCCCAGGTAACCCATGGACTAACACATTTGTCAAAAACAGCTATGTGTGCTTTGGTATACAAGGTATGGGTGGCGCCAGGGTTCAGTACCCAGGCAGCCAGGCACACGCAATCTTGTATGACATGTGCCCGACACAACATAGGGAAAACTGTAAAGACCCCGCAGAAACACACCCCTCGTCCACTCTACCCGTTCCAGAGATTGCAGATTGACTATATACAACTACCACGAGTAGGGGTATATGAGTTCGTGCTTGTGTGTGTTGATCTCTTTTCAGGATGGCCTGAGGCATATCCGGTGCAGAAAGCTACAGCAAAGGTTACTGCTCAAAAACTCATGAAGGAGGTGGTATGTAGATATGGGGTTCCTGAAGTGATTGAAAGTGATAGAGGTACACATTTCACTGGAGAGATCATGAGAGAGATCTTAAAGTCTTTGGGAATTGAGCAGGGTTTACACACACCTTATCATCCACAGAGTAGTGGGAAGGTAGAAAGACTGAATGGGACATTAAAGTTAAAGATTCAGAAGGCAAAAGAGGAAACCGGCAAACCATGGACCGAATGCTTGCCTCTAGCTCTTTTCTCAATTAGGTACACTCCAAGTATAAGAACAGGTCTCTCTCCATATGAGATACTTTTTGGTTCAGTACCAAGAACAGGGTTATATTTCCCACAGTCACTTCAGATGCAGAATGACAGCCTGACTAGCTATGTGCAAGCCTTGCATAATCGCCTAAACAGTGTGCATAAACTGGTGTATTCTTCCATTCCAGACCCTGAATCAGTGTCTGGAACACATGATCTCAAGCCAGGAGACTGGGTGGTCCTAAAAAGACACGTCAGAAAAAGCCTTGATCCAAGATTTGATGGGCCATTCCAAGTTCTTCTGACCACAGCAACTTCGGTGAAGCTTGAGGGAAAATCCACTTGGATACACACCAGCCACTGTAAACGAGTCACTCCACCAGCAGAATGATGACCTTTTTACCAGTTCTAATGGGGATAGTGGTGGCATTGCCTCTAGCAGAGACATTAAATGAAGTTCTGAATGATGACTGGGATAATAAATTCATCAGACATCAAAGTACTTTTAAAAGACATGGACACGAGTACATTACCAAAAGACTGTTGGATTTGCACTCGCAGTCCTGTGAGCTCCAATACTATGCCTTATTTAGCCATTCCAGTGAGTTTGGAAGAAATGTTCTATTTGAGTAACTTTTCCCACTAAGCTAGATAACAACAGGAAAGAGAGAGCTGTAGGTTTGCCTGTAGCTGCATGAGTGACAGAGCCGTGGTTGTTGTTTAACAGGAGAGGTCCGCCTCTAAAACAGACAGGAATGCCTTGGGCTTCTAGTCGTGTTGACCTCTCCTGTTATCCGAGCTTCACCTCTTGCAGCTGCATCCAGATAAGATCGAAAGACGTCACTTTCTCTACAGCTGAGTATTCTGAGTGTAATGGGTCTGCTACCGACATCACACAGTGTGTAGCGGTCGATGCCACGCTCAATCCTGAGCTTCACTGTGTAAACGTCACCTTGAAAAGACTGATATCAGGTATTATGTCAAATGACACTCAGTATCAGGAAGAGATGATGGACATATTAAGCTCCACCTTGTTGTCTAAATGGATTGCTAGTCTATTCAATAACACGGTTATGGGAGCACCAGAGAGTTTGTACATTGTATGTGGACATCAGGCCTACAAGTGGTTACCCAATAACTTCACAGGGGTCTGCACACTGGCCTTCCTGACCCCATCAACCTTTATAGTGCCTCACACCAGAGTAAATGTTAAAGCAATCCCTCTACACACACTGTACAGACGAGCTGCAGACAACAATCCCAGACCAAATGGTAAACCTCATCTTGTAGAAATGGGGGTGGCAAATAAGATTGTGAGCAGCGTATTGATTTACCTATTCATAACACAGATGTGGGATAAACTAGTGGAGGCAACTGATTATCTAGATGACCAGATCTTCCAGGTGCTTGATGTCCTTAATGCATCTAATATAATACAGAAACAGCTAATTGTAGTCACTAACCAACACCCCATAGTGCTGGACTACCTGACCGCTAAGGAAGGAGGGATGTGTCAGATCATCGGTCCCGTATGTTGTCATTACATCGACGTTATGGGAAATCTCCAGGTTAGGACTGATATACAGAAGATAACCGAGATAAGGGATAAGTGGTTACAGGAACATGATGCAAACAAGGACACTTGGTGGGGAGAAACATTCTCTTTCCTGAATCCCATCAATTGGTTCAAGGGTCTAGGCGGGTGGCTCTCAGGGATTATACATACGTGTATGCAATTATTATTATTTTGCTTGTTGGTATATGTAGCCGTAAAAGTGCTGATCTATGTTACACCTAAGTTACTTAGGTCTATATGTAAGGAAAACCGTGTCACAGAACCCCTGATCGTATACTATGGACCCCAGACAAGAAAAGATCCATTGTTGTGATGCAATTATAGGTGTTTAGGTAGGGAACTGAGGTGAAGCAGGCAGGAAAGTAACGAGGACGCGACTAGCGCGCTCCTATATACCTACCGAGATGCCATAATTGGTCACAAAAGGGGGGAATTGTGAGAGAAAAGAATCCATCTTGTTTGTCTGTGGCATCTATTTTGTCTTCACTCTTATGCAATGGTCATCAGGCAACACTGAGGGGCAGTGAGGTTTCACATTACGATTCACTCCCCTAAGGTTACTATTGGTTCATAGGTCAGAGGGAACTATTCCTTTGTCTCTGACCCTATTTAAAGGACCCCATATGTTAATAAAGCAGAAGTCTTTCCTAGTACACCATTATAAGGCTGTGCTGTATTGATTTCTTCGAGATCTCGAAAATATAATTTTAATATTTGGAGTTCGGAAGGCATAGAGGAGAGCATATTTCGCTCACAATAGATAGATAATAGATAGATAGATAATAGATAATAGATAGATAATAGATATATAATATATAGATAATAGATAGATAATACATAATAGATAGATAAGAGATAATAGATAGATAATAAATAGAAAATAGATAATACATAGAAAATAGATAGATAAGAGATAATAGATAGATAATAAATAGACAATAGATAGATAATAGATCGATAATAGTTACTTAATAGATAGATAATAGAGAATAGATAATAGATAGATAATATATAGATAATACATAATAGATAGATAATAGTTAGATAATAGATAGAGAATAGATAATAGATAGATAATAGATAGATTAATAGATAATAGATAGATAATAGATAATAAATAGAGAATAGATAGAGAATAGATAATAGACAGATAATAGATAGATAATAGATAATAGATAGATAATAAATAGATAATAGATAATATATAGATAATAGATCGATAATAGTTACATAATAGATAGATAATAGATAATAGATAAATAATAGATAATAGATAAATATTAAATAATAGATAGAGAATAGATAGATAATAGATAGAAAGATAGATAATATATAGATAATAGATAAATAATAGATAATAGATAGATAGATAATAGATAGATAATAGATAGATAATAGATAAATAATAGATAAATAATAGATAGAGAATAGATAGATAATAGATAGATAATAGATAGATGATAGATAGATAATAGATAATAGATTGATAATAGATAATAGATAGATAATAGATAGATAATAGATAGATGATAGATAATAAATAGATGATAGATAATAGATAGATAATAGATGATAGATAGAGAGATAATAGATAATATATAGATAGATAATAGATAGATAGATAATAGACAATAAATAACTAATAGATAGATAGATGATAGATTTATATTTTTACTTTTAAAAAATAGCATAAAGTATAATAGATTTTGTTCCATAGAATCTACGATCCATGGAAAGTTACAACATATCAACAAAAAGTTCATCTCAGAATCAAGAAGCAGCAGATAAAGCCCAGCATTATGTGGGTCAGCCTCGTGTTTATCCTTCCTCTCCTCTGGAAAAGTAAGTACAATAGTACAATATACTAATATATTAATATAATATGTGAATCTCATCTGTTTTGACAAGCTGTATACATTAACCAATAGATCTCTTGGTGAGGCTGGTGTACTTTCTATGTTAATCCATATCACAATGTATAATCCTTTATGAAAGGGTAAACTCATTCTCCGTAATCCCAGCCTGACTGACAGCCCCTCAGTGTTACACTATCTATGCTCTTTATATACTATATAGTATATGCTATACAATGTACGGTATATACCATACACCTACACATGGTTTACATGGATTGTCCCAGGAAATGTCATTGGTGGAAAAGTTATCCTCTGAGAATTTAATGACCTTTATTATGTTCTGGGGGTTTCTCCAGATCATAAATGTAATAAATAATAAATTCTGCACACTCATCTCACCGCTTAGTGGAAAGGTAATGTAAGTATAAGGATTTTTTAGCTATTTTTTAACTTTTGATGGACCTTAGTGGTTCATAAAATGCTGGACATCCTTTGACATTTTGATGAATTCATGCTGAAGTGAATTAAAAAGAAATCTGCATTTTGCTGAATTAATTTTTTTGTAAAATTCAACCAGAATAAATCTCCACTTGAATTTATTAACTCATCTATAGTATATACCATCCAAATATAATGATGTGGCTCAGTGGTTAGCACTGTACGATGGCTCAGTGGTTCGCACTGTTCCTTTGCAGCGCTGGGGTCCTGGGTTCAATCCCACCAAGGACAACATCTGTAAGGAGTTTGTATGTTCTCCCCGTGTTTGCGTGGGTTTCCTCCGGGTTCTGCGGTTTCCTCCCACACTCCAAAGACATACTGATAGGGAATGTAGATTGTGAGCCCCGATGGGGACACTGATGATAATGTGACTCATAGAATTTTTTTACAATGTGTAAAATGACATTAAGCATATTTTTTGAGTTTACCGGGTACAGCAAATTCCTAGAAATTCACCTCACATTGAAATTCCAAAACACAGTTCTGGGATGTATTAAGAGAACCATACAGTCTAGATCACATGAAGTAATTATCCCCCTTTACTCCTCCTTGGTCAGACATCATCTGGAATGCTGTGTCCAGTTCTGGGCAACACATTATAAAAGAGACAGAAAAACTGTAGTAAGTTCAGAGAAGAGCGACCAGGATAGTGAGCGAACTGCAAACTATGTCCTACGAGAAACAGTTAAAGGATCTGGGAATGTTTAGCTGCAAAAAAGAAGACTGAGAGGAGACTTAACAGCTGTCTACAAATATCTGAAGGGCTGTCACACTGTAGAGGGATCATCCTTATTCTCATTTACACATGGAAACACGAGAATCAATGGGATGAAACTGAAAGGGAGAAGATACAGATTAGGAAAAACTTTTAGATAGTGAGGGAGATCAATGAGTGGAAGAGGCGGCCACGAGAGGTGGTGAGTTCTCCTTCAATGGAAGTCTTCACACAGAGGCTGGACAGACATCTGTCTGAGATGGTTTAGTGCATCCTGCATTGAGTAGGGGGTTGGACACGAGGACCCTGGAGGTCTCCTCCAACTCTAACATTCTAGGATTCTATGATTCGCTCATCTCTGATTCTGCTGTATTTAATTATGAAAGAAACAAGTAAAGTTTATGAAAAAAATTTGATCAATATCTATGTTGATTTTTCCATCCCTATTGTAATGGTAATGATGCCATACTTTATCTCTTTACAGGTATCACGTGCCAGCTGGCGGGCTATTCTATCCGAGTGTCTCCTGATGTCAGTGTACAGGAGGGTCTGTGTGTGACGATTCCTTGCACCTTCACCGCTGACAATAAAAAGACATTCAGTAATTCCACTGGATACTGGATACGGAAGAAGGAACCTTTATATCCTTATTATACCATAGCCAGAAATAATAAATTCAGTGATGTGAGAAAAACAAACTTCCACCTGATGGGAAATCCAGATACTGGAGACTGCACCCTGACCATCACTGACGCCAGGAAAGAAGATGAGGGGACGTACGTCTTCAGAATTGAAGAAAGTAAAGGGAGTAAAGTGAGATATAATTATATCAGAGACACAGTAACCATTACTGTGACTGGTAAGTGCCAGAATCATAACGTAGTCATAAAGATGTCTTGGGAGTGAGCAGCTCAAGAGAGAACAGGGCGACAAAGCCTATGACAGCTTATGTGGAATGTTTTAAATATTGTAGTTTATGAATTTCTATTGAATTATTCTTCTTCTCTGCTCTCACATTTAAGGACTTTTAAAAATTCTTTTGAGATATCAGACACGGACCACCCAGCAATCTGCAAGGAAATAAAAAACATCGACCATATAAAAATTTCAAGAAAAGTTTAGTTACTCTTTAAAGTTTATTACTGATCTTTTTTTTCTTTTTCACACAGTTTGAGTTAGGGTTATGACAAGGGTTGGGACTATGGCTAGATTTAGGGTTGGGGTAGAGTTAGGGTTAGGTTTAGGGCTATGCTAATAAAATAGTTACATAAAAAAAAATTTCAATTGTAAAAAAAGAACAAAAGATAATGTATAATTTTTTAATATTTGCAAAAGCAGAAAATAACTAGAGGGTTCAATGGCAAACCATAATTATGTCTGTATTTACATATTCTCAGGGATAAGGAATTTCATCCTAGACTGGTAGAAGGGACTCGGAGAGTGATAATGGTCAACTGGTTATGGGAAGAAAATATTTGCCTTGCTCCCAGGTACTGGCACCCCACACAATGCCACTGGCCATACTTCCCATTCACAAAAAAATTCTGGTGTGTAGTTTGTGGTAGATGTTTTATGGACAGAAGATTCTTTTATCATTGCGTAGATCTCACAGAAGAACCAGTCATCTCAGATTTTGGGACCTTGATTGCTGGAATCAAGAAGACCCTGACCTGTGGTCCTCCTATAAACTGCCCAGCAACATCTTTAACTTTCCAATGGAGGAAAAGTAACGTGGACGGTGTCTGGAAGAATTCATCTGCAGTAACATTTACCCCTTCTACAGATGATCATCAAGAAAACATCACATGCAAAATGACAAACACAAAGGGGAAGACAACCAATAAAACCATTTTTCTTGATGTTTACTGTGAGTACATATTAGTTTTGGAAGTATTTTCATTAGAGAGGTCCACCAATAAATCAAAAGATCATGGTGGATACAGACTCCGACTTAAATATGGCCCCAAATGCTCAACAGAAGACCACCCTAATTGGAGGTTTCTTTGGAGCCAAACACTTGACACATAGGTCTGTATCTTATGAGAATATCGTCCCGTAACCTGATATATCTTATAGATGATCAATACTTTGGGTACAATATTTTCAAGTAGGATCAAGGAGCCTCAGTCTGACATTGTCCTTCTGACTCCCAACATTCCTAATAAAGTATTAGTGGCCAAGTGATGGACGCTGCTCCACCAGCTCATGTCTTCATCCACTCATAAAATGGAGTCAGATTTTTTTCCTCAAAACCATTTTATGTTCACAAAAACAGGAAATCATACGGAAGGTTGGATACATAAACCATATTAAGAAAAATGTACCTGTACTAGTGATTATATACAGATGAGAAGGTTCCATAGCAAAAAAAAATGAAGTTGGATGGTTCATTATCAGCAAAATCCAACTTGAAAATGAGATATGATCTCTCCAGCTTTATTTCATGTTTCTTATTAATGCTACACCATCATTTGCTACTATTGTAGGCTTGTTCCGGGTCATCCAATGTTCTCACCATTCATTAGATGGTTTAGATGTTATTCAACATTAGATATTAGAAAAAACTTTTTGCGAGTGAGGTGATCAATGAGGGGAACAGGCGACCACGAGATGTGGTGAGTTCACCTTCAAGAGGCTGGATAGACATCAGTCTGAGATGGTTTAATGAATCCTGCTTGGAGCAGTGGGTTGGACACTATGACCCTGGAGGTCCCTTCCAACTCTAAAATTCTAGGATTCTATGATTCATTAACATAAATTATTTCAGCCAACCTAGACTGGTGTCCTATAGCAGTTAAATAGCAGTGCTTTCTTGCAGCCCCCCTGGAAACACAGGAAGCAGCGGTCAATCATCTGAAGGTAAAGTTATATTTTTAGAACATAAATTATATGCAAATATAACACAGCTAAGCTTTATGCAATAGAATGGAGTCTTTCTGTGACTCTGCAACTTCTCCAATGTCAAAGAGGTTGTCCTCTACTTTAGCATTGATGACTTATCCTTAGGATAGGTCAACAATATCTGAAAGTTTGGGGTCTGACACCTGGCACCCCCGCCAATCAGCTGTTATCGGTGTCGGCGGTGGCCGGAAGAACACAATTATACAGATGCAAGTCTTATGATAGTGGCCAATTCAGGGTACTACACATCTGCCTCCTATTGATTTGAATAGGAGGCAGATGTGTAGAACCAAGCCTCGGCCATTATCAGAAGACGGAGCAGCTCCACAAGTGAATAATTATGGCCGAATGCCGCCGCCGACACCGATAACAGCTGATCGGCGGGGATGCTGGGTGTCGGACCCCAACCGATCAGACATTGATGACCTATCCTATCGATAGTTCATCAATGCTAAAGTAGTGGACAACCTGTTTAAAGAAAATTTGGGAACCCTGCTTTGTCTCTAATGCCACTCCTCACCATTACACTCCAAATTTACTACAATTTCATGATGTGATGACTCCTTATCTCATCTATTCCTCAGTGGCCTTTCTCTTTGCCCAGAGCCTTGTTGATGAGATCAGTGGAGATCCCTTAGTGATCGGGAAAGTTATCCCATATCAGTAGGGAGTAAAAGAAGGTTGAAACTTGGCAAGACCTCCTTAAATCTTCAAATATAATATGGCAGAGAGTTCCAGAGTCTCACTGCTCTTACAGTACAGAACCCATGTTTGCGATGATGGTCAAACCTTGCTTCTCTAGACCTAGAGGATGCCCCATTGCCATTGCAGATCTAGATGTAATCAGCTCATTAGAAATCTCTCTGAACAGTTCATTCATACACTTGTACATAGGTTTCTTTTTCTGAACTGAATAACCTCAAGACTGGAAACCTTTCTTGGCAGAGTGATCCCTCACTTCTTAATAAATGTATCAATCTTACTTACCGTCTTCCCTTTTTCTTTTCTTCATATTTCTCTTCCTCTGTCATGGGTGTGTCAGAAGTGACAGACAGTCGCCCTACAGTTGGTTGCAGAAGATCTCTTCATTTGTTTTTACAGACACCTTCTTAGCTGTTTCACTGTAGAACCCAGCGACTACCTCCTTCCTGCTAAAAGACACCCTGACCTTGGTGTTTAAATAGTTTCACTTTGTAGCAGGAAGGGGTCGGTGATACTCACATGTTTCCCTGTGAATGCTTGGATCTCTCAGACTGCTATCTTCCTCTGTGGTGCTAGGGGGACGCTTGGATTTATCTCTCTGAAGTCGGCAAAAGCTAAGCTACTTTCCCCAGTGTTTGTCTCCCTTGTTGTCTTTTGTTGTAAGTGGGGATCGACTAGTGCTCATCCCCCCTTCCCTATCCAGGGCCAAGAGCAAAGGGAAATAAAGGGTTTAGGTTCGCATGCGGCGATTGGTGAGGACCCTGTCTCCACGTTAGTGGAGACAGGGTGATATCAGATCACCCTAGGAGTTCTCCACTCCCCCTTTTCTCTAGAGTCTTGGCTCCCTTTCCCCCTTCCCTTTGTGTTGCACTTAGTCTTGCGTGACATCCTCTTTCTTATTTTATTGATTCTTTTCTTGCTCTCTCATTTTGTCTTTTCCCTTCTTCTTATCCTCTTTTTTCTTATCCTCTTTTATGACTTTCTTTACTCCCCTTGTCTTTCTCCTCCTCACCTTTCTTTGAGCCTTCCACTTTTTCTAATAATTCCTTCTATTCTTTCTTCATGTCTACTGCTCCACTTCTCTTACTTTTTCTTTAATTTTCTTCTCCACTTTTCCTCTCTTTTTAATTCCTATCCTTTTTTCTCCTCTTGTCCTTTTCTTTTTTTTCTTCCTTCTCTTCCTCCTTCCCTTTTTCCAATTCTCCTCTTCTTTCTCCATCTTCCTTTATCTTCAATTTTTTTCTCCTATCCATTCCCCCAGTGCTGAATCATATTGAGTACCCTAATACACAGTATGGTGCCCCCACACATGGTTTAATGCTCCCCCAGTTTCCCTCTACTTAACTATGCCTCTATATTGTCTAGTCTATCATAATGCTCCCATAGTGCCCCAATACATTATGATGCCCCATTTCACAGTTCAGCCCCCACAGTAAGGAGCCCCTCCAACCCATCCAAATAGTGCACTAGCAAAGTAAAAAAGACCCATCTCCTAGCCCTGATTCGGCCATGAGCTGCTGTACCTGCTGCACCGAGTCTCAGACAGTTCAGGATGAATTGCATTCATTGTATCTACATCTAAAAACACAGATAGAGCTGAGTCAGGACACATCTCCAACCTCCTGGAACTCTGGGACATCTTCTCAATTCTGAAAATGTCTCTTTGCGTCTGCGAACAGTTGGGAGGTATGGTTACAGATTGAATCATAGATTCTTTTGAATCTACATATTGATTGAGAGGGATCATGTGATACATCACATCTGACTCAATAAAAATCTTTAATTAACTTGCCTTTTTGAGCCCCTCTTTGGCACTTTGACAACTTTTTTAGTGTAACTGTGCCCCTAAAATAATTTTATTGGGGTATCTCATCAATGTCTTAGTAGTCCTGTCCTGGTGTTGGGGAAGAGGTCCAATAGTATTTAACTAAATATAGACAAATAATTTTCCTTTTCTTTTTTTTTTTTACAGCTAAATATCGAGATATATCAATTGCCTTCTTATGTGGAATGACTATCACAACCCTATTCGCTTTGCTATATAAATTAATTACAAGGTAAGATTTCATATGCATTGTATTGTTTTGTTATAATAATCCTGAAAATCCGTCCAGATACTACAAAGCTCACCATACAGGTAATCACAATTTTTTTTCTTGCAGAACCACTCATGACCACACGGTGTGCTGATAACTCATGGCTATAATAATCATTTTTTTATTTATATAGCGCCAACATATTCCGCAGCACTTTACAATTAAGCGGGGACATGTACAAACAATAAATTCAATACAAGGTGAGACAGTATACAGTTACATTAGGAGTGAGGTCCCTGCTCGCAAGCTTACATTCTACAAGGAAATGGGGGGACACAATAGGTGGAAAGTGCTTGTTATTTCAGGTCTGGCAGTTATAATAAGTCGGGATTATCATATAAAGCTGCATGATCCGGGCATCAGCCTGTATGTTCAAGTGCAAAGGCTATGTCCTTTTCAAAAATATCATGTGTCCATCCTTCCCTTTTCCTGAAGTTGGTCATGAACTACAATTTCTTACATAACCCAATTTAATACATTATTGTGGCATGTTGGAAAAACTTCAGTTGGCTGCAATTCACATCTCGTCCAATGGGGGGGGCCATACAAAATGTTCTGTACTTCTCCTGGCAGAGTGCCAAAAATATGCTTGTTTGTTTGTTTGTTTGTTTGTTTGTTTGTTTGATTGATTTTTTATTTGAATTTAAAATAATTGTGTTTCACATATATTAAAAAAGAGGATGGAAGGGACATATTTGTTTGTGAAACTAATTACATTTTATGCATTATGATTCAGCGTTGAGGTATCTGGGCTGTCTCTGACTTTAAGGAGACCAGATAAATGTCTTATTGGCAATGTTCTTTAGAACCAAGAAATATACAAATTACGTATCCGTTAGACTATTAGGTTTTGAATTTAAAGTTACAGTGGGTGCGGAAACTATTCAGACCCCTTTAAATTTTTCACTCTTTGTTTCATTGCAGCCATTTGGTAAATTCTAAAAAGTTCATTTTTTTATCATTAAAGTACACTCTGCACCCCATCTTGACTGAAAAAAAATGAAATGTAGAAATTTTTGCAAATTTATTAAAAAAGAAAAACAGAAATATCACATGGTCATAAGTATTCAGATCCTTTGCTCAGTATTGAGTAGAAGCCCCCTTTTGAGCTAGTACAGCCATGAGTCTTCTTGGGAATGATGCAACAAGTTTTTCACACCTGAATTTGGGGATCATCTGCCATTCTTCCTTGCAGATCCTCTCCAGTTTCGTCAGGTTGGATGGTGAACGTTGGTGGACAGCCATTTTCAGGTCTCTCGAGAGATGCTCAATTGGGTTTAGGTCAGGGCTCTGGCTGGGACAGTCAAGAATGGTCACAGAGTAGTTCTGAAGCCACTCCTTTGTTATTTTAGCTGTGTGCTTAGGGTCATTGTCTTGTTGGAAGGTGAACCTTCAGCCAAGTCTGAGGTCCAGAGCACTCTGGAAGTGGTTTCTATCCAGGATATCTCTGTACTTGGCCACATTCATGTTTCCTTCAATTGCAACCAGTCGGCCTGTCCCTGTAGCTGAAAAACACCCCCATAGCATGATGCTGCCACCACCATGTTTCACTGTTGGGATTGTATTTGGCAAGTGATGAGCAGTGCCTGGTTTTCTCTACACATACCGCTTAGAATTATCACCAAAAAGTTCTATCTTCATCTCATCAGACCAGATAATATTATTTCTCATAGTCTGGGAGTCCTTCATGTGTTTTTGAGAAAACTCTATGCAGGCTTTCATATGTCTTGCACTGCGGAGAGGCTTCCGTCGGGCCACTCTTCCATAAAGGTCCGAATGGTGGAGGGATGCAGTGATAGTTGACTTTGTGGAACTTTCTCCCATCTCCCTACTGCATCTATGGAGCTCAGCCACAGTGATCTTGGGGTTCTTCTTTACCTCTCTCACCAAGGCTCTTCTCCCACGATTGCTCAGTTTGGCTGGACAGCCAGGTCTAGGAAGACTTCTGGTAGTCCCAAACTTCTTCCATTTAAGGATTATGGAGGCCACTGTACTCTTAAGAACCTTGAGTAATGCAGAAATTCTTTTGTAACCTTGGCCAGATTTGTGCCTTGCCACAATTCTATCTCTGAGCTCCTTGGGCAGTTCCTTTGAGCTCATGATTCTCATTTGGTCTGACATGCACTGTGAGCCGTGAGGTCTTATATAGACAGGTGTGTGCCTTTCCAAATCAAGTCCTATAATTTTAATTAAACACAGCTGGACTCCAATGAAGGAGTAGAACCATCTCAAGGAGGATCACAAGGAAATGGAAAGCATGTGACTTAAATATGAGTGTCTGAGCAAAGGGTCTGAATACTTATGACCATGTGATATTTCAGTTTTAATTTTTTTAAAAATTTGCAAAAATTTCTACATTTCTGTTTTTTTTCAGTCAAGATGGGGTGCAGAGTGCACTTTAATGACAAAAAAATGAACTTTTTAGAATTTACCAAAAGGCTGCAATGAAACAAAGAGTGAAAAATTTAAAGGGGTCTGAATACTTTCCGTACCCACTGTATTTCTGCATCAAAATCCACTTCAAAAGCTGCATTGAATAAGTTTCCTGTTGACACCAACAGGACAACATGTTTAGAGTAAACTTAGTGCTGTTATTTTATGTTTTCCTTACCACTTGCAAAAAGACGCAACATGTCTACATATAGACAAGAATTGACATCATGCTTTTTTTTTCTCACATAGTAAAAGACGCTCAGAGAAAAGTATTGTTCTACTAGGCGCCTGACATAGATAAAAAGTTGGTTACACATAAGATTAAAGGTTTTTTTACATGTTCAATCTATTGCAAAAAAAAAAAATATTTTTAAATTCTGTGTATACCCTAAAGCAGAATAAAACGTTCTTAAAACACTCCATGAAAATCAACAATCAAAAGAAAACTCCATGGGAACATATACTCAGAGTCCGTTTTCTTAAAAATGAATGTAAAGCCAATGACCCATCTACAGGCAGCTGTTTCGGGGTGTTTGCTCCTCATCAGTGTACAGCAGGGTTTGGTTGGCCTTTGGCACAAGGAATATGAATCCACATAAGAAGACCAGCTGAGTATGGAGTCTTATTGGTGATGCAACATACTATACAGTATGAAGGATAAAACAATTTATGGTTTTGGGCTGTGCTAACCGAAATTAAGATCTTTACACTGAAGAAAGCCGCCAGTCTGGCAGAGAAACGCATTGTTAATAAAAAACGTTTCTTTATATTATAGAATCAAGGATCTTCATTTTGGTTAGTAAAGCCCAAAATGATTAATTGTTTTTTCTTTTGAGCATCCTGGTGTAGTTCATCCACGACCACGGGGCAGCAGCAAATGTTATTGAGCTTTCAAAGGAGTTGTGCCTACAACAACTCAATCAGAAGGAGCAGATTAACTAGAGCTAATATATCTTTTTATAAAGGTATCACCCTATGGTCTGGTGCGCTGTTTTCCTACAGTTTTTATCTGTCTTATATAATGTATAATTCTATCCAACTCATTTTCAGGAAAAAAATGGACAAAAAGAAGAATTATGTGAGAGCAAAAGAACCATCCGAGAGAACGGACCTACCGACAAATAAGAAGTCTGGACCCAACGCTGAGGTATACAGAGTAATGATATTATATGTAGAGTATGTGCAACACTGACCTTCACCAAACATTATACATCATCCTCCGTAGTTTCAGTTATGAGCACTTATTTTCCATTAAACCTACAATGCGAGGTAAAACAAAAGATGAGCATGGATCAGTGTCAGATGAAAATTACAAAACCTACAAATGACAAAAAATATATCACATACCCTACCATCATTATATATAAATGTAAAGCAAAGTTGCATATGAAATATAGGGTCCTACACTGTTTATATTAAAAACCTTACTGTATGTTACCGGGACCCAATATCAATATATATTTTTGACTTGTTTGAATTCTGTGCAAATTAGGGGTGTGGCATCTAGAGATGAGCGGTGTTCGACTCGAATTGTTCGCTAATCTCAAATTCGAGCTGTTTTGGGCGGTGATCGAGCCGTTCGGCAAACACGAACAATTTGAAAAAAATTTGGCTGTTCGAGGTTATGTTCGATAACTGTTCATGCACCAAAATCATAATTGGATTTTTTCTCATTAATACTGAAAATTAATGTTAATACGCAGTTTGAGTGTACAGCGGGGCGGGGGGAGGGGCAGGGGATGGATCTCTGCAGAAATAATGAAGATCTCCATTTTTTTTTCTCTTTCCCGCATTTACAGTGGGGAGGTGCAATCTGTCAGCCTATCAGCAGCGCACATACGGAGCGAACTGCTTTTTTTCACACAAGCAAGGGCACGTGTCATTGGCAGTGTATGTCACATGTCCTTGCCATATAAGACCCAACCATTTTCCCCGTCGCCACCATTTTCTCACTGCTGCAGCTGCATGTTAGACGGCACCGCTGTTGCTTTGTGAGCTATACTTTGAGTATTAATTTCAAGCCAATTTTCGCACAACCTACAGATAGCTTGGGAGCAGGGAATAGTTGTGATTGCAGTCCTTTTGAGGACTAGGTTACATAATTTCCTATGACTTTTATCTGGCAGGTCTGTGCTCTTAAATAGATAGGTTGGGAGTAAAGACTAATTGTAATTGCAGTCCTTTTGAGGGCTAGGTTACATCAGTTCCTATCACTTTTATCAGGCAGGTCTGTGCTCTTAAATAGATAGCTTGGGAGTAAAGACTAATTGTAATTGCAGTCCTTTTGAGGGCTAGGTTATATCAGTTCCTATCACTTTTATCAGGCAGGTCTGTGCTCTTAAATAGATATGTTGGGAGTAAAGACTAATTGTAATTGCAGTCCTTTTGAGGGCTAGGTTACATCAGTTCCGATCACATTTATCAGGCAGGTCTCTGCTCTTAAATAGATAGGTTGGGAGTAAAGACTAATTTTAATTTCAGTCCTTTTGAGAGCTAGGTTACATCAGTTCCAATCACTTTTTGCCAGGCAGGTCTGTGCCAGTGCTGTGCAAGTTTTTTTGACAGCATTTGGCTAAATCTAGCTAAGCAAACCCTTTTTGGCCTCTTGCAGTGTGTGTTAGTCAGTGGAGTAGCCTATCTGTGTTGCAACTACACGACCTGTGTATAGAATACAATTTTTTTTACTGCACCTAGCCAAGTAAAACCTTTTGGGCATAGCATCATTCTATTAGTCCATCTATACTAACCTTCACCAGGTTGCAAATTCAAAATATTTTTTATCTGCATCTAGCTCTGAAAAAATATTTGGGCTTGGGCTTGTAGCAGTGTGTGGGACTTGTTCTAATTAGTCCATCTATACTAACCTCCACCAGGTTGCAAATTCAAAATAATTTTATCTGCATCTAGCTCTGAAAAAATATTTGGGCTTGGGCTTGTAGCAGTGTGTGGGACTTGTTCTATTAGTCCATCTATACTAACCTCCACCAGGTTGCAAATTCAAAATAATTTTTATCTGCTCTAGCTCTGAAAAAATATTTTGGCTTGAGCTTGTAGCTGTGTGTGGGACTTGTTCTATTAGTTCATCTATACTAACCTCCACCAGGTTGCAAATTCAAAATAATTTTTATCTGCATCTAGCTCTGTAAAAATATTTGGGCTTGGGCTTGTAGCAGTGTGTGGGACTTGTTCTATTAGTCCATCTATACTAACCTCCACCAGGTTGCAAATTCCAAAAATTTTTTATCTCTATCTAGCTCTGAAAAAATATTTGGGCTTGGGCTTGTAGCAGTGTGTGGGACTTGTTCTATTAGTCCATCTATACTAACTCCCACCAGGTTGCAAATTCAAAATAATTTTTATCTGCATCTAGCTCTGAAAAAATATTTGGGCTTGGGCTTGTAGCAGTGTGTGGGACTTGTTCTATTAGTCCATCTATACTAACCTCCACCAGGTTGCAAATTCAAAATAATTTATATCTTCATCTAGCTCTGAAAAAATATTTGGGCTTGGGCTTGTAGCAGGGTGTGGGACTTGTTCTATTAGTTCATCTATACTAACCTCCACCAGGTTGCAAATTCCAAAAAATTTTTATCTGCATCTAGCTCTGAAAAAATATTTGGGCTTGGGCTTGTAGCAGTGTGTGGGACTTGTTCTATTAGTCCATCTATACAAACCTCCACCAGGTTGCAAATTCCAAACATTTTTTATCTGCATTTAGCTCTGAAAAAATATTTGGGCTTGGGCTTGTAGCAGTGTGTGGGACTTGTTCTATTAGTCCATCTATACTGACCTCCACCAGGTTGCAAATTCAAAATAATTTTTATCTGCATCTAGCTCTGAAAAAATATTTGGGCTTGGGCTTCTAGCAGTGTGTGGGACTTCTTCTATTAGTCCATCTATACTAACCTCCACCAGGTTGCAAATTCAAAATAATTTTTATCTGCATCTAGCTCTGAAAAAATATTTGGGCTTGGGCTTGTAGCAGTGTGTGGGACTTGTTCTATTAGTCCATCTATACTAACCTCCACCAGCTTGCAAATTCAAAATAATTTTTATCTGCATCTAGCTCTGAAAAAATATTTGGGCTTGAGCTTGTAGCAGTGTGTGGGACTTGTTCTATTACTCCATCTATACTAACCTCCACCAGGTTGCAAATTCAAAATAATTTTTATCTGCATCTAGCTCTGAAAAACTATTTGGGCTTGGGCTTGTAGCAGTGTGTGGGACTGGTTCTATTAGTCCATCTATACTAAGCTCCACCAGGTTGCAAATTCAAAATAATTTTTATCTGCATCTAGCTCTGAAAAACTATTCGGCCTTGGGCTTTTAGCAGTGTGTGGGACTTGTTCTATTAGTCCATCTATACTAACCTCCTCCAGGTTGCAAATTGAAGCTAATTTTTATCTGCATCTAGCTCTGAAAAAATATTTGGGCTTGGGCTTCTAGCAGTGTGTGGGACTTGTTCTATTAGTCCATCTATACTAACCTCCACCAGTTTGCAAATCAAAAAAAAATGTTATCAGCATCTAGCTGTGAAAAAATATTTGGGCTTCCGCTTGTAACAGTGTGTGGGACTTGTTCTATTAGTCCATCTATACTGACCTCCACCAGGTTGCAAATTCAAAATAATGTTTATCTGCATCTAGTTCTGAAAAAATATTGGGGCTTGGGCTTGTAGCAGTGTGTGGGACTTCTTCTATTAGTCCATCTATACTAACCTCCACCAGGTTGCAAATTCAAAATAATTTTTATCTGCATCTAGCTCTGAAAATATATTTGGGCTTGGGCTTGTAGCAGTGTGTGGGACTTGTTCTATTATTACATCTATACTAACCTCCACCAGGTTGCAAATTCAAAACATTTTTTATCTGCATCTAGCTCTGAATAGATATTTGGGCTTGGGCTTGTAGCAGTGTGTGGGACTTGTTCTTTTAGTCCATCTATACTAACCTCCACCAGGTTGCAAATTCAAAATAATTTTTATCTGCATCTAGCTCTGAAAAAATATTTGGGCTTGGGCTTGTAGCAGTGTGTGGGACTTGTTCTATTAGTCCATCTATACTAACCTCCACCAGGTTGCAAATTCAAAACATTTTTTATCTGCATCTAGCTCTGAATAGATATTTGGGCTTGGGCTTGTAGCAGTGTGTGGGACTTGTTCTACTCGTCCATCTGTACTAACCTCCACCAGTTTGCAAATTCAAAATAATTTTTATCTGCATCTAGCTCTGAAAAAATATTTGGGCTTGGGCTTGTAGCAGTGTGTGGGACTTGTTCTATTAGTCCATCTATACAAACCTCCACCAGGTTGCAAATAAAAAACATTTTTTATCTGCATTTAGCTCTGAAAAAATATTTGGGCTTGGGCTTGTAGCAGTGTGTGGGACTTGTTCTATTAGTCCATCTATACTGACCTCCACCAGGTTGCAAATTCAAAATAATTTTTATCTGCATCTAGCTCTGAAAAAATATTTGGGCTTGGGCTTGTAGCAGTGTGTGGGACTTCTTCTATTAGTCCATCTATACTAACCTCCACCAGGTTGCAAATTCAAAATAATTTTTATCTGCATCTAGCTCTGAAAAAATATTTGGGCTTGGGCTTGTAGCAGTGTGTGGGACTTGTTCTATTACTCCATCTATACTAACCTCCACCAGGTTGCAAATTCAAAATAATTTTTATCTGCATCTAGCTCTGAAAAACTATTTGGGCTTGGGCTTGTAGCAGTGTGTGGGACTTGTTCTATTAGTCCATCTATACTAACCTCCACCAGGTTGCAAATTCAAAATAATTTTTATCTGCATCTAGCTCTGAAAAAATATTTGGGCTTGGGCTTGTAGCAGTGTGTGGGACTTGTTCTATTAGTCCATCTATACTAACCTCCACCAGGTTGCAAATTCAAAACATTTTTTATCTGCATTTAGCTCTGAATAGATATTTGGGCTTGGGCTTGTAGCAGTGTGTGGGACTTGTTCTATTAGTCCATCTATACTAAGCTCCACCAGGTTGCAAATTCAAAATAATTTTTATCTGCATCTAGCTCTGAAAAACTATTTGGCCTTGGGCTTTTAGCAGTGTGTGGGACTTGTTCTATTAGTCCATCTATACTAACCTCCACCAGGATGCAAATTCAAAATAATTTTTATCAGCATCTAGCTCTGAAAAAAAATTTGGGCTTGGGCTTGTAGCTGTGTGTGGGACTTGTTCTATTAGTCCATCTATACTAACCTCCACCAGGTTGCAAATTGAAGCTAATTTTTATCTGCATCTAGCTCTGAAAAAATATTTGGGCTTGGTCTTCTAGCAGTGTGTGGGACTTGTTCTATTAGTCCATCTATACTAACCTCCACCAGTTTGCAAATCAAAAAAAAATGTTATCAGCATCTAGCTGTGAAAAAATATTTGGGCTTGGGCTTGTAGCAGTGTGTGGGACTTGTTATTTTAGTCCATCTATACTAACCTCCACCAGGTTGCAAATTCAAAATAATGTTTATCTGCATCTAGTTCTGAAAAAATATTGGGGCTTGGGCTTGTAGCAGTGTGTGGGACTTGTTATTTTAGTCCATCTATACTAACCTCCACCAGGTTGCAAATTCAAAATAATTTTTATCTGCATCTAGCTCTGAAAAAATATTTAAGCTTGGGCTTGTAGCAGTGTGTGGGACTTGTTCTATTAGTCCATCTATACTAACCTCCACCAGGTTGCAAATTCAAAATAATTTTTATCTGCATCTAGCTCTGAAAAACTATTTGGGCTTGGGCTTGAAGCAGTGTGTGGGACTTGTTCTATTAGTCCATCTATACTAACCTCCACCAGGTTGCAAATTCAAAATAATTTTTATCTGCAACTAGCTCTGAAAAAATATTTGGGCTTGGGCTTCTAGCAGTGTGTGGGACTTGTTCTATTAGTCCATCTATACTAACCTCCACCAGGTTGCAAATTAAAAAATAATGTTTATCTGCATCTAGCTCTGAAAAAATATTTGGGCTTCGGCTTGTGGCAGTGTGTGGGACTTGTTCTATTAGTCCATCTATACTAACCTCCACCAGGTTGCAAATTCAAAATAATTTTTATCTGCAACTAGCTCTGAAAAAATATTTGGGCTTGGGCTTCTAGCAGTGTGTGGGACTTGTTCTATTAGTCCATCTATACTAACCTCCACCAGGTTGCAAATTAAAAAATAATGTTTATCTGCATCTAGCTCTGAAAAAATATTTGGGCTTCGGCTTGTGGCAGTGTGTGGGACTTGTTCTACTAGTCCATCTATACTAACCTCCATCAGGTTGCAAATTCAAAATAATTTTTATCTGCATCTAGCTCTGAATAGATATTTGGGCTTGGGCTTGTAGCAGTGTGTGGGACTTGTTCTATTAGTCCATCTATACTAACCTCCACCAGGTTGCAAATTCAAAATATTTTTTATCTGCATCTAGCTCTGAATAGATATTTGGGCTTGGGCTTGTAGCAGTGTGTGGGACTTGTTCTACTAGTCCATCTATACTAACCTCCACCAGGTTGCAAATTCAAAATAATTTTTATCTGCATCTAGCTCTGAAAAAATATTTGGGCTTGGGCTTGTAGCAGTGTGTGTGACTTCTTCTATTAGTCCATCTATGCTAACCTCCACCAGGTTGCAAATTCAAAATAATTTTTATCTGCATCTAGCTCTGAAAAAATATTTGGGCTTGGGCTTGTAGCAGTGTGTGGGACTTCTTCTATTAGTCCATCTATACTAACCTCCACCAGGTTGCAAATTCAAAATAATTTATATCTTCATCTAGCTCTGAAAAAATATTTGGGCTTGGGCTTGTAGCAGGGTGTGGGACTTGTTCTATTAGTTCACCTATACTAACCTCCACCAGGTTGCAAATTCCAAAAATTTTTTATCTGCATCTAGCTCTGAAAAAATATTTGGGCTTGGGCTTGTAGCTGTGTGTGGGACTTGTTCTATTAGTTCATCTATACTAACCTCCACCAGGTTGCAAATTCAAAATAATTTTTATCTGCATCTAGCTCTGAAGAAATATTTGGGCTTGGGCTTGTAGCAGTTTGTGGGACTTCTTTTATTAGTCCATCTATACTGGCATCCACCAGGTTGCAAATTCAAAATAATTTTTATCTGCATCTAGCTCTGAAAATATATTTGGGCTTGGGCTTGTAGCAGTGTGTGGGACTTGTTCTATTAGTCCATCTATACTAACCTCCACCAGGTTGCAAATTCAAAACATTTTTTATCTGCATTTAGCTCTGAATAGATATTTGGGCTTGGGCTTGTAGCAGTGTGTGGGACGTGTTCTATTAGTCCATCTATACTAACCTCCACCAGGTTGCAAATCAAAAAAAAATATCAGCATCTAGCTGTGAAAAAATATTTGGGCTTCCGCTTGTAACAGTGTGTGGGACTTGTTCTATTAGTCCATCTATACTGACCTCCACCAGGTTGCAAATTCAAAATAATGTTTATCTGCATCTAGTTCTGAAAAAATATTGGGGCTTGGGCTTGTAGCAGTGTGTGGGACTTCTTCTATTAGTCCATCTATACTAACCTCCACCAGGTTGCAAATTCAAAATAATTTTTATCTGCGTCTAGCTCTGAAAATATATTTGGGCTTGGGCTTGTAGCAGTGTGTGGGACTTGTTCTATTATTACATCTATACTAACCTCCACCAGGTTGCAAATTCAAAACATTTTTTATCTGCATCTAGCTCTGAATAGATATTTGGGCTTGGGCTTGTAGCAGTGTGTGGGACTTGTTATTTTAGTCCATCTATACTAACCTCCACCAGGTTGCAAATTCAAAATAATTTTTATCTGCATCTAGCTCTGAAAAAATATTTGGGCTTGGGCTTGTAGCAGTGTGTGGGACTTGTTCTATTAGTCCATCTATACTAACCTCCACCAGGTTGCAAATTCAAAATAATTTACATCTTCATCTAGCTCTGAAAAAATATTTGGGCTTGGGCTTGTAGCAGGGTGTGGGACTTGTTCTATTAGTTCATCTATACTAACCTCCACCAGGTTGCAAATTCCAAAAATTTTTTATCTGCATCTAGCTCTGAAAAAATATTTGGGCTTGGGCTTGTAGCTGTGTGTGGGACTTGTTCTATTAGTTCATCTATACTAACCTCTACCAGGTTGCAAATTCAAAATAATTTTTATCTGCATCTAGCTCTGAAGAAATATTTGGGCTTGGGCTTGTAGCAGTTTGTGGGACTTCTTTTATTAGTCCATCTATACTGGCATCCACCAGGCTGCAAATTCAAAATAATTTTTATCTGCATCTAGCTCTGAAAATATATTTGGGCTTGGGCTTGTAGCAGTGTGTGGGACTTGTTCTATTAGTCCATCTATACTAACCTCCACCAGGTTGCAAATTCAAAACATTTTTTATCTGCATTTAGCTCTGAATAGATATTTGGGCTTGGGCTTGTAGCAGTGTGTGGGACGTGTTCTATTAGTCCATCTATACTAACCTCCACCACGTTGCAAATCAAAAAAAAATATCAGCATCTAGCTGTGAAAAAATATTTGGGCTTCCGCTTGTAACAGTGTGTGGGACTTGTTCTATTAGTCCATCTATACTGACCTCCACCAGGTTGCAAATTCAAAATAATGTTTATCTGCATCTAGTTCTGAAAAAATATTGGGGCTTGGGCTTGTAGCAGTGTGTGGGACTTCTTCTATTATTCCATCTATACTAACCTCCACCAGGTTGCAAATTCAAAATAATTTTTATCTGCGTCTAGCTCTGAAAATATATTTGGGCTTGGGCTTGTAGCAGTGTGTGGGACTTGTTCTATTATTACATCTATACTAACCTCCACCAGGTTGCAAATTCAAAACATTTTTTATCTGCATCTAGCTCTGAATAGATATTTGGGCTTGGGCTTGTAGCAGTGTGTGGGACTTGTTATTTTAGTCCATCTATACTAACCTCCACCAGGTTGCAAATTCAAAATAATTTTTATCTGCATCTAGCTCTGAAAAAATATTTGGGCTTGGGCTTGTAGCAGTGTGTGGGACTTGTTCTATTAGTCCATCTATACTAACCTCCACCAGGTTGCAAATTCAAAATAATTTTTATCTGCAACTAGCTCTGAAAAAATATTTGGGCTTGGGCTTGTAGCTGTGTGTGGGACTTGTTCTATTAGTCCATCTATACTAACCTCCACCAGGTTGCAAATTCAATATAATTTTTATCTGCATCTAGCTCTGAAAAAATATTTGGGCTTGGGCTTCTAGCAGTGTGTGGGACTTGTTCTATTAGTCCATCTATACTAACCTCCACCAGGTTGCAAATTAAAAAATAATGTTTATCTGCATCTAGCTCTGAAAAAATATTTGGGCTTCGGCTTGTGGCAGTGTGTGGGACTTGTTCTATTAGTCCATCTATACTAACCTCCACCAGGTTGCAAATTCAAAATAATTTTTATCTGCATCTAGCTCTGAAAAAATATTTGGGCTTGGGCTTGTAGCAGTGTGTGGGACTTGTTCTATTAGTCCATCTATACTAACCTCCACCAGGTTGCAAATTCAATATAATTTTTATCTGCATCTAGCTCTGAAAAAATATTTGGGCTTGGGCTTCTAGCAGTGTGTGGGACTTGTTCTATTAGGCCATCTATACTAACCTCCACCAGGTTGCAAATTCCAAAAATTTTTTATCTGCATCTAGCTCTGAAAAAATATTTGGGCTTGGGCTTGTAGCAGTGTGTGGGACTTGTTCTATTAGTCCATCTATACTAACTCCCACCAGGTTGCAAATTCAAAATAATTTTTATCTGCATCTAGCTCTGAAAAAATATTTGGGCTTGGGCTTGTAGCAGTGTGTGGGACTTGTTCTATTAGTCCATCTATACTAACCTCCACCAGGTTGCAAATTCAAAATAATTTTTATCTGCATCTAGCTCTGAAAAAATATTTGGGCTTGGGCTTGTAGCAGTGTGTGGGACTTGTTCTATTAGTCTATCTATACTAACCTCCACCAGGTTGCAAATTCAAAATATTTTATATCTTCATCTAGCTCTGAAAAAATATTTGGGCTTGGGCTTGTAGCAGGGTGTGGGACTTGTTCTATTAGTTCATCTATACTAACCTCCACCAGGTTGCAAATTCCAAAAATTTTTTATCTGCATCTAGCTCTGAAAAAATATTTGGGCTTGGGCTTGAAGCAGTGTGTGGGACTTGTTCTATTAGTCCATCTATACTAACCTCCACCAGGTTGCAAATTCAAAATAATTTTTATCTGCATCTAGCTCTGAAAAACTATTTGGGCTTGGGCTTGAAGCAGTGTGTGGGACTTGTTCTATTAGTCCATCTATACTAACCTCCACCAGGTTGCAAATTCAAAATAATTTTTATCTGCAACTAGCTCTGAAAAAATATTTGGGCTTGGGCTTGTAGCTGTGTGTGGGACTTGTTCTATTAGTCCATCAATACTAACATCCACCAGGTTGCAAATTAAAAAATAATGTTTATCTGCATCTAGCTCTGAAAAAATATTTGGGCTTCGGCTTGTGGCAGTGTGTGGGACTTGTTCTACTAGTCCATCTATACTAACCTCCTCCAGGTTGCAAATTCAAAACAATTTTTATCTGCATCTAGCTCTGAAAATATATTTGGGCTTGGGCTTGTAGCAGTGTGTGGGACTTGTTCTATTATTACATCTATACTAACCTCCACCAGGTTGCAAATTCAAAACATTTTTTATCTGCATCTAGCTCTGAATAGATATTTGGGCTTGGGCTTGTAGCAGTGTGTGGGACTTGTTCTACTAGTCCATCTATACTAACCTCCACCAGGTTGCAAATTCAAAATAATTTTTATCTGCATCTAGCTCTGAAAAAATATTTGGGCTTGGGCTTGTAGCAGTGTGTGGGACTTCTTCTATTAGTCCATCTATACTAACCTCCACCAGGTTGCAAATTCAAAATAATTTTTATCTGCATCTAGCTCTGAAAAAATATTTGGGCTTGGGCTTGTAGCAGTGTGTGGGACTTGTTCTATTAGTCCATCTATACTAACCTCCACCAGGTTGCAAATTCAAAATAATTTTTATCTTCATCTAGCTCTGAAAAAATATTTGGGCTTGCGCTTGTAGCAGGGTGTGGGACTTGTTCTATTAGTTCATCTATACTAACCTCCACCAGGTTGCAAATTCCAAAACATTTTTATCTGCATCTAGCTCTGAAAAAATATTTGGGCTTGGGCTTGTAGCTGTGTGTGTGACTTGTTCTATTAGTTCATCTATACTAACCTCCACCAGGTTGCAAATTCAAAATAATTTTTATCTGCATCTAGCTCTGAAGAAATATTTGGGCTTGGGCTTGTAGCAGTGTGTGGGACTTCTTTTATTAGCCCATCTATACTGACATCCACCAGGTTGCAAATTCAAAATAATTTTTATCTGCATCTAGCTCTGAAAAAATATTTGGGCTTGGGCTTGTAGCAGTGTGTGGGACTTCTTCTATTAGTCCATCTATACTAACCTCCACCAGGTTGAAAATTCAAAATAATTTTTATCTGCATCTAGCTCTGAAAAAATATTTGGGCTTGTAGCAGTGTGTGGGACTTGTTCTATTACTCCATCTATACTAACCTCCACCAGGTTGCAAAATCAAAATAATTTTTATCTGCATCTAGCTCTGAAAAAATATTTGGGCTTGGGCTTGTAGCAGTGTGTTGGACTTGTTCTATTAGTCCATCTATACTAACCTCCACCAGGTTGCAAATTCAAAACATTTTTTATCTGCATTTAGCTCTGAATAGATATTTGGGCTTGGGCTTGTAGCAGTGTGTGGGTCTTGTTCTATTAGTCCATCTATACTAAGCTCCACCAGGTTGCAAATCAAAAAAAAATGTTATCAGCATCTAGCTGTGAAAAAATATTTGGGCTTCCGCTTGTAACAGTGTGTGGGACTTGTTCTATTAGTCCATCTATACTGACCTCCAGCAGGTTGCAAATTCAAAATAATGTTTATCTGCATCTAGTTCTGAAAAAATATTGGGGCTTGGGCTTGTAGCAGTGTGTGGGACTTCTTCTATTAGTCCATCTATACTAACCTCCACCAGGTTGCAAATTCAAAATAATTTTTATCTGCGTCTAGCTCTGAAAACATATTTGGGCTTGGGCTTCTAGCAGTGTGTGGGACTTGTTCTATTATTACATCTATACTAAACTCCACCAGGTTGCAAATTCAAAACATTTTTTATCTGCATCTAGCTCTGAATAGATATTTGGGCTTGGGCTTGTAGCAGTGTGTGGGACTTGTTATTTTAGTCCATCTATACTAACCTCCACCAGGTTGCAAATTCAAAATAATTTTTATCTGCATCTAGCTCTGAAAAAATATTTGGGCTTGGGCTTGTAGCAGTGTGTGGGACTTGTTCTATTAGTCCATCTATACTAACCTCCACCAGGTTGCAAATTCAAAATATTTTTTATCTGCATCTAGCTCTGAAAAACTATTTGGGCTTGGGCTTGAAGCAGTGTGTGGGACTTGTTCTATTAGTCCATCTATACTAACCTCCACCAGGTTGCAAATTCAAAATAATTTTTATCTGCAACTAGCTCTGAAAAAATATTTGGGCTTGGGCTTGTAGCTGTGTGTGGGACTGGTTCTATTAGTCCATCTATACTAACCTCCACCAGGTTGCAAATTCAATATAATTTTTATCTGCATCTAGCTCTGAAAAAATATTTGGGCTTGGGCTTCTAGCCGTGTGTGGGACTTGTTCTATTAGTCCATCTATACTAATCTCCACCAGGTTGCAAATTAAAAAATAATGTTTATCTGCATCTAGCTCTGAAAAAATATTTGGGCTTCGGCTTGTAGCAGTGTGTGGGACTTGTTCTATTAGTCCATCTATACTAACCTCCACCAGGTTGCAAATTCAAAATAATTTTTATCTGCATCTAGCTCTGAAAAAATATTTGGGCTTGGGCTTGTAGCAGTGTGTGGGACTTGTTCTATTATTACATCTATACTATCCTCCACCAGGTTGCAAATTCAAAACATTTTTTATCTGCATCTAGCTCTGAAAAAATATTTGGGCTTGGGCTTGTAGCAGTGTGTGGGACTTGTTCTATTAGTCCATCTATACTAACCTCCACCAGGTTGCAAATTCAATATAATTTTTATCTGCATCTAGCTCTGAAAAAATATTTGGGCTTGGGCTTCTAGCAGTGTGTGGGACTTGTTCTATTATTACATCTATACTAACCTCCACCAGGTTGCAAATTCAAAACATTTTTTATCTGCATCTAGCTCTGAATAGATATTTGGGCTTGGGCTTGTAGCAGTGTGTGGGACTTGTTCTTTTAGTCCATCTATACTAACCTCCACCAGGTTGCAAATTCAAAATAATTTTTATCTGCGTCTAGCTCTGAAAAAATATTATGGCTTGGGCTTGTAGCAGTGTGTGGGACTTGTTCTATTAGTCCATCTATACTAACCTCCACCAGGTTGCAAATTCAAAAGATTTTTTATCTGCATCTAGCTCTGAATAGATATTTGGGCTTGGGCTTGTAGCGGTGTGTGGGACTTGTTCTACTAGTCCATCTATACTAACCTCCACCAGGTTGCAAATTCAAAATAATTTTTATCTGCATCTAGCTCTGAAAAAATATTTGGGCTTGGGCTTGTAGCAGTGTGTGGGACTTGTTCTATTAGTCCATCTATACTAACCTCCACCAGGTTGCAAATTCAAAATAATTTTTATCTGCATTTAGCTCTGAAAAAATATTTGGGCTTGAGCTTGTAGCAGTGTGTGGGACTTGTTCTATTAGTCCATCTATACTAACCTCCACCAGGTTGCAAATTCAAAATATTTTTTATCTTCATCTAGCTCTGAAAAAATATTTGGGCTTGGGCGTGTAGCAGGGTGTGGGACTTGTTCTATTAGTTCATGTATACTAACCTCCACCAGGTTGCAAATTCCAAAAAATTTTTATCTGCATCTAGCTCTGAAAAAATATTTGGGCTTGGGCTTGTAGCTGTGTGTGGGACTTGTTCTATTAGTTCATCTATACTAACCTCCACCAGGTTGCAAATTCAAAATAATTTTTATCTGCATCTAGCTCTGAAGAAATATTTGGGCTTGGGCTTGTAGCAGTGTGTGGGACTTCTTTTATTAGTCCATCTATACTGACATCCACCAGGTTGCAAATTCAAAATAATTTTTATCTGCATCTAGCTCTGAAAAAATATTTGGGCTTGGGCTTGTAGCAGTGTGTGGGACTTCTTCTATTAGTCCATCTATACTAACCTCCACCAGGTTGCAAATTCAAAATAATTTTTATCTGCATCTAGCTCTGAAAAAATATTTGGGCTTGTAGCAGTGTGTGGGACTTGTTCTATTACTCCATCTATACTAACCTCCACCAGGTTGCAAATTCAAAATAATTTTTATCTGCATCTAGCTCTGAAAAAATATTTGGGCTTGGGCTTGTAGCAGTGTGTGGGACTTGTTCTATTAGTCCATCTATACTAACCTCCACCAGGTTGCAAATTCAAAACATTTTTTATCTGCATTTAGCTCTGAATAGATATTTGGGCTTGGGCTTGTAGCAGTGTGTGGGACTTGTTCTATTAGTCCATCTATACTAACCTCCACCAGGTTGCAAATCAAAAAAAAATTTTATCAGCATCTTGCTGTGAAAAAATATTTGGGCTCCCGCTTGTAACAGTGTGTGGGACTTGTTCTATTAGTCCATCTATACTGACCTCCACCAGGTTGCAAATTCAAAATAATGTTTATCTGCATCTAGTTCTGAAAAAATATTGGGGCTTGGGCTTGTAGCAGTGTGTGGGACTTCTTCTATTAGTCCATCTATACTAACCTCCACCAGGTTGCAAATTCAAAATAATTTTTATCTGCGTCTAGCTCTGAAAATATATTTGGGCTTGGGCTTGTAGCAGTGTGTGAGACTTGTTCTATTATTACATCTATACTAAACTCCACCAGGTTGCAAATTCATAACATTTTTTATCTGCATCTAGCTCTGAATAGATATTTGGGCTTGGGCTTGTAGCAGTGTGTGGGACTTGTTATTTTAGTCCATCTATACTAACCTCCACCAGGTTGCAAATTCAAAATAATTTTTATCTGCATCTAGCTCTGAAAAAATATTTGGACTTGGGCTTGTAGCAGTGTGTGGGACTTGTTCTATTAGTCCATCTATACTAACCTCCACCAGGTTGCAAATTCAAAATAATTTTTATCTGCATCTAGCTCTGAAAAACTATTTGGGCTTGGGCTTGAAGCAGTGTGTGGGACTTGTTCTATTAGTCCATCTATACTAACCTCCACCAGGTTGCAAATTCAAAATAATTTTTATCTGCAACTAGCTCTGAAAAAATATTTGGGCTTGGGTTTGTAGCTGTGTGTGGGACTTGTTCTATTAGTCCATCTATACTAACCTCCACCAGGTTGCAAATTCAATATAATTTTTATCTGCATCTAGCTCTGAAAAAATATTTGGCTTGGGCTTCTAGCAGTGTGTGGGACTTGTTCTATTAGTCCATCTATACTAACCTCCACCAGGTTGCAAATTAAAAAATAATGTTTATCTGCATCTAGCTCTGAAAAAATATTTGGGCTTGGGCTTGTAGCAGTGTGTGGGACTTGTTCTATTAGTCCATCTATACTAACCTCCACCAGGTTGCAAATTCAAAATAATTTTTATCTGCATCTAGCTCTGAAAAAATATTTGGGCTTGGGCTTGTAGCAGTGTGTGGGACTTGTTCTATTATTACATCTATACTATCCTCCACCAGGTTGCAAATTCAAAACATTTTTTATCTGCATCTAGCTCTGAAAAAGTATTTGGGCTTGGGCTTCTAGCAGTGTGTGGGACTTGTTCTATTAGTCCATCAATACTAACCTCCACCAGGTTGCAAATTCCAAAAATTTTTTCTCTGCATCTAGCTCTGAAAAAATATTTGGGCTTGGGCTTGTAGCAGTGTGTGGGACTTGTTCTATTAGTCCATCTATACTAACTCCCACCAGGTTGCAAATTCAATATAATTTTTATCTGCATCTAGCTCTGAAAAAATATTTGGGCTTGGGCTTGTAGCAGTGTGTGGGACTTGTTCTATTAGTCCATCTATACTAACCTCCACCAGGTTGCAAATTCAAAATAATTTTTATCTGCATCTAGCTCTGAAAAAATATTGGGCTTGGGCTTGTAGCAGTGTGTGGGACTTGTTCTATTAGTCCATCTATACTAACCTCCACCAGGTTGCAAATTCAAAATAATTTATATCTTCATCTAGCTCTGAAAAAATATTTGGGCTTGGGCTTGTAGCAGGGTGTGGGACTTGTTCTATTAGTTCATCTATACTAACCTCCACCAGGTTGCAAATTCCAAAAAATTTTTATCTGCATCTAGCTCTGAAAAAATATTTGGGCTTGGGCTTGTAGCTGTGTGTGGGACGTGTTCTATTAGTTCATCTATACTAACCTCCACCAGGTTGCAAATTCAAAATAATTTTTATCTGCATCTAGCTCTGAAGAAATATTTGGGCTTGGGCTTGTAGCAGTGTGTGGGACTTCTTTTATTAGTCCATCTATACTGACATCCACCAGGTTGCAAATTCAAAATAATTTTTATCTGCATCTAGCTCTGAAAAAATATTTGGGCTTGGGCTTGTAGCAGTGTGTGGGACTTCTTCTATTAGTCCATCTATACTAACCTCCACCAGGTTTCAAATTCAAAATAATTTTTATCTGCATCTAGTTCTGAAAAAATATTTGGGCTTGTAGCAGTGTGTGGGACTTGTTCTATTACTCCATCTATACTAACCTCCACCAGGTTGCAAATTCAAAATAATTTTTATCTGCATCTAGCTCTGAAAAAATATTTGGGCTTGGGCTTGTAGCAGTGTGTGGGACTTGTTCTATTAGTCCATTTATACTAACCTCCACCAGGTTGCAAATTCAAAACATTTTTTATCTGCATCTAGCTCTGAATAGATATTTGGGCTTGGGCTTGTAGCAGTGTGTGGGACTTGTTCTACTAGTCCATCTATACTAACCTCCACCAGGTTGCAAATTCAAAATAATTTTTATCTGCATCTAGCTCTGAAAAAATATTTGGGCTTGGGCTTGTAGCAGTGTGTGGGATTTGTTCTATTAGTTCATCTATACAAACCTCCACCAGGTTGCAAATTCAAAACATTTTTTATCTGCATTTAGCTCTGAAAAAATATTTGGGCTTGGGCTTGTAGCAGTGTGTGGGACTTGTTCTATTAGTCCATCTATACTGACCTCCACCAGGTTGCAAATTCAAAATAATTTTTAACTGCATCTAGCTCTGAAAACTATTTGGGCTTGGGCTTGAAGCAGTGTGTGGGACTTGTTCTGTTAGTCCATCCATACTAACCTCCACCAGGTTGCAAATTCAAAATAATTTTTATCTGCAACTAGCTCTGAAAAAATATTTGGGCTTGGGCTTGTAGCTGTGTGTGGGACTTGTTCTATTAGTCCATCTATACTAACCTCCACCAGGTTGCAAATTCAATATAATTTTTATCTGCATCTAGCTCTGAAAAAATATTTGGGCTTGGGCTTCTAGCAGTGTGTGGGACTTGTTCTATTAGTCCATCTATACTAACCTCCACCAGGTTGCAAATTAAAAAATAATGTTTATCTGCATCTAGCTCTGAAAAAATATTTGGGCTTCGGCTTGTAGCAGTGTGTGGGACTTGTTCTATTAGTCCATCTATACTAACCTCTACCAGGTTGCAAATTCAAAATAATTTTTATCTGCATCTAGCTCTGAAAAAATATTTTGGCTTGGGCTTGTAGCAGTGTGTGGGACTTGTTCTATTATTACATCTATACTAACCTCCACCAGGTTGCAAATTCAAAACATTTTTTATCTGCATCTAGCTCTGAATAGATATTTGGGCTTGGGCTTGTAGCAGTGTGTGGGACTTGTTCGTTTAGTCCATCTATACTAACCTCCACCAGTTTGCAAATTCAAAATAATTTTTATCTGCATCTAGCTCTGAAAAAATATTTGGGCTTGGGCTTGTAGCAGTGTGAGGGACTTGTTCTATTAGTCCATCTATATTAACCTCCACCAGGTTGCAAATTCAAAATAATTTTTATCTGCATCTAGCTCTGAAAAACTATTTGGGCTTGGGCTTGAAGCAGCGTGTGGGACTTGTTCTATTAGTCCATCTATACTAACCTCCACCAGGTTGCAAATTAAAAATAATTTTTATCTGCAACTAGCTCTGAAAAAATATTTGGACTTGGGCTTGTAGCAGTGTGTGGGACTTGTTCTATTAGTCCATCTACACTAACCTCCACCAGGTTGCAAATTCAATATAATTTTTATCTGCATCTAGCTCTGAAAAAATATTTGGGCTTGGGCTTCTAGCAGTGTGTGGGACTTGTTCTATTAGTCCATCTATACTAACCTCCACCAGGTTGCAAATTCCAAAAATTTTTTATCTGCATCTAGCTCTGAAAAAATATATGGGCTTGGGCTTGTAGCAGTGTGTGGGACTTGTTCTATTAGTCCATCTATACAAACTCCCACCAGGTTGCAAATTCAAAATAATTTTTATCTACATCTAGCTCTGAAAAAATATTTGGGCTTGGGCTTGTAGCAGTGTGTGGGACTTGTTCTATTAGTCCATCTATACTAACCTCCACCAGGTTGCAAATTCAAAATAATTTTTATCTGCATCTAGCTCTGAAAAAATATTTGGGCTTGGGCTTGTAGCAGTGTGTGGGACTTGTTCTATTAGTCCATCTATACTAACCTCCACTAGGTTGCAAATTCAAAATAATTTATATCTTCATCTAGCTCTGAAAAAATATTTGTGCTTGGGCTTGTAGCAGGGTGTGGGACTTGTTCTATTAGTTCATCTATACTAACCTCCACCAGGTTGCAAATTCCAAAAATTTTTTATCTGCATCTAGCTCTGAAAAAATATTTGGGCTTGGGCTTGTAGCTGTGTGTGGGACGTGTTCTATTAGTTCATCTATACTAACCTCCACCAGGTTGCAAATTCAAAATAATTTTTATCTGCATCTAGCTCTGAAGAAATATTTGGGCTTGGGCTTCTAGCAGTGTGTGGGACTTCTTTTATTAGTCCATCTATACTGACATCCACCAGGTTGCAAATTCAAAATAATTTTTATCTGCATCTAGCTCTGAAAAAATATTTGGGCTTGGGCTTGTAGCAGTGTGTGGGACTTCTTCTATTAGTCCATCTATACTAACCTCCACCAGGTAGCAAATTCAAAATAATTTTTATCTGCATCTAGCTCTGAAAAAATATTTGGGCTTGTAGCAGTGTGTGGGACTTGTTCTATTACTCCATCTATACTAACCTCCACCAGGTTGCAAATTCAAAATAATTTTTATCTGCATCTAGCTCTGAAAAAATATTTGGGCTTGGGCTTGTAGCAGTGTGTGGGACTTGTTCTATTAGTCCATCTATACTAAGCTCCACCAGGTTGCAAATTCAAAATAATTTTTATCTGCATCTAGCTCTGAAAAACTATTTGGCCTTGGGCTTTTAGCAGTGTGTGGGACTTGTTCTATTAGTCCATCTATACTAACCTCCACCAGGATGCAAATTCAAAATAATTTTTATCAGCATCTAGCTCTGAAAAAAAATTTGGGCTTGGGCTTGTAGCTGTGTGTGGGACTTGTTCTATTAGTCCATCTATACTAACCTCCATAAGGTTGCAAATTGAAGCTAATTTTTATCTGCATCTAGCTCTGAAAAAATATTTGGGCTTGGGCTTCTAGCAGTGTGTGGGACTTGTTCTATTAGTCCATCTATACTAACCTCCACCAGTTTGCAAATCAAAAAAAAATGTTATCAGCATCTAGCTGTGAAAAAATATTTGGGCTTCCGCTTGTAACAGTGTGTGGGACTTGTTCTATTAGTCCATCTATACTGACCTCCACCAGGTTGCAAATTCAAAATAATGTTTATCTGCATCTAGTTCTGAAAAAATATTGGGGCTTGGGCTTCTAGCAGTGTGTGGGACTTCTTCTAATAGTCCATCTATACTAACCTCCACCAGGTTGCAAATTCAAAACATTTTTTATCTGCATCTAGCTCTGAATAGATATTTTGGCTTGGGCTTGTAGCAGTGTGTGGGACTTGTTCTTTTAGTCCATCTATACTAACCTCCACCAGGTTGCAAATTCAAAATAATTTTTATCTGCATCTAGCTCTGAAAAAATATTTGGGCTTGGACTTGTAGCTGTGTGTGGGACTTGTTCTATTAGTCCATCTATACTAACCTCCACCAGGTTGCAAATTTAAAATAATTTTTATCTGCATCTAGCTCTGAAAAAATATTTGGGCTTGGGCTTGTAGCAGTGTGTGGGACTTGTTCTATTAATCCATCTATACTAACCTCCACCAGGTTGCAAATTCAAAATAATTTTTATCTGCATCTAGCTCTGAAAAAATATTTGGGCTTGGGCTTGTAGCAGTGTGTGGGACTTGTTCTATTAGTCCATCTATACTAACCTCCACCAGGTTGCAAATTCAAAATAATTTTTATCTGCATCTAGCTCTGAAAAAATATTTGGGCTTGGGCTTGTAGCAGTGTGTGGGACTTGTTCTATTACTCCATCTATACTAACCTCCACCAGGTTGCAAATTCAAAATAATTTTTATCTGCATCTAGCTCTGAAAAACTATTTGGGCTTGGGCTTCTAGCAGTGTGTGGAACTTGTTCTATTAGTCCATCTATACTAACCTCCACCAGGTTGCAAATTCAAAATAATTTTTATCTGCATCTAGCTCTGAAAAAATATTTGGGCTTGGGCTTGTAGCAGTGTGTGGGACTTGTTCTATTAGTCCATCTATACTAACCTCCACCAGGTTGCAAATTCAAAACATTTTTTATCTGCATTTAGCTCTGAATAGATATTTTCGCTTGGGCTTGTAGCAGTGTGTGGGACTTGTTCTATTAGTCCATCTATACTAAGCTCCACCAGGTTGCAAATTCAAAATAATTTTTATCTGCATCTAGCTCTGAAAAACTATTTGGCCTTGGGCTTTTAGCAGTGTGTGGGACTTGTTCTATTAGTCCATCTATACTAACCTCCACCAGGATGCAAATTCAAAATAATTTTTATCAGCATCTAGCTCTGAAAAAAAATTTGGGCTTGGGCTTGTAGCTGTGTGTGGGACTTGTTCTATTAGTCCATCTATACTAACCTCCACCAGGTTGCAAATTGAAGCTAATTTTTATCTGCATCTAGCTCTGAAAAAATGTTTGGGCTTGGGCTTCTAGCAGTGTGTGGGACTTGTTCTATTAGTCCATCTATACTAACCTCCACCAGTTTGCAAATCAAAAAAAAATGTTATCAGCATCTAGCTGTGAAAAAATATTTGGGCTTCCGCTTGTAACAGTGTGTGGGACTTGTTCTATTAGTCCATCTATACTGACCTCCACCAGGTTGCAAATTCAAAATAATTTTTATCTGCAACTAGCTCTGAAAAAATATTTGGGCTTGGGCTTGTAGCTGTGTGTGGGACTTGTTCTATTAGTCCATCTATACTAACCTCCACCAGGTTGCAAATTCAATATAATTTTTATCTGCATCTAGCTCTGAAAAAATATTTGGGCTTGGGCTTCTAGCAGTGTGTGGGACTTGTTCTATTAGTCCATCTATACTAACCTCCACCAGGTTGCAAATTAAAAAATAATGTTTATCTGCATCTAGCTCTGAAAAAATATTTGGGCTTCGGCTTGTAGCAGTGTGTGGGACTTGTTCTATTAGTCCATCTATACTAACCTCTACCAGGTTGCAAATTCAAAATAATTTTTATCTGCATCTAGCTCTGAAAAAATATTTTGGCTTGGGCTTGTAGCAGTGTGTGGGACTTGTTCTATTATTACATCTATACTAACCTCCACCAGGTTGCAAATTCAAATCATTTTATATCTGCATCTAGCTCTGAATAGATATTTGGGCTTGGGCTTGTAGCAGTGCGTGGGACTTGTTCGTTTAGTCCATCTATACTAACCTCCACCAGGTTGCAAATTCAAAATAATTTTTATCTGCATCTAGCTCTGAAAAAATATTTGGGCTTGGGCTTGTAGCAGTGTGAGGGACTTGTTCTATTAGTCCATCTATATTAACCTCCACCAGGTTGCAAATTCAAAATAATTTTTATCTGCATCTAGCTCTGAAAAACTATTTGGGCTTGGGCTTGAAGCAGCGTGTGGGACTTGTTCTATTAGTCCATCTATACTAACCTCCACCAGGTTGCAAATTAAAAATAATTTTTATCTGCAACTAGCTCTGAAAAAATATTTGGACTTGGGCTTGTAGCAGTGTGTGGGACTTGTTCTATTAGTCCATCTACACTAACCTCCACCAGGTTGCAAATTCAATATAATTTTTATCTGCATCTAGCTCTGAAAAAATATTTGGGCTTGGGCTTCTAGCAGTGTGTGGGACTTGTTCTATTAGTCCATCTATACTAACCTCCACCAGGTTGCAAATTCCAAAGATTTTTTATCTGCATCTAGCTCTGAAAAAATATATGGGCTTGGGCTTGTAGCAGTGTGTGGGACTTGTTCTATTAGTCCATCTATACAAACTCCCACCAGGTTGCAAATTCAAAATAATTTTTATCTACATCTAGCTCTGAAAAAATATTTGGGCTTGGGCTTGTAGCAGTGTGTGGGACTTGTTCTATTAGTCCATCTATACTAACCTCCACCAGGTTGCAAATTCAAAATAATTTTTATCTGCATCTAGCTCTGAAAAAATATTTGGGCTTGGGCTTGTAGCAGTGTGTAGGACTTGTTCTATTAGTCCATCTATACTAACCTCCACTAGGTTGCAAATTCAAAATAATTTATATCTTCATCTAGCTCTGAAAAAATATTTGGGCTTGGGCTTGTAGCAGGGTGTGGGACTTGTTCTATTAGTTCATCTATACTAACCTCCACCAGGTTGCAAATTCCAAAAATTTTTTATCTGCATCTAGCTCTGAAAAAATATTTGGGCTTGGGCTTGTAGCTGTGTGTGGGACGTGTTCTATTAGTTCATCTATACTAACCTCCACCAGGTTGCAAATTCAAAATAATTTTTATCTGCATCTAGCTCTGAAGAAATATTTGGGCTTGGGCTTGTAGCAGTGTGTGGGACTTCTTTTATTAGTCCATCTATACTGACATCCACCAGGTTGCAAATTCAAAATAATTTTTATCTGCATCTAGCTCTGAAAAAATATTTGGGCTTGGGCTTGTAGCAGTGTGTGGGACTTCTTCTATTAGTCCATGTATACTAACCTCCACCAGGTTGCAAATTCAAAATAATTTTTATCTGCATCTAGCTCTGAAAAAATATTTGGGCTTGTAGCAGTGTGTGGGACTTGTTCTATTACTCCATCTATACTAACCTCCACCAGGTTGCAAATTCAAAATAATTTTTATCTGCATCTAGCTCTGAAAAAATATTTGGGCTTGGGCTTGTAGCAGTGTGTGGGACTTGTTCTATTAGTCCATCTATACTAACCTCCACCAGGTTGCAAATTCAAAACATTTTTTATCTGCATCTAGCTCTGAATAGATATTTGGGCTTGGGCTTGTAGCAGTGTGTGGGACTTGTTCTACTAGTCCATCTATACTAACCTCCACCAGGTTGCAAATTCAAAATAATTTTTATCTGCATCTAGCTCTGAAAAAATATTTGGGCTTGGGCTTGTAGCAGTGTGTGGGACTTGTTCTATTAGTTCATCTATACAAACCTCCACCAGGTTGCAAATTCAAAACATTTTTTATCTGCATTTAGCTCTGAAAAAATATTTGGGCTTGGGCTTGTAGCAGTGTGTGGGACTTGTTCTATTAGTCCATCTATACTGACCTCCACCAGGTTGCAAATTCAAAATAATTTTTATCTGCATCTAGCTCTGAAAAAATATTTGGGCTTGGGCTTGTAGCAGTGTGTGGGACTTCTTCTATTAGTCCATCTATACTAACCTCCACCAGGTTGCAAATTCAAAATAATTTTTATCTGCATCTAGCTCTGAAAAAATATTTGGGCTTGGGCTTGTAGCAGTGTGTGGGACTTGTTCTATTACTCCATTTATACTAACCTCCACCAGGTTGCAAATTCAAAATAATTTTTATCTGCATCTAGCTCAGAAAAAATATTTGGGCTTGGGCTTGTAGCAGTGTGTGGGACTTGTTCTATTAGTCCATCTATACTAACCTCCACCAGGTTGCAAATTCAAAATAATTTTTATCTGCATCTAGCTCTGAAAAAATATTTGGGCTTGGGCTTGTAGCAGTGTGTGGGACTTGTTCTATTACTCCATCTATACTAACCTCCACCAGGTTGCAAATTCAAAATAATTTTTATCTGCATCTAGCTCTGAAAAACTATTTGGGCTTGGGCTTGTAGCAGTGTGTGGGACTTGTTCTATTAGTCCATCTATACTAACCTCCACCAGGTTGCAAATTCAAAATAATTTTTATCTGCATCTAGCTCTGAAAAAATATTTGGGCTTGAGCTTGTAGCAGTGTGTGGGACTTGTTCTATTAGTCCATCTATACTAACCTCCACCAGGTTGCAAATTCAAAACATTTTTTATCTGCATTTAGCTCTGAATAGATATGTGGGCTTGGGCTTGTAGCAGTGTGTGGGACTTGTTCTATTAGTCCATCTATACTAAGCTCCACCAGGTTGCAAATTCAAAATAATTTTTATCTGCATCTAGCTCTGAAAAACTATTTGGCCTTGGGCTTTTAGCAGTGTGTGGGACTTGTTCTATTAGTCCATCTATACTAACCTCCACCAGGATGCAAATTCAAAATAATTTTTATCAGCATCTAGCTCTGAAAAAAAATTTGGGCTTGGGCTTGTAGCTGTGTGTGGGACTTGTTCTATTAGTCCATCTATACTAACCTCCACCAGGTTGCAAATTGAAGCTAATTTTTATCTGCATCTAGCTCTGAAAAAATATTTGGGCTTGGGCTTCTAGCAGTGTGTGGGACTTGTTCTATTAGTCCATCTATACTAACCTCCACCAGTTTGCAAATCAAAAAAAAATGTTATCAGCATCTAGCTGTGAAAACATATTTGGGCTTACGCTTGTAACAGTGTGTGGGACTTGTTCTATTAGTCCATCTATACTGACCTCCACCAGGTTGCAAATTCAAAATAATGTTTATCTGCATCTAGTTCTGAAAAAATATTGGGGCTTGGGCTTGTAGCAGTGTGTGGGACTTCTTCTATTAGTCCATCTATACTAACCTCCATCAGGTTGCAAATTCAAAACATTTTTTATCTGCATCTAGCTCTGAATAGATATTTGGGCTTGGGCTTGTAGCAGTGTGTGGGACTTGTTCTTTTAGTCCATCTATACTAACCTCCACCAGGTTGCAAATTCAAAATAATTTTTATCTGCATCTAGCTCTGAAAAAATATTTGGGCTTGGGCTTGTAGCAGTGTGTGGGACTTGTTCTATTAGTCCATCTATACTAACCTCCACCAGGTTGCAAATTCAAAATAATTTTTATCTGCATCTAGCTCTGAAAAAATATTTGGGCTTGGGCTTGTAGCAGTGTGTGGGACTTGTTCTATTACTCCATCTATACTAACCTCCACCAGGTTGCAAATTCAAAATAATTTTTATCTGCATCTAGCTCTGAAAAAATATTTGGGCTTGGGCTTGTAGCAGTGTGTGAGACTTGTTCTATAAGTCCATCTATACTAACCTCCACCAGGTTGCAAATTCAAAATAATTTTTATCTGCATCTAGCTCTGAAAAAATATTTGGGCTTGGGCTTGTAGCAGTGTGTGGGACTTGTTCTATTAGTCCATCTATACTAACCTCCACCAGGTTGCAAATTCAAAATAATTTTTATCTGCATCTAGCTCTGAAAAAATATTTGGGCTTGGGCTTGTAGCAGTGTGTGGGACTTGTTCTATTACTCCATTTATACTAACCTCCACCAGGTTGCAAATTCAAAATAATTTTTATCTGCATCTAGCTCTGAAAAAATATTTGGGCTTGGGCTTGTAGCAGTGTGTGGGACTTGTTCTATTAGTCCATCTATACTAACCTCCACCAGATTGCAAATTCAAAATAATTTTTATCTGCATCTAGCTCTGAAAAAATATTTGGGCTTGGGCTTGTAGCAGTGTGTGGGACTTGTTCTATTAGTCCATCTATACTAACCTCCACCAGGTTGCAAATTCAAAACATTTTTTATCTGCATTTAGCTCTGAATAGATATTTGGGCTTGGGCTTGTAGCAGTG
This sequence comes from Phyllobates terribilis, assembly GCF_046119375.1. Taxonomy (NCBI): domain Eukaryota; kingdom Metazoa; phylum Chordata; class Amphibia; order Anura; family Dendrobatidae; genus Phyllobates; species Phyllobates terribilis. The sequence goes on along the minus strand of NW_027362772.1, from coordinate 36,812,604 downwards.
TGTGGGACTTGTTCTGTTAGTCCATCTATACTAAGCTCCACCAGGTTGCAAATTCAAAATAATTTTTATCTGCATCTAGCTCTGAAAAACTATTTGGCCTTGGGCTTTTAGCAGTGTGTGGGACTTGTTCTATTAGTCCATCTATACTAACCTTCACCAGGATGCAAATTCAAAATAATTTTTATCAGCATCTAGCTCTGAAAAAAAATTTGGGCTTGGGCTTGTAGCTGTGTGTGGGACTTGTTCTATTAGTCCATCTATACTAACCTCCACCAGGTTGCAAATTGAAGCTAATTTTTATCTGCATCTAGCTCTGAAAAAATGTTTGGGCTTGGGCTTCTAGCAGTGTGTGGGACTTGTTCTATTAGTCCATCTATACTAACCTCCACCAGTTTGCAAATCAAAAAAAAATGTTATTAGCATCTAGCTGTGAAAAAATATTTGGGCTTCCGCTTGTAACAGTGTGTGGGACTTGTTCTATTAGTCCATCTATACTGACCTCCACCAGGTTGCAAATTCAAAATAATGTTTATCTGCATCTAGTTCTGAAAAAATATTGGGGCTTGGGCTTGTAGCAATGTGTGGGACTTCTTCTATTAGTCCATCTATACTAACCTCCACCAGGTTGCAAATTCAAAATAATTTTTATCTGCATCTAGCTCTGAAAATATATTTGGGCTTGGGCTTGTAGCAGTGTGTGGGACTTGTTCTATTATTACATCTATACTAACCTCCACCAGGTTGCAAATTCAAAACATTTTTTATCTGCATCTAGCTCTGAATAGAAATTTGGGCTTGGGCTTGTAGCAGTGTGTGGGACTTGTTCTTTTAGTCCATCTATACTAACCTCCACCAGGTTGCAAATTCAAAATAATTTTTATTGGCATCTAGCTCTGAAAAAATATTTGGGCTTGGGCTTGTAGCTGTGTGTGGGACTTGTTCTATTAGTCCATCTATACTAACCTCCACCAGGTTGCAAATTCAAAATAATTTTTATCTGCATCTAGCTCTGAAAAACTATTTGGGCTTGGGCTTGAAGCAGTGTGTGGGACTTGTTCTATTAGTCCATCTATACTAACATCCACCAGGTTGCAAATTCAAAATAATTTTTATCTGCAACTAGCTCTGAAAAAATATTTGGGCTTGGGCTTGTAGCTGTGTGTGGGACTTTTTCTATTAGTCCATCTATACTAACCTCCACCAGGTTGCAAATTCAATATAATTTTTATCTGCATCTAGCTCTGAAAAAATATTTGGGCTTGGGCTTCTAGCAGTGTGTGGGACTTGTTCTATTAGTCCATCTATACTAACCTCCACCAGGTTGCAAATTAAAAAATAATGTTTATCTGCATCTAGCTCTGAAAAAATATTTGGGCTTGGGCTTGTAGCAGTGTGTGGGACTTGTTCTATTACTCCATCTATACTAACCTCCACCAGGTTGCAAATTCAAAATAATTTTTATCTGCATCTAGCTCTGAAAAACTATTTGGGCTTGGGCTTGTAGCAATGTGTGGGACTTGTTCTATTTGTCCATCTATACTAACATCCACCAGGTTGCAAATTCAAAATAATTTTTATCTGCATCTAGCTCTGAAAAAATATTTGGGCTTGGGCTTGTAGCAGTGTGTGGGACTTGTTCTATTAGTCCATCTATACTAACCTCCACCAGGTTGCAAATTCAAAACATTTTTTATCTGCATTTAGCTCTGAATAGATATTTGGGCTTGGGCTTGTAACAGTGTGTGGGACTTGTCCTATTAGTCCATCTATACTAAGCTCCACCAGGTTGCAAATTCAAAATAATTTTTATCTGCATCTAGCTCTGAAAAACTATTTGGCCTTGGGCTTTTAGCAGTGTGTGGGACTTGTTCTATTAGTCCATCTATACTAACCTCCACCAGGATGCAAATTCAAAATAATTTTTATCAGCATCTAGCTCTGAAAAAAAATTTGGGCTTGGGCTTGTAGCTGTGTGTGGGACTTGTTCTATTAGTCCATCTATACTAACCTCCACCAGGTTGCAAATTGAAGCTAATTTTTATCTGCATCTAGCTCTGAAAAAATATTTGGGCTTGGGCTTCTAGCAGTGTGTGGGACTTGTTCTATTAGTCCATCTATACTAACCTCCACCAGTTTGCAAATCAAAAAAAAATGTTATCAGCATCTAGCTGTGGAAAAATATTTGGGCTTCCGCTTGTAACAGTGTGTGGGACTTGTTCTATTAGTCCATCTATACTGACCTCCACCAGGTTGCAAATTCAAAATAATGTTTATCTGCATCTAGTTCTGAAAAAATATTGGGGCTTCGGCTTGTAGCAGTGTGTGGGACTTCTTCTATTAGTCCATCTATACTAACCTCCACCAGGCTGCAAATTCAAAATAATTTTTATCTGCGTCTAGCTCTGAAAATATATTTGGTCTTGGGCTTGTAGCAGTGTGTGGGACTTGTTCTATTATTACATCTATACTAACCTCCACCAGGTTGCAAATTCAAAACATTTTTTATCTGCATCTAGCTCTGAATAGATATTTGGGCTTGGGCTTGTAGCAGTGTGTGGGACTTGTTATTTTAGTCCATCTATACTAACCTCCACCAGGTTGCAAATTCAAAATAATTTTTATCTGCATCTAGCTCTGAAAAAATATTTGGGCTTAGGCTTGTAGCAGTGTGTGGGACTTGTTCTATTAGTCCATCTATACTAACCTCCACCAGGTTGCAAATTCAAAATAATTTTTATCTACATCTAGCTCTGAAAAACTATTTGGGCTTGGGCTTGAAGCAGTGTGTGGGACTTGTTCTATTAGTCCATCTATACTAACCTCCACCAGGTTGCAAATTCAAAATAATTTTTATCTGCAACTTGCTCTGAAAAAATATTTGGGCTTGGGCTTGTAGCTGTGTGTGGGACTTGTTCTATTAGTCCATCTATACTAACCTCCACCAGGTTGCAAATTCAATATAATTTTTATCTGCATCTAGCTCTGAAAAAATATTTGGGCTTGGGCTTCTAGCAGTGTGTGGGACTTGTTCTATTAGTCCATCTATACTAACCTCCACCAGGTTGCAAATAAAAAAATAATGTTTATCTGCATCTAGCTCAGAAAAAATATTTGGGCTTCGGCTTGTGGCAGTGTGTGGGACTTGTTCTACTAGTCCATCTATACTAACCTCCACCAGGTTGCAAATTCAAAATAATTTTTATCTGCATCTAGCTCTGAAAAAATATTTGGGCTTGGGCTTGCAGCAGTGTGTGGGACTTGTTCTATTATTACATCTATACTAACCTCCACCAGGTTGCAAATTCAAAACATTTTTTATCTGCATCTAGCTCTATATAGATATTTGGGCTTGGGCTTGTAGCAGTGTGTGGGACTTGTTCTTTTAGTCCATCTATACTAACCTCCACCAGGTTGCAAATTCAAAATAATTTTTATCTGCATCTAGCTCTGAAAAAATATTTGGGCTTGGGCTTGTAGCAGTGTGAGGGACTTGTTCTATTAGTCCATCTATACTAACCTCCACCAGGTTGCAAATTCAAAATAATTTTTATCTGCATCTAGCTCTGAAAAACTATTTGGGCTTGGGCTTGAAGCAGCGTGTGGGACTTGTTCTATTAGTCCATCTATACTAACCTCCAACAGGTTGCAAATTAAAAATATTTTTTATCTGCAACTAGCTCTGAAAAAATATTTGGGCTTGGGCTTGTAGCTGTGTGTGGGACTTGTTCTATTAGTCCATCTATACTAACCTCCACCAGGTTGCAAATTCAATATAATTTTTATCTGCATCTAGCTCTGAAAAAATATTTGGGCTTGTGCTTCTAGCAGTGTGTGGGACTTGTTCTATTAGTCCATCTATACTAACCTCCACCAGGTTGCAAATTCCAAAAATTTTTTATCTGCATCTAGCTCTGAAAAAATATTTGGGCTTGGGCTTGTAGCTGTGTGTGGGACTTGTTCTATTAGTCCATCTATACTAACTCCCACCTGGTTGCAAATTCAAAATAATTTTTATCTGCATCTAGCTCTGAAAAAATATTTGGGCTTTGGCTTGTAGCAGTGTGTGGGACTTGTTCTATTAGTCCATCTATACTAACCTCCACCAGGTTGCAAATTCAATATAATTTTTATCTGCATCTAGCTCTGAAAAAATATTTGGGCTTGGGCTTGTAGCAGTGTGTGGGACTTGTTCTATTAGTCCATCTATACAAACCTCCACCAGGTTGCAAATTCAAAACATTTTTTATCTGCATTTAGCTCTGAAAAAATATTTGGGCTTGGGCTTGTAGCAGTGTGTGGGACTTGTTCTATTAGTCCATCTATACTGACCTACACCAGGTTGCAAATTCAAAATAATTTTTATCTGCATCTAGCTCTGAAAAAATATTTGGGCTTGGGCTTGTAGCCGTGTGTGGGACTTCTTCTATTAGTCCATCTATACTAACCTCCACCAGGTTGCAAATTCAAAATAATTTTTATCTGCATCTAGCTCTGAAAAAATATTTGGGCTTGGGCTTGTAGCAGTGTGTGGGACTTGTTCTATTACTCCATCTATACTAACCTCCACCAGGTTGCAAATTCAAAATAATTTTTATCTGCATCTAGCTCTGAAAAAATATTTGGGCTTGGGCTTGTAGCAGTGTGTGGGACTTGTTTTATTAGTCCATCTATACTAACCCCCACCAGGTTGCAAATTCAAAATAATTTTTATCTGCATCTAGCTCTGAAAAAATATTTGGGCTTGGGCTTGTAGCAGTGTGTGGGACTTGTTCTATTACTCCATCTATACTAACCTCCACCAGGTTGCAAATTCAAAATAATTTTTATCTGCATCTAGCTCTGAAAAACTATTTGGGCTTGGGCTTGTAGCAGTGTGTGGGACTTGTTCTATTAGTCCATCTATACTAACCTCCACCAGGTTGCAAATTCAAAACATTTTTTATCTGCATTTAGCTCTGAATAGATATTTGGGCTTGGGCTTGTAGCAGTGTGTGGGACTTGTTCTATTAGTCCATCTATACTAACCTCCACCAGGTTGCAAATCAAAAAAAATGTTATCAGCATCTAGCTCTGAAAAAATATTTGGGCTTCCGCTTGTAACAGTGTGTGGGACTTGTTCTATTAGTCCATCTATACTGACCTCCACCAGGTTGCAAATTCAAAATAATGTTTATCTGCATCTAGTTCTGAAAAAATATTGGGGCTTTGGCTTGAAGTAGTGTGTGGGACTTGTTCTATTAGTCCATCTATACTAACCTCCACCAGGTTGCAAATTCAAAATAATTTTTATCTGCGTCTAGCTCTGAAAATATATTTGGGCTTGGGCTTGTAGCAGTGTGTGGGACTTGTTCTATTATTACATCTATACTAACCTCCACCAGGTTGCAAATTCAAAACATTTTTTATCTGCATCTAGCTCTGAATAGATATTTGGGCTTGGGCTTGTAGCAGTGTGTGGGACTTGTTATTTTAGTCCATCTATACTAACCTCCACCAGGTTGCAAATTCAAAATAATTTTTATCTGCATCTAGCTCTGAAAAAATATTTGGGCTTGGGCTTGTAGCAGTGTGTGGGACTTGTTCTATTAGTCCATCTATACTAACCTCCACCAGGTTGCAAATTCAAAATAATTTTTATCTGCATCTAGCTCTGAAAAACTATTTGGGCTTGGGCTTGAAGCAGTGTGTGGGACTTGTTCTATTAGTCCATCTATACTAACCTCCACCAGGTTGCAAATTCAAAATAATTTTTATCTGCAACTAGCTCTGAAAAAATATTTGGGCTTGGGCTTGTAGCTGTGTGTGGGACTTGTTCTATTAGTCCATCTATACTAACCTCCACCAGGTTGCAAATTCAATATAATTTTTATCTGCATCTAGCTCTGAAAAAATATTTGGGCTTGGGCTTCTAGCAGTGTGTGGGACTTGTTCTATTAGTCCATCTATACTAACCTCCACCAGGTTGCAAATTCAAAATAATTTTTATCTGCATCTAGCTCTGAAAAAATATTTGGGCTTGGGCTTGTAGCAGTGTGAGGGACTTGTTCTATTAGTCCATCTATACTAACCTCCACCAGGTTGCAAATTCAAAATAATTTTTATCTGCATCTAGCTCTGAAAAACTATTTGGGCTTGGGCTTGCAGCAGCTTGTGGGACTTGTTCTATTAGTCCATCTATACTAACCTCCACCAGGTTGCAAATTAAAAATAATTTTTATCTGCAACTAGCTCTGAAAAAATATTTGGGCTTGGGCTTGTAGCAGTGTGTGGGACTTGTTCTATTAGTCCATCTATACTAACCTCCACCAGGTTGCAAATTCAATATAATTTTTATCTGCATCTAGCTCTGAAAAAATATTTGGGCTTGGGCTTCTAGCAGTGTGTGGGACTTGTTCTATTAGTCCATCTATACTAACCTCCACCAGGTTGCAAATACCAAAAATTTTTTATCTGCATCTAGCTCTGAAAAAATATTTGGGCTTGGGCTTGTAGCAGTGTGTGGGACTTGTTCTATTAGTCCATCTATACTAACTCCCACCAGGTTGCAAATTCAAAATAATTTTTATCTGCATCTAGCTCTGAAAAAATATTTGGGCTTGGGCTTGTAGCAGTGTGTGGGACTTGTTCTATTAGTCCATCTATACTAACCTCCACCAGGTTGCAAATTCAAAATAATTTTTATCTGCATCTAGCTCTGAAAAAATATTTGGGCTTGGGCTTGTAGCAGTGTGTGGGACTTGTTCTATTAGTCCATCTATACTAACGTCCACCAGGTTGCAAATTCAAAATAATTTATATCTTCATCTAGCTCTGAAAAAATATTTGGGCTTGGGCTTGTAGCAGGGTGTGTGACTTGTTCTATTAGTTCATCTATACTAACCTCCACCAGGTTGCAAATTCCAAAAATTTTTTATCTGCATCTAGCTCTGAAAAAATATTTGTGCTTGGGCTTGTAGCAGTGTGTGGGACGTGTTCTATTAATTCATCTATACTAACCTCCACCAGGTTGCAAATTCAAAATAATTTTTATCTGCATCTAGCTCTGAAGAAATATTTGGGCTTGGGCTTGTAGCAGTGTGTGGGACTTCTTTTATTAGTCCATCTATACTGACATCCACCAGGTTGCAAATTCAAAATAATTTTTATCTGCATCTAGCTCTGAAAAAATATTTGGGCTTGGGCTTGTAGCAGTGTGTGGGACTTCTTCTATTAGTCCATCTATACTAACCTCCACCAGGTTGCAAATTCAAAATAATTTTTATCTGCATCTAGCTCTGAAAAAATATTTGGGCTTGTAGCAGTGTGTGGGACTTGTTCTATTACTCCATCTATACTAACCTCCACCAGGTTGCAAATTCAAAATAATTTTTATCTGCATCTAGCTCTGAAAAAATATTTGGGCTTGGGCTTGTAGCAGTGTGTGGGACTTGTTCTATTAGTTCGTCTATACAAACCTCCACCAGGTTGCAAATTCAAAACATTTTTTATCTGCATTTAGCTCTGAAAAAATATTTGGGCTTGGGCTTGTAGCAGTGTGTGGGACTTGTTCTATTAGTCCATCTATACTGACCTCCACCAGGTTGCAAATTCAAAATAATTTTTATCTGCATCTAGCTCTGAAAAAATATTTGGGCTTGGGCTTGTAGCAGTGTGTGGGACTTGTTCTATTACTCCATCTATACTAACCTCCACCAGGTTGCAAATTCCATATAATTTTTATCTGCATCTAGCTCTGAAAAAATATTTGGGCTTGGGCTTGTAGCAGTGTGTGGGACTTCTTCTATTAGTCCATCTATACTAACCTCCACCAGATTGCAAATTCAAAATAATTTTTATCTGCATCTAGCTCTGAAAAAATATTTGGGCTTGGGCTTGTAGCAGTGTGTGGGACTTGTTCTATTAGTCCATCTATACTAACCTCCACCAGGTTGCAAATTCAAAACATTTTTTATCTGCATTTAGCTCTGAATAGATATTTGGGCTTGGGCTTGTAGCAGTGTGTGGGACTTGTTCTGTTAGTCCATCTATACTAAGCTCCACCAGGTTGCAAATTCAAAATAATTTTTATCTGCATCTAGCTCTGAAAAACTATTTGGCCTTGGGCTTTTAGCAGTGTGTGGGACGTGTTCTATTAGTCCATCTATACTAACCTTCACCAGGATGCAAATTCAAAATAATTTTTATCAGCATCTAGCTCTGAAAAAAAATTTGGGCTTGGGCTTGTAGCTGTGTGTGGGACTTGTTCTATTAGTCCATCTATACTAACCTCCACCAGGTTGCAAATTGAAGCTAATTTTTATCTGCATCTAGCTCTGAAAAAATGTTTGGGCTTGGGCTTCTAGCAGTGTGTGGGACTTGTTCTATTAGTCCATCTATACTAACCTCCACCAGTTTGCAAATCAAAAAAAAATGTTATCAGCATCTAGCTGTGAAAAAATATTTGGGCTTCCGCTTGTAACAGTGTGTGGGACTTGTTCTATTAGTCCATCTATACTGACCTCCACCAGGTTGCAAATTCAAAATAATGTTTATCTGCATCTAGTTCTGAAAAAATATTGGGGCTTGGGCTTGTAGCAGTGTGTGGGACTTCTTCTATTAGTCCATCTATACTAACCTCCACCAGGTTGCAAATTCAAAATAATTTTTATCTGCATCTAGCTCTGAAAATATATTTGGGCTTGGGCTTGTAGCAGTGTGTGGGACTTGTTCTATTATTACATCTATACTAACCTCCACCAGGTTGCAAATTCAAAACATTTTTTATCTGCATCTAGCTCTGAATAGAAATTTGGGCTTGGGCTTGTAGCAGTGTGTGGGACTTGTTCTTTTAGTCCATCTATACTAACCTCCACCAGGTTGCAAATTCAAAATAATTTTTATTGGCATCTAGCTCTGAAAAAATATTTGGGCTTGGGCTTGTAGCTGTGTGTGGGACTTGTTCTATTAGTCCATCTATACTAACCTCCACCAGGTTGCAAATTCAAAATAATTTTTATCTGCATCTAGCTCTGAAAAACTATTTGGGCTTGGGCTTGAAGCAGTGTGTGGGACTTGTTCTATTAGTCCATCTATACTAACATCCACCAGGTTGCAAATTCAAAATAATTTTTATCTGCAACTAGCTCTGAAAAAATATTTGGGCTTGGGCTTGTAGCTGTGTGTGGGACTTTTTCTATTAGTCCATCTATACTAACCTCCACCAGGTTGCAAATTCAATATAATTTTTATCTGCATCTAGCTCTGAAAAAATATTTGGGCTTGGGCTTCTAGCAGTGTGTGGGACTTGATCTATTAGTCCATCTATACTAACCTCCACCAGGTTGCAAATTAAAAAATAATGTTTATCTGCATCTAGCTCTGAAAAAATATTTGGGCTTCGGCTTGTAGCAGTGTGTGGGACTTGTTCTATTAGTCCATCTATACTGACCTCCACCAGGTTGCAAATTCAAAATAATTTTTATCTGCATCTAGCTCTGAAAAAATATTTGGGCTTGGGCTTGTAGCAGTGTGTGGGACTTGTTCTATTACTCCATCTATACTAACCTCCACCAGGTTGCAAATTCCATATAATTTTTATCTGCATCTAGCTCTGAAAAAATATTTGGGCTTGGGCTTGTAGCAGTGTGTGGGACTTCTTCTATTAGTCCATCTATACTAACCTCCACCAGATTGCAAATTCAAAATAATTTTTATCTGCATCTAGCTCTGAAAAAATATTTGGGCTTGGGCTTGTAGCAGTGTGTGGGACTTGTTCTATTAGTCCATCTATACTAACCTCCACCAGGTTGCAAATTCAAAACATTTTTTATCTGCATTTAGCTCTGAATAGATATTTGGGCTTGGGCTTGTAGCAGTGTGTGGGACTTGTTCTGTTAGTCCATCTATACTAAGCTCCACCAGGTTGCAAATTCAAAATAATTTTTATCTGCATCTAGCTCTGAAAAACTATTTGGCCTTGGGCTTTTAGCAGTGTGTGGGACGTGTTCTATTAGTCCATCTATACTAACCTTCACCAGGATGCAAATTCAAAATAATTTTTATCAGCATCTAGCTCTGAAAAAAAATTTGGGCTTGGGCTTGTAGCTGTGTGTGGGACTTGTTCTATTAGTCCATCTATACTAACCTCCACCAGGTTGCAAATTGAAGCTAATTTTTATCTGCATCTAGCTCTGAAAAAATGTTTGGGCTTGGGCTTCTAGCAGTGTGTGGGACTTGTTCTATTAGTCCATCTATACTAACCTCCACCAGTTTGCAAATCAAAAAAAAATGTTATCAGCATCTAGCTGTGAAAAAATATTTGGGCTTCCGCTTGTAACAGTGTGTGGGACTTGTTCTATTAGTCCATCTATACTGACCTCCACCAGGTTGCAAATTCAAAATAATGTTTATCTGCATCTAGTTCTGAAAAAATATTGGGGCTTGGGCTTGTAGCAGTGTGTGGGACTTCTTCTATTAGTCCATCTATACTAACCTCCACCAGGTTGCAAATTCAAAATAATTTTTATCTGCATCTAGCTCTGAAAATATATTTGGGCTTGGGCTTGTAGCAGTGTGTGGGACTTGTTCTATTATTACATCTATACTAACCTCCACCAGGTTGCAAATTCAAAACATTTTTTATCTGCATCTAGCTCTGAATAGAAATTTGGGCTTGGGCTTGTAGCAGTGTGTGGGACTTGTTCTTTTAGTCCATCTATACTAACCTCCACCAGGTTGCAAATTCAAAATAATTTTTATTGGCATCTAGCTCTGAAAAAATATTTGGGCTTGGGCTTGTAGCTGTGTGTGGGACTTGTTCTATTAGTCCATCTATACTAACCTCCACCAGGTTGCAAATTCAAAATAATTTTTATCTGCATCTAGCTCTGAAAAACTATTTGGGCTTGGGCTTGAAGCAGTGTGTGGGACTTGTTCTATTAGTCCATCTATACTAACATCCACCAGGTTGCAAATTCAAAATAATTTTTATCTGCAACTAGCTCTGAAAAAATATTTGGGCTTGGGCTTGTAGCTGTGTGTGGGACTTTTTCTATTAGTCCATCTATACTAACCTCCACCAGGTTGCAAATTCAATATAATTTTTATCTGCATCTAGCTCTGAAAAAATATTTGGGCTTGGGCTTCTAGCAGTGTGTGGGACTTGATCTATTAGTCCATCTATACTAACCTCCACCAGGTTGCAAATTAAAAAATAATGTTTATCTGCATCTAGCTCTGAAAAAATATTTGGGCTTCGGCTTGTAGCAGTGTGTGGGACTTGTTCTATTAGTCCATCTATACTAACCTCCACCAGGTTGCAAATTCAAAATAATTTTTATCTGCATCTAGCTCTGAAAAAATATTTGGGCTTGGGCTTGTAGCAGTGTGTGGGACTTGTTCTATTATTACATCTATACTAACCTCCACCAGGTTGCAAATTCAAAACATTTTTTATCTGCATCTAGCTCTGAATAGATATTTGGGCTTGGGCTTGTAGCAGTGTGTGGGACTTGTTCTATTACTCCATCTATACTAACCTCCACCAGGTTGCAAATTCAAAATAATTTTTATCTGCATCTATCTCTGAAAAACTATTTGGGCTTGGGCTTGTAGCAATGTGTGGGACTTGTTCTATTTGTCCATCTATACTAACCTCCACCAGGTTGCAAATTCAAAATAATTTTTATCTGCATCTAGCTCTGAAAAAATATTTGGGCTTGGGCTTGTAGCAGTGTGTGGGACTTGTTCTATTAGTCCATCTATACTAACCTCCACCAGGTTGCAAATTCAAAACATTTTTTATCTGCATTTAGCTCTGAATAGATATTTGGGCTTGGGCTTGTAGCAGTGTGTGGGACTTGTTCTATTAGTCCATCTATACTAAGCTCCACCAGGTTGCAAATTCAAAATAATTTTTATCTGCATCTAGCTCTGAAAAACTATTTGGCCTTGGGCTTTTAGCAGTGTGTGGGACTTGTTCTATTAGTCCATCTATACTAACCTCCACCAGGATGCAAATTCAAAATAATTTTTATCAGCATCTAGCTCTGAAAAAAAATTTGGGCTTGGGCTTGTAGCTGTGTGTGGGACTTGTTCTATTAGTCCATCTATACTAACCTCCACCAGGTTGCAAATTGAAGCTAATTTTTATCTGCATCTAGCTCTGAAAAAATATTTGGGCTTGGGCTTCTAGCAGTGTGTGGGACTTGTTCTATTAGTCCATCTATACTAACCTCCACCAGTTTGCAAATCAAAAAAAAATGTTATCAGCATCTAGCTGTGGAAAAATATTTGGGCTTCCGCTTGTAACAGTGTGTGGGACTTGTTCTATTAGTCCATCTATACTGACCTCCACCAGGTTGCAAATTCAAAATAATGTTTATCTGCATCTAGTTCTGAAAAAATATTGGGGCTTCGGCTTGTAGCAGTGTGTGGGACTTCTTCTATTAGTCCATCTATACTAACCTCCACCAGGCTGCAAATTCAAAATAATTTTTATCTGCGTCTAGCTCTGAAAATATATTTGGTCTTGGGCTTGTAGCAGTGTGTGGGACTTGTTCTATTATTACATCTATACTAACCTCCACCAGGTTGCAAATTCAAAACATTTTTTATCTGCATCTAGCTCTGAATAGATATTTGGGCTTGGGCTTGTAGCAGTGTGTGGGACTTGTTCTATTAGTCCATCTATACTAACCTCCACCAGGTTGCAAATTCAAAATAATTTTTATCTACATCTAGCTCTGAAAAACTATTTGGGCTTGGGCTTGAAGCAGTGTGTGGGACTTGTTCTATTAGTCCATCTATACTAACCTCCACCAGGTTGCAAATTCAAAATAATTTTTATCTGCAACTTGCTCTGAAAAAATATTTGGGCTTGGGCTTGTAGCTGTGTGTGGGACTTGTTCTATTAGTCCATCTATACTAACCTCCACCAGGTTGCAAATTCAATATAATTTTTATCTGCATCTAGCTCTGAAAAAATATTTGGGCTTGGGCTTCTAGCAGTGTGTGGGACTTGTTCTATTAGTCCATCTATACTAACCTCCACCAGGTTGCAAATAAAAAAATAATGTTTATCTGCATCTAGCTCAGAAAAAATATTTGGGCTTCGGCTTGTGGCAGTGTGTGGGACTTGTTCTACTAGTCCATCTATACTAACCTCCACCAGGTTGCAAATTCAAAATAATTTTTATCTGCATCTAGCTCTGAAAAAATATTTGGGCTTGGGCTTGCAGCAGTGTGTGGGACTTGTTCTATTATTACATCTATACTAACCTCCACCAGGTTGCAAATTCAAAACATTTTTTATCTGCATCTAGCTCTATATAGATATTTGGGCTTGGGCTTGTAGCAGTGTGTGGGACTTGTTCTTTTAGTCCATCTATACTAACCTCCACCAGGTTGCAAATTCAAAATAATTTTTATCTGCATCTAGCTCTGAAAAAATATTTGGGCTTGGGCTTGTAGCAGTGTGAGGGACTTGTTCTATTAGTCCATCTAAACTAACCTCCACCAGGTTGCAAATTCAAAATAATTTTTATCTGCATCTAGCTCTGAAAAACTATTTGGGCTTGGGCTTGAAGCAGCGTGTGGGACTTGTTCTATTAGTCCATCTATACTAACCTCCAACAGGTTGCAAATTAAAAATATTTTTTATCTGCAACTAGCTCTGAAAAAATATTTGGGCTTGGGCTTGTAGCTGTGTGTGGGACTTGTTCTATTAGTCCATCTATACTAACCTCCACCAGGTTGCAAATTCAATATAATTTTTATCTGCATCTAGCTCTGAAAAAATATTTGGGCTTGTGCTTCTAGCAGTGTGTGGGACTTGTTCTATTAGTCCATCTATACTAACCTCCACCAGGTTGCAAATTCCAAAAATTTTTTATCTGCATCTAGCTCTGAAAAAATATTTGGGCTTGGGCTTGTAGCTGTGTGTGGGACTTGTTCTATTAGTCCATCTATACTAACTCCCACCTGGTTGCAAATTCAAAATAATTTTTATCTGCATCTAGCTCTGAAAAAATATTTGGGCTTTGGCTTGTAGCAGTGTGTGGGACTTGTTCTATTAGTCCATCTATACTAACCTCCACCAGGTTGCAAATTCAATATAATTTTTATCTGCATCTAGCTCTGAAAAAATATTTGGGCTTGGGCTTGTAGCAGTGTGTGGGACTTGTTCTATTAGTCCATCTATACAAACCTCCACCAGGTTGCAAATTCAAAACATTTTTTATCTGCATTTAGCTCTGAAAAAATATTTGGGCTTGGGCTTGTAGCAGTGTGTGGGACTTGTTCTATTAGTCCATCTATACTGACCTACACCAGGTTGCAAATTCAAAATAATTTTTATCTGCATCTAGCTCTGAAAAAATATTTGGGCTTGGGCTTGTAGCCGTGTGTGGGACTTCTTCTATTAGTCCATCTATACTAACCTCCACCAGGTTGCAAATTCAAAATAATTTTTATCTGCATCTAGCTCTGAAAAAATATTTGGGCTTGGGCTTGTAGCAGTGTGTGGGACTTGTTCTATTACTCCATCTATACTAACCTCCACCAGGTTGCAAATTCAAAATAATTTTTATCTGCATCTAGCTCTGAAAAAATATTTGGGCTTGGGCTTGTAGCAGTGTGTGGGACTTGTTTTATTAGTCCATCTATACTAACCCCCACCAGGTTGCAAATTCAAAATAATTTTTATCTGCATCTAGCTCTGAAAAAATATTTGGGCTTGGGCTTGTAGCAGTGTGTGGGACTTGTTCTATTACTCCATCTATACTAACCTCCACCAGGTTGCAAATTCAAAATAATTTTTATCTGCATCTAGCTCTGAAAAACTATTTGGGCTTGGGCTTGTAGCAGTGTGTGGGACTTGTTCTATTAGTCCATCTATACTAACCTCCACCAGGTTGCAAATTCAAAACATTTTTTATCTGCATTTAGCTCTGAATAGATATTTGGGCTTGGGCTTGTAGCAGTGTGTGGGACTTGTTCTATTAGTCCATCTATACTAACCTCCACCAGGTTGCAAATCAAAAAAAATGTTATCAGCATCTAGCTGTGAAAAAATATTTGGGCTTCCGCTTGTAACAGTGTGTGGGACTTGTTCTATTAGTCCATCTATACTGACCTCCACCAGGTTGCAAATTCAAAATAATGATTATCTGCATCTAGTTCTGAAAAAATATTGGGGCTTGGGCTTGAAGCAGTGTGTGGGACTTGTTCTATTAGTCCATCTATACTAACCTCCACCAGGTTGCAAATTCAAAATAATTTTTATCTGCGTCTAGCTCTGAAAATATATTTGGGCTTGGGCTTGTAGCACTGTGTGGGACTTGTTCTATTATTACATCTATACTAACCTCCACCAGGTTGCAAATTCAAAACATTTTTTATCTGCATCTAGCTCTGAATAGATATTTGGGCTTGGGCTTGTAGCAGTGTGTGGGACTTGTTATTTTAGTCCATCTATACTAACCTCCACCAGGTTGCAAATTCAAAATAATTTTTATCTGCATCTAGCTCTGAAAAAATATTTGGGCTTGGGCTTGTAGCAGTGTGTGGGACTTGTTCTATTAGTCCATCTATACTAACCTCCACCAGGTTGCAAATTCAAAATAATTTTTATCTGCATCTAGCTCTGAAAAACTATTTGGGCTTGGGCTTGAAGCAGTGTGTGGGACTTGTTCTATTAGTCCATCTATACTAACCTCCACCAGGTTGCAAATTCAAAATAATTTTTATCTGCAACTAGCTCTGAAAAAATATTTGGGCTTGGGCTTGTAGCTGTGTGTGGGACTTGTTCTATTAGTCCATCTATACTAACCTCCACCAGGTTGCAAATTCAATATAATTTTTATCTGCATCTAGCTCTGAAAAAATATTTGGGCTTGGGCTTCTAGCAGTGTGTGGGACTTGTTCTATTAGTCCATCTATACTAACCTACACCAGGTTGCAAATTCAAAATAATTTTTATCTGCATCTAGCTCTGAAAAAATATTTGGGCTTGGGCTTGTAGCAGTGTGAGGGACTTGTTCTATTAGTCCATCTATACTAACCTCCACCAGGTTGCAAATTCAAAATAATTTTTATCTGCATCTAGCTCTGAAAAACTATTTGGGCTTGGGCTTGCAGCAGCTTGTGGGACTTGTTCTATTAGTCCATCTATACTAACCTCCACCAGGTTGCAAATTAAAAATAATTTTTATCTGCAACTAGCTCTGAAAAAATATTTGGGCTTGGGCTTGTAGCAGTGTGTGGGACTTGTTCTATTAGTCCATCTATACTAACCTCCACCAGGTTGCAAATTCAATATAATTTTTATCTGCATCTAGCTCTGAAAAAATATTTGGGCTTGGGCTTCTAGCAGTGTGTGGGACTTGTTCTATTAGTCCATCTATACTAACCTCCACCAGGTTGCAAATTCCAAAAATTTTTTATCTGCATCTAGCTCTGAAAAAATATTTGGGCTTGGGCTTGTAGCAGTGTGTGGGACTTGTTCTATTAGTCCATCTATACTAACTCCCACCAGGTTGCAAATTCAAAATAATTTTTATCTGCATCTAGCTCTGAAAAAATATTTGGGCTTGGGCTTGTAGCAGTGTGTGGGACTTGTTCTATTAGTCCATCTATACTAACCTCCACCAGGTTGCAAATTCCAAAAATTTTTTATCTGCATCTAGCTCTGAAAAAATATTTGGGCTTGGGCTTGTAGCAGTGTGTGGGACTTGTTCTATTAGTCCATCTATACTAACTCCCACCAGGTTGCAAATTCAAAATAATTTTTATCTGCATCTAGCTCTGAAAAAATATTTGGGCTTGGGCTTGTAGCAGTGTGTGGGACTTGTTCTATTAGTCCATCTATACTAACCTCCACCAGGTTGCAAATTCAAAATAATTTTTATCTGCATCTAGCTCTGAAAAAATATTTGGGCTTGGGCTTGTAGCAGTGTGTGGGACTTGTTCTATTAGTCCATCTATACTAACGTCCACCAGGTTGCAAATTCAAAATAATTTATATCTTCATCTAGCTCTGAAAAAATATTTGGGCTTGGGCTTGTAGCAGGGTGTGTGACTTGATCTATTAGTTCATCTATACTAACCTCCACCAGGTTGCAAATTCCAAAAATTTTTTATCTGCATCTAGCTCTGAAAAAATATTTGTGCTTGGGCTTGTAGCTGTGTGTGGGACGTGTTCTATTAATTCATCTATACTAACCTCCACCAGGTTGCAAATTCAAAATAATTTTTATCTACATCTAGCTCTGAAGAAATATTTGGGCTTGGGCTTGTAGCAGTGTGTGGGACTTCTTTTATTAGTCCATCTATACTGACATCCACCAGGTTGCAAATTCAAAATAATTTTTATCTGCATCTAGCTCTGAAAAAATATTTGGGTTTGGGCTTGTAGCAGTGTGTGGGACTTCTTCTATTAGTCCATCTATACTAACCTCCACCAGGTTGCAAATTCAAAATAATTTTTATCTGCATCTAGCTCTGAAAAAATATTTGGGCTTGTAGCAGTGTGTGGGACTTGTTCTATTACTCCATCTATACTAACCTCCACCAGGTTGCAAATTCAAAATAATTTTTATCTGCATCTAGCTCTGAAAAAATATTTGGGCTTGGGCTTGTAGCAGTGTGTGGGACTTGTTCTATTAGTTCATCTATACAAACCTCCACCAGGTTGCAAATTCAAAACATTTTTTATCTGCATTTAGCTCTGAAAAAATATTTGGGCTTGGGCTTGTAGCAGTGTGTGGGACTTGTTCTATTAGTCCATCTATACTGACCTCCACCAGGTTGCAAATTCAAAATAATTTTTATCTGCATCTAGCTCTGAAAAAATATTTGGGCTTGGGCTTGTAGCAGTGTGTCGGACTTCTTCTATTAGTCCATCTATACTAACCTCCACCAGGTTGCAAATTCAAAATAATTTTTATCTGCATCTAGCTCTGAAAAAATATTTGGGCTTGGGCTTGTAACAGTGTGTGGGACTTGTTCTATTACTCCATCTATACTAACCTCCACCAGGTTGCAAATTTAAAATAATTTTTATCTGCATCTAGCTCTGAAAAAATATTTGGGCTTGGGCTTGTAGCAGTGTGTGGGACTTGTTCTATTAGTCCATCTATACTAACCTCCACCAGGTTGCAAATTCAAAACATTTTTTATCTGCATTTAGCTCTGAATAGATATTTGGGCTTGGGCTTGTAGCAGTGTGTGGGACTTGTTCTATTAGTCCATCTATACTAAGCTCCACCAGGTTGCAAATTCAAAATAATTTTTATCTGCATCTAGCTCTGAAAAACTATTTGGCCTTGGGCTTTTAGCAGTGTGTGGGACTTGTTCTATAAGTCCATCTATACTAACCTCCACCAGGATGCAAATTCAAAATAATTTTTATCAGCATCTAGCTCTGAAAAAAAATTTGGGCTTGGGCTTGTAGCAGTGTGTGGGACTTGTTCTATTAGTCCATCTATATTAACCTCCACCAGGTTGCAAATTGAAGCTAATTTTTATCTGCATCTAGCTCTGAAAAAATATTTGGGCTTGGGCTTCTAGCAGTGTGTGGGACTTGTTCTATTAGTCCATCTATACTGACCTCCACCAGGTTGCAAATTCAAAATAATGTTTATCTGCATCTAGTTCTGAAAAAATATTTGGGCTTGGGCTTGTAGCAGTGTGTGGGACTTGTTCTATTATTACATCTATACTAACCTCCACCAGGTTGCAAATTCAAAACATTTTTTATCTGCATCTAGCTCTGAATAGATATTTGGGCTTGGGCTTGTAGCAGTTTGTGGGACTTGTTCTTTTAGTCCATCTATACTAACCTCCACCAGGTTGCAAATTCCAAATAATTTTTATCTACATCTAGCTCTGAAAAAATATTTGGGCTTGGGCTTGTAGCAGTGTGAGGGACTTGTTCTATTAGTCCATCTATACTAACCTCCACCAGGTTGCAAATTCAAAATAATTTTTATGTGCATCTAGCTCTGAAAAACTATTTGGGCTTGGGCTTGAAGCAGCGTGTGGGACTTGTTCTATTAGTCCATCTATACTAACCTCCACCAGGTTGCAAATTCAAAATAATTTTTATCTGCAACTAGCTCTGAAAAAATATTTGGGCTTGGGCTTGTAGCTGTGTGTGGGACTTGTTCTATTAGTCCATGTATACTAACCTCCACCAGGTTGCAAATTCAATATAATTTTTATCTGCATCTAGCTCTGAAAAAATATTTGGGCTTGGGCTTCTAGCAGTGTGTGGGACTTGTTCTATTAGTCCATCTATACTAACCTCCACCAGGTTGCAAATTCAATATAATTTTTATCTGCATCTAGCTCTGAAAAAATATTTGGGCTTGGGCTTCTAGCAGTGTGTGGGACTTGTTCTAATAGTCCATCTATACTAACCTCCACCAGGTTGCAAATTAAAAAAAAATGTTATCAGCATCTATGCTCTGAAAAAATATTTGGGCTTGGGCTTGTAGCAATGTGTGGGACTTGTTCTTTTAGTCCATCTATACTAACCTCCACCAGGTTGCAAATTCAATATAATTTTTATCTGCATCTAACCTAGCCAATACTTTTGGGCTAATACCACAGTTTGGCCACTCAGCTCTGCTCGGTTCCCATCCATTGTTTTTTGTGCAAACAACTCCAGAGTTGTCAATTAGTTAACCACCAAAATGAGTGGAACAAGGCCTGCTGCTGGTGGAAAGGGGAATAGACGTGTTAGGAAGGGAAAAAAAGGTTGTGTACATGGGGTAGGTGTTAAAGCAACAGTAACATCTGCAGAAGAAAGACCATCTTACAGCCAAACTAAGATGTCTACTACTTTTAGAGGACAATGTGATAAGATCCCTTTCTTACGGCGATGCCAATCGCTACAAATTCCAGATGAGGCACAAAAACAGCAGGTGCTTCAAGGGATATCAAGTGCTCCTTTAAGTGGGCTCTCCTCCACCTCAACTTCAACATCACAAATACTCCAGTCCTCAGAGGTGTCACCCCAATCGCACTTGCTTCCTCACAGCTCCCAAATCTCCAGCTGCCCGTCTGAGTATGGGGTAGAACAGATGGTTGAGTCTGCAGAGCTGTTTACTCATACTATAGCCTGGGAATCAGAGGTCGACTCCAGCGCTTCTGTGAATCCAGACGAGGAAATGATCTGCACTGATGCCTAGAATCAGTCGGATCCAGGACCAGACGCAGAAGGTTCTGACCATAATGTAGACCCTCATTCCCAAACTGTAACTCCTGTTGGTGGAGACAATGAGGAAGACGATGATAAGACTCAAATACCTGATTGGAGCGACAACTTTAGTTTTTTGTCAGGGCAGGAACAGGTTGGCTCTGAGGACGACGGGTGTGATAACACACAGGGTGATGATGATGAGGTTGGAGATCCCACTTACTGTCAACCCACAGTCAGCCAAGAGATGAGGTCAGCAGAGGAGGTGGAGGAAGATGCTAGTGACGACGAGGTCAGGTTGCGCCTTCCTGGACAGAGACGTAGTACTGGAAGCATGTCAACAACTGCATCCTCAAACACAACTCTGCCTCTGACCACAAGTCGTGGTGGCTCTTCAGGTCGCATGGGTGCTAAGCCTTGCATAGCCTGGGCATTTTTTCAGATCGATAAGGATGACCCAACTCGTGTTATCTGTAACATTTGTCAGCAAAAGCTAAGTAGAGGCCAAAAAATACATAGTTTGAGTACTTCATGCATGAACCTGCACATGGATATGAAGCATAAGTTGCAGTGGGAAGCTCACTGTGCTACAATGCGGCCTAGCCGACCGGGCCAACCACCCTCTGCCACATCTTGTGCATCCGCGGCCTCTTCATCCTCTGTGACTGGGGGGACAGCAGGCACACCTGTTTTGGGGCGCAGACCTGCCACCTCTTTACCCGCAACAGCCAGCGTGATTGGCAGGTCATCATTTTCTTTGGAGGTGGTAACACCAGCTGGTGTTGAGCGCTGTCCGACATCGATAGCACCACCTTTGGATCAAGGCAACCTAACATGTCCGCCTGCATCTTCCTCACAGACCGGCAGTTTGCCGGGTAAACCCTTATCAACCCCGTCTAAGCACAATAGCCAGCCCTCGGTCCCTCAGATGTGGACAAGTAAAAGACCATTTCCTCCTAGCCATGAGAAAGCTAAGAGGTTGAATTTCACCATCTGCAAGCTCTTGGCTACAGAAATGCTGCCTTTCCGCCTGGTGGACACAGAGGATTTTCGAGACCTTATGTCCGTCGCAGTGCCCCAGTACCAGATGCCCAGTCGGCACTACTTCTCAAAGAAAGGTGTGCCTGCGCTCCACCAGCATGTCGCACACAACATCACCGCTTCTTTGAGAAACTCTGTGTGTGACAGGGTGCATTTCACCACAGACACTTGGACGAGTAGGCATGGACAGGGGCGTTACATGTCGCTGACTGGGCACTGGGTAACCATGGTGACAGCAGGACAAGGGGCTGCTGTCCAAGTCTTGCCGTCCCCACGAGTTGTGCGTCAATCCTCTTTATGTCATTTTTCCTCCACTGCTTCTGCCTCCTCAACCTCCTCTCGGTCTTCCACCTGCACCCAAAGCCTGTCTGGTCATGCCACAAGCTTTCTAACTGCGCAGAAGGGATCCTGCACACCTCCTTACTATGCTGGCAGTAGGGCTCAACGTCATCAGGCGGTTTTTACATTGAAATGTCTGGGAAATGTGAGTCACATAGCTGAGGAGTTGTGGTCAGCTCTGGAGAACCAATTTCATGAATGGTTGTCTCCACTGGACCTGAAACCAGGGAAGGCCGTGTGTGACAATGCTGCAAACCTGGTTGCGGCCCTTCGCCGGAGCAATGTCACACACGTGCCTTGTATGGCTCACATGTTGAACTTGTCCAGCAATTTTTAGCCCACTATCCCAGACTAGATGGCCTTCTGCAGAGGGCACGGTCGCTGTGTGCTCACTTCCGCCGTTCGCATCCCGCAGCTCAGCAACTTACATCTCTACAGAAGTCGTTGGGCCTGCCACTTCACCGGCTAAAATGCGATGTGCCTACCCGGTGGAATTCAACTCTGCACATGTTGCAGCGACTGTGGCAGCACCGACAAGCCCTGGTGCAATACGTTCTGACGTATAGCCTGGGCCAACGAGATCCAGAGGTGGGGCAAATCACGCTGGAGGAGTGGTCTCAGATCAGGGACCTATGCACCCTTCTGCACAGTTTTGAAATGGCGACGAAGATGTTTAGTGCTGACGATGCCATTATCAGCATGACTATTCCGGTGATTTACATGCTGGAGCACATGTTAAACAGAATTCGGAGTCAGGTGGTGGCACAAGAGGAGGTGGAGGAAGTAGAGGAGGAGGAGTTGTATGCGGAAGGGCTAACATCTGCAAGGTCCAGACGGTCGGCAGCACCAAGGCGGCAGGCATGTGAGGGTGGGGGAGATGGTTTTACCAGGGCGCATGGTAGCAGCCAAACTAGTGAGGAAGGTGCAGGAGCCCAGGAAGAAGTGGAGGACGAACTGATGGAAGACTCATCAGATGAGGGAGACCTTGATCACATTTCTGTTGTGCGAGGTTGGGGGGAGAGGACAGAGGAAGGAAGCATGATTGTTACCTCGCCACCAACACAACAGGGACTTGGTGCTCCTGGATGCGCAACACACATGAGTGCCTTCTTGCTGCACTACCTGCAACATGACCCTCGAATTGTGAGAATTAGAAATAATCCTGACTACTGGGTTGCCACACTGTTAGATCCCCGGTACAAAAGTAAATTTGCAGAAATTATTCCTGCCATAGAAAGGGATGCACGCATGCAGGAGTATCAGCAGAGACTGTTGCAGAATCTTACATGTGCTTTTCCACAAAATACCAGTGGTGCACGTAGTGAATCTCACAGTTCCAACTTGCCAACCGTGGGACCGTCAAGTGTTCAGCACTCAAACCGTAACAGAACCACAGTATCTGCTGGTAACATCAATTTTGCGGAATCATTTCACCACTTTTTTAGCCCATCCTTTGCAAGGCCACAGGAGACAAGAAGTCTGACACATAGGCAACGCCTAGAGACGATGCTACAGGAGTATCTCCAAGTAAACATTGAAGCCATGACTGTGTCACTGGACCCTTGCTCTTTTTGGGCTTCCAATCTGGATAAATGGCCGGTGCTAGCCACTTACGCCTTGGAGATCTTGTCATGCCCCGCAGCCAGCGTTCTGTCTGAACGTGTGTTCAGCGCTGCTGGTGGTGTGCTGACAGATAAGCGCACGCGGCTCTCCACTGATAATGTAGACAGACTCACGTTCATAAGGATGAACAAATCATGGATCCGAAACGACTTTTCTACCCCTGTGTCATCCTGGGGAGAGTAAAAGCTTGATGATTGGTTAAAATCACCCTACCAACCGTTTTAAGCTTTCAAATTACTAATCATGTTTATCTGTATCTTGGCTGGAAAATAATTTGGGCTTTGTAGCAGTGTGCAGCACTGATTCTACTTGGCCATCTATAATAAGCTCCACCAGATTTAAAATTACTAATCATGTTTATCTGTATCTTGACTGGAAAATAATTTGGGCTTTGTAGCAGTGTGCAGCACTGATCCTATTAGGCCATCTATACTAAAGCTTCACCAGATTTAAAATTAATAATAATTTTTAGCTGCATCTAGCCCGGAAAATAATTTTGGGGCTCCGAGATGCGCAAGACACATAAGTGCCTTCTTGCTGCACTACCTGCAGCATGACCCTCATATTGTCAGAATTCGAAGTAATCATGACTACTGGGTTGCCACACTCTTAGATCCCCCAAACTTTTCGATCAACCTTTTCATTTTAATAAAGACCAAAAAAATGGTCATTTTTGAAATTATAAGCATTAGCAGGTTGTTAGAAACTGAAATCAAACAGTTTTCAACTCAAAACTTTATTCTAGGTGATGTTACATTTTCACATAGGACCCCTTGTTCGAAAGGAGCTTCTGAACTCTCTCGTCCATTGAATTTGTCAGGTTTTGGATAGTTTCTGCTTCAATTGTTTTGCATGAGGACAGAATACCCTCCCAGAGCTGTTGCTTAGATGTGAACTGCCTCCCGCCATCATAGACACTCCTTTTAATGATGCTCCAAAGGTTCTGAATGGGGTAGAGGTCAGGGGAGCATGGGGGTCACACCATAAGTTTGTCCCCTTTTATGCCCATATCAGCCAGAGATGCAGATGTTTTATGTGCAGCATGAGATGGTGCATTATCATGCAAAAAAATGATCTTGCTGTGAAATACACGGTTCTTCTTCTTGAACCATGGCAGGAAGTGCTGTTTGAGAAAATCCACATACATTATTGAGTTCATATTTAGCGCCTTCAGGGATCCTAAAGGGGCCGACAATCTCTCTCCCCATGATTCCAGCCCAAAACATTACTCCACCTCCTCCTTGTTGGTGCTGTAGCCGTGTTTGCGTGGGGTGTCCATCAACCAGCCATCCTCCACTCCATCCATCTGGACCATCGAGCGCTGCACGGCACTCATCCGTGAACAAAACAGTTTTGAAATCAGTCTTCATGTAATGTTTGGCCCACTGGAGCCGTTTCTGCTTGTGTGAAGTGGATAGAGGAGGTCGACAGGATGGCGTATGCACAGCTGCAAACCTCTGAAGGACCCTGCATCTTGTTGTTCGGGGGACGTTGGAGGCACCAGCAGCTTCAAAAACTTGTCTGCTGCTATGACAAGGCTTTTTTGCCGCTGCTCTTTCAACCTGACGTAATTGCCTGTAGGAAAGAGTCCTCAATTTGCCCTTATCAGCACGCACACGTGTGTACTGTGAATCAGCTACATACTTCTTGATTGCCAAGACACTTCATCCTGATCATCGCACAATGTTGATTGTAGTCATGCCTTGACCTAAACACTCCACAATTTGTTGCTTCTCAGCAGCCGACACATCCTTTTTCTTTCCCATTTTGGCAGAAAATGTAGGCTGCTTAATAATGTGAGACAGCCTTCTTAAGTAGTCTTGCCTTTCATTGGACACACCTGCCAAACTAATTAGCACAGGTGTCTGCAATTGCTTACAGTGATATAAAGAGCCCTGACACACATCACCATCAATGAGTTTAACTGACAAACAAACAAATTCTTCCCTTATCACTCCTAAACACTTTTTGCATAATAATTTGGAACACAGTGTACATGTGCTTTTACACAAAACACCAGTGGTTCATGTAGTGAATCTTACAGTTCTAACTTGCCAACCGTGGTCTGTATGGAGTTGTTCAATAAAGGGCCCAAAATTAAGATAACATAGATGGGAGAGGTCTCTATGAATAGGAATTCCTAAGTATTTGATACCCTGTGAGGGCCAGGCAAAGGGAAAGTTGGACTGGATGGAATCCTATATGGATTTGGGGAGGGAGACATCGAGGGCCTCAGACTTCGCTGCATTGATTTTAAAATTTGACCATGTAACAAAGTGATCTATTTCAGCCATAACAGCATGGATGGATATATGTGATTGAGTGATATATACTAGGACATCATCAGCAAATAGAGAGCACTTGTACTCGGTGCCTCCCACCTCAATCCACCTAATATTGGGGTTATGGCGAATTGATGAGAGCAGGTGCTCCGTCACTAGGATGTATAAGAGAGGGGACAGAGAACATCCCTGCCTTGTCCCATTGGTGATTGTGAAAGGTGATGAAAATGTTCTGACGCGCCCCCTGGGCCTTGGGACACCCGGAGCCGGACCCTTTTTGGTGGATGCTGGTGGTTGTAGTCTCCGTGGCGGCGACCCGGTTCCGTGGCTCAGGGCGGTCAAACCAGTGGCGGAACTATTTATGTGGTTTTGATGTTTAAATGTCCGACTACGCCACCCGTGGATTGCGGTCAGAGTGAACCGCCGCTCCAGGGCAGACCGCTGAGGCTGGTGTTGTGGGTGCAGCAGAGCGTAGCATAACTCCCCACGGGAGGAGTATAGCCTCAGGGCAGTGTATGCGGAGGATGGGGGTGATGGTGCAGGGCAGAAGCAGTAACGACACGGAGTCAGTGATGCAGTCCAGGGCCTTTACTCACAGTTCTTATTATCCAGACCACGTCTGCAGGTAACGGCTGCCCACGTCATACTGTGCTCACCAGGTGAGGGGCTCAGACAACTCCCAGATAACTTTGGAGCGCTTCACAGGACCCCCTTTGTGTGTCCTTTGTCTGGCCTTTCTTACCAACCCTTCTGTCCGGCTGCTTCGGGCCTCCTCTTGGTAAACTTGGCGCCAGTTTCCCTGACCCTATGTGGTGCCTTCCTAGCGGGTGTAGCGAGGGGCTGCGCCACATAAAATGTCACAGCCTCCTGTTTCTAGCTGAGGGTCGTTTCCTGCCTCCACTAGTTTCGGGGACCGGTCTCCCCCTTTGGCCTGACCCCTCCACGCAGGTGGATTCGGGCGTGCGGTGGCGACTCGCCCGTCCGCACCCCTGGGATCCCTTCGTTCCTCGTTCCTGGAGCCTTCTCCGCTCCTCTTCCTTCCTTCTCCCTCTTCCAGGCCTGGGCCTCTGTTACTAGGCCCGCCTCCGGAGCAGAGCTCATGCAGAGCCCCTGCTCCCTGCCACTTCTGCTCAGACTTCTCTGCACTGAACTAAGATGGTGCCCACCTTTTATACTCCCTTCTCAATGCACCCAGGAACTGCTTCCTCCCTGCTCCTGCACTACAGGGTTCCCCTTCCTCAGTGTTCCCTCCCCCCACTCCAGCCAGGGACAGGGACTGTCGTGCCCATCTCAGGGGCATATTGGTCGCCCTGCCCCACGGCAATGTGGTGTAATGCATGCAGGTGTCGGGTCCTGATCCACACTACATCCTTACCTGAGAGTGAGATATCACACCTCTAGGTGAGGTGCAATACCTCTGTAGCAACCGAGCCCTCAGGGTGCTACAGTTCCATATATCTTCAGCCTAGGTGACGTATTGCGATACAGGGCTGTGATTTTGGCTATAAAAGGGTCCCCTAGACCCCTACCCCAAGCTTTTTAAGAGAATCATATATGGCGTGCCAGGAGACTCTATGGAATGCTTTCTCAGCATCCAACGAGAGTATCTAATTACAAATTTTTAACTGCATCTAGCCCAGGAAATACTTTGTGCCTAGTAGCAGTGTCTGCTAGTCAGCCGATTATCCCGGCTGTTAAGCAAGCTACACCACCTGTAGTTTGGACACTTAATTTTTTCAAAGGAAATGCTTCGGGACCACGGGATACTCAGTGAAGAGCATCAGGAGGCACCCCAAGGCATAGGGGCTGGGACTGGCAGTAGGATGCCTTGCGGTGGACAGCCGAGCTCGATCCTTATAAAAGCTTTTAGTGGACGCTACTGGAGCTGGAATTACGCGGCTGCTGGCATGAGACTTGCCCTCCAATAGATCCTTGTAAATGGATTTAAAGTGTATTCATTCAAATTAGAGAGACAATTTAAATTAAAAAGCTTAGAGCTGCCTCCACCACAGGGGGGCTCGCTCGTGGTGGAGGCAGCTTCGAACACCGTTAAAACCAATGGCAGGCAAACAAAAACACATAGAAACACATAGAAAACACCTTCAAAGGTGTCCAAAAGCTGACAAACTGCTCAGAAGACACAACTAACACATGGAAAAGTGACAAGTACATATAGTCATGCGAAAAGAAAAGAGGTGGAGGAGTAAAAGGAGGGGGAGACACAGATATAGGCATGTCATGCCCTTCTAAAATCCAAAAAGTGAGAAGCCGAGACGGCCAGTCCGCTCCTGCCCGTGCCACCTCCGTGTCGCCGGGTTTGTGCCAGAGCCGCGGTGAACCCTGACGGCCAGCCCCCCTCTCCCAATACTGGTGCCTGTCCGCTGGTGGGTCGAGAGAGCCCCCCTGTGGTGGAGGCAGCTCTAAGCTTTTTAATTTAAATTGTCCCTCTAATTTGAATGAATACACTTTAAATCCATTTACAAGGATCTATTGGAGGGCAAGTCTCATGCCAGCAGCCGCGTAATTCCAGCTCCAGTAGCGTCCACTAAAGCTGCTGCAGTTAAAAAGCTTTTATAAGGATCGAGCTCGGCTGTCCACCGCAAGGCATCCTAGTGCCAGTCCCAGCCCCTATGCCTTGGGGTGCCTCCTGATGCTCTTCACTAAGTATCCCGTGGTCCCGAAGCATTTCCTTTGAAAAAATTAAGTGTCCAAACTACAGGTGGTGTAGCTTGCTTAACAGCCGGGATAATCCGCTGACTAGCAGACACTGCTACTAGGCACAAAGTATTTCCTGGGCTAGATGCAGTTAAAAATTTGTAAGTAGATACTCTCGTTGGATGCTGAGAAAGCATTCCATAGAGTCTCCTGGCACGCCATATATGATTCTCTTAAAAAGCTTGGGGTAGGGGTCTAGGGGACCCTTTTATAGCCAAAATCACGGCCCTGTATCACAATACGTCACCTAGGCTGAAGATAAATGGAACTGTAGCACCGAGGGCTCGGTTGCTACAGACGTATTGCACCTCACCCAGAGGTGTGATATCTCACTCTCAGATAAGGATGGAGTGTGGATCAGGACCCGACACCTGCATGCATTACACCACATTGCCGTGGGGCAGGGCGACCAATATGCCCCTGAGATGGGCACGACAGTCCCTGTCCCTGGCTGGAGTGGGGGGAGGGAACACTGAGGAAGGGGAACCCTGCAGTGCAGGAGCAGGGAGGAAGCAGTTCCTGGGTGCATTGAGAAGGGAGTATAAAAGGTGGGCACCATCTTAGTTCAGTGCAGAGAAGTCTGAGCAGAAGTGGCAGGGAGCAGGGGCTCTGCATGAGCTCTACTCCGGAGGCGGGCCTAGTAACAGAGGCCCAGGCCTGCAAGAGGGAGAAGGAAGGAAGAGGAGCGGAGAAGGCTCCAGGAACGAGGAATGAAGGGATCCCAGGGGTGCGGACGGGCGAGTCGCCACCGCACGCCCGAATCCACCTGCGTGGAGGGGTCAGGCCAAAGGGGGAGACCGGTCCCCGAACTAGTGGAGGCAGGAAACGACCCTCAGCTAGAAACCGGAGGCTCTGACATTTTATGTGGCGCAGCCCCTTGCTCCACCCGCTAGGAAGGCACCACATAGGGTCAGGGAAACTGGCGCCAAGTTTACCAAGAGGAGGCCCGAGGCAGCCAGACAGAAGTGTTGGTAAGAAAGGCCAGACAAAGGACACACAAAGGGGGTCCTGTGAAGCGCTCCAAAGTTATCTGGGAGTTGTCTGAGCCCCTCACCTGGTGAGCACAGTACGACGTGGGCAGCCGTTACCTGCAGACGTGGTCTGGATAATAAGAACTGTGAGTAAAGGCCCTGAACTGCATCACTGACTCCGTGTCGTTACTGCTGCTGCCCTGCACCATCACCCCCATCCTCCGCATACACTGTCCTGAGGCTATACTCCTCCCGTGGGGAGTTATGCTACGCTCTGCTGCACCCACAACACCAGCCTTAGCGGTCTGCCCTGTAGCGGCGGTTCACTCTGACCGCAATCCACGGGTGGCGTAGTCGGACATTTAAACATCAAAACCACATAAATAGTTCCGCCACTGGTTTGACCGCCCTGAGCCACGGAACCGGATCGCCGCCACGAAGACTACAACCACCAGCATCCACCAAAAAGGGTCCGGCTCCGGGTGTCCCAAGGCCCAGGGGGTGCGTCAGAACATTTTCATCACCTTTCACAATCACCAATGGGACAAGGCAGGGATGTCCTCTGTCCCCTCTCTTATACATCCTAGTGACGGAGCACCTGCTCTCATCAATTCGCATAACCCCAATATTAGGTGGATTGAGGTGGGAGGCACCGAGTACAAGTGCTCTCTATTTGCTGATGATGTCCTAGTATATATCACTCAATCACATATATCCATCCCTGCTGTTATGGCTGAAATAGATCACTTTGTTACATGGTAAAATTTTAAAATCAATGCAGCGAAGTCTGAGGCCCTCGATGTCTCCCTCCCTAAATCCATATAGGATTCCATCCAGTCCAACTTTCCCTTTGCCTGGCCCTCACAGGGTATCAAATACTTAGGAATTCCTATTCATAGAGACCTCTCCCATCTATGTTATCTTAATTTTGGGCCCTTTATTGAACAATTCCATACAGACCACGGTTGGCAAGTTAGAACTGTAAGATTCACTACGTGAACCACTGGTGTTTTGTGGAAAAGCACATGTACACCGCGTTCCAAATTATTATGCAAAAAGTGTTTAGGAGTGATAAGGGAAGAATTTGTTTGTTTGTCAGTTAAACTCATTGATGGTGATGTGTGTCAGGGCTCTTTATATCACTGTAAGCAATTGCAGACACCTGTGCTAATTAGTTTGGCAGGTGTGTCCAATGAAAGGCAAGACTACTTAAGAAGGCTCTCTCACATTATTAAGCAGCCTACATTTTCTGCCAAAATGGGAAAGAAAAAGGATGTGTCGGCTGCTGAGAAGCAACAAATTGTGGAGTGTTTAGGTCAAGGCATGACTACAATCAACATTGTGCGATGATCAGGATGAAGTGTCTTGGCAATCAAGAAGTATGTAGCTGATTCACAGTACACACGTGTGCGTGCTGATAAGGGCAAATTGAGGACTCTTTCCTACAGGCAATTACGTCAGGTTGAAACAGCAGCGGCAAAAAAGCCTTGTCATAGCAGCAGACAAGTTTTTGAAGCTGCTTGTGCCTCCAACGTCCCCCGAACAACAAGATGCAGGGTCCTTCAGAGGTTTGCAGCTGTGCATATGCCATCCTGTCGACCTCCTCTATCCACTTCACACAAGCAGAAACGGCTCCAGTGGGCCAAACATTACATGAAGACTGATTTCAAAACTGTTTTGTTCACGGATGAGTGCCGTGCAGCGCTCGATGGTCCAGATGAATGGAGTGGAGGATGGCTGGTTGATGGACACCCCACGCAAACACGGCTACAGCGCCAACAAGGAGGAGGTGGAGTAATGTTTTGGGCTGGAATCATGGGGAGAGAGATTGTCGGCCCCTTTAGGATCCCTGAAGGCGCTAAAGATGAACTCCATAATGTATGTGGATTTTCTCAAACAGCACTTCCTGCCATGGTTCAAGAAGAAGAATCGTGTATTTCACAGCAAGATCATTTTTCTGCATGATAATGCACCATCTCATGCTGCACATAAAACATCTGCATCTCTGGCTGATATGGGCATAAAAGGGGACAAACTTATGGTGTGACCCCCATGCTCCCCTGACCTCTACCCCATTCAGAACCTTTGGAGCATCATTAAAAGGAGTGTCTATGATGGCGGGAGGCAGTTCACATCTAAGCAACAGCTCTGGGAGGGTATTCTGTCCTCATGCAAAACAATTGAAGCAGAAACCATCCAAAACCTGACAAATTCAATGGACGAGAGAGTTCAGAAGCTCCTTTCGAACAAGGGGTCCTATGTGAAAATGTAACATCACCTAGAATAAAGTTTTGAGTTGAAAACTGTTTGATTTCAGTTTCTAACAACCTGCTAATGCTTATAATTTCAAAAATGACCATTTTTTTGGTCTTTATTAAAATGAAAAGGTTGATCGAAAAGTTTGGGGGATCTAAGAGTGTGGCAACCCAGTAGTCATGATTACTTCGAATTCTGACAATATGAGGGTCATGCTGCAGGTAGTGCAGCAAGAAGGCACTTATGTGTCTTGCGCATCTCGGAGCCCCAAAATTATTTTCCGGGCTATATGCAGCTAAAAATTATTTTTAATTTTAAATCTGGTGAAGCTTATTATAGATGGCCTAATAGGATCAGTGCTGCACACTGCTACAAAGCCCAAATTATTTTCCAGTCAAGATACAGATAAACATGATTAGTAATTTGAAAGCTTAAAACGGTTGGTAGGGTGATTTTAACCAATCATCAAGCTTTTACTCTCCCCAGGATGACACAGGGGTAGAAAAGTCGTTTCGGATCCATGATTTGTTCATCTTTATGAACGTGAGTCTGTCTACATTATCAGTGGAGAGCCGCGTGCGTTTATCTGTCAGCACACCACCAGCAGCGCTGAACACACGTTCAGACAGAACGCTGGCTGCGGGGCATGACAAGATCTCCAAGGCGTAAGTGGCTAGCTCCGGCCATTTATCCAGATTGGAAGCCCAAAAAGAGCAAGGGTCCAGTGACACAGTCGTGGCTTCAATGTTTACTTGGAGATACTCCTGTACCATCGTCTCTAGGCGTTGACTATGTGTCAGACTTCTTGTCTCCTGTGGCCTTGCAAAGGATGGGCTAAAAAAGTGGTGAAATGATTCCGCAAAATTGATGTTACCAGCAGATACTGTGGTTCTGTTACGGTTTGAGTGCTGAACACTTGACGGTCCCACGGTTGGCAAGTTGGAACTGTGAGATTCACTACGTGCACCACTGGTATTTTGTGGAAAAGCACATATAAGATTCTGCAACAGTCTCTGCTGATACTCCTGCATGCGTGCATCCCTTTCTATGGCAGGAATAATTTCTGCAAATTTACTTTTGTACCGGGGATCTAACAGTGTGGCAACCCAGTAGTCAGGATTATTTCTAATTCTCACAATTCGAGGGTCATGTTGCAGGTAGTGCAGCAAGAAGGCACTCATGTGTGTTGCGCATCCAGGAGCACCAAGTCCCTGTTGTGTTGGTGGCGAGGTAGCAATCATGCTTCCTTCCTCTGTCCTCTCCCCCCAACCTCGCACAACAGAAATGTGATCAAGGTCTCCCTCATCTGATGAGTCTTCCATCAGTTCGTCCTCCACTTCTTCCTGGGCTCCTGCACCTTCCTCACTAGTTTGGCTGCTACCATGCGCCCTGGTAAAATCATCTCCCCCACCCTCACATGCCTGCCGCCTTGGTGCTGCCGACCGTCTGGACCTTGCAGATGTTAGCCCTTCCGCATACAACTCCTCCTCCTCTACTTCCTCCACCTCCTCTTGTGCCACCACCTGAGTCCGAATTCTGTTTAACATGTGCTCCAGCATGTAAATCACCGGAATAGTCATGCTGATAATGGCATCGTCAGCACTAAACATCTTCGTCGCCATTTCAAAACTGTGCAGAAGGGTGCATAGGTCCCTGATCTGAGACCACTCCTCCAGCGTGATTTGCCCCACCTCTGAATCTCGTTGGCCCAGGCTATACGTCAGAACGTATTGCACCAGGGCTTGTCGGTGCTACCACAGTCGCTGCAACATGTGCAGAGTTGAATTCCACCGGGTAGGCACATCGCATTTTAGCCGGTGAAGTGGCAGGCCCAACGACTTCTGTAGAGATGTAAGTCGCTGAGCTGCGGGATGCGAATGGCGGAAGTGAGCACACAGCGACCGTGCCCTCTGCAGAAGGCCATCTAGTCTGGGATAGTGGGCTAAAAATTGCTGGACAACCAGGTTCAACACGTGAGCCATACAAGGCACGTGTGTGACATTGCCCCGGCGAAGGGCCGCACCCAGGTTTGCAGCATTGTCGCACACGGCCTTCCCTGGTTTCAGGTCCAGTGGAGACAACCATTCATGAAATTGGTTCTCCAGAGCTGACCACAACTCCTCAGCTGTGTGACTCACATTTCCCAGACATTTCAATGTAAAAACCGCCTGATGACGTTGAGCCCTACTGCCAGCATAGTAAGGAGGTGTGCAGGATCCCTTCTGCGCAGTTAGAAAGCTTGTGGCATGACCAGACAGGCTTTGGGTGCAGGTGGAAGACCGAGAGGAGGTTGAGGAGGCAGAAGCAGTGGAGGAAAAATGACATAAAGAGGATTGACGCACAACTCGTGGGGACGGCAAGACTTGGACAGCAGCCCCTTGTCCTGCTGTCACCATAGTTACCCAGTGCCCAGTCAGCGACATGTAACGCCCCTGTCCATGCCTACTCGTCCAAGTGTCTGTGGTGAAATGCACCCTGTCACACACAGAGTTTCTCAAAGAAGCGGTGATGTTGTGTGCGACATGCTGGTGGAGCGCAGGCACACCTTTCTTTGAGAAGTAGTGCCGACTGGGCATCTGGTACTGGGGCACTGCGACGGACATAAGGTCTCGAAAATCCTCTGTGTCCACCAGGCGGAAAGGCAGCATTTCTGTAGCCAAGAGCTTGCAGATGGTGAAATTCAACCTCTTAGCTTTCTCATGGCTAGGAGGAAATGGTCTTTTACTTGTCCACATCTGAGGGACCGAGGGCTGGCTATTGTGCTTAGACGGGGTTGATAAGGGTGTCCCCGGCAAACTGCCGGTCTGTGAGGAAGATGCAGGCGGACATGTTAGGTTGCCTTGATCCAAAGGTGGTGCTATCGATGTCGGACAGCGCTCAAGACCAGCTGGTGTTACCACCTCCAAAGAAAATGATGACCTGCCAATCACGCTGGCTGTTGCGGGTAAAGAGGTGGCAGGTCTGCGCCCCAAAACAGGTGTGACTGCTGTCCCCCCAGTCACAGAGGATGAAGAGGCCGCGGATGCACAAGATATGGCAGACGGCGGTTGGCCCGGCCGGCTAGACCGCATTGTAGCACACTGAGCTTCCCACTGCAACTTATGCTTCATGTCCATGTGCCGGTTCATGCATGAAGTACTCAAACTATGTATTTTTTGGCCTCTACTTAGCTTTTGCTGACAAATGTTACAGATAACACGAGTTGGGTCATCTTTATCGATCTGAAAAAATGCCCAGGCTATGCAAGGCTTAGCACCCATGCGACCTGAAGAGCCACCACGACTTGTGGTGAGAGGCAGAGTTGTGTTTGAGGATGCAGTTGTTGACGTGCTTCCAGTACTACGTCTCTGTCCAGGAAGGCGCAACCTGACCTCGTCGTCACTAGCATCTTCCTCCACCTCCTCTGCTGACCTCATCTCTTGGCTGACTGTGGGTTGACAGTAAGTGGGATCTCCGACCTCATCATCATCACCCTGTGCGTTATCACACCCGTCGTCCTCAGAGCCAACCTGTTCCTGCCCTGACAAAAAACTAAAGTTGTCGCTCCAATCAGGTATTTGAGTCTTATCATCGTCTTCCTCATTGTCTCCACCAACAGGAGTTACAGTTTGGGAATGAGGGTCTACATTATGGTCAGAACCTTCTGCGTCTGGTCCTGGATCCGACTCATAAAGATTCTGGGCATCAGTGCAGATCATTTCCTCATCTGGATTCACAGAAGCGCTGGAGTCGACCTCTGATTCCCAGGCTATAGTATGAGTAAACAGCTCTGCAGACTCAACCATCTGTTCTACCTCATACTCAGACGGGCAGCTGGAGATTTGGGAGCTGTGAGGAAGCAAGTGCGATTTGGGTGACACCTTTGAGGACTGGAGTATTTGTGATGTTGAAGTTGATGTGGAGGAGAGCCCACTTAAATGAGCACTTGATATCCGTTGAAGCACCTGCTGTTTTTGTGCCTCATCTGGAATTTGTAGCGATTGGCGTGGCCGTAAGAAAGGGATCTTATCACATTGTCCGCTAAAAGAAGTAGACATTTTAGTTTGGCTGGAAGATGGTCTTTCTTCTGCACCTACCCCACGGACACAACCTTTTTTCCCCTTCCCAACACGCCTATTCCCCTTTCCACCAGCAGCAGGCCTTTTTCCACTCATTTTGGTGGTTAACTAATTCACAACTCTGGAGTTGTTTGCACAATAAAACAATGGATGGTAACCGAGCAGAGCTGAGTGGCCAAACTGTGGTATTAGGCCAAAACTATTGGCTGGGTTAGATGCAGAAAAAAATTATTTTTAATTTGCAACCTGATGGAGGTCAGTATAGATGGACTAATAGACCAAGTCCCACACACCGCTAGAAGCCCAAATATTTTTTCAGAGCTAGATGCAGAAATTTTTTTTATTCAATTTGCAACCTGATGGAGGTCAGTATAGATGGACTAATAGACCAAGTCCCACACACTGCTAGAAGCCCAAATATTTTTTCAGAGCTAGATGCAGAAAAAAATTATTTTTAATTTGCAACCTGATGGAGGTCAGTATAGATGGACTAATAGACCAAGTCCCACACACTGCTAGAAGCCCAAATATTTTTTCAGAGCTAGATGCAGAAAAAAATTATTTTTAATTTGCAACCTGATGGAGGTCAGTATAGATGGACTAATAGACCAAGTCCCACACACCGCTAGAAGCCCAAATATTTTTTCAGAGCTAGATGCAGAAAAAAATTATATTCAATTTGCAACCTGCTGGACGTCAGTATAGAAGGACTAATAGAACAAGTCCCACACACTGCTAGAAGCCCAAATATTTTTTCAGAGCTAAATGAAGAAAAAAATTATTTTTAATTTGCAACCTGATGGAGGTCAGTATAGATGGACTAATAGACCAAGTCCCACACACTGCTAGAAGCCCAAATATTTTTTCAGAGCTAGATGCAGAAAAAAATTATTTTTAATTTGCAACCTGATGGAGGTCAGTATAGATGGACTAATAGACCAAGTCCCACACACCGCTAGAAGCCCAAATATTTTTTCAGAGCTAGATGCAGAAAATTTTTTTATTCAATTTGCAACCTGATGGAGGTCAGTATAGATGGACTAATAGACCAAGTCCCACACACTGCTAGAAGCCCAAATATTTTTTCAGAGCTAGATGCAGAAAAAAATTATTTTTAATTTGCAACCTGATGGAGGTCAGTATAGATGGACTAATAGAACAAGTCCCACACGCTGCTAGAAGCCCAAATATTTTTTCAGAGCTAGATGCAGAAAAAAATTATTTTTAATTTGCAACCTGATGGAGGTCAGTATAGATGGACTAATAGACCAAGTCCCACACACTGCTAGAAGCCCAAATATTGTTTCAGAGCTAGATGCAGAAAAAAATTATTTTTAATTTGCAACCTGATGGAGGTCAGTATAGATGGACTAATAGACCAAGTCCCACACACCGCTAGAAGCCCAAATATTTTTTCAGAGCTAGATGCAGAAAAAAATTATATTCAATTTGCAACCTGCTGGAGGTCAGTATAGAAGGACTAATAGAACAAGTCCCACACACTGCTAGAAGCCCAAATATTTTTTCAGAGCTAAATGAAGAAAAAAATTATTTTTAATTTGCAACCTGATGGAGGTCAGTATAGATGGACTAATAGACCAAGTCCCACACACTGCTAGAAGCCCAAATATTTTTTCAGAGCTAGATGCAGAAAAAAATTATATTCAGTTTGCAACCTGATGGAGGTCAGTATAGATGGACTAATAGAATGATGCTATGCCCAAAAGATTTTACTACACTAGGTGCAGTAAAAAAATTGGTATTCTATACACAGGTGGTATATCTTGCAACACAGATAGGCTACTCCACTGACTAACACACTCTGCAATAGGCCAAAAAGGATTAGCTTTGCTAGATTCAGCCAAATGCTGTGAAAAAAACTTGCACAGCACTGGCACAGACCTGCCTGGCAAAAACTGATAGGAACTGATGTAACCTAGTCCTGAAAAGGACTCCAATTACAATTAGTCTTTACTCCCACAATCTATCTATTTAAGAGCACAGACCTGCCTGATAAAAGTCGTAGGAAATGCTGTAACCTAGTCCTTAAAAGGACTGCAATCACAACTATTCCCTACTCCCAAGCTATCTGTAGATTTGTGCGAAAATTGGCTTGAAATTAACAAGGTATAGCGCACACAGCAACAGCGGTGCCGTCTAACACGCAGCTGCAGCAGTGAGAAAATGGTGGCGACGGGGAAAATGGCTTGGTCTTATAGGGCAAGGACATGTGACATACACTGCCAATCACACATGCCCTTGCTTGTGTGAAAAAAAGCACTTCGCTCCGTGTGTGCGCTGCTGATAGGCTGACAGATTGCACCTCCCCACTGCAAATGCGGGAAAGAGAAAAAAAAATGGAGATCTTCATTGTTCCTTCAGAGATCCATCCCCTGCCCCTCCCCCCGCCCCGCTGTACACTCAAACTGCGTATTAACATTAATTTTCATCATTACTGAGAAAAAATCCAGTTATGATTTTGGTGCACGAACAGTTATCGAACATAACCTCGAACAGCCGAATTTTTCTCAAATTGTTCGTGTTCGCCGACCGGCTCGAACACCGCCCAAAACAGCTCGAATTTGAGATTGGCGAACAGTTCGAGTAGAACAACGCTCATCTCTAGTCATTATACAGGAAAAAATGTTTCTTAACATTATTTTTCCTGTAAACTACAATTTCTCATCGGTTTTGAATGTTTTATTGTCGGTCCTTAAAATGGAGTAAAAGTGTAATACCATTGTTCTCAGTTGTGATCTGGGAGTCAGAGATGCTTCCAGGGGTCTTCCCCATGTTGTTCTTCTTCTATTGAGCACTTTTTCCATCCATTTGAACATTTTAACTGCCCCCCAGACCTCTTTGTAAGGTCTGCCGGAAAAATGTTCTGATTTCCCATTGACGCCCATTATACTCATTACTAGTGTTGAGAGAGCACTAAAATGCTCGGGTGCTCGATGCTGGGGCCGAGCTCACCGTGATACTCAGGTGCTCGACCCGAGCTACAAACCCAATCTTAGTCTATGGGAGACCCGAGCATTTTTGCGGCGGAACCCCCGGCAGTCTGTAGAAAGCCTAAAAAGTGCCCAAAACGATAGTGACAGTGCTCAAAAGACATGGGGACAGCATGGGGATCGCCCCAGGAAGCATTTCTGACCCCCAGGTCACTGTTGTCAACAACGTGGTCAAAGGTAGTAAGCCACTTTTACGGCCTCACAAGAAAACGTTCAAAAACAAAACTGAAACGGCTTTCCTGTGAAATATGCTAAGGAATTTCCTTTCCAGGGTAAAGACTTGTGTATAAGTTAAAATAAATAACCAAAAACAAAAATACTCCTCCACACCTTGGGCTGTGTTCACAAGTAGCATTTTTTATGCATTTTTGCACTTTTGTATGGCTTTCAACCGTGACAAATGCATTCACCGGGAAATGTCATTTTAACATTTTACAACCTTATCTGGCTATGTGCTGTGTGACACATGCATACAGTGCTGAAAAGACATGGGAACAGCATGGGAAAGACCCCTGGAAGCATCTCTGACTCCCAGGTCACTGCCTAAAAGTGTGCCCATCAGAAGTGATCCTTGCCGCATCAGAAGATGCAGACTTGCAAGTATCCCTGTGCAAGTCCTTGTCCCAGGGCAGTGTTCAATTGTACCTCCCGCATTTCTTGCAATGCAAGCGCAAATATGCAGCCAACCACCCACCCACAGGCTGCAATACCTTACTGCTAGCTTGCACTTGAAATGGGGCCTTTTAGTTTGGAGGAGACCGAAGCTGGCCACTATCTCATGGCTGCTTCGGCAGCGAGGTATCCATAATCAGTCCCCAGCCACCCGGTGGCCGGGTGTCCACGCTTGGTCCCCAGCCGCCAGGGGGTGGCTGGGTGTCCATACTCGGTCCCCAGCCGCCACGTGGCTGGGTGTCCACACACGGTCCCCAGCCGCCTGGGGGCAGCCGGGTGTCCATAAACGGTCCCCAGCCACCCCTATTTCTCCTGTGACCTTCCCCCACACTTTTCTTAGCCTGGCCTGTTTTAGGGCAGCATTGGACGAGCCAACCAGAGAACCAGACTCCTCCGGTGGACCCTGGCTTCTCCATCAGGGGAGTTGAGAGTGCCAAGGTGAGGAGCATGATGATGATGATAGAAGTTAGCATCTGCTTTGTTTTCTTGGAATGCAAGCGTAAGAGTGCAGCCTTCCACCCACCCACCCCCAGGCTGCAATACCAAACTGCTTGCTTGCTTGCACTTGAAATGAGGCCTTATAGGCTTGTTGAAGCAGACGCCGGCCACCATATCATGGCTGCATCGGCATACTCAGTCCCCAGCCCCCCCGGCGGCCGGGTGTCTACACTCGGTTTCCAGCCGCCAGGGGGCGTCCGGGTGTCCATACTCGGTCCCCAGCCGCCCCTATTTGTCCCGGATGCGCCTTATATATAAGATTAAGCGCGCATACCAAAACAATACCTGTGCCCTCCCCAGTCCATTTAATGGGAAGGAAAGCCTATTCTGCTGTAATATGTGCATGCCAACCCCTTGTTCATGGCACATGCGAAGATGCCTGCCACCCTGCACCTGTCGTTGCAGACTTGCAACTATCCCCGTTCAAGTCCTTGTCCCAGGGCAGTGTTCAATAGCACCTCTCACAATACTTGCAATGCAAGCGCAAGTATGCAGCCTGCCACCCACCCACTCCCAGGCTGCAATACCATACTGCTTGCTTGCACTTTAAATTGGGCCTTTTAGGCGTGTGGAGGCGGAATCTGGCCACTACGTCATGGCTGCGTCGGCGGCCTTGTATCCATACTCAGTCCCCAGCCGCCCGGAGGCCGGGTGTCCACACTCGGTTCCCAGCCACCAAGTGGCGGCCGGGTGTCCACACTCGATCCCCAGCCGCCCCGCGGCCAGGTGTCCACACACGGTCCCGAGCTACCTGGGGGCGGCCGGGTGTCCATAAACGGTCCCCAGCCGCCCCTATTTCTCCTGTCACCTTCCCCCACACTTTTCTTAGCCTGGCCTGCTTTAGGGCAGCATTGGACGAGCCCACCAGAGAACCAGACTCCTCTGGTGGGCCCTGGCTTCTCCATTAGGGGAGTTGGGAGTGCCAAGGTGAGGAGAATGATGATGATGATAGAAGTTAGCATCTGCTTTGTTTCCTTGGAATGCAAGCGCATGTATGTAGTAGCGGCTAGGCCTGAGGTGGTCAGCGTTTTGGCGCATATCCTACCTCCTCCGAGGATTGCTGGATGTTTTCCGGCTACTATCCCAGTTCTATGACTCCCGTTAAGACAAAGCTTCAGGTGATAAATGATGGATGAGGTGGTGGCAAAGGAGAAAAAGCAGGAGGAACAAGGACCATTCACATCAATATCAGGCCAGTCAACCACACATGTCTTGTAGGATATGTTTCTGTACCAAAAGGAGCGGTTCGGCTACACAGTTATAGGGCATACAGTGAGTGCAATGCCTACCAAAAATTTCGAGGCACTCCAATGCCCCTTGGAAGTGACATGGAGGTCAGAGGGCCTTAACTAAACTGTTTTTTCCATTTATAGCAACTGTGTCTCCTGTACACTGTTGGCCTAAACAGTGAATGGAAGGCTTTCCAAAAATTATGAGGAACTGCAATGCCCCTTGAAATAGACGTGGATTACAGCGTACTAAAAACCTTCTACCCATTATTTGGCAGTCGGTCTCCCTTAGCTTTTGCGTTTGCATTGAAAAGCAAAAGCTGACTAAAATTAGGAGGAAATGCAATGCCCGTTGGATGAGTGGTGGTGGTTAGAGGTAATTAAAAACAACATTTCAATGCCCCTTTGAAAAGCTGTGGAGTTCAGAGTGGTTTAACAAGATGGTTTTAATGCCCCTTGGAAGAGTGGTAGAGGTTGCAGTGGAATAAAACGACAATATCAATGCCCCATGGAAGAGACGTGGAGGTCACAGTAACTTAACAAAACGGTTTTTATGCCCCTTGGAAGAGCTGTGGAGTTCAGAAAGGTTCAACAAGATGGTTTTAATGCACCTTGGAAGAGACGTTGAGGTCACAGTAGCTTAACAAGATGGTTTTAATGCCCCTTGGAAGAGACGTAAAGGTTGCAGTAGCTTAACAATACGGTTTTAATGCCCCTTGGAAAAGTGGTGGAGGTCACAGTAACTTAACAAGACGGTTTTAATGCCCCTTGGAAAAGTGGTGGAGCTCGCAGTAGCTTAACAATAAACAAACAAAGTAGCACACTGTAACGCTGAGTATGTAAATATGAAGTCTGAAATATGAATAGCATTACTGCTGTAGAAAATTGAAATAAATGAGAAATTTTAGCGCATGTAAATATGAAGTATGGAATATGAATAGCATTACTGCTGTAGAATATAGAAATAAATGAGAAATCTTAGCGCATTAATTGGCCAATTCATATGTACCTGACAGCCGCGGTAAGGCGTTTCTCGATGTCAGGACCTAACAATGTGAATACCTCTCTAAGAGACATCCGTCTGCTTATGTGTGGGAAAGAAAGATCCTGATGCAATTAAAACCACCTGCGGCATGGGGGTGGAGTGCTCAGTCAACGCTTAAATCTAGTAACAAAGAAAATGACAGCACTTCCACTACAAGAAATAGGTGTGCTTCTTTGTTTGTTTATTGTACATGGAGGTAGCTCCTCTTAGTAGGCACCTGTTCACACCTATTTCTTGTAGTGGAAGTGCTGTCATTTTCTTTGTTACTAGATTTTAGCATTGATTGAGCACTCCACCCCCATGCCGCAGGTGGTTTTAATTGCATCAGGATCTTTCTTTCCCACACATAGGCAGACGGATGTCTCTTAGAGAGGTATTCACATTGTTAGGTCCTGACATCGAGAAATGCCTTACCGCGGCTGTAAGGTACACGTGAATTGGCCAATTTATGCGCTAAGATTTCTCATTTATTTCTATATTCTACAGCAGTAATGCTATTCATATTTCATACTTCATATTTACATGCGCTAAATT
The DNA here is from genome assembly GCF_046119375.1 of Phyllobates terribilis. Classification (NCBI taxonomy): domain Eukaryota; kingdom Metazoa; phylum Chordata; class Amphibia; order Anura; family Dendrobatidae; genus Phyllobates; species Phyllobates terribilis. Next base: position 36,770,151 of record NW_027362772.1, on the reverse strand, counting down.
TTCTCATTTATTTCAATTTTCTACAGCAGTAATGCTATTCATATTTCAGACTTCATATTTACATACCCAGCGTTACAGTGTGCTACTTTGTTTATTGTACATGGAGGTAGCTCCTCTTAGTAGGCACCTGTTCACACCTATTTCTTGCAGTGGAAGTGCCGTCATTTTCTTTGTTACTAAATTTAAGTGTTGACTGAGCACTCCACCCCCACGCCGCAGGTGGTTTTAATTGCATCAGGATCTTTCTTTCCCACACATAAGCAGACGGATGTCTCTTAGAGAGGTATTCACATTGTTAGGTCCTGACATCGAGAAACGCCTTACCGCGGCTGTCAGGTACACATGAATTGGCCAATTAATGCGCTAAGATTTCTCATTTATTTCTATATTCTACAGCAGTAATGCTATTCATATTTCATACTTCATATTTACATGCGCTAAAATTTCTCATTTATTTCAATTTTCTACAGCAGTAATGCTATTCATATTTCAGACTTCATATTTACATACTCAGCGTTACAGTGTGCTACTTTGTTTGTTTATTGTACATGGAGGTAGCTCCTCTTAGTAGGCACCTGTTCACACCTATTTCTTGTAGTGGAAGTGCCGTCATTTTCTTTGTTGGCAGCAGCTTAACAAGATGGTTTTAATGCCCCTTGGAAGAGACGTGGAGGTTGCAGTAGCTTAACAAGATGGTTTTAATGCTCCTTGGAAGATACGTGGAGGTCGCAGTAGCTTAACAAGATGGTTTTAATGCTCCTTGGAAGAGAGGTGGAGGTTGCAGTAGCTTAACAAGACGGTTTTAATGCCCCTTGGAAAAGTGGTGGAGGTCGCAGTAGCTTAAAAAGATGGTTTTATTGCCCCTCGGAAGAGACGTGGAGGTCGCAGTAGCTTAACAAGACGGTTTTAATGCCCCTTGGAAGAGACGTGGAGGTTGCAGTAGCTTAACAAGATGGTTTTTATGCCCCTTGGAATAGTGGTGGAGGTCGCAGTAGCTTAACAGGACGGTTTTAATGCCCCTTGGTAGAGATGTAGAGGTTGCAGTAGCTTAACAATACTGTTTTATTGCCCCTTGGAAAAGTGGTGGAGGTCACAGTAGCTTAACAAGACGATTTTAATGCCACTTGGAAGAGACGTGGAGGTTGCAGTAGCTTAACAAGATGGTTTTAATGCCGCTTGGAAGATACGTGGAGGTCGCAGTAGCTTAACAAGATGGTTTTAATGCTCCTTGGAAGAGACGTGGAGGTTGCAGTAGCTTAACAAGATGGTTTTAATGCCCCTTGGAAAAGTGGTGGAGGTCGCAGTAGCTTAAAAAGATGGTTTTATTGCCCCTCGGAAGAGACGTGGAGGTCGCAGTAGCTTAACAAGACGGTTTTAATGCCCCTTGGAAGAGACGTGGAGGTTGCAGTAGCTTAACAAGATGGTTTTTATGCCCCTTGGAATAGTGGTGGAGGTCGCAGTAGCTTAACAGGATGGTTTTAATGCCCCTTGGTAGAGATGTGGAGGTTGCAGTAGCTTAACAATACTGTTTTATTGCCCCTTGTAAAAGTGGTGGAGGTCACAGTAGCTTAACAAAACGATTTTAATGCCACTTGGAAGAGACGTGGAGGTCACAGTAGCTTAACAAGACGGATTTAATGCCCCTTGGAAGAGACGTGGAGGTCACAGTAGCTTAACAAGATGGTTTTAATGCCCCTTGGAAGAGACGTGGAGGTTGCAGTAGCTTAACAATACGGTTTTAATGCCCCTTGGAAAAGTGGTGGAGGTCACAGCTTAACAAGATGGTTTTAATGGCCCTTGGAAGAGACGTGGAGGTTGCAGTAGCTTAACAATACGGTTTTAATGCCCCTTGGAAGAGACGTGGAGGTCGCAGTAGCTTAACAAGATGGTTTTAATGCCCCTTGGAAGAGACGTGGAGGTTGCAGTAGGTTAACAAGAAGGTTTTAATGCCCCTTGGAAAAGTGGTGGAGGTCGCAGTAGCTTAACAAGACGGTTTTAATGCCCCTCGGAAGATACGTGGAGGTCGCAGTAGCTTAACAAGATGGTTTTAATGCCCCTTGGAAAAGTGGTGGAGGTCGCAGAAGCTTAACAAGACGGTTTTAATGACCCTTACAAGAGCCATACAGTACAGCTTCTTAAAAATATTATTCCCCCTATTGGAGAGTGGGTCTCCAATAGTCTTTGCTAATGCCTTCCAAGCAAAAGCTGCCAAAAATAAGGACGGAGGAACTTGCAATGCTGGCAACACGGACCACGGTCACTCTGGTGGTATAGTGGTGGTGGAGGCTGAGGATAATGAGAAAAGCATAAAACAGCCGATATGAGGAAGCGTATACCCATGTGTGGGTGTGAAGCGGTGCATGGGAATACACCTCCCGAAATAACACAGTGGATTTGACTTTATGTTACTCTGCTGTCATTTGGTGGTGATGAGAAGTCTGGCCCAATCCAGCCCTTGTTCATTTTGATATGGGTCAGCTTGTCAGCATTGTCAGTTGACAGGCGAGTGTGCTTATCAGTTATAATTCCACCAGCGGCACTAAAAACACTCTCCGATAACACGCTAGCGGCATGGCAGGCCAGGAACTCCAAGGCATACAGAGTGAGTTCATTCCAAGTGTCCAGCTTGGATACCCAATAATTAAAAGGCACAGAGGAATCACAGAGGACGCTGGTACGGTTGGCAAGGTACTCCCTCACCATCTTTTGAAGCTTTCCACTACTTGTGAGAGTACCCCGTGCCTCAGGGCCTGTCTGAAGGGAGGGTCTGAGAAAACTCTCCCAGAAGGTTGACAGTGTTCTCCCGCCTCTGCTGGATTGGAGTTGCGTCTCTCTCGCCTGTACGCCTTGGTTGGGCAACGAACTGTGACCTCTGCTGCTAGCGTGTTCAGATGGGAATTTTTTTAACAGTTCTGCAGCAAGGGCCTTCTGGTACTGCCCATTTTTGTAGACCTCTCCACCTCAGGAATAAGAGAATGAAAGTTCTCCTTGTAGCGGTGGTCTAAAAGTGTCACCAACCAGTAATAACTGTCACCCAACATTTTGACAACGCGAGGGTCACAGTTAAGGCAGCGTAACATAAAGTCAGCCATGCATGCCAGACTGGTAACGGGCAAGACTTCCGTGTCCTCACCAAGATGATGATTCACCATGCTCTCCTCCTCCTCCTCCCCCCTGTCCTTAGGCCACCCACGCTGAACCGACGGTATGACAGATGTACAGGTACTACCGTCTACAGCGCATGATACCAGCTCCTGTTCTTCCTCCTCCTCCTCCTTCTCCTCTCCCTCATTGTCCCCCAATGCACATTGGGATGAGATGAGGCTGGGCTGTGTGTAATCGACCGCTACGGCTTCTCATTCCATCTCATCATACTCTGGCTGCAATGCCTCCTCTTTAATTCTCTGCAGAGAGCGTTGCAAAAGACAGACAAGTGGAATGCTGATGTTAATGATGGCGTCATCGCCACTCACCATCTTGGTGGACTCCTCAAAGTTTGTCAAGATGGTACATATGTCAGACATCCAGGTCCACTCCTGAGGTCTTATGTGTGGAGTCTCACCTGAATATCGACGGCATTGTTGCAGCTGGTACTCCACAACTGCTCTCTTCTGCTCACAAATCCTTAACAACATGTGGAGGGTAGAGTTCCAACATGTGGGGACATCACACACCAGTCGGTGTGACGGAAGCTGCAAACGCTGCTGCAACACAGCAAGGGTGACGGAAGCTGTAGCCGACTTGTGAAAATGAGCTGACAGGCGGCGTACTTTGAGGAGCAGATCTGGCAACTCGGGGTATGATTTAAGAAACTGTTGAACCATGTGGTTAAGCACATGAGCTAGGCAAGGTACGTGTGTGATCTCGCCTCGACTCAGAGCCGCCACCAGGCTACGGCCATTGTCACACACGACCATGCCTGGAGGTAGGTTCAGCGGTCTCAGCCACAGATCTGCCTGCTGTTCCACAGCTGTCCTCAACTCACAAGCAGTGTGAGGTTTATCTCCTAAGCTTATGAGTTTCAGCACAGCCTGTTGCCGCTTGGTGGAGGCAGTACTGCAGTGCTTCCAGCTTGTAACTGATGTGGTGATATCTGAAATGGAGGCTAAACATGAAGAGGAGGGGGAGGATGATGTGCAGGAGCTGTACACTGTGGGGGCAACTCTGACTGACATAGGGCCCGCAATCCTCGGTGTGGGGAGGATGTGTTCCGTCCCAAGGTCCGACTAGGTCTCGGCTTCCACTATGTTTACCCAGTGTGCCGTCAGGGAGATGTACCGTCCCTGGCCACAAGCACTTGTCCACATGTCCGTTGTCAGGTGGACTCTCCCAGTAACTGCATTGTTGAGGGCACGGCAGATGTTTTGGGACACGTGCTTGTGTAGTGCGGGGATGGCACACTGGGCAAAATAGTGTCGGCTGGGGAACGAGTACCGAGTGACGGCCACCGCCATAAGGTTGCGGAAGGATTCCATCTCCACCAGCCTAAAAGGCAGCATTTCCAATGCGAGCAGTCGTGAAATGTGCGAATTTAGGATGGTGGCCTGTGGGGCGTTGGCTGCAAATTTGCGCTTTCGTTCAAAGGTCTGGGATATGGACAATTGAACGCTATGGTGGGATGTGGACGTGGACGTTGATGCTGTTTCTTGAGAAACTGCCATAACAAGTGAAGCCTGAGAGGAGGGGGCATCTTTGCATGCAGTATGGACAGGGGATTGCCTTGCACACACAACAGGAGGTTCTATTGCACGCACAACAGCGGAAGATGCAGTGGTGACACCCGCTGACACTGGTCATGGACCCTGGGGTTCACCCCACAAAGTCGGGTGCTTTGCTGCCATGTGCCTGATCATGCTGGTGGTGGTCAGGCTGGTAGTTTTGTCACCACTGCTGATGCTGGCATGGCAGGTGGTACAAATGGCCTTTTGGGGGTTATCAGCAGAGTCTTTAATAAAATTCCAGACTCTGGAAGACCTACAGGTTGTACTGGCAACGTACCTCGTGTTGTTGTTACGGAGAACTGTTGCCCGCCTTCTGTGTGCGGCCACCACACTGCTTCTTGCTGCCTGTTGGGGCACTCAGCCTCCCTCACCCTGTGTGCTGCTGGCCTCGCTCTGCATGTCCTCCTGGCATGTTGGGTCAGTTACAAGATCATCCACCACCTCTTCCTGTTCCACTTGCGCACCACGATCCTCCTTCTCACTTCCTGGCAATTGTGTCTTGTCATCGTCCACCTCTTGAGACAAATTGCCAGCGTCGACTTCCTGTGGCCGTGGCTGTTCAAATATTTGGGTATCGCTACATGGGATCTCCTCTTCCACCACTTCAAGCGGAGCAGGCGAGGGGCACAAATCTGTAAATGGACCAGTGAACAGCTCTTCAGAGTGTCCAAGTGTGGGATCAGTTGCTGTCTGATGACATTCGGAGGAAGGAGCATCAGGGTGAGGAGGAGAATGCGGTCGAGACTCACGGCTACTAAGATTTGACCGTGTGGAAGACAGACCGGAGGTGGTGGTGCGCAGGTAACTGGAAGTATTATCTGCTATCCAATTGATAACCTGTTTACACTGATCAGTTCGCAATACTGGTGTTGTTCTGTGCTTCCCTAGTAATTCGGTCAAGAACTGGGAGTGAGAAGATATGGCTGTTGGTTGTGGCACATTTTCACCTTGGCCACGGCCCTGTCCTCTGCACGCACTATCACCAGAACGTCCAGTTCCACGTCCCTTGCCACGCGCCTTGCCCATTGTAAATGAAGTAAAATAGCTTACACTCACACTATCAATGGAAAAAGGGTAATAAAAAGGAGATTAGAACCGTGGAAGAGGAAAACCACAGTTCTATTTCTCTGGCCTACACCCGACTCTTTTAAACAATCTGAACAATCAGGGAGACACTATTACTTTTTTCTTTTTACGGCAAAAAATGCCAAAATCAGGATAATAGAGTTTTTTTACCATGGAGTGTCAAAACCACAGTTATAATTTACTGGGGTATACCAGACTTTTTTAAATAGATATATTTGCGGCTGAACAGTGAGCAACACACTCAAACTGTTTTTTTTAGGTAAAAATGGCCCAAAAGTGGATAATACAGAGGTTTGCACCGAGGAACTGCAAAACCACACTTCTATTTCTCTGGCCTACACCAGACTATTTTAAACAGATATATTTGTGTCTGAACAGTCACAGACACCCTTTTTTTGTGGGGGGGACACCAAAAGGTTAATAAGACGGGTATTTGTACAGTGTGAAGGAAGAAAAAAAAAAAAAGAGGATTTAGATGAATAAAAAAGGATTTTTCCTGGCCCCCGAGACCTGGAGCTATTTCTAGCAATTTGAGCAGCAGGAGCACACAGGACTGTAATGCAGCGTTTGCTGGTATAACCACTGCATCTCCTATACACCCTGCCTGGCTACCTGATATCTGGGATGGATATTAGTCCTGAGAAGGACTGTTTGTTTGATTTGGCAGGCTTTAGAGACCCTACACTACTTTTTTTGAACTATAAATCTCTCCCTATCTCAGCAGCACTTTCCCTACACTAGCTGATCCCGGCCGTCTGTGTCCAATATGGCGGCGCCCGGTTTTAAATACTTGAGGTGATGCTGTGTGGCCATCTAATCAATGTAATGCCACAACTAACATGGCTGTGGCATTACAGTGACTGGCTGGCAATCCCTGCATGTTCATTGGCTCTGTAAAGAGCGCCAAACATGCAGGGCGGAGACCCGAGCTCCCGCCCGAATAACCCGGAAATGCTCGGTGCTTGCCGAAGATCCCGAGTAGCGTGATGCTCAGGTGAGTACCGAGCAGTGTCGAGCATGCTCGCTCAACACTACTCATTACTCGAAACAAGCATCCGAGGATTTTAGGGGTCGCTAGTGATGAGCGAGCATACTCGCAAGTACTCAGTACTAGCCCGAGCATCTCAGTACTTGAGATGCTCGGAGATCTCCGAGTACTTGCGAGATGCTTGGGCGGATGCTCGGGTCTAGTGATGAGCGAGTATTTTTGTTAACCCTTTCGCTGAGTATACTCGGACGAGCACCGAGTATTTACAGCGTGCTCGGTGATATGTTTGAATCACTCCTGTGCGCATGATTTGCAACTGTTTGACAGCTTTGATACATGTGAGGAATGTCTGTTTCTTACACATTCCTCACATTTATTAAAGCTGTCAAACCATCGCAAATCATGCGCACAGGAGTGATTCAAACATATCACCGAGCACGCTGTAAATGTCCAAGCATACTCGGCGAAAGGGTTAACAGAACATACTCGCTCATCACTACTCGGGTCCCCTTCCCTGCATGTTTGGAGCTCTTTAGAGCATTAATCAACATGCAGGGATTGCCTGACACTCGCTGTAATGCCGCAGCCATGTTGGTTGTGGCATTACAGTGATTGGCTGAACGCACAGCGTCATCAGGTCTATATCAGATCTGGCGCCGCCATGCTCATCACAGTTACTCCAGAATCAGACAGTGTAGGGAGAGGTGCTGCTGAGCTAGGGAGAGATTTGCTTGTTTATTAGATATAGTAGGTAGAACAGATGTATATTAAACATATCCATCTCAACAAACAGTCCTTCTGAGCACTAATCTATCTGCACAGATATCAGGCAGGCAGTGTATATAGACAGGCAGTGTATATAGCAGACTGCAGTGCACATAGCACAAGAGGCTCCATTCCAGTTCTGTCTGCTGCTGCTGTTAGACATTTCTAGACATAGGCCCAGGTCTCAGGGACCAGGAATAATTTTTTTTTGGATCTTAATCGTCATTATTTGCTTAAAAAGCAATCCAGAGAACACTGTTTTTCTGCGCCATTTGCTTGTTGGCAGTGCAGAATACAGCCAGGTCCTTTCCATATTACAGTGCTAAAAATCCAGCTATTTAAAACTGTGGTTTCTCCGTCACACGGATTACATATACGTTTTATGTAAATTATGCCATTTCTGGCCTCCATTAAAAATTTGTTTCAGTGTGTCAGTAAAGCAATTGACAACAGTTTGCTGTTCAAACTACTTACCTACAGGCCAGGTATGTAAAACTGTGGTTTGTCCATCACGCGGATCACATACAAGTCTTCAGAAAATACTGCCATTTCTGGCCTCCATTAATCATTTGTTTCAGTGTGTCAGGGAAGTTTTTGACACCGGTTTGCTGTTCAAAATAGTTACCTAAAGGTCTGGTATTTAAAACTGTGTTTTCTCCGTCACACGGATCACATATAGCTTCGCTTCATATTCAGCCATTTGTAGTGAGCGTGGAAGATATTGTCCTCCATTTAAAATGGGCAAGGCGCGTGACAAGAGACGGGGAACTGGACGTGATGGTGAAGGTGCATGCAGAGGCCGAGGACAAGGCCATGGGCAAGCTGAAATTGTGCAACAACAAACACCCACATTTTCTCGCACGACCTTCCTGTCCCAATTCCTAGGGGACCGCAGCACACCACTATTGAACCCAGAGCAGAGCAACCAAGGTTGTTGGTTGGATAGCGGATAATGCTTCCAGTCACTTTGCCACCACCACAACCACCCTGTCTTCCACACGGTCAAGTCTCAGTACCCATGAGTCTGGTCTGCATATTCCTCAACCTGATCTTCCTTCCTCCTACCATACCGAGTGGTCAGAGACAACTGATCCCATACTTGGACACTCTGAAGAGCTGTTCACTTTTCCATTTATAGATTCGGGCCCTCGCCCAGTCCACTTGAAGCAGGGCAGGAGGAGATCGCATGTAGCGATGCCCACATATTCAAGCAGCCATGGTCACATGATAGCAGTGTAACATAAACTCAAGTTTAAACCTCTAAGTCTCTTCAACGGGATATTGGGGTGTGTCCAAATTTTCAAAGAGGTGTTGGGGTGCCTCTAAATTTTGGGCAGACCTGCCACTCACTGCATACGCAATAACAGTATAGGAGACCCAATCTTTAGTAATGGGAACAACAAAGCATAGCCGGCTGATGGCTCTCTAAGAATAGTGAGGGCCGACTGCTGGCCCTTTGAGAATAGTAAAGGCCACCCGATGGCAATATAGAAATGAGCTTTGTGACTTTCAGAGTCCCTCCTTCATAAATGAAACAGGATGTGTCTGAAGATATTTCACATACCACATGGCCAGATAAGGTTGTAAAATTTTAAAATGACATTTCCTAGTGAATGCATTTGTCTTGGTTAAAAGCAATGCAAAAGTGCAAAAATGCATCAAAAACGCTACGTGTGAACATAGCCCAAGGTGTGGAGGAGAATTTTTGTTTTTGGTTATTTATTTTGCCTTATATACAAGAAATCACCCTGGAAAGGATGTCCCTTCACATATTTCCCAGGAAAATCCATTTAGGTTTCGTTTTTGTATGTTTTATTGTGAGTCCGTAAAAGTGGCGTAATACTCTGACAACGTTGTTGACAGCAGTGATCTGGGAGTCAAAAATGCTTCCAGGGGTCTTCCCCATGCTGTTCCCATGTTATTTGAGCACTGTTCCAATTGATTTTGGCAATTTTTAGGCCCTCTGCAGACTGCCGGGGGGAGCTGCCTGAAAAATGCTCGAGTTTCCCATAGACTTACATTGGGCTCATTGCTCAGACTGATCACCCGAGTATCCCAATGTGCTCGTCCCGAGTATCGAGCACCCGAGCATTTTAGTGCTCGCCCATCTCTATCCATCACATATAACATCAGCGCAGCATTAGCACCGAGCAGAACAGCAACGAGGTCCAACAGCAAAAGTCTGTGATATCTGTAAGAAAGCACAAACCCAATTATAAACCTCCTGAAAGCTCCATCTCATGACTTGTGCTGAAAACTATCATAAGTAAATTATAACTAACACTATTCTAATGGGATCTGACATTTCACCAATGAAACGATGAAGACGAATAATAGAAAAGAAAAGAGGAAGTGATGGAAGATTGATCAGTAGGAAACATGATGGTGAGCGAAGCGAGCGGAAGACTGGAGAGTCAGACTCCATTGTGCTGGGAACAGGACGAGCGGAGATCAGCGGTGCCGGCTCTATACTCCTGATGTTATAGACTTTACACGGTGAGTGCAGATTGTTCTCTACCTTTATAGATAGAAGAGAGAAGCTTCTATCTGTTATATTTAATCTAAACCAGAAAGAAAGCGCAGGATATTACATGACTGACATCAGTCACTATAATGACACCGCACTGACGAGCCGTCACGTTCTCTATGAACTTTTACTTATTTTTACAATAAATTTAAACTACATAAATAAATAGATGAGAGATAGAAAATATATAATAGATAAATGATAGATAATAGATAGATAATAGATAGATAATAGATAGATAATAGATAGATAATAGATAATAGGTAGATGGTAGATAATAGATAGATGATAGATAATAGATAGATAATAGATAGATGATAGATAATAGATAATAGATAGATGATAATAGAAAGATAGATAATAGATAATAGATAGATAGGTAGATAGATGATAGATAATAGATAGATAGATAGATAGATAGACAGATAGATAGAAAGATGATAGATAGATAACAAATAGATAATAGATAGAAAATAGATAGATAATAAATAGATAATAGATGATGGATAATAGATATATGATAGATAATAGATATATAATAGATAATAGATAGATAATAGATAACAGATATTAGATGATAGATAACAGATAGATAATAGAAAATAGATAGATGATAGATAGATAGATAATAGATAGATAATAGATAGATAATAGACAGATAATAGATGATGGATAATAGATAATAGAAAGATAATAGATAGAAAATAGATAATAGATAATAAACAGATAGATAATAGATAGATAATATATAGGTGATAGATATTAGATAGATAAATAATATATAGATACTAGATAGATAATATATAGATAGATGATAGATAGATAGATAATAGATATAAATAGATAATAAATAGATAGAACGATGATAGATAATAGATAGATAATAGATAGATAATAGATAGATGATAGATAATAGATAATATATAGATGGATAGATAGATAGATAAATAGATAGATAATAGATAGATAATAGATAGATAATGGATAATAGATAGATAATAGATGATGGATAATAGATAACAGATAGATAATAGATAGATAATAGATAGATAATAGATGGATAATAGATAGATAATAGATAGATAGATGATAGATAGATAGATAATAGATAGATAATAGATAGATGATAGATAGATGATAGGTAGATAAAAGATAGATAATAGATAACAGATAATAGATGATAGATAATAGATAGATAACAGTTAGATAATAGATGATAGATAGATAGATAGATAATAGATTATAGATATTAGATAGATAATAGTGTTGAGCCACCCCCGTAGTGTTCGAGTTCGTTCGGTTCGTCGAACACCCGTATGTTCGTCGAACTGTTCGTCGAACACCTTCGAACACCGTTAAAACCAATGGCAGGCAAACAAAAACACATAGAAACACATAGAAAACACCTTCAAAGGTGTCCAAAAGCTGACAAACTGCTCAGAAGACACAACTAACACATGGAAAAGTGACAAGTACATATAGTTATGCGAAAAGAAAAGAAGTGGAGGAGTAAAAGGAGGGGGAGACACAGATATAGGCATGTCATGCCCTTCTAAAGCCAAAAAAGTGCGAAGCCGACACGGCCAGTCCGTTCCTGCCCGTGCGACCTCCGTGTCGCCGGGTTTGTGCCAGAGCCGCGGTGAACCCTGATGGCCAGCCCCCCTCTCCCAATACTGGTGCCTGTCCGCTGGTGGGTCGAGCGAGCCCCCCTGCGGTGGAGGCAGGTCTAAGCTCTGTAATTTAAATTGTCTCTCTAATTTGAATGAATACACTTTAAATCCTTTTACAAGGATCTATTGGAGGGCAAGTCTCATGCCAGCAGCCGCGTAATTCCAGCTCCAGTAGCGTCCACTAAAGCTGCTGCAGTTAAAAAGCTTTTATAAGGATCGAGCTCGGTGGTTCACCGCAAGGCGTCCTACAGCCAGTCCCAGCCCCTGTGCCTTGGGGTGACTCCCGATGATCTTCACTAAGTGTCCCTGGGGCCCGAAGCATTTCCTTTGAAAAAATTAAGTGTCCAAACTACAGGTGGTGTAGCTTGCTTAACAGCTGGGATAATCCGCTGACTAGCAGACACTGCTACTAGGCACAAAGTATTTCCTGGGCTAGATGCAGCTAAAAATTTGTAATTAGATACTCTCGTTGGATGCTGAGAAAGCATTCCATTAAGTCTCCTGGCACGACATATATTATTCTCTTAAAAATCTTGGGGTAGGGGTCTAGGGGACCCTTTTATAGCCAAAATCACGGCCCTGTAACGCAATACGTCACCTAGGCTGAAGATAAATGGACCATTTTCATCACCTTTCATAATCACCAATGGGACAAGGCAGGGATGTCCTCTGTCCCCTCTCTTATACATCCTAGTGACGGAGCACCTGCTCTCATCAATTCGCCATAACCCCAATATTAGGTGGATTGAGGTGGGAGGCACCGAGTACAAGTGCTCAGCATTTGCTGATGATGTCCTAGTATATATCACTCAATCACATATATCCATCTCTGCTGCTTTGGCTGAAATAGATCACTTTGTTACATGGTCAAATTTTAAAATCAATGCAGCGTAGTCTGAGGCCCTCGATGTCTCCCTCCCCAAATCCATACAGGATTCCATCCAGTCCAACTTTCCCTTTGCCTGGCCCTCACAGGGCATCAAATACTTAGGAATTCCTATTCATAGAGACCTCTCCTGTCTATGTTATCTTAATTTTGGGCCCTTTATTAAACAACTCCATACAGACCACGGTTGGCAAGTAAGAACTGTAAGATTCACTACGTGAACCACTGGTGTTTTGTGGAAAAGCACATGTACACTGTGTTCCAAATTATTATGCAAAAAGTGTTTAGGAGTGATAAGGTAAGAATTTGTTTGTTTGTCAGTTAAACTCATTGATGGTGATGTGTGTCAGGGCTCTTTATATCACTGTAAGCAATTGCAGACACCTGTGTTAATTAGTTTGGCAGGTGTGTCCAATGAAAGGCAAGACTACTTAAGAAGGCTGTCCCACATTATTAAGCAGCCTACATTTTCTGCCAAAATGGGAAACAAAAAGGATGTGTCGGCTGCTGAGAAGCAACAAATTGTGGAGTGTTTAGGTCAAGGCATGACTACAATCAACATTGCCAAGACACTTCATCCTGATCATCGCACAATCAAGAAGTATGTAGCTGATTCACAGTACACACGTGTGCGTGCTGATAAGGGAAAATTGAGGACTCTTTCCTACAGGCAATTACGTCAGGTTAAAATAGCAGCGGCAAAAAAGCCTTGTCATAGTGGCAGACAAGTTTTTGAAGCTGCTGGTGCCTCCAACGTCCCCGGAACAACAAGATGTAGAGTCCTTCAGAGGTTTGCAGCTATGCGTAAGCCATCCTGTCGACCTCCTCTATCCACTGTACACAAGCAGAAACGGCTCCAGTGGGCCAAACAATACATGAAGACTGACTTCAAAACTGTTTTGTTCACCGATGAGTGCCGTGCAACGCTCGATGGTCCAGATGGATGGAGTGGAGGATGGCTGGTTGATGGACACCCCATTCAAACACGGCTACGGCGCCAACAAGGAGGAGGTGGAGTAATGTTTTGGGCTGGAATCATGGGGGGAGAGATTGTCGGCCCCTTTAGGATCCCTGAAGGGGTATAGATGAACTCCATAATGTATGTGGAGTTTCTCAAACAGCACTTCCTGCCATGGTTCAAGAAGAAGAACTGTGTATTCTGCAGCAAGATCATTTTCATGCATGATAATGCACTGTCTCATGCTGCACATAACACATCTGCATCTCTGGCTGATATGGGCATAAAAGGGGACAAACTTATGGTGTGACCCCCATGCTGCCCTGACCTCAACCCCATTGAGAACCTCTGGAGCATCATCAAAGGGAGTGTCTATGATGGCGGGAGGCAGTTCACATCTAAGCAACAGCTCTGGGAGGGTATTCTGTCCTGATGCAAAACAATTGAAGCAGAAACCATCCAAAACCTGACAAATTCAATGGACGAGAGAGTTCAGAAGCTCCTTTCAAACAAGGGGTCCTATGTGCAAATGTAACATCACCTAGTATAAAGTTTTGAGTTGAAAACTGTTTGATTTCAGTTTCTAATAACCTGCTAATGCTTATAATTTCATGTTGCAGGTAGTGCAGCAAGAAGGCACTCATGTGTCTTGCGCATCTAGGAGCCCCAAAATTATTTTCCGGGCTAGATGCAGCTAAAAATATTATTAATTTGAAAGCTGGTGGAGCTTAGTATAGATGGCCTAATAGACTCAGTACTGCAAACTGCTACAAGGCCAAAATTATTTTACAGGCAAGATAAAGATAAACATGATTTTTATTAATAACACTGGTGTACAAAAAAAAAAATTTCTGGCATGGACTTTAAGAACAGTTTTAGACTAATTTGAGGGTGCTGAATTCAAATCTGATCTTATAATTTCTCTATCACATCACGTTTTTGCGCTATAGGTATATAGCCCATTTTCAATAATTCCAAGAAAAATATAAGTAGTGTATGAAAAGTGCCGGTTTATACGGTTCACTAAGGTAAATTTAGTTTTCATTTAGTCTCCCAATAAATGTGAGAATATCTTTGTTTTCTTTGAACATGCATAATTCCCATTTGTTATGATAAGAAAGTAAAAAAACAGTTTTCAAACACCCTTGTTTTCTGTGCTACTGGGACAGTAGAGCTACAGCAGAGCATTGGGTGAAAACTGAATGGCCTCAGCAACAGAGTTTGGCATCTGGCGATAAGAATGTCATCCATGATCCTCTAGTGCAGGGGTCCTCAAACTTTTTAAACAGGGGGCCAGTTCACGGTCCCTCAGACCATTGGAGGGCCGGAATATAGTTTTTAAAAAAAACTATGAACAAATTCCTATGCACACTGCACATATCTTATTTTGTAGTTAAAAAAAACAATATAGGAACAAATACAATATTTAAAATGAAGAACAAGTAAAGTTAAATCAACCGGTATTTCAATAGGTAGGTAACTGTACCCAATAGGCAGCATAGGTCCTCAATAGGCAGGTAAATGTCCCTAACAGGCAGCATAGGTCCTCAATAGGCAGGTAAATATCCCCAATAGGCAGGTAAATGTCTCCAATAGGCAGCATAGGTCCCCAATAGGCAGGTAAATGTACCCAATAGGCAGCATAGGTACCCAATAGGCAGCATAGGTCCCCAATAGGCAGGTAAATGTCCCCAATAGGCAGCATAGGTCCCCAATAGGCAGGTAAATGTACCCAATAGGCAGCATAGGTCACCAATAGGCAGTTAAATGTCCCCAATAGGCAGCATAGGTCCCCAATAGGCAGGTAAATGTACCCAATAGGCAGCATAGGTCCCCAATAGGCAGGTAAATGTACCCAATAGGCAGCATAAGTCCCCAATAGGCAGGTAAATGTCCCCAATAGGCAGGTAAATGTTCCCAATAGGCAGCATAGGTCCCCAATAGGCAGGTAAATGTCCGAAACAGGCAGGTAAATGTTCCCAATAGGCAGCATAGGTCCCCAATAGGCAGGTAAATGTCCCAAATAGGCAGGTAAATGTCCCAAATAGGCAGCATAGGTCCCCAATAGGCAGGTAAATGTCCCCAATAGGCAGGTAAATGTCCCCAATAGGCAGCATAGGTCCTCAATAGGCAGGCTGTTTCCCCCTTATAATGCCCTATGCAGGCTGTTCCCCCCTTAATATGCCCCATGCAGGATTTCCCTTTCTCCCACCATACAATGCCCCGTGCAAGATATCACTCCCCTGTCTTCATAATGCCCCATTCAGGATATCACCCCCCCATATAATGCCCCATTCAGGATGTCACCCCCCCCCATATAATGACACATGCAGGATATAAATCCCCTGTCTTTATAATGCCCCATTCAGGATGTCACCCCCCATATAATGCCCCATGCAGCATGTCACCCCCCCATATAATGCCCCATTCAGGATGTCACACCCCCCCATATAATGACACATGCAGGATATCACTCCCCTGTCTTTATAATGCCCCATTCAGGATGTCACCCCCCCCATATAATGCCCCATGCAGCACGTCACCCCCCCCATATAATGCCCCATGCTGGATGTCACCCCCCATATAATGCCCCATGCAGCATGTCATCCCCCCATATAATGCCCCATTCAGGATGTCACCCCCCCATATAATGCCCCATTCAGGATGTCACCCTCCCCCCATATAATGCCCCATTCAGGATGTCGCCCCCCCCATATAATGCCCCAATTCAGGATGTCACCCCCCCCCCATATAATGCCACATGCAGGATGTCACCCCTAATATTATGTCCCATGCCTCCATAGATTAAAAAAAAAAAATCCAATACTCACCTCCCTCCTTGCCTGCTGCCGCTGCTCAGGTCCGGACTCCAGTGTCGCGGCAGCGTCGTCCCGCACTGCGCTACCTGTGACGGCTCAGGGGAGGGCGCGGTGTAAAGAAGTCACCGCACCCTCTGACCTGAGACGTCACAGGGAGCGCAGACCAGGAAGACACAGCGGATCTGCGAAGGCACGGGGAGAGGTAAGTATCCGGCTGCTGGGGCCCTGAGCAAGCGGGAGAGAAGGGCGGGCGCTGACACCGCTCTCCTCTGCCCACAGCCCGGCGGGCCAGATAAAAGTCCTCCGCGGGCCGCATGTGGCCCGCGGGCCGTAGTTTGAGGACCCCTGCTCTAGTGGATAGGAAGAACATTGTCTTTCCTCCCTAGCACATAAAACTTGGATTGATGAAGCAGTTCGTCAAAGCTCTCAATCACAGTGGAGAATGCTTTAACTATATATGTTCAACTTTTCCTGGTCTTAGTGAAGAGAAGAAAAAGCCTGGAATATTTGATGTACCTCAAATAAGAACACTTATGACTTATGAGAGACCCAAACTTTATCACATCAATGAACGAGACAGAAGAAAGAGCTTGGAATGCATTTTGTAAAGTGGTGCAGAATTTTCTAGGGAATAAGAAAGCAGACAACTATGAAGAGATTGTGGAAGAGCTACTAATGAGTCTGCAAAATCTTGGATGTAGAATGAGTATCAAGATTCACTATTTACACAGCCATTTGGACTTTTTTCCAGAGAATCTTGGGGATGTGAGCGAGGAACAAGGGGAGCGTTTTCATCAGGACATTAAAACAATGGAAGAAAGGTATCAAGGCTGGTGGGACTCACATATGATGGCTGACTATTGCTGGAGCTTGATGAGAGACAACCCAGAAGCTGTACATCACAGATCAGCCAAGAAAAGAAAGTTCAAATAACTGCCATTTGCCATTCATCTGTGTGCCATATATATGTGTTTTTATATTTTGTAGTTTAATTTTTTAAGTATATTTGATTTGCTGTACACAGACTTTGTAATTGTTGTTATTCCTTGATTAAAAATATACAAAATGTAGTAACGAAAATCATGAGGTTTTTATCAAAAAACATTCGATAGGAGTAATTTCCATCAAAAATATCTCGAAATCCTGATGTGATAGCCAAAAACGGAGTTCGTATTAGTAATCAGCAGCCAAAATTGACTTAAAATATGTTTTAAAACCTTTTGACAGAAAAATTGCATTGACCAGTGTAATTTTAAATCTGGTGGAGCTTAGTATAGATGGCCTAATAGAATCAGTACTGCAAACTGCTACAAGGCCCAAATTATTTTCCAGCCAAGATACAGATAAACATGATTGGTAATTTTAAATCTGGTGGAGTTTAGTATAGATGGCCTAATAGAATCAGTATTGCAAACTGCTACAAGCCCCAAATTATTTTCCAGCCAAGATACAGATAAACATGATTAGTAATTTTAAATCTTGTGGAGTTTAGTATAGATGGCCTAATAGAATCAGTACTGCACACTGCTACAAGGCCCAAATTATTTTCCAGCCAAGATACAGATAAACATGATTAGTAATTTGAAAGCTTAAAATGGTTGGTGAGGGGATTTTAACAAATCATCAAGCTTTTACTCTCCCCAGGATGACACAGGGGTAGAAAAGTCCTTTCGGATCCATGATTTGTTCATCTTTATGAACGTGAGTCTGTCTACATTATCAGTGGAGAGCCGCGTGCGCTTATCTGTCAGCACACCACCAGCAGCGCTGAACACACGTTCAGACAGAAGGCTGGCTGCGGGGCATGACATGATCTCCAAGGTGTAAGTGGTGAGCTCTGGCCATTAATCCAGATTGGAAGCCCAAAAAGAGCAAGGGTCCAGTGACACAGTCATGGCTTCAATGTTTACTTGGAGATACTCCTGTACCATCGTCTCTAGGCGTTGACTATGTGTCAGACTTCTAGTCTCCTGTGGCCTTGCAAAGGATGGGCTAAAAAAGTGGTGAAATGATTCCGCAAAATTGATGTTACCAGCAGATACTGTGTTTCTGTTACGTTTTGAGTGCTGAACACTCGACAGTCCCACGGTTGGCAAGTTGGAACTGTGAGATTCACGACATGCACCACTGGTGTTTTGTGGAAAAGCACATGTAAGATATTGCAACAGTCTCTGCTGATACTCCTGCATGCGTGTATCCCTTTCTATGGCAGGAATAATTTCTGCAAATTTACTTTTGTATCGGGGATCTAACAGTGTGGCAACCCAGTAGTCAGGATTATTTCTAATTCTCACAATTCGAGGGTCATGTTGCAGGTAGTGCAGCAAGAAGGCACTCATGTGTCTTGCGCATCCAGGAGCACCAAGTCCCTGTTGTGTTGGTGGCGAGGTAACAATCATGCTTCCTTCCTCTGCCCTCTCCCCCCAACCTCGCACAAAAGAAATGTGATCAAGGTCTCCCTCATCTGACGAGTCTTCCATCAGTTCGTCTTCCACTTCTTCCTGGGCTCCTGCACCTTCCTCACTAGTTTGGCTGCAACCATGCGCCCTGGTAAAACCATCTCCCCCACCCTCACATGCCTGCCGCCTTGGTGCTGCCGACCGTCTGGACCTTGCAGATGTTAGCCCTTCCGCATATAACTCCTCCTCCTCTACTTCCTCCACCTCTTCTTGTGCCACCACCTGACTCTGAATTCTGTTTAACATGTGCTCCAGCATGTAAATCACCGGCATAGTCATGCTGATAATGGCATCGTCAGCACTAAACATCTTCGTCGCCATTTCAAAACTGTACAGAAGGGTGCATAGGTCCCTGATCTGAGACCACTCCTCCAGCGTAATTTGCCCCACCTCTGGATCTCGTTGGCCCAGGCTATATGTCAGAATATATTGCACCAGGGCTTGTCAGTGCTGCCACAGTCGCTGCAACATGTGCAGAGTTGAATTCCACCGGGTAGGCACATCGCATTTTAGCCGGTGAAGTGGCAGGTCCAACGACTTCTGTAGAGATGTAAGTCGCTGAGCTGCGGGATGCGAACGGCGGAAGTGAGAACACAGCGACCGTGCCCTCTGCAGAAGGCCATCTAGTCCGGGATAGTTGGCTAAAAATTGCGGGACAACTAGGTTCAACACGTGAGCCATACAAGGCACGTGTGTGACATTGCCCCGGCGAAGGGCTGCACCGAGGTTTGCAGCATTGTCGCACACGGCCTTTACTGGTTTCAGGTCCAGTGGAGACACCCATTCATGAAACTGGTTCTCCAGAGCTGACCACAACTCCTCAGCTGTGTGACTCACATTTCCCAGACATTTCAAAGTAAAAACCGCCTGATGACGTTGAGCCCTGCTGCCAGCACAGTAAGGAGGTGTGCAGGATCCCTTCTGCGCACTTAGAAAGCTTGTGGCATGACCAGACAGGCTTTGGGTGCAGGTGGAGGACCGAGAGGAGGTTGAGGAGGCAGAAGCAGTGGAGGAACTTTGAGATAAAGAGGATTGACGCACAACTCGTGGGGACGGCAAGACTTGGACAGCAGCCCCTTGTCCTGCTGTCACCATAGTTACCCAGTGCCCAGTCAGCGACATGTAACGCTCCTGTCCATGCCTACTCGCCCAAGTGTCTGTGGTGAAATGCACCCTGTCACACACAGAGTTTCTCAAAGAAGCGGTGATGTTGTGTGCGACATGCTGGTGGAGCGCAGGCACACCTTTCTTTGAGAAGTAGTGTCTACTGGGCATCTGGTACTGGGGCACTGCGACGGACATAAGGTCTCGAAAATCCTCTGTGTCCACCAGGTGGAAAGGCAGCATTTCTGTAGCCAAGAGCTTGCAGATGGTGAAATTCAACCTCTTAGCTTTCTCATGGCTAGGAGGAAATGGTCTTTTACTTGTCCACATCTGAGGGACCGAGGGCTGGCTGTTGTGCCTAGACGGGGTTGAGAAGCGTGTCCCCAGCAAACTGCCAGTCTGTGAGGAAGGTGTAGGCGGACATGTTAGGTTGCCTTAATCAAAGGTGGTGCTATCGATGTCGGACAGCGCTCAACACCAGCTAGTGTTTCCACCTCCAAAGAAAATGATGACATGCCAATCACGCTGGCTGTTGCGTGGAAAGAGGTGGCAGGTCTGCGTCCCAAAACAGGTGTGGCTGCTGTCCCCCCAGTCACAGAGGATGAAGAGGCCGTGGATGCACAAGATGTGGCAGATGGTGGTTGGCCCGGCCGGCTAGGCTGCATTGTAGCACAGTGAGCTTCCCACTGCAACTTATGCTTCATATCCATGTGCCGGTTCATGCATGAAGTACTCAAACTATGTATTTTTTGGCCTCTACTTAGCTTTTGCTGACAAATGCTACAGATAACACGAGTTGGGTCATCCTTATCGATCTGAAAAAATGCCCAGGCTATGCAAGGCTTAGCACCCATGCGACCTGAAGAGCCATCACGACTTGTGGTCACAGGCAGAGTTGTGTTTGAGGATGCAGTTGTTGACGTGCTTCCAGTACTACGTCTCTGTCCAGGAAGGCGCAACCTGACCTCGTCATCACTAGCATCCTCCTCCACCTCCTCTGCTGACCTCATCGACTGGCTGACTGTGGGTTGACAGTAAGTGGGATCTCCAACCTCGTCATCATCACCCTGTGTGTTATCACACCCGTCGTCCTCAGAGCCAACCTATTCCTGCCCTGACAAAAAACTCAAGTTGTCGCTCCAATCAGGTATTTGAGTCTCATCATCGTCTTCCTCATTGTCTCCACCAACAGGAGTTACAGTTTGGGAACGAGGGTCTACATTATGGTCAGAACCTTCTGCGTTTGTTCCTGGATCGAACTCATAAAGATTCTGGGCATCAGTGCAGATCATTTCCTCGTCTGGATTCACAGAAGCTCTGGAGCCGACCTCTGATTCCCAGGCTATAGTATGAGTAAACAGCTCTGCAGACTCAACCATCTGTTCTACCCCATACTCAGACGGGCAGCTGGAGACTTGGGAGCTGTGAGGAAGCAAGTGCGATTGGGGTGACACCTCTGAGGACTGGAGTATTTGTGATGTTGAAGTTGAGGTGGAGGAGAGCCCACTTAAAGGAGCACTTGATATCCGTTGAAGCCCCTGCTGTTTTTGTGCCTCATCTGGAATTTGTAGCAATAAACAAAAGATGGGAACTGAGCAGAGCTGAGTGGCCAAAATGTGGTATTAGCCGAAAAGTATTGGCTGGGTTAGATGCAGTAAAACAATTTTATTACATACACAGGTGGTGGAGGTTAGTATAGATGGACTAATAGAACAAGTCCCACACACTGCTACAAGCCCAAATATTTTTTCAGAGCTAGATGCAGATAAAAATTATTTTTAATTTGTAACCTGGTGGAGGTTAGTATAGATGGACTAATAGAACAAGTCCCACACACTGCTACAAGCCCAAATATTTTTTCAGAGCTAGATGCAGATAAAAATTATTTTTAATTTGCAACCTGGTGAAGGTTAGTATAGATGGACTAATAGAACAAGTCCCACACACTGCTACAAGCCCAAATATTTTTTCAGAGCTAGATGCAGATAAAAATTATTTTTAATTTACAACCTGGTGGAGGTTAGTATAGATGGACTAATAGAACAAGTCCCACACACTGCTACAAGCCCATATTTTTTTTCAGAGCTAGATGCAGATAAAAGTTATTTTTAGTTTGCAACCTGGTGGAGGTTAGTTTAGATGGACCAATATAATGATGCTATGCTCAAAAGGTTTTACTTCACTAGGTGCAGTAAAAAAATTTGTATTCTATACACAGGTGGTGTAGCTTGCAACACAGATAGGCTACTCCACTGACTAACACACTCTGCAAGAGGCCAAAAAGGATTTGCTTAGCTAGATTTAGCCAAATGCTGTGAAAAAAACTAGCACAGCACTGTCACAGACCTGCCTGGCAAAAAGTGATAGGAACTGATGTAACCTAGCCCTCAAAAGGACTGCAATTACAACTATTCCCTACTCCAAGCTATCTGTATATTTCAGAGAAAATTGGCTTGAAATGAACACTCAAAGTATAGCGCACACAGCAACAGCGGTGCCGTCTAACACGCAGCTGCAGCAGTGAGAAAATGGTGGCGACGGGGGAAATGGCTGGGTCTTATAGGGCAAGGACATGTGACATACACTGCCACTGACACATGCCCTTGCTTGTGTGAAAAAAAGCACTTCGCTCCGTGTGTGCGCTGCTGATAGGCTGACAGACTGCACCTCCCCACTGTATATATTTATTTATGCAGAGATCCATCCCCGCCCCCTGCCCCGCTGTACACTGAAACTGCGTATTAACATTAATTTTCAGCATTACTGAGAAAAAATCCAGTTATGATTTTGGTGCACAAACAGTTATCGAACATAACCTCGAACAGCCGAATTTTTTTCAAATCGTTCTTGTTCGCCGAACGGCTCAAACACCGCCCAAAACAGCTCGAATTTGAGATTGGTGAACAGTTCGAGTCGAACACCGCTCATCTCTAATAGATAATAGATAGATAACAGATAGATAATAGATAATAGATAGATAATACATAATAGACAGATAATAGATAGAAAATAGATAATAGATGATAGATGGATAATAGATAGATGCTAGATAATAGATAGATATTAGATAATAGATAAATAATAGATAGATAATAGATAATAGATAGATAATATATGATGGATAATTGATAGATAATAGATAGATAATAGAGATAGATAATAGGTAGAAAATAGATACTAGATAGATAATAGTTAGATAATAGATAGATGATAGATAGATGATAGATAGATGATAGATAGATGATAGATAATATATAGATAATAGATAGATAGATAATAGAGAGATGATAGATAGATAATAGATACATGATAGATAATAGATAGATAATAGATAGATAGATGATAGATAATAGATATTAGGTAGATAATAGATAGATGATACATAATAGATAGATAATAGATAGATAATAGATAGATGATAGAGAAATAGATAGATAGAAAGATGCTAGATAGATAACAAATAGATAATAGTTAAATAATAGATGATGGATAATAGATAGATCATAGATAGATCATAGATAATAGATAGATAATAGATAGATAATAGATAGATAACAGATAGATAATAGATAAATAATAGATAATAGATAGATAATAGATAGATAATAGAAAGATAATAGATAGGTAATAGATGATGGATAATTGATAGATCATAGATAGATCATAGATAATAGATAGATAATAGGTAGATAATAGGTAGATAATAGATAATAGATAGATAGTTAATAGATAGATAATAAATAGATAGATAATAGATAGATAATAGATAGATAGATAGATAATAGATAGATAATAGATAGATAACAGATAGATAACAGATATATAGATAATAGATAGATAATATATAGATAATAGATACTAGATAGATAATAGTTAGATAATAGATAGATAGTAGATGGATAATAGATAGATAATAGATAGATAGATAGATAATAGATAGATAGATAGATAGATTATAGATAGTTAGATGATAGATAGATAGATGATAGATAATAGATAGATAGATGATAGTTAATAGATAGAAAATAGATAGATGATAGATAATAGATAGATAATAGATAGATGATAGATGATAGATAATAGATAGATGATAGATAATAGATAGATGATAGATAAATAGATAGATAGAAAGATGCTAGATAGATAACAAATATATAATAGATAGATAGACAGATAGATAATAGATAATAGATAATAGATAGATGATAGATAATAGATAGATAATAGATAATAGATAGATAATAGATAGATGATAGATAATAGATAGATGATAGATAATAGATAGATAGATAGATAATAGATAATAGATAGATAATAGATAGATGATAGATAATAGATAATAGATAATAGATAGATAGATGATAGATAGATAATAGATGATGGATAATTGATAGATCATATATAGAACATAGATAATAGATAGATAATAGATAGATAATAGATATATAATAGATAGATAGATAATAGGTAGAAAATAGATACTAGATAGATAATAGTTAGATAATAGATAGATAATAGATGGATAATAGATAGATAATAGATAGATTGATAATTGATAGATGATAGATAGATAATAGATAGATGATAGATAATAGATAGATTGATAATAGATAGATAGATAGATGATAGATAATAGATATTAGGTAGATAATAGATAGATGATAGATAATAGATAGATAATAGATAATAGATAGATAATAGATAGATAATAGATAGATGATAGATAAATAGATAGATAGAAAGATGGTAGATAGATAATAGATAATAGATAGATAATAGATAGATAATAGATAGATGATAGATAAATAGATAGATAGAAAGATGCTAGATAGATAATAGATAATAGTTAAATAATAGATAGATAATAGATGATGGATAATAGATAGATCATAGATAGATCATAGATAATAGATAGATAATAGATAGATAGATAGATAATAGATAGATAACAGATAGATAATAGATAAATAATATATAATAGATAGATAATAGATATATAATAGATAGATAATAGAAAGATAATAGATAGGTAATAGATGATGGATAATTGATAGATCATAGATAGATCATAGATAATAGATAGATAATAGGTAGATAATAGGTAGATAATAGATAATAGATAGATAGTTAATAGATAGATAATAGATAGATAGGTAATAGATAGATAATAGATAGATAATAGATAGATAATAGATAGATAGATAATAGATAGATAATAGATGGATAATAGATGGATAATAGATGGATAACAGATAGATAGATAATAGATAGATAATATATAGATAATAGATACTAGATAGATAATAGTTAGATAATAGATAGATAATAGATGGATAATAGATAGATAATAGATAGATAGATGATAGATAATAGATAGATAGATGATAGTTAATAGATAGATAATAGATAGATGATAGATAATAGATAGATGATAGATGATAAAGAATAGATAGATGATAGATAAATAGATAGATAGAAAGATGCTAGATAGATAACAAATATATAATACATAGATAATAGATAATATATAGATAGATAGACAGATAGATAATAAATAATAGATAATAGATAGATGATAGATAATAGATAATAGATAGATAATAGATGATAATAGATAATAGATAGATGATAGATAATAGATAGATAATTGATAATAGATAGATAGATAGATAATAGATAATAGATAGATAATAGATAGATGATAGATAATAGATAATAGATAGATAGATAATAGATAATAGATAGATAGATGATAGATAGATAATAGATAGATAATAGATAGATGATAGATAATAGATAGATAATAGATAGATAATAGATAGATGATAGATAATAGATAGATAGATGATAGATAGATAATAGATAGATAATATATAATAGATAGATAATAGATAGATAATAGATAGATAATAGATAGATAGATAATAGATAGATAACAGATAGATAATAGATAAATAATATATAATAGATAGATGATAGATATATAATAGATAGATAATAGAAAGATAATAGATAGGTAATAAATGATGGATAATTGATAGATCATAGATAGATCATAGATAATAGATAGATAATAGGTAGATAATAGGTAGATAATAGATAATAGATAGATAGTTAATAGATAGATAATAGATAGATAGGTAATAGATAGATAATAGATAGATAATAGATAGATAATATATAGATAGAAAATAGATAGATAATAGATAGATAATAGATGGATAATAGATAGATAACAGATAGATAGATAATAGAAAGATAATGTATAGATAATAGATACTAGATAGATAATAGTTAGATAATAGATAGATAATAGATGGATAATAGATAGATAATAGATAGATAGATGATAGATAGATAATAGATAGATAGTTAGATGATAGATAGATGATAGATAATAGATAGATAATAGATAGATAATAGATAGATAATAGATACATGATAGATAATAGATAGATGATAGATGATAGATAATAGATGATAGATAAATAGATAGATAGAAAGATGCTAGATAGATAACAAATATATAATAGATAGATAATAGATAATATATAGATAGATAGACAGATAGATAATAAATAATAGATAATAGATAGATGATAGATAATAGATAATAGATAGATAATAGATGATAATAGATAATAGATAGATGATAGATAATAGATAGATAATTGATAATAGATAGATAGATAGAAAGATAGATAGTAGATAATAGATAGATAATAGATAGATAACAGATAGATAACAGATAGATAGATAATAGATAGATAATATATAGATAGTAGATACTAGATAGATAATAGTTAGATAATAGATAGATAATAGATGGATAATAGATAGATAATAGATAAATAGATAGATAATAGATAGATAGATAGAAAGATTACAGATAGTTAGATGATAGATAGATAGATGATAGATAATAGATAGATAGATGATAGTTAATAGATAGAAAATAGATAGATGATAGATAATAGATAGATAATAGATAGATGATAGATGATAGATAATAGATAGATGATAGATAAATAGATAGATAGAAAGATGCTAGATAGATAACAAATATATAATAGATAATAGATAGATAATAGATAGATAATAGATATATAATAGATAGATAATAGATAGATAGACAGATAGATAATAGATAATAGATAGATGATAGATAATAGATAGATAATAGATAGATAATAGATAGATGATAGATAATAGATAATAGATAGATAGATAGATAATAGATAGATAATAGATAATAGATAGATAATAGATAGATGATAGATAATAGATAATAGATAGATAGATAGATGATAGATAGATAATAGATGATGGATAATTGATAGATCATATATAGATCATAGATAATAGATAGATAATAGATAGATAATAGATAGATAATAGATAGATAGATAATAGGTAGAAAATAGATACTAGATAGATAATAGTTAGATAATAGATAGATAATAGATGGATAATAGATAGATAATAGATAGATTGATAATAGATAGATGATAGATAGATAATAGATAGATGATAGATAATAGATAGATAGATAGATGATAAATAATAGATATTAGGTACATACTAGATAGATGATAGATAATAGATAGATAATAGATAATAGATAGATAATAGATAGATAATAGATAGATGATAGATAAATAGATAGATAGAAAGATGCTAGATAGATAATAGATAATAGTTAAATAATAGATAGATAAGAGATGATGGATAATAGATAGATCATAGATAGATCATAGATAATAGATAGATAATAGATAGATAGATAGATAATAGATAGATAACAGATAGATAATAGATAAATAATATATAATAGATAGATAATAGATATATAATAGATAGATAATAGAAAGATAATAGATAGGTAATAGATGATGGATTATTGATAGATCATAGATAGATCATAGATAATAGATAGATAATAGGTAGATAATAGGTAGATAATAGATAATAGATAGCTAATAGATAGATAATAGATAGATAGGTAATAGATAGATAATAGATAGATAATAGATAGAAAATAGATAGATAGATAATAGATAGATAATAGATAGATAATAGATGGATAATAGATAGATAACAGATAGATAGATAATAGATAGATAATATATAGATAATAGATACTAGATAGATAATAGATAGATAATAGATAGATAATAGATGGATAATAGATGGATAATAGATAGATAGATGATAGATAGATAATAGATAGATAGATAGTTAGATGATAGATAGATGATAGATAATAGATAGATAGATGATAGTTAATAGATAGATAATAGATAGATGATAGATAATAGATAGATGATAGATGATAGATAATAGATAGATGATAGATAAATAGATAGATAGAAAGATGCTAGATAGATAACAAATATATAATAGATAGATAATAGATAATATATAGATAGAAAGACACATAGATAATAAATAATAGATAATAGATAGATGATAGATAATAGATAATAGATAGATAATAGATGATAATAGATAATAGATAGATGATAGATAATAAATAGATAATTGATAATAGATAGATAGATAGATAATAGATAATAGATAGATAATAGATAGATAGATGATAGATAATAGATAATAGATAGATAGATGATAGATAGATAGATAGATAATAGATAGATAATAGATAGATAATAGATAGATGATAGATAATAGATAGATAATGGATAGATAATAGATAGATAGATAATAGATAGATAATAGATAGATAATAAATAATAGATAGATAATAGATAGATAATAGAAAGATAATAGATAGGTAATAGATGATGGATAATTGATAGATCATAGATAGATCATAGATAATAGATAGATAATAGGTAGATAATAGGTAGATAATAGATAATAGATAGATAGTTAATAGATAGATAATAGATAGATAGGTAATAGATAGATAATAGATAAATAGATGGATAATAGATAGATAACAGATAGATAGATAATAGATAGATAATATATAGATAATAGATACTAGATAGATAATAGTTAGATAATAGATAGATAATAGATGGATAATAGATAGATAATAGATAGATAGATGATAGATAGATAATAGATAGATAGATAGTTAGATGATAGATAGATGATAGATAATAGATAGATAGATGATAGTTAATAGATAGATAATAGATAGATGATAGATAATAGATAGATGATAGATGATAGATAATAGATAGATGATAGATAAATAGATAGATAGAAAGATGCTAGATAGATAACAAATATATAATAGATAGATAATAGATAATATATACATAGATAGACAGATAGATAATAAATAATAGATAATAGATAGATGATAGATAATAGATAATAGATAATAGATAGATAACAGATGATAATAGATAATAGATAGATGATAGATAATTGATAATAGATAGGTAGATAGATAGATAATAGATAATAGATAGATAATAGATGGATGATAGATAATAGATAATAGATAGATAGATGATAGATAATAGATAGATGATAGATAGATAGATAGATAGATAGATAATAGATAGATAATAGATTGATAGATAATAGATAGATGATAGATAATAGATAGATAATAGATAGATAATAGATAGATGATAGATAATAGATAATAGATAGATAGATGATAGATAGATAATAGATAGATAATATATAATAGATAGATAATAGATAGATAATAGATAGATAGATAGATAATTGATAGATAACAGATAGATAATAGATAAATAATATATAATAGATAGATAATAGATATATAATAGATAGATAATAGAAAGATAATAAATAGGTAATAGGTGATGGATAATTGATAGATCATAGATAGATCATAGATAATAGATAGATAATAGGTAGATAATAGATAGATAGTTAATAGATAGATAATAGATAGATAGGTAATAGATAGATAATAGATAGATAATAAATAGATAATAGATAGATAGATAATAGATAGATAATAGATAGATAATAGATGGATAATAGATAGATAACAGATAGATAGATAATAGATAGATAATATATAGATAATAGATACTAGATAGATAATAGTTAGATAATAGATAGATAATAGACGGATAATAGATAGATAATAGATAGATGATAGATAGATAATAGATAGATAGATAGTTAGATGATAGATAGATAATAGATAGATAGATTATAGTTAATAGATAGATAATAGATAGATGATAGATAATAGATAGATGATAGATGATAGATAATAGATAGATGATAGATAAATAGATAGATAGAAAGATGCTAGATAGATAACAAATATATAATAGATAGATAATAGATAATATATAGATAGATAGACAGATAGATAATAAATAATAGATAATAGATAGATGATAGATAATAGATAATAGATAGATAATAGATGATAATAGATAATAGATAGATAATAGATAGATAATTGATAATAGATAGACAGATAGATAGATAATAGATAATAGATAGATAATAGATAGATGATTGATAATAGATAATAGATAGATAGATGATAGATAGATAGATAGATAATAGATAGATAATAGATAGATAGATAATAGATAGATGATAGATAATAGATAGATAATAGATAGATGATAGATAATAGATAATAGATAGATAGATGATAGATAGATAGATAATAGATAGATAATAGATAGATAGATGATAGATAGATAATAGATAGATAGATAGTTAGATGATAGATAGATGATAGATAATAGATAGATAGATGATAGTTAATAGATAGATAATAGATAGATGATGGATAATAGATAGATGATAGATGATAGATAATAGATAGATGATAATAGATAATAGATAGATGATAGATAATAGATAGATAATTGATAATAGATAGATAATAGATAATATATAGATAGATAGACAGATAGATAATAAATAATAGATAATAGATAGATGATAGATAATAGATAATAGATAGATAATAGATGATAATAGATAATAGATAGATGATAGATAATAAATAGATAATTGATAATAGATAGATAGATAGATAATAGATAATAGATAGATAATAGATAGATAGATGATAGATAATAGATAATAGATAGATAGATGATAGATAGATAGATAGATAATAGATAGATAATAGATAGATAATAGATAGATGATAGATAATAGATAGATAATAGATAGATAATAGATAGATAGATAATAGATAGATAATAGATAGATAATAAATAATAGATAGATAATAGATAGATAATAGAAAGATAATAGATAGGTAATAGATGATGGATAATTGATAGATCATAGATAGATCATAGATAATAGATAGATAATAGGTAGATAATAGGTAGATAATAGATAATAGATAGATAGTTAATAGATAGATAATAGATAGATAGGTAATAGATAGATAATAGATAAATAGATGGATAATAGATAGATAACAGATAGATAGATAATAGATAGATAATATATAGATAATAGATACTAGATAGATAATAGTTAGATAATAGATAGATAATAGATGGATAATAGATAGATAATAGATAGATAGATGATAGATAGATAATAGATAGATAGATAGTTAGATGATAGATAGATGATAGATAATAGATAGATAGATGATAGTTAATAGATAGATAATAGATAGATGATAGATAATAGATAGATGATAGATGATAGATAATAGATAGATGATAGATAAATAGATAGATAGAAAGATGCTAGATAGATAACAAATATATAATAGATAGATAATAGATAATATATAGATAGATAGACAGATAGATAATAAATAATAGATAATAGATAGATGATAGATAATAGATAATAGATAATAGATAGATAATAGATGATAATAGATAATAGATAGATGATAGATAATTGATAATAGATAGGTAGATAGATAGATAATAGATAATAGATAGATAATAGATGGATGATAGATAATAGATAATAGATAGATGATAGATAATAGATAGATGATAGATAGATAGATAGATAATAGATAGATAATAGATTGATAGATAATAGATAGATGATAGATAATAGATAGATAATAGATAGATAATAGATAGATGATAGATAATAGATAATAGATAGATAGATGATAGATAGATAATAGATAGATAATATATAATAGATAGATAATAGATAGATAATAGATAGATAGATAGATAATAGATAGATAACAGATAGATAATAGATAAATAATATATAATAGATAGATAATAGATATATAATAGATAGATAATAGAAAGATAATAGATAGGTAATAGGTGATGGATAATTGATAGATCATAGATAGATCATAGATAATAGATAGATAATAGGTAGATAATAGATAGATAGTTAATAGATAGATAATAGATAGATAGGTAATAGATAGATAATAGATAGATAATAAATAGATAATAGATAGATAGATAATAGATAGATAATAGATAGATAATAGATGGATAATAGATAGATAACAGATAGATAGATAATAGATAGATAATATATAGATAATAGATACTAGATAGATAATAGTTAGATAATAGATAGATAATAGACGGATAATAGATAGATAATAGATAGATGATAGATAGATAATAGATAGATAGATAGTTAGATGATAGATAGATAATAGATAGATAGATTATAGTTAATAGATAGATAATAGATAGATTATAGATAATAGATAGATGATAGATGATAGATAATAGATAGATGATAGATAAATAGATAGATAGAAAGATGCTAGATAGATAACAAATATATAATAGATAGATAATAGATAATATATAGATAGATAGACAGATAGATAATAAATAATAGATAATAGATAGATGATAGATAATAGATAATAGATAGATAATAGATGATAATAGATAATAGATAGATAATAGATAGATAATTGATAATAGATAGACAGATAGATAGATAATAGATAATAGATAGATAATAGATAGATGATTGATAATAGATAATAGATAGATAGATGATAGATAGATAGATAGATAATAGATAGATAATAGATAGATAGATAATAGATAGATGATAGATAATAGATAGATAATAGATAGATGATAGATAATAGATAATAGATAGATAGGTGATAGATAGATAGATAATAGATAGATAATAGATAGATAGATGATAGATAGATAATAGATAGATAGATAGTTAGATGATAGATAGATGATAGATAATAGATAGATAGATGATAGTTAATAGATAGATAATAGATAGATGATGGATAATAGATAGATGATAGATGATAGATAATAGATAGATGATAATAGATAATAGATAGATGATAGATAATAGATAGATAATTGATAATAGATAGATAATAGATAATATATAGATAGATAGACAGATAGATAATAAATAATAGATAATAGATAGATGATAGATAATAGATAATAGATGATAATAGATAATAGATAGATGATAGATAATAGATAGATGATAATAGATAATAGATAGATGATAGATAATAGATAGATAATTGATAATAGATAGATAGATAGATAATAGATAGATAATAGATAGATGATAGATAATAGATAATAGATAGATAGATGATAGATAGATAGATAATAGATAGATAATAGATAGATAATAGATAGATGATAGATAATAGATAGATAATAGATAGATGATAGATAGATACTAGATAATAGATTGATAATAGATAATAGATAGATAATAGATAGATAATAGATAATAGATAGATAGATGATAGATAATAGATAGATAATAGATAGATGATAGATAATAGATAATAGATAGATGATAGATAATAGATAATATATAGATAATAGATAATAGATAGATAATAGATAGATGATAGATAGATACTAGATAATAGATTGATAATAGATAATAGATAGATAATAGATAGATAATAGATAGATAATAGATAGATGATAGATAATAGATAATAGATAGATAGATGATAGATAATAGATAGATAATAGATAGATGATAGATAATAGATAATAGATAGATGATAGATAATAGATAATATATAGATAATAGATAATAGATAGATAATAGATAGATGATAGATAGATACTAGATAATAGATTGATAATAGATAATAGATAGATAATAGATAGATAATAGATAGATAATAGATAGATGATAGATAATAGATAATAGATAGATAGATGATAGATAGATAATAGATAGATAGATGATAGATAGATAATAGATAACATATAGATGATAGATAGATAGATAATAGATAATAGATAGATAGATGATAGATAGATAATAGATAGATAGATGATAGATAGATAGATAGATAGATAACACAGGTCTACAAAAAAAATTTTGTAATCATTGCAGTTGACCTTGTAGTTTTCTGAATCATTTTTTTGTTTTGATTTCAAAAAATGTATATAGTTTTTCTGTAGCAGGCATAGATTCCATGGAGCAGCATCATTATTATAAGATATAGGAAATATACTGCCAACATTAAGAAAACAGTAATCTGCACTGCCCTTTACTGCACTGTCAATACTCCTTCCCATAAAACTCATTAAAAACTTTACTGATGTTGTACCTGTAAGAAAATTCACAATTAAGTACGACAAGCAAAGAAATGGGAATAACATAGAAAAACCACATACACTGAAAATGTAGAAATAACGTAATAACAAAACTGCTTCTATATCAGAAACTCTATGTGATAGAGCAAAATTAAGCATATTTTTGGAATCAGCACTTCAAACTCCATAAAACAGACATATTACCTTTACTGATGATTTTTTTATGTTGACCAGTGTTATAGATAGATAATAGATAATAGATAGATGATAGATAATAGATAGATATTAGATAATAGATAATAGATAGATAATAGATAGATGATAGATAATAGATAGATAATAGATAGATAATAGATAATAGATAGATAATAGATAGATGATAGAAAATAGATAGATAATAGATAGATGATAGATAATAGATAGATAATAGATAGATAATAGATAGATAGATGATAGATAATAGATAGATAGATAATAGATAGATAATAGATAGATAATAGATAATAGATAGATAATAGATAGATAGTATATAGATAATAGATAGATAATAGATGATAGATAGATAATAGATAGATAATAGATAGATAGTATATAGATAATAGATAGATAATAGATAGATAATAGATAGATAATAGATAATAGATAGATAATAGATAGATAATAGATAAATAATAGATAGATAGATAGATGATAGATAGATAATAGATAATAGATAATAGATAGATAATAGATAGATAGTATATAGATAATAGATAGATAATAGATAGATAATAGATAGATGATAGATAGATAATAGATAATAGATAAATGATAGATAATAGATAGATAATAGATAGATAATAGATAATAGATAGATAATAGATAGATAGATAATAGATAGATGATAGATAATAGATAGATGATAGATAATAGATAGATAATAGATATATAATAGATAGATAGATAATAGATAATTGATAAATAATAGACAGATAATAGATGATAGATAATAGATAGATAATAGATGATAGATAGATAATAGATAGATAATAGATAATAGATAGATAATAGATAGATAATAGATAATATATAGATAATAGATAGATAATAGATGATAGATAATAGATAGATAATAGATAATAGATAGATAATAAATAGATAATAGATAGATAATAGATAGATAAATAATAGATAATTGATAGATAATAGATAGATAATAGATGATAGATAATAGATAGATAATAGATGATAGATAGATAATAGATAGATAATAGATAATAGATAGATAATAGATAGATAATAGATAATATATAGATAATAGATAGATAATAGATGATAGATAATAGATAGATAATAGATAATAGATAGATAATAAATAGATAATAGATAATAGATAGATAATAGATAGATAAATAATAGATAATTGATAGATAATAGATAGATAATAGATGATAGATAGATAATAGATAGATGATAGATAATAGATAGATGATAGATAATAGATAGATAATAGATAGATAATAGATGATAGATAATATATAGATAATAGATAAATAATAGATAGATGATAGATAGATGATAGATAATAGATAGATAATAGATAGATAATAGATAGATAGATAATAGAAAATAGATGATAGATAGATAATAGATAATAGATAATAGATAGATAGATAGATAGATAGATAGATAATAGATGATAGATAATAGATAGATGATAGATTTATATTTCTTCTTTTAAAAAATAGCATAAAGTATAATAGATTTTGTTCCATAGAATCTACCATCCACGAAAAGTTACAACATATCAACAAAAAGTTCATCTCAGAATCAAGAAGCAGCAGATAAAGCCCAGCATTATGTGGGTCAGCCTCGTGGTTATCCTCCCTCTCTTCTGGAAAAGTAAGTACAATAGTACAATATACTAATATATTATTATAATATGCGAATCTCATCTGTTTTGACAAGCTGTATACATTAATCAATAGATCTCTTGATGAGGCTGGTGTACTTACTATGTAAATCCATATCACAATGTATAATCCTTTATGAAAGGCTAAACTCAGTCTCCGTAATCCCAGCCTGACTGACAGCCCCTCAGTGTTACACTATCTATGCTCTTTATATACTATATAGTACATGCTATACAATGTACGGTATAAACCATACACCGACACATGGTTCACACGGATTGTCCCGGGAAATTTCATTAGTGGAAAAATTATCCTCTATGAATTTAATGTCCTTTATTATGTTCTGGGGGTTTCTCCAGATCATAAATGTAATAAATAATAAAATCCTTATATTCACCTCACCGCTCACCTCTCCGGCCCCTCCGCTCCTCACAGTCACTCCTCCGCTCCACGCCGCACCCTCAGATCTCAGTCGTGAGCGCTGACGTCCCCGCGCCTCTCACACAGAGCGGGGTCTTCTGGCTCTTATGAGGCCTGGGAGGTCTCTGTGTAAGCGTGCGAAACGTCACACCGTCATGATGTCACAGTGTGGGAAGCCTGGGGATATCAGAAGAATATGTGATGAAGACCAGACAGGTGACGGTGAGGAGCAGAGGGGCCGGAAAGGAGAGCGGTAATGTATGCATAAGGGATTTTGATGGCCCTTAACGGTTCAGAAAATGGTGGACAGCGGTCGAAATTTTTTTATAAAATTCAACTTGACTTAATCTCCACTTGAATTTATTAACTCATTTATAGTATATACCATCCAAATATAATGATGTGGCTCAGTGGTTAGCACTGTATGGTGGCTCAGTGGTTCGCACTATTCCTTTGCAGCGCTGGGGTCCTGGGTTAAAATCCCACCAAGGACAACATCTGCAAGGAGTTTGCGTCTCCTCCCCGTGTTTGCGAGGGCTTCCTCCGGGTTCTCTGGTTTCCTCTTTTTTTATTATGCATTGTTCATATAGCGCTATCATATTCTGCAGCGCGTTACATACATTATTATTATTGCTGTCCCCATTGGGGCTCACAGTCTACATTCCCTATCAGTATGGTTTTGGAGTGTGGGAGGAAACTGGAGAACCCGGAAGAAACCCAAGCAAACACGTGGAGAACATACAAACTCCTTGCAGATGTTGTCCTTGGTGGGATTTGAACCCACACTCCAAACAGATAATGATTGGGAATCACAATCTAGATTCCCTATAGGGACAGTGGTGTCATTGTGACTCATGCAATTTTTGAACTGGCGCTAAGCTAATTTTTCGAGTTTAACTGGTGCAACAAATTCCTACAAATTCAACTCACATTGAAATCCCAAAACATAATTCTGGAATATATTAAGAGAAGCAAAGTCTACATCACGTGAAGTAATTACCCCCTTTACTCCTCTTTGGTCAGACCTCATGTGGAATACTGTGTACAGTTCTGGGCACCACATTTTAAAAAAGACCGAAAAACTGTAGTAAGTTCAGAGAAGAGCGACCAGGATGGTGACCGGTCTGCAAACTATATCCTACAAGGAACGGTTAAAGGATCTGGGAATGTTTAGCTGCAAAAAAGAGGAGACTGAGAGGAGACTTAATAGCTGTCTACAAATATCTGAAGGGCTGTCACAGTGTAGAGGGATCATCCTTATTATCATTTGCACATGGAAACACGAGAAGAAATGGGATGAAACTGGAAGGGAGAAGATACATAATAGATATTAGAAAACACTTTTTGACAGTGAGGGTGATCAATGAGTGGAACAGGCGGCTATGAGAGGTGGTGAGATCTCCTTCAATGGAAGTCTTCACACAGAGGCTGGACAGACGTCTGTCTGAGATGGTTTAGTGAATCCTGCATTGAGCAGGGGGTTGGACACGATGACCCTGGAGGTCTCCTCCAACTCTAACATTCTATGAGTCTATGATTCGCTCCTCTCTGATTCTGATGTATTTAATTATGAAAGAAACAAGTAAAGTTTATGAAAACATTTTGATCAATATCTATGTTCATTTTTTCGTCCCTAATATAATGGTAATAATGCCATACTTTATCACTTTACAGGTGTCACGTGCAAGGACACATTTGATCCAAACTATTCTATCCGAGTCTCTCGTATTGTCAGTGTACAGGAGGGTCTCTGTGTGATGATTCCTTGCACCTTCATCGCTGACGGTAGAAATACATTCAGTAATTCCACTGGATACTGGATATGGTGGCAGAAAACTTTAGAACCTTATTATATCGTAGCCACAAATAATAAATCCAGTGTTGTGAAAAAAACAAACTTCCATCTGACGGGAAATCCAGATACTGGAGACTGCACCCTGACCATCACTGACGCCAGGAAAGAAGATCAGGGGAGGTATTACTTCAGATTTGAAGAAAGTAAATACAATGCAGTGAAATATAGTTATCATGTGAAATCGACAACCATCATTAGAGTAACTGGTAAGTGCCAGAACCATAATGTAGTCATCACTGTAATCTGTATTTGCTCTATGTCACCTCTTATAACTTACAAGTAGAAAGCACCGGACCTTATGAAATAGAGAGCTTCCAACATAACAAAGCTTTGTCATCTGTATCACTGCCTACACAGAGAGCAGCAGCTGATAATGTACTAATTTCTGCTCATGCACACTGCATAGGCAGCAAGGGAGCTGACAAATACTGCATTGTGCTTTCCACCTCTTATTTCATTTGTAATTTTGTGAAAAGAGAGGCAGAAGCCTGTTGGCAAAGTTGTCCCAAATTTAAAGAAGTTTCCACTGTAAAAAAAAAGTAAATAATAAACTTTAATGAGTAACAAAAGTTTTGTTGAAAGTTTTTATATGTTTTAGGCATATGTTTTAGCAATTTGCAAGGAAATAAAAAACATAGACCATAGAAAAATTTCAACAAAAGTTTAATTAGCAGCAATTGGTCCTCTACCAGAAGGAACCATCCTGGCCACCATGAATGTGGAATCATTATACTCTAATATCCCACACCAGGATGGATTAAATGCCTGCAAAATCTTCATGGAAAATATAGGAATTGATGCTGATTCTGTGGTGAAACTTCCAAAATTCATCCTCACCCACAATTACTTTGAATTTGATAATAACATATATCTACAGGAGACTGGTACAGCGAGGGGAAGTAAAATGGCTCCACAGTACGCAAATCTTTTCATGGCCCAGCATGAAAGTGACTTTTTGTCCTCATGTCCCATCAGGCCTCTGGCCTACTACCGTTACATTGACGATGTTTTATTCATCTGGATGGAGTCTGAGCAACAGCTGAAGACGTTCCATGGACACTTTAATCAATTTCATCCCACCATCAACCTAACACTTAACTACTTCTGTTCTGAAATTAACTTTTTGGACACCATCATTAAGCTACAGAGCAATGAAATAGAGACATCCCTGTACCAGAAGCCAATTGATCGTCCTACATACCTTAAATGGGACAGTTTCCATCCAAAGCACATAAAAAAACTCTATTGTCTACAGCCAAGCCATCAGATACAATCGGATATGTTCCAACCCTATGGATAGACACAAACACCTTGGTGGCCTCAGAAAGTACTTTTTGAATCAGGGCTACCATCCAAAAACAATTGAAAACCATATTACAAGAGCCACCAGAATATCAAGGAATCATCTCCTACATTACAAAACCAAACAAGAAAACAACCGGGTGCCTCTAGTAGTCACTTACAGTCCAAATCTGGAGGCACTAAGGAGAGCTGCACGGAAACTACAACCTTTACTGCAAAAAGATGCCCGATTACAATCCATATTTCCAGACCCCCCCACTTCTGTGTTTCAGGCAGCCCCCAAATTTAAGAAGCATCATTGTCAGAAGCTCCCTGTCATCTCCACCAGTTACAGGAACCTTTCCCTGCAACCAGAAAAATGTAAAACCTGTCCCTTTATAATGACCACAGACAAGATAAAGATCCCCAACTCACATCAGGGATACAAGATCCCAGGTACTTTCAGCTGTATCACATCTAATGTAGTGTACTTAATTATATGTACCAAATGTCCATCTGGGGGTCTGTATGTAGGGGAGACAGGGCAAAAACTTAGGACAAGAATTAATTCTCATCACCACACAATAAAAGAAAAAAGAATAGATCTAACTGTGGCCAAGCCTTTTTAGATTCCTGATCACAGCATCACAGACATGAAATTACTGGTATTAAAAGGTAATTTCAAATCTCAGAGAGACAGAAAAGTTTGGGAATATAAACTCATGATGACCTTTGATACCTTCAGAGCAGGAATGAATGTGTCGCTTGTATTTATGTTATTCTACATCAACTAAGGAATGTTATCTAGAGAACTGTGGGGTCATCACAACCCTGGACCAGACCTCAATCACAGGATAATAAAACTTTCACTCTCCTTATCTATGAACTATTCTAATATTTACAGCCAGAATTGTTTATCTCTCCCATAGTAATAGCTCTGTTTTTCATCACCTGGCTAATCTATTGCATTATTTCTGTGCCCTATTGTGTATAAATATATGACTCTTCAGATTCTGTGTTATACTATGACTGATGAAGAGACCTGAGTAGTCTCGAAAGCTTGCAACTTGTTACCATATTTTCAGTTAGCCATTAAAAGGTATCAACCACTGAGGACTCTCAAATTTAAATATTTTTAACAAAAGTTTAGTTACTCTTTAAAGTTTATTATTCATCTTTTTTTCTTTTTCACATGAGACACCCTTTAAATTAGGACAGTTTACATAAGGGTTATGACAAGGGCTAGGGCCAGAACTAGAGATAGAGCTAAGGTAATAGCTAGGTTTAGGGTTAGGGATAGGACTAGGGTTAGGTTTAGGGCTGGTTACATTAAAACAAACAAATTGTACAAAAAGAAAAGCGATATCAATGTATAACTTTTTATTTTTTGCAAACGCAGAAAATATCTAGAGGGTTCAATGGCAAACCATAATTACACAAGTGGTCAAAATTGTTGGTACCCCTCGTTTAATGAAAGAAAAACCCATAATGGTCACAGAAATAACTTGAATCTGACAAAAGTAATAGTAAATTAAAAATCTATGAAAATGAACAAATTAAAATCAGACATTGCTTTTCAACCCTGCTTCCACAGAATTTAAAAAAAAATTAAACACATGAAATAGGCCTGGACAGAAATTATGGTGCCCCTGAAAATAATGTGACAAAAGGGACATGTTTAATCAAGTTGTGTCCACTAATTAGCATCACAGGTGTCTACAATCTTGTAATCAGTCAGTGGAAATGTATATAGGGCTACAGATACTCACTGTGCTGTTTGGTGACATGGTGTGTACCACACTTAACATGGACCAGAGGAAGCAAAGGAAAGATTTGTCTCAGGAGATTAGAATGAAAATTATAGACAAGCACGTTAAAGGTAAAGGTTATAAGACCATCTCCAAGCAGCTTGATGTTCCTGTGACTACATTTGCACATATTATTCAGAAATTTAAGATCCATGGGATCTCCCTGGACGTAGCTGCAGGAGGAAAATTGATGACAAATCAAAGAGACGGTTA
This sequence comes from Phyllobates terribilis, assembly GCF_046119375.1. Taxonomy (NCBI): domain Eukaryota; kingdom Metazoa; phylum Chordata; class Amphibia; order Anura; family Dendrobatidae; genus Phyllobates; species Phyllobates terribilis. Next base: position 36,728,180 of record NW_027362772.1, on the reverse strand, counting down.
ATACGAATGGTAACAAAAGAGCTCAGGAAAACTTCTAAAGAGATTAAAGGTGAACTTCAAGCTCAAGGAACATCAGTGTCAGATCTCACCATCCGTCATTGTTTGATCCAAAGTAGACTTCATGGGAGACGACCAAAGAGAACACCATTATTGAAAAAAAATCATAAAAAGGGCAGACTAGAATTTGCCAAACTACATGTTGACAAGCCATAAAGCTTCTGGGAGTATATCCTATGGACAGATGAGACAAAAATGGAAGTTTTTGGCAAGGGACATCAGCTCTATGTTCACAGACGGAGAAATGAAGCATATCAAGAAACGAACACTGTCCCTAGTGTGAAACATGGAGGAGGCTCTGTTATGTTCTGAGGCTGCTTTGCTGCATCTGGCACAGGGTGTCTTGAATCTATGTGTGTCACCCTACCTGGATGCCACAAGTGTAATAAAGCTGTGTCTGAGAGCAAGGGGGAGGTTCTCTGGTCAGGGGAACATTAGCACGCAATGCCTCCTGTCTCAGGCCAGTAGGGGGAGCAGGCTGCCCCTATAAAAGCTGGTACTGAGGGCAGGGTTAGAGAGAACCAGATGACCTGTCTCAGAACTGGATTGCCTGTCTCAGCTTTGAGACGTGTCCCAGAGTGGAGCAGGGACAGAAAGTTGATTGCACCTAAGAGGAAGTGTGGCAGTAGGAGAGAGCCACAAGCCAGAGACAAGAGGCGAAGAGAGCCTGTCTTGGCAGAGAAAAGACTTAATTTTACCAGACTTTGGTGTCTGAGGCTGGAAGGATTCCACATCCCCCAGCAGAGAACCAGTTCGCAAGGGACTGTACATTCCTTGGCCTAAGAAGCCTGGAGGCCCTGCCACAACCGAAGGGACCAGTAAAGCCGTACAAGGCTGGGAGCAGAAAGGAACCCACGTCGCAGGCCATACAGGCGAGAATACATGGAAAGCTCGGAAACGTGGGCTGTTACTCTATAAGGAGGGGATAGCCAGAAGGAGCGCAGAAAGCACGGTAGGCCTACACCCTCACCCTGACCAGGGCCAGTTTCCCCGTTGCTCTCAGACATCCAGGTTACCTCCTAGCTGGGACTGTTTGTGGGTCAGTTTTCCTGTTTAGTAAAGACCCTGGACTGCAACCTGTTGTCTGTGTGCTCCTTGCTCCTCCAGCACTATCAGCACTGGGACTCTCACTACCATCACTCCCACCATCCACTATACTGCCCTGGGGCCGCACTCTTCCCGTGGGGAGTCACATTACCCTAGCTGCACACCTCATCAGCCCCAGCGGTCTGCATGCAGCGGCGGTTCCTAATAACCGCAAATCCACGGGTGGCGTAGTCGGACATTATCAATAACACATAACGGACTACCACTGGCCTGACCACCCTGAGCCACGGAACCGGGTTGCCACTACTACTCCCATCGTTTCCCTAATTGCCCGGATCCGAGTGCCCCACGGCCCAGGGGGCGAGTCAGCTTTGGCGTAGTCGGCAGGATTTCGTGCCCGCAACCACCGGGTACTGCGTGCCTGAAAAAGACTTTTGTAACTTACCTGTGGAGTCGTTTCCCGCCATCCGGAGCCGATTCCCGCCATTAGACGCCATCTTGGACCGTTTCCCGCCGTCTTCTGCCGTCTTCCCGCCATCCGCAGCTGTTTCCCGCCATCGGACGCCATCTTCAGGACGCCGCGCGGGAAGAAGAGGGGCGTGGACGTCAAAACCGCGCGAGGTCCGAAGCTCCGCCCCACGCTCCGACGCTGCGCAAGGTCCTGGAAGGGAGAGAGAGCGACGCTGACGTCATCGGAGTGCGACGCCAGGTCCTCGTCCAGAGCAGCAGCGGAGCCGCGGCCTACAGAAGAGGATCGTCGGAAGGTAGGCCACACTTCACTAGGGGGGGAGGAAGATGTCGGACACAGAGGCGCCCACTACCACCAACGCAGCTGCAGCAGCGGTGATGCGCTTTTCCTTGCCCTACATCCCTGGAGCGGCCTGGCTGCCCAAATACTCAGGGGAGCCCCATGCCCTAACTGACTTCAAGGAAAGACTGTATAGATTGTTCCAAGTTTACCCCCTGACAGAGGAACAGAAGGTCAGCATATTGACAGGGCAGTTAACTGGCGCAGCCCAAAGGGAGGTAAAGTCATGGCCCACTGAGGAGAAAAGGACTGTGAAGGGTATTCTGGCCCGGCTGCGGGGTACCTTTGATACACGTACCTCCGCTGAGATTAAAATGAGGTTCTATGGATGTAGGCAGCGGGCACAGGACAGCATCAGAGACTATGCCCTAAATCTGCAGGAAGCCTTGAGGGCTATTCAACAAACTGACCCTGACAGTGTGCAGGAAACGGATAAACTGCTAACAGAACAATTCATAGAGGGTCTGCTGTCTAGCGCCCACAGGGCCCAACTGCGCCTCATGTTCTTTCAGAACCCCGACCTGACCTTTGCCCAATTTAAGGACAGGGCCATAAGGGTGCTCCGTGAATCTGCAACCAGTGGCGCTATAAACCCCCGGCGCCCTGCTATCACCTACCACCAGGAGGTGGCGCCCTCCTCTATGGACCCCGTGGAGGCTGATGCACAGGCCCTGAACCAAGCCCCGTCGAAAGGCCTGCACCACCAAGTCCAGGAGCTGACCAGGAGCGTCGCGGCGTTGACCAGGACCGTCCAGGCGTTGCAAGTGGACCCGTCAAGACCCATCGAACTGGCTTCAAGTCCGGAGGATGTCCCGTGGCATCGACAGAGGAGGAAACCGTCGTTCCGAGGGAGGCCCACAGACCGCTACGCAGAGGATGGACAGCCCATTTGCCGTCGATGCAACCAGCCCGGACACATTTCCAGGTACTGTAATTTAAACGGGTCCAACCTGGGGCAGAGGGCCGACCCCCAGGCATAAGATCACCAGGCCCTTATAATTGACGTGATAAGTACGTTGGGGGGCGCCCGGTTTTACCCGTGGTGCTGGACGGTATCCCCATGAGCGCCTTGCTGGATACTGGGTCGCAGGTAACCACAATCCCTTATGTACTTTTTAAGCAGTATTGGACTGATGCTGATATCACACGGTATCCAGACAGTAACTTGAGCATCATCGCCAGTAATGGCTTACCCGTGCCGCACATGGGGTTCAAGGAGATGACCATTAAAATTGGTAAAGTTGAACTGCCGGCACAGGGAGTGATTATTGTGGACATTGACCGTCATGAAAGTCACCCTAAAATAACTGTGGGTACTAACATAATTGAAAATTGTCTTTCAGAAGTAATTGTAATTCTACAACAGGTGGCGGTGAATGCTAGTTCCAGCCAAAAGAGAGTCCTCAACAAGGAGATAAAAGCCCTGATGAGACGGCAGCAGGTAGAACTGTCTGGTGGTGAGATCGGTAGCGTAAGACTCAGTGATCCATTCCCCATTTCCATGCCTCCCAAAAGTGAAATGATGATCTGGTGTCGGACTGCAATCGGGTTGAGAGGTAGAGACTACCAAGCCATGGTAGAACCCGTGTACTCAGACAGCAGGCCCACCATTTTGACAGCCCGGGGGGTGGTTGATGTCCGTCATGGGAGGGGGCCCGTCCGCATCCTCAACATTGGGGAGAGGGAGGTACACTTACCCAGGTACGCTACACTCGCCAAACTGTTTGTCGTCGAACACAAAGCTATCAGGGCCGTAGAACCCTTGCCTCCATCTCCTCAGGCGGAGGGTAATGGCTCCCAGAAACAAAAGGACTGGTGCCAAAAACTCCATGTGGGTGCTGACTCCACTCCCCTGCACCAAAAACAAGGAGTCTACCGGGTGGTACAGGAGTACGAGAGAGTCTTTAGTAAGCACCCGCTAGACTTCGGCAGAGTAAAAGGGATAGAACACCACATCCCCACAGGGAGCCACCCACCAATAAAAGAGAGGCACAGACCTGTACCCCCTGCACATTATCAGAACGCCAAGGGTATGCTGCGGGAAATGAAAGAAGCTGGGGTCATTAGAGATAGCTGTAGCCCCTGGGCAGCCCCCTTGGTTCTGGTGAAAAAGAAAGACGGCACCATGAGAATGTGCGTGGACTATAGACAAATCAACCGTATCACCCACAAAGATGCATATCCGCTGCCTAGAATAGAGGAGTCTTTAGCCGCACTAAAATCTGCTAACTTCTTTTCTACTTTGGACCTTACTAGCGGGTACTGGCAGGTTCCTGTGGCAGAGGCTGACAAGGAGAAGACCGCCTTCACTACCCCGATGGGACTGAGCGAATTCAACTGTATGCCTTTCGGGCTCTGCAACGCACCAGGGACCTTCCAGCGGCTGATGGAATGCTATCTAGGGCACCGAAACTTCGAGACGGTCCTCCTTTACCTGGACGACGTGATCGTCTATTCGAAAACCTACGAGGACCACCTAAAGCACCTGGCCGAGGTGTTCGAAGCCCTGGCAGGCTATGGCCTGAAGGTAAAACCATCGACGTATCACCTGCTGAAACCAAAGGTCCAGTACCTAGGGCACGTGGTAAGCGCGGAAGGAGTGGCCCCCGACCCTGACAAGGTCACGGCAATCAAGAGCTGGCCAAGCCCCTCGAACATCAAAGAGGTGAGACAGTTTCTCGGGTTGGTAGGCTACTACCGAAGGTTCATCCCCGGGTTCACTAAGATGGCAGCTCCTATGCTGGACCTCCTGATCGGACAGTCCAAGTCCAGAAGTCAAAAGCCACCCTTCAAGTGGGATAAACCGGAAGAGGAGTCCTTCCGCCAGCTAAAGTTGGCCCTCACTGGGGATGAGATCCTGGCCTACCCTGATTATGGCCAGCCTTTCATTCTCCACACAGATGCCAGTAATGTGGGATTGGGAGCCGTACTGTCCCAAAACCAACAGGGCAGAGAACGGGTGATCGCATACGCCAGCCGGAAGCTGAGGCCCACCGAGAGGAACCCGGAGAATTACAACTCCTTCAAGCTAGAATTCTTGGCGGTGGTGTGGGCCGTGACAGAACGCTTCAAGCATTACCTGGCCTCCGCAAAGTTCACCGTGTACACGGACAACAACCCGTTGACACACCTGGACAATGCAAGACTGGGTGCCCTGGAACAGCAGTGGATGGCCCATCTCTCCAACTATGACTTCGTGATCAAGTACCGGGCAGGCAAAACCAACGCCAACGCGGACGCCCTATCAAGGATGCCTCACTTACCCGAAGGTGACGAAGACCCAGAAGAGCTGGAGGAGGTAGAACTCCCCGCGTTTCACCGGTATGGAGCCGCTCAACACTCTCACCGCGTGAAGGAGGAGGATCTAACAACTGTGATGATGAATCCCCTACCTCACCACAGCTGGGCCGAGACCCAAGATAGTGACCCTGCAGTCCGCCTGGTGAAAGATCTGCTGACCCGGGAAGACGCCCGCCTAGATCCAGATGCCCCAGAGGAAGCCAAGCAGCTATGGAAGGAGAAGAGCAAGCTGTTCCTCTACGAAGGCAAGTTGTGCAGAAGGATTGTCAACCACCGGACGCACGAGCTGACCTGGCAAGTCGTGGTCCCAAGGCGGGATGCAGCTATGGTCCTGGGGGCTTACCATGACAGAGCGGGGCACTTCGGTTGGAAGAAACTGGAGTTCCTGCTAAGAGGAAGATTCTTTTGGGTCGGCATGAGAGGAGCAGTAGAAAAGTGGTGCAGAGACTGTGGCCCTTGTCACTTGAGGAGGAAGGACCGCACCAGCCAGAAGACACCCTTGAGGCCCATCGTCACCACGCAGCCTCTTGAGCTGGTAGCTCTGGACCACGTCAAATTGGCTCCAAGCCGGTCCGGATACATCTACGCCCTGACAATCGTGGACCACTATTCCCGCTTTCTAGTGGTGGTCCCGGTAAAGGACTTGACAGCCCAAACAGCGGCCCGAGCCTTCCAGCAATACTTCTGCCGTCCACAAGGGTATCCGGAACAGGTCCTGACAGACCAGGGTCCAGCGTTTGAAGCTGAAATCTTCCAGGAGTTCTGCAACCTCTATGGCTGTAAGAAGATTCGGACAACGCCTTACCACCCCCAAACCAACGGGATGTGTGAGAAGATGAACAATATAGTCATTGATCTCCTGAAGACGTTGCCCCTGGAGGAACGCAGCCTGTGGCCAGAAAAACTGCCGGACCTGGTAGACATGTACAACAATATCCCGGTGAACGCTACAAACTGCACCCCGGCTTACCTGATGCGAGCCAGACCGGGTAAGCTGCCCGTAGACCTGGAGATGGGAGTCCTAATACCTGAGGACACCTCCCCGGATGCGGACTGGGATACGGAAAGGCAACTGCAGTACAAGAAGGTACAGGAGAGTGTGGAGAAGAGCCTGGCCCAGGTGAGAGAGAGGCAAGAAAAACTCTTCAACCAACACGCCCCTGCTGGTCCCCTAGAACCTGGTGAGCAAGTCCTAAAGCGGAAGAGAAGGCTACATAATTTGGACGACCAGTGGGAAAGGGAACCCTACACCGTACTGCAGTCTGACCACGACAACCCAAAGGTGTGCGTAATCACCAAGGACGGAGGAGAAACCACTAGCACCGTCTCCAGAGACCACCTCAAAAGATGCCCCAAGCAACTCCGTAGTGCAGAAGAGGATCAGAGTGACCTTGAACCCGCAGAGGACAAGGAAGAAATGATCAGCACCGTTCTCGGAGAGTTCCCTCAGTCCTGGACTCGCATAAATGATGCCATAGTGGTACCCGTCCTGCATTTCCTGCAACCGGCCCAGCAACAACCAACACCAGAGCCGGAAGGTGAAGAGGAGCAAGCGGTTCCAGAGGCAGAAGAGCCTGTTCCAGCAGCCCAGGAGAGTCAACCCTCTGCTGACAGTGAGCCTGCCATGCCTGCGGTAAGCCAAAGAACCCGCAGACAGCTGCCTGCCCTACCTGTACACCCAGCTGGTAGCTGTACCCCTAACGCTAGTGGGGAAAGCCAGGTTGGTCCACCACCAGACAGTGGGTTAAGGAGGTCAACCAGGAGCACAAAGGGACAGATACCCGCTCGCTGGAGAATATAGAGTGTACTAAATTGTAAATAACCTTGTTGCCAAATGTTGAATTGTTTGCCAAGTTACATGGATGTTCGGTAATTCTGTGTTTCAGTCTCTTGCAGCTACCGTAAGGACTCACAGGTTATGGACTTTTTGTAACCAGGACCTTGTATGGACTGCATTCTGAGCCTAACCCAGGAATGAACTAAGACTGTAAAGGACTTGGGGTAGGACAGACCCCCACCTGGTTAAGGCTCCCGTTGTTTTGGTGATATGGACACCTGGTCACAGACCACACTGTGACCTTAAGAACTCAATTTGTGCGTCGTCTGTCTATTAATGTTTTATTGTTATGTATATTATCTTTGTTTACTGTTTAGTCCCGGAGTACTAAATTTCACTAGGGGGGAATGTGTCACCCTACCTGGATGCCACAAGTGTAATAAAGCTGTGTCTGAGAGCAAGGGGGAGGTTCTCTGGTCAGGGGAACATTAGCATGCAATGCCTCCTGTCTCAGGCCAGTAGGGGGAGCAGGCTGCCCCTATAAAAGCTGGTACTGAGGGCAGGGTTAGAGAGAACCAGATGACCTGTCTCAGAACTGGATTGCCTGTCTCAGCTTTGAGACGTGTCCCAGAGTGGAGCAGGGACAGAAAGTTGATTGCACCTAAGAGGAAGTGTGGCAGTAGGAGAGAGCCACAAGCCAGAGACAAGAGGCGAAGAGAGCCTGTCTTGGCAGAGAAAAGACTTAATTTTACCAGACTTTGGTGTCTGAGGCTGGAAGGATTCCACATCCCCCAGCAGAGAACCAGTTCGCAAGGGACTGTATATTCCTTGGCCTAAGAAGCCTGGAGGCCCTGCCACAACCTGAAGGGACCAGTAAAGCCGTACAAGGCTGGGAGCAGAAAGGAACCCACGTCGCAGGCCATACAGGCGAGAATACACGGAAAGCTCGGAAACGTGGGCTGTTACCCTATCAGGAGGAGATAGCCAGAAGGAGCGCAGAAAGCACGGTAGGCCTACACCCTCACCCTGACCAGGGCCAGTTTTCCCGTTGCTCTCAGACATCCAGGTCCCCTCCTAGCTGGGACTGTTTGTGGGTCAGTTTTCCTGTTTAGTAAAGACCCTGGACTGCAACCTGTTGTCTGTGTGCTCCTTGCTCCTCCAGCACTATCAGCACTGGGACTCTCACTACCATCACTCCCACCATCCACTATACTGCCCTGGGGCCACACTCTTCCCGTGGGGAGTCACATTACCCTAGCTGCACACCTCATCAGCCCCAGCGGTCTGCATGCAGCGGCGGTTCCTAATAACCGCAAATCCACGGGTGGCGTAGTCGGACATTATCAATAACACATAACGGACTACCACTGGCCTGACCACCCTGAGCCACGGAACCGGGTTGCCACTACTACTCCCATCGTTTCCCTAATTGCCCGGATCCGAGTGCCCCACGGCCCAGGGGGCGAGTCAGCTGCAGGGTACAATGAAATCTCAAGAATCAAGGGATTCTAGAGAGAAATGTGCTGCCCAGTGTCAGAGAGCTTGGTCTCAGTCGCAGGTCATGAGTCTTGCAACAGGATAATGACCAAAAACGGTCAGCTAAAAACACCCAAGAATGGCTAAGAGGAAAACATTAGACTATTCTGAAGTGGACTTCTATGAGCCCTGACCTAAATCCTATTGAGCATCTTTGGAAAGAGCTGAAACATGCCGTCTGGAAAAGGCAACCTTCACACACGAGACAACTGGAGCAGTTTGCTCATGAGGAGTGGCCAAAATACCTGTCGAGAGGTGCAGAAGTCTCATTGACAGTTACAGGAATCGTTTGATTGCAGCGATTGCCTCAAAAGGTTGTTCAGCAAAATATTGAGTTAAGTAAAGTAACATCATTTCTGTCCAGGCCGATTTCATGAGTTTAATTATTTTAAAAATTCTGTGGAAGCAGAAATGCAATGTCTGACTTTCATCTGTTCATTTTCATAGATTTTCAATTTATTATTACTTTTGTCAGATTCAAATTATTTCTCTGACCATTGTGGGTTTTTCTTTCATTAAACGAGGGGTACCAACAATTTTGACCACGTGTGTACGTCTGTATTTCTTTTTTAAATACAAAATATATGCTTGGGGATTTAATAGTGGACTGGCGGAAGGGACCCAGAGAGTGCTTAAGGTCAACGGGTTAGGGGACAAAAAATATTTTCCTTCCCCCAGTTTCTGGCACCCCCACAATGCCACTGGCCTTACTTTCTATTCACAAAAATTCCTGTTGTGTAGTTTGTGGTAGATGTTTTATGGATAGAAAATTCTTTTATCATTATGTAGATCTCACAGATGAACCGGTCATCTCAAATATTGGGACCATGATTGCTGGTATCAATAAGACCCTGACCTGTGGTCCTCCTAGAAACTGCCCAGCAACATCTTTAACTTTCCAGTGGAGGAAAAGTAACGTGGACGGTGTCTGGAAGAATTCATCTACTGTAACATTTACCCCTTCTACAGATGATCACCAAGAAAACATCACATGCGAAATGACAAACACAAGAGGGAATACAACCAGGAAAAACATTTTTCTTTATGTCTTCTGTGAGTACATATTAGTTTTGCAAATGTCTGGATTGGAAAGGTCCACCAGAAAATCAAAGGATCATTGGGTGGATACAGACTCCGACCTAAATATGGCCCCAAATGCTCAACAGAAGACCACCATAATTGGAGGTGTCTTTGGAGCCAAACTCTTGCCACACGGGTCTGTTTCTTATGAGAATATTGAAAAATATCATAACATATCTTATAGGTGATTGATACTTTGGGTACAATATTTTCAAGTAGGATCAACCTCAGTCTGACATTGTCCTTCTTACTCTCAATATTTCTACTAAAGAATTATAACCGAATGATGGACGCTGCTCTTCCAGCTCATGTCTTCATCCACTCATCCACTGTTTTTTTTCCTTAAAAACATTTTATGTTCACAAAAATGCTAAATCATACTAGAAGAGGGATACATAAACCATAGAAAGGAAAATGTAGCCATACTAGTGATTATATAGAGATGAGAAGGTTCCATAACAAAAAAAAATAAAGTTGGATGGTTCATTATCAACAAATCCCAACTGGAAAATGAGATATGATCTCTCCAGCTTTATTTCATGTTTCTTGTTAATGCTCCACCATTGTTTCCTAACATAGTAGACTAGCTCCGGGTCATCCAATGTTCTCACCATCCATTAAGATAAGTAATGCAGCCAACCTAGACTGGTGTCCTATAGCAGCTAAATTGCAGTGTTTTCTTGCAGCCCCCCCTGGAAGCACAGGAATCACCGGTCAATCATCTGAAGGTAAAGTTATATTTTTTAGAACATAAATTATATGCAAATATAACACAGCTAAGCTTTATGCAATAGAATGGAGTCTTCCCTGTGACTCTGCAACTTCTCCAATATTAAAGAGGTGGTACACTACTATTCATTGATGACCTATCTTTAGGATAGGTCATTTATGTCTGATTGATCGGGGTCCGTCACCCAGCACCTCATTCCAATTAGCTATCATTGGTGTCAGCAGCCGTAGCCGTTGGTCGGTAGTACTCACTTGTGGAGCTGGCCATCTTCTGATAGTGATTAGTGACCTCTGCAGGGTACTACACTTCCACCTCATATTGATTTGAATAGGACACAGATATGTAGAACCAAGCCTTGGCCAGTATCAGAAGACGGAGCAGCTCCACAAGTGAATAATTCTGGCAGGCTGCCGCCGTTGACGGCGCCGATAGCCGCTGATCGGCGGGGGTGCCGTGTGTTGGAAACCGGTCGATCAGATGTTGATGACCTATCCCAAAGATAGGTCATCAATGCTAAAGTAGTGGACAACCTCTTTAAAGAAAATTCAGGAACCCTGCTTTGTCTCTAATGCCACTCCTCACCATTACACTCCAAATTGACAACAATTTTATAACATGAAGACTCCTTATCTCATCTATTCCTCAGTGGCCTTTTTTTTGCCCAGAATCTTGTTCATGAGATCAGTGGAGATGCTTCTATGATCTGGAAAGCTATCCCATATCAGTAGGGAGTAAAAGAAGGTTGAAAGTTAAACTTGGTAAAATCTCCTTAAATATTCAAATATAATATGGCAGAGAGTTCCAGAGTCTCACTGCTCTTACAGTACAGAACCCATGTATGCGATTATGGTCAAACCTTGCTTCTCTAGACCTAGAGGATTCCCCATTGCCATTGCAGATCTAGATGCAAACAGCTCATTAGAAATATCTCTGAACAGTTCGTTCATACACTTGTACATAGGTTTCTTTCTGAACTGAATAAACCCAAGATTGGAAACATGTCTTGGCAAAGTGATCCCTCACTTCTTAATAAATGTATCAATCTTCCTTTCCTTCTTCCATTTTTCTTTTCTTCATCTTTCTGTTTCCCTTTCTTACTTTTTTACTTCTTTTCTTGCTCCCTCATTTTGTCTTTTTTTCCTTCTTCTTATCCTCTTCTATTACTTTCTCTACTCCCCCTTGTCTTTTTCCTCTTCACCTTTCTTTGTGCCTTCCACTTTTTCTAGTAATTCCTTCTGTTCTTTTTTCATGTTTACTGCTCCTGTTCTGCTACTTTTTCTTTCATTTCCCTCTCCACTTTTTCCTCTTGCCCTTTTAATTCTCATCATTTTCTCTCTCCTTATCCTCTTCTTTTTTCCTTTTCCTTCTCTTCCTCCCTCCTTTTTCCTTTTCTCCTCTTCTTTCTCCACCTTCTTTTTTGTTTATTTTTTTCTTCTGTCCTTTCCTACAGTGCTGAATCACCTTGAGTGAGTACAGTCACATGAAAAAGTTTGGGCACCCCTATTAATCTTAAGCTTAATGTTTTATAAAAATTGGTGTTTTTGCAACAGCTATTTCAGTTTGATATATGTTATAACTGTTGGACACAGTAATGTTTCTGCCTTGAAATGAGGTTTATTGTACTAACAGAAAATGTGCAATCTGCATTCAAACTAAATTTGACAGGTGCATAAGTATGGGCACCTCACCAGAAAAGTGACATTAATATTTAGTAGATCCTCCTTTTGCAAAAATAACAGCCTCTAGTCGCTTCCTGTAGCTTTTAATGAGTTCCTGGATCCTGGATGAAGGTATTTTTGACCATTCCTCTTTACAAAACAATTCCAGTTCAGTTAAGTTTGATGGTCGCCGAGCATGGACAGCCCTCTTCAAATGATCCCACAGATGTTCAATGATATTCAGGTCTGGGGACTGGGATGGCCATTCCAGAACATTGTAATTGTTCCTCTGCATGAATGCCTGAGTAGATTTGGAGCAGTGTTTTGGATCATTGTCTTGCTGAAAGATCCATCCCATGCGTAACTTCAACTTTATCACTGATTCTTGAACATTGTTGTCAAGAATCTGCTGATACTGAGTGGAATCCATGCGTCCCTCAACTTTAACAAGATTCCCAGTGCTGGCATTGGCCACACAGCCCCAAAGCATGATGGAATCTCCACCAAATTTTACTGTGGGTAGCAAGTGTTTTTCTTGGAATGCTCTGTTTTTTTGCCACCATGCATAACGCCTTTTTGTGTGACCAAACAACTCAATCTTGGTTTCATCAGTCCACAGGACCTTCTTCCAAAAAGAAATTGGCTTCTCCAAATGTGCTTTTGCATACCTCAGCCGACTCGGTTTGTGGCGTGCTTGCAGAAACGACTTCTTTCGCATCACTCTCCCATACAGCTTCTCCTTGTGCAAAGTGCGTTGTATAGTTGACCGATGCACAGTGACACCATCTGCAGCAAGTTGATGCTGCAGCTCTCTGGAGGTGGTCTGAGGATTGTCCTTGATTGATCTCACCATTCTTCTTCTCTTCCTTTCTGATGTTTTTCTTGGCCTGCCACTTCTGGCCTTAACAAGAACAGTCCCTGTGTTCTTCCATATCCTTACTATGTTCCTCACAGTGGAAACTGACAGGTTAAATCTCTGAGACAGCTTTATGTATCCTTCCCCTGAACAACTATGTTGAATAATTTTTGTTTTCAGATCATTTGACAGTTGTTTTGAGGAGCCCCTGATGCCACTCTTCAGAGGAGATTCAAACAGGAGAACAACTTGCAAGTGGCCACTTTAAGTAGCTTTTCTCATGATTGCATACACCTGGCTATGAAGTTCAAATCTCAATGAGGTTACAAAACCAAAAAAAGTGCTTTAGTAAGTCAGTAAAAAGTAGGTAGGAGTATTTAAAACAAGAAAATGATAAGGGTGCCCATACTTATGCACCTGTCAAATTTTGTTTGAATGCAGATTGCACATTTTCTGTTAGTACAATAAACCTCATTTCAAGGCAGAAACATTACTGTGTCCAACAGTTATTACATATATCAAACTGAAATAGCTGTTGCAAAAACACCAATTTTTATAAAACATTAAGCTTAAGATTAATAGGGGTGCCCAAACTTTTTCATATGACTGTATATACAGTATGGTGCCCCCACACACAGTATGATGCTCCCTCACTGTCCCTCTACTTAATGATGCCTCTATAGTGTCTACCGTATCATGATGTCCCCACAGTGCCCCCAATACATTATGATGCCCCCTTCACAATATGATACCTGCACAATGCACCACTCACAGTAAGTAGCCCCTCTAACCCATCCAAGTAATGCACTAACAAAGTTAGAAATAACCCTTCTCCTAGCCCTGTTTTTGCCATGAGCTGCTCTGATCTGTGCTTTGCGTGGCTTTGCGCAGGAGCTGAGAAATTGTGACATTTTTGTGCCTGCTTGCCTTTTTGAGCCCCTCTTTGGCACTTTGACAACTTTTCTTAGTGTAACTGTGCCCCTAGAATAATTTTATTGGGGTATCTCACCAATGTCTTAGTAGTTCTGTCCTGGTGTTGGGGAAGAGGGCCAATAGTATTTAACTAAATATAGACAAATCATTTTCCTTTTCTTTTTTTAACAGCTAAATATCGAGATATAGCAATTGCATTCTTATGTGGAATGACTATCACAACCCTATTCGCTTTGCTATATAAATTAATTACAAGGTAAGATTTCATATTCATTGCATCGTTTGGTTATAATAATCCTGAAAATCCGTCCAGATACTACAATGCTCACCATAGAGGTAATCACAATTTTTTTTCTTGCAGTACCATTCATGACCACATGGTGTGCTGTTAACTCAAGGCTATGTCCTTTTCAAAATATAATGCGTCCATCCTTCCCTTTTCTTGAAGTTGGTCATGGACTACAATTTCTTACAAAACCCAATTTAATACATTATTGTGACTTGTTGGAAAAACCTCAGTTTGCTGCAATTCAGATCTCGGCCAATGGGGGGCAATACAAAATGTTATAAACCTCTCCTGACAGAGTGCCAAAAATAAACTATTTTTGTTTGCTTGATTTTTTTATTTGAAAGCAAATTAAATTGTGTTTCACATATATTAAAAAAGAGGAAGGTAGGGACATAGTTATTTGTGAAACATATTACATTTTATTTTTTATGATTCAGCGTTGAGGTGTCTGGGCTGTCCCTAGCTTTAAGGAGACCAGATAAATGTCTTATTGGCAATGTTCTTTAGAACCAAGAAATATACAAATTATGTATCCGTTAGGCTATTAGGTTTTGAATTTGAAGTTATTTCTGCTTCAAAATCCACATCAAAAACTGCTATGAATAAGTTTCCTGTCGACACCAACAGGACAGCATGTTTAGAGTGAACTTAGTGCTGTTATTTTATGCTTTTTTTCCCCTTGGAAAAAAGATACAACATGTCAGTTCTTAAAAATTTGACAACTGGATCAATTAAAGGTTGTTCACACAAAGATTTTTTCATGGCTGAAAAATCCATTTTCAAAGCAAAATATTTTGCAGTGATTTTTGATGGTTTTAACTATAATATGTGGTGCAGCAATAGAATGTATTGTTGGCATATTTGTGATAATTATCTATCATGAAAAAATGCGTAAGATACAATTTGCAATAAAAATATTTTCCACAGATCTACATATAGAAAAATTCCCAAAAATTGACATCATGCTTTTTTTTTCCACATAGTAAAAGACGATCAGAAAAAAGTATTTTTCTTACTAGGCGCATTACATAGATAAAAAGTTGGTTGCACGTAAGATTAGAAGATTGTAAAGTGCACAATCTATGCCAAAAAAAAATGTAAAAAAAATATTTGTGTTCATACCCTAAAGCAGGATAAAATACCCTCAAAACACACCATAAAAATCAACAAAATAAACTCCATACACTTGGAGGCCATTTTCTTAAAAATGAATGTAAAGCCAGTGACCCTTCTACAGGCAGCTGTTTCGGGGTGTTTGCTCCTCATCGGTGTACAGCAGGGTTTAGTTGAGATTGACACAGGGGAAAATGGATTTTCATAAGAAGACCAGCTGAGTATGGAGTTTTATCGGCGATGCGGCATACTATATAGTATGAAGGAAAAGACAATGTACGGTGTTGGACTATGCTAACTGAAATTAAGGTCTTTGCACTGTTGCAATGCTACGTGCTTGGGAGCGATATGAGGTATCACATGAACCATTTCTATTTAAAGTCCGGCTAGTTTATTGCAGTCCTCATAAACCACATCACAGGACTCAAACACAGTCCTTGTCTGGCACAAAGTAAAAAATAAAATAACAAGTCCATACAATAGTGCTGGTTAGCCCTCCATACTTAGAGTTCAGCTTCTTAGTCCTTTAGCAAAGGCACTCAATCCAGGAGATCTGCAAACCTCCATACACACAGCAATGTGTGAGAAAAACAGGTCTCAATTTACAAAGTGAATCACACCCAGGGGTGGAGATATGGTGAGCAGCCGTCTCTCCCAACTCTTCAGCTGCTCACAATCAATCTGTCATGGCAGATTAACCCCTTTTAGACCTATTTGTACTAAAGGATTTTTTCCAGGTTTATCTACCATCCATTAAGTGTCCAACAGCCACCTTACAATACTTAAAGAAACCAGTCTGGGAATGTGTTGTGAATAAAAAAACACTTCTTTATGTCTTTTTCTTTAAGCATTCTGGTGTAGTTCATCCCCTGAGCACAGGGCAGCAGCAACCGCTATTGAGCTTTCACAGGAGTTGTGACTACAACAAGTCAATCAGATGAGCAGATTACCTAGATCTTATATATCTTTTTCTAAATGTGTCACCCCATGGTCTGGTGCGCTGTTTTCCTAGTTTTTATCTGTCCTATATAATGTATAATTCTTAAATATTCTATCCAACTAATTTTCAGGAAAAAAATGGGCAAAAAGAATTATGTGAGAGCAAAAGAACCATCCGAGAGAACGGAGCCACTGACAAATAAGAAGTCTGGACACAACACTGAGGTATGCAGAGTAATCATCCTATATGTAAAGTATGTGCGACACTGACCTCCACCAAACATCATCTATCATTCCCCGTATTTTCAACTATGAGCACTTATTTTCCACTAAATCTCCAATCCAGAGGTAAAACAAAAGATGAGCAAGTTGGGATGAGCATGAATGAGTGTTGGGTGAAACATTTTGTAATTTTTTTACTGATCTCACATGGTAAAGCAACAATTACCAGCATCAAAAAGCGCACAGTTTAGGCGAACAGGACCACACCAGTAAGAAGGATATTTTAGGAGCATTTCGCTCCTTTTGAAGATGAGAAGAACCCTTAAAGATGGATACCACCGTCCACTCTACTTAGAAATGCTTTGTGAAAAATTGTTGATATCTAACATTAGGGATGAGCAAATCGATTTGAGTGCAATTGAATTCTACAAGAGTTTTGCAAAAATCTGCATTCGCCAAAATGCTGAATTTTATTCTAATTCATTTCCACGCAGACCCAGCACATGATGGCCACTGACCACCATTTTTCTAAACCATAAAAGGCTTTCAAAATAGAAAAAATATCTTTAAGAACACCTTGCCACTCACCTGTCCGGTCTTTGTCGCATCTTCAGATCACCATTGCTCACTCTAAGATCCCCACCAGATTCTGCACAAGTGCGCGAAAGGTCACTGCGTTATGACATCACGATGTGTGCCTCGTCACCTTGCACGCACATGCAAAAAACCCTCTCAGGTCTTATGACAGCTGGAAGTCTCGGCCTACTTTGAGAAGTGAGGGGATTTCAGAGCTGGCAATCAGAAGATGCAACGAGGATCGGACGGGTGACGGTGAGGAGCAAAAGGACAGGAGAGGTGAATGGTGAGGTGAGTAGAAGGATTTGTGCCAGAGTTGTGCCGTGCAGCTCCGCAACTGAGCATTTCTGGTTGCCATCAGCATCGCGAAAAGCAGATCTACGAGAAAGCCACATACCATATATGGTAAACAGATGATAAAATATGTGGTGTGAATAAAGCCTAAGCAGCGCACAACACTGGTCCTGTATTTTATACAGTAGTTAATAGTTCTCTTTCCTGCACAGGAGGCAACAGACAACAATACAGAGCTGGATCCCAGTGAAGTCCCATCAAAAGACGACCTCCATTATTCCATCGTCGCTTTCACCCCTAAACCCTCCAAAGTGAAATCAAGTCAACCAGAATCCGAATATGCAGAAATAAAAGGGAAAAAAAACTGAGACAAGGAAGATGCGTGATCCCATCATGATCTGTGGATTTTGTGTAATTATCTTGTGTCTATAGGATTAATAAATGATTAGCAGCTATGGATACAACATTCTTTTATGGTTCTGGAGACCCTTATTGCCAGTTTTATAAATCTATATATGCTGTATATGGAGGAAAGTATGTGCCCCCTCCACAATACACTCACAGGAGCTTTTCGGACCTCCCATTCTACAACCAAAGGCATTAGTATGAAGTCGCTCCTCTGCAGATATCATATCTCTTGCTCTTCTGGGAAGGTTTCCTACAAGATTTTGCAGGGGTTTGTGGAAATTTTTGCCCTGTGATCCAGAAGAGCATTTGTGAGGTCTTTTTACCCCAGTGACTCATATTTCCATGAGTCATTGTGTCACAAATGTTAGTAAATGTAGTCTGTATGGCACCAGACTGGATTAATTGAGATAATCCATTCAAGATGTGTGTGGAATAGATAAATGCCCATACTCATTCCCACTCCCTGTTAGGAATTCCACAAGGGCGACACAGGGGAGATCGGGAGACCTTGGTGGCCATTCAACTGGCCCACGATGACCAATCCACTTTCCAGGAAACTGTTTCCAGGAAACTGAGTTTTTCCAACAAGATGGTGCACCACCACATTATGGGTGTCAGGTCCAAGCGTTGCTACATGAACAGTTTCCTGGAAAGTGGATTAGTTTTCATGGGCCAGTGGAATGGCCACCAAGGTCTCCCGATCTGACCCTCTTAGACTTTTATCTTTGGGGTCATCTGAAGACAATCGTCTATGCTGTGAAGATACAAGATGTGCAGCATCTGAAACAACGGATACTGGAAGCCTGTGCTAGCATTTCTTCTGCAGTGCTGCTATCAGTGTGTCAAGAGTGGGAGAAGAGGGTTGCATTGACAATCCAACACAATGGGCACATGACCCTCTTCCCATTAAAAAAATAAAGTTGGATCCAAAATGGCCGACTTCAAAATGGCCGCCATGGTCACCACCCATCTGGAAAAGTTCTCCCCCTCCCATATGCTAATGTGCCACAAACAGGAAGTTGATATCACCAACCATTCCCATTTAATTTAGGTGTATCCATATAAATGGCCCACCCTGTATATTAGTTTTTTTCTCAAGGGAATCTTAATTGTGAGCAAGTCTATTTATTGATCAGGGATTGTGTCCCACATTGTTTTCTTGAGGAAGCCGTGTGTCAGGGTACTCAAAGAGTCTGAGGTCAAGAGCCAGGAGGTTACGTCATAAACAGAAGGAAGAGACAAAGGCATAGTTAGGTCACAGTCCAGAGTCAAAATTCCAAGGTCAGAGTGCATTAAGGCAAAGGAGTAATACAAATGGGTAGTCAATAGGCAAATCCAGGGTCCGGCAACAGAAGATCAGAATGTCTGAATACAGAGCACAATACACAGAGAATAAACCACATTGAGGTGAAAGCTACAACTGGCAACTACCTAGGACAGACAGCTTAGTTAAGTAGCTGGGTAATCACTAGGAACAAGGAACACCTGAAGGAAGCTCAGTACCTCCCAGATTGGACCGCTGAGCTGCCAATCAAAATACTGACAGCTCAGCATGCTCCTGCACTAGATAGGATGAGTCAGTCACTGCGTCCAAGACACACTGAGTGGTTGCATCGTGACACATGCCAACCGAAGATGAGCTAATCATATTGTAAAAATTAAATTTGTGATGAATGGAGAAATTTAACAATTTCAGAATTGATTCCCACAAACCACCCAAAAAAAAATAACACTGCAATTTTACACAAAGCAAAATATGCATCAGACAGAGAAGAACCTCAAAAGAAATATGATATAGTGCAGCTATTCAGGAGGTACTATTATAGCCTGTATAAAAGCCAAGGCAGAGAATGCAGGAGCCGCTTTTTTAGTAAGTCTGGATACTGAGAGCACATATCACAGCTTAGTTATAGAGATAGGGAGAGAAAGCTTTAAGACATTGAATAAATAGTGTATAATAGTGTATGACATGACAGCAGTGATAAGGTTAAATTTTAATACTAGAGACAGGCTAGGACCGTCCTGACTTGGTACACCAGTGGGATGGGTTTTATGCTTTTTTTTCTTCAAAATAGACTTAACTAAGTCCCCTATGTTACTTACATGTACATTTACTGTTTTCTCATTTACTTACTGTAGGATATTTGCTCAATTAGTTTTTTCTTGTTTTTTTTCTTGGGATTTTAAGCAAATTGAATCGCTTAAAATCAAATTTGGGTGAAAAATTTGAAGAAGATGACAAAATTGAATTTCTAAAGATTCAATCATCTCTAATGCCAACCAAAGTAAAAGGTCAGAAGCAAACAGAACCATGGGAGGGAAGGACAGAACGGAAATAGGTGACACATTCTTCACATCTTCACACGGAGTCAGTGATAAAAACTTCTTGCATCAACGTCAATCTTTCTTTAGTAACAAGAAGATATTTCGATACTTCCCTATAATATCAGATCTGACCACTTGTGACATCAAATGTTACTGTTCCGAGAACTCGCTGTTGATTTTGTTTTCCGAAAAACGATAACATTTTTTTTTCAATTTAAATGTATCTTTTTTCAATCAGCAGAAATGTACTTAAGGAGTCCCCAGCAGCAAAGCAATGTCTTCTCTGTGACTACTCCCTTCCTCCATGTTTAAACATAACAAAAACTAAATCTATCTATCTATCTATCTACAGTCATGGCAGAAAGTGTTGGCCCCCTTTAAATTTTTCTAGAAAATGTAGTATTTCTCCCAGAAAATGATTACAATTCCACATCTTTTGTTGTACATGTTGTTATCATTTCTGTGTATTGGAATAAGACTAAAAAAAACAGAGAAAAAAAAAAGAAAATTGGAGATAATTTCACACAAAACCCCAAAAATGTTCCAGACAAAATTGTTGGCACCCTCAACTTGATATTTGGTTGCACACTCTTTGGAATAAATGTCTGCAATCAATTCCTTCCTATAACCATCAGCTTCATAAACCTCTCAGCTGGAATCTTGAACTCTTCTTACAAACTGCTCCAGGTCTCTCATATGTGAAGGCGTCTTCTCCCAACAGTAATTTTAAGATGTCTTCACATGTGATCAATGAGGTTTAGATCCAGACTCATTGCCGGCCACTTCAGAACTCTGTAGCACTTTGTTTCCATTCATTTCTGGGGGCTTCTTGAAGTATGTTTGGGGTCATTTTCCTGCTGGAAGACCCATGACCTAGGACTCAAACTCAGCTTTCTGACACTGGGAACTACATTGCCACCCAAAATCCTTTGGCAATCTTCAGATTGCCAAAGTCAAGACACCCAGTCAAGACACACAGTCAAGACACCCAGTGACAGAGGCAGCAAAACAACCCCAAAACATCTTTGAACTTCCACCATATTTAACTGTAGGTACTGTGTTCTTTTATTTGTGGGCCTCATTCTGTTTTTGGTAAAGAGTAGACTATGTGCTTCACCAAAACACTCCACCTTGGTCTTATCTGTCCACAAGACACTTTCTCAGAAGGATTTTGGCTTAATCACGTACATTTTGGCAAACTACAGACTAGCTTATTAATGTCTCTGTGTCAGCAGTGGGGTCCTTCTGAGTCTTCTGCCATAGTGTTTCATTTCATACAAATGTTGACAGATAGTTCATGCTGACACTGCTGCTCCCAGAGTCTGCAGGACAGCTTGAATTTCTTTGGGTCTTGATTGGGGCTGCTTATCCACCATCCGGACTATCCTGCCTTCCAACCTTTCATCAATTTTTCTCTGCCGTCTACGTCCAGGGAGATTAGCTATGGGTTGTAAACTTCTTGTTTATGTTGCGCACCGTTGACAAAGGAACATCAACATATCTGGAGATGGATTGTAATCTTGAGATTGTTGACATTTTTCACCAATTTTGGTTCTCAAGTCCTCAGACAGTTCTCATCTTCTCTTTCTGTTCTCCATGCTTAGTGTGGCACACACAGACACACAATGCAAAGACTGAGTCAACTTCTCTCCTTTTCATCTGGTTTCCGGTGTGATTTTCATGTTGTCCACAACTGTTACTTGCCACAGGTGAGTTTGAACGAGCATCACATGCTAGAAATAAAGTTGTTTGCCAACAATTTTGTAAAGGTGCCAACAATTTTATTCGGCTTATTTTTGGGGCATTGTGTGAAATAATGTCCAATTTGCCTTTTTTTCTCTGTTTTTTCCTGTGTTGTTCCAATATACACAAAGGAAATAAACCTGTATATAACAAAACGTGTGTAACTGCAATAATTTTCTGGGAGAAATACTTCATTTTCTGGAACAATTTCAAGGGTGCAAACCCTTTTAGCCATGACTGCATGCTGAATTTGTTTTTTCTTGGATTCTTTTCTTGGTATTTACAGCAAATTGATTCACTTTAAATAAAATTTTGGTGAAAAATTTGAAGGAGATGCCGAAATTTTATTTCAAAAGATTCAATGATCTCTAATGCCAACCGAAGTGAAAGGTCAGATGCAAACAGAACCATGGGAGGGAACGACAGAAAGACAATAGGAGCCACATACTTCACATCTTCACACGGAGTCAGTAATAAAAACTTCTTGCATCACACTTCAATCTTTCTTTAGCAACAAGAAGATATTTAGATACTTTCATATAATATCAGATCTGACCACTTGTTACATCAAATGTTACTGTTCCGAGAACTCGCAGTTGGTTTTGTTTTCCGAAAAATGATTACATTTTTTTATTGTTCGTTTATTTGAAAGTATCTTTTTTCATTTACATAAATCCATGAATTACAAAGGTAGACAATTAATGGAATAAATATCAGTGGTATATGATGTTCCAGATTTATAAAGTGGCGATGTCTCAGATACAGTACAGTATAAAATAAAGGGCGTAATTCATAAATGAATCAATAGACACAAGCTCATGCATGATTATAAGAGCTGATCTCCGATCCCTGCTGTTAACCATTTATATGCTGCTTTAAACCTCAGACAGCAGCGTTTAACTGAGCACTTTCTGGTACTTTCATGAAGCTGATCTTTATAGGAGGCAGCAATTTACACTATATACTGCAATGCAGCATTTTATAATAAATATGCAAGAAAAGTTACCAGAATAATGGACAGAAATAAGGACCATAGTCTAAAAACACAGCAAGGAACTCCCAATACAATTAGAACAAAATAGAGAACATGGAGTGAGTAAACCCTACATACAATGAAAAATAGTAGAGAGACTTATTTAGTAAAATGTTTGTATTTTATTAAGGATAATAAAAAATATATAGGTATCAAATACAAAAATATATACAGTATATAGACAATAGAAAACGGTCAGACGGTGAAGACACAAAATATGTGACAGCACGGCAGGCATGATGTTAACATGGGTATTAGGGTAGAACAATCATTACAAATGTGTGCAGTCATAATCTAAGTAATACGAAATAAACATCAGTGCAATGATGTGATACAGCAACCAGATGGCGCTCCTATATAATTGTATATGAAATCAAGTTAATAAATGAAAGCGAAAAGAAGTCAAGTATTAGGAAGGTATCATGCATGTGCCAACAGGATGTAACAATGGACTAATATGGAGAAAATCTATCTCTGGACGTTTTTGCCCAGTCTTCTTCTTATGGTACAGTCATGAACACTGACCTTAACTGAGGCAAGTGAGGCCTACAGTTATTTGGATGTTGTTGTAAGGTCTTTTGTGACCTCTTGGATGAGTGGTCGCTGCGCTGTTGGGGTAATTTTGGTTGGCCGGCCACTCCTGGGAAGGTTCCTCACTGTTCCATGTATTCGCCATTTGTAGATAATGGTTTTCACTGTGGTTTGCTAGAGTCCCAAAGCTTCAGAAATGGCTTTACAACCTTTTCCAGACTGATAGATCTCAATTATTTTGTTTCTCATTGGTTCCTTAATCTCTTTGGATCGCAGCATGATGTCTAGCTTTTGAGGATCTTTCCTTCTATTTCACTTTGTCAGACAGGTCCTATTTAAGTGATTTCTTGATTGAGAACAGGTGTGGCAGTAATCGGGCCTAAGGAAAGTGAACTCAGCTTCCCAAAGATGTGATAAACCACAGTTAATTTGTGTTTTAAGGGGGGACGATCCCTTTTTCACACAGGGCCCTGTAGGTTTGGATTTCATTTTCCCTTAATAATAAAGACCTTCATTTAAAAACTTAATTTTGTGTTTACTTGTGTTATCTTTGTCAAATAGTGTCTTTTTAAAATGTACATGTATGGTTTCTTGGTTTTATAACACAGCTGCTGTAATTATTCTGTATTGCAGGGGTTCATATAGATATTATAAGGGATTCACTTCTCATTCATATATTCACACAAACAGGCTCGGACTGGCCAATGGGGGAGCAGGTGAATCCCCCGGTGGGCCCCCCATGAAGGAGTAATGTACATATTCCACCAACATGAGCAGAGATTTCCCACTACATTTGATTCACTATGTACAGACAAAAGCAGCATCTCATCATTGATCCATCAAACTACCATCAATTCATCCATCACATTTTTTGAAAGAGGGTAATGCAATTTTTAGAGTTTGATGAAATTATGTCCAATTTGCCTTTTTTCTGTTTTTTTGTGTTGTTCCAATACACACAAAGGAAATAAACATGTGTATAACAAAATATGTGTAATTGCAAAAATTATATTGAAAAAATACTTCATTTTCTGGAACAATTTCAAGGGCACTTTCAGCCATGACTGTACATATATATTTGTCTTTGATACCTCTATATTTTTTTATTATCCTCAATAAAAATATACATTTTTTTACTGCATAGGTTTCTAGACTGTTTTTCATTGTATTTTGGGGTATTGTAATAAATAGTACAAGCGATCATATGATGGCAGGAGGTTCAAGACCCCAAAAATTAAAAAAAATAAAATAAATAAGTAAATTTAAAAAATTCATTACAAAAATGGAAAAATAAACATTTTTGATCTTGCCGCATTCGCAAAAGTCTAGTCTATCAAAATCTCAAATTATTTGGTAAAAAAAGCCCAAATTATGTTTTTTTAGTCACTATGCCTTACTAAAAAAATGCAAAAACATACAGGTATGTCAAAGGGATAGTAAAAAAGAGAGCGAGTAAAACGAAAATGGGCAAAAAGGGGTAAAAGAGATTCCTTGTTTAATAATACAAGAAATTACATAAAATGTAATAAATTTGGAAATATATAACTGAAGAGTTTTGCAATAAAAAAAAAAAATCTCCCTCTATTAGGGATATAGATATAAAGCATATAACGGATATAATTAAAGACACAATGCTCTACTCCAACTTACCACTAGAGGGCACTTGGCACTGTGCAGGATATTTACTGTGAGGTTCATTTTGGCTTTGAACTTTACACAATCTGGATCGGACTGTGGGTAAGTTCACTCTTCTTTCTTATTCTCTATAGATGAAGATTATTTTATCTTTATTAGCTTCCTATATAATATTATCGCTAACACTGATACAATGTGTCCTTATTATACAAGAGGGGTCTCCAACTTGGGGAACGCTAGCTGTTGCAAAACTATAACTCCTAACAGGAGACTGATAGTTTTGCAACAGGACCACAATTGTGCAGTATGCAAGTCACTAATCTCCTAATTAACAGAGGCAGAGCTGGAGATTGGATCTGTGGCCCCTACTTACGCGTACATCCTTCATCTGAATTTTTCAGAATATGTTTGTACTCATTTAAATGTTTTTAAAATATATTAAAAAAAATTGGAGAGTTTTTTTTATTTTAAGAAATGCTACTAAACATTAAAGTAAATAAATACTTGATCTAATTCACAGTGCTCTCCATGTAATACCAAATCTTACCTCTAGTGGTCACTGCACAAAAGATGCACAGCTTCTCTCGATCATCAGGTTGGCTTCAATTTAAACTTAATTTTTAAAAATCCTATCAGGTCAGCTTGGTAATAAAGTGTAGTGCCAAATATGTAGAAAAAAACACTAAGGAAGGAAACATCCTACATATTTACATGCCATCTGTTTTTTGCTTTCTCAGCTCTTGTAAAGGAAAACTCTTCCCAGTGTCAAGATGAGGCTGGAAAGCAGCGGCAAGAACAGACTGAAATTAGCAATCATCATTTTATCACAGCTCTGGATGTGTAAGTGAAACCAAATTTTTGTTTATGTAAAGAAATCTTAGATTAAAAAATGAAAAATTATACATTGTTGGATTTTTACGTTCGTGTATTTTTACGTAACTATTTTATAACCCTAGCCCTAAACCTAATCCTATCCCTAACCATATCCCTAAGCCCAATTCTATTTCTAACCCTAACCTTAGAAAAAGTATGTAAAAGTTTAAAGTTTATTAAAACTTTTGTGTTTTCGTTTATGAGAGATATTGTTTTTTGCTATTTATTTTTAACTTGAGACAGCTCTCCCAGCAGATATCTGTCTCTCGTCTGACGAAATTAAAAATGGAAGCATGGAAGAGCATAGTGCAGCCCTTGTTATCTCAGTTGCTGTCTGTGCAGAGAGCAGCAGCTGAGATGAGTTTACCATTGGCTGCTGCACTCTGCATGGGCAGCGACCGAGATGACAAAGCTTACGTCACTATACTGAAAGCTTTATCATCTCGAGCACTGCCTTTAGATTTATGTATCAAAATGTATCTATATTGTAATTAGGAAAAACATAAACATGGTTTCATGTGTTAAATCAATCTTTTGTCTTGTGTGGATTTGCATCACCCTCCGCTTAAATATTTACATCCGGCGGGCAGTTATTAAAATGGGCGTATATATGTGATTAGTTTCAGACTGATTCATTCAAATCTCCTAGCAGATTGAATTCTAGCAAAAATAAAAATTTGGTGTGAATTGAAAATGCACCTAAAAATAAATTTCTTACGCTCTGACGTCCTACAGACCCCAACAGAGGAGAGGGAAGAGGATTAGTATACCTAAAAAGAAATTTCTTACGCTCTGACGTCCTACAGGCCCCAACAGAGGAGAGGGAAAAGGATTAATACATCTAAAAAGAAATTTCTTACACTTTGATGTCCGACAGACCCCAGCAGAGGGGAGCGAAAAGGATTAATACATCTAAAAAGAAATTTCTTATGCTCTGACGTCCTACAGACCCCAACAGAGGAGAGGGAAGAGGATTAATACACCTAAAAAGAAATTTCTTATGCTCTGACGTCCTACAGACCCCAACAGAGGAGAGGGAAGAGGATTAATACACCTAAAAATAAATTTCTTATGTTCTGATGTCCTACAGACCCCAACAGTGGAGAGGGAAGAGGATTAATATACTTAAAAATAAATTTCTTACGCTCTGATGTCCTACAGACCCCAACAGAGGAGAGGGAAGAGGAGTAATATACCTACAAATAAATATCTTACGCTCTGATGTCCTACAGACCCCAACAGAGGAGAGGGAAGAGGAGTAATATACCTAAAAAGAAATATCTTACGCTCTGATGTCCTACAGACCCCAACAGAGGAGAGGGAAGAGGATTAATAATAAAAGCTTATATTCCCCTGTCCTGCTCTCCTTACCTGTCTTAACTCCCCTGCTACCCTTCCGGGCTCTGGTTGATCCCGCCGATGCTGGCTAGTCCTTACCTGACTCCGGTTAACATTGAATGGCACAACATGGTGCATGCACAACCAACTCTCCTTTCATTCCTCTTGTCAATGTTCTTGGTATTGCCAAAGATAATCAAGCGTTGCACATTGAATGGAGCATTGAGCACATGGACGACTCAATTCAACACCTGTTAGACATTATCTTGGTATGGAACCAGATTTTAATTGTATAAGTCTCCTATTATGATGATCAGTGGAAGTCCTAACAATGAGATTCACACCAAACTCTGATTATTCAGCTGATCAATGCCCATTTAAGCCACAACAAAAAATGAATTTGTATGTATGACTTTGTTGTTTTCCTTCCTCTTCCTACAGATTCCTGGTGTCAGACTACGCCGGACGGTTACTCCATCCAGGTGGAGCCAAGTGTCACTGTACAGGAGGGTTTGTGCGTAATAATTCCTTGTTCATTTACTGCGGAGTATATAAAAACCTTCAAAAATTCCATTGGATACTGGAAGAGTGACTTTGATACCAACATCGCCTCTAGCGACACATCCGTGTCTATAGTTAAAGAGAATTTCCATGTAGTAGGGAATCCGGATAATGGAGACTGCACCCTGAAAGTCACTGATGCCAGGAAACAAGACACGGGGACATATTTCTTCCGAATCGAAGGAAGTAAAGAGATGCCGATTAAGTATAACTATTTATCACACAAATTAACTCTTCTGGTGACAGGTGAGTCCACCTACGAGCTCAATGAACAACAGTCATTTTGTAATGATGTGATATATATTATATTATCATGTAAAGGTACACGTGGGCAGAACTGCAATATGATTGACAGCTCTGATCTCCAGTTTTTAAATACACGTTGGAACATGTGGATACAATGTTGTAATATTTACAAACAATATTTACACTAAGGAGTATCCCTGCATGGGCGGAACTGCAATATGATTGGCAGCTCTGATCTTTAGTTATTAAATACATGTTGGGACATGTTGATACAATGTTGTAATATTTACAAACAATATTTACACTGAGGAGTATCCCTGCGTAGGTGGAACTGCAATATGATTGACAGCTCTAATCTTTAGTTATTAAATACATGTTGGAACTTAGTGATACAATGTTTCAATATTTACAAACAATATTTCATCTAAGGAGTATCCCTGCGTGGGTGGAACTGCAATATGATTGACTGCTCTGATCTCCAGTTACAGTGCCTACAAGTAGTATTCAACCCCCTGCAGATTTAGCTGGTTTGATAAGATGCAAATAAGTTAGAGCCTTCAAACTGCCAACGAGAGTAGGTTTTATGAACAGAAGCATAAATCTTACAAACCAAAAAGTTATGTTGCTCAGTTGAATTTTATTAAATTTTAAACATAAAAGTGTGGGTCAATTATTATACAACCCCTATGTTTAATATTTTGTGGAATAACCCTTGTTTGCAATTACAGCTAATAATCGTCTTTTATAAGACCTGATCAGGCCGGCACAGGTCTGTGGAGTTATCTTGGCCCACTCCTCCATGCAGATCTTCTCCAAGTTATCTAGGTTCTTTGGGTGTCTCATGTGGACTTTATTCTTGAGCTCCTTCCACAAGTTTTCAATTGGGTTAAGGTCAGGAGACTGACTAGGCCACTCCAACACCTTGACTTTTTCCCTCTTGAACAAGGCCTTGGTTTTCTTGGCTGTGTGCTTTGGGTCGTTGACTTGTTGGAAGATGAAATTACGACCCATCTTAAGATCCTTGATGGAGGAGCGGAGGTTCATGGCCAAAATCTCCAGGTAGGCCGTGCTATCCTTCTTCCCATGGATGCGGACCAGATGGCCAGGCCACTTGGCTGAGAAACAGCCCCACAGCATGATGCTGCCACCACCATGCTTGACTGTAGGGATGGTATTCTTGGGATCGTATGCAGTGCCATCCAGTCTCCAAACGTCACGTGTGTGGTTGGCACCAAAGATCTCGATCTTGGTCTCATCAGACCATAGAACCTTGAACCAGTCTGTCTCAAAGTCCTCCAAGTGATCATGAGCAAACTGTAGACGAGCCTTGACATGACGCTTTGAAAGTAAAGGTACCATACAGGCTCGTCTGGAACGGAGACCATTGCGGTGGAGTACGTTACTTATGGTATTGACTGAAACCAATGTCCCCACTGCCATGAGATCTTCCCGGAGCTCCTTCCTTGTTGTCCTTGGGTTAGCCTTGACTCTTCGGACAAGCCTGGCCTCGGCACGGGAGGACACTTTCAAAGGCTGTCCAGGCCGTGGAAGGCTAACAGTAGTTCCATAAGCCTTCCACTTACGGATGATGCTCCCAACAGTGGAGACAGGTAGGCCCAACTCCTTGGAAAGGGTTTTGTACCCCTTGCCAGCCTTGTGACCCTCCACGATCTTGTCTCTGATGGCCTTGGAATGCTCCTTTGTCTTTCCCATGTTGACCATGTCTGAGTGCTGTTCACAAGTTTGGGGAGGGTCTTAAATAGTCAGAAAAGGCTGGCAAAAGAGAACTTTAATCCACACATGTGAAGCTCATTATTCTTGGTGCCTGAACTACTTCTTAATACTTTAGGGGGACCAAACAGAATTCTTGTGGTTTGAGGGGTTGAATAATAAATGACACTCTGAATTAACTTTTAACGTTTTTAAAAAAACAAAACAAAAAAAAAAAAAAAAAAATTTGCTGCAGTGCATTTCCCACTTCCAGGCTGATCTACAGTACAAATGTCACAATGCCAAGTTAATTCCGCATGTGTCAACCAGCTAAATCTGCAGGGGGTTGAATACTACTTGTAGGCACTGTATTAAACACATATTGAAACATGTTGATACAATGCTGTAATATTTACAAACAATATTTACTCTGAGTAGTTTCTCAGCGTGGGCGGAACTGCAATATGATTGACAGCTCTGATCTTAGCTCCTTTTCTGCCACAGTCCGGTGGAGTGAGATCATTTTACACAGTGTTCAATATAATTTTTTCACAAATTGCTTCTTTGGTCAGTTTGCACACACCACAATACCCAATATGAAAAAATCATAAATGTAGGAGATGTTCTTCCCCTGCTTTACAATGATGTCCTCCAGCGGAGAAGGAAATACAGACTACTCTATGGTAACAGCATATATCTAATGTTTTGTATTTTTTATGCCACAGATCTTACACAAAAACCGGAAATTTCAAACTTGGGTCATCTGAGAGTCGGCAAAGAGGTGACACTGACATGTTCTCCTCCGGGGAGCTGTGATGGGACAGATCAAACAATCACATGGTGGAAAGACAACCTGGATAGAACATGGGGGAAATCGTCCAGCGTAACCTTCACTCCATTACTGAGCGATCACAAGACGTCTATCACCTGTGCGGTGAACTATCCGGCCGTGAGGTCTTCAACTCAGAAGACGATGGTTCTGGATGTACAATGTAGGTATTATGTGAAGGGTTGTAGGCAGACATCCTGGACTAGGCTTGGCTTTCATTTTCTTGCCAGATGGCTCCTCAGGGGAAGCACAGTGATATTTATACACCAGAGGGTGAGTAATGGCCACCGACCCCTCGTACAGAACCATTTGCTATTGTGTCGTTGATCATCACACTGTTTATTCCAGGCTGTTTTGAGGTTATGAGTCAGGATTTTACCACTCACATTTTTACCAGATTGAAATGTCCTGCACAGATTTGACTCTGCTCCATGTTACTTTCAAGCCAAAGTTCAGTAGAGCCCTTTCCTTGGCATTCAGCCATTTCTCATTTCAATGATAACACTTTACAATATGAAGGAGGTTAAAAACCTTCAAATTACCCTGTAAACACAAACTACTTGTCAGTACATTACATTACTGATCCTGAGTTGCATCCTGTATTATACTCCAGAGCTGCACTCACTATTCTGCTGGTACAGTCACTGTGTACATACATTACATTACTGATCCTGAGTTACATCCTGTACTATACTCCAGAGCTGCACTCACTATTCTTCTGGTGCAGTCACTGTGTACATACATTACATTACTGATCCTGAGAAACATCCTGTATTATACTCCAGAGCTGCACTCACTATTCTGCTGGTACAGTCACTGTGTACGTACATTACATTACTGATACTGAGTTATATCCTGCATTATACTCCAGAGCTGCACTCACTATTCAGCTGGTGCAGTCACTGTGTACATACATTACATTACTTATCATGTACTCATCCAGAGTTACATCCTATATTATACTCCAGAGCTGCACTCACTATTCTGCTGGTACAGTCACTGTGTACATACATTACATTACTGATCCTGAGTTACATCCTGTATTATACTCCAGAGCTGCACTCGCCATTCTGCTGGTGCAGTCACTGTGTACATATATTACATTACTGATCCTGAGTTACATCCTGCATTATACTCCAGAGCTGCACTCACTATTCCGCTGGTGCAGTCACTGTGTACATACATTACATTACTGATCCTGAGTTACATCCTGTATTATACTCCAGAGCTGCACTCACTATTCTGCTGGAGGAGTCACTGTGTACATACATTACAATATTGATCCTGAGTTACATCCTGTATTATACTCCAGAGCTGCACTCACTATTCTGCTGGTACAGTCACTGTGTACATACATTACATTACTGATCCTGAGTTGCATCCTGTATTATACTCCAGAGCTGCACTCACTATTCTGCTGGTACAGTCACTGTGTACATACATTACATTACTGATCCTGAGTTACATCCTGTATTATACTCCAGAGCTGCACTCACTATTCTGCAGGTGGAGTCACTGTGTACATACATTACATTACTGATCCTGAGTTGCATCCTGTATTATACTCCAGAGCTGCACTCACTATTCTGCTGGTACAGTCACTGTGTACATACATTACATTACTGATCCTGAGTTACATCCTGTATTATACTCCAGAGCTGCACTCACTATTCTGCTGGTACAGTCACTGTGTACATACATTACATTACTGATCCTGAGTTACATCCTGCATTATACTCCAGAGCTGCACTCACTATTCTGCTGGAGGAGTCACTGTGTACATACATTACAATACTGATCCTGAGTTACATCCTGTATTATACTCCAGAGCTGCACTCACTATTCTGCTGGTACAGTCACTGTGTACATACATTACATTACTGATCCTGAGTTACATCCTGTATTATACTCCAGAGCTGCACTCACTATTCTGCCGGTGGAGTCACTGTGTACATACATTACATTACTGATCCTGAGTTGCATCCTGTATTATACTCCAGAGCTGCACTCACTATTCTGCTGGTACAGTCACTGTGTACATACATTACATTACTGATCCTGAGTTACATCCTGTATTATACTACAGAGCTGCACTCACTATTCTGCAGGTGGAGTCACTGTGTACATACATTACATTACTGATCCTGAGTTGCATCCTGTATTATACTCCAGAGCTGCACTCACTATTCTGCTGGTACAGTCACTGTGTACATACATTACATTACTGATCCTGAGTTACATCCTGTATTATACTCCAGAGCTGCACTCACTATTCTGCTGGTACAGTCACTGTGTACATACATTACATTACTTATCCTGTACTGATCCTGAGTTACATCCTGTATTATACTCCAGAGCTGCACTCACTATTCTGCTGGTACAGTCACTGTGTACATACATTACATTACTGATCCTGAGTTACATCATGTATTATACTCCAGAGCTGCACTCACTATTCTGCTGGTGCAGTCACTGTGTACATACATTACATTACTTATCCTGTTCTGATCCTGAGTTACATCCTGTATTATACTCCAGAGCTGCACTCACTATTCTGCTGGTGCAGTCACTGTGTACATACATTACATTACTGATCCTGAGTTACATCCTGTATTATACCCCAGAGCTGCACTCACTATTCTGCTGGTGCAGTCACTGTGTACATACATTACATTACTGATCCTGAGTTACATCCTGTATTATACTCCAGAGCTGCACTCACTATTCTGCTGGTGCAGTCACTGTGTACATACATTATATTACTGATCCTGAGTTACATCCTGTATTATACTCCAGAGCTGCACTCACTATTCTGATGGTGCAGTCACTGTGTACATACATTACTGATCCTGTACTGATCCTGAGTTACATCCTGTATTATACTCCAGAGCTGCACTCACTATTCTGCTGGTGCAGTCACTGTGTACATACATTACATTACTGATCCTGTACTGATCCTGAGTTATATCCTGTATTATACTCCAGAGCTGCACTCACTATTCTGCTGGTGCAGTCACTGTGTACATACATTACATTACTGATCCTGAGTTACATCCTGTATTATACTCCAGAGCTGCACTCACTATTCTGCTGGTGCAGTCACTGTGTACATACATTACTGATCCTGTACTGATCCTGAGTTACATCCTGCATTATACTCCAGAGCTGCACTCACTATTCTGCTGGTGCAGTCACTGTGTACATACATTACATTACTGATCTTGTACTGATCCTAAGTTGCATCCTGTATTATACTCCAGAGCTGCACTCACTATTCTGCTGATGCAGTCACTGTGTACATACATTACATTACTGATCCTGTACTGATCCTGAGTTACATCCTATATTATACTCCAGAGCTGCACTCACTATTCTGCTGATGCAGTCACTGTGTACATACATTACATTACTGATCCTGAGTTACATCCTGCATTATACTCCAGAGCTGCACTCACTATTCTGCTGGTGCAGTCACTGTGTACATACATTACATTACTTATCCTGTACTGATCCTGAGTTACATCCTGTATTATACTCCAGAGCTGCACTCACTATTCTACTGGTGCAGTCAGTGTGTACATACATTACATTACTGATCCTGAGTTACATCCTGTATTATACTCCAGAGCTGCACTCACTATTCTGCTGGTGCAGTCACTGTGTACATACATTACATTACTGATCCTGAGTTACATCTTGTATTTTACCCCAGAGCTGCACTCACTATTCTGCTGGTGCAGTCACTGTGTACATACATTACTGATCCTGAGTTACATCCTGTATTATACTCCAGAGCTGCACTCACTATTCTGCTGGTGGAGTCACTGTGTACATACATTACATTACTGATCCTGAGTTACATCTTGTATTTTACCCCAGAGCTGCACTCACTATTCTGCTGGTGCAGTCACTGTGTACATACATTACTGATCCTGAGTTACATCCTGTATTATACTCCAGAGCTGCACTCACTATTCTGTTGGTGGAGTCACTGTGTACATACATTACATTACTGATCCTGAGTTACATTCTGTAGATCTTTTATTATAAAAATGAAAAACATAACAATAATAATAACAGAAACATAACAAAATTAATAACCAGAAAATAAACAATGTACTGAACTGGTCCAGCCGCTCTCTCTCCCCTCACACACACATTATACATATATACAGAATAAATATCAACTTACACTACAGACTTCTGGTCCGGTTACCAAAGAAAATATTAACCACAAACAATATATAAAATAAACATAAACAAAATAAACAATAGCTGATAAATATATACAAACTTTTTTTATTTTTTTAATTAATATAAAATAAATACTAACTATACAAATATATACAATACTAAACAAAACCCCCCACACTCGAGCCCACCAGTCCCTCCCCGGCACTGACCTGAGAGCTGGTTCTGCGCCTCATGCCTCAGTCCATGTCCAATGTCCATAGGCCAGATCAGGCAGTGCCAGTTTTTCACCCAAATACCCAGTGTCCCACAAGATGAACCCACCTCCCCCCTTTTCCCACCACCCAACCTAACACCTACACCCAAACCCATATATACAATATATACTGAAACAAACAATGCAATAACAAACAATACAATAACCACAACTGACAAAGCCCAAGTTCGGCGCCTGCAGCCCTACATCACTGTCTAATGATCAAAAATAAAAATCTATGGTGTCAGCAGCAGCCCACCACCAGGAGAGGAGATGACCAGACTAGGGCACACTAAAAGAAAAGCCCCTCCAGAGGAAAGCGGCCCTCCGTTTACCCAGTCTCTCATACTCCAGAGAACGCACCTTCACCAGGTCACTGAGTATGGTCCTAAACACATCGTCCACTGGGAGGATTTTCCGCTGCGTCGATACTAAGCAGCGTGCGTTCCACGTGTGATACCTAACCACTGCGCTAACTAGAAATAAGGTGCAGCGGTCCCGACCACCCAGGTCTCCGAATGCTCCATAGGCCCATTCCGCATAAGAGAGACCGGCCAGCCAATGGAGGCGCCCACCCTGTTGTACACCTCTGTGTTAAAGGGACAATGAAGCAGGAAGTGGTCCATGCTTTCAAGCATGGTACCACAATGCTCCCAAGGACAGTTCCTGTCCTCAGACCTCCTACCCTTCAGACTGTCCCTCACACACAGTTTTCCATGGAAGCAGGGCCAAGCCAAGTCCCAAAACTTCGAGGGGATCCTGATAGAATTCAAAAGATGCACACCCACCCCAAGATCCCGACTTGGGCAATCCCTGAGCGCCAGAGGCCTCTGAAAATGGGTCGACAGAACCCTTTTGTCAAGGAGTTTCCTTGGCAGAGTCCTGACCTCCCACATTCCCAGACCCCACCGGCGAATTACCTTCAGAACCAGGGTAGCGTAAGCCGGGAGATGTCCATGCGGTGTGCGTAGATCCTTCACTTGCCCTCCTGTCTCCCATTCCTGGAAGAAAGGCTGAAACCATCCCTTACAGGAGAATACCCACGAAGAAGCCCTCTCTTTCCAGAGGTTTGCAATATTGATCTTAATGAAGGTATTCACAAGGAATACCACAGGGTTGACCATACCCAACCCTCCTAGTCTCCTCATACAGTAAGTAACCTCCCTCTTGACCAGGTTCAGTCTATTCCCCCCATAACAGTTGGAAGAACAAACTGTAGACCCGAGTCCAGAGAGGCTCCGGCAAGATGCACACACTGCCCAGATAGATCAGCAAAGGGAGCAGGTAAGTTTTGATCAGGTTTACCCTTTCCCTTAGGGTCAAAGACCAACCCTTCCATTGGTTCACCTTCTGAGTGGCGATCTCTAGCCTGCTGTCCCAATTTTGTTTGGGGTAATCCCCCTGGCCAAATTCGATGCCAAGAATTTTTGCAGAGACTTTGGGTGCTGGAAGGGTGTCCGGGAGATCAAAACCAGGATCTACTCCTCCCAACCAGAGACTCTCACACTTATCCCGGTTGATCTTAGTCCTGGATGCCTCCGAATAGCGATTTACCTCTGACATCAGCCATTCTGCCTCCCCATCAGAGGAAACAAAAACGGTGACGTCATCGGCATACGCCACCACTCTCAGAGTGGCTTCCGGTGCTGCCCAGTTCATCCCGATCCCAGCCAACGGTCCACGCTCCACCCTCCTAAGAAGTGGGTCAATCGCAAACATGTACAGCAGCGGGCTCAAGGGACAACCCTGGCAAACACCACACCCAACCTCAAAAGAGCTGCCAATCGAACCATTCACAAGCGGGAAACTCTCTGCTCCTGCTTACAAGGTCTTAAGCCAATCGACAAACCCCCCCGGCAGGCCATACCTCAGAAGAACAGACCAGAGGTACTCATGATTAACCCGATCAAACGCTTTTGCCTGGTCCAATGACAGCATGTACCCCTTCCAGTGACCAGCCCTACCCTGCTCCACTGCCTCTCGGACACAGAGTACAGCACTAATCATACTGCGGCCCGGAACAGAGCAATGCTGGGCTCCCGAAAGGAGTCGGGGCACAAATTTCACCAGCCGATTAAACAGCACCTTTGACAAAACCTTCCTGTCTGCATTGAGAAGCGCTATGGGATGCCAATTCTCAATGCAAGATGGGTCCTTACCCTTTGACAAGATGATCAGGGCAGACCTCCTCATTGACTTTGGCAGAGTGCCCGAGAAAAGACACTCATTGAATACCTCAGTCAAGAGGGGAACCAAGGCGTCCATAAAGGTCTTATAGAATTCAGATGTTAAGCCATCTGGACTGGGAGATTTCTTCAGGGCAAGCCCTTCAATCGCCAACTTAACTTCCTCTTCCCTGATCATCTCTGTCAAAATGCCAAGAGAGGGGTCTACCCCTGGTTCGGGGACGGCTTCAGCCAGAAAAGCCGACATCTCATCCCAATCCAGATCCCTCTTCCCCAAGAGGTGCGAGTAGAAGGATCTGACGACCTCAAGGATCCCTGATCTGGATCTTTTCAGGGAACCCGCAGTGTCAACCAGTCCTGTAACAACTTTACTATTCACTGACATCTTGCAGTTTCTGTAAGGGTCGGGCGAGCGGTACTTCCCGTAATCCCTCTCAAAAAACAAAGATGCGTGTCTATCATACTGACACCTCATTAGCAAAGATTTCACTCTGGAGTTCTCCTCGCGGCTACCTCCAGTTGAGACAAGATGCTCGAGTTTCCTCCTCAGGCCCTGATACAGGCGATACCTGTCCTGGCTCCTGAGGCTCGAGAGCTGGCGGAAGAATCTCGCCACCATTTTCTTGAACATCTCCCACCACTCTGACTTACTACTACAAAGATCCAGTAAGGGTACCTGGCTCTGAAGAAAATCCTCAAAGGACTGTCTTATCTCCGCTTCTTCCAAGAGAGACGAATTGAGCTTCCAAAAGCCTCTTCCCATCCGGGGGGTCTCTGTAACATTCAGGGAAAACAAAATCATACAGTGATCGGAGAACTCCACCTCAACAACAGATACTGCTGAAGAGACGGCTTCCTCCTTTAAATAAAACCTGTCTATCCTGGACCTACAGTTACCTCTATGATAGGTGAACCCCTCGTGGCCTGGGGTGTGCCGGATGTGGACATCCACCAGGCGAGCCTCACTAGCTATACTATTAAGGGCGACGCTACCATAAGTCAGTTTGTCTCTGGAACCTCCTCTTTCCCGGGGTCTCATGACAGTGTTAAAGTTCCGTCCAAAGACGACCTGCCGACTCATAAAAAGGTAGGGCTTGATCCTCATAAAGAGACACTTCCAGTCCCACTTAGATTGGGGACCATAGATGTTAATGAGCCGGAGCTCTTGTCCCTTCATGAGGACATCTAATATCAGGCACCTCCCCATTTCTAACTCAATAACCCGTCGGCATTCTACCGGTGTGGAAAAAAGGACCGCCACTCCGCTATACGGATCGGCCGCAAGAGACCAATAGGAGGGCCCGAGTCTCCACTCCCTCTTAGCTATAAACACCTCTGCCATATTTGGCAGACTGGTCTCTTGCAAAAAGAAAATGTCAGCTTCAACCCGGCTGAGAAAATCAAAGGTCGCAAATCTAGCCATATTTGTCTTAATGCTGGCGACATTAATGGACGCCAGCGTCAACGGAGTGGGTACCGCCATCATTGGTGATTGAGTTAGATGGCTTTCTTCTTCCCACTCCCCTTACCCTCTGCCTCAGAGGAGGAATCCTTCCCGCTCTTTAATGATACAGAGGTGTCCATTCCCACATTTTTCCTTCTTTTCTCGTCCTCGTCTCCGGACTCTGGGCCAGTCCCTCCCCCCAAGGACCTTGCATCCCCAGGAGAAGGAGACTCGGCGCCCCCTGTAAGCTCCGCTGCAGCCGGAACCTCACCCTCGGCCTCCTCCTCAGAGGAAGAGATGTTATCAAGGGCTTGGAACCAGTTAGAAAGACTAACCAGAGGGGAGTCAGTTTAACCTTCCTTAGGTACCTTGGTCAGAGCGGGAGAAGATGTTTTATCTCCCTTCTTTTCCTTCTTTTTGGTGCCGAGCTTACGCTTGTTCTCTGGCCACCGCTTTTTATCCTCATCCATACTTTCATAATGGGAGGATTCTAAGGCAGAGGCGGTTTCTTACCTGTGGATCCTCCTGACCTCCTCATCCAACTCATCATCCCTCGGGGCCTCAGCAGCAACACTGGCATCCAGGACAGGGGCCGCCCCAGTAGCCCGGGGCTCGCCCCGCTCCCTCTCCTGTCTGCGCTTGTCTAGACGCCTCAGCTGGGCAGGCGTCTTTTTATTGCTTTTCTTCCCTGGCCCCTCTGCTCCCCCACCCCTGCTAGTCCCCTCCCCAGCAGAATAGGCCGCACGGCTTTCTCCCACCGGGGTCTCGACTGCATTAGCGAAGGAGCGAGGACAACGACTGATTGGGTGACCTAACTCACCACACAGGTGGCACCTAATCTCCACACAAGAGGCAGCAAGATGGCCGACACCCCCACACAACGCACATTTCTGCACAGTGCAGTTTGCACTGAAGTGTGTGGGGTCGTCGCACCTGTGACAGAGCTTCGGTTGCCCCTGGTAGAAGACCAGGATACAATCCCTACCCAGGAAGGCAGATAATGGAATGTGGGCAACTGTACCACCTGAATGTTTAAGTATTACCATAAACGTCCAGGCCCCTGACCAGATACCAAACTCGTCGCGGTTTTTCTTTGGCATCTCCACCACCTCTCCATACCGACCAAGCCACATCATGATGTCATAACAAGAAAGCGACTCGCTACGAGTCATCACGGTCACTTTCTTGATCTGGTTTTGGCGAGACACTGCCTGAACGGCAAAGTCTCGCCAGCCGGGCTCATTTTTTGCCAACTCATAATTCGTCCAGAAGAGCTCAAGCCCCTCCGGCCGAACAAAGCTGACATCAAACTCGGGCGTGGAATAGGGATGTATCAAGGCGTAGATGTCAATCGCCTTGAAGCCCATCCTCAGCAGGAGCTCCACAACTTTAGACCTTGGAGGACATACATCACTGCCCCTCCACCGAAGACGGACCACATTCCTACGCACACTGCCTAGCCCGGCTGTTGGGAGGGACCACACTGTATCCCCCCCTTTTTGCTCTCGGAAGGCCCCGAGGCCATGCCTCTCTATCCAGAAGGATAGATCAACCTCTCGACCCTCTACCATTAGTGATCTCTCTCCCTTCTTTAGAGCCTCCAGAAGGCGCCGTTGCAACATGCCGTCTCCAAAGCCCGGAGACGAGGAGGATGCCCTATTTGCCCCAGAGGTGACACTGGCATAACTCTGGACAGGCGTTGCCACCCCTGGGGGGGCAACTGGACAAGTGACTACATCAGCCCCAACAGCATCACTATTACCCACCTCCATCTCACCCTCCACCAAATCAGCAACCACTACACTAGACAATGAATTGGCCTCATTCACACCCACCACCACATTCATTCCTGCTGGACCAGTGACAATGGTGGATGACATTTTGACCTCTGCATCAGGCACAAGGGGCTCAGTCACCTCCATAGAACTGGAGGCGACCTCACCCCCGGTCTTATGTGTGCCCTCCACATCATCAGTCGGTAATTTCCGCTGTTTTGCATTTGTAGAGATGCGCCGCTGATCTTTATCTGCTGTGAGTCGCCACTGATCTTTAGCATCAGGATCTTCCTGACCAGCGGCGCCAACACAGAATAGCACTTTGGTGGGAGGACCGGAACGCTCAGCCCCGACAGCCCCCCTCACACTGCCCCCGCTTCTCTACTAAGTGATCAGCGGCAACAGCATTCAGAGGCGCTGAGGCTACCGGAGCTGCCCCCAACACCGGGTCGCTCCCCCCTCCAACTGAGGAGCGCACCACAGCATTGTGGCCTGACAGAACACCCGCCGCCGGGCCGCCCTCACTGTCCAGCCTCTCGGCTGATGCACCTCCTGCTGCGTCCCCGCTACTACAAGCAGAGACGGAGCTCTACGCCTCACTACCGCGCTGTGCAATCTCCCCGCGCCTTTGCACTGGATCCACAGCAGAATCCCGGGCTGGGCTGGGCAACGGGGTTTATACAGCGAGCTGAGTCTGCCGCCGACTCAGGGGGTACAGGGAGGGGGGCATAGACATAGCTTAACGCTTCCTGCAGCTTTGGCTTGGTCTTCTTAGCCTTTTTGTGGCCCCCAGGTGCCTCTTCTGGTAGATCGTCACAAAGATGGAAGTTTTGGAGGCACACTGGGGACTCCAGGAGCTTTATCTCTGCCATTAGCGCCCCTCCCTGGCCGCTGCTGTCACTGTCCTCCCCAGAGCCGGCAGAACTGCGACCGGATGCCATTGTCGCCTGTCCTGCAGGGAGCTCGCTGCACGTGGCCTGCGGGTGACTTTGCAGGCTGCCAGGTGGGGCTTCCTGCTGGTCATCATCACTCTCATCATCCACCAGGCTCTCAGGCTGCAGTCCCATCTGCCTCTGCTCTCTGTTATCAGCCATTTCTCTGAAGCGGTCTTCATTTATCAGTTTTTCCTTGAATGGACCACTCTCCTCTCTGATGACAGCTTTCCTTAGTTCCAGCACATTAATCTCACTGGTGAGTCTTTTTACCTCCGCTTGGAGTTTTGCCTTCCTCTGTTTGGAGGCACCTGCAGCTTTAGCACTTGTGCAGCGCAGCTCCTCCCAAAGTCTCATGACCAGCTTACTCACATCTTCATACTCACGGAGGTGGATCATGACCCGGGAGGCATAGGTGGACACAGACTCCCGGGGTCCCTGCAGCCCACAACCCCCTCAGGGAGGCCGGCTTCACCTCCGTGAGCACTCAGCTTTCCTTCGGAAGCAGCGCCATCATGCACGCCGCTGTCAGGCTTTTCCTCCATGCTGGAAGCCTTGCGGGTTCTGGGAGTCTCCACAGTCCCGGGGGGAGTAGGTGCCACATTGCTGCGACTCCTGGTGGAGCATCTCACCCCCGAGTCCTCCTATGTGCAGGCCGGTTGCTGGTTTCTCCTGCCCCCCGCCGGCCTGGTTCGGGAAGCAGAAGCCTGGGACTTGGCTCCATCACTCATCCCAGAAACCCACTCCCTCCCTGGGTAGGAGAGAGAGCAGGTCCCCAGGTGGAGAGGTGTTGGTTCTCAGAGAGATCAGGAGCTCACAGCAGGATCTGCAGCCACCAAGCCCGTAATCAGCACACTGAGCAGCAGCTGATCAGAGCTGCAATCACTATTCTGCTGGTGCAGTCACTGTGTACATACATTACATTACTGATCCTGTACTGATCCTGAGTAGTGTTGAGCCACCCCTGTAGTGTTCGAGTTCGGTTCGGTTCGTCGAACACCCGTGTGTTCGCCGAACTGTTCGTCGAACTGTTCGTCGAACACCTTCGAACACCGTTAAAACCAATGGCAGGCAAACAAAAACACATAGAAACACATTGAAAACACCTTCAAAGGTGTCCAAAAGCTGACAAACTGCTCAGAAGACACAACTAACACATGGAAAAGTGACAAGTACATATAGTCATGCGAAATGAAAAGAGGTGGAGGAGTAAAAGGAGGGGGAGACACAGATATAGGCATGTCATGCCCTTCTAAAATCCAAAAAGTGAGAAGCCGACACGTTCAGTCCGTTCCTGCCCGTGCCACCTCCGTGTCGCCGGGTTTGTGCCAGAGCCGCGGTGAACCCTGACGGCCAGCCCCCCTCTCCCAATACTGGTGCCTGTCCGCTGGTGGGTCGAGCGAGCCCCCTGTGGTGGAGGCAGCTCTAAGCTTTTTAATTTAAATTGTCTCTCTAATTTGAATGAATACACTTTAAATCCATTTACAAGGATCTATTGGAGGGCAAGTCTCATGCCAGCAGCCGCGTAATTCCAGCTCCAGTAGCGTCCACTAAAGCTGCTGCAGTTAAAAAGCTTTTATAAGGATCGAGCTCGGCTGTCCACCGCAAGGCATCCTACTGCCAGTCCCAGCCCCTATGCCTTGGGGTGCCTCCTGATGCTCTTCACTGAGTATCCCGTGGTCCCGAAGCATTTCCTTTGAAAAAATGAAGTGTCCAAACTACAGGTGGTGTAGCTTGCTTAACAGCCAGGATAATCCGCTGACTAGCAGACACTGCTACTAGGCACAAAGTATTTCCTGGGCTAGATGCAGTTAAAAATTTGTAATTAGATACTCTCGTTGGATGCTGA
The DNA here is from genome assembly GCF_046119375.1 of Phyllobates terribilis. Taxonomy (NCBI): domain Eukaryota; kingdom Metazoa; phylum Chordata; class Amphibia; order Anura; family Dendrobatidae; genus Phyllobates; species Phyllobates terribilis. The sequence continues at coordinate 36,685,100 of NW_027362772.1, read as the reverse complement.
GAAAGCATTCCATAGAGTCTCCTGGCACGCCATATATGATTCTCTTAAAAAGCTTGGGGTAGGGGTCTAGGGGACCCTTTTATAGCCAAAATCACGGCCCTGTATCACAATACGTCACCTAGGCTGAAGATAAATGGAACTGTAGCACCCTGAGGGCTCGGTTGCTACAGAGGTATTGCACCTCACCCAGAGGTGTGATATCTCACTCTCAGGTAAGGATGGAGTGTGGATCAGGACCCGACACCTGCATGCATTACACCACATTGCCGTGGGGCAGGGCGACCAATATGCCTCTGAGATGGGCACGACAGTCCCTGTCCCTGGCTGGAGTGGGGGGAGGGAACACTGAGGAAGGGGAACCCTGTAGTGCAGGAGCAGGGAGGAAGCAGTTCCTGGGTGCATTGAGAAGGGAGTATAAAAGGTGGGCACCATCTTAGTTCAGTGCAGAGAAGTCTGAGCAGAAGTGGCAGGGAGCAGGGGCTCTGCATGAGCTCTGCTCCGGAGACGGGCCTAGTAACAGAGGCCCAGGCCTGGAAGAGGGAGAAGGAAGGAAGAGGAGCGGAGAAGGCTCCAGGAACGATGAATGAAGAGATCCCAGGGGTGCGGACGGGCGAGTCGCCACCGCACGCCCGAATCCACCTGCGTGGAGGGGTCAGGCCAAAGGGGGAGACCGGTCCACGAAACTAGTGGAGGCAGGAAACGACTCTCAGCTAGAAACCGGAGGCTGTGACATTTTATGTAGCGCAGCCCCTCGCTACACCCGCTAGGAAGGCACCACATAGGGTCAGGGAAACTGGCGCCAAGTTTACCAAGAGGAGGCCCGAGGCAGCCGGACAGAAGGGTTGGTAAGAAAGGCCAGACAAAGGACACACAAAGGGGGTCCTGTGAAGTGCTCCAAAGTTATCTGGGAGTTGTCTGAGCCCCTCACCTGGTGAGCACAGTACGACGTGGGCAGCCGTTACCTGCAGACGTGGTCTGGATAATAAGAACTGTGAGTAAAGGCCCTGGACTGCATCACTGACTCCGTGTCGTTACTGCTGCTGCCCTGCACCATCACCCCCATCCTCCGCATACACTGCCCTGAGGCTATACTCCTCCCGTGGGGAGTTATGCTACGCTCTGCTGCACCCACAACACAAGCCTCAGCGGTCTGCCCTGCAGCGGCGGTTCACTCTGACCGCAATCCACGGGTGGGTAAGTCGGACATTTAAACATCAAAAACACATAAATAGTTCCGCCACTGGTTTGACCACCCTGAGCCACGGAACCGGGTCGCCGCCACGAAGACTACAACCACCAGCATCCACCAAAAAGGGTCCGGCTCCGGGTGTCCCAAGGCCCAGGGGGTGCATCAGAACATTTTCATCACCTTTGACAATCACCAATGGGACAAGGCAGGGATGTCCTCTGTCCCCTCTCTTATACATCCTAGTGACGGAGCACCTGCTCTCATCAATTCGCCATAACGCCAATATTAGGTGGATTGAGGTGGGAGGCACCGAGTACAAGTGCTCTCTATTTGCTGATGATGTCCTAGTATATATCACTCAATCACATATATCCATCCATGCTGTTATGGCTGAAATAGATCACTTTGTTACATGGTCAAATTTTAAAATCAATGCAGCGAAGTCTGAGGCCCTCGATGTCTCCCTCCCCAAATCCATATAGGATTACATCCAGTCCAACTTTCTCTTTGCCTGGCCCTCACAGGGTATCAAATACTTAGGAATTCCTATTCATAGAGACCTCTCCCATCTTTGTTATCTTAATTTTGGGCCCTTTATTGAACAACTCCATACAGACCACGGTTGGCAAGTTAGAACTGTAAGATTCACTACGTGAACCACTGGTGTTTTGTGGAAAAGCACATGTACACTGTGTTCCAAATTATTATGCTAAAAGTGTTTAGGAGTGATAAGGGAAGAATTTGTTTGTTTGTCAGTTAAACTCATTGATGGTGATGTGTGTCAGGGCTCTTTATATCACTGTAAGCAATTGCAGACACCTGTGCTAATTAGTTTGGCAGGTGTGTCCAATGAAAGGCAAGACTACTTAAGAAGGCTGTCTCACATTATTAAGCAGCCTACATTTTCTGCCAAAATGGGAAAGAAAAAGGATGTGTCGGCTGCTGAGAAGCAACAAATTGTGGAGTGTTTAGGTCAAGGCATGACTACAATCAACATTGTGCGATGATCAGGATGAAGTGTCTTGGCAATCAAGAAGTATGTAGCTGATTCACAGTACACACGTGTGCATGCTGATAAGGGCAAATTGAGGACTCTTTCCTATAGGCAATTACGTCAGGTTAAAAGAGCAGCGGCAAAAAAGCCTTGTCATAGCAGCAGACAAGTTTTTGAAGCTGCTGGTGCCTCCAACGTCCCCCGAACAACAAGATGCAGGGTCCTTCAGAGGTTTGCAGCTGTGCATACGCCATTCTGTCGACCTCCTCTATCCACTTCACACAAGCAGAAACGGCTCCAGTGGGCCAAACATTACATGAAGACTGATTTCAAAACTGTTTTGTTCACGGATGAGTGCCGTGCAGCGCTCGATGGTCCAGATGGATGGAGTGGAGGATGGCTGGTTGATGGACGCCCCACACAAACACGGCTACAGCGCCAACAAGGAGGAGGTGGAGTAATGTTTTGGGCTGGAATCATGGGGAGAGAGATTGTCGGCCCTTTAGGATCCCTGAAGGCGCTAAAGATGAACTCCATAATGTATGTGGATTTTCTCAAACAGCACTTCCTGCCATGGTTCAAGAAGAAGAACCGTGTATTTCACAGCAAGATCATTTTTTTGCATGATAATGCACCATCTCATGCTGCACATAAAACATCTGCATCTCTGGCTGATATGGGCATAAAAGGGGACAAACTTATGGTGTGACCCCCATGCTCCCCTGACCTCTACCCCATTCAGAACCTCTGGAGCATCATCAAAAGGAGTGTCTATGATGGCGGGAGGCAGTTCACATCTAAGCAACAGCTCTGGGAGGGTATTCTGTCCTCATGCAAAACAATTGAAGCAGAAACCATCCAAAACCTGACAAATTCAATGGACGAGAGAGTTCAGAAGCTCCTTTCGAACAAGGGGTCCGATGTGAAAATGTAACATCACCTAGAATAAAGTTTTGAGTTGAAAACTGTTTGATTTCAGTTTCTAATAACCTGCTAATGCTTATAATTTCAAAAATGACCATTTTTTTGGTCTTTATTAAAATGAAAAGGTTGATCGAAAAGTTTGGGGGATCTAAGAGTGTGGCAACCCAGTAGTCATGATTACTTCGAATTCTGACAATATGAGGGTTATGTTGCAGGTAGTGCAGCAAGAAGGCACTTATGTGTCTTGCGCATCTCGGAGCCCCAAAATTATCTTCCGGGCTAGATGCAGCTAAAAATTATTATTAATTTTAAATCTGGTGGAGCTTAGTATAGATGGCCTAATAGGATCAGTGCTGCACACTGCTACAAAGCCCAAATTATTTTCCAGTCAAGATACAGATAAACATGATTAGTAATTTTAAATCTGGTGGAGCTTATTATAGATGACCTAATAGAATCAGTGCTGCACACTGCTACAAAGCCCAAATTATTTTCCAGCCAAGATACAGATAAACATGATTAGTAATTTGAAAGCTTAAAACGGTTGGTAGGGTGATTTTAACCAATCATCAAGCTTTTACTCTCCCCAGGATGACACAGGGGTAGAAAAGTCGTTTCGGATCCATGATTTGTTCATCTTTATGAACGTGAGTCTGTCTACATTATCAGTGGAGAGCCGCGTGCGCTTATCTGTCAGCACACCACCAGCAGCGCTGAACACACGTTCAGACAGAACGCTGACTGCGGGGCATGACAAGATCTCCAAGGCGTAAGTGGCTAGCTCCGGCCATTTAACCAGATTGGAAGCCCAAAAAGAGCAAGGGTCCAGTGACACAGTCATGGCTTCAATGTTTACTTGGAGATACTCCTGTACCATCGTCTCTAGGCGTTGACTATGTGTCAGACTTCTTGTCTCCTGTGGCCTTGCAAAGGATGGGCTAAAAAAGTGGTGAAATGATTCCGCAAAATTGATGTTACCAGCAGATACTGTGGTTCTGTTATGGTTTGAGTGCTGAACACTTGACGGTCCCACGGTTGGCAAGTTGGAACTGTGAGATTCACTACGTGCACCACTGGTGTTTTGTGGAAAAGCACATGTAAGATTCTGCAACAGTCTCTGCTGATACTCCTGCATGCGTGCATCCCTTTCTATGGCAGGAATAATTTCTGCAAATTTACTTTTGTACCGGGGATCTAACAGTGTGGCAACCCAGTAGTCAGGATTATTTCTAATTCTCACAATTCGAGGGTCATGTTGCAGGTAGTGCAGCAAGAAGGCACTCATGTGTGTTGCGCATCCAGGAGCACCAAGTCCCTGTTGTGTTGGTGGCGAGGTAACAATCATGCTTCCTTCCTCTGTCCTCTCCCCCCAACCTCGCACAACAGAAATGTGATCAAGGTCTCCCTCATCTGATGAGTCTTCCATCAGTTCATCCTCCACTTCTTCCTGGGCTCCTGCACCTTCCTCACTAGTTTGGCTGCTACCATGCGCCCTGGTAAAACCATCTCCCCCACCCTCACATGCCTGCTGCCTTGGTGCTGCCGACCGTCTGGACCTTGCAGATGTTAGCCCTTCCGCATACAACTCCTCCTCCTCTACTTCCTCCACCTCCTCTTGTGCCACCACCTGACTCCGAATTCTGTTTAACATGTGCTCCAGCATGTAAATCACCGGAATAGTCATGCTGATAATGGCATCATCAGCACTAAACATCTTCGTCGCCATTTCAAAACTGTGCAGAAGGGTGCATAGGTCCCTGATCTGAGACCACTCCTCCAGCGTGATTTGCCCCACCTCTGGATCTCGTTGGCCCAGGCTATACGTCAGAACGTATTGAACCAGGGCTTGTCGGTGCTGCCACAGTCGCTGCAACATGTGCAGAGTTGAATTCCACCGGGTAGGCACATCGCATTTTAGCCGGTGAAGTGGCAGGCCCAACGACTTCTGTAGAGATGTAAGTCGCTGAGCTGCGGGATGCGAACGGCGGAAGTGAGCACACAGCGACCGTGCCCTCTGCAGAAGGCCATCTAGTCTGGGATAGTGGGCTAAAAATTGCTGGACAACCAGGTTCAACACGTGAGCCATACAAGGCACGTGTGTGACATTGCCCCGGCGAAGGGCCGCACCCAGGTTTGCAGCATTGTCGCACACGGCCTTCCCTGGTTTCAGGTCCAGTGGAGACAACCATTCATGAAATTGGTTCTCCAGAGCTGACCACAACTCCTCAGCTGTGTGACTCACATTTCCCAGACATTTCAAAGTAAAAACCGCCTGATGACGTTGAGCCCTACTGCCAGCATAGTAAGGAGGTGTGCAGGATCCCTTCTGCGCAGTTAGAAAGCTTGTGGCATGACCAGACAGGCTTTGGGTGCAGGTGGAAGACCGAGAGGAGGTTGAGGAGGCAGAAGCAGTGGAGGAACTTTGACATAAAGAGGATTGACGCACAACTCGTGGGGACGGCAAGACTTGGACAGCAGCTCCTTGTCCTGCTGTCACCATAGTTACCAGTGCCCAGTCAGCGACATGTAACGCCCCTGTCCATGCCTACTCGTCCAAGTGTCTGTGGTGAAATGCACCCTGTCACACACAGAGTTTCTCAAAGAAGCGGTGATGTTGTGTGCGACATGCTGGTGGAGCGCAGGCACACCTTTCTTTGAGAAGTAGTGCTGACTGGGCATCTGGTACTGGGGCACTGCGACGGACATAAGGTCTCGAAAATCCTCTGTGTCCACAAGGCGGAAAGGCAGCATTTCTGTAGCCAAGAGCTTGCAGATGGTGAAATTCAACCTCTTAGCTTTCTCATGGCTAGGAGGAAATGGTCTTTTACTTGTCCACATCTGAGGGACCGAGGGCTGGCTATTGTGCTTAGACGGGGTTGATAAGGGTGTCCCCGGCAAACTGCCGGTCTGTGAGGAAGATGCAGGCGGACATGTTAGGTTGCCTTGATCCAAAGGTGGTGCTATCGATGTCGGACAGCGCTCAACACCAGCTGGTGTTACCACCTCCAAAGAAAATGATGACCTGCCAATCACGCTGGCTGTTGCGGGTAAAGAGGTGGCAGGTCTGCGCCCCAAAACAGGTGTGACTGCTGTCCCCCCAGTCACAGAGGATGAAGAGGCCGCGGATGCACAAGATATGGCAGACGGTGGTTGTCCCGGCCGGCTAGGCCGCATTGTAGCACACTGAGCTTCCCACTGCAACTTATGCTTCATGTCCATGTGCCGGTTCATGCATGAAGTACTCAAACTATGTATTTTTTGGCCTCTACTTAGCTTTTGCTGACAAATGTTACAGATAACACGAGTTGGGTCATCTTTATCGATCTGAAAAAATGCCCAGGCTATGCAAGGATTAGCACCCATGCGACCTGAAGAGCCACCACGACTTGTGGTGAGAGGCAGAGTTGTGTTTGAGGATGCAGTTGTTGACGTGCTTCCAGTACTACGTCTCTGTCCAGGAAGGCGCAACCTGACCTCGTCGTCACTAGCATCTTCCTCCACCTCCTCTGCTGACCAATCTCTTGGCTGACTGTGGGTTGACAGTAAGTGGGATCTCCAACCTCATCATCATCACCCTGTGCGTTATCACACCCGTCGTCCTCAGAGCCAACCTGTTCCTGCCCTGACAAAAAACTAAAGTTGTCGCTCCAATCAGGTATTTGAGTCTCATCATCGTCTTCCTCATTGTCTCCACCAACAGGAGTTACAGTTTGGGAATGAGGGTCTACATTATGGTCAGAACTTTCTGCGTCTGGTCCTGGATCCGACTCATAAAGATTCTGGGCATCAGTGCAGATCATTTCCTCGTCTGGATTCACAGAAGCGCTGGAGTCGACCTCTGATTCCCAGGCTATAGTATAAGTAAACAGCTCTGCAGACTCAACCATCTGTTCTACCTCATACTCAGACGGGCAGCTGGAGATTTGGGAGCTGTGAGGAAGCAAGTGCGATTGGGGTGACACCTTTGAGGACTGGAGTATTTGTGATGTTGAAGTTGATGTGGAGGAGAGCCCACTTAAAGGAGCACTTGATATCCGTTGAAGCACCTGCTGTTTTTGTGCCTCATCTGGAATTTGTAGCGATTGGCGTGGCCGTAAGAAAGGGATCTTATCACATTGTCCGCTAAAAGAAGTAGACATTTTAGTTTGGCTGGAAGATGTTCTTTCTTCTGCAGATGTTACTGTTGCTTTAACACCTACCCCACGGACACAACCTTTTTTCCCCTTCCCAACACGCCTATTCCCCTTTCCACCAGCAGCAGGCCTTTTTCCACTCATTTTGGTGGTTAACTAATTCACAACTCTGGAGTTGTTTGCACAAAAAAACAATGGATGGGAACCGAGCAGAGCTGAGTGGCCAAACTGTGGTATTAGGCCAAAACTATTGGCTGGGTTAGATGCAGAAAAAAATTATATTCAATTTGCAACCTGATGGAGGTCAGTATAGATGGACTAATAGAACAAGTCCCACACACAGCTAGAAGCCCAAATATTTTTTCAGAGGTAGATGCAGAAAAAAAATATATTCAGTTTGCAACCTGATGGAGGTCAGTATAGATGGACTAATAGAGAAAGTCCCACACACTGCTAGAAGGCCAAATATTTTTTCAGAGCTAGATGCAGACAAAAAATTATTTTTAATTTGCAACCTGATGGAGGTCAGTATAGATGGACTAATAGAGAAAGTCCCACACACTGCTAGAAGGCCAAATATTTTTTCAGAGCTAGATGCAGAAAAAAATTATATTCAGTTTGCAACCTGATGGAGGTCAGTATAGATGGACTAATAGAACAAGTCCCACACACAGCTAGAAGCCCAAATATTTTTTCAGAGGTAGATGCAGAAAAAAATTATATTCAGTTTGCAACCTGATGGAGGTCTGTATAGATGGATTAATAGAACAAGTCCCACACAGTTAGAAGCCCAAATATTTTTTCAGAGGTAGATGCAGAAAAAAATTATATTCAGTTTGCAACCTGATGGAGGTCTGTATAGATGGATTAATAGAACAAGTCCCACACACAGCTAGAAGCCCAATATTTTTTCAGAGGTAGATGCAGAAAAAATATATATTCAGTTTGCAACCTGATGGAGGTCAGTATAGATGGACTAATAGAGAAAGTCCCACACACTGCTAGAAGGCCAAATATTTTTTCAGAGCTAGATGCAGACAAAAAATTATTTTTAATTTGCAACCTGATGGAGGTCAGTATAGATGGACTAATAGAGAAAGTCCCACACACTGCTAGAAGGCCAAATATTTTTTCAGAGCTAGATGCAGAAAAAAATTATATTCAGTTTGCAACCTGATGGAGGTCAGTATAGATGGACTAATAGAACAAGTCCCACACACTGCTAGAAGGCCAAATATTTTTTCAGAGGTAGATGCAGATAAAAATTATTTTTAATTTGCAGCCTGATGGAGGTCAGTATAGATGGACTAATAGAGAAAGTCCCACACACTGCTAGAAGGCCAAATATTTTTTCAGAGGTAGATGCAGATAAAAATTATTTTTAATTTGCAGCATGATGGAGGTCAGTATAGATGGACTAATAGAGAAAGTCCCACACACAACTAGAAGGCCAAATATTTTTTCAGAGGTAGATGCAGATAAAAATTATTTTTAATTTGCAGCCTGATGGAGGTCCGTATAGATGGACTAATAGAGAAAGTCCCACACACTGCTAGAAGGCCAAATATTTTTTCAGAGCTAGATGCAGACAAAAAATTATTTTGAATTTGCAACCTGATGGAGGTCAGTTTAAATGGACTAATAGAGAAAGTCCCACACACTGCTAGAAGGCCAAATATTTTTTCAGAGCTAGATACAGAAAAAAATTATATTCAGTTTGCAACCTGATGGAGGTCAGTATAGATGGAGTAATAGAACAAGTCCCACACACAGCTAGAAGCCCAAATATTTTTTCAGAGCTAGATGCAGATAAAAATTATTTTTAATTTGCAACCTGATGGAGGTCAGTATAGATGGATTAATAGAACAAGTCCCACACAGTTAGAAGCCCAAATATTTTTTCAGAGGTAGATGCAGAAAAAAATTATATTCAGTTTGCAACCTGATGGAGGTCTGTATAGATGGATTAATAGAACAAGTCCCACACACAGCTAGAAGCCCAATATTTTTTCAGAGGTAGATGCAGAAAAAATATATATTCAGTTTGCAACCTGATGGAGGTCAGTATAGATGGACTAATAGAGAAAGTCCCACACACTGCTAGAAGGCCAAATATTTTTTCAGAGCTAGATGCAGACAAAAAATTATTTTTAATTTGCAACCTGATGGAGGTCAGTATAGATGGACTAATAGAGAAAGTCCCACACACTGCTAGAAGGCCAAATATTTTTTCAGAGCTAGATGCAGAAAAAAATTATATTCAGTTTGCAACCTGATGGAGGTCAGTATAGATGGACTAATAGAACAAGTCCCACACACTGCTAGAAGGCCAAATATTTTTTCAGAGGTAGATGCAGATAAAAATTATTTTTAATTTGCAGCCTGATGGAGGTCAGTATAGATGGACTAATAGAGAAAGTCCCACACACTGCTAGAAGGCCAAATATTTTTTCAGAGGTAGATGCAGATAAAAATTATTTTTAATTTGCAGCATGATGGAGGTCAGTATAGATGGACTAATAGAGAAAGTCCCACACACAACTAGAAGGCCAAATATTTTTTCAGAGGTAGATGCAGATAAAAATTATTTTTAATTTGCAGCCTGATGGAGGTCCGTATAGATGGACTAATAGAGAAAGTCCCACACACTGCTAGAAGGCCAAATATTTTTTCAGAGCTAGATGCAGACAAAAAATTATTTTGAATTTGCAACCTGATGGAGGTCAGTTTAAATGGACTAATAGAGAAAGTCCCACACACTGCTAGAAGGCCAAATATTTTTTCAGAGCTAGATGCAGAAAAAAATTATATTCAGTTTGCAACCTGATGGAGGTCAGTATAGATGGAGTAATAGAACAAGTCCCACACACAGCTAGAAGCCCAAATATTTTTTCAGAGCTAGATGCAGAAAAAAATTATATTCAGTTTGCAACCTGATGGAGGTCAGTATAGATGGAGTAATAGAACAAGTCCCACACACCGCTAGAAGGCCAAATATTTTTTCAGAGCTAGATGCAGAAAAAAATTATATTCAGTTTGCAACCTGATGGAGGTCAGTATAGATGGAGTAATAGAACAAGTCCCACACACAGCTAGAAGCCCAAATATTTTTTCAGAGCTAGATGCAGATAAAAATTATTTTTAATTTGCAACCTGATGGAGGTCAGTATAGATGGAGTAATAGAACAAGTCCCACACACTGCTAGAAGGCCAAATATTTTTTCAGAGCTAGATGCAGACAAAAAATTATTTTGAATTTGCAACCTGATGGAGGTCAGTATAGATGGACTAATAGAGAAAGTCCCACACACTGCTAGAAGGCCAAATATTTTTTCAGAGCTAGATGCAGAAAAAAATTATATTCAGTTTGCAACCTGATGGAGGTCAGTATAGATGGAGTAATAGAACAAGTCCCACACACAGCTAGAAGCCCAAATATTTTTTCAGAGCTAGATGCAGATAAAAATTATTTTTAATTTGCAACCTGATGGAGGTCAGTAGATGGACTAATAGAGAAAGTCCCACACACTGCTAGAAGGCCAAATATTTTTTCAGAGCTAGATGCAGAAAAAAATTATATTCAGTTTGCAACCTGATGGAGGTCTGTATAGATGGACTAATAGAACAAGTCCCACACACAGCTAGAAGGCCAAATATTTTTTCAGAGGTAGATGCAGATAAAAATTATTTTTAATTTGCAGCCTGATGGAGGTCAGTATAGATGGACTAATAGAGAAAGTACCACACACTGCTAGAAGGCCAAATATTTTTTCAGAGCTAGATGCAGACAAAAAATTATATTCAGTTTGCAACCTGATGGAGGTCAGTATAGATGGACTAATAAAACAAGTCCCACACACAGCTAGAAGCCCAAATATTTTTTCAGAGGTAGATGCAGAAAAAATATATATTCAGTTTGCAACCTGATGGAGGTCAATATAGATGGACTAATAGAGAAAGTCCCACACACTGCTAGAAGGCCAAATATTTTTTCAGAGGTAGATGCAGAAAAAAAATATATTCAGTTTGCAACCTGATGGAGGTCAGTATAGATGGACTAATAGAAAAAGTCCCACACACTGCTAGAAGGCCAAATATTTTTTCAGAGCTAGATGCAGATATAAATTATTTTTAATTTGCAACCTGATGGAGGTCAGTATAGATGGACTAATAGAGAAAGTCCCACACACTGCTAGAAGGCCAAATATTTTTTCAGAGCTAGATGCAGATATAAATTATTTTTAATTTGCAACCTGATGGAGGTCAGTATAGATGGGCTAATAGAGAAAGTCCCACACACTGCTAGAAGGCCAAATATTTTTTCAGAGCTAGATGCAGATATAAATTATTTTTAATTTGCAACCTGATGGAGGTCAGTATAGATGGACTAATAGAGAAAGTCCCACACACTGCTAGAAGGCCAAATATTTTTTCAGAGCTAGATGCAGAAAAAAATTATATTCAGTTTGCAACCTGATGGAGGTCAGTATAGATGGACTAATAGAATGATGCTATGCCCAAAAGATTTTACTTCACTAGGTGCAGTAAAAAAATTGGTATTCTATACACAGGTGGTATATCTTGCAACACAGATAGGCTACTCCACTGACTAACACACTCTGCAATAGGCCAAAAAGGATTAGCTTTGCTAGATTCAGCCAAATGCTGTGAAAAAAAACTTGCACAGCACTGGCACAGACCTGCCTGGCAAAAACTGATAGGAACTGATGTAACCTAGTCCTGAAAAGGACTGCAATTACAATTAGTCTTTACTCCCACAATCTATCTATTTAAGAGCACAGACCTGCCTGATAAAAGTCGTAGGAAATGCTGTAACCTAGTCCTTAAAAGGACTGCAATCACAACTATTCCCTACTCCCAAGCTATCTGTAGATTTGTGCGAAAATTGGCTTGAAATTAACAAGGTATAGCGCACACAGCAACAGCGGTGCCGTCTAACACGCAGCTGCAGCAGTGAGAAAGTGGTGGCGACGGGGAAAATGGCTTGGTCTTATAGGGCAAGGACATGTGACATACACTGCCAATGACACATGCCCTTGCTTGTGTGAAAAAAAGCACTTCGCTCCGTGTGTGCGCTGCTGATAGGCTGACAGATTGCACCTCCCCACTGTAAATGCGGGAAAGAGAAAAAAAAATGGAGATCTTCATTATTCCTGCAGAGATCCATCCCCTGCCCCTCCCCCCACCCCGCTGTACACTCAAACTGCGTATTAACATTAATTTTCATCATTACTGAGAAAAAATCCAGTTATGATTTTGGTGCACGAACAGTTATCGAACATAACCTCGAACAGCCGAATTTTTCTCAAATCGTTCGTGTTCGCCGAACGGCTCGAACACCGCCCAAAACAGCTCGAATTTGAGATTGGCGAACAGTTCGAGTCGAACAACGCTCATCTCTAATCCTGAGTTACATCCTGTATTATACTCCAGAGCTGCACTCACTATTCTGCTGGTGCAGTCACTGTGTACATACATTACATTACTGATCCTGAGTTACATCCTGTATTATACTCCAGAGCTGCACTCACTATTCTGCTGGTGCAGTCACTGTGTACATACAGTGCCTACAAGTAGTATTCAACCCCCTGCAGATTTAGCTGGTTTGATAAGGTGCAAATAAGTTAGAGCCTTCAAACTGTAAACGAGAGTAGGTTTTATGAACAGAAGCATAAATCTTACAAACCAAAAAGTTATGTTGCTCAGTTGAATTTTATTAAATTTTAAACATAAAAGTGTGGGTCAATTATTATACAACCCCTATGTTTAATATTTTGTGGAATAACCCTTGTTTGCAATTACAGCTAATAATCGTCTTTTATAAGACCTGATCAGGCCGGCACAGGTCTGTGGAGTTATCTTGGCCCACTCCTCCATGCAGATCTTCTCCAAGTTATCTAGGTTCTTTGGGTGTCTCATGTGGACTTTATTCTTGAGCTCCTTCCACAAGTTTTCAATTGGGTTAAGGTCAGGAGACTGACTAGGCCACTCCAACACCTTGACTTTTTCCCTTTTGAACCAGGCCTTGGTTTTCTTGGCTGTGTGCTTTGGGTCGTTGTCTTGTTGGAAGATGAAATTACAACCCATCTTAAGATCCTTGATGGAGGAGCGGAGGTTCTTGGCCAAAATCTCCAGGTAGGCCGTGCTATCCATCTTCCCATGGATGCGGACCAGATGGCCAGGCCCCTTGGCAGAGAAACAGCCCCACAGCATGATGCTGCCACCACCATGCTTGACTGTAGGGATGGTATTCTTGGGGTCGTATGCAGTGCCATCCAGTCTCCAAACGTCACGTGTGTGGTTGGCACCAAAGATCTCGATCTTGGTCTCATCAGACCATAGAACCTTGAACCAGTCTGTCTCAGAGTCCTCCAAGTGATCATGAGCTAACTGCAGACGAGCCTTGACATGACGCTTTGAAAGTAAAGGTACCTTACGGGCTCGTCTGGAACGGAGACCATTGCGGTGGAGTACGTTACTTATGGTATTGACTGAAACCAATGTCCCCACTGCCATGAGATCTTCCCGGAGCTCCTTCCTTGTTGTCCTTGGGTTAGCCTTGACTCTTCGGACAAGCCTGGCCTCGGCACGGGAGGACACTTTCAAAGGCTGTCCTGGCCATGGAAGGCTAACAGTAGTTCCATAAGCCTTCCACTTACGGATGATGCTCCCAACAGTGGAGACAGGTAGGCCCAACTCCTTGGAAAGGGTTTTGTACCCCTTGCCAGCCTTGTGACCCTCCACGATCTTGTCTCTGATGGCCTTGGAACGCTCCTTTGTCTTTCCCATGTTGACCATGTCTGAGTGCTGTTCACAAGTTTGGGGAGGGTCTTAAATAGTCAGAAAAGGCTGGCAAAAGAGATCTTTAATCCACACATGTGAAGCTCATTATTCTTGGTGCCTGAACTACTTCTTAATACTTTAGGGGGACCAAACAGAATTCGTGTGGTTTGAGGGGTTGAATAATAAATGACACTCTGAATTTACTTTTTACGTTTTTTAAAAAAAACAAAAAAAAAAAAAAAAAAAAAAAAACAATATTTGCTGCAGTGCATTTCCCACTTCCAGGCTGATCTACAGTACAAATGTCACAATGCCAAGTTAATTCCGCATGTGTCAACCAGCTAAATCTGTAGGGGGTTGAATACTACTTGTAGGCACTGTACATTACATTACTGATCCTGTACTGATCCTGAGTTACATCCTGTATTATACTCCAGAGCTGCACTCACTACTCTGCTGGTAGGATCAAGATCAGCATTGATCTCCTGTGCAGCTGTTTCTTTGTTATAGCTGTACTGGAGGGTTATTGGTTCAGTCGAAATCTCAGCTTGACAGAATTGATTGGTCTTTCCAGTTATCAGTAAGATCAGATATGTTTATCATGACCCTAAAACACAAAATGGGGATTAACTTTGTCCTGAAAGGGAATGTATCAAGGTTGACATATTTTTTGCTTTCCCCTTTCTTGTTTTCAGTCCCATTATTTGATTTCTTTACATTTCTATTCACATCTATATAGTATTAGTCATTTTTTATTTACATTGGAGTCTGACACTTCGCTCATCACCTTTTTTCCTGGTTTTCTTGTTGCTTTTCCTTTTTCCAGCTGATATTTTCTTTGTCATCGATACATTATTTCCTTGCTATTTGCTTTCCAGCCTTTATATTTGCTTTATGTCTCTGCATTACTTTTAGATCCACCATCCATAGATATTGTTATTGACCCCTCAGGTAACGATTCGCTCATTCTTTTGTGCATGGACTTTTTATCGAGTGCGGTGGTGCTGTGTTTTTTCTCTATTAACTCAAAGGGCTAAATAAATCAGATATTTCAATCTGATACTTTACAAAACTATAACCATTGTCCAACTATAACCAAACAGAGCAGTATGTGTGCAAAGTCTATATACACCTTGGGTGACCGTGCACAAAACATTCCTTGGTTAGAGGGTTATTCTATTCTCCTATCTTCAGGAGCGCACCGCTCCTCTGCCTCGTGACTTCCTGCTTGTTAGGGGGTAGTGCGCTCCTGATGATTGACAGTTCAGCCCACCAGCAATGCTCCACAGTTGGTATGAACTGCGCATTCTCAGATCCTTCAAGCAGAGATAGTTTTGTCTCTGCAGCCTCGGAGGAGACAGCGATCTGGCCAGCATCAGAGCAGCCACTTTGCAAGTAAAAATGAACTATTCCTTGAGATGCCATGTAGGCTACATAATGCTCTGTGTGCCCATTACGGCTGATCTATGACCTAAGGTTAAGTTCCCAGTATGACCTTTTGGTGAGTTTTTGATGTTGCAGATTTTTGAAAAAAATTCAAGAAACCTATTTTACGGAAAATCTGTAACATCAAAAAATCACCAAAAAGCTCACTGAGGGAACGGAGCCTAAAAAATGTATAAATATTAGGCTCACCTCGCTGCAGATCCCCACCTGATCCTTTACTGACTTGCTTCAATCACTCTGAGGCACTAAGGGCTAAGGATGGAAGAGAAGAAGTAGCCACAGGGAGGAAGGGAACCGGGGACAACTGGATAGGGATCGGCTTCTCTAAGACGGACAAGGGCAAGTTGAGAATAACATATATTATGTGTGAAGCTGAGTCACTTCTGATGGACAAGTCGTGAAGCGGGGAAGTCAAAGAGTCCAAGGTCAAATGCCAGGAGGGTACATCAAAGGGATAAGACAAATGGATAGTCAGAGGCAAAAGGGGTAATACAAACGAGTAGTCAAAAGGAAAATCCAAGGTCCGGCAGCAAAGATCAGAGTATAAGAACACAGAGCTAACAGGCCACAGAGTGAGGCTACAACTGGCAATGATCTAACCCTTACCAGCAAGCTAAATAGCCAGGAAATCACCCTTAACAGGGGACACCTGGAGGAATCTCCAAAGGCCCAGTCCGATTGGATAGCAGGACTGTCATTCACAATACTGACAGCCCTGTACGCCCTTGATACCATAGGGATTCAATTTGCCTCAATTCAATTCACCCATCTCTAAAGTGAACCCCTCGTTGGTTAGACAATGTACTCCTCACTTTACAAGAACTGGTCACAGTAGAGAAGTTGCCTTTATGATTGACAGGTGGAAGGATTCACTTATGTGCTTTCCTATTATTTTGCTCCTCCTCTGCTACTTACTTTATCATTACTGTTTATAAATATCGCCGACATTTGTTACATTCTTAGTTTTATCCTTTTTTTTCCAGGACTCATAAGAAATCACACCGTGGTGCTGAATGAGGGGGATTCTGTGATCCTTAACTGCTCGGTTATCAGTAACCCAGCAGCTTACGTGACTTGGACGAAGGGAGAGAATACCGTGGTCAGCAGTGTGACTAGAAAGGGGCTGGAGCTGTATCTGATGGACATAACCTCCAGTGATATTAATACATACAGCTGCTCCGCATGGAATCTACACGGGGACACCAGTGACTTTGTTGATATCACTTTGCAACGTAAGTGTTGGGTGATAGTGTAACGACACTCATGGGAACGTGACGAGTATCACAGAGGGAATCAGTAAGGTTGCAGGTCAAAGCTATGAGAATACTTTAACTTAAAGGGGTACTATACTTTCAAGTATCTTTTCAGAACAAACTATCCTGTGTGAGAATGTGAGGAAGAACACTACTTCTGGCCATTTTATGTCTTGCACCCTTCAGCAGGCTTTATTTCGAGTTTGCATTTGACTCTGAGCTGGTGGAAGGAGACAAGCTGCTATGATGTCTCCTATACTGAGCACAACACACAGGGATGGATTTCTGCTCTTATCCAGAAGTACTGAGCAGTGTAGATGTGAGACCAGCTCTAGAATAAGTAAAAACACTTTCCAGAAAATATCCTCCTTTGTCTCCCTCTGCTTGTTTTCTCACCCTGCTCCTCACTTCTCCTCCTACCTCCCCTCTCCATAGAGTATGATAAGAGGTGTAACCTGACACCTCATTGCACTGGCAGTCCATCTTGTCTTGAGCAAAATGAAGTTGAGCTGTTTTTTTCATTATAGTGATTTCAGGAAACAAGGAGGAGGGAAAGAAGTGGCTCATAAGTGGGGGGAAGCTGATTTCTCTGATAAGATATTTTACAAAGTTTCTTATACTCACTTGTAGAGTTTTGCAACATTTTACACTTCACATTAAAAAGGTTTTTTTTCACCCAAAACACATATAATCTAAATCTGTCATAATAACTGAATCAGTCAAGGACTGATCAGTACGACCAACAACTATCACAAGGACACGCCTGTCCGGTTGGAGTTCCCAACTGCGCCATTGCCACCCAAGTTGATGCAAGAGCCTAATTCCATTTCTTACTCTTCTGCTAGCAACTCTTGGCCACTTCTCTACCAGAAATAGGAACTAGACACCTCAGATATGGGGTCAGTGTTAAGCCCGATGGTTGTTTCTTGAGGAACACCATTTTTGCCTGACTTTTTACAAAGCCAATTCATAGAGTTCCAATGTCACATTATAATTTTCTTGGGTAATCTAATGGTTTACGACCAATTTTTTAATGATTTTTTGCTACGTTACCCTTTTCTTGGTACTCAGGGGTAAACTTACACTCTTTATGAGTCAGTGGTTTCATTATTATTCTTGATATTCTTGTTGACAACCTTGGTAGTATGATAGATTTCCGACAATCTTGGTGGAGCAGTGGAGGTCCCTGGTGGTCTAGTTGGACCTAGGTGCCAGTAGACTATTACATGCCTCCTCTTTTCCTACCTTAATAGTGACCCTACTTTCTGCCTTCCCTTTTTAACTGTTATTGACCTGATAGGACAATTCTGATACTTTGCACTCATGTTGGGACCTAGTCTAATTATTTTATTGCCTTTTTTTACAGCCAAAAATGAAGAACCAGACGCCAAACTCTCCTTCGGTAAGATGGATTTTTTTTTTCGCTTTAACATCCAATCAGAACACTCCTACTTTGAGATCCGTAAGGATCCCTGTTGACGTTCCTTTTTACAAGCCTATTGGAACAGCATGCTACAACTATATTTTTCTGTATTATTGTGTCAATGACCTTGACTGGTGTAGAAAATGTAAAAAAAAGTATTACAAGGGCCCTCATCTATAAAAAAAATAGCAAGTACAGCTAAAAAAAAAATAGCAGGAAATTCATATATTACATGGATGTACATAGAATTTAGCAAAATGACGTAATTCTTTATTTGCCCTGTAGGGGCGCTGTTGGTAAATTCTTGATTCCTTTATAACTGGAGGTGCCAGTGAATCTTTACTTTGTAATCATCCTGTATAAGGAGATGGGGCAATGACTAAAACAGAACCTTTTTAAGTTACAAAAAGTTTACATAGAATTTAGCAAAATGACGTAATTCTTTATTTGCCCTGTAGGGGCGCTGTTGGTAAATTCTTGATTCCCTTATAGCTGGAGGTCCCAGTGAATCTTTACTTTGTAATCATCCTGTATTAGGAGATGGGGGCAATGACAAAAACAGAACCTTTTTAAGTTACAAAAAGTTTACATAGAATTTAGCAAAACGAGGTAATTCTTTATTTGCCCTGTAGGGGCGCTGTTGGTAAATTCTTGATTCCTTTATAACTGGAGGTGCCAGTGAATCTTTCCTTTGTAATCATCCTGTATAAGGAGATGGGGGCAATGACTAAAACAGAACCTTTTTAAGTTACAAAAAAGTTTAGCAATTGAGCAAAACGATGTAATTCTTTATTTGCCCTCTAGGGGCGCTGTTGGTAAATTTTTGGTTCCCTTATATCTGGAGGTGCCAGTGAATCTTTCCTTTGTAATCATCCTGTATTAGGAGATGGGGTAATGATTAAAAGAGAACCTTTTTTAAGTTTCAAAAACTTTTTGGATGCACATTGTAAATTCATCTCATCTCATTACAGAGACATCTCCACCTCCGGCTCCAGAAGTTGTGACGGTGCTCTCCCCACAGTGCGGTAAGTAATTGCTCATTGTCACTAAATTTGTATCAAAATTGGAATTTTGAATATCGTAGATACAATTCTGCCCCTCAGAGGAGCCTAATATCACAATTCTCTAGGATACTTAGCAAGTGACTTTCACTGTCACTTACTCAATATCATCCATTGCTTTTTAATAGGCATTAGCACCCTCTAGTTAAGATTTACCGCAAACGATCAAAGCTACAGTGTAAAGTATGTGGGATGGACAGAGGTTGGATGGAGACATTAGTCAGGAGACACATTAGACACCACAGAGCAGTGTAACTGTTTATACATAGCTCTGCCCCAATGGCCAAGATTGAAGTCAATGGAGTAATGGGGGGAATCTTAAAAGGTGAGGGTGATGGGACAGTTTTAGGCAATTCTATTGGTACATTGACAATATTTTGTCACATGATGATAACCGACCTTCTCAGATTCCAGGTATATGGACTTGACACTCCTTGGAGCCTTCATAGCTGCGAACATCCTCATCCTCTCGCTGATCACCCTGGCTCTTTTCTGCTTCGTTATGAGGAATATGGAAAAAAGTCGAAGAGGTAAAACCTGAGACGTGAGACTGTTATAGCAAAACCTGTAGAGTAAAATCCAGTGTAATGTACAGTGCCTGCAGAGTGTGATGCCTCAGATGGTCATGTGTCATTGTTTTTAATGGGAGAGGTAAAGTATTGGGAACAGAGTGATAAGAACAGAATGCAGGAAATGGAGTGCTAGGGATAGAGTGCAGGAGAAGAAAGTGCAAGGAATAGAGTGCAGGAGTGCTGGGAACATAGTGCAGGGAATAGAGTGCAGGAGAAGAAAGTGCAAGGAATAGAGTGCAGGAGTGCTGGGAACATAGTGCAGGGAATAGAGTGCAGGAATGATGGGAACAGAGTGCAAGGAATAGAGTGCAGGAGTGCAGGGAACATAGTGCAGGGAATAGAGTGCAGGAGAAGAAAGTGCAAGGAATAGAGTGCAGGAGTGCTGGGAACATAGTGCAGGGAATAGAGTGCAGGAGAAGAAAGTGCAAGGAATAGAGTGCAGGAGTGCTGGGAACATAGTGCAGGGAATAGAGTGCAGGAATGATGGGAACAGAGTGCAAGGAATAGAGTGCAGGAGTGCAGGGAACATAGTGCTGGGAACAGAGTGCTGGGAATGGAGTGCAGGAATAGAGTGCAGGAGTGCTGGGAACATAGTGCAGGGAATAGAGTGCAGGAGAAGAAAGTGCAAGGAATAGAGTGCAGGAGTGCTGGGAACATAGTGCAGGGAATAGAGTGCAGGAATGATGGGAACAGAGTGCAAGGAATAGAGTGCAGGAGTGCAGGGAACATAGTGCAGGGAATAGAGTGCAGGAGAAGAAAGTGCAAGGAATAGAGTGCAGGAGTGCTGGGAACATAGTGCAGGGAATAGAGTGCAGGAGAAGAAAGTGCAAGGAATAGAGTGCAGGAGTGCTGGGAACATAGTGCAGGGAATAGAGTGCAGGAATGATGGGAACAGAGTGCAAGGAATAGAGTGCAGGAGTGCAGGGAACATAGTGCAGGGAATAGAGTGCAGGAGAAGAAAGTGCAAGGAATAGAGTGCAGGAGTGCTGGGAACATAGTGCAGGGAATAGAGTGCAGGAGAAGAAAGTGCAAGGAATAGAGTGCAGGAGTGCTGGGAACATAGTGCAGGGAATAGAGTGCAGGAGAAGAAAGTGCAAGGAATAGAGTGCAGGAGTGCTGGGAACATAGTGCAGGGAATAGAGTGCAGGAGAAGAAAGTGCAAGGAATAGAGTGCAGGAGTGCAGGGAACATAGTGTAGGGAATAGAGTGCAGGAGAAGAAAGTGCAAGGAATAGAGTGCAGGAGTGCTGGGAACATAGTGCAGGGAATAGAGTGCAGGAGAAGAAAGTGCAAGGAATAGAGTGCAGGAGTGCTGGGAACATAGTGCAGGGAATAGAGTGCAGGAATGATGGGAACAGAGTGCAAGGAATAGAGTGCAGGAGTGCAGGGAACATAGTGCTGGGAACAGAGTGCTGGGAATGGAGTGCAGGAATAGAGTGCAGGAGTGCTGGGAACATAGTGCAGGGAATAGAGTGCAGGAGAAGAAAGTGCAAGGAATAGAGTGCAGGAGTGCTGGGAACATAGTGCAGGGAATAGAGTGCAGGAGAAGAAAGTGCAAGGAATAGAGTGCAGGAGTGCTGGGAACATAGTGCAGGGAATAGAGTGCAGGAGAAGAAAGTGCAAGGAATAGAGTGCAGGAGTGCTGGGAACATAGTGCAGGGAATAGAGTGCAGGAGAAGAAAGTGCAAGGAATAGAGTGCAGGAGTGCTGGGAACATAGTGCAGGGAATAGAGTGCAGGAATGATGGGAACAGAGTGCAAGGAATAGAGTGCAGGAGTGCAGGGAACATAGTGCAGGGAATAGAGTGCAGGAATGATGGGAACAGAGTGCAAGGAATAGAGTGCAGGAGTGCAGGGAACATAGTGCAGGGAATAGAGTGCAGGAGAAGAAAGTGCAAGGAATAGAGTGCAGGAGTGCTGGGAACATAGTGCAGGGAATAGAGTGCAGGAGAAGAAAGTGCAAGGAATAGAGTGCAGGAGTGCTGGGAACATAGTGCAGGGAATAGAGTGCAGGAGAAGAAAGTGCAAGGAATAGAGTGCAGGAGTGCTGGGAACATAGTGCAGGGAATAGAGTGCAGGAATGATGGGAACAGAGTGCAAGGAATAGAGTACAGGAGTGCAGGGAACATAGTGCAGGGAATAGAGTGCAGGAATGATGGGAACAGAGTGCAAGGAATAGAGTGCAGGAGTGCAGGGAACATAGTGCAGGGAATAGAGTGCAGGAGAAGAAAGTGCAAGGAATAGAGTGTAGGAGTGCTGGGAACATAGTGCAGGGAATAGAGTGCAGGAGAAGAAAGTGCAAGGAATAGAGTGCAGGAGTGCTGGGAACATAGTGCAGGGAATAGAGTGCAGGAGAAGAAAGTGCAAGGAATAGAGTGCAGGAGTGCTGGGAACATAGTGCAGGGAATAGAGTGCAGGAGAAGAAAGTGCAAGGAATAGAGTGCAGGAGTGCTGGGAACATAGTGCAGGGAATAGAGTGCAGGAATGATGGGAACAGAGTGCAAGGAATAGAGTGCAGGAGTGCAGGGAACATAGTGCAGGGAATAGAGTGCAGGAATGATGGGAACAGAGTGCAAGGAATAGAGTGCAGGAGTGCAGGGAACATAGTGCAGGGAATAGAGTGCAGGAGAAGAAAGTGCAAGGAATAGAGTGCAGGAGTGCTGGGAACATAGTGCAGGGAATAGAGTGCAGGAGAAGAAAGTGCAAGGAATAGAGTGCAGGAGTGCTGGGAACATAGTGCAGGGAATAGAGTGCAGGAATGATGGGAACAGAGTGCAAGGAATAGAGTGCAGGAGTGCAGGGAATAGAGTGCAGGAATGATGGGAACAGAGTGCAAGGAATAGAGTGCAGGAGTGCAGGGAACATAGTGCAGGGAATAGAGTGCAGGAATGATGGGAACGGAGTGCAAGGAATAGAGTGCAGGAGTGCAGGGAACATAGTGCAGGGAATAGAGTGCAGGAGAAGAAAGTGCAAGGAATAGAGTGCAGGAGTGCTGGGAACATAGTGCAGGGAATAGAGTGCAGGAGAAGAAAGTGCAAGGAATAGAGTGCAGGAGTGCTGGGAACATAGTGCAGGGAATAGAGTGCAGGAGAAGAAAGTGCAAGGAATAGAGTGCAGGAGTGCAGGGAACATAGTGCAGGGAATAGAGTGCAGGAGAAGAAAGTGCAAGGAATAGAGTGCAGGAGTGCTGGGAACATAGTGCAGGGAATAGAGTGCAGGAGAAGAAAGTGCAAGGAATAGAGTGCAGGAGTGCTGGGAACATAGTGCAGGGAATAGAGTGCAGGAATGATGGGAACAGAGTGCAAGGAATAGAGTGCAGGAGTGCAGGGAACATAGTGCTGGGAACAGAGTGCTGGGAATGGAGTGCAGGAATAGAGTGCAGGAGTGCTGGGAACATAGTGCAGGGAATAGAGTGCAGGAGAAGAAAGTGCGAGGAATAGAGTGCAGGAGTGCTGGGAACATAGTGCAGGGAATAGAGTGCAGGAGAAGAAAGTGCAAGGAATAGAGTGCAGGAGTGCAGGGAACATAGTGCAGGGAATAGAGTGCAGGAGAAGAAAGTGCAAGGAATAGAGTGCAGGAGTGCTGGGAACGTAGTGCTGGGTATAGAGTGCAGGAATGATGAGAACAGAGTGCTGACAATGGAGTGCAGGAGTGCTGGGAACCTAGTGCTGGGAACAGAGTGCTGGGAATACTGGGAACAGAGTGCAAGGCATAGAGTGCAGGAGGAGTGCAGGTAATAGAGTGCAGGGCATAGAGTGCAGGAGTGCTGGGAACAGAGTGCCTGGAATAGAGTGCAGGAATGCTGGGAACAGAGTGCTTGGAATAGAGTGCAGGAATGCTGGGAACAGAGTGCAAGGCATAGAGTGCAGGAGTGCTGGGAACAGAGTGTCTGGAATAGAGTGCAGGAATGCTGGGAACAGAGTGCTTGGAATAGAGTGCAGGAATGCTGGGAGCAGAGTGCAAGGCATAGAGTGCAGGCGTGCAGGTAATAGAGTGCAGGGTATCGAGTGCAGGAGTGCTGGGAACAGAGTGAAAGTAATAGAGTGCAGGGAATAGAGTACAAGGAATAGAGTGCAGGAGTGCTGGGAACAGAGTGCTTGGAATAGAGTGCAGGAAATATGATGCAGAGAATAACATGCTGCGAACAGAGTGCAGAGGAAAGAGTGAATAAAATAGAGTGCAGGGAATAGAGCACACAGAATAGAGTGCTGTGAATAGGATACAGAGAATAGAGCTCTGAGAATAAGGTACGGATTATTGAGGAGATGGACATGACCACAGGAGATGAATGTGATATTATGGGGGGGGGGTGACTTGTCCAGTCATGAGCATATTATAGGAAGCAAAGCAGCTGGTTGTGAGAGTCATGTCATGAGTGAGGATAAGTGACAGGTCACCGGCTGAAACGTACATATTGAAAGCAATGCACAGCAGCACAGAGTATTTAGGGAGGAGAGTGTGCTGGCCTTGTGATGAGTTTAATGAGAATAGGTCTATAAGTAACAGGACAAGCACGCCATGATGAGCTGGGTGGCAATATGTGGGAGCTGAAGGTAATGTGGTGGAAGGAGCAGGGTCTCCCCGGATTAGGAGCCGGATACATTGTTGCGGGGAGTTTGTGATGTGATATCCATCTCTGAATCACCTTCACACGTCCAATACTGTATGTTTTTAGCAATCATAAGCAATGGCGAAGAGCTCAGAGCTCAGGGGACAGCCTCTGCGTACAAGGTAGGAAATACTATATTTACCCCTATACAGATACTACACACTGTATATTCTGCTGAGGCCAATAATCCCCTGATTTACTGGAAAACCCAAGCTGTAGGTTTCCATTTTATTATTTTAGAAGCTGTATACTGTGCACCCAATGGTATACAGCTACTCTAGAGATAGACTACATGGCTTCCCATCAAACTGTGATAACATATGTCTGCAGACATCACTGTGGGGGCTCACTGCATACACTTTATACAGCCACCACTAGGGGGAGCTCACTACATAAAGATGTTATACAGCCACCACTGGGGGAGCTCACTACATAAAGATGTTATACAGCCACCACTGGGGGAGCTCACTGCATACACTTTATACAGCCACCACTAGGGGGAGCTCACTACATAAAGATGTTATACAGCCACCACTAGGGGGAGCTCACTACATAAAGATGTTATACAGCCACCACTGGGGGAGCTCACTGCATACACTTTATACAGCCACCACTAGGGGGAGCTCACTACATAAAGATGTTATACAGCCACCACTAGGGGGAGCTCACTACATAAAGATGTTATACAGCCACCACTGGGGGAGCTCACTGCATACACTTTATACAGCCACCACTAGGGGGAGCTCACTACATAAAGATGTTATACAGCCACCACTAGGGGGAGCTCACTACATAAAGATGTTATACAGCCACCACTGGGGGAGC
The DNA here is from genome assembly GCF_046119375.1 of Phyllobates terribilis. Lineage (NCBI taxonomy): Eukaryota > Metazoa > Chordata > Amphibia > Anura > Dendrobatidae > Phyllobates > Phyllobates terribilis. Next base: position 36,659,869 of record NW_027362772.1, on the reverse strand, counting down.
TCACTGCATACACTTTATACAGCCACCACTAGGGGGAGCTCACAACATAAAGATGTTATACAGCCACCACTAGGGGGAGCTCACTGCCTACAGATGTTATACAGCCACCACTGGGGGAGCTCACCACATACACTTTATACAGCCACCACTAGGGGGAGCTCACTACATACACTTTATACAGCCACCACTGGGGGAGCTCACTGCATACAGATGTTATACAGCCACCACTAGGGGGAGCTCACTACATAAAGATGTTATACAGCCACCACTAGGGGGAGCTCACTACATAAAGATGTTATACAGCCACCACTGGGGGAGCTCACTGCATACAGATGTTATACAGCCACCACTAGGGGGAGCTCACTACATAAAGACGTTATACAGCCACCACTAGGGGGAGCTCACTACATAAAGATGTTATACAGCCACCACTAGGGGGAGCTCACTACATAAAGATGTTATACAGCAACCACTGGGGGAGCTCACTGCATACAGATGTTATACAGCCACCACTGGAGGGAGTTCACTACATAAAGATGTTATACAGCCACCACTGGGGGAGCTCACTGCATACAGATTTATACAGCCACCACTGGGGGAGCTCACTACATACAGATTTATACAGTCACCACTAGAGGGAGCTCACTATATACAGATTTATACAGCCACCACTGGGGGAGCTCACTACATACAGATATTATACAGCCACCACTAGGGGGAGCTCACTACATACAGATGTTATACAGCCACCACTGGGGGAGCTCACTACATACAGATATTATACAGCCACCACTGGGGTAGCTCACTGCATACAGATGTTATACAGCCACCACTGGGGGAGCTCACTACATACACTTTATACAGCCACCACTAGGGGGTGCTCACTACATAAAGATGTTATACAGCCACCACTAGAGGGAGTTCACTACATAAAGATGTTATACAGCAACCACTGGGGGAGCTCACTGCATACAGATGTTATACAGCCACCACTAGGGGGAGCTCACTACATAAAGATGTTATACAGCCACCACTAGGGGGAGCTCACTATACAAAGATGTTATACAGCCACCACTGGGGGAGCTCACTGCATACAGATGTTATACAGCCACCACTGGGGGAGCTCACTACATACACTTTATACAGCCACCACTAGGGGGTGCTCACTACATAAAGATGTTATACAGCCACCACTAGAGGGAGTTCACTACATAAAGATGTTATACAGCAACCACTGGGGGAGCTCACTGCATACAGATGTTATACAGCCACCACTAGGGGGAGCTCACTACATAAAGATGTTATACAGCCACCACTAGGGGGAGCTCACTACATAAAGATGTCATACAGCCACCACTGGGGGAGCTCACTGCATACAGATGTTATACAGCCACCACTAGGGGGAGCTCACTACATAAAGATGTTATACAGCCACCACTAGGGGGAGCTCACTACATAAAGATGTTATACAGCCACCACTAGGGGGAGCTCACTACATAAAGATGTTATACAGCCACCACTGGGGGAGCTCACTGCATACAGATGCTATACAGCCACCACTAGGGGGAGCTCACTACATAAAGATGTTATACAGCCACCACTAGGGGGAGCTCACTACATAAAGATGTTATACAGCCACCACTAGGGGGAGCTCACTACATAAAGATGTTATACAGCCACCACTGGGGGAGCTCACTGCATACAGATATTATATAGCCACCACTAGAGGGAGCTCACTGCAAACAGATATTGTGCAGCCACAACTAGGGGGAGCTCACTACATAAAGATGTTATACAGCAACCAATAGGGGGAGCTAACTGCATAAAGATATTATACAGCCATCACTAAGTGGAGCGCACCGCATACAGATGTTCTACAGCCACCACTGGGGGAAGCTCACTGCCAAAAGATGTTATACAGACATCACTGGAAGTAGTATACTAGATACAGATGTTATATAGCCACAACTAGGGGGAGCTCACTATATACAGATATTATACAGCCATCACTAGAGAGAGCTCACTGCTTACAGATGTTATACTGACACCACTAGAGGGAGCTCACTACATACAGATATTATATAGCCATCACTAGAGGGAGCTCACTGCTTACAGATGTTATACTGACACCACTAGAGGGAGCTCACTACATACAGATATTATACAGCCATCACTAGAGGGAGCTCACTGCTTACAGATGTTATACAGCCACCACTAGGGGGAGCCCACTGCATATAGATGTTAATAGCCACCACTGGAAATAGTTCACTAGATACAGATGTTATACAGCCACCACTAGAGGGAGCTCACAATATACAGATATTATACAGCCATCACTAGAGAGATCTCACTGCTTACAGATGTTATACTGACACCACTAGAGGGAGCTCACTACATACAGATATTATACAGCCATCACTAGAGGGAGCTCACTGCTTACAGATGTTATACTGACACCACTAGAGGGAGCTCACTACATACAGATATTATACAGCCATCACTAGAGGGAGCTCACTGCTTGCAGATGTTATACTGACACCACTAGAGGGCGCTCACTACATACAGAAGTTATATAGACACCACTAGAAGGTGCTCACGGCATACAGATTTATACTGTCACCACTAGTGGTAGCTCACTACATGCAGATTTAAACAGCTGTTAGTAGAGGGAGCTCATTGCATACATTTGTTATACAGCCACCACTAGGAGGAGCTCACTGCATAGAAATGTTATACAGCAACCAATAAGGGAGCTCACTGCATATAGATCTTAATAGCCACCACTGGAAATAGTTCACTAGATACAGATATTATACAGCCACCACTAGGGGGAGCTCACTATAAACAGATATTATACAGCCATCACTAGAGGGAGCTCACTGCGTACAAATTTATACAGCCACCACTAGAGGGAGCTCACTGTATACAGATGTTGTACTGCCACCACTAGGGGGAGCTCACTGCATACAGATTTTATCAGCCACCACTAGAGGGCGCTCACTGCATACAGAAGATATTTAGACACCACTAGAGGGAGCTCACTGCATAGTGATGTTATACAGAAGCCACTAAAGAAAGCTCACTGTATGCAGATGTAATACAGCTCCCATCGAATTCCGTACTAGATTTATAAATCTAAATGCATTGAGCGCCACCACCTAGTGGTGACTTTTGACATTTAAAAAAATTAACTTTAAAATTAATTGACTATGTTGTAGTCATTATTAAGTATTTTTTCTTTGCTATTTTTTTTCCTCTTTGCAGAATCTAGATGAATAGATAAAAAAAATCATTCACTGAATGAACTCCTGTGAATAATGAAGTGTGACCTCGACAACTTCCTGCAGGATGAAGAGATGAAAATCTGTCTATATGTGTCACCCCTAAGGCCACCACCTACAGGAGAATTAGGTTTCCCTGCTGAAAACTTCAGAATTAGGATTTTTTTCACATTAGAAATGAAATATTTTTAACCCTTTACGATGTAGAATGTAATAGTCCCCCTTAAGGTGCGAGAGTATGAAACGGGCTCAGCAACTGAGCCTGCGCTATGCCCAGCAGAATGGGTAACTGGATTGAGCAATCCAGGGTGCTAATGTTTTACCATGGCATGGTCTTAATATGAGAACATCAATTTCGCTATATATTGCAATTCTGAGATCAAACGATCGCCGGTTCAAGTCCTCTATGGGAACTGAGAATTAAAGGAAAAAATGTAAAAAAAATGTACAAAATAATAAAAACAAATACAATTACAATTTTAAATCACACCCCTTTTTACAGTTAAATTATTTAACCCTCAAAAAAAAATTGCTGTTTTTTGTTCCCAAATCTTAACCCCAAAAATATGCTAAAAAATAATCAAAACATCGTATGTACCCCAAAATGGTATTAATATAAAGTACGATCGCCACGTTAAAAAAAAAAAAAAAGGTACGAACCTCCAGAGATCCAATGATCTGTTCGCAACTGCGGCTGGGATCAGAGAAAACTCTCATCCGGGGGGTTAACAAAAAAAATAATAATAATAAAAAAAAATATTTGTTTCATTTTTTTTTAACTTTAATATTAAATATGAAATGAGTTCTCACCTGAGTGCGGGGGGCAGAGAATTAGATTGTGAGCTCCTGGGGCTGTGATGTAAGGAAATATAGATATTTTTGATGAATCCTATATTCTGTCGCTGTCAGTAATCCTGATATAAGTTATTTTTGTAATATTAAAAAAAAATATTAAAATGACCATTGGTTCGTTCTTGTGTTTGCGTCATCTGTACCCAACCCCCCACTTTCCATATGTCATCTATAGCATTAGTTTCCCATATGGACCCCTCAGTCTCCAGGGTCCTTGACCCTTTAACACTCCATCATAGATATATCCTTTATGGAGCGAGTCCTAATCTGTGAACTGAGCATGCTCCGCACAGGGCAGATACCGACTGTGCTGCACAGCCGACATCAGCCTCTAACAGCAGCGACCTTGCTGCTGTTAACCACTTACATGCCTCTCTCAATCACTGACCACTGAATTTAGAAAATGTGATCCAGCAAAGGGGGTCCTTTTTCCGCCACTCATTGTTGATCGCAACGAAATCGTGAAGGCGGCAATAGGTTTTCATGCTGCTGGGAGTCAGGTGAAAACCTCTGTCGCTGCCATATTGGTACTTCTGTTAAACCGAAGAGATTGTGATTTTAGCAAAATATTGCAATGTAGTAGTATATAGAATCAGATGATCGCAGGTTCAACACCCTTAAAGGGACAACAAATTAAAAAAAAAGGTAAAAAAAGAAAAAAAAAGTTTCTATAAATATTTACAAAAAAAACGAAAAATTGGAATCATCCCATTGTATCCAATCAAAATAAAGGAAATGTAAAAAAAAAATATATATTATATATATATATATATATATATATATCATACATATTCGGTATTGTTGAATCCATAAATTATTCAGCCATCAAGATTTTTAATTGTTTCACAAATATATCAATTGATGTCATTAGAAAGAAATTGAACTGTCAAAATTGTCTTTTTATGACACTGCACATCCCACACAGGAAATGCAATAAAAAGCAATCAAAATACAATAGGCACCCCAGGGTGGTATGATAAAATACCACAGCTCGATGTACATAAAAGAAGCCCCCACAGGATCCCATTCAGGGAATAATAAAAAAAAAAAAAAAAGTTTTGAGTCTCAAAAAAACGGCCCTGCAAACTTTTTTTTTGCAAACTTTTAGAACTTTTGAAAGTTGCTAAGACAGTAAAATAAAAAAAAAAATAAAAAAACTCTACAAGTTTGGTATCATCGTAATCATACTGCAAAACTTCAACTTGCCCTGAAATAGAAAATAGAAGAATGGGAGGGAAGAAATAAATGGCCGGCTATTGATGGGTTAGAAAAATCTTCAGTTCGGCTCACAACTGCTGAAAATGCAAAAATGGAAATTGGCTGTGCCATTAAGGGGTTAAAGTAATATAGCATAGCCGCGTATGTAAGAGAACTATTTCTGTAATCATTTCCCCATGACAACACTTCCTTCCCTGCACTCCAACATGCAGCATTGTCATGGGGACACTGGGCACAATGAAGCCCAAATCAGATATAGGATTATTTTTAATTTTGATACATACAGGAGGAATCTGTAAGATTCTTTTAAGCCTCAGTTCAGTGCAGTATTTGCTTCTGCAGAGAGATTATTATTACAGTGTAAGGTAATATAATATATCACGTGATGCCGGAGCCGCCCTCGCTGGAGCAGTAATTCCTGCAGCTGTCGCTGTCATTTAGACTTGTTGGCATCAGATGAAGCTTCCAAATGCAAAATAACATGACCGGTCTGATGCCCCTGCTGCCTGTAGTTATGGTCTCATCCAGAGTGTCTTACCAAACATGACCACTAGATGTCACCCTAACACCAATTATTAGTTTTCCTTCTGTTGTCATTGCAGGAAATGTCCATTAGATGTCAGAAGATTATCAACTAAATCTACATTTGTCAGGTGCCCCCTATAACAAGCTGCTGGTATTTCTAAAATTTACAGAGGGACTCACTAACAATGAATGACATGCCTATGCCTGACCCATGCTTCAGTCAGGTCCAGGCATTCAGTCCCTGTGATCAGACCCAACCAATCAACCAGCTATCACCTATTCAGTGATTAGGAAAATCATTTTATTTTTTCCCCCTTTAAGGATTTTTTTTTTCCATGCAGAAAATGCATTGCAGAAATATTTGCTCCTGTCCCATGCACGTAATTGTTTTTTTGCAGAAATCCAAAGCACCCCATTGAGCCAAATAGTTGTGAATATCGCCTAATATCAGTTTGATTTCTAGTCCCTTCTGGTCTGGGCACAGGTATAACATTCACACGATATCCTTAATTTTTTTTATATTCTAGGAATATATTTAAAAAAAAAAAATAATAAAGTTGTAAAATTGACTCTAATAAAAACTATTTAAACAAAAGAAAATAAAGTACCAGCGAGGAGTAAAGGGTTAAGTCCGAGGGGTTCAATAAGAAGCCAGCGGAGGAGACGAGAGGGATCTGGGCTGAGGTGAGCATGATCTTCAATTATTTTATGAATTGAGCAAAATGATTATGATTTTGCTTCTTTTGCACAAATCAGATTCCCCGGACTTTGGATTTGCAAAAACTTGACGGAAACACAATCCATGGAGGAATCTGACAAGTTCCTGTTTTGTGAGTCACTTCTTTGTTTACAAGTTACAGAAACCAAGAACAGAGGACAGATGGATACATTGTTTGTTACTAATCCGATACATTGTTGTTTATTTACAAACATTAAATGTCTTGTTTCCTCTTCGGAATTTCCCAGGAGTTCTCAGTATATTTTAATGCATTGCTCAGCTGATTGGTCATGCAGGACTCCAGAAAAGCTGGGTATGTTCTCCTCTCATTGCAGCCATATTGGTGGTCACCCGGCAGAAATAAGATGTTCCAAAAGGACGAGAGAGGACGACTGCAGGAGATCCGGACGCTCTTGTTTTAAGATAGCATCCAAGTTGTACAACGTGGCTGATTAAAATGAGTTGTCCAGGGAAAACAAGATCAGTATAGGGGTCTCACTGTTGGGGTCCCGTTGGGATGGAGCAGTAGTGTGTGCGGCTCCATTCATTTCCAATGGGGCTGCCGAGCTCCGTCCTTGACTTTTTCCAGCAGAGATTAAACGGAGCTGCGGTCAGCCATCTTATCTGCAGATTGGTGCAACCGGAGGGTTATCACTTATCGTACAGGTAGGCGATAATTAGTTTTAAGTGGACAACCCCTTTAAGGCAACTCAATGAACTAAAATTCCTCCATTGGGGTATAAAAAAAAAAAGATTTTTATAAGTACAAAGCTTAATGAAAAAACAACAACATACTTGTGGTTTCAGCATCTATTGTGATGTCACACGGAATTCTGCACTATTGTGATGTCACCGGGCAGATAATGCTGCAGTTCCAGCAGAGCATCCGCTGGATGTAACTTGTGAGTACTGTGACTTTATAAATAAAATCATGTGAGGATGTGACCTGTAAGCAGATATGGGCGAATCTGATAAAAGTTTGAATTGAGAAGATTCACTCAAATTCCAGCTGAGAAATTCTGTTTTGCATCAGATTTATTCGATATGAATTTAATGAGCGTAATATACGAATGGGCCAGAATAAATGTATATACACCGCTCAAAAAAATAAAGGGAACACTTAAACAACAGCATATAACTCCAAGTAAATCAAACTTCTGTGAAATCAAACTGTCCACTTAGGAAGCAACACTGATTGACAATCAATTTCACATGCTGTTGTGCAAATGGAATAGACAATAGATGGAAATTATTGGCAATTATCAAGACACCCTCAATAAAGGAGTGGTTCTGCAGGTGGGGACCACAGACCACATCTCGGTACCAATGCTTTCTGGCTGATGTTTCGGTCACTTTTGAATGTTGGTTGTGCTTTCACACAAAAATCATCAATGGAAATCAAATTTATTAACCAATGGAGGCCTGGATTTGGAGTCACCCCCAAAATTAAAGTGGAAAAACACACTACAGGCTGATCCAACTTTGATGTAAAGTCCTTAAGGCTATGTGCCCACGATGCAGAAATGAAGCAGAAAATTTCTGATTGTGCATGCGTTTTTCCTGCAGAATACATGCGTATCCACATGCGTTAACGCATGCATTTCCGCATGCGGACTGACAAGCATTTTCCAGGCGATAGCATCACTTGGAAAGTGCTTGACAACTAGGTCACACTGTATAAATCCATGCAAACGAGACAGCCTGCGGTCACATGACCGCGACGTCATCTCAGGTCCTGGGAGGAGAAGCGCTGCTGGGGCCGCCGGACAAGTGACTATAACTTTACTTATTATTTTATTCTTTTTTTTACAGGTACAGTGGTACCCAGGTCTGGATGAGAGTCTCCTCTCCTCCAGAACTGGGTACCATCCGCACATTGAAACACATATTATCCGCGTGTACAAATGTACAGTCACGGATTCTATGCGTCTCAATGCAAGTCAATGGCAGCACTTCCGCTGCGCTTCCGCAAAATTAATGAACATGCTGCGGATTTATTTGCGCTGCAGAAACGCTGCGGAAAAATCCGCAGCATGTGCATTGACATTGCGGAATGCCATTAGGGACCATGGGGTGCGGATTACCATGCGTTTTTTATGCGTTTCAGCTGCGGAATACGCATGAAAAACGCATCGTGTGCACGCAGCCTAAAACAAGTTAAAATGAGTCTCAGTATTGTGTGTGGCCTCCACGTGCCTGTATGACCTCCCTACAACACCTGGGCATGCTCCTGATGAGGCTCAGTATTGTGTGTGGCCTCCACGTGCCTGTATGACCTCCCTACAACGCCTGGGAATGCTCCTGATGAGGCTGAGTATTGTGTGTGGCCTCCACGTGCCTGTATGACCTCCCTACAACGCCTGGGCATGCTCCTGATGAGGCTGAGTATTGTGTGTGGCCTCCACGTGCCTGTATGACCTCCCTACAACACCTGGGCATGCTCCTGATGAGGCTGAGTATTGTGTGTGGCCTCCACGTGACTATATGACCTCCCTACAACGCCTGGGCATGCTCCTGATGAGGCTGAGTATTGTGTGCGGCCTCCACGTGCCTGTATGACCTCCCTACAACGCCTGGGCATGCTCCTGATGAGGCTGAGTATTGTGTGTGGCCTCCACGTACCTGTATGACCTCCCTACAACGCCTGGGCATGCTCCTGATGAGGCTCAGTATTGTGTGTGGCCTCCACGTGCCTGTATGACCTCCCTACAACGCCTGGGCATGCTCCTGATGAGTCTCAGTATTGTGTGTGGCCTCCACGTGCCTGTATGACCTCCGTACAACGCCTATGCATGCTCCTGATGAGGCTCAGTATTGTGTGTGGCCTCCACGTGCCTGTATGACCTCCCTACAACGCCTGGGCATGCTCCTGATGAGGCTGAGTATTGTGTGTGGTCTCCACGTGCCTGTATGACCTCCCTACAACGCCTGGGCATGCTCCTGATGAGGCTCAGTATTGTGTGTGGCCTCCACGTGTCTGTATGACCTCCCTACAACGCCTGGGCATGCTCCTGATGAGGCTGAGTATTGTGTGTGGCCTCCACGTGCCTGTATGACCTCCCTACAACGCCTGGGCATGCTCCTGATGAGGCTGAGTATTGTGTGCGGCCTCCACGTGCCTGTATGACCTCCCTACAACGCCTGGGCATGCTCCTGATGAGGCTGAGTATTGTGTGTGGCCTCCACGTGCCTGTATGACCTCCCTACAACGCCTGGGCATGCTCCTGATGAGGCTCAGTATTGTGTGTGGCCTCCACGTGTCTGTATGACCTCCCTACAACGCCTGGGCATGCTCCTGATGAGGCTGAGTATTGTGTGTGGCCTCCACGTGCCTGTATGACCTCCCTACAACGCCTGGGCATGCTCCTGATGAGGTTGAGGATGGTCTCCTGTGGGATCTCCTCCCAGACCTGGACTAAAGCATCCGCCAACTCCTGGACAGTCTGTGGTGCAACGTGACGTTGGTGGATGGAGCGAGACATGATGTCCCAGATGTGCTCAATCGGATTCAGGTCTGGAGAACGGGTGGGCCAGTCCATAGCTTCAATGCCTTCATCTTGCAGGAACTGCTGACACACTCCAGCCACATGAGGTCTGGCATTATCCTGCATTAGGAGGAACCCAGGGCCAACCGCACCAGCATATGGTCTCACAAGGGGTCTGAGGATCTCATCTCGGTACCTAATGGCAGTCAGGCTACCTCTGGTGAGCACATGGGGGGATGTGCGGCCCTCCAAAGAAATGCCACCCCACACCATTACTGTCCTACTGACAAACCGGTCATGCTGAAGGATGTTGCAGGCTGCAGATCGATCTCCACGGCGTCTCCAGACTCTGTCACGTCTGTCACATGTGCTCAGTGTGAACCTGATTTCATCTGTGAAGAGCACAGGGTGCCAGTGGCGACTTTGCCAATCCTGGTGTTCTGTGGCAAATGCCAAGCGTCCTGCACGGTGTTGGGCTGTGAGCACAACCCACATCTATGGACGTCGGGCCCTCATACCACCCTCATGGAGTCGGTTTCTAACCGTTTGTGCAGACACATGCACATTTGTGGCCTGCTGGAGGTCATTTTGCAGGGCTCTGGCAGTGCTCCTCCTGTTCCTCCTTGCACAAAGGCGGAGGTAGCGGTCCTGCTGCTGGGTTGCTGCCCTCCTACGACCCCCTCCATGTCTCCTGGTGATGTGCCCCCTGGGCCGTGGGGTACTCGGTAGCCGAGCTGGTCGATGCTGGCGGATGTCACGGTGGCAGTGACCCGGTCCGTGACCCAGGGCGGTCAATAAAAGGGAAAAGCATCTCTGGAGAGACCTGAAAATGGCTGTCCACCAACGTTCACCATCCAACCTGACGGAACTGGAGAGGATCTGCAAGGAAGAATGGCAGAGGATCCCCAAATCCAGGTGTGAAAAACTTGTTGCATCATTCCCAAGAAGACTCATGGCTGTACTAGCTCAAAAGGGTGCTTCTACTCAATACTGAGCAAAGGGTCTGAATACTTATGACTATGTGATATTTCAGTTTTTCTTTTTTAACAAATTTGCAAAAAATTCTACATTTCTGTTTTTTCCAGTCAAGATGGGGTGCAGAGTATACTTTAATGAGAAAAAATAACTTTTTAGAATTTACCAAATGGCTGCAATGAAACAAAGAGTGAAAAATTTAAAGGGGTCTGAATACTTTAAGTACCCACTGTATATATAAAATAAAATATTGTACTTGCCACTTATTTTGCTAACCCCTTACTTGTAAAGAGTTTAGGTTGTCTGGAAATCTTTTTTTTTCTGAATCAGGCCAAAATTCGAATTTAAAATTGGTAAAATTCTAAACAAATCCGATATGTTTCGAATGGATTTGCTCATCTTTATTGCATTGAAGACTGTATTATGGGATTCCATTATCAGCAGTTCTCTAATCTACAGTTATTATGGAAAACATTTCCTTTGGAAGCAGGAAGAATCCTATAATAACCTGCAGGACTACAGAGAATTTCCAGCATCTTATATAATGGTCTGTATTCTGCTGCGACCCCCGAGACGATGATGGCTTTTTTTTTAGAGATTTGTTCAAGCTGAATTCACCTTGAATTTTTCCCAAAAAAATTTCGGATCTCCTGAAGAAGACAGGCAAAGGGATGAAAAATAATAATATTTCATTATTATTAATTATTATTAATAATAATAATAACAACACTCACTTTGCCACTCTCCTGTCCCAACACCACAGCCATCTGGTCCTCTTCTCAGCTCCTTCCATCCTCTTCTTTTCTTCTCCACTGCTCTTCTTAAAAGGGGCTTCTGTGACATCACGACTTACGTCAGGAGGTCACCACGGCCCGTCATCTGGTCCTCTTCTCAGCTTCTTCCATCCTCTTCTTTTCTTCTCCACTGCTCTTCTTAAAAGGGGCTTCTGTGACATCACGACGTACGTCAGGAGGTCACCACGGCCCGTCATCTGGTCCTCTTCTCAGCTTCTTCCATCCTCTTCTTTTCTTCTCCACTGCTCTTCTTAAAAGGGGCTTCTGTCACATCACGACGTACATCAGGAGGTCACCAAGGCCCGTCATCTGATCCTCTTCTCAGCTCCTTCCATCCTCTTCTTTTCTTCTCCACTGCTCTTCTTAAAAGGGGCTTCTGTCACATCACGACGTACGTCAGGAGGTCACCACATCCTGACCTGCATCGTAAAGTCTGAGGTCTACTCAACACTGGAATCCCAAGCGCAGAGAGAAGATGCAGGATGAGAATGTTGCGTGCTGGAGGAAAAAAGATGCAGCTGTGCACAGAGGCTGCAGCGGCGAAACAGTTGAGACACCAGACTAGAATTTTTTTTTTTAACCAAATAATTTTGGGACCCCAAAATAAAATCTGGAACATTCGTTGCACGTTGATTTTATTTGACCGGATTCGAGTGAATCTTCTGAGCTTGAATCTCACACGCCCGTTACTCACCCAATAATTCCCATCTAGGTAGAGACATCGGATTCTGTTTCGCTCCAGCGTCACGCTTCTCTCTTTTCTCAGTTTCGCAGTTTGGAGGGATTTTGTGACGATACCGTTCATGCCGTTCTATAACTCCGATTATCTGCTGCGGATCCTAGTCCTTCTATGTGGAGCGCAGGTAACAACGTCTTGCCTCAGCTGCTTCACCACACCGGAGGAGAGAGCCCGAATCTGCGAGTATCCCGTCTCGCTGAACAAGATAAGTGCTGACGATTGTTTACAGTCAATCCACCATGCTTTTAGTCGACTGGATGACATCTTGATAGGTAACTTTGATCTGCTTCTTCTGCTCATTCCTCTTTTATCTTATACATAGAACATGTGAGATATCAGGATTCGGCTATTTTCCTTCTTCACTTGTAGCTCATTAACTGCTTCAATCCATCTCCATCATAGGACGCACGCTTTGTACAATGTTTACAAGATCCATCAAAAATCTCTTGAAACTTCTCTCCTTGCAGCTTTTTCTGAAATTCGCAACATCCGATCTTATATACAAACCTTCGAGGCAGAAGTCAGGGCAATCAGCGAGGATGGTAAGTTCTGAAAATCTTCAGATTTTTCACCATTTTCTCTCGAGTCAATAGTTAGTTTCCTTTTATTTCTCCATTTTTTTACTAGACATTCCGTCAGCTTGGGTCAATCGATTTGTAAATACAACCAAACATTTTGTGTTAAAATTGAAAGAGCTTATCACAAGTAAGTAACAAAAGCTCCTAAAGCTCCTGTGATCCTTTACCCCCACAAATTATTAATCTTGTTTTACCTGCCTAGTCCATGCTCTTTTATAAGCTGCTTTGAACTGCTGCTCTAGCAATAATCTGTACTCAAACACTATTTACAAACACTTTGGCTGTCTCACTGTGGGTGAAAGGAGTAAAGAAGCTCACACAGTGTTTGTAAATAGTGTTTAAGTTTGGATTCTTGTTGGAGCAGCAGTTCAAAGCAGCTTCTAAAGGAGCAGAGATGCACACACAGTGTTTGTAGATAGTTTTTAAGTTCGGATTCTTGCTATTTTCTTATTTAATTATTAATCAGTCTTTACAAAGTTATGAATCTTACGAATTGACTCCATTACCTTGTTTTCCTTCATTCTCTCTCAAACACATTTTTGAAAGTACTGTTTTACCTGCTTAGTCCATGCTCTTTTAGAAGCTGCTTTTAATTGCCGCTCTAGCAATAATCTGTACTCAAACACAATTTACAAACACTCTGACTGTCTCATCATAGGTGAAAGGAGCAAAGAAGCTCAGTGTTTGTAAATAGTGTTTAAGGTTGGATAACTTGCTGAAGCAGCAGTTTAAAGCAGCTTCTAAAGGAGCAGAGAAGCTCACACAGTGATTATAACACTGGTGGGTATGGACCCACTTTACCATGGGCCGGGCTTACCTGGAGGGGCACAACTAAGTGACTACATAGTTTCTTCTAGGGCATCTGATGGTGAAGTTAGGCTTGGCAGCAGGTGGTTGGCAGTTACAACTCCAAGGCAGTCCCAGTGTCAGTAGCAGCTGACCAGAGGGTCAGAGAGGGTCAGAGGCACGGTACAGCAGGGCAAAGACAAAGCATGGTCAAATAGTCTGAAGTCAGGTCAGCCAGCACAGTATCATTATGAATAGCTGTGGTCAGGAGTAGAGAGGTCAGGCATGATGGGAAACTAGCCGGGTCGTAAACAAGAAGCAGAATACTGAGAAGCATGCATGAACAAACAGGGTAGGAAACAAATGTTCAGGTAAGGAGTGGTGGGAAGAGCTGCCTTATATAGAACCTGCTTGCATGGCATAATCCGGGGAGCCAGATCTCTGCAGAACACAGCAGGGTTAAATTCCTGCAGAGACCGGCCATGCCCCCTAGATGGAAACAACATGCTGTAGCAGTCATGCAGGGGAGTGCAGGGGAAAACAAAGTTCAGCGGAATGGTCTGCCATGAGGATAAACCACACGGTGAGAGGAGCCATGCAAGTTGCTGCCATGACACAGTATTTGTAAACAGTGTTTAAGTTCAGAATCTTGCTGAAGCAGCATTTCAAAGCAGCTTCTAAAGGAGCAAGGACTAGGCAGATAAAATACCACTTCAGGCATGAGAGAAAAGCAAGCAATGTAAGGTATTGGAATATTTAGACTGGTTATTAGAAAATTAAAAAAATACAGTTAATAAGTAACTCATATTTAGACTGATCATTAATAAATTAAATATGATTTATAAGTATGGTAACTATTTTTTTTAATTTTTTTATTTACTAATGATCAGTCTATATATTCCAATACCTTACACTGCTTCCTTCTCTATGAAACACCATGTTGAAAGTGACGTTTTAACTGCCTAGTTCTTGCTCCTTTAGAAGATGCTTTGAACTGCTGCTATAGTAAAAAATCCATACTTATTTCAATCACGCTCCCTGTGTGAGCTTCTCTGTTCCCTTCACTCATGCTGAGACAGTTAGAGTTAGTAAATAGTGCTTGAGTGTGGATTCTTGATGGAGCAGCAGTTCAAAGCAGCTTCTAAAGGAACAAAGACTAGGCTGTTAAAACATCACTTGCGGAAGGAGTTTGAGAGAGAAGGAAACAATGTAAGGTATTGGAAAGTGTAGAAAAAAAAGTTGAGTTACCCTTTAACCGTATCTGCTTTTCTCCATTAGGTAAACCACCATCAAAATGCAAACCTCCATGTGGTGAGTGATGTCATCAGACAGGATGTGTGTGACCTCCATTATATATTTGGAGGGTCTTCACTGACCTTAGACATGTGTCCTTTCTCTTTATCTTTTCCCACCCCAGGCCTTCAAAAAGCTGCCCGCACCTTCATCTGCAGTCGATGTGCTCAGGAGGATTGCACATTTCCAGTGGCTTGTCCCCGTAAGACAACTTCTATCATCAGTTTATAAATCTTATATCAAGCTGTTTGTTAATCGCTCTTTGGGTTCCGTGTTTTGTTTCCTTCTCAGTTGAGGTCTTAAGAGTTGAAGAGCTGGGCAAGTCCATCATTCCTTGTGGAGGGTTGTTCGAACTTCCGGAATTTCTGAAGGTCATCTGGAAATACGCCAGAAACGTAAGTCATCAGGATAAATCCATAACCCTTCTATAACACAACAAATGGAAACCTGTCACCCCTTGCTGGATCTTGCCGCTGATATCACCCCACGTAACTAACGTCTTCCATGATGTCATCAATGTTTTCAATAATCAGCTCAAGACGACTGATTTAGGCTACTTCGTTGACATCTTTTCTGGAGAAGACCTGTTTATACTGATCGAGCCTTCGAGGGTCATCCATATCGGGACTTATGTCTGTGAGGTCACTGATGAGGATGACGACATCATACTCCGCAGATTCACCTATCTGGATGGTAAGCCTCTTTTTGTAGAACATTTTCATGTGCAACATAAAGTTTGTGGTAGATGAGAAGCCCTTCCGACCCCTGCACTGCTCTTACAGTAAAGAACTCCTCCTCTATCACCTCTGCTTCCTACAACCTCATTTACTTCTCTTATCTTTTGTTTTCAGTGATAAAAAATGCAAATAATCCAGATAACAATTTAGAGGAAGATTTCCAACGGGCTCTCGAGTCAAAAACACCTGAAGAGGTGGAGGAGGAGAAGAAGAAGGAAACTGGCTCCTCCAAAGGAAACCCTGATAGCCCAATCAGATATGTCATCTACGCTGCCATCTGCTGCCTGTTTATTACGTTGGTGTTTGGATACCTGTGGCATTATTCCCTCAACGTGGACTGGTGAAAATATAACACAAGAAACCTCATCCTATCAGGTCATTTGGCCACATGGAGAAGAAGCCACCACCCATCGGGAGTCAACGAAAGTAGACCATCAACACAGGAGAAGAGGACAACTATACTCTAACTTTCATAAAATATCTACAAGGGTAGAACCCATAAAGTCTGAAGTAGACTCACACCTCAAAATAAATTAAGTGCATTTTACACCAAATCACATCTGTTTAAGACGAGATTATGGACTAACAGTCTAAGGAAATGTCCCCCATATTGATGTTAGACGGCCTCAAAAACATGTGAGATTTCCACTTTGTAACATTGTGGGTTCTAATATGAACTTGACTCATTAAGGCAGAAAATTTGATATTTCATGTTTGCACAGTCTCTGATCTGTCACATAGTGTCTCTAATTGCTTCTGCAGCCATTACTAGACTCTCCACAGTCGCTAAGTACTGACAAATGGCAGCCGCGCTTTCCCTGACCCAACAGTCTGCATTAAAACTAGAGGTTAGAAGGCAAAGACGGCTCTTACACATCAGGTTGTACAACTCCAACTGCTCATCAAAAACACGAGTAATGAGCAAAGAGGCTGAAATCCATAGACTTGTGCTAATTAGTGCTAAACCCTATATTACAGCTCAAGATCAAAGCAAATGAAATATTAAATTATTATATATGGGTTTAGTAATGTTTGTAATATTACTGCTATAATACTGCTTATATGTACAAGGATAAAACTACTATAGTAGTGCCCCCAATGTACAAGAATATAACTACTATAATACTGCCCCTATGTACAAGAATATAACTACTATAATACTGCTCCTATGTACAAGAATATAACTACAATAATACTGCCCCAATGTACAAGAATATAACTACTATAATACTGCTCCTATGTACAAGAATATAACTACTATAATACTGCTCCTATGTACAAGAATATAACTACTATAATACTGCTCCTATGTACAAGGATATAACTACTATAATACTGCTCCTATGTACAAGAATATAACTACTATAATACTGCCCCTATGTACAAGAATATAACTACTATAATACTGCTCCTATGTACAAGAATATAACTACAATAATACTGCCCCTATGTACAAGAATATAACTATAATAATACTGCTCCTATGTACAAGAATATAACTACTATAATACTGCCCCCAATGTACAAGAATATAACTACTATAATACTGCCCCCTATGTACAAGGATATAACTACTATAATACTGCTCCTATGTACAAGGATATAACTACTATAATACAGCCCCTATGTACAAGAATATAACTACTATAATACTGCTCCTATGTACAAGGATATAACTACTATAATACTGCCCCTATGTACAAGAATATAACTACTATAATACTGCTCCTATGTACAAGGATATAACTACTATAATACTGCCCCTATGTGCAAGAATATAACTACTATAATACTGCTCCTATGTACAAGAATATAACTACTATAATACTGCTACTATGTACAGGAATATAACTACTATAATACTGTTCCTATGTACAAGAATATAACTACTATAATACTGCCCCCTATGTACAAGAATATAACTACTATAATACTGCCCCTATGTACAAGAATATAGCTACTATAATACTGCCCCTATGTACAAGAATATAAATACTATAATACTGCCCATATGTACAAGAATATAACTACTATAATACTGCTCCTATGTACAAGAATATAAATACTATAATACTGCCCCTATGTACAAGAATATAACTACTATAATACTGCCCCTATGTAAAGAATATAACTACTATAATACTGCCCCATATGTACAAGGATATAACTACTATAATACTGCTCCAATGTACAAGGATATAACTACTATAATACTACCCCCTATGTACAAGAATATAACTACTATAATGCTGCCCCCTATGTACAAGAATATAAGTACTATAATACTGTCCCCTATCTGCAAGAATATAACTACTATAATACTGCCCCTATGTACAAGAATATAACTACTATAATACTGCCCCTATGTACAAGAATATAACTACTATAATACTGCTCCTATGTACAAGAATATAACTACTATAATACTGCCCCTATGTACAAGAATATAACTACTATAATACTGCTCCTATATACAAGAATATAACTACTATAATACTGCCCTCTATGTACAAGAATATAACTACTATAATACTGCCCCCTATGTACAAGAATATAACTACTATAATACTGCTCCTATGTACAAGAATATAACTACTATAATATTGCTCCTATGTACAAGAATATAACTACTATAATACTACCCCCTATGTACAAGAATATAACTACTATAATACTGCCCCCTATGTCCAAGAATATAACTACTATAATACTGCTCCTATGTACAAGAATATAACTACTATAATACTGCCACTATGTGCAAGAATATAACTACTATAATGCTGCCCCCTATGTACAAGAATATAAGTACTATAATACTGTCCCCTATCTGCAAGAATATAACTACTATAATACTGCCCCTATGTACAAGAATATAACTACTATAATACTGCCCCTATGTACAAGAATATAACTACTATAATACTGCTCCTATGTACAAGAATATAACTACTATAATACTGCCCCTATGTACAAGAATATAACTACTATAATACTGCTCCTATATACAAGAATATAACTACTATAATACTGCCCTCTATGTACAAGAATATAACTACTATAATACTGCCCCCTTTGTACAAGAATATAACTACTATAATACTGCTCCTATGTACAAGAATATAACTACTATAATATTGCTCCTATGTACAAGAATATAACTACTATAATACTACCCCCTATGTACAAGAATATAACTACTATAATACTGCCCCCTATGTACAAGAATATAACTACTATAATACTGCTCCTATGTACAAGAATATAACTACTATAATACTGCCACTATGTGCAAGAATATAACTACTTAAAAGTTGTATCAAGATTTTTAGCTAAAATCTCAGCCGATCTGAAGCAATGAAGTTCAGTATAAAGTTGTGATTTGAAAGGAACACTTGAAATACATTTGTAACAATGAATAATTCTCCACGTGTGTCCACAGAGATAGAATGAGAAATGCCCTAACTTTCTTCTTAAGGCCCATACCTTGGAATCAAAGTCCCCCCCATAGTGACCCAGCCTTCCCATGCATGGCTGCCCATACATTATTCCTCATGTTGTGAATCTTTTATTACTTCTTCCTCTGTGTTTCCTCATCAATATTCAAACCATCTGCTGTAAAATGCCACCTGATTGGACTGCGGACCAGCGGGGGGTCAGGCCGGAGCAGAGCCGTTGAAAGGACACATTTTTCTCAATAACCCTGCAAGCGCCAGCCTCCCGCCAGCTTCTCTGGATTCACTTCGGCCCCTGGGGACAATTCCTTTTACATCTTTTTGTTTAAGGCAATTTATAAGAGGTGGATACAATCTAACCAAGCAGAACGTAGAAAGAGACATATTTATATTCGGCTCCACTTGCTTTGCTCCTATGATGAAATGATGGAGAATCCCATATTAAAAGATTCTTTCGCAAAATGAAATGTGAAGCCTGAGGGTGATAAATCATTGACCGCTGTCTTTACCCGCCCCGGAGTAATGGGACTTCAAGTGTATAAAAGTGAACCAACAATATCATTTTGTCGCAAATGTGAGAAAGGAGGAGGGTCAGTTCATTTTCCAGTTTTATGTCTTTGAAAAAGGAAAGGCCCACTGGAGCTGAGATGGTGACCTGCTGTTAAAGGGAAGAATCTACCCCATACATACCATGATGGACAATATTAGTTTACAATTTGTATCTCTCTACCGTTAAAGGGTCATGTTTTATTCTGTTGTTGGCAGATTTATGTTTGTTTCTCTTCTATTTTCATACACTTCTACTTTAGCAGCTGCAGGCTCAGAGCTCAGTGAGTGTTCCCTCTTAGTTTACTCACACTTATTCAATGTCTTTCAGTGTTCTTAGCCTTTGTGTCCTTTCCTCCTCATCTTTAATTTACATGTCAAATACAAGATTTGTTTTAAAATAAAGTTCTAAAGTCTTCTTCTCCTTGATCTTCATCAACCACAGAAGCCACTACATTTAGCCTTAGCCAGAAGAGTAAAAAAAAAACTTTACGCTCAGGATTAATAAAGGAATTCTTTGTGAATCGTATTGCTCTGCATAGGAGCTGTGTACAGAAACCAGTGGAAAATTTAAAAAAGACAGTTTATTTTAGATTTATTGCAGTAAAAATGATGGCTGAAAAATTTTACATATTAGTGAAAATAAACGTTTTTGTATGTTTTTATTAGTTAGACTTCGGGACACTTAATAAATGATTATTTAGCCTTTTTAGGGAGTTTTAGGAACTTTTAATTTCATGGCCTCTGGGATTGTGACCCTATTAGATTTGTTGATTGATACTCTGTCAGGAGATGTTTGTGTGATATGTTTCTCTAGGTGTCCACCTAGTGGTTGTCGTGTGAATTGCAGTTTGCTGTAGAATTTTTAATGGGTCGTGATTACTCTTTGGGACTGGTTGGTGATGACGTTGAAAACCATTAGCAGCAAAGATATTAAGCAAGTGGGTCTTGACCCAATCAAGCCAGACCTCTTAAATTGTTGTATCCCTGCAGCCCGCTCTGTATTGAGGACCCTCCCTGATAGCCGTTTTGATCAGTTGGAGAGGTGGCCAAGCATGTGTGGCTCTTTTTTCTCATAGTTTTCTAGTTTTAAGAGTGAAAGAAGACACAAGTGCATAACTTTTAGCAAATAACCTAACACGTTGATCCAGAGGAAGGCAAAAACACTATGGACAGATGATATTTGCCTCATGTTAGGGAAAAAATTCCTATTGGACTCCAGATATGTCAACCAGACTAGTTGCCTGGGATCACTGTCTCATCTCCAGAGAAAGGGATCAAAACTTTCCTTGAACTTGATTAGTGAATCAATCATTACATCATTGTGTGGGAAAGAATTCATTGTCTCACTGCTCTTACAGTAAAGAATCCATAGTCTCACTGCTCTTAAAGTAAAGAATCCATAGTTTTATTGCTCTTACAGTAAAGAATCCATAGTCTCACTGCTCTTACTGTAAAGAAGCCATAGTCTCACTGCTCTTACTGTAAAGTATCCATAGTGTCACTGCTCTAACTGTAAAGAATCCAAATCCATAGTTTTATTGCTCTTACTTTAAAGAATCCATAGTCTCACTGCTCTTACAGAAAATAATTCATAGTTGTATTGTTCTTACTGAAAAGAATCCATAGTCTCACAGCTCTTAAAGTAAATAATCCAAAGTTTTATTGCTCTTATTGTAAACAATCCATAGTCTCACTGCTCTTAGTGTAAATAATTCATAGTTTTATTGCTCTTACTGTAAAGAATCCATAGCCTTACACTCCCTGACAGAAGTTATGTCGCTTATCCATGTTATGTAAATGAAAGCTAATAACCTGACGTAAAATTCATCCATTGGTTTTATAAATTACTCTTTTGAAAGCTGAAACCCTCCCAAATTTGGTTTAGGTTAAGAAAATAAATTGGCATCAGTGCTGAAATATTGATCATTTAATGAACACAGAATGGCCAGATTTTGGCAAGACAAAAGTTTTGTCGCCCACAGAAAGTAATGTGATATTCAAACAAATAATTATCTTAAAATACAAATATATATTGCATAACATTGGTGAATGAAGTTGTGGTGCTATTAGAGTCAGATTTAATATTTTGTGTGACTTCCATGAGCTTGAAGGACTGCATCCATGCGGTTCAACAATGATTCATACAATTTATTAATGAAGTCATCAGGAATAGCAGAGAATGCCGTCTTACATGCCTCCCAGAGGTCATCTAGATTCTTTGGTTTTGTCTTCCAAGCTTCCTCTTTCATCCTACCCCAAACATGCTCAATGATGTTCATGTCTGGTGACTGGGCTGGCCAGTCCTTGAGCACCTTGATCTTTTTTGCCTGGAGGAACTTTGTTGTAGAGATGGATGTATGAGATGGAGCATCATCCTGCTGCAGAATTTGACCCCTTTTATGATTTGGTGTAAGAGGTAGCTAATACTTCTTGATATTTTAGGCTATTGATATTGCCTTTCACCTTGCAAATGTTTCGCACACCCCCATACTGAATGTAACCCCAGACCATGATCTTTCCACCATCAAATGTAACTGTTTTCTGGGTGTATTTTGGATCCATACGGGCTCCAGTAGGTCTCCTGCAGTATTTGCGGTGGCTGTGGTGTAATTCTACTGAAGATTCATCAGAGAAATCCACCTTCTGCCACTTTTCCAGCGTCCATCTGTTTAGCAGGCTGTGGGACTTTGCAAATGCCACACGGTTTTTTATTTGCCTTTTGTTTAGTGCTGGCTTCTGGGCACTGATTCGACCATGGAGGCCATTTTGAGACAGAATCCTACAAACTGTTCTAGTTGACACAGGGACTGGAGGTGACCAGGCCTGTTGGAGCTCTGCTGCAGTGGAAGAGGGGCTTGCTATGGATTTTCTAACCAACAAACATTCCTCCTGAGCAGTTGTCTTGCGGGGTCTGCCGGACATGGGCTTATCGAACACATCTCCAGTCTCTTCAAATCTTTTTTCTAATTCTTTGTACTTGACGCTGAGACACTTTAAATGTGCCAGCCACCTCTGCAGTGGATCTGGTCTTCAGCCTCTTGATAATCAAGGCTTTGGTCGCAGGGTGGATTTTTGGCATGTTGTCAGAGCTCAAGTTGCAGTTCAAGTGAAGGTCTGGGGTGCTGGGTTTCTTTTTATACACACCCACTAATTAACCAATCATTTACTGAGCACTGGTGAGGATGTAAACTAGGATTGGGTGCATTATATGACCAGGTGACAAAACTTTTGTCTTGCCAAAATCTGACCATTCTGTGTTCATTAAATGATCAATATTTCAGCATTGATGCCAATTTATTTTCTTTACCTAAACCAAATTTCGGAGGGTTTCAGCTTTCAAAAGAGTAATTTATAAAACCAATGGATGAATTTAACGTCAGGTTATAAGCTTTTATTTGCATAACATGGATAAGCGACATAACTTCTGTCAGGGAGTCTACTGCTCTTAGTGTTAAGAATCCATAGTTTTTATTGCTCTTACTGTAAAGAATCCACAGCCTCACTGCTCTTAGTGTAAAGAATCCATAGTCTCACTGCTATTAAAGTAAATAATCCATAGTTTTATTGCTCTTACTGTAAAGAATCCATAGTATCACTGCTCTTACTGTAAAGAATCCATAGACTCACTGCTCTTACTGTAAAGAATCCAAATCCATAGTTTTATTGTTCTTACTGTAAAGAATCTATAGTCTCAATGCTCTTACAGTGAAGAATCCATAGTTTTATTGCTCTTAAAGTAAAGAATCCATAGTTTTATTGCTCTTACAGTAAAGAATCCATAGTCTCACTGCTCTTACTGTAAAGAATCCATAGTCTCACTGCTCTTACTGTAAAGAATCGAAATCCATAGTTTTATTGCTCTTACTTTAAAGAATCCATAGTCTCACTGCTCTTACAGAAAAGAATTCATAGTTGTATTGTTCTTACTGAAAAGAATCCATAGTCTCACAGCTCCTAAATTAAATAATCCAAAGTTTTATTGCTCTTATTGTAAACAATCCATAGTCTCACTGCTCTTAGTGTAAATAATTCATAGTTTTATTGCTCTTACTGTAAAGAATCCATAGCCTTACACTCCCTGACAGAAGTTATGTCGCTTATCCATGTTATGTAAATGAAAGCTTATAACCAGACGTTAAATTCATCAATTGGTTTTATAAATTACTCTTTTGAAAGCTGAAACCCTCCCAAATTTGGTTTAGGTTAAGAAAATAAATTGGTATCAATGCTGAAATATTGATCATTTAATGAACACAGAATGGTCAGATTTTGGCAAGACAAAAGTTTTGTCGCCCACAGAAAGTAATGTGATATTCAAACAAATAATTATCTTAAAATACAAATATATATTGCATAACATTGGTGAATGAAGTTGTGGTGTTATTAGAATCATATTTAATATTTTGTGTGACTTCCATGAGCTTGAAGGACTGCATCCATGCGGTTCAACAATGATTCATACAATTTATTAATGAAGTCATCAGGAATAGCAGAGAATGCCGTCTTACATGCCTCCCAGAGGTCATCTAGATTCTTTGGTTTTGTCTTCCAAGCTTCCTCTTTCATCCTACCCCAAACATGCTCAATGATGTTCATGTCTGGTGACTGGGCTGGCCAGTCCTTGAGCACCTTGATCTTTTTTGCCTGGAGGAACTTTGTTGTAGAGATGGATGTATGAGATGGAGCATCATCCTGCTGCAGAATTTGACCCCTTTTATGATTTGGTGTAAGAGGTAGCTAATACTTCTTGATATTTTAGGCTATTGATATTGCCTTTCACCTTGCAAATGTTTCGCACACCCCCATACTGAATGTAACCCCAGACCATGATCTTTCCACCATCAAATGTAACTGTTTTCTGGGTGTATTTTGGATCCATACGGGCTCCAGTAGGTCTCCTGCAGTATTTGCGGTGGCTGTGGTGTAATTCTACTGAAGATTCATCAGAGAAATCCACCTTCTGCCACTTTTCCAGCGTCCATCTGTTTAGCAGGCTGTGGGACTTTGCAAATGCCACACGGTTTTTTATTTGCCTTTTGTTTAGTGCTGGCTTCTGGGCACTGATTCGACCATGGAGGCCATTTTGAGACAGAATCCTACAAACTGTTCTAGTTGACACAGGGACTGGAGGTGACCAGGCCTGTTGGAGCTCTGCTGCAGTGGAAGAGGGGCTTGCTATGGATTTTCTAACCAACAAACATTCCTCCTGAGCAGTTGTCTTGCGGGGTCTGCCGGACATGGGCTTATCGAACACATCTCCAGTCTCTTCAAATCTTTTTTCTAATTCTTTGTACTTGACGCTGAGACACTTTAAATGTGCCAGCCACCTCTGCAGTGGATCTGGTCTTCAGCCTCTTGATAATCAAGGCTTTGGTCGCAGGGTGGATTTTTGGCATGTTGTCAGAGCTCAAGTTGCAGTTCAAGTGAAGGTCTGGGGTGCTGGGTTTCTTTTTATACACACCCACTAATTAACCAATCATTTACTGAGCACTGGTGAGGATGTAAACTAGGATTGGGTGCATTATATGACCAGGTGACAAAACTTTTGTCTTGCCAAAATCTGACCATTCTGTGTTCATTAAATGATCAATATTTCAGCATTGATGCCAATTTATTTTCTTTACCTAAACCAAATTTCGGAGGGTTTCAGCTTTCAAAAGAGTAATTTATAAAACCAATGGATGAATTTAACGTCAGGTTATAAGCTTTTATTTACACAACATGGATAAGCGACATAACTTCTGTCAGGGAGTCTACTGCTCTTAGTGTTAAGAATCCATAGTTTTTATTGCTCTTACTGTAAAGTATCCATAGCCTCACTGCTCTTAGTGTAAAAAATCCATAGTCTCACTGCTATTAAAGTAAATATTCCATAGTTTTATTGCTCTTACTGTAAAGAATCCATAGACTCACTGCTCTTACTGTAAAGAATCCAAATCCATAGTTTTATTGTTCTTACTGTAAAGAATCCATAGTCTCAATGCTCTTACAGTGAAGAATCCATAGTTTTATTGCTCTTAAAGTAATGAATCCATAGTTTTATTGCTCTTACAGTAAAGAATCCATAGTCTCACTGCTCTTACTGTAAAGAATCCATAGTCTCACTGCTCTAACAGTAAAGAATCCAAATCCATAGTTTTATTGTTCTTACTTTAAAGAATCCATAGTCTCACTGCTCTTACAGTAAAGAATCCACAGTTTTATTCCTCTTACTGTAAAGAATCCATAGTCTTACTGCTCTTAGTGTTAAGAATCCATAGTTTTATTGCTCTTACTGTAAAGAATCCATAGTCTCACTGCTCTTAGTGTAAAGAATCCATAGCCTTACTTTTCTTACTGTAAAGAATCCATAGTCTCACTTCTCGTACAGAAAATAATCTGTGATGATGAAGTGTGGCTCTCTGTTTTGAAGCACCGCAGACTTCAGACTAGAGTTCCAGAAGCATGCATAGCTCATCAATGTGTGGCTATAAATCAGTGGGTTGGGTGAAGTCCGAATCCTAAATGGTGACATGGGAGTCTCCATCCAAATTTTGGATCACAGTTCATAAATTAACTTTATTCTGGTCCTGCCATCAAGAATGACCAGACTAAACCTGGGATGTTGTCAGAAGGCCCAACTCCTTGGAAAAGTCAATGGAAGAGCTGAAAGCATGAGAAGAAGATGGAAGGAAGTAGCCACGATCATAAAGACATCATGAGAAGCTCAACAAGAAGGCAATATGTCCTTGAGAATCCTTAGATATGGTTGCCAATAGTTGAAGCCAACTTGATGGCAACTTATTAATTCCTGGTCAGAGCATGCTGGGCCCTGCGACATGGTATCCTCTACTAACCGAAATGCGTCAGCAAATTTATAAGACGCAGTGCAGTGAATGCAGGTGATGGATCCGCGCTATAAATATCTAAGGCTTTAAGGTGCTCTCAGATTTGATCCCCCCACTTAATGATGAAGAGTCAGGAGGAATGGGACTATGAAGAAAAGTCAGGTGTAATAAATCAGAAATACTCCATGATCCCAGGGGACGCGAGCAGGTGAGAGCTCTGCAGTAAGATAGTGGAATCCAGTTAATGGATCAGAGTGCTCCATACAGGACGTGTGCACAATATAGCAGCACTTATCTGCATCAGCAGCACTTGGCTTCCACTAGGTTACCCTTGCATGACTGACCTAGGCTGCAGCAAGCCTTGCAGAAGCGGCGACGAAAGAATCAAGACGTCAGCAGTCGGAACAAGAACTCCAGTGACAGGAAGGAAAAAGCTTTACAGTGCGCAACCTTGAGGAAGAGGACAAAGTTGTTTGTTAGGAAGACTCTTCTCGTACGCTGCAGGGCAGGAGAACTTGAAGAACTGATGTCTAGCTGCCCTCAGGAACCCAAATTCTATGGGGAAGTGGCAAATGAAATGTAAAGGCAGAGTGTATACCATCTACTATACAGACAATCCATGGTGAAGGGTGGGGAAGAAAGGTCAGATAGGGAGAGGTCCATCTGTCGGGAACCCCTTCAACGCTAAGGACAAGGGTGCGTGGTCTCCTGGTTTTAGATGATGATTGATGTTCAGAAATGGCCATTACGATATGCTGACCCCTTTCAAGTGCTGATGTGCATGGAAAAGCAGTGAAGGTGGGCACAGCGCTGAATCAGCATAGAGGTCTCTTTTTCACAAGAGAATAGACCCCTGCCTATCATATAGTGATGGCACAGAGTAGTAGTAGTTGGACCTCTACCGATCATAAAGTGATTTTATATCATAGCAATAGCAATGTCCTAGTAGAAAAGGTTGGAGCACCATCAAGTATTGCCTTATTCTAGGAATAGTTGGACCCCCAATCAATTATAAAGTGGTGCTATAATCTAGCAATACTTGGACTCCCATCAATCATAAAGTGGTGCCATATCCCAGCAATAGTCAGACCCTCACTAATCATGAAGTGGTGCCATATCCTAGCAATAGCTGGACCCCCACTAATCATAAAGTGGTGCCATATCCCACCAACAGTTGGACCTCCACTAATCATAAAGTGGTGCAGTATCCCAGCAATACTTGGACCCCAATAATCATAAAGTGGTGCCATATCCCACCAACAGTTGGACATCCACTAATGAAGTGGTGCCGTATCGCAGCAATAGTTGGACCCCACTAATCATAAAGTGGTGTCATATATCAGCAATAGTTGGACCCCTACTAATCATAAAGTACTGCCATATCCCAGCAATAGTTGGGCCCCCACTAATCATAAAATGGTGTCATATCTCAGCAATAGTTGGACTTCCACTAATGATAAAGTGGTACCATATCCCAGAAATAGTTGTACCCCAGTAATCATAAAGTGGTGCCATATCCCACCAACAGTTGGACCGCCGCTAATCATAAAGTGGTGCCGCATCCCAGCAATAGTTGGACCTCCACTAATCATAAAGTGGTGTCATATCCCAGCAATAGTTCAACCTCTACTAATCATAAGGTGGTGCCACATAATAGGAATAGTTGGACCTCCACTAATCATAAAGTGGTGTCATATCCCAGCAATAGTTGGACCCCTACTAATCATAAAGTGATGCCATATCCCAGCAATAGTTGGACCGCCACTAATCAAAAAGTGGTGTCATATCCCAAGCAATAGTTGGACCCCCAATAATCAAAAAGTGGTGCCATATCCCAGCAATAGTTCAACCTCTACTAATCATAAAGTGGTGCCACATCCTAGGAATAGTTAGACCTCCACTTATGAAATAAATAAAGTGGTGCCATATAGCAGCAATAGTTGGACCACCACAAATCAAAAAGTGGTGTCATATCCCAGCAATAGTTGGACCCCAGTAATAATAAAGTGGTGACATGTCCAAGCAATAGTTGGACCCCCATTAATAAAAAAGTGGTGCCATATCCAAGCAATAGTTGGACCACAGTAATCATGAAGTGGTGCCATATCCCATCAACAGTTGAACCTCCACTAATCATAAAGTGGTGCCATATCCCATCAATAGTTGGACCCCCACTAATCATGAAGTGGTGCCATATCCTAGCCATAGTTGGACCCCCACTAATCTTGTAGTGGTGCCATATCTCATCAATAGTTGGACCCCCACTAATCATAAATTGGTGCCATATCCCAGCAATAATTGAACAACCACTAATCATAAAGTGGTGCAATATCCCAGCAATAGTTGGACCCCCACTAATCATGAAGTGCTGCCATATCCCTGCCATAGTTGGACCCCTACTAATCATAAAGTGGTGTCATATGCCAGCAACAGTTGGACCCCAGTAATAATAAAGTGGTGTCATGTCCCAGCAATAGTTGGACCTCCACTAATCATAAAGTGGTGTCATGTCCCAGCAATAGTTGAACCCCCGCTACTCATAAAGTGATGCCATATCCCAGCAATAGTTGGACCCCCACTAATCATGAAGTGGTGCCATATCCCATCAATAGTTGGACCCCCACTAATCATAGAGTGGTGCCATATCCCATCAATAGTTGCACAGCCACTAATTATAAAGTGGTGCCATATTTCAGCAATAGTTGGACAGCCACTAATTATAAAGTGGTGCCATATCTCAGCAATAGTTGGACAGCCACTAATTATAAAGTGGTGCCATATCCCATCAATAGTTGGAGCCCCAAAAATCATAAAGTGGTGCCATATCACAGCAGTAGTTGGACACCCAATAATCATAAACTGGTGCCATACCCCAGCAATAGTTGGACCCCCCACTAACCATGAAGTTGTGCCATGTCCTAGCAATAGTTGGACCCCCACTAATCATAAAAAGGTATCATATATCAGCAATAGTTGGACCCCCACTAATAATAAAGTAGTGCAATATCCCTGCAATACATGGACCCCCACTAATCATAAAGTGGTGTCATATATCAGCAATAGTTGGACCTCCACTAATGATAAAGTGGTACCATATCCCAGAAATAGTTGGACCCCAGTAATCATAAAGTGGTACCATATCTCACCAAGAGTTTGACCTCCACTTATCATAAAGTGGTGCCACATCCCAGCAATAGTTGGACCTCCACTAATCATAAAGTGGTGTCATATCCCAGAAATAGTTCAACCTGTACTAATGATAAAGTGGTGCCACATCCTAGGAATAGTTGGACCTCCACTTATCATAAAGTGATGCCATATCCCAGCAATAGTTAGACCCCCATCAATCATAAAGTGGTATCATATCCCAGCAATAGTCAGACCTTCACTAATCATGAAGTGGTGCCATATCCTATCCATAGTTGGACCCCCACTAACCATAAAGTGGTGCCATATCCCGGCAATAGTTGGACACCCACTAATCATAAAGTTTTGTCATATATCAGCAATAGTTGGACCCCTACAAAGCATAAAGTACTGCCATATCCCAGCAATAGTTGGACCCCCATCAATCATAAAGTGGTGCCATATCCCAGCAATAGTCAGACCCTCACTAATCATGAAGTGGTGCCATATCCTAGCAATAGTTGGACCCCCACTAATCATAAAGTGGTGCCATATCCCACCAACAGTTGGACATCCACTAATGAAGTGGTGCCGTATCGCAGCAATAGTTGGACCCCACTAATCATAAAGTGGTGTCATATATCAGCAATAGTTGGACCTCCACTAATCATAAAGTGGTGCCGCATCCCATCAATAGTTGGACCTCCACTAATTATAAAGTGGTGTCATATCCCAGCAATAGTTCAACCTCTACTAATCATAAAGTGGTGCCACATAATAGGAATAGTTGGACCTCCACTAATCATAAAGTGGTGTCATATCCCAGCAATAGTTGGACTCCAGTAATAATAAAGTGGTGTCATATCCCAGTAATAGTTGGACCCCCACTAATCATAAAGTGGTGCCATATCCCAGCAATACTTGGACCCCAGTAATCATAAAGTGGTGCCATATCCCATGAACAGTTGGTCCTCCACTAATCATGAAGTGGTGCCATATCCTAGCCATAGTTGGACCCCCACTAATCATGAAGTGGTGCCATATCCTAGCTATAGTTGGACCCTTACTAATCATAAAGTGGTGCTATACCCCAGCAATAGTAGGACCCTCACTAATCATAAAGTGGTGTCATATCCCAGAAATAGTTATACCCCCAATAATCATAAAGTGGTGTCATATCTCAGCAATAGTTGGACCCCCACTAATCATAAAGTGGTGCCATATCGCATAAAGATTTGGACACTCACTAATCATGAAGTGGTGCCATATCCCATCAATAATTGGACCCCCACTAATCATAAAGTGGTGCCATATCCCAGCAATAGTTGGACCCCCAATAATCATAAAATGGTGCCATATCACACCATCAGTTGGACCCCCACTAATCATAAAGCGGTGCCATATCCCAGCAATAGTTTTACCTCCACTAATCATAAAGTGGTGCCATATCCCACCATCAGTTGGACCACCACTATTCATAAAGTGGTGTCAGATCTCAGCAATATTTGTACCCCCACTAATCATTAAGTGTTTTTTTATCCCAGCAATAGTTGGACACCATTAATAATAAAATGGTGTCATGTCTCAGCAATAGTTGGACCCCCACTAATCATAAAGTGGTGCCATATCCCATCAACAGTTGGACCTCCACTAATCATGAAGTGGTGCCATATCCTAGCCATAGATGGACCCCCACTAATCATGAAGTGGTGCCATATCCTTGCCCTAGTTGGACCCTCACTAATCATAAAGTGGTGCTATATCCCAGCAGTACTTGGACCTCCACTAATCATAAAGTGGTGTCATATCCCAGTAATAGTTGTACCCACAATAATCCTAAAGTGGTGTCATATTCCATCAATAATTGGACCCCACAAATCATAAAGTGGTGTCATATCCCAGCAATAGTTGGACCCCTACTAATCATAATGTGGTGCAATATTCCAGCAATAGTTAGACCCCAGTAATCATAAAGTGGTGCCATATTCCATCAACAGTTGCACCACCACTAATCATAAAGTGGTGCCTTATCCCAGCAATAGTTTGACCCCCACTACTCATAAAGTGGTGCCATATCCCAGCATTAGTTGGACCCCCACTAATCAAGAAGTGGTACCATATCCTATCCATAGTTGGACCCTCACTAATCATAATGTGGTGCCATATCCCAGCAGTAGTTGGACCCCCACTTATCATAGAGTGGTGTCATATCCCAACAATAGTTGGACCCCAGTAATAGTAAAGTGGTGTCATGTCCCAGCAATAGTTGGACCCAGACTAATCATAAAGTGGTGCCATATCTCAGCAATAGTTGGACCCCTACAAATCATAAGGTGGTGTCATATCCCAGCAATAGTTGGACCCCAGTAATAATAAAGTGGTGTCATGTCCCAGCAAGAGTTGGACCCCCACTAATCATAAAGTGGTGCCATATCTCAGCAATAGTTGGACCCCCACTAATCATAAAGTGCTGCCATATCCCAGCAATAGTTGGACCCCCACTAATCATAAAGTGGTGCCATATCCCGGCAATAGTTGGACCCACACTAATCATAACGTTTTTCCATATTCCACCATCTGTTGGACCTCCACTAATAATAAAGTGGTGTCAGATCTCAGCAATAGTTGGACCCCAACTAATCATTAAGTGGTGTCATATCCCAGCAATAGTTGGACACCAGTAATAATAAAGTGGTGTCATGTCCCAGAAATATTTGGACCCCCACTAATCATAAAGTGGTGTCATATCCCAGCAATAGTTGGGCACCAGTAATAATATAGTGGTGCCATATCCCAGCAATAGTTGGACCCCAGTAATCGTAAAGTGGTGCCATATCCCATGAACAGTTGGACCTCCACTAGTCACAAAGTGGTTCCTTATCTCAGCAATAATTGGACCCCCATTACTCATAAAGTGGTGCCACATTCCAGCAATAGTTGGACCCCAACTAATCATGAAGTGGTCCCATATCCTAGCCATAGTTGGACCTTCACTAATGATAAAGTGGTGCTAAATCCCAGCCATAGTTGGACCCCCACTAATCATAAACTGGTGTCATGTCCCAGCAATAGTTGTACCCCCACTAATCATAAAGTGGTGCCATATCTCAGCAATAGTTGTACCCCCACTAATCATAAAGTGGTGCCATATTCCAGAAATAGTTGGACCCCACTAATCATGAAGTGGTGCCATATCCCAGCAATAGTTGAACCCCCACTAATCATAAAGTGGTGCCATATCCCACCATCAGTTTGACCTCCACTAATCATAAAGTGGTGTCATGTCCCAGCAATAGTTGAACCCCCACTAATCATAAAGTGGTGCCATATTGCAACAATAGTTAGACCCCAGTAATCATAAAGTGGTGCCATATCCCATCAACAGTTGGACCTTCACTAATCATAAAGTGTGCCTTATCCCAGCAATAGTTGGACCCCACAACTCATAAAGTTGTGCCATATCCCAGCAATGGTTGGACCCCCACTAATCATGAAGTGGTGCCATATCCTTGTCATAGTTGGACCCTCACTAATCATAAAGTGGTGCCATATCCCAGCAATAGTTGGATCTCACTAATCATAAAGTGGTGCCATAGCCCAGCAATAGTTGGACTCCCACTAATCATAAAGTGGTGTCATATCCCAGCAATAGTTGGACCCCAGTAATAATAAAGTGGTGTCACATCCCAGCAATAGTTTGACCCCCACTAATCATAAAGTGGTACCATATCTCAGGAATAGTTGGATTCCCACTAATCATAAAGTGGTGCCATATCCCAACAATAGTTGAACCCCCACTAATCATAAAGTGGTGCCATATCCCAGCAGTAGTTGGACATTCACTAATCATAATGTGGTGCCATATCCCAGCCATAGTTGGACCCCCACTAATCATAAAGTGGTGCCATATCCCAGCAATAGTTGGACACCCACTAATTGTAAAGTGGTGCCATATTCCACAAACAGTTGGACCTCCGCTAATCATAAAGTGGTGTCATATCTCAGCAATAGTTGGACCCCCACTAATCATAAAGTGGTGCCATATCTCAGCAATAGTTGGACCCCCACTAATCATGAAGTGGTGCCATATCATAGCAATAGTTGGACCCCCATTAATCATAAAGTGGTGCCATATCCCAGCAATAGTTGGACCTCAGTAATCATAAAGTGATGCTGTATCCCAGAAATAGTTGGTTCTCCACTAATCATAAAGTGGTGCCATATCCCAGCAATAGTTGGACACCCACTAATTGTAAAGTGGTGCCATATTCCACCAATAGTTGGACTCCCACTAATCATAAAGTGGTGCCATATCTCAGCAATAATTAGACTCCCCTTAAAGTTTTATAGGATGTATAGAAACAACCAAGTGAGCATCCTCCCTTCTATACGTTATGACATCCCTATACCATGCATATCTCTAATGGGGCTGCCTCTGTATTTTTCATGTTTAGAGACCTAGCTCTACAATCCATCATATTCATTAAGGTCAGAACTGAATCTCAACCTTTATTCATTTTCAGTTGTCTGCACTGATTCATTTTATAATACATCTTTATCGGAGGCTGACATTCTTTTCCTGATGCGTTTTGATCTTGTGGACATAGTTAAATAATGCAATCCTGTCCGCCTGAAGCCACCACTAGGGAGAGCTAGACTCATACAGTTACTGTAATTATTTTGTAGCAAGTTCTTCAGCTCCCCCTAGTGGTGGCCAGAGGATGACAAAAAATTAATATTTACCAGGAGATTTGAGGCTCAGTATCAGAAAAACAGAGCTCCCATCATTATAAAAATATATTATATTATAGCAAGAATGATTTAGACTTAATAGTGGTTTTAGGTGGGCATTAAGTATAAACCATAGGCTCAAGTGTGTATGACAAAGTCGCCTGCAAGCTGCTTCTAGGAGCTAAATTACAGTCTACAGAGAAACCCTACAATTACGCTGCAGTTTGGATGATTGGGCTACTTTCTGTAATCATGAGCATTAGTCTGCTATAGACTGCACTTAAAGGGGAAATCAAATCACTTCTAATAGATTCATAAAATGACATAGGTAGGGTTTGTGAGCCGGACCGGG
Source organism: Phyllobates terribilis (assembly GCF_046119375.1). Classification (NCBI taxonomy): domain Eukaryota; kingdom Metazoa; phylum Chordata; class Amphibia; order Anura; family Dendrobatidae; genus Phyllobates; species Phyllobates terribilis. Next base: position 36,624,851 of record NW_027362772.1, on the reverse strand, counting down.
AGCTGAAGACTGGCTAATGAAATGGAGTTGGAGCAGTCACCTCCTCCTTCTACGAGACACATGGGCAGGGGTTGTCCTCATTAGACCACCCAAATGTGTGACATAGCGAAACAGCTTCTGCAGATACACCGTGATACAGTTGGGGATGAAGATGTTTAAAGATCTTCACTTAAATCAATAGTTTCCAATAACATCAGAACAAAACACCATGGATGACGAATGACCGTAGAGGACCACGGAACCCAGCTTAGTAGTTGGATCATAATCCTTTATTCAACATTCACTCCAAACCCGGATTTTTCCGCTTGTTCCATACGTGATGAATAAAAAGGTTGTGCATTGATCCATTCATATTGGGCTCTATTCTATGCACATGTGGTGAGATCTTCAGCGATCATCAGATTATCACCTCTCCTGTGGACAACACCTTTAAGTGGTAGAGAACCTTTGGGCACCAGAACGAGGTGTGAATGATCTCTTTACCCACCTTTAGCTACACACATGTTTGGTCAATTTCCATGAAATTTGAAAGGATAGTTGAGGTAGACAACCCTTGTCCATATGACTTGTTATGAGGTAATTCTTAGGAGCCCCAAGAACTTGAGAACTGATTTCTTCCTCTGCATGGCCACTATGTAATGCTTCCTCTACGATGCAACAACTTGACAATGCTACAGTCACCGACCATAACTGTATTATGCTGCAGCTAGCGAGACATGAGATTACCAACCACCTCAGACTCCAATGCAGTTAAGCCTGAGCTGTATTTTAATGGAGCTAGAGAAAGAGGAGATGTTCTCCAGAACATCTCAGACTTCAACAGACAATGCAGCCAAGCCTAAGTTGAATCGTAATGGAGCTAGAGAAACAGGAGATGTTCTCCAGACCACATGAGACTTCAACTGTCAATGCAGCTAATCCTGAGTCATTGATCATAGCTATATTGTAATGGAGCTAATGAGACAGAAGATGTACTCCAGACTACCTCAGATGCTAAGAGACAATGCAGCCAAGCCTAAGCTGTATCATAATGGAGCTAGTGAAATATAAGTATTCTAGACCACCTCAGACTCCAACAGACAATGCAGTCAAGCCTGAGCTATATCATAATGGAGCTTGAGAAACAGAAGATGTTCTTCTGACCACCTCAGACCCCAACAGACAATGTAGCCAACACTGAGCTGTATCATAATGGAGCTAGAGAAACAGAAGATGTTCTCCATACCACCTCAGACCCCAGCAAACAATGTAGCCAAACCTGAGCTGTATCATAATGGAGCTAGAGAAACAGAAGATGTTCTCCATACCACCTCAGACCCCAGCAAACAATGTAGCCAAACCTGAGCTGTATCATAATGGAGCTAGAGAAACAGAAGATGTTCTCCATACCACCTCAGACCCCAGCAAACAATGTAGCCAAACCTGAGCTGTATCATAATGGAGCTAGAGAAACAGAACATGTTCTCCAGACCCACTCAGACCCCAACAGACAATGTAGCTAATGTAGAAAAAGAGAAACCAGGAGTAGAATGGTAGAAAGCAATAGAAATTTTAATAATTTATATTCAATAAATACACATCACATCATAAGTACTCTAGTCATGGCATGGATGAACAGAAGGTGCATACTATCAAGAAAACACAGCGCTCATTACAGTACGGACTAAGGGCAAATGCCTTACCACAAATAAATAAAGAGCACTGGGAAGATGGTAATCCATGGCAAGAAGGTACCCCAACGCACGTTTTGCCTAGGAATCATTGGCTTTCTCAAGAGGCCTCTTATTTATTTGTGGTAAGACATTTGATGTTTATTGACTAGGGTTGTAAGTTAATATGGCAGACTACTGCCTTAAGCTGATATCACTATTTGGCCTTAGTCCATACTGTTTTTCCCATTTGGTTGGCCTTGCCTTGCTCCTTCCCATTTCTTTTGCTTTTACCCTACGCAATGGTCAGGGAGTTATGAGCTAATGAGCGCTGTGTTTTCTTGATAGTATGCACCTTCTGTTCATCCATGCCATGACTAGAGTACTTATGATGTGATGTGTATTTATTGAATATAAATTATTAAAATTTCTATTGCTTTCTACCATTCTACTCCTGGTTTCTCTTTTTGTACATTATGTTTTTGGAGTTGGTATATTTAGGCTGATTCTGGCATTGTCCAGATTTATCAGCCATGTTTTCTTTTGGTTCTTCTTTTTTACATAAGGCCGTTCTATGTACATTACACAGAGAATGTAGCTAAGCCTGAGCTGTATCATAATGGAGATAGCGAAATAGGAGATTCCAGACCACCTCAGACCCCAACAGACAATGTAGCCAAGCCTGAGCTGTATCATAATGGAGATAGCGAAATATGAGATTCCAGACCACCTCAGACCCCAACAGACAATGTAGCCAAGCCTGAGCTGTATCATAATGGAGATAGCGAAATAGGAGATTCCAGACCACCTCAGACCCCAACAGACAATGTAGCCAAGCCTGAGCTGTATCATAATGGAGATAGCGAAATAGGAGATTCCAGACCACCTCAGACCCCAACAGACAATGTAGCTAAGCCTGAGCTGTATCATAATGGAGATAGCGAAATAGGAGATTCCAGACCACCTCAGACCCCAACAGACAATGTAGCCAAGCCTGAGCTGTATCATAATGGAAATAGTAAGATATAAGTACTCCAAACCACCTTAAACTTCAACAGACAATGCAGCTAAGTCTGAGTACTTGACCATAGTTGTATTGTGAAAATGGAGATGTTCTCCAGCTAACCTAAGACTCCAAAAGACAATGTGGTTACATCTGAGCTGTCTCATAATGGAGCTAAAGAAATCAAAGATGTATTCCAGACCACCTCAAGCTCCAACAGACAATACAGCTAAGCCTGAGCTGAATAGCAATGGAGCTAGAGAAATAGGAGATGTTCTCCAGACTACTTCTGACTCCAGTAGACAGTGCAGCTGAGCCTGATTCGCTGACCATAGCTGTATGATAATGGAGCTAGAGAAACAGGAGCTGTACTCCAGACTACCAAAGACTCCAACAGACAATGCAGCCAAGACTGAGCAGAATTGTAATGGAGCTAGAGAAACAGGAGATGTTCTCCAGACCACCTCAGAGTCCACCAGACAATGTAGCTGCCCCTGAGTCACTCTCCATAGCTTTATTGTAATGTATCTAGTGATACAAGAGATTTATTCCAGACCCCCTTCGATTCCAATAGACAATGCAGTTTAGCTGGAGTCACCAGTGATGGATGAGCACTAATATGAACTAAAAGGCAGCCTTCACTGTAGAAATGGTGCCACATACATATATACAAGGAGTCAACTTGGAAATATTTTGGAGAGCCCTAGACAATTAGGATTTGTCTTTCAATGACAAGTATCACTTGAGTATGATATCGTTAGTAGGGAGTCACTTTGTGTTCTTCTTTTGTGCCGTATTTATGAGGATTGGATTGTTTCCAGGTGGAGGAATCATTGGTGAGAATTGAGCACGGCGGGTGCGGTTTTATTTAAGGCTCGGAGTGACGGCTGAAGGTCACTTTCTATTACATAATTCGGCACTTGAGCTCTGCAGTGACATTTTGCCTAATTGGTCTCCGCAAATGGATTGGGAACATTAGATGCAATTGATTGAGAACACGAGCTAAATGCTTGGTTTATATACAAAGCCGTGCCCCTCGTTAGATGTAAAAACAATACGAGGACTTGTACATATTTTATTTTAGGTTTTTATTCGGGTGTTGTGCTGCTTCACTATTACATATAAATGTATGGCATATATAAAAGCTGTCCAGCTTTCAGGGCATTTATAGGAGAGGATCTGATTCGTGGTACTTGATCTATTCCTAGATTGGGTAATGTCTTACTATACCAAGCTGTACACAAAAGAGCCAAATTGTGCACCACCATACAGTGCCAAAATATCAGTGCTATACAAAACCCAAAATATAGTGCCATGAAGTGGCCAAATACAATGCCAGTCAGTGTCCAAAGAACAAGACTGTTCTACTCGACTCTGCTGATCAAAAGGACTGTCTGCACACTCGTCCCTTCTGTGCCTAAGCGCTTGACTACATACCCTCGGCTTTGCTTAGTATTACAAATATTCAGTGGCCATGAAGTAAAATAAATCGGTGCTATACAGTGCCACATTGTACCACAGCTGGTCTAGACTGGATAATGAAGTATCCAGCACCTTCTGTCATACAATGTACACATAATCATACCATACAGTGCCACCATGTAACCCTCAAATAACAGATCTATGCTGGGCTCAAATAGCAAAAACAGTGCCATATAAATCCCAAAACGCAAGGTGAGGGAAAGACTAAGTGCAACACGAAGGGAAGAGGGAAGGAAACCCAAACAGTAGGGAAAGGGGGAGTGGAGACCTAGGCAGATGTAATGTCACCTTGCCTACACTATCGTCCCTATATAGGTTCCACATCTATCGCCGAGCAGGATCCAAGTCCTGAATGACCCTAGAGGTAGGCTCTAGATAGGGAGCGGGAGGGGTGAGCACTAGTCAGGCCCCACTACAAACTAAAGACAACACGGTAGACAAACAAAGGGGATACACTTAGCTTGAGCAAACACCAGAGAGATAAAGCCAACTGTCCTCCAAGGGCACCAGAGAAGAAGTCAGCCAACAGTTAGTGCTCCAAGCCAACACAGAGGTACATAGAACTATCACCGGCGACTCTCTGGAGAAACTTGGAGTTTTTAACTACCAAGCAAGGGTGTGTCAATCAGCAGCAGAAGGTGGAGGTAGCTACTGGGTCCTAAAGGAAGAAGAATATAACAATACTAAAGAGATGAGAGGATCAAGAAGGTGTCTGGAATGCCAAGCGCAGTAACCTTCTGCAGCCGGCTCCAGAGTCACTGTCTGTCATACCTGTCACACCCATGACAGCTAACCAATGGCTAAATAACAGTTGCATGCAGTAACCAAAAAACAGTACCATTTTTTGCCTTAATAGCTTGGCATGTCCATAAAGCAGTGCTATATTAAACCCAAAATGCTGGCATAAAGTGCTTAAATAGAAGTGCCTCACAGAGTTTAATTTTCACCACCATACATTGCCCCTAAAGTAGGACTATTTGGTGCTCAAATAACAGGACCACACTGTCCCCAAATAAAAGTGCGGTAGGGTACCCATAAAGAGTCCAAATAACAGCATGATGCCGTGCAATAAAAAAACTAAATAATACTCCAACACGGTGCTAATAAACTATACTGCACAATGTACAAACAACATTACCATACACTAATACACTGCTAATTACCAGTACCATTCAAATCCTAAGTAATACTCAAAAAATATGATTCAGTACCATATAAAATGTAAATGATACTCCACTACAATGCTGTGAACGGTACTGTACAGTGTTCAAATAAAAGTGCCGTACAATGCCCATATAGCAGTAAAATGTAATGCTAAATCACAATGTCTAAATGAAAGCAACATCCAGTACCCACATTACAATGCCATACAGTTTACAAAGTACATTACCATAAGAAGGTTAGCAATGAAAGTGCAATAAATTAGAAACTAGCCCAGATCTTCAAGGCCAGTGTCACCCACTAAGGTAGGACTGCACACCGCTGTGGCTTCTGTTTACAGATCACACAGAATTCAGAATATAGGAGTTTTCCATTTTGGATGAGGATTATTACCTTCCCAAAAAGCATGAGAAACACCATTGATAATGTTACTCCCCATTCCTTCCTCCAGAGCCAGTTCCTACATCTTCCTCTGCTCCTATGGATGATCGTAACCTGACTCTCACCTCTGACAGATTCTTCCTAGCTCTTCTCAGGTGGCTGCATGCTGCCTGAGTATTTATGTAGTAGCACACACTGCTACCATCATAAGTTCTTAAAGCTAGCTAATGGACTAAACCTGCTTTACTAACACTGGGCTCCGCTTCAGGTATATAAATTTTGTCTCCAGACAAACAGTAATCTGCTATTACTCAGCTCTGTATCATCAAGGTACTTGACTGTTGACTCATCTGTGCAGTTCCAAAGTACTAGTCTGCCAATTCAGTTCTGATGTTGCAAAGTGCTGCCTGCACACTTGTCTCTGCTACATCAAGGTGCCTTTCTGCCATCTCAGCTCCTCTTTTGCAAGATATTGTCCACACAGTCGGCTCTGTTGCATCAATATAGTTCTCTGTCTACTTGACTCTACTGTTCAAAAGCGCTATCAGGACACTCGGCATTTCAGTTATTAACTACGTACACTTGGCTCTGCTACATCAAGGTGCCTGTCTGCCATTTCAGCTCCTCTTTTACAAGATATTGTCTGCACGCTCGGCTCTGTTGCATCAAGGTAGTTATTTGTCTACTCGACTCTACTGTTCAAAAGCGGTGTCAGGACACTCGGCCATTCTGTGCCTTACTACGTACACTTGGCTTTGCTACATCAATGTACCTTTTTGCCATCTCAGCTCCTCTTTTACAAGATATTGTACATACACTCGGCTCTGTTTCATCAAGGTACCTCTCTGTCTACTCAATTCTACTGTTCAAAAGCGCTGTCAGGACACTCAGCCTTTCTGTGCCTGACTACGTACACTTGGCTTTGATACACCAAGGAACCTTTCTTCCATCTCAGCTCCTCTTTTACAAGATATTGTCCACACACTCGGCTCTGTTTCATCAAGGTAGTTCTCTGTCTACTCGACTCTACTGTTCAAAAGCGCTGTCAGGACACTCAGCCTTTCTGTGCCTGACTATGTACCCTTGGCTCTGCTTATCCACCTGACATCCTACATATCCAGCTCTACTGATCCTCACTGTTCCACATGCCGACTTATTAAAATTTGCTGCATCAACGCTTCTGGTCCGTGCTGCTTACTCTGACCTATGGCTTAGCAAATCAACCTCACCAAGAGAGCCCATCACAGACACCTTGTAACAGAGGACATCCTAAACTAGTAGTTTACCCCTTGACATTACCCTATGGCTCATTTGCAGTTCTACGTAAAACTAACAGACATAACATTGAGATATTAATAACCAATCAGCAATCCCAGTTCTGCTTTTTCCTTCATGCCATGCTTTATATATCAGTGCCGGTATCACATTTTGTGTTATATCCATTTATCATTCTTGAGCAGCTGCCATGTGTATATATTCATACTGCAACAGCGTTCTACGCTAGGAAGAAACCTCAACTGATATTGATAACCTCCAATACAGCCACCAGGGGGCACTGTGGTCACATCCACCCACAGCTGACTCCATCATATGCAATCTAAGGGTTTTTGCTCCAGTTTCCACGCGAGGCCCCTCTGGCCTAAACCCCAGCAGCACATGACTGGAGCTTAAATCTATTTATTACCAAATGAGATAACTACAGAAAAAAATAAATAAAAAAATAAACATTTTTTTTCCCCGATATCTCAATTTAAAGACTGCATAAAATTACTGTCTGCACATTCGCGAGCGCGCTCCGCAGAGTGCAAATAGGTCAGCGGTAATTGCACACAACTTCTAAATGTATTTCATTATTCACCACTTGTGTTTTCTTTTAAAGGATGGGAAATGTTAATAAGCGCATCCACGACCTTACATACGAGATGGGATGGAAGGCTTTGGTTGTAGGGTTAGATGTGAGGTCCCCAAACTTTGTAAGGTTCAACCAGATCTCTGTTCTATCCCGATGCTAATGTCACTAATGCACATGGCATCGACTGACCCTGGAGAAGGAAACGAAGGGAGGTTCATTGATGTCATCTTCGAACCTTCACTGGATCCCCAACTATGGACCCAAACACCCTACTGAGCTCCTGTAGGTACAATGCCGGCTATATGCCCTAACATTAGTACAAATCACTACAACCATAATCCATCCCTACTGCCAGCCGAGCGTAAGCAGCAACAGCCTGACCAGGATTTCGTTAAGTGTCAATGGTGGAAAGTGACTCGCTAAGGAATCTTCAACTTCGTAATTACTATGGGAAACTCTTAAGTTTACTCCATATGACGCTATATTGAGAAAAATAGGTACCCCCTCCACAAATAACTACAGGAGCTTTTCTGACCCCACATTCTACATCCATAGACATTAATATGGAGTCACCCTCTGCAGATCTAAAGGCTCCTACTTTTCTGGGAAGTCGTTCTACAAGATTTTGGAGGCTTAAGCCGAAAAAAGACAACTCCCATGCACTGGAATTTTTGAGTATTTGTGGGATCAGACCCTGATGTTGGGGGAGCTCAGGCTCATAATCTCAATTCTACTTGTTGTATGAGGCTGAGGTCCAGGCTCTGTGCGGTTGCTCATGTTCTCCACCCTCCATGTCGGTATGGACCTTGTGCACTGGGCACAGTCATGGGGGACAGATAAGGGTCTTCTCCAAACTGTTCCCACAAAGCTGAAGCTACAATTGTCTACAATGTCTTGTATGTGGGAACAATGGAGCCGAGAAAGATTCCTGTAAACCAACCCCAAATTATTATCCACTTTTCACCATCTGTACAGCGTGCACAATGCAGTCAGGGGGTAATGTCCTCCTGGAATCACCAAACCCAGACTCCTCCATCAGTCGCAGATAGAGAAGTGCTATCCATTACAGCACAGAATACATCTCCTCCAGAGTCCAGTGGTGGCAGCTTTACACCACTCCATCCGACACTCCGCATTGTGCTTGGTGATGTAAGGCTGCATGCAGCTGCTCGGCTATGAAACTTCCGCCAGGGGTGCAGTGTTTGTGCTAATGTTATATGAGAGGAGGTCTGGAATCTGCAGTTATGGAGTCATCAGAGCGGTGGTGACTTTTCTGTCTTCTTCTAATACTTCTTCTCCTACTCCTACTTCTCCTTTTTCTTCTTCGTCTCCTCCTGTTTCTCCTCCATCTTCTCTTCATTCTTCTCCTTCTTCTCCTCCGTCTTCTCCTTCTCCTCCTCCTTCTACTCCTCTGTCTTCTCCTTCTCCTTCTTCTTCTCCTTCTTCTCCTCCTGCTTCTCCTTCTTCTTCTCATTCTTCTCCTCCTTCTCCTCCTTCTTCTCCACCTTCTCCTCCTTTTTCTTCTCCTCCTTCTTTCACTTCTCCTCCTTTTTCTCCTACTCCTCTTCCTTCTTATCTTTCTCCTACTCTTTCTTCTCCTACTTCTTCTCTTCCTTCTTCTCCTCCTTCTTTTCCTCCTTCTTCTCCTCCTTTTCCTACTTCTTTTTCTCCTTCTTCCTCTCTTTCTTCTCCTCTTTCTTCTCCTTCTTTTCCTCATTCTTCTCCTCCCTTCCCTACTTCTTTTTCTCCTTCTTCCTCTCTTTCTCTTCATTTCTCTCCTCCATCTTTTCCTCCTTCTTCTCCTTCTTCTCCTCCTTCCCCTCCTTCTTCTCCTCCTTCTCCTCCTTTTTCTTCTCCTCCTTCTTTCACTCCTCCTCCTTCTTCTCCTACTTCTCTTCCTCTTCCTTCTTAGCCTTCTCTTACTCCTACTTCTCCTACTTCTTCTCCTCCTTCTTCTCCTCCTCCTTTTCCTACTTCTTTTTCTCATTCTTCCTCTCTTTCTTCTCCTCCTTCCTCTTATTCATCTTTTCCTCCTTCTCCTCCTCCCTTGGATCCCATTTTTATGTCATTAAAACTAAAACTGAAATATCTTCTCAGTGAGTCTCATATCATCAGTCAAGACTCCTCCTCTTCCTCTGTGTTGTCCTGTGTCTGGTTGTAAGACAACTGACTGCAGCAGGAGCCTCTTCCCTCTACTCTATCTGCAGTAGGACATAAATATTGTTCCATCCCTCACACTTGGCTGAAAATATAACAAATCAGCCCTTGTGTTCTCTGCAGAGTTACTACTGTACTAGTTTAGGATCACGAACAAAAATGGTTCAGTTATATTTTTTTATGTAATTTTAACATTAATTTCTAGATTTAGGGTCGATGCTTTGTTCCATTTGTCTCGTTTTTGTTATTTTGCACCTGTTTTTTTTTTTTCATTTTTAATTTTCCCTTTTCTTAAAGTCCAGTTTATATATTCCCCCTTTTTTAATTTATTTATTTTTCATTAGGATTGGGGGTTTCCAGATGTTTTCGGCTGATTCTTCAATTGCAACTTTTTTCAAAGTTTCAACATTTTTTGCGCAAATGTATTTTAATCCCCCCCCCACCCCATCGAAGGGACTTTACCTACGTCTGAAATTTTTGCAAAAATTTTTCAACATTTTCGCGGAACTAAACTTCGCACTGAAAAAGGCACAAAAAAAAAGCGTAAAGACGAAAATAAAAAGTATGTTTAGTTTGGAGCAAAATTTTTGAAAGCTTTGAAGAATTTGAAGCTAAAAGAAAGAAAAAGAAATGAAAAATTGGGTAATGAAAAATACGACTTCCCCGCTTGCTAAACCACTACCTAATGGTTTGACCAATGAAGTATTGAATACAATCCTCTGATCGATCTCGTGTCCTAATGATTCACGGGGACGTCATCTTCCCCTGGCGCTTTGCTTCAATACTGCAGGTTTCCGACAGTGATGGGGTGGTTTTGTACGACCACATTGGAGCTCTTGATCTTACAGTATTGGCATCTCCGTGCAATAATGTATCATTGGTAATCACGCGCATTCCTTCATCGCTTCACTGACTACATCTGTGAATTGATCTCCCTCAGCAGGATAATGACCAGTTCCACCAGATGAAGGTTGTCCTGGAACGGCTTCATGGACATGTCAATAAATTCTGCTCATCTGTCCCCCCAACGATAGACAACTATGGGATGAAGTGGAACAACCATTGGAGGGGGGTGGTAGAGATTTACGGCCAATCAATTAAATATACCTTTGGGAATTATGAGCAGTATTAAGGCCAATATTCCTTGATTTTTCCAAAGACTCTTCCTCATTGTAGACTCCTTTGTCAAGTCTATGACCTTTGAAAAGTGTTTGTCCAATTTTTGTTTACTTAAATGCGCTTAATTAGAGCTAAAAGTCAAAATTTTGCACCATTTTGCTTTCGGTAGCCTCCGTATTACCCAGTATATTGCTGGCTGCAGAATGAGTTAACTGAAAATCCATTAGTGACCTCTTTCGAAACGCTCTGACCGAAGAGTTTGGAGCTTTTATCACTTTTTCTGAACCCTTCTCGCCTGATGTGTGACCTTACACCACATCAAAGTTGAATTTGCAGAGAAACAAAAGGCCTGTACAGTTTTGTATTGCTGGCTGCAAATGAGTTAACTAAGAATCGATTCAAAACGCCCTGACAGAAGAGTTTGCAGCTCTTTTATCACTTTTTCTGAAGTCAAATCGACTGATTTATGACCACAGACCACACCAAAGTTGAATGTGTAGGGAAACAAAAGGCCTGTACAATTGTGCATTGCTGGCTGCAGAATGAGTTATCTGAGAATCTTTTAATGAGCTCTTTCAAACGCTCTGACAGAAGAGTTTTCAACTCTTTAATCACTTAATTCTGAACTCCTCTCGACTGATTTATGACCACAGACCACATCAAAGTTAAATGTGCAGGGAAATAAAAGTCCTGTACAATTGTGTGTTGCTGGCTGCAGAATGAGTGAACTGAGTAACTATTAGTGAGCTCTTTCGAAAGCTCTGACAGAAGAGTTTTATCACTTCTTTTTCTGAACCCCTCTCTCCTGATTTATGACCACAGACCACATCAAAGTTGAATGTGCAGGGAAACAAAAGGCCTTTGCAATTGTGTATTGCTGGCTGCAGAATGAGTGAACTGAGAATCCATCACAGAGCTCATCTTAATGCTTTGACAGAAGAGTTTGCAACTCTTTTATGTGTCTTTTTTTGTGCTCCTCTTAGCTAATTTATGAGCACAGACCACATCAAAGTTGAATGTGCAGAGAAGTAAAAGGCCAGAAAATTTTTTAATAAAACCCCAACCGTAAAAAAAATGATCCTTTTAACCCCAAACACATGCATTTAAGTAGAAAAAAATGTCTACAAAGGTTGACAACTCTTTTATAGATACAAAAAGTTGACGGAGCTGATTGTTACTGGTGTAAAAACAGCAAAATTCTATAAAAAGTTATACAAAAGTTTTCCAACAGTTCAAGCAGTTTTATGTGAGAATCCTGGGAAAAACTGTTTCTCCTAGAAAATTATTGCAATTCCCCATGTTTTGGTATACACATGTTTATTTCTTTTGTGTGTGTTGGAACAACACACAAAAAAACAGAAAAAAATGCAAATTGGACATAATTTCACACAAAATCCCAAAAATGGGCCGGACAAAATTGTTGGCATCTTTCCAAAATTGTGGGTAAACAACTTTATTTCAAGTATGTGATGCTCGTTCACACTCACCTGTGGCAAGTAACAGGTGTGGGCAATAGGAAAATCACACCTGACACCAGATAACAAGGGGAGAAGTTGACTCAATTTTTGCATTGTGTGTCTGTATGTGCCACACTAAGCATGGAGAACAAAAAGAGGAGAAGAGAACTGTCTGAGGAGCGGGAATAAAATGAGAACAAAAAGTGGACACTTTTAATCTTCTGACAGGTCCTAGTTAATGTAATGCCAGCTGAACCCTTGACAAACTCAGTCAAACATATAATGTGCATGGGAACCACCCAGTTGTACAGACATTGAAGCAAAGAAGGATCGGGCAGATGGATTTCGACACGTCTGATCATTTTCTTTCTGCAGAAGAAAAAAGGTGTCTGACAGCAGATGAGCCGAGCTCACATGTGTGTGCAGTCGGGGAACATAATTGTTGGACAAACATGCTTTTGGTAGATGTGGATGGCCATGGGGTGACAACCACCAATGGCTGCCATATCAATGTCTGTAGGTAATTGGACCGGATGGGGGGTAGAAGAGCCCAAAAGTTCCTGAAAAGTATATCACCTATCTGAAGGTCAGCCTTTAGACTGTAGTTATGAAGATTTAAAAGGAAAAACAATTAGCACGTTATTCTCACTTGCAAAGTCAGGTTTAACCCCCTTACCCTTATATTTCTGAATTTGTGTGTACACTTGGATTTTACACTTTGATTGCAGTCAGTTGATGAGACTGGATGCTAATATGAGAAAAACACAATTTTACAAGTTTCTATTGGCTAAAATCCCTTTTATTTGTGCATTTTGTAGCTTTTTCGGTTTTAGCCCCTAGTGGTGATCATTGGTATTGCACAGTTTTCTTAGTTTCTTTTAGGTAATGTATTTGACTCAAAGGGCATTACACCCAACTGTGAAATGTATTTTGCAAGCAATCAGCTCTTCGTCCTCTCGGTATACATGGGCTAGTGTTTTATTGTCTCATTTTACCATCCCTTCCCCAGCACCCGTTAATTAGATTCCATTGGAGTGCATTAATTGGATGTAATATATCATGTCTCCCTGTTAGATGACAAAATAATAGAAATGTTTTCTATCCATACAGCGTCCGAAAAGACAGCGAGATAAATCCCGATGCAGTTTCATTAATAGTCTAATGAGTATTTTATTTTTTTTAATCATCTTAAAGGGGCCACACACAATTATTGCAGAACATATAATAAAATACGAGAGTAGCTCAATATTTCAGATCACCACCAATTTATTAATATAGGGAGTGTCTTTCTTTCCCAAGAGCAAGTCTGTGCATTACATGGACAACCCATTGATTTTAATGGGCATCATGTAATGCTTCATTTGCACTAAAGGGAAAACAAACGCTATTAATGCTAAGAAAAAAAAGTAGAAAATCCCTTTAAGATGTATTACTCCCAGACCAGGCAGTACAAGAAAGTGATAGCTCAGTGTGCAACTTCTGCCTTGAAGGTTGGTTTCCAGGTGAAATATAAACAACATTCTGCTTTTCATGTTTTATGAACCTCCCTTTATAAATAATATTTCACATTATAAAAAGATTTTTTTAATTTACATGTAATACCAAATCTGACCAGACACTGTGCTGTGGAACTAATCAGTAACATTTCCTAAAGTGCTGCAGAGCTCCATCTAGTGGAGGAAATCTTGACTGCAATAAAAATAGATTTGCCTGAACTATTGGGTGTTCAGTACATTTACCCCTTTTTTTACATGGAAAATTTAGTAGGAAAAGAGAAAATGTAATTTACATATGGGTCTTACGGAGACGCGAGTTAGAATTGGGGTTCTGAAAGTGGGATGTTTTGATCAAGTTTTCATGACTGCCCTTAAAATACACATTATATGGAGAAAAGTATTTGGACAGACGTGTTAATCACTAAATTAACATTTTTCCTTCAGCTTCATGGTCGAGCTGCTGCATGCAGCTGTACATCACCAAGCACAATGCATTGGATGGACTGGTGTAAAGCCGCCACCACTGGACTCTGGAGGAGACGTGCTCTGTGCAGTGACGGATCACACTTCTTTATCTGCATCTGATGGAGGAGTCTGGGTTTGCTGATTCCTGGAGAACATTACCCCCTGACTGCATTGTACAGATGGTGGAGGAGGATAATACTATGGGTTTGTTATCAGGGGTCGGCATTGGGCCCTTACTTCTAGAGAAGGAAAATCTTAATCTACAGCACAAGACATGGTGGACAATTGTAGCTTCAGCTTTGTGGAAACAGTTTGGGGAAGACCCTTAACTGTTCCCCATAACTGTGACCAGTGCACAAGCTCCATACAGACATGGGGGGGGAGGACATGAGCAGCCGCACAGAGCTCAGACCCCAATAGAGATTGTGAGCCCGGATCTCCCAACATTAGGAAATAATCTTCCAGACGAAGGGGCAGAAATTCCTCCAAAATCTTGTAGAAATCCTTCCCCAGAAGAGCAGTAGACGTTATAACTGCAGAGGGGCTGACTCCATAATAATGTCTATTGATGGTCAGAGAAGCCCGTGTTGGTGGAATGTTCTGGTGTCCTGATCCTTTTGTTCGTATAGTGAATGTAGCAGACCCGAGTTTGCTAATCAATTACTTTGTGATAAAGTAGGTTTCTGTCAAATGACCAAGTCATCTTGGGTGGCTTCTGTCTTTGTGACGGTGTCGATGGAAGGAAAGGAGAATTTTGTGCAGAAGGTAACACGAGGTCCCTCTTCGTGTTGTCGGAGCTCCAGCCCCCACCACGTACACTAATAAACACTGTTACTGTACGGCCCCGGGGTAAATTAGATTTGGAATCTCATCTTGTTTTACTAATTTCACCCAGTCCATGGAAATGAAATCACGTGGCTCGGCAGAACGCAGATTTACGAGTCCATTGATCTGTGACTAATTCAATTGATTCAAATTGTGAAGTGAATTTCAGCAGATCAGGGGTCTAGTGTGGAAATCCAGCAGACGGGCCGAGCCGACAGATTGCTGATTTCTATTAGAGGTGCAGCTAGAGACTCCGGGACCTGCTTAATTGGCCTAACTCCTTCTCCGAGACTTTCTCAAGGTGAAAGCAAAATGAGGTGTAGAGAGAACGCGACTTTCAATTATTTGTCAGGTTGAAGAGACTTTTCCACCGGAGATGATAAAAAACATCTGGAATGACGAGTCCAAGAATTGCCCTCAGATGTGACATTTGGAGGACCATGGCAAGGCAAAAATTGTGCTCCTAGTCTGGCAATAATGCCCCCTCACTGCACCCTGTCAATAAGCAATGCCCCCTAAATGCCTTTAGAAAATATTAGTGTCCCCTTAAAAAGTAATAATCTTACCCAGTATGCCCCCCAGCCCCAAAAGTAATAATGGCACCTTTGTTTCACCTTCTAAAAATAAAGTTTATACTCTCCTAATAAGACCGACTGAGTCATCCTCTGACCTGCACACAGATCGGGTCGGCACATGTGGCATAATGAAAAGGAGCATGTGGAACAGTCCTCTGTGCCGGCTACAGTCGAGGACTCCGCGCCGCGTGGGAGCGGGGACGGGGAGTCAATTTTTTTCATGTGTTAAAAAACAGCGGTATAATGGAGGACATATTTACCAGAATGGGGAACATATACAGTATACCAGGATGAGGCCCAGGGTGGGGGACATATTTACCAGGATGAGGGACATATATACCAGGATGGGGGTATATTTACCAGGATGAGAAGCATATATACCAGGATGGGAAACACATATACCAGGATGGAGGACATTTATACACTGGGATGGGGGACATATATATCGGGATGGGGGACATATATAACGGGATGGGGGACATATATACCAGGATGGAGCACATATATACCAGGATGGGACCCAGGATGGGGGACATATATACCAGGATGAGGCCCAGGATGGGGGACATATATACCAGGATGGGGGACATATATACCAGGATGGGAAACATATATACCAGGATGGGGGTATATTTACCAGGATGAGAAGCATATATACCAGGATGGGAAACACATATACCAGGATGGAGGACATATATACACCGGGATGAGGGACATATATATCGGGATGGGGAACATATATACCGGGATGGGGGACATATATACCAGGATGAAGGACATATATACTAGGATGGGACTCATGATGGGGGCATATATACCGGAATGGGGGACATATATACTAGGATGAGGGTATATTTACCAGGATGAGAAGCATATATACCAGGAAGGGAAACACATACCAGGATGGAGGACATATATACACCGGGATGAGGGACATATATATCGGGATGGGGGACATATATACCGGGATGGGGGACATATATACCAGGATGGAGGACATATATACTAAGATGGGACTCAGGATGGGGGCATATATACAAGAATGGGGACATATACAGTACAGACCAAAAGTTTGGACACACCTTCTCATTTAAAGATTTTTCTGTATTTTCATACTATGAAAATTGTACATTCATACTGAAGGCATCAAACCTATGAATTAACACATGTGGAATTATATACTTAACAAAAAAGTGTGAAACTACTGAAAATATGTCTTATATTCTAGGTTCTTCAAAGTAGCCACCTTTTGCTTTGATGACTGCTTTGCACACTCTTGGCATTCTCTTGATGAGCTTCAAGAGGTAGTCACCGGAAATGGTATTCACTTCACAGGTGTGCCCTGTCAGGTTTAATAAGTGGGATTTCTTGCCTTATAAATGGGGTTGGGATCATCAGTTGTGTTGTGCAGAAGTCAGGTGGATACACAGCTGATAGTCCTACTGAATAGACTGTTAGAATTTATTTTATGGCAAGAAAAAAGCAGCTAAGTAAAGAAAAACGAGTGGCCATCATTACTTTAAGAAATGAAGGTCATTCAGTGCGAAAAATTGGGAAAACTTTGAAAGTGTCCCCAAGTGCAGTTGCAAAAACCATCAAGCGCTACAAAGAAACTGGCTCACATGAGGAGCGCCCCAGGAAAGGAAGACCAAGAGTCACCTCTGCTTCTGAGGATAAGTTTATCCGAGTCACCAGCCTCAGAAATCGAAGGTTAACAGCAGCTCAGATTAGAGACCAGGTCAATGCCACACAGAGTTCTAACAGCAGACACATCTCTTCAACAACTGTTAAGAGGAGACTTTGTGCAGCAGGCCTTCATGGTAAAATAGCTGCTAGGAAACCACTGCTAAGGACAGGCAACAAGCAGAAGAGACTTGCTTGGGCTAAAGAACACAAGGAATGGACATTAGACCAGTGGAAATCTGTGCTTTGGTCTGATGAGTCCAAATTTGAAATCTTTGGTTCCAACCACCGTGTCTTTGTGCGACGCAGAAAAGGTGAACGGATGGACTCTACATGCCTGGTTCCCACCGTGAAGCATGGAGGAGGAGGTGTGATGGTGTGGGGGTGCTTTGCTGGTGACACTGCTGGGAATTTATTCAAAATTGAAGGCATACTGAACCTGCATGGCTACCACAGCATCTTGTAGTGGCATGCTATTCCATCCGGTTTGCGTTTAGTTGGACTATCATTTATTTTTCAACAGGACAATGACCCCAAACACACCTCCAGGCTGTGTAAGGGCTATTTGACCAAGAAGGAGAGTGATGGGGGGCTACGCCAGATGACCTGGCCTCCACAGTCACCAGACCTGAACCCAATCGAGATGGTTTGGGGTGAGCTGGACCGCAGAGTGAAGGCAAAAGGGCCAACAAGTGCTAAGCATCTCTGGGAACTCCTTCAAGATTGTTGGAAGGCCATTTCCGGTGACTACCTCTTGAAGCTCATCAAGAGAATGCCAAGAGTGTGCAAAGCAGTCATCAAAGCAAAAGGTGACTACTTTGAAGAACCTAGAATATAAGACATATTTTCAGTTGTTTCACACTTTTTTGTTAAGTATATAATTCCACATGTGTTAATTCATAGTTTTGATGCCTTCAGTGTGAATGTACAATTTTCAAAGTCATGAAAATACTGAAAAATCTTTAAATGAGAAGGTGTGTCCAAACTTTTGGTCTGTACTGTATACCAGGATGCAACTCAGGATGGGGGCATATATACCAGGATGGGAGACATATATACCAGAATGGGAGACATATATACCAGGATGGGAGACATATATACCAGGATGGGGGGGTATATACCAGGATGGGGGCCAGGCAGGATAGGGGACATATATACCAGGATGAGGGATATATTTACCAGGATGGGCTACATACAGTTTATACCAGGAAGGGGCCCAGGATGGGGGACATACATGCATACATACCTAGAGAATTTAAAGACTGGTCTTATTCACTGACAGCAAGCAGAGATCTTGAAAGTGGGGACAAATCGAGACAAAAAGTATATTAGAAAGTTACAAGAACTTTCGATAATCTAATGATGAAGCTTTAGTTACAGAGAATTGGACAAAAATCCACAAATGTGCTCTGAGCTTTGCTTTAATGGCGCCTGCGCTTCCATAAAACTGTCACATAATTTTATAATCATCATAAAAATATCATAAAATTAGATTATATTACAAACAAATATAAAAAAAAACAGCCGGATCCCGGCCAAAGACGGAGACACAATATCTTAAGCATTTTGCATTGTATATACAGGGGGTGCAAAGTGGAAGAAAGACCCAGGACCATCGAGGTCTAACCCCAGATGTTTGGGGCAAACCAAAAAACATCCCCAAATGATTGGAAAACTTCATTCTTGATCCTTATTGGCCAGACAGATCCTTGGATCAGATGCCCCTTAAAAATGCCACATAAATCCATGGTTCGGCAAATATATAAACATAGAACCAGGTAGCAGAGATCCTGGGAACTGCAGACAGGTCGCAGAGGTCCTGGAGACTGCAGATAGGTTGCAGAGGTCCTGGAGACTCCAGGCAAGAAGAGGTCCTGGAGATCTCATACAGGTAGCAGAGGTCCTGAAAACCGCAGAAAGGTAGCAGATGTCCTGGAGACTTCAGATAGGTTGCAGAGGTCCTGGAGAGTACAGACAAGAAGCAGAGGTCCTGGAGACTACAGACAAGAAGCAGAGGTCCTGGAGACTACAGACAAGAAGCAGAGGTCCTGGAGACTACAGACAAGAAGCAGAGGTCCTGGAGACCAAAGAGAGGTAGCAGAGGTCCTGGAGACCTAAGAGAGGTAGCAGAGGTCCTGGAAACTACAGACAAGAAGCAGAGGTCCTGGAGACTACAGACCAGAAGCAGAGGAGCTGGAGACCTAAGATAGGTAACAGAGGTCCTGGTAACTACAGACAAGAAGCAGAGGTCCTGGAGACTACAGACAAGAAGCAGAGGTCCTGGAGACTACAGAGAAGAAGCAGAAGTCCTGGAGACCTAAGAGGTAGCAGAGGTCCTCGAGACTACAGACAAGAAGCAGAGGTCCTGGAGACCTAAGAGAGGTAACAGAGGTCCTGGAAACTACAGACAAGAAGCAGAGGTCCTGGAGACCTAAGAGTGGTAGCAGAGGTCCTGGAGACTGCAGATAGGTTGCAGAGGTCCTGGAGACTACAGACAAGAAGCAGAGGTCCTGGAGATCTCTTACAGGTAACAGAGGTTCAGGAAACCACAGACAGGTAGCAGACGTCCTGGAGACTGCAGACAGATACTGAACAGGTCGTGGTGCACAGACAAACTAATAGTCTTAATATGAAGACACAGGTGTGTGTCTTGGTGAACCTTATATAGTTGTAGGTAGATGATCACATGGGAGCACACCGGGCTATGTGCAAAACCCGATAAGAACACAAGGAAGTTAAGCGGACAAAAATGAAGGGAGCAGATCCCGGACCCGGGACAGATGTGTAACATTTCTGTAGTTGCAAATGCAATTAATGCAGTATATCTGACATTACCTTTTCAGCTTTAGGTGCAGCACACTGGCATTGAGTGCTATCATTCAGTTTAATATCAATAATTTCACCCAAATCCTTCTCCATTGTAAACTTTTTACATCAAAATATTAAACTTTCCTTTCTCTATCATTTGTTTGTCCAGTTATCCAGTCTGTTTCATTTATTTTGTTAGCTACATTTTTTCTTTTATAATATTTATTTAAAATATATTTTTTTTTCCATTTCTTGTGTTCTTCTCCCATCGTCCACCGGCTCGGGGTATTTTCTGTATTGTTAGACTTGTTGTATCAGCAGACAATTTTTAACATATTTTTATTGCATTAGCCTCAGGTAAATCTATGGAGACGCCGCTCAATGCATCAACTGTACTATCGATCAGAAAATAGTTTACGTTGCCGTTCCCCGGGGTCCTGTATCCCGGAGTTTGTACATAGCTGCAGTGAGCTTCCCCTCCTCCATCATGTATGATTGGATTTTAAACATCATTTATAAAGTATTTGTAAACAGAGATCGCTGTTCCGGGCGGATTGTGCTCGGTGGGGCGCAGGGGGCTGAAAATCCCCTTTTCCCATGTTTACCCTCTAAGGTGACCTTACCCTGTGATGAGCTCCGGTACATTATACATGGGAGGGGTAAGTGCCTTGTTACCTTAGCTGATACCTTTATGTCATAAGCCCTATTTCCCCTAAGGTTGTTATTATTGAGCTCCGCTATTGATCTCCGCGCAGTGCCGCGGATATGTGCATTATTTTGCACTCATTATCATTCCACAATAGTTAATGTTTCTATTTGTAAAGCTTGCAACATCGCATATTAACTTTTTAATGCAGGCAAAAAATCCTCTAGCGTGATCATTCCTCCTCCTGATGTAAAGTATAAGACTTTTACAAGTCAGGAGGAGAGTACATGTGCACAGATATACATATGAATGCAGGCTTGGACTGGCCAACAGGAGGGCAGGAAAATCCTCCGTTGGGCCGCCGACCTCTTATATGAGCAGTGCTTGGCACAATACACTTGAATCACTATGTACAGATAAAGACAGCATCTTATTCATTTATCAATCTATGTTATATACATTTGTAATTGAGGATAATGTCACATTTGCATGTAGCTGAAAAGTGGGACCCTGGAGTTGGTTACTGGTGGGCCCTTGGAACCTCAGTCCAACACTGTAATGAATGTGCATATATACAGGTATATAGGTGTCTTGCTTGGTATTGGAAGGACGACGGGAAAAGGGGGGAAGCCCAGTAACTAGGGAAAGGGAGAGTGGAGACCCCTAAGCAGATCTAACACCCTGACTCCCCTATCGTCCCTAAATAGGTTCCTCACCTATCGCCGAGCAGGATACCTAAACCCTGGCTGTCCCTAGAACTGGACACTAAAGAGGGATCGGAAGGGGTAAACACTAGTCAGCCCCACTGCAACTAAATACAAACAAGGGAAAAAGACAAGAGGAAACACTTAGCTTTGAGAAGACACCAGAGAGATCATGACTACAATCCTCAAAAGAACTCCAAAACAAATCTAGCGGACAGCTATCACACCAGACCTAAACAGAGGAATTTACTCTGTCTGGAGACACTGAGATTATTTAAACATCAAGCAAGGGTGTGTTAATTAGCAGCAGGAGGTGGAGATCACTTCTGGGTCCTAGAGAGGGAAGAATGATGAAAGGATCAAGAAGGTGTCTGCAAGGCCAAGCGCAGCGACCTTCTACAGCCGGATCCAGAATGACTGTCAAACCTGACACACCGATGACAATAGGGCAATGGATCATCCATGGACCTTTACCCCCAGTTATTTAAAGATCAAGCAAGGGTGTGTTAATTAGCAGCAGGAGGTGGAGATCACTGCTGGGTCCTAGAGAGGGAAGGATGATGAAAGGATCAAGAAGGTGTCTGCAAGGCCAAGCGCAGCGACCTTCTACAGCCGGATCCAGAATGACTGTCAAACCTGACACACCCGTGACAATAGGGCAATGGACCTTCCATGGACCTTTACCCCAGTTATTTAAAGATCAAGCAAGGGTGTGTTAATTAGCAGCAGGAGGTAGAGATCACTGCTGGGTCCTAGGGAGGGAAGGATGATGAAAGGATCAAGAAGGTGTCTGCAAGGCCAAGCGCAGCGACCTTCTACAGCCGGATCCAGAATGACTGTCAAACCTGACACACCTGTGACAATAGGGCAATGGATTAGCCATGGACTTTTACCCCCAGTTCTTACTCAACATTTCTAGTAGCAAGATATGGAAGTTTATCGAACTTACACGTGCACCTCCAACAAGAGAACAGGGATGGAGCTCTAAAACATTTAGAGGCTACAAGGAAAATGGGAAAAGTGTCCGCGGCACTTTTTGACACCGCTTATCTTGGAGTTGACTCTTATCTCCTCCAACAGACAACAAGAGACACTTGGGATTCTCATATGTGTATAACATGGGATTTGTTAGGGACTATGTTCACAATGAGGAGTTTTTTGCTGAGTTTTCACAGCAGAACCTCTCCAACTGTCCAATAACACCTCTTGGTTTTTTAACTCCTTTTGTTTTTTTTTGGAGAGGTTCAGCAGAAAGACTCAACGTAACCACACGCCTACATAGTTTTACTCTTATTTTAGAATCACTTTTAGTTAAAATTGTTCACTAATAATAAGCTGATCCTGTTGCTCGTCTTTCCAGTGTCTGTGCCTCTTCTATGATGGACTTCTTGTGCCTCCTGATATACCCAACTCTGCTACGACAGCTGGGCTCTACCATATCGCACCTCTCTGCTACTGAGGTACCATCAGATATAGTAACTTCTGCCATACCGCAGGATCACTCCAAGAATGTATGCTGACAAAAAACAGCACTGCTACATCGCAGGGCTCTGCTACATCGCAGGGCTCTGCTTCATCGCAGGGCTCTGCTACATTGCAGCTCTTTGCTACTGCATCCTAACATACCCAGCTGTTTGTTTGACTAAGGCTTGATTGCCGAAACGCGTCGGTCAGCCCTAACCTCTGTAATATGTCAGTCACTATTTTATTTAAACCAATGCCATGAAAGTGAAGTTTTATACCTACCTTCTCATCGCTGGAACATTCTTATTTTTCTTTTTTTTTTTTTTTTTAAGGCGCCTTTTTGGATGCATTTTTCAAAGGTTACAGACACCTTAAGGACATTTTTTTTTTATTTAAGTGTATTTATTTTTTATTAAAATTAATTTGCGTAATTGGGTTTCTTTAAAAAATGTTCACCACTCGACTTTTCTAGCCTCCATTTTTGCATTGTTTATCGCCGACTACAAAATGAGTTAACTGAGAATCCATTAGTGAGCTCAGTCAGACAGGAGAGTTTATAACTTTTATCTTCCTTCTTCTGCTTAACTTTCAGGTGGTCATGAATCGGCTGTGTGGACCCTGGCTGAAAGGAGGCCAGATGATACACAAGGTGACTCATTATTCGTAATGGCTCAGTGGGGAAAGGTTAATCCTAATCCCTTTTACATGTTTCTGAAACGCAATGCAAAAATGATGCAATTAGCTCATTATGCAAAATTATTAAAAATTATGCAAAATAGCTCACTAAAAGGAAGATAAGTGTCTCTCTAGTGCCACCTATAGGAAAGAACAGGTCAAAAACAGACTCTTAGAAAAAAAAAATCTATAGGCAGCTGTTTCAGGGTGTATCAGGTGCTTTTAGTGAGACATTTTGGGTGGAGTTACCTTTGAAGACGCGGCCACGATTTCTGTTCAAGCATTCTTGCTTGCACTGAAATTTACTGTATCTGTCATGCATTTAATAAGACGTTACAAGACGTCTGGAAGAAATGTCCCCCTAGTGGGAAGGAGAGTGTTAATAATTTTGGGGAAGGCTATAGATCCCCTTTAACCTCTGAGCTTTTAATGCTTCTCCTCTGTCCATAAATAAACACGGCAGCCTAAAATAATGCTTTCAGCACACGCCACAAAGAGCTGCGATCAATGCTCCAGCCATACATCACTCCGGCCTGACTTATCGGCAGCTGTGCGGTCCCAGCCTGCGTGACTCACCTCTGCTCGCAATCCATTTCCAGGGAGGAAAAAAAAGAGACCAAACCCAAATCAAAGCTTCCGACCCTTAATGGGAGCAACCGAGACATCAAAGAGGAAAGATACAAAGTTACCAAAAATCAGCCCGTTGCTTTTTTTTTTGACATTTATTGGCCTTCCGAATTCAGTCGTTGGCTCCTCGGCATCGAGTCGGATGGTGACTACCCTTAAGAACTAGGTGGCGACGTCTCGCCTGATCTTGTAAATCACCCAAGATCAAACAGAATTCATATCTTCCCCGGGAAAAGTTGGAACGTCTATTCTAAAGGCCAAGGTCACAATGAATTCCGAAAACCCAACAGCTGCTCTCATCTAAAAGTTAAAAAAGAAGCAAAAAAGTTTTAGTTCTCTACATAGTTACTGTGCTGATGAAGGGTCATTTACCTGAGGATACAGTATCAGCACAGGAACCCGTTCGAGGACATCTGCTTTCCTAGAGGCTTTGTGGCTCCCAAGAGATTTGCCAACTCTTCTAGGAGTCTGGAAGGTTTCTTCTTTTTTTTTTCAAGAGTGTAAGGAATCATTGGTACAATGAATCAGTTTCACCTACAATGTTCCTTCAAGAGGTTACAATTTTTTGTTAAAAGACATCCCCTGAGTTTAAGCTGATAAACTCCAGACCTTCAGTATTCACCTATATCAATCTGTACGCAGAGACGAAGATTTACTGAAAGGTGACAATTGCTTTCAAGGAAGACTTGAAAGGGCGAAACATAGGAAGAGGGGATTCTTTGTCATGCTCCATTCCTCAACCCATGCACAACCTGTGGTTTCTCCTGATGAAGAAGTGTGACACTTCGAAACGCGTTGACTAATAAACAGCATTCCTGGATTCCTGACTCCTTCTCATCACTCATCCTCTGGCAGATGTAACCCATTTCACTCCGATTCTTGATGTTCCTAGAATCTTTGTGGATTTCAAGAGATTTGCCAACTCTTCTAGGAGTCTGGCAGGTGTCGTATTTTTTGATTTTGTAATTATTCGAACAATGTATCAGTTTTACCTGTGACGTTCCTTCAAAGGGTTTGTTTGTCTCATATTTTTTGTTAAAAGACATCCTCTGAGGATAAGCTGATGAGTCCTGACTCAGAACCAATGTCTGTAGAAAACCAGGACTAATACTAAAGGATTCGAGCTTAGAGTCTAAAGGACAAGACAGGAAATTCAATGTTGGAATAACCAACAAAAGTATCAGATGTGGCATACAAGGAACAAGGAGCCAGGAAGGAAGAACCTGATAAACAAGCAATAGGTTTCAGGTGGAAGCCCTTGTAAGCCTCTGGTTACCCTTTCAACTGGACAACGGTATGTAGTAGGGGCAAAGGTTTATGAAAGCCCACACATGAGAGAAAGAAGAGTGGTGTACGAGAGCCTAGTAACTGGACATGTCAATGAGGAGGAACAGCTACAGCTCCCAGAGAAAGCCAAATGGAATCGAGAGAGGTGAGTAACACAAGAACATCCATGTCTTGCTTTGACAGCCCAATGATTTCAATGGTCAGATTCCTTGATAGATGGCACCACCATCAAAGGTCAGGTTACACATTAAGAAAAGTGGCCTGTGGTCTGGCTGGACACTTGCCCTGTCGATTAACTGGAGGTTGTTCATTCTCAAGTTAGTGAAATGCACCATGGCCCTGATTCAGCATTTGCACCTGTTTATTTTTTGTCTAGAATTTTGTTATTTTCACGTTCTTCTTTTGTGCTTTTTTTAGCTAGTATGTGTGTTTGTCTGTCTTTTTTTTTTTATGTTCCCCGTTATGAGCTTGGGTTCTGCTTTCCAGATTTTTGCAACTTTTTACTTACAAGTGCGCTCCAGTTTTCCCGGGAGATACATTTTTTATACTGCCAAAAAGTTAGAGTCTCGTGTGACATTTTAACAGAACATGCGAATTTTTTGTAATGAAAAGACCCAAAACAGATTAATTACAAAGTGTAAGAAAGTTTTTGATTTAGCACAAAACTCAAGAACTACCTGAAGAATTTGGCGCAAAAAAAGTCAAGGAAACCGTAAGACAAAATAAGGATAGTGACATAAAAAAAACACCAATGAAAAATCGGGCACTAGGTTTAAGAGCCCACTAATTCCCATAACTGAAACAACATGGATCTTAGATCCGTTCTTGCCCTGGTGTCATGCAAGGTAAGGGAAGGAACAAGTGTACAACGATGGGAAGAGGAGGACGGGAGCCCAACAACTAGGGAAAGGGGGAATGGAGACCCCTGGGCAGATCTAATATCACCCTGACTATCCTATCGTCCCTAAATAGGTTGCGCACCTATCGCCGAGCAGGAAATCTAATCCCTGAATGTCCCTAGTGATAGGTCCTAGATAGGGAGGGGACAGGGTGGAAGCTAGTCAGCCCCCACTGCAACTAAAGACAACAAGGTAAACAAACAAAGGGGATACTCTTAGCTTGAGAAGACACTAGAGAGATAACGCCAACTGTCCTCCAAGTGAAGTCCAAGGAGAAACTAGTCAACTACTAGTACTCCAGGCATGGACAGAGGAACACAGAACTATCACCGGCGACTCTCTGGAAGCACTGAGGGTTTTTAACTACCTAGAAAGGGTGTGTCAATTAGCAGCAGAAGGTGGAGGTCACTGCTGGGTCCTAAAGAGAGAAGTATATAACTACACTACACAGATGAGAGGATCAAGAAGGCATCAGCAATGCCAAGCGCAGTGACCTTCTACAGCCGAATCCAGAACGACTGTCTGTCACACTTGATACACCTGTGACACTGGGCTCCCAATTCATTACTGTATTCCGTCCTGGCATCAAAATAAACTTGCCCAGATTTTGAGTATAGCAGAGTGATATTACCACATACATAGTTTTGGGAGACCAGGTTGTGTGAAAGCCAAGAACCAGAAGGAAAATAAGGAGGTCATCATTGGAAAACCAATAGCACAAGGGGCGATTCCTGCCTGCCCTAATAACTCTTGGGGCTGGCAATCAAAGCAGAGTCCATAAAGAATACTTCCATTAAAAAGACCCTTCGTAATAATAAAATCTTCAGGAGGTAGCAAGCCAAATAATAGGCCAGGATCTATGTAATCTTGCAACAAAAATTGCAAAGTTTCTAATTTTTCTGTCATTTACCACCATGCAATACCAAATCTCCCCTTCGGGGGCACTGCAGGGAAATTGAGCTCTTTCTGCTGGGTTCCCTGTCCCATCACAGATTATGTAAATCCAGATTATGTAAATATTTTTAGGAACAGAGAACCAGTTTAAGCTTCTACTCTCTTTTATTTACCCATCAGCCACATTTATTTAGCTCACATGACCTTTGTGTGGTCATTTACGTTCTCTCTGGCAAATTCCTTGCAAATTAGCGTTTCTAAATATTTACTCGGAAGGAGCTCCTACCCACCTGCCCGATCTCAGCGGGGTCTCCGCAATATTCAACCTCGCAGCAGTCAAAGTTAATTCCTCGCAACACATCAATCCGACCTAAGATGTAAAAAACAAAAACACCGTTCCTTCAAGTAGAATTAATCTCATTTTATGAAATAACATTCCTGGACCAGAAATAAGTAAGGACGCCTCAGTCTACTAATTATTGATTTGGCGATGATGCAACTGTATCCAAGAATTTACGTGAGCTAATATTGTGAAGGAAGTAAAATTACTAATCATTATGTCCTCCAGAAACAACTGCGGGACATGTGCCCGAATCATAGAAATCCTAAGAAATGGATACAAATTAGAAGTTTTAATAGTAATTTATTAGTGGACTCAAATAAGGATCATAGCTGCTAGCAAATTATACTTATTACACAGGATATATCCAGTGATACCAACGGTATTTTACATATTTATAAATAGTAGTTATACTGCACATATGAGCAGTACTATAGCAGTTATATTCTTGTACATAGGGGCAGTATTATAGTAGTTATATTCTTCTACATAGGGGCAGTATTATAGTAGTTATATTCTTGTACATAGAGGCAGTATTATAGTAGTTATATTCTTGTACATAGAGGCAGTATTATAGCAGTTATATTCTTGTATATAGGGAGCAGTATTATAGTAGTTATATTCTTGTACATAGGGGCAGTATTATAGTAGTTATATTCTTCTACATAGGGGCAGTATTATAGTAGTTATATTCTCCTACATAGGGGCAGTATTATAGTAGTTATATTCTTGTACATAGAGGCAGTATTATAGTAGTTATATTCTTGTACATAGGGGGCAGTATTATAGTAGTTGTATTCTTGTACATAGGGGGCAGTATTATAGTAGTTGTATTCTTGTACATAGGGGGCAGTATTATAGTAGTTATATTCTTGTACATAAGGGGCAGTATTATAGTAGTTATATTCTTGTACATATGAGCAGTATTATGGTAGTTATATTCTTGTACATATGGGGCAGTATTATAGTAGTTCTATTCTTGTACATAGGCGGCAGTATTATAGTAGTTATATTCTTGTACATAGGGGCAGTATTATAGTAGTTATATTCTTGTACATAGGAGCAGTATTATAGTAATTATATTCTTGTACATAGGAGCAGTATTACAGTAGTTATATTCTTGCACATGGGAGCAGTATTATAGTAGTTATATTCTTGTCCATAGGGGGCAGTATTATAGTAGATGTATTCTTGTACATAGGGGGAAGTATTATAGTAGTTATATTCTTGTACAAAGGGGCAGTATTATAGTAGTTATATTCTTGTACATAGGAGCAGTACTATAGCAGTTATATTCTTCTACATAGGGGGCAGTATTATAATAGTTATATTCTTCTACATAGGGGCAGTATTATAGTAGTTATATTCTTCTACATAGTGGCAGTATTATAGTAGTTATATTCCTGTACATAGGAGCAGTATTATAGTAGTTATATTCTTGTACATAGGAGCAGTATTATAGTAGTTACATTCTTATACATAGAGGCAGTATTATTGTTGTTATATTCTTGTACATAGGGGGCAGTATTATAGTAGTTATATTCTTCTACATAGGGGCAGTATTATAGTAGTTATATTCTTGTACATAGAAGCAGTATTATAGTAGTTATATTCTTGTACATAGGTGGCAGTATTATAGTAGTTATATTCTTGTACATAGGGGCAGTATTATAGTAGTTATATGCTTGTACATAGGGGGCAGTATTATAGTAGTAATATTCTTGTACATAGGGGCAATATTATAGTAGTAATATTCTTGTACATAGGGGCAGTATTATAGTAGTTATATTCTTGTACATAGGGGGCAGTATTATAGTAGTTATATTCTTGTACAGAGGAGACAGTATTATAGTAGTTATATTCTTGTACATAGGGACAGTATTATAGTAGTTATATTCTTGTACTTAGCGGGCAGTATTATAGTAGTTATATTCTTGTACATAGGGGGCAGTATTATAGTAGTTATATTCTTGTGCATAGGAGCAGTATTATAGTATTTATATTCTTGTACATAGGAGCAGTATTATAGTAGTTATATTCTTCTACATATGGGCAGTATTATTGTAGTTATATTCTTGTACATAGGAACAGTATTACAGTAGTTATATTCTTGTACATAGGAGCAGTATTATAGTAGTTATATTCTTGTACATAGGGGCAGTATTATAGTAGTTATATTCTTGTGCATAGGAGCAGTATTATAGTAGTTATATTCTTGTACATAGGAGCAGTATTATAGCAGTTATATTCTTGTACATGGGACAGTATTATAGTAGTTATATTCTTGTACATAGGAGCAGTTTTATAGTAGTTATATTCTTGTACATGGGGCAGTATTATAGTAGTTATATTCTTGTATATAGTGGGCAGTATTATAGTAGCTATATTCTTGTATATAGGAGCAGTATTATAGTAGTTATATTCTTGTACATATAGGGCATTATTATAGTAGTTATATTCTTGTACATAGGGGTCAGTATTATAGTAGTTATATTCTTGTATATAGGAGCAGTATTATAGTAGCTATATTCTTGTATATAGGAGCAGTATTATAGTAGTTATATTCTTGTACATAGAGGGCAGTATTATAGTAGTTATATTCTTGTATATAGGAGCACTATTATAGAAGTTATATTCTTGTACAAAGGGGCAGTATTATAGTAGTTATATTCTTGTACATAGGAGCAGTACTATAGCAGTTATATTCTTCTTCATAGGGGGCAGTATTATAATAGTTATATTCTTCTACATAGGGGCAGTATTATAGTAGTTATATTCCTGTACATAGGAGCAGTATTATAGTAGTTATATTCTTGTACATAGGAGCAGTATTATAGTAGTTACATTCTTGTACATAGAGGCAGTATTATTGTTGTTATATTCTTGTACATAGGGTTCAGTATTATAGTAGTTATATTCTTCTACATAGGGGCAGTATTATAGTAGTTATATTCTTGTACATAGAAGCAGTATTATAGTAGTTATATTCTTGTACATAGAGGCAGTATTATAGTAGTTATATTCTTGTACATAGGGGCAGTATTATAGTAGCTATATTCTTGTACATAGGGGGCAGTATTATAGTAGTAATATTCTTGTACATAGGGGCAATATTATAGTAGTAATATTCTTGTACATAGGGGCAGTATTATAGTAGTTATATTCTTGTACATAGGGGGCAGTATTATAGTAGTTATATTCTTGTACAGAGGAGACAGTATTATAGTAGTTATATTCTTGTACATAGGGTCAGTATTATAGTAGTTATATTCTTGTACTTAGCGGGCAGTAATATAGTAGTTATATTCTTGTACATAGGGGGCAGTATTATAGTAGTTATATTCTTGTGCATAGGAGCAGTATTATAGTATTTATATTCTTGTACATAGGAGCAGTATTATAGTAGTTATATTCTTCTACATAGGGGCAGTATTATAGTAGTTATATTCTTGTACATAGGAACAGTATTATAGTAGTTATATTCTTGTACATAGGAGCAGTATTATAGTAGTTATATTCTTGTACATAGGGGCAGTATTATAGTAGTTATATTCTTGTGCATAGGAGCAGTATTATAGTAGTTATATTCTTGTACATAGGAGCAGTATTATAGTAGTTATATTCTTGTACATAGGAGCAGTATAATAGTAGTTATATTCTTGTACATGGGGCAGTATTATAGTAGTTATATTCTTGTACATAGGAGCAGTTTTATAGTAGTTATATTCTTGTACATGGGGCAGTATTATAGTAGTTATATTCTTGTATATAGGGGGCAGTATTATAGTAGCTATATTCTTGTATATAGGAGCAGTATTATAGTAGTTATATTCTTGTACATAGGGGGCATTATTATAGTAGTTATATTCTTGTACATAGGGGGCAGTATTATAGTAGTTATATTCTTGTATATAGGAGCAGTATTATAGTAGCTATATTCTTGTATATAGGAGCAGTATTATAGTAGTTATATTCTTGTACATAGGGGCAGTATTATAGTAGTTATATTCTTGTACATAGGGGCAGTATTATAGTAGTTATATTCTTGTACATAGAGGCATTATTATAGTAGTTATATTCTTGTACATAGAGGCAGTATTATTGTTGTTATATTCTTGTACATAGGGGGCAGTATTAAAGTAATTATATTCTTGTATATAGGAGCAGTATTATAGTAGTTATATTCTTGTACATAGGGGGCATTATTATAGTAGTTATATTCTTGTACATAGAGGCAGTATTATTGTTGTTATATTCTTGTACAAAGGGGGCAGTATTATAGTAGTTATATTCTTGTACATAGGGGCAGTATTATAGTAGTTATATTCTTGTACATAGAGGCAGTATTATTGTAGTTATATTCTTGTACATAGGGGCAGTATTATAGTAGTTATATTCTTGTATATAGGAGCAGTATTATAGTAGTTATATTTTTGTACATAGGGGGCATTATTATAGTAGTTATATTCTTGTACATAGGGAGCAGTATTATAGTAGTTATATTCTTGTACATAGGGGCGGTATTATAGTAGTTATATTCTTGTACATAGGGGCAGTATTATAGTAGTTACATTCTTGTACATAGGAGGCAGTATTATAATAGTAATTTTCTTGTACATAGGGGCAATATTATAGTAGTTATGTTCTTGTACATAGGAGGCAGTATTATAATAGTAATATTCTTGTACATAGGGGCAATATTATAGTAGTAATATTCTTGTACATAGGGGCAGTATTATAGTAGTTATATTTTTGTACATAGGGGGCAGTATTATAGTAGTTATATTCTTGTACAGAGGAGACAGTATTATAGTAGTTATATTCTTGTACATAGGGGGCAGTATTATAGTAGTAATATTCTTATACATAGGGGCAATATTATAGTAGTAATATTCTTGTACATAGGGGCAGTATTATAGTAGTTATATTCTTGTACATAGGGGCAGTATTATAGTAGTTATATTCGTGTACAGAGGAGACAGTATTATAGTAGTTATATTCTTGTACATAGGGGCAATATTATAGTAGTAATATTCTTGTACATAGGGGCAGTATTATAGTAGTTATTTTCTTGTACATAGGGGGCAGTATTATTGTAGTTATATTCTTGTACAGAGGAGCAGTATTATAGTAGTTACAAGCTATTGAGCTCATTTTATGCCCTTGTGGCGAGCATTTATATTGGTATATGGTCTCCCATGGTGGTATATGCTGCCCCCATCCTGGTATTTGTGCTCCCCAATCCTGTTCCTCCATGCTGTTATGTACTGACCTCATCCCTATCCTGGTATGCATGGCACCCCTCACCACTAATCCTGGTGTGCATGGCACCCCTCATCTCCAATCCTTGTATGCATGGCACCCCTCACCCCCAATCCTTGTATGCATGGCACCGCTCATCCCCAATCCTGGTATGCATGGCACCCCTCATCCCCAATCCTGGTATGCATGGCACCCCTCATCCCCAATCCTGGTATGCATGGCACTCCTCAGCCCCGATCCTGATATGCATGGCACCCCTCACCCCCAATCCTGTATATATAGCAACCCTCTCCGCCAATCCTGGAATGCATGGCACCCCTCATCCCCAACCCAGGCATGCATGGCGCCCCTCATCCAGGTATGCATGGCTCCCTCATACCCAGTCCTCGTATGCATGGCACCCCTCATCCCCAATCCTGGTATGCATGGCACTCCTCAGCCCCGATCCTGATATGCATGGCACCCCTCACCCCCAATCCTGTATATATAGCAACCCTCTCCGCCAATCCTGGAATGCATGGCACCCCTCATCCCCAACCCAGGCATGCATGGCGCCCCTCATCCAGGTATGCATGGCTCCCTCATACCCAGTCCTCGTATGCATGGTACCCCTCAACCCCAATCCTGGTATGCATGGTACCCCATCCCTCATCCCTATCCTGGTATGTATGGTACCCCTCATCCTGATATACATGGTACCCCTCATCCCTATTCTCATATACAGTACAGACCAAAAGTTTGGACACACCTTCTCATTTAAAGATTTTTCTCTATTTTCTCGACTATGAAAATTGTACATTCACACTGAAGGCAACAAAACTGTGAATTAACACATGTGGAATTATATACTTAACAAAAAAGTGTGAAACAACTGAAAATATGTCTTATATTCTAGGTTCTTCAAAGTAGCCACCTTTTGCTTTGATGACTGCTTTGCACACTCTTGGCATTCTCTTGATGAGCTTCAAGAGGTAGTCACCGGAAATGGTCTTCCAACAATCTTGAAGGAGTTCCCAGAGATGCTTAGCACTTGTTGGCCCTTTTGCCTTCACTCTGCGGTCCAGCTCACCCCAAACCATCTCGATTGGGTTCAGGTCTGGTGACTGTGGAGGCCAGGTCATCTGGCGTAGCATCCCATCACTCTCCTTCTTGGTCAAATAGCCCTTACACAGCCTGGATGAGTGTTTGGGGTCATTGTCCTGTGGAAAAATAAATGATGGTCCAACTAAACGCAAACCGGATGGAATAGCATGCCGCTGCAAGATGCTGTGGTAGCCATGCTGGTTCAGTATGCCTTCAATTTTGAATAAATCCCCAACAGCCTATCCTGGTATGCATGGCACCCCTCACCCCAATCCTGGTATGCATGGCACCCTTCATCCCCCAATCCTGGTATGTATGGTACCCAATCCCTCATCATGGTATGCATGGTACCCCTCATCCCCCAATCCTGGTATGCATGGTACCCCTCATTCCCCAATCCTTGTATGCATGGCACCCCTCATCCCGCAATCCTGGTATGCATGGTACCCCTCATCCCCAATCCTGATATGCATGGTATAGTAGTTATATTCTTGTACATAGGGGGCAGTATTAAAGTATATTCTTGAACACAGGGGCAGTATTCTAGTAGATATATTCTTGTACATATGGGGCAGTATTATACTAGTTATATTCTTGTACATAGAGGCAGTATTATAGCAGTTATATTCTTGTACATAGAGGCAGTATTATAGTAGTTATATTCTTGTACATAGGAGAAGTATTATAGTAGTTATATTCTTGTACATAGGGGCAGTATAAGAGTAGTTATATTCTTGTACATAGGGGGCAGTATTATAGTATATTCTTGTACATAGGGGCAGTATTATAATAGATATATTCTTGTACATAGGGAGCAGTATTTTAGTAGATATATTCTTGTACATATGGGCAGTATTATAGTAGTTATATTCTTGTACATAGGAGCAGTATTATACGAGTTATATTCTTGTACATAGGGGGCAGTATTATAGTAGTTATATTCTTGTACATATGAGCAGTATTATAGTAGTTATATTCTTGTACATAGGAGCAGTATTATAGTAGTTATATTCTTGTACATAGGGGCAGTATTATAGTAGTTATATTCTTGTACATAGGGGGCAGTATTATAGTATATTCTTGTACATAGGGGCAGTATTATAGTAGATATATTCTTGTACATAGGAAGCAGTATTATAGTAGATATATTCTTGTACATAGGGGCAGTATTATAGTAGTTATATTCTTGTACATATGGGGCAGTATTATACTAGTTATATTCTTGTGCATAGGGGCAGTATTATAGTAGTTGTAGTCTTGTACATTGGGAGCAGTATTATAGTAGTTATATACTTGTGCATACTGTAGGGTCAGTATTATAGTAGTTATATTCTTGTACATATGAGCATTATTATAGTAGTTATATTCTTGTACATAGGGAGCAGTATTATAGTAGTTATATTCTTGTACATAGGGGCAGTATTATAGTAGTTATATTCTTGTACATAGGGGCAGTATTATAGTAGTTATATTCTTATACATAGGAGCATTATTATAGTAGTTATATTCTTGTACATAGGAGCAGTATTATAGTAGTTATATTCTTGTACATAGGGGCAGTATTATAGTAGTTATATTCTTGTATATAGGGGGCAGTATTATAGTAGTTATATTCTTGTACATAGGGGCAGTATTATAGTAGTTATATTCTTGTACATAGGGGGCAATTTTTATTAGTAAAAAACAAACAGTGCATATTACAATACAATCCGACAAAAAAAAACGAAGCCATAATCATTCAACAGAAAAAATAAAAATCCAATAACATAAAAATATTACAGTAAAATTAGCTCAAGTCCATTGCTCTGGAAAGAGGGCGAGAGAAAAAAAAAATGAACGATTAACCAACAAAAATTGATTTGTTATTGTAAATCAACATTAATCCATATGTACATTCCTCCATAATGTTTTGTTTTTACCATTTTTCCTGATCTCTAGACATTTTATACACCTCAATTCAGACAGGATCAGGCTCACGGCTGCGGTGTGATGGAAGGGTTCACTGCTGATGGAGACGCGGGTTCTTGTATGCCAGTGATAGAATTTTATGACTGTTATTATCAGATACATGGTCCCCCGGTCAATGTTACTTACAGGAGATGGGACACCATAGATGATATCTGGGTATTTTAGGGTCAGCAATCTTGGGACTTTTAACTTACAAGATATTTCCTCCCATATTTTCCTCCCGCCCCAGCACTCCGTTATAAAATGTGCCATTGTCTCTTCTTGCTGACAGCCCAGGGGACACATTCGATCTGACACACTAAGGTACTTAAGGTTACCCCGAACATATAGTCTTCCATGTAGCGACAGCCAGGCGATGTCAAAAAACTTAGCTGGGAGTCTCGCTGCATTGAGAAACCTCAGACTTTCCAGCAAGGTGGTAGTTGTGCAGTCTCTCAGTGCAGGCTGCACACAAAAGAAAGTCCGGCATATCCTGACATACAGGTCCTTCCTGGTCTCATTCTCAATTTCATACTTCTCTGCTCCCCACTTCTTCAGACACCTGAGACCATATTCCAGATACTGGGGGAGGTGGTCACCTGTCCATCTCCTCCTCTTGAGACTGCCGCCTCGCACCCAAGACTCTGCAAAAGGCAATATCCAATCCCTGATACTATTTACCCACAGGGCACTTGAATCCAGGTTACCAAAATTAACTTTCAGAAACATGGAGTCAAAGAAGACCCTCGGATTTAGCATATCCAGCCCACCCTCACTCCGCTGTAGGTAAGTAATCCCTCTTTTTACTGGCTTCAACCTATTCCCCCACAAGAGCTGGAAGAACAGGCTGAGGAGCCTCGCCGAGAAAGATTCTGGCAAAGGAAAAATGACAGAGACGTACAAGAAGACGGGAACCAGGTAAGTCTTCAACCCTTTCTCTGTAGGTCAGCCTCCAGTTCTTCCATCGCTGAACCTTTGCATTTCCGGTTTCCAATTTCTCTACCCAATTTAGCTTGGCATTATTGTAGCACCCTGAGGATTCGGCTGCTACAGGGGTATTGCACCTCAACCCAGAGGTGTGATATTCCACTCCCGGGTAAGGAAGGAGTGTGGAACTGAGCTCGGAAAGCTGCATGCACTACACACATCCCATTTCCGAGGAACAGACCAACGGTACTCCCACTTAGAAATGTGCAGGTACGACAGAGTCTGTTCCTGGCTGGAGTGGGAGGGGGGTGGTACATCCCAAGTAGTGTAGGGGCAGATAGGGGGAGCAGCCTGGGTAAAGATAGGAGCTCATTGGGTGCTGGTCACCTGAGCTCACACATAGAGGGTGTATATAAGGTGGGCACCAACTAAGATCAGGGTCAGATGCAGAGAACAAGTCAGATGCAGAGAACAAGTCAGATGCAGAGAGTCAGTGAGTTGCAGAGAACAAGTCAGGAGCAGAGGAGAGAAGAAAGACAAAGACCCAGAGTGAGAGAGGAGAAAAGAGAGAGACCCAGAGCACAGAAGAAAAGGACTCTGAGATCCCAACTAAAATCCCCGGGTGAAGAGTCGGCATCAGGGTACCGGAACCCAAGCTGGTGGGGGTAAAAACATTCCCCAGCCAGAGACCGGAGATCGTGGGCAGCGTTTGCCACGGTCACCCATCACATCCACCCCGAAGGCACACCACATGAAGGGTCAGGGAACCCAGGGCCGAGGGTGTCCCAACAGAAGGCCCGAGGGAGCTGGACCTAGGTGGATTACTGGTGGGGACGGCCAGAGAACGGGACAGAAAGAGAGCTCAGGGCCACGCTCCGGACTTGTTTGGGGGTTGGCTGGATCCAGGACCTGGTGGACGCAGCACGGCTCGGGTGGTCACTCGCAGCTGGAGTGACCAGTACAACATCTGCAGTAAGTAAACACCCTTAACTGCACAACCCGACTCTGTCTTCACTGCCGTCTGCACTACACCACCACAACCCCCATCCTCTGCACCTGTCCCCTCTGAGGCTATACCCCTCCCGTTGGGGGTTATCCCATCAAGCTGCGCACCCACCATCAGCCTCAGCGGACCCTGCTGCAGCGGCGGCCACAGTGACCGCATCACAACGGGTGGCGTAGTCGACACAAAAGAACTCTTAATAACATCTGTAGGACTGCCACATAACACTGAGCTTGACGCCCTGGGCACGGGCCGGGTCACAGCCGCTCGGAGACTACAACCCCCCATCTGATCCGGTGCCGGGTATTCCCCTCAAAAAGGAATATGTCCCAGGGGGCGCGTCAACTTTGGCGTAGTCGGCAGGATCTCGTGCCCGCAACATCCGGGTACTGCGTGCCTGAAGAAAAGTGCAAGTTTACCTCAGAAAGAAGTCTCCTGCCGGTTCCGGAGGGTCCACGCCATCGGACTCCATCACCAGTCGTTTCCCGCCGATTGTCCGCCATTTCCAGCTTGTTCCCGCCATCTGCCGAGTTTCCCGCCACTGGGAAGCGATTCCCGCCATTTCCAGCTTTTTCCCGCCTTGGAAGAGCAGCGGACGCCATTATGGGCGTGCCAAAGGAGGGCAGGAGGCCGCCTCCCATCGTGGGCCAGGACAGAAAATGGCGCCAAAAGTGGAAACCGCCCCCACCAACAGAGACTGTGATGCCAGAGGTGTCTGTCAGCGTGAAAGAACTACCCCTGGAGCTGACAGTCACCGAGATGCCCCGGGACCGCCCTCGAAGAGGGAGGAGACGAAAGAAAAGAGCGAAGATGGGTGCCGCCTGGAGCAGTCTGGAGCGGGCGCACCCGGAGGCAAGAAGTCTAACGAGGAGTAGCAGAGAAGCTCACCCGGAGATGTCCAGAGAGCAGAGCAGCACCGGCCCGCTGGCCAGGAGCCTGCTGGAAGAAGAGCAGAGCAGCACCGACCCGTTGGTCAGGAGCCTGCTGGACACCACGACCCCACTAGGCCTAGTGGAGGTCCTTGCACAGCTCCCCCGAGACCGGGAGTGTGCACAGACTGCCCTGGAGGGCCTCGCACGGAGGATGGCCCGGGTACAGCGAGAGACATTGGCGGAGTGGAGCCGGGAGATGGCCCAGCAAACCAAGACCCGGAGCACGCCAGCTGAGATGAGGAAGGAGACCGCCTCTGAGGATGGCGCGGGAGGACCCAAGGCCGGAGACGGCGCCGAGGAGGGAGCCGAACGCATGGAGGCAGGTAAAGGGGACGCCTATACCCCAAGCCGTGACACCGCTTACCTGCCCCAGCTCCCCGTCGCAGGGCCCGAAAGTCCCCCTGCTGTGCCCGAAAACGCCATGTCACCGACGCAGACTAGGCCCCAACCGGAAGCCGCCGCCGCGACCCCTGTGACGTCACACGCCTCGACCCCGAGCGTGACCAAGCAGGAAGTACCACCAGCCTGGTCGCAGGGCCTAGAATTCCCGGGCGTCGCATCACCAACAGCGCCCCCTACCTCCGCGGAGCCTCCGGCCTGGTCGCAAGGCCAGGTAGCCCAGGGCGCCGCCGTATTAACGGTGCCCTTCACCTTCCAGGTGCCCCAGGCCTGGCCGCAAGGCCTGGGCAACCCGGGCGCCACCACCACCGCGCCCGCACCCGTAAAACCAAGGGTGCCGCGTCTGGGAGAGGACTTGTTTGCCCAGCACACGTGGCCGGACGGGCAGCCTTTCATCTGGCCCCAGAAGTATTACGAACTGGAGCACCAGAGGAGGGTTGGGGCCATGTGTGCACCCCTGATTCCGGCTCCGAAGCCCGTAATAAGGATCTCGCCCCCGCTAGCGGAAGCGCAGTTTGAGTGGGACCCCACCGGAGAAGATCTAATGGGGTTCACTCAGGAAACCAGGGCAGCTGCAGCGGAGCGTGCTGAGTGTTGCCGCCAACAGCTCAAGGAGTTTGCGAGGGAGCGGAGAGAGAGGCGGGTCCGGGAACAACAGGCCCAAATAAGGAGCGCCGAGCAAAAGAGCCGGACCAGGAGGGACCCCCGTGCCGCGCACAGTCCCCGTACCACCGGGACTGTAATAAAGTTTAACCTGCAGCATGGGTGGGGCTTCATCAGAGACAACAACACCCCCGGCGACGTCTTTGTCACGCGCAGAGACGTGGAGTCCCATCTGCCGGAGGGGCACAGAGGTCGTGACCTCTACATCGGAGACGAGGTCACCTTTACCCGGCACAAGTGTGCCAAAGGACCTTACGCCCTCCACGTACACCGCCTGACGGAGGAGGAGTTGCAGTGCGGGGAGGAGGAGCAAGAGGACCCGGACGGGTCTGAAGTTACAACCAGCTATAAGCAAAGAGCAGGAGGAAGACGCCGTTGAGTGCGGCAGAGCAGTGATGTAAATAGTTACCCGATCGGGGTATAAAGAAACTGTTGCTAAATATATATAGTCCCCGTTGGGACCAGCTGAGTGAACTGTTTACCCGTTAACCCCTTCATCCCACAGGCTGAGGACTGTGAGCAGCCATTCCCTTCCCTCTACCTGGCCGAGGACTGAGAGCGGCCAACTTCCCCTGTATATAGTTGCGCTTCCTAAAGCGCCCCCTACCGGTTTTATAGGAAAACCAGTTTTTCTAAGAGACTGTCGCACTTTTCCCGGACACACGTTGCACAGTGTCCGGAGGAGGAACCTGAAACAAGAGACGACGAGAATGTTGATATGAAAAGTTTTATATATATAATGTTTTATATGTTTTATATGTTTATGAAAAAAAAAAAAAATGTATGTTTTTGGTGTTATTTATGTCTTACAGCCCGAGGACGTGCTGTGATTTACCAGGGGGGAATGTAGCACCCTGAGGATTCGGCTGCTACAGGGGTATTGCACCTCAACCCAGAGGTGTGATATTCCACTCCCGGGTAAGGAAGGAGTGTGGAACTGAGCTCGGAAAGCTGCATGCACTACACACATCCCATTTCCGAGGAACAGACCAACGGTACTCCCACTTAGAAATGTGCAGGTACGACCGAGTCTGTTCCTGGCTGGAGTGGGAGGGGGGTGGTACATCCCAAGTAGTGTAGGGGCAGATAGAGGGAGCAGCCTGGGTAAAGATAGGAGCTCATTGGGTGCTGGTCACCTGAGCTCACACATAGAGGGTGTATATAAGGTGGGCACCAACTAAGATCAGGGTCAGATGCAGAGAACAAGTCAGATGCAGAGAACAAGTCAGATGCAGAGAGTCAGTGAGTTGCAGAGAACAAGTCAGGAGCAGAGGAGAGAAGAAAGACAAAGACCCAGAGTGAGAGAGGAGAAAAGAGAGAGACCCAGAGCACAGAAGAAAAGGACTCTGAGATCCCAACTAAAATCCCCGGGTGAAGAGTCGGCATCAGGGTACCGGAACCCAAGCTGGTGGGGGTAAAAACATTCCCCAGCCAGAGACCGGAGATCGTGGGCAGCGTTTGCCACGGTCACCCATCACATCCACCCCGAAGGCACACCACATGAAGGGTCAGGGAACCCAGGGCCGAGGGTGTCCCAACAGAAGGCCCGAGGGAGCTGGACCTAGGTGGATTACTGGTGGGGACGGCCAGAGAACGGGACAGAAAGAGAGCTCAGGGCCACGCTCCGGACTTGTTTGGGGGTTGGCTGGATCCAGGACCTGGTGGACGCAGCACGGCTCGGGTGGTCACTCGCAGCTGGAGTGACCAGTACAACATCTGCAGTAAGTAAACACCCTTAACTGCACAACCCGACTCTGTCTTCACTGCCGTCTGCACTACACCACCACAACCCCCATCCTCTGCACCTGTCCCCTCTGAGGCTATACCCCTCCCGTTGGGGGTTATCCCATCAAGCTGCGCACCCACCATCAGCCTCAGCGGACCCTGCTGCAGCGGCGGCCACAGTGACCGCATCACAACGGGTGGCGTAGTCGACACAAAAGAACTCTTAATAA
Source organism: Phyllobates terribilis (assembly GCF_046119375.1). Taxonomy (NCBI): domain Eukaryota; kingdom Metazoa; phylum Chordata; class Amphibia; order Anura; family Dendrobatidae; genus Phyllobates; species Phyllobates terribilis. The sequence goes on along the minus strand of NW_027362772.1, from coordinate 36,583,031 downwards.
CATCTGTAGGACTGCCACATAACACTGAGCTTGACGCCCTGGGCACGGGCCGGGTCACAGCCGCTCGGAGACTACAACCCCCCATCTGATCCGGTGCCGGGTATTCCCCTCAAAAAGGAATATGTCCCAGGGGGCGCGTCATTATCATCCCTCCCAAATTTAACCCCTAGGATCTTAATATGGGTGGAGGCTCTGGCAAACTGTGGCAGATCAAAGCCTGGTTCAGAATCCAATGTCCACAGAGCTTGACTCTTTTCAAGATTGACCAGAGACCCAGAGGCCTCCGAGTAGCTTCTGATGGCCGCCAATAACATCCGCACCTCATGAGGATCAGATATCACCAACGTCACATCATCCGCGTAGGCGACAACTGTCAGAGGCAAGCAGTGGGGGACCGGCACCCCCTAAAAGTCATACTCCTGTAGTGACCTCAAAAACGGGTCTATGGCAAAAACATACAGGAGCGGACTGAGCGGGCAGCCCTGTCTCACCCCTGCCTCAAGTCCAAAAGTATCACCCTGCCAACCATTAATTAGAGGAAAGCTCACCGCCTCTCTATACAAAGTCTTCAGCCAATCCACGAATTGTCTCGGAACACCGTACTTTGACAAAGTGGCCCACAGATAATCGTGATCAACCCTGTCAAAGGCTTTAGCCTGATCCAGACTGACAATATATCTTCCACACCGCAGAACTTTACATCTCTCAAACATCTCCCTTATCGTGATGACCGCTCCAGAGATGTTCCGCCCTTTTACTGTGCCAAACTGAGAGCCTGCTAATAGTGCCGGGGACAAACAGACTAACCTAGAGAACAGGATCTTTGCCAGAATCTTCCTGTCTACATTCAAGAGGGCAATCGGCCTCCAGTTCTTGATGTCGCTTGGCTCTTTACCTTTAGACAGGAGAATTAACGAAGACACTCTCATGGATGGAGGCATCAGGTGATTTTCTAGACAATTTTTGTAAACATCCACAAGAATTGGAGCCAGGAGATCTCTGAATTTCTTATAGAATTCTGCTGTTAAACCATCTGGACCTGGTGCCTTCTTCAGATGTAACTTATTAATGGCCTCCTTAACTTCCTGCACCGTTAATTCTGCCGTCAAAGGAGAAAAGTCCAGATCGTTAGTGTCAGGCATTGGAGTTACCTCCAAGAATTGAGCCATCTTGTCTTTATCCAAAACTTTCCTCTGAAACAAGTCAGTATAATAAGATCTCACGACCCCCAGGATACCCTCCCGAGATTCCTGCAATATGCCCTGGGAGTTGGTGAGACCTATGACCAATTTATTAGCCACCCGCTCCCGGCAATTCTCAAAGGGATCAGGTGCCCCCAAGGTCCCATAATCCCGCTCAAGAACTAGGGAGGTATACCTGCTGTACTGATACTGCCTTATCTCAGATTTCAGCCGGTCAATCCTCTCTTTGTCATCCCCGCCCGCCGAATAGAGTGACTCCAATTCCTTACGCAGTCTTAGGTACTGGCTGTACTTACTCCTCCCTTTATTAACTGACAGTCTCTTCAAGAGGGAGCTAATATCATCCTTGACGTCCTCCCGCCAGTCGGCCATGTTGTCATAGAAATCCACCCTCTGGAAATGACCCTGAAAAAGGAAGTGGACACAACTCCGAACATGCATGTCATCCAGGAGGCTGGAGTTTAGCTTCCACAACCCTCTACCGATGTCACGACGGTTAGTGGCCCCCAGGCAGAAACACAAGGCAAGGTGATCAGAGAAAGGAACGGTTTTCTCACTGATGGCACTGACAACTTCAGTAGGACTCACAAAAGCCAAATCTATCCTACTACTTCTGTTGGAACATGAGTAAGTGAATTTTGGCGTCCGATCTCTTTGCGTAAAAGCGTCAGTCAGTCCGGTCTGCAAAATTATGTTATTTAAGACTTTGCCATCCCTGGTCACTGTCCTGCCTGAGATACTGTCACCAGATGTCATTATGGCATTAAAGTCAGCCGCCATCACCACGGGGAGAGAGGTGAAGAGATATGGCTTCACATTATTGAACAGCTGGATCCTGTCAGTCACTGTCTGAGGCCCATAGATGTTAATAAGCCGGAGCCGTCTACCCTGAACAGTGACTTCCAGGACCAGACACCTTCCCATAACCACCTCCGTCATTCTATGTAAAGTCACATTATTGGTGTTAAACAGGATAGCGACCCCGGCATAAGGCTCCACAGCCAGTGACCAGAATGATGGACCAGATCTCCATTCCCTCTCAGCCTCTCTCATAAGCCCTAGAGATGTCAATCTTGTTTCTTGTAGGAAAAAGACATCTGCATCAAGGTATCTCAGATGGTCATACACCGCATGTCTCGTCCTCCTCACCTTAATGCTGTTCACATTACTTGATGTAAATTTTAGAGAAAATCCGGCCATAAGAACACAGTATAAGAGGAGCAGAGAAGTAGAACCCGTCATCATAACTCAGAGATGTTCTGTCCACTACTGGTCTCCATGTCTGACGCTACATTAGAGTCTATAGGTAAGGGCTTAAGCTTTGTAGGCGGAGGGTCCTCTGTTTCCCTGTCACACTCGGCCTCTATTCTATTTAATTCCTGATCAAAATCTCCATCTGACTCAGATAGAACTTCATATCTGTTAGATACGACCATCACACCAACACCACTGCTGACTTTTTTCTTGGCTTTATGGTCAGCATCATATTGTTCCTCGGGTTTTCGGGAGGACGTGTCTTTTATCCTCCTTTTGGTCTGCTTGCTGTTACCATTATCAGGTAGAGATGGTGATACAGATGCAAAGGCCTCTTGGGGCGGCTGGCCTTGAAGGACAACCTCCATGCTCCCCTGTGCACCCTCTTCACACTGCTGCTCTGGTGTTACATGGTCTGACCCTTGGTGGACCTCTGATCTAGTGAGTATCTCCCCTGACATTAAGGCCTCCTCCTCCTGAGCCTCTGCTCCTACTGTAGCACCCCGAGGGCTCGGCTGCTACAGGGGTATTGCACCTCAAACCAGAGGTGTGATATTCCACTCCCGGGTAAGGATGGAGTGTGGACCAGGACTCGTTAAGCTGCATGCACCACACACACCCCATTTCCGAGGGACAGGTCAACTGTGCTCCCACTAGACAGGAGTGGGGCGGGGGGTGGAATACCCAGTGGTGTAGGAGCAGATAGGGGTGGGTTTCTGGGCATAGGTAGGAGCCCATTGGTTGCTAGTCACCTGGGCTCACACATAGAGGGAGGTATATAAGGTGGGCACCATCTTCGGACAGTAGTCAGTTCGAGCCAGTTCAGTCAGGAGTGCAGCCAGAGAGGGCTGACAGGGAGCTGTGGCTCAGTCTGGGCCCAGCTCCAGAGGCAGGTCTGGAGTGGAGGCCAGAAACAGCAGAAAGAGAGAGGAGAAGGAACGGAAAGGAAAGTAAGAAAGGAACTGGAACAGAGGAGAAAGGAAGCAAGGAACACAGAGAAAGGCCCAGAGACACGAGGACAGAAGGAACCCCATATGCCCAGGAGATACAGGGTGAAGGGTTGGCAGAACAGGGTACCGGAACCCAAACTGGTGGAGGCAACAGATTCCTCAGCCAAAGACCGGAGGTTGTTACCACATCTTGGTGCGACCCCTCACTACATCCACCAGGAAAGCACACCGCATAGGGTCAGGGAAACCGGAGATAGGTTCCGCCAAGAGAAGGCCCGAGGGAGCTGGACAAAGATGGGTCACTGGTGAGGACGGCCAGAGAAAGGAAAGGAAGGGAGCTCTGTGCCATGCTCTGGAATTGCCTGGGAGTTGGTCGAGTCTCTTGCCTGGTGAACGCAGCACGGCTCAGGCGGTCCCTCATGTGCACAAGTGACCAGAATAACAACTGTGAGTAAAGCATTGGAAACTGCAATTACAAGTCTCTGTGTTTCATCACCGCACCAGCACCATCAGTACTGGGACGCTCACACCATCACTCCCAACATTCACTCTAGCTGCCCTGAGGCAATACTTCTCCCGTGGGGAGTCATCCCATTCCTGGCTGTGCATATAACATCAGCCTCAGCGGTCTGCAGCGCTGCGGCGGTCCCCACTGACAAAGGCTGGACAGACATCTGTCTGAGATGATTTAGTGAATCCTGCTTTGAGCAGGGGGTTGGACCAGATGACCCAGGAGGTCCCTTTCAACTCTACCATTCTATGATTCTATGATTCTATGACCGCAATCCACGGGTGGCGTAGTCGGACAATTACAATACCAATAGACTGCCACTGGTTTGACCACCCTGGGCACGGACCGGGTCGCCGCCACACGGAGACTACAACCCCCAGCATCTTACAGAAGGCCCGGCTCCGGGTATCCCCTGCGCAGCACAGGCCCAGGGGGCGCGTCACTACCACCAAATCCTCATCAGGAAAGTTCCTGCAGATGTTATGCCAAGCATCGGGACAGTCCTTGTGAGGGTGGCCGATCTTCCCACACAGGTTACACCTTATATTCTGGCAGTCTGCAGCTACATGGCCGACTTCCCCGCACAGACTGCACTTGACCACAGTACAGGAATTTGCCAGGTCACCCGCTTTGCCACATTTAAAGCACTTACGAGGCTGCCCAGGATAGAAGCAAACACCTTTCTCCCGCCCAATGAAGAAGGAGTTGGGTAAGTGGGCAGTGACATTGTTACACTGGCGCAGCTTCACCAGGACCTTCCACCCTCCCGTCCAGATACCATCATCGTCACGATTCTTGGTGAGGTCAGAGACGAGGTCACAATGCCTCCGGAGCCACACCACAATGTCCTGCGGGGGAACAGCCTCATTCCAGAAGATGATATTTACAGTGACTGTATCTGGCCTGGAAATGGGAACAAAGATAAATTTGTTCCATCCATCCGTGTCCCTGAACTTAGGGAAATGGCCCAGAATCTGTCCAGATCAGGCATGATTTTAAAACTGACATCATATCCCTGTCTGTCTGGAAGATTAATTACTGCCAAGATATTTAATGGCGCAAACCCCATCTGACGGCACAGGAGCTCCCTGACCACAAACCTCCTGTCCGGCAGATCCTCCTTGAGACCTCTATGCTTAAATCGCACCACGTTCCTTCTTTTGAAGGCCTGGCCGGTATAGTTGGTGCCAGAGGTGAACGACGGAGGACCACGTCTCCAGGCATTACTGTGGGGAACCTGCGGGGTCACACTGGGCTGACTAACAGGGGGAGGGTCCGCTGCAGGGGGACCTGTCACCTCTTGTGCATTAGGTATTAAAGGGGGAAAATCACACACATTATTATCAACCACAATATCATTATCAGGCAATGTGACATCCACCACAGACAGCGAGCCCCCTCCAGCCTCAGAGCCCATGGGTACAGTGTGGTCATCCCCAGCCTGTGCATCAGCATTAGGGCTGTGCTGTGCATCAGCATTAGGGCTGTGCTGTGCACCAGCATTAGGGCTGTGCTGTGCACCATCAATACACACAGTCATACATGCAATGTCCTGCTCTTGTGTTGAGCATTCTGGGACTTGTGGTGCCTCTACTGGATTCTGAGGTACATGTTGCTGCTCAGGCTCAGCTACAGTCTGCTGCTGCTGCAGTATTTGTCCCTCCTGGAAACAGAAACGTGCAACTTGTAACACAGGTCGTGTCTGCTGCTTCAGGGGTTCATCCTGTACAGTCTCTGACCCTAATCCAGCATCAGAGGTCCTGGACTCCACAACAAAGTCCTGCTTGTGAGAGGTGAACCGCTCCCGGTTTCTGTAGGTCTCTGCCAGGGGCCCCATCCTCTCCAGGATACAGTCTATGTCCCTGACCACATTCGCCAGCTCCACACCCAGTGAGTAAAGTCTCTGGTCACACATAGCATTGCTGTCAGGATTAGCAGCCTTCAGTTTATAGATAACATCAATCTCCATTTGCAGCATTTGTCTTTGCTGCTGTAACTCACCCATCTTCTTTACCAGGCCAGGTATCTCCTCTGCCAGCTGCAGCTCGGGTGCACGCGCCGTCTCCTTCTGAGGCTTGGACAATGGCTCTGGGTTTTTGAACACAGAGGTCTCCTTTGGTTTTACCACAGATGACTTCATGGTACCACTGCTGGCTCCGGGCTCCACAGCACTCTTACTGCTGCCACTCGCCTGTGCCCTTGTGCGTCCTGAGCGCGCCATGCCGGTCACCGTGTCTTGCTGCTGCAGGTTTTCTTGCAATGTCTGCCTCTCCAGAGATGTCCGTCTCTGCCTGTGTGGGGGAGTGAGCTGCACACCTGAGGCCGGTGATGGGAGCTGCCTCACCTTCTCTGCACCAGGCTGCCTCTGTTTACTGACAGAAGATTCCTTTGGGGAATTACTTGGTTTTGGACTTTGCTGCATTTCTTTACTTACTGACAGTTTCACTTCAGGTTTCTTTGCTGTAACTGCAGCTGCTGTTCCTTCCATAACTTTACTCACATTCACTCTGATTTCTTCCTTCTTGGAAACACTGGAGCTTTGGCTTGTTGCTTTATATTGCTTAATGGTGACTCTGGGATTTGTATTCCCATTAGAAGAAGCCTGGAAGTTGTCTCCCAGTGTAGGCCGGGAAGCCTGGGCCTTGCTTGGGGAGCTTCCCCGCCCATGGTGGCCCCTCCCTGGCCTTGCTCCAGACATCAGGAGAGCTAATCAGACACGTCCTCACAGCTAGGAGGCAGAATTATAGTAGTTATATTCCTGTACATAGGGGCAGTATTATAGTAGTTATATTCTTGTATATAGGGGCAGTATTATAGTAGTTATATTCTTGTACATAGGGGAAGTATTATAGTAGATACATTCTTGTACATAGGAGCAGTATTATAGTAGATATATTCTTGTACAAAGGGGCAGTAGTATGGTAGTTATATTCTTGTACATAGGAGCAATATTATAGTAGTTTTATTCTTGTACATAGGAGCAGTATTATAGGAGTTATATTCTTTACATAGTGACAGTATTATAGTTGTTATATTCTTGTACATAGGGGCAGTATTATAATAGTTATATTCTTGTACATAGGAGCAGTATTATAGTAGTTATATTCTTGTACATAGGAGCAGTATTATAGTAGTTATATTCTTGTATATAGGGGACAGTATTATATTAATTATATTCTTGTACATAGGGGCAGTATTATAGTAGTTATATTCTTGTACATAGGAGCAGTATTATAGTAGTTATATTCTTGTACATAGGAGCAGTATTATAGTAGTTATATTCTTGTACATAGGGGACAGTATTATATTAATTATATTCTTGTACATAGGGGCAGTATTATAGTAGTTATATTCTTGTACATAGGTGGCAGTATTATAGTTGTTATATTCTTGTACACAGAGGGCAGTATTATAGTAGTTATATTCTTGTACATAGAGGGCAGTATTATAGTAGTTATATTCTTGTACATAGGGAGCAGTATTATAGTAGTTATATTCTTGTACATAGGGGGCAGTATTATAGTAGTTATATTCTTGTACATAGGGGCAGTATTATAGTAGTTATATTCTTGTACATAGGGGCAGTATTATAGTAGTTATATTCTAGTATATAGGGGGCAGTATTATAGTAGTTATATTCTTGTACATAGGGGGCAGTATTATAGTAGTTATATTGTTGAAAACAAAAAATAAACACCGGGAGTCTAGGGGTAAAGTTTTTCCTTCGTAGAGGTTGCCAAGTTGGCGTTGGTTGTAGAGTGTAAGCTCTTACGAGCAGGGTTGTCATTATTTTTGCTTTAATTATTGTATTATCTTTAGCTATGTTACTTATGACGGTTGTATATGAACCTCTGAATTGTAAAGCACTGCGGAATATGTATGTTGGCTCTATATAAATGAAGATTATTATTATTATTATTATTATAAGACATGCAATGCTCCTATGGTGACTCTTTTGCCACCTATTGTAATATTGACCCTTTAAAAAGACTTTTCAACATGCCTTAGGATAGGAAGCAAAACCGGAAGCTACATTTGTAGACATGTAGTTTGCCGATTTTGACCCTCATTATTACAATAACAGGAAAACTAGTTATCAAATAAGAATAAGAAGATGGAGGAAGAAGACTTGAATTGCAGTGTCTTTGCATGGCCTTTTAGTCTCCTTATTCAAGCTTGGCACTCTCCATTAGGAGAAATATTCTTCTTGGAACCCTGCCAGATGAATCTCACCCATGACTTTTAGCATTGTTATCCCCTATAGGTTTTGCTAGAGTTTAAATTCTCTTCCTCTCTAAAGAGGCTATTTGCATATTTAAATTCATAGCGGATCATTGCAAGGCCTATAAGTCTCCTTACGAAGGAGAAGCGTCCCCCTTTAGAATCTCATATTAAAGAGGGAAGAATTGAGAAGGAAAAGGAAGACAATGAAAAAAAAGTAGAGGAAGTGCAGTAAGTGAATGATCGGATCGATAAAATGCTGCTCTTTTACTTGCATTAAGGTATCATGAAATAGAAATGAATATTAAGTAGAACACTTTGTGCACTTAGCACATGGTAAGTACAATGGGAAAACACAATAAGTAACTGTATCCACTTCAGTCCTCGCTCCGTGCTCAATGGACCTGAACATTTCTCATAGTGTTATTATGGCGATATCATAGGATAAAGAGAGATGTTCAGAGTCTGACCCTTCCTTCCAACGTCTCTATAGGCGAAGTCTGGAAAGACACTTCACATCCCTATTTTACGGCCATTGTCTTGTAGAAGCGAAATAAAGCCCCATAATAGGAAACGTGGCTGGTAACAATTGTAATAAATCTATTTAATTAGGTTATGTAGAAATCTATTTATTAATATAAAGGAGAATACTGACACAGCAGACGCTCTCCTGGAGATAATTAATCTACAATTGTACGAAAGAAAATATGTTGGGAAATAAGAGTCATAAGAAAAGTTTATGTTAAAGGGGTTGCCCGGTTTATAAAAGCCATGTTCAAATACCTTTTTTTTTTAGAAAATTGGGACTTTGAGTTATGTAGCTGGAGAATGGCTACAAGAGCATCTATCACCAAGGAGGACACAGTCTATTAATTGCAGTAGGAGATGTGCAATACTCCATCTCTCCTGTGGAGGCAGTGCAGGAGAAATGAACCCTTGTAACTCTGTTCACAGCTGATCACTGAGGATCAACTCTTTGTGATCAATTCTTCATTAGTTTTGAAAGCCAAAAAGTAAATTTTTGCACAGTTTCCTGGTAAATGAAAAAGCTGTGTACAATGTGTGCTCCCTGACATTCAAAGGAGGCTGACTGGGGGTCCATTAATATATTTTAACATGCTCATCGATTCGTCTATTCACTCACTATCAGTGACTCTAAATGTTTTTGCATTGATTTTAGGACTCCATTTTTGGAACAACTTTCCTTTTCTTATAAGGGCAACTTATGGAGTTCTGAAACTTTTATAAGGACCCTCATAGACCGTCTTGGCACTATCTACCCTGCTTAACAAGTACCAGGGAATAATTAGGTCTCTTAACACTTTACCCTTTCAGTCCTATACATGGATCTGACCTTTGCTGCAAGTGCCCCTTGGTTGTATCCATGGAGTAGCTGCTGTTCAATGGATGCATTGGTAGAAGTAATCTATGGACAGGGTTGATCCTAGTCCCTTGGCTGTGTCCATGGAGTAGCTTTTGCTCAGTGGATCTATTGGTAGGAGAAGTCTACTGACGGGGTTGATCCCAGCCCCTTGGTTGTGTCCACGGAGTAGCTTGTGTTCAGTGGATGCATTGGTAGGAGTAGTCTACTGACAGGGTTGAGCTCAGCCCCTTTGCTGTGTCCACAGAGTAGCTGCTGTTCAGTGGCTGCATTCGTAAGAATAGTCTACTGACAGGGTGGATCCCAGTCCCTTGGTTGTGTCCACAGAGTAGCTGCTGTTCAGTGGATGCTTTGGCAGGTATATTCTACTGACAAGGTTGATACCAGCCCCTTTGTTCTGTCGATGGAGTAGCTGCTGCTCAGTGGATGCATTGGCAGGAGTAGTCTACTGACAGGGTCGATCCCAGTCCCTTGGTTGTACCCACAGAGTAGCTGTTGCTCAGTGGATCTATTGGCAGGAGTAGTCTACTGACAGGGTTGATCCCAGCCCCTTCCTTGTGTCCATGGAGTAGCTTCTGCTCAGTGGATGCATTGGCACGAGTAGTCTACTGACAGGGTCTATTCAATCCTCTTGGTAGTGCATGCAACATAGCTGCTGCTCAGTGGCTGCATTAGCAGGAGTAGTCTACTGACAGGGTCGATCCCAGAGAGGATCTAGATGTGAACCAAGTCAGAAAGCAAGGGTGCAGTCCGGTGAATATAAGGGATCAAAACCAGGAATCAAAATTAGCAGGCAAGGGACGGGTTAACTTAGTCCAAGGAAAAGATTAGGAGAAATGTAAACCCTTTTGGGTAAAAGGCTAAGCATTAGCAGAATCACACTAGTGACACATGCCCAAAAAGTTTGCAATGTTTCATAAAGTTTAAGACCAGAATTTTTTGTTTTTTGTAGCAAATTCTTCAAAATGACACACATTGGATCTTCAATTTTGCACAAAAAATACTCTTTATTTTTGCCTTTTGCATTTTTTTGTAGCTTTTCAAAGGACGGTATTTTGTAAATCTGTTAAAATATTGCATGCCATTCTAGACAAAACATTCTGCCATACAAAAAAATAAAAAATGTCTCCAGGGTAGTAGATGAAGCACATTTGTGAAAAATGTTACAACTTTTTAAAAAATCAAAAATAATGAATCGGTCACAAGTGTAGGGATTATAGAAACGATGCAAAAAATAGACTTCAAAATTGGTGTAACCTAAAAGGATTTGGTGCAGAACAAAAAAAACTGCCTCAAAACAGGAAAAAGTAGACAAAAACATAGATACAGATGCAGTAATGATTTGGGTCCTTAGTTTCTGCATTGTAAAAGTGTCGAAAGACTGAATAGTTTCAAACCTTGGGGTAAGATGAAAAATAAAGGCCCGAGACCCTGTGAGAGTTTAATCTTTCATAATAATTTCTTTCTCAACCTTTATCACTACAGCAAAAAGCCGAAGGGTCACATCGCAGAAAAACACAGCCAGTGTTTTCTTAATTTTGATGTGTAATGATGACTCATCAAATACTTATAATTAAAAACATCAATATTTTTTTCTTGCAGTACCATGAATATCCACATGGTGTGCTGTTAAAACAAAGCATACCTAGTAGAGAACTCTAAGACACCAACTAGTGGTCAAGATTTGTATTGTAGTAAAATTATATGTTTAGCTCTCAAACAAAAAAAATTATGCATTCATGTAACCTGCACAACTATAAGGTAAACTGGATGGCCTTGTGTCTTTACAAACCATTCTACTCATACTTTCAAAAATAATGTGGGTCCAGGAGGTCGCCACTGTTCTTAGAATAGTGTTGACTGCACATGTCCAATCATTCTAGTTGAGACTTATGGAAATAGTCAAGTAAGTGCACAACTCTCAACCAAAAATTAAGCATCAGACACCCTCTATTCTCACTTGGAGAGAATTCCTGTGGGTAAATGATTATGGTATATCAAATAAGCCACATAGGTATTGAAAATCCTTTAAAAATGGGGTTTAAGGATACTAAAACTTTAAAACATTCTGTTTTTGAACATAATGTCTTCACTCTATGCTAAATTCTCAAAGTCAAGACATTCTCCATGTTATGAGATACTTGGCAACTAATAAGTTGTTGACATCAAGGTATTCAATGGATCAAAATTCCCTAATATACCTACTGAGCCACCTTACAAAAAAAGTACTCCATTCGCAGGTGATATAACAAGTTAGAGCAAGAACTTTAAAGCACCACTCCAGCACCATGCACAGCCCTCTTCATCTGTTTCCATGACCGCTCTAATCTGCCATCTTGTGACAGCAACTTCTGACTGATCGAAAATCAGAAGTTACGGTCACAAACTCTCAATGCAAGTCTAACAAGCCTCATTCTGGCCTCGTTCTGGCCCTCATAGTCTTATATTGGGTTGTGATTTCCGGATCACCCCATAAACACTGGAGTGCATAACCTTTTGGAGACCTACCAGAGAGGTGCCGATAAAAGATGAATATGGCGCCTTTCTGGCCTTGTTTTGGCTTTCATAGACTTACATTGAGTTGAGTTGTAACTTCTGGATCACTTAGCAAACAGTGGAGCGATTTCCCAGGTCACAACCTGAAGAAGACCAAGTGTCGCCAATAACAGAAGTAGACAGGAGCTGATGAGTATAATCCTAAGCGCTGGGGACTTAGATTAGTAGCCTTTAAGTAGTGGTTAGGATAGTACTTTAAGTAGTGGTTAAGATTGCCCGTTTCTATCCAAAACAGCGCCACATCTGCCCAATAGGTTCTGACAAGTATAGCAATAGAGCAGCATGGAAGTGAAGTGAGCTACAATTCCAAGTACAAACTATGGGCCGGTGAGGCACTGTTTTTGGAAGAAAGCAAACGTGTTTTTTTTTAGATTCTGGACAACTTTCAAAGCTGAAAGTCAGTGATTCCACCATTGCTCAATATTCGTCATCTAGGCTACAGGTGGTCTTCCAAACCACATCTGAACAATGACTTCCAACATCTTAACCTCGAGATTATGTTTGAAAAAAAACATCTTCTAACATCTGTAGAGCTACAGGTTTTTGCGAAGCCAGCTTTGGAGATAAAGCAATGAAATATGATAAGTCTTTCGAGTCTCGGTACGTAAATCGAACAGCAGTCTTTAAGGCCACTCAACCCATGGAGTTTACAAATTAAGAAATGCATTTGCACGCACACTGTCCTCATTTACATACAGATTAGTTATTCATTGGTAATAAAAAGAATTGGGTTAAAAACCCCTGAAGGAGGTTACAGACAGCCTACTGTTTCAAGTCTCCTCACTTCACAAGCCGCAGAAACCAGGAGAGCCCTGTTCTGTATCCGACTCAGTCTTTGGCGGGAGGAAGAAGACGACTCTGTTGCGTTGTCTATCAGAGACTTTGGGATGTCTCTAGTTCTATAATATTGGGGAGAGATTTGGCTTCTCAATTATTGAATGCATCAATCATTTCAAGGGATAAAAATGCTCCGAGTGTCCTAAAGTCATCATCAATTATTCATTTATTAACCCCTTTCAGCCCATGATGAGGCCTCCTCCTTACAGAAGAAAAACCAATGAGATGTCTTCGAGGTCACTTTTTGACACTGGTTTATGTCCTTTTTTATTCTTTGTTCTTCTTCCTCCCAAGGATTGGCAGGGCATAACTTTTCTTAGGGATTTTTGGCTTTTTTTCAATCAACAAAAGAAGTGCAATTTTGCCAAATACAAGAAAATTATACCCTTCAGGTACATTGTAATTATACCCTTCAGGTGCCCTGTTCTGTATCCGACTCTGTCTTTGGCAGGAGGAAGAAGACGACTCTGTTGAGTTGTCTATCGGAGATTTTGTGATGTATCTAGTTCTAAAATATTTGGGAGAGATTTGGCTTCTTAATTATTGAATGCATCAATCATTTCAAGGGATAAAAATTCTCTGAGTGTCCTAATGTCATCATCAATTATTCATTTATTAACCCCTTTCAGACCAAGATGAGGCCTCAACCCTACAGAAGAAAAAACAATGAGATGTCTTCAAAGCCACTTTTCGACACTGGCTTGTGTCCTTTTCTATTCTTTGTTCTTCCTCCCAAAGATTAGCAGGGCATAACTTTTTTTGGCCATTTTGGCCTTTTGCAATCAACAAAAGAATTGCAACCTTGGCAAATATTGTAAGAAAAAGTATAGCTTTCAGGTGCATTGTAATTATACCCTTTAGGTGCCCTGTTTTTTATAGACTCCGTCTCTGTCGTGGAAGCTGACGACTCTGTTGAGTTGCCTATCGGAGATTTTGTTGTGATGTCTCTAGCTCTACAATATGGGGCAGAGATCTGGCTTCTTAATTATTGAATGCATCAATCATTTCAAGGAATAAAAATGCTCCGAGTATCCTAAAGTCATCATCAATTATTTATTTGTTAACCCCTTTAAGCCCATGATGAGGCCTTTACCCTATAGAAGAAAAAAGAATGAGACGTCTTCGAGGCCACTTTTCGACTCTGGCTTGTGTCCTTTTTTTTTTTTTCCTTTGTTCTTCTTCCTCCCAAGAATTGGCAGGGCATAACTTTTCTTGGCCATTTTTGGCCTTTTACAATCAATAAAAGAATTGCAATTTTGCCAAATATAAGAAAAATTATATCGTTCAGGTGCCTGTTCTTTATCTGACTCTGTGTTTGGGATGTGGAAGAAGACGACTCTGTAGAGTTGTTTATCGGAGATTTTGTGATGTGTCTTGATCTACAATATTCGGGAGAGATTTGGCTTCTTAATTATTGAATGCATCAATAATTTCAAGGGATAAAAATGTTCCGAGTGTCCTAAAGTCACCATCAATTATTTATTTATTAACCCATTTCAGCCCATGATGAGGCCTTTACCCTATAGAAGAAAAAACAATGAGACGTATTCGAGGCCACTTTTCGACTCTGGCTTGTGTCCTTTTTTTTTTCCTTTGTTCTTCTTCCTCCCAAGGATTGGCAGGGCATAACTTTTCTTGGGCATTTTTGGCCTTTTGCAATCAACAAAAGAATTGCAACCTTGCCAAAGATTGTAAGAAAAATTATACCCTTCAGGTGCATTGTATCAGAGAGTCTAATCAGTAACTGCTTGTACTCGCGCAGGAAAATCACCGGTAAGGCTTTTTTTCATAGACAAGAGAGTATTCTCTTGCATGAAAGAAATTTTCCCCAGTGCCTTATTACTCATTTCTACGACTTGTTACTTTTTTTTTTTTTTTTAAAGGGGAATATCAACAACTGTGTGTGCTGCCGAACCCCAAGCCACCATTATGTTTTATGACTATTCAGAGGGTCATATATAAAACTCCTGGAAATGCCTTAATTTCCACTTGTAAAGTCATCGGGGCAGAGTCGTTCCCATCGCCTCCTGCCCGCACTTATTGTACACACCGGTAAATGTTATAGTCCAATTTTTTTTCTTAAAGCTTCGGATACGTTTGTGTTTTATATTTAATAATAATAACATTTAATGTCTCCATTATGAATGGATTCCAGCTGGGTTACACAATACTTATAGGCGCCATAAACAGAAAGTGAGCAACATTTCACTTAAAGAACCATTAACTTTATTGGGTTTTATGTTCCCATTGCTTTTGATTATTTGGGATGAGGATGAATTCGCCTGTTTACTGTTTGTTTCATAGGTTTCTCATGCATACATTAAAGGCAAAATATCATATAGTCCTGGGCTACTCCATTGTTTCTATTCTGCAAGGCAAATGTGGATGCCAACTAGAATGGTTTGCCATTACGAAGTCTGGGGAAGATGGGCAATAAAGTTTTAATGGCAGCACCGCGGTAATCAGACCGATTCTATTCCAGGGACATGTAAAACTTATAAAGAAGACGAGGATGATTGAGTCTTATACTTCAGGATGAAGCTCTGGAGTATAATACAGGAAGTAACTCAGGATCAGTACCAGATCAGTAATATAATGTATGTACACAGTGACTGCACCAGCAGAATAGTGAGTGCAGCTCTGGAGTATAATACAGGATGTAACTCAGGATCAGTAATGTAATGTATGTACACAGTGACTGCACCAGCAGAATAGTGAGTGCAGCTCTGGAGTATAATACAGGATGTAACTCAGGATCAGTAACGTAATGTATGTACACAGTGACTGTACCAGCAGAATAGTGAGTGCAGCTCTGGACTATAATGCAGGATGTAACTCAGGATCAGTAATGTAATGTATGTACACAGTGACTGCAGCAGCAGAATAGTGAGTGCAGCTCTGGAGTATAATGCAGGATGTAACTCAGGATCAGTAATGTAATGTATGTACACAGTGACTGCAGCAGCAGAATAGTGAGTGCAGCTCTGGAGTATAATACAGGATGTAACTCAGGATCAGTAATGTAATGTATGTACAAAGTGACTGCACCAGCAGAATAGTGAGTGCAGCTCTGGAGTATAATACAGGATGTAACTCAGGATCAGTAATGTAATGTATGTACACAGTGACTGCACCAGCAGAATAGTGAGTGCAGCTCTGGAGTATAATACAGGATGTAACTCAGGATCATTAATGTAATGTATGTACAAAGTGACTGCACCAGCAGAATAGTGAGTGCGGCTCTGGAGTATAATACAGGATGTAACTCAGGATCTGTACAGGATCAGTAATGTAATGTATGTACACAGTGACTGCACCAGCAGAATAGTGAGTGCAGCTCTGGAGTATAATACAGGAAGTAACTCAGGATCAGTACCAGATCAGTAATGTAATGTATGTACACAGTGACTGCACCAGCAGAATAGTGAGTGCAGCTCTGGAGTATAATACAGGATGTAACTCAAGATCAGTACAGGATCAGTAATGTAATGTATGTACACAGTGACTGCACCAGCAGAATAGTGAGTGCAGCTCTGGAGTATAATACAGGATGTAACTCAGGATCAGTAATGTAATGTATGTACACAGTGACTGTACCAGCAGAATAGTGAGTGCAGCTCTGGAGTATAATACAAGATGTAACTCAGGATCAGTAATGTAATGTATATACACAGTGACTGCACCAGCAGAATAGTGAGTGCAGCTCTGGAGTATAATACAGGAGGTAACTCAGGATCAGTAATGTAATGTATGTACAAAGTGACTGCACCAGCAGAATAGTGAGTGCAGATCTGGAGTATAATACAGGATGTAACTCAGGATCAGTAATGTAATGTATGTACAAAGTGACTGCAGCAGCAGAATAGTGAGTGCAGATCTGGAGTATAATACAGGATGTAACTCAGGATCAGTAATGTAATGTATGTACAAAGTGACTGCACCAGCAGAATAGTGAGTGCAGCTCCCGAGTATAATACAGGATGTAACTCAGGATCAGTAATGTAATGTATGTACACCACAGTGACTGCACCAGGAGAATAGTGAGTGCAGCTCTGGAGTATAATACAGGATGTAACTCAGGATCAGTAATGTAATGTATGTACAGTACAGACCAAAAGTTTGGACACACCTTCTTATTTAAAGATTTTTCTGTATTTTCATGACTTTGAAAATTGTACATTCACACTGAAGGCATCAAAACTATGAATTAACACATGTGGAATTATATACTTAACAAAAAAGTGTGAAACAACTGAAAATATGTCTTATATTCTAGGTTCTTCAAAGTAGCCACCTTTTGCTTTGATGACTGCTTTGCACACTCTTGGCATTCTCTTGATGAGCTTCTAGAGGTAGTCACCGGAAATGGTCTTCCAACAATCTTGAAGGAGTTCCCAGAGATGCTTAGCACTTGTTGGCCCTTTTGCCTTCACTCTGCGGTCCAGCTCACCCCAAACCATCTCGATTGGGTTCAGGTTTGGTGACTGTGGAGGCCAGGTTATCTGGCGTAGCACCCCATCACTCTCCTTCTTGGTCAAATAGCCCTTACACAGCCTGGAGGTGTGTTTGGGGTCATTGTCCTGTTGAAAAATAAATGATGGTCCAAATAAACGCAAACCGGATGGAATAGCATGCCGCTGCAAGATGCTGTGGTAGCCATGCTGGTTCAGTATGCCTTCAATTTTGAATAAATCCCCAACAGTGTCACCAGCAAAGCACCCCCACACCATCACACCTCCTCCTCCATGCTTCACGGTGGGAACCAGGCATGTACAGTCCATCCGTTCACCTTTTATTCGTCGCACAAAGACATGGTGGTTGGAACCAAAGATCTCAAATTTGGACTCATCAGACCAAAGCACAGATTTCCACTGGTCTAATGTCCATTCCTTGTGTTCTTTAGCCCAAACAAGTCTCTTCTGCTTGTTGCCTGTCCTTAGCAGTGGTTTCCTAGCAGCTATTTTACCATGAAGGCCTGCTGCACAAAGTCTCCTCTTAACAGTTGTTGTAGAGATGTGTTGTCACGCTGTCTCTGTATACTGGAGGTAGGGGGCCTAAGCTGACCCTAAGCTGGGGCCCTGACTAATCCCTCAACCTGGAGGTACTGTTAAAGGTACAGAGGTCCAGGCCGCCAGCGTAACCCCTACCTCCTGAGGATCCCTGCACCTAAGTAATCTAGTCCTGAGAAGGACCCCGATCACAACAAAAGAGGACAAGTAATAATATGCCCACACACAGTACTTAGACGAACGAGACAGTACAAGGGAAAAACCAAAACCACCTTGCATACAAAAACTACACAACTACAACAGAGGGAACACCAACGGGAAAGGAGATAAATGATAAAGCGAGGAAGGGAAAAAACACTCCAAATACACTTATCTCAGAAACTCCAAATACCACGATCCGCTCTGTAAGTCTGTATGAAATGCTTTCACCAACACTTCCCAAACAGACCAGCAGGCATTTGAAGGAGACTCACTACAGCAGCATTGATTGCAGCTGGGCGAGGCTGGACCTCGTCTAGCACAGAGAGAGAGAGAATTAACTCCCTCACTGCCGAAAACACAAAGCACCAAAAAGTCAGCTGCGAGAAGTCAGGCTGTGTAATCGTGACGATCTTCGTGGCGACACACCCGTGACAGTACCCCCCCTTCTACGAGGGGCCTCCGGACCCTCAGGGCCAGGTTTATCCGGGTGAGTCGTGTGGAAGGCCCGAACTAATCGGTCTGCGTTAATATCCGACGCAGGAACCCACATCCTCTCCTCAGGACCATACCCTTTCCAATGAACCAGGTACTGAAGGGACTGGAAATTAAAACGTGAATCGATGACCCTTGATACCTGGAACTCCAAGTTACCATTGACCACCACTGGAGGGGGAGGTAAAGGTGACGGTACCACCGGCGTCACATACCTCTTAAGCAACGATCTGTGGAACACGTTGTGAATTTTAAACGTAGGGGGGAGTTCAAGACGGAATGCTCCGGATTAATAGAACTGATTCTGTACGGCCCGATGAACCTGGGACCCAGTTTCCAGGAGGGAACCTTAAGTTTTATATTCCTGGTAGACAACCATACCCGATCGTTCACACTTAGGTCCGGACCAGACACTCTCCTCCTATCAGCCATACATTTGTATCGGTTCCCCATAGTATTCAGATTCTTCAGCACCCCTCTCCATACTGAAGCGAGTGATGAGGAAAATCGTTCCTCCTCAGGAACCCCCGAAGAGCCCCCCCTACTGAAAGTACAAAACTGGGGGTGAAAACCATATGCCCCAAAAAACGGGGACTTACCAGTGGACTCGCTCCGCCTATTATTAAGAGCAAACTCTGCCAGAGGTAAGAAAGAAGCCCAGTCCTCCTGGTTCTCTGACACAAAACACCGGAGATATGTCTCCAAGCTCTGGTTCATACGTTCCGTCTGACCATTGGTCTGAGGGTGAAAAGCCGATGAGAATGACAAATGCATCCCCCGCCGTGCACAAAACGCCTTCCAGAACTTGGACACAAACTGAGACCCCCGATCAGACACCACATCGGAGGGTACCCCGTGAAGCCTCACAATCTCCCCAATGAACACCTGCGCAAGAGTTTTAGCATTAGGGAGAGCCGGAAGAGCGATAAAATGTGCCATCTTGCTGAACCTGTCCACTACAACGAGTATGACCGTTTTACCCGAAGACGGAGGGAGGTCCGTAATAAAGTCCATAGACAGATGAGTCCAAGGACGCTCCGGGATCTTCAAAGGTAAGAGGGCCCCAGACGGACGGGTATGTGAGGTCTTAGAGCGCGCACAAACCCCACAGGACGCGACAAAAGTTACCACCTCCTTATGTAAGTTAGGCCACCAAAACCGACGCGAGAGGAGATCCACAGTTGCTTTACTCCCCGGGTGTCCTGCCAAAACTGAGTTATGGTGTGCCTCGATCACCTTTTGTCGCAACTGATCTGGAACAAACAGTCTCCCCGGAGGTCCAACAGGGGCGTCCCCCTGAGCCTCCAATACCTCCTCCTCCAGCTCAGAGCATACTGCCGAAACCACCACCCCCTCCTGAAGGATAGGAATCGGGTCGTCCGTATTCCCGGCCCCAGGGAAACTGCGAGATAAGGCATCCGCCTTTACATTTTTTGACCCAGGACGATATGTAACGACAAAATTAAACCTGGTAAAAAACAATGACCACCTAGCTTGTCTGGGATTCAGACGTTTCGCGGACTCCAGATATAGCAGGTTCTTGTGATCGGTGATGACGGTGACCGGATGTACTGCCCCCTCCAAAAAATGGCGCCACTCCTCAAACGCTAACTTAATGGCCAAGAGTTCCCTATTGCCGACATCGTAATTCCTCTCAGCGGACGACAATTTTTTAGAGAAAAAGGCGCACGGATGCCACTTACCAGGGGACGAACCTTGTGACAATACTGCTCCCACCCCTACCTCGGAAGCGTCTACCTCTACAATGAATGGCTGTGACGCATCAGGTTGAATGAGTATGGGTGCCGAGGCAAAACATTTTTTCAAGCAGGAGAATGCTTGACAAGCCTTGTCAGACCACCTAGAAAAATCCGTCCCCTTTTTAGTCATGTCTGTGAGAGGCTTAACCATGGACGAGAAATTACGAATGAACTTCCGGTAATAATTAGCAAACCCCAGGAAACGTTGTAGTGCCTTAAGATTCTCTGGCCGATCCCACTCAAGAACTGCCCGCACTTTCCCAGGGTCCATACGAAAACCGGACGCTGAAACCAGGAAGCCTAAAAACTGGAGTTCCTGTACGGCGAACACACACTTTTCCCATTTGGCATACAGTTTATTATCCCGCAAGATCTGTAACACCTGCCTAACGTGCTCCTGATGAGACACCAGATCCGGCGAGTAAATTAAGATATCATCCAGATATATGACAACAAACTGTCCCACCAGGCGGCGAAAAATGTCATTAACAAAGTGTTGGAACACCGCCGGGGCATTAGTCAGACCGAATGGCATGACAAGGTTCTCATAATGCCCCTCCGGAGTGTTAAACGCCGTCTTCCACTCATCCCCCTCCTTCATCCTAATCAGATTGTACGCCCCCCTGAGATCCAACTTAGAGAACCATTTGGCGCCCACGATCTGATTAAAGAGATCGGGAATAAGTGGGAGTGGATACGGCTCTCGGACCGTAATCCGATTAAGTTCACGGAAATCCAGGCAAGGGCGTAGGCCTCCATCTTTCTTCTTAACAAAGAAGAACCCCGCAGCCACCGGTGAAGATGAAGGTCTAAAATGCCCCTTAGCCAGACTTTCTGAAATATAATCCTTCATGGCCTGCCTCTCAGGACCAGAAAGGTTATACAACCTAGCTTTAGGTAACTTGGCCTCAGGGAGCAGTTTTACAGAACAGTCATACTCGCGATGAGGAGGTAGTTCCTGACACCCTTTCTCCGAGAATACCTCCTCAAAGTCCGCCAGAAATGGAGGTAAGACCCAAGGAGTAACCGCACCGATGACCGTGTTCATGCAGTTTTTATTACAGAATTTACTCCATTGGCTTATCTCTCTGGTTTGCCAATTAATAACCAGGTTATGCTTAGTTAACCAAGGAAGGCCCAACACTATAGGAGTGGGAAGACCCTCCAACACGTAGCAAGACAACAGTTCTTTATGTATCGCCCCCACTTGAAGTTTTACGTCATGCACAGCTTGCAAAAAACTTCCCTGACCGAGAGGCCTGGCATCGATCGAGAATATGGGGATGGGTTTAGCCAACTCACTCAATCGCATACCTTGAACCCGGGCAAACCGAGCATCATCCAGATTAGCCCCGGCCCCACTATCCAGAAGAACAGATATCCTCTCAGTTCTCGTACCCACCACCACCTCCGCCAGTACGAGAAACTGAGACGAACCTAGGGACGAAATACCTACTCCCAGATTGCCGTCCACCACACAACCTGGGATCAACAGTTTTCCGACGACTCTTCACTCTGCAAGGGACGGGATGGACACCCCCCAATAAAATGTCCCTTTCTCCCGCAGAAGAAACACCTTCCTGTCTTATGGCGCACCACCGGTCCCCTCCCCCGAAATGATGTCCCTCCTAATTGCATAGGCTCCTCTGGACTGACCAGGGGAACCACCATATGAGGGGACCTTGTAGGAGGTGGAGTCATCACAGGGGGTCGAGTTATCCCGCACCTCTCCCGAAGCCGTCTGTCAACGCGAATAGCCAGGGCCATAGCGGCTTCCAGTGACGCGGGAGAGTCATACTGTGCCAACACATCCTGTAATTTGTCGGATAAACCTTGACAAAACTGGCTCCTAAGAGCCGGGTCATTCCACTGGGTGTCCGTGGCCCACCTACGGAACTCCGAACAGAATTCCTCCACCGGACGATCTCCCTGCTGGATCCTACGTAACTTAGACTCAGCAAGGGAGATCCGATCTGGGTCATCATATACGAGTCCCAGAGCAGCGAAAAACCTATCCACTGACTGGAGAGCCGGGGAGCCCGGTGGAAGAGAGAACGCCCAAGATTGTGGGTCCCCTTGTAGGAGCGAGATGACAATTCCCACCCTTTGTTCTTCACTCCCCGATGACCGAGGCCGCAGCCGAAAGTACAATTTGCATGCCTCCCGGAAAACAAAAAACTTGTCCCGCCCCCCAGTGAACCTGTCAGGGAGAGCTACTTTAGGTTCTGGTCCGGCTTGCTCCTGAGGATGCAAAACCTTGGACCTAACGTCCGCCAGCTCCATGGACAAACTCTGCAACTGCCGAGCTAGACCGGCTACTGGATCCATGGTAGCTGGAGAAAAACTAAGTGAGTCGGTGAAAATGTCACGCTATCTCTGTATACTGGAGGTAGGGGGCCTAAGCTGACCCTAAGCTGGGGCCCTGACTAATCCCTCAACCTGGAGGTACTGTTAAAGGTACAGAGGTCCAGGCCGCCAGCGTAACCCCTACCTCCTGAGGATCCCTGCACCTAAGTAATCTAGTCCTGAGAAGGACCCCGATCACAACAAAAGAGGACAAGTAATAATATGCCCACACACAGTACTTAGACGAACGAGACAGTACAAGGGAAAAACCAAAACCACCTTGCATACAAAAACTACACAACTACAACAGAGGGAACACCAACGGGAAAGGAGATAAATGATAAAGCGAGGAAGGGAAAAAACACTCCAAATACACTTATCTCAGAAACTCCAAATACCACGATCCGCTCTGTAAGTCTGTATGAAATGCTTTCACCGACACTTCCCAAACAGACCAGCAGGCATTTGAAGGAGACTCACTACAGCAGCATTGATTGCAGCTGGGCGAGGCTGGACCTCGTCTAGCACAGAGAGAGAGAGAATTAACTCCCTCACTGCCGAAAACACAAAGCACCAAAAAGTCAGCTGCGAGAAGTCAGGCTGTGTAATCGTGACGATCTTCGTGGCGACACACCCGTGACATGTGTCTGCTGCTAGAACTCTGTGTGGCATTGACCTGGTCTCTAATCTGAGCTGCTGTTAACCTGCGATTTCTGAGGCTGGTGACTCGGATAAACTTATCCTCAGAAGCAGAGGTGACTCTTGGTCTTCCTTTCCTGGGGCGGTCCTCATGTGAGCCAGTTTCTTTGTAGCGCTTGATGGTTTTTGCAACTGCACTTGGGGACACATTCAAAGTTTGCCCAATTTTTTGGACTGACTGACCTTCATTTCTTAAAGTAATGATGGCCACTAGTTTTTCTTTACTTAGCTGCTTTTTTCTTGCCATAATAAAAAATTCGAACAGTTTATTCAGTAGGACAATCAGCTGTGTATCCACCTGACTTCTGCACAACACAACTTATGGTCCCAACCCCATTTATAAGGCAAGAAATCCCACTTATTAAACCTGACAGGGCACACCTGTGAAGTGAAAACCATTTCCGGTGACTACCTCTTGAAGCTCATCAAGAGAATGCCAAGAGTGTGCAAAGCAGTCATCAAAGCAAAAGGTGACTACTTTGAAGAACCTAGAATATAAGACATATTTTCAGTTGTTTCACACTTTTTTGTTAAGTATATAATTCCACATGTGTTAATTCATAGTTTTGATGCCTTCAGTGTGAATGTACAATTTTCATAGTCATGAAAATACAGAAAAATCTTTAAATGAGAAGGTGTGTCCAAACTTTTGGTCTGTACTGTACACAGTGACTGCACCAGCAGAATAGTGAGTGCAGCTCTGGAGTATAATACAGGATGTAACTCAGGATCAGTAATGTAATGTATCTACACAGTGACTGCACCAGCAGAATAGTGAGTGCAGCTCTGGAGTATAATGCAGGATGTAACTCAGGATCAGTAATGTAATGTATGTACACAGTGACTGCACCAGCAGAATAGTGAGTGCAGCTCTGGAGTATAATACAAGATGTAACTCAGGATCAGTACAGGATCAGTAATGTAATGTATGTACACAGTCACTGCACAAGCAGAATAGTGAGTGCAGCTCTGGAGTATAATACTGGATGTAACTCAGGATCAGTAATGTAATGTATGTACACAGTGACTGCACCAGCAGAATAGTGAGTGCAGCTCTGGAGTATAATACAGGATGTAACTCAGGATCAGTAATGTAATGTATGTACACAGTGACTGCACCAGCAGAATAGTGAGTGCAGCTCTAGAGTATAATACAGGATGTAACTCAGGATTAGTAATGTAATGTATGTACACAGTGACTCCACCAGCAGAATAGTGAGTGCAGCTCTGGAGTCTAATTCAGGATGTAACTCAGAATCAGTAATGTAATGTATGTACACAGTGACTGCACCAGCAGAATAGTGAGTGCAGCTCTGGAGTATAATACAAGATGTAACTCAGGATCAGTACAGGATCAGTAATGTAATGTATGTACACAGTGACTGCACAAGCAGAATAGTGAGTGCAGCTCTGGAGTATAATACAGGATGTAACTCAGGATCAGTAATGTAATGTATGTACACAGTGACTGCACCAGCAGAATAGTGAGTGCAGCTCTGGAGTATAATACAGGATGTAACTCAGGATCAGTAATGTAATGTATGTACACAGTGACTGCACCAGCAGAATAGTGAGTGCAGCTCTGGAGTATAATACAGGATGTAACTCAGGATCAGTAATGTAATGTATGTACACAGTGACTGCACCAGCAGAATAGTGAGTGCAGCTCTAGAGTATAATACAGGATGTAACTCAGGATTAGTAATGTAATGTATGTACACAGTGACTCCACCAGCAGAATAGTGAGTGCAGCTCTGGAGTCTAATTCAGGATGTAACTCAGAATCAGTAATGTAATGTATGTACACAGTGACTGCACCAGCAGAATAGTGAGTGCAGCTCTGGAGTATGATACAGTATATGGTACTGCACAGGATAGGCACATGGACATCTAAACCAGTCCTTTAATGTGGATTTCTTCCCAGATGGCTCCTCCTTTCTCAGTTTCTCAGTAATATGGGAGGTATGGAGGAAGGAATATTAGGGTGAACTTCAGTGACACCTTTAGATTTGTTTTATCGCTCAGTTTCCGGTAAATGGTTGATCACTCCTACATGGCTGCTTTAAATAGCTGCACATTGACACAATATAAGTAAACACCCCCTCTGCTTCGTGATCCCCCAGCATTGAGTATCACGGGCAGATAATACCACCAGTCTATCAAATGTCAATCTGGAAAGAAAGAAAAAAATCCAATTTCTGTTATTTCTTTTTCATGTAGTTTTGAAGCTGAATTCCTTTTCCGCCGACGTTCCCCTGAAATGAATAGAGTTGAAAGTTGGAGGGGATGTTATCTACAAATTGCTATTATAGGTACATCTAGCGTTAATAGACCACTAGGAGAGTTCTAGCGAGACGTAATTATAATGTGAAGCGCGTTGGCAGCCTCAAAGGTCTGATTTATGTGCACACCGAGCTTTGAAAATCTCACGCGTTTTCCATTCTACAAGAACAAGAGCTTTCTCCTATTCTCAGGGCTAGGTGTTCTGTACATAAAATAGGACGATATTCAAATGAATGTACATTATCAAAGACGCAAAGAGGTAGAAAGAGGAGACTTTTCATTAAATAAACACATCCTGATAGCGAGACGGAGCTAATAATTTATTAATAGTATTTTATGGCTGGATGAAAAGATAAACTAAAACGATGGACTTACCTAGATATACTCTATGTTTGTATCTTAAAGGGCTGTATTAGATTATATCTGTTTCAATGAAGCTAGATGACTAGTCAATATGGCAACCAGTCCTGCATCCATAGAGGTGGTGTGACACTACAGCTTCTAATCTTGATTAGCCAGATGTCTAGATTTGTTAGGCCAAGAGAATTACACTATTGTGTTTGTGTTGACTTTTGAATGTATGTGTTTTTCCTTGGCTGGTCAAGAAGGACATACTAGTATTTCTATAGACCTGAATGTTGGTCTGGAAACAATAATGTTTGTTAATACGCTAATTACATATTGTACTAAGCCAGCATTTAAAGAGCAGGGGGATACAAACTATGCAAATTGATTAAATGCTCAAACAATGAGACCTGAGCCCAGCACCTTCCCCCCTTACCTGTGAATGATGACCTTAGCCACATATGTAAATATGAAAAGGGTTTTCTATCCTGCTGCAAAGAGAATCAGAGAATCAGAAATACTATGAAGGACAGTAGTTTGGTAGCATGGCTCTATCCAGAGAGACACAGATTTGGATTCTACAGGATTCCAGCCTAAGGGTGCATGGCCCTAGCTGGAAGGATACAGATCTGCTCCATTGACCATCAGCGAACTCATGGAAACCAGGTTGGGACAATGAGGTCACCTGGCCTCATGGATATGTTCTTTAGGGCTGCTAGGTTGGGATCATCTGGTTACCTAGAACCCATGGAGACACTCGGGGAAGCCAGGTTGGGACAATGAGGTCAACTGGAAACCATAAAGTTGTTCGGAGAGGCCAGGGTGAGACCCTCAGGTCTTCTGGCCTTGTACCTCGATGGTCTGTCAGTTTCCTAAGCTTGCCACTACCTCCTCTCTGTGAGGGCCCTCCAAAAGCGGGGGGCCTCTGGTTGAGGTAGTTAGCTCTTGAAGTCCCAAAGTCGCAGCTGATCTATTCCCGGCGGGTCTAGCGGAAGGGTGAGACTGTGTAATTTTGCACCATCTTGGGTATTTGCTGAGACTGCTCAATATGTTTATTGTCTGATTGGTGGTTCAATAAAATATTGCCACGCTGTTTTACCCTCACTCTGGTTGTCTGAGTAGTATTATGCCCACGGAAGACTCCGGGTCTTCACAGGTGGCCACATCAATTTCCAAGATTCCAGAGCACCATTTTTCTCAGGTTATTTCCTCCGTGCTCCTCATAGGTGAAGCTAGTTTCTATAGGGTTCTCTCTTTGAACATGTACTGAAAAACTAGAAAATAGGTCAACAGCTCTTTAAAAGGGTTTGAAAGGAGAGAGGTAAACAAATACTGGTCCCAGATTGCCCTAGTAATTTGGTAATGTGTCAAGAGGCCCAATTTTTGAACTTTTTAAAGGGGTTGTTTAGCTGAGAAGACTCATTTTCAAATACCTTATCAAGAAATTGTGAGTTATAAGAGGAATTCCTCAATTTAGGACACTACTTAATTAGCTGAAGCAGTGGACAGCTATAATGAACCTCTTTTACTGTGGAGGACCCATCATGTCCACACGATACGTTGGTAGCTAGATGATTTCAAATGGAATTGTCTATTACTTCGTTCCTCCTTGAACAATCCCTGTAGATTATAGTTGATAACTGGAGGTCTGGAAGTTATCAGCTTATCCTCAGGGGATGTCTTTTGACAAAAAAATTGTAAACAGCAGGCAAACCCTTTGAAGGAACATTATAGGCGAAACTGATACATTTTTCCCAGGGGATGTCTTTTGACAAAAAAATTGGAAAGAGCAGACAAACCCTTTGAAGGAACATTATAGACTAAACTGATACATTGTAGCAATGGTTCCAAACTCTGATGAATAGAAAGAAGAGACCTTCTGGATTTCCAGAAGAAATGGAAAAATTCTTAGGAGCCACAAAGCTTCTAGGAAGGCAAGGCTCCCTGAAAGGTTTCCTGTGCCCAAACACACAGTCAAGGGCCAAGAAATGAGTGCGAGAAAGAGTATGACCTATAAAAAGGTTGGTATTGTTATAGGGGGAAAATGTTGACACCTTTACTCCACAGACTTCCATAACATTATTCTTAGTGGAGGGGCTGAGGGGTGGAGCATGACAATGTATGCCCTCACCCCAAAAAAAAATTCATATGTTTCGCTTCTCAGGTCCTACGTTAAAGGCATTGTCAACTTTCAGGAAATCTTCTTTGCCGGGTGCGGTTGGTATAGGTGATCACTGAAGGTCTAGAGGTCATCACTGATGACTCCTGACTCATCACTAGGACTGTCGCATTCTAACTGCTCTCCTCTTGACAACCCTTGGTTCTGTACCTGACCGCACCTCACTCTGATGGTGTCACTGTTACCAATCCGTTTAGAATCTTGGGGCCATCAACCTGGGATTTCGACAGCAGCAATATCACACCCTTCCTGAGTAGAGATGAGTGAATCAATCCATAATTAATCAAATTCATTACAAATTTCCCAAAAATTAACAATGATTCTTCCAAGGGTTGTAAACGGGGTAAAATAATAAAATATATCTATTGTAAATCCTATCCTGTTTTAAGCAGCCTGCAGGTCCCCAGTCCTTCACTCTGGTCTTTGGCTCTTCTGTAGCTTCCTCTTGAAGCCAATGATTGGCCTCTTGTGGTCATGTCAGTGAGGGGTGACATGCATCATGAGTTGCCTTGTTCTCTTCCACATGACCGCGTTAGGCCAATTACTGGCCTAAGTGCCAGGAAGAACTGGGAACCGGCATCAAGGAAGGGAGAACTGTCATGGTGGAGATAATGCAAGACTGCATTATTCTCCTCCATTTATTGGTTGATTCAGACGATTCAGACCATTGAAACGAATTTCAGAAAATTTGCCCAATGCTATTCATGGGAGTTAAGGGTCAACCGTGTATCGTTAGGCCTTGGAGAGTCCACATTTCTGGACGTGTTTAGAACAGTTGGGTTCTCCAAGGACACTTAATGTAGTCTCTCTCTTCTTTGGATAACTAGTGAAGTGATTCTCCATAATTTGCACCAAAAGCTAAAATAGGATATTCGAAAATTGATTTTCCAAACCAATAGACCGATCCCCGTAAAGCCCTCGTAGGGGCCACAGGTGGGGGGTTGATAACATTTTCTTTGAAGAGCTGTTGCCTTAGTTTTTCAGCAAGCTGGGATTTTCCACATACTTCTGTATTAATGGCCGTCGTAATGTTCCCAATTACTGTCCTTCTCGAGAAGAGCGAGGTGAGGAGAGATAATAGACTAAGTAAAGTTTCTACTCTCTGTGGTGTGAGATGACAATGAATCTATGAATTCGTCCTTCCTGTCACATAGAATTATTGTGACAGAAATAAAGAACTGACCTATTATCAGTCCAGATTGTGCAATCCACTGTGGAGTGATGTAGCTGTAGAAGGAAAAGTGAAGGAAGATACCGCGGCTCCATCGACCATGACGATCAACGTCATATAGAGACAACAGAGACCTTTGCCTTGACACATATGTCCGACAACAACGGGTTGACAGCATTAATTGTCCATAATGCCAATTAATTTAGTTTATGGCTCCTTAATTACGTCTCTCGCAATAGAATTACCGAGGAGCCTAATTGGATGTGACGGCTTGTACATTGTGTGCAAGTGCAAAGATTGGTGTATGGAAAACGACTGTACATATCGATATATGTATCTGCCGATCCATAGACATGGCCAATGTAGTGGAGCTCTTGCTTAGCATGAAAAGTGACTTAAGCCAAAGTGGAGCCACCTAACTCTTCGATGCCAAGGCTTTCAGTATAAGCAAAAACAGAGGAGAACCTACCCAACGCTAACTATGTCTACATCAAGAACAAGTTGAACCTTCTGGAAAAGGTACGGGATGATGTCGTTAACTAAATAGGCTCAACTTTCCTGTCTGTTCCCCTTAATTTAGTTTGGTGCGTTTCCTTGCCGAAGGCTTAGACAAGATGGAAACATTGACTGCAACACAAGTCATTCAGCCAGAAATCAGTATGCGACATTGCTGCATCGCAGCATAACGCAGGTGAATTGAGTTGCATTATGGCCACTAGGGTAACACAAAAATCCAACTGGGTCCAACTTTTTGGGGTTTAGTTATCTCGGTACCCTAGGAATCACAATGTAACCCATCAACCTGCATTATGCCGCAATGTATCGATCTTTAGTGGCAGTTAAAGTTGGTTTCTAACTCCAGCCTTATGGTTGCTTCTCCAAATATTACACTGTAATTTCCACCTGACGTATCAACTAGTTGCAGAAAGGCCTTGTGCATATGACCAATTTTCTCATTGAGTGCTATCCGTGGTTTTTATGGATATTCTATGGGGCCATGCACATGTCCGAGTGGTACAAGGTAAAAAATGAAGACATATCCAATTTGGCCAAAATCGGCAATGCAAGTCTATAAGTCAATGAAAAAATTTGGACCTCACTTGGATCACATACGAATTTGGTTCAATTTTCACGGAGTGATAAAAAGGAAAAGGTGGAGAACCTTTTTTTATTTTTTATCTCCATGTACGAGTAAAACTGATACCACTCTGATCAAAGTCTGGTCAGAATAATAGGCACGTTTATTCACGTATGTGGAGAAAACAATAGTGCGTGAAAGCTCTCTGGTTTTTGCTGCATATTTTATGCATTTTTGGTGTATAAAAAAAAATCAAAAAAAAAATCAATGTTTACACAAAATGGAAATATGACCTAAGGTGAAAAATTATTCCAATTACGGGCGCAGTCAGATGGCCATGTCAATCGGGCCAAGATCGGACTGGACTGGCCATCGGCTCTCCCCACCCCAGCGTGACAGCTGCATAGAAATATATGAAGCTGACATACTTGGGCCGGTAGAGCCGCCGGCCAGTCCGATTTCGGTCTGATTTATACAGCTGTCTGACTGTGTTTTTAGAGTTCCTATCAGATACAGACTGTTGCATCACGGTTCCCTGTCTCTTCATACTACTAGCATATAGAAACCCTTCTAGGTAAAGCCGCAGATTGCTGTTCGGAGACTGTTTCCACCGATGGCTAGTTACTAATATTATTGCCTTGTGTTTCTTACAAACAACCCTTTCAAGACCCTCGCAAATCCTTTTTATGCACAGTAAAAAAAAAAAAAATAATTAATGGCACCCAAGTGCCGGGACTTTTCATCACGCCATTTATACAGCAATATAAGTCTGCGGCATATATCACCGATTAATTATGTGGACTGTGTCGGCTCCGTCTTTTGTAGCGACGTTTGACAACCCTTCTAGATAAATTTCATGCGAGTCTTGAATTTTAACCTCATTTCTCCTTTCCGTTAATGATTAGAGCCGAACAAATAAGTCTGCCGATTTGTTTGATTTTGCTGAATTGCAAGCTCATAGAATATAAATGGTGAATTGTTTTGCCACATTATTAGTCTAACTAAGTGCAAAATACAGACGCAGCAAATCAATACGTAAAATGTATGCAATCCAACGTCCGGAAATCAGAAATGGGAACAATCGCCCACCTCCATACCATGCACAAAGTGCACCTGTCAACAGTCTTTCTATAACCCAATGTCTATATCCAATTAAAGACAGGCATTGTTTGAGCCTTATACTTTTCAGTCACCGTCCTCATAAAGCTCCTTACAATGAAGGCTGGTGTCATGGCCATTGTGGTAAAGTCAACCGTTCAACCTCAGAAGAAAATTGGTTGGAATTTTGCAAACCAATTGCATGGAAAAATCTTGGATGGATCCTTCGATTCGACTATGACCATCCAAAAGTCAAGTAGAGCCCAAACCTTGGTGCTAATAATCGCTCCCCCTCAATGCCAGATAGGGTCAGTCATCGCACCTTCAAAAGAATCCAGGAATAGCATAACAACTTACAAATAGGAACCCCAAGAGGTCCAGGAGGATATATGGCAGCTGGAAACATTTCATGCTTATCCGTATGGTTCCTGTCACGATTCCTCCTCTCAGTGTGGTGAGTGGCAGCTCAGCCGTCCAATCTGGGACAGGGGTTTGCTGAGTTGTCAGTATCATGACAGACAGCTTAGCCATCCAATTGGAGGCTTGGGCATGCTGTGCTGTCAGTGTGATGAGTGACTGTCCAGCTGCCCAATCAGGGCCGGGATGTGTTGGGCTTCCTAAAGGTGTCTCCTGTTTGGATAGATTCCCAGGCTATTTAGCTGGCTGTCTCTTGCCTCTGCCAGTTGTAGCTCTGCTCTGCTTGGTGTGAATTTTCTCTGTACTGTGAGTTCTGTATTTTGATCTTTTGCTGACCGACCTGGGATTTTCCTTTGACCATCCATTTGCCTAGCCCCTTCACCTTGATTCACTATCGTCTAGGATTTCTGACCCCGGACTGTGACCTGACTACACCTTTGCCTCACCCCTCTGTTTATGATGTCCCTCCTGGCTTTTGAGCTCGGACTCTCTGACTTCCCCACCTCACTGCGTGTCCGTAAGTAGTGACCAGAGTCATAGAGTTCCCATGTGAAAACTAACATTATAGAGTCTCTCCTAAAAGTAGTGCATGTAGTGGAGAATATCTACGAGAAATAATATCTGCCAGATATCTCATAGCTCCCAATCATTAACTAATCAGGAGGAATACGGAGTATTATAGATGCAAATAAAAACAATTTTTATTGGGTATATATTAAAAGACATGAATAGATAAAATACAGACAGAACAGACAGAAAAATTGGTACAAAAAATGTGCACAGCGATGCATATAGTTATAAATATGTATATACAGTACAGACCAAAAGTTTGGACACACCTTCTCATTTAAAGATTTTTCGGTATTTTCATGACTATGAAAATTGTACATTCACACTGAAGGCATCAAAACTATGAATTAACACATGTGGAATTATATACTTAACAAAAAAGTGTGAAACTACTGAAAATATGTCTTATATTCTAGGTTCTTCAAAGTAGCCACCTTTTGCCTTGATGACTGCTTTGCACACTCTTGGCATTCTCTTCATGAGCTTCAAGAGGTAGTCACCGGAAATGGTTTTCACTTCACAGGTGTGCCCTGTCAGGTTTAATAAGTGGGATTTCTTGCCTTATAAATGGGGTTGGGACCATCAGTTGTGTTGCGTAGAAGTCAGGTGGATACACAGCTGATAGTCCTACTGAATAGACTGTTAGAATTTGTATTATGGCAAGAAAAAATCAGCTAAGTAAAGAAAAACGAGTGGCCATCATTACTTTAAGAAATGAAGGTCAGTCAGTCTGAAAAATTGGGAAAACTTTGAAAGTGTCCCCAAGTGCAATTGCAAAAAACCATCAAGCGCTACAAAGAAACTGGCTCACATGAGGACCGCCCCAGGAAAGGAAGACCAAGAGTCACCTCTGCTTCTGAGGATAAGTGTTATGTTCTGCTACCAGAGCTAAGGAAAGAGAGGAGATCTGTCCCTACAATAGAACTCAGCTTAATCCCTACGATGTAACAGGGAACCTGATCCTGCGATCAGACCTGCTAAAGTCCTAAGCTAGTCTGTACGAAGACCTATAGATGTGGGGGAGGAATCCCTACAAGTACTAAGGACTGGGAGGAATATGGGACACCTCCTAACAGAAATAGTAGCAGACAGACGAACAAACAAAATATAAAGAACATAGAGGTCAGTAAACCAAGCAAACTAACAGAGCAAGACACAGAGCACAGGCTAGCTAGAAAGTAGATATACAATGAAGTCCAGCAAAGCCAGAAGGGCGGAGCAGGATTAAATAGGCCAACAAGGTCATGTGACCAGCAAAGGAAAAAACCTAAGAGCAAGGTTCTAACAGTACCCCCCCTTCTAAGAGGATCCTCCGGATCCCCTAGGACCAGGCTTATCAGGAAATCTCCTGTGAAACGCTCTGATAAGTCTGGACGCGGAAACATCATCTGACCTCACCCAAGAGTTATCCTCGGGTCCGAAACCTTTCCAGGCCACAAGATACTGCAAACTACCTCTATACCGTCTAGAGTCAAGGATGCGAGAAATTTCATATTCCCCGTCCTCCACCACCGGAGGAACAGAGGCAGAGGCGTCACCATCCGACACAACAGCTTTTTTTAACAGAGAGACATGAAAGACCGGATTAATTCTCCAGGAGGTAGGAACCTCCAACCTAACAGCAGATTGGTTGACAACCTGAAGCACCTTAAAGGGCCCTACAAACTTGGGACCCAATTTCTTAGAAGGAATCCTCAACCGCAGATTCCTAGAGGACAACCAAACCATGTCACCAACAGCGAACAAAACCTCCTGTCGTTTCCTATCAAAGTAGTCTTTAGATTTTCTGTTGGCCTCCTGAAGATTACCACGCACATCCGTCCAAACTCTTTCCAAATCACCGGAAAAATTCTCCTCCTCAGGCACGGCAGATCCCAACTTGGAGAACGACCCAAACGACGGATGTCTCCCAGAACAACAAAAAAAAGGCGAACAACCAGCAGAAGAAGATGTATGATTGTTCAGAGCAAATTCGGCAAGTGGCAGAAACTCAGACCACCCCTCTTGATTGTCTGCCACAAAACAACGCAAGAACTGCTCAACATCCTGGTTTTTCCTTTCTGTCTGGCCATTAGATTCAGGATGATATCCGGACGAAAACGACAAATGAATTCCTAACCTGTCACAAAAGGCACGCCAAAAACGAGCCACGAACTGAGGACCCCTATCAGAAACAATGTCAGTAGGAACGCCATGAAGTCTGACAATTTCCTTGACAAAGGCCTTAGCGAGAGTTTTAGCG
Source organism: Phyllobates terribilis (assembly GCF_046119375.1). Taxonomy (NCBI): domain Eukaryota; kingdom Metazoa; phylum Chordata; class Amphibia; order Anura; family Dendrobatidae; genus Phyllobates; species Phyllobates terribilis. The sequence goes on along the minus strand of NW_027362772.1, from coordinate 36,548,229 downwards.
CAGGGCAGTTTGATGAAGGGAACCAAGTGACACATCTTACTAAAACGGTCCACGACCACCCAGATGACAGTAAAACCCTCAGAGGGGGGAAGGTCAGTTATAAAGTCCATAGCCAAATGTGTCCAAGGAGCACTGGGGACCTCCAAAGGACAAAGCAACCCCGCAGCAGGAGTATGTGAGGACTTAGATCTAGCACATACAGTACATTGGCGTACCCACTTAATGACTTCCTTCTGCCATCCAGGCCACCAAAAACTGCGACCCACCAGTCTCTTGGTCTCAGAGATTCCGGGATGACCTGCCAACCGAGATTCGTGACACTCAACAAACAAATCTCTCCTAAAGGTCCCAGGCACAAACAACCTCCCATGAGGAGTGTTAGATGGGGCATTCTCCTGAGCTTTAAGAATCTCATCTTCCAAAACGGAGTCTAAAGCAGCTATCACAACACCTTCTTGTAAAATGTTTTCCTCTTTCTCAGCACCGACTATGGGAGAAAAACTGCGAGACAAGGCATCCGCCTTAACATTCTTAGTACCAGGGATGTAAGTAACGGAGAAATTAAACCGCGAGAAAAACAGTGCCCACCTAGCCTGACGGGCATTCAGGCGCTTGGCAGCGTCAAGATATATCAGATTTTTATGATCCGTAAGAACCTGAACGGGAAATTCCGCACCTTCCAAGAAGTGGCGCCAGTGTTCAAATGCGAGTTTAATAGCCAATAATTCCCGATTACCAATATCGTAATTCAATTCAGTCTCCGAAATTTTTTTTGAAAAAAAGGCACAGGGATGTAATCCATCCCCGTTATCCTGAGACAATACTGCGCCAACCCCCACAGAGGAAGCATCAACCTCAACCAAAAACGGCCTAGTAACATCAGGCTGCATAAGGATGGGAGCAGAGGTGAACCTCTCCTTGAGATACACAAAAGCTTCAATGGCCTCAGAAGACCACTGAACCGCATCAGCACCTTTCCTGGTGAGATCAGTCAGAGGTTTGACAATACTAGAAAAATTTTTTATGAATTTTCTATAGTAATTGGCGAAACCCAAAAACCTCTGTATCGATTTCAAACCAATAGGCCTAGGCCATTCCTGCACAGCCTGAACCTTAACCGGATCCATCTCAAAACCTTTGCTGGAGATAATGTAGCCCAAAAAACTAATTCTCTGTACAGCGAACTCACATTTCTCCAGCTTAGCAAAAAGCGAATTGTCCATTAATAACTGTAATACCTCACGCACGCTCCGCCAATGAGACTCCAGATCTGGCGAATAAATCAAAATGTCATCCAAATACACAACCACATTTTTACCGATCAAAGGTCTAAGGATGTCATTAATCAGATTCTGAAAAAATGCAGGAGCATTAGTAAGACCAAAAGGCATAACCAGATTCTCAAAATGACCCACAGGAGTGTTAAAAGCAGTCTTCCATTCATCACCCTCCTTCATGCGCAACAGATTGTATGCCCCCTTAAGGTCAATTTTAGAGAACCACTTGGCCCCCAATAACTGGTTAAACAGATCAGGAATCAATGGCAGTGGGTAAGGATTGCGTACCGTAATTTTGTTAATCTCACGAAAATCCAGACAAGGACGTAAACCGCCGTCCTTTTTTTTACAAAAAAAAATCCAACCGCCACAGGAGACTTAGAGGGCCTAATGTGACCGGCGGCCAAACTTGTCTGTATGTATTCCTCCAAAGCCTTCCTCTCAGGAATAGTAAGGTTAAATAAACGACTTTTAGGAAGAGTCGCTCCAGGGACAAATTCAATAGAACAATCATAGTCTCTATGGGGAGGCAAAACCTGCGATTCCTTCTCAGAAAAAACTCTCCAAAAATCCTGAATAGGAACAGGCAATTCTCCCCTATCCAAAGCTGCAATACGCCCGTTACAACACTTGTCATAACATTTATGGCTCCAGGATTTAATTTCACTGGTAGACCAATCCAGTACAGGATTGTGAAATTTTAACCAGGGCAAACCCAATATTACTGGAGAAGGCAAGTTATTCAACACTACCAAATCCAATTTCTCATGGTGAACACCATTAATAGTGAGAGGAAATTCACTGACCTTGAGAGTAATATTCTTCAAAGGGGAGCCATCCACAGAAACCACAGCAATGGGGGATGATAAAGGTTCAGGTTTTAAATTGAGTTTTTCCACGAATCCCCCATCAATTACATTCAGTGTAGACCCGCAATCAACAAACACCCGAAATTCCATTAATTTTTCCTGAGCAATCGTGGAAGCAGCTAAAAATATACCCTTGGAATTTAAACAGGCAATACGGGCATGACTGACCATTTTTTTTTCTTTCTTCATACGAAGCTCACAGCCTTTAATCAAATGACCAGATTTTCCGCAATAGAAACACAAGCCTTTCGAAAAACGACGGTCTTTTTCTTGAGAGCGAGGTGCCACCGATCCAATCTCCATCGGTTCACCACTGTTAGTACACACATTATCATAACCAGAAACTGACATAGCAGAGGATTTGCTTTCATTAACCCTTGCACGCAGTCTTCTATCCACCCGTATAGCTAATTGCATAGCCTGTTGCAAATCCTCAGGTGTAGGATAAGCAATTAGCAGGTCTTTAACCCTTTCACTGAGCCCAGCAAGAAATAGACTTTTCAGAGCAGAATCGTTCCACCCTGTTTGAGTAGACCAACGACGAAAATGTGTACAATATTTTTCGACATTACCTGATCCTTGTTTTAAACGTCTCAACTCAGTCTCAGCTGATGCGACACGGTCAGGATCATCATATAATAGTCCTAAAGCAGAAAAAAAACTATCCACTGATCTGAAGCATGTATCACTAGGTTGCAAAGAAAAGGCCCACTCCTGAGGCTCTTTGCGCAAAAGTGACATTATGAACCCTACGCGCTGGGATTCATCCCCAGAGGACTTGGGTCTCAAACGAAAATACAATAAGCAAGCATTTTTAAATGAAAAAAATTCTCGATGTTCACCAAAAAATAAATCCGGCAAACATACCTTAGGCTCCAAGAAATGTGCTCCAGAACAGTTATTCACGTGCTGACGGAGCTCGGCCACTTCCAGAGAGAGTCCCTGCAGGCGATGAGCCAAATCCTGAACCGACACCATGATGGAACAGAAAAATCTTTCCTTAGAGAATTTGCTGGCTGGACTTACTGTTATGTTCTGCTACCAGAGCTAAGGAAAGAGAGGAGATCTGTCCCTACGATAGAACTCAGCTTAATCCCTACGATGTAACAGGGAACCTGATCCTGCGATCAGACCTGCTAAAGTCCTAAGCTAGTCTGTACGAAGACCTATAGATGTGGGGGAGGAATCCCTACAAGTACTAAGGACTGGGAGGAATATGGGACACCTCCTAACAGAAATAGTAGCAGACAGACGAACAAACAAAATATAAAGAACATAAAGGTCAGTAAACCAAGCAAACTAACAGAGCAAGACACAGAGCACAGGCTAGCTAGAAAGTAGATATACAATGAAGTCCAGCAAAGCCAGAAGGGCGGAGCAGGATTAAATAGGCCAACAAGGTCATGTGACCAGCAAAGGAAAAAACCTAAGAGCAAGGTTCTAACAATAAGTTTATCCAAGTCACCAGCCTCAGAAATCGCAGGTTAACAGCAGCTCACATTAGAGACCAGGTCAATGCCATACAGAGTTCTAGCAGCAGACACATCTCTTCAACAACTGAGGAGACTTTGTGCAGCAGGCCTTCATGGTAAAATAGCTGCTAGGAAACCACTGCTAAGGACAGGCAACAAGCAGAAGAGTCTTGTTTGGGCTAAAGAACACAAGGAATGGACATTGGACCAGTGGAAATCTGTGCTTTGGTCTGATGAGTCCAAATTTGAGATTTTTGGTTCCAACTACTGTGTCTTTGTGCGACGCAGAAAAGGTGAACGGATGGACTCTACATGCCTGGTTCTCACCGTGAAGGATGGAGGAGGAGGTGTGATGGTGTGGGGGTGCTTTGCTGGTGACACTGTTGGGGATTTATTCAAAATTGAAGGCATACTGAACCAGCATGGCTACCACAGCATCTTGCAGCGGCATGCTATTCCATCCGTTTTGCGTTTAGTTGGACCACCATTTATTTTTCAACAGGACAATGACTCCAAACACACCTCCAGGCTGTGTAAGGGCTATTTGACCAAGAAGGAGAGTGATGGGGTGCTACGCCAGATGACCTGGCCTCCACAGTCACCAGACCTGAACCCAATCGAGATGGTTTGGGGTGAGCTGGACCGCAGAGTGAAGGCAAAAGGGCCAACAAGTGCTAAGCATCTCTGGGATTGTTGGAAGACCATTTCCGGTGACTACCTCTTGAAGCTCATGAAGAGAATGCCAAGAGTGTGCAAAGCAGTCATCAAAGCAAAAGGTGGCTACTATGAAGAACCTAGAATATAAGACATATTTTCAGTTGTTTCACACTTTTTTGTTAAGTATATAATTCCACATGTGTTAATTCATAGTTTTGATGCCTTCAGTGTGAATGTACAATTTTCAAAGCCATGAAAATTCAGAAAAATCTTTAAATGAGAAGGTGTGTCCAAACTTTTGGTCTGTACTGTATTTCAATCCTGCACAGACCTATACTAGAAAAAATTCTTCTCCTTTAAGATACACAAATGTGTATATCCCAAAAATAGGCTTAAGTTAACAGATTAACACCCCACAAGGTGATGAATCATAATAACACACCAATGTTTCATGAGTCAAATAGGCATAACCAGGTCATTATGGAACTTGTGTGAGTACATAGATAAAGTGTATATCCAGTATAATGACCATGGCTTACCAGAGAACAGGAAGAGGAAAAAGAACAGTACAACAGGCTGGCACACAGGAACCCCCTTGGACCCCAACGCACGTTTCGCTTTTCAGTGTTACTGCTTCATCATGATTAGTTAATGTCTTAACTTGGAGTTGGATGGGGTTGCAGGGCTCTGATTTTCCGGCTGTGCCCCCCGGTATGTATACAAACAATGCCTGATCTGGTATTATTTGTGTTAACAGCTCCCAATTATGTTGGGATTTTCTAGTCTGAAAATGTGTTTAGTAATCTTGGATTACACAGATTTTCCGAAACTTCATACACGCACTGCGGAAAAAATTGACCTGGGATGTGGACTTTAAAGGGAACCTGTCACCAGCTTTATACCTTATAAAACATGCCCAACCCCTTTATACCCTCATAGGTGCCCCAGAATATCTCCACAATGTGTTTTGTTCATGTTCCGCACTGCATGCAAATAGCACCATCCGGTCCGAAAAGAAAATCCAGATCATGCTCAGAGCTGCCCCAGTCCGTTCAAAAGCCGCCTCTTCTCTATTGATTTAATAGGAACCTCATCCACACATTGTACAAAGTCTTGTGCCATAGAATCAGAGACCGGCAGAGAGAAGTCATGTAATGCACAGGTGCCGGCCTCACTTCTACGTCACCAGCTGTTCAATAGGGTACAGTGAGGAGCGCCTGCTGTGCAGATCTCTGAGTCCACAGCGCTGGCGCAAGACTTCGAGCAGTGTGTGGATGACAATGAGGAGACGTAATCCACTTCCATCGGGATAGAAGAGGGACTGGCTTGGTACTAAGCTTGATCCGGACCACACAATTTGAATGCTGCATGGGACACGAATGAAACACTTTTTTGGGTGTAAACAGGGGAACCTATGAGGGTATTAAGGGGTTGTAGGAACTCAATTTTACATAACTTGAAAGGTGACGGGCATGGTTTGTAAGTAGGGATGAGCTGACTCCTGAATGTTTGGGTTCTGGTACCCAAACCAAACTTTATTCCAAAGTGCCAAAACTGAGCCGGAACCGCAGTGAAGATAATGCAGGCCCGAACTTTTGATTTGGAAAATATTTTCTCTCTCTCCTCCATGAGTACCCCGGTACTTTGAACATTGCAATGGTCTTCCGGGAGAAGTCCATGTTCGGCGATTAGCACCGGATACTAATTGTGCAGTACAAACCACGAACTTAAAGTTCAGGTTCTCTTATCTCTATATATAAAGTATAAAACTGGTGTTGTGTTCTCTTTAAATCTGTCGCATGTCAATTTATCATGTGGATTTTCAGTGCGGATTTTACCTTTTGCAACGCAAAAACAAAGATTAAATTCTGCTGTAAATATGTAACATTTTTTCTTTACAGTGTGGTGAAGTGACAGCAGTGGTCATAGGCAATAGGCTGCTAGGGACAATGTGAGCCTGTCACTCGGGACAGTGGATTGCCATAGAACCCTTCAGAGTGAATCCGTCTGTCGGCCTGGGAACCTCAAGATAGATGTCAGGGGCCCTTGGGGGCACTAAGCCTGTGAAGCTGCAGGGAAAGATGGACTCAGACTCAGAGGCAGGAGGTAATGGAATCTGGGTGCACTGCTTGTAGTGGAGAAGAACTCCTAATGCTAGAAGAGTTAGGAATGCTCTACCCAGACCGAGAACCAGGGCTGAAGTTATGTCCGGTACTCGTGGGAAAGACTGTATCCCCTTGGGCCCTATCCTATATGCTTAATTGTAATGGGCTGCCAAGTAAAAGTTTGACTGTTTTAACGAATTCAGTGTCCCCTGGATTGTTTACTGCCAAGGTTCTGGGAGATGAAAGCCTGGAGCCAGTGAAGGCCTCTGGGCTACAAGTAAGTGTGATGCACCCAACACACAGCAGCACACCGGGACTGGGATGCATTTTGTCTGTAGAGTGCTGTGTCACCCAGGGGGATATAGGGGACTCGGTACCCGGGCCTTTTACCTTGTTTAGGATGTCACGGCAGTCGGCTCCCGGGCCCGTACTCTGGGGTCTCTCTTGAAAAAGGGTTTTTTAGTGTATGGTTTATTTTGCGATGCCACCTGTGGCTTCTGGTAATAGATACCAGTGCTGCTTCAGACCTCTGGGGCGGTTGGTAGGGCAGCTGAGTTGGAACGGCTCCCCTCAGGTGGAGCGGGCCCCAGGGCAGTGTATTATAGATGATGGTGATGCTGGGGCTTGTGGTGCAGGAGAGATGGCGCAGTGGAAATAACTGACGGAGGCAGTGCAGTGCAGTCATCCGAGTTTACTCACAGTTCTGTTCAAGTTCCTCAGGTACACTGTACGGGTGTCAGCTTCCCGCGTCGCACTGCGTCTACCAGATAAGGGGTCCAGCACTTTCTCAAGTATATCAGGAGTGCTTGACAGAACCCCGCTTTCTTTATGTTCCTTACTAGACCGACTTCTCGTGCCGGGTCTTCTCCCTCCTGCCCTGTGCTTTCCCACACACAGTCCCGATCGGGTGCTCTGAAGTCCCTCTGGGCAACATGGAGTTCCCGGACCTACTTGATGCCCTTCACGGTGACTAGGGTGAGACTGTGGCAACTGCACCATGGAAGTGCAGAAGCCTCCGGTTTTCCAGCCGAGACCTGGAGTAACACGGCTGGTCCAGGGACCGGTTCCCTTCTTGCGGCCTGATCCCTCTGACACCTGGCAGATTCGGGCGTACGGGTGCAGTCCTGCACTCACCGTACCCCCTGGGATCCCTTCTGTCGACGGAGCCTTCCTCCTCTGCTCCCCTCCTGGGCCTCTATTACTAGGCCCCTTATGGAGCAGAGCTCCTAAAGAGACTCTGCTCCTCTCCTCTCCTTGCTACTCACTCTCTGTCCTCTGCACTACTCCACCATCCTAAGATGGCTTCCCTTTATATACCTCCTATTATGGTGCTCCCCTACTCTACATCCTCCACCCTCACCCACTACTGGTTCCCCCTCTCTTTGGTTCCCCCCACTCCAGTCAGGGACAGGGCTCAGCAGAAACACAGTGCATCTTGCCCTTCCAGCTGGCCTGGAGCAGTGTAGTGTTGGATGTGGTGTTGGGGTTCCGGGCAGCACTCCCTCCTTACCTGAGAGAAGGAGACACCACACCTCTGGGTGAGGTGCAGTACCTCTGTGGCGACTGAACCTTCAGGGGCGCCAGTGCCTCGCTTGGACACCTTGAAAGGGGGAAGACCGGGGTGTAAGTACTTTCAGAGCAAGGGATCTGGAACAGCCGGGGCCGTGCCTCTGGTTGCAGGGGGAAGACAGACTCCGAGCACAGGAGTCAGGTGACTGGGAAGCTGGGGGCGTGTCCAGAGTGAGAGCTGGGAGGTCAGGTGACCGAGAGACTGGTAACGTGGGGAGAGAGAGGAAGAGATGAGGACATTTTGCGCGGGAAAGCGGGGCTGGGTCCTGCTCAGCCGAGCAGTGTGAGAGGGTCCAGGCTCCTGGTTCCAGGACTGGGAGCAAGAGCTGAGTGCAGTGGACTGGAGGAGTCAAGCCGACTAGAGAAGAGACGCAGGATCTGTGGAGCCGGGCATGGGAGGTGCCGTGTTATGGACTAGGGGCTCAGCGGGTGAAACCGGAGACCGCCCGCTGCTGCCAGAAGACGGAGCATTGTTTGGGCGGGGAAGCCTGAAGAAATCAACACCGGCCCCAGCTGGCAACTGCCTTGTAGAGGAAAAGAGTCAGCTAAGTGTAAAAACTGTCGTTTACAACCGTTTCGACTCTGCTACATCTAGTTAAACTGTGAACTGTCAGTTAAAGACTTTTACCTGCTTCCTCCCCCATATTTTCCCCTGCTACTCCCTGCGTGGAGATTGACCCTGTTATTATAAACTTCCCCCTGTTTATTAACCCTGTATTGGTTGCTCTGTGTTTCTGTGTCGCTGCATCTAAAGTACCCGTGTTACAACCTTACAGACAGATCTGGCCGCAGAAGTTACACGATCTATGGTACGTTGGTGATCAACTCATGATTCATCTAAATGGCAGGAGGATTAGGCATTTGCAAAACTCGAATGAAGCTCATTTATGGATATTACTGGTATGGCAAGGCGATGCAAGAACATCGTGGAGGATATCGCTCTCCTTATTCCGCATTCCAGCCTCCTGGAGATAATACCGCTGAGACGGAGTAAATATGAAGCTATTCTTGCCATCGCGCAGCTTCTTTCTGCAGAATGTCATCCCATTCAGGTAGTGAAGATCTACCTTGAACGAAACTATTTCTCTGCGAGCGGTTCTGTTCCCCCGCAGGTCTATTGCCAGATGTAGTCAATGGAGTCATGCGCTATAGAAGCTTAGCAGTTAAGTGTCAAATGAAGCAACGTGCTGCAGTCTCGAGCAATGAAAAATTAATTAAGCAATGCTCTGTTGGGCTGTATCCGGCTTCCGAATGGGCTGTAAGTAGACAATGTCCTACAGGTTGGCAGCGCTAAAGGGGGGCTGACGTTACACAAGACTCGGCATCCATTAAGTGATGAGGTATTTAATGCTCTGCAGGGTGGCAGAACACCTGCAGGTTGCTTGCAGCACTTGCGTAATGAGCAGTGATACACTGCAAACCTGCAGCAGGCGACGATACAGTGAATCTTCAAGGATTAATGGAGACGGATATGGAGGTGGGTGCAATTAGGAACCTGAATGCAAGACCTGGATGCACCGATGCAGCAAAGCTGAATTTGTCCCATTGTGCGTGCATACAGAAGCGCAGATAAATATTCATTGCTAGGTCCGGACTATTCCTTAAAGCCTTTAACCCTTCACCTCTGCAGCCAATTTTTGATTTTCCGCTTGCATTTTTTCCCATCCTTCTTCCAAAAGACCTTAACTTTTTTTTTTTTAAATAAAATTTCCATCAAGATAGTTGCATGAGGGTTTATTTATTTTTTATTTTTTTGCAAGTTGAGTTGTAGTTTTGAATGACACCATTTGTTTTATTATAATGTTTTGAAGAAGGGGAAAAAAAAATCCAAGTGAGGTGGAATGCTGGGAAAACAAAGATGAAATTCCGCCGTTGTCTTTTTGGTTTGGTTTTTACCGAGTTCATTGTGGTGTAAAAATTTATCAATACGATTCCAGCGATACCAAACTTGTATAGTTTTAAGATGCCCCAAGAAGTCCCACAAGGAATGCAACACTTAAAGGGACCCTGTCAGCAGGATTTTGCTAAGTAAACTACAGACAGTGTCATGTTGGTGCTGTTGCACTGATTAATATGATACCTGAGGTGAAGAAATCCATCTTGTGGTTCTTACGTAATCAGTGTTTGCAGTTTTGAGTTAATGATCTGCCCATGCTCCGGGGCGGGACTGTAGGCAGGGTCTTATCCTGGGGCTCTAGGCCAGATCAGCAAGAAAAGACCTAACCACAGGCCGCCCCGAAGCACAAGTATGTGCCTCATGCTTGGAAAGCATCGCCAAACCAGGGATTGAAGCTTGAAGAGGGCAATTTGCATATTCCAGGTGCCTTCTGGGAAAAGCGAAGAGTCTCCTTCAGCTAGAAGATCGTTGGGTACAGCCGGGACCAGCTGCTTGGAAATCATCGCCAAACCAGGGATTGAAGCTTGAAGAGGGCAATTTGCATATTCCAGGTGCCTTCTGGGAAAAGCGAAGAGTCTCCTTCAGCTAGAAGATCGTTGGGTACAGCCGGGACCAGCTGCTTGGAAATCATCGCCAAACCAGGGATTGAAGCTTGAAGAGGGCAATTTGCATATTCCAGGTGCCTTCTGGGAAAAGCGAAGAGTCTCCTTCAGCTAGAAGATCGTTGGGTACAGCCGGGACCAGCTGCTTGGAAATCATCGCCAAACCAGGGATTGAAGCTTGAAGAGGGCAATTTGCATATTCCAGGTGCCTTCTGGGAAAAGCGAAGAGTCTCCTTCAGCTAGAAGATCGTTGGGTACAGCCGGGACCAGCTGCTTGGAAATCATCGCCAAACCAGGGATTGAAGCTTGAAGAGGGCAATTTGCATATTCCAGGTGCCTTCTGGGAAAAGCGAAGAGTCTCCTTTAGCTAGAAGATCGTTGGGTACAGCCGGGACCAGCTGCTTGGAAATCATCGCCAAACCAGGGATTGAAGCTTGAAGAGGGCAATTTGCATATTCCAGGTGCCTTCTGGGAAAAGCGAAGAGTCTCCTTCAGCTAGAAGATCGTTGGGTACAGCCGGGACCAGCTGCTTGGAAATCATCGCCAAACCAGGGATTGAAGCTTGAAGAGGGCAATTTGCATATTCCAGGTGCCTTCTGGGAAAAGCGAAGAGTCTCCTTCAGCTAGAAGATCGTTGGGTACAGCCGGGACCAGCTGCTTGGAAAGCATCGCCAAACCGCGCGCCGTTAGGCGCGCGAATTTGTTTCTCCTAGGGTATCACAAGAAAGAAGACAGACATCAAGTCAGCAGGGACAAGGAGCAGCATGGCAGATGTGACAACCTACATGGTGAGCTGCAACATGTGCTACATGTTCACAGATCGACCAGAAGCTGAAACCAACTTCACCTGCCAGAAGTGTAGACTACTGGCTCTTTTAGAAGAAAAGGTGCGGGGACTGGAAGAAAGAATTGCGACATTAAAACTCATCAAGGAAAATGAAGACTTCCTGGACAGAACAGAAGCGTCACTACTGGTCACAGAAAGTGAAGGAAGCGTCAGAGAACCTCCAGAGGCAGACAAGTGGAGGCAAGTGACCAAAAGAAGCAAGAAGACCATGGAGACACCACCAACCACACAACTGAGAAACAGATTCCAAGGACTTGTGGAGGACGGAGATGGCACACCTAAGGATGAGGAACTACCAGCAAGCAAAAAAGAAAAGAGCACCCAGAAACACCCAGAAGCGACAAGAAAAAGGACAGCCAAGAAGGGAAGAAGAGTGGTGGTGGTGGGAGACTCACTACTGAGAGGAACAGAAGCAGCTATCTGCAGACCGGATATAACCGCAAGAGAAGTATGCTGCCTCCCAGGGGCGAAGATCAAGGATGTTACCGATAGGATACCAAAGCTCATCAGTCCCAAGGATGTCCACCCATTTCTTCTGATACATGTTGGCACCAATGACACGGCAAAGAAGGACCTACCGACAATCTGCAAGGACTTTGAAGCATTGGGGAAGAAAGTAAAAGAACTGGATGCGCAGGTAGTTTTTTCTTCTATCCTTCCAGTAGACGGGCATGGCGTCAGGAGATGGAACAGGATCCTTGATGTGAACAGCTGGCTGAGACGATGGTGCAGACAACAAGGATTTGGATTCCTGGACCACGGTGTGAATTACCTCTATGATGGACTCCTTGCCAGAGACGGACTACACCTCAACAAACCCGGGAAACACACATTCGCCAGGAGACTCGCAACACTCATCAGGAGGGCGTTAAACTAGAAGAAGAGGGGATGGGAAGAAAAACGCCGGACACGAACATGCAACCAGAGGACATACTAATGAAAGATATGAAGTGCGACAAAGAAGGTCCAAGACAAGATACTTGGAAGGAAGGTAAGAAAATTTCTAATACAATCCACAGGGAGAAGATTGGAACAAAACAAAATCGTGTAAACTGCGTGCTAGCAAATTCCAGGAGCCTGACAAACAAGATGGATGAACTGGAAGCAGAAATATCTACAGGTAACTATGACATAGTGGGAATAACCGAGACATGGTTGGATGAAAGCTATGACTGGGCAGTTAACTTACAGGGTTACAGTCTGTTTAGAAGGGATCGAAGAAATCGGAAAGGGGGTGGAGTCTGTCTATATGTAAAGACGTGTCTAAAGCCTACAATACGGGAGGATGTATGGGAGGGAAATGAGGAGGTCGAGTCCTTATGGGTGGAAATACATGGGGCAAAAAACAATAATAAAATTATCATAGGAGTCTGTTATAAACCACCAAATATAGCAGAAGCCACGGAAAGTCTATTAATGAGACAAATAGACGAAGTAGCAAAAAATAACGAGGTGATTATTATGGGGGACTTCAACTACCCCGATATAGACTGGGAAACCGAAAGCTGTAGATCTCAGAAAGGAAACAGGTTTCTGTCAATTATCAAAGACAATTATTTGTCACAACTTGTGCAGGAACCAACTAGAGGGACGGCCCTTTTAGACTTAATATTAACTAACAGGCCAGACAGAATAACTGAGGTGCAGGTTGGGGGGCACCTGGGAAATAGTGACCACAACATTATACAATTCCACATGTGCTTCAGTAGGGTGCCCAGCAAGGGAGTCACAAAAACACTGAACTTCAGGAGGGCAAAGTTTGATCAGCTAAGAGATGCCCTTCACCTTATAGACTGGGATAGTATCTTCAGTAATAGGAGCACGGATAGAAAATGGGAAATTTTCAAAACAGTCCTACATAGTCACTGTAGAAGGTACATACCTTATGGGAATAAAAGGGCTAGGAATAGGAGGAAGCCAATGTGGCTAAATAAGGAAGTCAAGAGGGCAATGAAAAACAAAAAAAGGGCTTTCGGTAAACTTAAACAAGAAGGCAGCGAGGAAGCGCTAATAACTTATAGGGAAAAAAACAAAATCTGTAAGAAACAAATAAGAATAGCAAAAGAGGAGACAGAGAGACTAATTGCCAAAGAAAGTAAAACGAATCCCAAACTGTTCTTTAACTATATAAACAGTAAAAGGATTAAAACTGATGGAGTTGGCCCATTGAAAAATAACCTGGGTAAAATCATAGAGGGCGATGAGGGTAAAGCAAACCTACTCAATAGCTTCTTCTCCACTGTTTTCACAAAAGAAAACAATTTATCGGAGGAAATGCAAAGTGATAAAGTAAACCCTCCGCTAAATATCACCCACCTAACCCAGGAGGAAGTTCAGAAACGCCTAAATAATATCAAAATAGACAAGTCACCAGGCCCAGATGGCATACACCCCCGGGTACTAAAAGAATTAAGTAATGTGATAGACAGACCGCTGTATCTTATATTCAAGCACTCTTTATGGACAGGGACTGCCCCACTAGACTGGCGCCAAGCAAATGTGGTACCAATATTCAAAAAGGGGTCTAAAAGTGACCCTGGGAACTATAGACCAGTCAGCTTAACGTCTGTTGTGGGTAAATTGTTTGAAGGATTTCTTAGAGATGCTATTGTAGAATATCTTAATGATAATAACTGTCTAACTCCATATCAACATGGATTCATGAGAGATCGCTCCTGCCAAACAAACCTGATTGCCTTCTACGAGGAGGTGAGCTCACAGCTGGACCGGGGAGAGTCAGTGGATGTTGTATACCTTGACTTCTCCAAAGCGTTTGATACCGTGCCACACAAAAGGTTGGTATATAAAATGAGAATGCTTGGTCTGGGGGATAATGTGTGTAAGTGGGTAAATAGCTGGCTGAGTGATAGAAAGCAGAGGGTGGTTATCAATGGAGTAAGCTCAGGGTGTGTCAGGGTTACTAGCGGGGTGCCTCAAGGGTCTGTCTTGGGCCCTATATTATTTAATATATTTATTAATGATCTAGTGGAAGGGTTGCATAGTAAAATAGCAATATTTGCAGATGATACTAAACTTTGTAAAGTAGTTAACACAGATGAGGATAGGGCACAGCTACAGGAGGATTTAGATAAATTGGGGAGTTGGGCCAAAAAATGGCAAATGGGGTTCAATGCCGATAAATGTAAGGTCATGCACATGGGAAAGAAAAACAGCAGTCACCCATACATATTAAATGGGAAACCGTTGGGGAAATCTGACATGGAGAAGGACCTGGGCGTCTTGGTTAATAGCAAATTAAATTGGAGTGCCCAGTGTCAGGCAGCAGCTGTGAAGGCAAATAGAGTCATGGCATGCATCAGAAGAGGAATAGGGGCATATGATGAGAACATTGTTCTTCCTCTGTATAAAGCGCTGGTAAGGCCGCACTTAGAATATTGTGCACAGTTCTGGGCTCCGGTGCTCAGGAAAGACATATTGGAGCTAGAGAGGGTACAAAGGAGGGCGACTAAGGTAATAAAGGGAATGGAGGGACTAGAATACCCAGAGAGGTTGTCAAAATTAGGCCTATTTACGTTGGAAAAGAGAAGGCTTAGGGGAGACCTCATAAACATGTATAAATACATCAGGGGGCAGTACAGAGATCTCTCCCATGACCTGTTTATACCAAGGATGGTGACAAAGACGAGGGGGCACACTATGCGTCTGGAGGAAAGGAGGTTCCTGCACCAGCATAGAAGGGGATTCTTTACGGTCAGAGCCGTGAGACTCTGGAACTCTCTGGGAGAGGAAGTGGTGATGTCCAACTCACTTAATGAGTTCAAGAGAGGCCTGGACGCCTTTCTTGAGAACAATAAAATTACATCTTATGCTTAGTGATAGTTAATTAATCCAGATTGGTGTCGGGAAGTGAATTTTTTCCTCAATGATGTCAATTGGCCTATACCGCATGTTTTTTTTTTTTGGTTTTTTTTTTTTTTTTTTTTGCGTTCCCCTGGATCAACGCTGCGGAATAGCTGCAGTGCACAAGAAATAGGCTGAACTGGATGGACGCTTGTCTTTTTTCGGCCTTATAAACTATGTAACTATGTAACTATCATAGAGACAGCCAGACAGAGAGCGACAGACAGCCAGAGACATCCGAAGACAGAGAGACAGACAGAGACAGCCAAAGACAGAGAGACAGACAGAGAGTCAGCCAGAGACAGAGAGAAAGACAGCCAGCCAGAGTCTCTCTATCGCTGGCTGTCTCTCTGTCTGTCTAGCTGTATCTGGCTGTATATCTGTCTCTCTGTCTCTGGCTGTCACTGCATCTCTGGCTGTCTCTCCCTTTCCCTTTCTCTCCCTCTCTGGCGGTCTGTATCTCTGTGTCTGTCTCTATGATGAGGACACGCTTCTGCTTCAGGGCGGCCTGTGGTCTTATCTTGCTGACTCGTCCCCAGGGCCGTGGGGTACTCAGCAGCCGGGACTCTGGATGCCGATGGGGGATATCACGGTGGCTGGCCCGGTCCGTAGCCCAGGGCGGTCACCTAAAAGGGGATTATTTATAGGGGATTTGTAAAGTGTTCGTGACGCCACCTGTGATATGTGTGGCGCCCTGCTGCGCATTGGTGCCACAGATCCTAGAGGGGTGCATGGATGGATTCCTCCACAAGAGGCCTTCATAACATTCACACACCTCCACCTTCCACCTCAGACCACCAGAGGGAGCCCGTTAGGGATATAAAAAGGGAAGGTGGAGCTAGGCAGTCAGTCGGTCTGGAGTCTGCAGTCTGGAGCGTACAGTCAGTCTGCTGCAGCCAGATAGGTTGCCAGTCCAGCCCCGACTCAGGGAGCTCAGGTTAGTGAGCACAAGGCGTGCCGACGCCATAAAAGCGGTGAAGAGTAGCGAGGCCTACTGCCAGTGTGAAGCCTAGTGAGGGCCCCGAGCGTGGCCGAAGGCGAGTGGAGTAAGCGAGCTACATAGGGGCAGAGGAGCTTAGCCAGCTCACCCCAAGACCATATACCGGACACCGGGTCCGTGTCTGCAAGGATCTCTAGGACCAGCAGAAACAACCGGAACCCCTACATGTCCCAGGAACACCAGAAGCTGACCGTTATCCCAGGGTCAGGAATCACAGAGGCCCAATAGACCAGGGAGTGTGATCTCCAACAGAAGGCCCTACCATCAGGTCAGCAGGTGCCAGACAGAGACCAAGTTAGGCCTAGCACCAGGCAGGTCATAAAGTTACCAGGAAAAGGCAAGAAACAGGAGGCCCCACACCCGCTCACTGGGGAGAGTCCTGAAATGCACCCTTCACCCTACAGTGCCCTGGATCGTGCCTGAAACACCACCAGTAAAGGTACTGAAGTGAACTGTTGTGAGTTTGCCTATTCTTCTCCTGACTCGGCTGGGTCCTCTCTCTGTCCTGCATCCCTTCTCCTAAGCTGCCCTGAGGCCCCGCTCCACTTGTGGGGAACCGCACCAACTAAGCTGCCTGACCACCGGCCTCAGAGGACTGTAGCAGCGCTGGTGATCCTCACCAGACACCATGG
This sequence comes from Phyllobates terribilis, assembly GCF_046119375.1. Taxonomy (NCBI): domain Eukaryota; kingdom Metazoa; phylum Chordata; class Amphibia; order Anura; family Dendrobatidae; genus Phyllobates; species Phyllobates terribilis. The sequence continues at coordinate 36,531,441 of NW_027362772.1, read as the reverse complement.
GTGGCGTCACAAACATTCCCCTATCCCAAATAACCTTTCCCCCCTTTTTAAGAGTGACCCCAGGGTACGGGCCCGGGAGCCGGCCACCGCGACATCCCCCAAAACCAACAACAAGGCCCGGGCGCCGAGTCGTCTCCCTTCATCCCCTGGGCGCGTCACCTCTTCCTGGCGTCTCGAACAGGATTCCGTGCCCACTGCAACGACGGAGTGTTGTGCCCGTTGCCACCAGGTACTGTGTGCCCTTAATCAAAAACTGTGTATTTTAACTGTGGCGAAGATTGCCGCCATTGTTGTGTCGCCGAGCGGGAAGAAGGGCATAACTGCGGGAAAACTGAGAGGCGCACCTGCTGAAGCGCGCGAAGCCCCGGACACGCCCCACGCCTCAACGTCAAACCAGGAAGCGCCAGGTCCTGGAAGGAGCCCCGTTGAGCGCTCTGATGTAGGACGCAAGCAACGCAAGGTCCTGAAGGAAGACCGTCACCTGCGGAGCTGCGGCCTACCGGAAGAAAAGAAGGTAGGCCACGGTTCGCTAGGGGGGCACCAGAATGTCCGAAGGACAGCACAACGCCGGAGTACCGGTTAACCGCCCTGATCATCAACCCGCGCTCGGCGCCGAGCAGGCCGAAGCAGCCGCTCCACCGGCAGGGCTTGTAACCCCTGTCATACCCATGGCCCTACCGTACATCCCTGGAGCAAAGTGGCTCCCCCAGTACAGCGGCAAACCAGATACCCTGTCTGGATTCAAAAGGAAAATATGCGGTATACTGGACATGTACTCTATGACAGGCAAGCAAAGAGCCGCTGTTGTATTGGGACAATTGACTGGTGCTGCGGAGCGAGAAGTAGAAACCTGGTCGGCCGCAGGCCAGGAGTCAGTGTCTGCAATCTTTAAAATGTTACAGACTGTCTTTGAGAATTGTACTGAGACAGACCTCCGGATGAGGTTCTACAACTGCTCTCAGCAACCGGAGGACAGTGTTCGGGACTATGCCTGGCGTTTACAAGGGGCCCTGCGAGCTCTGAAACAGGTTAGTCCAACCAGCATCAATGATGAAAATAGAATGCTGAAGGAACAGTTTATCCGGGGACTGAGGTCCCAAGAGGAGAGCAGTACTGTGCGTTGGTGGTCCCTGGATCATCCAGATGCCACCTTTGACACCCTTAAGGACATGGCTATAAAAGGACTGCAGCCCCTGGAAACAACTGCTATCCAATGTTACCAGGGTGGGGCCACCCCAGTGCCTGCAGCATCCACCTTTTCCCCGGTAGCTGCTGAAGCCAAGGTGCAAGCAACGTCACCTAGTGAGCTGGACAGCCTGCGCTCGGAAGTGCGTCAGTTGAGCAAAACCCTGACCACTGTACTGAGTGCCCTGCAGCTGAGGACGGAGCCCGAGGCAGAAGGAAGGATCCTGCTAGCCGACAGCCCTGAGGATGTCCCCTGGACGAGAAGGAGGAGGAGGACAACGCCACCCCCTGGGAGGACCAGCGACCAACGCCACCCGCCGAGGGACCCTGTCTGCCACCGCTGCCACAAGACAGGTCACGCCGTCCAGAGCTGTCCTTTAAACGAGAAAACCCTAGACCCCTCAGGCCCATCCAACTGGTACCGCAGTTCGTGGGAGGAAGACCTTTCCTGTCCATTGTGCTGGATGGCATCGCGACACCCGCTCTGCTGGATACAGGATCTCAGGTAACCATCATGCCTGATGTCCTCTACAAGGTTCTGGTCCATAGACGAACTTCACCCACCAGATCCAAATCTTTCCGTCTATGCCTCAAGCGGCCTCCCCCTTAACCTAGTCGGGGTTAAGGATGTGGCAGTAAAGGTGGGAAGAGTGGAAATGAAGGACCAGGGACTAATTGTAGTAGAGACTAATCCTGATGATACAGACTTGTATATGGTACTTGGCACAAATGTTATTAGTAACTGTTTGGGAGAAGTGTTGTTCTTGCTCCAACAGATAGCTGACACTGTCAGACCAGGGCAGAGAATGGCGCTGCAGAAAGAGATACGAGCCCTTATGTACCAGCAACAGGTAAAGCTAACACACGGTGAAATTGGTAATGTGCGGGTGACAGACCCGGTACCCATTGTGATTCCCCCGATGAGTGAAATGCTGATTTGGTGTAGAGCAGCAATAGGTCTCAAAGGACGGAGCTACCAGGCGGTAGTAGAGCCCCTTAGCTCGGAACATAGGCCTACACTCTTGACTGCCAGAGGGGTAGTGGATGTACGCAATGGGAGGGTGCCCGTACGCCTCCTAAACTATGGGGAGGACGAGGTTAGATTACCACGCTACACCACTGTTGCCAAACTGTACACAGTAAATAACAACTCCATACACACGGCGGAGTCCTTAACCTCACCAGAAGAAGTGGAGGATAATGACCCGGCAACCCAGGTGGAGGATGGGTGTCAACAGCTCCATGTTGGAACAGACACCACTCCTGCCCATCAGAAGCAGGGTGTGCACCGGGTGGTTCAGGAATACGAGCAAGTATTCAGTAAGCACCCACTTGACTTCAGGAGGATTAAGGGGGTTCAACACCATATCCCCACAGGTGACCATCCACCCATCAAAGAACGTTACAGGCCTATACCACCAGCACACTACCAGAAGGCGAAGGAGATGTTGCACGACATGAAGAAGGCAGGGGTAGTAAGGGATAGTTGTAGTCCCTGGGCAACTCCCCTAGTTCTAGTCAGGAAAAAGGACGGAAGCATGAGAATGTCTGTAGATTACAGACAAGTAAATCGCATTACACATAAAGATGCATACCCTTTACCACGTATAGAGGAATCCCTGGCTGCCTTAAAGTCTGCAAATTACTTCTCCACCCTTGACCTCACTAGTGTGTACTGGCAAGTGGCTGTTGCTGAGGAGGATAGGGAGAAGACGGCCTTCACCACCCCGATGGGACTCTGCGAGTTCAATAGTATGCCGTTTGGACTCTGCAATGCCCCCGGAATGTTCCAAAGATTGATGGAGTGCTGCCTGGGACACCGCAACTTCGAGACTGTACTACTATACCTGGACGACATGATAGTGTACTCCAAAACTTATGAGGACCACTTGAAGCACCTGGCGGAGGTATTTGAGTCGCTGTCCCGGTATGGGATGAAGCTGAAGCCCTCAAAGTGCCACCTGCTCAAGAGAAAGGTACAGTACCTGGGGCACATCGTTAGTCCAGAGGGAGTAGCACCAGACCCGGAGAAGGTCACTGCCATCCAGAAATGGCCGGAGCCGAAGAGCCTCAAGGAGGTACGTCAGTTCCTGGGACTAGTCGGGTATTACCGGAGGTTTGTGAAGGACTATACCAAGAAAGCGGCGCCTTTGCAAGATCTCCTGGTAGGACAGTCCCCCAGAGGCAGAAATCCCCCGTTCCAGTGGGGTAAGAAGCAAGCTGAATCCTTTAATGTGATGAAGGAGATCCTGACCGGCGAAGAGATCCTAGCCTGCCCTGACTACAGCCAACCGTTCCTGATGTACACTGATGCCAGCAACGAAGGATTAGGAGCTGTACTGAGTCAGAAGCAGAATGGCCGAGAGAAGGTGATCGCTTATGCAAGCAGGAAGCTCCGCCCGACCGAGAGGAACCCGGAGAACTATAGCAGCTTTAAGTTGGAGTTCCTAGCCCTGGTCTTGGCCATCACCGAGCGGATCAAGCACTACCTAGCCTCCAGTAAGTTCACAGCCTTCACTGATAATAACCCCTTGACTCATCTGGAGACAGCCATGCTAGGAGCCATGGAACAATGATGGATGGCTCGGCTGTCAAACTACCAATTCACTATTAAGTACCGGGCGGGCCGCAAGAACGCCAACGCCGATGCCCTGTCCAGGATGCCTCACGAGTCGGACACTGAAGAAGAAGTGGATGACCTGGAGGAGATTGAACTACCTGCCTTTCATCGAAATGGAATGGTCCACGAGTAACGAGCCTCCAGGAGGCAACGTGGTAAGACGTTAAACCCCCTGCCTCACCACAGCTGGAAGGAGACCCAGGACAGTGACCCGGTTGTCAGCCGTATCAAAGAACTGATAACCCAGGAAGGTTCCTCCCTGGAGAAGGAAGCATCTCTCCAAACCAAGCAGCTGTGGAATGAGAAGAGCCGACTGTTCATCTATAGAGAGAAGCTGTGCCGGAGGTACGTCAACCCCAAAACCCATGAGATGGTATGGCAGATAGTGGTGCCCAAGACAGACATCCAGATGGTGTTGGAAGCCTACCACGATCAGGCGGGGCACTTTGGCTGGAAGAAGCTAGAAACCCTGCTGAAGTGTCGGTTTTACTGGGTAGGAATGCGCAGTTCCATTGAGAGGTGGTGCCGGAATTGTGGACCCTGTAGCCTCAGAAGAAAAGACTACAGCAGCCAGAAGGCACCCCTGCAACCCATCAAGACGACTCGTCCCTTGGAGATCGTGGCCCTGGATCATGTCAAGCTGTCACCCAGCAGGTCAGGATATTCCTATGCCCTGACCATGGTGGATCACTACTCCCGGTTCCTGGTGGTCGCCCCTGTCAAGGATCTGACGGCAGAGACAGCAGCGAAGACGTTTCAGGCGTATTTCTGCAGGCCCCATGGGTACCCGGAGCAGGTGAACAGATCAAGGCTCAGCCTTTGAGGCCGAATTGTTCAAGGAGTTCTGCCATCTGTACGGTTGTAAAAAGATCAGGACTACACCCTACCACCCCCAAACCAACGGTCTCTGTGAAAAGATGAATAACATCGTCATCGACCTGCTGAAGACCTTACCACTAGAGGAGAGAAATCAGTGGCCAGACCTACTACCTGACCTGGTAGATCTATACAACCACATACCTGTGAGTTCCACCAATTGTACTCCAGAATATCTCATGCGAGCCAGACCTGGGAAGTTGCCCATGGACCTGGAGCTTGGTGTAGTAGAACCAGAAGCAGATATGTCCACTGAGGACTGGGACATGACCAGACAGGAGCAGTACAGAAGAGTACAGGCCTGTGTCGAAGACAGTCTCACTCGGGTAAGGGACAAGCAGGAAGCCCACTACAATAGAAGTGCGCCCGCAGAACCCTTCACACCAGGAGAAGTGGTGTTAAAGAGGAAAAGGAGAAACCACAAACTTGATGACCAGTGGGAGAGAGAACCCTACACTGTGTTAAACTCAAGATTTGATAACAAGAAGACCTGTTTGATTAGCAAAGATGGAGGAATAACGACTGCAACGGTATTTAGAGACCATCTGAAGTTGTGTCCAGACCTGCTAAAGCCCCAAGAAGAAGCGCCTCTCACCGTACTGGAGGAGCCTAAAGAAACAGTACTCCATACTGACTTAGGAGATTTCCCGGTAGATTGGCCTCAACTAGAAGGAGCAGTAATAATACCTGTGATTCACTTCTTTCAACAGCCAGAAGACCCTCCACAGCAAGTAGAGCCTGTAAGTGCTTCAGAAGAGTCTGCTCAAGAAGAATCCCCGGAAGAAGGATCCCCGGTTGGAGCAGAGCAAGAAGGCCCAGCCATACTTGCCAGTCCTGTAGAGAGGTTAAGGCAACCCTGCAGCCCTCTAACACACAGATTGGGAGGTAGTGCAAATACTAGTGCCTCACGCATACCAGTACCACGTAGGTCGACACATAGCACACGAGGTCAGACCCCTGTCAGATACAGAGAGTAAAGAAAGAAACTCTGAAAGTGTAGATAGTTGCCCCTGGGGCATTATATTGTGTATTTTCGTGTATATGTATTTATTAACTTGTGTTTTGCCTCATAATGGACAATCTAAGTGATATGGACACTTTTCTTGTTTGCCTCTAACTACCCGTAAGGGTACATAAAGAACTCTGTGGCTGAGGACTGTGTGCAGCCCAAAAACTGCTTCTTGTAAATAATTGCACTCCCTGGAGTGCCCCTTTAGGTGACCTCAGAACAAAAACCTGTCTGGTGTGGCACAAGCGGAGGTCCAACTCAGGATCGCCATGCCCTGCAGCCACCCCAGGGCCTACGTGGAGGGTTTGCTTTGGACAGGTCCCTCAAGCTACCAAGTACTCTACCCTGTGAGATGAACATCCTGGCGGGGAACCTCGCCGGAAGAGACTTGAATTCTGGGGTTGCTTATTGAATTGTAAATATCTATTTATTATTTGTAATGTTTTATATGTAACGTTTAAGCCAAGTGCCTCCTATGAAGGGAAGAGTTATTGCTGTTATAAAAAGTACTTCAGTCCGGGATTACTGAGCTTTGCTAGGGGGGAATGTGGCGCCCTGCTGCGCATTGGTGCCACAGATCCTAGAGGGGTGCATGGACGGATTCCTCCACAAGAGGCCCTCATAACATTCACACACCTCCACCTTCCACCTCAGACCACCAGAGGGAGCCCGTTAGGGATTTAAAAAGGGAAGGTGGAGCTTGGCAGTCAGTCGGTCTGGAGTCTGCAGTCTGGAGCGTACAGTCAGTTTGCTGCAGCCAGATAGGTTGCCAGTCCAGCCCCGACTCAGGGAGCTCAGGTTAGTGAGCCCAAGGTGTGCCGACGCCATAAGAGCGGTGAAGAGTAGCGAGGCCTACTGCCAGTGTGAAGCCTAGTGAGGGCCCCGAGCGTGGCCGAAGGCGAGTGGAGTAAGCGAGCTGCATAGGGGGCAGAGGAGCTTAGCCAGCTCACCCCAAGACCATATACCGGACACCGGGTCCGTGTCTGCAAGGATCTCTAGGACCAGCAGAAACAACCAAAACCCCTGGCGAACTACATGTCCCAGGAACACCAGAAGCTGACCGTTATCCCAGGGTCAGGAATCACAGAGGCCCAAGAGACCAGGGAGTGTGATCTCCAACAGAAGGTCCTACCACCAGGTCAGCAGGTGCCAGACAGAGACCAAGTTAGGCCTAGCTCCAGGCAGGTCATAAACTTACCAGGAAAAGGCAAGAAACAGGAGGCCCCACACCCGCTCACTGGGGAGAGTCCTGAAATGCACCCTTCACCCTACAGTGCCCTGGATCGTGCCTGAAACACCACCAGTAAAGGTACTGAAGTGAACTGTTGTGAGTGTGCCTGTTCTTCTCCTGACCCGGCTGGGTCCTCTCTCTGTCCTGCATCCCTTCTCCTACGCTGCCCTGAGGCCCCGCTCCAACTGTGGGGAACCGCACCAACTAAGCTGCCTGACCACCGGCCTCAGAGGACTGTAGCAGCGCTGGTGATCCTCACCAGACACCACAGGTGGCGTCACAAACATTCCCCTATCCCAAATAACCTTTCCCCCCTTTTTAAGAGTGACGCCAGGGTACGGGCCCGGGAGCCGGCCACCGCGACATCCCCCAAAACCGACAACAAGGCCCGGGCGCCGAGTCGTCCCCCATCATCCCCTGGGCGCGTCATCTCTGGCTAAAGGGAGCCGCCGCTGCGGAGCAGGTCCTCTGAGGCAGATGTTAGGGCAGCTTGTGATGGAACGGCTCCCCACAGGTGGAGCGGGCCTCAGGGCAGCGTGGGGGGTAATGGATGGTGGTGCAGAGGAGATGGGACCCAGCCGGGTCAGAGGAAGAACAGAAACACACACCGGGGCTAGTTTCAGTACCTTTACTGCAGATGGTAGTCAGGTACGGTCCGGGGTACTCCTAGGTGGTGTGAACTTCTAGTCTTGCTCCCCATTGAGCGGGTGTAAGGCCTCCTTTCTGTATCTTCCTGTCTCTCTCCCTGGAGCTTCTGACCTGCCTGGAACAGGGTCTAGCTCTCTTGATGTTTCTCTCACCCGTCTTGTTTGGCAGCGAGGGCTTTCCCACTGGTTACCACGATCCCTGGACGCTGGAGCCTTCGTGGTACCTAGTCCTCTAAATATGCAGTGTTCACGGGTGGACTGAGGGATATGAAATCCTCCTCAGTATGCCGGATTCCCTACTGGGCATAGAGATCCCAATAGGCTCGGGCCCGGTGCCCGGCTTGCATCAGGGGACGAACCCTCTGTGGTTCCTCTGTCCCTCATGGCTCTTCTCTTCTCCTTGCCTTCTAGCCCACTCTAGGCTCTCACTGGCCAGACTAGCCCGCAGCTTGGGCCTAGCCTGGCTTTCAGCCACACAGACTTCAGCTTGTCTGGTGCAGCAGCATCGTGTCACACTGACTGCTTCCCACTGACTGACTTCCTGAACTCCACCCCCCAGTATATATATACCTGACAGGGCTCCATCTAGTGGACTTGGGTGGAGGTGTCTGCATGTATTGAGGCCACTGGGGAGAATCCCATCTGTGCAACACCCAGGAGTTCTGTGACAGCCTGCAGCTGCAGGGCGTCGCATTGCTGATCTGGCCTAAAGCGCCAGGATAAGACCCTGCCTACAGTCCAGCCCCGGAGTACAGGTATATCATTAACTCTCAACTGGAAACACTTATTACATAAGAACCACAAGATGGATTTCTTCACCTCAGGTATAATATTAATCAGTGCAGCAGCCTCAACATGACACAGTCTCTAAGAGTTGTTTTCTGGAAGCATAGTCTTTATGGGTCGTAGTCTGTAGGCACAGTCTCTACTATGGGTTGTGGTCTGGAGGCACAGTCTCTATGGGTAGTGGTCTGGATGCACAGTCTCTACTATAGGTTATGGTCTGGAAGCACAGTCTCTGCTATGGGTCATGGTCTGGAAGCACTGTCTCTATTATGGGTCATGGTCTGGAAGCACAATCTCTATGGGTCGTGGTTGGGAGGCACAGTTTCTATTATGAGTCATGGTTTGGATGCACAGTCTCTACTATGGGTCGTGTTCTGGAGGCACAGTCTCTACTATGGGTCGTGGTCTGGAGGCACAGTCTCTGCTATGGGTCATGGTCTGAAGGCACAGTCTTTATGGTTCGTGGTCTGGAGGCACAGTCTCTATAAGTCATGGTCTGGAGGCACAGTCTACTATGGGTCATAGTCTGGAAGCACAGTCTCTATGAATCATGGTCTAGAGGCAAAGTCTCTACTTTGAGTCATTCTTTGGAGGCACAGTCTCTATGAATCATGCTCTAGAGGCACAGTCTCTATGAGTCATTTTCTGAAGGCACAGTCTCTACTATGGGTCATGGTCTGGAAGCACAGTCTCTACTATAGGTCGTGGTCTGGAATCACAGTCTCTACTATGGGTCATGGTCTGGAAGCACAGTCTCTACGTTTCATGGTCTGAAAGCACTGTCTCTACTATGGGTCAGGGTCTGGAAGCACAGTCTCTATGGGTCGTGGTCTGGAGGCACAGTCTCTAGGTCTGGATCCACAGTCTCTACTATGGGTAATTGTCTGGAAGCACAGTCTCTATGAATCATGGTCTGGAGGCTGTAACGGGTCTGGGAGGCGGAACCTCTGAGCTACTATACAAGGGGGCGGTCCTTGTAAGGGAGCGGGTGGCGACCAGGCAGGCAGTCACAGCAGGTGACCGGGACAGTCTCTAGAAGAACGGGCAGGAGGTCACGGCAAGTGACCGGGGCAGTCTCTGGATGAACGGGCAGATGGTCATGGCAAGTGACCGGGGCAGTCTCTGGGTGAACGGGCAGATGGTCACGGCAAGTGACCGGGGCAGTCTCTGGGTGAACGGGCAGATGGTCACGGCAAGTGACCGGGGCAGTCTCTGGGTAAAGGGTTGGTACGACCTGTGGCGGCTGATGGTAGACGTGAGCTCCCAGGTGAGCATGCGAGAGTCTCTGGATAAACGGGTGGTCACAGCATGTGACGGCGGAGCCTCCAGGAAGACCAACAGACAGGCGGCAGATGAGCGCTCCCAGGTGAGCGGGCAGAAGTCTCTGGACAGGCGGGTGGTCACAGCACGTGACGGCAGAGCCTCCAGGTAGGCTAGCAGACAGGCAGCAGATGAGCGCTCCCAGGTGAGCGGGCAGGAGTCACTGGACAGGCAGGTGGTCACAGCACGTGACGGCAGAGCCTCCAGGTAGGCTAGCAGGCAGGTAGCAGATGTGCGCTCCCAGGTGAGCGGGCAAGCTGGTCTATAGACAGACTGACAAGAGTTGGAAGGCAGACCGTCGGACCTCAGGCAAGCAGGCAGGTAGTTGATGTGCGCTCCCAGGTGAGCGGGCAAGCTGGTCCTTAGACAGACTGACAGGAGTAGTAAGGCAGACCGTCGGACCTCAGGCTAGCAGGCAGGTAGCAGAATATCAGTCAGGAATAAGACAGCAAGCTGGCAGGAATCTAGCAGGTATCTGGCAGGTAACTGGCAACGGGACCTGAGGGCTGAAGCAGAGTAGTGAACAGTGCAACAACATTGCTCGGGCACCTCCATTTTGGAGGAGGTGCCTTATATATGGTGAAGTCCTCCGGCCATTGGCCGGGGACTCCTTAGGACGGCGCGCGCGGCCCCTTTAAGAGGGAGGGAGAGCGCGCGCGCCCTAAGCACAGTGGCCGGGAAGGAGCGCGCGCTGCCAGCAGAGCGGGAGGAGGACGCCGGGCACGGAGCAGAGAGGTGAGGGGAACAGCGTCCCTGCCTAGCAGAGGGCAGGGACGCCGGCGCTACAGTACCCCCCCCTTTAGGCCCCCCCTTTTTTAGGCCAGACAGAAATTTAGCAAGGATGAGCGGGGCATGGATGTTCTCCCGGGGCTCCCACGTTCTCTCCTCAGGACCAAACCCCTTCCAATCTACTAGAAAAAAGGTCTTTCCTCTTACCCTTTTGGTGGCAAGAATGTTCTCTACCTCAAACTCGTCCTCAGCAGAAACCGGAGCAGGAGGCGTACCTGTAGACTTGGAAAAATAGTTAAGTACCACAGGTTTGAGGAGAGATACATGGAAGGAGTTAGGGATCCGTAAGTTGGCCGGGAGTTTCAATTTATAGGCCACCGGGTTGATCTGACTGATGACCTCCAGAGGACCGATGAACCGAGGCCCTAACTTGTAAGAAGGTATCTTGAGTCGGACATATTTAGATGAGAGCCAGACTTTATCTCCAGGACGAAATTGTGGAGGATCCAGGCGTTTTTTGTCAGCGTGTCTTTTCATCCGTTCAGACGACTGAAGGAGTGCGGATCGGGTACTCTCCCAAATGGAGGAAAATTTGCTAACGAGAGATTCCGCAGCCGGGTTGTCCACAGAGGTGGAGACAGGAAAAGGAATCCGAGGATGCTGACCGAAGACTACAAAAAACGGGGATTTGGAGGAGGATTCGCTCTCGTGATTGTTATAAGAGAACTCGGCCCATGGTAGGAGATCCACCCAGTCTGAATGATGGGCATTAACGAAGTGCCGGAGGTAACTGGTCAGGTTCTGATTGATCCGCTCCACTTGACCATTGGACTGTGGGTGGTAAGCGGAAGAGAAGTCCAGGGTGACGTCTAGCAGTTTACAAGTGGCTCTCCAGAAGCGTGAGGTGAACTGTACCCCACGATCCGACACGATGTGGAGGGGCAGGCCATGAAGACGAAAGATGTGACGAATAAAGTCTTTCGCTAGCTCGGGTGCAGACGGGAGGCCTGGCAGGGGAACGAAATGAGCCATCTTGGAGAAGCGGTCAGCGACCACCCAAATGACCGTACAACCGGCAGAGACTGGGAGGTCAGTTATAAAGTCCATTGCTATATGCTGCCAGGGGGCAGCAGGTACAGAAAGCGGAAGGAGGCGACCGGCTGGCAGATGTCTCGGAACCTTGTTGCGGGCGCAGGACACACAGGCAGAAACAAAGTCTATTACGTCCTTGTGCAGGGTAGGCCACCAGTAGTGCCGGGTAATAAGATGGAGGGTCTTTTTCTGACCGGCGTGGCCAGCCAGTTTAGACGAGTGACCCCAGTGAAGGATCTTCTCCCGATCAGGTACTGATACGAACGTCTTTCCGGGAGGGAGACGATTTAGACTCACGGGAGCCACCTGCATTACTCTGGCGGGATCGATGATGTGTTTCGGATCTTCCTCGAGATCAGACACCAGAAAGGATCGAGACAAGGCGTCCGCCTTGACGTTTTTGTCAGCCGGGCGAAAATGAAGAACAAAATCAAAGCGAGCAAAAAACAAGGACCACCGGGCTTGGCGCGGGTTAAGTCTCTGGGCATGCTGGAGGTAAGCCAAGTTCTTGTGGTCAGTGTAAATTATTACCGGGTGAAGAGCCCCCTCGAGCAGGTAACGCCACTCCTCCAATGCCAGTTTGATGGCCAATAACTCTCGGTCTCCTATGGAATAATTGCGCTCTGAGGAGGAGAAGAGTTTAGAGAAGAAGCCGCAAGTTACCATCCTCCCGGAAGATGATTTTTGAGTAAGTACCGCTCTGGCTCCAGAGGAGGAGGCGTCAACTTCCAGGAAGAACTGCTTGTTGCCGTCTGGGCGATGCAGCACCGGGGCGGAAGAGAAGGCCTGTTTTAAGGAAAGAAAGGCCTCCTCTGCTTCGGGCGGCCACTCTTTGGGATTAGTACCCTTACGGGTGAGCGCGGAAATTGGGGCAGTCCGGGAAGAGAAGTGCGGTATGAAGAGGCGGTAGTAGTTGGCGAAGCCCAGGAACCGCTGAATGGCCTTCAACCCCTCCGGTCGAGGCCATTTCTCGATGGCAGACAGTTTCTCTGGATCCATTCGTAGGCCGGTCTGAGAAATAATGTAGCCCAAAAACGGAAGCGAGGTCTGCTCAAAGAGGCACTTCTCGTATTTAGCGAAGAGGTGATTCTGCCTGAGCCTGAGCAGGACCTGACGAACGTCCCTCCGGTGAGTCTGGAGATCCGGAGAGAAGACCAAGATGTCGTCCAGGTACACCACTACGCAGGAGTAGAGAAGGTCCCGGAAGATGTCATTGACCAACTCTTGAAAGACGGCAGGAGCGTTACAGAGACCAAAGGGCATTACCAGATATTCATAGTGGCCGTCCCGGGTGTTGAATGCCGTCTTCCATTCATCCCCCTGACGGATACGAACCAGGTTGTACGCCCCACGGAGGTCCAGTTTGGTGAAGATTCTAGCCCCCCTCAGACGATCAAATAACTCCGGAATGAGCGGAAGGGGGTACTTATTCTTCACCGTGATCTGGTTAAGGCCTCTATAGTCTATACAGGGACGGAGAGAGCCGTCCTTCTTTTTGACGAAAAAGAAGCCTGCTCCCGCCGGGGAGGTAGATTTCCGGATGAATCCCCTGGCCAGATTCTCCTCAATATATTCGGACATCGACCGGGTCTCAGCAGCGGATAATGGATAAATACGCCCACGGGGAGGAGTAGTACCAGGTAACAGGTCGATAGGGCAGTCGTATGGTCTATGAGGGGGTAGTGTCTCTGCCTCCTTTTTATTAAAGACATCAGCATAAGACCAATAAGGAATCGGAAGTCCAGGTAGATTAGCTGGGGTAGGAGAAGGACGGACGGGATGGACGGGAACCAGACAGGTCTTATGGCAGTCCTGTCCCCAGCGAAGGACTTCTCCGGTCTGCCAGTCAAGCACGGGTGCATGTCTCTGGAGCCAAGGTAGACCTAGCAAGAGGGCGTGAGAGAGTCCAGGCAGAACATGAAAGGAGATACTCTCAGAATGCAGCATTCCCACCTGCAGAGTAATGGATTCGGTGATGAGTTGGATGGGGTGTGGTAAGAGACCCCCATCCACGGCAGCAACAGACAAGGGTACAGCCAGAGGTTTGGTGGGGATGCGGTATTTCTCTACCAGGGACTGTGAAATAAGATTCCCGGCTGCTCCAGAGTCAAGTTGGGCTAGTTCGAAATAACGGTTCTCCCCGCAGACAATTGAGACTGACAGCAGCAGAGATGGAGAGGATTTATTCTTGTCTAGGTCGACCTCTCTGAGCGAACCTAGACACAGGCGTTTCCCGACCTCTCCGGGCAGGCACGGATCCGGTGCTCCTTACTGCCACAGTAGAAGCAGCTCCCCTCGGCACGGCGTAAGTCCTGACGGGTTTTGACCATCTTGGTCTGGTCGACCTGCATAGGCTCAGGAGAGTGTACCTGGGGAGAGACGGATTTCTGAAAAGTAGGAGCTAGACGTGGAAACCTCCTCTCATGGGTGACCTCTTTGGCACGCTCCTGGAACCGTAGGTCAATCCGGGTGGCAAGAGTTATTAGGTCATCGAGAGTGGTAGGAATGTCCCGACCGGCAAGTTCATCTTTAATACGGCCGGACAGACCCTCCCAGAAGACGGATACCAGAGCGTCGTTATCCCAGGCCAGCTCCGAGGCAAGGGTACGGAACCGTATGGCATATTGGCCCACGGTGAGACTTCCCTGACGGAGGCGTAGCAGTGATGATGCGGATGAGGTCTTCCGTCCGGGTTCGTCGAAGACTTTCCGGAAAGCCATGAGAAAGGCAGGCAAGTCGGACACCAGGGGGTCTCCTCTCTCCCATAGAGGATTTAGCCAGACCAGGGCCTCCCCGGTGAGATGGGACATGATGTAGGCAATTTTGGCCCGGTCGGAGTTAAACTGGTGGGACAGGAGTTCAAAGTGCAGGGTGCACTGATTTATGAAGCCCCGAGCCTGGGCGGAGTCGCCTCCGAAGCGAGGAGGTGCAGAAAGCCGGGGTCCGGGGTAGGATACCATAGTATTAGTGGACAGCGGAGCTGCTGGATTGCGAGTCATGGCACTGGCGGAGGTTGCTGGCGGGGCAGTCAGAGTGTCCAGGCGAGAATTGACATTCCGCAGGTGACCCAGGATGGACTCCTGTTGGGACCTCTGACGGGACAGTTCATGACACAGGTCCGAGAGCGAGGGAGCTTGGGTGCCACCGGGTTCCATGGCCCGAGCAAACTGTAACGGGTCTGGGAGGCGGAACCTCTGAGCTACTATACAAGGGGGCGGTCCTTGTAAGGGAGCGGGTGGCGACCAGGCAGGCAGTCACAGCAGGTGACCGGGACAGTCTCTAGAAGAACGGGCAGGAGGTCACGGCAAGTGACCGGGGCAGTCTCTGGATGAACGGGCAGATGGTCACGGCAAGTGACCGGGGAAGTCTCTGGGTGAACGGGCAGATGGTCACGGCAAGTGACCGGGGCAGTCTCTGGGTGAACGGGCAGATGGTCACGGCAAGTGACCGGGGCAGTCTCTGGGTAAAGGGTTGGTACGACCTGTGGCGGCTGATGGTAGACGTGAGCTCCCAGGTGAGCAGGCGAGAGTCTCTGGATAAACGGGTGGTCACAGCATGTGACGGCGGAGCCTCCAGGAAGACCAACAGACAGGCGGCAGATGAGCGCTCCCAGGTGAGCGGGCAGAAGTCTCTGGACAGGCGGGTGGTCACAGCACGTGACGGCAGAGCCTCCAGGCAGGCTAGCAGACAGGCAGCAGATGAGCGCTCCCAGGTGAGCGGGCAAGCTGGTCCATAGACAGACTGACAAGAGTTGGAAGGCAGACCGTCGGACCTCAGGCAAGCAGGCAGGTAGTTGACGTGCGCTCCCAGGTGAGCGGGCAAGCTGGTCCTTAGACAGACTGACAGAAGTTGGAAGGCAGACCGTCGGACCTCAGGCTAGCAGGCAGGTAGCAGAATATCAGGCAGGAATAAGACAGCAAGCTGGCAGGAATCTAGCAGGTATCTGGCAGGTAACTGGCAACGGGACCTGAGGGCTGAAGCAGAGTAGTGAACAGTGCAACAACATTGCTCGGGCACCTCCATTTTGGAGGAGGTGCCTCATATATGGTGAAGTCCTCCGGCCATTGGCCGGGGACTCCTTAGGACGGCGCGCGCGGCCCCTTTAAGAGGGAGGGAGAGCGCGCGCGCCCTAAGCACAGTGGCCGGGAAGGAGCGCGCGCTGCCAGCAGAGCGGGAGGAGGACGCCGGGCACGGAGCAGAGAGGTGAGGGGAACAGCGTCCCTGCCTAGCAGAGGGCAGGGACGCCGGCGCTACAGAGGCACAGTCTCTACTATGAGTTGTGGTCTGGAGGCACAGTATCTAGGTCTGGATCCACAGTCTCTACTATGGGTAATTGTCTGGAAGCACAGTCTCTATGAATCATGGACTGAGGCACAGTCTCTACTATGAGTTGTGGTCTGGAGGCACAGTCTCTACTATGAGTTGTGATCTGGAGGATCAGTCTGTATGGGTCATGGTTTGGATGCACATCCCTTGGGGCGCTTATCTCAGGGAGAACAAAAGTATTCATATGTAGCACCCTGAGGATTCGGCTGCTACAGGGGTATTGCACCTCAACCCAGAGGTGTGATATTCCACTCCCGGGTAAGGATGGAGTGTGGAACTGAGCTAGTAGGCTGCATGCACTAGACACATCCCATTTCCGGGGGACAGACCGACGGTACTCCCACTTAATAAATGTGCAGGTACGACAGTGTCTGTTCCTGGCTGGAGTGGGAGGGGGGTGGAACATCCCAGTAGTGTAGGGGCAGATAGGGGGAGCAGCCTGGGTAAAGCTAGGAGCTCATTGGGTGCTGGTCACCTGAGCTCACACATAGAGGGAGTATATAAGGTGGGCACCATCTTAGATCAGAGTCAGTCAGTCAGCCACAGTCAGTCAGTCAGACAGTCTGTCTGAGAGCCTGAGAAGCAGAGCAGAGGAGAAGGAAGAGGGACCCAGAGGCGCAGGAAGAGGGGACCCCAAGAGCCCATAAGAGAGCTAATAGGGTGAAGGGTCGGCAACAGGGTACCGGATCCCAAGCTGGTGGAGGCTACAGCACTAATCCTCAGCCAGAGACCGGAGGTCGTGGGCAGGATCTGCCACGACCACCCACTAAATCCACCCGGAAGGCAGACCAAGAATAGGGTCAGGGAACCCAGAGACAAGGGTTTACCAACAAGAGGCCCGAGGGAGCCGGACTTAGGTGGATCCCTGGTGGGAACGGCCAGAAGAAGGGAGAGTCAGAAAGGAGCTCAGGACCACACTCCGGAGTTGCCTGGGAGTTGACCGAGTCCAGGACCTGGTGGACGCAGCACGGCTCGGGTGGTCACTGCTGTACACAGTGACCCGAGCAACACCAGTAAGTAAAACCCTGGAACTGCATTTTATGCCTCTGAGTCTCTTTGCTGCACCTTCACAACCACCATCCTCCACGGCTGACCCCCTGAGGCTATACCCCTCCCGTTGGGGGTTATACTACCCAAAGCTGCACACACACCACCAGCCTCAGCGGACCCTGCTGCAGCGGCGGCCGTAGTGACCGCAAATCAACGGGTGGCGTAGTCGACATAAAAGAACATCTAGTAACATCTATAAGGACTGCCACACACTGAGTTTGACACCCTGGGCACGGACCGGGTCACAGCCACTCGAAGACTACAACCCCCATCTGATCCGGCTCCGGGTATCCCTAACAGCACTGGCCCAGGGGGCGCGTCACATACAAGCCAGATCCTTTTCTCCCCCGACCTCTACTATCAGGGGCCCCCATACACATTATACTGTCGGCTGAACACAGTCAATTGTGAATGGGGATCTTTAAAAACATTAAAAACTTAGCTCTGGACGATCAGAGAGTGGTGACTCCATAGAGGGACAGAGAGCGAGATAGGGAAGTGTGGTGCCCCTGAGGGTTCGACCGCCACAGGGATGCTGCACTTCTTTTATGGAGTGTAGTGTTCCTCCTCTGAGGTAAGAACAGTGCGATGGTCAGGACCCTTCCTTCACATCCAACACCACACTTCTCCACCAGAGGGGGCTAGAATGCACTAGATGCTGCCCTCCTGGTTGCAGGGAGACTGGGAAACCAAGAGCTAGGGGAACCATTTAGTGGGTGAGGGTGGAGGACTCACATTTTAGTGACACTTAATAATTTCATATTTAATACACAGCCATCTTGGCTAATGGTCTTTTGATGGTCCTTGTTAGTAAAGTTTGCTGGCTGTCATGTACTGTGATCTCCTACCCTGATAGTGGATCCTATGTGGACCTGTAGCGGATGGGGACACAGCCCTCGTACTCTGGCCTTGGGACGAGGGGCAGGTTGCAGATAATGAATGTCTCAGCCCGGTCAAGGACCATGACCAAGAAGGCCCGGAGCCTAAGAGTGTAGCTCCACCGCAAATGGATCCCAGGGGGATGCAGACGGAGCGGTGTACGCCACCTGTCCTCTCTATGCTGATCTAGTCAGAGGGATTCCGGCTGCAAAAGGGGTACCGTCCCCAAACACCTGATCTTGCTACTCCACGTCCTGGTCAGGGAAGCCCGGGTAGGCCCTGAGGATCCCATCGGGTGTCGGAAGGAGCGGAGCTGCCACCCGTGCCCTTTTTCTGAGAGGAGTTCAGAGGGAGACCCGGCCTATCTACACACACAGACTGGAAAGGACCCGTTCTGAAGTCTAGGAACACTCTGGTGCAGGGTCCTGATCTAACACTGGACTTACTCGGAGGTTGTCGGACCCCCTTCATCCCTGGTGACCGCAGAACTCTGCGAGGAGCAGGGAGTCGCCTTCCTACTGCCATCTCTATCGTGAGTAAAGCCTTGGAAGTTACCCCTATGGCCTCCGGACTCTTTATTCTGCACTACACCGCGCTACGCAGTACCAGACTTCCTGGACTACTACCCCCTCCGTCCTGTCCCTCTGCCCTGAGGCCTTGCTCCGCCTGTGGGGAGTAGTAACAATGCCGGCTGCCCTAACACCAGGCCTCAGCGGACTGCAGCAGCGCTGGTGGCCTTCACCGGGTGCTACAGGTGGCGTAGTCGAAATCAGCCACTCAACCCGGATAAGCCCACACCATCCTTTTTAAATTGTGACGGCCCTGGGCACGGAGCGGGTCCGGGCCACGGCTGCACCCCACCTCTCCATCACAGGACCCGACTCCGAGTCCCCCATCTCCCAAGGTAAAAACTCCCAAGGTAAACAAAGGGGCTTCCGAGAAGAGGCGTCACAGAAGCCTGACAAGTGGGGGGAAATATACAAGATGTGAGTCTGTAACATGAGGACTAGTGTAATGGAAACTCGTGCCACTGGGTGCACTTACCCTTTTTCCTATGGAACGTGTGATGGAGGTTATAACACTGTGCTTGTATTTCAAGAAAACAAAATCTGGTAATAATGCAACAAGTAACAGGTGGAAGAGTCTCTGTACAGACATAGCGGGCGCGTCTCAGAATGGCTTCCTATATTAGCAATCAGTCTCTGGGCAGGAATGGTGGGAACTTCTTATAATGGAGCAATGCACAATCTCTCATAACAATCTGCAAACATACTCGAAGCTTCAATGGTTATGGCCATCATTGTCGTGAAAAAATTCTTATTACAAATGTTAGTGGTTACATTAAGTAAACAAAATTGCACTAAGCTTCAGACTACAATCCTCATTCATGCATTAGTTTTCAGACCCCTGATGTGCAGTTTGCAGCCTTATCCAAGTTTCCGATTTTTCTTCTGTAGACCTGTCTGTCCCAGTAATATAGTCTGGATATAATCTCTGTGTGTATCAGGGTGCTGTTGTATTCATTAGATCATATATATCAGCACAGTTTATATACTTCATGCTCTGTCCTCTTTATCTACAACCTGTGCATGCTTTCTTCTGTCCTCCTTATTTACAACCTGTTTTCGCTTCCCTCCCAGAGACTGTGCATGCTTTCTACACTCGCCAGGATGTGGATATCTGTGCACAACCCCCTCACCCTTGCACTAAATTTCAGTCTACAATCTTTATGCCTTACTTTTTTTCAGACCTTTGATATGCAGTTTGCAGCCTGATCCATGTTTCAAATTTTTCTTCTGTACATCTGTCTCTCCCAGTAATACAGTCTGGATGTAATCTCTGTGTGTATCCAGGGTGCTGCTGATTTCATTAGCTCATATACCAGCACAGCTGCTACACTTCCTGTACTGTCCTTCTTATCTACAACCTGTTTTCTTTGGCCTCCCTGAGACTGTGAATGCGTTCTTCTGTCCTTCTTACCTACAATATGTTTTCTTTGGCCCCCCTGAGACTGTGTATGCTTTCTTCTGTCCTTATCTGCAACCTGTTTTCTTTGGCCTCCCTGAGACTGTGCATGCTTTCTTTTATCCTTATAAACAACCTGTTTTCTTTGGCCTCCCTAAGACTGCTCATGCTTTCGTTTGCACTTCTTATCTACAACATGTTTTCTTTGGCATCCCTAAGACTTTACATGCTTTTTACTGTCCTCCTAATCTTCAACCTGTTTTCTTTGTCCCCTTGTGCATTTTTTCTACTATCCTCCTCATCTATTACCTGTTTTCTTTGGCCTCCCTGATACTGGGCATGCTTTCTACTGTCCTCCTTATCTACAACCTGTATTCTGTGCCCTCTCTGAGACTGTGCATGCTTTCTACCCTCTCCAGGATGTGGAGATCTATGTACACCATCCCTCCAGATATCGCTAACACTGAGAGAAGGGAGAAAGGAGCAGAATTATCCATCAAGAGTAGGGGCTTTTACAAATGTGTAACATTTTTGAAAAACACGGAGCTGGATAAAGGCTTTACAACCATTCTGCAGCAGCAAAACAGTAGAAAATTCTTAATGAAAACTGTTTGGAAAGAAGCTTAATTTTATATTTAGAAAGCAAGTGAACAAAACAAAAATTCTGTGTATATGTGTGCGTAGTTTTTAACAGGAAACATGCAGAATGTTGGACCTTAATGTTAGATGTGTCGTTGGTACACCAGTTGCCCTTCTTCTGGTAAAGGAACACACAGGAGAATGGTGTTGTGTAGTGATGAGCGAGCACTAAAATGCTCGGGTACTCGTTGCTCGGGTCGAGCACATTGGAATACTCGGGTGCTCGACCCGAGCAACGAGTCCAATGTAAGTCTATGGGAAACTCGAGCATTTTTCAGGCGGCTCCCCCCGGCGGTCTACAGAGGGACTAAAAATTGCCCAAATCGATGGAAACAGTGCAAAATTACATGGGGACAGCATGGGGAAGAACCCTGGAAGCATCTCTGACTCCCATGTCACTTCTATCAACAATGTTGTCAGAGTATTACGCCACTTTTACGGACTCACAATAAAACATACAAAAATGAAACCAAAATGGATTTTCCTTGGAAATATGTTAAGGAACATCCTTTCCAGGGTAATGACTTGTATATAAGGCAAAATAAATAACCAAAAACAAAAATACTCCTCCACACCTTGGGCTATGTTCACACATAGCGTTTTTGATGCATTTTTGCACTTTTGCATTGCTTTCAACCAAGGCAAATGCATTCACCAGGAAATGTCATTTTAACATTTTACAACCTTATCTGGCCATGTGGTGTGTGACACATCATCAGACACATGCATACAGTCCTGAAAATACATGGGAACAGCATGGGGAAGACCACTGGAAGCATCTCTGACTCCCAGGTCACTGCCTAAAAGTGTGCTCATCATAAGTGATCCTTGGCGCATGCGAAGATGCCTCCCCCATGCACCTGTCATTGCAGACTTGCAACAATCACCGTCCACGTACTTGTCCCAGTTCAGCATTCAGTTGTCCCTACCCCATTCCTTGGAATGCAAGCGCAAGTATGCAGCCAGCCACCCACCAACCTACAGGCTGCAATACTATACTGCCAAATTTTTGACAGCTGCTTGCACTTGAAATGTGGCCTTTTAGGCTCGTGGAAGCGGAAGCTGTCCACAATCTTATGGCGGCGGCGACCGGGTATCCATACTCGGTCCCCAGCTGCCACTATTTGTCCCGGTGTCGTCTCCGCCTTCCACATCCACGGGTCCCACAACATTACCCGTGTCCTCCCTAGTGCACTTACTGGGAAGGACTGCCTAACCACAAACATGTGGACAGGTGAATGTGGCCAGGGACGGTAGGAAGCCAGTCCACAGCTTTTTTTGCTGAGTTGTATTTCACCACAGCCATATTCTTTAGCTTGGTGAGAGGACTTGGGAAACCATATCTACCCAGCTGTCATTTCTCCCTGGAAGTCCTCTAAAGCTGCTTTCACTTGAAATGTGGCCTTTTAGGCTCGTGGAGGCGGAAGCTTTTCATAACCTCATGCAAGCGGCAGCCGGGTGTCCTTACTCGATCCCCAGTCGCCACTATATTTCCCAGTATCGCCTCCACCTTCCACAAGCACGGGTCCCACAACATTACCCGTGCCCTCCCCAGTGCACTTACTGGGAAGGACCACCTAACCACAAACACGTAGACAGGTGAATGCGGCCAGGGATGGTACGGAGCCAGTCCACAGCTTTTTTTGCTGAGAATTGTATTTCACCACAGCCATATTCTTTAGCTCGGTGAAAGGACTGGCATAGAGGGAAACCGTATCTACTCTGGGTGTCATTTCTCCCAGGAAGTCCTCTAAAGCAGCTTTTCCAGAAGCAATGGCATCCCGTCCAACATCAACTCGCACTTGTCGGTGGTGCTTTGACACACAAACATCTTTCTTTGCACATTTAATTTCATGACTACAGAGTTGGGCAATGGCCTGATCTGCAATCCGGTTTGAGAAATAACATGCATAAGCACGTCCGATCCACATTAAAAAAGCAGCCATAGAGTGTCCGGGAACCTTCCCCCACACTTTTCTTAGCCAGGGCTGCTTCTCGGCAGGGTTGGACGGACCTACCAGAAAACCGGAGACTCCTCCGGTGGGCCCTGGCTTCTCCTTCAGGAGAGTTCACAGTGCCGAGGTGAGGCCATGATGATGATAGAGGCCACCATCTGCTTAGCTTTCTGTTGCTTGGAATGCAAGCGCAAGTATGCAGCCAGCCACCCACCCACAGGCTGCAATACTAAACTGCCAGATTTCTGGGTAGCTGCTTGCACTTGAAATGTGGCCTTTTAGGCTCATGGAGGCGGAAGCTTTTCACAATCTCATGCCTCATGCCTCGTGTCCATACTCAGGCCCCAAACGTCACTATTTCTCCCAGTGTTGTCTCTGCCTTCTACAAGCACGGGTCCCTGAACATTACTGCTGATACTTTTCTGTGGGAATTTGCTTGCCTCCTACCAGCCTGGAATAAGTAAACTATGGTACAATGCCATGGTATTAGCACTTCCCCCAGGACCAGTAGTGAAGCCATCCCCAATTTCCTTCTCAGAAATTTTATTTGGTAGACTGAGTGGCTGCCCAAATACATTAGTTTCTCAGAAAGGAGCCGAAGATATAGTGGCAGTAGGTGCAAGTTACTCTAGCCTGTTAGATATTAGAGGTTGAACGGCAGCACATTGGATCAGTGGTTAGGACTGAAGCCTTGCAGCACTGGGATCCTGGGTTCAAATCCCAGCAAGGACAACATCTGCAAGGACTTTGTATGTTCTCCCCATGTTTGCATGGGTTTCAACCTCAGTAAAAAAGCAGCCATGGAGTATCAGGGAACCTTCCCACACACTTTTCTTAGCCAGGACTGCTTCTCGGCATGGTTGGATGGTCCCACCAGAGAATCCTCTGGTGTGCCTTGGCTTCTACATCAGGAGAGTTCATGATAGCGCTAACTTTGCAGCTGCTATGGGGCTCTTGAGCGGGGGAGAAAGGTTAGCCCTCAGAATCAAATCCTCTGGTGGGTCCAATGTTTTTCAATTTGAAACAGCTTCTCAGTGGGAGTTGTATTTCACCACAGCCATATTCTTTAGCTCGGTGAAAGGACTGGCATAGAGGGAAACCGTATCTACTCGGGCTGTCATTTCTCCGTCACCAGGTTCCGCCCATTGTCAATTAGTAGAACTCACAAGTATGTGATTGTACAGATCTACCAGGTCAGGTAGTTTGTCTGGCCACTGATTTCTTTCTTCCAAGGGTAAGGTTTTCAGCAGGTCTATGACAATGTTGTTCATTTTCTCACACAAACCATTGGTCTGAGGGTGGTACGGCGTAGTCCGGATCTTTTTGCACCCGTACAGGTGGCAGAATTCTTTAAACAGCTCGGCTTCAAAGGCAGGGCCTTGATCCATTAGCACTTTGTCCGGGTATCCATGGGGCCTGCAGAAGTATGCTTGGAACGTTCTTGCTGCAGTCTCTGCTGTCAGGTCCTTGACAGGGGCTATCACCAGGAACCGGGAATAATGATCCACCATGGTCAGTGCATAGGAATAGCCTGACCTGCTGGGTGACAGCTTGACGTGATCCAGAGCGACGATCTCCAGGGGCTGGGTTGTCTTGATGGACTGCAAGGGTGCTTTCTGGCTGCCCTAGTCTTTTCTTCTGAGGCTACAGGGCCCACAATTCCGGCACCACCTCTCTATGGAGCTCCACATTCCAACCCAGTAGAACAGGTCCTTCAGCAGGGTTTCCAGCTTCTTCCAGCCAAAGTGACCTGCTTGATCGTGGTAGGCTTCCAACACCATCTGGATATGAGTCCTGGGTACAACAATCTGCCACACCATTTCATGGGTCTTGGGGTTGACATATCTTCTGCACAGCTTCTCTCTGTAGATGAACAGCCGGCTTCTTTCATTCCACAGTTGCTTGGCTTGTGGAGGAGCAACCTTCTCCAGGTGAGAACCTTTCTGGGTGATCAGACTTTTGATAAGGCTGAAAACTGGGTCACTGTTCTGGGTCTCCTTCCAGCTGTGGTGGGGTAGAGGATTCAGCGTCCTTCCCTGACGTCTTCTGGTGACGTGTTGCTCATGGACCACTCCGCTTTGGTGGAAAGCAGGTAATTCAACTTCCTCTAAATCATCCACTTCATCCTCAGTGTCTGACTGGTGAGGCATCCTTGACAGGGCATCAGCATTGGTGTTCTTGCGACCTGCCCGGTACTTGATGGTGAACTGATAATTTGACAGTCTGGCCACCCAACGCTGTTCCATGGCTCCCAACCTGGCTGTCTCCAGGTATGTCAAGGGATTGTTGTCAGTAAAGGCTGTGAATTTCGTTGAGGCTAGGTAATGCTTGAACCTTTCAGTGATAGCCCAGACCAAGGCCAGGAACTCCAGCTTGAAGGAACTGTAGTTCTCCGGGTTCCTCTCAATAGGGCGTAGCTTCCTGCTGGCATATGCAAATACCTTCTCTCTTCCATTTTGCTTCTGGGACAACACAGCTCCCAGTCCCTCGTTGCTGGCATCGGTGTACAGCAGGAAAGGCTGGCTGTAGTCAGGGTAAGCCAGGATTTCTTCACCAGTCAGGATTTCCTTTATTACTGCAAAGGATTCAGCCTGTTCTTTGCCCCACTGGAATGGGGGACTCTTTCCTCTTTTGGACTGTCCTACCAGGAGGTCTTGTAGAGGTGCTACCTTTTTGGTATAGTCCTTTATGAACCTCCTGTAGTACCCGACCAGTCCCAGGAATTGCCGTAGTTCTTTGATGCTTCTCGGCTCAGGCCACTTCTGGATGGCAGTGACCTTCTCCGGGTCTGGTGCTACTCCCTCTGAGCTGACTACGTGCCCCAGATACTGAACCTTCTGCTTGAGCAAGTGGCATTTAGAAGGCTTTAGTTTCATCCCATACCGGGACAATGCTTCAAATACCTCCGCCAGGTGCTTCAGATGGTCCTCATACGTCCTCGAGTACACGATAACGTCATCCAGGTACAGCAGCACTGTCTCGAAGTTCCGGTGTCCTAAGCAACACTCCATCAGCCTCTGGAACGTTACGGGTGCATTGCAGAGTCCAAATAGCATATGGTTGAACTCGCACAGTCCCATTGGGGTGGTGAAGGCCGTCTTCTCCCGGTCTTCCTCAGCAACAGAGACTTGCCAGTACCCGCTAGTGAGATCCAGTGTAGAGAAGTAATTGGCAGATTTTAGTGCAGCCAGGGATTCCTCTATACGGGGCAAAGGGTATGCATCTTTATGTGTTATGCGATTAATCTGTCTAGAATCTACACACATCCTCATGCTACCATCCTTTTTCCTGACCAGGACCAGGGGAGTTGCCCAGGGGCTACAGCTATCCCTTACTACCCCTGCCTTTTTCATGTCTCGCAACATTTCCTTGGCTTTCTGATAATGTGCTGGTGGTATGGGTCGGTAACGCTCCTTAATGGGTGGATGGTTACCGGTGGGTATGTGGTGTTGTACCCCTTTAACCCTTCCAAAATCAAGTGGGTGTTTACTAAACACTTGTTCATATTCCTGAACCACTCTGTAAACACCGTGTTTCTGATGGACAGGAGTGGCGTCAGTCCCAACATGGAGCTGTTGACACCAATCCTCCAGCTGAGCTTCGGAGTCATTGTCCTCCTCTGTATCTGGTGGGGTCAAGGATTCCACTGTGTGTATGGCATCATTATTCACAGTATACAATCTGGAAACAGTGGTGTATCTTGGTAATTTAACTTCCTCCTCCCCACAGTTTAGGAGACGTACAGGTACCCTCCCATTGCGTACATCAACTACCCCTCTAGAAGTTAAGAGTGTAGGTCTGTGCTCTGAGCCAATGGGTAGTTCTGTACCTTGAGACCTATTGCTGCCCTACACCAAATCAGCATCTCACTCATTGGGGGAATCACAATGGGTATCGGGTCTGTCACCCGTACATTACCAATCTCACCACCTGTTAGCTTTACCTGTTGCTGGTACAGGAGGGCTCGAATCTCTCTCTGGAGCACCTTCCTCTGCCCTGGTTTGGCAGTGTCAGCAATTTGTTGGAGCAAAAACAACACTTCTTCCAAACAGTTACCAACAATATTTGTACCAAGTATCATATACAAGTCTGTATCACCAGGGTTAGATTCTATGACAATTAGTCCTTGGTCCTTTAGTTCCACTCTCCCCACCTTCACTGTCAAGTCCTTAACCCCTACTAGGTTAAGAGGAAGGCCGTTAGAGGAATACACAGAGAGGTTCGGGGCTGGCGGGTGGAGTTCATCTATGGACCAGTACCTTTTGTAGAGGACATCAGGTATGATGGTTACCTGTGAGCCGGTGTCCAGTAACGCAGGTGTTGCTATGCCATGCAGCACGATGGACAGGAAAGGCCTTCCTCCTACGAACCGGTGGTACCGGCTTGATGGGCCTGGTTGATTTACTCCTGGGTGTTGGCCCTCGGCCCCAGGGTTTGCCCATTTAAAGGACAGTTCCGCGCGGTGTGGCCTGCCTTGTGGCCCGCGGTAGCAGATGAAGTCTCCTGGAGGGCGCCGTTGGTCGTTGGTCCTCCCAAGGGGTGGCGTTGTCCTCCTACAGGGTGGCGTTGTCCTCCTTCTTCATCTCATCCAGGGGACATCCTCAGGACTGTCGGCGAGTAGGACCCTTCCTTCCGGCTCAGGCTCCGTCTGTAGCTGCAGGCAGCTCAGGACAGTGGCCAGGGTTTTACTTAGCTGACGCACTTCAGAGCGCAGGCTATCCAGCTCACTAGGGGGCACTGTTTGCATCTTTGCTACAGCCGTTAATGAAGGAGCAGTGGGTGCTGCAGGCACTGGGGTGGCCCCACCCTGGTAACACTGGATAGCAGTCCCTGATTTTTCCAGGGGCTGAAGGACCTTAATAGCCATGTCCTTCAGGGTGTCAAAGGTGGCATTTGGATGATCTAAGGCCCACCACCGTACGGTTCTGCTCTCCTCCTGGGACCTCAACCCCCGGATGAATTGTTCTGTCAGCATTTTATTCTCATCTTGTATGCTGGCTGGACTAACCTGTTTCAGGGCCCACAAGGCTTCCTGTAAGAGCCAGGCATAGTCCCGAATACTGTCCTCAGGTTTCTGGGTACAGTGGTAGAACCTCATCCGGAGATCTGTCTCAGTGCGGTTTTCAAAGACAGTTTGCAGTCTATTAAAGATAATGGATACTGACTCCTGGTCTGCGGCTGGCCAGGTTTCAACTTCCCGCTCTGCGGCACCAGTCAATTGTCCCAGCACAACAGCGGCTCTCTGCTTACCAGTCATTGAATACATGTCCAATACACCGCATATCTTTCTCTTGAATCCAGATAGGGTGTCTGGTTTGCCGTCATACTGGGGAAGCCATTTTGCTCCAGGGATATACGGCAGGGCCAGGGGTATTAACGGAGTCATGACCCCTGCTGGTGGGGTGGCCGGTCCGGCCTGAGCTCAAGTTGAGCATCAGGAGCATTATCCGGTTCTCCGGCGTCTCGCTGGTCGTCGGCCATGATTGCGCCCCCCTAGTGAACCGTAGCCTACCTCCTGTTTCTTTAATCGGGTAGGCCACAGCTCCGCAGACGACGGTCTCCTTCCAGGACCTGACGCTTCCAGGTGCTGCGTCAGAGCGCGAGGCGGGGCTTTAGCTTCGCGCGCTTCTAGCAGTCACGCCTCTCCGATTCCCGCGGTTACGCCCCGCTTCTTCCCGCGCAGCGACGCGGTAATGGCGGCGATGTTGACTACAGTAAAAACACAGTTCAATACGGCAAACAGTACCCGGTGGCAACGGGCACGAAATCCTGTTCGTAATGCCAGAAGTTGTCGCGCCCCCAGGGCAATGGGGTACTCCGAGTCCGGGCCAATAGATGCTGGGGGAAAGGGATATGTCACGGTGGCTGGCCCGGTCCGTGGCTCAGGGCGGTCAGCTAAAAGGGGGGAAAGTTTATATGGGGTTTATAGTTCGATCGTGACGCCACCTGTGGTTTCTGGTAATTTGTATCAGCGCTGCTGCAGACCTCTGAGGCAGTTGATAAGGCAGCTGGGATGGAACGGCTCCCCACAGGTGAAGCGGGCCTCAGGGCACGGTAGAGTTTGATGATGGGTGGTGGTGCTGGGACCTGTAGTGCAGGCAGAATGGTGCAGCAGGAGTAACTGACAGAGACAGGGAATTCGCTTCAATACCTTTACTGGTGCGGATGTCAGGTATGGTCCAGGGTACTCAGTAGGATGGGTGCACTTCAGGACTTCTCCCCAGTGAGTGGGTATAAGGCCTCCTGGTCCGTGTCTGCCTCTCTGTATGCTCCTGGCCAGCCTGCCACTGGGCCTAGCTTATGTGTCGTGCTGTTTCTTCACCTGTCGCTTGGTAGTGGGACCTTCTGCTGGCAACCACTATCCCTGGTCGCCAGGGCCTTCGTAGTTCCTGGTCCTGTAATGGGTCTAGCTTCAGGTCTGCCAGGGACTTGTAGTCCTCCTGGAATGCCGGTGATCCCTACTGGGTATAAAGGACCCTGTGGGCGCGGACCCGTTGTCCGGTATGTATATTCAGGGTGAGCCTATGATGCTCCTCTGCCCCCTCACCTCCTCTCTCTTCTCCTTTTTGCCTCCGACCACACTCGGGGCCCTCAATACGGCAGCAGACGTGCTGCGTCTTTGATGCTCTCAGCGTCAGCACGCTCTCAGACTCTCTGACTCTGTCTGACTGACTAACTCTGACTGACTGATGACTCCACCCTCCATATATATATCCCTAACGGGCTCCCTCTGGTGGTATGAGGTGGAAGGGTGGAGGTGTCTGTACGTAATGAGGGCCTCTTGTGGAGAAGTCCATCCATGCACCCTGGGTCCTATGGTATCTGTGAACAGCAAGGTGCCACACAGTGAGTCCAACGGCTGACCAAATTTAGGAAAAACCCCACTAAGAAATTAAAGACACATAGAGCAGGGCCACAGTAATGACAAATTTCCATTAGAAAGGACAGGGTCTGCTATACAGTTATAGGGAATGCAGTGAGTCCAACAGCTGACCAAATTTAGGAAAAACCCCACTAAGAAATTAAAGACACTCAGAGCAGGGCCACAGTAACGACAAATTCCCATTAGAAAGGAGAGGGTCTGCTATATAGTTATAGAGTATGCAGTGAGTCCACCGGCTGACAAAATTTAGGAAAAACCCCACTAAGAATTTAAAGACACATAGAGCAGTGCCACAGTAACATGTACGACATGTTCCCATTAGAAAGGAGAGGGTCTGCTATACAGTAATAGGGTATGCAGTGAGTCCAACAGCTGACCAAATTTAGGAAAAACCCTAGTAACAATTTAAAAAGACACATAGAGCAGGGCCACAGTAACGACAAATTCCCATTAGAAAGGAGAGAGTCTCCGATACTGTTGGACTATGCAGTGAATGCAAGGGCTGCCAAAAATTTGGAGGCACTTCAATGCCCATTGGAAGAGACATAGAGGTCAGAGGGCCTCCTCAAAACAATGTTCCCATTATTAGGAAGTGGTTCTCCCATAGTGTTGGCCTATGCAGTGAATGCAAGGGCTGCCAAAAATTTGGAGGCACTCCAATGCCCCTTGGAATAGAGGTGGAGGAGGGCCTCATAAAAAAATGTTCCCATTATAAAGGAGCGGGCCTCCTATACTTGTAATGCCCATGCACTAAGTGTATGGGCTGACAAACATTTATCCCTGAGGGGTATACATGAACATACTGTATAAAATTTTTTTTTTACAGGCATCATAAACACCCTTTAAAAAATTAGGTGGGTGTTGCATCACGGACCACGGTCACCCTGGTGATATGGTGGTGGAGGATGAGGAGAAGGTGGAAGACAAGAGCAAATAGCCAAAATCAGGAAGCATATACCCATGTCTGGGTGTGAAAAGGTGCATGGGAATACACCTCCCAAGAAAAGACACTGGATTTGAGTTTATGTTACGCTGCTATCATTCGGTGGTGTTGAGAAGTATGGCTCAATCCAGCCCTTGTTCATTTGGAGTCTTGCCTGTCAGTATTTTCAGTTGACCGGGGGATGCGATTATCAGTTATAATTCCACCAGCGGCACTAAAAACCCGCTATGATAAAACGCTGGCGGCAGGGCAGGCCAGGACCTCCATGGCATAGAGAGCCAGTTCATTCCAAGTATCCAGCTTGGATACCCAATAATTATAAGGCACAGAGGAATCACGGAGGACGTTGGTACGGTCGGCAAGGTACTCCCTCAGCATCTTCCCAAACTTTGCACTCCTTGTGAGAGTACCCCACGCCTCAGGGCCTGTGCGATGGGGGGGGCTGAGAAAACTCTCCCACAACTTTGACAGTGTTCCCCTGTCTCTGCTGGATTGAAGTTGTGTCTCTCTCGCCTGTACTCCTTGGTTGTCCAACGAAGTGTGCCCTCTGCCGCCAGCGTTTTCAGATAGGAATTTTTTTAATAGTTCCACAACAAGGGCCTTCTGGTACAGCCCAATTTTTGTAGACCTGTGCGCCTCAGGAATAAGAGATATAAAGTTCTCCTTGTAGCATGGGTCCAGAAGTGTCACCAACCAGTAATGACTGTCACCCCAAATTTTGAGAACGCAAGGGTCATGAGTAAGGCAGCGTAACATAAACTCAGCCATGAGTGCCAGACTACTAACAGGCAGGACTTCCGTGTCCTCACCAAGAGGATAACTGACCATGCTCTCCTCCTCCTCCTCTCTGTCCTCTGGCCATCCACGCTGAACAGCTGTGCAGGTATTACCGTCTATAGCGCATGAAACTAGCTCTTGTCCTTCTTCCTCCTCCTCCTCTTCCTCATTGTCACCCAATCCACGTTGGGATGAGATGAGGCTGGGCTGTGTGTAATCACCCTGTATGGTTCCTTGCTCCATCTCATTGTGTTCCGCCTGCAATGCATCCTCTTTGATTGTGAGCAGAGAGCGTTTCAGGAGACAGAGAAGCAGGATGATGATGCTAATTATGGCGTCATCGCCGCTCACCATCTTGGTGGAGTCCTCAAAGTTTTGGTGGATGGTACATATGTCTGACATCCATGTCCACTCCTGAGGTCTTATGTGTGGAGTCTGAACTGAATACCGACGGCCTTGTTGATGCTGGTACTCAACAACTGTCCTCTTCTGCTCACAAATCCTTCCCAACATCTGCAGTGTAGAGTTCCAATGCATGGGGACATCACACACCAGTCTGTGAGCCGGAAGCTGCAAACGCTGCTGAAACATGGCAAGGGCGGCGGAAGCTGTAGCTGACTTTCTAAAATGGGCACACAAGCGGCGTACTTTAACAAGCAGATCCGGCAGCTCCGGGTAGGATTTGAGAAACCGCTGAACCACGAGGTTAAGCACATGGGCCAGGCATGGTGCGTGTGTGAGCTCGCCTCGCCTCAGAGCCGCCATCAGGTTCCGGCCATTGTCACACACGACCATGCCTGGCTGTAGGTTCAGTGGTGTGAGCCACAGATCTGCCTGCTCTTTCAGAGCTGTCCACAACTCTTCAGCATTGTGTGGTTTGTCACCTAAGCATATTAGCTTCAGCACAGCCTGTTGCCGCTTGGCCGAGGCAGTGCTGCAGTGCTTCTAGCTTGTGACTGATGTGGTCATTTTGGAGATGGAGGCTGAAGAGGAGGAGGAGTCTGAGGAGGATGAGGTGCAAGAGCTGTAGACCGTGGGGTCAACCCTGATTGACCTAGGGCCCGCAATCCTTGGCGTCAGGAGGAGGTGTTCCATCCCAAGGTCCCGGCTTCCACTATGTTAACCCAGTGTGCCGTCAGCGAGATGTTCCGTCCCTGTCCACAAGCACTTGTCCACGTGTCGCTGGTTAGGTGGAGGTTCCCGGTAACTGTGCTGTTAAGGGCACGGCTAATGTTTTGGGACACGTGCTCTGTAAAGTGGGGACGGCACACAGGGAGAAATAGTGGTGGCTGGGGACCGAGTACCGAGGGACGGCTGCCACCATCAGGTTGCGGAATGCTTCCGTCTCCACGAGCCTAAAAGGCAACATTTTGAGCGCAAGCAGTCGCGAAATGTGAGAATTTAGTAGGGTGGCCTGTTGGGCATTGGCTGCATATTTGCGCTTGCATTCCAAAGACTGGGGTATGGCAACTGAATGCTACGCTGGGATAAGGACAAGGACGTGCTTCCTGGTGCTGCTACTTGAGAGCGTGCAACGACAGGTGCAGGGTAGGAGGCATCTTCGCATGCACCATGGACAGGGGATTTGCTTGCATGCACAACAGCGGAAGAAACAATGGTGTCACCCGCAGACACTGTTCCTGGACCCTGGGGTTCGGCCCACAAAGTAGGGTGCTTTGCTGCAATGTGCCTGATTATGCTGGTGGTAGTCAGACTGGTCGTTTTGCCCCCCTGCTGATGCTGGCCTGGCAGGTGGTACAAATGGCCTTTTTGGGGTTATCAGCAGAGTCTTTAAAAACAACCAGACTCGGGAAGACCTTACAGTTGTACTGGCAACTTCCTTTGTGTTGGTGTTACAGGGAACGGTTGCCTTCCTTCTGTCTGCTGCCACCACACTGCTTCTTCCAGCCTGTTGGGGTGCTCTGCCTCCCTCCCCCTGTGTGCTGCTGTCCTCGCTCTGCATGTCCTCCTGCCAGGTTGGGTCAGTTACTATATCATCCACCACCTCGTCTTCCACTTCCGCACCCTGGTCCTCCTCCTTACTTTCTGACAATTGTGTCTCATCATCGTCCACCTTTTGTGACACTTTCCCACCGTCACCTTCGTGTGACCGTGGCTGCTCAAGTATTTGGGCATCGCTACATGCGATCTCCTCTTGCCCCGCTTCAAATGGACCGGGCGAGAGGCCCAAATCTATAAATGGAAAAGTGAACAGCTCTTCAGAGTGTCCAAGTGTGGGATCAGTTGTCTCCGGGCACTCGGCGTGGTGGGAGGAAGGAGGATCAGGGTGAAGGATATGCGGTCCAGACTCACGGCTGCTGAGACTTGACCGTGTGGAAGACAGGGTGGTGGTAGTGGTGGTGGCTAAGTGACTGGAAGCATTATCCGCTCTCCAACCAACAACCTTTTGACACTGCTCTGGGTTCAATAGTGGTGTGCTGCGGTCCCTTAGGAATTGGGACGGGAAGGTCGGGCGAGAAGATGTGGGTGTTTATTGTGGCACAATTTCAGCTTGCCCACGGCCTCGGCCTCTGCATACACCATTACCATCACGTCCAGTTCCTCGTCTCTTGCCACGTGCCTTGCCCATTTTAAATAGAGGACAGTATCTTCCACGCTCACTACATATGACTGTCTTTGGAGCGAACTTATATGTGATTCGTGTGACAGAGAAAACAGAGTTTTAAATACCTGGCCTGTAGGTAAGTAGTTTGAACAGCAAACTGGTGTGAATTGCTTCACTGACACACTGAAAGAAATTTTTAATGGAGGCCAGAAATGGCAGTATTTTCTGACAACGTATATGTGATCCGTGTGAAAGAGAAAACAGAGTTTTAAATAGCTGGGCTTCTAGCGCTGTAATATGGAAAGGACCTGGCTGTATTCTGCAGTGCCAACAAGCAAATGGCGCAGAAAAACGGTGTTCTCTGGATTGCTTTTTAAGCAAATAATGAGGATTAAGATCCAAAGAAAATTATTCCTGGCCCCTGAGATCTGGGCCTTTGTATAGAAATATCCAACAGCAGCAGAAGGCAGAACTGGAATGGAGCCTATTGTGCTATATGCACTGCCGTCTGCTATATACCCTGCCTGCCTGCCTATATACACTGCCTGCCTGATATCTCTGCAGATGGATTAGTTAGTCCTCAAAAGGACTGTTTGTTAAGATGGATATGTGTAATGTACGGTTTTTCTCCCTACACTACCTAATACACAATCAAATCTCTCCCTGACGCAGCAGCAGCTCTCCCTACATTGTCTGATTCGGACTGACTGTGACGAGCATGGCGGTGCCAGGTCTGATATACACCTGATGACGCTGTGCGGCCATCCAATCACTGTAATGCCACAACCAACATGGCTGCAGCATTACAGTGAGTGACAGACAATCCCTGCATATTCATTGGCTCTCTAAAGAGCGCCAAACATGCAGGGAGGGGACCCGAGCTCCCGCCAAGCAACCCCGGAAATACTCGGCGAGCGCCGATCATCTCGAGCAGTGAGATGCTCGGGTGAGCACCGAGCAGTAGCGAGCATGCTCACTCATCATTAGTGTTGTGTCGTTGGTGCACCAGGTGCCCTTCTTCTGGTCAAAGAACATACAGTAGAATGGTGTTGTGTTGTTTGTCCACCAGGTGCCCTTCTTCTGGTCAAGGAACATACAGGAGAATGGTGTTGTGTCATTGGTACACCAGGTGCCCTTCTTCTGGTCAGGGAACATAGAGGAGAATGATGGCTATTTTGGCCAATGATGGGAGTCCCAGTCTTAAAAGAGTTTTTCTGCCAATGATCTGACATCCCCACCCACCTGCCGAGATGGCTGCGTGATCAGCAGGCATTATGCATGTGTCCGGCATGTATGTGAGGTCGTAACGCCATCGTCAGATAACCCCTTCGAATAAAAAAATCCCCTCCTTTATGGCAATGCAGTAGGTTTATCTGCAGTGCTATAAAAAATAAACTACAGATATAACAATGAGTTGCGCTATTTGACAAACTCAGCTCTGCTAAATCCGAAAAGAGCAGGTCTCAAGCGCCATTAAAAAATAATGAGAGTCGTCCCGGCAAACAGGTCATTGCAGGAGTGCTGTACTTTGTAGGTCTCCGCAGAGCCGGCTTTTCTTCAATGTCATTCATGCACTTTGTGTGGCAATGAGAGAGGGGGAGGTAAAATGTGGAGACTTGGGAAGGGGGATCCTAATATAAACCAATTAAAATAACAAAGCCATAATCAGAAGGTGACATTGTCTGAGATCAACCGGAGAGAACATTCTTTTGCATGAAAGCCGAGTAGGTTTCAAAGACTTTTGGAGAGGCAGAGAGGAGAAGGGGCAGGGAGGCTGGAGGATAGCTTTTTCGGAGGAGGTTGGAGGGGGAATGTAATACCGGGGATTGATGCAGCTTCTTGCTTCTGCGGGGACCTCGCCAGAATAGTGAGAAAACTGGAGATCACAAGGAAGCTACTGTGCATATTCCAGGAGATATTATAAAAGAGCTTAGTGTCATGGAGGTGCCTGTGACTTACCAGTGTTGGAGCCCAGGACTACTCAAAATAATTAATCGGGTGGCAGAGATGTGCAGAAAGAGACCATTGGGTGCTTTTGTGCCCATTCAAAGTCTAGCTTCAGCTCGGACAGACTTGGTGTTAGCAGATTTCATAGGAATATGAGCCTTAAATTGGTTGTCCACTATTAGGACAGCCCCTTCTTGATATAAATGTACTCCATGGACTCAAACCAGGGGACCCTGCCTTAATTCCAGATCCCTCAATAGGGATCCAAACAAAATAATTAATCAGGGGTAGAGATGTGTAGAAAGAGACCATTGGGTGCATTCTTCAGCTCAGACAGACTTGGTACTAGCTAAACCCATAGGAATACGAGACTTAAATTGGTTGTCCACTATTAGGACAGCACCTTCTTGAGCTAAATGTACTCCATGGACTCAACCCAGGGGACCCTGCCTTAATTCCAGATCCCTCAATAGGGATCCACTCGAAATAATTAATCGGGTGGTAGAGATGTGTAGAAAGGGACCATTGGGTGCTTTCTTCAGCTCGGACAGACTTGGTACTAGCAGATCCCATAGGAATACGAGCCTTAAATTGGTTGTCCACTATTGGGACAGACCCTTCTTGATCTAAATGTACTCCATGGACTCAATCCAGGGGACCCTGCCTTAATTCCAGATCCCTGAATAGGGATCTACTCAAAATAATTAATTGGGTGGTAGAGATGTGTAGAAAGAGACCATTGGGTGGTTTTGTGCCCATTCAAAATCTATCTTGCACCATCAGCTTAACGAGACTTCCTCGGACAGACTTGGTACTAGCAGATCCCATAGGAATGTGAGCCTTAAATTGGTTGTCCACTATTAGGACAACCTCTTCTTGAACTAAATGTACTCCATGGACACAGCCCAGAGGACCGTGCAATAACTTCAGATCACTGAATAAGGTTTAAAGAAGTTGTCCACTACTTGGACAACCCCTTCTCTTACCCCTCGTTTGGCCCCAATAAAATAAAAAAGCTTATACTCACCTCCCGTGCTGGCGTCATTCCAGTTTTGTCGGCACTCACTGTCCTGGGGCTCTCACGCCAGTGACATTGTCTCTGCCTTTTGTCGAATTGATCATGAAGAGGAAGTCCGGTAGGGGAAAATGATGCTGGCAATGATTGGGCGCCTGCCTCAAGTGTCGCAACAACTGCACTGGAGCCCTGGGAGAGCATGGGATATGGCAAGGAGTTGTCCAAGTAGTATTCAGGAATCTGGAGTTATTGTAGGGCCCCCTGGGTTGTGTCAATGGAGTAGCTACTGGCCAGAAAAGCGAAACTAAGATAAGAGTAATCAACATCTGTAGGGACAAAATCAGAACTGTAGTTATTGAAGTAGCCAGAGTCAGATGATATGTGATCAATCAAAGCATAATCAGACTTATTGAGGTCAGGATTGAGTGAGGGGCTAATCACAGAGTCAGGGCACAAGTTGGGTCAAGATCAGGGTGAAAACACAAGAGAAAACATCAGAGTTCGCGGAGTAGTCCAGACACAATATCTGGCAACTCCCAGCATACTACTTGTAGTTTAAAGACCCCTGTACATATTAGGCTACCATCAGCTCAACCTACCGATATCGAAGGGTTTGGATGACAGTCTAATGTGCATCTGGGTCTCCTGACTGGTTCCTGGTGGGACAGAAGGATCCTACACATCCAATTTTGGACTGACGGCCCTTTTGTTCTATAAGTGATCAGCTGCCGCCAGTGGAGTCTGGCAGTGGCTTTCTCACTTTGAGGTGCTTATGTGATACTATATGGGCTGCATATGAAAGTATAATGTTGGCACTATATGGAAGTAATATGGAATTATGTGGGCTGTACATGGCAGTATAATCTTGGAATTATATGACTGTAAAATGGCAAAACTTGCATTTATATGACAGTGTATAACAGTTTATTTTTGGCATCATATTGTGATTATCTGATATTAGACAAGCTGTAAATGTAAGTATATTATTGGCACTACATGGCAGTAATGCGTGTGGACTGCATATGGCAGTATAATTTTGGCACTATTTTGTAATGTGAAATCATGTTGGATGTATATGACAGTGTATTTTTGGCACTTTATATTGGTTATTCAGTATTATGTGGGGTGTATATGGAAGTATATTCTTGGCACTGTATGGCAGTTATGTGATATTATGTGAGTTGTATATTCTTGACACTATATGGCAGTAATATGGTATGTGATTTGTATATTCTTGGCACTATATGGCAGTAATATTGTATTAAGTGGGTTGTATATTCTTGACACTATTTGGCAGTAATGTGGCATTATTTGGGATGTATATTCTTGGCACTATATGGCAGTAGTGTGATATTATGTGGGTTGTACAGTACAGACCAAAAGTTTGGACACACCTTCTCATTTAAAGATTTTTCTGTATTTTCTCGAGTATGAAAATTGTACATTCACACTGAAGGCATCAAAACTATGAATTAACACATGTGGAATTATATACTTAACAAAAAAGTGTGAAACAACTGAAAATATGTCTTATATTCTAGGTTCTTCAAAGTAGCCACCTTTTGCTTTGATGACTGCTTTGCACACTCTTGGCATTCTCTTGATGAGCTTCAAGAGGTAGTCACCGGAAATGGTCTTCCAACAATCTTGAAGGAGTTCCCAGAGATGCTTAGTAGAGATGAGAGTTGTTCTACTCGAACTGTTCGCCAATCTCAAATTCGAGCTGTTTTGGGCGGTGTTCGAGCCGTTCGGCGAACACGAACAATTTGAGAAAAATTCGGCTGTTCGAGGTTATGTTCGATAACTGTTCGTGCACCAAAATCATAACTGGATTTTTTCTCAGTAATGATGAAAATTAATGTTAATACGCAGTTTGAGTGTACAGCGGGGTGGGGGGAGGGGCAGGGGATGGAGCTCTGCAGGAACAATGAAGATCTCCATTTTTTTTTCTCTTTCCCGCATTTGCAGTGGGGAGGTGCAATCTGTCAGCCTATCAGCAGCGCACACACGGAGCGAAGTGCTTTTTTTCACACAAGCAAGGGCATGTGTCATTGGCAGTGTATGTCACATGTCCTTGCCCTATAAGACCCAGCCATTTTCCCCGTCGCCACCATTTTCTCACTGCTGCAGCTGCGTGTTAGACGGCACCGCTGTTGCTGTGTGCGCTATACCTTGTTAATTTCAAGCTAATTTTCGCACAAATATACAGATAGCTTGGGAGTAGGGAATAGTTGTGATTGCAGTCCTTTTAAGGACTAGGTTACAGCATTTCCTACGACTTTTATCAGGCAGGTCTGTGCTCTTAAATAGATAGGTTGTGGGAGTAAAGACTAATTGTAATTGGAGTCCTTTTCAGGACTAGGTTACATGAGTTCCTATCAGTTTTTGCCAGGCAGGTCTGTGCCAGTGCTGTGCAAGTTTTTTTCACAGCATTTGGCTGAATCTAGCAAAGCTAATCCTTTTTGGCCTATTGCAGAGTGTGTTAGTAAGTGGAGTAGCCTATCTGTGTTGCAAGATATACCACCTGTGTATAGAATACCAATTTTTTTACTGCACCTAGTGAAGTAAAATCTTTTGGGCATAGCATCATTCTATTAGTCCATCTATACTGACCTCCATCAGGTTGCAAATTAAAACTAATTTTTATCTGCATCTACAGTACCTCTGAAAAAATATTTGGGCTTCTAGCTGTGTGTGGGACTTGTTGTATTAGTCCATCTATACTGACCTCCATCAGGTTGCAAACTGAATATATTTTTTTCTGCATCTACCTCTGAAAAAATATTGGGCTTCTAGCTGTGTGTGGGACTTGTTGTATTAGTCCATCTATACTGACCTCCATCAGGTTGCAAACTGAATATATTTTTTTCTGCATCTACCTCTGAAAAAATATTGGGCTTCTAGCTGTGTGTGGGACTTGTTGTATTAGTCCATCTATACTGACCTCCATCAGGTTGCAAACTGAATATAATTTTTTTCTGCATCTAGCTCTGAAAAAATATTTGGCCTTCTAGTAGTGTGTCGGACTTTCTCTATTAGTCCATCTATACTGACCTCCATCAGGTTGCAAACTGAATATAATTTTTTTCTGCATCTAGCTCTGAAAAAATATTTGGCCTTCTAGTAGTGTGTCGGACTTTCTCTATTAGTCCATCTATACTGACCTCCATCAGGTTGCAAATTAAAACTAATTTTTATCTGCATCTACAGTACCTCTGAAAAAATATTTGGGCTTCTAGCTGTGTGTGGGACTTGTTGTATTAGTCCATCTATACTGACCTCCATCAGGTTGCAAACTGAATATATTTTTTTCTGCATCTACCTCTGAAAAAATATTGGGCTTCTAGCTGTGTGTGGGACTTGTTGTATTAGTCCATCTATACTGACCTCCATCAGGTTGCAAACTGAATATATTTTTTTCTGCATCTACCTCTGAAAAAATATTGGGCTTCTAGCTGTGTGTGGGTCTTGTTCTATTAATCCATCTATACTGACCTCCATCAGGTTGCAAACTGAATATAATTTTTTTCTGCATCTAGCTCTGAAAAAATATTTGGCCTTCTAGTAGTGTGTCGGACTTTCTCTATTAGTCCATCTATACTGACCTCCATCAGGTTGCAAATTAAAACTAATTTTTATCTGCATCTACAGTACCTCTGAAAAAATATTTGGGCTTCTAGCTGTGTGTGGGACTTGTTGTATTAGTCCATCTATACTGACCTCCATCAGGTTGCAAACTGAATATATTTTTTTCCTGCATCTACCTCTGAAAAAATATTGGGCTTCTAGCTGTGTGTGGGTCTTGTTCTATTAATCCATCTATACTGACCTCCATCAGGTTGCAAATTCAAAATAATTTTTTTCTGCATCTAACCCAGCCAATAGTTTTGGCCTAATACCACAGTTTGGCCACTCAGCTCTGCTCGGTTACCATCCATTGTTTTTTTGTGCAAACAACTCCAGAGTTGTGAATTAGTTAACCACCAAAATGAGTGGAAAAAGGCCTGCTGCTGGTGGAAAGGGGAATAGGCGTGTTGGGAAGGGGAAAAAAGGTTGTGTCCGTGGGGTAGGTGTTAAAGCAACAGTAACATCTGCAGAAGAAAGACCATCTTCCAGCCAAACTAAAATGTCTACTTCTTTTAGCGGACAATGTGATAAGATCCCTTCCTTACGGCCACGCCAATCGCTACAAATTCCAGATGAGGCACAAAAACAGCAGGTGCTTCAACGGATATCAAGTGCTCCTTTAAGTGGGCTCTCCTCCACATCAACTTCAACATCACAAATACTCCAGTCCTCAAAGGTGTCACCCAAATCGCACTTGCTTCCTCACAGCTCCCAAATCTCCAGCTGCCCGTCTGAGTATGAGGTAGAACAGATGGTTGAGTCTGCAGAGCTGTTTACTCATACTATAGCCTGGGAATCAGAGGTCGACTCCAGCGCTTCTGTGAATCCAGACGAGGAAATGATCTGCACTGATGCCCAGAATCTTTATGAGTCGGATCCAGGACCAGACGCAGAAGGTTCTGACCATAATGTAGACCCTCATTCCCAAACTGTAACTCCTGTTGGTGGAGACAATGAGGAAGACGATGATAAGACTCAAATACCTGATTGGAGCGACAACTTTAGTTTTTTGTCAGGGCAGGAACAGGTTGGCTCTGAGGACGACGGGTGTGATAACGCACAGGGTGATGATGATGAGGTTGGAGATCCCACTTACTGTCAATTCACAGTCAGCCAAGAGATGAGGTCAGCAGAGGAGGTGGAGGAAGATGCTAGTGACGACGAGGTCAGGTTGCGCCTTCCTGGACAGAGATGTAGTACTGGAAGCACGTCAACAACTGCATCCTCAAACACAACTCTGCCTCTCACCACAAGTCGTGGTGGCTCTTCAGGTCGCATGGGTGCTAAGCCTTG
This sequence comes from Phyllobates terribilis, assembly GCF_046119375.1. NCBI lineage: Eukaryota > Metazoa > Chordata > Amphibia > Anura > Dendrobatidae > Phyllobates > Phyllobates terribilis. The sequence continues at coordinate 36,490,081 of NW_027362772.1, read as the reverse complement.
CATAGCCTGGGCATTTTTTCAGATCGATAAAGATGACCCAACTCGTGTTATCTGTAACATTTGTCAGCAAAAGCTAAGTAGAGGCCAAAAAATACATAGTTTGAGTACTTCATGCATGAACCGGCACATGGACATGAAGCATAAGTTGCAGTGGGAAGCTCAGTGTGCTACAATGCGGCCTAGCCGGCCGGGCCAACCACCGTCTGCCATATCTTGTGCATCCGCGGCCTCTTCATCCTCTGTGACTGGGGGGACAGCAGTCACACCTGTTTTGGGGCGCAGACCTGCCACCTCTTTACCCGCAACAGCCAGCGTGATTGGCAGGTCATCATTTTCTTTGGAGGTGGTAACACCAGCTGGTGTTGAGCGCTGTCCGACATCGATAGCACCACCTTTGGATCAAGGCAACCTAACATGTCCGCCTGCATCTTCCTCACAGACCGGCAGTTTGCCGGGGACACCCTTATCAACCCCGTCTAAGCACAATAGCCAGCCCTCGGTCCCTCAGATGTGGACAAGTAAAAGACCATTTCCTCCTAGCCATGAGAAAGCTAAGAGGTTGAATTTCACCATCTGCAAGCTCTTGGCTACAGAAATGCTGCCTTTCCGCCTGGTGGACACAGAGGATTTTCGAGACCTTATGTCCGTCGCAGTGCCCCAGTACCAGATGCCCAGTCGGCACTACTTCTCAAAGAAAGGTGTGCCTGCGCTCCACCAGCATGTCGCACATAACATCACCGCTTCTTTGAGAAACTCTGTGTGTGACAGGGTGCATTTCACCACAGACACTTGGACGAGTAGGCATGGACAGGGGCGTTACATGTCGCTGACTGGGCACTGGGTAACTATGGTGACAGCAGGACAAGGGGCTGCTGTCCAAGTCTTGCCGTCCCCACGAGTTGTGCGTCAATCCTCTTTATGTCAAAGTTCCTCCACTGCTTCTGCCTCCTCAACCTCCTCTCGGTCTTCCACCTGCACCCAAAGCCTGTCTGGTCATGCCACAAGCTTTCTAACTGCGCAGAAGGGATCCTGCACACCACCTTACTATGCTGGCAGTAGGGCTCAACGTCATCAGGCGGTTTTTACATTGAAATGTCTGGGAAATGTGAGTAACACAGCTGAGGAGTTGTGGTCAGCTCTGGAGAACCAATTTCATGAATGGTTGTCTCCACTGGACCTGAAACCAGGGAAGGCCGTGTGCGACAATGCTGCAAACCTGGGTGCGGCCCTTCGCCGGGGCAATGTCACACGCGTGCCTTGTATGGCTCACGTGTTGAACCTGGTTGTCCAGCAATTTTTAGCCCACTATCCCAGACTAGATGGCCTTCTGCAGAGGGCACGGTCGCTGTGTGCTCACTTCCGCCATTCGCATCCCGCAGCTCAGCGACTTACATCTCTACAGAAGTCGTTGGGCCTGCCACTTCACCGGCTAAAATGCGATGTGCCTACCCGGTGGAATTCAACTCTGCACATGTTGCAGCGACTGTGGCAGCACCGACAAGCCCTGGTGCAATACGTTCTGACGTATAGCCTGGGCCAACGAGATTCAGAGGTGGGGCAAATCACGCTGGAGGAGTGGTCTCAGATCAGGGACCTATACACCCTTCTGCACAGTTTTGAAATGGCGACGAAGATGTTTAGTGCTGACGATGCCATTATCAGCATGACTATTCCGGTGATTTACATGCTGGAGCACATGTTAAACAGAATTCGGAGTCAGGTGGTGGCACAAGAGGAGGTGGAGGAAGTAGAGGAGGAGGAGTTGTATGCGGAAGGGCTAACATCTGCAAGGTCCAGACGGTCGGCAGCACCAAGGCGGCAGGCATGTGAGGGTGGGGGAGATGGTTTTACCAGGGCGCATGGTAGCAGCCAAACTAGTGAGGAAGGTGCAGGAGCCCAGGAAGAAGTGGAGGACGAACTGATGGAAGACTCATCAGATGAGGGAGACCTTGATCACATTTCTGTTGTGCGAGGTTGGGGGGAGAGGACAGAGGAAGGAAGCATGATTGTTACCTCGCCACCAACACAACAGGGACTTGGTGCTCCTGGATGCGCAACACACATGAGTGCCTTCTTGCTGCACTACCTGCAACATGACCCTCGAATTGTGAGAATTAGAAATAATCCTGACTACTGGGTTGCCACACTGTTAGATCCCCGGTACAAAAGTAAATTTGCAGAAATTATTCCTGCCATAGAAAGGGATGCACGCATGCAGGAGTATCAGCAGAGACTGTTGCAGAATCTTACATGTGCTTTTCCACAAAATACCAGTGGTGCACGTAGTGAATCTCACAGTTCCAACTTGCCAACCGTGGGACCGTCAAGTGTTCAGCACTCAAACCGTTACAGAACCACAGTATCTGCTGGTAACATCAATTTTGCGGAATCATTTCACCACTTTTTTAGCCCATCCTTTGCAAGGCCACAGGAGACAAGAAGTCTGACACATAGTCAACGCCTAGAGACGATGGTACAGGAGTATCTCCAAGTAAACATTGAAGCCACGACTGTGTCACTGGACCCTTGCTCTTTTTGGGCTTCCAATCTGGATAAATGGCCGGAGCTAGCCACTTACGCCTTGGAGATCTTGTCATGCCCCGCAGCCAGCGTTCTGTCTGAACGTGTGTTCAGCGCTGCTGGTGGTGTGCTGACAGATAAGCGCACGCGGCTCTCCACTGATAATGTAGACAGACTCACGTTCATAAAGATGAACAAATCATGGATCCGAAACGACTTTTCTACCCCTGTGTCATCCTGGGGAGAGTAAAAGCTTGATGATTGGTTAAAATCACCCTACCAACCGTTTTAAGCTTTCAAATTACTAATCATGTTTATCTGTATCTTGACTGGAAAATAATTTGGGCTTTGTAGCAGTGTGCAGCACTGATCCTATTAGGCCATCTATACTAAAGCTTCACCAGATTTAAAATTAAAAATAATTTTTAGCTGCATCTAGCCCGGAAAATAATTTTGGGGCTCCGAGATGCGCAAGGCACATAAGTGCCTTCTTGCTGCACTACCTGCAGCATGACCCTCATATTGTCAGAATTCGAAGTAATCATGACTACTGGGTTGCCACACTCTTAGATCCCCCAAACTTTTCGATCAACCTTTTCATTTTAATAAAGACCAAAAAAATGGTCATTTTTGAAATTATAAGCATTAGCAGGTTGTTAGAAACTGAAATCAAAGAGTTTTCAACTCAAAACTTTATTCTAGGTGATGTTACATTTTCACATAGGACCCCTTGTTCGAAAGGAGCTTCTGAACTCTCTCGTCCATTGAATTTGTCAGGTTTTGGATGGTTTCTGCTTCAATTGTTTTGCATGAGGACAGAATACCCTCCCAGAGCTGTTGCTTAGATGTGAACTGCCTCCCGCCATCATAGACACTCCTTTTAATGATGCTCCAAAGGTTCTGAATGGGGTAGAGGTCAGGGGAGCATGGGGGTCACACCATAAGTTTGTCCCCTTTTATGCCCATATCAGCCAGAGATGCAGATGTTTTATGTGCAGCATGAGATGGTGCATTATCATGCAGAAAAATGATCTTGCTGTGAAATACACGGTTCTTCTTCTTGAACCATGGCAGGAAGTGCTGTTTGAGAAAATCCACATACATTATGGAGTTCATCTTTAGCGCCTTCAGGGATCCTAAAGGGGCCGACAATCTCTCTCCCCATGATTCCAGCCCAAAACATTACTCCACCTCCTCCTTGTTGGCGCTGTAGCTGTGTTTGCGTGGGGTGTCCATCAACCAGCCATCCTCCACTCCATCCATCTGGAACATCGAGCGCTGCACGGCACTCATCCGTGAACAAAACAGTTTTGAAATCAGTCTTCATGTAATGTTTGGCCCACTGGAGCCGTTTCTGCTTGTGTGAAGTGGATAGAGGAGGTCGACAGGATGGCGCATGCACAGCTGCAAACCTCTGAAGGACCCTGCATCTTGTTGTTCGGGGGACGTTGGAGGCACAAGCAGCTTCAAAAACTTGTCTGCTGCTATGACAAGGCTTTTTTGCCGCTGCTCTTTCAACCTGACGTAATTGCCTGTAGGAAAGAGTCCTCAATTTGCCCTTATCAGCACGCACACGTGTGTACTGTGAATCAGCTACATACTTCTTGATTGCCAAGACACTTCATCCTGATCATCGCACAATGTTGATTGTAGTCATGCCTTGACCTAAACACTCCACAATTTGTTGCTTCTCAGCAGCCGACACATCCTTTTTCTTTCCCATTTTGGCAGAAAATGTAGGCTGCTTAATAATGTGAGAGAGCCTTCTTAAGTAGTCTTGCCTTTCATTGGACACACCTGCCAAACTAATTAGCACAGGTGTCTGCAATTGCTTACAGTGATATAAAGAGCCCTGACACACATCACCATCAATGAGTTTAACTGACAAACAAACAAATTCTTCCCTTATCACTCCTAAACACTTTTTGCATAATAATTTGGAACGCAGTGTACATGTGCTTTTCCACAAAACACCAGTGGTTCACGTAGTGAATCTTACAGTTCTAACTTGCCAACCGTGGTCTGTATGGAGTTGTTCAATAAAGGGCCCAAAATTAAGATAACATAGATGGGAGAGGTCTCTATGAATAGGAATTCCTAAGTATTTGATACCCTGTGAGGGCCAGGCAAAGGGAAAGTTGGACTGGATGGAATCCTATATGGATTTGGGGAGGGAGACATCGAGGGCCTCAGACTTCGCTGCATTGATTTTAAAATTTTACCATGTAACAAAGTGATCTATTTCAGCCATAACAGCATGGATGGATATATGTGATTGAGTGATATATACTAGGACATCATCAGCAAATAGAGAGCACTTGTACTCGGTGCCTCCCACCTCAATCCACCTAATATTGGGGTTATGGCGAATTGATGAGAGCAGGTGCTCCGTCACTAGGATGTATAAGAGAGGGGACAGAGGACATCACTGCCTTGTCCCATTGGTGATTGTGAAAGGTGATGAAAATGTTCTGACGCACCCCCTGGGCCTTGGGACACCCGGAGCCGGACCCTTTTTGGTGGATGCTGGTTGTTGTAGTCTTCGTGGCGGCGACCCGGTTCCGTGGCTCAGGGCGGTCAAACCAGTGGCGGAACTATTTATGTGGTTTTGATGTTTAAATGTCCGACTATGCCACCCGGGGATTGCGGTCAGAGTGAACCGCCGCTCCAGGGCAGACCACTGAGGCTGGTGTTGTGGGTGCAGCAGAGCGTAGCATAACTCCCCACAGGAGGAGTATAGCCTCAGGGCAGTGTATGCGGAGGATGGGGGTGATGGTGCAGGGCAGCAGCAGTAACGACACGGAGTCAGTGATGCAGTTCAGGGCCTTTACTCACAGTTCTTATTATCCAGACCACGTCTGCAGGTAACGGCTGCCCACGTCGTACTGTGCTCACCAGGTGAGGGGCTCAGACAACTCCCAGATAACTTTGGAGCACTTCACAGGACCCCCTTTGTGTGTCCTTTGTCTGGCCTTTCTTACCAACACTTCTGTCCGGCTGCCTCGGGCCTCCTCTTGGTAAACTTGGCGCCAGTTTCCCTGACCCTATGTGGTGCCTTCCTAGCGGGTGTAGCGAGGGGCTGCGCCACATAAAATGTCAGAGCCTCCGGTTTCTAGCTGAGGGTCGTTTCCTGCCTCCACTAGTTCGGGGACCGGTCTCCCCCTTTGGCCTGACCCCTCCACGCAGGTGGATTCGGGCGTGCGGTGGCGACTCGCCCGTCCGCACCCCTGGGATCCCTTCATTCCTCGTTCCTGGAGCCTTCTCCGCTCCTCTTCCTTCCTTCTCCCTCTTCCAGGCCTGGGCCTCTGTTACTAGGCCCGCCTCCGGAGCAGAGCTCATGCAGAGCCCCTGCTCCCTGCCACTTCTGCTCAGACTTCTCTGCACTGAACTAAGATGGTGCCCACCTTTTATACTCCCTTCTCAATGCACCCAGGAACTGCTTCCTCCCTGCTCCTGCACTACAGGGTTCCCCTTCCTCAGTGTTCCCTCCCCCCACTCCAGCCAGGGACAGGGACTGTCGTGCCCATCTCAGGGGCATATTGGTCGCCCTGCCCCACGGCAATGTGGTGTAATGCATGCAGGTGTCGGGTCCTGATCCACACTCCATCCTTACCTGAGAGTGAGATATCACACCTCTGGGTGAGGTGCAATACGTCTGTAGCAACCGAGCCCTCAGGGTGCTACAGTTCCATTTATCTTCAGCCTAGGTGACGTATTGCGATACAGGGCCGTGATTTTGGCTATAAAAGGGTCCCCTAGACCCCTACCCCAAGCTTTTTAAGAGAATCATATATGGCGTGCCAGGAGACTCTATGGAATGCTTTCTCAGCATCCAACGAGAGTATCTAATTACAAATTTTTAACTGCATCTAGCCCAGGAAATACTTTGTGCCTAGTAGCAGTGTCTGCTAGTCAGCGGATTATCCCGGCTGTTAAGCAAACTGCACCACCTGTAGTTTAGACACTTAATTTTTTCAAAGGAAATGCTTCGGGACCATGAGATACTTAGTGAAGAGCATCAGGAGGCACCCCAAGGCATAGGGGCTGGGACTGGCAGTAGGATGCCTTGCGGTGGACAGCCGAGCTCGATCCTTATAAAAGCTTTTTAACTGCAGCAGCTTTAGTGGACGCTACTGGAGCTGGAATTACCGCGGCTGCTGGCATGAGACTTGCCCTCCAATAGATCCTTGTAAATGGATTTAAAGTGTATTCATTCAAATTAGAGAGACAATTTAAATTAAAAAGCTTAGAGCTGCCTCCACCACAGGGGGGCTCGCTCGACCCACCAGCGGACAGGCACCAGTATTGGGAGAGGGGGGCTGGCCGTCAGGGTTCACCGCGGCTCTGGCACAAACCCGGCGACACGGAGGTGGCACGGGCAGGAGCGGACTGGCCGTGTCGGCTTCTCACTTTTTGGATTTTAGAAGGGCATGACATGCCTATATCTGTGTCTCCCCCTCCTTTTACTCCTCCACCTCTTTTATTTTCGCATGACTATATGTACTTGTCACTTTTCCATGTGTTAGTTATTAGAGATGAGCGGTGTTCGACTAGAACTGTTCGCCAATCTCAAATTCGAGCTGTTTTGGGTGGTGTTCGAGTTGTTCGACGAACCCGAACGATTTGCAAAAAATTCGGCTGTTCGAGGTTATGTTCGATAACTGTTCGTGCACCAAAAGCGTGTCCTGCATGTCTGGCGCTATTTAGAGCTCCAATCATGCAGGGATTGTCTGCCACTCACTGTAATGCCACAGCCATGGTGGTTGTGGCATTACAGTGATTGCCCAAATCGATGGGAACAGTGCCAACAGTGAAACATGAAAAGCCGGCAATTCAGCAGCGGCATACACCTGTACCCGACAATTTAGAACCGAAAGAATAGAGCTTCACACATAGATTAGATAGATATAAACATGTCAGCCACATATATATGAAGTACAGTGACAGTGCTGGTTACTGTACTTGTCATTTAGCGTAAAGGATTTATCAAAAAAAATAATAGTGTTTTCATGCACCGTCTCTTTAAAAAAGCCGGCCGGCAATTCAGCAGCGGTACCCGACAATTTATAACAGACAGAATAGAGCTTCACACATAGATTAGATAGATAGAAACATGTCAGTCACATATATATGAAGTACAGTGATAGTGTTGGTTACTGTACTTGTCATTTAGTATTAAAATAAAGGATTTATTATTAAAAAAATTGGCGTGGGGTTCCCCTTAATTTTAGGCTCTAGCGAAGGTTAAGCAGACGGCTGGGGCAGATGTTTGAAGCCTGGGAAGGGGGTAATACCCACGGAGCTTCCCAGGCTACTAATATCAGCCCCCAGCTGAATACATAGCCTTTACTAGCTATTAAAATGGGGGACCCCCCCAAAAAAATGACGTGGGGTCCCCCCTAATTTAATAGCTAGCAAAGGCTAGGCAGACAGCTGGGGGCTGATATTAATAGCCCAGGAAGGGAGCCATGAATATTGGCCCCCTCCCAGGCTAGAAACACCAGCCGTCAGCCGCCCCAGAAATGGCGCATTCATAGGATGCGCCAATTCTGGCACTTAGCCTCGCTCTTCCACGCTGCCCGGGTGCGGTGGCAGGGGGTAATAGGGTTGGGGTTGATGTCAGCTTATAATGCCAGCTGACATCAAGCCCAGGTTAGTAATGGAGAGGCGTCTATAAGACACCCCCATTACTAACCCCATAGTCAAAGTTAAAAAAAACACAAACACCCAGAATAAAGTCCTTTAATTGAAATAAAGACACAATCCTTTATTGTTCTAAATTAAACCATACTTACCGTCACGCCCATTCCAGCTGAAGCCAACGATCTCCTGCAATAAAAGAAAAATAATAAAGCAACCTCATCCTTACCTTTCCATGGTTCCCACGACAGCTTCAGCTCTGCTACATCGAGATGACAGGCTGGACCGCAGCAGAACGCTGCCATCCAGCCTCTCATCCCGCAGACACTGAGAAGCGCAGGCTTGCTTGCGCTGCTCAGCGTCTCTCTGTGACGACATCCAGATGAGCCGAGTTCATGTCCAATGAACTCGGCTCACCTCATGCACGTCACTGACAGCGTGAGAAAATTCTCACGCTGAAGCGGTGAGTGCAGGAGAATTCTCCCACGCTGTCAGTGACGTGCATAAGGTGAGCTCATGTCCAATGAATTCAGCTCACCTCCTGCACGTCACTGACAGCGTGGGAGAATTCTCCTGCACTCAGCGCTTCAGCGTGAGAATTCTCCCACGCTGAAGCGCTGAGTGCAGGAGAATTTTCCCACACTGTCAGTGACGTGCATAAGGTGAGCTCATGTCCAATGAACTCAGCTCACCTCCTGCACGTCACTGACAGCGTGGGAGAATTCTCCTGCACTCAGCGCTTCAGTGTGAGAATTCTCCCACGCTGAAGCGCTGAGTGCAGGAGAATTTTCCCACGCTGTCAGTGACGTGCATGAGGTGAGCCGAGTTCATTGGACATTAACTCGGCTCATCTGGATGCCCTCACAGAGAGACACTGTGGAGCGCAAGCAAGCCTGCGCTTCTCAGTGTCTGCGGGATGACAGGCTGGATGGCAGCGTTCTGCTGCGGTCCAGCCTGTCATCTCGATGTAGCAGAGCTGAAGCTGTCGTGGGAACCATGGAAAGGTAAGGATGATGTTGCTTTATTATTTTTCTTTTATTTCAGGAGATCGTTGGCTTCAGCTGGAATGGGCGTGATGGTAAGTATGGTTTAATTTAGAACAATAAAGAATTGTGTGTTTATTTCAATTAAAGGACTTTTTTCTGGGTGTTGTGTTTTTTTTAAATACTTTACTAGAAATTCATGGTGGTCATGTCTAATATTGGCGTGACCCCATGAATTTCGGGCTTAGGGCCAGCTGATAATGCCAAGCTGGCCCTAACCCCTTTATTACCCAGTGAGCCACCGCATCAGGGCCCTGGATGAGTTGGGTACAGCGCCAGAAGATGGCGCTTCTATGAACGCGCCATTTTCCGGGGTGGCTGCGGACTGCAATTTGCAGCGGGGGTGGCCCAGAAAGCTTGGGCCTCCCTGCGCTGTGGATTCCAGCCCCCAGCTGCCTAGTTGTACCTGGCTGGACACAAAAACAGGGCGAAGCCCCACGTCAATTTTCTTTAAATTATTTCATGAAATAATTAAGAAAAAAAGGGCTTCCCTATATTGTTGTGTCCGGCCAGGTACAAATAGGCAGCTGGTGGTTGGGGGCAGCCCGTTCCTGCCTGCTGTACCTGGCTGGACACAAATATAGTGCGAAGCCCCACGTCAATTTTTTTTAAATTATTTCATGAATTTCCTGAAATAATTAAAAAAAATTGAAGTGGGGCTTCGCACTATATTTGTGTCCAGCCAGGTACAGCAGGTAGGAACGGGCTGCCCCCAACCACCAGCTGCCTATTTGTACCTGGCCGGACACAACAATATAGGGAAGGCCTTTTTTTCTTAATTATTTCATGAATTTCATGAAATAATTAAAAAAAAAGTACGTGGGGCTTCGCCCTATTTTTGTGTCCAGCCAGGTACAACTAGGCAGCTGGGGGCTGGAATCTGCAGCGCAGGGAGGCCCAAGCTTTCTGGGCCCCCCCCGCTACAAATTGCAGTCCGCAGCCACCCCGGAAAATGGCGCGTTCATAGAAGCGCCATCTTCTGGCGCTGTACCCAACTCATCCAGGGCCCTGGTGCGGTGGCTCACTGGGTAATAAAGGGGTTAGGGCCAGCTTGGTATTATCAGCTGGCTCCAAGCCAAAAATTCATGGGGTCACGCCAGTATTAGACATGACCGCCATGAATTTCTAGTAAAGTATTTAAAAAAAACACAACACCCAGAATAAAGTCCTTTAATTGAAATAAAGACACAATTCTTTATTGTTCTAAATTAAACCATACTTACCATCACACCCATTCCAGCTGAAGCCAACGATCTCCTGCAATAAAAGAAAAATAATAAACCAACCTCATCCTTACCTTTCCATGGTTCCCACGACAGCTTCAGCTCTGCTACATCGAGATGACTGGCTGGACCGCAGCAGAACGCTGCCATCCAGTCTGTCATCCCGCAGACACTGAGAAGCGCAGGCATGCTTGCGCTCCTCACTGTCTCGCTGTGACGGCATCCAGATGAGCCGAGGTCATGTCCAATGAACTCGGCTCACCCCATGCACGTCACTGACAGCGTGGGAAAATTCTCACGCTGAAGTGCTGAGTGCAGGAGAATTCTCCCACGCTGTCAGTGATGTGCATGAGGTGAGCTCATGTCCAATGAACTCAGCTCACCTCCTGCACGTCACTGACAGCGTGGGAAAATTCTCCTGCAATCAGCGCTTCAGCGTGAGAATTTTCCCACGCTGTCAGTGACGTGCATGAGGTGAGCCGAGTTCATTGGACATGAACTCGGCTCCTCTGGATGTCGTCACAGAGAGACGCTGAGCAGCGCAAGCAAGCCTGCGCTTCTCAGTGTCTGCGGGATGACAGGCTGGATGGCAGCGTTCTGCTGCGGTCCAGCCTGTCATCTCGATGTAGCAGAGCTGAAGCTGTCGTGGGAACCATGGAAAGGTAAGGATGAGGTTGCTTTATTATTTTTCTTTTATTGCAGGAGATCGTTGGCTTCAGCTGGAATGGGCGTGATGGTAAGTATGGTTTAATTTAGAACAATAAAGGATTGTGTCTTTATTTCAATTAAAGGACTTTATTCTGGGTGTTTGTGTTTTTTTTAACTTTGACTATGGGGTTAGTAATGGGGGTGTCTTATAGACGCCTCTCCATTACTAACCTGGGCTTGATGTCAGCTGGCATTATAAGCTGACATCAACCCCAACCCTATTACCCCCTGCCACCGCACCAGGGCAGCGTGGAAGAGCGAGGCTAAGTGCCAGAATTGGCGCATCCTATGAATGCGCCATTTCTGGGGCGGCTGACGGCTGGTGTTTCTAGCCTGGGAGGGGGCCAATATTCATGGCTCCCTTCCTGGGCTATTAATATCAGCCCCCAGCTGTCTGCCTAGCCTTTGCTAGCTATTAAATTAGGGGGGACCCCACGTCATTTTTTTTGGGGGGTCCCCCATTTTAATAGCTAGTAAAGGCTATGTATTCAGCTGGGGGCTGATATTAGTAGCCTGGGAAGCTCCGTGGGTATTACCCCCTTCCCAGGCTTCAAACATCTGCCTCAGCCGTCTGCTTAACCTCCGCTAGAGCCTAAAATTAAGGGGAACCCCACGCCAATTTTTTTAATAATAAATCCTTTATTTTAATACTAAATGACAAGTACAGTAACCAACACTATCACTGTACTTCATATATATGTGACTGACATGTTTCTATCTATCTAATCTATGTGTGATGCTCTATCTTTCTGTTCTAAATTGTCGGGTACTGCTGCTGAATTGCCGGCCGGCTTTTTTAAAGAGACAGTGCATGAAAACACTATTATTTTTTTAAATAAATCCTTTACACTAAATGACAAGTACAGTAAGCAACACTATCACTGTACTTATTATATATGTGACTGACATGTTTCTATCTATCTAATCTATGTGTGAAGCTCTATTCTTTCTGTTCTAAATTGTCGGGTACAGATGCTGAATTGCCGGCCGGCTTTTTTAAAGAGACGGTGCATGAAAACACTAATATTTTTTTTAATAAATCCTTTACACTAAATGACAAGTGCAGTAACCAACACTGTCACTGTGCTTCTTATATGTGTGACTGACATGTTTCTATCTATCTAATCTATGTGTGATGCTCTATTCCTTCTTGTCTAAATTGTCGGGTACCGGTGTATGCCGCTGCTGAATTTGCCGGCCGGCTTTTTTAAAGAGAGTGTCTTCTGAGCAGTTTGTCAGCTTTTGGACACCTTTGCAGGTGTTTTCTATGTGTTTCTATGTGTTTTTGTTTGCCTGCCATTGGTTTTAACGGTGTTCGACGGTGTTCTAAGGTGTTCGACGAACAGTTCGACGAACAGTTCCTCGAACATCCCGGTGTTCGACGAACCGAACCGAACCCGAACACTACGGGGGTGGCTCAACACTATTAGTTATGTCTTCTGAGCAGTTTGTCAGCCTTTGGACACCTTTGAAGGTGTTTTCTATGTGTTTCTATGTGTTTTTGTTTGCCTGCCATTGGTTTTAACGGTGTTCGAAGGTGTTCGACGAACAGTTCGACGAACAGTTCGGCGAACACACGGGTGTTCGACGAACCGAACCGAACTCGAACACTACGGGGGTGGCTCAACACTAATGCTTAGCACTTGTTGGCCCTTTTGCCTTCACTCTGTGGTCCAGCTCACCCCAAACCATCTCGATTGGGTTCAGGTCTGGTGACTGTGGAGGCCAGGTCATCTGGCGTAGCACCCCATCATTCTCCTTCTTGGTCAAATAGCCCTTACACAGCCTGGAGGTGTGTTTGGGGTCATTGTCCTGTAGAAAAATAAATGATGGTCCAACTAAACGCAAACCGGATGGAATAGCATGCCGCTGCAAGATGCTGTGGTAGCCATGCTGGTTCAGTATGCCTTCAATTTTTAATACATCCCCAACAGTGTCACCAGCAAAGCACCCCCACACCATCACACCTCCTCCTCTATGCTTTGCGGTGGGAACCAGGCATGTAGAGTCCATCCGTTCACCTTTTCTGCGCTGCACAAAGACATGGTGGTTGGAACGAAAGATCTCAAATTTGGACTCATCAGACCAAAGCACAGATTTCCACTGGTGTAATGTCCATTCCTTGTGTTCTTTAGCACAAACAAGTCTCTTCTGCTTGTTGCCTGTCCTTAGCAGTGGTTTCCTAGCAGCTATTTTACCATGAAGGCCTGCTGCACAAAGTCTCCTCTTAACAGTTGTTGTAGCGATGTGTCTGCTGCTAGAACTCTGTGTGGCATTGACCTGGTCTCTAATCTGAGCTGCTGTTAACCTGTGATTTCTGAGGCTGGTGACTCAGATAAACTTATCCTCAGAAGCAGAGGTGACTCTTGGTCTTCCTTTCCTGGGGCGCTCCTCATGTGAGCCAGTTTCTTTGTAGTGCTTGATGGTTTTTGCAACTGCACTTGGGGACACTTTCAAAGTTTTCCCAATTTTTCGCACTGACTGACCTTCATTTCTTAAAGTAATGATGGCCACTCGTTTTTCTTTACTTAGCTGCTTTTTCTTGCCATAATACAAATTCTAACAGTCTATTCAGTAGGACTATCAGCTGTGTGACGCGCCCCCGGGGCAATGGGGTACTCGGCAGCCGGGCCTATGGATGCTCGGGGTATATGTCACAGCGGCTGGCCAGGTCCGTGGCCCAGGGCGGTCAACCAAAAAGGGGATTGTAACTTGGGTAGAAAATAAAAATAAAGTAAATAGTTTGTGACGCCACCTGTGGTACCTGGTAAGGTTTACCAGCACTGCTGCAGACCTCCGGGGGTGTTGGGATGGCAGCTGAGGTGTTTCTGCTCCCCACAGGCGGAGCGGGCCCCCGGGGCAGTGTGAAGTTTGACAGGATGCAGGAGAGAGGGGACCCAGCCGGGTCAGAGGAAGAACAGACACACACACCGGGGCTAGTTTCAGTACCTTTACTGCAGATGGTAGGCAGGTATGATCCGGGTTACTTGTAGGTGGTGTGCACTTCTGGACTTGCTCCCCAGTGAGCGGGTGTAAGGCCTCCTTTCTGTATCTTCCTGTCTCTCTCCCTGGAGCTTCTGACCTGCCTGGAGCAGGGTCTAGCTTCCTTGATGTTTCTCTCACCCGTATTCTTGGCGGCGAGGGCTTTCCCCTGGTTACCACTCTTCCTGGACGCTGGGGCCTTCGTGGTACCTAGTCCTTTAAATGTGCGGTATTCACGGGTGGACCGAGGGATATGAAATCCTCCTCAGTATGCCGGATTCCCTACTGGGCATAAAGATCATATAGGCTCGGGCCCGGTGCCCGGCTTGCATCAGGGGACGAACCCTCTGTGGTTCCTCTGTCCCTCATGGCTCTTCTCTTCTCCTTGCCTTCTAGCCCACTCTAGGCTCTTACTGGCCAGACTAGCCCGCATCTTGGGCCTAGCCTGGCTTTCAGCCACACAGACTTCAGCTTGTCTGGTGCTGCAGCATCGTGTCACACTCACTGCTTCCCACTGACTGACTTCCTGAACTCTACACCCCAGTATATAAATACCTGACAGGGCTCCATCTAGTGGACATGGGTGGAGGTGTCTGCATGTATTGAGGCCACTGGGGAGAATCCGTCTGTGCAACACCCAGGAGTTCTGTGACAGCCTGCAGCTGCAGGGCGTCAAATGTGTATCCACCAGACTTCTGCACAACACAACTGATGGTCCCCACCCCATTTATAAGGCAAGAAATCCCACTTATTAAACCTGACAGGGCACACCTGTGAAGTGAAAACCATTTCCGGTGACTACCTCTTGAAGCTCATCAAGAGAATGCCAAGAGTGTGCAAAGCAGTCATCAAAGCAAAAGGTGGCTACTTTGAAGAACCTAGAATATAAGACATATTTTCAGTTGTTTCACACTTTTTTGTTAAGTATATAATTCCACATGTGTTAATTCATAGTTTTGATGCCTTCAGTGTGAATGTACAATTTTCATTGTCATGAAAATACAGAAATTTCTTTAAACGAGAAGGTGTGTCCAAACTTTTGGTCTGTACTGTATATTCTGTATAATGTTATATTATGTGAGTTTTATATTCTTGTCACTATATGACAGTAATGTGGTATTATGTGGGTTGTATTATATTGGCACTATATGACAGTAATATGGTATTATGTGCTTTGTATATTCTTGGCACTATATGGTAGTAATGTGATATTATGTGGGTTGTATATTCTTGCACTATATGGTAGTAATGTGATATTATGTGCACTATATAGCAATAATGTGGTATTATGAGGACCGTATATTCTTTGCACGCACTATGTGTCAGTCATGTAGTATTATGTGGAGTGTATATTATTGGCACTACATGGCAGTAATGTGATTTTATGTGTGTTGTATATTCTTAGTACTATATGGCAGTAATGTGACATTATGTGTACTATATGGCACTAATGTGATTTTTTGTGGGTTGTTGATTCTTGGCACTATATGGCAGTAATGTAGTATTATGTGGGTTATATATTGTTTGCATTATATGGCAGTAATTTGGTAGTATGTGGGGTGTATGTCATGGCACTATATGGCAGTACTGTGGTAGTATGTGGGGTGTATGTTATTGGCACTATATGGCAGTACTGTGGCAGTATGTGGGGTGTATGTTATTGGCACTATATGGCAGTAATGTGGTAGTATGTGGACTGCATATGGCAGTATAATTTTGGCACTATATGGCCGTACTGTGGTAGTATATGGGGTGTATGTTATTGGCACTATATGGCAGTACTGTGGTAGTATGTGGGGTGTATGTTATTGGCACTATATGGCAATAATGTGGTAGTATGTGGACTGCATATGGCAGTATAATTTTGGTACTATATGGCAGTACTGTGGTAGTATGTGGGGTGTTTGTTATTGGCACTATATGGCAGTACTTTGGTAGTATGTGGGGTGTATGTTATTGGCACTATATGGCAGTAATGTGGTAGTATGTGGACTGCATATGGCAGTATAATTTTGGTACTATATGGCAGTACTGTGGTAGTATGTGGGGTGTATGTTATTGGTACTATATGGCAGTTCTGTGGTAGTATGTGGGGTGTATGTTATTGCCATTATATGGCAGTACTGTGGTAGTATGTGGGGTATATGTTATTGGCACTATATGGCAGTACTGTGGTAGTATGTGGGGTATATGTTATTGGCACTATATGGCAGTACTGTGGTAGTATGTGGGGTGTATGTTATTGGCATTATATGGCAGTAATGTGGTAGTATGTGGACTGCATATGGCAGTATAATTTTGGTACTATATGGCAGTACTGTGGTAGTATGTGGGGTGTATGTTATTGGCACTATATGGCAGTAATGTGGTAGTATGTGGGGTGTGTGTATGTTATTGGCACTATATGGCAGTACTGTAGTAGAATGTGGGGTGTATGTTATTTGTACTATATGGCAGTACTGTGGTAGTATGTGGGGTGTATGTTATTGGCACTATATGACAGTACTGTGGTAGTATGTGGGGTGTGAGTATGTTATTGGCACTATATGGCAGTACTGTAGTAGTATGTGGGGTGTATGTTATTGGCACTATATGGCAGTACTGTGGTAGTATGTGGGGTGTATGTTATTGGCACTATATGGCAGTACTGTGGTAGTATGTGGGGTGTGTGTATGTTATTGGCACTATATGGCAGTACTGTAGTAGTATGCGGGGTGTATGTTATTGGCACTATAAGGCAGTACTGTGTTAGTATGTGGGGTGTATGTTATTGTCACTATATGACAGTACTGTGGTAGTATGTGGGGTGTGAGTATGTTATTGGCACTATATGGCAGTACTGTAGTAGTATGTGGGGTGTATGTTATTGGCACTATATGACAGTACTGTGGTAGTATGTGGGGTGTGTGTATGTTATTGGCACTATATGGCAGTACTGTAGTAGTATGTGGGGTGTATGTTATTGGCACTATATGGCAGTACTGTGGTAGTATGTGGGGTGTATGTTATTGGCACTATATGGCAGTACTGTGGTAGTATGTGGGGTGTATGTTATTGGCACTATATGGCAGTACTGTGGTAGTATGTGGGGTGTATGTTATTGGCACTATATGGCAGTACTGTGGTAGTATGTGGGGTGTATGTTATTGGCACTATATGACAGTACTGTGGTAGTATGTGGGGTGTGAGTATGTTATTGGCACTATATGGCAGTACTGTAGTAGTATGTGGGGTGTATGTTATTGGCACTATATGGCAGTACTGTGGTAGTATGTGGGGTGTATGTTATTAGCACTATATGGCAGTACTGTGGTAGTATGTGGGGTGTATGTTATTGGCACTATATGACAGTACTGTGGTAGTATGTGGGGTGTGAGTATGTTATTGGCACTATATGGCAGTACTGTAGTAGTATGTGGGGTGTGTGTATGTTATTGGCACTATATGGCAGTACTGTGGTAGTATGTGGGGTGTATGTTATTGGCACTATATGGCAGTACTGTGGTAGTATGTGGGGTGTATGTTATTGGCACTATATGGCAGTACTGTGGTAGTATGTGGGGTGTATGTTATTGGCACTATATGGCAGTACTGTGGTAGTATGTGGGGTGTATGTTATTGGCACTATATGGCAGTACTGTGGTAGTATGTGGGGTGTATGTTATTGGCACTATATGGCAGTACTGTGGTAGTATGTGGGGTGTATGTTATTGGCACTATATGGCAGTACTGTGGTAGTATGTGGGGTGTATGTTATTGGCACTATATGGCAGTACTGTGGTAGTATGTGGGGTGTATGTTATTGGCACTATATGGCAGTACTGTGGTAGTATGTGGGGTGTATGTTATTGGCACTATATGGCAGTACTGTGGTAGTATGTGGGGTGTATGTTATTGGCACTATATGGCAGCATTGTGAAAATTATTAGAATTCAAAACAGAAGTCCACAATTGTCTAGAAAACTACTGTTGACACGAGTGGAGGACCCTAGTTTTCCCGTTGCCCAGGGCGGAATTTAGTAGTCCTTGCTTTGTTAGAGCCTGACGAATGGGTGGAAGAAACAAGAAGCATTTGATGATTTATTACTTCCATCCACCTTCCATTTCTGGTGGGCCGGGGCTTGTAGATGCCGTGTGATTTGTAATAAGCAGGATACTGAATGTATAAAATATCTATCATTCTTGAACCTATTGGCCTATGGCAAATTAAATAATACAATTCAGAAAACATTGACGTGACGCTTGATATATGCCCGATCAGCGGCGCAGTACATTACATTACCATACATAAAAGATGTGTATTACCAAAAATACATTATGGATTATCGTTAATGGTCCGACAACCACCAGTCTGCATTAGACGCAGACACCATTAACCACCTGTTTACTGGAAATTACTTCTGTTGTCATATTTACAGGCAAGTTCCATTTCCAGCGCGATGTCGGGTATGGATTATAGCGGCACATGACGGTTGTGACTGATGAAAGTGGAGATCATCCTATAGTTGGCGGTAAGTTATTGCCCATATTAAACATTGACCTCTGCAATTTATTTATATGAACCAGTGCAGGAATACTCCGCCATCCAACTGTCACACATTGGTCACCAGATTTCACAATGCAAACTACACTCATTACTAAATAGATCTCTTGGATCTGATGAGGCTGGTGTACTTACTGTGAAAATCTAGAATGGTTGTGTAAGGCTATTTTCATACTAGGCGTTTTTTTATGCGTTTTTTTTGCACATTTTCAGCTGCGTTTTACAGTACCACCTAAGTCTATGAGATTTCAGAAATCTCATGCACACAGCTTGTTTTTTTTTGTTTCCAGTATTATGTAATTTGCCTGTTTTTTTGCACAATAGAGCATGTCACTTCTTTCAGCGTTTTTCAATGGGTGGTGCAAAAATACGCTGAAAAATCGCCTACTCAATGTTTTGCTGCGTCTTTAGTGAAAAAAAGTAAGTACGGCAGTATGTGAAACCCAATATTTTTGTAATTTTCCAAAGTTTATCTTCTTGGTAAACATTGACCGATTAAGGTGTGAGATTGAACAATACCTGTGGCCCAACGAGGTGTAAAAATGAGCATTGCCTGGGCAACTCAATGACCGACCAAAGTGTGAGATTGAACAATACCTGTGGCCCACCAAAATGTGAAATTGAGCAATGCCTGAGCAACTCATTGGCTGACCAAAGTGTGAGATTGGACAATACCTGTGGCCGACTAAGGTGTGAAATTGAACAATTCCTGAGCAACTCATTGGCCGACCAAAGTGTAAAAGTAAATAGTGTCCTACAAACTCAATGCACTGCCAGTATCTTAGGTAAACTATTCTTGAACAATTCACCTCCCCCGCTTACATTTGTAATGTGTGTTTTTTCATGAACATGTGTCTTGCATCGGTGACCTGTTTTCATTCTTCTATGGTAGAACTTTAGGATTCAGAAAAATGCACCAAAAATGCACAAAAAGCCGCCACAAAAAATGCACCAAAACCTGCTTTTTTGATGCTGCTTCTTTCCTACCAAGAGAGCAGGTTTTGCTACAGAAAAAAAAATGCACCAAAAACGCCCTGTGTGAACATACCCTTAATCTTAAAATAAAAGAAGCATTTTACAAGCCCAACTAAAGGTGGACACATAGAACTCTCATGTTAATATCTAACAGGGAAAACTTTTAGAAAGGATTCTACAGCCGTAATGCAGTGGATTTTCAAAGCAAGCTCACCTGCCTCACCAGGTCTAAGACCTATTTAAGCTTGTATTGTGAAATCTGCAGAACCTCTTTGCTATGAGGAACAGGGAGATTCAAGTCAATCAATACTAACATATGTGAACCCAAGTTTGGGTTTGGGCACAACGTGACAATAATGCGGGATCCAGTCGCCCCACTGAATTTTTTTTTTTTTACACAAAAAGTTGAAGAATATTGGGTAAAGGGTTAAAAACGCTTTCATCTGGAGTTCAGACGGCTCAAGTGTTACTTAAGTATCGAAAGTCCCGAGCTGACCTTGATTCTCCGCCAGCCCCCCTTATAAATGGCAGAATGAAGCCGGCGCTCGGTCGTCCCGCGTGGGACTCGCCTGTAACATTTCTCATTTACTCTCAAGTAAGAGCCACGCGTTTCGCTCTCGCTAAAAAAAAACAAGCTGATCAACAACGAGCGTCAGCCTGAAGACCTGGAGCGGCGCAGCAATCATCCCAATCACCCCGCATCTCGCCCTCATCGTAACTTTCGGCATCCAGGGAGGGAAAGTTCTTAATAAACAGAATGAGAGAACAACACATTCATGTTATGACTCTTAAACCACTCAAAGTCGCCTCGGCGCCACTTCCAGCTAATGTGTAACCCACGTCATGGGATATTTCTATTTCACTTGTTTTGATGATTTTCTTGGATTTGTGAATAACCCGTCATTAAGATGCAGGGAATATTATTATCAGCGCACTCTGCATTCCACAAATCTAATTTCTTCAAGGGGCTGTCCATTTTGGCCCCTTATAAAAAACTGCTCTGACTCCAAGTGATCAGCTGTGATCAGATAAGGAACCTGGCAACAAGTGTTCAATTTTTCTGCAGCACCACCACAGGTGAAATGAAGTATTACACCATTACTTTTTATCAGCAATGCGCTCTCTGTGTTCTCCAAGGTTATGCTGGTTCCTCCAGATGCAGTGGGAACTGATCTCTGCTCTAAATAATAGATGATCTGACCCTAAATAGAAACATTTTCCCATTCGTAAACTCAAAACTCCTTGATGGGGGAGTTAGAATTGTTTTTTTGTTTTTTTTTCTAAACAAGGCAGTTCCTTTAAAGTGATGTTCCCATCTTGTACCTTTATGGCATATTCATACTTTCAGTGGAAACACAGCTGCACATGTGCAGCTCTCTAAATTTATTGGTATAGGAGCTACACAAATTAAGAATGACAGAGCATTGCATAAGAAACTGTGGAGAGAGCTGCACATGCACAGCTTCTCAATTCTGGCCAGTGCATATTTCCATTTTGCTCATTTATTGAGTAATCATTAGTGTGTTAGATGAGGATCCCACTATAAAGGGGCATTATTGTGCACTGTCTAAAATGCGGAAGTGAGCCTGCATGCACTTCTCTCTCCATTTATTTGTATGGGAGCTACAAGTGTTACAGTGCAATGCATAAGAAATAATGGAGAGAGCTGCACATGCGCAGCTTCTCTTTTCTGGCCAGTGCAAATTTCCATCTTGCACATTTATTGAGTAATCATGAGTGTGTTAGATGTGGGTCCCACTATAACGGGTCATTATTGTGTAAGGAGATAGACATATTGCGCAAAAACACCAGAATATCAGACTGCAGCTATGTGATGTGTGGTCTCTAAATAAAGATAAAATCATAAGGGAAAAAATGGCGCAGTTTGCAAGCTTCTGCGATCAACGAGCGATAAGTTATTACAGAAGTTAGCGTTTTTAATAAAAATGTACAGGCTGGAGACCGGCCCACATGATGTCACCACCAGGGGCGTGTGGCCAGATCTCCTCTTAGGTATAAGAGAACTCATGGACAGTACAGAAGCACTCATTCCCTGCTAACCTTTGAAGCCATCAGTGCTGTGTATAATATGATGTGTAATCTGAATAACGTTCTGCATTTTGTGTACATCTTGTACATTTATGGTATATTGATACTTTCAGCGGAAACATAGCTGCACTTGCGCAGCTTCTCCATTCTGGCCAATGCATATTTCCATCTTGCTCATTCATTGTGTTAGATGTGGGTCCCACTATAAAGGGGCATTTTTGCGCACTATCTAGAATGCAGAGATGGGCCTGCATGTCCTTCTCTCTCTACTTATTTGTATTTGAGCTACAAGTATTAGAGAGCAATGCATAAGAAACAATGGAGAGATCTGCGCATGCGCACCTTCTCCATTCTGGCCAGCGCACATTTCCATCTTGCTTATATATTAAGTAATCATAAGTGTGCTAGATGAGGGTTCCACTATAATGGGGCATTATTGCATGCTGTCTAGAATGTGGAGGTAGGCCTGCATACACTCTCTCTCCATTTATTTGAATGGGAGCCTTAAGTATTACAGAACAATGCATAAGAAACTATGGAGAGATCTGCACATGCACACCTTCTCCATTCTGGCCAGTGCATATTTCCAACTTGCTCATTTATTGAGTAATCATAAGCGTGCTAGATGCGGGTCCCATTGTAACAGGGAATTATTGCGTACTGCCTAGAATGCGAAGGTAGACCTGCATGCGCTTTTCTCTCCATTTAGTTGTATGGGAGCTACAAGTATTACAGAGCAATGCATAAGAAACAATGAGAGTGCTGCACAAGCGAAGCTTCTATATTCTGGTCAGTGAATATCTCCATTTTGCTCATTTATTGAGTAATCATAAGTGTGCTAGATGTGGGTCCCATTGTAACAAGGCAGTGTTGCGCACTGTCTAGAATGTGGAGTTAGACCTGCATGCAATTCTCTCTTCATTTATTTGTATGGGAGCAACAACGATTACAGAGCAACGCATAAGAAACAATGGAGAGAGCTGCACATGCGCAGCTTCTCCATTCTGGCCAGTGCACAATTTTATCTTGCTCATTTATTAAGTAATCATAACAGGGCATTATTGCGAGCTGCCCAGAATGCAGAGGTGGTCCTGTTCTTTTTCCATTTATTTGGATGGGGGCTGCAAAAGATTTCAACAGCCCTTGATCAGCAGATAGAGAGAGAGCTGCACATGCACAGCCAACTCTTCACTGATAACGGTACGTGATGGGTATAGCATTGGCGTCTCTGCCCCCTGACAGGCAGAGAAGCCGTCCACCTTATCGCCGCGCTCCTGGCCCGGCGTCTTCCGGCTCTCCTGCTGCTGCTGCCAGCGGGGGCCGTGCGCGCCGTCCTAAGGAGTCCCCTGCCAAAGGCCGGAGGACTTCCCATATAAAAGGTACCTCCTCCAAAATGGAGGTGCCCGTGCAAGGTTGTAGCTCAGTGTACTAACTCTGCTTCAGCCCTCAGGTCCCGCTGCTAGTCTGACAACCAGTCCAGTCCGCCATCCTGACTACCAGTCCAGTCCGCCAGCCTACCAGTCCAGTCTGCCAGCCTGACCACCAGTCCAGTCCGCCAGCCTGACTACCAGTCCAGTCCGCCAGCCTGACTACCAGTCCAGTCCACCAGCCTGACTACCAGTCCAGTCCGCCAGCCAAGTACACTCTCCAGCCCGACGGTCTGCCTACGGACCAAACGCGCCAGTCTGTCTATGGGTTTGGCTTGCCTGCATACCCGGAGAACGTACCAGTTACCTGCCGTGCCTACCAGCCTGCCTACCTGAAGGCTCCTGCCAGTTACCCGTGTTGTCTGCTAGTCCATCTACCCGGATCACCCGTCATCCTGCCTGCCTTGCTCATCTGCTGTACCTGTCAGTCCCTGCTTTCTGACCCAAGGGAGTCACCTGCTCTCATACAAGGACTGGTCCAGAGTAGTACCTGGTCCCTCTGCTCGGTCCTTCCCTGGTCACGGAGTCGATTGAGCTGCCGTGCGACCTTGGTCAGTCCGAGTTGATACCTAGTTATGCCCCTCTGGTCCCTCCTTGCACCGCAGCACAGAGGTTCCACCACCCGGATCCTTAACAATGGGGACATGTCATCTGCACAGATGCAGGTCCCAGAGGTGGAATATGAAGCACTAGATGAGATTCATGGAAAAGTGGGGGTAGCACTGGTAATTAGTAACACTTGCAGTTTTTCGAGCCTGAGAAAGTTGGACATTTGGACATGAAGATTCCTTGCTCAACATTTTGACGATTAGCAGGAATTTGCATGAATCAGTGAGATGTGAATCAAGAAAAGGAAAAGTCTAATCTCCTGTTATTGTTGGGTCATATGATGACGGAGGGCGCCGGTGGATGGCGAGGGGGATTCCCATGTTAGAGGAGGTTAGCACATCGGCAGGGAGCTGCAGCTTTTTTCTCCCTCATCAGTACAACGAGTGACGCAGGTGCCGGAGGAAGAAAATATAAAAGGACGAGACTCTGGAGATTAAACAGGTAAATAGTAGAATTGTGAGATCTGTAAAATAAGCTGAAGAATGGAGCGCACACTACTGGCTGTGATATTCAGTTTATTGGTGATGACTACAAAATGTGAGGTAAGCGCTACATAGATAAAATATATGAAATATACAAATGTACAATTTATGAAAGATATGATTAGTAGTAAAAATAGTAGTTATAATTAATATTCTAGTAGCTGTAGAAATAAGTAGATATTGTATTATCTTTATATTATTGTATATAGAGGGCATCATTGTAGTGTTATTCTTGTACATAGGAACAGTATTATAGTAGTTATATTCTTATACATAGGAGCAGTATTATAATAGTTATATTCTTGTACATAGGGACAGTATTATAGTAGTTATATTCTTGTAAATAGGGAGCAGTATTATAGTAGTTATATTATTGTACATAGGGGCAGTATTATAGTAGTTATATTCTTGTACATAGGAGCAGTATTATAGTAGTTATATTCTTGTACATAGGAGCAGTATTATAGTAGTTATATTCTTGTACATAGGGAGCAGTATTATAGTAGTTATATTCTTGTACATAGGAGCAGTATTATAGTAGTTATATTCTTGTACATAGGGACAGTATTATAGTAGTTATATACTTGTACATAGGGGCAGTATTATAGTAGTTATATTCTTGTACATAGGGAGGCAGTATTATAGTAGTTATATTCTTGTACATAGGGGCAGTATTATAGTAGTTATATACTTGTACATAGAGGCAGTATTATAGTAGTTATATTCTTGTATATAGGAGCAGTATTATAGTAGTTATATTCTTGTACATAGGAGCAGTATTATAGTAGTTATATTCTTGTACATAGGGGGCAGTATTATAGTAGTTATATTCTTGAGCATAGGAGCAGTATTATAGTAGTTATATTCTTGTACATAGGAGCAGTATTATAGTAGTTATATTCTTGTACATAGGAGCAGTATTATAGTAGTTATATTTTTGTACATAGGGGGCAGTATTATAGTAGTTATATTCTTGAGCATAGGAGCAGTATTATAGTAGTTATATTCTTGTACATAGGGGGCAGTATTATAGTAGTTATATTCTTGTATATAGGAGCAGTATTATAGTAGTTATATTCTTGTACATAGGGGGCAGTATTATAGTAGTTATATTCTTGTACATAGGGGGAAGTATTATAGTAGTTATATTCTTGTACATAGGAGCAGTATTATAGTAGTTATATTCTTGTATATAGGGACAGTATTATATTAGTTATATTCTTGTACATAGGGGCAGTATTATAGTAGTTATATTCTTGTACATAGGAGCAGTATTATATTAGTTACATTCTTGTACATAGGGGAAGTATTATAATAGTTATATTCTTGTACATAGAGGCAGTATTATAGTAGTTATATTCTTGTACATAGGAGCAGTATTATAGTAGTTATATTCTTGTACATAGGGGGCAGTATTATAGTAGTTATATTCTTGTATATAGGAGCAGTATTATAGTAGTTATATTCTTGCATATAGGAGCAGTATTATAGTAGTTATATTCTTGTACATAGGGGGCAGTATTATAGTAGTTATATTCTTGAGCATAGGAGCAGTATTATAGTAGTTATATTCTTGTACATAGGGGGCAGTATTATAGTAGTTATATTCTTGTATATAGGAGCAGTATTATAGTAGTTATATTCTTGTACATAGGGGGCAGTATTATAGTAGTTATATTCTTGTACATAGGGGGCAGTATTATAGTAGTTATATTCTTGTACATAGGGACAGTATTATATTAGTTATATTCTTGTACATAGGGGCAGTATTATAGTAGTTATATTCTTGTACATAGGAGCAGTATTATATTAGTTACATTCTTGTACATAGGGGCAGTATTATAATAGTTATATTCTTGTACATAGGAGCAGTATTATAGTAGTTAATTCTTGTACATAGGGGCAGTATTATAGTAGTTATATTCTTGTACATAGGGGGCAGTATTATAGTAGCTATATTCTTGTATATAGGAGCAGTATTATAGTAGTTATATTCTTGTACATAGGGGGCATTATTATAGTAGTTATATTCTTGTACATAGGAGCAGTATTATAGTAGTTATTTTCTTGTACATAGGGAGGCAGTATTATAGTAGTTATATTCTTGTACATAGGAGCAGTATTATTGTAGTTATATTCTTGTATATAGGAGCAGTATTATAGTAGTTATATTCTTGTACATAGGAGCAGTATTATAGTAGTTATATTCTTCTACATAGGGGCAGTATTATAGTAGTTATATTCTTGTAAATAGGAGCAGTATTATAGTAGTTATATTCTTGTACATAGGGGCAGTATTATAGTAGTTATATTCTTGTACATAGGAGCAGTATTATGGTAGTTATATTCTTGTACATAGGGAGCAGTATTATAGTAGTTATATTCTTGTAAATAGGAGCAGTATTATAGTAGTTATATTCTTGTACATAGGGGCAGTATTATAGTAGTTATATTCTTCTACATAGGAGCAGTATTATAGTAGTTATATTCTTGTACATAGGAGCAGTATTATAGTAGTTATATTCTTGTACATAGGGGGCAGTATTATAGTAGTTATATTCTTGTACATAGGGGCAGTATTACAGTAGTTACATTCTTGTACATAGGAGCAGTATTATAGTAGTTATATTCTTGTACATAGGGAGGCAGTATTATAGTAGTTATATTCTTGTACATAGGAGCAGTACTATAGTAGTTATATTCTTGTACATAGGGGCAGTATTATAGTAGTTATATTCTTGTACATAGGAGCAGTATTATAGTAGTTATATTCTTGTACATAGGAGCAGTATTATAGTAGTTATATTCTTGTACATAGGAACAGTATTATAGTAGTTATATTCTTGTAGATATGATACAGTAATATAGTCAATTATTTGTAATCGCAATAAAGTCCACTTGTAAGTTATAATGTCCAAAAACAAAATCTTGACCCAAAACCCAAATGTCTGTTCACCACTAACACCTCTGGCCCAATTACCGAGGTCACACAGGTCACAGGTCCCAGTGCGCTGCGCCAGGGGCACTTCATCCATAATGGAGGAGTTGGGTTAACCACCCGGCCACTTCCATCTTAATGTTTCCTTATTTACTCTCTTCTCTGTAGGATGTTGGATATAAAGAAGCTGCTGATGTTTCTGTGAATCCTCGAAGTGACATCTCTAAGGTAAACGTGGGATGTTCAGGGAACAAATATCTTTTTATGGCTCTCTCTCTCTCTGATGTTAGGAGATGAAGAGTTGCAGACTATCCATCCAGACCATATTTACGGTGACAATGAGATCAGAAATTATCATATCTGAAATCATTCTTTGTGAAAAGATTTTGTATGTTGTTCTTGCAATGATCTTTTTTGTGCCTTTCCATATAATACTACATAACATATTTCGGTTTTCCCAGTGATCTGTAGAGGGCAGCACAACAGACTGTATCTAGACATTTAAAGGCATCCTATTTCATGGTTTATAGTTGAATTGAATGCTATTCTGCCTTTTTAAATAGTAGTTGAAACAATAATGATGATATGGTGTTTTACTGCTTGAACCAAGACGAGCAGCTTTCACAGCGATCTGTAGAGGGCAGCACAACAGACTGTACTTTGGCATTCAAGGGCTTCCTATATCATGGTTTAGAGTTGAATTGAATGCTAAAATTATGTTATAAATAGTAAATGAAACAATGATATCATGGTGTTTTACTGCTTGAGCCAAGACAAGCAGCTTTCACAGCGATCTGTAGAGGGCAGCATAAAAGTCTGTTTTTGACATTCAAAGGCATCCTATATTATGGTTTACAGTTGAACTGAATGCTATTATTCCTTTATGAAAAGTAACTAAAACAATACCAACATGTTTTTTTACTGCTTGAGCCAAGACAAGCAGCTTTAACAGTGATCTGTAGAGGGCAGCACAACAGACTGTACTTTGGCATTCAAGGGCATCCTATGAAAAGTTACTAAAACAATAACGACATGTTTTTTTACTGCTTGGACCAAGACTTGCAGCTTTCACAGTAGAAGGCAGCACAACAGACTGTACTTATACATAGATATCTTATTGCAAAGTTTACAGAAAAATGCAATACTATCATATTATTGTAAGTAGTAATTGAAAGATTGATTGTATTATACTGCTTTAGTCAAGATAAGCAGCTTTCCCAGTGATCAGTAGAGGACAGCACAAAGGCTGTACTTTGTCCTACAAAGGCATCTTATTTCATAGTTTCCAGTAAAACTGAATGCCATCAGACCATTAAAAATAATAAGTGAAAGATTGATATTGAAATATTTTGTAATATATAACGAACCAAGATAAGTAGCTGTCACAATGTACTATATGGGGCAGCTACATAGACTACTTAAATTATTCAATATCTACTTTTGCACAGCGAAATACAATTTTATAAACTCATTCTTAACAGTAAGAGAAAAGATTGACAACTGAGCTTTGTATGGCTTGACTCAAGATAAGCAGCTTACACAAAGACCGATAAAGGGTATCTAAGCATATTATTGTAGACATCTAATACAGTATATGGTAAAAATTGAATGTTATTGATGTATTATTACTGGTAAGTGATGTATTAATGATATTGTACAGTATTGTCTTAGCCAAGATAGACAGCTTTCACAGTTAGTGTAGCTGAATATTTTGAAAAGCAAAGCAGCCTGTAATCGATCTTTTAATGGAATCTTTCAGCAGGTTTTTGCTTTCTGAGAGCAGGATAATGTAGGGGCAGAAAGCTTCATTCCAGGGTTGTGTCACATGCTCAGCAGTTCCCCGTAGTTTCAATTAAATTAGTGATTATCATGGCAGGACTAGGTGTCATGTGCCAGGCAGTCCAGCTAGTCTGTGTAACTCCGCCCCATCACTGATTGGTAGCTTTTTGACAGTATTTACAGGAAGCTGCCAATCAGTGGTGTGGGCAGAGTTATACACAGCTCAGCATTCATAGCACTGCTATATTTACAGCAGAGAAAACAAGGGATTCTATTAAAACTGCAGCAAGCAGCCCAGTAAGTCATACATCATTGGAATCAGAGTCTCTGCTCCTACATCATGCTTATGTCAGATTCCTTAACAAAATTCTGCTGACAGATTCCTTTTAAGAAGGGCTTATATATAGCATTAAGCAAATGAAGTATATTTGTAGACAACCCCTTTAACGACAATCATGCCTAAATATCACAATCTCCTGGCAATGTATATGACTAGGAAAGCTTCATCGAGTCCCACGGGAATGCAACAATTGTCCAGCTCTTTACCAGTGATTAGTAGTGATCTCAGAGACTCCCATCGACCGGACAATGGTGGATCTCAGTGAAATGCCACCAATGTTTATCCTAATAATTATCTCTTTGTGATATCGGAATCCATCTCTCCGAGCCCTCGTTATGTTGTCTTTTACATCACGAGATGAGCAAGATGAGATATTTTGGCTGAGGAGCCATATGCAAATAGATCCGGGTTTCCTGGCACTGGATATCGGACTCTTGTTTGTATATTTGCCGCATGCAGAATTACATATCAGTGGAGCGGTGTTAACTAAATGTCAATGAAACCTACAGATCTGTGTTAGCATCTGTTAAGCAATGTCACGTAGCCAAGTCCTGTTGGCAGGCATTAGGCGATGAACAGGTATATACGGTTTGGAGGATATTTAGCAGGTTACAGCTGAAGGTAAATCTAATCAGGATGGAGCCGCACTGCTCAAAACAGATAACAATCTTCATTAAAAAGCAAATGATGAAACTTTAGGGGACTATCACAGAGAAATGCAGAAGCAGCAATGGGCGGCAGATCCTGAATGGAGCAGCGCCATCATTGCAGGAAAATGTGGAACTTAAAGGGGTTGTCCACTTCTAGGACAACCACTTCTTGACCTAAATGTTTGGCCAGGATAAAATAAAAAAAGCCCATACTCGCCTCCCGTACGGGCCCCATTCCCACAGTGTCGGCACTCGCTCTCCCTGACACCGGCGCCCAATCAGCGTTGGCGTCACTGTTTGAGGTTGCTGAACTTTCCACTTTTTTTCCATGGTTCATTTGCTCAGGAAACCAGCCTGAAGTCTCCGTGCACCGCACCCTTATTCCTGGAATTTCTCAACCCGGTGAGCTGATGTTTGCTCCATTGTGTTTTTTTACCTTGTTGGCGTCACTGCCTCCGCCTTCTGTCAAATTGAACATGAAGAGAAAGTCCGGGTTGCGGCTGCTCTTCGACTTCTTCATGGTCAATTCGACAGGAGGCAGGGACAGTGACACCAGCTCTGATTTGATGCCTTGGTCACGTATCACAGATCTCACGGAGCCCCATTGAGAGTGAGTGTTGACAACGCGGGAACCGCACCGGCACGGGAGGTGAGTATAAGTTTTATTGTTTTATCGGGGCCAAGTGTGGGGTGTGACAAAGTGTCCAAGTAGTAGACAACTTTTTTAAGGGCTCCTCTCTGGGGATCAGTGGGGGTCCCAACATTCTAGACCCCAGTGATCAGCAAGATATCACCTCTCCCATGGAAAGTTGATAATTTGACAAGATGGGAATGACCCTAATAATTATGGAATCTTCAACTTTACAACTGGGTAGTAATGCAGATAAGACGGGGGCATTTATTTTTCTTTCCTACTCATGAATGTATGGGTACAGATTCACAAGAAAAGGCATTCAATGGTCCAGGCTTCATTGTTGTCCAATGTTTAGCTATT
This sequence comes from Phyllobates terribilis, assembly GCF_046119375.1. Taxonomy (NCBI): domain Eukaryota; kingdom Metazoa; phylum Chordata; class Amphibia; order Anura; family Dendrobatidae; genus Phyllobates; species Phyllobates terribilis. Next base: position 36,459,179 of record NW_027362772.1, on the reverse strand, counting down.
AGATTCCAGTATGGGAAAATCTGTATCGAAAACAAACAACAGACCCTACTGTCTTAGTTGGAAAAATCTGGCACCATGATGTGAGTCCCATTTTGTTCATTTGGTGTCACAAAGGTGGGATCGAAATGCAGTATAATCTTGGAACATTTTCAAACATCTACTATTTTTATGGGTTGCCTGTGGTCTACTAGAATTCAGAGCTTTGCAAGATGATCAGTGAACCACCCTACAGCCAAGAACAAGATACTGTAAGACTAACTCACCAGGAACAATAAGCTTCTATGTGTTGATACAAGAGTGGATCCAAAACCAGGAAGACATTTTCCTACTATGTAGGCCACCAAGGCTCAGAAAGTAGAGCTTTAGTAGATCATCTAGCAATCGAAGGAGTTCATCTAGTAGTCAAGAAGCTTAACATCTACATCAGGGTTACCCAACCCCAGTTCTCAAGAGCCACCAACAGATTATGTTTACAACATGATATGTTGGTGGCTCTTGAGGACTGGAGTTGATGAACACTGATCTAGATGATCAGGGAGTTGTCCGTGTGGCTATTCTGAGTTACCAGGGACTTGACAGAAGTTGTGGTGAGTAGGATTTAATTTTAAATAATCTTTTAAGAGTTCAGATAGTGTGGTCTCCACTGGTGCCAGAAGTGGTGACATGCCATAAATCAGTCACTTGACCACTGCAGTCAATCACAATCCTCAACCATTTTATTTGCATGTATCACATGTGACCACTGAGGTCAATGCTTGACTTACAATTTTCAAATCACTGTTGCATCCAAGTCATCATCACTTTCACTACCGATTGGGACCACAAGAATGGTAGTGCTGGAGCAGAAAGGGTCAGAAGGGATAAGTAAGACTGTTTTTTCTTTCTGGCGACTTTTCTATTTTGCATGAATTTATCATATATGTGTGTTTTCTATAGCAGTTGTAAAAATGTGTCTGAATCCAAGGGTGAACATGAAGAAAAGACCTTTATAAATAATGTCTTGGTGTTTCTTTACTGCTCTTCTTTGAGAATGGTGTGACTTTAAGCTTGGCACAATCATTCCTTGTTCGCAGAGGCATATACCTGTCATGTGTCATTTATAATACCGGTATTATTTTATGTTATCGAGTGGTCTTTGGATCATCTGCTTGTTTGTTGGGTGTTCTAGTGACTATTCACCACCTTAAAATATCAGACCACCCTTGAGGAAAGTTTATGGGCCAACCTACGCTGATGCCGGCATAGCCTTTTAAAACTGAAAATGTAGCATTTTTTGGTACTGTCCGATGAGCATAAATAACTGTGACATCTGTATCAGTGCCTGCCCATCTTGCCTCTGCTTCTATCACCAGGTGGCACCGTGCTGTCGTTGCGACAGCTCTAGTTTTGTGTAGTTTCAGGACATGTCGTTTCATCCAGACTAGTAGATATAGTGTTAACTTTGTTCAGTGTTTGCTCTCTGCTCTGTGGCTTGGGTGGGTCTGCAAGCTATTTTTTTTTAACGACCTTTGGCTCGATCTTGAGTCATGGTGACTTGATGAATGAATGCTCTGTAGGAAGATCGATCTTGTGCAAGACGCGATAGGTCCACCAGGGTCTTCTTCACCATTATCTTGATAGTATCAAGCTATCGCGATGCTGGTCTTCCTCTTCGTCTTGTTCCTTCTATTCTTCTGACCATTATGTTCTTCTCCGGTGATTCTTCATATGATGTGTCCAAATAAGGCAAGTCGTAGTTTGGTGAAATGTCTGGCTTGATTTGCTCTCCTTGCCAATGGTATTGATAATATCCTTCTCCAGCACTGCATTTTGAAGGTGTAGATTCTTCCTCTGTCTTGTTTCTTCATCGTCCAAGTTTTGCATCTGTATGTTATCACAGAAAAGACCAATCTCCTGAGATCCGGACAGTCCTGACTTTTGACCTCATCTTGCTTTTTGACTATTCTCCTTCTTTACGATTTCGTCTCTACACCAACCTCCTGATACTGACCAGGCTACCCTTCTATTCTCTTACTTCTGATTCGCTCCTCTGGATAGCAGCTTTTCCATGGAGGCAATCCAGTGGTTAAAGTGTGAAGGCCAGGTTCCCTCTGGATTCCTCTGGAATCTGCCAGATGGGGTCTGTCCGAGGTAGCTTTTTTGAACCTGCGGCCTCTGACAGACGTAACATTAACTTAGTTTCGTTGAATGAGGTGTGGTGGTTTAGCTGGTCCTTTAAAAGCTGAGATTTAGAGTAGCAGAAAACTTTTTGATGACAGAGCTCCTATGTATTGTCATGAAGACACCTTAACGCAGGGAGAAAAAAAGAAGAAAATAATGTAACAGTTAATTAACAGGAACAGCAGCACCTGGGTGAAGACTTCTTCTGGAGGCAGTGCCTTCCTGCTTCAGTGCTTCCTCGCACTGGATGCAATGGATACAAGGTTGCCAATCGCAGATTGATGGGACTATAAGACAGACACCATCGATCGGGAAGACCTTAGCGCAATGCTGACCCACACATTTTCCAATTCTTCTTTAAGCATCTGTTAGGCAACGAAATGAACTGAACCGTAGCCCACTCTATTTATACCCAGCAACAGCAGTGCACTGTGGGTAAAGCTGAGCAAGCTTCTCTCTCTCGCACACTGCCTGTCCTGCCAAGCTTCACGTTCTCCAACACAACAGATGAAGTGTGGGCAATGACACTTTGTGGCCCCCCTCCCATGCACACACACACACTGCCCTGCCAGACCTTCCATTATTATTTCCATCATTTATTTATAAGGCACCAACGTACAAGGCGAGTTTAACTCCTTTAGTGCCGAGGAGACAGACGGTAGTGATCAAAATAAGAGTATTCCGTTGAGCTGACGTAGTCCTCTAACATATGTTTGCATCTGACTCTCTCAGTTATTTATAAGTAGAATTTTATTGGATATGGTATGCTAAGATATCTTTTTTTTATTCTGAGGGTCTCGCTGAAGACTGGGGGTCAATCTACACCTATTATGGAATTGGTCGTTGCCTAATATACTTTACTCCTATTATTAGACCACTTCATCGATGAGCAACTCAGATTATAGTAGAAGGAGGTAGAAAATGCATTTTCCCCACTGCAGCTCGGAGAAACTGTCAGTAGAGTATCGACTGTTGTTTGTGACGGACTGTAGACCTGGAGTGGACATATCTCTGGTGCAACCTGGGGCCCGAGAGGTAAGGGGGGTCCATATCCACCTCCAAAGCAGGTGAAATTGTTCATTATGATGAGAAATGGACCTGCACAAGGACTCTTTTTGGTCCATGTCCACCAGTGCTGTAGACTGCTTCCCTCCTCACTTTTTAGATTGCTGTATCTCATTTTTATTTCATGTAAACAGGGCAACAACACATAGGCAGATATTTATGATCCCTGGTAACATATCCACCTGTAGGTCAAGCTCTCTATATGTTAGGAGGGGTAGACTTGTCTCAATGGTGCTAAAGACAAGCTTCATGCACTACTGGACATAGCACCATAACAATTTGCAAGAGATTAATAGCCCTAAGGACAAGTTCAATGACCTACCTGCCCCTTCCATGATATTCCTGGCACTTACTCTGTGAGCTCTATGGCACGAAAGACAGTAAGTACAAGTTCCATGACCAACATGGCACTAAAGATAAGCACCATGAGCTCAGTGGAAATATGAACCAGCTTAACAAGCTACCTGTCTCGAAAGACAAGTTTCATGATACCCCTGGCACTTAAAGCTTACTCCGTGCACTCCATGGCACTAAAGACAGTAGGGACAAGCTTCAAAACCAACACAGCGATAAAGATAAGCACCAAGAACTTGGTGGAGATAAGGACTATCTTAAGGAGATACCTGTCTCGAAAGATAAGTTTCCCGATACCCATGGCACTGAACGCTTACTCAGTGAGCTCCATGGCACTAAAGACAGTAGGAACAAGCTCAATGACTAACATGGCACTAAAGGTAAACACCATGAGCTCAGTGGAAATATGGACCAGCTTAATGAGCTACCTGTCTCTTCCATGATATCCCTGGCACTTACTCAGTAAGCTCCATGGCACTAAAGACCGTAAGGACAAGCTCCATGGCCAACTTGGCACTAAAGATAAGCACTATGAGCTAGGTGGAAATATGGACCAGCTTAATGAGCTACCTGTCTCTTCCATGAGATCCCTGGCACTAAACGCTTACTTAGTGAGCTCCATGGCACTTAAGACAGTAGGGACAAGCTCCATGGCACATATGGCACTAATGATGAGCATTATGTGACCAGTGGAAGTAAGGACCAGCTCAATAAGCTATCTGTCGCTAAGAATAAATTTCATGATACCCCTGGCACTAAGGACATAAGGACTAAAGTCAGCTGAACCCGCCAACATCAATGTGTTCGACTGATGGTCTAATGTGTAGGGGGGAGATGTTGATTGTGCTTGTGCATATCTGATTTTGGATTGTTGATTGCATTGTTCTCCCTGAAATAAGTGGCCGGCGTTCGGCCGAATGAGCGCTCTTGTGTATGGGAGAGATGGCTGTTGGCAGAACAATTGGCCGAAGCATCGTTCGGCCAACAGTCATCTAATGTGTAAGGCCAGCTTTACTCAATGAGCTCCATGGCACTTAAGACAGTAGAGAATAGCTCCATTACTCACATGGCACCTAAGATAGGCACCATGGGCTTAATGGAACTAAGGACTAGTTCAATAAGCTATAAGGCACTAAAGAAAAGGTCCGGTATACCTTCCACTAATATTATGCTCCATGACAATGAGGAAAAGTTCTCAGAGCCTCATTGTACTAAGGATAACGCCATGAGCTTAATGGTATAAAGCAGAAGCTCAATGAGTTACTTGGCAATAAGGACGAGTTACATATTACCCATGCCACGACGGCACTGCGCTATGAGCTCTGTGACCCTAAAGACAAGCTCTGTGATCTGCAAGGTCAAGTTTCACAAGCTTTATCAAAATATGGAGAGGGTCATTGGACCAGGTCAATGACTCCCATGACACTAACAATCAGCTCCATGACCTATGTGAAAGAAATAGTTGCATTTCTTCAAGGATTGCAGAGAAAGAAAAACAACCAGAAATACAGAAATCTTAAATAGTTATCATGATATCTTTGTTTCGTAATACTGACCACGAGGAAGTGGGAGATTTTGTTGGAGCAAGAGGGAATAAAATTCCCCTTTTGTGTGACGTGTCCAAACAGCTATTTCTGCCAAGGATAAATGGTCTCCAATGATATCTAGTGCAGAGTTCGAGCATCACAAAGTCTGGCCATACAATTACGGATTTGTATTTTATCAATCTATTGTCTTAATTATTAATCAGATTATTTATTGTCTTATGTAGCTATTATGTAATATCTTATGCAATTTATTATGTAACCAAAAGTCCTATAGAGTGATGGGTCACTTCCATGTTAAATGAAACTCTCTGTAAGACAATTTGGTGTGTATGTCATTGTTTGTCTCCCAATCATAGTAACGTAGGTTGAAAAAAGACCTAGGTCCATCAAGCATGGTTAAGATCGAAAGCATGGGTAAACCTACAGCCAATCTACCTGATGGACTTGGAATAGCGTCCCAAATCTACATGGCAGTAAAGTCAAGCTCCATGAGCTCTATGGCACTAAACTTAAAGAGGTTGTCCACTACTTTTTGATTGATGACCTTTCCTTAGGATAGATCATCAATGTCTAATCGGCCAGGCTCCAACAGCCATCACCCCAAGCCAATCAGCTGTTATCGGTGGTGGCGGTGGCCTGATGGAAGTATTATAGGTCATCATTGAAAAAGTAGTGGACAACCTCTTTAAGCTCCATAGGCTTGACCAAAATAAGAATGGGCTCCATAAGGTCCAGCTCAATGACCTTCATGACACTAAGAACAACCTTCACGACTTACATGGTAATAAAGACAAGATCCAAGCTCCCAGTGGTCCATAGGACCAGCCTAATAAGCTACATGGCATAACGCAAAATATCTTTTGTATCCTTGCCACTAAGGAAAAGCTTCTTGAGCTCCATGATCCTAAGAACAAATTCTATGAGCTTCATGGTACTAAAGTCAAATCCCATCTGCTCCATGTGCTTCATTGTAATAAGAATAAGATTCATGAACTTGAAGAAGCTAAACTCCATTGCACTAAAGAGCAACTTTCATGAAATCTGTGGCACCATTCATCAGCTCAATGAACTCTATTGTATTAAAGATGTCCTCCATGAGCTTGATAACACTACAGATAAGCTTCATGGTGTTTAAGATAAGTGTCATATAAGCAGTCACTAAGGACCAGTCTTAATGTGTTGCATGACCAAAAATACAAGTTTTATGAGCTCCCTTTCAGTAAGGGTAAGCACCATTATATCCAAGGAGCTGCGTAAGCTATATGACACTAAAGAAAAGCTCCATGAGCAACAAGACATTATGGGCAATGTACACCTTCTCATAGAATTTTTGCAATTGTTCATTTGCTTCTTAAATGCAAAGTTAACCAACTTTCTAAATAGTCTTTATTAAAAATAAATCTATTATTTTTCTGTTTCAGTATCTGTCTTTTATCTAGCATTATCTTCCTTTGCAGAACTGATACAAATCAGAGCTCCTGTTGCTGGCTCGTTCTGCTCTCCTCCCTTCTCTCAGTGTTGGAGATAGCAGAAGGGTGATGGAGAGTGTTGAAAATAGATCTGAAGGGGAGAATAAATAAATATTTACTGTCTCAAGGAAAGCAGAGAAAAGAGACTGTAGATAAGGAGGAAAGCACAAGAGTAAAGTAGTTCAGGATAGAAGCTATGATGACATTGCCTACTAAAACCCACAGAGTTCACATCAATCCTGTATCACTGGATAACACATAGACCTTATAACCAACCTACCATATATTACCGGGCGACACATAGACCTTATGACCAACCTATATTACTGGGAGAGAAACAAATCTCACATCCAGTTTAAATTACTGGAAGAGACATAGACCTCATAACCAACCTATATTACCGGGACAGACACAAACCTCCCATCCAGACTAAATTACCGTGAGAGACACAGATCTCAAATTATGCCTACATTACTGAGAGAGACATAGGCCTTATAACCAACCTATATTATTTGGAGAGACATAGATCAAATAGTCAGCCTATCTTATAGGGAGAGACATAGATCTCATAACCAACCTATATTACCGGGAGAGACACAGATCTCAAATTCAGCCTACATTACTGCGAGAGACGTAGACCTCATAAACAACCTATATTACTAGGAGAGACACAGATCTTGAATCCAGCCTATAATACTTGGAGAGACATAGACATAATAACTAGCCCATATTACTGGGAGAGACATAGATCTCATAACCAACCTACTGTATATTACTGGGAGAGACACAAACCTCCCATCCAGTCTATATTAATGGGAGAGACATGCAGTTGTGCTCAAAAGTTTACATACCCTGGCAGAATTTTTCCTTTATTGGCCTTGTTTCAGAGAATATGAATGATAACAAAAAAACTTTTTCTCCACTCATGGTTATTGGTTGGGTGAAGCCATTTATTGTCAAACTACTGTGTTTTCTCATTTTAAATCTTAATGACAACAAAAAACATCCAAATGACCCTGATGAAAAGTTCACATACCCCAGTTCTTAATACTGTGTATTGCCCCCTCTAACATCAATGACAGCTTGAAGTCTTTTGTGGTAGCTGTGGATGAGGTTCTATATTTTCTTAGATGGTAAAGCTGCCCATTCTTCACGGTAAAAAGCCTCCAGTTCCTGTAAATTCCTGGGCTGTCTAGCATGAATTGCGCACTTGAGATCTCCCCAGAGTGGCTCAATGATATTGAGGTCAGGAGACTGAGATGGCCACTCCAGAACCTTCACTTTGCTGTGCTGTAACCAATGACAGACCTTGTGTTTTGGATCGTTGTCATGTTGGAACGTCCAAGTACGTCCCATGCGCAGCTTCCGGGCTGATGAGTGCAAATTTGCCTCCAGTATTTACTGATAACGTGCTGCATTCATCTTTCCTTCCATTTTTACCAAGTTTCCTGTGCCTTTGTAGCTCACACATCCCCAAAACATGAGCGATCCACCTCCGTGCTTTACTGTTGGAATGGTGTTCCTTTCATCATAGGCCTTGTTGACCTCTCTCCAAATGTAATGTTTATGGTTGTGGCCAAAAAATTTAATTTTGGTCTCATCACTCCAAATTACCTTGTTCCAGAAGTTTTAAGGCTTGTCTCTGTGCTGTTTGGCGTATTGTAGTTGAGATACTTTGTGGCATTTGTGCAGTAATGGCTTTCTTCTGGCGACTCGACCATGCAGCCCATTTTTCTTCAAGTGCCTCCTTATTGTGCATCTTGAAGCAGCCACACTGCTAGTTTTCAGAGTGTCCTGAATTTCAGCTGATGCTATTTGTGGGGTTTTCTTTGCATCCCGAACAATTTTCCTGGCAGTTGTGGCTGAAATTTTGGTTAGTCTACCGGACCATGATTTGGTTTTTACAGAGCCCCTGATTTTCCATTTGTTAATCACAGTTTGAACGCTGCTGACTGGAATTATCAATTCCTTGGATATTTTTTTGTATCCCTTTCCTGTGTTATACAGTTCAACTACCTTTTCCCTTAGATCCGTTGACAATTCTTTTGCTTTCCCCATGACTCACAATCCAGAAATGTCAGTGGCTGGATGAAAGATGCAAGAGTCTGTCTGGATCCCAGAAACTCACCCAGCTTTTATGCACACACACTGATTACAAGCAAACATGTGTAGCGTCGGCGTCCCTGCCTCCTGCTAGGCAGGGACGCTGTTCCCCTCACCTCTCCGCTCTGTGCCCGGCGTCTTCCTCCCGTTCTGCTGGCAGCGCGCGCTGCTTCCCGGCCACGGTGCTTAGGGCGCGCGCGCGCTCCCCCTCTCTTAAAGGGGCCGCGCGCGCCGCCCTAAGGAGTCCCCGGCCAATGGCCGGAGGACTTCACCATATATAAGGCACCTCCTCCAAAATGGAGGTGCCCGAGCAATGTTGTTGCAAAGCCTTCACTCTGCTTCAGCCCTCAGGTCCCGTTTCCAGTTACCTGCCAGTCACCTGCCAGATTCCTGCCTGTCACCTGCCAGTCACCTGCCAGATTCCTGCCTGTTACCTGCCAGTCACCTGCCAGATTCCTGCTTGATACCTGCCAGATATCCGTTTACCTGCTTGCAAGCCTGCGGTCCGACGGTCTGCCTTCCGACACCTGTCAGTCTGTCTATGGACCAGCCTGCCCGCTCACCTGGGAGCGCTCGTCTGCTACCTGCCTGCTAGTCTACCTGGAGGCTCCGCCGTCACTTGCCGTGACCACCTGCCTGTCCAGAGGCTCTTGTCTGCTCACCTGGGAGCGCTCATCTGCTACCTGCCTGCTAGCCTACCTGGAGGCTCCGCCGTCACTTGCCGTGACCACCTGCCTGTCCAGAGACTCTTGTCTGCTCATCTGCTACCTGCCTGCTAGCCTACCTGGAGGCTCCGCTGTCACTTGCCGTGACCACCTGCCTGTCCAGAGACTCTCGCCTGCTCACCTAGGAGCGCTCACATGCTACCTGCCTGCTAGCCTACCTGGAGGCTCTGCCGTCACTAGCCGTGACCACCTGCCTGTCCAGAGACTGTCCCTGTCACTTGCCGTGAGTACCCGTCCTTCTACCCAGAGACTGTCCCTGTCACTTGCCGTGACTACCTGCCCTTCTACCCAGAGACTGTCCCTGTCACTTGCCGTGACTACCTGCCCTTCTACCCAGAGACTGTCCCTGTCACTTGCCGTGACTACCTGCCCTTCTACCCAGAGACTGTCCCTGTCACTTGCCGTGATTACCTGCCCGTCTTCCCTGGGAGCCACCCGCTTCCTTACAAGGACCGCCCCCTTGTATAGTTGCTCAGAGGTTCCGCCTCCCAGACCCGTTACAACATGTCACAGGTGAGGATGTTACCTTTAGTAACCAATCAAACCCATTTGTGTCAAATTCGTTGCATGTTATCAGGCCAAAATCACCAGGGTATGCAACTTTTGATCAGGGTCATTTGGATGTTTTTGGTTGTCATTAAGATTTAAAAAGAGAAAATACAGTAGTTTGACAATAAATGGCTTCACCCAACCAATAACCATGAGTGGAGAAAAGGTTTTTTTTGTTATCATTCATATTCTCTGAAACAAGGCCAAGAAAGCAAAAATTCTGCCCGGGTATGTAAACTTTTGAGCACAACTGTAGACGTCATAACCAACCTATATTATTAGGAGAGATACAGATCTCAAATCCAGCCTTTATTACTTGGAGAGACATAGACTTAATAACCAGCCTATATTACCAGGAGAGACATATATCTCATAACCACCCTACTGTATATTACCGGGAGAGACACAGTCCTCCCATTTAGCCTATATAGAGAGAGAAACTCCCACAAAAGAAAAATTGAAAACGTGAAAAAGGCTGCAAACTGCACAATCAAACTTGAGCAATTTTAATAACTTAACGTAACAAATCATTGTTTTCCCATGGTAAAGGCATGCTAAGCCATTATGTATTAGCTCCATGAGCTTCATGGCACCACTTGGATGACCATCGTCTACAGTCTGACAATTCATGGCCACAATTATAGATTTTATTATTATGTCACTGTAGCATACCTGGCAGCGTTCTTGCATAGGGCACCATCTCCCACTATGCAAGATCGCAAACTTGTTCATCAGTCCAGTCTGCTAACCTGGCTTTTTTCCATGCTGTCTGTTTGTCTCTGTTCTGACTGCTTAGGGCGGCGGCCCGGTCACTTCCTGTTTCTTGTAGCTGCTGTGGGCACACCCCTAATGCGTCCTCAGCCTATTCCTGTCAATCACTGGATATTTAAACCAGCTTCACCTGGTAGCTGATGCCTGAGCAACGCTATCATTCAGTGTGCTGCTAGACTCTGAATGTGCCAGGTCCTTTTCTGTTCTTGTCTGTTTCCGCCACTCTGGGGTCTGTATTCCCAGACTGGCTCCTGTATCTCTTTCAGTAGCAGTTCCTGACTGAACTGTATCCTAGCCTGTTCGTCCCGCCTTCTAGGGGCCGCATACCTAGACCTGTTGTCTGTGTTTTCTTGCCTGTCTGTCCGCCTTCCTGGAGGCTGTATTTCCAGGCCAGTCTGAACACACTCCTAGCCTGTTCGTTCCGCCTTTTCTGGGGGCCGCATACCCAGACTCGCTCCTGTATCTCGCTGCAGTGTCAGTTTCTGTCTGAACACTCAGTTCCTGTCTGAACACTCTCCTAGCCTGTTTCCTGTTTTTTTCTGTGTCCGTACCTTCCCTTTTTCTGCAGAGTCTGAACCTGCACCTAACTCCTACTCGTTGTCACTGTACTTCCGTTTGTGAGTTTAGAGTCCACTCGCTGCTTCATTGCTAGTATCTTGTGTGTATCTGGTTCTGCCTTTCCCTTCCACTCTGTTCCGTGTGAACAGAACCCTGTCCCCTCTGCTCTGCCTTTGCTCACCGCTCCGGCGGTTCTTGCCTGCTCTGCCTTGCTCACCGCTCTGGTGGTTCTCACTCTGCTCTGCTCCTGTTCACCGCTCCGGCGATCTCGCTCTGCTCTGCTCCTGTTCACCGCTCCAGCGATCTCGCTCTGCTCTGCTTGTCTACCGCATTGGTTCTGTTCCTGAGTCCCAGTCTGTACTGGACCTTATCCAGTCTGTGCTCCAACCTGCTAGTGCCTCCCTGTCGGCACTCCAGCCGTGCTTGCCAGTAACCCCTGCCTGCATACCAGTCGTGCTTACCAGTGCCCGCCTGTCTGCATTCCAGCTGTGCCTGCCTATACCCACCAGTCAGTGTGCCAGCCTAACCTGCCTATTCCTGTATTCTCTGTTGTGGGTCAACAGCCGTGTCCAGGGTCTGACCTGGAGTAGCACCTGGTCCCTCTGCTCGGTTCCTCCCTGGTGCACTGGCGTCGTTAGCCGTCGTGCGACCTTGGTCAGATCGGGTAGATACTTAGTTACGCTCCTCCAGGCACTCTCCGGTTCATGGTCCAGTGGGATCACTAAACATGCACACGCCAGTCAGTCCGGACGTGTGCATAACAGTCACCATCGTTTCTCCCATAATTGAAGCATTTCCCCAAGAATGAGAACATTCTGTATTTTCTTAAAGACATGGAAGTAAGGCAGGCAGAGGAACTGGCAGAAAATATGGATCACCAAAATTTAGGTGCAAGATTTTGGAGCACTCAACACTTTTCCAAACTTTCTAGACCAACTTTTGACAAAGTTGTCTATTAATATACTCCAAATTTATCCTACAGCCTGAGCCACTATATAAATTTTCTGGATTTTCAGACTGTCCAATCCAAGTTAGAATTAGTAAATCTACCTCGATATTTCTTCTGTATATACACAGTACCTCCTTGGAAAGACTCGTCTCCTCCGTCAAATATTCATGAGTTTCCATGAATGTGTGAATATCCCTCATACGCTGTTGACAACACGACTGAATATAATTTCCAGGGATATTTGGCTGTTGGGCAGGTTAATCTGAAAATATAATGTGTGATGCTCGGAATGAGAACATGGCCAAGAATATCCAGATACAACATGAGACAAGTGATGCTTGTTGTTATGGAGGTGACGAGCAATGTATCTGACTCCATCCATCTGTCTAGCAACGGGAACAGTAGAGATGACTTGTTTCTACCTGTGAGACAATCACTTTATATATAGTAATAAAAACCAATTAAACTCCATATTCCTATTTAACTATGAAATAAACACTTTGAAGAACCATCCCTGAGACCATAACCAGCACCAAAACATGGACTTCTACTTCTGTAGGCTTCATGATGGCTTCATGTTGACTTTTACCCTCAAACTCCGAACTCGGGTATGAACTTGGTGGTTACATATCAGAGATAGATTGATCAAAGTCTTTCACTGCACCCTCTGACAGTCGTTGTTACCACCAGTTTTCCAAGTTTTGCCGTCGATTTGCCTCCATGTCGTCATGGCTGATTTTGACATTACTGTTGGAAGTGACCTGGCATCTCACAGCCTGTCTACATTAATTTAAAGAAAGAATGCCTTGAGTGCGCACCTCCGAGGTCATCACACTGGTTTTCTGATGCTTTTTCTAAACAAACTCCGTAAATGTTAATGCAGTGAGTAATTATTCATGTTATTACCGAAGAGAACCAAGATCATCCCCAACCGGCAATAAAGAGCAAAGAATCCTTGTTATACCGTCTGAAATACAACTCTTCCCACACGTCAGATCCCAACTGCCTAGTGTCGGTGTCATTATCCTGTACCCCGAGTATCAGTGTCATTATCCTGCACCCCCAGTGCCAGTGTTATTATCCTGTACCCCAAGTGTCATTATCCGGTACCCCGAGTGTCAATATCTATATCCTGCACCCCGAGTGTCAGAGTAATTATCCTGTACCCCAAGTGTCAGTATCCTGCACCCCGAGTGTCAGAGTCATTATCCTGTACCCCAAGTGTCAGTATCCTGTACCCCGAGTGTCAGTGTCATTATCCTGTACCCCAAGTGTCAGTATCCTGTACCCCGAGTGTCAGTGTCATTATCCTGTACCCCAAGTGTCAGTATCCTGTACCCCGAGTGTCAGAGTCATTATCCTGTACCCCGAGTGTCAGTGTCATTATTCTGTACCACGAGTGTCAGTATCCTGTACCCCAAGTGTCTGTGTCATTATCCTGTACCCCGAGTGTCAGTGTCATTATCCTGTACCATTGAGTGTCAGTGTCATTATCCTTTACTCCGAGTGTCAGCGTCATTATCCTGCACCTCGAGTGTCAATGTCTATATCCTGCACCCCGAGTGTCAGAGTCATTATCCTATACCCCAAGTGTCAGTATCCTGTACCCCGAGTATCAGTGTCATTATCCTGTACCCCAAGTGTCAGTATCCTGTACCCCGAGTGGTAGAGTCATTATCCTGTACCCCGAGTGTCAGAGTCATTATCCTGTACCACGAGTGTCAGTATCCTGTACTCCAAGTGTCAGTGTCATTATTCTGTACCACGAGTGTCAGTATCCTGTACCCCAAGTGTCTGTGTAATTATCCTGTACCACGAGTGTCAGTGTCATTATCCTGTACTCCGAGTGTCAGTGTCATTATCCTGCACCTCGAGTGTCAATGTCTATATCCTGCACCCCGAGTGTCAGTGTCATTATCCTGTACCCCGAGTGTCAGAGTAATTATCCTGTACCCCGAGTGTCAGAGTTATTATCCTGTACCACGAGTGTCTGTGTCATTATCCTGTACCCCGAGTGTCAGTGTCATTATCCTGTAGCCCGAGTGTCAGTGTCATTATCCTGTACCCTGAGTGTCAGTGTCATTATCCTGTACTCCGAGTATCAGCGTCATTATCCTGTACCCCTAGTGTCAGTGTCATTATCCTGTACCAAAATGTCAGTGTCATTATCCTGTACCCCGAGTGTCAGTGTCATTATCCTGTACCCCGAGTGTCAGAGTCATTATCCTGTACCCCGAGTGTCAGTATCCTGTACCTCGAGTGTCGCGCGTCATTATCCTGTACCCCGCGTGTCAGCGTCATTATCCTGTACCCCGAGTGTCAGTGTCATTATCCTGTACCCCGAGTGTCAGTGTCATTATCCTGTACCACGAGTGTCAGTGCCATTATCTTGTCCTCCGAGTGTCAGTATTCTGTACCCCAAGTGTCAGTGTCATTATCCTGTACCCAAGTGTCAGTGTCATTATCCTGTACCCCGAGTGTCAGAGTCATTATCCTGTACCCTGAGTGTCAGTATCCTGTACCCAGAGTGTCGGCGTCATTATCCTGTACCCCGAGTGTCAGTATCCTGTACCCAGAGTTTCGGCGTCATTATCCTGTTCTCCGAGTGTTAGCATCATTATCCTGTACCCCAAGTGTCAGTGTCATTATCCTGTACCCCGAGTGTCAGTGTCATTATCCTGTACCCCAAGTGTCAGTGTCATTATCCTGTACCCCGAGTGTCAGTGTCATTATCCTGTACCCCGAGTGTCAGTGTCATTATCCTGCACCTCAAGTGTCAATGTCTATATCCTGCACCCCGAGTGTCAGAGTCATTATCCTATACCCCAAGTGTCAGTATCCTGTACCCCGAGTATCAGTGTCATTATCCTGTACCCCAAGTGTCAGTATCCTGTACCCCGAGTGGTAGAGTCATTATCCTGTACCCCGAGTGTCAGAGTCATTATCCTGTACCACGAGTGTCAGTATCCTGTACTCCAAGTGTTAGTGTCATTATTCTGTACCACGATTGTCAGTATCCTGTACCCCAAGTGTCTGTGTAATTATCCTGTACCCCGAGTGTCAGTGTCATTATCCTGTACCACGAGTGTCAGTGTCATTATCCTGTACTCCGAGTGTCAGCGTCATTATCCTGCACCTCGAGCGTCAATGTCTATATCCTGCACCCCGAGTGTCAGAGTCATTATCCTGTACCCCGAGTGTCGGTATCCTGTACCCCGAGTGTCAGAGTTATTATTCTGTACCACGAGTGTCAGTATCCTGTACCCCAAGTGTCTGTATCATTATCCTGTAGCCCGAGTGTCAGTGTCATTATCCTGTACCCTGAGTGTCAGTGTCATTATCCTGTACTCCGAGTATCAGCGTCATTATCCTGTACCCCTAGTGTCAGTGTCATTATCCTGTACCCAAGTGTCAGTGTCATTATCCTGTACTTCCAGTGTCAGTGTCATTATCCTGTACCAAAATGTCAGTGTCATTATCCTGTACCCCGAGTGTCAGAGTCATTATCCTGTACCCTGAGTGTCAGTATCCTGTACCCAGAGTGTCGGCGTCTTTATCCTGTACCCCGAGTGTCAGTATCCTGTACCCAGAGTTTCGGCGTCATTATCCTGTACTCCGAGTGTTAGCATCATTATCCTGTACCCCAAGTGTCAGTGTCATTATCCTGTACCCCGAGTGTCAGTGTCATTATCCTGTACCCCGAGTGTCAGTGTCATTATCCTGTCCCCCGAGTGTCAGTATTCTGTACCCCAAGTGTCATTATCCTGTACCCTGAGAGTCATTATCTTGTACCCAAGTGTCAGCATCATTATTCTGTACCCCGAGTGTCAGTGTCATCATCCTGTACCCCGAGTGTCAGTGTCATCACCCTGTACCCCGAGTGTCAGTGTCATTATCCTGTACCCCGAGTGTCAGTGTCATTATCCTGTACCCCATTATCAATTATAAAGAATTTAATTTTGAGAGTTTAAAAATCTTTATTAAAGAATTATGACACGGTGCTCTAAACTCTTTATGCTGGAATTAGCTGAGTTATTCCCACCGATTCTGTTGTCTTCCATGTGTGCTGCATTCTAGGGTGTCACTGAGGTGAAAGGAGACCAAAAGGAAGAGATAGCGAGATCCGATTCTGTTGTCTTCCATGTGTGGTCCTGTCCATATTGGCCAGTAATAATTCCTCCTGTTGGACTCTACAACCCCTTACATTTTTTTCATATAAAAAAACCTGTACAATAGGAAATTAAGCTATATATTTGTCTTCTCTACCAGCTTTAGATGTCGGTCCACCATTAGCAGCCTGTGTCTCTTCCAGATACCAAAGAAGAAAAGATTTATAAATCTGGGTCACCGAGAAGATCTCCATGACGTAGTCTATGAACAAGCTTCCTATGATGCTTGCAGAGGTCTTGCTTGCTGCACCTCAATCTTCCGAATATTCTTTATACCTTGAGATCTATTTACACTTCCTTTCCTATAAATATGAGTTTCTAGCGGGATCCGTAGATATTTCCAATATTTCTCATCCCTCCAGTCAGACTCTGAAATTGTGCTAAGTGATAAACATGTTAATTTGTCTCCGCAGAGTTTTCTGGCGGTGGATTCTTCCACTAGTGGATGAATTATGTCCCAGATGCAACATACCATCCTGTCTCCGACCGTATAAGACCGTAGATCAGTTTTATTGAATCTGCTTAAAACATATAAATATTGCAAAACTACAGATGCAAATACTGTGAATTCAGTTACAGGACAATACAGCGGGTGCCGAGTGGAGATATCTCCTCCGTAATGTGCACCAGGAGGTGATATCAGCCGCGCACTCTATACAATATAATTGCTTTTCTATTTTTTAAATATTTATGGGTTTTTAAGTGGTGTCAAAAGAAAAAAAAGTGAAGTATGGGTTCATAATACATTTCTGAAACCATTCTGCATATTTATCCATGGACAATCTTTTGAGATGTCCATGTTTTATGGTCAGTCCATGGTCCCTCAAGCCATAGCCAAATGTCAATTCTTCATCCTTTAAATGTAGCCAGTTTTGACGCCTTAGAGGCTCGATTTCCATAGTTGAGATTGAGAACAATGTTATAAAGTTGCTGGTTTGTTCTTTTAAGACAAACCCCTTCTGTATGCCAAATAGGGTCATATGGATGCCAAAAAGGGACATTCCCATATGGGACGCTACAGGCCAGAGACGAGAGCCACTAAGTAAGAATTTCCCCTACGCTAGTTAACCTGACCAATCCATGTAATACATGGCTGGCCTTTTATTTGCGTGACCAGTATGTAGTTGTAAGAGGTTCCAGGTGTAAGGAGATGGACATACTCTTCACATTCCCCCTTGAAGAAACAAGTATAATGTTATGTGATGTAATGTGAACTGTGATGTGGGTTAAAGGTGTTAGTAATAATGATGATGTGCGTAGTTTGACAGTAGAGATAGTTAGAGGTAATGTTTGGGACTAGCCCAGAGTGGGAGGGGGTAGGTTGAAGGGTAAGTGACAATTTTCTGATCAGAGAGTCAGATAGGGTCTGGAGTGCATAGAAAGAGAACCTAAGGTTCATTGTGAGCAGTGCCACATTCTATGGTGTCACTGAGGTGAGAGGAGACTGAAAGGAAGAGATAGCGAGATCTGGAGCAAAAGTGAATACGAATGTGTACCTGCTATCTCTTGTATAAATTCCGTGCCAAGTTCCCGTTCAGTAAAAAGTTTATTTTTAACTAGTGGTCTCCCTCAATGAATTGTGAAACACCTGGTCCTGGTAAACCACCAACATTGGTTATATGGGGCTTGAATGGGTGTAGAGCCCTCACAGCACAAGTCCATACACCCAGCTAGGACCCCCACCTTCATGTAACGTGTCAGGGCGCAACAGACGAGTACGTCGCCCATGGCTACTGCCCCGTGCCATGCTGCACAGGAACCAGACCCAGTGAATGCTGAGATGGTTTCTTTTAAAGAAAAGTCTTTCTCGATAAGAAAAACCCTGTAATTGAGTGTATTCCATATCTTTGTACTATTTGAAGTGTCTTAACTTCAAAAAGAGTTGACTAACAAGGAATTGTGCTCATATAGATAAATTGATGATTCCTCAGGAGTGGGACTTGGCCAGACTAGTGACAAATACATTTCACTAAGAATTTTCCCTTAGAAAGTATGACCTTACCTTGGTGGGACGACCAAACTTAGTATTTCTGATTGGGTTAGGAAGACTGACCATGAGGAATTATACATAATAATATATGTTCCCTCTGGGGTGGAACTTGGGCAGAATATGGTCATAAATTAATTTATACTAGACCTTCCAAAAGAAAATATGGAATCATCCTGATATTTCAATACAGATCAGTATAATTTTGTTATGGTCAGGTTGACCATACCGGCATTACACAGAATGTGTTTCCTCAAGGGTGGGACTTGAGAACATTAGTGGCATAAATGTAATTAGAGCTACTAATAAGAAGCATGGTGACATCTTGGTATAAGTGTAAGTTGTGAGAGATTCCAGGAACCAGACCTATTGATTGTTGGGATGGTTGTTTTAAGAAAAGATTCTTTCTTGATAAGAAAACCCTGTAATTGAGTGTATTCAATATCTTTGTACTATTTAACGTGTCTTAACTTCAAAAAGATTTCACTAACAAGGAATTGTGCTTATAAAGATAAATTGATGATTCCCCAGGGGTGGGACTTGGCCAGATTAGTGACAAATACGATACATTTCACTAAGAATTTTCCCTTATAGATGTTGTGAAGTTGAACCACAGGTTTCTGAACTATTTTGAACGTTAGTTGTTGAAGTAAAGTAAAGTTGAAGTAAAGTATCAAGGTCCCACCTCATTCATGTATATGTCCTATTATAATAATTTTTGAACTTGTAGTCAATTAGAAAATAATATACATAGCAGTTCCCTATAAGACTGCTTTTCTGTTATTGGGATGGCTTCCTTTAAGTGGCTGTGACCCAGTATTACACCTCCTAGTGGCTGTGATCCAGTATTACACCTCCTAGTGGCTGCGATCCAGTATTTCACCTCCTAGTGGCTGTGACCCAATATTACACATCCTAGTGGCTGTGACCCAGTATTACACCTCTATTGGCTGTGACCCAGTATTACACTTCCTAGTGGCTGTGATCAAGTATTACACCTCCTAGTGGCTGTGATCCAGTATTACACCTCCTAGTGGCTGTGATCCAGTATTACACTTCCTAGTGGTTGTGACCCAGTAATAAACCTCCTAGTTGCTGTGACCCAGTATTACACCTCCTAGTGGTTGTGACCCAGTATTACACCTCCTTGTGGCTGTGACCCAGTATTATACCTCCTCGAGGTTGCGACCCAGTTCTACACTTCCTAGTGGATGTGACCCACTATTACACCTCCTAGTGGCTGTGATCCAGTATTACACCTCCTAGTGGCTGTGACCCAGTATTACACTTCCAAGTGTCTGTGACCCAGTATTAGACTTTCTAGTGTCTTTGACCCAGTATTACACCTCTATTGGCTGTGACCCAGTAGTACACCTCCTAGTGGCTGTGACCCAGTATTACACCTCCTAGTGGCTGTGACCCAGTAGTACACCTCCTAGAGGCTGTGACCCAGTATTACACCTCCTAGTGGCTGTGACCCAGTATTATACCTACTAGTGGCTGTGACCCAGTATTACATCTCCTAGTGGCTGTGACCCGGTATTACACCTCCTAGTGACTGTGAGCCAGTATTACACCTCCTAGTGGCTGTGATCCAGTATTACACCTCCTAGTGGCTGTGACCCAGTATTACACCTCCTAGTGACTGTGACCCAGTATTATACCTCCTAGTGGCTGTGACCCAGTATTACACCTCCTAGTGACTGTGACCCAGTATTACACCTCCTAGTGGCTGTGATCCAGTATTACACCTCCTAGTGGGTGTGACCCAGTATTACACCTCCTGGTGCGTGTGACCCAGTATTACACCTCCTAGTGACTGTGACCCAGTATTACACCTCCAAGTGGCTGTGACCCAGTATTAGACTTTCTAGTGTCTTTGACCCAGTATTACACCTCTATTGGCTGTGACCCAGTAGTATACCTCCTAGTGGCTGTGACCCAGTATTACACCTCCTAGTGCTGTGACCCAGTATTACACCTCCTAGTGGCTGTGACCCAGTATTACACCTCCTAGTGGCTGTGACCCAGTATTAGACTTTCTAGTGTCTGTGACCCAGTATTACACCTCTATTGGCTGTGACCCAGTAGTACACCTCCTAGTGGCTGTGACCCAGTATTACACCTCCTAGTGGCTGTGACCCAGTATTACACCTCCTAGTGGCTGTGACCCAGTATTATACCTCCTAGTGGCTGTGACCCAGTATTGCAGGTGCTAGTGGCTGTGACCCAGTATTACACCTCCTAGTGACTGTGACCTAGTATTATACCTCCTAGTGGCTGTGACCCAGTATTACATTTCCTAGTGGCTGTGACCCAGTATTACACCTCCTAGTGACTGTGACCCAGTATTACACCTCCTAGTGGCTGTGATCCAGTATTACACCTACTAGTGGGTGTGACCCAGTATCACACCTCCTAGTGACTGTGACCCAGTATTATACCTCCTAGTGGCTGTGACCCAGTATTACATCTCCTAGTGGCTGTGACCCAGTATTACACCTCCTAGTGACTGTGACCCAGTATTACACCTCCTAGTGGCTGTGACCCAGTATTGCACGTCCTAGTGGCTGTGACCCAGTATTACACCTCTTAGTGACTGTGACCCAGTATTATACCTCCTAGTGGCTGTGACCCAGTTTTACATTTCCTAGTGGCTGTGACCCAGTATTACACCTCCTAGTGACTGTGACCCAGTATTACACCTCCTAGTGGCTGTGACCCAGTATTACACCTCCTAGTGGGTGTGACCCAGTATCACACCTCCTAGTGACTGTGACCCAGTATTATACCTCCTAGTGGCTGTGACCCAGTATTATACCTCCTAGAGGTTGTGGCCCAGTTCTACACCTCCTAGTGGCTGTGATCCAGCATTATACCTCCTATTGACTGCGACCCAGTATTACACCTCTATTGGTTGTGACCCAGTGTTACACCTCCTAGTGGCTGTGACCTAGTATTACACCTCCTAGAAGCTGTGACTCAGTTCTACATCTCCTAGTGGCTGTGACCCAGTATTACACCGCCTAGTGCCAGTGAACCAGTATTACACCTCCTAGTGGATGTGATTCAGCATTACACCTCCAAGTGGCTGTGACCCAGCATTACACCTCCTAGTGGCTGTGATCCAGTATTACACCTCTAGTGGCTGTGATCCAGTATTACACCTCCTAGTGGCTGTGACCCTGCATTACACCTTCTAGTAGCTGTGACCCAGTATTACACCTCTAGTGGCTGTGACCCAGTATTACACCTTCTAGTGGCTGTGCCCCAACATTACACTTCCTAGTGACTATGATCCAGTAATATACCTCCTAGTGGCTGTCACTCACTATTACACCTCCTAGTGGCTGTCACTCACTATTACACCTCCTAGTGGCTGTGAACCAGTATTACACCTCCTAGTGGCTGTGATCCAATATTACACCTTATAGTGGCTGTGATCCAGTTTTACACCTTGTAGATTGCGAGCCCTCGTGGGCAGGGTCCTTACTCCTCCTGTACCAGTCACTGTCACATTGTGTTCAAGATTATTGTACTTGTATTTGCTATGTATACCCCTTTTTACATGTAACGCGCCATGGAATAAATGGCGCTATAATAATAAATAATAATAATAATAATAATAATAGTGGCTGTGATCCAGTATTACACCTTATAGTGGCTGTGAACCAGTATTACACCTCCTAGTGGCTGTGATCCAGTATTATACCTTCTAGTGGTTGTGACCCAGTATTACACCTCCTACTGGTTGTGATCCAGTATTACACCTCCTAGTGGCTGTGATCCAGTATTACACCTTATAGTGGCTGTGATCCAGTATTACACCTCCTAGTGGCTGTGATCCAGTATTACACCTCCTAGTGGCTGTGACCCAGTATTACACCTCCTACTGGCTGTGATCCAGTATTACACCTCCTAGTGGCTGTGATCCAGTATTACACATCCTAGTGGCTGTGACCCAGTATTACACCTCCTACTGGCTGTGATCCAGTATTACACCTCCTAGTGGCTGTGATCCAGTATTACACCTCCTAGTGGCTGTGACCCAGTATTACACCTCCTACTGGCAGTGATCCAGTATTACACCTCCTAGTGGCTGTGATCCAGTATTACACCTCCTAGTGGCTGTGACCCAGTATTACACCTCCTACTGGCTGTGATCCAGTATTACACCTCCTACTGGCTGTGATCTAGTATTACACCTCCTATTGGCTGTTTTACAATCTTCCAGTCATCTGTTTTCTGCAGTCTGCTTCTTCTGGTGTGTATACGTTGCTTAGTTTGGGGTCAATGCTGTGGTCAATGGTCGTGCACTAACTCCATTTCTCGAAGGATACTAAAACTCAATCAGTCGGTGACTTTTTAGTATCGTCCATTTGCAGGATAGATTTAATATTGCTAAGAGCAGTGCTATAGATTATGCAAGGAAAAAAAAAATGTCAAGAATTACTCGGCGGCAGGCATGATGGCGATGGTGGAGGACACATTACAAATGACTGCTCCGTCACACAGTGAACGGCTACAGGGCAGGAATGGAATTGTGTAGACTGGAACCTCTACTTCTTGGCATGAGAGAATTAATGAGAACAGGACGAGTATGCAAATCAGCCACCGATTTCCATAATAATCCAGTTAGGTGAGCGCCGCACTATAAACCTCAAGCCAGGGACAATCCCAGAACGTAGATTAGTTTCGGCAGTGAACCTAAGCTCCTTTGGGAATTTAGTGGTTAACCGACTATTCTATACAACTTCTTTATTTTATATAAGAAAGTTTCAATGCAGCAAATTTCCCCACACGGGATCTCAATTGTCATTACCCATATACCCTCCCCTATGCATGCCCTTGGCTGCCACTGAAAAAAGGCCACCACCACTAAACTGAGCCTTACTGCAGGGTATTGTGTAGTGTTATATGGTTAACACACTGCTACAGATTCAGAGACCAGGAAAATGTCTTTCTTAAAGTGAATGTCCATCTCTTAGTTCCATTTCCGTTTTTTTCAAGCTAGCATTTGGCTCAGCTCAGTCTGTACATTGCTCCCCTTCCTCTTCAGCTCATTCACTATATGGTACTGAACCCACCTCTATATTTTGACCTCAAAACCTGGACTATCACCAAATCCCATGTGGATGCCATGGTGCCCATGGACATAGAGGGCCCATTTCAGGTTGATCTCATATCCAATTTAGTAGGTGTTGTGGTGGCATAGCTTTAGGTTCATGGACCTCAATGCAGAATCTAAAACAGAGCCTTCCATTGTCATAGGTCTTAATACTATTGGTCTTTCTATATGATACCAAAGGGCCCTTTAGGGCCCATGTAGGGCTGTGATCCAACTGCAATGCTTGCACCCACTATAGTTACTCTTCTGCAAGGATGTGGTCTTCACTGGTTCATGACTGTCATGTTAAAAAAGAAAAAATAATTAAGGGCACCAAGACCTATTGTTGTGGGGGTTCAGTCATGATCCTGGTGCTCGTGTCAAGCAGACCCATTATTGCAATTATCATCTATATTTCTTACTTTGTAAGGGCTTTGGCTTTTCATGTTGTAAATAAGATATATAAGATTTTTTTGGGTTAAATAAAAAGAAGGTGTCCAAATTAGACACCTCCTTATTAATTTGCAGTTCCTCATGGGGGGGATCACTCTACTGGGAATAGTAACTTTGTCAACGTTCCGCAAACATTTGAGCTTTCATATTTACCTAAAAGGTATAGGTCAAAACAGGGTATTTGTTCTCCAATGATATATTTTGACCTCAAAACCTAGACCATAACCAAAGCCTATGTAGTTACAATGGGGTCCATGGACAAAGAGGGCCCATTTCAGGTTGATCTCATTGCCAATTTAGTAGATGTTGTGATTCCATAGCTTTAAGTTCGTTGACTTCAATGCAATATCTAAAACCGAGCCCTCCATTATCATGGGTCTTAATACTATTGGTCTTTCTATATGAGGGAATGGGCACTTTAGGGCCCGTGTAGGGTTGAGGTGCAACCGCAACCCTTGCATCCACTATAGTTACTCCCCTGCAAGGATGTGGTCTTCACAGGGGCTGTAATGTTAGAAAACAAAGAAAAGGCCACCAAGACCTATTGTTGTGGGTGTTCAGTCATGATCTTGGTGCTTGTGTCAAGCAGCTCCTGAAGGGGCCCCCGTTATTATAGCTGTCATCTATATTTCTTACTGTGTAATGGCTTTGGCTTTCATTTTATAAACAAGATATATAAGATAGGATGTTTTATTGGGTTAAATAAAAAGATGGTGCCCAAATTAGACACCTCCTTATTAATTTGTAGTTCCTCATAGGCGGGATCACTCTACTGGGAATAGTAATTTTGTCTTCGTTCCGCAAACATTTGAGCTTTCTTACTTACCTAAAAGGTATAGGTCAAAACAGGGTATCTGTTCTCTAATGATGATTATATTTTGACCTTAAAACCTAGACCACGACCAAAGCCTATGTAGATACAATGGGACCCATGGACAAAGAGGGCCCATTTCTGGTTGATCTCATATCCAATTTAGTAGATGTTGTGGTTCCATAGCTTTACGTTCATGGACCTCAATGTAAAATCTAAAACAGAGCCCTCCATTATCATGGGTCTTAATACTATTGGTCTTTCTATATGAGACTAAAGAGCTCTTTAGGGCCCATATAGGGTTGAGGTACAACCGCAATACTTGCATCCACTATAGTTACTCCCCTGAAAGGATGTGGTCTTCACAGGTGCTGTAATGTTAGAAAACTAAGAAAAGACCAAGACCTATTGTTGTGAGTGTTCAGTCATGATCCTGGTGCTTGTGTCAAGCTTGTAGTTGTCATCTATATTTCTTACTTGGTAATGGCTTTGGCTTTCATGTTATAATCAATATATAAAATATAGGATGTTTTATTGGGTTAAATAAAAAGATGTCCAAATTAGACACTTCCTCATTAATTTTTATTGGGTTAAGTAAAAAGGTGTCCAAATTAGCCACCTCCTTGTTAATTTGCAGTTAATCCTGGGCGGGGTCACACTACTGGGAATAGTAATTTTGTCAATCTTCCATAAACATTTGAGCTTTCTGATTTACCTAAATGGTATAAGTCAAAACAGGGTATCTGTTCTCCAATTATATATTTTGACCTCAAAAGCTAGACCATAACCAAAGCTTATGTAGATACAATGGGGCCCATGGACAAAGAGGGCCTATTTCAGCTTGATCTCATAGACAATTTAGTATTATAAAATATAGTATGTTTTATTGGGTTAAATATAAAGAAGGGGTCCAAGTTAGACATCTCATTATTAATTTTTATTGGGTTAAGTAAAAAGGTGTCAAACTAGACACTTCCTTGTTAATTTGAAGTTCCTCCTGGGCTGGGTCAGTCTACTGGAAATAGTAATTTTTTCAATGTTCCACAAAAATTTGAGCTTTCTGACTTACCTAATAGGTATAGGACAAGACAGGGTATTCGTACCCCACTAAGAAAGCCCTAATTAGGGGGTGATCCCTTTAAAATTTATTTATATTTATTTACGGGATGCCAGCACAGGAAATCATCCAGTGTAATAGATCCACCTCTAAATCTGAAAAACTTTTCTTCCTTGTTTTTGGCACGCCTGGCATCTCCTGTAAATCCCACAGACCCCAATGTATTTATTGGCACAATAATTTAAATGCAGCAAGACGACGATGAGACATGAGGGATTGTGTGCAGCGAGCGCGGGGTCCCAGAGAGGCAGAACTGGCACTATGTAGAAAATTATTGTAAAAACAACAGTAAGAAAATTCTGCATTTGATGATGTAAATGTAAAATGAGGACAGTGGAGAAGCCGGGATAATGCTCTGACCGATAGATTGCCCATTGTTTCAAAACTTGAATTTTATCCTTCTTCTGCCATGGGAAATGTAATGAATAAACCCATCCCTGCGCCATCTGCTCCACTGAACAGCAGCCAGTGTATATCATACTGGTACATGGGGAGAGGAAAAACTACTTACCATAGACTAATCCATTATACTGGCCGGCTGCAATGTACGGTATACATACACCAATTGTATAATCCTACTGTATTGTTCCACTAAGCATGCAGACACGTATGAAAATGAATGCACAGATCAGTAAGCAAATACACCTAGATGTAAAACACATGAAAAAGAGGTGGAATATGTACTCTGACTATTAAGCATATAGGGGGCAATATAATAGCAGTTATATTCTTGTACGTAAGGGCAGTATTATAGTAGTTATATTCTTGTACATAGGGGCAGTATTATAGTAGTTATATTCTTGTACATAGGATCAGTATTATAGTAGTTATATTCTTGTACATAGGAGCAGTATTATAGTAGTTATATTCTTGTACATAGGAGTAGTATTATAGTAGTTATATTCTTGTATATAGGGGCAGTATTATAGCAGTTATATTCTTGTACATAGGAGCAGTATTATAGTAGTTATATTCTCGTACATAGGGACAGTATAAAAGTAGTTATATTCTTGTACATTGGAGCAGTATTATAGTAGTTATATTTTTGTACATAGGGGCAGTATTATAGTAGTTATATTCTGTACATAGAGGCAGTATTATAGTAGTTATATTCTTGCACATAGGGGACAGTATTATAGTAGTTATATTCTTGTACATAGGGGGCAGTATTATAGTAGTTATATTCTTGTACATAGAGGCAGTATTATAGTAGTTATATTCTTGTACACAGGGGGCAGTATTATAGTAGTTATATTCTTGTACATAGGGGACAGTATTATAGTAGTTATATTCTTGTACATAGAGGCAGTATTATAGTAGTTATATTCTTGTACACAGGGAGCAGTATTATAGTAGTTATATTCTTGTACATAGGGAGCAGTATTATAGTAGTTAGTGTCTTGTACATAGGGGCCGTATTATAGTAGTTATATTGTTGAACATGGGGGCAGTATTATAGTAGTTATATTCTTGTACATAGGGGGCAGGATTATAGTAGTTATATTTTTGTACATAGGGGCAGTATTATAGTAGTTATATTCTTGTACATAGGGGGCAGTATTATAGTAGTTAGTGTATTGTACATAGGGGCCGTATTATAGTAGTTATATTCTTGAACATAGGGGGCAGTATTATAGTAGTTATATTCTTGTACATAGGGGGCAGGATTATAGTAGTTATATTCTTGTACATAGGGGCAGTATTATAGTAGTTATATTCTTGTACATAGGAGCAGTATTATAGTGGTTATATTCTTGCACATAGGGAGCAGTATTATAGTAGTTATATTCCTGTACATAGGGGGCAGTATTATAGTAGTTATATTCCTGTACATAGGGGGCAGTATTATAGTAGATATATTCTTGTACATAGGAGCAGTATTATAGTAGTTATATTCTTGTACATAGGGGGCAGTATTATAGTAGTTATATTCTTGTACATAGGAGCAGTATTATAGTAGTTATATTCTTGTACATAGGGGCAGTATTATAGTAGTTATATTCTTTTACATAGGAGGCAATATTATAGTAGTTATATTCTTTTACATAGGGAGCAGTATTATAGTAGATATATTCTTGTACATAGGGGCAATATTATAGTAGTTATATTCTTGTACATAGGGGGCAGTATTATAGTAGATATATTCTTGTACATAGGAGCAGTATTATAGTAGTTATATTCTTGTACATAGGGGGCAGTATTATAGTAGTTATATTCTTGTACAGAGGAGGCAGTATTATAGTAGTTATATTCTTATACATAGGAGGCAATATTATAGTAGTTATATTCTTGTACATAGGAGCAGTATTATAGTAGTTATATTCTTTTACATAGCGGCAGTATTATAGTAGTTATATTCTTGTACATAGGGGCAGTATTATAGTAGTTATATTCTTGTACATAGGGGCAGTATTATAGTAGTTATATTCTTGTACATAGGGGCAGTATTATAGTAGTTATATTCTTGTACATAGGAGCAGTATTATAGTAGTTATATTCTTGTACATAGGAGCAGTATTATAGTAGTTATATTCTTGTACATAGGGGGCAGTATTAAAATGTTAGCTTTCTCTTCTTATCGTATTTCTCCAAACAAAACATAATGGATGATTAGTTTAGTCTTTCCAAATTGATAAGCTTTGTGCCTAAATACAAGTTGTTTTCCCTCTCTTTATCACTAGGGGTTCATCTCTCTTCAAGATCTGTTGCTTTCCCGGGAAAGACGCTCCGTGTTGGGTATCTGTATCTTCTGCTGCGGATGCTGCAAGAAGATGAGGGGATGTGGAATGTGTTGCATGACGTAATCTCACGTCTCCAAGATCCTATGAAGATCGAATGCTCTGCGGAGTTTTACATAGATTTCTTTAGAAGATTATTCCGATTTTATATGTGGACAAAGCTGACAAATATTTGTCTCTTCACAAAGTCTTCTTAAACTGACACATTGGGGGTCAAGATAGCCATGATTTAATGTTCCATGTTTTGGATAGAGTAGGGCCAGAGGTGGGACTGACATAGGAGAACATTAAAAAGAAGAAAGCGATCCTTATAGGTAGCTTCCTTATAAATCAAAGCCCAACCCTATATAAAGCCTGAAACATGGCTGGGCTTATCAACCAAACCAGAGGCCCTCATCTGAACTTGTCCCTTTTTTTTTGCCTCATCAGTTCAGATTACGGACCTGGTTGACAGCTTTTGAAGATGCTTTTGAAGGATCTTGGTTCTTCACAAGTCTCTTGTGTTCCTTACAATTTTATGGATGCTATTATGTCCATTGTAGGGAAATATTATTGTCTGGATGGAATATTCTATAATTTCAGTAAATATTTTGGCATATTTGGATGGCTGGGGCTGGACTGGGATGTAAATGTGCAGCGGATCAAAGGAATTTCTTCAAGACACAAGAGGAAAAGAGGTTTCCAGTCTGTGTAAATAATGATTATATAAAAAGAAGGATCAAATGGGTTAATTCAGTGCTGCCGTGAAAGAATGGAGGAGGATGCCAATCCAGTTGTAAGTGGTTTATTCGTCAACGCATTTCAATGTATACAACTGCTTCTTCTGGTGGTCGTCCTGATGAAGGAATTGTATACTTTGAAACGCGTTGACAAATAAACCACTTACTACTGGATTGGCATTCTCCATTTTTTCACGGCAGCGCAGAATAACCGATTTGATTTTTCTTTTTATGCATTCATCTACTTGTGGTTGTGTGCAAACAACCCAATCAGGTGGGCACATTTTATGCATTTCTGTTAATATTGCTACCCAGATAAGACCCTATTTTGAGCTTTGTCTCCTTCCAGTATTTTCCTTCTCGTAAATAATGGTTATGAAGGATCTGAAAGAAAAACTGGAGCGATGATTCACAGGCGCTACCAAGAAATGCTGACACTGGATTTGAGTTACCATGATATTTATTCATACAACGCATTTCGGAATCGGATTACCTCCATATTCAGGTAGCCTGGAAAAGGAGTCGATCCGATTCCAAAATGCATTGTATGAATAAATATCCTGGTATCGCATATATTCTTCTTCAGGTAGATACCTTAGGGATTCGATCCGATTCCAAAATGCATTGTAAGAGTAAAATTCCATCTAACACATATGCTCCTCTTCAAGTAGATACCTGAAGAAGGGGACAATCCGATTCTGAAATGCATTGTATGAATAAATATCCTGATATCGCATATATTCTTCTTCAGGTAAATACCTGAAGAAGTCGATCCGATTCCAAAATGCGTTTTATGAGTAAAAGTCCATCTAACACATATGCTCCTCTTCAAGTATATACCGGAAGAAGGAGACGATCGGATTCCGAAATGCTTTGTATAAATAAAGATCCTGGTAATTCATATGTTCTTCTTCAGGTAGACACCTGAAAAAGGAGTCTATTTGATTCAGAAACACATTGTATAAATAAAGATCCTGGTAATGCATATCATCTTCTTCAGGTATCCACCTGAATAAGGAGTCGATCCGATTCTGATATGCATTCTATGACTAAAGATCCTGGTAACGCCTATGCTCTTCTTCAGTTGGAAATCACAAAAAGGAGTCAATCCAATTCTGATGCGTGTTTTATGAATAAATATCCTGATAACTCATATGAACTTCTTCAGGTAGATACCTGAAGGAGTCGATCCTATTCCAAAACACGTTGCATAAATAAAGATCCTGGTAAAGCATATGATCTTTTTCAGGTAGCTATCTAAACAAGGAGTCAATTTGATTCCAGAATGCGTTGTATGAATAAAGATCCAGGAAATATATATGCGTTTCTTCAGGTACATATCTGAAAAAGTTGATCAGATTCTAATACCTGAAGAAGGAGTCAACCCAATTCCAAAATACGTTGAATGAGTAAAGGTCCTGGTAATGCATATGATCTTCTTCAGGTAGATACTTGAAGAAGTAGTTGATCCAATTTCAAAATGCCTTGTATGAATAAAGATCCTGGTAACACATATGCTCTTCTTCAGGTAGATACCTGAAGAAGGAGTTGATCCGATTCTGAAATTTGCTGCATGAATAAGGATCCTGATAACGCATATGATCTTCTTCAGGTAGATACCTGAAGAAGGAGTCGATCTAATTCTGAAATTTGTTGCATGAATAAGGATTCTGGTAACACATATTCTCTTCATCAGGTAGATACTTAAAGGACTAATCAATCCGATTCTGAAATTTGTTGCATGAATAAGGATCCTGGTAATGCATATGATCTTCTTCAGGTAGATACCTGAAGAAGGAGTCGACCCGATTCCGAAATGTATTGTATGAATAAAGATCCTGGTAACGCCTATGCTCTTCTTCAGGGTGATACATGAAGGAGAAGTCAATGTAATTCTGAAACACATTGTATAAATAAGGATCTGAGTAATGCAGATGATCTTCTTCAGGTAGATATCTGAAGAAGAAGTCGATCCGATTCCGATACATGTATGAATAAAGATCCTGTTAATGCTTATGCTCTTTTTCAGGTAGATACCTGAAGGAGTCGATCCCATTATGAAATGCATCATATGAGTAAAGATCTTGGTAATGCATATGATCTTTTTCAGATAGATACCTGAAGAAGGAGTCAATCCGATTCCAAAATGCATTGTATCAATAAAGATCGTGGTAACACCTATGCTCTTCTTCAAGGTGATACATGAAGGAGGAGTCAATCCAATTCCAAAACGCATTGTATAAATAAGGATCCGAGTAATGCAGATGATCTTCTTCAGGTAAATACCTGAAGAAGGAGTCGATCTGATTCCGAAACGTGTGGTATGAATAAAGATCCTGGTAACTCATATCTAATGTCAGCATTTCTTGGCAGCGTCTGGGAACCACCACTCCATTTGTTATTCTTTGGATCCTTCAGGTGTCTTCCCACCGGTGTGTGAGTGGGTCAGCGGCCTATCCTATTGGAACACTAGTTACGGAGTTGTGTCGTGGGGCCCAACTCTTGCAGTTGAGCGAATTTCCTTGTCTGCTCACTCCATTCAATTGTTTGTGGAGCGCCTCTCTATTTTACTAAATAATAGTTATGTCATTTACCTTCCTAATATCTTTCCCCATTTTCAAGAACTCTGCTTGCTGTCAGTGACTGATGTCAATCTACAACCAATGCTGAAGACCAATCCCAACCTAATGGATTATTGCAGGTGTATTCAGCCCAGACAATCCGTGGTGAAGCAAATGGAATTCCAGGCTGATACATTGTATCAGAATCAGAACTGACGAGATACTTAGGATTGTAAAGACTGGATACAACGTAGCAACTTGGATACAACTTGTCATCCTCTAAAAACAGACAAAAAATGATCTCATTCACTGACAACAAGCAGATAATCATTTAGCTAAAATAAAAAGTGAATGTGTTAAGATCAAATTTCTGATAGAAAATGAGAAATTATTTCCTGGTGAAAAGCCGACAACCGTTTCACTCATCATCCAAAGGCTGAAGTACAGATCAACCTAATATCCAGCGATCCACCCCGAGAACTCTCTAATGTCATCATCTGCAGATATCTCATTGTTAGTATGATACTGTGGGATCCACGATACATCTTAAGGGGGGGTATATAATATTTATGAGAGTCTGTCTCTTTCTTCCAGAATTTTGGCATCCAGCCCAACTCTAATCCCCCATCGTACGGCAATCACACCGCTGACTCAGCCGCTAGGTATTGACTGTAGCATTAAAACAAAGCTTGTCACATCAATCCAGTGTCCGACAATTGCAGAGAATGGACTTCTATTCGCGGTACCTAAATGTAGGATTAGACCTTGCACTACTCTGAACACATATATGCACACAGCCTATTGTCAATGGATAAGGATTGCATGTGTCATCAGAAAATAACTTATTCTTTCAATATATTTTTATTTTTTGGCGCTTTTTTTTTTTTTTTTTTTTAGCTTTTTTTTTTTTTTCACACCGGCCACAGTGGCTACTTTAAACTAACTTCCTCTTTCTGGAAGAGTTTTCAGCATACTCATTATCATCAGAGGCTGATAACACCTCTATTTACACAAATGGTGAAGTCACAGCTCACCTCCTCCCTTCACAATATTCTTTGCACACGCTCATTAGATGCGCGGGTCACAATCTGTTCATTGCTGCTAATGCGCATGTAAAATTCATTAAAAAACTGTAAATTAAAGTCTAAAATTGTCCCTTTGAACAGTGCAAAAATTTACGATTTCTCATTTTTATTAAAGATTATGTTCTGGAAAAAACGCTTTAGCAAAAAAAAGATAATTAAACATAAAAACCTGATTTAAACAATTGGTCATTTTTTTGATGACACATTCCCTTTAAAGGACAACGCCAGTTAAATTGACTAATGATCTTTCACATACAGTTTCTGTGTCCCCTATCCTCACTGTTATAGTATAGTTTCATCATTGTAGCAGCTTGTGAGTAACATGACGGCGACTCTTCTACCAGATCTTAATTGCCTACATAGACATTACATGGTAAATGCACACAGTGACCATAATTGATTCTACCAGATCTTTGGGGGAGGGATTCATTATAATTTGCATTAAAATGAGTTTTACTGCGGCATTTAATACACATAGTGGATTCTACCTGATTTTATTTGCCTGTAAACACAGTACTTGTCAAAAGTCCTGAGTCCTCATCAGACCCTTGGGGGTTGAGTTTATTCTAATTGAATATAAGTTTTAATGGTGATTTTTATAAGCAGAATTGATTCAACTTGATCCTATTTGCCTACATAGGCATTACATGATAAATCACACAGTCTTATACTAATCTATAGTCTTAATTTTTGGTAGATTGATCCCATCAGACCCTCAGGGGTGGAGTTTATTCTGATTTGCTTTCAAAAGGTGGTATTGTAGCATTATATAATTATTATAAGCAGAATAAATTCTACCTGATTTCATTACCTACATAAACAATGAATGGTAAGTGTACAGACTGATCACACCAGATCCTTGGGGGAGGGGGTTTATTATAATTGGCATTAAAATGAGTTTTACTGCAGCATTTTATACACATAGTTTATTCTACTTTATTTTATTTGCCTTTAACCATAATAAAGGTTAAGTCCGCACAATACTTGTCAAAGTCCTGAGTCCTCATCAGACCCTTGGGGGTTGAGTTTATTCTAATTGAATATAAGTTTTAATGGTGATTTTTATAAGCAGAATCAATTCAATTTGATCATATTTGCCTAAATAGGCATTACTTGGCAAATCACACAGTAACCATACAAGTCTTTTGTCCTTAATTTTGGTAGATTGATCACACCAGATCCTCAGGGGTGGAGTTTATTTTGATTTGCTTAAAAAGGTGCTACTGTAGCATTATATAAGTATTATAAGCAAAATAGATTCTACTTGATCATATTTCCTAAATAAACAATGAATGGTAAATGTACACTGTTATGCACACGCCCGGGCTAAGCGGCGTGTGCGTGTGATAGGTAGTGATTCCACTGGACCGTGCCGGAGAGTGAATGCCTGGAGGGGCGTGACTAAGTATTCACCCGATCCGACCAGGGTCGCACGACGGCATACGACGCCAGTGCACCAAGGAGGAACCGAGCAGAGGGACCAGGTGCTACTCCAGGACAGACCCCGGACACGGCTGTTGACCCACACAGGGAAATACAGGAACAGGCTGGTAGGCTGGCACACAGACTGGAGGGTATAGGCAGGCACGACTGGTATGCAGGCAGGCGGGTATGCAGGCAGGGGGGTAAAGGCAAGCACAGCTAGAGTGCAGACAGGGAGGCACTAGCAGGTAGGAACACAGGCGGGATAGGACCCAGTACACACTGGGACTCAGGAACAGGCAGGTTAGGCTGGCACAGACTGGTGGATATAAGCAAACACGGCAGGTATGCAGATGGGTGGATACAGGCGAGTATGCAGGCAGGGAGGTACTGGCCGAAAGGACGGGCTGGAGCACAGAAAGGTTAAGACCCAGTACAGACTGGGTCACAGAACCGCAGATGCGGTAGACAACCACAGCAGAGAGGGAACGCCCGAAGCGGTGGGCAAGAACAGAGCAGGACGGGGCTGCAGGAGCAGCGAGCACAAGCAGGGCAGGACAGGACTGCCGGAGCAGCGAGCACAAGCAGGGCAGGACAGGACTGCCGGAGCAGCGGGCAGAAGCAGGGCAGGACAGGACTGCCGGAGCAGCGGGCAGAAGCAGGGCAGGACAGGACTGCCGGAGCAGCGGGCAGAAGCAGGGCAGGACAGGACTGCCGGAGCAGCGGGCAGAAGCAGGGCAGGACAGGACTGCCGGAGCAGCGGGCAGAAGCAGGGCAGGACAGGACTGCCGGAGCAGCGGGCAGAAGCAGGGCAGGACAGGACTGCCGGAGCAGCGGGCAGAAGCAGGGCAGGACAGGACTGCCGGAGCAGCGGGCAGAAGCAGGGCAGGACAGGACTGCCGGAGCAGCGGGCAGAGGAGTCAGAGCAGGCTAGGCTTAGTAGGGGGGACAGGGCTCTGTTCACACGGAACAGACAGGAAGGGAAAGGCAGAGCCAGACACCCACAGGGTACTTGCAGTGAAGTAGCGAGTGGACCACAAACTCACGAACGGGAGTACAGAGACAACAAGCAGGAGTTAGGTACGAGTTCAGACTCTGCAGAAAAAGGAAGGGAACGGACATAGAGGCAAAACAGGTAAAGGACAGGAGAGAGTTCAGACTGGAACTGAGTGTACGGAGGAAACCGACACTGCAGCGGGATACAGGAGCAGGTCTGGGAATACTGCCCCCAGAGAGGCGGGACGAACAGGCAAGGAGCGTGTTCAGACAGGACAGACAAGATACAGGAGCGGGTCTAGGTAATCGGCCCCTAGAAGGCGGGAGGAACAGGCTAGGAGCGTGTTCAGACAGGACAGACAAGATACAGGAACAGGTCTAGGTAATCGGCCCCTAGAAGGCGGGAGGAACAGGCTAGGAGCGTGTTCAGACAGGACAGACAAGAGAACACAGAAAGGACTCAGTCCAGACACGGGAACTAATACCGCAAAGCAGGAGACATACAGGACTCAGTTCAGACACGGGAGCTGATACCGCAAAGCAGGAGAAATACAGGACTCAGTACAGACACGGAAACTGATACAAAAAGCAGGAGACATACAGGACTCAGTTCAGACACGGGAACTGATACAAAAAGCAGGAGACATACAGGACTCAGTTCAGACACGGGAACTAATACCGAAAAGCAGGAGACATACAGGACTTAGTTCAGACACGGGAACTAATACCGCAAAGCAGGAGACATACAGGACTAAGTTCAGACAGGCCTGGAAATACAGCCTCCAGGAAAGGCAGACAAGGAAACAAAGACGGGACCTGGCACCTTCAGAGTGCAAGCACACACTGAAGGAAAACACTTATGCTCAGGCAGGGAAAGAAGGGAGCTGCCGAGCTATATACCAAGTGACAGACAGCAATAGGCTGAGGACGCACAAGGGGTGTGACCCACAGCAGGTACAAAAGGCAGGAAGTGATCGGGCGCCGCCCTTAAGCAGCAGAAACAGACACAAACAGACAGCATGGAGGGAAGCCAGAGAGACATTCTGGACAGGAGATCAAGTGCGCTCTCTTGCACAGTGGGAGATGGACCACCATGCAAGGACGCCGCCAGGTATGTTACATACACGATTGCCGTACTTGTCTACAGCCCAAATTTTTGTTAGACTGATCCCTCCAGATCCATAGGGGTGGGACTTCTTCTGTTTTGCATTAAAAGGAATGTTACTGCAGCATTTTATAAGCAGAATAGATTGAACCTAATCCTATCTGCCTACATGGGCAATAAAAAATAAGTGTACACAGTGACTGTACTTGTCAACAGTCCTGATTTTTTCGTTATCGATCCCACCGGATCCCCAGAGGTTTTTTTCTTTCTAATTTAATAGAAGTGCTACTACTGCCCTCATATCAAATATATTCCTACGTAGGCATCAGATGATAAATCTATGTGACCATAAGTGCCAACAGTCACAATTTTTGCTAGACTGATCACACCAGATCCTTGGGGGAGGGATTCATTATAATTGATATTAAAATGAGTTTTACTGCAGCATTTTATAAACATGGTTGATTCTATCTGATTTTATTTGTCTATAACCTCAAAAAATGCTAAGTCCACACTGTACTTGTTAAAGTCCTGAGTCCTCATTAAACCCTTGAGGGTTGGGTTTATTCTAATTGAAAATAAGTTTTAATGATGATTTCATAAGCAGAATCGATTCTATGTGATCCTATTTGCCCACATAGGCATTATATGGTAAATCACACAGTATTATACTAATCTATAGTCCTAATTTTTGGTAGATTGATCATACCCGATCCTCAGGGGTGGAGTTTATTCTGATTTGCTTTGAAAAGGTGGTATTGTAGAATTATATAAGTATTATAAGCAGAATAGATTCTACCTGATCGTATTTCCTACATAAACAATGAATGGTAAGTGTACATGATTTCCATACTTGTCGACATCCCAATTTTTGTTAGACTGATCTCTCCAGATCCATAGGGGTGGGACATTTTCTGTTTTGCATTAAAATTAATGTTACTGCAACACTGAATAGACAGATTAGATTATACCTAATGCTATCTGTCTACATAGGCAATAAATAGTAAGTGTACACAGTGATCGTATTTGTCAACAGTCCTGACTGTTGCACCATTGATCCCACCGGATCTCCCGAGGTATGATCGTAGCAGATCCTCAGGGGTGGGGCTTATTTTAACTTGTATTAAAGAAATTAAAACAGGAATAGGGGAGAGTCCTTATTTACTGGCAAAATCTAAATATTGGTGAGTATGAACACCAATGGAGCAAAAGATTTGGATAATTAGAAGAATGAAATAAAGCATTATTGCAAAAAAACAAGATATACACTTAATTTCAGGCTGATTATAAGAAAGAAATATTATTAGACCATTTCAAGTTATATAAAGTACTGACGCTAACATATGAATGTCGCTAGGACTCCACTGGCTTCTGCTAACTTAAAACAGATTTAGCAGATTCTTGTAGTATGGACTATGGACGTGTATGTCACCTGGAACATGGTAGACAATTGATTTTTTAAACAACAAACTCAGCTCTTCTATACTTCTACTTACCATTTATTTGACAAGACAAGTTTTTTTTTTAGGCTTTCAAGAAAAAAATTGTAATTATAACCCCCTCGAAAATAAATAAATATATCTTTTTCCTTTGTTGTGAACACTCTGATGTGAATATTTTATTACCGATTACTCACGGAGTGAAATGGATCCCATGAAAAATTAAAACAAACCTTTACATGAATATATAATGAAAGGGAAAAATGCAAATTCAGAATTTTGTTTTCTTGCGAGTATTTCTATCAATTAGATAACATTGAAAGAAATTAAAGGTTTAGTCTTAACCCACAAATAATTATATTCAATGCTTGGAGGGAAATTAGCTCAGTATGTTTGTAATTTTATGAAGAACACATGTAGGGTGAAGTATGAGACAGACCTCTTGCAAAATATGCATTATAACAAAATAAAAAAAGTTGCCCTTTTAGAACAGTAAAGCACCTTTCAGCTCATGTAGAAGATAAGGATGAGATGACCAATCATTCAATTTGCTATCTTGCTATAAAAAGGAGGAATTTTGCATTTGCTCCACCCGTGAGGAACCAGGATGGATCTACAGCTCATGCAGAAGATAAGAATACAAGACCATCCATTGAATTTGCTATCTTAAGGTGGAAAGGAGGAGTTTTGTCTTTCCTCCACCCATAAGGAGCCAGGATGAATATACAGCTTATGTAGAAGATAAGGATGACATGACCAATCATTTAATTTGCTATCTTCCCATAAAAAGGAAGAGTTTTGTCTTTGTTCCACCCATGATGAAGCAGGATGGAGCTACAGCATATATAGAGATAAGAATAACATGACCAACCATTTAATTTGCTATCTTATGGTGGAAAGGATGAGTTTTGTCTCTGTTCCGCCCATGAGGAACCAGGATGGATCTACAGCTCATATAGAAGATAAGGATAACATGATCAACCATTTAATTTGTTATCTTATGGTGGAAAGGAGGTGTTTTGTATTTGCTCAGCCCATGAGGAACTAGGATAGATCTACAGCTCATGTAGAAGATAAATATGACATGACCAACAATTTAGTTTGCTATCTTACTATGTAAAGGATGGGTTGTCTTTGCTCCTCTCATTAGGAACCAGGATGGATTTACAGCTCAAGCAGGAGATAAGGATGTCATGACCAACCAATTTATTTTCTTCCTTACTATGGAAAGGAGGAGTTTAGTCTTTGCTCTGCCCATGAGGAACCAGGATGGATCTGCAGTGCAAAGCTAAGGATGATATGACCAACCAATTAATTTGCTATGTTACGGTGGAAAAAAGTAATTATGTCTTTGCTCCGCCCATGAGGAACCAGGATAGATTTACAGCTCATTTAGAAGATAAGGATGACATGACCAACCAATTAATTTGCTATCTTACAATGTAATGGGGGGGTTGTCTTTGCTCCGCTCATTAGGAATCGGGTTAGAAACTAAAGCTCAAGAAGAAGAAAAGGATAACATGACCACCCATTAAATTTGTTATCATATGGTGTAAAAGAGAAGTTTTGTCTTTGTTCTGCCTATGAGGAAGCAGGATGGATCTACAGCTCAAGCAGAAGATAAGGGTGACATAACCAACCAATTAATTTGCTATCTTACTATGAAAAGGAGGAGTCTAGTCTTTGCTCTGCCCATGAGGAGCCAGGATGGATCTACAGCTTATATAGTAGATAAGTATAACATGAGCAAGCAATTAAATTTCTATCTTTACTGTGGAAAGGAGGAATTTTGTCTTTGCTCCACCCATGAGGAACCAGGATGGATTTACAGAACCCACTCGTTGGACACCCCTCTGACTGTAGAGACTGAATGCACATATTTACTAGTGATGAGCGAGCATACTCGAAAGTACTCGGTACTCGTCAGAGCATCTCAGTACTCGAGATGCTCAGAGCTCGCCAAGTACTTGCGAGATACTCGGGCGGCAGCTTGGGTCCCCTCCCTGCATGTTTGGCGCTCTTTAGAGCGCCAATCAACATGCAGGGATTGCATGCCACTCATTGTAATGCCGCAGCCATGTTGGTTGTGGCATTACAGTGATTGTCTGGCAGTACAGCGTCATCAGGTCTATATCAGACCTGGCACCGCGGTGCTCGTCAGTCTACTCCGCAATCAGACAGTGTAGGGAGAGGTGCTGCTGAGCTAGGGAGAGATTCACTTGTTTATTAGGTAGTGTAGGTAGAACAGAAGCATATTACACATATCCATCTCAACAAACAGTCCTTCTGAGGACGAATCCATCTGCAGAGATATCAGGCAGGCAGTGTATATAGGCAGGCAGGCAGTGTATATAGCAGACTGAAGTGCATATAGCACAAGAGTCTCCATTCCAGTTTTGTCTGCTGCTGCTGTTAGACACTTCTAGAAATATACCCAGGTCTCAGGGTCCAGGAATAATTTTTTTTGGGATCTTAATCCTC
This sequence comes from Phyllobates terribilis, assembly GCF_046119375.1. Lineage (NCBI taxonomy): Eukaryota > Metazoa > Chordata > Amphibia > Anura > Dendrobatidae > Phyllobates > Phyllobates terribilis. The sequence goes on along the minus strand of NW_027362772.1, from coordinate 36,418,739 downwards.
ATTATTTGCTTAAAAAGCAATCCAGAGAACACCGTTTTTCTGCGCCATTTGCTTGTTGGCACTGCAGAATACAGCCAGGTCCTTTCCATATTACAGTGCTAAAAATCCAGCTATTTAAAACTGTGGTTTGTCTGTCACACGGATCACATATATGTTTTCAGAAAATACTGCCATTTCTGGCCTCCAATAAAAATTTGTTTCAGTGTGTCAGCGAAGTTTTTGACACCAGTTTGCTGTTCGAAATAGTTACCTACAGGCCAGTTATTTAAAACTGTGGCTTGTCCGTCACACGGATCACATATAAATTTGCTCCAAATTCAGCCATTTGTAGTGAGCGTGGATGATATTGTCCTCAATTTAAAATGGGCAAGGAGTGTGGCAAGGGACGGGGAACTGGACGTGATGGTGCATGAGAGGCCTAGGCAGTGGGCAAGCTGATATTGTGCCACAACAAACTCTCACATCTTCTCGCCTGACCTTCCTGTCCCAATTCCTAGAGGACTGCAGAATACCACTATTGAACCCAGAGCAATGTCAAAAGGTTGTTGGTTGGATAGTGGATAATGCTTCCAGTCACTTTGCCACCACCACCACCCTGTCTTCCACACGGTCAAGTCTCAGTAGCCGTGAGTCTGGACTGCATATTCCTCACCCTGATCCTCCTTTCTCCCACCATGCCGAGTGCCCGGAGACAACTGATCCCACATTTGGACACTTCGAAGAGCTGTTCAATTTTCCATTTATAGATTCGGGCCTCTCGCCCGGTCCACTTAAAGCGGGGCAAGAGGAGATCGCATCTAACGATGCCCAAATATTTCAGCAGCCAAGGTCATACGAAGGCAACGGATGAAAAGTGTCACAAGAGGTGGACGCTGATGAGACACAATTACCAGAAAGTCAGAAGAGGAAAAGAGTGCAGAAGTGGAAGATGAGGTGGTGGATGATATAGTAACTGACCCAACCTGGCAGAAGGACATGCAGAGCGAGGATAGCAGCACACAGGGGAGGGAGGCAGAGCACCCCAACAGGCAGGAAGAAGCAGTGTGGTGGCCGCACACAGAAGGCAGGCAACCGTTCCCCGTAACACCAACACGAAGAAAGTTGCCAGTACAACTGTTAGGTGTTCCCGAGTCAGGTTGTTTTTTAAAGACTCTGCCGATAACCCCAAAAAGGCCATTTGCACCACCTGCCAAGCCAGCATCAGCAGGGGTGGCAAAACAACCAGCCTGACCACCAAAAGCATGATCAGGCACATGGCAGCAAAGCACATGACTTTGTGGGCCGAACCCCAGAGTCCAGAAACAGTGTCTGCGGGTGGCACCACTGCTTCTTCCGCTGTTGTGCATGCAAGCCAATCCCCTGTCCATGCTGCATGCGAAGATGCCTCCTGCCCTGCACCTGTCATTGCACACTCTCAAGTAGCAGTATCGGGAAACACGTCCACGTCCTTGTCCCAGCGCAGCATTCAGTTGTCCATACCCCAGTCCTTGGAACGCAAGTGCAAATACGCAGCCAACGCCCCATGGGCCACACTACTAAATTCCCACATTTTGCGACTGACTGCGCTCGAAATGTTGCCTTTTAGGCTCGTGGAGACAGAAGCATTCCACAATCTGATGGCGGCGATCGTACCTCGGTACTTGGTCCCCAGCCACCACAATTTCTCCCGGTATGTCGTCCCCGCATTACACAAGCACGTGTCCCAAAACATTAGCCGTGCCCTAAACAATGCAGTTACCGGGAAAGTCCACCTAAACACGGACACGTGGACATGTGATTGTGGGCAGGGATGGTACATCTCGCTCATGGAATACTGGGTTAACATAGTGAAAAACCGGGACCCAGTCAGACCTTGGGATGGAACACGTCCTCCCGACGCCAAGGATTGCGGGCCCCTAGGTCAATCAGAGTTGCCCCCGCAGTCTACAGCTGCTGCACCTCATCCTCCTCAGCCTCCTCCTCCTCTTCAGCCTCCATCTCCTAAATGACCACATCAGTCACAAGCTGGAAGCACTGCCACGGCCAAGTGGCAACAGGCTGTGCTGAAGTTAATATGCTTAGGTGACAAACCGCACAATACTGAAGAGTTGTGGACAGCTCTGAAAGAGTAGGCAGATCTGTGGCTCAAACCGCTCAACCTACAGCCAGGCATGGTCGTGTGTGACAATGGCCGGAACCTGGCGGTGGCTCTGAGGCGAGGTGAGCTCACATGCGTACCATGCCTGGCCCATGTGCTTAACATCGTGGTTCAGCGGTTTCTCAAATCCTACCCGGAGCTGCCGGATCTGCTTGTCAAAGTACGCCGCCTGTGTGCCCATTTTAGAAAGTCAGCTACAGCTTCCGTCACCCTTGCCGTGTTTCAGCAACGTTTGCTGCTTCCGGCTCACCGACTGGTGTGTGATGTCCCCACACGATGGAACCCTACACTGCAGTTGTTGGGAAGGATTTGTGAGCAGAAGAGGGCCGTTGTTGAGTACCAGCATCAACAAGGCCGTCGGTATTCAGTTCAGACTCCACACATAAGACCTCAGGAGTGGACATGGATGTCAGACATATGTACCATCCTCCAAAACTTTGAGGACTCCACCAAGATGGAGAACGGCGATGATGCCATAATTAGCATCACTATCCCGCTTCTCTGTCTTCTGAAACGCTCTCTGCTCATGATCAAAGAGGATGCATTGCAGGCGGAGCACGATGAGATGGAGCAAGGAACTAAACAGGGTGATTACACACAGGCCAGCCTCATCTCATCCCAACATGGATTGGGTGACAATGAGGAAGAGGAGACGGAGGAGGAAGAACAGGAGCTAGTTTCATGCGCTATAGACGGTACTACCTGCAAAACTGTCATACCGTCTTTTCAGTGTGGATGGCCTGAGGACAGAGAGGAGGAGGAGGAGGAAGAGGAGGAAAGCATGGTCAGTCGTCCTCTTGGAGAGGACACGGAAGTCTTGCCTGTTAGCTGTCTGGCACGCATCGCTGAGTTTATGTTACGCTGCCTTTCCCATGACCCTCGCGTTCTCAAAATTTTGGGTGACAGTCATTACTGGTTGGTGACACTTCTAGACCCACGCTACAAGGAGAACTTTAAATCTCTTATTTCTGAGGCGGAGAGGTCTACAAAAATGGGGCAGTTGCAGAAGGCCCTTCTTGCGGAACTATTAAAAAAATTCCCATCTGAAAACACTGGTGGCAGAGGACACACTTCGTTGGACAACCAAGGACTACAGGAGAGAGAGACATAACTCCAATCTAGCAGGGGCAGGGGAACACTGTCAAAGTTCTGGGACAGTTTTCTCAGACGCTCCCATCGTACTGGCCCTGAGGCGCGGGGTACTCTCACAAGAAGTGCAAAGTTTTGGAAGATGCTGAGGGAGTACTTGGTCGACTGTACCAACGTCCTCCATGATTCCTCTGTGCCTTATAATTTTTGGGTATCCAAGCTGGATATGTGGAATGAACTGGCTCTCTATGCCTTGGAGGTCCTGGCCTGCCCTGCCGCTAGCGTTTTATCAGAGCAGGTTTTTAGTGCCGTTGGTGGAATTATAACTGATAAGCGCATCCGTCTGTCAACTGAAAATGCTGACAGGCTGACTCTTATAAAAATGAACAAGGGCTGGATTGGGCAAGACTTCTCAACACCACCGAATGATAGCAGCGTAACATAAACTCAAATCCAGTGTCTTTTTTTGGGAGGTGTATTCCCATGCACCTCTCCACACCCACACATGGGTATATGCTTCCTGATTTTGGCTATTTGTTCTTGTCTTCCTCCTTCTCCTCATCCTTATCCTCCACCACCATATCACCAGGGTGACTGTGGTCCATCTTTTTAAAGGGTGTTTATGATGCCCTTATTTTTTTTTTTTATACAGTATGTTCATGTATAACCCCCAGAGATAAATATTTGTCAGCCCATACACTTAGTGCATGGGCATTACAAGTATAGGAGGCCCGCTCCTTTCTAATGGGAGCATTTTTTTATGAGGCCCTCTAAGTCTCTTGCAAGGGGCATTGGAGTACCTCCCAATTTTTGGAAGCACTTGCATTCACTTCATATGCCAACACTATGGGAGACCCACTTCCTAATAATGGGAACATTGTTTTCAGGAGGCCCTCTGACCTCCACGTCTCTTCCAAGGGGCATTGGAGTGCCTCCAAATTTTTGGCACTCCTTGCATTCACTGCATAGGCAAACACAATGGGAAACCCACTTCCTAATAATGGGAACATTGTTTTCAGGAGGAGTTGCTCTAAGTCTCTTCAAAGGGGTATTGGGGTGCGTCCAAATTTTGGGCAGCCCTGCCACTCACTGCATAAGCAATAACATTATAGGAGACCCACTCTTTAGTAATGGGAACAACAAAGCATAGCCAGCTGATGGCTCTCTAACAATAGTGAGGGTCGACTGCTGGTCCTTTAAGAATAGTAAAGGCCGCCTGATGGCCCTATAAAAATAGGTTTTGTGACTTTTAGAGTCCCTCCATCATAAATGAAACACGATGTGTCTGATGATGTGTCACACACCATATGGCCAGATAAGGTTGTAAAATGTTAAAATGACATTTCCCGGTGAATTCATTTGTCACGGTTGAAAGCAATACAAAAGTGTAAAAATGTATCAAAAACACTTTGTGTGAACATAGCCCAAGGTGTGGAGGAGTATTTTTGTTTTTGGTTATTTATTTTGCTTTATATACAAGTCATTACCCTGGAAAGGATGTTCCGTAACATATTTCTCAGGAAAATCCATTTTGGTTTAGTTTTTGTATGTTTTATTGTGAGTCCGTAAAAGTGGCGTAATACCTCTGACAACATTGTTGACAGCACTGATCTGGGAGTCTGAAATGCTTCAAGGGTCTTCTCTATGCAGTTCCTATGCCATTTGAGCACTGTTCCCATCGATTTGGTCAATTTTTAGTCCCTCTGCAGACCGCTAGGGGGAGCCACCTGAAAAATGCTCGACTTTTGTGGCACCCCAGTAGTCCAGTTGCCACACTGACATTGCCTCCCTCACAGTGGGTGATGCCATGCCTGGAAGCAAGGAGTGGTCTCCTTATCAGGTACCAACAGCATCCAACACTTTTCCTGGCTCCAGACCAGAAGGGGAAGCTCGAACCTGGTTTCAGGGGAGCTTCCCCTTTAAATAGGGGTTCGGAGGCGGGAGTTAGGAGAGTCAGTTGGGGACGGAGGAGAGTGAGTGAGAGACGAGGGAGAACCTGGGGAGGGGAGCTGTGACCAAGCTCGCCCCAGAGAAAAGTGCCAGTAACCAGATACCGGAGTCCGTGGTTACTCGGGTACTGAAGTCTCGGCAGCTAAATCCAGAGGGCAGAAGACTGCAGGTCTCCTGGCCCCACCAAACACCCGGCGGCTCAGCAGCATACTAGAGCCCGGAGCCACCACGAAGGAGCGACACCTGTAAAAGGCTCGAGCTGTCTGCCATACGGGCGAGGATTTAACGATCACTCAGGAAAGAGGGCCGCAGCATAGCTTTAGGCAGCAGGGCCAAAGAGGACAGCGCAGAAGGAAGGCCTACAACCCCACCTGGCGAGGTGGATCCCAAATTGCTTCTAGGCTGCCCGGATCTCCATTACCTTCTGTTACCAGTGCCCCGGTCTGCACCATCAAACATCAAGTAAAGGTAGAAGAAACCACCATTCCTGTGTCATCTGGTCGTTATCTGCACCCTCAGTCCTGCATCCCAACATCCACAATCCCCTACATAAACCGTACAGGTAGCCCTGTGGCCCCACTCTACCCATGGGGAGCAAATCCATCCCAGCTGCGTCACCAACGGCCCCAGCGGTCTCTTTCAGCAGCGGCGGCCATCTATAGCCGCATACCCCTGGTGGCGTCACGAAACTTTTCCCCTAAATAAACTGTCCTTTTTATTGACCGCACAGGGACCCGGACCTGGTCATGCCCCCGTGACTATCCCAAGGAACCGACCGACCTGGTGGTGAGTACCCCACGGTCCTAGGGGGCGCGTCACTTACATTGGACTCGAGCACCCGAGCATTTTAGTGCTCGCTCATCACTAATATTCACCCTACACTCTCAACAAAGGAACATTTCCATAACAAATAAAGCTCTGCTACGTATATATCTTTACATGTAAGTGCTCCTAGTTGGAAGAAGGAATGAAAAATAGTAAATTATTGAACAGTAGTGAGATTTTATATGTTTACCCAGAATTCCACTTTGTCTAACGCTATTGTGTATACACAAGGCTGTTCATTTTTTCACCCTGAGCCTTCTAGTTCACAGTTAGAATCCCTAAGCCACAGTAGAAACCGAAATAGCACAATTATCATCTTATACCAACTCGTTTATGAATACAATCCCAGAGTCACAGTAAAGACTGAAATAAGACAGAAATATAGAACGATCATCCGGAGCCCTCCTGATTCATGGATAGAATTCTAGAGTTGCAGTAAAGACTGTAGAACGATCATCCTGAGCCCTCCTGATTCATGGATAAAATTCTAGAGTTGCAGTAAAGACTGAAATATAATATAAATGCAGAGTTATCCATAGTCTCTTTTGCGTAAAAGGGGGCGTAGAGACTAATAATCCGAAAAAATAACGTAATTGTAGTACTGATGGAACTCAGGTTCACGCCTGGAAGATTCCTCCACCCCCCCAAAAAGCCCTATAAGTTTCATCTGTTAAAGGTCAGCGCTGTGTAGGAGCGGGCGACGCCGACCTATCAATCCTCATCTGATCGCCACGCTGGGTCTCTCTCTGTGCCGGCCGCGTCCATACATCTCATTTTGCTCTTTCCTATCAGTGTGACATCTACGAGCGCCGCTCACTCCCGGGATATCACTAAGGTGTGATCGACATTAGCGCAGATTAACGCTTACTCGTCACAATGGCTGGTAATGGCCAATAATGGCTGTCAGGGAAATGTAGATGTATGTCTACGCGCCCTGATCGCAAAGCTCCACTCACTACTCAATTTGGGATCTTAAAGGGAATTATTTTTCTTAAAGGGATTGTCCTCCTCATACAAAACCCTCCATAGACTCAATTAACAGCCCTCCAAAATTATTTTAGCCAAACCAAGGAGCTAGAAAGAGGATTCCAACAGTGCAAACCCCACCTTTCTCCAAGTAGTCACAGAGGGCACCTCTTAAAAATAAAAATAAACAACCCCTTTAAGCTTCCTATTCACTTCTATATCTTGTTTTATGCTCCAGTCACACCCCAAACTGCATCAAAAATTCTGCCAATTTCTCTTTTCGTCCACCTCTCAGTCCGGCACAATCTGTAGAACTTTGGGCACAGCTTTGAATGTGACTAGAGGAAAAAAAAAATCTTACAGGTGCATGTACAACTGTACAAGTAGGGTGACAAAAAATTGCTTTCAGCCTGAAGAGGAGTATTAGGTCTGTACATGATTTATGCTTCTTTTTTTATTTATTCTTTTTTGCAGTGTTTTGCTTTTATTCTATTATTATATATTTCTTTTTATTATTTATAATTATTTTTTTTTTTACTTTTTTTTGTATTTTTTATGTTTTTTTTTTACCCTATGAGGAAAATAATTAGGAAAAAAATATATCTAGAGCATGCTGCTTTGGAAAAAAAACACCAGGTACCCCAAAAATGCACCAAAAGTGTAAAAAACAACAACAAGAAAATGCAGTTTGTAGTTTGTACTTTCCGGGCAAAATTTGGTCAAAATAGGGAAACTTGTAAAACCACATTAAGCATTTTTTTCTGGTGTTTTCTAAGTCTTTAAAAACGATTCTGTAAAAAAAAAAAATCATTATACTTAGAATAGGCTACAAATGTTTTATTCTCCAGTCACACCCAAAGCTGCAGTAAAAAAATAAGCAAGTTTCCCCTAGAGGGGTTACCTTTGATGGATTTTGCATTGAGGCTCAACAGTTTGTACTTTTGCTCCGGTGACACATTTTTTCCGGATTTTTCAGCTTTGGTTACACAAATATTTTATTATACGGGGGGCACATGCTCTTTGCTTCTGCCGCGACACATTTCCATGGCCGTATCCAGCTGTCTCGTCACGCCACACACATGGCTGCCCCCTCCGCAATCGCAGTGCCTGCGCCGCCGCTTCCACGCAGTTGCCCGTTGCTGCAGTATTGTCAGTCTCTCTAATTGGGGACTAATTAAAGTGATTAGATAATGAGATTATAGTGATGCTGGAATATATCATTTAAATAATAATTAGACAGATGACACAGTATTGGACTGACGGCGGCGGCGGCGTGTGACTCCCGTAGGTTATGCAGTGGCAAGATCAGGAGGAGACGTAGATTATTGAGTCAGAAGCTGGAGAAATTCTTTACACATCCGCGCTTCCTTCCTCTGTCTTCATCGAGGTGCAAGGATCTCAATTTATCTGTCCTGAAAGATCAAAGACCCCCTGGTGTCATAAAATAGGAGCCCTTGTGTCCTTGTCATGTGCTACATGTCACCATTTCTTTGAAATATAAGAGACAACCAATATGGGTGACAGTCAACTGGTGCGTTACTTGGAACCCATTGGAAAATCAGCAAAGTGACCGTCTACCTACCATGTCCTATTCTTAATACTGGTGTCTACTTATTTGACAAAGGTTCTTTTGGGTTCCCTAAGGCACCATGGCTCATTGCGATTGCTACTTCTACGACCTAAAAAAGCTATGACAATACTTGCCAACTCTCCAAGAAAAAGGAGACCTCCTGGACTCCCGGAAGAGTTGGCTGAACTTTTGGACTTGTGTCGAAGCTCCTGGAAACTCTGGGAAAGCTGAGCTTCTGTGCAATGCTGGAATACTCCACGATGAAGGGTTTGGATAAGACACATAGAATCCTAGAATGTTAGAGTTGGAAGGGACCTCCAGGGTCATCGTGTCCAACCCCCTGCTCAATGCAGGATTCACTGAACCATATCAGATAGATATCTGTCCAGCCTCTGTTTGAAGACTTGCATTGAAGGAGAACTCACCACGTCCAAGCACCTCTTAGACTGGCTGAAAGCTGTCATGTATGGCTGGTAACCAATGTGCAGAAAGAGGAATTGCCACAAATTTTTTCCAAATTACTGACTTATGAATTTACCATAAGAATAGATGAATCAAGTTCATTTCTCATTCAAGGGTCCAGGAAAATCGGGCAAAAAACTATCGGGGACCCATATAGGAGGCTATACTGGACTGGTTGTTCTGGTTCAGCAGAAGGCTAGGCGTGTAATCATATCCCATACCATAGTGGAAGACCTTGAGATTTCTATGAGTCTTTTGGGTCCAAGCTCTGATTGACTCCTCAATTCTGTTACTGGTGATAACTGGTGCATGATTCCCTTCTGTATGGAGAATCTGTCTTGGTCCAAGAGTCAAGAAAAAGTTACGAAAGTGAAGACAAACACCAAAGTTTTATCGGCGGGGGTTAAGGTGCTGAGACCCCATTGGTAGGGGTTGCTAAACTTTGCTTTAATCAAGTAGTAGATGGATTTCGCTAAAGACAGCCTCGTAGACCTTCTATTGAGTCTCCTGCTGTCCTTGCTTCTGATCGGTGGGGGTCTCAGCAGCTAGACCTTCAAAACTTGACCTATCTACAACAAGTGAAAGTTTTTTGGAAGCGCACTTACACTATGAATAGAAGATTAGGACTAAGTCATATCAATGCCACGAAGAATTACATAAAAGATGATTCCTTGTCTTGTACGTAGATCGGCTGAAGACTTTTACTTCTGTAAGCATCTTGTCATGACCTTTAAATCAGCAAGAAATCTGGAAAGGAAATGTGTGTTCGCCTTCACTTACCGTCGAGGTCTTGGAGACGTCATCTGTTGGGACAGTGATCGGCAATAAGCTGGGAATCAGCACATTGATCCTGGCTTGTAATTTTCCCATTGATGAAAGAGCAAAAAAACTTTTTGAATCTTTTTTATTTGAGAGCTAAATGTATCAAAATATTAGAAGTGTTAGGCCTGGCTCGTAGACATACAACGTACAAGTTTAAGGGTCCGCACTGTCAGTCTATCAAGAGATGCTGGAAGGAAACACTGGATACAGTTCAACTTTTGAGAAGATCTACAAGTCATGGTCTCGTGAGGAACACAGTCAACATCTCTCCACTGGAATGGAGCATAGCAAGTGGAATGGTCCATAGCAAGAACAGTTACAAACCAGTAATGGAGGCTTTGGCGAGTCCATTGAGGAAATCTGGGAACAAGAAGAACCAATGGCTCAGTAGACAAACCAGAAGCTCCCATACTTTTTCTCTTTGAGACGTTTGTTGCACCAAATTGCAGGTTTTGGATCCCATACAGCAATGGTGTAGCACAGGACGGAAAAGGGGTCTGCGATTGGTTTCCGCATTTTGCTTTCTGTATTTATCATTATAAAACGATTTTGGTGTTCTTTCTTCCTCTGATTTAACAGGTTACGTTTCATTTAATGAGTCTGCTCTGCGCCCACGTCAGACGAGCTCTCCTCAGCGCAGCCTCTCTCTTCCCTCGTACCTCGCACACAATCCATCTCCCCGGCACCCCCGTCATTTATCTCCGGAGAAGGAATCACTGTCAGCGTTAGATTTATGGCAAGCACTGACTGCGATTAAACTCGGAAATTCACTTTATTTTATTGTTAATTGAGGAATTAATTGTATTAAGAGATTTTTGATGGGATTGGATGGCTTATTATATCCTCGGGGGTCCAGCCAGAGATCTCAGCGTTACACGGATTGTCTGGAGATTCGTAGCACTGGAGAGGGTAATATTTCCACATGAAGTATGTGTGCGCGTCCTTGTCTTGAAATTGATACCTCACTTCTCGATCCACTTTAACCCTTTGAAGGCACAAATTGTATAAATAATTTCTAGTAAGTGTTTCTTAGCTATATCGATTGTGTAAAAATTGGTGAAAGCCAAAATGGCCTTCATTTTCCAAGGAGAGAGACACCCAACGTTCTAAGACAGATGTCAAAGGACAAGGAAATGTCTCATTGTAAATTGACTTCAAGGGCTAAATGGGATTACCATGAGTGAAGCAAAGGGGTCCTAGATCCCAATGCTTAATCTGTAATGCGTGCCATTAGTTATACTGGTCTTGTTTCAAAAGGCAGAGGGACTGATTAAGGTCTAGAGGTGACTGCAGTTTTGGAACAGCCCATAAAGATTGTCTTGACCATCCAACAAATATCCAAAGTCTATGGCCAACTTATGGTGTTTTTGCTAGATATGAGCAAACCCAAACTGTAAATTTCGGAGTTTGTACCGGACTAAGTGTCCGGTTCTGAACTCCGAACACGGACTTCTCCCGGAAGTCTATTTTAATGTTCGGAGTTCGAGAAAGAGAGCAAAAGTTTGGGTTCCCCTAGATTTCAGTGGGGTTCGGGTTCATGTTCAAGTTTGGGTAAAGTTCTGGTACCCGAACCGAACTTTGGACTAAAGTTTGCTCGGACTTCCATGAGTTTGCTCACCCCTAGTTGTTGCCAATTACATATTAGGTCATTAAATACTGAAAATGTATCTTGACCACATTGCACCTTCTATGAGATATCTGTTATGTATTCCTTAACTCAGAAGGTCTACCCGGGTCTTGGCACAAAATATGCCGCTTAACTGGTCTCATGAGCTCACTCATAGTCATCAGGCTTTGATAGCAGGGTCCACTTGGTTGGATCCATGAAGTAGCTGTTGATAGGTGGAACACGTTGAGGTCTTCACCAGCCAGGAAAGAACCAAAGATTTGGAGGAAAAGACAAAATTGGCTTCCAAAACATACTCAGTGTATAGCTGGGGTAAAGTCCAGATAGGGAAGTCTGGCTAGGTATTGGGACAGCCCAAGGGTCAAATCCAAAAGTATATCCAAAGGTTAAACAAAAGTGTCTGATGAACTGAAAACAATATAATAACTGGCAAGTGATAGAGGAATGACATAAGGCACCATCCTTACCCATTGGCTCTTGAACTTTCCATGCTATTGGTCTACTGACTGGCTCTAGCACCTGGTGGTTGAGCAGGAGTCCATTGGAGTCATGAGCAGACAGTATTGGTCGATGTGTGCATCAACCAACACCAAAATAACCAAAACCATGACTGTCAGCGAAGCCCATGAGAACAAAGCCCAGACAATGGTGTCAGTTGACAAAGTATCAAGACCAGATAAACATGTTACAAATATCCAGGTAACTAAACTGACTCTCTAACGATTGAATTCTTCTGCTAAAAAGTTTCTCTATTGCACCATCACATTTTTTATCACAGTCCATGGCACCAGGGCCGGCTCCAGGTTTTTCTGGGCCCCGGGCGAAAGAGTCTCAGTGGCCCCTTTAATACATACCACGATTCATGATGCACAGATACCGCAGAGAAATATATATATATATATAGTACAATGCAAAGATTTCACTTCTTACATTACATGAGCGATATCTATTGTAAATTCTACAAAAGCTCAGAAACGGGCGAATCGCTCCACACAGAATACTGGCCCCCATATAAGGCCCCATACGGAATACTGGCCCCCATATAAGGCCCCATACGGAATACTGGGCCCCATATAAGGCCCCATACGGAATACTGGCCCCCATATAAGGCTCCATACGGAATACTGGCCCCCATATAAGGCTCCATACGGAATACTGGCCCCCATATAAGGCTCCATACGGAATACTAGGCCCCACATAAGGCCCCATACGGAATACTGGGCCCCATATAAGGCCCCATACGGAATACTGGGCCCCATATAAGGCTCCATACGGAATACTGGCCCCCATATAAGGCCCCATACGGAATTCTAGGCCCCACATAAGGCCCCATACGGAATACTGGGCCCCATATAAGGCCCCATACGGAATACTGGGCCCCATATAAGGCTCCATACGGAATACTGGCCCCCATATAAGGCCCCATACGGAATACTGGGCCCCATATAAGGCCCCATACGGAATACTGGGCCCCATATAAGGCCCCATACGGAATACTGGGCCCCATATAAGGCCCCATGAGGAATACTGGGCCCCATATAAGGCCCCATACGGAATACTGGGCCCCATATAAGGCCCCATATGGAATACTGGGCCCCACATAAGGCCCCATACGGAATACTGGCCCCCATATAAGTCCCCATACGGAATACTGGCCCCCATATAAGGCCCCATACGGAATACTGGCCCCCATATAAGGCCCCATACGGAATACTGGCCCCCATATAAGGCCCCATACGGAATACTGGCCCCCATATAAGGCTCCATACGGAATACTGGCCCCCATATAAGGCTCCATACGGAATACTGGCCTCCATATAAGGCTCCATACGGAATACTGGCCTCCATATAAGGCTCCATACGGAATACTGGCCCCCATATAAGGCTCCATACGGAATACTGGCCCGCATATAAGGCTCCATAGGGAATACTGGCCCCCATATAAGACACCATACAGAATACTGGCCCCCATATAACGCTCCATACAGGATACTGGCCCCCTTATAAAGCTCCATACAGGATACTGGCCCCCATATAACGCTCCATACAGGATACTGGTCCCCATATAATGCTCCATGCAAGCTGTTACCCGCCACATAATGCCCCATACAGGCTGTCCCACCCCCCTTATAATGCTCCATGCAGGCTGTTACCCCCACATAATGCCCCATACAGGCTGCCCCCCCTTATAATGCCCCATGCAGGCTGTCACCCCCTCTCTCCATAATGCCCCATGCAGGCTGTCTCCCCCTCTCTCTATAATGCCCCATGCAGGCTGTCACCCCCTCTCTCCATAATGCCCCATGCAGGCTGTCACCCCCCCCCCATATAATGCCCCATGCCTCCATACATAAAAAAAAAAAAAAAATCAAATACTCACCTCCCTCCTCCTCACCTGCTACCTGCTGCAGCTGCTCGGGTCCGGACTCCAGCGTTGTCGGTGTCTTCCCGCTCTGCGCTCCCTGTGACGGCTCAGGGGAGGGCGCGGTGTAAAGACGTCACCGCGCCCTCTGACCTGAGACGTCACAGGGAGCGCAGAGCAGGAAGACAGCGGATCTGCGGAGGCACGGGGAGAGGTAAGTATCCGGCTGCCGGGGCCCTGAGCAAGAGGGGAGGAAGGGCGGGCGCTGACACCGCTCTCCTCCACCCATAGCACAGCGGGGTGCGCGACTGCCAGTGGGCCCCTCTGCCTGCTCAGGGCCCCGGCACTTGCCCGGGTGCGCCGGGTGCTGACGCCGGCCCTGCATGGCACCCTCCATCCCAGTCAGAAGCAACCATGTTCCAAGAGACATAAAATGAGCAGTCTTCATGCCATCGGCTCCCTCCAGAGACTCCGGACATTATCACAATTGAATTTACTGCATGCGTTTCAGCATTCTAAATACTCAAGGGCGTTGCAGGGTGGCTCTGCCATCCAAGGTCACCGGCAGCTGACACGACATATTAGTCAGGGTTTTAGTGCATTAGAAAATCATTTGTTCTCTAACATAAATTTCGCTCTCGGTGATGGCTTATCTGATTAGTGCAGGCACTCTGCTATCAATGTTTCTGGATGATTCACATACGTCTAGATAAGAGGAGGCTCTGCGATAGTTGTGAGAGTTATAATAAAGTCCATGAATAATGTATCCCTGGGTGTCACCATGTTTTCCAATCTCCTAACCCTTAAACCAAGGAACTTGCTATTAGTTTTGTTAGAAGACCCTTACAAGACTTCCAGATGTCTACCGGCCTTCTACCATCAGACTCCCATTATGGGGACTTGGTCACACCCATATTCAAATGTTTTGTTTCCTGGCCCACAGGGGCTTAATGGTGGATGTGCCTTTAGCACTTTCTTAAGTCCTCCAGGTGATTTACTGCCAGACTTATTCACAATTTGGCAAGTCAAGGAGTCCAGGAGACCAGACAAAACAATAGTCAGAGAGAGGGATCATTGGGTCCAATCCAAAAGGCATCCAGAGGTTAAACAGGAGAATTTTCAGGAACACAGCTGGGTTAGAATAACAGTAGACCAATCCATAATGTATGGTTGTCCTGAAGAAGGAGTTAGTGAACTCTGAAACACGTTGACAATAAACCTACAATTCCAGTACCATATTTGTGTCGTTTACCAGAGGGAACAAACTTCCTATCCTGCTATTTAAGTAGGCCAATCTGTAAGGTAGTATAGAAATACGATTTTTTTCAGATTTTAGTATATTTTTATGTAGATTGTGATATAAAAAATTTAAAATAAAATGTTTTTTAAATATATTTACCATGACATTTTATTTAAAGTGGTTGTCCTGGACTTTTTTATTGATCCTTAGGATAAGTCATCAAAACCTGATTGGTTGGGCAGGACATCCGGCACCCACGATGAAGGTGACAGCCGAATGTGCTGAGTCTCGAAGCTGTACAAAATAGCCCTGTCAACGGAATAGTGCCCACAGCCAGGTACTACACATTCGCCCCCCTATAAGAATCAGTAGGGGAGGATGTGCAGTACCCAGTCGCGGCCACTATGCAGTTGACGGAGCTGTGCAGCTTTGCAACTCAACACATCCACATCCGGCGTCCACCGATCGGTGGTGTTCCTGAGTGTCGTACCCCCACCGATCAGATATTGGTGACCTATCCAAAGGATAGGCCATCAATATAAAAGTCCCGGGCAACCGCTTTAATCAAAAAGTCATTTTCTAATAATACATTCCCTTTCATTTGAGTAAAACAGGACAGACTTCACCATATCCATCTTCCCTAACTAATGATTCTGTAGGAAAACCAATTTGTCCCAGTGATACATTAAAGAGGTTGTCCACTACTTTAGCATTAATGACATCCTCAGGATAGGTCATCAAGGTATGATCAGCCGAAGTCCGACACCAGGCACTCCCGCCGATCTGTTGTTACCGGTGTCGGCGGTGGTGGCCGCCACCCGGAAGTACTCACTTGCCGAACTGCTCCGTCAACTTGTAGTGGCTTGGTACTGCACATACGCTTCCTATTGAAATCAATAGGAGGTGGATGGGTAGTACTTTGAGGCGGCCACTACAAGTGGTCAGAGCAGGTCGGCAAGTGAGTAGGTCCAGCTGACAGTGGCAACCACCGGCACAGATAACACCTGATCGGAGAGAATATGTCATCAATGTAAAAGTAGTAAACCCAAGGAAAAATCTGTAAAAGTAGTAGACCTAAGGATAGGTCATCAATGTAAAAGTAGTAGACCTAAGGATAGGTCTGTACAAGAAGTAGATATAAGGATAGATCATCAATGTAAAAGTAGTAGACCTAAGGATAGGTCATCAATGTAAAAGTAGTAGACAACCTCTTTAAAGAACAGGGTGCTATGTGGGAATGATGAAATTCGCATGAAGGGGGAATGTCAAATAATATCAATTCTCAAATTTTACCTAAATTTCCTTTAGAAAACACACAAAGAACTAATATAAGGAATTATCTTATTGTGCCAGGTCCTTATCCTGCTCTCAACGCTCCCTGTAAGTGGCTTCTATCAAGATTTGTAGAATTAGCAATAAAAGTTACATGAATTATGAGAAGTGCTCAGTAATCGGGGGGATGACTTCTTCCAAGGACATTAGTGGGCAATCTCTGGAGCAATGAGGTGACGGAAAAAAACTGATATGGACCATTAGGTTGCGATGTGACCGCCATACTAACAAGGAGCGCTTCCCTCATATCAGGTTTTGATATTTTCCATAGTATTTGATACGTTGTACATTGTTTGTGTTGTGGTTTCCTTCCTCGAGAGCTGAACAGCTGGGACTGAGGTCAGCATTTTGCCGGGAGATTGCACTATATTCTCCATATGCTCGGTTCTTGTATGGGGGAAGGGACGGACCGGGGGTTAAGACTTTTCTCTTTTCCTCTAAGCTCCTGTGTATCTTGCAGATTTCACCTCCAGTTCTCTTCACCGGAATTTCATTAATTCACGGCCTTTCCTGCTGGGAGATTATAATGTCAGATACACACGGACGTCTGCACATCTGCATTTCCATCTTCTTCTCACGCTCCCTTCTTTTCATGTTGTAATCTTTATATTTTTTTTATTTCTTCTCACCTTTTTTTTTCTCCAGCTCATCCTTAATGTCCACAACGTCTGAGATACCGTGTTGTGATTATGGGCCATGTCGACTTTAGACGTAACACAGCTGGTAATCCCCCAACTACTACACTGATTTCCCAGTTGGCTTCAGATTAATAATCAAGGTATTCTAATGGAGAAATAAAGATAAGTGGCCGCCCGGCAGCTTATGCACTGCTTATCTGCTGTAAAACAATGGATTTACAAAAAGACAATGGATCAGGAGAAGAATCGCTTCTTCTGAGAGATATCAGCTTGTCCAGGGATCCTAAAGGCTCTCATTCATTTTAGATAAAAGACTTGAAGCCGCTGATTTCAGCAATATCATCCAACAATCTAATGTTTATGGGACCCTGGCCCCGTCTATGCCCTGAGTAAAGCCCCCGTCTCACATAGCGAGATCGCTAGCGAGATCGCTGCTGTGTCACGGTTTTGGTGACGCAACAGCGACCTCACCAGCGATGTCGCTATGTGTGACACTTTGCAGCGATCAGGCCCCTGCTGTGAGGTCGCTGATCGCTGCAAAGTGTCCTGGACCATTTTTTGGTCGTTGCCCTCCCACTGGTCAGCACACATCGCTGTGTGTGACCAGCGGGACCAACGATCTGGCTGGTAACCATGATAAACATCGGGTTACTAGGGGCACACGCGCACCTAGTAACCCGTTGTTTATCATGGTTACGAGCCTGCTAAAGTGAGCGGTAACCTCCCGCTCACTGTAGCAGAGTGGTAACCATGGTAAACATTGGGTTACTAGGTGCGCGTGTGCCCCTAGTAACCCGATGTTTATCATGGTTACCAGCCTGCTAAAGAGAGCGATAACCTCCCGCTCACTGTAGCAGAGTGGTAACCATGGTAAACATTGGGTTACTAGGTGCGCGTGTGCCCCTAGTAACCCAATGTTTATCATGGTTACCAGCCTGCTAAAGTGAGCGGTAACCTCCCGCTCACTGTAGCAGAGTGGTATCCATGGTAAACATCGGGTTACTAGGTGCGCGTGTGCCCCTAGTAACCCGATGTTTATCATGGTTACCAGCCTGCTAAAGAGAGCGATAACCTCCCGCTCACTGTAGCAGAGTGGTAACCATGGTAAACATTGGGTTACTAGGTGCGCGTGTGCCCCTAGTAACCCAATGTTTATCATGGTTACCAGCCTGCTAAAGTGAGCGGTAACCTCCCGCTCACTGTAGCAGAGTGGTAACCATGGTAAACAACGGGTTACTAGGTGCGCGTGTGCCCCTAGTAACCCAATGTTTACCATGGTTACCAGCCTGCTCCTGCTTCAGCAGCAGGCTGGTAACCAAGAGCAGGACATCGTGGAAAGATTCTTTCCACGATGTCACTGCTCCACTGATAGTTGGTGAGCCTGCCTGTTTGACAGCTCACCAGCGACCACATAGCGACGCAGCAACGATCCCTGACAGGTCATATCGTTGTCGGGATCATTGCAGCATCGCTAAGTGTGACGGGGCATTTATGATGTCGGATACATAAGGATCGGGTGGTTGGGACACAATTGACCGATCTTTTCTTTGGTTAGGAGCAAATAATGGCGTAAATAGAGTCCGATGGTTCCCAGTGTGAAATTTGGACCTGGGCCCCGCATTTTGGTCAGATGTATGGGCCTTTATAGCATTGTAAATCCTGTAAGGACCTATGTGTCCCGTCCCCCCCGCATTATTTAGTAATGTCTCCCATCTTGTACTAATGTCCCCCATCCTTGTCTCATCCTGGTATATATGTCCCTTATCCTGGCCCCATCATGATATATATGTCACCCATCCTGGTATATATATCCCCCATCCTCAGCCCCTTTCTGGTATATATGTCCCCCATCCTGGTATATATGTCCTTCATCCTGGTATATATGCCCCTCATTCTGGTATATATGTCCCCCATCCTGGTATATATGTCCCTTATCCTGGGCCCCATCCTGGTATATATGCCCCCATCCTGGTATATATGGCCCCCATCCTGGTATATATGCCCCCATCCTGGTATATATCCCCCATCCTGGTATAAATGTCCCCCATCCTGAGCCCCTTCCTGGTATATATGTCCCCCATCCTGGTATATATGTGTGACGCCCAGCTGCGCTTGGTATCACAGATCCTGGAAGAGTGCATTGATGGATTCCTCCACAAGAAGCCCCCATAACCATTCACACATCTCCACCTTCCACCTCAGACCACCAGAGGGAGCCCGATAGGGATAGATAAATAGGGAAGGTGGAGCCAGGCAGCAGTCAGTCAAGAGTCTAGTTCAGTCTGGTTTAGCAGTGAGTCCAGTACAGTCTGAGGAGAGTTATCTCAGAGGACTAAAGCCTTTTCCAGCTCCTGCAATTGCTATCCTGCAGTGGAGCTTATCCAGACCAAGACTCAGTGTAGCTCAGAGTAGTGAGCTTTAGGTGTGCCGGCGCCATAAGATCGGTGAAGCGCGGAAAGCTGCCGTTAGTGTGTATAGCCTAGTGAGGGCCCGAGTAGGCCGAAAGCAAGTGGAGAGTTAGGACATAGGGGGCAGAGGAGCTTAACTAGCTCACCCCGAAGAACTTACCGGACACCGGGTCCGAAGCTTACCGTGATCTCTATGACTCAGTAAGGCATAACCGGAATCCCTGGAGAACTACAAGTCCCAGGATCGCTAAAGTGCTGATACGTAACAGAGCCGGGAGACACATAGGCCCCGCAAGCTGAGGAGCGTGTACTCCAAGAGAAGGCCCTAGCACAAGGTCAGCCAGCGCAGGACAGAGACAAAGTTAGGCCTAGCTCCAGGCAGGTCAGAAACTTACTATGCAGAGGCAAGAAACAGGAGGCCCTACACCCGCTCATTGGGGAGGATCCTGATATGCACCCTTCACCCTACAGTGCTCCGGGATGTGCCTGAATTTCCATCTGTAAAAGGTACTGAAGTGACTATCGTGTCTGTCCCTGTTCTTGCTCTGACCCGGCTGGGTCTCGTCTGTCCTGCATCCCCCTTTTCCTACGCTGCCCTGAGGCCTAGCTCCACCTGTGGAGAGCTATACCATCGAGCTGCCTTATCATCGGCCTCAGTGGACTGCGCAGCGCTGGTGATTCTCATGAGAAACCACAGGTGGCGTCACGAACTCTAATAAACTTAACAAATAATCCACCCTTTTTAAAGAGTGACCCCAGGGTACAGGCCCGGGAGCCGACCACCGCGACATCCCTAAGGCTAAAGGCCCGGGTACCAAGTCATCCCCATCCCCTGGGCTAGTCATCTCCAACTGGCGTCACGAGCAGGATAGCGTGCCCGCTGCAACGACGGAGTGTTATGCCCGTTGCCACCGGGTACTGTGCGCCTTTATTCTGAACTGTGTACGTTAAGTTGTGGCGAAGATTGCCGCCAATGTTGGGCCACCGAGCGAGAAGAAGGGCGTAACCGCGGGAAAATTAGGGGCATACTTGCAAAAGAGCGTGAAGCCTCGGACACGCCCCACGCATCGACGTCAAGCCAGTAAGCACCAGGTCCTGAAAGGAGCGTCGCTGAACGCTCTGACGTAGGACGCAAGCGACGCAAGGTCCTGAAGATGACCGCCACCTGCGGAGCTGCGGCCTACCGGAAGAAAAACTTGAAGATAGGCCACGGTTAACTAGGGGGGCGCCAGAATGTCCGACGAACAGCAGAACGCCGACATGCCGGTCAACGTCCCTGAGGTTCAACCCGCTCCCGATGATGAGCAGGCCGAAGCAGCCGCTCCACCAGCAGCACCTATAACCCCTGCCATCCCCATGACTCTGACGTACATTCCTGGAGCAAAGTGGCTCCCCCAGTACAACGGCAAACCAGATACCCTGTCTGGATTCAAACGGAAGATATCTGGTATCTTAGACATGTACTCTATGACAGGCAAGCAAAGAGCCGCTGTCGTATTAGGACAACTGACCGGTGCTGCGGAACGGGAAGTGGAAACATGGTCGGCCGCAGACCAGGAGTCAGTGTCCACAATATTCCAAAAACTACAGACTGTCTTTGAGGATCTTACTGAGGCGGACCTCCGGATGAGGTTCTACAGCTGTTCTCAACAGCCGGAGGACAGTGTTCGGGACTACGCCTGGCATCTACAGGGGGCTCTGCGGGCTCTTAAACAGGTCAGTCCGACCAGCAATGAAAATGAGAACAAAATGCTGAAAGACCAGTTAGTCCGGGGACTGAGGTCTCCAGAGGAGAGCAGGACTGTGCGTTGGTGGTACCTGGATCATACAGATGCCACCTTTGACAATCTTAAGGACATGGCTATAAAAGGACTGCAGCGACTGGAAACAAATGCCATCCAACGTTACCAGGGTGGGGCTACCCCAGAGCCTGCTACACCCACCTTTTCCCCAGTGGCTGCTGAAGCTAAGGTTCCAGCAACGTCCCCTAGAGAGCTGGACTGTCTGCGCTCTGAAGTGCGCCAGTTGAGCAAAACCCTGACTACTGTGCTGAGTGCTCTTCAGCTGCGGACGGAGCCCGAGGAAGGAGGGAAGATCCTGTTAGCCGATAGCCCTGAGGATGTCCCCTGGATGCGAAGGAGGAGGAGGCCAACATCACCCTCTTCGAGGACCAGTAACCAGCGCCGTCCACCGAAGGACCCTACCTGCTACCGCTGCCGCAAGACAGGACACATCGCCCAGAATTGTCCTTTAAACGAGAAAAAGCTGGGTCCGAGGGCCGACACCCAGGAGTAAACTCACCAGGCCCATCAGACTGGTACAACAGGTTCGTCGGAGGAAGACCTTTCCTGTCCATTGTACTGGACGGGTTCCCGACGCATGCCCTGCTGGACACAGGATCTCAGGTAACCATCATGCCTGACGTCCTCTACAAGAGGTTCTGGTCCATGGACGACCTACGTCCGCCAGCTCCAAATCTTTCTGTTTATGCCTCAAACGGACTCCCCCTTAACCTACTCGGGGTTAAGAATGTGACTGTAAAGGTGGGGAGAGTAGAGCTGAAGGACCAGGGGCTAATTGTAGTAGAGACCAATCCTGATGACACCAAGCCGTATATGGTACTAGGCACTAACATTGTTGGTAACTGTTTGGGAGAAGTTGTGTTCTTGCTCCAACAGATCGCCGACACTGCCAGACCAAGACAGAGGAGGGCGCTGCAGAAGGAAATCCGAGTCCTGATGTATCAACAGCAAGTAAGGTTAACAGATGGTGAAATCGGTAACGTGCGGGTAACAGACCCCATACCCATTGTCATCCCCCCAATGAGTGAAATGCTCATCTGGTGTAGAGCTGCTATAGGTCTTAGAGGACAGAGCTATCAGGTGGTAGTAGAACGCCTTTGCTCCGAGCACAGACCGACGCTCTTAACCGCCAGGGGAGTGGTAGATGTACGTAATGGGAGTGTGCCCGTCCGTCTTCTCAACTGTGGGGAAGATGAGGTCAGATTGCCACGTTATGCCACTGTTGCCAAATTACATGCTGTCAATAACAACTGCATTCACGAGGCGGAGTCCTTAACTTCACCAGACGAAATGGAGGATAATGACCCTGCAACCCAGGTGGAGGATTGGTGTCAACAGCTCCATGTTGGCACAGACACCACTCCTGCCCATCAAAAACAGGGTGTACACCGGGTGGTTCAAGAATACTCGCAGGTGTTCAGTAAACATCCACTTGACTTCGGGATGATTAAGGGGGTTCAACACCATATCCCCACAGGCGACCATTCCCCAATCAAAGAACGTTACAGGCCTATACCACCAGCTCACTACCAGAAGGCAAAGGAGATGTTGCAAGACATGAGAAAAGCGGGAGTAATAAGGGATAGTTGTAGTCCCTGGGCAGCTCCCCTAGTGCTAGTTAGGAAAAAGGACGGGAGCATGAGAATGTGTGTAGATTACCATCAAGTAAATTGCATTACACATAAAGATGCATACTCTTTACCACGCATAGAGGAGTCCTTAGCTGCCTTAAAGTCTGCAAATTACTTTTCCACCCCTGACCTCACTAGTGGGTACTGGCAAGTAGCTGTGGCTAAGGAGGATCGGGAGAAGACGGCCTTCACCACCCCGATGGGACTCTGCGAGTTCAACAGTATGCTGTCTGGACTCTGCAATGCCCCCGGAACCTTCAAGAGACTGATGGAGTGCTGCCTGGGACACCGCAACTTCGAGACTGTGTTACTTTACCTGGACGATGTGATAGTGTACTCCAGAACGTACGAGGACCACTTGAAGCATCTGGCAGAGGTATTTGAGTCACTGTCCCGTTATGGGATGAAGTTGAAGCCCTCAAAGTGCCACCTGCTCAAGAAAAAGGTACAGTACCTGGGGCACATTGTCAGTCCGGACGGGGTAGCACCAGACCCGGAGAAAGTCACAGCCATCCAGAAGAGGCCGGAGCCGAAGAACCTCAAGGAGGTACGTCAGTTCTTAGGACTAGTGGGATACTACCGGAGGTTTGTAAAAGACTACACCAAGAAAGCAGCTCCTCTGCAAGACCTCCTGGTAGGGCAGTCCCCCAAAGCCAGAAATCCCCCATTCCACTGGGGTAAGGAGCAAGCAGAGTCGTTTCAGGAGATGAAAGAGATCCTGACAGGCGATGAGATCCTAGCCTACCCTGACTACAGCCAACCATTCCTGCTGTATACAGATGCCAGCAACGAAGGGCTGGGTGCTGTTCTAAGTCAGAAGCAGAATGGCCAAGAGAAGGTAATCGCATACGCAAGCAGGAAGCTCCGCCCGACCGAGAGGAACCCAGAGAACTATAGCAGCTTTAAGTTGGAGTTCCTGGCCTTGGTCTGGGCCATCACTGAAAGGTTCAAGCACTACCTAGCCTCCAGTAAGTTCACTGCCTTCACTGATAACAACCCCTTGACCCATCTTGAAACAGCTAAGTTGGTGGCACTGGAACAACGATTGATGGCTCGGCTGTCAAACTACCAATTTACAATTAAATACCAGGCTGGCCGCAAGAACGCCAACGCCGATGCCCTGTCTAGGATGCCTCACCAGTCGGACACAGAAGAAGAAGTGGATGACCTGGAAGAGATACAGCTACCTGCCTTTCACCGGAATGGGATGATCCACGAGCAACGAGCCTCCAGGAGGCAGCGTGAAAAGACGTTAAACCCCCTGCCTCACCACAGCTGGAAAGAGACCCAGGACAGTGACCCGGTTGTCAGCCGCATCCAGGAGCTGATAGCCCAAGAAGGTGCCTCCCTGGAGAAGGAAGCGTCTCTGCAAGCAAAGCAGCTGTGGAACGAGAGAAGCCGGCTGTTTATCTACCGTGAGAAGCTGTGCCGGAGGTACGTCAATCCAAAGACCCATGAGATGGTGTGGCAGATAGTGGTCCCGAAGACAGACATCCAGATGGTATTAGAAGCTTACCACGATCAGGCGGGGCACTTTGGCTGGAAAAAGCTAGAGACCCTGCTGAAGTGTCGATTCTACTGGGCAGGAATGCGCAGCTCCATTGAACGGTGGTGCCGAGACTGTGGACCCTGTGGCCTTAGAAGAAAAGACTACAGCAGCCATAAGGCACCCCTGCAACCCATAAAGACGACTCGGCCCCTGGAGATCGTGGCCCTGGACCATGTCAAGTTGTCCCCCAGCAGGTCAGGATACTCTTATGCTTTGACCATGGTGGATCACTACTCACGTTTCCTGGTGGTCGCCCCCGTCAAAGACCTGACGGCAGAGACAGCAGCAAAGACGTTCCAAGCGTATTTCTGTAGACCCCATGGTTATCCTGAGCAGGTCCTGACGGATAAAGGCCCGGCCTTTGAGGCTAAGTTGTTCAAGGAGTTCTGCCATTTGTACGGTTGTAAAAAGATAAGAACTACACCGTACCACCCACAAACCAACGGTCTCTGCGAAAAGATGAACAACATCATCATCGACCTGCTAAAGACCATACCACTTGAGGAGAGAAATCAGTGGCCAGACCAACTACCTGACTTAGTGGATCTGTATAATCATATACCAGTAAGTTCCACCAATTGCACTCCGGCATATCTCATGCGGGCAAGGCCAGGAAAGCTGCCCATGGATCTGGAGCTTAGTGTTGTTGAGCCTGAAGCTGATATGACCATTGAGGACTGGGACAAGACCAGACAAGAGCAGTACAGAAGGGTACAAGCCTGTGTCGAGGACAGTCTCACTCGGGTGAGAGAAAAGCAGGAGACTCAATACAACAAAAATGCACCCGCAGAACCCTTCACACCTTCAGTATTGAAAAGGAAAAGATGCAACCACAAACTTGATGACCAGTGGGAAAAAGAACCCTACACTGTGTTGCCGTCAAGATTTGATAACAAGAAGACATGCATAATCAGTCGAGATGGAGGAAAAACGTCTACAACAGTGTCCAGGGACCACCTAAAGTTGTGTCCAGATCTACTGAAACCCCAGGAAGAAGTGCCTCTCACAATTTCAGAAGAACCTGAAGAAGCGGTGATACACACTGACCTAGGAGACTTCCCAGCTGATTGGCCTCAAATAGGAGGTGCAGTAATCATCCCAGTACTCCAATTCTACGAACAGCCATTAAACCCTCCACAGCAAGTTGAACCTGTAAGTGCTGCAGAAGAGCCAGCTCAAGAAGTATCCCCGGAAGACGGATCCCCGGTAGGAGCAGAGCAAGAGGGCCCAGCCAATGGTGAACTTGCCAGCCCAAGAGAGAGGTTAAGGCAGTTTTACAACTTAGTCACACGTAGAACTGGTAGGGTAACTGACAATGCAGACTCTGATACCCCACAGACCACCGCACTACGCAAATCAACACGTAGCATGAGAGGTAAACCCCCTGTTAGGTACACTCAGTAAAATAATTAAATTCCTGAATGTAGATAGTTACCCCTGGGGTATTGTGTATTAAATTTAAATGTACTGTATTATTGTGTACTTTCTTGAATGTATGTCTTTATTAATTTGTGCTTAACCTCATTAATTCCTTTATTCTTGGCATAAAGAACTGCGTGGCTGAGGACTATGTGCAGCCCCAAAACTGCTTTTGTATATAATTGTGCTCCCTGGAGTGCCCCTTTTAGGTGACCTCAGAAGAAAAACCTGTCGGGAGTGGCTCTGTTGGGTGTCCAACTCGGGATCTTCATGCCCTGCAGCCACCCCAGGGCCTACGTTGAGGGTTTGGGACAGGTCCCTCAAAATCCACCAAGTACTCTACCCTGTGAGATGGACATCCTTGCTGGGAACCTCACCATAGGAGACTCGAATTCTGAGGACATTCTGTATTTGTTATTGTTATGTAACGTTTAAGATTGGTGCCTCTCATAAAGGGAAGATTGTTCATGTTTCCTATTGTTATTATTTTATAAAAATGTACTTCAGCCCGGGAGTGCTGAGCTTAACTAGGGGGAATGTGACGCCCAGCTGCGCTCGGTATCACAGATCCTGGAAGAGTGCATTGACGGATTCCTCCACAAGAGGCCCCCATAACCATTCACACATCTCCACCTTCCACCTCAGACCACCAGAGGGAGCCCGATAGGGATAGATAAATAGGGAAGGTGGAGCCAGGCAGCAGTCAGTCAAGAGTCTAGTTCAGTCTGGTTTAGCAGTGAGTCCAGTACAGTCTGAGAAGAGTTACCTCAGAGGACAAAAGCCTGTTCCAGCTCCTGCAATTGCTATCCTGCAGTGGAGCTTATCCAGACCAAGACTCAGTGTAGCTCAGAGTAGTGAGCTTTAGGTGTGCCGGCGCCATAAGATCGGTGAAGCGCAGCAAGCTGCCGTTAGTGTGTATAGCCTAGTGAGGGCCCGAGTAGGCCGAAAGCGAGTGGAAAGTTAGTACATAGGGGGCAGAGGAGCTTAACTAGCTCACCCCGAAGAATTTACCGGACACCGAGTCCAAAGCTTACCGGGATCTCTATGACTCAGTAAGGCATAACCGGAATCCCTGGAGAACTACAAGTCCCAGGATCACTAAAGTGCTGATACGTAAAAGAGCCGGGAGACACATAGGCCCCGCAAGCTGAGGAGCGTGTACTCCAAGAGAAGGCCCTACCACAAGGTCAGCCAGCGCAGGACAGAGACAAAGTTAGGCCTAGCTCCAGGCAGGTCAGAAACTTACTATGCAGAGGCAAGAAACAGGAGGCCCTACACCCGCTCATTGGGGAGGATCCTGATATGCACCCTTCACCCTACAGTGCTCCGGGATGTGCCTGAATTTCCATCAGTATAAGGTACTGAAGTGACTATCGTGTCTGTCCCTGTTCTTGCTCTGACCCGGCAGGGTCTCGTCTGTCCTGCATCCCCCTTTTCCTACGCTGTCCTGAGGCCTAGCTCCACCTGTGGAGAGCTATACCATCGAGCTGCCTTATCATCGGCCTCAGTGGGCTGTACAGCGCTGGTGATTCTCATCAGAAGCCACAGGTGGCGTCACGAACTCTTATAAACTTAACAAATAATCCACCCTTTTTAAAGAGTGACCCCAGGGTACGGGCCCGGGAGCCGACCACAGCGACAATCCCTAAGGCTAAAGGCCCGGGTACCGAGTCATCCCCATCCCCTGGGCTAGTCATATGTCCCTTATCCTGGGCCCCATCATGATATATATGCCCCACATCCTGGTATATATGTCCACCATCTTGGTATGTATATATCCCCATCATGAGCCCCTTCCTGGTATATATGTCCCCCATTCTGGTATATATATCCTCCATCCTGGTATATATGTCCCTCATCCTGGTATATATACCCCCCATCCTGGTATATATACCCCATCATTAGCCCCTTCCTGGTATATATGTCCCTCATCCTGGTATATATGTCCCCCATCCTGGTATATATGTCCCTTATCCTGATGGTTCCCAGTGTGAAAATTGGACCTGGGCCCCAGCATTTTGGCCAGATGTATGGGCCCTTGTAGCATTCTAAATTCTGTAATGACATACGTGTCCCCCCCTCCCCATTATTTAGTAATGTCTCCCATCTTGTACTAATATCCCCCATCCTTGTCCCAATCTGGTATATATGTCCCCAATCCTGGTATATACAGTCATATGAAAAAGTTTGGGCACCCCTATTAATCTTAAGCTTAATGTTTTATAAAAATTGGTGTTTTTGCAACAGCTATTTCAGTTTGATATATGTAATAACTGTTGGATACAGTAATGTTTCTGCCTTGAAATGAGGTTTATTGTACTAACAGAAAATGTGCAATCTGCATTCAAACAAAATTTGACCTGTGCATAAGTATGGGCACCTCACCAGAAAAGTGACATTAATATTTAGTAGATCCTCCTTTTGCAAAAATAACAGCCTCTAGTCGCTTCCTGTAGCTTTTAATGAGTTCCTGGATCCTGGATGAAGGTATTTTTGACCATTCCTCTTTACAAAACAATTCCAGTTCAGTTAAGTTTGATGGTCGCCGAGCATGGACAGCCTCTTCAAAAGATCCCACAGATGTTCAATGATATTCAGGTCTGGGGACTGGGATGGCCATTCCAGAACATTGTAATTGTTCCTCTGCATGAATGCCTGAGTAGATTTGGAGCGGTGTTTTGGATCATTGTCTTGCTGAAAGATCCATCCACTGCGTAACTTCAACTTTATCACTGATTCTTGAACACTATTGCCAAGAATCTGCTGATACTGAGTGGAATCCATGCATCCCTCAACTTTAACAAGATTCCCAGTGCCGGCATTGACCACACAGCCCCAAAGCATGATGGAACCTCCACCAAATTTTACTGTGGGTAGCAAGTGTTTTTCTTGGAATGCTGTGTTTTTTTGCCACCATGCATAACGCCTTTTTGTATGACCAAACAACTCAATCTTGGTTTCATCAGTCCACAGGACCTTCTTCCAAAAAGAAATAGGCTTCTTCAAATGTGCTTTTGCATACCTCAGCAGACTCTGTTTGTGCGTACTTGCAGAAACGGCTTCTTTCGCATCACTCTCCCATACAGCTTCTCCTTGTGCAAAGTGCGTTGTATAGTTGACCGATGCACAGTGACACCATCTGCAGCAAGTTGATGCTGCAGCTCTCTGGAGGTGGTCTGAGGATTGTCCTTGACTGATCTCACCATTCTTCTTCTCTGCCTTTCTGATGTTTTTCTTGTCCTGACACTTCTGGCCTTAACAAGAACTGTCCCTATGTTCTTCCATTTCCTTACTATGTTCCTCACAGTGGAAACTGACAGGTTAAATCTCTGAGACAGCTTTTTGTATCCTTCCCCTGAACAACTATGTTGAATAATCTTTGTTTTCAGATCATTTGACAGTTGTTTTGAGGAGCCCATGATGCCACTCTTCAGAGGAGATTCAAACAGGAGAACAACTTGCAAGTGGCCACTTTAAGTAGCTTTTCTCATGATTGCATACACCTGGCTATAAAGTTCAAAGCTCAATGAGGTTACAAAACCAAAAAAAGTGCTTTAGTAAGTCAGTAAAAAGTAGGCAGGAGTATTTAAAACAAGAAAATGATAAGGGTGCCCATACTTATGCACAGGTCAAATTTTGTTTGAATGCAGATTGCACATTTTCTGTTAGCACAATAAACCTCATTTCAAGGCAGAAACATTACTGTGTCCAACAGTTATTACATATATCAAACTGAAATAGCTGTTGCAAAAACACCAATTTTTATAAAACATTAAGCTTAAGATTAATAGGGGTGCCCAAACTTTTTCATATGACTGTATGTCCCTCATCCTGGCCCCATCATGATATATATGTCCCCCATCCTGGTATATATATCCCCATCCTTAGCCCCTTCATGGTATATATGTCCCACATCCTGGTATAGATGTCCCCCATCCTGGTAAATATATCCTCCATCCTGGTATATATGTCCCTCAATCTGGTATATATGTCCCCCATCCTAGTATATATGTCCCTTATCCTGGGCCTCATCCTGGTATATATGCCCCCATCCTGTTATATATGCCCCCATCCTGGTATATATCCCCCATCCTGGTATAAATGTCCCCCATCCTGAGCTCCTTCCTGGTATATATGTCCCCCACCCTGATATATATGTCCCCCATCCTGGTATATATGTCCTTTATACTGGGCCCCATCATGATATATATGTCCCACATCCTGGCATATATGTCCCCCTTCCTGGTATATATGTCCCCCATCCTGGTATATATGTCCCCCATCCTGGTATATATATCCTCCATCCTGGTATATATGTCCCCCATCCTGGTATATATATACTCCATCATGAGCCCCTTCCTGGTATACATGTCCCCCATCCTGGTATATACGTCCCCCATCCTAGTATATATGGCCCTTATCCTGGGCCTCATCCTGGTATATATGCCCCCATTCTGGTATATATGGCCCCCATCCTGGTATATATGCCCTCATCCTGGTATATATGGCCCCCATCCTGGTATATATGGCCCCCATTCTGGTGTATATGACTCGCCCCCTGGGCCGTGGAGTAACCGGAACCGGGCTTCTGTACGATGCTGGGGGTAGTAGTGGCAACCCGATCCCGTGGCTCAGGGTGGTCAGACCAAATTGTGGCAGTCTATTTATCAGTGTTTTAAATGTCCGACTACGCCACCCGTGGATTGCGGTCAGGGATAACCGCCGCTGCAGGGCAGGCCACTGGGGCTGGTGTTGGTGTGCAGCACAGAGGTAGAATAACTCCCCACGGGAGGAGTGTAGCCCCATGGGTAGTATAGGTGGATGTTGGGGGTGATAGTTCCGTCCGGACGGTCAGAATGCAGAGTCCGCTTAAACAGTTCAGGGTCTTTATTATAACAGATGGTAATGACCCAACAACAGTACCGGCTAGAAGGGGGCCTGGATGTCTGAGAACACTCGGGAAGCCCCTCTGGTCAGGGTGAGGGTGTAGGCCTACCGTGCTCTCTAAGATCTTTCTGACTATTTCCCCCTTTAGTGGTAATATAGCCCACGTCTCTGAGCGTGCCATGTATTCTCACCCGTATGGCTTGCAACTTGGGCTCCTTTTACCTCTGGCCTCTCTTGGCTTTGCTGGTCCCTTCTGTTGTGGCGGAGCCTCCGGGCTTCTTAGGCCAAAGGACATGAAATCCCTTGTGGATTGGTTGTCTGCTGCTGGACTTGGAGTCTTTACAGCCTCGGACCCCAATGTCCGGTAAATTATTCTCCCTTTCTGCCAGGACTGGCTCTCGGCGCCGTATGTCCCTGGCTAGCAGTTTCTCCACTGCCTCACGACCTCCTCAGCTACAGCTGAACTGTCCCTCCTTCTCTGGAACTAGTCTCACTCCTGAGCTAGGTCATCCAGCTCTCTCTAACCCTGCCCCCAGTTCCAGCTTTTATAGGGACAGCCAGCTCCCCCTACTGGCCTGGGACAGGAGGTGCTGTATGCTAATTGTCCCTAACCAGGGAACCTCCCTCCTGCTCTCAGACACAGCCTTTATTATTTGTGGCATCCAGGCCTGGGGTGACACTTTCCCCCCTAGTAAAAGTTAGTACTCCGGGACTAAGCCTTTTTGGCAAAAAACAACCGGGTAACATATGCACAACCAATAAACATCAGCAAATACTAGCACAATTTGAGTTCTTTAGGTCACAGTGTGGTCTGTGACCGGGTGTCCATATCACCAACAAAAGGGGAGCCTTAACCAGGTGGGGGTCTGTCCTTGCCCCGAGTCCTTGACAGTCTTTATTTATTCCTCGGTTAAGCTTCAAAAGGAGGCACTTTGTGCAATTATTTACAAGCAGTCCCGGTTACTCAAAGTTCATAACCTGTTAGTCCATGTAGTCAACTGAAAGAAACTGAAACACATAATCACTGGTCATGCAATTAACTTTTCAAAGATTACAACATTTGACAATTATTTATAAGGGTTATTTACAGTTCTTAATACACCCTATATTTTCCAGCAAGTGGGTATCTGCCCCCTAGTGCTCCTCGTTGACCTGCGTAACCCACTGTCTGGTGGTGGTCTAACCTGGCTTTCCCCACTAGCATTTAAGGTACAGCTACTAGCTGGGTTTACAGGCAGTGCAGGCATGACAGGCTCACTGTCAGCAGAGGGTTGACTCTCCTGGGCTGCTGGCATGGGTTCTTCTGCCTCCGGGGCTGCTTGTTCCTCTTGTTCTTCCTGCTCTCCTGTAGGCTCCTGCTGGGTTGGTTGAAGGAAGTGTAGGACGGGTACCACTATTGCGTCGTTTATCCGAGTCCAGGACCGGGGGAACTCTCCGAGAAAGGTGCTGACCATTCCTTCCTTGTCCACTGCGGGCTCAAGGTCATCTTGATCTTCACTTGCACTCTGTAGTTGCTCGGGGCACCGTTTTAGGTGGTCTCTGGAGACGGTGCTAGTGGTTTCTCCTCCATCCTTGGTAATTACATATACCTTCGGGTTGTTGTGGTCGGACGGCACTACTGTGTATGGGTCCCTCTCCCATGGATCATCTAGCTTGTGAAGCCTTCTCTTCCACTACAGGACCTGCTCACCAGGTTCCAGAGGACCAGCAGGGGCGTGTTGGTTGAAGAGCCTCTCTTGTTTTTCTCTCGCCTGAGCCAGACTCCTCTCCACACTCTCCTGTACCTTCTTGTACTGTAGCCGCCGTTCCGTATCCCAGTCCGCGTCTGGGGAGGTGTCCTCGGGTGTCAGGACTCCCATCTCCAGGTCTACCGGCAGCTTACCTGGTCTTGCTCGCATCAGGTAAGCCGGGGTGCAATTTGTAGCATTCACCGAGATATGGTTGTATAAGTCTATCAGGTCTGGCAGCTTCTCCGGCCACAGGCTGCGTTCTTCCAGGGGCAGCGTCTTGAGGATATCAATGACGATATTATTCATTTTCTCACACAGCCCGTTGGTTTGTGGGTGGTAAGGCGTTGTCCGAATCTTCTTACAGCCGTAGAGGTTGCAGAACTCCAGGAAGACTTCAGCCTCAAACGCTGGACCTTGATCTGTCAAGACCTGTTCCGGATACCCGTGGGGACGGCAGAAGTGTTGTTGGAAGGCTCTGGCCGCTGTTTGGGCTGTCAAGTCTTTAACAGGAACCACCACCAGGAACCGGGAGTAATGGTCCACAATCGTGAGGGCATAGATGTAGCCGGACCGGCTTGGAGCCAACTTCACATGATCTAGCGCTACCAGCTCCAGAGGCTGCCTGGTAATGATGGGCCTCAATGGAGTCTTCTGGCTGGCACGGTCCTTCCTTCTGAGGTTACATGGGCCGCAATCTCTGCACCAACTTTCTATGGCCCCTCTCATTCCTATCCAGAAGAACCGCTCCCGTAACAGGAACTCCAGTTTCTTCCACCCAAAGTGTCCTGCTCCGTCATGGTAGGCCTCCAGGACCATAGCCGCATCTCGCCTGGGAACTACTACTTGCCAGGTTAACTCGTGTGTCCGGTGGTTGACAAGTCTTCTGCACAGTTTACCTTCGTAGAGAAATAGTCTGCTCTTCTCCTTCCACAGCTGCTTAGCCTCGTCAGGGGCGTCCGGGCCAGGGCTAGCATCTGCCTGGGTTAACATGTCTTTTACCAGGCGTATTGCAGGGTCACTATCTTGCGTTTCAGCCCAGCCGTGGTGGAGTAAGGGGTTGAACATGACGGTGGTTCGGTCTTTGTCTCTTACCCGGTGAGAATACTGAGTGGCCCCATACCGGTGGAGCGCAGGGAGCTCTACTTCCTCCAGCTTTTCCGAGTCTTCTTCTCCTTCGGGTAGGTGGGGCATTCTTGATAGGGCGTCTGCATTGGCGTTGGTTCTGCCTGCCCGGTATTTGATTGTAAAGTCATAATTTGATAGCCGGGCCATCCACCGCTGTTCCAGGGCACCAAGTCTAGCATTGTCCAGATGAGTCATTGGGTTGTTGTCCGTGTACACCGTGAACT
Organism: Phyllobates terribilis; assembly: GCF_046119375.1. Lineage (NCBI taxonomy): Eukaryota > Metazoa > Chordata > Amphibia > Anura > Dendrobatidae > Phyllobates > Phyllobates terribilis. The sequence continues at coordinate 36,384,944 of NW_027362772.1, read as the reverse complement.
TTGCAGAGGCCAGGTAATGTTTAAACCGTTCTGTGATGGCCCACACCACTGCCAAGAATTCTAGCTTGAAGGAGCTGTAATTCTCCGGGTTTCTTTCAGTGGGCCTCAGCTTCCGGCTGGCGTACGCGATCACCCTTTCTCTGCCCTGTTGGTTCTGTGACAGTACGGCTCCCAGCCCCACATTACTGGCGTCCGTGTGGAGGATAAAAGGCTAGCCATTATCGGGGTAGGCCAGGATCTCATCCCCTGTGAGGGCCATCTTCAGCTGGCGGAAGGACTCCTCTTCCGATCTGTCCCACTTGAAGGGTGGCTTGTGACTTCTGGATTTAGACTGACCTATCAGGAGGTCCTGCATTGGAGCTGCCATCTTTGTGAACCCGGGGATGAACCTTCGGTAGTAGCCAACCAATCCGAGGAATTGCCTCATTTCTTTGATGTTAGAGGGGCTTGGCCAGCTCTTGATTACTTGTAACCTTGTCGGGGTCGGGGGCTACTCCCTCTGCACTCACCATGTGTCCTAGGTACTGTACCTTCGGTTTCAACAGGTGACACTTTGAGGGCTTCACCTTCAGGCCAAAGCCTGCCAGGGCTTCGAACACCTCTGCCAGGTGTTTCAGATGGTCCTCGTAGTTCTTCGAATAGACAATCACGTCGTCCAGGTAAAGTAGGACCGTCTCAAACTTTCGGTGCCCTAGACAGCATTCCATCAGCCTCTGGAAGGTCCCGGGTGCGTTGCAGAGCCCGAATGGCATACAGTTGAATTCACTTAATCCCATCGGGGTGGTGAAGGCGGTCTTCTCCTTGTCAGCCTCTGCCACAGGAACCTGCCAGTACCCGCTAGTAAGGTCCAAAGTAGAGAAGAAATTAGCTGATTTTAGTGCGGCCAAAGACTCCTCTATTCTAGGCAACGGGTATGCGTCTTTATGGGTGATACGATTGACTTGTCTATAGTCCACGCACATTCTCATGGTACCGTCTTTCTTTTTTACCAGAACCAAAGGGGCTGCCCAGGGGCTACAGCTGTCCCTGATCACTCCCGCCTCTTTCATCTCTCTTAGCATGCCCTTTGCGTTCTGATAGTGTGCGGGGGGTACAGGTCTGTATCTTTCTTTTATTGGTGGGTGGCTCCCAGTGAGGATGTGGTGTTCCACTCCCTTTACTCGGCCTAAGTCTAGCGGGTGCTTACTAAAGATTCTCTCGTACTCCTGAACCACCCGGTAGACTCCTTGTTTTTGGTGCAGGGGAGTGGAGTCAGCACCCACATGGAGTTTCTGGCACCAGTCCTCATTGTGTTTCTGGGAGCCATTACCCTCTGCCTGGGGAGATGGAGGCAAGGGTTCCACGGCCCTGACAGCATTGTGTTCAACAGTATACAATTTGGCTAGTGTAGCGTAACGGGGCAAGTGTACTTCCCTTTCCCCAATGTTTAAGATCTGGACGGGCACCCTCCCTTGGCGGACATCAACCACCCCCCAGGCTGTCAAAATGGTGGGCCTGCTGTCTGAGTACACGGGTTCTACCATGGCTTGGTAGTCTCTCCCTCTTAACCCGATTGCAGTCCGACACCAGATCATCATTTCACTTTTGGGAGGCATGGAAATGGGGAACGGGTCACTCATCCTCACGCTACTGATCTCACCACCAGACAGTTCTACCTGTAGCCGTCTCATCAGAGCTCTTATCTCTTTCTGGAGGACTCTCTGTTGGCTGGAACTTGCATTCATCGCCACCTGCTGCAAAATTACAATTACTTCTGAAAAACAATTTTCAATCACGTTAATACCCAAGGTTATTTTAGGGTGACTTTCTCGACGGTCAATGTCCACAATGATCAATCCCTGTGCCGGCAGTTCAACTTTACCAATCTTAATGGTCATCTCTCTGAACCCCACCTGTGGCACGAGTTGACCATTGCTGGCGATGATGCTCAAGTCATCGTCTGGATAACGGGTTATATCAGTGTCACTCCAGTACTGCTTGAAAAGTACATAGGGGATGGTAGTCACTTGGAACCCGGTGTCCAGCAGTGCACTCATGGGGATACCGTCCAGCACTATGGGTAAAACCGGGCGTCCCCCTACGTACTTATCACGCCAATTAGACGGGCCTAGTGATCTTATGCCTGGGGGTTGGCCCTCTGCCCCAGGTCGGACCCGTTTAAAGTACAGTACCTGGCTATGTGTCCCGGCTGGCTGCAACGGCGGCAAATCGGCTGTCCATCCTCAGTGTAACGGTCTGCAGGCCTCCCTCTGAACGACGGGATCCTCCTCCGTCGACGCCACGGGACATCCTCCGGACTGGAAGCCAGCTTGATTGGTCCTGACGGATCCACCTGTAACGACTGTATGGTCCTGGTCAATGCAGCAACACTCTTTGTTAGTTCTTGGACCTGATGGTGCAGGTTTTCAGGCTGGGATAGGTTTAGGGCCTGCGCATCAGCCCCTACAAGGTCTGCAGGGTAGGGCGCTGCCTCCTGGTGGTAAGTGATGGCAGGGCGCCGGGAAGCTACAGCGCCACCTGGTGCGGGTTCTCGGAGCACCCGGATGGCCCTATTTTTGAACTGTGCAAAAGTCAAATCGGGGTTCTGTAGGGCCATGAGGCGCAGCTGGGTTCTGTGGACGCTGGACAGCAGACCTTCTATGAACTGGTCAGTGAATAGTTTATCTGTATCCTGCACGCTGCCAGGGTCAGCTTGCTTAATTGCTCCCAAGGCTTCCTGTAAATTTAGGGCATAATCTCTGATGCTATCTTGAGCTCGCTGCTTACATCCATAGAACCGCATTTTGATTTCTGCTGAGGTATGGGTATCAAAGGTGTCCCGTAGACGGGTCAGAACCCCCTTACAGTCCTTTTCTCCTCCGCTGTCCAAGACTTTACCTCCCGCTGGGCCGCACCAGTTAACTGCCCTATCAGTAAGCTTACTTTCTGTTCTTCTGTCAGGGGATAAACTTTGAACAAGCTATACAGCCTTTCTTTAAAGTCGCCCAAGGTATGCGACTCGCCGGCATACTGTGGCAGCCAGGCCGCTCCGGGGATATAGGGCATGGAAAAAGGCATCACAGCCGCAGCGGCTACGCTGGTGGTAAAGGGTCCCTCCGCGTCCGACATCTTCCTCCCCCCTAGTTAACCGTGGCCTACCTTCCGGCGATCCTCTTCTGTAGGCCGCGGCTCCGCTCTCGATGCTCTGGGCGAGGACCTTGCGTCGCTCGGTGATGATGTTGGCGTCCGCTGGATCTCCTTCCAGGACCTTGCGCAGCATCTCAACGCAGGGCGGAGCTTCAGGTCTCGTGCGTTTTTGACGTCCACGCCCCTCTTCTTCCCCCGCGGCGTCCCAAAGATGGCGCCCGATGGCGGTAAACGGCTCCGATTGGCGGGAAATGGCCCCGAATGGTGGGAAACGTCACTCAGGTATGTATAAAGTCTTTTTCTGGCACGCAATACCCGTTTGTGGCGGGTTGGTCACAATCCTGCCGACTACGCCAAAGCTGACTCTCCCCCTGGGCCGTGGGGCACCCGGAACCGAGCTTCTGTGCGATGCTGGGGGTAGTAGTGGCAACCCGATCCCGTGGCTCAGGGTGGTCAGACCAAATTGTGGCAGTCTATTTATCAGTGTTTTAAATGTCCGACTATGCCACCCGTGGATTGCGGTCAGGGATAACCGCCGCTGCAGGGCAGGCCACTGGGGCTGGTGTTGGTGTGCAGCACAGAGTGTAGCCCCAGGGTAGTATAGGTATATATAGGATGTTGGGGGTGATAGTTCCGTTCACGACGGTCAGAATGCAGAGTCCGCTTAAACAGTTCAGGGTCTTTATTATAACAGATGATAATGACCCAACAACAGTACCAGCTAGAAGGGGGCCTGGATGTCTGAGAACACTCGGGAAGCCCCTCTGGTCAGGGTGAATGTGTAGGCCTACCGTGCTCTCTAAGATCTTTCTGACTATTTCCCCCTTTAGTGGTAAAATAGCCCACGTCTCTGAGCGTGCCGTGTATTCTCACCCGTATGGCTTGCAACTTGGGCTCATTTTACCTCTGGCCTCTCTTGGCTTTGCTGGTCCCTTCTGTTGTGGCGGAGCCTCCGGGCTTCTTAGGCCAAAGGACATGAAATCCTTTGCGGATTGGTTCTCTGCTGCTGGACTTAGAGTCTTTACAGCCTCAGACCCCAATGTCCGGTAGATTATTCTCTCTTTCTTCCAGGAGAGGCTCTCAGCGCCATATGTCCCTGGCTAGCAGTTCCTCCACTGCCTCACGACCTCCTCAACTACAGCTGAACTGTCCCTCCTTCTCTGGGACTAGTCTCACTCCTGAGCTAGGTCGTCCAGTTCTCTCTAACCCTGCCCCCAGTTCCAGCTTTTATAAGGGCAGCCAGCTCCCCCTACTGGCCTGGGACAGGAGGTTCTGTATGCTAATTGTCCCTAACCAGAGAACCTCCCTCCTGCTCTCAGACACAGCCTTTATTATTTGTGGCATCCAGGCCTGGGGTGACACATATATGCCCCCCATTCTGGTATATATCCCCCCATCCTGGTATAAATGTCCCCCATCCTTGTGTATATCTCCCCCATTCTGGTATATATGTCCCCCATCCTGGTATATATCCCCCCATCCTGGTATAAATGTCCCCCATCGTTGTATATATCTCCCCCATTCTAGTATATATGTCCCGTATCCTTGGTATATATCCCCCCATCCTGGTATATATTCCCTGCATCCTTGTATATATGCCCCCCATCGTGGTATATATCCCCCCCATCCTGGTATATATCCCCCCATCCTGGTATAAATCTCCCCCATCCTTGTATATATCTCCCCCATTCTGGAATATATGTCCCCCATCCTGGTATATATATCCCCCATCCTGGTATATATGTCCCCCATCCTTGTATATATACCCCCCATCCTGGTATATATACCCCCCATCCTGGTATATATCCCCCATCCTGGTATATATACCCCCCATCCTTGTATATATACTCACCATCCTGGTATACATGTCCCCCATCCTGGTATATATACCCCCCATCCTGGTATATATGTCCCCCATCCTGGTATATATACCCCCCATCCTGGTATATATGTCCCCCATCCTGTTATATATACCCCCCATGCTGGTATATATGTTCCCCATCCTGATATATATGTCCCCTATTCTGCTTCTGTTCTTTAACGAATAAAAAAAGTAAACTATTCTACTCACCTTCCCCCACTCCCACGCTGTGCGGCGTCCTTTTTTGTAGCTGTGCAAGTGACGGGCAAAGCATGACATCGCTGCAATGCGCCACCAGTAACTTGCACGTCAGCATCAGCAGCTGGCCTCTGATTGACCGGCAGCGTGTATTGCATAGCAGGTCTCTGCGCCGCAATGCATTTCAGCTGAATGTGTGTCCTCATAAAAATGAACTATGCGCCAGCGGGCCCCCTCCAACACGGGCCCAGCCGTGGTCGCATCCTCTGCGATCTTTACACCCTTGGTTAGGAGATAATAGAAGACACCAATAATGCAGCAGGGTGGCTCAGTGGTTAGCACTGTTGCTTTGCAGCACTGGGATCCTGGGTTCAAATCCCACCAAGGACAACATCTGCAAGGAGCTTGTATGTTCTCCATGTGTTTGTGTGGGTTTCCTCCCACACTACAAAGACAAACTCATGGGGTATCTAGATTGTGAGCCCCAATGGGAAAGTTAGGAGAGATGGCAGCCCACCAAACTAAAATTTGGCCAACAGCTATGCAATGTGTATGACCAGCTTAAAAGAATTGTCCATCTTTGGTACCTTATTTCTAACCCAATTGCATGTATTTGGTGTAAAAAAAAATATTTTTGCAATAGTGTTTCATGAACAATGTTGCACTGTTTTGTTTTTGCAGGTTTAAAAAAAAAATAAAAAAACTTTGCTTTTTTTGCACATTCATCTTTGATATGGTCTGGGCTTATAAGTCTGCTGAGAGGAGCTCAGAAAAAGACAGATAAAGAAGTTATAAGCTCTCCTTTTCGACCATAAGAATGAGCTCACTGATGGATTCTCAATTAACTCATTCTGCAGCCAGCAATAGGCAGTACAACAGGTTATGGAAGGCGTGACATTTTTAATTAAACCCAATCTCAAAATTTATTGTAGCCCAAAATACATTCATTTGAAGTAAAAAAAAATGTCCCATAGGTGGACAACCCTTTTAATTGCTGAATGATGATAATCCTCAGTGGAACTGACTGTGGAACAGATTTGTTCGACTTCAGCAGAAGTAACAGCAATCAGACATTTGTGGGAGCAATCAGAGTTTACCTGAGGCCTACAGGAACTGTCCAAATCATCAACGGAGAAGAAAAGCGAGACTTATCCTAAGATGGCTGCTATACTAGAGAGTGACAGTTTTAAAAAGAGAAACAGTAAAGATACACTACATATTATTAAGCATCAACAGATACAACAGCGCCATCTGCTGGCACTGCAATGTATCTCCTCCAATCTAATATATATAATCATCTTATCCCGTCTGTCTGTCTGTCCTTCTGTCTAGGAAATCCCGCGTCGCTGATTGGTCCGGCCGCGGCCAATCAGCGACGCGGGATTTCAGAAAAAGATGGCGGGCGTTAGCGGCTTATCTGCTGCACGGAGGTCAGCGGCGATGCAGCACGGAGATGGCCGCGACCAATCAGCGATTTTGGCGCCAAATTTAAACACTGCTTTGCTGATTGGTCGCGGTCGGCTGTCGCGACCAATCAGCAATATTGGCGCCAAATTTAAACACTGCTTTGCTGATTGGTCGCGGTCGCCGTCCCCGACCAATCAACAATTTTGGCGCCAAATTTAAACACGCTTTCCGGTCTTCACTAACACGGTTCGCTGATTGGTCGCTAGCCGCGACCAATCAGCGATTTTGGCACCAAATTTAAACACCGCTTTGCTGATCGGTCGCGGTCGGCGTTCACGACCAATCAGCGATATTGCCGCCAAATTTAAACACCACTTTGCTGATTGGTCGCGGTTGCCGGCAGCGAGCAATCAGCGATTTTGGCGCCAAATTTAAACAACGCTTTGCTGATTGCGCCCGGTCGGCCGCATACATATTGTAGAATACGTTAGATACGTTAGAATCGGGCAACCATTTAGTGTATAATAAGCATGTTGCTTGTTGCATGTCTTTCAACAAGAGCTGGTATCAAGGGAGATCTGGGCAGATGGGATGAGTGGCTCATGGCAATGCTCATGGCTATGCTTCTAGAGTCAATGGTGGAATAAAGAGTAGGACCACTACTCAAGGGTCCATATACCCCAGCATCGGATGCCCAATATGAGAAGAATCTTGAAACTTCATGTTGAGTCAGGAGTAAGACAGAAATGTAATAAGAAGCGGGCAAGGTAGTGTTCTGCTAGGGCTGAAGCCCCAGGAGCCAAATGCCAAGATGTCCCTCTACCTTGATGTGGATATTTAGATACAAGTCTAGGACCTGGGGTGTAGGAAAGCTCATCCTTGGCTCTAGCGTAAGGTGTAACTTACCCTGGATCTCGAGGGTTCATAGTGCTCTGTCACTTGCCTAGAGCTGAACTCCTTGTGGAGATGTGGGCAGTGGCGTAACTTGAAGCTCATGAGCTCCAAACCTCCAACAAGGCCCCCAATTAGGGACTTTTTGGGCCCTTTAGGCTCCCCTAATTAGTTACGCCGCTGGATATGGGGAGAGCTGGGTGGTGGTGGTAAAAGTCAACTACTCCAACTACATTAACTTCATAGTCCAGCCGACATAGCAATAGATATGCGCTTCAATCATTCTATGACTATAGAATCCACAAACTTGCTCCTTTGCATGCAGTATTATGCATTCAGAGCTGAATGCAGGAGACCATATAAAGGCACACAGAGCTTCTTCTGCTCCATACTAGCCATAGGCACGTCTCAGAAATATTTTTTGCCTGCTCATTTGTCTATTGTAAGAATGGATTTGGAGGTGAGATTTTGGTTTGGTGCCCAAGGGGTGCAAGCTGAACTTTCGAACCGTTGCCCGTTGAGCCTTTAGCCATGCCTTTGGTGTAACCATACCTCCTGCAGGAATAGAATAATTTGACCCAGTGGCTCCTGGAATGGAAAACCCGGGCCAGGAGGATGCCACAGATGACAAGGTATAAAGTCGGCCGCGCAGCCTGGCCGTCTGTGGTTTGCCCCGGGGTACAGTCAGCTCTCTCTCTTTTTTTGTGTTAAATTGAGAATGTAGATTTGAAGGCACAGTTTAGCCGAGGCTATTTAATGTGCCAGGGGAAGAAGTGACAGCTCGAGCCAGTTCATGTTTTTTAATCTTCATTCCCAGCCTAATTTAAAATGCTGCAGCAGCTGTGCCCGCCTGGGTGATCTGAAGGCTGCATGTAAAGCAAGGGAAGAAATGAGTTATAGTAGAAAGATAATAGAGGTACAAGCATTAGGAAGAATTTTGATGCAAAGTTATCATCGCTTTCCAGATCTCTGAACAAAGCCATACAGTTATTAACTCCAAGAGCCGAAAACAAACATTAAACCTGTACAGTAGAGGGGGGGGTATGCGGGCGGCAGTGATAGCGGCAACACATTCCAATCTACCTTCAAGTCTTGGGGGCTTTAAATAGCCAAATAAATAGAAGTTTATGTTTATTTCTAGACATGAAAGGGAATGGAGAATTGCTCGGAAGGTATTGAACTTTATTGCATTTGATTTCTACATATAAGTGATATATATCGAAGTGGGAAGGTAGCGCCGGCCAGATAAGGGAGCGGTAAAAGGACCCGATGATACATCGGCTTTTGATGAATTTCTGCTTCAATCTTTGGCCGGGATTGGAGATTGTCCTTAAATCTGAATTAATCTTCTCCGTCCATCGACATCAAGATCAGGAATAATTTATGAGCAGTTACAGAAAAACTCTTATAAATGATTCCTAAGATATATTATATTCCTTTTCTTCCACGTGCGACTGAATGCTTTTTTCTCTTTATCCATTATTGCTTTTTTTATAGTATTATGCACAAAGGCTGACAGTTGACCTTTCAAGTACATCATTTTGCTACATAGTAAAGTAGATACAGATAGTACTGCCTCCTAGTCTCTCTGTAGGAAAAGGTATCCATGGACCATGATACAGACATAAAAGGTACTGAATTCCTGTATCTCTATGGATAATTTATAATAAAGTACTGCCTTTCTGCCTCTTCTTGTAAATGATGTAGGTACAGTTAGTACTGCCTCCTTGTATCCCTGCAAATGATGTAAGTACAAATAGTATTGCCTTCTAGTCTCTCCATAGGAAAGGGTATGCATGAAGTAGACACAAGAAGTACTGAATTTCTGTATCACTATGATAAATTAGCCAAAAGATAGTACTGCGTCCTTGTCTCCCAGTAAACGATATATGTAAAAATATTACTGCCTCCTAGTCTCTCTGTAGGAAAGGATATCCATGAAAAAGACACAAAAGGTACTGAATTCCTGTTTCTCTATGAATAAATTATGGATTATTTAGCCAAAGATAGTAGTATTGCATCCTTGTCTCCTTGTAAATAATGTAGTTACAGATAGTACTTCTTGTGCACAATATAGGTACAAATAGTACTGCCTCCTTGTCTCAATGTAGGAAAGGGTATATGTGATACAGAAATTCATTACTTTTTGTGTTTGTATCACCATGGGTAAATTAGCCAAAAGACAGTACTGCGACCTTGTTTTCCAGTAAATGATATCAGGTACAAGCAGTATACCTCCTTGTCTCTCTGTTGGAAGCCATGGTACAGACACAAAAGGTACTAAATTAATAAATTCTGAATAATTTAGCCAACGATAGTATTGTGTCCTTGTCTCCCTGTAAATGAGAGAGTAAGTACTGCTTCGGTGTCTCTTCCTGTGCATAATGTAGGAACCGATACAAAATGTATTGAATTCCTGTATCTCTATGGATAATTTATCCAAAGTTAGTACTGCATCCTTGTCTCCCTGTAAATGCTATAGGTACAGATAGTACTGCCTCCTTGTCTCTATGTAGGTAATGTAAAGGTATTTGTAATAAAGACACAAAAAGTACAAATTCCTGTATCTCTATGGATAAATTAGCAAAAAGATAGTACTGCATCCTTGTCTCTTTGTATATGATATAGGCACAAATAGTACTGCCTCCTTGTCTCTTTGTAGGAAAAAATATCCATGATGTAGACACAAGAAGTGCAGAATTCCCACATCTCAATGGATAATTTACAATATAGCACTGCCTTTCTGCCTCTTCCCGTAAATGATGTAGGTACAGATAGTACTACCTCCTTATATCCCTGTAAATAATGTAAGTACATGTAGTATTGCCTCCTTGTCTCTAGGTAGGAAAGGGTATGTATGATGTACACAAGAAGTGCTGAATATCCCCAACCATAGGATAATTTATAATAAAGTATTGCATCTCTGCCGCTTGCTATAAATGAAGTAGGAACAGATAAACTCCCTGTCTCGTCCTGTAAATAATTTGGGCACAGATAGTACTGTCTTCCTGTTTCTCCATGTAAGTAATTTAGACCCCTGTAATGCTACCAAACTATATGTTAATATAAATTATATAGGTACAGATAATACTACCCCATTGTCTCTTTGTGGAAACTATGTAAATATAGCGTTGAATCCTTGTGCTTCATATACACCATGTAGACACATGCATATTACAGACTCCTTGTTTGCCTGTACATGATATAGAAAAAAATAGTGCTGCCTTCTTGTATCTATATGTATTATTTAGACACAGGTAGTACAGCCTACTTGTCTCTCCCTGTAAATGTTATGATCTGCAACATGTACTAAGGAAAGATAGGGGAAAGCTGTCCCTACAGTAAGACTAAGCTGAATCCCTACGATGTAGCGGGCTGCCTGTTCCTAGCGAACAGACCCGCCTTAGTCCTCGGCTAGTCTGAACGAAGACCTATAGCTTAAGGGGAGGGGTCCCTAAAAGAACTAAGGACTGGAACAAAAATGGGACACCTCCAAAACAGAGAAGTAGTTGCAGAACACAAAAAGACAAACAGACAAAAAGGTACTAGAGGTCCCAGAAGGACCAAGCGAACTGACAGAGAAAGGCACCGAAGCACCTGGCTAGAGAAGCAGTCAAACACTGAAGTCCAGCACAGCCAGAATGGCGGAGCTGGAATATAAAGGCAGGTGGTCACGTGACCGCAAAACACAAGATGGAAAAAACAAACAGGAGGGTTCTAACAGTAAATAATTCAAGTACAGATAGTACCTCCTTCCTATATCTTTTTGTGAATAATTTAGACATGGCTAAGTTTGTAACCTGAATGTTACTGTGGGTATTGATAGTACTACGTTCTTGTCTCTTCCTAAAAATCATGTAAGTTCTGATAGAACTAAGTCCCAATTTCTTAGTGTAAATTATTTAAGTACAGATGGTGTTACCTCCCTGGCTATTCCTGTATGTTGTATAGGTAACAATAGTATTAACTCCTTGTATCTCCCTGATTATATAGGTAAATTATGTAGGGATTGATAGTACTACCTCCCTGTATATTATGAAGATACTGATAGTACTGTCTCTTCCTACATATTACATAGGTACTGATAGTACCATCTCCATGTGTCTTCCTGTATATTAAATAGATACTGATAGTACTATCTCCCTGTCTCTTTCTGTATATTATATGGGTACTGCCATGCGATCTCCCTGTCTCTTCCTGTAAATTATGTGGGTACTGATAGTACTATCTCCCTGTCTTTTACTGTATATTTTGTAGGTATTGATATTATCTCCCTGTCTCTTCCTATAAATTATGTAGGTACTGATAGTACTACCTCCTTGTCTCTTCCTGTATATTATGCAGAAACTGATAGTACTATCTCCCTGTCTCTTCCTGCATATTGTATAGGTACTAATAGTTCTATCTCCTTGTCTCTTCCTGTAAATTATGTAGGTAAGACAGTATTGTCTCCCTGTCTTTTAATGTATATTATATAGCTACTGATACTACTACCTCTTTGTCTCTTCATGTATATTATATGGGTACTGACAGTGCTACCTCATTTCCTCTTCTGGCATATTATGTAGGTATTGATAGTACTACGTCCCTGTCTTTTTCCTGTAAATTATGTAGGTACTGATAGTATTACTTGCTATCTCTTCTTGTATATTATGTAGGTACTGATAGTACTACCTCCCTGTATCTTTCTGTATATTATGCAGGTACTGATAGTACTACGTCCCTGTCTTTTTCCTGTAAATTATGTAGGTACTGATAGTATTACTTCCTATCTCTTCCTGTATATTATGTAGGTACTGATAGTACTACCTCCCTGTCTCTTCCTGTATATTATGTAGGTACTGATAGTAGTACCTCCTTGTCTCTTCCTGTATATTATGAGGAAACTGATAGTACTGTCTCTTCCTGTATATTACATAGGTACTGATAGTACCATCTCCATGCGTCTTCCTGTATATTATACAGATAAGGATAGTATTATCTTCCTGTCTCTTTCTGTATATTATATGGGTACTGCCATGCTATCTCCCTGTCTCCTCCTGTATATTACATAGGAACTGATAGCACTATCTCCATGCCTCTTCCTGTATATTATGCAGATACTGATAGTACTATCTCCCTGTCTCTTCTTGTAAATTATGTAGGTAAGACAGTATTGTCTCCCTGTCTTTTACTGTATATTATATAGGTACTCATAGTACTACCTCCTGGTTTCTTCATGTATATTACATAGGTACTGACAGTGCAACCTCCTTTCCTCTTCTGGTGTATTATGCAGGTACTGATAGTACTATATCCCTGTCTCTTCCTGTAAATTATATAGGTACTGATTGTACTACATCCTTGTTTCTTCATGTATATTATATGGGTACTGACAGTGCTACTGTAGCACCCCGAGGACTTGGCTGCTACAGGGGTATTGCACCTCAAACCAGAGGTGTGGTATTCCACTCCCGGGTAAGGATGGAGTGTGGAACTGAGCTCAGATAGCTGCATGCACCACACTCACCCCATTTCCGGGGGACAGATCAACGGTACTCCCACCAGATAGATGTGCAGGTACGACAGCTTCTGTCCCTGGCTGGAGTGGGGGGGGGGAGGAACATCCCAGTGGTGTAGGAGCAGACAGGGGAGGGACTCTGGGCATAGGAAGGAGCCCATTGGGTGCTTGTCACCTGGGCTCGGGTGTCAGAGGGAGTATATAAGGTGGGCACCATCTTAGATCAGGGTTGAGTTCAGGCAGGAGGAGAAGAGGAGAGGAGCTCAGCCAGAGAGGGCTGACAGGGAGCTGTGGCTCCGTCTGGGCCCAGCTCCAGAGCCAGGCCTGAAGCAGAGAGAGAGAGAAGGAAAAAGGAGGAAGAGGAGAGACGCAAAGAAAGGCCCAGAGACGAAAGCATAGAGGGAACCCTGAGATCCCACGAGAGAACGGAAACGGGTGAAGGGTTGGCAGAGCAGGGTACCGGATCCCAAACTGGTGGAGGCCAATTATCCTTAGCCAGGAACCGGAGGTCGTGGACAAGTTTTGGCGCGACCCCTCGCCAAATCCACCAGGAAGGCATACCACGTATAGGGTCAGGGAAGCCGGGAAAGGTTTCACCACCAGAAGGCCCGAGGGAGCTGGACAAAGGTGGATCCCTGGTGGGGACGGCCAGTAGGAAGGAAGAGAGGGGAGCTCAGGACCACGCTCTGGAACTGCCTGGGAGTTGGCCGAGTCCCTGACCTGGTGGACGCAGCACGACTCGGGTGGTCCTACTGTGCACGGGCGACCTGGTAAAGAACTGTGAGTAAAGCTTTTGAAACTGCACTTCAAGCCTCCGTGTTTCGTCGTCGCACCTGCACCATCAGTACTGGGACACCCGCACCATCACTCCCATTGTCATCTCTAACATAGCTGCCCTGAGGCCATACCCCTCCCGTTGGGGGTTATACCATCCACGCTGCACATCCAAACCACCGGCCTCAGCGGACTGCCCTGCAGCGGCGGCTTCATAGCCGCATTCAACGGGTGGCGTAGTCGGACACTAATACCATCATATCAATAACGCCACTTAGTTTGACACCCTGGGCACGGACCGGGTCACCGCCACGAGGACTACTACCCCTATCTGATCCGGCTCCGGGTATTCCCCGTGTGCGCAACGTTACACAAACATGGCCCAGGGGGCGCGTCAACTTTGGCGTAGTCGGCAGGATACCGTGCCCGCAACCACCGGGTACTGCGTGCCTGAAGAAAAGTTCACATTTACCACAAAAAGGAGTCTCCCACCAATTCCAGAGGGTTCCCGCCATCGGACGCCGTCCGGAGTCGTTTCCCGCCGTTTGCCCGCCATCTGCAGCCTTTGCCCGCCATCAGCGAAGTTTCCCGCCATCAGGAGACGATTCCCGCCATCTTGGACAGTTTCCCGCCCTGGCAGAGCGGACGCCATTGTGGGCGTGCCAGAGGGTGGCAAGAGACCACCTCCCATCGTGGGCGCGGTCCCAGAAGAGCGCCAAAAGCGGAGACCGCCCCCACCAGCCGAGACTACCACCATGGAAATGTCCATCAAAGTGGGGGGTCTGCCCCTGAAACTGACTGTCACTAAGTTGCCCCGGGACCACTCCCAAGGGGGGCGGATAGAGAACAAAACAGAGAGGATGGGTGCGGCCTGGAGGAGTCTGGACACATCACACCCGGAGATGGAGGAAGAGTCGAGCAGCACTGACCCTGTGGTCCGGAACCTGTTGCAGGCTGCCACCCCAGAAGGCCTGGTGGAGATCCTGGCACAGCTCCCCAGAGATCGGGAGCGTGCACAGACCGCGCTGGAAGCCTTGGCCCGGAAGATGGCCCGAGTACAGCAGGAAGCACTGGCCGAATGAAGGAGGGAGATGGCCCAGCAGGCTGGAACCCGCCAGCAGAGGACGCCACCCGCAACGTGGAGCAAGTCTACCCCTGAGGATGGTGCAGGAGGGACGAAGGCCGGAGACGATGCCGCGGAGGGAGCCGCAGGGATGGAAGCAAGTAATGGGGACGTCATCACCCCGAGCCCAGTAGCCATAAGCCTGCCCCAGCTCCCCGTCGCAGAGCCCGAAGTCACCCTCATTGCGCCCGTTGCCGCACCGCCACTGCTCCCAACTAGGCCTCAAGCGGCCGGAGCCGCGGTCACGCCCCCTTCCGCGCCACGCCCCTTGACCCTGAGCGCGGCAAAAGAGGAAGTGCCACCGGCCTGGTCGCAAGGCCGAGTGCCTCCGGGCGCCGCGGTCTCCACAGCGCCCTTTACCTCCACTGTGCCACCGGCCTGGTCGCAAGGCCTGGTGCATCCGGGCGCCGTTACCCCTCCAGCGCCCTCTTCCCCAAAGGTGCCATACCTGGACCCAAAAAGGATGCCTCCGGCCTGGACACAAGGCCGAGTACCTCCGGGCGCCGCTGCCCCCACAGAACCATCAACCTCCACAGTGCTGCCCCTGGGCGAAGATCTCTTCGCGCAGCATACTAGCCCGGACGGGCTGCCCTTCGTGTGGCCACCGGAGTACATCAACCCCCGACTCCGGAGGGAACGGCCCCTGTGTGAGCCTCTAATCCCGGCTCCGGCGCCCGCCAAAATTGTTCCGCTCCCGCTGGAGGAGGCCCAATTTGCATGGGACCCCACCGGTGAAAACCTCATGGGGTTCACCCAAGAGACCCGGGCGGCCGCAGCCCGGTGTGAGGAGTGCTGCCGTCAGCAACTAGAGGTCTTCGGGAGAGAACGACGAGAGAGGCGGATCCGCGAAGAACAGCTGCAGGTCCGGAGTGCGGAGCAGAAACGCCGAGCCCGACGAAACCCCCGTGCGGCCCACGGTCCCCGCGCCACTGGGACCGTAATAAAGTTCCAGTTGGAGCATGGCTGGGGCTTTATCCGGGATCACCGAACCCCCGGCGACGTCTTTGTCACCCGCAGGGATGTCGAAAGCCACCTGCCGGAGGGACATCGCGGACGTGACCTCTACCCGGGTGATGAGGTCACCTTCACCCGGCATCAGTGTGCCAAAGGACCATACGCCCTTCACGTGCACCGGTTGACGGAGGAGGAGATACAATATGAGGAAAGCCAAGAGGACCCGGACGGGTCTGAAGACTACCCTCGGGAGGAAACAAGGAGAGGATACTGCTACTGAAGGAAGTAGCATAAACAAAGTACTGTATATAGTTACCCGTCAGGGTATGAGAACTGTTGCTGAAACTGTTGCTAATTGAAATGTGGTCCCCGTTGGGACTAGTGTGGAACTGTTTAAAGGAACTGTTACCTGTGTGCCCCTAATCCCGTACCAGGCTGAGGACTGTGAGCAGCCATTCCCCTATTCCCACTGGCCGAGGACTGAGAGCGGCCACCCTGTAAATAGTTGCGCTTCCTAAGGCGCCCCCTACTGGTTTTATAGAGAACTGTTTTTCTACTAGTGACTGTTGCACTTTACCTGGTCACAAGTTGCACCGTGGCCAGAAGATAAAGCATGTTTTATATGAAAAAGTTTTTATGATGCTAAGAGAGTTAATGATATTTTCTGATAATGTTTTCGTAATGTTTTATACCCGTAAAGTTAAAAGAAAAGAGTACCTCCCATAAAGGGATGAGTTGTCAGTTGATATATCTTATATGTAAGTGTACACTTTAAAATTTTTGTATGTTTTAATTTGCCTTTGCTCTATTCCAGCCCGAGGACGTGTTGTGATTTACCAGGGGGGAATGTAGCACCCCGAGGACTCGGCTGCTACAGGGGTATTGCACCTCAAACCAGAGGTGTGGTATTCCACTCCCGGGTAAGGATGGAGTGTGGAACTGAGCTCAGATAGCTGCATGCACCACACTCACCCCATTTCCGGGGGACAGATCAACGGTACTCCCACCAGATAGATGTGCAGGTACGACAGCTTCTGTCCCTGGCTGGAGTGGGGGGGGGGAGGAACATCCCAGTGGTGTAGGAGCAGACAGGGGAGGGACTCTGGGCATAGGAAGGAGCCCATTGGGTGCTTGTCACCTGGGCTCGGGTGTCAGAGGGAGTATATAAGGTGGGCACCATCTTAGATCAGGGTTCAGTTCAGGCAGGAGGAGAAGAGGAGAGGAGCTCAGCCAGAGAGGGCTGACAGGGAGCTGTGGCTCCGTCTGGGCCCAGCTCCAGAGCCAGGCCTGAAGCAGAGAGAGAGAGAAGGAAAAAGGAGGAAGAGGAGAGACGCAAAGAAAGGCCCAGAGACGAAAGCATAGAGGGAACCCTGAGATCCCACGAGAGAACGGAAACGGGTGAAGGGTTGGCAGAGCAGGGTACCGGATCCCAAACTGGTGGAGGCCAATTATCCTTAGCCAGGAACCGGAGGTCGTGGACAAGTTTTGGCGCGACCCCTCGCCAAATCCACCAGGAAGGCATACCACGTATAGGGTCAGGGAAGCCGGGAAAGGTTTCACCACCAGAAGGCCCGAGGGAGCTGGACAAAGGTGGATCCCTGGTGGGGACGGCCAGAAGGAAGGAAGAGAGGGGAGCTCAGGACCACGCTCTGGAACTGCCTGGGAGTTGGCCGAGTCCCTGACCTGGTGGACGCAGCACGACTCGGGTGGTCCTACTGTGCACGGGCGACCTGGTAAAGAACTGTGAGTAAAGCTTTTGAAACTGCACTTCAAGCCTCCGTGGTGTTTCGTCGTCGCATCTGCACCATCAGTACTGGGACACCCGTACCATCACTCCCATTGTCATCTCTAACATAGCTGCCCTGAGGCCATACCCCTCCCGTTGGGGGTTATACCATCCACGCTGCACATCCGAACCACCGGCCTCAGCGGACTGCCCTGCAGCGGCGGCTTCATAGCCGCATTCAACGGGTGGCGTAGTCGGACACTAATACCATAATATCAATAACGCCACTTAGTTTGACACCCTGGGCACGGACCGGGTCACCGCCACGAGGACTACTACCCCTATCTGATCCGGCTCCGGGTATTCCCCGCGTGCGCAACGTTACACAAACATGGCCCAGGGGGCGCGTCACTACCTCCTTTCCTCTTCTGGTGTATTATGCAGGTACTGATAGTACTACATCCCTGACTCTTCCTGTAAATTATGTAGGTACTGATAGTACTACATCCTTGTCTCTTCTTGTATATTATGTGAGTACTAATAGTACTGACGCACCCAGGGGATGGGGATGACTACTCGGCACCCGGGCCTTGCTGTTAGTTTTGGGGGATGTTGCAGTGGCCGGCTCCCGGGCCCGTACCCTGGGGTCACTCTTAAAAAGAAAGGGGGGAAGTTATATGGGATAGGGGAATGTTCATGACGCCACCCGTGGTGTCTGGTGAGGATCACCAGTGCTGCGACAGTCCTCTGAGGCCGGTGTTCAGGCAGCTTAGTTGGTGCTGCTCCCCACAGGTGGAGCGAGGCCTCAGGGCAGCGTAGGAGAAGGGATGCAGAATAGAGTATTGGCGGGTGCAGAGCCGCGGAGGAAAGAACAGAGAGAGCCAGTATTTGAAGTCACCCAAGTCTTTACTCACGGTAGTGCTTTCTCAGCTCAGAGCTTCTCTCTGCTGTCACATGGTGAGCTGTGGCCACCAGGGTGGGGTTCAGCACACTCCAGGTAGTTCAGGACAGGAACCCCCGCTCTAAAGTGTTCCTCTCCTGGTGAACTTCTCCCGACTTATGTCCCCCACTGTGTCCCGTACGGGTACAGCGATGTCCTTGATGGGTAGCGTGTAGCTCCCGGACCGACTGGGTGCCCTTCTTGGTGACTGGTGGTGAGAATGTGGCGTAAGGCCGGGTCCCTCTAGATAAACTCAGATTAGGGCATACAGGTGGCGACTCCGCTCCATCCGTATCCCCTTGGGATCCACATAAGCCTCCGGACTTTTCCGACAGAGACGTGAAGTGCAAAGTCTGATAATCGGGGACCGGTACCCCCTCTTGCGGCAGGGTCTCTCTGGCAGGGCCAGAATAAGGTATGCAGGTGGCGACTCCGCTCCGTCCGCATCCCCTGAGATCCTTTCGCCTGTGGAGCCTAACTCCTCTGCTCCCCTCCTGGGCCTTCTTGGTTGGACTCTGACCGGGGACAGAGCCGGTTATAACTCTGCCCCAGTCCCCCGTCTCGAGGCCTGAGACCGGAAACCATGGACCCTCCAGCCGGCAGCAGCTTTGTACTGACCTGCCGTCCCAAAGACCCACGACTAAAGACCCGGTTATTAAAATGGCCTACAGTTATATATGATTCTATTAAGTTCTAAAGTAAAGTGCTTCCTCCACCCTCACTCACTACGTGGTTCCCCCTAACTTTGGTTCTCCCCCAACTCCTGCGTTAAGGCCCGGGGCAACACTATGGTGCTTTAGGCCCCCTTCAGAACTGGAGTGGTGTAGTGTTGAGTGTGTGGTTGGGGTCCTGTGTGGTGCTCCATCCTTACCTTGGAGAGGAGATACCACACCTCGTTCTGAGGTGCAGTACCCCTGTGGCGACTGAACCCTCCGGGGCACCACAGTACTACCTCCTTGTCTCTTCCTGTAAATTATGGAGGTGCTGTTCATAGTACCTATCTCTTAGAGTAAATTCTGTAATTACAGATAGTATTACCTCCCTGTCTCTTCCTAAAAATTGTCTCTTCTCTGTCTCCCTAGACAAAATAAATAAATTCCAGATCTAATGTGCAAAAAGTCAACCTCGGGCATGTTAGCTGTTGGGATTTTTTTTATTCTGCAGAATCACATTATTTCCATGATACCTCAACATATCAGAATTCGCACAAATGGATATCAGGAACACATAGTTTTGTCAGTCTCTTTTACGAAAGTTTCCCAAATTCTGAAATGGTCACCATGCATGGCTTCCTGTATGATGACCCTCTCTGGAGGCCAGACTGAGCAGATCTTGGTGTTCATCCATGAAACTATAGGCCGGTGACTCTGACTTCTATACCAGGAAAGATCTTTGAACAAATTATTAAACAACATGTATGTAAGTACATGGATAAGAATGAAGTGACATGGCGATTATCGACGGTCAGATTGTTAACGGTGATCACTGCATCTATGGTCCCGTTGGAATGAGCTGACGTTTCGCCGCAGGCTAATGTTCCCCTTTTGTGTTCCAGCTGCCGGGGAAACGTTAATGATCTCAATTTAACATCTGTTATCAAATATATCTGCGGTTATTGCAAATGGAAAATGACTGTAAAAATGGAAAATAGAGCAGCGGGAAGCAGTCAAGTCGGCAGGTACACAACGAAGGGCTACATTCATTTTGCTGGTGCAATGTGCTGATTTCATCGCAGGCATTAGTGCTACATTTATCTATAATTGACACGTATACCATTGGAGCACTTTTCCAGCAGAAGTTAATTAACACTGTTTGAACTCTCTGGTATAGGAAAGGATAATTAACAGGAAAGCTAATCTTTGACGTACAAGCAAATTCTAATGTCACGGACCAGGGGCAGTGTTAGAATATCACGCCGTCACAGGAGTAGACCTCACACTTCTTACACTCTCCGTAGGTTTATATCGCGGAATAATCTGGTCTGCGGATAGCTGAGGACCATTGTGCATTTAGGTCCTTGAATCCTCCTTGTTTTTGGAAAAGTTATTTGACTATCGAGCAATCTGTAACCCATCTTTCTAAAGTTGAAAGCGCTTTTTCTCATTGGCTTTCAGAACATTTGGAAATTTAGGCTGTAATCTCAAGCAGTGGTGATCACATACTTGTTACACTTGCCTCTTGTTAGAACCGCTTGAGTCATCAGCTTTTCCCATGGTCTTGGTTTTTGGAGTCTAGTTGGGTATTGTAGCTCTAGGCCAGCGTCCCTGCATGGTCCCCTTCCCTCCTTCCAGCAGAGACATATTCACTGCCAAGGCCACGGCAGCATCCTCTTTTCCTCCTTACTCCTCCCTGGCTGCAGGATTCTGGCGACAGTACGCGCAAGCGCACTCTCCCCTCTTCTTAAAGAGCAGCGTGCTCACGTTGAAAATGCCCCCAGCCAATAGGGAGACATTTAGTATAAAAGGCACCCTCCCCATTATGGAGGTGTAGCACCCTGAGGATTCGGCTGCTACAGGGGTATTGCACCTCAACCCAGAGGTGTGATATTCCACTCCCGGGTAAGGATGGAGTGTGGATCTGAGCTCGGTAGGCTGCATGCACTACACACATCCCATTTCCGGGGAACAGACCGACGGTACTCCCACTTAAAAATGTGCAGGTACGACCGAGTCTGTTCCTGGCTGGAGTGGGAGGGGGGTGGTACATCCCAAGTAGTGTAGGGGCAGATAGGGGGAGCAGCCTGGGTAAAGATAGGACCTCATTGGGTGCTGGTCACCTGAGCTCACACATAGAGGGTGTATATAAGGTGGGCACCAACTAAGAACAGGGTCAGATGCAGAGAACAAGTCAGTTGGAGACAGCAAGACAGCTGCAGAGGAGCAGACAGCAAGCAGAGAGGAAGTCAGCCTGCAGCAAGAGAGAGACCCTGAGTGAGAGAGGAGCAGAGAAGGAGTACCCAGAGGGGAAAACAGAGAGGACCCAAGAACCCAAATTAAAGCACCGGGTGAGGAGTCGGCACAGGGTACCGGAACCCAAGCTGGTGGGGGCAGAAAACACACCCTAGCCAGAGACCGGAGATCGTGGGCAGCGTTTGCCACGGTCACCCATCACATCCACCCCGAAGGCACACCACATGAAGGGTCAGGGAACCCAAGGCCAAGGGTGTCCCAACAGAAGGCCCGAGGGAGCTGGACTTAGGTGGATCACTGGTGGGGACGGCCAGAGAACGGGACAGAAGGAGAGCTCAGGGCCACGCTCCGGACTTGTTTGGGGGTTGGCTGGATCCAGGACCTGGTGGACGCAGCACGGCTCGGGTGGTCACTCGCAGCTGGAGTGACCAGTACAACATCTGCAGTAAGTAAACACCCTTAACTGCACAACCCGACTCTGTCTTCATTGCCGTCTGCACTGCACCACCACAACCCCCATCCTCTGCACCTGTCCCCCCTGAGGCTATACCCCTCCCGTTGGGGGTTATCCCACCAAGCTGCGCACCCACCATCAGCCTCAGCGGACCCTGCTGCAGCGGCGGCCACAGTGACCGCATCACAACGGGTGGCGTAGTCGACACAAAAGAACTCTTAATAACATCTGTAGGACTGCCACATAACACTGAGCTTGACGCCCTGGGCACGGGCCGGGTCACAGCCGCTCGGAGACTACAACCCCCCATCTGATCCGGTGCCGGGTATTCCCCTCAAAAAGGAATATGTCCCAGGGGGCGCGTCAGAGGTGCCTGAGTAACCCCTCTAGTTTCCCTACTTCTTGTGTGTGCAACTGTATGCGACCAGGTCCCTCTTCCCATCTAGTTAAAGTTAGTTCCTTATCCTGACCCTGTCCCTTTATTTCCATATTGTGTGGACGTTATCTTGAAGCCGCTCAGGCGGTACCTGAACTCTGAAGCCATTCTGGCAGTATCTGAATCCTGAAACCTCTCCGGTGGTACCTCAACTCTGTAGCCACATGGCTGTACCTGTTCTCTATAGCCGCACCCGTGGACCCTGAACCTAAAGCTGCTCCAAAAGTACTCAAACCCTGAAGCCATTCCAGCGGTATCTGAATCCTGAAGCCATTCCGGCAGTATCTGAATCCTGATGCCGCTCAAGCTATACCTCAACTCTGTAGCTGCACCTGCGGACCCTGAACCTAAAGCTGCTCCGGCGGTACCCGAACCCTGAAGCCACTCCGGTGGTACCTGAACCAGTTCCAGAGATCCGTGTCTGAACGTGTACCTATGCCTGTTCTCCGTGTTCTCCAGACTGTTGTACTAATATCCGATTCCAGCCGTGCCTGTGACTCCGTGTCATTATCGGTTCTGCCAAAGGATCCAGAATCAGTGTAGTCTGAATGGAGCCCGGGTCTGTGTCCGTGTCGGTGAACTTTACCCTGGGGTCCTCAGCCTCAGTACCAGGGACTGCCTAGGAGTGGTACCTGGCGGCTACCTGAAGCTCAAGCCTGACTCCACCAGCAGGAGCTCCAGTGAACACCAGGTATCCGCTTAGCTATGCCCTTTCCTAGGTAAGCTAGCGCTGTGGCACAGTGGGTACACGAACCACATGCGCCACTTATGGACGTGACACATATCAGTATATATAATGGTGGATATACTCTAGTTACACTTTGTGTAAAATGCTTGACCAGTGGAAAGCCAAACCATCTCATCATTAGTGTTGAGCCACCCCCGTAGTGTTCGAGTTCGGTTCGGTTCGTCGAACACCCGTGTGTTCGCCGAACTGTTCGTCGAACTGTTCGTCGAACACCTTCGAACACCGTTAAAACCAATGGCAGGCAAACAAAAACACATAGAAACACATAGAAAACACCTTCAAAGGTGTCCAAAAGCTGACAAACTGCTCAGAAGACACAACTAACACATGGAAAAGTGACAAGTACATATAGTCATGCGAAAAGAAAAGAGGTGGAGGAGTAAAAGGAGGGGGAGACACAGATATAGGCATGTCATGCCCTTCTAAAATCCAAAAAGTGAGAAGCCGACACGTTCAGTCCGCTCCTGCCCGTGCCACCTCCGTGTCGCCGGGTTTGTGCCAGAGCCGCGGTGAACCCTGAGGGCCAGCCCCCCTCTCCCAATACTGGTGCCTGTCCGCTGGTGGGTCGAGCGAGCCCCCCTGTGGTGGAGGCAGCTCTAAGCTTTTTAATTTAAATTGTCTCTCTAATTTGAATAAATACACTTTAAATCCATTTACAAGGATCTATTGGAGGGCAAGTCTCATGCCAGCAGCCGCGGTAATTCCAGCTCCAGTAGCGTCCACTAAAGCTGCTGCAGTTAAAAAGCTTTTATAAGGATCGAGCTCGGCTGTCCACCGCAAGGCATCCTACTGCCAGTCCGAGCCCCTATGCCTTGGGGTGCCTCCTGATGCTCTTCACTGAGTATCCCGTGGTCCCGAAGCATTTCCTTTGAAAAAATGAAGTGTCCAAACTACAGGTGGTGTAGCTTGCTTAACAGCCGGGATAATCCGCTGACTAGCAGACCCTGCTACTAGGCACAAAGTATTTCCTGGGCTAGATGCAGTTAAAAATTTGTAATTAGATACTCTCGTTGGATGCTGAGAAAGCATTCCACAGAGTCTCCTGGCACGCCATATATGATTCTCTTAAAAAGCTTGGGGTAGGGGTCTAGGGGACCCTTTTATAGCCAAAATCACGGCCCTGTATCGCAATACGTCACCTAGGCTGAAGATAAATGGAACTGTAGCACCCTGAGGGCTCGGTTGCTACAGAGGTATTGCACCTCACCCAGAGGTGTGATATCTCACTCTCAGGTAAGGATGTAGTGTGGATCAGGACCCGACACCTGCATGCATTACACCACATTGCCGTGGGCCAGGGCGACCAATATGCCCCTGAGATGGGCACGACAGTCCCTGTCCCTGGCTGGAGTGGGGGGAGGGAACACTGAGGAAGGGGAACCCTGTAGTGCAGGAGCAGGGAGGAAGCAGTTCCTGGGTGCATTGAGAAGGGAGTATAAAAGGTGGGCACCATCTTAGTTCAGTGCAGAGAAGTCTGAGCAGAAGTGGCAGGGAGCAGGGGCTCTGCATGAGCTCTGCTCCGGAGGCGGGCCTAGTAACAGAGGCCCAGGCCTGGAAGAGGGAGAAGGAAGGAAGAGGAGCGGAGAAGGCTCCAGGAACAAGGAATGAAGGGATCTCAGGGGTGCGGACGGGCGAGTCGCCACCGCACGCCCGAATCCACCTGCGTGGAGGGGTCAGGCCAAAGGGGGAGACCGGTCCCCGAAACTAGTGGAGGCAGGAAAAGACCCTCAACTAGAAACAGGAGGCTGTGACATTTTATGTGGCGCAGCCCCTCGCTACACCCGCTAGGAAGGCACCACATAGGGTCAGGGAAACTGGCGCCAAGTTTACCAAGAGGAGGCCCGAGGCAGCCGGACAGAAGTGTTGGTAAGAAAGGCCAGACAAAGGACACACAAAGGGGGTCCTGTGAAGCACTCCAAAGTTATCTGGGAGTTGTCTGAGCCCCTCACCTGGTGAGCACAGTACGACGTGGGCAGCCGTTACCTGCAGACGTGGTCTGGATAATAAGAACTGTGAGTAAAGGCCCTGGACTGCATCACTGACTCCGTGTCGTTACTGCTGCTGCCCTGCACCATCACCCCCATCCTCCACATACACTGCCCTGAGGCTATACTCCTCCCGTGGGGAGTTATGCTACGCTCTGCTGCACCCACAACACCAGCCTCAGCGGTCTGCCCTGCAGCGGCGGTTCACTCTGACCGCAATCCACGGGTGGCGTAATCGGACATTTAAACATCAAAACCACATAAATAGTTCCGCCACTGGTTTGACCGCCCTGAGCCACGGAACCGGATCGCCGCCACGGAGACTACAACCACCAGCATCCACCAAAAAGGGTCCGGCTCCGGGTGTCCCAAGGCCCAGGGTGCGCGTCAGAACATTTTCATCACCTTTCACAATCACCAATGGGACAAGGCAGGGATGTTCTCTGTCCCCTCTCTTATACATCCTAGTGACGGAGCACCTGCTCTCATCAATTCGCCATAACCCCAATATTAGGTGGATTGAGGTGGGAGGCACCGAGTACAAGTGCTCTCTATTTGCTGATGATGTCCTAGTATATATCACTCAATCACATATATCCATCCATGCTGTTATGGCTGAAATAGATCACTTTGTTACATGGTCAAATTTTAAAATCAATGCAGCGAAGTCTGAGGCCCTCGATGTCTCCCTCCCCAAATCCACATAGGATTCCATCCAGTCCAACTTTCCCTTTGCCTGGCCCTCACAGGGTATCAAATACTTAGGAATTCCTATTCATAGAGACCTCTCCCATCTATGTTATCTTAATTTTGGACCCTTTATTGAACAACTCCATACAGACCACGGTTGGCAAGTTAGAACTGTAAGATTCACTACGTGAACCACTGGTGTTTTGTGGAAAAGCACATGTACACTGTGTTCCAAATTATTATGCAAAAAGTGTTTAGGAGTGATAAGGGAAGAATTTGTTTGTTTGTCAGTTAAACTCATTGATGGTGATGTGTGTCAGGGCTCTTTATATCACTTTAAGCAATTGCAGACACCTGTGCTAATTAGTTTGACAGGTGTGTCCAATGAAAGGCAAGACTACTTAAGAAGGCTCTCTCACATTATTAAGCAGCCTACATTTTCTGCCAAAATGGGAAAGAAAAAGGATGTGTCGGCTGCTGAGAAGCAACAAATTGTGGAGTGTTTAGGTCAAGGCATGACTACAATCAACATTGTGCGATGATCAGGATGAAGTGTCTTGGCAATCAAGAAGTATGTAGCTGATTCACAGTACACACGTGTGCGTGCTGATAAGGGCAAATTGAGGACTCTTTCCTACAGGCAATTACGTCAGGTTGAAAGAGCAGCGGCAAAAAAGCCTTGTCATAGCAGCAGACAAGTTTTTGAAGCTGCTTGTGCCTCCAACGTCCCCCGAACAACAAGATGCAGGGTCCTTCAGAGGTTTGCAGCTGTGCATACGCCATCCTGTCGACCTCCTCTATCCACTTCACACAAGCAGAAACGGCTCCAGTGGGCCAAACATTACATGAAGACTGATTTCAAAACTGTTTTGTTCACGGATGAGTGCCGTGCAGCGCTCGATGGTCCAGATGGATGGAGTGGAGGATGGCTGGTTGATGGACACCCCACGCAAACACGGCTACAGCGCCAACAAGGAGGAGGTGGAGTAATGTTTTGGGCTGGAATCATGGGGAGAGAGATTGTCGGCCCCTTTAGGATCCCTGAAGGCGCTAAAGATGAACTCCATAATGTATGTGGATTTTCTCAAACAGCACTTCCTGCCATGGTTCAAGAAGAAGAACCGTGTATTTCACAGCAAGATCATTTTTCTGCATGATAATGCACCATCTCATGCTGCACATAAAACATCTGCATCTCTGGCTGATATGGGCATAAAAGGGGACAAACTTATGGTGTGACCCCCATGCTCCCCTGACCTCTACCCCATTCAGAACCTTTGGAGCATCATTAAAAGGAGTGTCTATGATGGCGGGAGGCAGTTCACATCTAAGCAACAGCTCTGGGAGGGTATTCTGTCCTCATGCAAAACAATTGAAGCAGAAACCATCCAAAACCTGACAAATTCAATGGACGAGAGAGTTCAGAAGCTCCTTTCGAACAAGGGGTCCTATGTGAAAATGTAACATCACCTAGAATAAAGTTTTGAGTTGAAAACTGTTTGATTTCAGTTTCTAACAACCTGCTAATGCTTATAATTTCAAAAATGTCCATTTTTTTGGTCTTTATTAAAATGAAAAGGTTGATCGAAAAGTTTGGGGGATCTAAGAGTGTGGCAACCCAGTAGTCATGATTACTTCGAATTCTGACAATATGAGGGTCATGCTGCAGGTAGTGCAGCAAGAAGGCACTTATGTGTCTTGCGCATCTCGGAGCCCCAAAATTATTTTCCGGGCTAGATGCAGCTAAAAATTATTATTAATTTTAAATCTGGTGAAGCTTTAGTATAGATGGCCTAATAGGATCAGTGCTGCACACTGCTACAAAGCCCAAATTATTTTCCAGTCAAGATACAGATAAACATGATTAGTAATTTTAAATCTGGTGGAGCTTATTATAGATGGCCTAATAGAATCAGTGCTGCACACTGCTACAAAGCCCAAATTATTTTCCAGCCAAGATACAGATAAACATGATTAGTAATTTGAAAGCTTAAAACGGTTGGTAGGGTGATTTTAACCAATCATCAAGCTTTTACTCTCCCCAGGATGACACAGGGGTAGAAAAGTCGTTTCGGATCCATGATTTGTTCATCTTTATGAACGTGAGTCTGTCTACATTATCAGTGGAGAGCCGCGTGCGCTTATCTGTCAGCACACCACCAGCAGCGCTGAACACACGTTCAGACAGAACGCTGGCTGCGGGGCATGACAAGATCTCCAAGGCGTAAGTGGCTAGCTCCGGCCATTTATCCAGATTGGAAGCCCAGAAAGAGCAAGGGTCCAGTGACACAGTCGTGGCTTCAATGTTTACTTGGAGATACTCCTGTACCATCGTCTCTAGGCGTTGACTATGTGTCAGACTTCTTGTCTCCTGTGGCCTTGCAAAGGATGGGCTAAAAAAGTGGTGAAATGATTCCGCAAAATTCATGTTACCAGCAGATACTGTGGTTCTGTTACGGTTTGAGTGCTGAACACTTGACGGTCCCACGGTTGGCAAGTTGGAACTGTGAGATTCACTACGTGCACCACTGGTATTTTGTGGAAAAGCACATGTAAGATTCTGCAACAGTCTCTGCTGATACTCCTGCATGCGTGCATCCCTTTTGTACCGGGGATCTAACAGTGTGGCAACCCAGTAGTCAGGATTATTTCTAATTCTCACAATTCGAGGGTCATGTTGCAGGTAGTGCAGCAAGAAGGCACTCATGTGTGTTGCGCATCCAGGAGCACCAAGTCCCTGTTGTGTTGGTGGCAAGGTAACAATCATGCTTCCTTCCTCTGTCCTCTCCCCCCAACCTCGCACAACAGAAATGTGATCAAGGTCTCCCTCATCTGATGAGTCTTCCATCAGTTCGTCCTCCACTTCTTCCTGGGCTCCTGCACCTTCCTCACTAGTTTGGCTGCTACCATGCGCCCTGGTAAAACCATCTCCCCCACCCTCACATGCCTGCCGCCTTGGTGCTGCCGACCGTCTGGACCTTGCAGATGTTAGCCCTTCCGCATACAACTCCTCCTCCTCTACTTCCTCCACCTCCTCTTGTGCCACCACCTGACTCCGAATTCTGTTTAACATGTGCTCCAGCATGTAAATCACCGGAATAGTCATGCTGATAATGGCATCGTCAGCACTAAACATCTTCGTCGCCATTTCAAAACTGTGCAGAAGGGTGCATAGGTCCCTGATCTGAGACCACTCCTCCAGCGTGATTTGCCCCACCTCTGGATCTCGTTGGCCCAGGCTATACGTCAGAACGTATTGCACCAGGGCTTGTCGGTGCTGCCACAGTCGCTGCAACATTTGCAGAGTTGAATTCCACCGGGTAGGCACATCGCATTTTAGCCGGTGAAGTGGCAGGCCCAACGACTTCTGTAGAGATGTAAGTCGCTGAGCTGCGGGATGCGAACGGCGAAAGTGAGCACACAGCGACCGTGCCCTCTGCAGAAGGCCATCTAGTCTGGGATAGTGGGCTAAAAATTGCTGGACAACCAGGTTCAACACGTGAGCCATACAAGGCACGTGTGTGACATTGCCCCGGCGAAGGGCCGCACCCAGGTTTGCAGCATTGTCGCACACGGCCTTCCCTGGTTTCAGGTCCAGTGGAGACAACCATTCATGAAATTGGTTCTCCAGAGCTGACCACAACTCCTCAGCTGTGTGACTCACATTTCCCAGACATTTCAATGTAAAAACCGCCTGATGACGTTGAGCCCTACTGCCAGCATAGTAAGGAGGTGTGCAGGATCCCTTCTGCGCAGTTAGAAAGCTTGTGGCATGACCAGACAGGCTTTGGGTGCAGGTGGAAGACCGAGAGGAGGTTGAGGAGGCAGAAGCAGTGGAGGAACTTTGACATAAAGAGGATTGACGCACAACTCGTGGGGACGGCAAGACTTGGACAGCAGCCCCTTGTCCTGCTGTCACCATAGTTACCCAGTGCCCAGTCAGCGACATGTAACGCCCCTGTCCATGCCTACTCGTCCAAGTGTCTGTGGTGAAATGCACCCTGTCACAGAGTTTCTCAAAGAAGCGGTGATGTTGTGTGCGACATGCTGGTGGAGCGCAGGCACACCTTTCTTTGAGAAGTAGTGCCGACTGGGCATCTGGTACTGGGGCACTGCGACGGACATAAGGTCTCGAAAATCCTCTGTGTCCACCAGGCGGAAAGGCAGCATTTCCGTAGCCAAGAACTTGCAGATGGTGAAATTCAACCTCTTAGCTTTCTCATGGCTAGGAGGAAATGGTCTTTTACTTGTCCACATCTGAGGGACCGAGGGCTGGCTATTGTGCTTAGACGGGGTTGATAAGGGTGTCCCCGGCAAACTGCTGGTCTGTGAGGAAGATGCAGGCGGACATGTTAGGTTGCCTTGATCCAAAGGTGGTGCTATCGATGTCGGACAGCGCTCAACACCAGCTGGTGTTACCACCTCCAAAGAAAATGATGACCTGCCAATCACGCTGGCTGTTGCGGGTAAAGAGGTGGCAGGTCTGCGCCCCAAATCAGGTGTGACTGCTGTCCCCCCAGTCACAGAGGATGAAGAGGCCGCGGATGCACAAGATATGGCAGACGGTGGTTGTCCCGGCCGGCTAGGCCGCATTGTAGCACACTGAGCTTCCCATTGCAACTTATGCTTCTGTCCATGTGCCGGTTCAGGCATGAAGTACTCAACCTATTTATTTTTTGGCCTCTACTTAGCTTTTGCTGGCAAATGTTACAGATAACACGAGTTGGGTCATCTTTATCGATCTGAAAGGCTTAGCACCCATGCGACCTGAAGAGCCACCACGACTTGTGGTGAGAGGCAGAGTTGTGTTTGAGGATGCAGTTGTTGACGTGCTTCCAGTACTACATCTCTGTCCAGGAAGGCGCAACCTGACCTCGTCGTCACTAGCATCTTCCTCCACCTCCTCTGCTGACCTCATCTCTTGGCTGACTGTGGGTTGACAGTAAGTGGGATCTCCAACCTCATCATCATCACCCTGTGCGTTATCACACCCGTCGTCCTCAGAGCCAACCTGTTCCTGCCCTGACAAAAAACTAAAGTTGTCGCTCCAATCAGGTATTTGAGTCTTATCATCGTCTTCCTCATTGTCTCCACCAACAGGAGTTACAGTTTGGGAATGAGGGTCTACATTATGGTCAGAACCTTCTGCGTCTGGTCCTGGATCCGACTCATAAAGATTCTGGGCATCAGTGCAGATCATTTCCTCGTCTGGATTCACAGAAGCGCTGGAGTCGACCTCTGATTCCCAGGCTATAGTATGAGTAAACAGCTCTGCAGACTCAACCATCTGTTCTACCTCATACTCAGACGGGCAGCTGGAGATTTGAGAGCTGTGAGGAAGCAAGTGCGATTGGGGTGACACCTTTGAGGACTGGAGTATTTGTGATGTTGAAGTTGAAGTGGAGGAGAGCCCACTTAAAGGAGCACTTGATATCCGTCAAAGCACCTGCAGTTTTTGTGCCTCATCTGGAATTTGTAGCGATTGGCGTGGCCGTAAGAAAGGGATCTTATCACATTGTCCGCTAAAAGAAGTAGACATTTTAGTTTGGCTGGAAGATGGTCTTTCTTCTGCAGATGTTACTGTTGCTTTAACACCTACCCCACGGACACAACCTTTTTTCCCCTTCCCAACACGCCTATTCCCCTTTCCACCAGCAGCAGGCCTTTTTCCACTCATTTTGGTGGTTAACTAATTCACAACTCTGGAGTTGTTTGCACAAAAAAACAATGGATGGGAACCGAGCAGAGCTGAGTGGCCAAACTGTGGTATTAGGCCAAAACTATTGGCTGGGTTAGATGCAGAAAAAAATTATATTCAATTTGCAACCTGATGGAGGTCAGTATAGATGGACTAATAGAGAAAGTCCCACACACTGCTAGAAGGCCAAATATTTTTTCAGAGCTAGATGCAGAAAAAAATATATTCAGTTTGCAACCTGATGGAGGTCTGTATAGATGGATTAATAGAACAAGTCCCACACACAGCTAGAAGCCCAATATTTTTTCAGAGGTAGATGCAGAAAAAAATATATTCAGTTTGCAACCTGATGGAGGTCAGTATAGATGGACTAATAGAACAAGTCCCACACACTGCTAGAAGCCCAATATTTTTTCAGAGGTAGATGCAGAAAAAAATTATATTCAATTTGCAACCTGATGGAGTTCAGTATAGATGGATTAATAGAACAAGTCCCACACACAGCTAGAAGCCCAATATTTTTTCAGAGCTAGATGCAGAAAAAAATTATATTCAATTTGCAACCTGATGGAGGTCAGTATAGATGGATTAATAGAACAAGTCCCACACACAGCTAGAAGCTCAATATTTTTTCAGAGGTAGATGCAGAAAAAAATATATTCAGTTTGCAACCTGATGGAGGTCAGTATAGATGGACTAATACAACAAGTCCCACACACAGCTAGAAGCCCAATATTTTTTCAGAGGTAGATGCAGAAAAAAATATATTCAGTTTGCAACCTGATGGAGGTCTGTATAGATGGACTAATACAACAAGTCCCACACACAGCTAGAAGCCCAATATTTTTTCAGAGGTAGATGCAGAAAAAAATATATTCAGTTTGCAACCTGATGGAGGTCAGTATAGATGGACTAATACAACAAGTCCCACACACAGCTAGAAGCCCAATATTGTTTCAGAGGTAGATGCAGAAAAAAATATATTCAGTTTGCAACCTGATGGAGGTCTGTATAGATGGATTAATAGAACAAGTCCCACACACAGCTAGAAGCCCAATATTTTTTCAGAGGTAGATGCAGAAAAAATATATTCAGTTTGCAACCTGATGGAGGTCAGTATAGATGGACTAATACAACAAGTCCCACACACAGCTAGAAACCCAATATTTTTTCAGAGGTAGATGCAGAAAAAAATATATTCAGTTTGCAACCTGATGGAGGTCTGTATAGATGGATTAATAGAACAAGTCCCACACACAGCTAGAAGCCCAATATTTTTTCAGAGGTAGATGCAGAAAAAAATATATTCAGTTTGCAACCTGATGGAGGTCAGTATAGATGGACTAATACAACAAGTCCCACCCACAGCTAGAAGCCCAATATTTTTTCAGAGGTAGATGCAGAAAAAAATATATTCAGTTTGCAACCTGATGGAGGTCTGTATAGATGGATTAATAGAACAAGTCCCACACACAGCTAGAAGCCCAATATTTTTTCAGAGGTAGATGCAGAAAAAAATATATTCAGTTTGCAACCTGATGGAGGTCAGTATAGATGGACTAATACAACAAGTCCCACACACAGCTAGAAGCCCAATATTTTTTCAGAGGTAGATGCAGAAAAAAATATATTCAGTTTGCAACCTGATGGAGGTCTGTATAGATGGACTAATACAACAAGTCCCACACACAGCTAGAAGCCCAATATTTTTTCAGAGGTAGATGCAGAAAAAAATATATTCAGTTTGCAACCTGATGGAGGTCAGTATAGATGGACTAATACAACAAGTCCCACACACAGCTAGAAGCCCAATATTTTTTCAGAGGTAGATGCAGAAAAAAATATATTCAGTTTGCAACCTGATGGAGGTCTGTATAGATGGATTAATAGAACAAGTCCCACACACAGCTAGAAGCCCAATATTTTTTCAGAGGTAGATGAAGAAAAAAATATATGCAGTTTGCAACCTGATGGAGGTCAGTATAGATGGACTAATACAACAAGTCCCACACACAGCTAGAAGTCCAATATTTTTTCAGAGCTAGATGCAGAAAAAAATTATATTCAATTTGCAACCTGATGGAGGTGAGTATAGATGGACTAATAGAATGATGCTATGCCCAAAAGATTTTACTTCACTAGGTGCAGTAAAAAAATTGGTATTCTATACACAGGTGGTATATCTTGCAACACAGATAGGCTACTCCACTGACTAACACACTCTGCAATAGGCCAAAAAGGATTAGCTTTGCTAGATTCAGCCAAATGCTCTGAAAAAAACTTGCACAGCACTGGCACAGACCTGCCTGGCAAAAACTGATAGGAACTGATGTAACTTAGTCCTGAAAAGGACTGCAATTACAATTAGTCTTTACTCCCACAATCTATCTATTTAAGAGCACAGACCTGCCTGATAAAAGTCGTAGGAAATGCTGTAACCTAGTCCTTAAAAGGACTGCAATCACAACTATTCCCTACTCCCAAGCTATCTGTAGATTTGTGCGAAAATTGGCTTGAAATTAACAAGGTATAGCGCACACAGCAACAGCGGTGCCGTCTAACACGCAGCTGCAGCAGTGAGAAAATGGTGGCGACGGGGAAAATGGCTTGGTCTTATAGGGCAAGGACATGTGACATACACTGCCAATGACACATGCCCTTGCTTGTGTGAAAAAAAGCACTTCGCTCCGTGTGTGCGCTGCTGATAGGCTGACAGATTGCACCTCCCTACTGTAAATGCGGGAAAGAGAAAAAAAAATGGAGATCTTCATTGTTCCTGCAGAGATCCATCCCCTGCCCCTCCCCCCACCCCGCTGTACACTCAAACTGCGTATTAACATTAATTTTCATCATTACTGAGAAAAAATCCAGTTATGATTTTGGTGCACGAACAGTTATCGAACATAACCTCGAACAGCCGAATTTTTCTCAAATTGTTCGTGTTCGCCGAACGGCTCGAACACCGCCCAAAACAGCTCGAATTTGAGATTGGCGAACAGTTCGAGTAGAACAACGCTCATCTCTACTCATCATAATCCACCTTCCACTGACTTTTCTTGGGTAACTGATGACTGACATTATGGTAGAGGATAAAGCTAATGGATCCTCATTATGTAGTAATAAAGAACAGGACTAAAGGAAATAGAATTTCAAGAGTTTGTAAAAGTTGGACACAAGCCCAAATAATGGTGGCCGTATATTGGTTGTAATTCAAGACTAATGCAAGCTCCCAAAGGTTGAAAATGATTCCAGAGCAACGACTGCAACACTTCTACCCTTCCTTGGCGTTCCGCATACTCATACTCCTCAACATCGAAATTGCAAGACCAATATGAAAAAGGAATTATGAAATCACAGGATTGATAGACATGTTGGAATGATTGATACGTTCAGATACGTTCAGATACGTGTACCAGGTGATACGTATGCTAATAAGAAAAATGTGACATAAAAGTAGGGTTTTACTGGTGCATAACAAGTAAGACATGCCCCTGAAGAAGCCATTCCTTGCGAAACTTGAGTTAAGCAAAGTGCTACATATATGTCTGTACAACTCTGTTTTTATTTAATGTGTTGTAAAATTAATAAATATCTAGAATGGAATAACCTCTTTATCCAGTACTTAACTAATGAGGGCCACTGGTTGTCTCCCCTTCGTCTTCATAGAACCATAGAAGACGTGTCAAGGGTCCTTGTGTCCACCCCCTGCTCAATGTAGGATTCGCTAAATCATCTCAGACAGATGTCTGTCCAGCCTCTGTTTGAAGACTTCCCCTGAAGGAGAACTCCTCACTAGTGTTGAGCGAGCATGCATGTGACGCGCCCCTGGGCCTGCTGTGTCGCGCAGCGTCTCGCGCACGGGGGCTTACCCGGAACCGGATCAGATGAGGGTTGTAGTCTCCGAGTGGCGGGGACCCGGTCCGTGCCCAGGGAGTCAACTCAGTGTGTGGCAGTCTTGATAGATGTTATTTGAGTGTCGACTACGCCACCCGTTGATTTGCAGCTATGGAGCTGCCGCTGCAGGGCAGACCGCTGAGGCCGGTGTAGAATTGTGCAGCGTGATAGTATAACCCCCAACGGGAGGGGTATGGCCTCAGGGCAGCCGACGTGGAAGATGAGGGTAGCAGGAACCACTCAGAGACGGTGCGGTGTAATTCAGGGTCTTTACTGGTAACAACGATAGACCCTCCCGGAGTACTTGCTAGCGAACGGGGCCTGGTCAGTCCTTGAGCAGATGGGATCTCCCCTGGCCAGGCGGAGTTGTAGGCCTCCCAAACTGACTGTACTCTTCTGGCTACCTTGCTAGAAGCGGATATAAGTAGCCCACGTCCCTGAGTGTACCGTGTGGTGCTCACCCGTATGGCCGGTGACTCGGGGCCTTCTAATGGCTTCCGCTCCACGATGGCGGCGCTGGTCCCACGCGTGTGACCGTGCCTTCGGGTTTCTGGGCCTGAGGACCTGAAATCCCCTGCCGGTCGGCTTCTGCTGCTGGGTAAGAGTTAGTCCCCACAGCCTCGGACGCCGGGTCCGGTAAGAAAGCTTCTCAGTCAGGGCGAGCTCTGCAGCTGCCAGCCCCTGACTTGTAGTAGTATTGCTCCCACTGAGCTTCTGCTGTTTCTTCCTGTGACTGTTTCTTGTCTCTACTCTCCTTGACTGACTAACCCTGCTTCAGCCCCGGGTTTATATAGGGGAAGGTCTTCCCCTCCCAAGCCTGGGCAGGAGGTGTGGCATGCACAGGATCCCTGGCCAAGAGACCTCCCACCTGCTCTCAGACATAACATTGCTTGTTACTGTGGAAACCAGACCCCTGGGGTGCCACTTTTCCCCCTAGTGAAATTTAGTACTCCGGGACTAAACATATTTTAGAAAAACATAACAAGATATAACAATAACAATACAATAAAGAAACACATAAAGGTGGTCACGGCATGTCCGTAACCGGGTGCAGTCTTTGAAGAAACAAAGGTGTCCATTTCACCAAAACAGGGAGACGTAACCAGGTAGGGGTCTGTCCTACCCCGAGTCCTTAACAGTCTCTAGTCCATCCTGGGTTACGCTCCAACTAATTGTACAAGGATTCCCGGTAGATCCACCAAGGATTCCTAAAAATAACTAGAAACACAAAATTATACACAAGCAACAATACACAGGTAAACATAAATAAAACAATTTATACACTTTAAATCCTCCAGCATGTGGGTAACTGGCCTCTAGTGGCCCTAGTGGACCTACGGAGCTGACTGTCTAGCCCTGAACTACAGGGTGTAAGAGCTGTCAAGGGTAAACTGGGCAGCTGTCTACCGGCTCTTTGGCTCACTAGGGATATGGCAGGCTCACTGCAAGCAGAGGGTTGATCCTCCTGGTCTGCGGGTGTGGGGTCTTCTGCCTCCTGGACCGGCTGTTCTTCCAGCTCTACCTGTTGCTCCATAGGTGCTTGGGATGCTGGTTGGAGGAAGGTGAGTACGGGTACCACAACTGCACCATCGACTTGAGTCCAAGACCGAGGGAAGTCCCCGAGCACAGTACTAACCATATCTTCCCTTTCCTCTACGGGTCGATGGTCTTCTTGTTCCTCT
Source organism: Phyllobates terribilis (assembly GCF_046119375.1). Lineage (NCBI taxonomy): Eukaryota > Metazoa > Chordata > Amphibia > Anura > Dendrobatidae > Phyllobates > Phyllobates terribilis. Next base: position 36,347,948 of record NW_027362772.1, on the reverse strand, counting down.
TCAGGGTTCCTCAGTTGTTCGGGACACTTCTTCAGGTGGTCCCGGGATACAATGGCTGTAGTTTCCCCTCCGTCTTTACTGATGGTACAAACCTTCGGGTTCTCGTGGCTTGAGGGCAGTACGGTGTACGGGTCCTTCTCCCACTGGTCGTCCAACTTGTGGAGCCATCTCTTCCTCTTCAAGACCTGCTCTCCGGGTACCAGGGGAACAGCGGGAGCATACTGGTTGTAAGTTTTCTCTTGTCTTTCCCTAGCCTGACAGAGACTTCGCTCCACGCTCTCCTGTACTCTCCGGTACTGCTGCTGCCTCTCTGTGTCCCAGTCTGCTTCTGGTGAAGTGTCCTCGGGTGTCAGGACTCCCATTTCCAGGTCAACAGGTAACTTACCAGGTCTTGCCCTCATTAGGTAAGCCGGGGTACAGTTGGTGGAACCTACCGGGATGTGGTTGTATAGGTCCACCAGATCGGGCAGCTTCTCAGGCCACAGACTGCGTTCTTCCAGGGGCAACGTTTTCAGAAGATCCATTACCACCTGGTTCATTTTCTCATAAAGTCCATTAGTTTGCGGATGATAGGGTGTCGTCCTTATCTTCCGGCAGCCATACAGAGTGCAGAATTCTTGGAAGACCTCCGCTTCAAAGGCAGGTCCCTGGTCTGTCAACACTTGGTCCGGGTACCCGTGTGGACGGCAGAAATGCTGCTGGAAGGCTCTCGCTGCTGTTCGAGCTGTTAAGTCCTTGACGGGGACGACAACCAAGAACGGGAGTAGTGATCCACGATGGTTAGTGCGTAGACGTAGCCACTTCTGCTTGGGGTCAGTTTTACATGATCCAAGGCTACCAGTTCCAACGGCTGCCGGGTGACGATGGACTGCAGGGGAGTCTTCTGGCTGGCACGGTCCTTCCTTCTTAGGTTGCACGGGCCACAGTCTCTGCACCACTTCTCAATGGTTCCCCTCATGCCTACCCAGTGGAATCGCTCGCGCAGCAGGAACTCCAGCTTCTTCCACCCGAAGTGTCCAGCTCCGTCGTGGTATGCCTCCATCACCATGGCTGCGTCTCTTCGTGGCACCACTACTTGCCAGAGTAGTTCATGCGTCCGGGAGTTAACCATTCTGCGGCACAACTTCCCCTTGTAAAGGAACAGTCGACTCCTCTCTGCCCATAGTTGTTTGGCTTCCTCCGGAGCGTCTGGTTCAAGGCAAGCCTCCGGGCGAGTCAGCATCTCCTTCACCAGTCGGACGGCAGGGTCGCTGTCTTGCGTTTCCGCCCAGTTGTAGTGAGGTAAGGGGTTCAACGTAGCAGCCTGCTTACTCCTTACCCGGTGGGAGTACTGGATAGTCCCATGACAGTGGAACGCAGGGAGTTCAACTTCTTCCAGTCCCTCCGGATCTTCTCCTTCGTCCGGCAGGTTGGGCATCCTGGACAGGGCGTCCGCGTTGGTATTGGAGCGTCCGGCCCGGTATTTGATTGTGAACTCGTAGTTGGACAGACGGGCCATCCACCTCTGCTCCAGGGCACCGAGTCTTGCCGTGTCCAGGTGTGTCAACGGGTTGTTATCCATGTACACGGTGAACCGGGAAGAAGCGAGGTAATGCTTAAAGCGCTCGGTGACTGCCCATACTACGGCCAGGAACTCTAGCTTAAATGAGCTGTAATTCTCGGGGTTCCTTTCGGTGGGTCGCAGCTTTCGGCTGGCGTAGGCGATTACTCGTTCCTTCCCCTGCTGGATCTGGGACAGTACGGCTCCTAGCCCGATGTTACTGGCGTCGGTGTAGAGGATAAAGGGCTGGCTATAATCCGGGTACGCCAGGATTTCGTCCCCCGTGAGGGCCATCTTCAGCTGGCGGAAGGACTCTTCTTCCAGCTCCACCCATTTGAAGGGCGGCTTCTGGTTCTTGGCCTTCCGGGACTGGCCTATCAGGAGGTCCTGCATAGGTGCTGCCTTTTTGGTGAAACCGGGAATAAACCTTCGGTAGTAGCCTACCAACCCGAGGAACTGCCGCACTTCTTTTACGCTGGAGGGGCTTGGCCATTCCTTAATTGCGGTGATCTTATCAGGGTCGGGAGCCACTCCGTCAGCGCTCACCACGTGTCCCAGGTACTGCACCTTTGGTTTCAGGAGGTGACACTTGGAGGGTTTCACCTTTAGGCCGTAACTCGCCAGAGCTTCGAACACTTCCGCCAGGTGTTTCAGGTGGTCCTCATACGTCTTGGAATATACGATGACATCGTCCAGGTACAACAGGACCGTCTCGAAGTTTCTGTGGCCCAGACAACACTCCATTAGTCGTTGGAAGGTTCCTGGTGCGTTGCAGAGTCCGAACGGCATGCAGGTGAACTCGCTAAGTCCCATCGGGGTGGTGAATGCGGTCTTCTCCCGGTCCGCCTCTGCTACAGGAACCTGCCAGTACCCGCTAGTGAGATCCAAGGTAGAGAAGAAGTTAGCAGATCTTAAAGCAGCCAATGACTCCTCTATCCTTGGTAAGGGGTACGCATCCTTGTGTGTGATACGGTTGATTTTCCGGTAATCTACACACATCCTCATGGTGTTGTCTTTTTTTCTGACTAAGACTAGTGGAGCTGCCCAGGGGCTACAGCTATCCCTGATCACCCCAGCCTCCTTCATGTCTCTAAGCATCCCCTTGGCGTGTTGGTAGTGTGCAGGGGGTACGGGTCGATACCTCTCTTTTATGGGAGGATGGTCTCCCGTGGGGATGTGGTGTTCTACCCCCTTGACTCGCCCGAAGTCTAACGGGTGTTTACTAAACACTCTCTCGTACTCTTGAACCACCCGATAGACTCCCTGTTTCTGATGTGAGGGAGTGGAGTCAGTACCCAAATGTAGTTGCTGACACCAGTCCTCCATTGTTTTCTTAGAGCCGTTACCTTCCTCCGGGTGAGATGGAGGCAAGGGTTCCACAGATTGTATAGCATTTTGGTTAATGGTATATAATTTGGCTAGCGTGGCATACCGGGGCAGGTACACTTCCCTCTTCCCGATATTGATTATGCGAACGGGCACCCTCCCATGGCGTACATTAACCACCCCCCATGCTGTCAAGATGGTGGGCCTACTGTCTGAGTAAACTGGTTCTACCATTGCCTGGTAATCTCTACCTCTCAGACCAATAGCTGCCCGGCACCAAATCATCATTTCACTTTTTGGGGGCATGGCAATAGGAAAAGGGTCACACATTCTTACGCTACCAATCTCACCGCCGGAGAGTTCCACCTGTTGCCGTCGCATCAGTGCCCGGATCTCTTTCTGGAGCACCCGCTGCTCGCCGGAGCTGGCGTTCTTGGCAACCTGCTGTAAAAGGAAAATCACCTCTGCAAGACAATTTTCAATTACATTAGTTCCTAGAGTTATTTTTGGGTGACTCTCATGTCTGTCAATATCTACAATGATCAGTCCCTGTGCTGCCAGTTCGACTCTACCGATTTTGATGGTCACCTCTTTAAATCCGATCTGTGGCACGGGCTGGCCATTGCTGGCGATGATACTCAAGTCGTCGTCAGGGTAGCGGGTAATATCCGAGTCATTCCAGTACTGCTTAAAGAGCACGTACGGGATGGTGGTGACCTGTGACCCGGTGTCCAGTAGGGCACTCATGGGAATGCCATCCAGTACCACAGGCAAGACTGGACGTCCTCCCACATATCTGTCGCGCCAGTTCGATGGGCCTGGTGATCTTTTTCCTGGGGGTTGGCCCTCTACCCCAGGTTGTGCCCGTTTAAAGAACAGTACCTTGCCATATGTCCGGGTTGATTGCAACGGCGGCAGATGGGTCGTCCGTCTTCGCTGTATCGGTCACTGGGTCTTCCTCTGGCCGGTGGGGTCCTCCTTGGTCGACGCCACGGGATGTCCTCCGGTCCGGATGCCAGCTGGATCTTCCCTGGGGTGGAAACCTGTAAAGACTGCACAGTTCGGGTTAGCGCAGCAACGCTCTTAGCTAGCTCTTGGACCTGATGGTGTAGGTCTGGAGCCGGGTCATTGTCCAAAGCCTGCGCATCAGCTCCCACAGGCCCTGCCGACAAGGGCGCCGCCTCCTGGTGGTAAGTGATAGCTGGGCGCCTGTGGGTCACAACGCCACCCGGTGCCGGTTCTCGGAGCACCCGGATGGCTCTGTCCTTGAACTGTGCAAAGCCCAGATGGGGATCCTGTAAGGCCATCGCCCGCAACTGGGTTCGGTGGGCATTACAATATAGTCCCTCTATAAATTGTTCGGTCAACAGCCTGTCCTCGTTTCCCACTCCATCAGGGTCGGTCTGCTTAATGGCCCTCAGGGCCTCTTGTAGGTTTAGTGCATAGTCCCTTATACTCTCATGCGCTCGCTGCTTGCACCCGTAGAATCTAAGCTTAATCTCGGCTGAGGTGCGGGTATCAAAGGTATCCTTCAGCCGGGTTAGTATCCCTGCGACAGTCTTCCTCCCAGGTGGCCAGGATTTTACTTCCCTTTTGGTTGCCCCGGTTAGTTGGGCCACCAGGATGCTCACTTTTTGCTCTTCTGTGAGGGGGTACACCTGGAAGAGGCTATCCAGCTTTTCTCTAAAGTCATGCAGGGTATGTGACTCCCCTGAGTACTGGGGTAGCCAAGCTGCTCCCGGGATATAGGGCATGGTGAAGGGCATAACTGCAGCAGCGGTGGCGCTGGCGGGGGTTGAGGCAATGAAGCTCTCCTCCGCATCCGACATCTTCCTCCCCCCTAGTGGACCGTGGCCTACCTTGCGATGATCCTGTTCCGTAGGCCGCGGCTCCGCAGTAGATCGTCAGGGTTGAGGACCTTCCGTCGCGCTCCGGTGACGTCGGCGTCTGCTGGGCTCCTTCCAGGACCTTACGCAACGTCCGGACATGAGGCGGGGCTTCAGTTCTCGCGCGCTTTCGGAGTCCACGCCCCTCTTCTTCCCGCGGGGCGTCCTCAAGATGGCGTCCAACGGCGGGAAAAATCCACGGATGGCGGGAAGAAGGCTGAAGATGGCGCCGGATGGCGGGAATCTTCACAGATGGCGGGAAGAAGGCTGAAAATGGCGCCGGATGGCGGGAATCTTCACCGATGGCGGGAAAACTTCACGGATGGTAAGTTTTAAAAGTCTCTTTTTCAGGCACGCAGTACCCGGTGGTTGCGGGCACGAAATCCTGCCGACTACGCCAAAAGTTGACGCGCCCCTGGGCCTGCTGTGTCGCGCAGCGTCTCGCGCACGGGGGCTTACCCGGAACCGGATCAGATGAGGGTTGTAGTCTCCGAGTGGCGGGGACCCGGTCCGTGCCCAGGGAGTCAACTCAGTGTGTGGCAGTCTTGATAGATGTTATTTGAGTGTCGACTACGCCACCCGTTGATTTGCAGCTATGGAGCTGCTGCTGCAGGGCAGACCGCTGAGGCCGGTGTAGAATTGTGCAGCGTGATAGTATAACCCCCAACGGGAGGGGTATGGCCTCAGGGCAGCCGACGTGGAAGATGAGGGTAGCAGGAACCACTCAGAGACGGTGCGGTGTAATTCAGGGTCTTTACTGGTAACAACGATAGACCCTCCCGGAGTACTTGCTAGCGAACGGGGCCTGGTCAGTCCTTGAGCAGATTGGATCTCCCCTGGCCAGGCGGAGTTGTAGGCCTCCCAAACTGACTGTACTCTTCTGGCTACCTTGCTAGAAGCGGATATAAGTAGCCCACGTCCCTGAGTGTACCGTGTGGTGCTCACCCGTATGGCCGGTGACTCGGGGCCTTCTAATGGCTTCCGCTCCACGATGGCGGCGCTGGTCCCACGCGTGTGACCGTGCCTTCAGGTTTCTGGGCCTGAGGACCTGAAATCCCCTGCCGGTCGGCTTCTGCTGCTGGGTAAGAGTTAGTCCCCACAGCCTCGGACGCCGGGTCCGGTAAGAAAGCTTCTCAGTCAGGGCGAGCTCTGCAGCTGCCAGCCCCTGACTTGTAGTAGTATTGCTCCCACTGAGCTTCTGCTGTTTCTTTCTGTGACTGTTTCTTGTCTCTACTCTCCTTGACTGACTAACCCTGCTTCAGCCCCGGGTTTATATAGGGGAAGGTCTTCCCCTCCCAAGACTGGGCAGGAGGTGTGGCATGCACAGGATCCCTGGCCAAGAGACCTCCCACCTGCTCTCAGACATAACATTGCTTGTTACTGTGGAAACCAGACCCCTGGGGTGCCACACATGCATTTCTGGGTTACTCGGGGGGGAGCTTGGGTCTCCGCCCTGCATGTTTGGCGCTCTTTACAGAGCCAATGAACATGCAGGGATTGCCAGCCAGTCACTGTAATGCCGCAGCCATGTTGTTTGTGGGCATTACATTGATTGGCTGGCTGCACAGCGTCACCTCAAGTATTTAAAACCGGGCGCCGCCATCTTGGACACAGTCATTCCGGATCAGCCAGTGTAGGGTCAGTGCTGCTGAGTTAGGGAGAGATATGTAGTGCAAAATAGTTAGTGTAGGGTCTCTAAAGCCTGCCAAATCAAACAAACAGTCCTTCTCAGGACTAATATCCATCCCAAATATCAGGCAGGCAGGCTGTATAGGAGACGCAGTGGTTATACCAGCAAACGCTGCATTACAGTCCTGTGTGCTCCCGTTGGTCAAATTGCTGGACTTATCCCCCGGTCTCAGGGGCCAAGAAATCTTTTTTTTTTTTCATCTATATCATGTATTTTTTTTTTTCCCTCAGTCAGCCTGTCCAAATATGCGTCTTATTAACCTTTTGGTATTCCCCCTGTGGCACCCCTGAGGGTTCGACCGCCAGAGGAATGCTACACTTCTCTAATGGAGTGTGGTGTTCCTCCTCTGAGGTAAGGCCAGTGTGATGGTTGTGACCTAACCTTTTGCATCCAACACCACATTTCCACCAGAGGGAGCTAGTATGCACTAGTGCTGCTCCCCTGGTTACAGGGAGACTGGGGAACACAAAGTGGTAGGAACCAGTTAGTGGGTGAGGGTGGAGGAACACTAGTTAGTTACACTTCAAATTTCATATTTAATAGAATGCCATCTTTGATCTTGGTTCGGTCCTGTTCTTTGGTCCTTCAGTCTAGCATTTGCTAGTCTGTCGGCTGTTACTGTGCTGTCAAACTACTGTGTGTAATGTGACTTCCCTCCGGGAGCGCAGATCCTGTGTGGGCCTGCACCGGTATGGGACACAGCTCTCGTACCCCGATCTTTGGGACGAGAGGTAGGTTGCAGACAAGGAATGTCTCAACCCGGCCGAGGACCAGGATCAAGAAGGCCCGGGAGCTTTAGAGTGTGGCTCCCTAGCAAATGGGTCCCGGGGAGGATGCAGACGGAGCAGAGCACGCCACCTGTCCTCTATTCAGAGGGATTCCGGCTGCAAGAGGGGTACCGGCCCCCGACACTCGACCTCGTACTCTACGTCCAGGACAGGAAAGCCCGGTCAGGGTCGCTACCAAACACTGGACTTCCTCGGAGGTAGTCGGACCCCCGTCCCTGGTGGCCGCAGGACTCCGCGAGGAGCAGGGAGTCGCCTTCCCGCTAACACATCTGAGTGAGTAAAGCCTTGGAAGTTCACCCCTATGGCCTCCGGACTGTTCATTACGCGCCATACCACGCGACGCGGTGCCCGTACTCCCGCGCTACTGCAACCCCCTCTTCTACCTGTCTTGCCTGGCATGAGGCCCTGCTCCGCCTGTGGGGAGCAGCAAGAACTTTAGCTGCCATGACATTGGGCCTCAGCGGACAGTAGCGGCGCTGGTGGCCCTTCACCAGACACCACAGGTGGCGTAGTCGTTAATTAAGCCACTCAACCCGGATTAGCCCACACCATCTCTTTCTAATGTGACGGCCCTGAGCACGGGTCGGGCCCGGGCCACGGCTGCATCCCATCTTCCCATCACAGGGCCCAACACCGAGCCCCCCAACACCCAGGGTAAAACACGGGCTTTCTGAGTAGAGGCGTGCCAACCTGGCGTAGTCGGCAGGATATCGTGCCCGCAGCAATGCAGAAGAGTGCCCATTGCTATCGGGTACTGTGTGCCTTACACCTTGAACTGTTGTTTTACACTTAAAATGGCGCCCGCCCAAGAAGAACAGACGCCATAATGCTGAGAAAAGACTGCCTTTGAACGCCTCCCATCGTGGGCTGGGCTCCCGCTTGGTGCCAAAAATGTGGACTGCCCCTTCCATCAGAAACTGTCCGTGGGGTAATGCCCGTCAAATTGGATGGGCTGAACGAAGGCGGGCCTGTCAGCATTCCGCCCAGGAACCGCCCCGAAAGAGGAGGAAGAAGCAAAGCAACAATGTGCGGCCATGTCAGTCGGAACTTGGTAGTCAACGGAGGCAGACATGGATGTCTCTGGGGAGCAAGACTATGCAACTACTGAAACCGTTTCAGGCCCTTCACCCGGCAGAGAGCAAGGTGGCGGCGTGTTAACTCCGGGAGATATTGAGTTTCTCCACTTGGAAGCTCCGGGACTCGCTAGGAGACAGAAAGAGGCCCAGGAGGCGGCCACGGCAGCGTGGAAGAAGGAGATGCTGCAGCGTATCCGAGACCGCCGCCGAGGAGTAGAGGTTCCAGGACCAGTCTACTCGGAGACCGAGGTCGAGGGTGACCTCGCGGCGGGTGAGTGTGCAACCCCTGCCCCGGCTGCGGAGACAACAGAGACTATCCTGGACCTCATGGCGGAGTACATAGTCCCCCACCGAGTCCCCCAACACCCAGGGTAAAACACGGGCTTTCTGAGTAGAGGCGTCACACCCCCCTACCCCAAAAAAAAAATTGAGTGTGTCTGTGACTGTTCAGACACCAATATATCTGTTTAAAAGAGTCTGGTGTAGGCCAGAAAAATAGAACTGTGGTTTTGCAATTCCACAGGTCAAATCTCTGTATTATTCTTTTTTTGGCATTTTTTGCCGTAAAAAAAAAACTGTAATAGTGTCTCCCTGACTGTTCAGACACCAATATACCTGTTTAAAAGAGTCTGGTGTAGGCCAGAAAAATAGAACTGAGGTTTTGAAGTTCCACGGGTCAAATCTCTGTATTATCCTGTTTTTGGCATTTTTTGCCGTAAAAAAAACTGTAATAGTGTCTCCCTGACTGGTCAGACACCAATATATCTGTTTAAAAGAGTCTGGTGTACGCCACATAACTATAACTGTGGTTTTGCAGTTCCACGGGTCAAATCTCTATATTATCCTGCTTTTGGCATTTTTTTCCGTAAAAAAGAACAGTAATAGTGTCTCCCTGACTGTTCAGACACCAATATATCTGTTTAAAAGAGTCTGGTGTAGGCTAGAAAAATAGAACTGTGGTTTTGCAGTTCCATGGGTCAAATCTCTGTATTATCCTGCTTTTGGCATTTTTTGCCGTAAAAAAAAAACTGTAATAGTGTCTCCCTGACTGGTCAGACACAAATATATCTGTTTAAAAGAGTCTGGTGTACGCCACATAACTATAACTGTGGTTTTGCAGTTCCACGGGTAAAATCTCTACATTATCCTGCTTTTGGCATTTTTTTCCGTAAAAAAAAACAGTAATAGTGTCTCCCTGACTATTCAGACACCAATATATCTGTTTAAAAGAGTCTGGTGTACGCCACATAACTATAACTGTGGTTTTGCAGTTCCACGGGTCAAATCTCCGTATTACCCTGTTTTTGGCATTTTTTGCCATAAAAAAAAACTGTAATAGTGTCTCCCTGACAGGTCAGACACCAATATATCTGTTTAAAAGAGTCTGGTGTAGGCCAGAAAAATAGAACTGTGGCTTTGCAGTTCCACGAGTCAAATCTCTGTATTATCCTGCTTTTGGCATTTTTTGCAGTAAAAAAAAACAGTAATAGTGTCTCCCTGACTGGTCAGACACCAATATATCTGTTTAAAAGAGTCTGGTGTACGCCACATAACTATAACTGTGGTTTTGCAGTTCCACGGGTCAAATCTCTGCATTATCCTCCTTTTGCCATTTTTTGCCATAAAAAAACTGTAATAGTGTCTCCCTAACTGTTCAGACACCAATATATCTGTTTAAAAGAGTCTGGTGTAGGCCAGAAAAATAGAACTGTGGTTTTGCAGTTCCACGAGTTAAATCTCTGTATTATCCTGTTTTTGGCATTTTTTGCCGTAAAAAAAAACTGTAATAGTGTCTCCCTGACTGTTCAGACACAAATATATCTGTTTGAAAGATTCCGGTGTACGCCACATAACTGTAACTGTGGTTTTGCAGTTCCACGGGTCAAATCTCTGTATTATCCACTTTTGGGTCTTTTTTACATTAAAAAAACAGTTTGAGTGTGTCGCTGACTGTTCAGCCCCAAATATATCTATTTAAAAAAGTCTGTTATACGCCAGTAAATTAGAACTGTGGTTTGCAGTTCCACGGTTCAAATCTCTGTATTATCCAGCTTTTGGCCTGTTTTACATAAAAAAAACAGTAATAGTGTCTCCCTGTCTGTTCAGTCACAAATATATCTGTTTAAAAGATTCTGGTGTAGGCCAGACAAATAGAACTGTGTTTTTCCTCTTCCACGGTTCTAATCTCCTTTTTATTACCCTTTTTCCATTGATAGTGCGAGTGTAAGCTATTTTACTTCATTTATAATGGGCAAGGCGCGTGGCAAGGGACGTGGAACTGGACGTACTGGTGATGGTGCGTGTAGAGGACGGGGCCGTGACCAAGGTGAAAATGTGCCACAACCAACAGCCACATCTTCTCGCTCCCACTTCTTGACCGAATTACTAGGGAAGCACACTACAACACCAGTATTGCGAACTGATCAGTGTGAACAGGTTATTAATTGGATAGCAGATAATACTTCCAGTTACCTGGGCACCACCACCTTCGGTCTGTCTTCCACACGGTCAAGTTTTAGTAGCCGTGAGTCTCGACCGCATGCTCCTCCTCACCCTGATGCTCCTTCCTCCCGCCATGCCGAGTGTCATCAAACAGCAACTGATCCCACACTTGGACACTCTGAAGAGCTGTTCACTGGTCCATTTCCATATTTGTGCCCCTCGCCTGCTCCGCTTGAAGTGGTGGAAGAGGAGATCCCATGTAGCGATGCCCAAATATTTGAACAGCCACGGCCAGAGGAAGTCGACACTGGCAATTTGTCACAAGAGGTGGACGATGACGAGACACAATTGCCACGAAGTGAGGAGGAGCATCGTGGTGCGCAAGTGGAAGAGGAAGAGGTGGTGGATGATCTAGTAACTGACCCAAAGTGGCAGGAGGACACGCAGAGTGAGGCCAGCAGCACTCAGGGGGAGGGAGGCAGAGTACCCCAACAGGCAGGAAGAAGCAGTGTGGTGGCCACACACAGAAGGCGGGCAACCGTTCCCCGTAACACCAACACGAGGGACGTCGCCAGTACAACCGGTAGGTCTTCCAGAGTCTGGAATTTTTTTAAAGACTCTGCTGATAACCCCAAAAAGGCCATTTGTACCACCTGCCATGCCAGCATCAGCAGGGGTGACAAAACTACCAGTCTGACCTCCACCAGCATGATCAGGCACATGGCAGCAAAGCACCCGACTTTGTGGGGCGAACCCCAGGGTCCACGACCAGTGTCAGCGGGTGTCACCACTGCTTCTTCCGCTGTTGTGCGTGTGATAGAACCCCCTGTTGTGCGTGCAAGGCAATCCCCTGTCCATACTGCATGTAAAGATGCCCCCTCCTCTCAGTCTTCACTTGTTATGGCAGTTTCTCAAGAAACAGCATCAAAGTCCACGTCCATGTCCCACTGCAGCATTCAATTGTCCATATCCCAGAGCCTTGAACGAAAGCGCAAATTCGCAGTCAACGCCCCACAGACCACAGTCCTAAATTCGCACATTTCACGACTGCTTGTGTGACGCCTCGCCCTCCCTGAGCTGTGGGGTTACTCGGAGCCAGGTCAGTGTAGGGGTAGCGGGGATGCAGTCGTGGCCTGGACCCGTTCCGTGCCCAGGGCTGTCACATGAAAATAATGGGCTTCTTTTAGGAAGAGTGGTATTTCGACTACGCCACCTGTGGTTTCCGTTGATGGACACCAGCGCTGCAACAGTCCACTGAGGCTGGTGTTATGGGCAGCTAAGATGGGACGGCTTGCCACAGGCGGAGCAGGCCTCAGGGCAGTGTGTGAAGGAATGGTGGGTGCAGTGCCGCACAGGAAATTAACAGGCTGAGGCGGTGTGTGAAGTCATCCGGGTCTTTACTCACTTTCAGATGAACTTTCAGGCGCAAAACTTCTCTCTGCTACACACGGCGTACTGCGGCCACCGGGAAGGGGGGTCCAGCACTTCCCAGGTAGATCAGGAGCACCTGTCGAGACCCCTCTGGTGTGTGTTCCTCTCCTTGGTAAGTTCTCCCACTAAGTCTTCTCCTGACTGTGTGTGGTTTGAACGTGGTGTAAGGCCGAGTCCCACTGTGTAAACGCAGTTTGAAGGGTGCAGGTGGCGACTCCGCTCCGTCCGTACCCCCCCGGGATCCACTAAGCCTCCGGGCTTTTCTGACTGAGACGTGAAGTGACAAAGTCAGATATCGGGGGACGGTCCCCCCTCTTGCAGCAGGAATCCCTCTGACTAGGCCAGAATAAAGAATACAGGTGGCGACTCTGCTCCGTCCGTATCCCCTGTGATCCTTTTGCCTGTGGAGCCTATCTCCTCTGCTCCCCTCCAAGGCCTTCTTAGGTCAGGACCTTGACCGGGTAGAGACCGTGGTTAACTCTGACCTGCTCCTCATCTCAAGGCCAGAGAACGAGGACCGTGTATCTTCAGTCAGCTGCAGACTCTTGCTGGACCCTGGCAGAAGACCACAATCAAAGACCTTGAAGTTAAGATGGCCGTAGATTATATATGTTGCTATCAGTGCTTCCTGTAAGTGTGTCCTCCACCCTCTCCCACTACTAGGTTCCCCCTATCTTTGGTTCCCCCCATCTCCTCTATCCCGGGCCGGGGCAGCACCCTGGTGCATTTAGGCCCCCTACAGGACAGGAGTGGTGTAGTGTTGAGTGTGAAGTGGGGTCCTGAGAAATGCTTCATCCTTACCTGGAAGAGGAGATACCACACCTCGAGCGGAGGTGCAGTACCCCTGTGGCGACTGAACCCTCAGGGGCGCCACACTTGCGTTGGAAATGCTGCCTTTTAGGCTGGTGGAGACGGAATCCTTCCGCAACCTTATGGTGGTGGCCGTCCCTCGGTACTCGGTCCCCAACCGACACTATTTTGCCCGGTGTGCCATCCCCTCACTACACAAGCACGTGTCCCAAAACATCTGCCGTGCCCTCAAAAACGCAGTTACTTGGAGAGTCCACCTGACAACGGACACGTGGACAAGTGCTTGTGGCCAAGGACGGTACATCTCCCTGACGGCACACTGGGTAAACATAGTGGAAGCCGATACCCAGTCGGACCTTGGGACGGAAAACATCCTCCCCACACTGAGGATTGCGGGCCCTATGTAAGTCAGAGTTGCCCCCACAGAACCGAGCAGAGGGACCAGGTGCTACTCTGGGGACGACCTTGTAAGAGAGCAGGTGACTCCCACGGGTCAGATGGCTGGGACTGACCGGTATAGCAGATGACACAGCAGGCAGGCTAACGAGTGGTCCTGGAGGATGGACTGGTAGGCACGGCAGGTGACAGGCAGGTAACAGGTGAGCGCTCCCAGGTGAGCGGGCTGACAGACACGGCAGGTAACAGGCAGGTAACTGGCGAGCGCTCCCAGGTGAGCGGACTGACAGACACGGCAGGCAACAGACAGGTGCTGCAAGGTGAGCGGGCTGACAGACAAGGCAGGTAACAGGCAGGTAACAGGTGAGCGCTCCTAGGTGAGCGGGCTGACGGGCACGGCAGGTAACAGGCGGGTGCTCCCAGGTGAGCGGGCTGACGGACACGGCAGGTAACAGGCGGGTGCTCCCAGGTGAGCGGGCTGAAAGACAAGGCAGGTAACAGACAGGTAATAGGTGAGCACTCCAGGTGAGCGGGCTGGCAGACTCGGCAGGTAAAGGGCAAATAACAGGCTGGCAGACAGGACGAGGAGTCAGGCTAGAAGCGGAACCTGAGGGCTGAAGCAGAGATAAGTAATACTGTGCAACAACTTTGCTCGGGCACCTCCATTTTGGAGGAGGTGCCCTAAATATGGGAGGACCCTCGGCTATTGGCCGGGGACTCCTTAAGACGGCGCGCGCGGCCCCTTTAAGAGGGGGGGAGCGCGCGCGCCCTAAGCACAGTGCCCTGGGGACTGCGCGCGCCGACAGCAGGAAGAGAAGGAGAGCGGGGAGCGTGAGGAGAGAGGAGGTGAGAGGGACGGCATCTCTGCCTGGCAGGAAGCAGAGATGCCGATGCTACAGTACCCCCCCCCCCTTTACGCCCCCTCGTTTTTAGGCCAGAAAGGAATTTTTCAAGGAGAAGCGGGGCATGAATGTTCTCCCTGGGTTCCCAATTTCTCTCCTCTGGGCCAAACCCCTTCCAATCCACAAGAAAAAGGGTCTTTCCTCTTACCCTCTTAGTGGCCAGAATGTTCTCTACCTCAAAAATGTCCTCAGCGGAAACCGGAGCAGGAGGAGTACCTGGATTGTTGGAAAAAGAGTTAAACACAACTGGTTTGAGGAGAGATACATGGAAGGAGTTGGGAATCCGTAAGGTTGCCGGGAGTTTTAACTTGTAGGCCACTGGATTGATCTGTTTGAGAATTTCGAATGGACCGATGAACCGAGGGTCCAACTTATAGGAGGGTATTTTGAGTCGGACATGTTTGGAATAGAGCCAGACTTTATCTCCTGGGCGGAATTGAGGCGGCTCCAGACGTCGTTTGTCAGCATGTTTCTTCATCCGCTCGGATGACTGAAGAAGTGCGGACCTGGTATTCTCCCAAATGGTGGAGAATTTGCTGACAAGGGTTGTCCACCGAGGCGGAGATAGGAAACGGAATCCGTGGAAGTTGACCGTAGACCACGAAGAACGGGGATTTCGAAGTGGATTCGCTCTCATGGTTGTTGTAGGAGAATTCGGCCCAAGGTAGGAGCTCCACCCAGTCGGTATGGTGAGCGTTAACAAAGTGCCGGAGGTAGCTGGTAAGGATTTGGTTAATTCGCTCCACTTGGCCATTGGACTGAGGATGGTAGGTGGAGGAGGAATCCAGGGTGACATCCAGTAGCTTACAGGTAGCTCTCCAGAAACGTGAGGTGAACTGAACCCCTCGATCCGACACAATGTGGAAAGGTAGACCATGGAGACGGAAGATATGACGGAAGAAATCCTTGGCCAACTGAGATGCAGACGGGAGACCAGGGAGAGGGATGAAGTGGGCCATTTTAGAGAAGCGGTAGACGACCACCCAAATGACTGTACAACCGGCAGAAGCTGGGAGGTCAGTAATAAAGTCCATGGCAATGTGCTGCCACGGGGCAGCAGGTACAGGAAGAGGCAGGAGGCGATCGGCTGGAAGATGTCTGGGAACTTTGTTGCGGGCACAGGATGAACAGGCCGAGACGAAGTCTACCACATCCTTGCACAGGGTAGGCCACCAGTAATGCCGGGTAATGAGCAGGAAGGTCTTCATTTGGCCAGCATGGCCGGCTAGTTTAGATGAATGACCCCAGTGAAGAACCTTCTCACGATCTGGTACTGCTATAAACGTCTTACCGGGCGGAAGACGAGCAAGATCCAAGAGGGCCACATGCATCACTTTGGAGGGGTCGATGATGTGCATAGGCTCCTCCTCGTGATTGGAGGACAGGAAGGATCGGGACAAGGCGTCGGCTTTCACATTCTTGTCCGCCGGACGGAAATGTAGGACGAAGTCGAAGCGGGCGAAGAACAAAGACCACCGGGCCTGACGCGGATTGAGTCTTTGGGCATTTTGGAGATATGCCAGATTTTTGTGATCCGTATAGATGATCACCGGGTATAGAGCCCCTTCAAGCAGATAGCGCCACTCCTCCAGCGCCAATTTAACGGCTAACAGTTCTCGATCTCCAATGGAGTAGCTGCGCTCAGGCAAGGAGAAGAGTTTGGAGAAGAAACCGCAGGTTACCATTCTCCCAGATGAAGACTTTTGAGTGAGCACCGCTCCGGCTCCGGAGGAGGAAGCATCCACCTCCAGGTAGAATTGTTTGCCGCAGTCCAGATGGTGCAGTACTGGGGCAGAGTAGAAGGCTTGCTTTATGGAAAGGAAGGCCTCCTCAGCTTCGGGCGACCATACCTTGGGATTTTCTCCCTTACGGGTGAGCGCAGATATGGGAGCTGTCCGGGAAGAGAAGTGCGGGATGAAGAGACGATAGTAATTGGCGAAGCCCAGGAATCGCTGAATCGCCTTCAACCCCTCCGGACGGGGCCACTTTAGGACAGCAGAGAGTTTTTCGGGATCCATTCGCAAGCCTGTCTGGGAGATAACATAGCCCAGGAATGGGAGAGAGGTTTGCTCGAAGAGGCACTTCTCGTATTTTGCATAGAGGTGATTCAGCCTGAGTCTAAGCAGGACCTGACGAACATCCCTCCGGTGTGTGGGAAGATCCGGAGAGAAGACCAAGATATCGTCCAGGTACACCACCACGCAGGAGTAAAGAAGATCACGGAAGATGTCGTTGACCAATTCTTGGAAGACGGCGGGAGCATTGCAGAGGCCGAAGGGCATCACACGGTATTCGTAGTGACCGTCCCGGGTATTGAATGCCGTCTTCCACTCGTCTCCTTGACGGATCCGGACCAGGTTATATGCCCCACGTAGATCCAGCTTGGAAAAGATCCTAGCACCCTTAAGGCGGTCAAACAACTCGGAGATGAGCGGCATGGGGTATTTATTTTTGACCGTGATCTGATTGAGTCCTCTATAGTCTATACAGGGACGTAGCAAGCCATCCTTCTTTTTGACAAAGAAGAATCCGGCTCCAGCCGGGGAGGTAGATTTCCGGATGAATCCCCTAGCCAGATTCTCCTCGATGTACTCCGACATGGCCCGGGTTTCGGCCAATGACAACGGGTAAATATGACAGATCGGACACCTGGGGATCCCCTCTCTCCCACAGGGGATTCAGCCATGCCAGGGCTTCTCCAGAGAGGTGGGACATGATGAAGGCCACCTTGGCACGATCGGAGGGAAACTCGTGTGCCAAAAGTTCAAAGTGCAGGGTGCACTGATTTATGAAACCCCGAGCTAGCGCGTGGTCGCCTCCGAAACGAGGAGGTGCAGAAAGCCAGGGGCCGGGGCTGGATGCCATGGCACTGGTGGGCAGCGGCGCTGCCGGAGCGGGAGTCGTACAAGTCACGGCAGACGGAGTTGGAACATTCAGTGTGTCCAGGCAGGAGTTGACACTCCGCAGGTAGTTTAGGATGGTTTCCTGTTGGGATCTCTGACGGGAAACCTCCTGGAATAGGTCAGAGAGCGAGGGAGCTTAGGTGCCACCGGGTTCCATGGCCGAGCAAACTGTTACGGGTCCGGGTGGTGGAACCTCTGTGCTGTGGTGCAAGGAGGGACCCAGAGGGGCGTGACTAAGTATCAACCCGGACCGACCCTGGTCGTACGGCGGCTAACGACTCCGTGACCAGGGAGGGACCGAGCAGAGGGACCAGGTGCTACTCTGGGGACGACCTTGTAAGAGAGCAGGTGATTCCCACCGGTCACATGGCTGGGACTGACTGGTATAGCAGATGACACAGCAGGCAGGCTAACGAGTGGTCCTGGAGGATGGACAGGTAGACACGGCAGGTGACAGGCGGGAGCCTCCGGGTAGGCTGCAGGAGGTCACGGCAAGTGACAGGCAGAAGTCTCTAGATGGAAGATCTGGTAACAGGCAGGTAACAGGTGAGCGCTCCCAGGTGAGCGGGCTGACAGACACGGCAGGTAACAGGTGGGTAACAGGCGAGCGCTCCCAGGTGAACGGGCTGACAGACAAGGCAGGTAACAGGCAGGTAACGGGTGAGCGCTCCCAGGTGAGCGGGCTGGCAGACTCGGCAGGTAACGGGCAGATAACAGGCTGGCAGACAGGACGAGGAGTCAGGCTAGCAGTGGAACCTGAGGGCTGAAGCAGAGATAAGTAATACTGTGCAACAACTTTGCTCGGGCACCTCCATTTTGGAGGAGGTGCCCTATATATGGGAGGACCCTCGGCTATTGGCCGGGGACTCCTTAAGACGGCGCGCGCAGCCCCTTTAAGAGGGGGGGAGCGCATGCGCGCGCCCTAAGCACAGTGCCCGGGGGACTGCGCGCGCCGACAGCAGGAAGAGAAGGAGAGCGGGGAGCGCGGGGAGAGAGGAGGTGAGAGGGACGGCGTCTCTGCCTGGCAGGAGGCAGATACGCCGATGCTACACCAGCTGCAACAAGGCCGTCGATATTCAGGTCAGACTCCACACATAAGACCTCAGAAGTGGACCTGGATGTCTGACATATGTACCATCCTGACAAACTTTGAGGAGTCCACCAAGATGGTGAGTGGCGATGACGCCATCATTAGCGTCAGCATCCCACTTGTCTGTCTTTTGCAACGCTCTCTGCAGAGAATTAAAGAGGAGGCATTGCAGCCAGAGTATGATGAGATGGATCAAGAAGCTGTAGCGGGCGATTACACACAGCCCAGCTTCTTCTCATCCCAACGTGCATTGGGGGACAATGAGGGAGAGGAGGAGGAGGAGGAGGAGGAAGAACAGGAGCTGGTATGAGGCGCTGTAGACGGTAGTACCTGTACAACTGTCATACTGTCGGTTCAGCGTGGATGGCCTGAGGACAGGGGGGAGGAGAAGGAGGAGAGCATGGTCAGTCGTCATCTTGGTTAGGACATGAAAGTCTTGCCCGTTACCAGTCTGGCATGCATGGCTGACTTTATGTTACGCTGCCTTAACCGTGACCCTCGCGTTGTCAAAATGTTGGGTGACAGTCATTACTGGTTGGAGACACTTTTAGACCCCCGCTACAAGGAGAACTTTCACTCTCTTATTCCTGAGGTGGAGAGGTCTACAAAAATGGGGCAGTACCAGAAGGCCCGTGCTGCAGAACTGTTAAAAAAATTCCCATCTGAACACGCTAGTGGCAGAGGTCACAGTTCGTTGCCCAACCAAGGCATACAGGCGAGAGAGACGCAACTCCAATCCAGCAGAGGCAGGGGAACACTGTCAACGTTCTTGGACAGTTTTCTGAGACCCGCCCAGCTTACAGGCCCTGAGGCGCGGGGTACTCTCACAAGGAGTGGAAAGTTTCAAAATATGGTGAGGGAGTACCTTGCCGACCGTACCAGCATCCTCTGTGATTCCTCTGTGCCTTTTAATTATTGGGTATCAAAGCTGGACACTTGGAATGAACTCGCTCTGTACGCCTTGGAGGTCCTGGCCTGCCCTGCCGCTAGCGTGTTATCGGAGCATGTTTTTAGTGCCGCTGGGGGAATTATAACTAATAAGCGCACTCGCCTGTCAACTTACAATGCTGACAAGCTGACCCTTATCAAAATGAACAAGAGCTGGATTGGGCCAGACTTCTCATCACCACCAAATGACAGCAGAGTAACATAAAGTCAAATCCACTGTGTTATTTCGGGAGGTGTATTCACATGCACCGCTTCACACCCACACATGGGTATACGCTTCCTCATTTTGGCTGTATTTTGCTCTTCTCCTTATCCTCAGCCTCCACCACCACTATACCACCAGGGTGACCTTGGTCCGTGTTGCCAGCATTGCAAGTTCCTCCGTCCTAATTTTTGGCAGCTTTTGCTTGGAAGGCATAGGCAAATACTATGGGAGACCCACTCCCCAATATTGGGAATAATGTTTTTAAGATGATGTACTGCATGGCTCTTGTTTGCCAGTATTACAAGTTCCTCCTAGTGTTGAGCCACCCCCGTAGTGTTCGAGTTCGGTTCGGTTCGTCGAACACCCGTGTGTTCGCCGAACAGTTCATCGAACTGTTCGTCGAACACCTTCGAACACCGTTAAAACCAATGGCAGGCAAACAAAAACACATAGAAACACATAGAAAACACCTTCAAAGGTGTCCAAAAGCTGACAAACTGCTCAGAAGACACAACTAACACATGGAAAAGTGACAAGTACATATAGTCATGCGAAAAGAAAAGAGGTGGAGGAGTAAAAGGAGGGGGAGACACAGATATAGGCATGTCATGCCCTTCTAAAATCCAAAAAGTGAGAAGCCGAGACGGCCAGTCCGCTCCTGCCCGTGCCACCTCCGTGTCGCCGGGATTGTGCCAGAGCCGCGGTGAACCCTGACGGCCAGCCCCCCTCTCCCAATACTGGTGCCTGTCCGCTGGTGGGTCGAGAGAGCCCCCCTGTGGTGGAGGCAGCTCTAAGCTTTTTAATTTAAATTGTCCCTCTAATTTGAATGAATACACTTTAAATCCATTTACAAGGATCTATTGGAGGGCAAGTCTCATGCCAGCAGCCGCGTAATTCCAGCTCCAGTAGCGTCCACTAAAGCTGCTGCAGTTAAAAAGCTTTTATAAGGATCGAGCTCGGCTGTCCACCGCAAGGCATCCTAGTGCCAGTCCCAGCCCCTATGCCTTGGGGTGCCTCCTGATGCTCTTCACTAAGTATCCCGTGGTCCCGAAGCATTTCCTTTGAAAAAATTAAGTGTCCAAACTACAGGTGGTGTAGCTTGCTTAACAGCCGGGATAATCCGCTGACTAGCAGACACTGCTACTAGGCACAAAGTATTTCCTGGGCTAGATGCAGTTAAAAATTTGTAAGTAGATACTCTCGTTGGATGCTGAGAAAGCATTCCATAGAGTCTCCTGGCACACCATATATGATTCTCTTAAAAAGCTTGGGGTAGGGGTCTAGGGGACCCTTTTATAGCCAAAATCACGGCCCTGTATCACAATACGTCACCTAGGCGGAAGATAAATGGAACTGTAGCACCGAGGGCTCGGTTGCTACAGACGTATTGCACCTCACCCAGAGGTACGATATCTCACTCTCAGATAAGGATGGAGTGTGGATCAGGACCCGACACCTGCATGCATTACACCACATTGCCGTGGGGCAGGGCGACCAATATGCCCCTGAGATGGGCACGACAGTCCCTGTCCCTGGCTGGAGTGGGGGGAGGGAACACTGAGGAAGGGGAACCCTGCAGTGCAGGAGCAGGGAGGAAGCAGTTCCTGGGTGCATTGAGAAGGGAGTATAAAAGGTGGGCACCATCTAAGTTCAGTGCAGAGAAGTCTGAGCAGAAGTGGCAGGGAGCAGGGGCTCTGCATGAGCTCTGCTCCGGAGGCGGGCCTAGTAACAGAGGCCCAGGCCTGCAAGAGGGAGAAGGAAGGAAGAGGAGCGGAGAAGGCTCCAGGAACGAGGAATGAAGGGATCCCAGGGGTGCGGACGGGCGAGTCGCCACCGCACGCCCGAATCCACCAGCGTGGAGGGGTCAGGCCAAAGGGGGAGACCGGTCCCCGAACTAGTGGAGGCAGGAAACGACCCTCAGCTAGAAACCGGAGGCTCTGA
Source organism: Phyllobates terribilis (assembly GCF_046119375.1). Lineage (NCBI taxonomy): Eukaryota > Metazoa > Chordata > Amphibia > Anura > Dendrobatidae > Phyllobates > Phyllobates terribilis. Next base: position 36,326,574 of record NW_027362772.1, on the reverse strand, counting down.
CATTTTATGTGGCGCAGCCCCTTGCTCCACCCGCTAGGAAGGCACCACATAGGGTCAGGGAAACTGGCGCCAAGTTTACCAAGAGGAGGCCCGAGGCAGCCGGACAGAAGTGTTGGTAAGAAAGGCCAGACAAAGGACACACAAAGGGGGTCCTGTGAAGCGCTCCAAAGTTATCTGGGAGTTGTCTGAGCCCCTCACCTGGTGAGCACAGTACGACGTGGGCAGCCGTTACCTGCAGACGTGGTCTGGATAATAAGAACTGTGAGTAAAGGCCCTGAACTGCATCACTGACTCCGTGTCGTTACTGCTGCTGCCCTCACCATCACCCCCATCCTCCGCATACACTGCCCTGAGGCTATACTCCTCCCGTGGGGAGTTATGCTACGCTCTGCTGCACCCACAACACCAGCCTTAGCGGTCTGCCCTGTAGCAGCGGTTCACTCTGACCGCAATCCACGGGTGGCGTAGTCGGACATTTAAACATCAAAACCACATAAATAGTTCCGCCACTGGTTTGACCGCCCTGAGCCACGGAACCGGATCGCCGCCACGAAGACTACAACCACCAGCATCCACCAAAAAGGGTCCGGCTCCGGGTGTCCCAAGGCCCAGGGGGTGCGTCAGAACATTTTCATCACCTTTCACAATCACCAATGGGACAAGGCAGGGATGTCCTCTGTCCCCTCTCTTATACATCCTAGTGACGGAGCACCTGCTCTCATCAATTCGCCATAACCCCAATATTAGGTGGATTGAGGTGGGAGGCACCGAGTACAAGTGCTCTCTATTTGCTGATGATGTCCTAGTATATATCACTCAATCACATATATCCATCCCTGCTGTTATGGCTGAAATAGATCACTTTGTTACATGGTAAAATTTTAAAATCAATGCAGCGAAGTCTTAGACCCTCAATGTCTCCCTCCCTAAATCCATATAGGATTCCATCCAGTCCAACTTTCCCTTTGCCTGGCCCTCACAGGGTATCAAATACTTAGGAATTCCTATTCATAGAGACCTCTCCCATCTATGTTATCTTAATTTTGGGCCCTTTATTGAACAATTCCATACAGACCACGGTTGGCAAGTTAGAACTGTAAGATTCACTACGTGAACCACTGGTGTTTTGTGGAAAAGCACATGTACACCGCGTTCCAAATTATTATGCAAAAAGTGTTTAGGAGTGATAAGGGAAGAATTTGTTTGTTTGTCAGTTAAACTCATTGATGGTGATGTGTGTCAGGGCTCTTTATATCACTGTAAGCAATTGCAGACACCTGTGCTAATTAGTTTGGCAGGTGTGTCCAATGAAAGGCAAGACTACTTAAGAAGGCTCTCTCACATTATTAAGCAGCCTACATTTTCTGCCAAAATGGGAAAGAAAAAGGATGTGTCGGCTGCTGAGAAGCAACAAATTGTGGAGTGTTTAGGTCAAGGCATGACTACAATCAACATTGTGCGATGATCAGGATGAAGTGTCTTGGCAATCAAGAAGTATGTAGCTGATTCACAGTACACACGTGTGCGTGCTGATAAGGGCAAATTGAGGACTCTTTCCTACAGGCAATTACGTCAGGTTGAAAGAGCAGCGGCAAAAAAGCCTTGTCATAGCAGCAGACAAGTTTTTGAAGCTGCTTGTGCCTCCAACGTCCCCCGAACAACAAGATGCAGGGTCCTTCAGAGGTTTGCAGCTGTGCATATGCCATCCTGTCGACCTCCTCTATCCACTTCACACAAGCAGAAACGGCTCCAGTGGGCCAAACATTACATGAAGACTGATTTCAAAACTGTTTTGTTCACGGATGAGTGCCGTGCAGCGCTCGATGGTCCAGATGAATGGAGTGGAGGATGGCTGGTTGATGGACACCCCACGCAAACACGGCTACAGCGCCAACAAGGAGGAGGTGGAGTAATGTTTTGGGCTGGAATCATGGGGAGAGAGATTGTCGGCCCCTTTAGGATCCCTGAAGGCGCTAAAGATGAACTCCATAATGTATGTGGATTTTCTCAAACAGCACTTCCTGCCATGGTTCAAGAAGAAGAACCGTGTATTTCACAGCAAGATCATTTTTCTGCATGATAATGCACCATCTCATGCTGCACATAAAACATCTGCATCTCTGGCTGATATGGGCATAAAAGGGGACAAACTTATGGTGTGACCCCCATGCTCCCCTGACCTCTACCCCATTCAGAACCTTTGGAGCATCATTAAAAGGAGTGTCTATGATGGCGGGAGGCAGTTCACATCTAAGCAACAGCTCTGGGAGGGTATTCTGTCCTCATGCAAAACAATTGAAGCAGAAACCATCCAAAACCTGACAAATTCAATGGACGAGAGAGTTCAGAAGCTCCTTTCGAACAAGGGGTCCTATGTGAAAATGTAACATCACCTAGAATAAAGTTTTGAGTTGAAAACTGTTTGATTTCAGTTTCTAACAACCTGCTAATGCTTAAAATTTCAAAAATGACCATTTTTTTGGTCTTTATTAAAATGAAAAGGTTGATCGAAAAGTTTGGGGGATCTAAAAGTGTGGCAACCCAGTAGTCATGATTACTTCGAATTCTGACAATATGAGGGTCATGCTGCAGGTAGTGCAGCAAGAAGGCACTTATGTGTCTTGCGCATCTCGGAGCCCCAAAATTATTTTCCGGGCTAGATGCAGCTAAAAATTATTTTTAATTTTAAATCTGGTGAAGCTTATTATAGATGGCCTAATAGGATCAGTGCTGCACACTGCTACAAAGCCCAAATTATTTTCCAGTCAAGATACAGATAAACATGATTAGTAATTTGAAAGGTTAAAACGGTTGGTAGGGTGATTTTAACCAATCATCAAGCTTTTACTCTCCCCAGGATGACACAGGGGTAGAAAAGTCGTTTCGGATCCATGATTTGTTCATCTTTATGAACGTGAGTCTGTCTACATTATCAGTGGAGAGCCGCGTGCGCTTATCTGTCAGCACACCACCAGCAGCGCTGAACACACGTTCAGACAGAACGCTGGCTGCGGGGCATGACAAGATCTCCAAGGCGTAAGTGGCTAGCTCCGGCCATTTATCCAGATTGGAAGCCCAAAAAGAGCAAGGGTCCAGTGACACAGTCGTGGCTTCAATGTTTACTTGGAGATACTCCTGTACCATCGTCTCTAGGCGTTGACTATGTGTCAGACTTCTTGTCTCCTGTGGCCTTGCAAAGGATGGGCTAAAAAAGTGGTGAAATGATTCCGCAAAATTGATGTTACCAGCAGATACTGTGGTTCTGTTACGGTTTGAGTGCTGAACACTTGACGGTCCCACGGTTGGCAAGTTGGAACTGTGAGATTCACTACGTGCACCACTGGTATTTTGTGGAAAAGCACATGTAAGATTCTGCAACAGTCTCTGCTGATACTCCTGCATGCGTGCATCCCTTTCTATGGCAGGAATAATTTCTGCAAATTTACTTTTGTACCGGGGATCTAACAGTGTGGCAACCCAGTAGTCAGGATTATTTCTAATTCTCACAATTCGAGGGTCATGTTGCAGGTAGTGCAGCAAGAAGGCACTCATGTGTGTTGCGCATCCAGGAGCACCAAGTCCCTGTTGTGTTGGTGTCGAGGTAACAATCATGCTTCCTTCCTCTGTCCTCTCCCCCCAACCTCGCACAACAGAAATGTGATCAAGGTCTCCCTCATCTGATGAGTCTTCCATCAGTTCGTCCTCCACTTCTTCCTGGGCTCCTGCACCTTCCTCACTAGTTTGGCTGCTACCATGCGCCCTGGTTAAACCATCTCCCCCACCCTCACATGCCTGCCGCCTTGGTGCTGCCGACCGTCTGGACCTTGCAGATGTTAGCCCTTCCGCATACAACTCCTCCTCCTCTACTTCCTCCACCTCCTCTTGTGCCACCACCTGACTCCGAATTCTGTTTAACATGTGCTCCAGCATGTAAATCACCGGAATAGTCGTGCTGATAATGGCATCGTCAGCACTAAACATCTTCGTCGCCATTTCAAAACTGTGCAGAAGGGTGCATAGGTCCCTGATCTGAGACCACTCCTCCAGCGTGATTTGCCCCACCTCTGAATCTCGTTGGCCCAGGCTATACGTCAGAACTTATTGCACCAGGGCTTGTCGGTGCTGCCACAGTCGCTGCAACATGTGCAGAGTTGAATTCCACCGGGTAGGCACATCGCATTTTAGCCGGTGAAGTGGCAGGCCCAACGACTTCTGTAGAGATGTAAGTCGCTGAGCTGCGGGATGCGAACGGCGGAAGTGAGCACACAGCGACCGTGCCCTCTGCAGAAGGCCATCTAGTCTGGGATAGTGGGCTAAAAATTGCTGGACAACCAGGTTCAACACGTGAGCCATACAAGGCACGTGTGTGACATTGCCCCGGCGAAGGGCCGCACCCAGGTTTGCAGCATTGTCGCACACGGCCTTCCCTGGTTTCAGGTCCAGTGGAGACAACCATTCATGAAATTGGTTCTCCAGAGCTGACCACAACTCCTCAGCTGTGTGACTCACATTTCCCAGACATTTCAATGTAAAAACCGCCTGATGACGTTGAGCCCTACTGCCAGCATAGTAAGGAGGTGTGCAGGATCCCTTCTGCGCAGTTAGAAAGCTTGTGGCATGACCAGACAGGCTTTGGGTGCAGGTGGAAGACCGAGAGGAGGTTGAGGAGGCAGAAGCAGTGGAGGAAAAATGACATAAAGAGGATTGACGCACAACTCGTGGGGACGGCAAGACTTGGACAGCAGCCCCTTGTCCTGCTGTCACCATAGTTACCCAGTGCCCAGTCAGCGACATGTAACGCCCCTGTCCATGCCTACTCGTCCAAGTGTCTGTGGTGAAATGCACCCTGTCACACACAGAGTTTCTCAAAGAAGCGGTGATGTTGTGTGCGACATGCTGGTGGAGCGCAGGCACACCTTTCTTTGAGAAGTAGTGCCGACTGGGCATCTGGTACTGGGGCACTGCGACGGACATAAGGTCTCGAAAATCCTCTGTGTCCACCAGGCGGAAAGGCAGCATTTCTGTAGCCAAGAGCTTGCAGATGGTGAAATTCAACCTCTTAGCTTTCTCATGGCTAGGAGGAAATGGTCTTTTACTTGTCCACATCTGAGGGACCGAGGGCTGGCTATTGTGCTTAGACGGGGTTGATAAGGGTGTCCCCGGCAAACTGCCGGTCTGTGAGGAAGATGCAGGCGGACATGTTAGGTTGCCTTGATCCAAAGGTGGTGCTATCGATGTCGGACAGCGCTCAAGACCAGCTGGTGTTACCACCTCCAAAGAAAATGATGACCTGCCAATCACGCTGGCTGTTGCGGGTAAAGAGGTGGCAGATCTGCGCCCCAAAACAGGTGTGACTGCTGTCCCCACAGTCACAGAGGATGAAGAGGCCGCGGATGCACAAGATATGGCAGACGGTGGTTGGCCCGGCCGGCTAGACCGCATTGTAGCACACTGAGCTTCCCACTGCAACTTATGCTTCATGTCCATGTGCCGGTTCATGCATGAAGTACTCAAACTATGTATTTTTTGGCCTCTACTTAGCTTTTGCTGACAAATGTTACAGATAACACGAGTTGGGTCATCTTTATCGATCTGAAAAAATGCCCAGGCTATGCAAGGCTTAGCACCCATGCGACCTGAAGAGCCACCACGACTTGTGGTGAGAGGCAGAGTTGTGTTTGAGGATGCAGTTGTTGACGTGCTTCCAGTACTACGTCTCTGTCCAGGAAGGCGCAACCTGACCTCGTCGTCACTAGCATCTTCCTCCACCTCCTCTGCTGACCTCATCTCTTGGCTGACTGTGGGTTGACAGTAAGTGGGATCTCCGACCTCATCATCATCACCCTGTGCGTTATCACACCCGTCGTCCTCAGAGCCAACCTGTTCCTGCCCTGACAAAAAACTAAAGTTGTCGCTCCAATCAGGTATTTGAGTCTTATCATCGTCTTCCTCATTGTCTCCACCAACAGGAGTTACAGTTTGGGAATGAGGGTCTACATTATGGTCAGAACCTTCTGCGTCTGGTCCTGGATCCGACTCATAAAGATTCTGGGCATCAGTGCAGATCATTTCCTCGTCTGGATTCACAGAAGCGCTGGAGTCGACCTCTGATTCCCAGGCTATAGTATGAGTAAACAGCTCTGCAGACTCAACCATCTGTTCTACCTCATACTCAGACGGGCAGCTGGAGATTTGGGAGCTGTGAGGAAGCAAGTGCGATTTGGGTGACACCTTTGAGGACTGGAGTATTTGTGATGTTGAAGTTGATGTGGAGGAGAGCCCACTTAAAGGAGCACTTGATATCCGTTGAAGCACCTGCTGTTTTTGTGCCTCATCTGGAATTTGTAGCGATTGGCGTGGCCGTAAGAAAGGGATCTTATCACATTGTCCGCTAAAAGAAGTAGACATTTTAGTTTGGCTGGAAGATGGTCTTTCTTCTGCACCTACCCCACGGACACAACCTTTTTTCCCCTTCCCAACACGCCTATTCCCCTTTCCACCAGCAGCAGGCCTTTTTCCACTCATTTTGGTGGTTAACTAATTCACAACTCTGGAGTTGTTTGCACAAAAAAACAATGGATGGTAACCGAGCAGAGCTGAGTGGCCAAACTGTGGTATTAGGCCAAAACTATTGGCTGGGTTAGATGCAGAAAAAAATTATTTTTAATTTGCAACCTGATGGAGGTCAGTATAGATGGACTAATAGACCAAGTCCCACACACTGCTAGAAGCCCAAATATTTTTTCAGAGCTAGATGCAGAAAAAAATTATTTTTAATTTGCAACCTGATGGAGGTCAGTATAGATGGACTAATAGACCAAGTCCCACACACCGCTAGAAGCCCAAATATTTTTTCAGAGCTAGATGCAGAAATTTTTTTTATTCAATTTGCAACCTGATGGAGGTCAGTATAGATGGACTAATAGACCAAGTCCCACACACTGCTAGAAGCCCAAATATTTTTTCAGAGCTAGATGCAGAAAAAAATTATTTTTAATTTGCAACCTGATGGAGGTCAGTATAGATGGACTAATAGACCAAGTCCCACACACCGCTAGAAGCCCAAATATTTTTTCAGAGCTAGATGCAGAAAAAAATTATATTCAATTTGCAACCTGCTGGACGTCAGTATAGAAGGACTAATAGAACAAGTCCCACACACTGCTAGAAGCCCAAATATTTTTTCAGAGCTAAATGAAGAAAAAAATTATTTTTAATTTGCAACCTGATGGAGGTCAGTATAGATGGACTAATAGAACAAGTCCCACATGCTGCTAGAAGCCCAAATATTTTTTCAGAGCTAGATGCAGAAAAAAATTATTTTTAATTTGCAACCTGATGGAGGTCAGTATAGATGGACTAATAGACCAAGTCCCACACACCGCTAGAAGCCCAAATATTTTTTCAGAGCTAGGTGCAGAAATTTTTTTTATTCAATTTGCAACCTGATGGAGGTCAGTATAGATGGACTAATAGACCAAGTCCCACACACTGCTAGAAGCCCAAATATTTTTTCAGAGCTAGATGCAGAAAAAAATTATTTTTAATTTGCAACCTGATGGAGGTCAGTATAGATGGACTAATAGACCAAGTCCCACACACCGCTAGAAGCCCAAATATTTTTTCAGAGCTAGGTGCAGAAATTTTTTTTATTCAATTTGCAACCTGATGGAGGTCAGTATAGATGGACTAATAGACCAAGTCCCACACACTGCTAGAAGCCCAAATATTTTTTCAGAGCTAGATGCAGAAAAAAATTATTTTTAATTTGCAACCTGATGGAGGTCAGTATAGATGGACTAATAGACCAAGTCCCACACACCGCTAGAAGCCCAAATATTTTTTCAGAGCTAGGTGCAGAAATTTTTTTTATTCAATTTGCAACCTGATGGAGGTCAGTATAGATGGACTAATAGACCAAGTCCCACACACTGCTAGAAGCCCAAATATTTTTTCAGAGCTAGATGCAGAAAAAATTATTTTTAATTTGCAACCTGATGGAGGTCAGTATAGATGGACTAATAGAACAAGTCCCACACGCTGCTAGAAGCCCAAATATTTTTTCAGAGATAAATGAAGAAAAAAATTATTTTTAATTTGCAACCTGATGGAGGTCAGTATAGATGGACTAATAGACCAAGTCTCACACACTGCTAGAAGCCCAAATATTTTTTCAGAGCTAGATGCAGAAAAAAATTATTTTTAATTTGCAACCTGATGGAGGTCAGTATAGATGGACTAATAGACCAAGTCCCACACACCGCTAGAAGCCCAAATATTTTTTCAGAGCTAGATGCAGAAAATTTTTTTATTTAATTTGCAACCTGATGGAGGTCAGTATAGATGGACTAATAGACCAAGTCCCACACACTGCTAGAAGCCCAAATATTTTTTCAGAGCTAGATGCAGAAAAAAATTATATTCAATTTGCAACCTGCTGGACGTCAGTATAGAAGGACTAATAGAACAAGTCCCACACACTGCTAGAAGCCCAAATATTTTTTCAGAGCTAAATGAAGAAAAAAATTATTTTTAATTTGCAACCTGATGGAGGTCAGTATAGATGGACTAATAGACCAAGTCCCACACACCGCTAGAAGCCCAAATATTTTTTCAGAGCTAGATGCAGAAAAAAATTATATTCAATTTGCAACCTGCTGGACGTCAGTATAGAAGGACTAATAGAACAAGTCCCACACACTGCTAGAAGCCCAAATATTTTTTCAGAGCTAAATGAAGAAAAAAATTATTTTTAATTTGCAACCTGATGGAGGTCAGTATAGATGGACTAATAGACCAAGTCCCACACACTGCTAGAAGCCCAAATATTTTTTCAGAGCTAGATGCAGAAAAAAATTATTTTTAATTTGCAACCTGATGGAGGTCAGTATAGATGGACTAATAGACCAAGTCCCACACACCGCTAGAAGCCCAAATATTTTTTCAGAGCTAGGTGCAGAAAATTTTTTTATTCAATTTGCAACCTGATGGAGGTCAGTATAGATGGACTAATAGACCAAGTCCCACACACTGCTAGAAGCCCAAATATTTTTTCAGAGCTAAATGAAGAAAAAAATTATTTTTAATTTGCAACCTGATGGAGGTCAGTATAGATGGACTAATAGACCAAGTCCCACACACCGCTAGAAGCCCAAATATTTTTTCAGAGCTAGATGCAGAAAAAAATTATATTCAATTTGCAACCTGCTGGACGTCAGTATAGAAGGACTAATAGAACAAGTCCCACACACTGCTAGAAGCCCAAATATTTTTTCAGAGCTAAATGAAGAAAAAAATTATTTTTAATTTGCAACCTGATGGAGGTCAGTATAGATGGACTAATAGACCAAGTCCCACACACTGCTAGAAGCCCAAATATTTTTTCAGAGCTAGATGCAGAAAAAAATTATTTTTAATTTGCAACCTGATGGAGGTCAGTATAGATGGACTAATAGACCAAGTCCCACACACCGCTAGAAGCCCAAATATTTTTTCAGAGCTAGGTGCAGAAAATTTTTTTATTCAATTTGCAACCTGATGGAGGTCAGTATAGATGGACTAATAGACCAAGTCCCACACACTGCTAGAAGCCCAAATATTTTTTCAGAGCTAGATGCAGAAAAAAATTATTTTTAATTTGCAACCTGATGGAGGTCAGTATAGATGGACTAATAGACCAAGTCCCACACACTGCTAGAAGCCCAAATATTTTTTCAGAGCTAGATGCAGAAAAAATTATTTTTAATTTGCAACCTGATGAAGGTCAGTATAGATGGACTAATAGAACAAGTCCCACACGCTGCTAGAAGCCCAAATATTTTTTCAGAGATAAATGAAGAAAAAAATTATTTTTAATTTGCAACCTGATGGAGGTCAGTATAGATGGACTAATAGACCAAGTCCCACACACTGCTAGAAGCCCAAATATTTTTTCAGAGCTAGATGCAGAAAAAAATTATTTTTAATTTGCAACCTGATGGAGGTCAGTATAGATGGACTAATAGACCAAGTCCCACACACCGCTAGAAGCCCAAATATTTTTTCAGAGCTAGATGCAGAAAATTTTTTTATTCAATTTGCAACCTGATGGAGGTCAGTATAGATGGACTAATAGACCAAGTCCCACACACTGCTAGAAGCCCAAATATTTTTTCAGAGCTAGATGCAGAAAAAAATTATTTTTAATTTGCAACCTGATGGAGGTCAGTATAGATGGACTAATAGACCAAGTCCCACACACTGCTAGAAGCCCAAATATTTTTTCAGAGCTAGATGCAGAAAAAAATTATTTTTAATTTGCAACCTGATGGAGGTCAGTATAGATGGACTAATAGACCAAGTCCCACACACTGCTAGAAGCCCAAATATTTTTTCAGAGCTAGATGCAGAAAAAAATTATTTTTAATTTGCAACCTGATGGAGGTCAGTATAGATGGACTAATAGACCAAGTCCCACACACTGCTAGAAGCCCAAATATTTTTTCAGAGCTAGATGCAGAAAAAAATTATTTTTAATTTGCAACCTGATGGAGGTCAGTATAGATGGACTAATAGACCAAGTCCCACACACTGCTAGAAGCCCAAATATTTTTTCAGAGCTAGATGCAGAAAAAAATTATTTTTAATTTGCAACCTGATGGAGGTCAGTATAGATGGACTAATAGACCAAGTCCCACACACTGCTAGAAGCCCAAATATTTTTTCAGAGCTAGATGCAGAAAAAAATTATTTTTAATTTGCAACCTGATGGAGTTCAGTATAGATGGACTAATAGACCAAGTCCCACACACTGCTAGAAGCCCAAATATTTTTTCAGAGCTAGATGCAGAAAAAAATTATTTTTAATTTGCAACCTGATGGAGGTCAGTATAGATGGACTAATAGACCAAGTCCCACACACTGCTAGAAGCCCAAATATTTTTTCAGAGCTAGATGCAGAAAAAAATTATTTTTAATTTGCAACCTGATGGAGGTCAGTATAGATGGACTAATAGACCAAGTCCCACACACTGCTAGAAGCCCAAATATTTTTTCAGAGCTAGATGCAGAAAAAAATTATTTTTAATTTGCAACCTGATGGAGGTCAGTATAGATGGACTAATAGAATGATGCTATGCCCAAAAGATTTTACTTCACTAGGTGCAGTAAAAAAATTGGTATTCTATACACAGGTGGTATATCTTGCAACACAGATAGGCTACTCCACTGACTAACACACTCTGCAATAGGCCAAAAAGGATTAGCTTTGCTAGATTCAGCCAAATGCTGTGAAAAAAACTTGCACAGCACTGGCACAGACCTGCCTGGCAAAAACTGATAGGAACTGATGTAACCTAGTCCTGAAAAGGACTCCAATTACAATTAGTCTTTACTCCCACAATCTATCTATTTAAGAGCACAGACCTGCCTGATAAAAGTCGTAGGAAATGCTGTAACCTAGTCCTTAAAAGGACTGCAATCACATCTATTCCCTACTCCCAAGCTATCTGTATATTTGTGCGAAAATTGGCTTGAAATTAACAAGGTATAGCGCACACAGCAACAGCGGTGCCGTCTAACACGCAGCTGCAGCAGTGAGAAAATGGTGGCGACGGGGAAAATGGCTTGGTCTTATAGGGCAAGGACATGTGACATACACTGCCAATCACACATGCCCTTGCTTGTGTGAAAAAAAGCACTTCGCTCCGTGTGTGCGCTGCTGATAGGCTGACAGATTGCACCTCCCCACTGCAAATGCGGGAAAGAGAAAAAAAAATGGAGATCTTCATTGTTCCTGCAGAGATCCATCCCCTGCCCCTCCCCCCGCCCCGCTGTACACTCAAACTGCGTATTAACATTAATTTTCATCATTACTGAGAAAAAATCCAGTTATGATTTTGGTGCACGAACAGTTATCGAACATAACCTCGAACAGCCGAATTTTTCTCAAATTGTTCGTGTTCGCCGACCGGCTCGAACACCGCCCAAAACAGCTCGAATTTGAGATTGGCGAACAGTTCGAGTAGAACAACGCTCATCTCTAGTTCCTCCGTCCTAATTTTTGGCAGCTTTTGCTTGGAAGGCATAGGCAAAGACTATGGGAGACTGCATGTACTGCATGGCTCTTCCAAGGGGCATTAAAACCGTCTTGTTAAGCTACTGCGACCTCCACCACTTTTCCCAGGGGCATTGATATTGTCTTTTTATTCCACTGCGACCTCCACGTCTCTTCCATGGGGCATTACAACCGTCTTGTTAAGCTACTGCGACCTCCACCACTTTTCCCAGGGGCATTGATATTGTCTTTTTATTCCACTGCAACCTCCACGTCTCTTCCAAGGGGCATTAAAACCATCTTGTTAAGCTACTGCAAACTCCACGTCTCTTCCAAGGGGCATTAAAACCATCTTGTTAAGCTAACTGCAACCTCCACGTCTCTTCCGAGGGGCATTAAAACCGTCTTGTTAAGCTACTGCAACCTCCACGTCTCTTCCAAGGTGCATTAAAACCGTCTTGTTAACCTACTGCGACCACCACCACTTTTCCCAGGGGCATTGATATTGTCTTTTTATTCCACTGCGACCTCCACCATTCTTCCAAGGGGCATTAAAACCGTCTTGTTAAGCTAACTGCAACCTCCACGTCTCTTCCAAGGGGCATTAAAACCATCTTGTTAAGCTAACTGCAACCTCCACGTCTCTTCCGAGGGGCATTAAAACCGTCTTGTTAAGCTACTGCAACCTCCACGTCTCTTCCAAGGTGCATTAAAACCGTCTTGTTAACCTACTGCGACCACCTCCACTTTTCCCAGGGGCATTGATATTGTCTTTTTATTCCACTGCGACCTCCACCATTCTTCCAAGGGGCATTAAAACCGTCTTGTTAAGCTAACTGCAACCTCCACGTCTCTTCCAAGGGACATTAAAACTGTCTTGTTAAGCTACTGCAACCTCCACGTCTCTGCCAAGGGGCATTAAAACCGTCTTGTTAAGCTACTGCGACCTCCACCACTTTTCCCAAGGGCATTGATATTGTCTTTTTATTCCACTGCGACCTCCACGTCTCTTCCATGGGGCATTAAAACCGTCTTGTTAAGCTACTGCGACCTCCACCACTTTTCCCAGGGGCATTGATATTGTCTTTTTATTCCACTGCAACCTCCACGTCTCTTCCAAGGGGCATTAAAACCATCTTATTAAGCTACTGCAAACTCCACGTCTCTTCCAAGGGGCATTAAAACCATCTTGTTAAGCTAACTGCAACCTCCACGTCTCTTCCGAGGGGCATTAAAACCGTCTTGTTAAGCTACTGCAACCTCCACGTCTCTTCCAAGGGGCATTAAAACCGTCTTGTTAACCTACTGCGACCACCACCACTTTTCCCAGGGGCATTGATATTGTCTTTTTATTCCACTGCGACCTCCACCATTCTTCCAAGGGGCATTAAAACCGTCTTGTTAAGCTAACTGCAACCTCCACGTCTCTTCCAAGGGACATTAAAACTGTCTTGTTAAGCTACTGCAACCTCCACGTCTCTGCCAAGGGGCATTAAAACCGTCTTGTTAAGCTACTGCGACCTCCACCACTTTTCCCAAGGGCATTGATATTGTCTTTTTATTCCACTGCGACCTCCACGTCTCTTCCAAGGGCCATTAAAACCGTGTTGTTAAGCTACTGCAACCTCCATGTCTCGTTCAGGGGGCATTTAAACCATCTTGTTAAGCTACTGCGACCTCCATCACTTTTCCCAGGGGCATTGATATTGTCTTTTTATTCCACTGCGACCTCCACCATTCTTCCAACGGGCATTAAAACCGTCTTGTTAAGCTACTGCGACCTCCACCACGTTTCCCATGGGCATTGATATTGTCTTTTTATTCCACTGCGACCTCCACGTCTCTTCCAAGGGGCATTAAAACAGTGTTGTTAAGCTACTGCAACCTCCACGTCTCTTCCAAGGGGCATTAAAACCGTCTTGAGAAGCTACTGAAAACTCCACATTTCTTCCAAGGTGCATTAAAACCGTCTTGTTAAGCTACTGCAACCTCCACGTCTCTTCCAAGGGGCATTAAATCCGTCTTGTTAAGCTACTACAACCTCCACATCTTTTCCAAGGAACATTAAAACCGTCTTGTTAAGCTACTGCAACCTCCACATCTCTTCCAAGGGGCATTAAAACCATCTTGTTAAGCTACTGCGACTTCCACCACTTTTCCCAAGGGCATTGATATGGTCTTTTTATTCCACTGCAACATCCACGTCTCTTCCAGGAGGCATTAAAACCGTCTTGTTAAGCTACTGCAACCTCCACATCTCTTCCAAGGGGCATTAAGACCGTCTTGTTAAGCTACTGCAACCTCCACGTCTCTTCCAAGGGGCATTAAAACCGTCTTGCTAAGCTACTGCAACCTCCACGTCTCTTCCAAGGGGCATTAAAACCCTCTTGTTAAGCTACTGCAACCTTCACGTCTCTTCCAAGGGGCATTAAAACCGTCTTGTTAAGTTACTGCAACCTCCACGTCTCTTCCAAGGGGTATTGAAACCTTCTTGTTAAGCTACTGCGACCTCCACCACTTTCCCCAGGGGCATTAAAACCGTCTTGTTAAGCTACTGCGACCTCCACCATTCTTCCAAGGGGCATTAAAACCGTCTAATTAAGCTACTGCGACCTCCACCACTTTTCCAAGGGGCATTCATATTGTCTTTTTTTTCCACTGTGACCTCCACCATTCTTCCAACGGGCATTGCATTTCCTCCTAATTTTAGTCAGCTTTTGCTTTTCAATACATAGGCGAACACTAAGGGAGACCCACTCCCCAATAATGGGTAGAAGGTTTTTAGTACGCTGTAATCCACGTCTGTTTCAAGGGGCATTGCAGTTTCTCATAATTTTTGGAAAGCCTTCCATTCACTGCTTAGGCCAACAGTGCACAGGAGACCCAGTTGCTATAAATGAAAAAAACGGTTTAGTGAAGGCCCTCTGACCTCCATGTCACTTCCAAGGGGCATTGGAGTGCCTCAAAATTTTTGTTAGGCATTGCACTCACTGTATGCCCTTTAACTGTGTAGCCGAACTGCTCCTTTTGGTACAGAAACATATCCTACAAGACATGTGTGGTTGACTGGCCTGATATTGATGTGAATGGTCCCTGTTCCTCCTGCTCTTTCTCCTTTGCCACCACCTCATCCATCATTCATCACCTGAAGCTTTGTTTTAACGGGAGTCATAGAACTGGGATAGTAGCAGGAAAACATCCAGCAATCCTCGGAGGAGGTAGGATATGCGCCAAAACGGTGACCACCTCAGGCCTAGCCACTACTACATACAGGCGCTTGCATTCCAAGAAAACAAAGCAGACGCTAACTTCTATTATCATCATCATGCTCCTCATCGTGGCACTCTCAACTCCCCTGATGGAGAAGCTAGGGCCCACCGGAGGAGTCTGGTTCTCTGGTGGGCTCGTCCAATGCTGCCCTAAAGCAGGCCAGGCTAAGAAAAGTGTGGGGGAAGTTTCAAGGAGAAATAGGGGCGGCTGGGGACCGTTTATGGACACCCGGCCGCCCCCTGGAGGCTGGGGACCAAGCGTGGACACCCGGCCTCCGGGCGGCTGGGGACTGAGTATGGATACCTCGCTGCCGAAGCAGCCATGAGGTAGTGGCCAGCTTCGGCCTCCTCCAAACTAAAAGGCCCCATTTCAAGTGCAAGCTAGCAGTATGGTATTGCAGCCTGGGGGTGGGTGGGTGGCAGTTTGCACACTTACGCTTGCAATCCAAGAAAACAAAGCAGATGCTAACTTCTATCATCATCATCATGCTCCTCACCTTGGCATTCTCAACTCCCCTGATGGAGAAGCCAGTGCCCACCGGAGGAGTCTGGTTCTCTGGTGGGCTCGTCCAATGCTGCCCTAAAGCAGGCCAGGCTAAGAAAAGTGTGGGGGAAGTTTCAAGGAAAAATAGGGGCGGCTGGAGACTGTTTATTGACACCCAGCCGCCCCCAGGCAGCTGGGGACCGAGTATGGACACCCAGTCGCCTCCTGGCGGCTGGGGACCAAGCGTGGACACCCGGCCGCCGGGTGGCTGGGGATTGAGTATGGATACCTTGCTGCCGAAGCAGCCATGAGGTAGTGGCCAGCTTCGGCCTCCTCCAAACTAAAAGGCCCCATTTCAAGTGAAAGCTAGCAGTATGGTATTGCAGCCTGGGGGTGGGTGGGTGGCAGGCTGCATACTTGCGCTTGCATTGCAAGGAATGGGGGAGGTACAATTGAACACTGCCCTGGGACAAGGACTTGCACGGGGATAGTTGCAAGTCTGCATCTTCTGATGCGGCAAGGATCACTTCTGATGGGCACACTTTTAGGCAGTGACCTGGGGGTCAGAGATGCTTCCAAGGGTCTTCCCCATGCTGTTCCCATGTCTTTTCAGCACTGTATGCATGTGTCACACAGCACATGGCCAGATAAGATTGTAAAATGTTAAAATGACATTTCCCGGTGAATGCATTTGTCACAGTTGAAAGCAATACAAAAGTGCAAAAACGCATAAAAAATGCTACTTGTGAACATAGCCCAAGGTGTGGAGGAGTATTTTTGTTTTTGGTTATTTATTTTACCTTATACACAAGTCTTTACCCTGGAAAGGAAGTTACCTAACATATTTCACAGGAAAACCGTTTCAGTTTCGTTTTTGAACGTTTTATTGTGAGCCCCTAAAAGTGGCCTAATACCTCTGACCACGTTGTTGACAGCAGTGACCTGGGGGTCAGAAATGCTTCCTGGGGCGATGCCCATGCTGTCCCCATGTCTTTTGAGCACAGTCACTATCGTTTTGGGCACTTTTTAGGCTTTCTACAGACTGCCGGGGGTGCCGCCGCAAAAATGCTCTGGCCTCCCATAGACTAACATTGGGCTCGTTGCTCGGGTCGAGCACCCGAGTATCACGGTGAGCTCGGCCCGAGCTTTGAGCACCTAAGCATTTTAGTGCTCGCTCAACACTACTCCTCACCTCTCGTCGACGTCTGTTCCACTCATTGATCTTTATAGGATGGAGGGAAGACATTGCAAATACTGACTCAGCTTTCTGGCTCCTAACAGGAAAAATTGTTTAGTTATGCATCTAAATGGGGCATCACTAATTTGATTTGGCTTCTAAGAATTTGGTAAAGTTTGGTGTCAACTCTCAACTTAAGTAATGGTGATACATGACACTCTTTAATTGTGACTGCATGTGGTTCATAGAATCTTAGAACGCTGGAGGGGACCTCCAGGGTCATCTGGTCCAACCTCTGCTCAATGGAGGATTCACTAAACCATCTCAGTCTTTCCAGCCTCTGTTAGACATAGATAATCTAAGCATTTGCTTATCCTCGTCTTTCTTGGGATGGCTGATAGCTGACCTTGTTCCAGGGAGTTTGACTTGTGATTTTGTGACCTTGTTTTTCTGGCTCTTAAAAAGACAAACTCAACCCACGTTACAGTGGTCATAATCTTGTTACTTTTAAGCCCCTTTGGGTCCAGTTAATGGTCAATGGTCACCTGGTTCTACCATCTTGACCAATCTGGATGCTGTTACAAAACTCAAAGAGATTGTCACCAAGTTTAATGGAGAAAGAATGTAGTGATGTAAGACTAAACTTATAGACTTTCGAGAATCCAGAAAAGTTGGGTGTCAACCTGGGAGAGGGTCTCCACCTACTTATCATACTCGGGTTCTGAGAAAAGTCAAACCTTCCTATAATGTTCCTCCTACTCATCTGGGAATAACCTAGAAGTCATGACTAACCCGTTCATTGACATTGGTGGAAGAAGTATGTCTCGTGACATTGCTGTAGTATTTGACTCATGGTATCCCGAGCACGAAACATCAGGACGTGATTCATCTCATGCAGTCAGCATTTATATTGTTACTATCTGTCTGCATCCGTCGCCCTAAGTGTCTCATCACTTGTGTAGAAATACGAATTATACCTGAATTTAATATGATGTATACAGACTGTACCTTGTCATCTACCACCAATAATAATTACTATAAAGAGCCTTCAGTAAACGAGTCATGACCTGATGAAGAACTCAGCTGCATTAAAGCATCAGGATTGTTTATATAAAGGGACAAAAGTCACAATGCCCCCCGATACACGAGGTCATGGGAACGGGCCACCACTAATGGAATCCGAATGGAAGAACTTCTATATCAGCAGCTTACCCGCCTTGTGGAGTGTGTCAATGACTGCCTTCTGGACATCTGTCAAGTCAGCAGTCTTTCCCATGATTGTGGAGCCTACTGAAACAGACTAAAGGACCTTTATAAACGCTTAGGAAGCCTTTGCAGGTGTTTTTTGTTAATTATTCTAATTTACTGAGATAATGACTTTTGTGTTTTCATTGGCTGTAATCCATAATCATCAACATTAACAGAAATAAACACTTGAAATAGATCACCCTGTGTGTAATGACTCTATATAATATATGAGTTTAACTTTTTGTATTGAAGAACTGAAATAAATTAACTTTTTGATGATATTCTAATTTAGTGAGAAGCACTTGTATATACTGTACTCATTACTATGCCTCATATAACTCATACATCCTGTTCTATAGAGAAGACCCTTCAACATTGCCATTATCTTTAAAGACAGGATTACAGTAAAATGTAACATCTCTATATACAGTAGATAACACAGGATCCACCATTCACAATAGGTGATATCACAGCTCACCTCCTCCTCCTCCTGTACAATGACTGATAACACCTCTATATACAGTAGATAACACAGGATCCACCATTCACAATAGGTGATGTCACAACTCACCTCCACCTCCTCCTGTACAATGACTCATAACACAGGATCCACTATTCACAATAGGTGATATCACAGCTCACCTCCTCCTGTACAATAACTCAAAACACCTCTATATACAGTAGATAACACAGACTCCACCATTCACAATAGGTGATGTCACAGCTCACCTCCTCCTCCTGTGCTATGTCTCATAACACTTTTATATACAGTAGATAACACAGGATCCACCATTCATAATAGATGATGTTACAGCTCACCTCCCCCTCCTGTACAATGACTGAAAATACCTCTATATACAGTAGATAACACATGACCCACCATTCACAATAGGTGATGTCACAGCTTACCTCCTCCTCCTGTACAATGACTGATAACACAGGATCCATAATTCACAATAGGTGATATCACAGCTCACCTCCTCCTCCTGTACAATGACTGAAAACACCTCTATATACAGAAGATAACACAGGATCCACCATTCACAATAGATGATATCACAGCTCACCTCCTCCTCTTCCTGTACAATAACTCATAACACCTCTATATACAGAAGATAATACAGGATCCACCATTCACAATAGGTGATGTCACAGCTCACCTCCTCCTCCTCCTGTACAATGACTGATAGCACCTCTATATACAGTAGATAACACAGGATCCATCATTCACAATAGGTGATGTCACAGCTCTCCTCCTCTTCCTCCTGAAGAATGACTGATAA
Organism: Phyllobates terribilis; assembly: GCF_046119375.1. Classification (NCBI taxonomy): domain Eukaryota; kingdom Metazoa; phylum Chordata; class Amphibia; order Anura; family Dendrobatidae; genus Phyllobates; species Phyllobates terribilis. The sequence goes on along the minus strand of NW_027362772.1, from coordinate 36,307,079 downwards.
CATCTCTATATATAGTAGATAACACTGGATCCACCATTCACAATAGGTGATGTCACAGCACACCTCCTCCTCCTGTACAATGACTGATAACACCTCTATATACAGCAGATAACACAGGATCCATCATTCACAATAGGTGATGTCACAGCTCACCTCCTCCTCCTGTACAATGACTGATAACATCTCTATATATAGTAGATAACACAGGATCCACCATTCACAATATGTGATGTCACAGCTCACCTCCTCCTCCTGTACACTGACTGATAACACATCTATATACACTAGATAACACAGGATCCACCATTCACAATAGATGATGTCACAGCTCCCCTCCTCCTCCTCCTGTACAATGACCTTTGCCCAGATTAGAGCATTCTCAGATAGATGATCCAAATTAGGTCTAATGTCCCTGTGAAGAACAGGAAGTACGAATCTAATATTAGGCCTAGTGGCCGGTCGAAATCTGCATTTTTTATAAAGATTGTTATATAAAAAATGAAAAAAATAAAATAAAAAATATAAAAATAAATACATTTAACATAAAAGGCTGATTTATTCAATAGTTCACTTTCTTATGACAAATTCCCTTTAATTCATCTTCCTACCCGATCCTCCCACTGGTTCCCAGAGCTGCAGTGGAGAATCTCCTCTTTTGTACATGGCGGCCGTAGAAGGAATCTGTGAAGTTCCAGAACTTTCTGCACAGGGAAGAATGAGACCGGTGAGAAGTCTTCATTATCTGCGTGTAGCGGTGATGTGTAATCACACCGGAGATAGTGGCGACAATTAATTAGGAAATGATAAGGTCTCGTATCTCGGCCCCACTTCTTTCCATCCGTGGTGACCTGGGTTTAATTAAATAATTGATGCTTGAAAACAACCGGGGTCACGGTGGAAGGTGCGTCTCTCCGGTACGGCGGCACAGACTGCTAAATTAACATTAGTCTGTAATATAATAATAGGTAAATAGTTCTAATATGTCCTGATATTCCATCTAAAGCCCAGACATCAGTACTAAACCTCTCAGTGTCCCCATGACAACACTTCTTGTCCAGGACAGTGAGCGACAATTATCATTTGCTGCCATGTAACCATTCTGGCTAGGCTTGGACTGGCCTACAGGAGAACTGGGGAATTCCCAGGTGGGCCCCACTTATATGAGAAATACATTTATTTCACAATGTACAGACTAGGGCATTAATTTAATAAACGAACCCATTCTATAGAAACATAGATAAACTCGTGAATGAGGGTAATGTGATAGCTGAGCAGTGGGCCCCCCAGAGTCAGTGTTTCTGCTGGGCCCTCGGCACTCCAGTCCGGTACAGGTGGGCCCTCGGCACTCCAGTCCGGTACAGGTGTGCCTTCGGCACTCCAGTCCGGTACAGATGGGCCCTCGGCACTCCAGTCCGGCACTGGTGGTAGTCAAGATGTGGATCTTCAAGTATGTAAGGAAATTTGGAGGAGTTGAAGAACTTTTCACGTTGAACATGCTGTCAGATCTGAGTGTCCCATGTTATAGAGCGGGAGGAGCTGAGCAGATTTATATATAACTTTGTGGTAAAAGATTCAGTATTATTTGTATTTTTCATGTACACACCTGAGCCCTCTTAAAGAGTCCAGTGGGCGGTTCTTTAAATAGGGCCACCCACTGGACTCTTAGGAGGAGAAAAGCTTAAAATGAAAAAAAAATACATGTTAAACTAAATCTTTCCCTGCTAAACTATATATCAATGTGCTCGCCTTCTCCTGCTCTGTAACCTGGTGCCGTCAGATAGATCTATTTATATTATATTTTGTGATAAATTTCCTACAAATATAATAATTATCTATTTTTGGGAAGGTCAAGTAACCAGCTATGGTTCATGAAGCTTGACAAATTTGTTTAATGATGTGGTGAGGAAAGTATCAGTGCCTTCAGAAGTTTAGGAAAGTTGGCACCATAATTGGGTCATATTGGTTGTCAGCCGGCTGAAAAATAATGAAAAATTGTTAACAGGTGAGAATCATGGGAGATTTTTTTCAGGTTTTAGAGGGGAAGATCTTGCTGCGGAGAGAAGGATTAAGGGAGTACTTAGGGCGGCAGGAGATCATGTGCAAATTAATGAGTTAAGGAGGTGAGTACATGGTCTACCTATTAAAATGCCATCGTCCGGCAGTTTATGTCTCCCAGTCTCCTTGTCACATCGATGTCCTTCAGGAGGCAATGATGCTTCCCTCCCTCCCTCCTCCGATCCCAGTTGTTGCTCGCTCCTGCGCCCGCTACGGGGTCACTCAACCATTTGATAACTCGTAAATGATTTTATTGGTTGCAGTTTAAAACATAAGCCAACGGAGCAATTAATTAGGACGAGAGCCGATGAAAAGCTGCAAAACGGACAATCCGTCAAAGTCTTCCTGCTCCGTATTGATCGGCCATAGGTGTAAGAACGACCCTTTAATAATCGAAGGACAATTCAATCGAATTCACCCTTCCCCCAACCTCCATTTTTTTCCTACAGAACTTTACATAACAACCCACCATCGGCTTCATGACTCTTGATGAAATATTGAAAAAAAAATAAAATAAAAATGGTACGAAATGAGCTTTTAACCGCTTGTTGGGGCCTTCGCGAGACTTGTCTCGGCAGATTGCAGTGGGGAATGAATCCACTTTTTTTTCTAGATGTATGCAGATGTAATGTGTGTATCATTTGTGAAGCATATCTGGCGATGTGTACACATTACCATTGATTATTGTTCTCTCCCCCCCCCCTTTAATAATGCGTTGCCATGGAGATAGAACTGTATCACACCTCAGAGTTCCGTTCAGCAATATGGTAGGAACATACATCACTCTCGTGGGAAGCTGACAGACTGAAAATTGTCCTTAAGGGGCCGCTGTCTGTGTGATTTACAGGCTTTTAATTTGTCGGTGACAGTGTTACTTTTTTCCAATCTAGACCCTCTTTATCGACGGAAGCCAGATCTTCTCCGGACTCCTCCTGAGCTCGTTAGACTTTGGATTTAAGGCTTTGATTTAAAGGGTCGCTAAATCCAAATTGAAACTATTACCGGTAATTTTTTTTTATTTTTATTCGACTTTCAGATTGTATCTTAAGTCCTGCTGGTAAAGGTACAAAACATCTCCTTGTGAATCCTTCGAGAAGTTTTAGATGATGGTTTCATGTCTTGGAGCTTCCTGGACCAAGAGTGTTACACAAGTGAGCTGCACATTGGCTTCATATGCCTGAATTTGTTCCACTGAAGCCTATGTTTTACCTGATCCTTAATTGTACCAGATCCTATTTTCTACTAGAACCTATGTTCTACCAACACCCATGTTCTACCAGAACTTATGTTCTCTCAAAGTCTATGGTGTACCAGAACCTATGTTCTATAAAAGTCTAAATTTTACCAGAACATATGTTCTATCAAATCATATGTTACACCAGATCCCAAGTTCTATTAAAGCTTATTTTCTACCAGATCGTATGTTCTATCAAAGCCTATGTTGTACCAGAATCTATGTTCTATCACAACCTATGTTCTACCAGATTCTATGTTCTATCAAAGCCTATGTTGTACCAGAATCTATGTTCTATCACAACCTATGTTCTACCAGATTCTATGTTCTATCAAAGCCTATGTTGTACCAGAATCTATGTTCTATCACAACCTATGTTCTACCAGATTCTATGTTCTATCAAAGCCAATGTTGTACCAGAATCTATGTTCTATCACAACCTATGTTCTACCAGATTCTATGTTCTATCACAACCTATGTTCTACCAGAACCTATGTTCTATCAAAGCCTATGTTCTATCAGAACCTATGTTCTATTAAATCCTATTTTCTACTAGATCCTATGATCTATCAAGGCATATGTTGTACCAGAATCTATGTTCTATCAAAGCCTATGTTCTACCAGAAGTTATGTTCTATCACTGCCTATGTTCTACCAAATTCTATGTTCTATCACAACCTATGTTCTACCAAAGCCTATATTGAACCAGAACATATGCTCTATCAAAGCCCATGTTCTTCCGGGACCTATGTTCCTTCAAAGCCTATGTTTTACCAAAACCTATATTGAACAAGAACCTATGTTCTATCAAAGCCCGCGTTCTACCAGATTCAATGTTCTATCCAAATCTATGTTCTACTAAATCCTATGTTCTATGGGAAGCCTATGTTTAACTAGAACCTATTTTTAACCAAAACTTGAGTTTCACCAGTGTTTATGTCCTATGAGAGCCTATGTTACAATAGAGCCCATAATCACCAGTGTATATATTCTACCAGAACCTCAATTCTACTAATGTACATTTTCCACGAGAGCCTATGTTCTACCAGTGCACATATTCCAAAAGAGACTATTGTATAAGTTCTACCAACATGTTCTATCAGAGCCTATGTTCTACCAGTGTATATATTCAACCAGAATCTGTGTCTTACAAGTGTAAATATTCTACCACATGTCATACCGGTGTTTAAGTTCTATCAGAGTTTATGTGTTAGAAGAAAAGCCAACGTTCTACCATTGTATATGTTCCACCAAAGTCTACATTTTACAGTGTACATGTAGGTTCTTCAACAGTTCATTGATGGATTCTGATGGATTAGTGATGCTTTTGAGGTAGCATGAATAAAGAGTAATTGTTTAATAAAAAAATAGCTTCTAAAAATAAAAAAGGAGGTTTCGTGGCATCACAGATCTAAACCCTAAGTCAAAAAACCTAATACCTAAATGGAGACCAACACAAGCGGCCAAGGACAAACAGGTTGAGTTTGAGGGTCAAGATACATGAATAATGGTCAGTTCTCTCTACTCAACACTTTCAGCTAATCTCCCTCTCCCCTCTCACAGCATTGAGCATTGCATCCCCACTGTGGGAACAATACTGCAGCTGCATCCCCCTCCTCTCCCCTCCTCCCTATCCTCTATTATTTGTGGTGACTGAAGAGGGGAGCCATGATCTGCTGAAAGATGATGAAGATGTCAGATTCCCTCAAGAGGACATATTATTACAGGGATTTTTCTGCTGCCCCCCCACCTGAAGTTTGTTTTAAAGAAAACCAACCTGACCTGTACTCACCCTCCCCAGGTCTGGTGATGAGTGTCCATTGCTACCTGCATGTCGACGACGCTGCAGTCAGTCAGTGAGCACAGTGTTCTGCCTGAGTTGACGGCATGAGCCACTCAGAGCTCCTAAACTCACAAATTGGCTGTGCCTCGAGACCCAGCATTGGACCCGGGGAGGGTGAGTAAAGCCTGTGTATTTTTTAAAACAGGAAATGCGCATAAAATAGGAAAAGTTTCATACAGCATATTATTATAGTATTCACCCGTGCTACTGATTTATGCAAGAATGATAGCGGTATGTATGGTTTAAATTGGTACTGCGGTAGAGGAAAGCAGCTTTTATCTGCACGCTAGCAGGATCTCTAACAAGAATGTATTGCGCAGACAGGCTGGGTTATGTGATTGTAATCATGTCACCTTGGAGGCGATTAGACTGATGTTTTATCCTACCGGGACAAGGTTATAAACCGGCTGCGGTATGGATCGGTTGCCCTGGTGCGCGATCCATCATCATTGACACTATATGTAAGTGTAAAGCATCATCCGCCACTAAGAAGATATTCCTCTCTGCCACCGCTGCCGCCGCCGCGCTGCTCGGCCCTCCGGAATTATCTATAAAATTTACATCAATTGAATTCCTAGTCTTCCCATAAATAGAGTGCAGTGTGGAGTGATGGGGGTTTCATTTACAAACAGCGGATGTGCAAGCTGTGATATTAATAGGAGAGCAGAAGTTAGATGACCTGTTAACGCGGCAGCAGAGGCCCCAGACGCGCGTTGCATATACACAGGTCTACACACAAATTGGTTGTCAGACAAATGCAGAGTAATTTATCAAACCTAGTAAAGTCCAGGGTCGAAATTATCATTGCACAGGCACCGTCAGATTTATGAAGTGCTGTCATGGAACTGTGACATCAGTAAGCACCCTCTCCTCTGCTCGCTGCCGCCATCCGATTACGCTGCCGGCCTCGACTGTACCATCAAAGTAACAGGTTCGGAGAAAGTTGCAAAAAACCATGATGTAGACCGATGTCTTGATATTAGTTGAGAAGGTCTGGATGACGCCGCTGAAAATTAGTGTCCAAATAGTCTAACAGTGGACAAAGCCTGCCCATCATGTCAAACATTGACTCATACCCCATGACCATTGATCAGACCTCAGAATGTTTCAACAGACTTCAGCAAAGTCCAATACCATTCAGCAGACACCAAGACCCTTCAGCAGACACCAGCACCTTTAGGAGACTACAAAGACCCCAGTACTCTAGAAAAGACCTCAGAATGCTTCACAGACACAAGCACCCCCCATCACATCCCAACATCATTGATCAGACCTCAGAACATTTCAACAGACTCCAGCAAAGCCCAGCACCCTTCAGCAGACACCAAGACCCTTCAGCAGACCCCAGCACCTTTAGGAGACTACAAAGACCCCCAGTACTCTAGAACGGACCCCAGAATGCTTCAAGAGCCTCCAACGGACACAACAACCTATCATTGCACCCTAGCACCATTGATCAGACCTCAGAACTTTTCAAAAGGCTCCAGAGAAGCCCAGTACTATTCAGCAGATACCAAGAACTTTCAGCAGACACCAGCACCTTTAGGAGACTCCAAAAGACCCCAGTACTTTAGAACAGATCCCAGCATGCTTCAAGAGTCTCCCACGTACACAGGCACCCCTCATCACATTCCAGCACCATTGATGAGACCTCAGAACATTTAAATAGATTCCAACAAAGCCCAGCACCATTTGGCAGACACCAAGACCCTTCAACAGACACCAGGACCTTTAAGAGACTCCAAAAGACCCCAGTACTTTAGAACTGACCCCAGCATGCTTCAAAGGCCTCCCACAGACACAAGCACCACTCATCATACCCCAGCACCATTGATCAGTCATCGGAACGTTTCAACAGGCTCCTGCAAAGCCCAGCACCATTCAGCAGACACCAAGACCCTTCAGCAGACACCAGCAACTTTAGGAGACTCCAAAAGACCCCAGTACTCTAGAACAGACCCCAGCATGCTTCAAGAGCCTCCCAGAGACACAATCACCTATCACCACACAATCATCCTGTAACAAATCTTGGAATTTTCTACAAACTTTCAACAAACTCCCATAGACTTCAACAGATGCACACGCTCTACAAGAGACTCCAGTAGTACAACACATCCCAGCACCAATAACCAGGTTTTAACAGACGCCAGAATATTTCAACTGATCCATGAACCCTTCAGCAGACCATAGCATCCTTCAGCTGACTACAGCTCCCTTTAACAGAGGCTAACAGATCCCACCACCACTCAACAGATTCAAGGACCAGCACTCTACAATGAATCCCAGCACCCATTAAGAAGTTTCAACAAACCCAACAGATTTCAACATATCCCTGCACTTTCCAACTGACAAAATACACTTCAGCAGACTTCAGTGGACTACAGCTCTTTTCGGCAGACTCAATAAAAACCCCAGCAGTCTTCAATAAACTCCAGTTCCTTTCAGCCAGATGTCAGGAGGACCCTAAAAAAGATCCCAATACACAATAACAGTCTTTAACAGACCTCTTTACATTTCCACAAATCCTCCCATTCTTCTGTGGCGCCCCTGAGGGTTCAGTCGCCACAAGGGTACTGCACCTCAGCCCGAGGTGTGGTATCTCCTCTTCCAGGTAAGGATGGAGCATCTCTCAGGACCCCACTTCACCACTCAACACTACACCACTCCTGTCCTGAAGGGGGCCTAAATGCACCAGGGTGCTGCCCTGACCCGGGATATAGGAGATGGGGGGAACCAAAGATATGGGGAACCATGTAGTGGGTGAGGGAGGAGGACACACTTTTAGGGTACACTTACTCAAACATATTTAACCTAAGGCCATCTTAGGTTCAAGGTCTCTGATTGTGATCTTCATCGCTGATTGTGGCCTTCTGCTAGAACCTGCAGCCTATTGAAGATACACGGTCCTCGTTCTCTGGCTTTGAGACGAGGAGCGGGTCGAAGTTAACCACTGCCTCTACCCGGTCAAGGTCCCCTACCTAAGAAGGCCTGGAGGGGAGCAGAGGAGACAAGCTCCACAGGCAAAAGGATCCCAGGGGGATACAGACGGAGCGGCATACGCCACCTGTATTTCTTACTCTGGCCTAGTCAGAGGGACTCCTGCTGCAAGAGGGGTGACCGGCCCCCGATATCTGACTTTGTTACTTCACGTCTCAGTCAGAAAAGCCCGGAGGCTTAGTGGATCCCAGGAGGGATACGGACGGAGCGGCATACGCCACCTGTAACTCTCTACTTGCATTTATCCAGTGGGACCCAGCCTTACACCTAGTTCTAACCACACAAACAGTCAAGTGAAGACTTAGTGGGAGAACTCCCCAAGGAGAGGAACACACACCAGAGGGGTCTCGACAGATGCTCCTGATCAGTGCTGGACCCCCTTCCTGGTGGCCGCAGTACGCCGTGAGGAGCAGCGGGAAGCTTTGCGGCTAGAGTTCATCTGAATGTGAGTAAAAACCCTGGATGACATCACACCCCACTTCAGCCTGTTATTTCCTGCGCGGCACTGCACCCACCATCCTTCCTCACACAGCCCTGAGGCCTGCTCCACCTGTGGGGACCTGTCCCATCTTAGCTGTCTGTAACACTGGCCTCAGTAGTCTGAAACAGCGCTGGTGTCCATCACCGGGAACCGTAAGGTGGCGTAGTCGGAAAATTACCACTCAACCCTGAAAGCCCATTAAATCTTTTATGTGACTGCCCTGGGCACGGACTGCAACCCCGAGACACCTACACTGACCCGGCTCCGAGTAACCCCATTTCCCAGGGAGGGCTGTGAGCGTCACACACTTCCATAGACCACATTACCCTTTGTCACCCTTCAGAAGACTACAGCACCGTTTAGCAAACAACAGATCCCAACATCACTTGGCAGACTCTAGCACCATTCAACAGATTTTAATGGACCCCAGCACCCCTTTAACCAAGCCCAGCACCGTATATCAGACTCCAAAGTACCAGAGCTCCTTTCAGCAGACCCCAGCAGAATTCTACAACAGACTTCAGCACCCTTCAGCAGACATCAGTAGCTTACAATAGATCCCAGCACACATTAACGGGCTTCAAGTGGTCTCCAACTCTCCATACATTTCAACAGATCCTCACACTCTTCATTAGAACACAGCACTCTTTATCTCCCTTCAGTAGACTACAGCACAGTTCAGCAGACAATGGACTCCACAGATCCCAACATAGTTCAGCAGTCTACAGCATTATTCAACAAACTTCAACAGACCCCAGCAGCCCTTCATACAAGCCCAGCACCCTTTGATAGACTCCAACAAACCCAAACACGTTTTGGTAGACCTCAGCACCATTTAGTAGACCTCAGCATCCTTTAACAGACTTCAACAGAAAATACTACCCATCAGCAGACCAAAGCACTCTTTAGGAGATCACTACAAACCTCAGCATCCTTCAGCAGACCTCAGCAACCTTCATCAGACCTCAACACTAGTGATGAGCGAGCATGCTCGCTACTGCTCGGTGCTCGCCCGAGCATCTCACTGCTCGAGATGCTCGGCGCTCGCTGAGTATTTCCGGGGTTCCTCGGCGGATGCTCGGGTCCCCTCCCTGCATGTTTGGCGCTCTTTAGAGAGCCAATGAACATGCAGGGATTGCCTGCCATGCACTGTAATGCCGCAGCCATGTTGGTTGTGGCATTACAGTGATTGGCTGGCCGCACAGCATCATCAGGTGTATATCAGACCAGGCGCCGCCTTGCTCGTCACAGTCACTCCGGAGGGAGAGCTGCTGCTGCGTCAGGGAGAGATTTGCTTGTGTATTAGGTAGTGTAGGGAGAAAAACCGTACATTACATGATGCGCCCCCTGGGCCGTGTGTGGAGGAATACCCGGAGCCGGGTCTCTGTGTGATGCTGGGGGTTGTAGTCTCCGTGGCGGCGACCCGTTCCCGTGGCTCAGGGTGGTCAAACTAGTGGCGGATCTGTTTATTTGGTTTTCAATGTTTAAATGCCCGACTATGCCACCCATGGATTGCGGTCACTAAGAACCGCCGCTGCGGGGCAGACCGCTGAGGCTGATGTTGTGTGCGCAGCAGAGAGTAGTATAACTCCCCACGGGAGCAGTATAGCCTCAGGGCAGCGTGTATAGATGGTGAGGGTCGTGGTGCATGGGCGCAGCAGAAATGACTCAGAGTCCGTGCAGTGCAGTTCAGGGTCTTTACTGTTGGTACTGAAGAAGGCCCTGCCGGGAGTACTGGCTAACATTAGAGGCCTGGTCAGTCTGTGAGCGAACAAGAGTCCCCCTGGCCAGGTGGAGGTGTAGGCCTTCCTGTCTGACTGCACTCTTCCTGGCTACCCTGCTGTAGTCGTGTAGTAGCCCACGTCCCTGAGATTACCGAGTGGTGCTCACCCGTATGGCTGGTGACTTGGGGCCTTTTGTGCCTTCCGCTCCTCGATGGCGGTGCCGGTCCCTTGCGTGTGACTGAGCCTCCGGGCTTTCTATGGCCAGAGGACCTGAAATCCCCTGCCAGGTGGTTTCTGCTGCTGGATGTAGATATCCTTACAGTCTCGGACTCCGGTGTCCGGTTCTCTGCGTCTTCTGCCGGGACGAGTTCTGCTCCAGTCCCTGGTCTTCAGCTCCTGGCTCCTACAGAGCTCCTTGCCGCTGCTCTGTCCCTTCCTCTGGACTCTAACTAACTAACCCCGCCCCAGATCCAGTTTATAAAGGGCAGGTTCCTCCCCTCCCTGGACTGGGGCAGGAGGTGTGGCATGCAATAATGCTCCTGACCAGGAAAACTCATGCTCGCTCTCAGACATGGTATTTCTACCACTGTGGCAACCAGACCCCTGGGGTGCCACATACACATATCCATCTTAACAAACAGTCCTTCTGAGGACTAATCCATCTGCAGAGATACCAGGCAGGCAGGGTGTATAGGCAAGCAGACAGAGTATATCGCAGACTGCAGTGCATATAGGACAAGAGGCTCCATTTCAATTCTTCCTTCTGTTAGATATTTCTATACTCAGGTCTCAGGGGCCAGGAATACTTTTCTTTGGATCTTAATCCTCATTATTTGCTTAAAAAGCAATTCAGAGAACACTTTTTTTTCTGTGCCATTTGCTTGTTGGCACTGCAGAATACAGCCAGGTCCTTTCCATATTACAGCGCTAGAAATCCACCTATTTAAAACCGTGTTTTCTCCGTCAAACGGATCTGACGCGCCCCCTGGGCCATATTCTTTAGGGGAATATCCGGAGCCGGATCAGATGGGAGTTGTAGTCTTCCGAGTGGCTGTGACCCGGTCCGTGCCCAGGGTGTCAAGCTCAGAGTATGTGGCAGTCCTACAGATGTTATAAAGTTCTTAATGTCGACTACGCCACCCGTTGTATTGCGGTCACTATGGCCGCCGCTGCAGCAGGGTCCGCTGAGGCTGATGGTGTTGGTGCAGCTTTTGGTAGTATAACCCCCAACGGGTGGGGTATAGCCTCAGGGGGTCAGGTGCAGAGGATGGGGGTTGTGGTGGTGCAGCATAGATGGTAATTAAAGACAGAGTCGGGTTGTGCAGTTTAGGGTATTTACTTACTGCTGATGTTCCGGTCACTCCAGCTTCAAGTGACCACCCGAGCCGTGCTGCGTCCACCAGGTCCTGGATTCAGCCAACCCCCAAGCAAGTCCGGAGCGTGACCCTGAGCCCTCCTTCCTGTCCTGTCTTCTGGCCGTCCCCACCAGGGATCCACCTAGGTCCAGCTCCCTCGGGCCTTCTGTTGGGAGACCCTTGGCCTTGGGTTCCCTGACCCTACACGTGGTTTGCCTTCAGGGTGGATGTGGTGGGTGGCCGTGGCAGATCCTGCCCACGGCCTCCGGTCTCTGGCTAGGGTGTGCTTTAGCCCCCACCAGTTTGGGATCCGGTACCCAGTTGCCAACTCTTCACCCGATGATGGACTTTGGGTTCTCAGAGTCCTTTTCTTTCACCCCCTCTGGGTCTTTCTTTCTCCACTCTCACTCTCTCTGGGGCTTCTCTGCTCTCTGCTCTCTTCCTCTGACTTCTCTGCAAAGACTCACAGCCTGACTGACTGTGGCTGACTGACAGACTGTGGCTGACTGACCCTGATCTTAGATGGTGCACACCTTAAATACTCCCTCTATGTGTGAGCTCAGGTGACCAGCACCCAATGAGCTCCTATCTTTACCCAGGCTGCTCCCCCTATCTGCCCCTACACTACTGGGATGTACCACCCCCCTCCCACTCCAGCCAGGAACAGACTCGGTCGTACCTGCACATTTCTAAGTGGGAGTACCGTTGGTCTGTTCCTCGGAAATGGGATGTGTGTAGTGCATGCAGCTTACCGAGCTCAGGTCCACACTCCATCCTTGCCCGGGAGTGGAATATCACACCTCTGGGTTGAGGTGCAATACCCCTGTAGCAGCCGAATCCTCAGGGTGCTACATTCCCCCCTGGTAAATCACAGCACGTCCTCGGGCTGTAAGAACAAAACACCATAAAACATACAAATTTTTTTTTTCATATAAACAACATAGTAAAAACATATAAAATATCATATATATATCAGAAAACTTTTCATACAAATAACATTCTCGTCGCCTCTGCTCCTCCTCCGGTCACTGTGCAACGTGTGACCGGGTAAAGTGCGACAGTCTTCGGAACTCGTGGCTTTCCTATAAAACCGGTAGGGGGCGCTTTAGGACGCGCAACTATTTACAAGGGATATGGCCGCTCTCAGTCCTCGGCCAGGTATTAGGGAGGAATGACCGCTCTCAGTCCTCGGTCAGTGGGATTTAAGGGATAAACGGGTAAACAGTTCACACTTGCTGGTCCCAACGGGGACTATATTATCAGCAGTTCACTGTGCCCCGACGGGCAACTATATACAGCTTGTACTCTGCTGTACTTAACGACGGCGTCCTCCTGCTCTTTCTTTGTGGTTACCTTTAGCTTCAGAACAGATCTTCTCCCAGATGCGGCACTTTAGGTTTTATGGGCGCGGTGGTGGTGGCGCCCGGGTTGCCCAGGCCTTGCGGCCAGGCCTGGGGCACCTGGAAAGTGAAGGGCACCGTAAGGACGGCGGCGCCCTGGGCTACTTGGCCCTGCGACCAGGCCGGGGGCTCCGCGGAGGTAGGGGGCGCTGTTGGTATTGCGGCGCCCGGGGGTACTAGGCCTTGCGACCAGGCTGGTGGTACTTCCTGCTTGGTCACGCTCGGGGTCGAGGCGTGTGACGTCACAGGGGTCGCGGCTGCGGCTTCCGGTTGAGGCCTAGTCTGTGGCGGTGACGTTGCGGTTACGGGCACAGCAGGGGGTACTTCGGGCTCTGCGACGGGGAGCTGGGGCAGGCACGCGGTTTCCCGGCTTGGGGTAGAGACGTCCCCTTTACCTGCCTCCCTTCGTTCGGCTCCCTTCTCGGCGCCGTCTCCGGCCTTCAGTCCTCCTGCGCCATCCTCAGAGGCGGTCTGTCTCCTCGTCTCGGGTGGCGTGCTCCGCTGACGAGTCTCGGTCCGCTGGGCCATCTCTCGGCTCCACTGCGCCAACGTCTCTCGTTGCACCCGGGCCATCCTCCTTGCGAGGCCCTCCAGAGCGGTCTGCGCACACTCCCGGTCTCGGGGGAGCTGTGCTAGGACCTCCACTAGGCCTAGTGGGGTCGTTGCTTCCAGCAGGCTCCTGACCAACGGGTCGGTGCTGCTCTGCTCTCCTTCTGTTGTTTCCAGCAGGCTCCTGGCCAGCGGGCCGGTGCTGCTCTGCTCTCCCTCCTCTGTTTCTAGCAGGCTCCTGGCCAACGGGCCGGTGCTGCTCTGCTTTCTCGCCATCTCCGGGTAAGCTCCTCCGATACTCTTCTCCAGGCTTCTTGCCTCCGGGTGCGCTCGCTCCAGACTGCTCCAAGCGACACCCATCTTTGTTTTCCCTTTCTCAGTCCTCCCACTTCGAGGGCGGTCCCGGGGCCACTTGGTGATTGTCAGCTCCAGGGGCAGTTCTTTCACGCTGACAGACACCTCTAGCATCACAGTCTCTGTTGGTGGGGGCGGTTTCCACTTTTGGCGCCATTTTCGGTCCTGGCCCACGATGGGAGGTGGCCTCTTGCCATCCTCTGGCACGCCCATAATGGCGTCCGCTCTGACAAGGCGGGAAACCTTTGGAAATGGCGGGAATCGTCTCCCAGTGGCGGGAAACCCTGCAGATGGCGGGAAAAAGCTGTTAATGGCGGACAACCGGCGGGAATCGACCTGTGATGGAGTCCGATGGCGTGGACCCTCCGGAACCGGCAGGAGACTTCTTTTTGAGGTAAACTCGTTCTTTTCTTCAGGCACGCAGTACCCGGTTGTTGTGGGCACGTAATCCTGCCGACTACGCCAAAGTTGACGCGCCCCCTGGGCCATATTCTTTAGGGGAATATCCGGAGCCGGATCAGATGGGAGTTGTAGTCTTCCGAGTGGCTGTGACCCGGTCCGTGCCCAGGGTGTCAAGCTCAGAGTATGTGGCAGTCCTACAGATGTTATAAAGTTCTTAATGTCGACTACGCCACCCGTTGTATTGCGGTCACTATGGCCGCCGCTGCAGCAGGGTCCGCTGAGGCTGATGGTGTTGGTGAAGCTTTTGGTAGTATAACCCCCAACGGGTGGGGTATAGCCTCAGGGGGTCAGGTGCAGAGGATGGGGGTTGTGGTGGTGCAGCATAGATGGTAATTAAAGACAGAGTCGGGTTGTGCAGTTTAGGGTATTTACTTACTGCTGATGTTCCGGTCACTCCAGCTTCAAGTGACCACCCGAGCCGTGCTGCGTCCACCAGGTCCTGGATTCAGCCAACCCCCAAGCAAGTCCGGAGCGTGACCCTGAGCCCTCCTTCCTGTCCTGTCTTCTGGCCGTCCCCACCAGGGATCCACCTAGGTCCAGCTCCCTCGGGCCTTCTGTTGGGAGACCCTTGGCCTTGGGTTCCCTGACCCTACACGTGGTTTGCCTTCAGGGTGGATGTGGTGGGTGGCCGTGGCAGATCCTGCCCACGGCCTCCGGTCTCTGGCTAGGGTGTGCTTTAGCCCCCACCAGTTTGGGATCCGGTACCCAGTTGCCAACTCTTCACCCGATGATGGACTTTGGGTTCTCAGAGTCCTTTTCTTTCACCCCCTCTGGGTCTTTCTTTCTCCACTCTCACTCTCTCTGGGGCTTCTCTGCTCTCTGCTCTCTTCCTCTGACTTCTCTGCAAAGACTCACAGCCTGACTGACTGTGGCTGACTGACAGACTGTGGCTGACTGACCCTGATCTTAGATGGTGCCCACCTTAAATACTCCCTCTATGTGTGAGCTCAGGTGACCAGCACCCAATGAGCTCCTATCTTTACCCAGGCTGCTCCCCCTATCTGCCCCTACACTACTGGGATGTACCACCCCCCTCCCACTCCAGCCAGGAACAGACTCGGTCGTACCTGCACATTTCTAAGTGGGAGTACCGTTGGTCTGTTCCTCGGAAATGGGATGTGTGTAGTGCATGCAGCTTACCGAGCTCAGGTCCACACTCCATCCTTACCCGGGAGTGGAATATCACACCTCTGGGTTGAGGTGCAATACCCCTGTAGCAGCCGAATCCTCAGGGTGCTACAGATCACATATACGTTGTCAGAAAATAGTGCCATTTCTGGCCTCCATTAAAAATTTATTTTAGTGTGTCAGTGAAGCAATTCACCGCAGTTTGCTCTTCAAACTACTTACGTACAGGCTCTGTTTTCTCTGTCACACGGATCACATATAAGTTCGCTCCAAACTCAGTCATTTGTAGTGAGCGTGGAAGATACTGTCCTCCATTTAAAATGGGCAAGGCACGTGGCAAGGAACTGGACGTGATGGTAAGGGTGCATGCAGAGGCCGAGGACAAGGCCGTGGGCAAGCTGAAATTGTGCCACAACAAACACCCACATCTTCTCGTCTGACCTTCCTGTCCCAATTTCTAGGGGACCGCAGCACACCACTATTGAACCCAGAGCAGTGTCAAAAGGTTGTTGGTTGGATAGAGGATAATGCTTCCAGTCACATAGCCACCACCACCACCCTGTCTTCCACACAGTCAAGTCTCAGAAGCCGTGAGTCTGGACCGCATATTCCTCACCCTGATCCTCCTTCCTCCCACCATGCCGAGTACCCAGAGACAACTGATCCCACACTTGGACACTCTGAAGAGCTGTTCACTTTTCCATTTATAGATTCGGGCCTCTCGCCCGGTCCACTTGAAGTGGGGCAAGAGGAGATCACGTGTAGCGATGCCCAAATATTTGAGCAGCCACGGTCACACGAAGGCGATGGTGGGAAAGTGACACAAGAGGTGGATGATGATGAGACACAATTGCCAGAAAGTCAGGAGGAGCACCACGGTGCGGAAGTGGAAGACGAGGTGGTGGATGATCTAGTAACTGACCCAACCTGGCCGGAGGACATGCAGAGCTAGGACAGCAGCACACAGGGGGAGGGAGGCAGAGCACCCCAACAGGCAAGAAGAAGCAGTGTGGTGGCCGCAGACAGAAGGCAGGCAACCGTTCCCTGTAACACCAACACGAAGGAAGTTGCCAGTACAACTGTTAGGTCTTCCCGAGTCTGGTTGTTTTTAAAGACTCTGCTGATAACCCCAAAAAGGCCATTTGCACCACCTGCCAGGCCAGCATCAGCAGGGGTGGCAAAACGACCAGCCTGACCACCACCAGCATGATCAGGCTCATGGCAGCAAAGCACCCGACTTTGTGGGCCTGAACCCCAGGGTCCAGGAACAGTGTCTGCGGGTGGCACCATTGTTTCTTCCGCTGTTGTGCATGCAAGCCAATCCCCTGTCCATGGTGCATGCGAAGATGCCTCCTGCCCTGCACCTGTCATTGCACACTCTCAAGTAGCAGCATCAGGAAGCACGTCCATGTCCTTGTCCCAGCGCAGCGTTCAGTTTTTCCATACCCCAGTCCTTGGAACGCAAGCGCAAATATTCAGCCAACACCCCACAGGTCACACTACTAAATTCTCACATTTCACGACTGCTTGCGCTCAAAATGTTGCCTTTTAGGCTCGTGGAGACGGAAGCATTCTGCAACCTGATGGCGGCGGTCGTCCCTCGGTACTCGGTCCCCAGCCGCCACTATTTCTCCTAGTGTGCCGTCCCCGCATTACACAAGCATGTGTCCCAAAACATTAGCCATGCTCTCAACAATGCAGTTATCGATAAAGTCCACCTAACCACGGATACGTGGACAAGTGCTTGTGGGCAGGGATGGTACATCTCGCTGATGGCACACTGGGTTAACATAGTGGAAGCCGGGACCCAGTCGGACCTTGAGATGGAACACGTCCCCCCCAAGCCAAGGTTTACGGGCCCTAGGTCAATCAGGGTTGTCCCCACGGTCTACAGCTCCTGCACCTCATCCTCCTCAGCCTCCTCCTCCTCTTCAGCCTCCATCTCCGAAATGACCACATCAGTCACAAGCTGGAAGCACTGCAGCACTGCCGCGGCCAACATGCTGTGCTGAAGCTAATATGCTTAGGTGAAAAACCGCACAATGCTGAAGAGTTGTGGACAGCTCTGAAAGAGCAGGCAGATCTGTGGCTCACACCGCTGAACCTACAGCCAGGCATGGTCGTGTATGACAATGGCCGGAACCTGGAGGCGGCTCTGAGGCGAGGCGAGCTCACACAAGTACCATGCCTGGCCCATGTGCTTAACCTCGTGGTTCAGCGGTTTCTCAAATCCTACCCGGAGCTGCCGGATCTGCTTGTTAAAGTAAGCCGCCTGTGTGCCCGTTTTTAGAAAGTCAGCCACAGCTTCCGCCGCCCTTGCAGTGTTTCAGCAGCATTTGCAGCTTCCGGCTCACAGACTGGTGTGTGATGTCCCCACGTGTTGGAACTCTACACTGCAGATGTTGGAAAGGATTTGTGAGCAGAAGAGGGCAGTTGTTGAGCACCAGCATCAACAAGGCCGTCAGTATTCAGTTCAGATTCCACACATAAGACCTCAGGAATGGACATGGATATCAGACATATGTACCATCCTTCAAAACTTTGAGGACTCCACCAAGATGGTGAGCGGCGATGACGCCATAATTAGCATCACCATCCCGCTTCTCTGTCTTCTGAAACGCTCTCTGCTCACAATGAAAGAGGATGCATTGCAGGCGGAGCACGGTGAGATGGAGCAAGGAACCATACAGGGTGATTACACACAGCCAAGCCTCATCTTATTCCAACGTGGATTGGGTTACAATGAGGAAGAGGAGGAGGAAGGACAGGAGCTAGTTTCATACACTATAGATGGTACTACCTGCACAGCTGTCATACCATCTGTTCAGCGTGGATGGCCTGAGGACAGAGAGGAGGAGGAGGAGAGCATGGTCAGTCATCCTCTTGGTGAGGACACGGAAGTCTTGCTTGTTAGTAGTCTGGCACGCATGGCTGAGTTTATGTTACGCTGCCTTTCCCATGACCCTCACGTTCTCAAAATTTTGGGTGACAGTCATTACTGGTTGGTGACACTTCTAGACCCACGCTACAAGGAGAACTTTATATCTCTTATTCCTGAGGCAGACAGGTCCACAAAAATGGGGCAGTAGCAGAAGGCCCTTGTTGCGGAACTATTAAAAAAATTCCCATCTGAAAACGCTGGCGGCAGAAGGCACACTTCGTTGGACAACCAAGGAGTATAGGCGAGAGAGACACAACTTCAATCCAGCAGAGGCAGGGGAACACTGTCAAAGTTCTGGGAGAATTTTCACAGACCCTCCCATCGCACAGGCCCTGAGGCGCGGGGTACTATCACAAGGAGTGCAAAGTTTGGGAAGATGCTGAGGGAGTACCTTGCCGACCGTACCAACGTCCTCCGTGATTCCTCTGTGCCTTATAATTATTGGGTATCCAAGCTGGATACGTGGAATGAACTGGCTCTCTATGCCTTGGAGGTCCTGGCCTGCCCTGCCGCCAGCGTTTTATCAGAGCGGGTTTTTAGTGCCACTGGTGGAATTATAACTGAAAAGCGCATCCGCCTGTCAACTGAAAATGCTGACAGGCTGACTCTTATAAAAATGAGCAAGGGCTGGATTGGGCCAGACTTCTCAACACAACCGAATGATAGCAGCGTAACATAAACTCAAATCCAGTGTCTTTCCTTGGGAGGTGTATTCCCATGCACCTTTTCACACCCACACATGGGTATACGTTTCCTGATTTTGGCTCTTTGCTGTTGTCCTCCTCCTTCTCCTCATCCTCCACCACCATATCACCAGGGTGACCGTGGTCCGTGATGGAACACCCAAATAATTTTTTTTAAGGGTGTTTATGATGCCCGTAAAAAAAATTTTTTATACAGTATGTTAATGTATACCCCCCAGGGGTAAATGTTTGTCATCCCATACACTTAGTGCATAGGCATTACAAGTAAAGGAGGCTCGCTCCTTTCTAATGGGAGCATTTTTTTATGAGGCCCTCCTCCACGTCACTTCCAAGGGGCATTGAAGTGCCTCCAAATTTTTGGAAGCCCTTGCATTCACTGCATAGGCCAACACTATGGGAGACTCTCTCCTTATTAATGGGAATTTGTCATTACTGTGGCCCTGCTCTGTGTGTCTTTAAATTCTTAGTGGGGTATTTCCTAAAATTGGTCAGCCGTTGGACTCACTGCATACCCTATAACTGTATTTCAGACCCTCTGCTTTCTAATGGAAACATGTTCTACTTGTTACTGTGGCCCTGCTCCATGTGTCTTTAAATTCTTAGTGGGGTTTTTCCTAAAATTGGTCAGCTGTTGGACTCACTGCATACCCTATAACTGTATAGCAGACCCTCTCCTTTCTAATGGGAACATGTCGTACCTTGTTACTTTGGCCCTGCTCCGTGTGTCTTTAAATTCTTAGTGGGGTTTTTCCTAAAATTGGTCAGCCATTGGACTCACTGCATATCCAATAGCTGTATAGCAGACCCTCTCCTTTCTAATGGGACATGTCAAACCTTGTTACTGTGGCCCTGCTCTATGTGTCTTTAAATTCTTAGTGGGGTTTTTCCCAAATTTTGGCAGCCCTTGCAGTCATAGCATGGGCATTACCACTATAGGAGACCCACTCCTTTATAATGGGAACATTTTTTTTACTGAGACCCTCCTCTATGTCTCTTCAAAGGGGTATTGGGTTGCGTCCAAATTTTTGGCAGCCCTTGCAGTCACTGGATACGCAATAACAGTATAGGAGACCCACTTGTTAATGTTGGGAACAACAAAGCATAGCCGGCTGATGGCTCTCTAACAATAGCGAGGGCCGACTGCTGGCCTTTTAAGAATAGTAAGGGCCATCTGATGTCCCTATAAAAATAGGCTTTATGACTTTCAGAGTCCCTCCATCATAAACAAATCACAATGTGTCTGATGATGTGTCACACACCACATTGCCAGATAAGGTTGTAAAATGTTGAAATGACATTTCCCGGTGAATGCATTTGTCTTAAAAAAAAACTTAAAAAAAACAAAACAATAGGATCTTTCTTTAGTATAAAAAACAGCGTCACCAATTTAACAACAATGTAATCACATTTTTCAG
Source organism: Phyllobates terribilis (assembly GCF_046119375.1). Taxonomy (NCBI): domain Eukaryota; kingdom Metazoa; phylum Chordata; class Amphibia; order Anura; family Dendrobatidae; genus Phyllobates; species Phyllobates terribilis. The sequence goes on along the minus strand of NW_027362772.1, from coordinate 36,286,437 downwards.
CTCATGCACCTCCTCCTCCATCTCCGAAATGACAACATCAGTCACAAGCTGACAGCACTGCAGCACTGCCTTGGCCAAGTGGCAACAGGCTGTGCTGAAGATAACATGCTTATTGCTTAATTGACAAACTGCCCAGGTCTGCAGAGTTGTTGAAAGCTGTAACACAGCAGCCTGATCTGTGGCTCTCACCGCTGAACATACAGCCAGGCATTGTCATGTATGACAATGGGCGGAACCTGGTGACGGAGAAATGACAGCCGGGGTAGATACGGTTTCCCTCTATGCCAGTCCTTTCACCGAGCTAAATACAACTCTCAGCAAAAAAAGTTGTGGACTGGCTCCGTACCATCCCTGGTCACATTCACCTGTCCACGTGTTTGTGGCTAGGCGGTCCTTCCCAGTAAGTGCACTGGGGAGGGCACGGATAATGTTGTGGGATCCATGCTTGTGAAAGGTGGAGGCGATACCGGGAAATATAGTGGCGGTTGGGGACCGAGTAAGGACACCCGGCCACCGCCGGCATGAGGTTGTGAAAAAATTTAGCAGTATAGTATTGCAGCCTGTGGGTGGGTGGGTGGCTGCCTGCATACTTTCCCTTGCATTCCAAGGAATGGGGTAGGGACAACTGAATGCTGCAGTGGGACAAGAACGTGGACGGTGATTGTTGCAAGTCTGCAATGACAGGTGTATAGCAGGAGGCATCTTCGCATGCGCCAAGGATCACTTATGATGGGCACACTTTGAGGCAGTGACCTGGGAGTCAGAGATGCTTCCAGAGGTCTTCCCCATGCTGTTCCCATGTCTTTTCAGCACTGTATGCATGTGTCTGATGATGTGTCACACACCACATGACCAGATAAGGTTGTAAAATGTTAAAATGACATTTCCTGGTGAATGCATTTGTCTTGGTTGAAAGCAATTCAAAAGTTCAAAAACTCATCAAAAACGCTACGTGTGAACATAGCCCAAGGTGTGGAGGAGTATTTTTGTTTTTGGTTATTTATTTTGCCTTATATACAAGTCATTACCCTGGAAAGTATGTTCCTTAACATATTTCCCAGGAAAATCCATTTTGGTTTCGTTTTTGTATGTTTTATTGTGAGTCTGTAAAAGTGGCGTAATACTCTGACCACGTTGCTGACAGCAGTGATCTGGGAGTCAGAGATGCTTCCAGGGGTCTTCCCCATGCTGTTCCCATGTCATTTCAGCACTGTTCCCATCAATTTGGGCAATTTTTAGGCCCTCTGCAGACCGCCGGGGGGAGCCGCCTGAAAAATGCTTGAGTTTCCCATAGACTTACATTGGGCTCGTTGCTCGGGTCGAGCACCCGAGTATTCCAATGTGCTCAACCCGAGCAACGAGTACCCGAGCATTTTAGTGTTCGCTCATCACAACTCAACACCCTTCAGTAGACCTCAGCATTAGTGTTGACCGAACATGCTCGACACTGCTCGGTACTCGCCCGAGCATCACGCTACTCGGGATGTTCGGCGAGCACCGAGCATTTCCAGGTTACTCGGGCGGGAGCTCGGGTCTCCGCCCTGCATGTTTGGCGCTCTTTACAGAGCCAATGAACATGCAGGGATTGCCAGCCAGTCACTGTAATGCCGCAGCCATGTTGTTTGTGGGCATTACAGTGATTGGCTGGCCGCACAGCGTCACCTCTAGTATTTAAAACCGGGCACCGCCATCTTGGACACAGTCGCTCCGGATCAGACAGTGTAGGGACAGTGCTGCTGATTTAGGGAGAGATATATCCTGCAAAATAGTTAGTGTAGGGTCTGTAAAGGCTGCCAGATCAAACAAACAGTCCTTCTCAGGACTAATATCCATCCCAGGTATATCAGGCAGGCAGGCAGGCAGGCTGTATAGGAGACGCAGTGGTTATACCAGCAAACGCTGCATTACAGTCCTGTGTGCTGCTCCTGTTGCTGAAATTGCTGGACTTAGCTCCAGGTCCCGGGGGCCAGGAAAAATCCATTTTTTTTATCTAAATCCTCTTTTTTTTTTCCTCCTTCACAATGTACAAATACCCATCTTATTAACCTTTTGGTGCCCCCCCCCCCCCCCCCAAAAAAAAAAAGTGTGCCTCTGATTTTTCAGGCACAAATATATCTGTTGAAAATAGTCTGGCGTAGGCCAGAGAAATAGAAGTGTGGTTTTGCAGTTCTATGGGCCATTTGTATCTAAAAAAACAGTTTGAGTGTGTCGCTCACTGTTCAGCCGCAAATATATATATATTTTAAAAAGCCTGGTATACACCAGTAAATTATTACTGTGGTTTTGATGTTCCACGGTAAAAAATCTCTATTATTTTGTTTTTGGCATTTTTTGCTGTATAAAAATAATAATAGTGTCTCCCTGATTTTTCAGACACTAATATATCTGTTGAAAATAGTCTGGTGTAGGCCAGAGAGACAGAAGTGTGCTTTTGCTGTTCCACTGTAAAAAATCTCTATTATCCTGCTTTTTGCCTTTTTCGCTGTAAAAAAAAAAAAAATAGTGTCTCCTTGATTTTTCAGACACAAATATATCTGTTGAAAATAGTCTGGTGTAGGCCCGAGAAATACAAGTGTGGTTTTGCAATTCCACGGTACAAACCTCTGTATTATCCACTTTTGGGCCATTTGTATCTAAAAAAAACAGTTTGAGTGTGTCGCTCACTGTTCAGCCGCAAATATATATATATTTTAAAAAGCCTGGTATACACCAGTAAATTATTACTGTGGTTTTGATTTTCCACGGTAAAACATCTCTATTATCCTGTTTTTGGCATTTTTTGCTGTATAAAAATAATAATAGTGTCTCCCTGATTTTTCAGACACAAATATATCTGTTGAAAATAGTCTGGTGTAGGCCAGAGAGACAGAAGTGTGCTTTTGCTGTTCCATGGTAAAAAATCTCTATTATCCTGCTTTTTGCATTTTTTGCTGTAAAAAAAAAAAAAATTGTGTCTCCCTGATTTTTCAGACACAAATATATCTGTTGAAAATAGTCTGGTGTAGGCCCGAGAAATACAAGAGTGGTTTTGCAGTTCCACGGTACAAATCTCTGTATTATCCACTTTTGGGCCATTTGTATCTAAAAAAAACAGTTTGAGTGTGTCGCTCACTGTTCAGCCGCAAATATATATATATTTTAAAAAGCCTGGTATACACCAGTAAATTATTACTGTGGTTTTGATATTCCACGGTAAAACATCTCTATTATCCTGCTTTTGGCATTTTTTGCTGTATAAAAATAATAATAGTGTCTCCCTGATTTTTCAGACACAAATATATCTGTTGAAAATAGTCTGGTGTAGGCCAGAGAGACAGAAGTGTGCTTTTGCTGTTCCACGGTAAAAAATCTCTATTATCCTGCTTTTTGCATTTTTTGCTGTAAAAAAAAAAAAAAGTGTCTCCCTGATTTTTCAGACACAAATATATCTGTTGAAAATAGTCTGGTGTAGGCCCGAGAAATACAAGTGTGGTTTTGCAGTTCCACAGTACAAACCTCTGTATTATCCACTTTTGGGCCATTTGTATCTAAAAAAAACAGTTTGAGTGTGTCGCTCACTGTTCAGCCGCAAATATATATATATTTTAAAAAGCCTGGTATACACCAGTAAATTATTACTGTGGTTTTGATGTTCCATGGTAAAACATCTCTATTATCCTGTTTTTGGCATTTTTTGCTGTATAAAAATAATAATAGTGTCTCCCTGATTTTTCAGACACAAATATATCTGTTGAAAATAGTCTGGTGTAGGCCAGAGAGACAGAAGTGTGCTTTTGCTGTTCCACAGTAAAAAATCTCTATTATCCTGCTTTTTGCATTTTTTGCTGTAAAAAAAAAAAATAGTGTCTCCCTGATTTTTCAGACACAAATATATCTGTTGAAAATAGTCTGGTGTAGGCCCGAGAAATACAAGTGTGGTTTTGCAGTTCCACGGTACAAACCTCTGTATTATCCACTTTTGGGCCATTTGTATCTAAAAAAAACAGTTTGAGTGTGTCGCTCACTGTTCAGCCGCAAATATATATATATTTTAAAAAGCCTGGTAAACACCAGTAAATTATTATTGTGGTTTTGATGTTCCACGGTAAAACATCTCTATTATCCTGTTTTTGGCCTTTTTTGCTGTATAAAAATAATAATAGTGTGTCCCTGATTTTTCAGACACAAATATATCTGTTGAAAATAGTCTGGTGTAGGCCCGAGAAATACAAGTGTGGTTTTGCAGTTCCACAGTACAAACCTCTGTATTATCCACTTTTGGGCCATTTGTATCTAAAAAAAACAGTTTGAGTGTGTCGCTCACTGTTCAGCCGCAAATATATATATATTTTAAAAAGCCTGGTATACACCAGTAAATTATTACTGTGGTTTTGATGTTCCATGGTAAAACATCTCTATTATCCTGTTTTTGGCATTTTTTGCTGTATAAAAATAATAATAGTGTCTCCCTGATTTTTCAGACACAAATATATCTGTTGAAAATAGTCTGGTGTAGAACCAGAGAGATAGAAGTGTGCTTTTGCTGTTCCACAGTAAAAAATCTCTATTATCCTGCTTTTTGCATTTTTTGCTGTAAAAAAAAAAAATAGTGTCTCCCTGATTTTTCAGACACAAATATATCTGTTGAAAATAGTCTGGTGTAGGCCCGAGAAATACAAGTGTGGTTTTGCAGTTCCACGGTACAAACCTCTGTATTATCCACTTTTGGGCCATTTGTATCTAAAAAAAACAGTTTGAGTGTGTCGCTCACTATTCATCCGCAAATATATATATATTTTAAAAAGCCTGGTATACACCAGTAAATTATTATTGTGGTTTTGATGTTCCATGGTAAAACATCTCTATTATCCTGTTTTTGGCCTTTTTTGCTGTATAAAAATAATAATAGTGTGTCCCTGATTTTTCAGACACAAATATATCTGTTGAAAATAGTCTGGTGTAGGCCCGAGAAATACAAGTGTGGTTTTGCAGTTCCACGGTACAAACCTCTGTATTATCCACTTTTGGGCCATTTGTATCTAAAAAAAACAGTTTGAGTGTGTCGCTCACTGTTCAGCCGCAAATATATATATATTTTAAAAAGCCTGGTATACACCAGTAAATTATTATTGTGGTTTTGATGTTCCACGTTAAATCATCTCTATTATCCTGTTTTTGGCCTTTTTTGCTGTATAAAAATAATAATAGTGTGTCCCTGATTTTTCAGACACAAATATATCTGTTGAAAATAGTCTGGTGTAGGCCAGAGAGACAGAAGTGTGCTTTTGCTGTTCCACAGTAAAAAATCTCTATTATCCTGCTTTTTGCATTTTTTGCTGTAAAAAAAAAAAAAAAATTGTGTCTCCCGGATTTTTCAGACACAAATATATCTGTTGAAAATAGTCTGGTGTAGGCCAGAGAGACAGAAGTGTGCTTTTGCTGTTCCACGGTAAAAAATCTCTATTATCCTGATTTTTGCATTTTTTGCTGTAAAAAAAAAAAAATAGTGTCTCCCTGATTTTTCAGACACAAATATATCTGTTGAAAATAGTCTGGTGTAGGCCCGAGAAATACAAGTGTGGTTTTGCAGTTCCACGGTACAAACCTCTGTATTATCCACTTTTGGGCCATTTGTATCTAAAAAAACAGTTTGAATGTGTCGCTCACTGTTCAGCCGCAAATATATATATATTTTAAAAAGCCTGGTATACACCAGTAAATTATTACTGTGGTTTTGATGTTCCAAGGTAAAACATCTCTAATATCCTGTTTTTGGCATTTTTTGCGGTATAAAAATAATAATAGTGTCTCCCTGATTTTTCAGACACAAATATATCTGATGAAAATAGTCTGGTGTAGGACAGAGAGACAGAAGTGTGCTTTTGCTGTTCCACGGTAAAAAATCGCTATTATCCTGCTTTTTGCATTTTTTGCTGTAAAAAAAAAAAAAATAGTGTCTCCCTGATTTTTCAGACACAAATATATCTGTTGAAAATAGTCTGGTGTAGGCCCGAGAAATAGAAGTGTTGTTTTGCAGTTCCACGGTACAAACCTCTGTATTATCCACTTTTGGGCCATTTTTATCTAAAAATAACAGTTTGAGTGTGTCGCTCACTGTTCAGCCGCAAATATATATATATTTTAAAAAGCCTGGTATACACCAGTAAATTATTACTGTGGTTTTGATGTTCCACGGTAAAACATCTCTATTATCCTGTTTTGGGCATTTTTTGCTGTATAAAAATAATAATAGTGTCTCCCTGATTTTTCAGACACAAATATATCTGTTGAAAATAGACTGGTGTAGGCCAGAGAGACAGAAGTGTGCTTTTGCTGTTCCACGGTAAAAAATCTCTATTATCCTGCTTTTTGCATTTTTTGCTGTAAAAAAAAAAAAATTGTGTCTCCCTGATTTTTCAGACACAAATATATCTGTTGAAAATAGTCTGGTGTAGGCCCGAGAAATACAAGAGTGGTTTTCCAGTTCCACGGTACAAACCTCTGTATTATCCACTTTTGGGCCATTTGTATCTAAAAAAAACAGTTTGAGTGTGTCGCTCACTGTTCAGCCGCAAATATATATATATTTTAAAAAGCCTGGTATACACCAGTAAATTATTACTGTGGTTTTGATATTCCACGGTAAAACATCTCTATTATCCTGCTTTTGGCATTTTTTGCTGTATAAAAATAATAATAGTGTCTCCCTGATTTTTCAGACACAAATATATCTGTTGAAAATAGTCTGGTGTAGGCCAGAGAGACAGAAGTGTGCTTTTGCTGTTCCACGGTAAAAAATCTCTATTATCCTGCTTTTTGCATTTTTTGCTGTAAAAAAAAAAAAATAGTGTCTCCCTGATTTTTCAGACACAAATATATCTGTTGAAAATAGTCTGGTGTAGGCCCGAGAAATACAAGTGTGGTTTTGCAGTTCCGCAGTACAAACCTCTGTATTATCCACTTTTGGGCCATTTGTATCTAAAAAAAACAGTTTGAGTGTGTCGCTCACTGTTCAGCCGCAAATATACATATATTTTGAAAAGCCTGGTATACACCAGTAAATTATGACTGTGGTTTTCATGTTCCATGATAAATCATCTCTATTATCCTGTTTTTGGCATTTTTTGCTGTATAAAAATAATAATAGTGTCTCTCTGATTTTTCAGATACAAATATATCTGTTGAAAATAGTCTGGTGTAGGCCAGAGAGACAGAAGTGTGCTTTTGCTGTTCCACGGTAAAAAATCTCTATTATCCTGCTTTTTGCATTTTTTGCTGTAAAGAAAAAAAAAAAATAGTGTCTCCCTGATTTTTCAGACACAAATATATCTGTTGAAAATAGTCTGGTGTAGGCCCGAGAAATACAAGTGTGGTTTTGCAGTTCCACGGTACAAACCTCTGTATTATCCACTTTTGGGCCATTTGTATCTAAAAAAAACAGTTTGAGTGTGTCGCTCACTGTTCAGCCGCAAATATATATATATTTTAAAAAGCCTGGTATACACCAGTAAATTATTACTGTGGTTTTGATGTTCCACGGTAAAACATCTCTATTATCCTGTTTTTGGCACTTTTTGCTGTATAAAAATAATAATAGTGTCTCCCTGATTTTTCAGACACAAATATATCTGTTGAAAATAGTCTGGTGTAGGCCAGAGAGACAGAAGTGTGCTTTTGCTGTTCCACGGTAAAAAATCTCTATTATCCTGATTTTTGCATTTTTTGCTGTAAAAAAAAAAAAAATAGTGTCTCCCTGATTTTTCAGACACAAATATATCTGTTGAAAATAGTCTGGTGTAGGCCAGAGAGACAGAAGTGTGCTTTTGCTGTTCCACGGTAAAAAATCTCTATTATCCTGCTTTTTGCATTTTTTGCTGTAAAAAAAAAAAAAATAGTGTCTCCCTGATTTTTCAGACACAAATATATCTGTTGAAAATAGTCTGGTGTAGGCCAGAGAGACAGAAGTGTGCTTTTGCTGTTCCACGGTAAAAAATCTCTATTATCCTGCTTTTTGCATTTTTTGCTGTAAAAAAAAAAAAAATAGTGTCTCCCTGATTTTTCAGACACAAATATATCTGTTGAAAATAGTCTGGTGTTGGCCCGAGAAATACAAGTGTGGTTTTGCAGTTCCACGGTACAAACCTCTGTATTATCCACTTTTGGGACATTTGTATCTAAAAAAAACAGTTTGAGTGTGTCGCTCACTGTTCAGCCACAAATATATATATATTTTAAAAAGCCTGGTATACACCAGTAAATTATTACTGTGGTTTTGATGTTCCACGGTACAACATCTCTATTATCCTGTTTTTGGCATTTTTTGCTGTATAAAAATAATAATAGTGTCTCCCTGATTTTTCAGACACAAATATATCTGTTGAAAATAGTCTGGTGTAGGCCAGAGAGACAGAAGTGTGCTTTTGCTGTTCCACGGTAAAAAATCTCTATTATCCTGCTTTTTGCATTTTTTGCTGTAAAAAAAAAAAAAATAGTGTCTCCCTGATTTTTCAGACACAAATATATCTGTTGAAAATAGTCTGGTGTAGGCCCGAGAAATACAAGTGTGGTTTTGCAGTTCCACGGTACAAACCTCTGTATTATCCACTTTTGGGCCATTTGTATCTAAAAAAACAGTTTGAGTGTGTCGCTCACTGTTCAGCCGCAAATATATATATATTTTAAAAAACCTGGTATACACCAGTAAATTATTACTGTGGTTTTGCTGTTCCACGGTAAAAAATCTCTATTATCCTGCTTTTTGCATTTTTTGCTGTAAATAAAAAAAAAATAGTGTCTCCCTGATTTTTCAGACACAAATATATCTGTTGAAAATAGTCTGGTGTAGGCCAGAGATACAGAAGTGTGCTTCTGCTGTTCCACGGTAAAAAATCTCTATTATCCTGCTTTTTGCATCTTTTGCTGTAAAAAAAAAAAAATAGTGTCTCCCTGATTTTTCAGACACAAATATATCTGTTGAAAATAGTGTGGTGTAGGCCAGAGAGACAGAAGTGTGCTTTTGCTGTTCCACGGTAAAAAATCTCTATTATCCTGCTTTTTGCATTTTTTGCTGTAAAAAAAAAAAAATAGTGTCTCCCTGATTTTTCAGACACAAATATATCTGTTGAAAATAGTCTGGTGTAGGCCCGAGAAATACAAGTGTGGTTTTGCAGTTCCACGGTACAAACCTCTGTATTATCCACTTTTGGGCCATTTGTATCTAAAAAAAAAAACAGTTTGAGTGTGTCGCTCACTGTTCAGCCGCAAATATATATATATTTTAAAAAGCCTGGTATACACCAGTAAATTATTACTGTGGTTTTGATGTTCCACGGTAAAACATCTCTATTATCCTGTTTTTGGAATTTTTTGCTGTATAAAAATAATAATAGTGTCTCTCTGATTTTTCAGATACAAATATATCTGTTGAAAATAGTCTGGTGTAGGCCAGAGAGACAGAAGTGTGCTTTTGCTGCTCCACGGTAAAAAATCTCTATTATCCTGCTTTTTGCATTTTTTGCTGTAAAAAAAAAAAAAAATAGTGTCTCCCTGATTTTTCAGACACAAATATATCTGTTGAAAATAGTCTGGTGTAGGCCCGAGAAATACAAGTGTGGTTTTGCAGTTCCACGGTACAAACCTCTGTATTATCCACTTTTGGGCCATTTGTATCTAAAAAAAACAGTTTGAGTGTGTCGCTCACTGTTCAGCCGCAAATATATATATATTTTAAAAAGCCTGGTATACACCAGTAAATTATTACTGTGGTTTTGATGTTCCACGGTAAAACATCTCTATTATCCTGTTTTTGGCACTTTTTGCTGTATAAAAATAATAATAGTGTCTCCCTGATTTTTCAGACACAAATATATCTGTTGAAAATAGTCTGGTGTAGGCCAGAGAGACAGAAGTGTGCTTTTGCTGTTCCACGGTAAAAAATCTCTATTATCCTGATTTTTGCATTTTTTGCTGTAAAAAAAAAAAAAATAGTGTCTCCCTGATTTTTCAGACACAAATATATCTGTTGAAAATAGTCTGGTGTAGGCCAGAGAGACAGAAGTGTGCTTTTGCTGTTCCACGGTAAAAAATCTCTATTATCCTGCTTTTTGCATTTTTTGCTGTAAAAAAAAAAAAAATAGTGTCTCCCTGATTTTTCAGACACAAATATATCTGTTGAAAATAGTCTGGTGTAGGCCAGAGAGACAGAAGTGTGCTTTTGTTGTTCCACGGTAAAAAATCTCTATTATCCTGCTTTTTGCATTTTATGCTGTAAAAAAAAAAAAAATAGTGTCTCCCTGATTTTTCAGACACAAATATATCTGTTGAAAATAGTCTGGTGTAGGCCCGAGAAATACAAGTGTGGTTTTGCAGTTCCACGGTACAAACCTCTGTATTATCCACTTTTGGGCCATTTGTATCTAAAAAAAACAGTTTGAGTGTGTCGCTCACTGTTCTGCCGCAAATATATATATATTTTAAAAAGCCTGGTATACACCAGTAAATTATAACTGTGGTTTTGCTGTTCCGCGGTAAAAAATCTCTATTATTCAGGTTTTGGTAGTTTTTTCCGTAAAGAAAAACAGTAGTGTCTCCTGACTGTTGTGACACAAAAATATATCTGTTGACAATAGTCTTGTGTAGGCCTGACATCCCAGTGTGGTTTCGCAGTTCCACGGGTCAAATCGCTGTACTATCCAGTTTTGGGCCTTTGGTATCTAAAAAAAAAGCAGTTTGAGTGTGTCGCTCACTGTTCAGCCGCAAATATCTCTATTTAAAAAAGTGTGGTATACCCCAGTAAACAATAACTGTGGTTTTCCTCTTCCACGGTTCTAATCTACTCTTTATTACCCTTTTTCCATTGATAGTGCAAGTGTAAGATATTTTACTTCATTTACAATGGGCAAGGCGCGTGGCAAGGGACGTGGAAGTGGACGTTCTGGTGATGTTTCGTGCAGAGGACGGGGCCGTGGCCAAGGTGAAAATGTGCCACAACCAACAGCCACATCTTCTCGCTCCCACTTCTTGACCGAATTACTAGGGAAGCACAGAACAACACCAGTATTGAGAACTGATCAGTATGAACAGGTTATTAATTGGATAGCAGACAATACTTCCAGTTACCTGGGCACCACCACCTCCGGTCTGTCTTCCACACGGTCAACTCTTAGTAGCCGTGAGTCTCGACCGCATACTCCTCCTCACCCTGATGCTCCTTCCTCCCACCATGCCGAGTGCCGTTAGACAGCAAGTGATCCCACACTTGGACACTCTGAAGAGCTGTTCACTGGTCCATTTCCATATTTGGGCCACTCGCCTGATACGCTTGAAGTGGTGGAAGAGGAGATCCCATGTTGCGATGCCCAAATATTTGAACAGCCACGGCCACAGGAAGTCGACGTTGGCAATCTGTCACAAGAGGTGGACGATGACGAGACACAATTGCCAGGAAGTGAGGAGAAGGATCGTGGTGCGCAAGTGGAAGAGGAGGAGGTGGTGGATGATCTAGTAACTGACCCAACGTGGAAGGAGGACATGCAGAGTGAGGCCAGCAGCACACAGGGGGAGGGAGGCAGAGTACCCCAACAGGCTGGAAGAAGCAGTGTGGTGGCCGCAGACAGAAGGCAGGCAACCGTTCCCCGTAACACCAACACGAGGGACGTTGCCAGTACAAGCGGTAGGTCTTCCAGAGTCTGGAATTTTTTAAAGACTCTGCTGATAACCCCAAAAAGGCCACATGTTCCACCTGCCATGCTAGCATCAGCAGGGGTGACAAAACTACCAGCCTGACCACCACCAGCATGATCAGGCACATGGCAGCAAAGCACCCGACTTTGTGGGGCGAAACCCAGGGTCCACGACCAGTGTCAGCGGGTGTCACCACTGCTTCTTCCACTGTTGTGCGTGCAATAGAACCCCCTGTTGTGTGTGCAAGGCAATCCCCTGTCCATACTGCATGTAAAGATGCCCCCTCCTCTCAGTCTTCACTTGTTATGGCAGTTTCTCAAGAAACAGCATCAACGTCCACGTCCACGTCCCACCGCAGCGTTCAATTGTCCATATCCCAGACCTTTGAATGAAAGCGGAAATTCACAGCTAACGCCCCACAGGCCACAGTCCTAAATTCGCACATTTCACGACTGCTTGCATTGGAAATGCTGCCTTTTAGGCTGGTGGAGACGGAATCCTTCCGCAATCTTATGGCGGTGGCCGTCCCTCGGTACTCGGTCCCCAGCCGACACTATTTTGCCCGGTGTGCCATCCCCGCACTACACAAGCACGTGTCCCAAAGCATCTGCCGTGACCTCAACAACGCAGTTACTGGGAGAGTCCACCTGACAACGGACACGTGGACAAGTGCTTGTGGCCAGGGACGGTACATCTCTCTGACGGCACACTGGGTAAACATAGTGGAAGCCGGGACCCAGTCGGACCTTGGGACGGAACACATCCTCCCCACACCGAGGATTGCGGGCCCTATGTCAGTCAGAGTTGCCCCCACAGTGTACAGCTCCTGCACATCCTCCTCCTCCTCCTCCTCCTCATGTTCAGCCTCCATCTCAGATATCACCACATCAGTTACAAGCTGGAAGCATTGCAGTACTGCCTCCGCCAAGCGGCAACAGGCTGTGCTGAAACTCATAAGCTTAGGTGATAAACCTCACACTGCTTGTGAGTTGTGGACAGCTGTGAAAGAGCAGGCAGATCTGTGGCTGAGACCGCTGAACCTACATCCCGGCATGGTCGTGTGTGACAATGGCCGTAGCCTGGTGGCGGCTCTGAGGCGAGGTGAGATCACACACGTACCATGCCTGGCTCATGTGCTTAACCTCGTGGTTCAGCGGTTTCTTAAATCGTACCCCGAGTTGCCAGATCTGCTCGTGAAAGTACGCCGCCTGTCAGCTCATTTTCGCAAGTCGGCTACAGCTTCCGCCGCCCTTGCTGTGTTGCAGCAGCGTTTGCAGCTTCCGGCACACCGACTGGTGTGTGATGTCCCCACACGTTGGAACTCTACCCTCCACATGTTGCAAAGGATTTGTGAGCAGAAGAGAGTAGTTGTGGAGTACCAGCTGCAACAAGGCTGTCGATATTCAGGTCAGACTCCACACATAAGACCTCAGGAGTGGACCTGGATGTCTGACATATGTACCATCCTGACAAACTTTGAGGAGGCCACCAAGATGGTGAGTGGCAATGACGCCATCATTAGTGTCAGCATCCCACTTGTCTGTCTTTTGCAACGCTCTCTGCAGAGAATTAAAGAGGAGGCATTGCAGCCAGATTATGATGAGATGGATCAAGAAGCCGTAGCGGGCGATTACACACAGCCCAGCCTCATCTCATCCCAACGTGCATTGGGGGACAATGAGGGAGAGGAGGAGGAGGAGGAGGAGGAGGAAGAACAGGAGCTGCTATCATGCGTTGTAGACGGTAGTACCTGTACAAGTGTCATACCGTCGGTTCAGCGTGGGTGGCCTGAGGACAGGGGGGAGGAGGAGGAGAGCATGGTCAGTCGTCATCTTGGTGAGGACTCGGAAATCTTGCCCATTACCAGTCTGGCACGCATGGCTGACTTTATGTTACGCTGCCTTAACCGTGACCCTCGCGTTGTCAAAATGTTGGGTGACAGTCATTACTGGTTGGTGACACTTGTAGACCCCCGCTACAAGGAGAACTTTCACTCTCTTATTCCTGAGGTGGAGAGGTCTACAAAAATGGGGCAATACCAGAAGGCCCTTGCTGCAGAACTCTTAAAAAAATTCCCATCTGAACACGCTAGCGGCAGAGGTCACAGTTCGTTGCCCAACCAAGGCGTACAGGCGAGAGAGACGCAACTCCAATCCAGCAGAGGCAGGTAAACACTGTCAACGTTCTGGGACAGTTTTCTGACACCCGCCCAGCTTACAGGCCCTGAGGCGCGGGGTACTCTCACAAGGAGTGGAAAGTTTCAAAAGATGGTGAGGGAGTACCTTGCCGATCATACCAATGTCCTCCGTGATTCCTCTGTGCCTTTTAATTATTGGGTATCTAAGCTGGACACTTGGAATGAACTCGCTCTGTACGCCTTGGAGGTCCTGGCCTGCCCTGCCGCTAGCGTGTTATCGGAGCGTGTTTTTAGTGCCGCTGGGGGAATTATAACTGATAAGCGCACTCGCCTGTCAACTGACAATTCTGACAAGCTGACCCTTATCAAAATGAACAAGGGCTGGATTGGGCCAGACTTCTCATCACCACCAAATGACAGCAGAGTAACATAAAGTCAAATCCACTGTGTTATTTCGGGAGGAGTATTCACATGCACCGCTTCACACCCACACATGGGTATACGCTTCCTCGTTTCGGCTGTTTAATCTTCTTCTCCTTATCCTCAGCCTCCACCACCACTATACCACCAGGGTGCCAGCATTGCAAGTTCCTCCGTCCTAATTTTTGGCAGCTTTTGCTGGCAAAGCATAAGCAAATACCATGGGACACCCACTCCCCAATAATGGGACTTATGTTTGTAATATGCTGTACTGCATGGCTCTTGTAAGGGGCATTGCAAGTTGCTCCGTCCTAATTTTTGGCAGCTTTTGCTGGGAAAGCATAAGCAAATACTATGGGAGACCCACTCCCCAATAATGGGAATTATGTTTGTAATATGCTGTACTGCATGGCTCTTGTAAGGGGCATTGCAAGTTGCTCCGTCCTAATTTTTGGCAGTTTTTGCTGGGAAAGCATAAACAAATACTATGGGAGACCCACTCCCCAATAATGGGACTTATGTTTGTAATAAGCTGTACTGCATGGCTCTTGTAAGGGGCATTGCAAGTTGCTCCATCCTAATTTTTTGGCAGCTTTTGCTGGGAAAGCATAAGCAAATACTATGGGAGACCCACTCCCCAATAATGGGACTTATGTTTGTAATATGCTGTACTGCATGGCTCTTGTAAGGGGCATTGCAAGTTGCTCCGTCCTAATTTTTGGCAGCTTTTGCTTGCAAGGCATAAGCAAATACTATGGGACACCCACTCCCCAATAATGGGACTTATGTTTGTAATATGCTGTACTGCATGTGACGCGCCCCCTGGGCCGTGTGTACACGTGTGTGGGATACCCGGTGCCGGGTCTCTGGGGTCTGTAGTCTCTGTGGCGGTGACCCGGTCCCGTGGCTCAGGCTGGTCAAACCAGTGGCAATCTTTCTTAGGTTTTGAGGTTAAATGTCCGACTGCGCCACCCGTGGATTGCGGTCAGGGAGTACCACCGCTGCGAGGCAGACCGCTGAGGCTGGTGTTGTGTGCGCAGCATAAAATGGGATAACTCCCCTCGGGAGGAGTATAGCATCAGGGCAGTGAGTGGGGATGATGTGGGTGATGGTGCAAGAGCGCAGCAGGAACGACTCAGAGTCTTTGCAGTGCAGTTCAGGGTCTTTACTGATGATTATAAGGTAGACCCTCCCGGGAGTACTGGCTAGCATAACAGGGTTGGTCAGTCTGTGAGCAAGCAGGAGTTCCCCTGGCCAGGTGGAGTTGTAGGCCTCCCCGTCTGTCTGCACTCTTCCTGGCTACCTTGCTGTAAGCGGGTAGAAGTAGCCCACGTCTCTGAGTGTACCATGTAGTGCTCACCCATATGGCTGGTGACTTGGGGCCTTCTGTTAGCCTCCGCTCCACGACGGCGGTGCTGGTCCCTTGCTTGTGACTGAGCCTCCGGGCTTCTATGGCCAGAGGACCTGAAATCCCCTGCCGGCTGGTTTCTGCTGCTGGATATATAAGTCCTCACAGCTTCGGACTCCTGTATCCGGTTCCTATTGTCTTCTGCCAGGGCGAGCTCTGCTCAGCTTCCAGCCCCTCGTCTTTAGCTCCTAGCTCCTACAGAGCTCCTTGCTGTTACTTTCCCTTGCTCTCACTCTGACTCTGACTGTTCTCTGTTCTCTGACTCACTCAACCCCACCCCAGATCCAGTTTATAAGGGCAGAATTCTCCCCTCCCAGGACTGGGGCAGGAGGATGTTGCATGTTTAAGGGATCCTGACCAGGAAACCTCCCACTTGCTCTCCGACGTAATCTCTATTACTGTGGTGACCAGACCCCTGGGGTGCCACACATGGCTCTTGTAAGGGGCATTGCAGTACCTCATAATTTTTGGAAAGCATTCCATTCACTGCTTAGGCCAACAGTGCACGGGAGACCCAGTTGCTATACATCGAAAAAAAGGTTTAGTTAACGCCCTCTGACCTCCATGTCATTTCCAAGGGGCATTGGAGTGCCTCGAAATTTTTGGTAGGCATTGCACTCACTGTATGCCCTATAACTGTGTAGCCGAACCGCTCCTTTTGTTACAGAAACATATCCTACAAGACATATCTGGTTGACTGGCCTGATATTGATGTGAATGGTCCCTGTTCCTCCTGCTCTTTCTCCTTTGCCACTACCTCATCCATCATTTATCACCTGAAGCTTTGTTTTAACGGGAGTCATAGAACTTGGATAGTAGCAGGAAAACATCCAGCAATCCTCGGAGAAGGTAGGATATGCGCCAAAACGCTGACCTCCTCAGGGCTAGCCGCTACTACATACATGCGCTTGCATTACAACAAAACAAAGCAGATGCTAACTTCTATCATCCTCATCATGCTCCTCACCTTGGCACTCTCAACTCCCCTGATGGAGAAGCCAGGGCCCACCGGAGGAGTCTGATAGTCCGGTGGGCTCGGCCAATGCTGCCCTAAAGCAGGCCAGGCTAAGAAAAGTGTGGGAAAGGTTACCAGTACAAATAGGGGTGGCTGGGGACTGAGTATGGACACCCGGCCACCCCCTGGAGGCTGGGGAGCAAGCAGGGACACCCGGCCACCAGGCGGCTGGGGACTGAGTATGGATACCAGGCCTCCGACACAGCCATGGCGTGGTGGCCAGATTCCGCCTCCACATGCCTAAAAGGCCCAATTTAAAGTGCAAGCAAGCAAGCAGTATGGTATTGCAGCCTGGGGGTGGGTGGGTGGCAGGCTGCATACTTGCGCTTGCATTGCAAGGAATGGGAGAGGTACAATTGAACACTGCCCTGGGACAAGGACTTGAATGGGGATAGTTGCAAGTCTGCAACGACAGGTGCAAGGTGGGAGGCATCTTCACATGTACCATGAACAGGGGTTTGGCATGCACACACTACAGCGGAATAGGCTCTCCTTCCCACTAAATGCACTGGGGAGGGCACAGGTAATGTTTTGGTATACGCGCTTAATCTTATGTATAAGGCACACCAGGACAAATAGGGGCGGCTGGGGACTGAGTATGGATACCTCGCTGCCGAAGCAGCCATGAGGTATTGGCCAGCTTCGGCCTCCTCTAAACTAAAAGGCCCCATTTCAAGTGCAAGCTAGCAGTATGAATTGCAGTCTGGGGGTGGGTGGGTGGCAGGCTGCACACTTACACTTGCATTAAAAGAAAACATAGCAGATGCTAACTTCTGTCATCATCATCATGCTCCTCACCTTGGCACTCTCAACTCCACCGATGGAGAAGTCAGGGCCCACCGGAGGAGTCTGGTTCTCTGGTGGGCTCGTCCAATGCTGCCTAAAGCAGGCCGGGCTAAGAAAAGTGTGTGGGGGGATGTTCCAAGGAGAAATGGGGCCAGCTGGGGACCGTTTATGGACACCCGACTGCCCCTAGGCGGCTGGGGACCGTGTGGACACTCGGCCGCGGGGCGGCTGGGGACTGAGTATGGACACCCGGCCGCCGGGCGGCTGGGGACTGAGTATGGATTCCAGGCCGCCAACACAGCCATGACGTGGTGGCCAGATTCTGCCTCCACATGCCTAAAAGGCCCAATTTCAAGTTCAAGCAAGCAAGCAGTATGGTATTGCAGCCTGGGGGTGGGTGGGTGGCAGGCTGCATACTTGCGCTTGTATTGCAAGAAATGGGGGAGGTACAATTGAACACTGCCCTGGGACTAGAACTTGCATGGAGATAGTTGCAAGTCTGCATCTTCTGATGCGGCAAGGATCACTTATGATGGGCACACTTTTAGACAGTGACCTGGGAGTCAGAGATGCTTCCAGGGGTCTTCCCCATGCTGTTCCCATGTCTTTTCAGCACTTTATGCATGTGTCACACAGCACATGGCCAGATAAGGTTGTAAAATGTTAAAATGACATTTCCCGGTGAATGCATTTGTCATAGTTGAAAGCAATACAAAAGTGCAAAAACGCATAAAAAATGCTACTTGTGAACATAGCCGAAGGTGTGGAGGAGTATTTTTGTTTTTGGTCATTTATTTTAACTTATACACAAGTCTTTTCCCTGGAAAGGATGTTCCTTAACATATTTCACAGGAAAAAAGTTTCACTTTCGTTTTATTGTGAGCCTGTAAAAGTGGCTTAATACCTCTGACCACGTTGTTGACAGCAGTGACCTGGGGGTCAGAAATGCTTCCTGGGGCGATCCCCATGCTGTCCCCATGTCATTTGAGCACTGTCACTATCGTTTTGGGCACTTGTTAGGCTTTTAAAAGACTGCCGGGGGTGCCACCGCAAAAATGCTCGAGTCTCCCATAGACTAACATTGGGCTCGTTGCTCGGGTCGAGCACCCGAGTATCACGGCGAGCTCGGCCCGAGCTTCGAGCACCCGAGCATTTTAGTGCTCGCTCAACACTACTCAGCATCCTTCAGCAGACCTCAACACCCTTCAACAGACCAGAGCACTCTTTAGGAGATCACTACAAACCTCAGCACCCTTCAGCAGATCTCAGTATCCTTCAGCAGACCTCAGAATCCTTCAGCAGACCTCAGCACCCTTCAGCAGACCTCAGCACCCTTCAGTTGACCTCAGCACCCTTCAGCAGACCTCAGCACCCTTCAGCAGACCTCAGCACCCTTCAGTAGACCTCAACAACCTTCAGCAGACCTCAGCACCCTTCAGTAGACCTCAGCACCCTTCAGCAGACCTCAGCACTCTTCAGCAGACCTCAGGACCCTTCAGTAGACCTCAGCACCCTTCAGCAGACCTCAGCACCCTTCAGTAGACCTCAGCACCCTTCAGCAGACCTCAGCACTCTTCAGCAGACCTCAGGACCCTTCAGTAGACCTCAGCACCCTTCAGCAGACCTCAGCACCCTTCAGTAGACCTCAGCACCCTTCAGCAGACCTCAGCACACTTCAGCAGACCTAAGCACATTTCAGCACTCTCTAAGCTGAAACATCTCTCAGGAAACCACAGAAGAGTTCAGCCTTCAGAACCTGCAGACCCGCACACATAGACTCCCACCCACATACAGACTGAAACTTCCCCATCTCTTCAACATAGCCACTTACAAGTGCTGACTCTTCCAACTACAGGGTCTTCTTCGCAAACTTATGAATCAATGGCGGCAATCATAGAAGACAAATCATCAAATTGAGGAGACACATGCTACAGCAGACACTGCTTCTTCACACCAGTCCTGCCTGCAGAGGAAGCAATTAAACTATATTACATCTTACACTTTAGTCTAGACCTGGACAAAATGTGGCCTTGCGGTTGATCCAGTGTGGCCATTGAACCGGGACAGCCAAACAGCTTTCTAAAGTGGAGTCCCGCACAAAATTCCCTGCGTCTCACTTTTATCAGTATTTGCATCCCTGGGATGTAAATAACAGTTAATAAGGTGATGGAACAGGGAGCTAACCTGCCCCATCATTGAGCCTGGGCGTCTGAGAGTGCAGCAGGCGTGATGACATCACTACGTCGCACCAGCAGTGCCTCAGTACACAGCGCACACCGGAGCAGCAGGAGGAACAGGGTTGAGTGAGGATTTTTTTAATACTGTGCGAAAAAAATGATGCTAAAAAAATTGTGCAAGGGGGCTGTCTGGGGACACCATTCTGATTAAATGAATGTGTGGGGTCATCATTCTGAGTGAGAGGCTGTGTGCGGACATCATTCTGAGTGGGTGGCTGTGTGGGGGCATAATTCTTAGTGGAAGGCTGTGTTGGAACATCATTCTGAGTGGGTGGCTGTGTGGGGACATCATTCTGAGTGGGTGGCTGTGTGGGGACATCATTCTGAGTGGGTGGCTGTGTGAAGACATCATTCTGATTGGGTGGCTGTATGGGGACATCATTCTGAGTGGGTGGCTGTGTGGGGACATCATTCTGAGTGGGTGGCTGTGTGGGAGCATAATTCTTAGAGGAAGGCTGTGTTGGAACATCATTCTGAGTGGGTGACTGTGTGGGGACATCATTCTGAGTGGGTGTCTGTGTGAAGACATCATTCTGATTGGGTGGCTGTATGGGGACATCATTCTGAGAGGGTGGCTGTGTGGGGACATCATTCTGAGTGAGCGGCTGTATGGGGGCATAATTCTGAGAGGGAGGCTGTGTGGGGAAATAATTCTCAGTGGGAGGCTGTGTGGGGACATCATTCCGAGTGAGCGGCTGTGTGGGGGCATCATTCTGAGAGGGAGGCTGTGTGGGGAAATAATTCTCAGTGGGTGGCTGTGTGGGGAAATAATTCTCAGTGGGAGGCTGTGTGGGGAAATAATTCTCAGTGGGAGGCTGTGTGGGGAAATAATTCTCAGTGGGAGGCTGTGTGGGGATATTATTCTGAGTGGGTGGCTGTGTGGGACCACCATCTGAGTGGGTAGCTGTGTGGGGACATCATTCTGAGTGGGTGGCTGTGTGAAGACATCATTCTGATTGTGTGGTTGTATGGGGACATCATTCTGAGTGGGTGGCTGTGTGGGGGCATCATTCTGAGTGAGCGGCTCTGTGGGGGCATCATTCTGAGTGAGCGGCTGTGTGGAAACATCATTCTGAGTGGGTGGCTGTGTGGGGGCATCATCTGAGTGGGTGGCTGTGTGGGGACATAATTCTCAGTGGGAGGCTGTGTGGGGACATCATTCTGAGTGGGTGGCTGTGTGGGGACATCATTCTGAGTGGGTGGCTGTGTGGGTACATCATTCTGAGCGGGTGGCTGTGTGGGGACATAATTCTCAGTGGGTGGCTGTGTGGGGACATCTTTCTGAATGAGCGGCTGTGTGGGGACATCATTCTGAGTGGGTGGCTGTGTGGGTGCATCATTCTGAGTGGGTGGCTGTGTGAAGACATCATTCTGAGTGAGAGGCTGTGTGGGGGCATCATTCTGAGCGGGTGGCTGTGTGGAGACATAATTCTCAGTGGGAGACTGTGTGGGGACATCATTCTGAGTGGGTGGCTGTGTGGGAGCATCATTCTGAGTGGGTGGCTGCGTGGGTACATCATTCTGAGAGGGAGGATTTCTGGGGACATCATTCTGAGTGGGTGGCTGTGTGAAGACATCATTCTGATTGGGTGGCTGTTTGGGGACATCATTCTGAGTGGGTGGCTGTGTGGGGACATCATTCTGAGTGAGCGGCTGTGTGTGGGGGCATCATTCTGAGAGGGAGGCTATGTGGGGACATAATTCTCAGTGGGAGGCTGTGTGGGGACATAATACTGTGCAAGCAGGCTGTGTGGGGAAATCATTCTGAGTGGGTGGCTATGTGAAGACTTCATTCTGAGTGGGTGGCTCTGTTGGGCATTAAATTGTGGGGACATCATTCTAAGTAAGGAGCTGTTTGGGGACCTTGCACTGGATGCGTTGGGATATCATTCTGCATGGGGGGCTTTGTGGGGATATATGGGTAGTGAGGCTTTGTGGGGACATCATTCCATGTAGTGGGCCTGTGTGGGGATGTTATACTGTGTAGAGGGCCAGTGTGGGGATGTTATACTGTGCAGTTGGCCTGTGTGTATTGGAAGCTGTGGATCAAAATACAAGGTCTGAATAACAGGAATATATAAATAACTGCTATTCACTGTATAAACTTTATAAAATGCAGTACATTATATGGGGTTGATTAGCTGCTACTGGTGGGAATACAGGCTATCATTTATTAGCAGTAATAACAAGTCAACAATCTTAATTCTGCTCAATAGTAAGTTATACAAATTAATATAAAACAATAATAATGAGCTGAATTAAGTTCGGCCGGTTGGTTCGGCCCTCCACAACAGTCAAAATATCTCATGTGACCCCCTTGGGAAAATTAATTGCCCACCCCTGGTCTAGTCCCATCAAGAGCTGCAATCAAAATTCTGCTGAGTGTCAACCATCTAAATTTTGCACCAATCAGTTGGAATAACAGTTCATCTCAAACTTTTCAGCTCATTTTTTATGTGAACGTGGCAATATTTTGAGTAGAAAACTCAAGATAAATGAAACAAAGTATTTGCAAAGTTCTTCAACATTTTACTAAGAATTTTTAAACAGTTGCAAATAAATAATGTTAAAAAAGGAGCGGACTTTCTAGGGTCGTGTTATCGGCACACATTACTTCTGGTAGTACAGGTGAGATATAAAGTGTATAAAGTCTACACTCGCCGGGCTCAACGTACACTTCACTTCTTGTAGGCCATGGGCTTAGACACAATCAGCATGTGTCTTGTAGACAGCGGAACATGTGGCCACGGGGAATCCATCGCAAGCATCACCTACCGTAGAAAAATTATGCTGTCTACTAAGTGACTGATTGAGGTTCTTAACTAAGGCAAGACATTCCTTAAAGAGGTGCATCATTGCCGATATATTATCACTGCAGGTTCTCCAAAGCCTGCTCCTCTTAATTCATCAAGGTTGTCCACATGAAATAATGTTTAACGCGTCTGTCCGTGGGGAAGAATGTCATTTCCCGGAGCTTAACAATAATGTCTTTAGAAATTTCTGCCTTATGATTGCTTCTCTTTTCCTCATCATATCCACTGCCTCGTAAATGTTCTTCACGTTTTCTTAGCCAAAAGGGAAAGTAGCTCAAATGCAGACAACCGAAAATATGGGGAACAAATCTCCAATATTGGGGCTTTGTCTCTTGAAGTTATGGTCCAGCAGCTACATGCATGTCCCAGAGGAGGGTAGATAGAGCAAAGAGGACTCTGAAAACCAAAGAGAGATCCTCTAAGAGTTCAAGCCATCATTCTCCACTATTTTAGAGGTGGTGAGCCCAAAGCTTGTTGACCTTCTTATCATACTGGGGCTTTGTCTCTTGATGTTATGGTCCAGCAGCTACATACATGTCCCAGAGGAGTGTAGATAGAGCAAAGAGGACTCCAAAAACCAAAGTGAGGTCCTCTAATAGTCCAAGCCATCATTCTCCACTATTCTAGAGGTGGTGAACCCAAAGCTTGTGAACCTTCTTAGAATTTTACACTCATTGTAGAAGGGCGGTAGGAAACACTTTTCTGATTCAACCACTCATTTATGGATAGTAAAATTGTTTTGCATCACCCATAGTTGGGTTTTCTCATCTCGTAGGCTTGGTCTTTACCCCTTTTGCCATCTATCTATCTATCTATCTATCTATCTATCTATCCATCTTTGATGGTCTTACAATGGAGATTGTCACCAGGACACATTATGTTTAGGATTAGATTCACTGGTAATAATGTTAATCCAGGGATTGACGACATTTGTGTTCTAAAGACACCCATAAGCATTAGATGAATGTAGGCCGAACCTGCTGATTTCATAGGAACAGGATGACTAACTAATGTGTTTGGGGGTATCCGACTCTTCTTTGATGACAGATGTTATGAAAAAAAAAGGATTGTACACATAAAAATTCAACATGCCTTATCTTTTTGTTTTAAAGCACCCATACACATTAGATGGATGTGGGCAAAAATTGCTAATTTCGGCCAAACAGGAACACCATTTAATGTGTTTGGGGGTATCCCGACTCTTCTCTAATGACATATTTGGAAAAGAAGTATTGTAGACTTTAAATTTCAACATGCCTGATCTTTTATTTCAAAAGCACCTGGGTCGCCCCTGTGGGTCCAGTCGCCACAGAGGTACTGCATCTCAGCCAGAGGTGTGGTACCCCACTCTCAGGTAAGAAGGGAGCACTAACCGGGACCTAAACACTCACATCCAACACTACACCATTCATAAGGGAAGGTCCAGATAGTTCCAAAGGGAGTGCACAGGCCTGGTCCCTGTCAGAAGGGTGGAACTAAGTAGAGGAGGTGGGTGGAGGAAGTAGTTTAGGGGAGCACTGACAGAGGAGTATAAAAGTAAGGGTAGAAACATCTAGAAGGAGTTCTGTGGAGAGTTCTGGCTGAGGTCCAGTCTCCTGTTCCAGTGCTTGGAGCAGGAGTTCAGTTCTGCTCAGGGGAGCAAGGGAGGAGTAGGGCCCAGTTAGAAAGGCCCAGGAGTAGAGTGAGGAGAGAAGACTGGAGCAGTGAGAGGGGCTCCAGAGAGAGAAGGGATCCTAGGGACACAGCTAGCAACAGTCCACATATAATTGCTGAAAACGTGGCCATATAGGACCAAGGGGACAGACCGGACGTCGCCCGACAAGGCCCGCGGCCACTGGCTCGGGACACTGTGTGTGAGGCGCAGGGCAGGAGGGCGAGAGCCAGCGCAGAGAGAGACGACCTGGAGAGGTAGACCGAAAGGGGTCCCGTTCAAGTGCTTCTAAGATATCTGAGAGTTGGCTGGATCACTTCCCCGGAGGACACAGGATGTCGTGGGTGGTTACAAACCGGTAACTGTAACCTGGAGAACTTAACCACTGTGAGTAAAACCTGAAGACTGTGTGACACCCCAGGGGTCTGGTTGTCACAGTGATAGAGATATTACGTCTGAGAGCAGGTGGGAGGTCCTTTGGTCAGGGATCCTGTGCATGCCACACCTCCTGCCCAGCCTTGGGAGGGGAAGAACTTCCCCTGTATAAACCCGGGGCTGAGGCAGGGTTAGTGAGTCCAGGAAGAGTAGAGACAAGAGCAGCATAGGAAGCAGCAGAGTCACAAGGAGTCAGGGGCTGGCAGCTAAAGAGCTCGCCCTGACTAAGAAGATTCTTTACCGGACCCGGAGTCCGAGGCTGTGGGGACTAACTTCTACCCAGCAGCAGAATCCGTCAGGCAGGGGATTTCAGGTCCCCTGGCCCAGAAGCCCGAAGGCCCGGTCACACGCGTGGGACCAGCACCGCCATCGTGGAGCGGAAGCCATTAGAAGGCCCCGAGTCACCGGCCATACGGGTGAGCACCACACGGTACACTCAGGGACGTGGGCTACTTACATCAGCTTCTAGCAAGGTAGCCAGAAGAGTACAGTCAGCTTGGGAGGCCTACAACTACGCCTGGCCAGGGGAGATCCCATCTGCTCAAGGACTGACCAGGCCCCGTTCGCTAGCAAGTACTCCGGGAGGGTCTATCGTTGTTACCAGTAAAGACCCTGAACGCTACCATACCGTCTCTGAGTGGTTCCTGCTACCCCCATCATCCACGTCGGCTGCCCTGAGGCCATACCCCTCCCGTTGGGGGTTATACTATCACGCTGCACCATCCTTCCACCGGCCTCAGCGGTCTGCCCTGCAGCAGCAGCCCCCTGGCTGCATTCAACGGGTGGCGTAGTCATCAACCATTTTCTACCGCTAACAGACTGCCGTCCAGTTTGACTCCCTGGGCACGGACCGGGTCACCGCCACGAGACTACAACCCTAAACAGATCCGGCTCCGGGTAAGCTCCCGCGTGCGCAACGCAGCGCGACACAGGCCCAGGGGCGCGTCAACTTTGGCGTAGTCGGCAGGATCACGTGCCCGCAACCACCGGGTACTGCGTGCCTGAAAAGCAAAGACTGTTCAAACTTACCAGTGGTGAAGATTCCCGCCATCGGTGAAGATTCCCGCCATCCGGCGCCATCTTCAGCCTTCTTCCCGCCATCGGTGAAGTTTCCCGCCATCCGGCGCCATCTTCAGCCTTCTTCCCGCCATCCGTGGAGTTTTCCCGCCATTGGACGCCATCTTGAGGACGCCGCGCGGGAAGAAGAGGGGCGTGGACTCCGAAAGCGCGCGAGAACTGAAGCCCCGCCTCACGTCCGGACGTTGCGTAATGTCCTGGAAGGAGCCCAGCAGACGCCGACGTCACAGGAGCGCGACGGAAGGTCCTCAACCCTGACGATCCACTGCGGAGCCGCGGCCTACGGAACAGGATCATCGCAAGGTAGGCCACGGTCCACTAGGGGGGAGGAAGATGTCGGATACGGAGGAGAGCTCCACTGCCTCAACCCCCGCCAGCGCTACCGCTGTTGCAGTTATGCCCTTCACCATGCCCTATATCCCGGGAGCAGCTTGGCTACCCCAGTACTCAGGGGAGTCACATACCCTGCATGACTTTAGAGAAAAGCTGGATAGCCTCTTCCAGGTGTACCCCCTCACAGAAGAGCAAAAAGTGAGCATCCTGGTGGCCCAACTAACTGGGGCAGCCAAAAGGGAAGTAAAATCCTGGCCACCTGGGAGGAAGACTGTCGCAGGGATACTAACCCGGCTGAAGGACACCTTTGATACCCGCACCTCAGCCGAGATTAAACTTAGATTCTACGGGTGCAAGCAGCGAGCGCATGAGAGTATAAGGGACTATGCACTCAACCTACAAGAGGCCCTGAGGGCCATTAAGCAGACCGACCCTAATGGAGTGGGAAACGAGGACAGGCTGTTGACCGAACAATTTATAGAGGGTTTATATTGCAATGCCCACCGCACCCAGTTGCGGGCAATGGCCTTACAGGACCCTCATCTAGAATTTGCACAGTTCAAGGACAGAGCCATCCGGGTGCTCCGAGAACCGGCACCAGGTGGCGTTGTGACCCACAGACGCCCCACTACCACTTACTACCAGGAGGCGGCGCCCTTGTCAGCAGGGCCTGTGGGAGCTGATGCGCAGGCTTTGGACAATGACCCGGCTCCAGACCTACACCATCAGGTCCAAGAGCTAGCTAAAAGCGTTGCTGCGCTAACCCGAACTGTGCAGTCTTTACAGGTTTCCACTCCAGGGAAGATCCAGCTGGCATCCGGACCGGAGGACATCCCGTGGCGTCGACCAAGGAGGACCCCACCGGCCAGAGGAAGACCCAGTGACCGATACAGCGAGGACGGACGACCCATCTGCCGCCGCTGCAATCAACCCGGACATATGGAAAGGTACTGTTCTTTAAACGGGCACAACCTGGGGTAGAGGGCCAACCCCCAGGAAAAAGATCACCAGGCCCATCGAACTGGCGCGACAGATATGTGGGAGGACGTCCAGTCTTGCCTGTGGTA
The DNA here is from genome assembly GCF_046119375.1 of Phyllobates terribilis. Taxonomy (NCBI): domain Eukaryota; kingdom Metazoa; phylum Chordata; class Amphibia; order Anura; family Dendrobatidae; genus Phyllobates; species Phyllobates terribilis. Next base: position 36,259,397 of record NW_027362772.1, on the reverse strand, counting down.
CTGGATGGCATTCCCATGAGTGCCCTACTGGACACCGGGTCACAGGTCACCACCATCCCGTACGTGCTCTTCAAGCAGTACTGGAATGACTCGGATATTACCCGCTACCCTGACGACGACTTGAGTATCATCGCCAGCAATGGTCAGCCCGTGCCACAGATCGGATTTAAAGAGGTGACCATCAAAATTGGTAGAGTCGAACTGGCCGCACAGGGACTGATCATTGTAGATATTGACAAACATGAGAGTCACCCAAAAATAACTCTAGGAACTAATGTAATTGAAAATTGTCTTGCAGAGGTGATTTTCCTTTTACAGCAGGTTGCCAAGAATGCCAGCTCCGGCGAGCAGCGGGTGCTCCAGAAAGAGATCCGGGCACTGATGCAACGGCAACAAGTGGAACTCTCCGGCGGTGAGATTGGTAGCGTAAGAATGTGTGACCCTTTTCCTATTGCCATGCCCCCAAAAAGTGAAATGATGATTTGGTGCCGGGCAGCTATTGGTCTGAGAGGTAGAGATTACCAGGCAATGGTAGAACCAGTTTACTCAGACAGTAGGCCCACCATTTTGACAGCACGGGGGGTGGTCAATGTACGCCATGGGAGGGTGCCCGTTCGCATAATAAATATCGGGGAGAGGGAAGTGTACCTGCCCCGGTATGCCACGCTAGCCAAATTATATACCACTAATCAAAATTCTATACAATCTGTGGAACCCTTGCCTCCATCTCACCCGGAGGAAGGTAACGGCTCTAAGAAAGACATGGAGGACTGGTGTCAGCAACTACATCTGGGTACTGACTCCACTCCCTCACACCAGAAACAAGGAGTCTATCGGGTGGTTCAAGAGTATGAGAGAGTGTTTAGTAAACACCCGTTAGACTTCGGGCGAGTCAAGGGGGTAGAACACCGCATCCCCACGGGAGATCATCCTCCCATAAAAGAGAGGTATCGACCCGTACCCCCTGCACATTACCAACACGCCAAGGGGATGCTTAGAGACATGAAGGAGGCTGGGGTAATCCGGGATAGCTGTAGCCCCTGGGCAGCCCCACTAGTTTTAGTCAAAAAGAAAGACAACACCATGAGGATGTGTGTAGATTACCGGAAAATCAACCGTATCACACACAAGGATGCGTACCCCTTACCAAGGATAGAGGAGTCATTGGCTGCTTTAAGATCTGCTAACTTCTTCTCTACCTTGGATCTCACTAGCGGGTACTGGCAGGTTCCTGTAGCAGAGGCGGACCGGGAGAAGACCGCATTCACCACCCCGATGGGACTTAGCGAGTTCACCTGCATGCCGTTCGGACTCTGCAACGCCCCAGGAACCTTCCAACGATTAATGGAGTGCTGTCTGGGCCACAGAAACTTCGAGACGGTCCTGTTGTACCTGGACGATGTCATCGTATACTCCAAAACTTATGAGGACCACCTGAAACACCTGGCGGAGGTGTTCGAAGCTCTGGCGAGTTACGGCCTAAAGGTGAAACCCTCCAAGTGTCACCTCCTGAAACCAAAGGTGCAATACCTGGGACACGTGGTGAGCGCTGACGGAGTGGCTCCCGACCCCGATAAGATCACCGCAATCAAAGGATGGCCAAGCCCTTCCAGCGTAAAAGAAGTGCGGCAGTTCCTAGGGTTGGTAGGCTACTACCGAAGGTTTATTCCCGGTTTCACCAAAAAGGCGGCGCCTATGCAGGACCTCCTGATAGGCCAGTCCCGGAAGGCCAAGAACCAGAAGCCGCCCTTCAAATGGGAAGAGCTAGAGGAAGAGTCCTTCCGCCAGCTGAAGATGGCCCTCACGGGGGATGAAATCTTGGCGTATCCGGACTATAGCCAGCCCTTCATCCTCTACACCGACGCCAGTAACGTCGGGCTAGGAGCCGTACTGTCCCAGATTCAGCAGGGGAAAGAGCGAGTAATCGCCTATGCCAGCCGAAAACTGCGACCCACCGAAAGGAATCCCGAGAATTATAGCTCATTTAAGCTAGAGTTCCTGGCCGTGGTATGGGCAGTCACCGAGCGCTTTAAGCATTACCTCGCTTCTTCCCGGTTCACCGTATACACGGATAACAACCCGCTGACACACCTGGACACGGCAAGACTCTGTGCCCTGGAGCAGAGGTGGATGGCCCGTCTGTCCAACTACGAGTTCACAATTAAATACCGGGCAGGGCGCTCCAATACCAACGCGGACGCCCTGTCCAGGATGCCCAACCTGCCGGACGGAGGAGAAGATCCGGAGGGACTGGAAGAAGTTGAACTCCCTGCGTTCCACCGTCATGGGACTATCCAGTATTCCCACCGGGTAAGGAGTAAGCAGGCTGCTACGTTGAACCCCTTACCTCACTACAACTGGGCGGAAACGCAAGACAGCGACCCTGCCGTCCGACTGGTGAAGGAGATGCTGACTCGCCCGGAGGCTAGCCTGGAATCAGACGCTCCAGAGGAAGCCAAACAACTGTGGGCAGAGAAGAGTCGACTGTTCCTTTACAAGGGGAAGTTGTGCCGCAGAATGGTTAACTCCAGGACGCATGAACTACTCTGGCAAGTAGTGGTGCCACGAAGAGACGCAGCCATGGTGATGGAGGCATACCACGACGGAGCTGGACACTTCGGGTGGAAAAAGCTGGAGTTCCTGCTGCGCGAGCGGTTCCACTGGGTAGGCATGAGGGGAACCATCGAGAAGTGGTGCAGAGACTGTGGCCCGTGCAATCTGAGAAGGAAGGACCGGGCCAGCCAGAAGACTCCCCTGCAGTCCATCGTCACCCGGCAACCGTTGGAACTGGTAGCCTTGGATCATGTAAAACTGACCCCCAGCAGAAGTGGCTACGTCTACGCGTTAACCATCGTGGATCATTACTCCCGGTTTCTGGTTGTCGTCCCCGTCAAGGACTTAACGGCTCGAACAGCAGCTAGAGCCTTCCAGCAGCACTTTTGCCGTCCACACGGGTACCCGGACCAAGTGCTGACGGACCAGGGACCTGCCTTTGAAGCGGAGGTCTTCCAGGAATTCTGCAATCTGTATGGCTGCCGGAAGATAAGGACGACACCCTACCATCCGCAAACTAATGGACTTTGTGAGAAAATGAACCAGGTGGTAATGGATCTTCTAAAAACGTTGCCCCTGGAAGAACGCAGTCTGTGGCCTGAGAAGTTGCCCGATCTGGTGGACCTATACAACCACATCCCGGTAGGTTCCACCAACTGTACCCCGGCTTACCTAATGAGGGCAAGACCAGGTAAGTTACCTGTTGACCTGGAAATGGGAGTCCTGACGCCCGAGGACACTTCACCAGAAACAGACTGGGACACAGAGAGGCAGCAGCAGTACCGGAAAGTACAGGAGAGCGTGGAGCGAAGTCTCTGTCAGGCTAGGGAAAGACAAGAGAAGACTTACAACCAGTATGCTCCCGCTGTTCCCCTGGTACCCGGAGAGCAGGTCTTGAAGAGGAAGAGACGGCTCCACAAGTTGGACGACCAGTGGGAGAAGGACCCGTACACCGTACTGCCCTCAAGCCACGAGAACCCGAAGGTCTGTACCATCAGTAAAGACGGAGGGGAAACCACAGCCATTGTATCCCGGGACCACCTGAAGAAGTGCCCCGAACAACTGAGGAACCCTGAGGAGGAACAGGAAGACCATCGACCCGTGGAAGAAAGGGAAGATATGGTTAGTACCGTGCTCGGGGACTTCCCTCGGTCTTGGACTCAAGTCAATGGTGCAGTTGTGGTACCCGTACTCACCTTCCTCCAACCATCATCCCAAGAACCTACGGAGCAACGGGTAGAGCTGGAAGAGCAGCCGGTCCAGGAGGCAGAAGACTCCACCCAAGCGGAACAGGAGAATCCACCCTCTGCTTATAGTGAGCCTGCCGTACCCCTAGTGAGACAAAGAGCCGGTAGACAGCTGCCCAGTTTACCCTTGACAGCTCCTACACCCTGTAGTTCAGGGCCAGACAGTCAGCTCCGTAGGTCCACTAGGGCCACTAGAGGCCAGTTACCCGCACGTTGGAGGATCTAAATGTTTAAGTTGTTTTACAATGTTTACCTGTTTATTGTTGCTTGTGTATAATTTTGTGTTTCTAGTTATTTTTAGGAAACCTTGGTGGATTTACCGGGAATCCTTTGTATATAGTTGGAGCGTAACCCAGGATGGACTAGAGACTGTTAAGGACTCGGGGTAGGACAGACCCCTACCTGGTTACGTCTCCCTGTGTTGGTGAAATGGACACCTTTGCTTTTCTTCAAAGACTGCACCCGGTTGCGGACATCCGTGACCATCTTATTGTGTTTCCTTATTGTATTTTATTGTTCTTTGATATACCTTGTTATATTTTTCTAAAAAGTGTTTAGTCCCGGAGTACTAAATTTCACTAGGGGGGAGTGTGACACCCCAGGGGTCTGGTTGTCACAGTGATAGAGATATTACGTCTGAGAGCAGGTGGGAGGTCCTTTGGTCAGGGATCCTGTGCATGCCACACCTCCTGCCCAGCCTTGGGAGGGGAAGAACTTCCCCTGTATAAACCCGGGGCTGAGGCAGGGTTAGTGAGTCCAGGAAGAGTAGAGACAAGAGCAGCATAGGAAGCAGCAGAGTCACAAGGAGTCAGGGGCTGGCAGCTAAAGAGCTCGCCCTGACTAAGAAGATTCTTTACCGGACCCGGAGTCCGAGGCTGTGGGGACTAACTTCTACCCAGCAGCAGAATCCGTCAGGCAGGGGATTTCAGGTCCCCTGGCCCAGAAGCCCGAAGGCCCGGTCACACGCGTGGGACCAGCACCGCCATCGTGGAGCGGAAGCCATTAGAAGGCCCCGAGTCACCGGCCATACGGGTGAGCACCACACGGTACACTCAGGGACGTGGGCTACTTACATCAGCTTCTAGCAAGGTAGCCAGAAGAGTACAGTCAGCTTGGGAGGCCTACAACTACGCCTGGCCAGGGGAGATCCCATCTGCTCAAGGACTGACCAGGCCCCGTTCGCTAGCAAGTACTCCGGGAGGGTCTATCGTTGTTACCAGTAAAGACCCTGAACGCTACCATACCGTCTCTGAGTGGTTCCTGCTACCCCCATCATCCACGTCGGCTGCCCTGAGGCCATACCCCTCCCGTTGGGGGTTATACTATCACGCTGCACCATCCTTCCACCGGCCTCAGCGGTCTGCCCTGCAGCAGCAGCCCCCTGGCTGCATTCAACGGGTGGCGTAGTCATCAACCATTTTCTACCGCTAACAGACTGCCGTCCAGTTTGACTCCCTGGGCACGGACCGGGTCACCGCCACGAGACTACAACCCTAAACAGATCCGGCTCCGGGTAAGCTCCCGCGTGCGCAACGCAGCGCGACACAGGCCCAGGGGCGCGTCAACTGCACCCCGCTGTGATCTTGACTTAATTGCTGCATCACCTGCCCTGCACTACACTGTCCCTGCCGACAACATCTACCTTTTCAAATCACCATATACTGCCCTGGAGCTTAGCTCTGCCCGTGGAGAGCTGAACCAACTCTGCTGCTTCACCATCAGCTCCAGTGGAATTGCACCGCAGCGGTGGCCCCATATAGCTGCTTACCATGGGTGGTGTCACGAACATTATCCCCAAAAACTTTATTCTTTTCTATAAGTATTTGACCACCCGGGGCCATGGACCGGGTCACTGCCACCGTCACATCCCCAGCACCGACCGGCCCGGCTACTGATTACCCCACGGCCCCAGGGGGCGCGTCACACGCATGCACAAAACATGGATGTGGGCCAACTGCTGATTTCGGCCGAACAGGAACACCATCTAATGTGTTTGGGGGTGTCATAACTCTTCTCTTATGATAGATGTCAAAAAATGAAGGACTGTGCATATTGAAATTCAACATGCCCAATCATTTTGCTTTCACAAGAGATACGGAATCAACAGATGACTCTAGCAATGACTTTCCAGATTGAGAAAACATGCACGCTTGGCAGAGTACAATCCACACACTCAACCTAGGTCAAGCATTTGGGTGAAAGATTGAATGTCCTTGAAAGTGCTGATAAGGAAAACAAAATTAAGGCCCTATCCTGGACTTTCTCTGTTGAAGTAAGGGCTGCATTAAAGGTGTGAATAGAAGCTCCTGATCCTTGGATACAATTTATTTCAACCTACAAGATGGCATTCAAAATGTTCCAAAAGGTTCCATTGAGGCCTCTTAAAACCTGGTGGGTCTGCTATCTTTTCACCTTTTATTGCACACCCCTGGCTGGAGAACATGTGATGACTTTTTGGCTTTGATGGATGGCCTGGATGCTTGGATGGTTCACATAGATGACCGAAGGATGACTTGGATGGTTCACACAGATGACACAAGGAGCACTTGGATGGTTCACATAGATGACCGAAGGATGACTTGGATGGTTCACACAGATGACTCAAGGAGGACTTGGATGGTTCACATAGATGACTCAAGGATGACTTGGATGGTTCACATAGATGACCAGAGGATGACTTTTATGGATTCACATAAATGACCAAAGGATGACTTGGATGGTTCACATAGATGACCGAAGGATGACTTGGATGGGTCACATAGATGACCGAAGGTTGACTTGGATGTTTAACATAGATGACCGAAGGATGACTTGGATGGTTCACATAGATGACCGAATGATGACTTGGATGGTTCACATAGATGACCGAATGATGACTTGGACGGTTCACATAGATGACCGAAGGATGATTTTAGTTGGTTCATATAGATGATCGAAGGATGACTTGGATGGTTCACATAGATGACCGAAGGTTGACTTGGATGGGTCACATAGATGACCGAAGGATGGCTTGGATGGTTCATACAGATAAAGGATGACTTAGATGGTTCACATAGATGACAGAAGGATAACTTGGATGGTTCACATTGATGACCGAAGGATGACTTGGATGGTACATACAGATGATCGAAGGATGACTGCAATGACCAGTAATATAGCATTACTGCAGTGTTTATAATACACCCGACTATAGAGAAGCCCGAATCAGTCCCTCTAGGGTCTTTTCTTGGGTAACATTCCAAAAGTGACCAATTACCCTAATCCACACCCTAATTTAGACCACAAAGCAATTGTCAATAAAAGTGACTAACTTCTCTTAATACACAGACGAAAAATATATATATATAATTATATATAAACCTGCGCTAGTCTCCCCTTTTCTCTTAATACACCCCTGGCTGAAGAACATGTGATGGCTTTTGGCCGTGGTGGATGGCTTGAATGCTCGAATGGTTCACATAGATGACCGAAGGATAATTTGAATGGTTTGATAAGTGACCGTAGGATTATTTTGATGGTTCACATTGATGACCGAAGGATGACTTGGATGGTTCACATAGATGACTGAAGGATGACTTGGATGGTTCACATAGATGACCGAAGGATGACTTGAATGGTTCATATACTGTAGTTTACCAAAGAATGACTGCAATGACCAGTAATTTAGCATTACTACAGTGTCTATAATACACCCATCTATAGAGGAGTCAAATCAGTCCCCCTAAGGTATTTTCTTGGGTAACCAACCTTCCGAAAGTGACCAATTACCGCAATCCGCACCCTAATCCGGACCACAAAGCAATTTTGTCAATAAAATGAAAAACTGCACAGATATGTCATGCATTATTGCCTTGCAATCTGACAACCGATCTTGGGCTTCTTGTGCAAATCCTATTACTTAGACAATTCCATTGCCTGGGGGATAAAATGAAGATTAAAAAAAAATTAAAATAAAAAATGAAATTGAAAATCTCCTTACCCTTTTTCCCCTCCCCTATTACGGTCATAAATAACTACTTTGCAAATTGAATAAAAAAATTCATAACTGTATGAAAAAAAAAGCCTCAGCGGCAGCAAACATCAGGTTCACACAAAGGGCTTTTGTAAACAATATTAAATAATAAGATTGCAGGCGACCGATACAAGTTTAGTATTGATCAGAAGTATTAATATACGTCGCCCAGGGCGAGGGGACAAAAATGGAGGTCATAAAAGGAGGGGTGGCGTCGTCGCTCGCCTGTTACATTTCGCTTTGTCCACGGGGCATCTGGAGGAAAGTACATTATGGATAAATGAGAAGGCAACGTGTCACCGTCTTAATGACATGTATTAAATTGCGCACCAGATGCATCAGAATTCTTTGTTAGGATTTTTCCTCTTCTCTATTTAGTGTCAGGCGCCGCGGTTGCTCTGACAGGTCTCGAATTTTACCGCCGAATAATCTACAGCAAATTAAACATGATTACAGCGTCTTCCTATATTTGACATAATTTCAATGCATAAAGGTGCGCTCATTATCCGGCCGCCTCTTGTCTGCGGGGTTTCTCGGGTCTCGGGCTCCAAGTTTGCGCTTGGTGAACTTATGAGCGAGTCGTCATGTTTTTGATGTGAGCTGTATCTAATTGTGTTGTGCAGCCGGGATGTGCTGTGAATGGGAAAGCATGTTTTTTTTTAATAGTTTTATCGATCCGTAGTACATCTTTGTAGGAATCCATTTTGTCTCCGACTTGGTCACTGAAGAGTGAATGAGCAGAACTCCTGGATACATATCATTTTATCATCCTTTCCTGGAAGACCTGCGAATATGAAATGACTGATTTTGCTTGATGAGGCTTTATAAATGCTGATGGCTTTACGAATGGCGATATCGAAAAATTTGCCAGTCACAAGGCTCTTTACGGCTTCAAATAAAAATGTAAAAACGGAGAGAGGTGGCTCGAAGTGGAATCATTTTCTGTGGCTTTCTCATGTCACCATTTCTTCCACCTTGTACTTGGGTCACCTAGAGTTCTAGAGGATCCTGAATATTGGGCTCAACCATCAAGCAAAAGGCAACCCCATTTGAAGGTGACTTTCGAGTCAATTACTGGCCACTGGAGTCCATGTTTTATTGACCTTATCTTGGCATAAATTTTGTTCCCCAACCTCCTGGCTTCTTGTTTCCTAGGGCCATTGCGCTCTTGATGATTGACAATTTGGATCAGCAGCATGGTTGTGCCACTGATCCCAATTATTTGCTCTCTGATGCCTCCATCAGAGGCAGCTTTGTATCTGCAGCATGGAAGGAGTGCAGTAGCACTGAAGCTGGTCAAATCCAGCGATCCTTCCTGATTCTGAGCAGAGCTTGTAAGATCTATAGCATAGAGATTATAAGCGCTGCTCTCCTGGCCTCAAAGACCAGCCGTTGATGATAGCCTGTAGAGGTGACCGGTAGCCTTAGGCAATGAGCAGTGCACAAAATAACTAAAAATCCCTCCACTTTTGAGAATGGAGCCACGAACCGAAGAGAAATCAATGAAGCTAGCACCCACAGATGTAGGGAGAACCAGCACCCAACTAGAATCAATGAAGTCACAATTTACAAATATTAGGAGAGACACCACCCAAGACTATCACCATCCACAGAAACAGGAAGAGCAACCACCTAAGACAAATCAATGAAACCACCATACACAGATGTAGGGAGAGCCACCACCCAAGGCAAATCAAGGGAGCCACTAGTCACATATGTAGGGAGAGCCACCACTCAGAACAAATCAATCAAGCCACCATTTACAAATGTTGGGAGAGACACTACCCAAGGCAAATCAATGGAGACACCATCCACAGATTTAGAAACAGCAACCACCTAAGACAAATCAATGAAATCACCATCTACATATGTAGGGAGAGCCATTAGTCAAGACAAATCAATAGAGCCACCATTTACAAATGTTGTGAGAGCCACTGCCCAAGGTAAACCGATGGAACATCAATCTACAGATATAGAGAGAGCCATCATCCAAGACAAATCAATGGAGCCACCATTCACAAATGTTGGGAGAGCCATCACTCAAGACAAATCAATGGAGCCACCATTTACAAATGTTGGGAGAGGCACTACCCAAGGTAAACCAATGGAGCAACTGGTCACATATCTAGAGAGAGCCACCACTCAAGACAAATCATTGGAGCCACCATTTACAAATGTTAGGAGAGCTAATACCCAAGGCAAATCAATGGAGCAACTGGTCACATATCTAGAGAGAGCCACCACTCAAGACAAATCAATGGAGCTACAATTTACAAATGTTGGGAAAGGCACTACTCAAGAAAAATCAATGGAGCCACCAAGGTATATCAATGGAGCTTCAATCTACATATGTAGGGAGAGCCACCACTCACCAAGCCAGAGCCACTACCCAAGGCAAATCAATGAAGGCCACCATCCACATATGACGGTAGAGCCACCACTCAAAACAAATCAATGGAACCTCCATTTACAAATGTTAGGAGAGCCACTACCCAAGGTACATCAATGGAGCTTCAATCCACAAATGTAGGTAGAGCCACCACCCAAGGCAAATGAATGGAGCCACCATCCACAGATGTAAGGAGAGCCACCACTCAAGGCAAATCAATGGAGCTACCATCCACAGATATAAGGAGTGCCACAAATCGCCTCTAGTTTTAGATGTAGGATGAGGAAGCCTAGATTATATTCTTTACTCTAAACCTGAGAAGCTCTGTACCAGAAAAGCAAAGTTCTGTTTGCTACAAAGGTAAAAGAAATCCAAATGATACAAAACAAAAAAGTGTAAAGAGCAGGATATTTTCTTTAAGACTCTCTCCCTGCATACAAGCTAATCTTCCTTTGTCCATGTATATGGATGATCTTTTAGGATTCATTTCTCTGCTCGTCGAAGTCCCGGCTCCATCGCACATGGCTGGCCAGAAGGTCTTGCACCTATATGCAGATGCGAATGATAAAACCTTCCATTTAAGATTCTATTTCCATGTAGATACAATCGGGTTGGGGATGTGGCTTTAAATATGCATTGCCTTGCCAAATGAAGCATATGGGTAGTAATTCAATATGTGGGAGGTTATTATTTCTACAGTTGTGCTTCCATGGGTCATGTAAACTTCGATATTTCCTTCCCTGGGATATGACTACATCAGTGGGCGGGGGTGGGGGATGTTCGGATATTTGTATGCAAGATCTGTGGGAACGGTACAGTAAGTCATGGGCGAAGAACGAAGAACAAAACCAGTGTTCTGTAATAATTCAATTAAAATGAAGTGAAGACAAGAGTAAGGTGACTCCATGGTGTAGACGTCTACTGCGGTAGAATGGGAGACTGGTTCCTGGACATCTTAAGGTCATCACTACAGATTGTACTGAAAAGTCTCCATCGGGTCCTTTCTGCTCTATATTATGCTGCAAAGACAGGTTACGTGACAATACAAAGAGATAAATCACTGTCCACTTCAACCTCAATTATATTACATATTGAGCGGCTCAGTGATTAAGATTACCATTAATAAAAACTGAACCAATGTTGAATTTAGTGAGATACGACCATTAGGATAGTAGAAATGTGTCCATCTCCACTTTACTTCTATTGCATATGGGGTGGCTCAGCGGGTAAGATTAACATTAATAAAAAATGCACCAATATTGAATTTTATGAGATACGGCCATTAGTATTTAAGGACACGGCCAATAGGATATAAAAAAGTGTCCATTTCAACTTTACTTATATTGTATATAGGGTGGCTCAGTGGTTAAGATTCTCAGTGGGTAAGTTCATTTTCCACATATGCTGCATTGATACTGTATATTGGTGGGCACAGTAGTTTGGATGGTTACTATCATTAATATATACTGGATATATATTGCATTTGGCAATACGCAGAGATTGAGTTTAATGTCCATGTCTATTGTACATAAACAGTGTGTAGGTGGCACAGTAGTTAAAATTGAAATATAAATAAAATATACAGCTAAAAAATATAGATTTAGTGAGACACAGTGGTTAAACTTAGTGTCTGTTTACTATATTGCTACTGGATATGGGCAGCATGGTGGCTCAGTGGTTAGCACAGGGGGTTTGCAGAGCTGAGCACAAATGTCATCATGGTCAACATCTACAAGGAGTTTGTATGCTCTTCCGGTGTCTTACATGGGTTTCCTCCCACACGTCAAAAACATACTGATAGGGAATTTAGATATTGATCTTCAATGGGGACAGTGATGTCTGTAAAGCACTGTGGAAATTAATGGTGCTATGTAAGATAGTAAAATAAATATGGGTTGGCACAGTGGTTAAGATGACCATTTCCATCAATAAATGATACACAAATATTGTATTTTGTGAAACAGTGGTTAACATTGACTGACCATATACACTATGATCTTTTTTTTGAACATACAATGGTGCAGTGGTTAAGATGTTCCTACAAAAATCTTGTACATATGAGACACAGCCATTATGATTAGGGTTCTTGCATGCGCTACATTCATCATACTATAGTGTAAAGGTTTTAGATCACTGTCAACACCTACAACGCATATATAAAATACATGATGGCTTGGTGGATAAGAGTCCCATCAATACATACCATATAACTACAAATACTTCATAGAGGGTGGCAAAGTAGACGCCATTATCCTTCTCAACACTCAAATGCAAGAAGTATTCGATTGTTACAGGCCGTGAGTCTTTGGATGTCAACAGGAGTGTAACCACTGAGTCACAGCAAGCAAAGATCTTGAAAATAGTAACAAATTGAAAAATAAAGAATAATGGAAAGTAGTTGAACTTTTTATTACATTTCCACTGAGTTTTATTGACATAACACTTGAAAAATTGCTTTGGATATAAGTTGGCACAGTGGGTAAGAGTACTACAAAAATATTGTTAAATAGGTCTTATAATAGGGCAAATTTGCCTTTAAGCACGATTTCAGCTAATGACATCAGTATGTGAGTCGGGATGGGGATACGTCTCAGCTTCTCTCCATCATTTCCCGCGTCTTTCCCGCTTGCTCTCCACTCTCTCGCTCTGGGAGTGGTCTCTGCAGACCTGACAGCCTGCCAGCCACCATATTTCAGCCGGACAGAGAAAATGAATATTGATTTTATGTTTCTTTCATGCTGGTTAATGCTGCGGCGTGCATAAGCTCTCACCTCAGCATACTTGCCAACAAACTTACAGCCATTAGGGATTTGGTACAGTTCGGGGTTTTTTAACTCTATTTTCCAAATGTTCCAGGATCTGCCGTCTCTTTGAATAGAGAAGCGTCTCGTATGAGGGTCACGCGGGCGACAATGTGGCCAGAAGCTGAATGGTCTGGAACGAGCCCAGAGGAAATTAATCAATGTGCAATGGCCATTTGGAAGAGGTCACGGTGGCAGTCTTAAAGAAGATATCCAATAAACCTCGCTTTACAACTGTAGCTACTCGGGCAAACAAACATCTTTCTTAGAGCTCCCGGATTATGGCTCATATTTTTCTCAAATAATCTATTATATTTTAAGAGTGAGTCCGATCACTTTTGCATCAATCCTTTGAAGAGGTAGAATGGAATATTAGGAAAAGTGGGCAGTGATGAAAACATAAAAACGATACATCGTCATGAAGAGTGGGGCATAACACATGAGATGTCTCTTTAAATCTCGGTACCATGTACGATCTCTCGTTTTTGTTTATACAGAGTTTCCCTTTAAGTATTTTTTTCAGAGGTATTTTCCCACTATGTTTTTTTATGTCTTTTTTGAACTCCAAAAATGTAGGAAAAAGGGAAGTCAAAACGCTAAAAAAAAATCTTACTGCTCATTTCTATGGAAAAATGACTTGTTTATATGTTTAGGTTTTCAAAAACAAAAATCATTTTTACAGATATTTTCACACTTTTTTTTCTGTCTTTTATGAACTCCAAAAATGCAGGAAAACTCAAAAGAATCTTACTATTCATTTCTATGGAAAAACAACTTGTTTATATGTTCAGGCTTTTAAAAACAACAATCTTTTTTACAGGTATTTTAACACTATGTTTTTTTCTGGCTTTTTTGAACTCCAAAAATGCAGGAAAAAGGGCAGTCAAAATGCTAAAAAGAATTGTACTGTTGATTTCTATGGAAAAACTACTTGTTTAGATCTTCAGGTTTTCAAAAACGACAATCTTTTTAAAGGTATTTTCACACTATGTATTTTCTGGCTTTTTTGAACTCCAAAAATGCAGGAAAAAGACTGGTCAAAATGTTCTAAAAAATCTTACTGTTGATGTCTATGGAAAACCAGCTTGTTTATGTGGTTCAGGTTTTCAAAAATGACAATTGCTTTATACAGGAATTTTCACACTTTTTTTGAACTCCAAAAATGTAGGAAAAAGGGCGGTCAAAATGCTCTAAAAAAATCTTACTGTTGATGTCTATGGAAAAACAGCTTGTTTATATGTTCAGCTTTTCAAAAACAGCAGTAGTTTTTTTACAGGAATTTTCACACTTTTTTCGGGCTTTTTTGAACTCCAAAAATGCAGGAAACAAGGTGGTCAAAATACTCAAAAGAATCTCACTGTTCATTTCTATAGAAAAATGACTCGAATCGTTGAAAATAAATGTCATGTCTATTTATCAAGCATTTTTTATCCACTGGGAATGTGCTGTTTTTCAAGACGAGATTTTTTTTTGGAGGGGGAGGTGGATGTTCCTATTTGTTGGCAGCAAGTTTATATACATATTTTATAAAGTTGCACTTTAATTAGAAAGTGACTGCAATTTCTTTATTGTGATGAAGACGGGGGCATTTAATTTTGATATATTGATGGATGAATGAAAGCAATTCTTCTGGTGTGAACGTGGCCTGATCTCCTTCACCATTGCTGAGCCCGTTCTTTACTCTTCTGCTGAATTGACCGGTATTGGGCTCCGGTATGACATAGGAATACATAACAGGACAATTACGTTGCGGCGTGCCCGGCCAGTGGCGGTTTGTGCTGAGTGATAGTGTGGTTGGGTGACTACGGACATGAATCAGGCTCTGGGCTGCCCAAGACAAACCATTTGCGAGCAGGCTCGGCTTGTAATTGCCATGCTGAGTATCAATTATCTGCAGTGAGCCTATCTGTGTGTAATCATATCTACGGCAGTGACAGAGGCCAGGGGTACCGGCAGAACTGATGACTACACAGTATCCGCTGCTGCAATCACGGGGCGCTGATTAGGATGATTAGCCCATGACTTTGCAGTGACATTGAGAACACTTAAGGACTAAATGTGCCTGAGATAAATGCTCAAGGTCACCTGTCACATCCCATAGACAGGTCCAATGACTCTCGGATGCCTTTAAAGACGCCCTGCGCTAGGGGAGTGGGATTTCTTTTGTTGTAAAGTTATAAAGATGAAAGCTATGTATTTTTTTGGTATTTTTGAAAACAACTAGATTTGTTCAGGTTTCATTCATTCAGAATCTGGAGTTCTTGAATTTTCAAGGTTGTCTTTTCACATATGAGAGAGATGTTCCTTTTTATTCTCATTTTAGGAAGATAAATAATGCCTATGCCTCAACATGTTTAAAGAAAAATAAGTAGATAGCCATATAGGTGGCCATGGGGGCCAAACAGAATATACTACAAATCAGCCACAGATCATCCTGAATGTGCTTGTTACAGATCACCCAAATGTGCCAGACACAGATCACCTCAAATGTGCCAGACACAGATCACCCCCAAATGTGTCAGTCACAGATCACCCCAAAATGTGCCAGACACAGATCACCCCCAAATGTGCCAGACACAGATCACCCCCAAATGTGTCAGTCACAGATCACCCCAAAATGTGCCAGACACAGATCACCCCCAAATGTGTCAGTCACAGATCACCCCCAAATGTGCCAGACACAGATCACCTCCAAATGTGCCAGTCACAGATCACTCCAAATGTGCCAGACACAGATTACCCCCAAATGTGCCAGACACAGATCACCCCCAAATGTGCCAGACACAGATCACCCCAAATGTGCCAGTCACAGATCACTCCAAATATGCCAGACACAGATCACCCCCAAATGTGTCAGTCACAGATCACCCCCAAATGTGCCAGACACAGATCACCCCCAAATGTGCCAGACACAGATCACCCCAAATGTGCCAACCATAGATCACCCCAAATGTGTCAGTCACAGATCACCCCCAAATGTGTCAGTCACAGATCTCCCCCAAATGTGCCAGACACAGATCACCCCCAAATGTGCCAGACACAGATCACCCCAAATGTGCCAGTCACAGAGCACCCCAAATGTGCCAGACACAGATCAACCCCAAATATGCCAGACACAGATCACCCCAAATGTGCCAACCATAGATAACCCCAAATGTGTCAGTCACAGATCACCCCCAAATGTGTCAGTCACAGATCTCCCCCAAATGTGCCAGACACAGATCAACCCCAAATATGCCAGACACAGATCACCCCAAATGTGCCAACCATAGATAACCCCAAATGTGTCAGTCACAGATCACCCCCAAATGTGCCAGACACAGATCACCCCAAATGTGCCAGTCACAGAGCACCCTAAGTGTGCCAGTCACAGAGCACCCCAAATGTGCCAGTCACAGATCACCCCCAAAATGTGCCAGTCACAGAGCACCCCAAGTGTGCCAGACACAGAGCACCTCAAATGTGCCAGACAAAGATCACCCCAAAATTTGCCAGACACAGATCACCCCAATTGTGCCAGTCACAGAGCACCCCAAGTGTACCAGACACAGATCACCTCAAATGTGCCAGACAAAGATCATCCCGTGTGCCAGACACAGATCACCCCAAATGTGCCAGTCACAGATCACCCCAAATGTGCCAGTCACAGAGCACGCCAAGTGTGCCAGACACAGATCACCCCAAATGTGCCAACCATAGATCACCCCAAATGTGTTAGTCACAGATCACCCCCAAATGTGCCAGACAATGATCACCCCAAATGTGCCAGTCACAGAGCACCTCAAATGTGCCAGACACAGATCACCCCCAAATGTGCCAGACACAGATCACCCCAAATGTGCCAGACACAGATCACCCCAAATGTGCCAACCATAGATCACTCCAAATGTGTCAGTCACAGATCACCCCCAAATGTGTCAGTCACAGGTCACCCCCAAATGTGCCGGACACAGATCACCCCCAAATATGCCAGACACAAATCAACTCCAAATATGCCAGTCACAGAGCACCCTAAGTGTGCCAGCCACAGAGCACCCCAAATGTGCCAGTCACAGATCACCCCCAAATTTGCCAGTCACAGAGCACGCCAAGTGTGCCAGACACAGAGCACCTCAAATGTGCCAGACACAGATCACCCCAAATGTGCCAGTCACAGAGCATCCCAAGTGTACCAGACACAGATCACCTCAAATGTGCCAGACACAGATCACCCCAAGTGTGCCAGACACAAATCACCCCAATTGTGCCAGTCACAGATCACCCCAAATGTGCCAGTCACAGCGCACGCCAAGTGTGCCAGACACAGATCACCCTAAATGTGCCAGTCACAGATCACCCCAAATATGCCAGTCACAGATCACCCCCAAATATGCCAGTCACAGATCATCCCAAATGTGCCAGACACAGATCACCCCCAAATATGCCAGTCACAGATCATCCCAAATGTGCCAACCATAGATCACCCCAAATGTGCCAGACACAGATCACCCCCAAATGTGCCAGACACAGAGCACCCCAAATGTGCCAGACACAGATCACCCCCAAATGTGCCAGACACAGATCACCCCAAATGTGCCAGACACAGATCACCCCAAATCTGCCAACCATAGATCACCACAAATGTGCCAGTCACAGATCACCCCAAATGTGCCAGTCACAGATCACCCCAAATGTGCCAGACACAGATCACCCCCAAATGAGCCAGACACAGATCACCCCAAATGGGCCAGACACAGATCATCCCAAATGTGCCAACCATAGATCACCCTAAATGTGCCAGACACAGATCACCCCCAAATGTGTCAGTCACAGATCACCCCGAATGTGCCAGTGACAGATCACCCCAAATGTGCCAGACACAGATCATCCCAAATGTGCCAGACACAGATCACCCCCAAATATGCCAGTCACAGATCATCCCAAATGTGCCAGACACAGATCACCCCCAAATATGCCAGTCACAGATCATCCCAAATGTGCCAACCATAGATCACCCCAAATGTGCCAGACGCAGATCACCCCCAAATGTGCCAGACACAGAGCACCCCAAATGTGCCAGACACAGATCACCCCCAAATGTGCCAGACACAGATCACCCCAAATGTGCCAGACACAGATCACCCCAAATCTGCCAACCATAGATCACCACAAATGTGCCAGTCACAGATCACCCCAAATGTGCCAGTCACAGATCACCCCAAATATGCCAGACACAGATCACCCCCAAATGAGCCAGACACAGATCACCCCAAATGGGCCAGACACAGATCATCCCAAATGTGCCAAGCAAAGATCACCCTAAATGTGCCAGACACAGATCACCCCCAAATGTGTCAGTCACAGATCACCCCGAATGTGCCAGTGACAGATCACCCCAAATGTGCCAGACACAGATCACCCCCAAATGTGCCAGACACAGATCACCCCAAATGTGTCAGTCACAGATCACCCCGAATGTGCCAGACACAGATCACCCCAAATCTGCCAACCATAGATCACCCCAAATGTACTAGTCACAGATCACACCAAATGTGCCAGTCACAGATCACCCCAAATGTGCCAGATACAGATCACCCGAAATGTGCCAACCATAGATCACCCGAAATGTGCCAGTCACAGATCACCCCCAAATGTGCCAGACACAGATCACTCCCAAATGTGCCAGACACAGATCACCTCAAATGTGCCAGACACAGATCACTCTATATGTGCCAGACACAGATCACCCCCAAATGTGCCATTCACAGATCACCCCAAATGTGCCAGACACAGATCACTCCAAATGTGCCAACCATAGATCACCCCAAATGTTCCAGACACAGATCACCCCAATGTCAAGCACTGGTGCCCTAGGTTTAGGATCAGGAGTCAATATTATTATGACCAGGATCAGGTAATGCCTCTCCTCATGTCATTTCTTATTGGTGGCAATTAGCAGGAGTTTATGGATGTAGGAAAAAATATTGTTGGAAGGAGATGAGTCCTCAGTATAGACCACCAATGTATGAATAGTGGGGTTCAGTCACTTGCGGCCTCATTTGTCACATTGTGACTACTGCCTGGTACTGCAGCTCAGTCACTTTTACATGAGTGTGTTGAATTGCAGCACCAGGCACAGTCACATTTATATAGGGTGTGGTACCTGCATAAACTATAAAGGGGACAAACTGTTCCAGGTACCACCACAGTCCACCATTCCAGATATCATCACAGTCAGCCACTCCAGGTATTACCACAGTGCACCACTCCTGGTACGACTACAGTCCACCTCTCCAGGTATCTCCACAGTCCACCAGTCAAGGTATCACCACAGTCCACCACTCCAGGTACCACCACAGTCCACCACTCCAGGTATCACTGACGCGCCCCCTGGGCCGTGGGGTACCCGGAGCCGGGCCTGTAGATGCGGAGGGTTGTAGTCACCGTGGCGGCGACCCGGTCCGTGACCCAGGGCGGTCAATCTAAGGGTAGTTTATGTATAGGTTTATAATGTCCAACTACGCCACCTGTGGAATGCGGTCAAAAGGAACCGCCGCTGCGGAACAGTCCTCTGAAGCTGGTGGTATAGCAGCTAAGGTAGTGTAACTCCCCACAGGAAGAGTGTAGCTCCAGGGCAGCGTGTATAGATGATGGTGGTTATGGTGCAGGTAGTCAGTAATGACACGGAGTCAGATAGTGCAGTCCCAGGGTCTTTACTTACGATTATAGCAGTTCCAGTTACAGGCGCCAGTGCAAGGCCCACGGCGTCCTGTGTTCACGCAGTGAGGGGTTCAGTCGACCCTCAGGTAACTCCGGAGCATTTTACAGGACCCCCTTCTGTGTGTCCTCTCTCTGGCCTGCTCCCTGCACCTCACACCCAGTGGCACTTCTATCCGGTATCCTCGAGTCTTGGCGGGTGACGTGTGTTCCATCCCCTGGGTCCTATGCGGCTATCTTCTTAGTGTACTGGTGTGGACTTGTGGCCTGCGGTACTTGAAGAGCTGCAGCCTCCGGTTTCCTAGTTGGGCCTTGTAGCTCCGTGCTAGTTGAGGGACCGGTTCCCTTTTACTGGCCTGACCCCCCTACTATGCTAGTAGCGGCGGGCATACAGGTGGCTTGCTGCACGGCCCGTACCCCTGGGGTCCCTTCTGTTCCTGGAGCCTTCCTGTTCCCACTCCTCTCAGGCTCAGGCCTCCTGACTAGGCCCGCCTGTGGAGCAGAGCTCATACAGAGCCCCTGTTCCCTGTCTTCACCTCAGTCCGTCTGGACTGGAACTCTCTGTCGGGACTCCCTTGCTCTAAGATGGCTCCCATACTTATACTCATACTCCAGTGCTCCCAGGAACTATGTCCTACATCCATCCACTACATAGTTCCCCCTTTCTAAGTGGTTCCTCCCCACTCCAGCCAGGGACCAGGGACTGTGCTCTCCCGTAGGAGCAATCTCGCCCTGTCCCCCGGAAATGTGGTGTAGTGAATGTAGTGTTAGGGTCCTGAGCCATACTCCTTCCTTACCTGAGAGTGAGGTACCACATCTCTGGATGAGATGCAATAACTCTGTGGCGACCGAACCCTCAGGGGCGCCACATCACCACAGTCAGCCACTCCAGGTATTACCACAGTGCACCACTCCAGGTACTACCACAGTGCACCACTCCAGGTACAACCACAGTCCACCACTCCAGGTACCACCACAGTCAGCCACTCCAGGTATTACCACAGTGCACCACACCAGGTACCACCACAGTCCATCACTCCAGGTATCATCACAGTCAGCCACTCCAGGTGCCACCACTGTCCACCACTCCAGGTACCACTACAGTCCATCACTCCAGGTATCACCACAGTCAGCCACTCCAGGTGCCACCAGAGTCCACCACTTCAGCTATCACCATTGTTCACCACTTCAGGTACCACCACCACTCCAGCTATCACCATAGTCCACCCCTCCAGATACCATCACAGTTCACCACACCAGGTTCCACCACAGTCCACCACTCTAGGTATCACTATAGTCCACCACTCTAAGTGCCACCCACCACAGTCCACCACTCCAGGTATCACCACATTTAGTCACTGCAGGAAACACAACAGTAAACCACTCAAAGTATCATCACAGTCCACAATTCCAGGTAACACCACAGTCCACAATTCCAGGTATCACCACAGTCAGCCACTCTAGGTACCACCACAGTTCACCACTCCAGGTAACACGACAGTCCAATTCTACCAATTCGTGTAGGACCTAAAGGCAACTACTTGGCTGGAGTTGGTAGGGGCAAGGGTCGGTGGCAGGCTTATCTGACCTTACTCGATCTCTTCAGTTTTCCGATCAATTTATGATCACTATAAGCTTCTGTCAAGATATTTTAAGGCCAGAGAGAGAAATTGTGAATTATTCAGGTCCGGATACAGGACATTTATTTGAATGGTTGATTCCAGGTGAGTGCTGCCTTCCATCCCTTACATCATCGTACAATGCAGAGCGGCCAAACAGACAAACAGTCTCCCATAAAAGTTTCTTTCCTGCAGGAAAAGCCATAAATAATGGATCAGTCAGAAAGCCTGCGTTAGCATTAAAAATTGCTTACCCCTCAATCGCAGTCCATCAGTACCAGACTAACGAGCTTAATTAATTAACCGACTCTTTCTCAATGCCATATCTAGTTTTCGACGTCCTAGAGCTTGATGCATTCTGAGATCTGTACTTTTTACGCTCGCCTCTTAGGAAAGTGTTTATCGCAAAGCGAGACCTGGCGTCTGTCACTGCGATTATGCACACAAATAATTACAGAGTAGATTGGATTCATTTCTCTGTGAAAACAAGTTGACATCCCGCATTTACAGTGGAGGAGATGCAGCAGATTATTTGATTAGCCTATAGATCAACATCTAAATCCTTCCGGAAAATATCATCTGTTTGGCTAAAATACTAAATGAACTCTTTGTGATTGTAATTAAAGGAGAATTTCATCCTTCCCTGAGCTCCGACGTGAGATTGACAATGAGAAACAAAAACACTTGGCCAAAAATGTCAACGTCCATCCAGAGGCTTCCAGTCATGGATATCGGCATAAAGACTCTTGGATGATTTTGGAAAACTTGGCCAATTTGAGTGATTTACTGGTCATTTCAAATCACTTTTTGCATTAGATTGTCTGTTGGATAGAAACACATTTGGCCAAAAAGTTTCAACTCTTCCAAGTCTTGAACAGAGTCGTTCTTCAATACGTTCCACTCTTGATCCTGGTAAATTGCCCATATTGAGTAATGTCATGATCATTAAAAATACTTTTGAGTTGGACTGTCAATGGAAACAAAAAATATTCCACTTTCGACCATTCGTGTCCAGTGGTGGCCATTTGAAGAACATAGTTGGCTCATCCTGGAGAAATTGGCTAAATTAAGTGGTCATTCAGCAAATGTTTCTGACTGTTTTCCAGCTTTTGACCGGAGATGACCAGTGGTGGACTTTGACATGAAGACTGTTAATTGACATTGACCAGATTGAGTGATTTCCTTGGCATTGAAAATATTTTTGCACAAGATTGTGTGTGAAAAAATAAAAAAAATGGGTAAAAACTTTCAAATTTCGATCAGTGGCCATTGACATTAAGACTTTTCATTGAATCTGGAAGCAATGACCAAATCCTTCAATGCTCATGTCATTAAAAAAACTTTTATGACGCATCAAAAAGATCTTGTTGGTGAAAGCTCAGGAGATAGAGACCATATACTGTATATGTTCATGATGAATGAATACAACACTGAATGTTCTGGAAACCTATAAGCTTAAGCTTTCAAAGGTTTAAATAATGTAAGGGCTCACCAGGTGAAGTGGATCCGGTAATCTTCTAGAGCAGGTAGACACAGGAACCCCAGATCTTGATGCAGCTTCCAAAGAATAGTTGGGACTAGGACTAACTGGAAACCTAGGAGCAGACAGGAAAATGGAGTGGAACCCAGCAGGGATGAATGCAAGTTGAAACACAATACTACATATAATGGTGCATACATAGCAAGTTATGTGTCAATGGGCCTTAAAAAGGTCTAGGGAGATGATGTTATTGATCCTCTCTCGGCAACCTGCAAAATCCGACATCGAGCACAACAAAGGGCAGCAGACAAGGGAGAAGGGAACAGAACCCACGACAAGTGTGTAACATGTAATGCTAATTTTTAGGCTGGAGACGGGGTCTTTTGCAGTTGTCCATGTCTTGGTAACCATCACAAGGACAAGCTCCCAGCAATAACATGTTATTCACACTAGCTTAGGATCATTCAATCCATCCTAGTTCTTCAAAATTGGGCAACAAATCTCCATGTGCAATGCCTGAAACTTTCAGGCAATTTTTCTTAAGTTTGGAACATTTCATTAGACCAATCTAAGATTGGTCTTTTAAAGCTCTCTCATCAATGTTCAGAGAGTCTGTTCCAAAGCCTTCGACCCATAAAATGACCTTGAAAATAGCATTTTGAATGTAGAGTTAAATGGTAGGACAGAACAGCTATGGAAATAACTGATGGCAACTATGAACGTGAATGCTCACCAAGGATTCATTCATCAGTTGAAACATCCAACCACCATCTGATAGTAACATCACACGCAACAATGGAGGAAGGCTGAGGTTGTCTTCTGATAGAAGTTATGGTGATAACCTTGGAACTTACGTAAACTAATGTGGTGGAAACCTGAAGGCAAAGTTAATCCTCCTGATACATCTACAATTTCTCCTTCTGCTGGAGAAGATGTTAAGAAAAGGATAGAAGCATGGTTGAAAAATGCTGAGTTGCTGGAAATGAGGGTCTTCAGACAAGAAGGTGAGGTAAATGGAAGGTGTCATAGAAATATTAAGAATTTCTCCCAAACCACTCTTCCCCCTCCCTTATCGACCATCTGGCAGAGCAGAAAAGCTGGCAATCTACGGAGCTGTCTCTATGCTAATTAGCACACACAGGAGAAGTGGCTAATAGGCAAATGCTAGTACAAAGGGAGTTACTAACTCAATTAACATACGAGTGTATTTTCTAGTGATGCCTGTGACAAATATACACCTAGGTGAGAAGGATGCAGTCCTTGGCTTCAAAAGAATTCTCTCTCACCCCCAGGGAATTCCCCATTTGTTCAACAGAAATCTGCAGTCTCACTGGCGCCAGCGCAAAATATGGAATATCGGAAGTTCTATAGGACACATAATTTTAGCGGCAGGGTCAGCTAAGGAACAAGGCGCATAGTTTTCCGCTGCTGTGGGCCCCTCCAGTGAGCTGTGGCGCAAAAGTACCAATAACGGATCGCAGCAATACTATGTTTAGTCTCTAAGGAAAGGTAAATTCATAATAAAGAATATGGCGTCACTTGCAAGCTTCTGCGATTAACCAGTGATAAGTTATCATGGAAGTTAGATACTTTAATAAAAATATGAAGGCAGGAGAACAGCCCATGTAATATCATCACAGGAGATGTGTGGGCTAGTCCCCCCTTTGACATAAAAGACCCAGCCGAGGTTGGGTCAGTACTCATGCCGGGAGTATATATTTTATATAGCACAGGTCACGTTTGATAATGGTCAATTGGAGCGCCTCTCCTTCAGCTAAACGGAATCGTCTCTGCGATCTGTATAGTAAGTTCTTCTTTAATCCCATTTTATTTGTGGAACTGTATATTCTGTATTGTAATGTCTCCCTTTGTAAAACCTTTTGTATATTTTTCATAAACACTGCCTCCCTTTTGGATTAAATAAAAAATTTAATAGTTCTGTTTCTTTTGTCCTGTAATCGTTCCTCCCCCGAAGCAATATACGCTACCAGAAAGCAGGCGTCCGATCAGGCCTGTACTATATTTTAAAATTGATCAGTGGTGGCAATGAATAATTGTAATCGAGCTATCGTGAAGCTAGCAGTGACCGTTTGGGGGCGTATACACATACTCCATGTGTTGGAATACGGAAGTGTGTACGCCATACGCTCTCTGCTCGCTTGCCGATAGCTATGTAGTGAGTAATCGGGATCTTATGTGTGCGGATCCCTGACAAATCCTGACAGAAGGCTTTTATCTTCTGACGTGTTTCGAAACCAGAAAAAAAGCTGGTCCGACTACGAAATGCGTAGGAAATTAAAAAACTTTCATTCACCTCATCCTTTTATCTGAAGACCCATCATTTATAGCAATGCAGTATTTTTCAAACGTGTCAATATCCTTTTCTTCATATCTTTGGTAACAAGCATACATGGAGCAAGGTTGGTCCCATTTCAGATCCACGATGGTCTGTAAAGCTGAGTAATAGTCCTGGCGAGCTGTGCAATGATTCACACTTGCTTAGCGCTCACTTTCTTGCAGCCTGCAGATGTTTATCAGATAACGTATGATAATAAGACCCTATGTAAATTGGCGCATTGTGAACTTGTCACAGATAACACCACATTACTATTAGTCTACATCACGAGGTAAGGAACCTGTCACTGTGTAATCCATGTGCAGCCAGAGCTGACATCTCTATTGCCTTCCAGGTTTTCTACGACTATCTTGGCTATATATAGCTTCATGGATTCATGAATAGATGGCTTAAAAAAAAAACACATCTGTGGGGCCTGGGAATATTGAGAGCCCATCCAAACTATAAACATAGGTTAGGCTTCCTCAAAGCCCAAGATCCAGGTGGGCACACAGGCCACGAGCGTCAGTGTGGCAAGCAGTTGAGGCATGCGGGGAACAGGTAGCAGAGGTCCTGGAGACCTCAGACACGTAGCTGAGGTCCTGGAGACTGCAGACAAGTAGCAGAGGTCCTGGAAACCTAAGAGAGGTAGCAGAGGTCCTGGAGACTGCAGACAAGTAACAGAGGTCCTGGAAACCTAAGAGAGGCAGCACAGGTCCTTGAGACTGCAGACAAGTAACCGTGGTCCTGGAGACCGTAAGACAGGTAGCAGAGGTCCTGGAAACCTAAGAGAGGTAGCAGAGGTCCTGGAGACTGCAGACAAGTAACAGAGGTCCTGGAGACCGCAAGACAGGTAGCAGAGGTCCTGGAGACCGCAGACAAGCAGCAGAGGTCATGGAAACCTAAGAGAGGTAGCAGAGGTCATGGAGACTGCAGACAAATAACAGAGATCCCGGAGAACGCAGACAGGTACTGAGCAGGCCATGGTAAACAGACAAACTAAGAGTCTTAATACCATGATGTCTTGGTCGGCAATATATATGCCTAGTTAGATGATCACGTGAGAGCACTCAGGGCTTCGTGCAAAGCCTGACGTGAGCACAATAAACTTTAGTGGACTGGGGTGAGGGGAGCAGAGACCGGACCTGGCAAAGGTGTGTAATAACATATTGTATTTAGACACTTATTATGCTTAACAAATTGGTCACAAAGGGTTAAAGGCGTTGTCCAAACAAGACAGCCCATATCAATATGCCCATTGAGTAATGTGCACTTCAAAGATGAGGGTCCACTACATAATTACCCAAAAGGGTGGCTCCTACACTAACCATGTTGTAAGGGTGCACATTTATTTCTTGTAATACCATATTCAACCTGTAGTTGCTGCTATATTGAAAATGAGATATATATATAATTTTTTTTTTAACAATTTTGGTTCTCAAGTCCTCAGACAGTTCTCTTCTCCTCTTTCTGTTCTCCATGCTTAGTGTTTTACACACAGAAACACAATGCAAAGATTGAGTCAACTTCTCCCCTTTTTTTCTGGTTAAGGTGTGATTTTCCTATTGTCCACACCTGTTAATGCCACAGGTGAGTTTGAATGAGCATCACATGCTTGAAACAAAGTTGTTTACCCATAATTTTGGAAACATGGCAACAATTTTGTCTGGCTCATTTTTGGGATTTAGAGTGAAATTATGTCCAATATGTCTTCTTTTCTCAGTTTTTTTTTTTTGTGTTGTTCCAATGCACACAAAGGAAATAGAAATGTGTATAACAAAACATGTGCAATTGCAATAATTTTCTAGGAGAAATACATCGTTTTCTGGAACAGGTGCCAACACTTTCGGCCATGAATTGAAAAATTCAGACACGCGACGATCTCACGATCCATAGCTAATCCAGACGACTGCTTACTAAAAAGATATCGACGTCCCCTTAAAATGACACCATCATCTCTCCTACATCTGTAAATGCGTTGGCTATTGTCCATGCATGCTCTAGATAATGGTCCTGGGTGAGTGACAGACAGTGAGATGCTTCCTGGTCATAAAGATAAAAGAAGTGAACTCGAAATGGGAATATGAACACGTATTTCACATTTACAAGACTTTGCCTCAGGTCTCTGTAGGCCAAGCTGTTCATATCTGGAAGCTGCGGGGCCGTCGTGGGAATTGGCTTGTGCGGCGTATGCTTTATGTTCCTTGCTCATTGTGTGAACAGTCAAATCCTCGAGAACAGAGGAGACCATGCCGATAATGGAGCACAGCTGAGCTTGTCAACGAACATATGGGAGCCCAAAAATGAAAACGTCAGTCTGTACGAGACCCTCTGCTGCGTCACCTGACATAGAAATAGCCCCCTCAACACATGCTTGACAAATGTTACTCTTGTCCATCGGGGAGGCACTTGAGTATGACCTCCATTTAGACTATGTGCCGGGGCTCCATTTAGAAACCTTATGGAAGCGCTGCTTTCCTGTAGGTTATCGGAAACCTCAAGTTGCAACCGGAAGAAAGTTTAGGAGGTTTCCCTCTTAAACCACATAAACTTTTGCGAAGCATGACCAAGTGCAAATCTAAAAAGATTTCAGAAGTAGAAGTCACCTGAAATCTCCGTGCCACCACAAGAAGACTCTATGGTGGGGAAGGAAAGTCCAAATTTTGCCTTACGGCCAGGGATGAAGAGCATTGCCCCTCTGCACTTCTTTCTCCTCTGTTGATATTTATGTATATATATAATTATCCAGAATTAGTATCAAGTCCAATAGATTTAGGTTGTATCATGGGCCTATAGACATCACTGTTTAAAGAGGATCTGTCAACAGTTTTTTTCTATGTATACTAAGACCAAAATGATGTAGGGGCAGAGACACTGATTACGGTGATGTGTCACTTGCTCAGCAACTTTCTGTAGTTTTAATGCAATAAGTATTTTATCAGCAGGAGATTATCACTGCCAGACTAGTTGTCCTGTGCCAGACAGTCCAGCTAGTCTGTATAACCCCGCCCCTCCCACTGCTTTGGCAGCTTGCTTACACTGTACACTGGAAGCTACCAATCAGGGGTGTGGGCGGAGTTAAACAGGGCACTGCTACATCTACAGCAGAGAAAACAGGAATTCTATCAGGACTGCACCAAGCAGTCCAGTAAGTGACTCATCGCTGGAATCAGGGTCTCTGCTCCTAAATTATGCTGCTACATTAAATAGCAAAAATCTGCTGACAGATTCCTGAGCCTCTTAAGAAGACACCATTAATATACTGTAAATGACACATGGTAGATGGAGGTCCTGCCAAAGACATTACACTGTGAACCAGGAGCTTTAATCTGAACCTCTCATTTATGAAATTTCGCAATATTGTTTCCATATTTTTATGATTGTTAAAATATTTCCATAGCGTCCAACCTGCGGTTCTACAGCTTTTGCAAAAATCCCCCAAACATCCCGAGATAGCTACTAGGAGTTGTAGTTTTGCAACAGTTTAAGGGTCACAATCACTGATTCATTTTACATTATTATGATTATTATTGTAATTTTTTAAGTATTATTATTATTGTATTTTCAATTATTCTGACTAATATTAATATGTTAAATTAATATTATTGTCATTATATATTATGTTATTTTATTACATAATATATTTTGGATGGTTATTATTATTAATTATTATTATTATTTTAGTTTGTTATTCTATTATATATTGTACTTTACATCTTTCTTATTATATTTAAATTATTATATATCAATCTATTATATATTATACTTTGGATGCTTCTTATAATTATTAATTAATAATAATAAGAAGAAGAAATAGAAGGATCTAAAGTACAATATATAATAGATTAACAGAAACTATAATAATAAGAAGAATGATGTAAAGTACAATTTATAATAAAATAACAAACTATAATAATAATAATAAGAAGAAGAATGATCTAAAGTGCAATATATAATAGAATAACAAACTATAATAATAATAATAATAATAAAAAAATAACTGATTCATTTATATTTTTATGATTGTTATTAATATATATTATTTATCATTATTATTATTATTTTTTATATTCTGACTAATATTAATGTATGTTACATTAACATGATTATCATTATATATTATGTTTTTCTATTACATATTCTATTTTAGATTATTACCATATTATTATATTTTAAATTATTATTATTATTATGATATTTTATATCATAATATGATAATATTATATCACATTTATGATATTTTATGTTATTATGTAACATTATATCATTATGACTAATATTTATTATATTATTATTTAATATTCTCTATACTCCTTCTTCTTGACCTGTCCTCTGTCTTCAACACAGTTGACCACTGCCTCCTACTACAGATCCTCTCTTCCTTTGGCGTCAAAGACCTTGCCCTATCTTGGATCTCCTCATACCTTTCTAACCGCACATTTAGCGTCTCCCACTCCCACACTACCTCCTCACTCCGCCCCCTCTTTGTTGGAGTCCCTCAAGGCTCTGTCCTAGGACCCCTACTCTTCTCAATCTATACCCTTTGGTTGGGACAGCTCATAAAATCCCATGGCTTCCAGTACCATCTGTACGCTGATGACACCCAGATCTACCTCTCTGGTCCAGACGTCACCTCTCTGCTGTCCAGAATCCCAGCATGTCTAGCAGCCATATCCTCCTTCTTCTCCTCTCGCTTCCTCAAGCTCAATGTGGACAAAACTGAACTCACCATCTTTCCCCCATCTCGCATATCTTCCCCACCTGATCTTTCCATCACAGTAAACGACATCACGCTGTCCCCTGTACCGGAAATCCGCTGCCTAAGAGTAACCCTCGACTCTGCCCTGTCCTTCAAACCACACATCCAAGCTTTCTCCACCTCCTGCTCAAAAATATTTCCAGAATCCGCCCTTTCAGCAACCCTCAATCTACTGTCATTGGAGCTATGACCTCACCGTCACCGTCATCAGAGCTGTCACCTCACCACCATCGGAGCTGCCACCTCACCGTCATTGGAGCCGCCACCTCACCACCATTGGAGCTGCCACCTCACTGTCATCGGAGCTGCCACCTCACCACCATCGGAGCTGCCACCTCACCGCCATCGGAGCTGCAACCTCACCGTCATCAGAGCTGCCACCTCATCACCATTGGAGCTGCCACCTCACCACCATCTGAGCTGCCACATCATCACCATCGGAGCTGCCACCTCATCACTATCGGAGTTGCCACCTCATCATTATCTGAGCTGCCACCTCACCACCATCTGAGCTGCCACCTCACCACCATCGGAGCTGCCACCTCACCATCATCGGAGCTGCCACCTCACCAGCATCAGAGCTGCCACCTCAGCACCATCAGAGCTGCCACCTCACCACCATCTAAGCTGCCACCTCACCGTCATTGGAGCTGCCACCTCACCAGCATCGGAGCTGCCACCTCACCACCATTGTAGCTGCCACGTCATCACCACCACAGCTGCCACCTCATCACCATCATAGCTACCACCTCATCACCATCTGAGCTGCCACCTCACCACCATCGGAGCTGCCACCTCACCACCATCGGAGTTGCCACCTCACCGTCATTGGAGCTGCCACCTCACCAGCATCGGAGCTGCCACCACAGTCATCGGAGCTGCCACCTCATCGTCATCGGAGCTGCCACCTCACCACCATCGGAGCTCCCACCTCACCGCCATCAGAGCTGCAACCTCACCTTCATCAGAGCTGCCACCTCAATGTCATCGGAGCTGCCACTTCACCGCCTTCGGAGCTGGCACCTCACCGCCATCAGAGCTGCCACCTCACCGTCATCAGAGCTGCCACCTCACCGTCATTGGAGCTGCCACCTCACTGCCATTGGAGCTGCCACCTCACCAGCATCGGAGCTGCCACCTCAACACCATCTGAGCTGCCACCTCACTTTCATTGGAGCTGTCACCTCACCAGCATCGGAGCTGCCACCACACAGTCATCGGAGCTGCCACCTCACCACCATCTGAGCTGCCACCTCACCACCATCGGAGCTGCCACCTCACCGCCATAAAGGCTGCCACCTCACAGTCATCAGAGCTGCCACCTCACCATCATCGGAGCTGCCACCTCACCGCCCTCGGAGCTGCCACCTTACCGCCATCAGAGCTACCACCTCACTGTCATCAGAGCTGCCACCTTACCGTCATCGGAGCTGCCACCTCACTGCCATTGGAACTGCCACCCCACCACCATCGGAGCTGCCACCTCATCACCATCGGAGCTGCCACCTCACCGTCATTGGAGCTGCCACCTCACCATCATCGGAGCTGCCACCTCACCACCATCTGAGCTGCCACCTCACCATCATCGGAGCTGCCACCTCACTGCCTTCGGAGCTGGCACCTCACCGCCATCAGAGCTGCCACCTCACCGTCATCAGAGCTGCCACCTCACCGTCATTGGAGCTGCCACCTCACTGCCATCGGAGCTGCCACCTCACCAGCATCGGAGATGCCACCTCAACACCATCTGAGCTGCCACCTCACTGTCATTGGAGCTGCCACCTCACCAGCATCGGAGCTGCCACCACACAGTCATCGGAGCTGCCACCTCACCACCATCTGAGCTGCCACCTCACCACCATCGGAGCTGCCACCTCACCGCCATGAAGGCTGCTACCTCACCGTCATCAGAGCTGCCACCTCGCCATCATCGGAGCTGCCACCTCAACGCCCTCGGAGCTGCCACCTTACCGCCATCAGAGCTGCCACCTCACTGTCATCAGAGCTGCCACCTCACCGTCATCGAAGCTGCCACCTCACCACCATTGGAGCTGCCACCCCACCACTATCGGAGCTGCCACCTCACCACCATCGGAGCTGCCACCTCACCGTCATTGGAGCTGCCACCTCACCACCATCGGAGCTGCCACCTCACCACCATCTGAGCTGCCACCTCACCATCATTGGAGCTGCCACCTCACCAGCATCGGAGCTGCCACCACACAGCCATCGGAGCTGCCACCTTACCACCATCGGAGCTGCCACCTCACCAGCATCGGAGCTGCCACCACACAGTCATCGGAGCTGCCACCTCACCACCATCGGAGCTGCCACCTCATCACCATCGGAGCTGCCACCACACAGTCATCGGAGCTGCCACCTCACCACCATAGGAGCTGCCACCTCATCACCATCGGAGCTGCCACCTCACCACCATCGGAGCTGCCACCTCATCACCATCGGAGCTGCCACCTCAACACCATCTGAGCTGCCACCTCACCGTCAATGGAGCTGCCACCTCACCGTCATCGGAGCTGCCACCTCACCGTCATCGGAGCTGCAACCTCGCCACCATCGAAATTACTGCAACCCCCCCAACCTACTGTCTCCTTCCCCGTTCCTCTACAATGTAAGCCCCCAAGGGCAGGGTCCTCTTCCCTCTGTACCAGTCTATCATTGTTAGTTCATGTACTGTAAGTGATATCTGTATTTGGTATGTAACCCCTTCTTATATACAGCACCATGGAATCAATGGCGCTATATAAATAATAATAATAATGTTAATAATAATAATAATAATAATAATAAATGCTACATTATATTTAGCATTATATTTCCATGACTATTACTGTTAATATTTTAATTTATCTTCATTTATTGTAACTATTTGGACCTCGGCACTTGGCTCAGAGCCGGAAGCCTCATTAATGATACATTGATCAAAATGTGTCAAGAAACATCTAAAAAAGTGTTGAGTAATTTAGTGATAATCCGTCTGGTGTGAACTCTCCTTGTGTTGTGAATAATAAAACCATTAATATGTGGAATTGTCTCCCATGGAGAAAAACGATGGATCATCGGAGAGACACTTATGGGAATACATTCATATTGGTCGTGACTCTCACTGCTCGGCGCGGTCCAGAAAATAACTAGTCCATGAATGCATCGGTCTTGGTTTATGGAATTGTCTTATGAGCAATTACTGTATGTGATTCAATGTCATTACTGGAATGGCTCTGCTGCTGCTGTTAGTGGCAGGTGCTTTATAAAGCAACTCCTAACACCTGCACATGATATCGGATGCACCAGTGCATCAAATGATGGGAAATTGTTAAAGGGGTTTCCCCTAAACAAAAAATATCCACATAATATATGATGCAATTATAATGTTGAGGGTCCAACTGCTGGGACCTCCATTGATCCCCAGTTTGGAGTGGTAGTGAGCAGGTGTGACCACCGCTCTTTCCTTTCATTGCTTAAAGGAGCAGTGGTCGCACTTGCTCATTATCTCTCCATTCCCTGTCTATAGGAGCAGTGGTTGCACTTGCTCATTACCTCTCCATTCCCTGTCTATAGTAGCTGTGGTCGCACTTTCTCATTATCTCTCCATTCCCTGTCTATAGGAGCAGTGGTCGCACTTGCTCATTACCTCTCCATTCTCTGTCCATAGGAGCAGTGGTCACACTTGCTCATTATCTCTCCATTCCCTGTCTATAGAAGCAGTGGTTGCACTTGCTCATTACCTTTCCATTCACTGTCTATAGGAGCAGTGGTCGCACTTGCTCATTATCTCTCAATTCCCTGTCTATAGTAGCTGTGGTCGCACTTGCTCATTATCTCTCCATTCCCTGTCTATAGGAGCAGTGGTTGCACTTTCTCATTACCTCTCCATTCTCTGTCTATAGGAGCAGTGGTCACACTTGCTCATTATCTCTATTCCCTGTCTATAGAAGCAGTGGTTGCACTTGCTCATTACCTCTCCATTCCCTGTCTATAGTAGCTGTGGTCGCACTTGCTCATTACCTCTCCTTTCCCTGTCTATAGGAGCAGTGGTTGCACTTGCTCATTACCTCTCCATTCCCTGTCTATAGCAGCAGTGGTCGCACTTGCTCATTACCTCTCCTTTCCCTGTCTATAGGAGCAGTGGTCACACTTGCTCATTATCTCTCCATTCCCTGTCTATAGAAGCAGTGGTTGCACTTGCTCATTACCTTTCCATTCACTGTCTACAGGAGCAGTGGTCGCACTTGCTCATTATCTCTCAATTCCCTGTCTATAGCAGCTGTGGTCGCACTTGCTCATTATCTCTCCATTCCCTGTCTATAGGAGCAGTGGTTGCACTTGCTCATTACCTCTCCATTCCCTTTCTATAGGAGCAGTGGTTGCACTTGCTCATTATCTCTCCATTCCCTGTCTATAGGAGCAGTGGTTGCACTTGCTCAAGTACCTCTCCATTCCCTGTCTATAGGAGCAGTGGTCGCACTCGCTCATTACCTCTCCATTCCTTGTCTATAGGAGCAGTGGTCGCATTTGCTCATTACCTCTCCATTCCCTGTCTATAGGAGCAGTGGTCACACTTGCTCATTATCTCTCCATTCCCTGTCTATAGGAGCAGTGGTTGCACTTGCTCATTATCTCTCCATTCCCTGTCTATAGGAGCAGTGGTTGCACTTGCTCATTACCTCTCCATTCCCTGTCTATAGGAGCAGTGGTCGCACTTGCTCATTACCTCTCCTTTCCCTGTCTATAGGAGCAGTGGTCACACTTGCTCATTATCTCTCCATTCCCTGTCTATAGAAGCAGTGGTTGCACTTGCTCATTACCTTTCCATTCACTGTCTATCGGAGCAGTGGTCGCACTTGCTCAGTACCTCTCCATTTCCTGTCTATAGTAGCTGTGGTCGCACTTGCTCATTATCTCTCCATTCCCTGTCTATAGGAGCAGTGGTCGCACTTGCTCATTACCTCTCCATTCCCTGTCTATAGGAGCAGTGGTCGCACTTGCTCAGTACCTCTCCATTCCCTGTCTATAGGAGCAGTGGTCCCACTTGCTCATTATCTCTCCATTCCCTGTCTATAGGGGCGGTAGTTGCACTTGCTCATTACCTCTCCATTCGCTGCCTATAGGAGCAGTGGTCACACTTGCTCATTATCTCTCCATTCCCTGATGATAGGAGCAGTGGTGGCACTTGCTCATTACCTATCCATTCCCTGTCTATAGGAGCAGTGGTCACACTTGCTCATTACCTCTCCATTCCCTGTCTATAGGAGCAGTGGTCGCACTTGCTCATTACCTCTCCATTCCCTGTCTATAGGAGCAGTGGTCACACTTGCTCATTATCTCTCCATTCCCTGTCTATAGGAGCAGTGTTCGCACTTGCTCATTACCTCTCCATTCCCTGTCTGTAGGAGCAGTGGTCGCACTTGCTCATTACCTCTCCATTCCTGTCTATAGGGGCGGTAGTTGCACTTGCTCATTACCTCTGCATTCACTGCCTATCAGTCTGGTGGTTGCAATTGCTCATTACCATTTTATTCACTGTCTGTAGGAGAAGTGGTAGCACTTGCTCGTTATCTCTCCATTCACAAAGGAGATTTTATGAGCTTTGTTCCCAGAATTGATAGGGGTCTCAACATTCAGACCCCCAGAGGTCATCCAATTTTCAACTATCCATTGGATAAGGGACAAATATTGTTTATGGGACAAGTAAAGACTCTAGAAAAGCTGGGTGTATGTGGGATATTAAAATGTAGGATTCTACAGTGAAATTCATTACCTACAGCAGAGGATCCCTAGACCCGGGCTGCGCTTTGTACTCCACTGCAGACATCCTGCCTTATTTCCTATAGGATTTGTTGTCTTATTAAAGGTGATTTTTACATTTCTGCTATCCTGGACGAGCTCCACACAATCTAGTAAGGGCCATTCGTCAAGCTCCAGAGCCGGGATCAGAAGTAGGCCGGGATGGCGGCACGCTATTTTTTATTTTTTGCTGACGTTCGGAAAAGAACATGTTCCTCTGTTTTATTGTAAGATGTTAGGAGGCGACAGACCTGGAGGGTCTTTAATCAAAGAGCGAAAACATGGAACAGGAGGAGTTAATGCAGATTTACCTATTGTCCATGGTCCTAGTGCAACGCAACCTACATTGGGATCAGTGAATTAAAGGACCAAAAACGAAATTCATCATCTTATAGTTCTGCATATATTTCAAGTATATGTGTGTGAAAAGAAGCCTATAACTTATACTTATAGAAAGTACAATAAAAAGGCTCCAAAAAAGTTTACGCAAATGATAAACTAAATAAAAAAAAGTAAAAGAAAATAAAAAACAACATAAAAAAATGCTCATATCAGAATAACAGAAGAAAATAAAATTGCTAATAAATATAATAATTATAAAGTATCATATAAAATCACATCATTCTATTATACAGTTATATGAAAAAGTTTGGGCACCCCTATTAATCTTAAGCTTAATGTTTTATAAAAATTGGTGTTTTTGCAACAGCTATTTCAGTTTGATATATGTAATAACTGTTGGACACAGTAATGTTTCTGCCTTGAAATGAGGTTTATTGTACTAACAGAAAATGTGCAATCTGCATTCAAACAAAATTTGACAGGTGCATAAGTATGGGCACCCTTATCATTTTCTTGTTTTAAATACTCCTACCTACTTTTAACTGACTTACTAAAGCACTTTTTTTGGTTTTGTAACCTCATTGAGCTTTGAACTTCATAGCCAGGTGTATGCAATCATGAGAAAAGCTACTTAAAGTGGCCACTTGCAAGTTGTTCTCCTGTTTGAATCTCCTCTGAAGAGTGGCATCATGGGCTCCTCAAAACAACTGTCAAATGATCTGAAAACAAAGATTATTCAACATAGTTGTTCAGGGGAAGGATACAAAAAGCTGTCTCAGAGATTTAACCTGTCAGTTTCCACTGTGAGGAACATAGTAAGGAAATGGAAGAACACAGGGACAGTTCTTGTTAAGGCCAGAAGTGGCAGGCCAAGAAAAACATCAGAAAGGCAGAGAAGAAGAATGATGAGATCAGTCAAGGACAATCCTCAGACCACCTCCAGAGAGCTGCAGCATCAACTTGCTGCAGATGGTGTCACTGTGCATCGGTCAACTATACAACGCACTTTGCACAAGGAGAAGCTGTATGGGAGAGTGATGCGAAAGAAGCCGTTTCTGCAAGCACGCCACAAACAGAGTCGGCTGAGGTATGCAAAAGCACATTTGGGGAAGCCAATTTCTTTTTGGAAGAAGGTCCTGTGGACTGATGAAACCAAGATTGAATTGTTTGGTCATACAAAAAGGCGTTATGCATGGCGGCAAAAAACACAGCATTCCAAGAAAAACGCTTCCTACCCACAGTAAAATTTGGTGGAGGTTCCATCATGCTTTGGGGCTGTGCGGCACCTGGAATCTTGTTAAAGTTGAGGGACGCATGGATTCCACTCAGTATCAGCAGATTCTTGACAATAATGTTCAAGAATCAGTGATAAAGTTGAAGTTACGCAGGGGATGGATCTTTCAGCAATACAATGATCCAAAACACCGCTCCAAATCTACTCAGGCATTCATGCAGAGGAACACTTACAATGTTCTGGAATGGCCATCCCAGTCCCCAGACCTGAATATCATTGAACATCAGTGGGATCATTTGAAGAGGGCTGTCCATGCTCGGCAACCATCAAACTTAACTGAACTGGAATTGTTTTGTAAAGAGGAATGGTCAAAAATACCTTCATCCAGGATCCAGGAACTCATTAAAAGCTACAAGAAGCGACTTGAGGCTGTTATTTTTGCAAAAGGAGGATCTACTAAATATTAATGTCACTTTTCTGGTGAGGTGCCCATACTTATGCACCTGTCAAATTTTGTTTGAATGCAGATTGCACATTTTCTGTTAGTACAATAAACCTCATTTCAAGGCAGAAACATTACTGTGTCCAACAGTTATTACATATATCAAACTGAAATAGCTGTTGCAAAAACACCAATTTTTATAAAACATTAAGCTTAAGATTAATAGGGGTGCCCAAACTTTTTCATATAACTGTATTTGGAGATGAGCGAACTGATTCGATACAAATCAAATTCATGACGAATTTTAGGAAATTTACAGTGCGAACGGCCAGAGAAATGCCGGCCCCCTTTTTCCACAAAGCAGAAGATTGCATTGGTCAGAAAAGGCTCACGTGACCTTGAATGCTCCATAATTCCATGGAGCTATCACATTACATGGTATAAAGCAGTCAATCAGGAAGGATTATCATAGCCAGTATAAAAGCCGAGGCAAGGAATGCAGTAGTGCTACTGCAAATGTTGGCTCTACAGAAATAAAAATAATTATTATTATTTGCAGTGAATCTGGATAGTGAGATGACGTCAGAGCTCATAGTTAAGCCATAGAGATAGGGAGAAAAATTAATAAAACACTGAAAAAACATTACTGGTAGTGTTTGACAGCAAGCATCTGTGCAGCAACAGCCATTTATATGCAGGTCACTTTGACATTACTAAGGCTGCCTTTGCGTTAAAGAACTAGAAAGGGGATGGCTACAGTCCTAGGAGACATCAGAGTGTTACACATGTCTTACCAGGGTAATTGGAGGCTTTGCAATTCTAGATATAGTTGATGAAAATGGTGATTTCAAATTGCAAGAGATTTACTAATCTTGAATATATACAGTACAGACCAAAAGTTTGGACACACCTTCTAATTTAAAGATTTTTCTGTATTTTCATGACTATGAAAATTGTACATTCACACTGAAGGCATCAAAACTATGAATTAACACATGTGGAATTATATACTTAACAAAAAAGTGTGAAACAACTGAAAATATGTCTTATATTCTAGGTTCTTCAAAGTAGCCACCTTTTGCTTTGATGACTGCTTTGCACACTCTTGGCATTCTCTTGATGAGCTTCAAGAGGTAGTCACCGGAAATGGTTTTCACTTCACAGGTGTGCCCTGTCAGGTTTAATAACTGGGATTTCTTGCCTTATAAATGGGGTTGGGAACATCAGTTGTGTTGTGCAGAAGTCTGGTGGATACACAGCTGATAGTCCTACTGAATAGACTGTTAGCTGCTTTTTTCTTGCTATAATACAAATTCTAAGTAATGAAAAATGAGTGGCCATCATTACTTTAAGAAATGAAGGTCAGTCAGTGCGAAAAATTGGGCAAACTTTGAAAGCGTCCCCAAGTGCAATTGCAAAAACCATCAAGCGCTACAAAGAAACTGGCTCACATGAGGACCGCCCCAGGAAAGGAAGACCAAGAGTCACCTCTGCTTCTGAGGATAAGTTTATCCGAGTCACCAGCCTCAGAAAATCGCAGGTTAACAGCAGCTCAGATTAGAGACCAGGTCAATGCCACACAGAGTTCTAGCAGCAGACACATCTGTTCAACAACTGTTAAGAGGAGACTTTGTGCAGCAGGCCTTCATGGTAAAATAGCTGCTAGGAAACCACTGCTAAGGACAGGCAACAAGCAGAAGAGACTTGTTTGGGCTAAAGAACACAAGGAATGGACATTAGACCAGTGGAAATCTGTGCTTTGGTCTGATGAGTCCAAATTTGTGATCTTTGGTTCCAACCACCGTGTCTTTGTGCGACGAAGAAAAGGTGAACGGATGGAATCTACATGCCTGGTTCCCACGGTGAAGCATGGAGGAGGAGGTGTGATGGTGTGGGGGTGCTTTGCTGGTGACACTGTTGGGGATTTATTCAAAATTGAAGGCATACTGAACCAGCATGGCTACCACAGCATCTTGCAGCGGCATGCTATTCCATCCGGTTTGCATTTAGTTGGACCATCATTTATTTTTCAACAGGACAATGACCCCAAACACACCTCCAGGCTGTGTAAGGGCTATTTGACCAAGAAGGAGAGTGATGGGGTGCTACGCCAGATGACCTGGCCTCCACAGTCACCAGACCTGAACTCAATCGAGATGGTTTGGGGTGAGCTGGACCGCAGAGTGAAGGCAAAAGGGCCAACAAGTGCTAAGCATCTCTGGGAACTCCTTCAAGATTGTTGGAAGACCATTTCCGGTGACAACCTCTTGAAGCTCATCAAGAGAATGCCAAGAGTGTGCAAAGCAGTCATTAAAGCAAAAGGTGGCTACTTTGAAGAACCTAGAATATAAGACATATTTTCATTTGTTTCACACTTTTTTGTTAAGTATATAATTCCACATGTGTTAATTCATAGTTTTGATGCCTTCAGTGTGAATGTACAATTTTCATAGTCATGAAAATACAGAAAAATCTTTAAATGAGAAGGTGTGTCCAAACTTTTGGTCTGTACGGTATATGACGCGCCCCCTGGGCCTGTGCTGCTGCTGCTGTGCAGGGGGAATACCCGGAGCCGGATCGCTGGTGTAGAATGCTGGGTGCTGTAGTCTCCGTGTGGCGGTGATCCGGTCCGTGCCCAGGGTGGTCAAACCAGTGGCAGTCTATTTGTATTGTAATAAGTGTCCGACTATGCCACCCGTGGATTGCGGTCAGTGGGAACCGCCGCTGCGCTGCCGACCGCTGAGGCTGATGTTGGTTGCGCAGCTGAGTATGGGATAACTCCCCACGGGAGGAGTATGGCCTCAGGGCAGCTGATGTGGATGATGGTGGTAGTGATGGTGTGAGTGTCCCAGTACTGATGGTGCTGGTGCGGCGATGAAACACAGAGACTTGTAATTGCAGTTTCCAAAGCTTTACTCACGGTTGTTAGTCTGGTCACTTGTGCACATGAGGGACCGCCTGAGCCGTGCTGCGTTCACCAGGCAAGGGACTCGACCAACTCCCAGGCAATTCCAGAGCGTGGCACAGGGCTCCCTTCCTTTCCTTTCTCTGGCCGTCCCCACCAGTGACCCACCTTTGTCCAGCTCCCTCGGGCCTTCTCTGGGCACGCTGATCTCTGCGTCCCTGACCCTATGTGGTATGCCTTCCTGGTGGATGTAGTGAGGGGTCGCACCAAGATGTGGTAGCAACCTCCGGTCTTTGGCTGAGGAATCTGTTGCTTCCACCAATTTGGGTTTCGGTACCCTGTTCTGCCAACCCTTCACCCTGTATCTCATGGGCATATGGGGTTCCTTCTGTCCTCGTGTCTCTGGGCCTTTCTCTGTGTTCCTTGCTTCCTTTCTCCTCTGTTCCAGTTCCTTTCTTACTTTCCTTTCTGTTCCTCCTCCTCTCTCTCTGCTGCTTCTGGCCTCCACTCCATGTGTGAGCCCAGGTGACTAGCAACCAATGGGCTCCTACCTATGCCCAGAAACCCACCCCTATCTGCTCCTACACCACTGGGTGTACTTTCCCCTCCCCACTCCAGCCAGGAACAGAAGCTGTCGTGCCTGCACTCTGTCTAGTGGGAGCACCGTTGGTCTGTTCCTCGGAAATGGGGTGTGTGTGGTGCATGCAGCTTACTGAGCCCTGGTCCATACTCCATCCTTACCCGGGAGTGGAATATCACACCTCTGGACTGAGGTGCAATACCCCTGTAGCAGCCGAGCCCTCGGGGTGCTACATATATACACACACATATATATATATATATATATATATATACATACAGGTGCATCTCACTAAGTTAGAATATCATCAAAA
Source organism: Phyllobates terribilis (assembly GCF_046119375.1). Taxonomy (NCBI): domain Eukaryota; kingdom Metazoa; phylum Chordata; class Amphibia; order Anura; family Dendrobatidae; genus Phyllobates; species Phyllobates terribilis. Next base: position 36,217,888 of record NW_027362772.1, on the reverse strand, counting down.
AGTTTAATTTATTTCAGTTGTTCAATAAAAAAAAGTGAAACTCCTATATTATATAGAGACATTACACACAGAGTGATCTATTTCACGTGTTTATTTCTGTTAATGTTGATGATTATGGCTTACAGCCAATGAAAACACAAATGTCATTATCTCAGTAAATTAGAATAATTAACAAAAAACACCTGCAAAGGCTTCCTAAGCGTTTAAAAAAGGTCCCTTAGTCTGTTTCAGTAGGCTCCACAATCATGGGGAAGAATGCTGACTGAACAGATGTCCAGAAGGCAGTCATTGACACACTCCACCGGTCCAAGAGTCTGGAGGAAGAGTGGAGAGTCCACAATCCAAGCTGCTGGAGGTCTAGTGTGAAGTTTCCACAATCAGTGATGGTTTGGGGAGCCATGTCATCTGCTGGTGTAGGTCCATTGTGTTTTATCAAGACCAAAGTCAGTGCAGTCGTCTACCAGGACATTTTAGAGCCCTTCATGCTTCCCTCTGCTGACAAGCTTTTTGGAGATGGAAATGTCATTCTCCAGCAGGACTTGGCGCCTGTCCACACTGCCAAAAGTACCAATACCTGGTTTACACACAACAGTATCACTGTGCTTGATTGGCAGCAAACTCGCCTGAACTTAACCCCATAGAGAATCTATTATAGAGAATCTATGGAGTATTGTCAAGAGGAAGATGAGACACCAGATCCCACAATGCAGACGAGCTGAAGGCTGCTATCAAAGCCACCTGGGCTTCCATAACACCTCAGCAGTGCCACAGGCTGATCACCTCCATGCCACATTGCCGCATTGATGCAGTAATTGATGCAAAAGGAGCCCGACCAAGTATTGAGGGCATTTACTGAACATACATTTCAGTAGGCCAACATTTCAGATTTTAAAAACATTTTTCAAACTGGTGTTGTTAAGTATTCTAATTTACTGAGATAATGACTTTTGTGTTTTCATTGGCTGTAAGCCATAATCATCAACATTAACAGAAATAAACACTTGAAATAGATCACTCTGTGTGTAATGACTCTATATAATATATGAGCTTCACTTTATGTATTGAAGAACTGAAATAAATTAACTTTTTGATGATATTCTAATTTAGTGAGATGCACCTATATATATATATATATATATATATATATACACATACATACATATACTGTATGTATATATATATATAGTTATTTTTTATCACTTTGCTAACTTCCTTACATTACTTTTTATTTGGTTCTGCTGCTGCTTTGTGTTATATTTTTTTTTATTATATCTTTTACAGAATTGTATCTTCGTTCTATATATTCGGTCATTTTACATAGACACGTTTGCTCACTCCATTACCGTTTTTAGCAAATCAATTAGCTATTCCCCACAATTCCCTCCAGAGCTGGAACTCTCTGACATCCCCCCTATTAGCCTGTGACAGATCTAAATCAATATATTCATGAATCTCTGCGATCACTCCTGTGACAGGCTGAAGCTTTTTAGTCCGGTTGTCAGGGCTGTAATAGCCACAGATGGAGCAGAATTTATTGTAAACATTTTGAATAGGGTCAAGATCCAACCCCAAAAAGTTCAGGAGCGTAGAACATTTCATATTCAGAATCTGTAAAATGTTGGACGCGCGTCGACGCCGCAAGTCCACATTTGCGCTATAAGTAAAGTCAGCCCCTCGCTTCCTTCGCTTTGACTCCCCCATCATGTAGTGAATGTAGAGATGAGTCAATCAATTCATGGCAAACTGAATTTGCTGGGAATTTCACCAAAAAATTGGATTTGCCAGAACCCAATTTTTTTTCAATAAATTGGGCAAAACCATTAAGTGAATCGGATGAAATTCAATTCACCAGATTCGCTAGAATTTAGCTTAGAAATTCAATTTGAGTCTTATTAATTTGATGAGAGTTGAATTGTTGGTAAAAGCCATCAATTGTGCTCTCCAGATGCCAGAAAATGCTAAACAGAAGGGTTAAAATATAAAAAAATCTATATTATATTCACATTGCTCTTCAACTCTTCCTGGTGCCGCATCTTACCTTCCGCTCATGGGTTTCTCCCTTTGGATCCGGTCTTCTCTCTTGTATTCAGTCTCCTTCACTCTTTGGCAACGCCAGTACTGACTAAACCTCAAGTGGTATCATGACATCTTGGATCAACCATGTACGACCATCACATGGGACCCAGTGACTAGAGATGAGCCAAAAAATTTGAGTGGAATTGAATTCTACTTGAATTTTACAAAAATTTGAATTAGCCAACATTGGGATTTTTTTTTTCAATTCTCCACATGAATTCAGCTGCTTGCCTATTCTCTGAAATGTAAAAGACCATCAAAATGATAAAGACTAAAAAAGAAAATGCTTTCACTCACTTTACCGCTCACCTCTCCAGCTCCTCCGTGTCTCCTGTCCAGTCCTTATCGTATCTTCTGATAGTCAATGCTCACGCTGAAATTCTCAGACCTTTCACACTGGAGTGGGACTTCCAGCTCTAATAAGGTCCAGGAGGATTATGCGGCGTAAGCAGTGACCTGGCGCACATGCAATTGATGCAAGTCTCTTTTCTTTTTTCCAAAGACCCCACATCTCAAATTTAAGCAGGAAGTGTATCTCGTGCTCCCACAATGCACTGCTCTTTGGAATGAGGAAATCGATGGAATTTTAGATGAATCTTTGGATGTGACTGGAGAATAAATAATCACGTGATTGTGAACTAGTACATGATGAGTAAAGCCAAGTCTGACCTCATCTGGAACACTGTGTCCAGTTCTGGGCACCACATTTTAAAAAAGACATTGAAAAGCTGGAGCAAGTTCAGAGAAGAGCAAACAGGATAGTGAGCGGACTGCAAACTATGTCTTACGAGGAACGGTTAAAGGATCTGGGAATGTTTAGATGCAAAAAAGAAGGCTAAGAGGAGACTTAAAAGCTGTCTACAAATATCTGAAGAGATGTCACAGAGGAGAGGGATCATCTTTATCCTCATTTGCACTTGGAAACACGAGAAGAAATGGGATGAAACTGAAAGGGAGAAGATAAAGATTAGATATTAGAAACAACTTTTTGACAGTGAGGGTGATCAATGAGTGGAACAGGCGGCCACGAGAGGCGGTGAGTAGTGATGAGCGAGCACTAAAATGCTCGGGTACTCATTGCTCGGGTCGAGCAAATTGGAATACTCGGGTGCTTGACCCGAGCAACGGGCCCAATGTAAGTCTATGGGAAACTCGAGCATTTTTCAGGCGGCTCCCCCCGGCGGTCTGCAGAGGGCCTACAAATTGCCCAAATCGATGGGAATAGTGCTCAGATGACATGGGGACAGCATGGGGAAGACCCCTGGAAGCATTTCTGACTCCCAGGTCACTTCTGTCAACAACGTTGTCAGAGGTATTACGCCACTTTTACGGACTCATAATAAAACATACAGTACCAAACAAAATCAAAATGGAATTTCCTGGGAAATATGTTAAGGAACATCCTTTCCATGACATGTACAATGTATATAAAGCAAAATAAATTACCAAAAGCAAAAATACTCCTCCACACCTTGGGCTATGTTCACACGTAGCGTTTTTGATGCATTTTTGCACTTTTGCATTGCTTTCAACCAAGACAAATGCATTCACCAGGAAATTTAATTTTAACATTTTACAACCTTATCTGGCCATGTGGTGTGTGACACATCATAAGACACAGGGGCAGACACAGACTGTAGTGGGCCCCTGAGGAAGAATTTTTTTGGGCCCCCCCCTGCCCTTCATAGGGGGCATGAAGGCCCCCCCCCCGCCCCGTGCATCTCTCATCCCCCCGTGCATCTCTGATTCCCCCCACTCCTAGTTAATTAATTGTATTTTAAAAAAATAAAACTTGTTATACTTACCCCCAGGGCCGGCTCCAGGTTCTTGTGGGCCCTGGGCGACAGAGTTTCAGTGGGCCCCTTTAACACATACCATGATTCATGATGCACAGATACCACAGACAAAATATATATATATATAGTACAAGGCCAAGAATTTCACTTACTACATTACATAAGCGATATCTATTGTAAATTCTACAATAGCTCAGAAACCGGCGAATCCTCACAGCGCACAGTGCAGACCGGACAGTATAGTCCTCCATACAGTATTTTGGGCACCATATAATGCTCCATACAGGATACTTACCCCCCTTATAATGCTCCATACAGGATACTGGTCCCCATATAATGCTCCATACAGGATACTGGTCCCCATATAATGCTCCATACGGGATACTGGTCCCCATATAATGCTCCATACAGGATACTGGTCCCCATATAACACTGCATACACAATACTGGCCTCCATATAACGCCCCATACAGAATACTGTCCCCCATATAACGCTCCATACAGAATACTGACCCACATATAACGCTCCATACAGAATATTGGCCCCCATATAACGCTCCATGCAGGCTGTTCCCCCCTTATAATGCCCCATTACACGAGCGATATCTATTGTAAATTCTACAATAGCTCAGAAACCGGCGAATCCTCACAGCGCACAGTGCAGACCGGACAGTATAGTCCTCCATACAGTATTATGGGCACCATATAATGCTCCATACAGGATACTGACCCCCTTATAATGCTCCATACAGGATACTGGTCCCCATATAATGCTCCATACAGGATACTGGTCCCCATATAACGCTCCATACAGGATACTGTCCCCCATATAACACTCCATATAGAATATTGGCCCCCATGTTATGCTCCATGCAGGCTGTTCCCCCCTTATAATGCCCCATGCAGGATGACACCCCCCTTTTAATGCTCTATGCAGGATGTCACCTCTACCCCCCATAAAATGCCCCATGCAGGATGTCACCTCTCCCCCCCATATAATGCCCCTTGCAGGATGTCACTTCCGCCCTTTTCATTGCCTCATGCAGTATGTCAGACCACCTCCTCCCTTATAATGCCCCATGCAGGAGGTCACACACACCCCCTCCTTATAATGCCCCATGCAGTATGTCACACACCCACCCTCCTTATAATGCCCCATGCAGGATGTCAATTCCCCCCTCCCCCTCTTATAATGCCCCATGCAGGATGTCACCTCTCCCCCCCCATATAATGCCCCTTGCAGGATGTCACTTCCGCCCTTTTCATTGCCTCATGCAGTATGTCAGACCACCTCCTCCCTTATAATGCCCCATGCAGGAGGTCACACACACCCCCTCCTTATAATGCCCCATGCAGTATGTCACACACCCACCCTCCTTATAATGCCCCATGCAGGATGTCAATTCCCCCCTCCCCCTCTTATAATGCCCCATGCAGGATGTCACTTCCCCCTTCCCCTCTTATAATGCCCCATGCAGGATGTCACACTCCCCCCCACCCCCATATAATGCCCCATGCAGGATGTCAATTCCCCCCTCACCCTCTTATAATGCCCCATGCAGGATGTCACTTCCCCCCTTCCCCTCTTATAATGCCCCATGCAGGATGTCACACTCTCCCCCACCCCCATATAATGCCCCATGCAGGATGTCAATTCCCCCCTCCCCCACTTATAATGCCCCATGCAGGATGTCACACTCCCCCCCACCCCCATATAATGCCCCATGCAGGATGTCAATTCCCCCCTCCCCCTCTTATAATGCCCCATGCAGGATGTCACACTCCTCCCCACCCCCATGTAATGCCCCATGCAGGATGTCAATTCCCCCCTCCCACTCTTATAATGCCCCATGCAGGATGTCACACCCCCCCCACCCCCATATAATGCCCCATGCAGGATGTCAAGTCCCCCCTCCCCCATATAAAGCCCCATGCAGGACATCAATTCTCCCCTCCCCCTCTTATAATGCCCCATGCAGGATGTCACACTCCTCCCCACCCCCATATAATGCCCCATGCAGGATGTCACTTCCCCCTTCCCCTCTTATAATGCCCCATGCAGGATGTCACACCCCCCACCCCCAAATAATGCCCCATGCAGGATGTCCAGTCCCCTGTCCCCCTCCCCCATATAAAGCCCCATGCAGGATGTCAATTCCCCCCTCCCCCTCTTATAATGCTCTATGCAGGATGTCACACCCCCCACCCCCAAATAATGCTCCATGCAGGATGTCAATTCCCCCCTCCTCCATATAAAGCCCCATGCAGGATGTCAATTCCCCCCTCCCTTATAATGCCCCATGCAGGATGTCACTTCCCCCCTTCCCTCTTATAATGCCCCATGCAGTATGTCACACCCCCCCATATAATGCCCCATGCGGTATGTCACCCCCCCCATATAATGCCCCATGCGGTATGTCACCCCCCCATATAATGCCCCATGGAGGATGTCACGCCACTCTCCCCCCACCATATAATGCCCCATGGCCCCGTACATAAAAAAAAATCAAATACTCACCTCACTTCTCACCTGATGCTGATCCGGACTCCACAGCGTCGCCCGCGTCTTCCCGCTGTGACAGCTCAGGAGAGATCGCGCGCGCTGTAAACATATCACCGAGCCCTCTGACCTGAGACGTCACAGTCAGAGGACGCGGAAGACGCTGCGGAGGCATGGGGAGGGGTAAGTATTGTGCCGGCGCCGTCACATGACCGGAGATGTCCCTGCGCTCAGCATGTGACGGCGGGGGGTCATGTGACGGCGGGGGGTCCTGCGGGGGGGCCCCATGAGGAGACGCACAAGATGGGGGCCCCAACGGGGCTCCGAGGGGGCCCTGACCGGCCGGGCCCCATGCTGGAGTCAGGGCAGTCATGCCCTGATGGCGGCCCGGCTGGAGGGGCCCCCTCTCCCTCGGGGGCCCCCGTTCAATGAACCGGCTGCACGGGCGGTAGGTCCGCCCCTCATCAGACACATGCATTCAGTGCTGAAAAGTTATGGGAACAGCATGGGGAAGACCTCTGGAAGCATCTCTGACTCCCAGGTCACTGCCTAAAAGTATGCCCATCATAAGTGATCCTTGGTGCATGCGAAGATGCCTCCCGCCATGAACCTGTCGGTGCAGACTTGCAACAATCACCGTCCACGTCCTTGTCCCACTGCAGCGTTCAGTTGTCCCTACCCCATTCCTTGGAATGCAAGCGCAAGTATGCAGCCAGCTAACCACCCACCCACAGGCTGCAATACTATACTGCCAATTTTTTGACAGCTGCTTGTACTTGAAATGTGGCCTTTTAGGCTCGTGGAGGCGGAAGCTTTTCATAACCTCATGCCGGCGGTAGCCGGGTGTCCATACTCGGGCCCCAGCCGCCACTATATTTCCCGGTATCGCCTCCGCTTTCCACAACAGCGGAAGAAGCAATGGTGCCACCCACAGACACTGTTCCTGGACCCTGGGGTACGGCCCACAAAGTCGGGTGCTTTGCTGCCATGTGCCTGATCATGCTGGTGGTGGTCAGGCTGGTCGTTTTTCCACCCCTGCTGACGCTGGACTGGCTGGTGTTGCATATGGCCTTTTTTGGGGTTATCAGCTGAGTCTTTAAAAAACAACTAGACTCAGGAAGACCTAACAGTTGTACTGGTAACTTCCTTCGTGTTGGTGTTATGGGGAACAGTAGCCTGCCTTCTGTCTGCGGCCACCACACTGCTTCTTCCTGCCTGTTGGGGTGCTGTGCCTCCCTCCCCCTGTGTGCTGCTCTCCTTGCCCTGCATGTCCTCCTGCCAGGTTGGGTGAGTTACTATATCATCCACTACCTCGTCTTCCACTTCCGCACCCTGGTCCTCCTCCTGACTTTCTGGCAATTGTGTCTCATCATCGTCCACCTCTTGTGACACTTTCCCACCGTCGCCTTCGTGTGACCGTGGCTGCTCAAATATTTGGGCATCGCTACACGCTATCTCCTTTGCCCCGCTTCAAGTGAACCGGGTGAGAGGCCCGAATCTATAAATGGAAAAGTGAACAGCTCTTCAGAGTGTCCAAGTGTGGGATAAGTTGTCTCCGGGCACTCGGCTTGGTGGGAGGAAGGAGGATCAGGGTGAGGAATATGCGGTACAGACTCACGGCTTCTGAGACTTGACCGTGTGGAAGACAGGGTGGTTGTGGTGGCTAAGTGACTGGAAGCATTATCCGCTATCCAACCAACAACCTTTTGACACTGCTCTGGGTACAATAGTGGTCTGCTGCGGTCCCCTAGAAATTGGGACAGGAAGGTCAGGCGAGAAGATGTGGGTGTTTGTTGTGGCACAATTTCGGCTTGCCACGGCTTTGTCCTCGGCCTCTGCATGCACCATTACCATCACGTCCAGTTCCCCGGTCCTTGCCACGTGCCTTGCCCATTTTAAATGGAGGACAGTATCTTCCACGCTCACTACAAATGGATGAGTTTGGAGCGAATTTATATGTGATCCGTGTGATGGAGAAAACAGAGTTCTAAATAGCTGGCCTGTAGGTAAGTAGTTTGACCAGCAAACTGCGGTGAATTGCTTCAATGACACACTGAAGGAAATTTTTAATGGAGGCCAGAAATGGCAGTATTTTCTGACAACGTATATGTGATCATTGTGACGGAGAAAACACAGTTTTAAATATCTGGGTTTCTAGCGCTGTAATATGGAAAGGACCTGGCTGTATTCTGCAGTGCCAACAAGCAAATGGCGCAGAAAAACGCTGTTCTCTGGATTGCTTTTTAAGCAAATAATGAGGATCAAGATGGAAAAAAAAATATTCCTGGCCCCTGAGACCTGAGCCTTTGTCTAGAAATATCTAACAGCAGCAGACAGAACTGGAATGGAGCCTCTTGTGCTATGTGCACTGCAGTCTGCTATACACACTGCCTGCCTGATATCTCTGCAGATGGATTAGTCCTCAGAAGGACTGTTTGTTAAGATGGATATGTGTAATGTACGGTTTTTCTCTCTACACTACCTAATACACAACCAAATCTCTCCCTAGCTCAGCAGCAGCTCTCCCTACATTGTCTGATCCGGAGTGACTGTGACGAGCATGGCGGCGCCAGGTCTGATATACACCTGATGACGCTGTGCGGCCAGCCAATCACTGTAATGCCACAACCAACATGGCTATGGCTTTACAGTGAGTGGCAGGCAATCCCTGCATGTTCATTGCTCTCTAAAGAGCGCCAAACATGCGGGGAGGGGACCTGACCTCCCACCAAGCAACCCCAGAAACACTCAGCGAGCGCCGAGCTTGTCGAGCACCATGATGCTCGGGCGAGTACCGAGTAGTGGCGAGCGCGTTCGCTCATCACTAGTGGTGAGATCTCCTTCAATGGACGTCTTCATACAGAGGCTGGACAGACATCGGTCTGAGATGGTTCAGTGAATCCTGCATTGAGCAGGGGGTTGGACACGAGGTCCCTTCGAACTCTAACATTCTAGGATTCTATGATTCTAAGTCTTCCCGTAGATTCTATCTATGGAATTCGGTAAATTGTGCAGTTTTTCTCTTCTTTTCCCTGACACTCGGGTCCATTGATCATCGGTGACTGCTGTCTACAGCTGCCCGTGACAGAGTGACTTCCTAACGGAGGCTTTATGCTGGTGATTAACCCTGTGTGTTTTTCATTAGCAGAAGATCAATGGTTAGAATCAGGAATGAACAAGGATCTACATGACAGATTGTCTTCTGGGCAATCACAAGAAAACTGATATAGATGCTTCACTTGGGTTCATGAAGCTGAGATATAAGGAGCTGTTTGTTATAAAGCAGAAATGTAATATTCAGTGACAATCTGTTTCTCCAATGCAAACAGCTCCATATATCTCAGCTTCTAGGATGTTTGTGGTGGTGATGTGGATTTCCAGACTCTTCTTCAATGAAGCTGAAGCGTTACATAATGAGGTTTTCTAACAAGAGTTGTGAAGCTCTTCACCATTTTCATTTTCAAATAATAAATTAGATTTTTCTTTTTTTTTTTACAAAGTGATTAAATATGAAATGTAATCATTGAATGCATCATAGAAATACAAAGGTGAAAAACCTTGGGTAAAATAATAACTAGGAGCACAATGGTAGAACGCTTCATTTCACATCATGGGATTGAACCACGGAACAGGGACAACAAAGTAAGAAGAAGCAGAAGGAAGAATCAAAAGTGTGAAGACAAATCACAGGGAGAAGAAGACAAAGGAGAGAAGGAAGAAAAGAAGGAAGGAAAAGAAGTAAGACAAAAACAATAGAAAAAGAAGACAGGACATGGAGAAAGAAAAAGAAGTAAGGAGAAGAAAGATAAAGAAAAAGATGAGAATAAAAAAGAGAAAATGATAATAGCAGTAAGAAGAAGGAGAAGAAAAAGAAGGAGAAAAAAGGAGAAGTAGAAGAAGAAGGAGAAGATGGAGAAGATGGAGAAGAAGAAAACGAAGCAGAAGAGGAAGAAAAAAGTAGAAGAGGAAGAAGAAGAATGAGAAGGTAAAGATGGAGATGAAGAAGGAGAAGATGGAGAAGAGGAAGGAGAAGATAGAGAAGAGGAAGGAAAAGAAGAAGAAGACAAAAGAGAAGGTGGAGAAGAAGGACAAGATGGACAAGAGGAGAAGGAGAAGAAGAAGGACGAGGAGAAGGAGGAGGAGAAGGAGAAGAAGGAGAAGAAAAAGAAGAAGGAGAAAAATAAGAAGAAGGAGGAGAAAAAGGAAAAGAGGGAGAAGAAAATAAGGACAAGTAAAAGATGAAGGAGAAGTAGTTAAAAAGGGCAAAAGGCAGAATATAAAACAAAGGAAGGAAGAAGAGGAGGTATGGAGGAGGCAGAAGATTTATCAAAATGAGAAGAAGATGATACAGGAAAAAAAGGAAGAGGAAAATGAAGAAGCAGAAGAAAATTAAGAAGATAAATGAATCTAAAGGAAGAAGCACAATATGGAAAGAAAAAAAAGGAAAGAAGAATGAGAAGGATATGAAGCAGAATGAGAAGATGACAATAAAGAAAAAGAAAGAAGAAGATGATGAAACATAGAAAGAGAAAGAATACGAAAGAAAAACTAAGATATAAGAAAAAGAAGGAAGAAAACAAATGAGAGAAAAAGAAGAAATGAGAAGAAGAAATGAGAAGGAGAAGAAGATTATGAATCACGGAAAAAAGGAAGAGGACGATAAATAAAAGATATATAAAATGATGGCGGAAAAGAAATGTAGAAGAAAAAGAAGACACGTGGAAGTAAAAAAGAAGAATCAGAAAGAGAGGAAAAGGAAGAAGGACAAAAAAGTTACAGAAGTAAGAATGAAAGAAAGGGAAATGGGAAGAAGAGAAAATAAGAAATAGAACAGGAGGAGGAAGAAATAAGAAAAGGCAGAGGGAAATGAGGAAGAGGAAGTAGTAAGAAAGAAAGGAAAGGGAGAGGGAACGAGAAATGAGGGGTGCAAAAGGGGAAAAGGTAAATGTGGCAAGAGGGAAGAAGCTAGAATTGTTATTTTCTGAACACCATATTAATATATTTTGCCTTCGCTAATACATTGTAACAAATGCTCAGGACGGTAGTGAGATTTGTGGCATTGAAGTTGCTAGATTGGATTCAGTTCAGTTTTTAGATATTTCACGATAAAACTTTTGGTGTCCTCATAAAGCCAAAATACTCAGAAAAGATTGCAGGCCGAGGTCTGGACGGGTTTTCGCTCCTGAATGTGACATTGCTGCAGTTTACAATAACGGGGATAACTCCTTTAATGGCCGGATTGAGTTTTTTTTATAATCTTCAGCCTGAAGTTCAGAATCGCTTGTGATTTGGGGTCATGTGAGGGAGAAGAGCGCTACTTCCAGGAAGGAGAGAACAGAAAGACGTCCATTGTAACGAGATCACTGTATAAAGAGGCCGAGAAATACAATACGAAATAAAATCCATAATCTCCTTTCTCGCGGAGTCTCTCCTTCCAGCACTAAGACCCTTTTCTGAAAGGCAATGCAGGCCAGAGGGTTAAGCAGTCTGGCAGAGGATTGATCGCATCCTGAAACCAACCGTCCATCTTAAGACAGAAAACTTTCCTCCGCGTGGGATCAATGGCATTATAAATTGGTGCATCGATTTCCTATAGTAATGGCAGAGGTGGTTACACACAGGAACCTGCAGCCAAGGCCGCCATCCAAGGAAGCTCTAACGAGACCATCACTGACCCTGACACTTTCCCTACCGGCCCCATACAGATGTAGCAGAGCTCAGCCGCCATCATCATATCACTGGCTAAAGGAAAAAGGTAAAAGGAAAAGGTCATATCACCTCCTCCTCCTGTACAATGACTGATAACACCCCTATATACAGTAGATAACACAGGATCCACCATTCACAATAGATGATATCACAGCTCACCTCCTCCTCCTGTACAATGACTGATAACACCTCTATATACAGTAGATAACACAGGATCCACCATTCACAATAGATGATATCACAGCTCACCTCCTCCTCCTGTACAATGACTGATAACACCTCTACATACAGTAGATAACACAGGATCCACCATTCACAATAGATGATATCACAGCTCACCTCCTCCTCCTGTACAATGACTGATAACACCTCTATATACAGTAGATAACACAGGATCCACCATTCACAATAAATGATATCACAGCTCACCTCCTCCTCCTGTACAATGACTGATAACAACTCTATATACAGTAGATAACACAGGATCCACCATTCACAATAGATGATATCACAGCTCACCTCCCCCTCCTGTACAATGACTGATAACACCTCTATATACAGTAGATAACACAGGATCCACCATTCACAATAGATGATATCACAGCTCACCTCCTCCTCCTGTACAATGACTAAGAACACCTCTATATACAGTAGATAACACAGGATCCACCATTCACAATAGATGATATCACAGCTCACCTCCTCCTCCTGTACAATAACTGATAACACCTCTACATACAGTAGATACCACAGGATCCACCATTCACAATAGATAATATCACAGCTCACCTCCTCCTCCTGTACAATGACTGATAACACCTCTATATACAGTAGATAACACAGGATCCACCATTCACAATAGATGATATCACAGCTCACCTCCTCCTCCTGTACAATGACTGATAACACCTCTACATACAGTAGATACCACAGGATCCACCATTCACAATAGATGATATCACAGCTCACCTCCTCCTCCTGTACAATGACTGATAACACCTCTATATACAGTAGATAACACAGGATCCACCATTCACAATAGATGATATCACAGCTCACCTCCCCCTCCTGTACAATGACTGATAACACCTCTATATACAGTAGATAACACAGGATCCACCATTCACAATAGATGATATCACAGCTCACATCCTCCTCCTCCTGTACAATGACTGATAACATCTCTATATACAGTAGATAACACAAGATCCACCATTCACAACACCTGATGTCACATCTCACCTCCTCCTCCTGTACAATAACTGATAACACCTTTATATACAGTAGATAACACAGGATCCACGATTTGTAATAGATGATGTCACAGCTCACCTCCTCCTCCTGTACAATGACTGAAAAAACCTCTATATACAGTAGATAACACAGGATCTACCATTCACAATAGATGATATCACAGCTCACATCCTCCTCCTCCTGTACAATGATTGATAACACCTCTATATACAGTAGATAACACAGGATCCACCATTCACAATAGGTGAAGTCACAGCTCACCTCCTCCTCCTCCTGTACAATGACTGATAACACCTCTATATACAGTAGATAACACAAGATCCACGATTTGTAATAGATGATGTAACAGCTCACCTCCTCCTCCTGTACAATGACAGATAACACCTCTATATACAGTACATAAATGTCACGCCGGGTGTGGGAAACATAGAGGGAAAGAGAGCCCAGACTCTAGGGAAAGGGGGAAGTAGAGACCTCCTTGTCTGGTCTAGTGTCACCCTGTCTCAACTACCATCCCTATATTGTCTCTTCAGCAATCGCTGCACTTGTGCCTCGCCCTGTCTTTCCCTGGCGTATGGCTAAGGCTAGGGAAGGGAAGAGATGAGCACTAGTCGATCTCCACTAAAGAGAGAATGCTTAGCTTTAGATGACTCCAGACAAATGCAAACTCGGCCTCAAGCTCCAGAGAGGAAGAAGTACAGCTCTAGCTAAGCCTTCACAAGTAGAAATGAATATAGCCGGCACCTCCCTCTCAGACACACCAGGTATATATACACCCAGGCCAGAGAGCTAATTACAACAGGGAGGTAGTCGCTAGGTCCTAGAGACAGCCTCTCATTTAAGAACATGTCTGTAATGCCAAACGTAGAGATCTCCTGCAACCAACTGCAGGGCGACTGTCTGTCACCTCTGACATACCCGTGACAATAACACAGGATCCACCATTCACAATGGGTGATGTCACAGCTTACCTCTTCCTCCTGTACAATGACTGATAACACCTCTATATACAGTAGATAACACAGGATCCACCATTCACAATAGGTGATGTTACAGCTCACCTGCTCCTCCTCCTGTACAATGAATGATAACACCTCTATATACAGTAGATAACACAAGATCCACGATTTGTAATAGATGATGTAACAGCTCACCTCCTCCTCCTGTACAATGACAGATAACACCTCTATATACAGTACATAAATGTCACGCCGGGTGTGGGAAACATAGAGGGAAAGAGAGCCCAGACTCTAGGGAAAGGGGGAAGTAGAGACCTCCTTGTCTGGTCTAGTGTCACCCTGTCTCAACTACCATCCCTATATTGTCTCTTCAGCAATCGCTGCACTTGTGCCTCGCCCTGTCTTTCTCTGGCGTATGGCTAAGGCTAGGGAAGGGAAGAGATGAGCACTAGTCGATCTCCACTAAAGAGAGAATGCTTAGCTTTAGATGACTCCAGACAAATGCAAACTCGGCCTCAAGCTCCAGAGAGGAAGAAGTACAGCTCTAGCTAAGCCTTCACAAGTAGAAATGAATATAGCCGGCACCTCCCTCTCAGACACACCAGGTATATATACACCCAGGCCAGAGAGCTAATTACAACAGGGAGGTAGTCGCTAGGTCCTAGAGACAGCCTCTCATTTAAGAACATGTCTGTAATGCCAAACGTAGAGATCTCCTGCAACCAACTGCAGGGCGACTGTCTGTCACCTCTGACATACCCGTGACAATAACACAGGATCCACCATTCACAATGGGTGATGTCACAGCTTACCTCTTCCTCCTGTACAATGACTGATAACACCTCTATATACAGTAGATAACACAGGATCCACCATTCACAATAGGTGATGTTACAGCTCACCTGCTCCTCCTCCTGTACAATGAATGATAACACCTCTATATACAGTAGATAACACAGGCTCCACCATTCACAATAGGTGATGTCACAGCTCACCTCCTCCTCCTGTACAATGACTGATAACACCTCTATATACAGTAGATTACACAGGATCCACCATTCACAATAGGTGATGTCACAGGTCACCTCCTCCTCCTGTACAATGACTGATAACACCTCTATATACAGCAGATAACAAAGGATCCACCATTCACAATAGGTGATATCACAGCTCACCTCCTCCTCCTGTACAATGACTGATAACACCTCTATATACAGTAGATAACACAGAATCCACCATTCACAATAGGTGATGTCACAGTTCACCTCCTCCTCCTCCTCCTGTACAATGACTGATAACACCTCTATATACAGTAGATAACACAGGATCCACCATTCACAATAGGTGATGTCACAGCTCACCTCCTCCTCCTGTACAATGACTGATAACACCTCTATATACAGCGGATAACAAAGGATCCACCATTCACAATAGGTGATATCACAGCTCACCTCCTCCTCCTGTACAATGACTGATAACACCTCTATATACAGTAGATAACACAGGATCCACCATTCACAATAGGTGATGTCACAGCTCACCTCCTCCTCCTGTACAATGACTGATAACACCTCTATATACAGTAGATAACACAGGATCCACCATTCACAATAGGTGATGTCACAGCTCACCTCCTCCTCCTCCTGTACAATGACTGATAACACCTCTATATACAGTAGATAACAAAGGATCCACCATTCACAATAGGTGATGTCACAGCTCACCTCCTCCTCCTCCTGTACAATGACTGATAACACCTCTATATACAGTAGATAACAAAGGATCCACCATTCACAATAGGTGATGTCACTGCTCACCTCCTCCTCCTGTACAATGACTGATAACATCTCTATATACAGCAGATAACACAGGATCCACCATTCACAATAGGTGATGTCACAGCTCACCTCCTCCTCCTCCTGTACAATGACTGATAACACCTCTATATACAGTAGATAACAAAGGATCCACCATTCACAATAGGTGATGTCACTGCTCACCTCCTCCTCCTGTACAATGACTGATAACATCTCTATATACAGCAGATAACACAGGATCCACCATTCACAATAGGTTATGTCACAGCTCACCTCCTCCTCCTGTACAATGACTGATAACACCTCTATATACAGTAGATAACACAGGATCCACCATTCACAATAGGTGATGTCACAGCTCACCTCCTCCTCCTGTACAATGACTGATAACACCTCTATATACAGTAGATAACACAGGATCCACTATTCACAATAGGTGATATCACAGCTCACCTCCTCCTCCTGTACAATGACTGATAACACCCCTATATACAGCAGATTACACAGGATCCACCATTCACAATAGCTGATAACACAGCTCACCTCTTCCTCCTCCCTACCCAATGACCTCGGCACAGGTCATAGAGCATGCCCACAATATTCTCTTATAGCAGTGAACGTGTCACCTGTAGACTTTTCCTCTCTATGGTTGATGTGCCCGCTATAAAACATATCCCTAAATACTGTTGGCAGCAGCTCAGGCATGATGGCCGCCCCCATAATCATGCGAGAAGGTCCAATACTCTGCATGGAAGTCAATGACATCTAAAAAACATGTAAATCCATTGACTTCTATGGGGAGAATACGGATTCATGTTTTTTAGAGCTTATTGGGGAAAATGTGCCCCTATAACTTCCAGTACTAAGGAGAAAGCTGAGCTGAAGTTTGGAATTTTTTTTAAAGAAAAGTTGCTCATCTCCAGATCATCAAGACGGTGCGGCAATTAAGGGTTAAATGCCAAATCCAGGGCTGCGGCATGTGTCTCCCACCCTGCTGCTTTCCTTCTCGGCATTGCCGCCTGCCTCCTTCTTCTTCTTTTTTTGCTCTCTTTCTAAGACAATTATCTTTGACTCTTGCGGTGACACGTATAGCTCATTGCGGCTCCTCCACCGCCAACAGCTGTCTCTCCGTCTGCCATTGTCCTACTGTGATCTACACAACTATCTGCAGCTCGGCTTCCTCTGACAATCACCGAGACATCGTTCCGGCGCTCATTGTGATCACATACGACTCTGTCCTCTATTCTTCTCGTGACTCTCACTTGCTGCCAATCAGTCGCGTTATCTCCCTGTGACATACACAAGCCCCGATGACAGGCGGAAAATCAGCGGCTCCAACAGACAATGACAAAAGCGTAAAAGCGCAATAAAAATGTAAGGAATGAAAGACAAACACGAGGATGGATCCGAAGCTGCGGGAAAGTCTACAAGCCTATCAAAGTGTCAGCGATCACGCTGTCTGAAGCCATGGGGGGGGGGGGGGGGTGACACATGGCAAAGAAAGAGAGGGGACAGATAATTTATCATCTCTTTTTGTTTTTGTTTATTTTATGTTACATTCTCATCTATGTGATCCGTGACTGGATCGGCATAAAACAATTTTTGATAGGGTGTCCTTTAAAAGTTTCTAAGAAAAAGTCACATCCTACAAGTTCCTTGGATGTTTTATATAAGCGTCAGAACAAAAACATTCAACTTTCATTGGTTTACTGTTACGGAATGGTTTCCACAATTTGGTTGCTATTTTTTTAAAGGGAATGTCACGGGGATACCGCGACAGAGAGGGTCAGAAGATCGCGGCTTCTGGTTTCGTGAACTCCTGCATTGGTTAGAAATGCTTTACCATCTTATCAAACAGTGCAGGTTTTTTCCATGCTGGCAGTACAAGGGTTACTCTGTTCAGTTGAAGCTCCTTGATCTCTCCAGCTGTTCAGTGTTGGCCACTCCCCTCTGCTATATCTGCTTGCCACTGGCACTTGGGAATTGCCAGTGTTAGTTCCTACTGCCTGGTTTAGGAGTTGGAGGTAAAGTTTGTGGTTGGAGTTAGTGTTTGGAGATTTGTTCAGGAAATTGTTGCTTGGAGTTTTGTCTGTGTGCACATCCTCATCCTCTCCTGTTTAGTTTCTCCTTCCTTTAACTCCCCTGTGTTCCACTCTGTTGTTTGGTGAATGTATTTTGGATGATTGTTATTTTCATTTATCCCTGTCTGTCTTCCCTTGTTTGCCTGGTTAGTGTAATCCTTTACACTTCTGCTTCCCACCTTCCTGGGTGGGGGAGGGGACAGATAAGGGTTTATATAGGAGTATAGCAAGGCACGAGAACCCGGCGTCTCCTCCTTCAGATGTGTCCGGGGGACAGGGATAGATAGGGCGTCCCTAGGTAGAGGGATTGAGCAGGCGCCCGCAGTCCCAAGTCATTCTGTGATAGGGAAACTGTCAGCAATTTTTACCAATCCAATCCATCCAGACGATCCCTTTGTGACCTTGAAATGCTGCTCCAGAGATCATGTTTTGAAGTTCAGTCTGTAAGTACATTGGGGAGTGATGATACACTTACAGCTTCTTGGCCTCTAGCTGTATTTCTTATTTAGGGAAGAGTCAGATGGACAAGGATCGCAACGCAATGCTCGGATTGGCTGTCAGCTCTCCCAACGTGAGCGTACGTAAAAGCTGAATAAAAATACACGCTGTCACACTCAGGTCGGTAGCGCCGCCAGCTAGTCAAAGCATTGCGTCGCGATTCTCGTCCAAGTGATATAGCCGTCTGACTCTTCTCTTAGCAGCTCCCTCCTCTGACTGATTGGCAAGTCAATGGCCACTGTACCAGAGAAAACATCCTGTCAATCAACCAGGGAAGAGTGCTGCTAGGTAAGAAATACAGCAAAAAGCTGAGAAGCTGTAAGTGCGTCCTCAGTCCCCAATGCACTTACAGACTGAACTTCCAAACACCATTTCTCAATGTTGGAGAAGCACTTTGAGAGCATAAAGAAATCAACTGGCATATAAATGATTTGGAGAGTGTAAAACTTGCTGACTAGCAGATCGTCTTCTCCCCCAGTTGATAAGACATACACTGGTCATGTGATGGAGAAGCATTGCCAGATTGAGATGGAGTGAAAGTTTCGAAATTAATCATCTTGAGGTCCCAACAATAAACATGATGGTTGGTATAATTAATGAACAAGAGCTATAAAAATTATACACACACGATGCTCTACACTGTGTGCAGAATTATTAGGCAAGTTGTATTTTAGAGGATTATTTTTATTATTGATCACCAGCTATGTTCTCAATCAACCCGAAAGACTCATAAATATACAAGCTTAATATTTTTGGAAGTTGGAGTGTTTTTTTTTTAGATTTGGCTATCTTAGGAGGATATCTGTTTGTGCAGGTAACTATTACTGTGCAGAATTATTAGGCAACTTAATAAAAACCAAATATAATCCCATCTCACTTGTTTATTTTCACCAGGCAAACCAATATCAGTGCACAAAATTTAGAAATAAACATTTCTGACATGCGAAAACAAAAACCCAAAAAATTAGTGATCAGTATAGATTCTGTCAGTTGCTTGATCTGTTTTCGATCAACATTGCGTGCAGCAGCCGCCACAGCCTCCCAGACACTGCTACGAGAGGTGTACTGTTTTCCCTCCCTGTAGATCTCACATTTTATGATGGACCACAGGTTCTCTATGGGGTTCAGATCAAGTGAACAAGGGTTCTATGTCATTATTTTTTCTTCTTTTAGACCTTTACTGGCCAGCCACGCTGTGGAGTAGTTGGATGCATGTTATCGAGCTTTGTCCTGCATGAAAATCATGTTTTTCTTGAACGATATCGACTTCTTCCTGTACCACAGCTTGAAGAAGTTGTCTTCCAGAAACTGGCAGTAGGTCTGGGAGTTGAGCTTCACTCCATCCTCAGCCCGAAAAGGTCCCACAAGTTCATCTTTGATGATACCAGCCCATACCAGTACCCCACCTCCACCTTGCTGGCGTCTGAGTCGGAGTGGAGCTCTCTGCCCTTTACTGATCCAGCCTCTGGCCCATCCATCTGGCCCATCAAGAGTCACTCTCATTTCATCAGTCCATAAAACCTTTGAAAAATCAGTCTTAAGATATTTCTTGGCCCATTCTTGACGTTTTATCTTATGTTTCTTGTTCAAAGGTGGTCGTTTTTCAGCCTTCCTTACCTTGGCCATGTCCCTGAGTATCGCACACCTTGTCCTTTTTGATACTCCAGTAACGTTGCAGCTCTGAAATATGGTAAAACTGGTGGCGAATGGCATCTTGGCAGCTTCACGCTTGATTTTCCTCAATTCATGGGCAGTTATTTTGCGCCTTTTTTGGCCAACACGCTTCTTGCGACCCTGTTGGCTATTTGCCATGAAACGCTTGATTGTTCGGTGATCACGCTTCAAAAGTTTGGAAATTTCAAGACAGCTGCATCCCTCTGCAAGACATCTCACAATTTTGGACTTTTCAGATCCCGTCAAATCTCTCTTCTGACCCATTTTGCCAAAGGAAAGGAAGTTGCCTAATAATTAAGCACACCTTATATAGGGTGTTGATGTCATTAGACAACACCCCTCCTCATTACAGAGATGCACCTCACCAGATTTACTTAATTGGTAGTTGGCTATCAAGCCTATACAGCTTGGAGTAAGACAACATGTATAAAAAGTATCATGTGATCAAAATATGCATTTGCCTAATAATTCTGCATGCGGTGTATAGTCCCAACCAATATAGTCAATATGGGAAAGAGTGCAAATGAGGGTCCGCTCTTCGAAAGAGGATTTGCTAAGCCCAGGCTCAACAATGTGAATGAGAGTCCATTCATCTGAAGAGGTTGTACAAAGCCCAGGCACAACAATGTAAATGAAAGTTCACTCATCTGGAAAAGTTGTGCTGACCCCAAGCACAACAACGCAACTACAGTCTTCTCTTCTGGAGAGGTTGTGCTAAGCCCAGGAACAACAAGGCAAATGGGAGTTTGCTCATCTTAAGAGGGTATGCTAACCTGTAGCACAAAAATACAAAGAGGGGTCTGCTCTTCTGGAAAGTTTATGCGAACCCCAGGCACAACAAGTTAATCGAGGGTCCACTTATCTGGAAATGTTGTCCTAAGCCCAAGCACAACAATGCAAATGAGGGTCCACTCATTTGAAGAGGTTGTACAGGCACAGCAACGCAAAAGGGAGTCCGCTGATCTGGAGACGTTATGCTAACCCCAAGCACGAAAATGTAAATGGAGGTCGACTCAAATGGAGAGGTTGTGCTAAGCCCAAGCACAACAACAAAAAATGAGGGTCCGCTCATCCGGAGAGGTTTTACAAAGCCCAAGCACAACAACGCAAATGAGAGTCCGCTCTTCTGGAGAGGTTGTGCTAACTCCAGACACAACATTGCAAATGGTGGTCTGCTCTTCTAGAGAAGTTGTCCTAATGTGGCACCCCAGGAGTCCGGTTGCCACATTGGCATTGCCTCCCTCACAGGGGGTGATGCCATGCCTGGAAGCAAGGAGGGGTCCCCTTATCAGGTAACACCAGCATCCAACACTTTTCCTGGCTCCAGATCAGAAGGGGGAGCTCTAACCCGGTTTCAGGGGAGCTTCCCCTTTAAATTGGGGCCCGGAGACGGGGGTTAGGAGAGTCAGGTGGAGACAGAGGAGAGTAAGTTGGAGACGGAGGAGAGTCAGTTGGGGACGGAGGAGAGTGAGTGAAAGACGAGGGAGAACCTAGGGAGGGGAGCTGTGACCAAGCTCGCCCCAGAGAAAAGCGCCAGAAACCGGACACCGGAGTCCATGGTTGCTCGGGTACTGAAGTCTTGGCAGCTAAATCCGGAGGCCAGGAGACTACAGGTCTCCTGGCCCCACCAAACACCCGGCGGCTCAGCAGCATACTAGAGCCTGGAGCCGCCACGAAGGAGCAACACCTGTAAAAGGCTCGAGCTGTCTGCCATACAGGTGAGGATTTAACGATCACTCAGGAAAGAGGGCCGCAGCATAGCTTTAGGCAGCAGGCCCAAAGAGGACAGCGCAGAAGGAATGCCTACAACCCCACCTGGTGAGGTGGATCCCAAATTGCTTCAAGGCTGCCCGGATCTCCATTACCTTCTGTTACCAGTGCCCCGGTCTGCACCATCAAACATCAAGTAAAGGTAGAGGAAACCACCATTCCTGTGTCATCTGGTCATTATCTACACCCTCAGTCCTGCACCCCAACATCCACAATTCCCTAAATAAACCGTACAGGTAGCCCTGTGGCCCCGTTCTACCCGTGGGGAGCAAATCCATCTCAGCTGCGTCACCAACGGCCCCAGCGGTCTCTTTCAGCAGCGGAGGCCAATTATAGCCGCATACCACTGATGGCGTCACAAAACTTTTTCCCTAAATAAACTGTCCTTTTTATTGACCGCTTAGGGCCCCGGACTGGGTCACGCCTCCGTGACTATCCCAAGGAACCGACCGATCCGGTGGCGAGTACCCCACTGTCCTAGGGGGAGCGTCACTAACACCAAGCATAATATGTTTCTATGGCAAAAGCACCAAACTAGTGAAGCGAAGCCAACACAGGTCCAAGCAAAAACTATAGGGATTAGTGGGTTTCACGTTGGAAAATGCCCAGGTGGTGTTTTAAACAAGACTATATTTATTTTTTCACCTCCTCCTTTTCTTCTTAAATGTCCATAACCAGTATATCTCTAGATTTACACCTTATCAGTCAGAGATGAACGATGAAGACATTCCTCACAATTCACCAGTAATCCATCTGTCCTGAAAAGGCGCGTGCAACACTCCGAGGTCTCCTAGGACTGTATTGAACCACGTTCTAGCTATAATAGAAACGTGGTCTTAGTAATTTCATAGTTTTAGGGTTGAAAGTAGACATAAGCCCATTGAGTTCAACCTAGAGCCTAACATGTTGATCCAGAGGTACACAATCACCCTATAAGGCAGATCTTAATTGCCGAATATTAGGAGGAAAATTCCTTCCAGACTCCACGTACAACAGTCAGACTAGTTACCTGGATGAATGTCCCATCACAAAATCTAGAGCCCATAGCCCATAATATTATATTGATCAAGAAAGGTGTACAGTACAGGCCTCCTAGTATTTGTTTAATGAATCAAGCTTTACGACATCACGTGGCAGAGAGTTCCATCTGCAGATCAAATCTCAAATTATTGAAATTGGACAAGTCACCCAAATTTCCAAAAATTCAACAAAAATTAGATTCTCGCCAAATTGAATCGCTCATCTCCACTCCTTACATATCTTCTGATGTCTATCACTTCTTTAGTCCATGCATGGCTTCATGTATCTTTCATTATTCTCAATCGATGTCTCCTTCCTCACTTTTCCTCTTGGAGATATCTCAAAATATCTCGGAATATCTCAAAATTATTTAGAAATATTTCAAGCCACAAGCAAAAGTGAGGAAGGACATGCTGCATATGGCTTCAGATGTCCATCATTTCTCCTTCTTTATGCCCTCCTTAGCTTAGGATTTCAATCAACACTCATCTTTCACCCCTGACATGTTTTCAAATATCCATCATCACTCCTCTTTCATGTCCTTCCTGATCTTTCTTCTTGATTCAATTTATCTTGAAATATCTCAGGATATCTTGATCCAGCTCAAAATATTTCAAACTGTGGGAAAAGATAAGGAAGGACACATCTGTGTATGACTTTAGATGGGCACACATACTTCATGTATGGAGTGCCGAAGTTCTTTTTGCAATTGAGATTACTTTTTTCTTCAGAGCACCCGAATAGACCAGTGAGCGACCCCTCTCTTTTTTCTATTAATCATTTTTGGGATCCCGCTCCTGGAGCATTGCAGCAGGTACGTGTTCACACTATTAGAAGTTTGACAGCCTTTTTTCTGACCATGTGTCCCTCCCATTCAGTCACAGGTGGTTTTAACTAGCTCTACCAGCCCATACATTGTAGGTTAAAAGCCCAAGCAGAGACATATTGTCCATACAGGCTTACAGCCCAAGAGTGGCATATCCAGTGGTAGTGTAGCGTAGTTTCCCATCATACGAAGGTGACCTTGTCGTGGTTGATGGGCACACATAAATTGGCCAAATTATGCGCAAAAAACCTTCATTTTTCAAAGTGACATTAGTCCAGATACAATATTTCTTATATTTTCATGTATGGAGTGCCGAAGTTCTTTTTGCAATTGAGATTACTTTTTTCTTCAGAGCACCCGAATAGACCAGTGAGCGACCCCTCTCTTTTTTTCTATTAATCATTTTTGGGATCCCGCTCCTGGAGCATTGCAGCAGGTACGTGTTCACACTATTAGAAGTTTGACAGCCTTTTTTCTGACCATGTGTCCCTCCCATTCAGTCACAGGTGGTTTTAACTAGCTCTACCAGCCCATACATTGTAGGTTAAAAGCCCAAGCAGAGACATATTGTCCATACAGGCTTACAGCCCAAGAGTGGCATATCCAGTGGTAGTGTAGCGTAGTTTCCCATCATACGAAGGTGACCTTGTCGTGGTTGATGGGCACACATAAATTGGCCAAATTATGCGCAAAAAACCTTCATTTTTCAAAGTGACATTAGTCCAGATACAATATTTCTTATATTTTCATGTATGGAGTGCCGAAGTTCTTTTTGCAATTGAGATTACTTTTTTCTTCAGAGCACCCGAATAGACCAGTGAGCGACCCCTCTCTTTTTTTCTATTAATCATTTTTGGGATCCCGCTCCTGGAGCATTGCAGCAGGTACGTGTTCACACTATTAGAAGTTTGACAGCCTTTTTTCTGACCATGTGTCCCTCCCATTCAGTCACAGGTGGTTTTAACTAGCTCTACCAGCCCATACATTGTAGGTTAAAAGCCCAAGCAGAGACATATTGTCCATACAGGCTTACAGCCCAAGAGTGGCATATCCAGTGGTAGTGTAGCGTAGTTTCCCATCATACGAAGGTGACCTTGTCGTGGTTGATGGGCACACATAAATTGGCCAAATTATGCGCAAAAAACCTTCATTTTTCAAAGTGACATTAGTCCAGATACAATATTTCTTATATTTTCATGTATGGAGTGCCGAAGTTCTTTTTGCAATTGAGATTACTTTTTTCTTCAGAGCACCCGAATAGACCAGTGAGCGACCCCTCTCTTTTTTTCTATTAATCATTTTTGGGATCCCGCTCCTGGAGCATTGCAGCAGGTACGTGTTCACACTATTAGAAGTTTGACAGCCTTTTTTCTGACCATGTGTCCCTCCCATTCAGTCACAGGTGGTTTTAACTAGCTCTACCAGCCCATACATTGTAGGTTAAAAGCCCAAGCAGAGACATATTGTCCATACAGGCTTACAGCCCAAGAGTGGCATATCCAGTGGTAGTGTAGCGTAGTTTCCCATCATACGAAGGTGACCTTGTCGTGGTTGATGGGCACACATAAATTGGCCAAATTATGCGCAAAAAACCTTCATTTTTCAAAGTGACATTAGTCCAGATACAATATTTCTTATATTTTCATGTATGGAGTGCCGAAGTTCTTTTTGCAATTGAGATTACTTTTTTCTTCGGAGCACCCGAATAGACCAGTGAGCGACCCCTCTCTTTTTTTCTATTAATCATTTTTGGGATCCCGCTCCTGGAGCATTGCAGCAGGTACGTGTTCACACTATTAGAAGTTTGACAGCCTTTTTTCTGACCATGTGTCCCTCCCATTCAGTCACAGGTGGTTTTAACTAGCTCTACCAGCCCATACATTGTAGGTTAAAAGCCCAAGCAGAGACATATTGTCCATACAGGCTTACAGCCCAAGAGTGGCATATCCAGTGGTAGTGTAGCGTAGTTTCCCATCATACGAAGGTGACCTTGTCGTGGTTGATGGGCACACATAAATTGGCCAAATTATGCGCAAAAAACCTTCATTTTTCAAAGTGACATTAGTCCAGATACAATATTTCTTATATTTTCATGTATGGAGTGCCGAAGTTCTTTTTGCAATTGAGATTACTTTTTTCTTCGGAGCACCCGAATAGACCAGTGAGCGACCCCTCTCTTTTTTTCTATTAATCATTTTTGGGATCCCGCTCCTGGAGCATTGCAGCAGGTACGTGTTCACACTATTAGAAGTTTGACAGCCTTTTTTCTGACCATGTGTCCCTCCCATTCAGTCACAGGTGGTTTTAACTAGCTCTACCAGCCCATACATTGTAGGTTAAAAGCCCAAGCAGAGACATATTGTCCATACAGGCTTACAGCCCAAGAGTGGCATATCCAGTGGTAGTGTAGCGTAGTTTCCCATCATACGAAGGTGACCTTGTCGTGGTTGATGGGCACACATAAATTGGCCAAATTATGCGCAAAAAACCTTCATTTTTCAAAGTGACATTAGTCCAGATACAATATTTCTTATATTTTCATGTATGGAGTGCCGAAGTTCTTTTTGCAATTGACTTTAGATGTCCATCATTTCTCCTCCTCTAGGTCCTACATAGCTTCCAATTTTGATGATTGCTCTTTCTTTACTTGGTTTCAGATTTTCATCCTTGCTTCTCCTTTACACCCTCGATGTTTTCACATTTCCATCATAACTCCAGATTGAATAGATTCACATCCTCAGGTGCCCATCATTTCTTCTCCTTCACTCTATACTTGGCTTTCCTCTTAACTTGAGATATCTCAAAATATCTCAGCTTATTTTGAAGCACCTCAGAATATTTCAAACCATGCGAAAACACATGGAAAGACACATCAGTTTATGGCTTCTGATGGCCATCATTACTCCTCCTTACTCTCTACAGATATGTCCTTCCTTACTTTTCCTCTTGACTTGAGATATCTCAACATATCTCTGGACATCTTGAATCATCTGGGAATATTTCAAACCATGAGAAAAGACATGGAAGGATACATCAGCATATGGCTTCAGATGTTCATCATTACTCCTCTTTTATGGTCTACAGTTTCAGACTTCGATGATTGCTCTTCCTTTACTCTACTTGGCCTCAGATGTTCATCATTACTTCTCCTTTACTCCCATACATCTTTCTTGCCGTTTATTTTGGCTCAAGCCACCTCAAGATAGCTCAAGATGTATTGAGCAAACTCAAGGCATCTGGAACTAAAAGCAAATGTTAGGAAATACAAATCCAATTATGGCTTCAGATGTTCAACCTTACTTCATCTTTAGACAAGGGTTACATAACGAATTTGATCAAGAATCAGACAAGTAGTGTCACAATTGTATTACTCCTCCTTTACACTCTTCATTGTTACACATGACCATCATTTCTTCTCCTTTACTCCCTACTTGACTTCACATTTCCATCATTACTCCATTTTTACCCCCTAAATATCTTCAGATGTCCACTATTTCTCCTCCTATACTTTCTACTGATACTTCCTTCCTTTCCTCTCGGCTTGAGATATCTTGAAATATTTCAGAATATCTCAAGCCTGCTCAGTATATTTTGAACCAAGAGGACAGGTTGACCACCTTTGGGGACGATTTTCTGAAGATTATGATTTTTAGTTAGAGTAATGTCAGGCGCATCTGTGCGACCAAGTTGGCAAACATTCGATTCAATGTTATGATGCTATATTCTGATCTTCATGCTGTGCAACTAGTTCCATCCAAGTTGTTCCTAGTTTTGCCCTCTGACTATTTTCGGAGAACTATTCTCCCTCGTTTCCTGATTACGTCTTAGTTGTCTAGACTCGTGACATTTACTCTTAATATATCGGCTGTTCTCACTACATCCCTCTGGATATGACGATTTCTAATCAATATCCAGCGCGGGCTGCTCTTATTATTGCGGCTCGGCATCTGTTTTCGATATTGTTTTATGTTCTCTTTCTTTTAATATTGTTTTTGTTGTTGCTGTGTATCCACAATTACGTTAAAGCTCCATTATTCCTCTTCTTATCACCTATCTGCTCGTCTGCGCTCAGTCACGAGGACGACGTTGGACAAAATGATATTATTTCCCAGTAGAAAACAAAAACTTATAAAACTTCCTTCCTTTCCAGCTGCCACATCACCATACAAATTGTGTCTATATCTCACCCAATATCCGATCTTACCTGGTTACCTGGGATTTCCATAACTTCGGTTACTCCATCATCATGGGTTACTATCAATGACGGGCCACCGGCTGCCGACCATATCGGTGTGACTGTGCCTTACTCTACCACATAAACTGCTATATCGTAAAGGGGCAAAGTAAGGTATAAACAAACCTCTGGTTCTCAGGTCTGTCCTCCTTGGCTGTGCAGCACGATTATTTGGATCCTGCCCATTTCTAAAAGTGGTTGTTTCGTTGCAACTTTGGATTGGACCCAGACTTTTTCTTGACTTGGGCTCTCTGCCTTATTTGACCTGTCTTTGACTTATAGTTCTGCATGAACTCTGTGTCACGG
Source organism: Phyllobates terribilis (assembly GCF_046119375.1). Taxonomy (NCBI): domain Eukaryota; kingdom Metazoa; phylum Chordata; class Amphibia; order Anura; family Dendrobatidae; genus Phyllobates; species Phyllobates terribilis. Next base: position 36,189,368 of record NW_027362772.1, on the reverse strand, counting down.
GTGTGTCACCACGAAGATCGTCGCGATTACACAGCCTGACTTCTCGCAGCTGAGTTTTTGGTGCTTGGTGTTTTTCGGCAGGGAGGGAGTTAATTCTCTCTCTCTGTGCTAGACGAGGCCCAGCCTCACCCAGCTGCAGTTAATTCTGCAGTATTGGGACTCCTTCAAATACCTGCCGTTCTGATAGGGTAGTTGTCGTTGAAAGCTTTTCATGCAGACTATCAGAGTGATACGTGGTATTGTGGAGTAAGGAGCGAAGTGTACTCGGTGTGGTTTTTTCCCTTCCTCGCTTTATTCTTTATCCCCTTACCCGTTGGTGTTCCCTCCGTTGTAGTGGTGTAAGTTTTTTGTATGCGAGGTGGTTTTTGGTTTGCCCCTTGTACTGTCTCGTTCGTCTTGTACTGTGTTTGGCATATACGGTCCTGTCCCCAATTGTTGAGATCGGGGTCCTTCTCAGGACTAGATTACTGAGGTTCAGGGATTCCCAGGAGGTAGGTTTACGCTGGCGGCCTGGACCTCTGTACCATCAACAGTACCTCCAGGTAGAGGGATTAGGCAGGGCCTCAGTGTAGGGTCAGCATAGGCTCCTGACCTCCTGAACGCCGAGACAGCGTGACATTTTCACCGACCCACTAAAAGATTCTCTCCAGCCACCATGGATCCAGTAGCCAATATAGCTCGGCAGTTGCAGAGTTTGTCCTTGGAGCTGGCGGACGTTAAGTCCAAGGTTTTGTATCCCCTGGAGCAAGCCGGATCAGAACCCAAAGTAGCTCTCCCTGACAGGTTTTTTGTTTTCCGGGAGGCATGTAAGTTGCACTTTCGGCTGCGGCCTCGGTCATCGGGGAGTGAAGAACAAAGGGTGGGAATAGTCATCTCGCTCCTTCAAGGGGACCCCCAATCTTGGGCGTTCTCTCTTCCCCCGGGCTCTCCGGCTCTCCGGACAGTGGATGGGTTTTTCTCTGCTCTGGGTCTTGTATATGATGACCCGGATCGGATCTCCCTTGCTGAATCTAAGTTACGTAGGATCCAGCAGGGAGATCGTCCAGCGGAGGAATTCTGTTCTGAGTTCCGTAGGTGGGCCACGGACACCCAGTGGAATGACCCGGCTCTTCGGAGCCAGTTTTGTCAAGGTTTATCTGACAAATTAAAGGATATGTTGGCACAGTATGACTCTCCCGCGTCGCTGGAAGCCGCTATGGCCCTTGCTATTCGCATTGACAGACGGCTTCGGGAGAGGTGCGGGATAACTCCACCCCCTGTGATGACCCCACCTTCTACAAGGGTCCCTTATATGGAGGTTCCCCTGGTCAGTCCAGAGGAGCCTATGCAGTTAGGAGGGACATCCTTTCGGGGGAGGGGACCGGCAGTGCGCCACAAGACAGGAAGGTGTTTCTTCTGCGGGAGAAAGGGACATTTTATTGGGGGGTGTCCTTCCCGTCCTTTGCAGAGCAAAGAGTCGTCGGAAAACTATTGATCCCAGGTTGTGCGGTGGACGGCAATCTGGGAGTAGGTATTTCGTCCCTAGGTTCGTCTCAGTTTCTTGTACCGGCGGAGGTGGTGGTGGGTACGAGAACTGAGAGGTTATCTGTTCTTCTGAATAGTGGGGCCGGGGCTAATCTGATGGACGCTCGGTTTGCTCGGGTTCAAGGTATGCGATTGAGTGTGTTGGCTAAACCCATCCCCATATTCTCGATTGACGCCAGGCCTCTCGGTCAGGGAAGTTTTTCGCAAGCGGTGCATAACATAAATCTTCAGGTGGGGGCGATACATAAAGAACTGTTGTCTTGTTACGTGTTGGAGGGTCTTCCCACTCCTATTGTGTTGGGCTTTCCTTGGTTAACTAAGCATAACCCGGTTATTAATTGGCAATCTACAGAGATAAGCCAATGGAGTGAATTCTGTAAAAAAAACTGCATGAATACGGTCATCGGTACAGTCGCTCCTAGGGTATTACCCCCATTTCTGGCTGACTTTGAGGATGTGTTCTCGGAAAGAGGGTGTCAGGAACTACCTCCTCATCGCGTGTATGACTGTTCGGTAAAACTGCTTCCTGGGGTCAAGTTACCTAAATCTAGGTTGTATAATTTGTCTGGTCCGGAGAGGCAGGCCATGAAGGATTATATTTCAGAGAGTCTGGCTAAGGGGCATATTAGACCATCTTCCCCGGTGGCCGCGGGGTTCTTCTTTGTGAAGAAGAAAGATGGTGGCCTACGCCCTTGCCTGGATTTCCGTGAACTTAATCGGATTACGGTCCGAGATCCGTATCTGCTCCCACTTATCCCCGATCTCTTCAATCAGATCGTGGGCGCCAAATGGTTCTCTAAATTGGATCTCAGGGGGGCGTACAATCTGATTAGGATGTAGGAGGGGGATGAGTGGAAGACGGCTTTTAACACTCCGGAGGGACATTATGAGAACCTTGTCATGCCATTTGGTCTGACTAATGCCCCGGCGGTGTTCCAACACTTTGTTAATGACATTTTTCGCTGCCTGGTGGGTCAGATTGTTGTTATTTATCTGGATGACATCATAATTTACTCGCCTGATCTTGTGTCTCATCAGGAGCATGTTAGGCAGGTGTTACAGATCTTGCAGGATAATAAACTGTACGCCAAGTGGGAAAAGTGTGTGTTCGCCGTTCAGGAATTCCAGTTTCTAGGCTTCCTGGTGTCAGCGTCTGGTTTTTGTATGGACCCTGGGAAAGTGCGGGCAGTTCTTGAGTGGGATCTGCCAGAGAATCTTAAGGCACTACAACGTTTTCTGGGGTTTGCTAATTATTACCGGAAATTCATTCGTAATTTCTCGTCCATGGTTAAACCTCTCACAGACATGACAAAAAAAGGGACGGATTTTTCTAGGTGGTCTGACAAGGCTTGTCAAGCTTTCTCCTCCTTGAAAAAATGTTTTGCCTCGGCACCCATACTCATTCAACCTGATGCGTCACAGCCATTCATTGTAGAGGTAGACGCTTCTGAGGTAGGGGTAGGGGCAGTATTATCACAAGGTTCGTCTCCTGGTAAATGGCGTCCGTGCGCTTTTTTCTCTAAAAAATTGTCGTCCGCTGAGAGGAATTACGATGTCGGCAATAGGGAACTCTTGGCCATTAAGTTAGCTTTTGAGGAGTGGCGCCATTTTTTGGAGGGGGCTATCCATCCGGTCACCGTCATCACCGATCACAAGAACCTGCTATATCTGGAGTCCGCAAAACGTCTGAATCCCAGACAAGCTAGGTGGTCATTGTTTTTTACCAGGTTTAATTTTGTCGTCACATATCGTCCTGGATCAAAAAATGTAAAGGCGGATGCCTTATCTCGTAGTTTCCCTGGGGCCGGGAATACGGATGACCCGGTTCCTATCCTTCAGGAGGGGGTGGTGGTGTCGGCAGTATGCTCTGAGCTTGAGGAGGAAGTATTGGAGGCTCAGGGGGACGCCCCTGTTGGACCTCCTGGGAGACTGTTTGTTCCAGATCAGTTGCGACAAAAGGTGATCGAGGCACACCATAACTCAGCTTTGGCAGGACACCCAGGGAGTAAAGCAACTGTGGATCTCCTTTCGCGTCGGTTTTGGTGGCCTAATTTACATAGGGAGGTGGGCACTTTTGTTGCGTCCTGTGGGGTTTGTGCGCACTCTAAGACCCCACGTACCCGTCCGTCTGGGGCTCTCTTACCTTTGAAGATCCCGGAGCGTCCTTGGACTCATCTGTCTATGGACTTTATTACGGATCTCCCGCCATCTTCGGGTAAAACGGTCATACTCGTTGTTGTGGACAGGTTCAGCAAGATGGCACATTTTATCGCTCTTCCTGCTCTTCCTAATGCTAAAACTCTTGCGCAGGTGTTCATTGGGGAGATTGTAAGGCTTCACGGTGTACCCTCTGATGTGGTGTCTGATCGGGGGTCTCAGTTTGTGTCCAAATTCTGGAGGGCATTTTGTACACGGCGGGGGATGCATTTATCGTTTTCTTCGGCTTTTCATCCTCAGACCAATGGTCAGACGGAACGTCTGAGCCAGAGTTTGGAGACATATCTCCGGTGTTTTGTGTCAGAGAACCAGGAGGACTGGGCTTCTTTCTTACCTCTGGCGGAGTTTGCTCTTAATAATAGGCGGAGTGAGTCCACTGGTAAGTCCCCGTTGTTTGGGGCATATGGTTTTCACCCCCAGTTTCGTACTTTCAGTAGGGGGGGCTCTTCGGGGGTTCCTGAGGAGGAACGATTTTCGTCATCACTCGCTTCGATATGGAAAGGGGTGCTGTATAATCTAAGTTCTATGGGGAACCGATACAAACGTATGGCTGATAGGAAGAGAGTGTCTGGTCCGGACCTAAGTGTGAACGATCGGCTATGGTTGTCTACCAAGAATATAAAACTTAAGGTTCCCTCCTGGAAACTGGGTCCCAGGTTCATCGGGCCTTATAGGATCTGCTCTATAATTAATCCGGTGGCATTTCGTCTTGACCCCCCCTCTTCTTTTAAAATTCACAACGTGTTCCACAGATCTTTGCTTAAAAGGTATGTGGCGCCGGTGATACCATCACCTTTACCTCCTCCTCCTGTGGTGGTCAATGGTAACTTGGAGTTTCAGGTATCAAAAGTCATCGATTCACGTTTTAATCGCCGGTCCCTTCAGTACCGGGTTCATTGGAAGGGGTATGGTCCTGAGGAGAGGATGTGGGTTCCTGCGTCGGATATTAACGCAGACCGATTAATTCGGGCCTTCCACACGACTCACCCGGATAAACCTGGCCCTGAGGGTCCGAAGGCCCCTGGTAGAAGGGGGGGTACTGTCACGGGTGTGTCACCACGAAGATCGTCGCGATTACACAGCCTGACTTCTCGCAGCTGAGTTTTTGGTGCTTGGTGTTTTTCGGCAGGGAGGGAGTTAATTCTCTCTCTCTGTGCTAGAGGAGGCCCAGCCTCACCCAGCTGCAGTTAATTCTGCAGTATTGGGACTCCTTCAAATACCTGCTGTTCTGATAGGGTAGTTGTCGGTGAAAGCTTTTCATGCAGACTATCAGAGTGATACGTGGTATTGTGGAGTAAGGAGCGAAGTGTACTCGGTGTGGTTTTTTCCCTTCCTCGCTTTATTCTTTATCCCCTTACCCGTTGGTGTTCCCTCCGTTGTAGTGGTGTAAGTTTTTTGTATGCGAGGTGGTTTTTGGTTTGCCCCTTGTACTGTCTCGTTCGTCTTGTACTGTGTTTGGCATATACGGTCCTGTCCCCAATTGTTGAGATCTGGGTCCTTCTCAGGACTAGATTACTGAGGTTCAGGGATTCTCAGGAGGTAGGTTTACGCTGGCGGCCTGGACCTCTGTACCATCAACAGTACCTCCAGGTAGAGGGATTAGGCAGGGCCTCAGTGTAGGGTCAGCATAGGCTCCTGACCTCCTGAACGCCGAGACAGCGTGACACTCTGTCAGTCCTGATCTCGGATTTTTATGACCATGTTTGCTTCTGGCACCATCGGCAACTTGAAGAGTCAACCTGGGACCTTTTGGTGAATCTGCTCTCTCTTTATATATATATATACAGTGGTGGACAAAAGTATTGGCACCACTGCAATTCTGTCAGATAATACTCAGTTTCTTCCTGAAAATGATTGCAATCACAAATTCTTTGGTATTATTATCTTCATTTAATTTGCTTGCAAGGAAAAAACACAAAAGAGAATGAAGCAAAAATCAAATCATTGATCATTTCACACAAAACTCCAAAAATGGGCCAGACAAAAGTATTGGCACCCTCAGCCTAATACTTGGTTGCATAACCTTTAGCCAAAATAACTGCGAACAACCGCTTCCGGTAACCATCAATGAGTTTCTTACAATGCTCTGCTGGAATTGTAGACCATTCTTCTTTGGCAAACTGCTCCAGGTCCCTGATATTTGAAGGGTGCCTTCTCCAAACTGCCATTTTGAGATCTCTCCACAGGTGTTCTATGGGATTCAGGTCTGGACTCATTGCTGGCCACCTTAGAAGTCTCCAGTGCTTTCTCTCAAACCATTCTATAGTGCTTTTGGAAGTGTGTTTTGGGTCATTGTCCTGCTGGAAGACTCATGACCTCTGAGGGAGACCCAGCTTTCTCACACTGGGCCCTACATTATGCTGCAAAATTTGTTGGTAGTCTTCAGACTTCATAATGCCATGCACATGGTCAAGCAGTCCAGTGCCAGAGGCAGCAAAGCAACCCCAAAACATCAGGGAACCTCCGCCATGTTTGACTGTAGGGACTGTGTTCTTTTCTTTGAATGCCTCTTTTTTTTTCCTGTACACTCTATGTTGATGCTTTTCCCAAAAAGCTCTACTTTTGTCTCATCTGACCAGAGAACATTCTTCCAAAACGTTTTAGGCTTTCTCAGGTAAGTTTTGGCAAACTCCAGCTTGGCTTTTTTATGTCTTGGGGTAAGAAGTGGGGTCTTCCTGGGTATCCTACCATACAGTCCCTTTTCATTCAGAAGCCGACGGAAAGTACGGGTTGACACTGTTGTACCCTCGAACTGCAGGGCAGCTTGAACTTGTTTGGATGTTAGTCGAGGTTCTTTATCCACCATCCGCACAATCTTGCGTTGAAATCTCTCGGTAATTTTTCTTTTCCGTCCACATCTAGGGAGGTTAACCACAGTGCCATGGGCTTTAAACTTCTTGATGACACTGCGCACGGAAGACACAGGAACATTCAGGTCTTTGGAGATGGACTTGTAGCCTTGAGATTGCTCATGCTTCCTCACAATTTAGTTTCTCAAGTCCTCAGACAGTTCTTTGGTCTTCTTTCTTTTCTCCATGCTCAATGTGGTACACACAAGGACACAGGACAGAGGTTGAGTCAACTTTAATCCATGTTAACTGGCTGCAAGTGTGATTTAGTTATTGCCAACACCTGTTAGGTGCCACAGGTAAGTTACAGGTGCTGTTAATTACACGAATTAGAGAAGCATAACATGATTTTTCAAACAGTGCCAATACTTTTGTCCACCCCCTTTTTTAGGTTTGGTGTGGAATTATATCCAATTTGGCTTTAGGACAATTATTTTTGTGTTTTTTCATTGAAAACAAATTAAATGAAGATAATAATACTGAAGAATTTGTGATTTCAATCATTTTCAGGAAGAAACTGAGTATTATCTGACAGAATTGCAGGGGTGCCAATACTTTTGGCCACCACTGTACGTATATATACATATATATATATATATATTTACAGTGCCTACAAGTAGTATTCAACCCCCTGCAGATTTAGCTGGTTGACACATGCGGAATTAACTTGGCATTGTGACATTTGTACTGTAGATCAGCCTGGAAGTGGGAAATGCACTGCAGCAAATTTTTTTTTTTGTTTTTGTTTTTTGTTTTTTTTAAAACGTTAAAAGTTAATTCAGAGTGTCATTTATTATTCAACCCCTCAAACCACAAGAATTCTGTTTGGTCCCCCTAAAGTATTAAGAAGTAGTTCAGGCACCAAGAATAATGAGCTTCACATGTGTGGATTAAAGATCTCTTTTGCCAGCCTTTTCTGACTATTTAAGACCCTCCCCAAACTTGTGAACAGCACTCAGACATGGTCAACATGGGAAAGACAAAGGAGCATTCCAAGGCCATCAGAGACAAGATCGTGGAGGGTCACAAGGCTGGCAAGGGGTACAAAACCCTTTCCAAGGAGTTGGGCCTACCTGTCTCCACTGTTGGGAGCATCATCCGTAAGTGGAAGGCTTATGGAACTACTGTTAGCCTTCCACGGCCTGGACAGCCTTTGCAAGTGTCCTCCCGTGCCGAGGCCAGGCTTGTCCGAAGAGTCAAGGCTAACCCAAGGACAACAAGGAAGGAGCTCTGGGAAGATCTCATGGCAGTGGGGACATTGGTTTCAGTCAATACCATAAGTAACGTACTTAACGTACTCCACCGCAATGGTCTCCGTTCCAGACGAGCCCGTAAGGTACCTTTACTTTCAAAGCGTCATGTCAAGGCTCGTCTACAGTTTGCTCATGATCACTTGGAGGACTCTGAGACAGACTGGTTCAAGGTTCTATGGTCTGATGAGACCAAGATCGAGATCTTTGGTGCCAACCACACACGTGACGTTTGGAGACTGGATGGCACTGCATACGACCCCAAGAATACCATCCCTACAGTCAAGCATGGTGGTGGCAGCATCATGCTGTGGGGCTGTTTCTCAGCCAAGGGGCCAGGCCATCTGGTCCGCATCCATGGGAAGATGGATAGCATGGCCTACCTGGAGATTTTGGCCAAGAACCTCCGCTCCTCCATCAAGGATCTTAAGATGGGTCGTAATTTCATCTTCCAACAAGACAACGACCCAAAGCACACAGCCAAGAAAACCAAGGCCTGGTTCAAGAGGGAAAAAGTCAAGGTGTTGGAGTGGCCTAGTCAGTCTCCTGACCTTAACCCAATTGAAAACTTGTGGAAGGAGCTCAAGAATAAAGTCCACATGAGACACCCAAAGAACCTAGATAACTTGGAAAAGATCTGCATGGAGGAGTGGGCCAAGATAACTCCACAGACCTGTGCCGGCCTGATCAGGTCTTATAAAAGACGATTATTAGCTGTAATTGCAAACAAGGGTTATTCCACAAAATATTAAACATAGGGGTTGAATAATAATTGACCCACACTTTTATGTTTAAAATTTAATAAAATTCAACTGAGCAACATAACTTTTTGGTTTGTAAGATTTATGCTTCTGTTCATAAAACCTACTCTCGTTTGCAGTTTGAAGGCTCTAACTTATTTGCATCTTATCAAACCAGCTAAATCTGCAGGGGGTTTAATACTACTTGTAGGCACTGTATATATATACACGTGCTTCTCACAAAATTAGAATATCATCAAAAAGTTAATGTACTCTATTTCAGTTTTTCAATACGAAAAGTGAAACTCATATATTATATAGAGTCATTACACACAGAGTGATCTATTTCACGTGTTTATTTCTGTTAATGTTGATGATTATGGCTTACAGCCAATAAAAACACAAAAGTCATTATCTCAGTAAATTAGAATACTTAACAACAACAGCTTGAAAATTATTTTAAAATCGGAAATGTTGGCTTACTGAAATGTATGTTCAGTAAATGCCCTCAATACTTGGTTGGGCTCCTTTTGCATCAATTACTGCATCAATGCGGCAATGTGGCATGGAGGTGATCAGCCTGTGGCCCTGTTGAGGTGTTATGGAAGCCCAGGTTGCTTTGATAGCAGCCTTCAGCTCGTCTGCATTGTTGGGTCTGGTGTCTCATCTTCCTCTTGACAATACCCCATAGATTCTCTATAATAGATTCCCTATGGGGTTAAGGTCAGGCGAGTTTGCTGCCAATCAAGCACAGTGATACTGTTGTGTGTAAACCAGGTATTGGTACTTTTGGCAGTGTGGACAGGTGCCAAGTCCTGCAGGAGAATGACATTTCCATCTCCATAAGCTTGTCGGCAGAGGGAAGCATGAAGTGCTCTACAATGTCCTGGTAGACGGCTGCGCTGACTTTGGTCTAGATAAAACACAGTGGACCTACACCAGCAGATGACATGGCTCCCCAAACCATCATGGAGTGTTTATGGTGGTTTCCTCCGGGTTGCTCCCAGTGTTTATGTGGGTTTCCTCAGGGTACCTCCCAGTGTTTGTGTGGGTTTCCTCCGGGTACCTCCCAGTGTTTATGTGGTTTTCCTCAAGGTACCTCCCAGTGTTTGTGTGGGTTTCCTCCGGGTACCTCCCAGTATTTATGTGGGTTTCCTCCGGGTACCTCCCAGTGTTTATGTTGGTTTCCTCAGGGTACCTCCCAGTGTTTGTGTGGATCTCCTCCGGGTACCTCACAGTGTTTATATGGGTTTCCGCCGGGTACCTCCCAGTGTTTGTCTGGATCTCCTCCGGGTATCTTCCTGTGTTTGTGTGGGTTTCCTCTGGGTACCTCCCAGTATTTATGTGGGTTTCCTCTGGGTACCTCCCACTGTTTATGTGGGTTTCCTCCAGGTACCTCCCAGTGTTTGTGTGGGTTTTTCTCCACTTCTTTCAGCGTTTGTGTGAGTTTTCTCTGGGTACTTCCCGGTGTTTGTGTGACGCCCAGCTGCGCTTGGTATCACAGATCCTAGAAGGGTGTATTGACGGATTCCTCCACAAGAGGCCCCCATAACCATTCACACATCTCCACCTTCCACCTCAGACCACCAGAGGGAGCCCGTTAGGGATAGATAAATAGAGAAGGTGGAGCCAGGCAGCAGTTAGTTGCAGTCAGAGTCTAGTTCAGTCTGGTTTAGCAGTGAGTCCAGTGCAGTCTGAGAAGAGTTACCTCAGAGGACAAAAGCCTGTTCCAGCTCCTGCAATTGCTATCCTGCAGTGGAGCTTCCAGATCAAGACTCGGTGTAGCTCAGAGAGGTGAGCTTTAGGTGTGCCGCGCCATAAGATCGGTGAAGCGCTGCAAGCTGCCGTTAGTGTGTATAGCATAGTGAGGGCCCGAGTAGTCTGAAGGTGAGTTGAGAGTGAGTACATAGGGGGCAGAGGAGCTTAACTAGCTCATCCCGAAGAAGCAGTTACCGGACACCGGGTCCGAAGTTTACCGGGATCTCTATGACCCAGTAAGATATAACCGGAATCCCTGGAGAACTACAAATCCCAGGATCGCTAAAGTGCTGATACGTAACAGAGCCAGGAGACACATAGGCCCCGTAAGTCGGGAGCGTGCACTCCAAGAAAAGGCCCTACCACAAGGTCAGCCAGCGCAGGACAGAGACAAAGTTAGGCCTAGCTCCAGGCAGGTCAGAAACTTACTACGCAGAGGCAAGAAACAGGAGGCCCAAAACCCGCTCATTGGGGAGGATCCTGACATGCACCCTTCACCCTACAGTGCTCCGGGACGTGCCTGAATTTCCATCAGTAAAAGGTACTGAAGTGACAATCGTGTCTGTCCCTGTTCTTGCTCTGACCCGGCTGAGTCTCCTTGTCCTGCTTCCCCCGTTCGTATGCTGCCCTGAGGCCTAGCTCCACCTGTGGGGAACTATACCATCCAGCTGCCTTGTCACCGGCCTCAGTGGACTGCACAGCGCTGGTGATTCTCATCAGAAACCACAGGTGGCATCACGAACTCTTTAATAAAACTTAACATCTATCAAAGCCTTCTTTAAGAGGGACCCCAGGGTACGGGCCCGGGAGCCGACCACCGCAACCTCCTTAAGGCTAAAGGCCCGGGTAACCGAGTAATTCCCATTTCCCCTGGGCGAGTCATTTGTATGGGTTTTCTTCGGGTACCTCCCAGTGTTTTTGTAGGTTTCCTCCGGGTTCTCCGGTTTCCTACCCCACTCCAAAAACATCCAGATAGGGAACAGAGATGAAGATGACTGCAAAGTGTTGTGGAATTTATGGCACTGTTTAAGCGAGTAAAACAAATAAATAATAACCCAACCAATTGGGGTAATTGATACAATGGTGATAAATGGTTTCTTCTGGGGTGCAGCATGGTGGCTCGGTGGTTAGCACGGTTGCCTTGCATCTAAATTTGGATGAGGGACACTTTTCTAAGTAGCTTGCAATTTTTAGGGCTTTTCGTCCTAGTCCATGAGTTAGTGCTGGACAGAACTGCGGAGAGGGTCATACTCACCCCTTGCCTAAAATAAAATGATTGAAAGTCAAGGGATCATTATGACTCCTCTCGCAGTTCTAGTGTTAGATTAATAAGGTTTTCAGCACCTTGAAAATGGCCGGTTATAGACCAGTATGGACCATATGGTGCTGCTATAATATAAAGGGCGCTTATTCTGATTTTGCTATGGGAAGCAGAGTTCAGCCCCAGCACATAAGCCCGTCTAAATACAACGTAGCAGAAGCAAATAAATGACTTATCATCCCAATCTTCAACCCTCTTATCACGGCGACAGCAGACTTCATCTACAGGAGCCATGATATTTCCCTGGCATATTGCGCTAGCCCTTCCGTCCCGCTCCTCCCCCGCAGCCGCCATCCGTACCCTTTAATCCCGTCCAGCACGTTCAGTACAAGAGAACTTCCAGATAAATTGCTTTTTTCTCCATTCCAGGCTGATCACCGGCGTACACCTCAGTCCTCAGCTGAAATATTAGTCTGACAGATGTGGCTGCCGATCCTTAGAGATATACTAAAAAAAAAATGTTTTATAAGTGCTAAAACGTTATTAATTCCAAACTGGGAAGAAGTTTTTTTTTAACTAATTATCTAATAAACTGATTACAGAAATTTCTAATAATACAAACTAATTTTTTACTTTGTAGTGTTTAAGAATCCGAGAGCTGTACAGATGCCCGCGGGGCCTGTAATCCCCTTCAAAATACATTCCTGCGCAAAACAGCTTAAAGGAGCCGAAAGGATGGAAATAAATTAACTCTTCCAAATCCTTCCACGTTCTGGACGTGCACCGGAATACTGAAGGGAATGGAGCAAAGAAAAAGTGTATTCAGGAAAAATGAGAACTCTGATTTCACATCTACATCACATGCACTGGGAAAATGTTGCACCTGTGTCTCGATGGAGGAGCAGGGCACATACAGGTCTCTGCTCAATGGTGGAGCAAGTCACATACAGCTCTCTGCTCAATTGTGGAGCAAGGCACATACAGCTCTCTGCTCAATGGTGGAGCAAGTCACATACAGCTCTCTGCTCAATGGTGGAGCAAGTCACATACAGTCATGGCCAAAAGTATTGAGAATGAGACAAATAGTAATTTTTCCAAAGTTTACTGCTTCATTTTTTGTAATGGCAATTTGCATATACTCCTGAATGTCAAAGAGTGATCAGCTTAACAGCAATTACTGTACTTGCAAAGTCAATATTTGCCCAGAAAATGAACTTTAACCCCCAAAACACATTTCAACATCATTGCAGTCCTGCCTTAAAAGGAGCAGCTAACATCGTTTTAGTGATTGATCCATTAACACAGGTGTGGGTGTTGATGAGGACAGGGCTGGCGATCAATCACTCATGATTAAGTAAGAATGACATCACTGGACACTTTAAAAGGAGGCTGGTTCTTGGTATCATTGTTTCTCTTCAGTTAACCATGGTTATCTCTAAAGAAACACGTGCAGCCATCATTGCACTGCACAAAAATGGCCTAACAGGGAAGAGTATCGCAGCTACAAAGATTGGACCTCAGTCAACAATCTATCGCATCATCAAGAACTTCAAGGAGAGAGCTTCCATTGTTGTCAAAAAGGCTCCAGGGCGCCCAAGAAAGACCAGCAAGCACCAGGACCGTATCTTAAAACTGTTTCAGCTGCGGGATCGGACTACCAGCAGTGCCGAGCTTGCTCAGGAATGGCAGCAGGCTGGTGTGAGTGCTTCTGCACGCACTGTGAGGCGGAGACTCTTTGAGCAAGGGCTGGTTTCAAGGAGGGCAGCAAAGAAGCCACTTCTCTCCAGAAAAAACATCAGGGACCGACTGATATTCTGCAAAAGGTACAGGGAGTGGACTGCTGAGGACTGGGGCAAAGTCATTTTCTCTGATGAATCCCCTTTTCGATTGTTTGGGACATCTGGAAAACAGCTTATTCGGAGAAGAAGAGGTGAGCGCTACCACCAGTCTTGTCTCATGCCAACTGTAAAGCATCCTGAAACCATTCATGTGTGGGGTTGCTTCTCAGCCAAGGGAATCGGCTCACTCACAGTCTTGGCTAAAAACACAGCCATGAATAAAGAATGGTACCAGAATGTCCTCCAAGAGCAACTTCTCCCAACCGTCCAAGAGCAGTTTGGCGCCCAACAATGCCTTTTCCAGCATGATGGAGCACCTTGCCATAAAGCAAAGGTGATAACTAAATGGCTCATGGAACAAAACATAGAGATTTTGGGTCCATGGCCTGGAAACTTCCCAGATCTTAATCCCATTGAGAACTTGTGGTCAATCATCAAGAGACGGGTGGACAAACAAAAACCAACAAATTCTGGCAAAATGCAAGCATTGATTATGCAAGAATGGACTGCTATCAGTCAGGATTTGGTCCAAAAGTAGATTAAGAGCATGCCAGGGAGAATTACAGAGGTCTTGAAGAAGAAGGGGCAACACTGCAAATATTGACTTGCTGCATTAACTCATTCTAACTGTCAATATAACCTATTGGTACTCATAATATGATTGCAATTATATTTCTGTATGTGATATAAACATCAGACAAACACTAACAAAAACCAGACGCCAGCAGATCATGTGAAAATATAATTTTGGTGTCATTCTCAAAACTTTTGGCCATGACTGTACAGCTCTCTGCTCAATGGTGGAGCAGGGCACATACAGGTCTCTTCTCAATGGTGGAGCAAGTTACATACAGCTCTCTGCTCAATGGTGGAGCAAGTTACATACAGCTCTCTGCTCAATGGTGGAGCAAGTCACATACAGCTCTCTGCTCAATGGTGGAGCAAGTCACATACAGCTCTCTGCTAAATGGTGGAGCAGGGCACATACAGCTCTCTTCTCAATGGTGGAGCAAGTTACATACAGCTCTCTGCTCAAAGGTGGAGCAAGTCACATACAGCTCTCTGCTCAATGGTGGAGCAAGTCACATACAGCTCTCTGCTCAATGGTGGAGCAAGGCACATACAGCTCTCTGCTCAATGGTGGAGCAAGTCACATACAGCTCTCTGCTCAATGGTGGAGCAAGGCACATACAGCTCTCTGTTCAATGGTGGAGCAAGGCACATACAGCTCTCTGCTCAATGGTGGAGCAAGTCACATACAGCTCTCTGCTCAATGGTGGAGCAAGTCACATACAGGTCTCTGTTCAATGGTGGAGCAAGTCACATACAGCTCTCTGCTCATTGGTGGAGCAAGTCACATACAGCTTTATGTTAAATGGTGGAGCAAGTCACATACAGCTTTATGTTAAATGGTGGAGCAAGTCACATACAGCTTTATGTTAAATGGTGGAGCAAGACACATACAGCTTTATGTTAAATGGTGGAGAAAGTCACAGACAGCTCTCTGCTCAATAGTGGAGCATGGCACATACAGCTTTATGTTCAATGGTGGAGCAGGGCACATACAGCTCTCTGCTCAATGGAGGAGCAAGTCACATACAGCTCTCTGCTCAATGGTGGAGCAAGTCACATACAGCTCTCTGCTCAATGGTGGAGCAAGTCAAATATAGCTCTCTGCTCAATGGTGGAGCAAGTCACATACAGCTCTCTGCTCAATGGTGGAGCAAGTCACATACAGCTCTCTGCTCAATGGTGGAGCAAGTCACATAAAGCTCTCTGCTCAATGGTGGAGCAAGTCACATACAGATCTCTGCTCAATGATGGAGCAAGTCACATACAGCTCTCTGCTTAATGGTGGAGCAAGTCACATACACCTCTCTGCTCAATGGTGGAGCAAGTCACACACAGCTCTCTGCTCAATGGTGGAGCAAGTCACACACAGCTCTCTGCTCAATGGTGGAGCAAGTCACATACAGCTCTCTGCTCAATGGTGGAGCAAGTCACATACAGCTCTCTGCTCAATGGTGGAGCAAGTCACATACAGCTCTCTGCTCAATGGTGGAGCAAGTCACATACAGCTCTCTGCTCAATGGTGGAGCAAGTCAAATACAGCTCTCTGTTCAATGGTGGAGCAAGTCACATACAGCTCTCTGCTCAATGGTGGAGCAAGTCACATACAGCTCTCTGTTCAATGGTGGAGCAAGGCACATACAGCTCTCTGCTCAATGGTGGAGCAAGGCACATACAGCTCTCTGCTCAATGGTGGAGCAAGTCACATACAGCTCTCTGCTCAATGGTGGAGCAAGACACATACAGGTCTCTGTTCAATGGTAGAGCAAGTCACATACAGCTCTCTGCTCAATGGTGGAGCAAGTCACATACAGCTCTCTGTTCAATGGTGGAGCAAGGCACATACAGCTCTCTGTTCAATGGTGGAGCAAGGCACATACAGCTCTCTGCTCAATGGTGGAGCAAGTCACATACAGCTCTCTGTTCAATGGTGGAGCAAGTCACATACAGCTCTCTGCTCAATGGTGGAGCAAGTCACATAGAGCTCTCTGCTCATTGGTGGAGCAAGTCACATACAGCTCTCTGCTCAATGGTGGAGCAAGTCACATACAGCTCTCTGCTCAATGGTGGAGCAAGTCACATACAGCTCTCTGCTCAATGGTGGAGCAAGGCACATACAGGTCTCTGCTCAATGGTGGAGCAAGGCACATACAGCTCTCTGCTCAATGGTGGAGCAAGTCACATACAGCTCTCTGCTCAATGGTGGAGCAAGTCACATACAGCTTTATGTTAAATGGTGGAGCAAGTCACATACAGCTTTATGTTAAATGGTGGAGCAAGTCACATACAGCTCTCTGTTCAATGGTGGAGCAAGGCACATACAGCTCTCTGCTCAATGGTGGAGCAAGGCACATACAGCTCTCTGCTCAATGGTGGAGCAAGTCACATACAGCTCTCTGCTCAATGGTGGAGCAAGTCACATACAGGTCTCTGTTCAATGGTAGAGCAAGTCATATACAGCTCTCTGCTCAATGGTGGAGCAAGTCACATACAGCTCTCTGTTCAATGGTGGAGCAAGGCACATACAGCTCTCTGTTCAATGGTGGAGCAAGGCACATACAGCTCTCTGCTCAATGGTGGAGCAAGTCACATACAGCTCTCTGCTCAATGGTGGAGCAAGTCACATACAGGTCTCTGTTCAATGGTGGAGCAAGTCACATACAGCTCTCTGCTCATTGGTGGAGCAAGTCACATACAGCTTTATGTTAAATGGTGGAGCAAGTCACATACAGCTTTATGTTAAATGGTGGAGCAAGTCACATACAGCTTTATGTTAAATGGTGGAGAAAGTCACAGACAGCTCTCTGCTCAATAGTGGAGCATGGCACATACAGCTTTATGTTCAATGGTGGAGCAGAGCACATACAGCTCTCTGCTCAATGGTGGAGCAAGTCACATACAGGTCTCTTCTCATTGGTGGAGCAAGTTACATACAGCTCTCTGCTCAATGGAGGAGCAAGTCACATACAGCTCTCTGCTCAATGGTGGAGCAAGTCACATACAGCTCTCTGCTCAATGGTGGAGCAAGTCAAATATAGCTCTCTGCTCAATGGTGGAGCAAGTCACATACAGCTCTCTGCTCAATGGTGGAGCAAGTCACATACAGCTCTCTGCTCAATGGTGGAGCAAGTCACATACAGCTCTCTGCTCAATGGTGGAGCAAGTCAAATACAGCTCTCTGTTCAATGGTGGAGCAAGTCACATAAAGCTCTGTGCTCAACGGTGGAGCAAGTCACATACAGCTCTCTGCTCAATGGTGGAGCAAGTCACATAAAGCTCTCTGCTCAATGGTGGAGCAAGTCACATAGAGATCTCTGCTCAATGATGGAGCAAGTCACATACAGCTCTCTGCTTAATGGTGGAGCAAGTCACATACAGCTCTCTGCTCAATGGTGGAGCAAGTCACACACAGCTCTCTGCTCAATGGTGGAGCAAGTCACATACAGCTCTCTGCTCAATGGTGGAGCAAGTCACATACAGCTCTCTGCTCAATGGTGGAGCAAGTCAAATACAGCTCTCTGTCCAATGGTGGAGCAAGTCACATAAAGCTCTGTGCTCAACGGTGGAGCAAGTCAAATACAGCTCTCTGTTCAATGGTGAAGCAAGTCACATACAGCTCTCTGCTCAATGGTGGAGCAAGTCACACACAGCTCTCTGCTCAATAGTGGAGCAAGTCACATTCAGCTCTCTGCTCAATGGAGGAGCAAGTCACATACAGGTCTCTGCTCAATGGTGGAGCAAGTCAAATACAGCTCTCTGCTCAATGGTGGAGCAAGTCACATACAGCTTTATGTTAAATGGTGGAGCAAGGCACATACAGCTTTATGTTAAATGGTGGAGAAAGTCACATACAGCTCTTTGCTCAATAGTGGAGCATGGCACATACAGCTTTATGTTCAATGGAGGAGCAGGGCACATACAGCTCTCTGCTCAATGAAGGAGCAAGTCACATACAGCTCTCTGCTCATTGGTGGAGCAAGTCACATACAGCTCTCTGCTCAATGGTGGAGCAAGTCACATACAGCTCTCTGCTCAATGGTGGAGCAAGTCACATACAGCTCTCTGCTCAATGGTGGAGCAAGTCACATAAAGCTCTCTGCTCAATGGTGGAGCAAGTCACATACAGAACTCTGCTCAATGGTGGAGCAAGTCACATACAGCTCTCTGCTCAATGGTGGAGCAAGTCACATACAGCTCTCTGCTCAATGGTGGAGCAAGTCACATACAGCTCTCTGCTCAATGGTGGAGCAAGTCATATAAACTCTCTGCTCAATGGTGGAGCAAGTCACATACAGCTCTCTGCTCAATGGTGGAGCAAGTCACATACAGGTCTCTGTTCAATGGTAGAGCAAGTCATATACAGCTCTCTGCTCAATGGTGGAGCAAGTCACATACAGCTCTCTGTTCAATGGTGGAGCAAGGCACATACAGCTCTCTGTTCAATGGTGGAGCAAGGCACATACAGCTCTCTGCTCAATGGTGGAGCAAGTCACATACAGCTCTCTGCTCAATGGTGGAGCAAGTCACATACAGGTCTCTGTTCAATGGTGGAGCAAGTCACATACAGCTCTCTGCTCATTGGTGGAGCAAGTCACATACAGCTTTATGTTAAATGGTGGAGCAAGTCACATACAGCTTTATGTTAAATGGTGGAGCAAGTCACATACAGCTTTATGTTAAATGGTGGAGAAAGTCACAGACAGCTCTCTGCTCAATAGTGGAGCATGGCACATACAGCTTTATGTTCAATGGTGGAGCAGAGCACATACAGCTCTCTGCTCAATGGTGGAGCAAGTCACATACAGGTCTCTTCTCATTGGTGGAGCAAGTTACATACAGCTCTCTGCTCAATGGAGGAGCAAGTCACATACAGCTCTCTGCTCAATGGTGGAGCAAGTCACATACAGCTCTCTGCTCAATGGTGGAGCAAGTCAAATATAGCTCTCTGCTCAATGGTGGAGCAAGTCACATACAGCTCTCTGCTCAATGGTGGAGCAAGTCACATACAGCTCTCTGCTCAATGGTGGAGCAAGTCACATACAGCTCTCTGCTCAATGGTGGAGCAAGTCAAATACAGCTCTCTGTTCAATGGTGGAGCAAGTCACATAAAGCTCTGTGCTCAACGGTGGAGCAAGTCACATACAGCTCTCTGCTCAATGGTGGAGCAAGTCACATAAAGCTCTCTGCTCAATGGTGGAGCAAGTCACATACAGATCTCTGCTCAATGATGGAGCAAGTCACATACAGCTCTCTGCTTAATGGTGGAGCAAGTCACATACAGCTCTCTGCTCAATGGTGGAGCAAGTCACACACAGCTCTCTGCTCAATGGTGGAGCAAGTCACATACAGCTCTCTGCTCAATGGTGGAGCAAGTCACATACAGCTCTCTGCTCAATGGTGGAGCAAGTCAAATACAGCTCTCTGTTCAATGGTGGAGCAAGTCACATAAAGCTCTGTGCTCAACGGTGGAGCAAGTCAAATACAGCTCTCTGTTCAATGGTGAAGCAAGTCACATACAGCTCTCTGCTCAATGGTGGAGCAAGTCACACACAGCTCTCTGCTCAATAGTGGAGCAAGTCACATTCAGCTCTCTGCTCAATGGTGGAGCAAGTCACATACAGCTCTCTGTTCAATGGTGGAGCAAGTCAAATATAGCTCTCTGCTCAATGGTGGAGCAAGTCACATACAGCTTTATGTTAAATAGTGGAGAAAGTCACATACCGCTCTCTGCTCAATGGTGGAGCAAGTCAAATACAGCTCTCTGCTCAATGGTGGAGCAAGTCACATACAGCTTTATGTTAAATGGTGGAGCAAGGCACATACAGCTTTATGTTAAATGGTGGAGAAAGTCACATACAGCTCTTTGCTCAATAGTGGAGCATGGCACATACAGCTTTATGTTCAATGGAGGAGCAGGGCACATACAGCTCTCTGCTCAATGGAGGAGCAAGTCACATACAGCTCTCTGCTCATTGGTGGAGCAAGTCACATACAGCTCTCTGCTCAATGGTGGAGCAAGTCACATACAGCTCTCTGCTCAATGGTGGAGCAAGTCACATACAGCTCTCTGCTCAATGGTGGAGCAAGTCACATAAAGCTCTCTGCTCAATGGTGGAGCAAGTCACATACAGAACTCTGCTCAATGGTGGAGCAAGTCACATACAGCTCTCTGCTCAATGGTGGAGCAAGTCACATACAGCTCTCTGCTCAATGGTGGAGCAAGTCACATACAGCTCTCTGCTCAATGGTGGAGCAAGTCATATAAACTCTCTGCTCAATGGTGGAGCAAGTCACATACAGCTCTCTGCTCAATGGTGGAGCAAGTCACATACAGCTCTCTGCTCAATGGTGGAGCAAGTCACATACAGCTCTCTGCTCAATGGTGGAGCAAGTCACACACAGCTCTCTGCTCTATGGTGGAGCAAGTCACATACAGCTTTCTACTCAATGGTGGAGCAAGTCAAATACAGCTCTCTGTTCAATGGTGGAGCAAGTCACATACAGCTCTCTGCTCAACGGTGGAGCAAGTCACACACAGCTTTCTGCTCAATGGTGGAGCAAGTCACATACAGCTCTCTGCTCAATGGTGGAGCAAGTCACATAAAGCTCTGTGCTCAACGGTGGAGCAAGTCAAATACAGCTCTCTGTTCAATGGTGGAGCAAGTCACATACAGCTCTCTGCTCAACGGTGGAGCAAGTCACACACAGCTCTCTGCTCAATGGTGGAGCGAGTCACATACAGCTCTCTGCTCAATGGTGGAGCAAGTCACATACAGCTCTCTGCTCAATGGTGGAGCAAGTCACATAAAGCTCTCTGTACAATGGTGGAGCAGGGCACATACAGGTCTCAGCTCAATGGTGGAGCAAGTCAAATATAGCTCTCTGCTCAATGGTGGAGCAAGTCACATACAGCTCTCTGCTCAATGACGGAGCAAGTCACATACAGCTCTCTGCTCAATGGTGGAGCAAGTCACATAAAGCTCTCTGCTCAATGGTGGAGCAAGTCACATACAGCTCTCTGCTCAATGGTGGAGCAAGTCACACACAGCTCTCTGCTCAATGGTGGAGCAAGTCACATACAGCTCTCTGCTCAATGGTGGAGCAAGTCACACACAGCTCTCTGCTCAATGGTGGAGCAAGTCACATACAGCTCTCTGTTCAATGGTGGAGCAAGTCACATACAGCTCTCTGCTCAATGGTGGAGCAAGTCACATACAGCTCTCTGTTCAATGGAGGAGCAGTGCACATACAGCTCTCTGTTCAATGGTGGAGCAAGTCACATACAGCTCTCTGCTCAATGGTGGAGCAAGTGTAGCGCCCCTGCTGCGCATGAGTGCCACAGATCCTAGAGGGGTGCATGAACGGATTCCTCCACAAGAGGCCCCCACAGCACACACACACCTCCACCTTCCACCTCAAACCACCAGAGGCAGCCCGTTAGGGATATAAATAGGGAAGGTGGAGCTAGGCAGTTTAGTCTGGAGTCGACAGAGAGTCAAGTCTGTTGAGAGAGTCCTGCAGTAGTTAAGCCTGCGAAAGGTCAGCCTGCAGTGGAGCAAAGTCCAGACTCAGTTGTAGCTCAGTTAGAGCTTAAGGTGTGCCGACGCCATAAGAGCGGTGAAGCGCGGCAAGCTGCCGCTAGTGTGTATAGCCTAGTGAGGGCCTCGAGCGAGGCCGATGGCTAGAGGAGTGAGTAGCATTGGGGACAGAGGAGCTGTACAAGCTCACCCCAGAAAACATACACCGGACACGGGGTCCACGTCTACAGGGCCGTATATCCCCCTGTAGAGACAACCGGAGACCCCTGGAAGACTTTAGGTCCCAGGATCACCCAAGAGCTGATATGTAACAGAGCCAGGAGTCACAGAGACCCCGCAAGCTGGGAGCGCGTACTCCAAGAGAAGTCCCTACTACCAAGTCAGCCGGTGCAGGACAGAGGCAAAGTTAGGCCTTGCTCCAGGCAGGTCAGAAACTTACTACACAAAGGCAAGAAACAGGAGGCCCTATACCCGCTCACTGGGGAGGATCCTGATATGCACCCCTCACCCTACAGTGCTCCGGATTGTGCCTTGAATACCACCAGTAAAAGGTACCGAAGTGACTATCGTGTCTGTCCCTATTCTTGCTCTGACCCAGCTGGGTCCCATCTGCCCTGCATCCTTACATCCCCACTGCCCTGAGGCCTAGCTCCACCTGTGGGGAGCTATACCACGCAAGCTGCAGTAACACCGGCCTCAGTGGGCTGCCGCAGCGCTGGTGATCCTCACCAGACACCGCAGGTGGCGTCACGAACTTATATATATAATTAACCACCCTTTTAAAGAGAGGCCCAGGGTACGGGCTCGGGAGCCGACTACCGCGACATCCCCCAAGACTAACAACAAGGCCCGGGCGCCGAGTCCTCCCCATCCCCTGGGCGCGTCGCAAGTCACATACAGCTCTCTGCTCAATGGTGGAGCAAGTCACATACAGCTCTCTGTTCAATGGTGGAGCAAGTCACATAAAGCTCTCTGTTCAATGGTGGAGCAAGTCACATACAGCTCTCTGCTCAATGGTGGAGCAAGTCACATACAGCTCTCTGCTCAATGGTGGAGCAAGTCACATACAGCTCTCTGTTCAATGGTGGAGCAAGTCACATAAAGCTCTCTGCTCAATGGTGGAGCAAGTCACATACAACTCTCTGTTCAATGGTGGAGCAAGTCACATACAGCTCTCTGCTCAATGGTGGAGCAAGGCACATACAGCTCTCTGCTCAATGGTGGAGCAAGTCACATACAGCTCTCTGCTCAATGGTGGAGCAAGGCACATACAGCTCTCTGTTCAATGGTGGAGCAAGGCACATACAGCTCTCTGCTCAATGGTGGAGCAAGTCACATACAGCTCTCTGCTCAATGGTGGAGCAAGTCACATACAGGTCTCTGTTCAATGGTGGAGCAAGTCACATACAGCTCTCTGCTCATTGGTGGAGCAAGTCACATACAGCTTTATGTTAAATGGTGGAGCAAGTCACATACAGCTTTATGTTAAATGGTGGAGCAAGTCACATACAGCTTTATGTTAAATGGTGGAGCAAGACACATACAGCTTTATGTTAAATGGTGGAGAAAGTCACAGACAGCTCTCTGCTCAATAGTGGAGCATGGCACATACAGCTTTATGTTCAATGGTGGAGCAGGGCACATACAGCTCTCTGCTCAATGGAGGAGCAAGTCACATACAGCTCTCTGCTCAATGGTGGAGCAAGTCACATACAGCTCTCTGCTCAATGGTGGAGCAAGTCAAATATAGCTCTCTGCTCAATGGTGGAGCAAGTCACATACAGCTCTCTGCTCAATGGTGGAGCAAGTCACATACAGCTCTCTGCTCAATGGTGGAGCAAGTCACATAAAGCTCTCTGCTCAATGGTGGAGCAAGTCACATACAGATCTCTGCTCAATGATGGAGCAAGTCACATACAGCTCTCTGCTTAATGGTGGAGCAAGTCACATACACCTCTCTGCTCAATGGTGGAGCAAGTCACACACAGCTCTCTGCTCAATGGTGGAGCAAGTCACACACAGCTCTCTGCTCAATGGTGGAGCAAGTCACATACAGCTCTCTGCTCAATGGTGGAGCAAGTCACATACAGCTCTCTGCTCAATGGTGGAGCAAGTCACATACAGCTCTCTGCTCAATGGTGGAGCAAGTCACATACAGCTCTCTGCTCAATGGTGGAGCAAGTCAAATACAGCTCTCTGTTCAATGGTGGAGCAAGTCACATAAAGCTCTGTGCTCAACGGTGGAGCAAGTCAAATACAGCTCTCTGTTCAATGGTGGAGCAAGTCACATACAGCTCTCTGCTCAATGGTGGAGCAAGTCACATACAGCTCTCTGTTCAATGGTGGAGCAAGGCACATACAGCTCTCTGCTCAATGGTGGAGCAAGGCACATACAGCTCTCTGCTCAATGGTGGAGCAAGTCACATACAGCTCTCTGCTCAATGGTGGAGCAAGACACATACAGGTCTCTGTTCAATGGTAGAGCAAGTCACATACAGCTCTCTGCTCAATGGTGGAGCAAGTCACATACAGCTCTCTGTTCAATGGTGGAGCAAGGCACATACAGCTCTCTGTTCAATGGTGGAGCAAGGCACATACAGCTCTCTGCTCAATGGTGGAGCAAGTCACATACAGCTCTCTGTTCAATGGTGGAGCAAGTCACATACAGCTCTCTGCTCAATGGTGGAGCAAGTCACATAGAGCTCTCTGCTCATTGGTGGAGCAAGTCACATACAGCTCTCTGCTCAATGGTGGAGCAAGTCACATACAGCTCTCTGCTCAATGGTGGAGCAAGTCACATACAGCTCTCTGCTCAATGGTGGAGCAAGGCACATACAGGTCTCTGCTCAATGGTGGAGCAAGGCACATACAGCTCTCTGCTCAATGGTGGAGCAAGTCACATACAGCTCTCTGCTCAATGGTGGAGCAAGTCACATACAGCTTTATGTTAAATGGTGGAGCAAGTCACATACAGCTTTATGTTAAATGGTGGAGCAAGTCACATACAGCTCTCTGTTCAATGGTGGAGCAAGGCACATACAGCTCTCTGCTCAATGGTGGAGCAAGGCACATACAGCTCTCTGCTCAATGGTGGAGCAAGTCACATACAGCTCTCTGCTCAATGGTGGAGCAAGTCACATACAGGTCTCTGTTCAATGGTAGAGCAAGTCATATACAGCTCTCTGCTCAATGGTGGAGCAAGTCACATACAGCTCTCTGTTCAATGGTGGAGCAAGGCACATACAGCTCTCTGTTCAATGGTGGAGCAAGGCACATACAGCTCTCTGCTCAATGGTGGAGCAAGTCACATACAGCTCTCTGCTCAATGGTGGAGCAAGTCACATACAGGTCTCTGTTCAATGGTGGAGCAAGTCACATACAGCTCTCTGCTCATTGGTGGAGCAAGTCACATACAGCTTTATGTTAAATGGTGGAGCAAGTCACATACAGCTTTATGTTAAATGGTGGAGCAAGTCACATACAGCTTTATGTTAAATGGTGGAGAAAGTCACAGACAGCTCTCTGCTCAATAGTGGAGCATGGCACATACAGCTTTATGTTCAATGGTGGAGCAGAGCACATACAGCTCTCTGCTCAATGGTGGAGCAAGTCACATACAGGTCTCTTCTCATTGGTGGAGCAAGTTACATACAGCTCTCTGCTCAATGGAGGAGCAAGTCACATACAGCTCTCTGCTCAATGGTGGAGCAAGTCACATACAGCTCTCTGCTCAATGGTGGAGCAAGTCAAATATAGCTCTCTGCTCAATGGTGGAGCAAGTCACATACAGCTCTCTGCTCAATGGTGGAGCAAGTCACATACAGCTCTCTGCTCAATGGTGGAGCAAGTCACATACAGCTCTCTGCTCAATGGTGGAGCAAGTCAAATACAGCTCTCTGTTCAATGGTGGAGCAAGTCACATAAAGCTCTGTGCTCAACGGTGGAGCAAGTCACATACAGCTCTCTGCTCAATGGTGGAGCAAGTCACATAAAGCTCTCTGCTCAATGGTGGAGCAAGTCACATAGAGATCTCTGCTCAATGATGGAGCAAGTCACATACAGCTCTCTGCTTAATGGTGGAGCAAGTCACATACAGCTCTCTGCTCAATGGTGGAGCAAGTCACACACAGCTCTCTGCTCAATGGTGGAGCAAGTCACATACAGCTCTCTGCTCAATGGTGGAGCAAGTCACATACAGCTCTCTGCTCAATGGTGGAGCAAGTCAAATACAGCTCTCTGTTCAATGGTGGAGCAAGTCACATAAAGCTCTGTGCTCAACGGTGGAGCAAGTCAAATACAGCTCTCTGTTCAATGGTGAAGCAAGTCACATACAGCTCTCTGCTCAATGGTGGAGCAAGTCACACACAGCTCTCTGCTCAATAGTGGAGCAAGTCACATTCAGCTCTCTGCTCAATGGTGGAGCAAGTCACATACAGCTCTCTGTTCAATGGTGGAGCAAGTCAAATATAGCTCTCTGCTCAATGGTGGAGCAAGTCACATACAGCTTTATGTTAAATAGTGGAGAAAGTCACATACCGCTCTCTGCTCAATGGTGGAGCAAGTCAAATACAGCTCTCTGCTCAATGGTGGAGCAAGTCACATACAGCTTTATGTTAAATGGTGGAGCAAGGCACATACAGCTTTATGTTAAATGGTGGAGAAAGTCACATACAGCTCTTTGCTCAATAGTGGAGCATGGCACATACAGCTTTATGTTCAATGGAGGAGCAGGGCACATACAGCTCTCTGCTCAATGAAGGAGCAAGTCACATACAGCTCTCTGCTCATTGGTGGAGCAAGTCACATACAGCTCTCTGCTCAATGGTGGAGCAAGTCACATACAGCTCTCTGCTCAATGGTGGAGCAAGTCACATACAGCTCTCTGCTCAATGGTGGAGCAAGTCACATAAAGCTCTCTGCTCAATGGTGGAGCAAGTCACATACAGAACTCTGCTCAATGGTGGAGCAAGTCACATACAGCTCTCTGCTCAATGGTGGAGCAAGTCACATACAGCTCTCTGCTCAATGGTGGAGCAAGTCACATACAGCTCTCTGCTCAATGGTGGAGCAAGTCATATAAACTCTCTGCTCAATGGTGGAGCAAGTCACATACAGCTCTCTGCTCAATGGTGGAGCAAGTCACATACAGGTCTCTGTTCAATGGTAGAGCAAGTCATATACAGCTCTCTGCTCAATGGTGGAGCAAGTCACATACAGCTCTCTGTTCAATGGTGGAGCAAGGCACATACAGCTCTCTGTTCAATGGTGGAGCAAGGCACATACAGCTCTCTGCTCAATGGTGGAGCAAGTCACATACAGCTCTCTGCTCAATGGTGGAGCAAGTCACATACAGGTCTCTGTTCAATGGTGGAGCAAGTCACATACAGCTCTCTGCTCATTGGTGGAGCAAGTCACATACAGCTTTATGTTAAATGGTGGAGCAAGTCACATACAGCTTTATGTTAAATGGTGGAGCAAGTCACATACAGCTTTATGTTAAATGGTGGAGAAAGTCACAGACAGCTCTCTGCTCAATAGTGGAGCATGGCACATACAGCTTTATGTTCAATGGTGGAGCAGAGCACATACAGCTCTCTGCTCAATGGTGGAGCAAGTCACATACAGGTCTCTTCTCATTGGTGGAGCAAGTTACATACAGCTCTCTGCTCAATGGAGGAGCAAGTCACATACAGCTCTCTGCTCAATGGTGGAGCAAGTCACATACAGCTCTCTGCTCAATGGTGGAGCAAGTCAAATATAGCTCTCTGCTCAATGGTGGAGCAAGTCACATACAGCTCTCTGCTCAATGGTGGAGCAAGTCACATACAGCTCTCTGCTCAATGGTGGAGCAAGTCACATACAGCTCTCTGCTCAATGGTGGAGCAAGTCAAATACAGCTCTCTGTTCAATGGTGGAGCAAGTCACATAAAGCTCTGTGCTCAACGGTGGAGCAAGTCACATACAGCTCTCTGCTCAATGGTGGAGCAAGTCACATAAAGCTCTCTGCTCAATGGTGGAGCAAGTCACATACAGATCTCTGCTCAATGATGGAGCAAGTCACATACAGCTCTCTGCTTAATGGTGGAGCAAGTCACATACAGCTCTCTGCTCAATGGTGGAGCAAGTCACACACAGCTCTCTGCTCAATGGTGGAGCAAGTCACATACAGCTCTCTGCTCAATGGTGGAGCAAGTCACATACAGCTCTCTGCTCAATGGTGGAGCAAGTCAAATACAGCTCTCTGTTCAATGGTGGAGCAAGTCACATAAAGCTCTGTGCTCAACGGTGGAGCAAGTCAAATACAGCTCTCTGTTCAATGGTGAAGCAAGTCACATACAGCTCTCTGCTCAATGGTGGAGCAAGTCACACACAGCTCTCTGCTCAATAGTGGAGCAAGTCACATTCAGCTCTCTGCTCAATGGTGGAGCAAGTCACATACAGCTCTCTGTTCAATGGTGGAGCAAGTCAAATATAGCTCTCTGCTCAATGGTGGAGCAAGTCACATACAGCTTTATGTTAAATAGTGGAGAAAGTCACATACCGCTCTCTGCTCAATGGTGGAGCAAGTCAAATACAGCTCTCTGCTCAATGGTGGAGCAAGTCACATACAGCTTTATGTTAAATGGTGGAGCAAGGCACATACAGCTTTATGTTAAATGGTGGAGAAAGTCACATACAGCTCTTTGCTCAATAGTGGAGCATGGCACATACAGCTTTATGTTCAATGGAGGAGCAGGGCACATACAGCTCTCTGCTCAATGGAGGAGCAAGTCACATACAGCTCTCTGCTCATTGGTGGAGCAAGTCACATACAGCTCTCTGCTCAATGGTGGAGCAAGTCACATACAGCTCTCTGCTCAATGGTGGAGCAAGTCACATACAGCTCTCTGCTCAATGGTGGAGCAAGTCACATAAAGCTCTCTGCTCAATGGTGGAGCAAGTCACATACAGAACTCTGCTCAATGGTGGAGCAAGTCACATACAGCTCTCTGCTCAATGGTGGAGCAAGTCACATACAGCTCTCTGCTCAATGGTGGAGCAAGTCACATACAGCTCTCTGCTCAATGGTGGAGCAAGTCATATAAACTCTCTGCTCAATGGTGGAGCAAGTCACATACAGCTCTCTGCTCAATGGTGGAGCAAGTCACATACAGCTCTCTGCTCAATGGTGGAGCAAGTCACATACAGCTCTCTGCTCAATGGTGGAGCAAGTCACACACAGCTCTCTGCTCTATGGTGGAGCAAGTCACATACAGCTTTCTACTCAATGGTGGAGCAAGTCAAATACAGCTCTCTGTTCAATGGTGGAGCAAGTCACATACAGCTCTCTGCTCAACGGTGGAGCAAGTCACACACAGCTTTCTGCTCAATGGTGGAGCAAGTCACATACAGCTCTCTGCTCAATGGTGGAGCAAGTCACATAAAGCTCTGTGCTCAACGGTGGAGCAAGTCAAATACAGCTCTCTGTTCAATGGTGGAGCAAGTCACATACAGCTCTCTGCTCAACGGTGGAGCAAGTCACACACAGCTCTCTGCTCAATGGTGGAGAGAGTCACATACAGCTCTCTGCTCAATGGTGGAGCAAGTCACATACAGCTCTCTGCTCAATGGTGGAGCAAGTCACATAAAGCTCTCTGTACAATGGTGGAGCAGGGCACATACAGGTCTCAGCTCAATGGTGGAGCAAGTCAAATATAGCTCTCTGCTCAATGGTGGAGCAAGTCACATACAGCTCTCTGCTCAATGACGGAGCAAGTCACATACAGCTCTCTGCTCAATGGTGGAGCAAGTCACATAAAGCTCTCTGCTCAATGGTGGAGCAAGTCACATACAGCTCTCTGCTCAATGGTGGAGCAAGTCACACACAGCTCTCTGCTCAATGGTGGAGCAAGTCACATACAGCTCTCTGCTCAATGGTGGAGCAAGTCACACACAGCTCTCTGCTCAATGGTGGAGCAAGTCACATACAGCTCTCTGTTCAATGGTGGAGCAAGTCACATACAGCTCTCTGCTCAATGGTGGAGCAAGTCACATACAGCTCTCTGTTCAATGGAGGAGCAGTGCACATACAGCTCTCTGTTCAATGGTGGAGCAAGTCACATACAGCTCTCTGCTCAATGGTGGAGCAAGTGTAGCGCCCCTGCTGCGCATGAGTGCCACAGATCCTAGAGGGGTGCATGAACGGATTCCTCCACAAGAGGCCCCCACAGCACACACACACCTCCACCTTCCACCTCAAACCACCAGAGGCAGCCCGTTAGGGATATAAATAGGGAAGGTGGAGCTAGGCAGTTTAGTCTGGAGTCGACAGAGAGTCAAGTCTGTTGAGAGAGTCCTGCAGTAGTTAAGCCTGCGAAAGGTCAGCCTGCAGTGGAGCAAAGTCCAGACTCAGTTGTAGCTCAGTTAGAGCTTAAGGTGTGCCGACGCCATAAGAGCGGTGAAGCGCGGCAAGCTGCCGCTAGTATGTATAGCCTAGTGAGGGCCTCGAGCGAGGCCGATGGCTAGAGGAGTGAGTAGCATTGGGGACAGAGGAGCTGTACAAGCTCACCCCAGAAAACATACACCGGACACGGGGTCCACGTCTACAGGGCCGTATATCCCCCTGTAGAGAC
Organism: Phyllobates terribilis; assembly: GCF_046119375.1. Classification (NCBI taxonomy): domain Eukaryota; kingdom Metazoa; phylum Chordata; class Amphibia; order Anura; family Dendrobatidae; genus Phyllobates; species Phyllobates terribilis. The sequence continues at coordinate 36,159,211 of NW_027362772.1, read as the reverse complement.
AACCGGAGACCCCTGGAAGACTTTAGGTCCCAGGATCACCCAAGAGCTGATATGTAACAGAGCCAGGAGTCACAGAGACCCCGCAAGCTGGGAGCGCGTACTCCAAGAGAAGTCCCTACTACCAAGTCAGCCGGTGCAGGACAGAGGCAAAGTTAGGCCTTGCTCCAGGCAGGTCAGAAACTTACTACACAAAGGCAAGAAACAGGAGGCCCTATACCCGCTCACTGGGGAGGATCCTGATATGCACCCCTCACCCTACAGTGCTCCGGATTGTGCCTTGAATACCACCAGTAAAAGGTACCGAAGTGACTATCGTGTCTGTCCCTATTCTTGCTCTGACCCAGCTGGGTCCCATCTGCCCTGCATCCTTACATCCCCACTGCCCTGAGGCCTAGCTCCACCTGTGGGGAGCTATACCACGCAAGCTGCAGTAACACCGGCCTCAGTGGGCTGCCGCAGCGCTGGTGATCCTCACCAGACACCGCAGGTGGCGTCACGAACTTATATATATAATTAACCACCCTTTTAAAGAGAGGCCCAGGGTACGGGCTCGGGAGCCGACTACCGCGACATCCCCCAAGACTAACAACAAGGCCCGGGCGCCGAGTCCTCCCCATCCACTGGGCGCGTCGCAAGTCACATACAGCTCTCTGCTCAATGGTGGAGCAAGTCACATACAGCTCTCTGTTCAATGGTGGAGCAAGTCACATAAAGCTCTCTGTTCAATGGTGGAGCAAGTCACATACAGCTCTCTGCTCAATGGTGGAGCAAGTCACATACAGCTCTCTGCTCAATGGTGGAGCAAGTCACATACAGCTCTCTGTTCAATGGTGGAGCAAGTCACATAAAGCTCTCTGCTCAATGGTGGAGCAAGTCACATACAACTCTCTGTTCAATGGTGGAGCAAGTCACATACAGCTCTCTGCTCAACGGTGGAGCTAGTTACATACAGCTCTCTGCTCAATGGTGGAGCAAGTCAAATACAGCTCTCTGTTCAATGGTGGTGCAAGTCACATACAGCTCTCTGCTCAATGGTGGAGCAAGTCACATACAGCTCTCTGCTCAATGGTGGAGCAAGTCACACACAGCTCTCTGCTCAATGGTGGAGCAAGTCACATAAAGCACTCTGCTCAATAGTGGAGCAGGGCAAATGAAGCTCTCTGTTCAATGGTGGAGCAAGTCACATACAGCTCTCTGTTCAATGGTGGAGCAAGTCACATACAGCTCTCTGCTCAATGGTGGAGCAAGTCACATACAGGTCTCTGCTCAATGGTGGAGCAGGGCACATACAGGTCTCTGCTCAATAGTGGAGCAAGTCACATACAGCTCTCTGCTCAATGGAGGAGCAAGTCACATACAGCTCTCTGCTCAATGGTGGAGAAAGTCACATACAGCTCTCTGTTCAATGGTGGAGCAAGTCACACACAGCTCTCTGTTCAATGGTGGAGTAAGTCACATACAGCTCTCTTTTCAATGGTGGAGCAAGTCACATACAGCTCTCTGCTCAATGGTGGAGCAGGGCAAATACAGCTCTCTGTTCAATGGTGGAGCAGGGCATATATAGCTCTCTGTTCAATGGTGGAGCAAGTCACATACAGCTCTCTGCTCAATGGTGGAGCAGGGCACATACAGGTCTCTGCTCAATGGTGGAGCAAGTTACATACAGCTCTCTGTTCAATGGTGGAGCAAGTCACATACAGCTCTCTGCTCAGTAGTGGAGCAAGTCACATACATCTCTCTGTTTGACGCGCCCAGGGGATGGGGACGACTCGGCGCCCGGCCTTGTTGTTGCCTGATCTTGGGGGATGTCGCGGTGGTCGGCTCCCGGGCCCGTCCCCTGGGGTCACTCTTAAAAGAAGGGGGGAAGTTATATGGGATAGGGAATGTTCGTGACGCCTCCTGTGGTGTCTGGTGAGGATCACCAGTGCTGCGACAGTCCTCTGAGGCCGGTGTTCGGGCAGCTTAGTTGGTGCGGCTCCCCACAGGTGGAGTGGAGCCTCAGGGCAGCATAGGAGAAGGATGCAGCACAGAGGGGACCCAGCCGGGTCAGAGAAAGGATAGAAGAATAGGCACGCACACCGAAGTTCACTTCAGTACCTTTAATGGTGGTATTTCAGGCACGATCCAGGGCACTTTAGGATGAAGGGTGCATATCAGGACTGTCCCCAGTGAGCGGGTGTTGGGCCTCCTGTTCCTTGCCTTTCCTGGATAAGTTTCTGACCTGCCTGGAGCTAGGCCTAACTTGGTCTCTTTCTTGCACCTGCTGACCTGGTGGTAGGGCCTTCTGTTGGAGATCACACTCCCCGGTCTCTTGGGCCTCCGTGACTCCTGACCCTTGTATAACAGTCAGCTTTTGGTGTTCCTGGGACATATAGTTCGCCAGGGGTTCCGGTTGTTTCTGCTGGATGTAAGGAATCCCTGCAGACGTGGACCCGGTGTCCGGTAAATGGTCTTGGGGTGAGTGGGATAAGCTCCTCTGCCCCCTATGTTACTCTCTTTCCACTCGCCTTCGGCCACGCTCGGGGCCCTCACTAGGCTTCACACTGCAGCAGGCACACTGCGCTTCACCGCTCTTTTGGCGTCGGCACGTCCTAGGCTCACTAATCTGAGCTCTCTGAGTCTGAACTGACCTGACAACCTCTCTGGCTGCAGCAGACTTCACACAGACTTCACTCTCTGTGGACTCCAGACTTCACTGTAACTGAACTCCTTACAGACTGAGCTGCCTGGCTCCACCTTCCCTTTTTATATCCCTAACGGGCTCCCTCTGCTGGTTTGAGGTGGAAGATGGAGGTGTGTGAATGCTATGAGGGCCTCTTGTGGAGGAATCCGTCCATGCACCCCTCTGGGATCTGTGGCATCAATGCGCAGCAGGGCACCACATTCTCCCCTAGCTAAGCTCAGTACTCCCGGACTGAAGTAATTTTTATAACAGGTAACAACAATAACTCTTCCCTTTATGGGAGGCACTTTGCTTAAACGTTGCATATAAAACATTAGAGATAATAAATAGATATATACAATACAATAAGCAACCTCAGAATTCAAGTCTCTTCCGGTGAGGTCCCCTAACAGGGTGTCCATCTCACAGGTTAAAGTACTTGGTAGCTTAAGGGACCTGTCCAAAGCAAACCCTCCAGTAGGCCCAGGGGTGGCTGCAGGGCATGGTGATCCCGAGTTGGACCGCCACTTGTGCCACACCAGACAGGTTTTTGTTCTGAGATCACCTAAAGGGGCACTCCAGGGAGTGCAATTATTTACAGCAAACAGTTTTTGGGCTGCACACAGTCCTCAGCCACAAAGTTCTTTATGTACCCTTACGGGTAACTAGAGATAACAAGGGAAGTGTCCATATCACTTAAATTGTCTATTATAAGGCAAAACACAAGTTAAGGAATTCATACATGAAAATACACAATATAATACCCCAAGGGCAACTATCTACACTGTCAGAGTTTCCTTCTCTATTCTCTGTATCTGACAGGGGTCTGACCTCGTGTGCTACATGTCGACCTACGTGGTACAGGGATGCGTGAGGCACTAGTATTTGCACTACCTTCCATTCTGTCAGTTCTAAGTGTTGGGGCACTGCAGGGTTTCCTTAACCTCGCTACGGACTGGCAAGTATACCATTGGCTGGGCCTTCTTGCTCTACTCCAACCGGGGATCCTTCTTCCGGGGATTCTTCTTGAGTAGGCTCTTCTGAAGCACTTACAGGCTCTACTTGCTGTGGAGGGTCTTCTGGCTGTTGAAAGAAGTGGATCACAGGTATTATTACTGCTCCTCCTAGTTGAGGCCAATCTGTCGGGAAATCTCCTAAGTCAGTATGGAGTACTGCTTCTTTAGGCTCCTCCGGTATGGTGAGAGGCACTTGTTCTTGGGGCTTTAGCAGGTCTGGACACAACTTCAGATGGTCTCTTGATACCGTTGCAGTCGTTATTCCTCCGTCTTTGCTAATCAAACAGGTCTTCTTGTTATCAAATCTTGAATTTAACACAGTGTAGGGTTCTCTCTCCCACTGGTCATCAAGTTTGTGGTTTCTCCTTTTCCTCTTTAACACCACTTCTCCAGGTGTAAAGGGTTCCGCTGGCGCACTTTTATTGTAGTGGGCTTCCTGCTTGTCCCTTACCCAAGTGAGACTGTCTTCGACACAGGTATATACTCTTCTGTACTGCTCCTCTCTGGTCATGTCCCAGTCCTCAGTGGACATATCTGCTTCTGGTTCTACTGCACCAAGCTCCAGGTCCATGGGCAACTTCCCGCTTCTTGCTCGCATGAGATATGTTGGAGTACAATTGGTGGAACTCACAGGTATGTGGTTGTACAGATCTACCAGGTCAGGTAGTAGGTCTGGCCACTGATTTCTCTCCTCTAGTGGTAAGGTCTTCAGCAAGTCGATGACGATGTTATTCATCTTTTCACAGAGACCATTGGTTTGGGGGTGGTACGGTGTAGTCCGGATCTTTTTACACCCGTACAGATGGCAGAACTCCTTAAACAATTCGGCTTCAAAGGCTGAGCCTTGATCTGTCAGCACCTGCTCCGGGTATCCATGGGGCCTGCAGAAGTACGCCTGAAACGTCTTCGCCACAGTTTCTGCCGTCAGATCCTTGATGGGGGCGACCACCAGGAACCGAGAGTAGTGATCCACCATGGTCAGGGCATAGGAATATCCTGACCTGCTGGGTGACAGCTTGACATGATCCAGGGCCACGATCTCCAAGGGACGAGTCGTCTTGATGGGTTTCAGGGGTGCCTTCTGGCTGTTGTAGTCTTTTCTTCTGAGGCTACACGGTCCACAATTCCGGCACCACCTCTCAATGGAACTGCGCATTCCTACCCAATAAAACCGACACTTCAGCAGGGTTTCTAGCTTCTTCCAGCCAAAATGCCCCGCCTGATCGTGGTAGGCTTCCAACACCATCTGGATGTCTGTCTTGGGCACCACTATCTGCCATACCATCTCATGGGTTTTGGGGTTGACGTACCTCCGGCACAGTTTCTCTCTATAGATGAACAGCCGGCTCTTCTCATTCCACAGCTGCTTGGCTTGTAGAGACGCGTCCTTCTCCAGGGAGGAACCTTCCTGGGTTATCAGCTCTTTGATACGGCTGACAACCGGGTCGCTGTCCTGGGTCTCCTTCCAGCTGTGGTGAGGCAGGGGGTTTAACGTCTTACCGCGATGCCTCCTGGAGGCTCGTTGCTCGTGGACCATTCCATTCCGATGAAAGGCAGGTAGTTCAATCTCCTTCAAGTCATCCACTTCTTCTTCAGTGTCCGACTGGTGAGGCATCCTGGACTGGGCATCGGCGTTGGCGTTCTGGCGGCCTGCCTGGTACTTAATAGTGAATTGGTAATTTGACAGCCGAGCCATCCATCATTGCTCCATGGCTCCTAGCTTGGCTGTCTCTAGATGAGTCAAGGGGTTGTTATCAGTGAAGGCAGTGAACTTACTGGAGGCTAGGTAGTGCTTGAACCGCTCGGTGATGGCCCAGGCCAGGGCCTGGAACTCCTACTTGAAGCTGCTATAGTTCTCTGGGTTCCTCTCGGTCAGGCGGAGCTTCCTGCTTGCATAGGCAATCACCTTCTCTCGGCCATCCTGCTTCTGACTTAACACAGCTCCTAATCCCCTGTTGCTGGCATCAGTGTACAGCAGGAACGGTTGGCTGTAGTCAGGGTAGGCTAGGATCTCTTCGCCGGTCAGGATCTCTTTCATCACCTCAAAGGATTCAGCTTGCTCCTTACCCCATTGGAACGGGGGGTTCCTGCATCTCCCGGACTGTCCTACCAGGAGATCTTGCAAAGGCGCCGCTTTCTTGGTATAGTCCTTCACAAACCTCCGGTAATACCTGACTAGTCCCAGGAACTGACGTACCTCCTTGAGGCTCTTCGGCTCCGGCCATTTCTGGATGGCAGTGACCTTCTCCGGGTCTGGTGCTATTCCCTCTGGACTAACGATGTGCCCCAGGTACTGTACCTTTCGCTTGAGCAGGTGGCACTTTGAGGGCTTCAGCTTCATCCCATACCGGAACAGCGACTCAAATACCTCCGCCAGGTGCTTCAAGTGGTCCTCATACGTTTTGGAGTACACTATCACGTCGTCCAGGTATAGTAGTACAGTCTCAAAGTTGCGGTGTCCCAGGCAGCACTCCATCAATCTCTGGAACGTTCCAGGGGGTAGCAGACTCCAGACGGCATACTATTGAACTCGCAGAGTCCCATCGGGGTGGTGAAGGCCGTCTTCTCCCGATCCTCCTCAGCAACAGCTACTTGCCAGTACCCACTAGTGAGGTCAAGGATGGAGAAGTAATTTGCAGACTTTAAGGCAGCCAGGGATTCCTCTATACGTGGTAAAGGGTATGCATCTTTATGTGTAATGCGATTTACTTGTCTGTAATCTACACACATTCTCATGCTTCCGTACTTTTTCCTGACTAGAACTAGGGGAGCTGCCCAGGGACTACAACTAACCCTTACTACCCCTGCCTTCTTCATGTCGTGCAACATCTCCTTCGCCTTCTGGTAGTGTGATGGTGGTATAGGCCTGTAACGTTCTTTGATGGGTGGATGGTCGCCTGTGGGGATATGGTGTTGAACCCCCTTAATCCTCCCAAAGTCAAGTGGGTGCTTACTGAATACCTGCGCGTATTCCTGAACTAACCGGTGTACCCCCTGTTTTGATGGACAGGGTGGTGTCTGTCCCAACATGGAGCTGTTGACACCAATCCTCCACCTGGGTTGCCGGGTCATTATCCTCTACTTCGTCTGGTGAGGTTAAGGACTCTGCCGTGTGTATGGAGTTGCTATTTACTGTGTACAATTTGGCAACAGTGGCATAGCGTGGTAATCTAACCTCGTCCTCCCCATAGTTCAGAAGACGGACGGGCACCCTCCCATTGCGTACATCCACCACCCCTCTGGCCTGTCAAGAGTGTAGGCCTATGCTCCGAGCTAAGGGGCTCTACTACCGCCTGGTAGCCGCGTCCTTTGAGACCTATTGCTGCTCTACACCAAATCAGCATTTCACTCATCGGGGGGAATCACAATGGGTACCGGGTCTGTCACCCGCACATTACCAATTTCACTGCCTGTTAGCTTTACCTGTTGCTGGTACATAAGGGCTCGGATCTCTTTCTGGAGCGCCCTTCTCTGCCCTGGTCTGGCAGTGTCAGCTATCTGTTGGAGCAAGAACAACACTTCTCCCAAACAGTTAATAACAATATTTGTGCCAAGTACCATATACAAATCTGTATCATCAGGATTAGTCTCTACTACAATTAGTCCCTGGTCCTTCAGTTCCACTCTTCCCACCTTTACTGCCACATCCTTAACCCCGACTAGGTTAAGGGGGAGGCCGTTTGAGGCATACACGGAAAGATTTGGATCTGGTGGGTGAAGTTCGTCTATGGACCAGAATCTTTTGTAGAGGACATCAGGCATGATGGTTACCTGAGATCCTGTGTCCAGCAGAGCAGGTGTCGCGATGCCGTCCAGCACGATGGACAGGAAAGGTCTTCCTCCCACGAACCTGCGGTACCAGTTTGATGGGCCTGAGGGGTCTACTCCTGGGTGTCGGCCCTCAGCCCCAGGGTTTGCTCGTTTAAAGGACAGCTCCGGACGGCGTGACCTGTCTTGTGGCAGCGGTGGCAGACAGGGTCCTTCGGCGGGCGGCGTTGGTCACTGGTCCTCCCAGGGGGTGGCATTGTCCTCCTCCTCCTTCTCATCCAGGGGACATCCTCAGGGCTGTCGGCTAGCAGGATCCTTCCTTCCTCCTCGGGCTCCGTCCGCAGCTGCAGGGCACTCAGCACAGTGGTCAGGGTTTTGCTCAACTGACGCACTTCAGAGCGCAGGCTGTCCAGCTCACTAGTGGACGTTGCTGGAACCTAGGCTTCAGCAGCCACCGGGGAAAAGGTGGACGCTGCTGGCACTGGGGTGGCCCCACCCTGGTAACATTGGAGATAGCAGTTGTTTCCAGGGGCTGCAGTCCTTTTATAGCCATATCCTTAAGGGTGTCAAAGGTGGCATCTGGATGATCCAGGGACCACCAACGCACAGTCCTGCTCTCCTCTTGAGACCTCAGTCCCCGGATAAACTGTTCCTTCAGCATTTTATTTTCATTATTGATGCTGGTTGGACTAACCTGTTTCAGAACTCGCAGGGCCCCTTGTAGACGCCAGGCATAGTCCCGAACACAATCCTCCGGTTGCTGAGAGCAGTTGTAGAACCTCATCCGGAGGTCTGTCTCAGTACGATTCTCAAAGACAGTCTGTAACTTTTTAAAGATTGCGGACTCTGACTACTGGTCTGCGGCCGACCAGGTTTCTACTTCTCGCTCCGCAGCACCAGTCAATTGTCCCAATACAACAGCGGCTCTTTGCTTGCCTGTCATAGAGTACATGTCCAGTATACTGCATATTTTCCTTTTGAATCCAGACAGGGTATCTGGTTTGCCGCTGTAATGGGGGAGCCACTTCGCTCCAGGAATGTACGGTAGGGCCATGGGTATGACAGGGGTTACAAGCCCTGCTGGTGGAGTGGCTGCTCCGGCCTGCTCGGCGCTGGGCGCGGGTTGATCATCTGGGTCGTTAACCGGTACTCCGGCGTTGTGCTGTTCTTCGCACATTCTGGCGCCCCCCGAGCGAACCGTGGCCTACCTTCTTTTCTTTAGGTAGGCCGCAGCTCCGCAGGTGACGGTCTTCCTTCAGGACCTTGCATCGCTTGCGTCCTATGTCAGAGCGTTCACCGGGGCTCCTTGCAGGACCTGGCGCTTCCTGGTTTGAAGTCGAGGCGTGGAGCGTGTCCGGAGCTTCGCGCGCTTCAGCAGGTACGCCTCTCAGTTTCCCGCGGTTATGCCCTTCTTCCCGCTCGGCGACATAACAATGGGGGCGATCTTCGCCACAGTTAAATACACAGTTCTGATTAAAGGCGCATAGTACCTGGTGGCAACGGGCACAACACTCCATCGTTGCAGCGGGCGCGGAATCCTGTTTGTGACGCCAGGAAGCGATGACGCGCCCAGGGGATGGGGACGACTCGGCGCCCGGGCCTTGTTGTTGCCTGATCTTAGGGGATGTCGCGGTGGTCGGCTCCCTGGCCCGTACCCTGGGGTCACTCTTAAAAGAAGGGGGGAATTTATATGGGATAGGGAATGTTCGTGACGCCACCTGTGGTGTCTGGTGAGGATCACCAGCGCTGTGACAGTCCTCTGAGGCCGGTGTTCAGGCAGCTTAGTTAGTGCGGCTCCCCACAGGTGGAGCGGGGCCTCAGGGCAGCATAGGAGAAGGATGCAGGACAGAGGGGACCCAGCTGGGTCAGAGGAAGGATAGAATAGGCACGCACACCGAAGTTCACTTCAGTACCTTTACTGGTGGTGTTTCAGGCACGATCCAGGGCACTTTAGGGTGAAGGGTGCATATCAGGACTCTCCCCAGTGAGCGGGTGTTGGGCCTCCTGTTCCTTGCCTTTCCTGGATAAGTTTCTGACCTGCCTGGAGCTAGGCCTAACTTGGTCTCTGTCTTGCACCTGCTGACCTGATGGTAGGGCCTTCTGTTGGAGATCACACTCCCCGGTCTCTTGGGCCTCCGTGACTCCTGACCCTGGTATAACAGTCAGCTTTTGGTGTTCTTGGGACATATGGTTCGCTAGGGGTTTCGGTTGTTTCTGCTGGATGTAAGGAATCCCTGCAGATACGGACCTAGTGTCCGGTAAATGGTCTTGGGGTGAGCGGGTTAAGCTCCTCTGCCCCCTATGTTACTCTCTTTCCACTCACCTTCAGCCACGCTCGGGGCCCTCACTAGGCTTCACACTGCAGCAGGCACACTGCGCTTCGCCGCTCTTTTGGTGTCGGCATGCCCTAGGCTCACTAATCTGAGCTCACTGAGTTTGAACTGACCTGACAACCTCTCTGGCTGCAGCAGACTTCACATAGACTTCACTCTCTGTGGACTCCAGACTTCACTGTAACTGAACTCCTTACAGACTGAGCTGCCTGGCTCCACCTTCCCTTTTTATATCCCTAACGGGCTCCCTCTGCTGGTCTGAGGTGTAAGATGGAGGTGTTTGAATGCTATGAGGGCCTCTTGTGGAGGAATCCGTCCATGCACCCCTCTGGGATCTGTGGCACCAATGCGCAGCAGGGCGCCACATGTTCAATGGTGGATCAGGGCACATGCAGGTCTCTGCTCAATGGTGGAGCAGGGCACATACGGCTCTCTGCTCAATGGTGGAGCAAGTCACATAAAGCTCTCTGCTCAATGCTGGAGCAAGGCACATACAGCTCTCTGTTCAATGGTGGAGCAAATCACATACAGCTCTCTGTTCAATGGTGGAGCAAGTCACATACAGCTCTCTGCTCAATGGTGGAGCAAGTCACATACAGCTCTCTGCTCAATGGTGGAGCAAGTCGCATACAGCTCTCTGCTCAATGGTGGAGCAAGTCACATACAGCTCTCTGTTCAATGGTGGAGCAAGTCACATACAGCTCTCTGTTCAAAGGTGGATCAAGTCACATACAGCTCTCTATTCAATGGTGGAGCAAGTCACACACAGCTCTCTGCTCCACCATTTACTCCAACTGCATATGTGCCAACTTTTGCGCCAAATCTGCATCAAATGCCTCTGCAGATTTCTGTAAAATTTACTGCAGATTTAATCCAAGGTATAACTAACCCATGTGGTCTTAACCTTAAAGGGGTTGTCCAATTTTTAAATATTGCGCCATTTGGCTTTTACTGTACAGCCTCCTTGTGTCCCTGCCTATTCAACTGTGTTGATATATCAGCTAAGAGGAGCTCAGAAAAAGATAAAATAATTTCAATCTCTAAGAAGATGCTCACTGACAGATTCTCAGTTCACTCATCAAGCCAGCAATATACAGTGCAATATAGAGGGTATAGAATGCAAATGGTGCAAAATTATTGCAAAAACATGATTTTTAGCACCAAATACATGCATTTAAAGGGATTGTTCACTACTTTGAGAACAGTGTTTTAAATGCTCGAGTCAGCGGAGTAAAATAAGAAAAGCTAGCATTGACCTCATGCAAAGGGGCTGTTCCGGAAATGTTGGAGCCGTGTCTCTCAAGACTCATGTGATATTGTCAGTGCTGCAGCCAATCAGCAGGAATTGTGAGAACTGTAATCCATTAGTCGCCGTTGATTGACTGCAGTGCTCATATGACATAATGTCATGCAAACATCGGGAGACACTGATGAAAAAAAAAATGTATTACATTTTCATAGAACATAGAACTTTAGAACTTGCGTTCCCAACAATTCAACCTGTGCACTTAGAAATTGTGCAAAAAAATCAAAAGATATAATATTTTGCACCAAACATATTGGCGCATGTCTAAGTTTTGTTGCATTTTACAACTTTAAGTCCTTTTTTTTAACTCCTTGTGCTCACTTCCATATGACAATATAGATGAAATATTGAATTTTTTTTTTGCTCTTTTACAATGTTCAATTTTTATTTCCACATTGTATTGTTCTTAATTTTGTCATCATTTTTAATTTGCTGTTGTTTTTGTAATTGCCAAACAGATGATAAAAAAATGTATCAAATTTGCTTAGACAATAGAACATAGGACATGCATTTCCAACAATTCAACCCGTGCGCTTAGAAAATGTGCAAAGCAAAAATCGAAATACATCATATTTTGCACCAAACATATCGACACAAGTCTAAAGTTTTGGTGCATTTTCCAACTTAGACCCTTTATTTCTAAAACTGTCAAATTAGGAGTAAAAAGCATTGAAGACACATAAGAAATTTGCTGTACTTTTCATTTTTTTGGCCACAATGTATCAGGTTTACCTATGCTGTTCTATTAAAAGGGGGATTTAAATAAAAAAAATATATAAATGGAAATTTACTGGGTGTTTTTTTTTTGTAGAAAATTACAAATCATCCAGATCTTGTAGGGTTAACATTCTGGAAATAAAAAAAAATAAAAGAGACATGGAGCGAAATAAAATAGAGAAAGAGATAGAAGGTGTAAAGGTGCTGCCTGCGCTGATGTGTTTCTCAGATATGAGGAGCCGGGCAGTGAGCGCTGTCAAGCCTGAGCCGTAATCAGACGGGCCCCTCACTCACCGATACAGAGGGGGCCGAGGATCCTCACAGCTGCAGATAAACTACAACCTGCGCTCACAAGAGAGAAGCAAGAGATAACCGAGAGGAAGAAATAAAAAATGTCAACCTGTTTGCCAGGCTGAGCGCTCCGTCACTCAGAGTCTCGGCCTTAGATGGCCCAGGATTTACATAGCGAGGCGGCAGTGAGATGAGATCTGAGATCCTGATGAGCGGCTGCACCCGGGAAATGATTCTGACATTTGTCGACATTATTACAGAATTCATGCACATTAAGCACATAGAAGATGAGGCACAGGGTGACACCCCTGCCACCACTACAGGGGGGCGCCAAGGAGGGAGAAAGCCTGACATCCATCAGAGGGTTAAAGGGGAAAATAATAGAGTTTATATAGACGGAGATTGGGGAATTAGGCACAGGCCGAGAGCTGGGAGGTAACATGGGGCTCAAGAGCAGGAAAATAGGAGATAACATGGGGCTCTAGAGCAGGAAAATAGGAGATAACATGGGGCTCTAGAGCAGGAAAATAGGAGATAACATGGGGCTCTAGAGCAGGAATATGGTAGATAACAGGGCTCTAGAGCAGGAATATGGGAAATAACATGGGGATCTAGAGCAGGAATATGGGAGATAACATGGGGATCTAGAGCAGGAATATGGGAGATAACATAGGGCTCTAGAGCTTGGATATGGGAGATAACATGGGGCTCTAGAGCAGGAATATGAGAGATAATATGGGGAACTAGAGCAGGAATCTTGGAGCTAAAATAGAGCTCTAGAACAGGAATGGGAGATAACATAGGGCTCTAGAGCAAGAACATGGAAGATAACATGGGGATCTAGAGAAGGAAGATGTGAGATAACATAGGGCTCTAGAGCAGTAATATGGGAGATATCATGGGGCTCTAGAGCAGGAATATGGGAGCTAACATAGGGATCTAGAGCAGGAATATGGGAGATAACATGGGGCTCTAGAACAGGAAGATGGGAGATAACATTGGGCTCTAGAGCAGGAACATGGAAGATAACATGGGGATCTAGAGAAGGAAGATGGGAGATAACATTGGGCTCTATAGCAGGAATATGGTAGATAACATGGGGATCTAGAGCAGGAAGATGGGAGATAACATTGGGCTCTATAGCAGGAATATGGTAGATAATATGGGGATCTAGAGCAGGATTATGGGAGATAACATAGGGCTCTAGAGCTTGGATATGGGAGCTAACATGGGGCTCTAGAGCAGGAATATGGGAGATAACATGGGGAACTAGAGCAGGAGTATTGGAGCTAAAATAGAGCTCTAGAACAGGAATGGGATATAACATAGGGATCTAGAGCAGGAATATGGGTGATAACATAGGGCTCTAGAGCAGGAAAATAGGAGATAACATGGGGCTCTAGAGCAGGAATATGGTAGATAACAGGGCTCTAGAGCAGGAATATGGGAAATAACATGGGGATCTAGAGCAGGAATATGGGTGGTAACATGAGGATCTAGAGCAGGAATATAGGAGATAACATAGGGCTCTAGAGATTGGATATGGGAGATAACATGGGGCTCTAGAGCAGGAATATGGGAGATAACATGGGGAACTAGAGTAGGAATCTTGGAGCTAAAATATAGCTCTAGAACAGGAATGGGAGATAACATAGGGATCTAGAACAGGAATATGGGAAATAACATGGGGATCTAGAGCAGGAATATGGGAGATAACATAGGGCTCTAGAGCAGTAATATGGGTGATATCATGGGGCTCTAGAGCAGGAATATGGGAGCTAACATAGGGATCTAGAGCAGGAATATGGGAGATAACATGGGCCTCTAGAACAGGAAGATGGGAGATAACATTGGGCTCTAGAGCAGGACCATGGAAGATAATATGGGGATCTAGAGAAGGAAGATGGGAGATAACATAGGGCTCTAGAGCAGTAATATGGGAGATATCATGGGGCTCTAGAGCAGGAATATGGGAGCTAATATAGGGATCTAGAGCAGGAATATGGGAGATAACATGGGGCTCTAGAACAGGAAGATGGGAGATAACATTGGGCTCTAGAGCAGGAACATGGAAGATAATATGGGGATCTAGAGAAGGAAGATGGGAGATAACATTGGGCTCTATAGCAGGAATATGGTAGATAACATGGGGATCTAGAGCAGGAAGATGGGAGATAACATTGGGCTCTATAGCAGGAATATGGTAGATAATATGGGGATCTAGAGCAGGATTATGGGAGATAACATAGGGCTCTAGAGCTTGGATATGGGAGATAACATGGGGATCTAGAGCAGGAATATGGGAGATAACATGGGGAACTAGAGCAGGAATATTGGAGCTAAAATAGAGCTCTAGAACAGGAATGGGAGATAACATAGGGATCTAGAGCAGGAATATGGGAGATAACATAGGGCTCTAGAGCAGGAATATGGGAAATATCATGAGATCTAAAACAGGAAGATGGGAGATAACATTGGGCTCTAGAGCACGAATATGGGAGATAACATGGGGATCTAGAAAAGGAAGATGGGAGATAACATTGGGCTCTATAGCAGGAATATGGTAGATAACATGGGGATCTAGAGCAGGAAGATGGGAGATAACATGGGGATCTAGAGCAGGAAGATGAGAGATAACATGGGGATCTAGAGCAGGAAGATGGGAGATAACATGGGGCTCTAGAGCAGGAACATGGGAGATAACATGGGGCTCTAGAGCAGGAACATGGAAGATAACATGGGGATCTAGAGAAGGAAGATGGGAGATAACATTGGGCTCTATAGCAGGAATATGGGAGATAACATGGGGCCCTAGAGCATGGAGATGGTAGATAGCATGGGGATCTAGAGCAGGAAGATGAGAGATAACATGGGGATCTAGAGCAGGAATATGGGAGATAACATGGGGCTCTAGAGCAGGAATATGGGAGGTAACATGGGGCTCTAGAACAGGAAGATGGGAGATAGCATAGGGCTCTAGATCAGGAAGATGAGAGATAATATGGGGCTCTAGAGCTGGAAGATGGGAGATAACATGGGGATCTAGAGCAGGAAGATGGGAGATAGCATGGGGCTCTAGATCAGGAAGATGAGAGATAACATGGGGCTCTGGAGCTGGAAGATGGGAGATAACATGGAGATCAAGAGCAGGAAGATGGGAGATAAAATGGGACTCTAGAGCAGGAATATGGGAGATAACATGGGGCTCTAGAGCAGGAACATGGAAGATAACATGGGGATTTAGAGCAGGAAGATGGGAGATAACATTGGGCTCTATAGCAGGAATATGGGAGATAACATGGGGCTCTAGAGCAGGAAGATGGGAGATAACATTGGGATCTAGAGCAGGAAGATGAGAGATAACATGGGGATCTAGAGCAGGAATATGGGAGATAACATGGGGCTCTAGAGCAGGAATATGGGAGATAACATGGGGCTCTAGAACAGGAAGATGGGAGATAACATTGGGCTCTATAGCAGGAATATGGGAGATAGCATGGGGCTCTAGATCAGGAAGATGGGAGATAACATGGGGCTCTAGAGCTGGAAGATGGGAGATAACAGTGGGATCTAGAGCAGGAAGATGAGAGATAACATGGGGATCTAGAGCAGGAATATGGGAGATAGCATGGGGATCTAGTGCTGGAATATGGGAGATAACAGGGGGCTCTAGAGCTTGGATATGGGAGATAACATGGGGATCTAGAGCAGGAATATGGGAGATAACATGGGGAACTAGAGCAGGAATATTGGAGCTAAAATAGAGCTCTAGAACAGGAATGGGCGATAACATAGGGATCTAGAGCAGGAATATGGGAGATAACATAGGGCTCTAGAGCAGGAATATGGGAAATATCATGAGATCTAAAACAGGAAGATGGGAGATAACATTGGGCTCTAGAGCACGAATATGGGAGATAACATGGGGCTCTAGAACAGGAAGATGGGAGATAACATTGGGCTCTAGAGCAGGAACATGGAAGATAACATGGGGATCTAGAAAAGGAAGATGGGAGATAACATTGGGCTCTATAGCAGGAATATGGTAGATAACATGGGGATCTAGAGCAGGAAGATGGGAGATAACATGGGGATCTAGAGCAGGAAGATGAGAGATAACATGGGGATCTAGAGCAGGAAGATGGGAGATAACATGGGGCTCTAGAGCAGGAACATGGGAGATAACATGGGGCTCTAGAGCAGGAACATGGAAGATAACATGGGGATCTAGAGAAGGAAGATGGGAGATAACATTGGGCTCTATAGCAGGAATATGGGAGATAACATGGGGCCCTAGAGCATGGAGATGGTAGATAGCATGGGGATCTAGAGCAGGAAGATGAGAGATAACATGGGGATCTAGAGCAGGAATATGGGAGATAACATGGGGCTCTAGAGCAGGAATATGGGAGGTGACATGGGGCTCTAGAACAGGAAGATGGGAGATAGCATAGGGCTCTAGATCAGGAAGATGAGAGCTAATATGGGGCTCTAGAGCTGGAAGATGGGAGATAACATGGGGATCTAGAGCAGGAAGATGGGAGATAGCATGGGGCTCTAGATCAGGAAGATGAGAGATAACATGGGGCTCTAGAGCTGGAAGATGGGAGATAACATGGAGATCAAGAGCAGGAAGATGGGAGATAAAATGGGGCTCTAGAGCAGGAATATGGGAGATAACATGGGGCTCTAGAGCAGGAACATGGAAGATAACATGGGGATTTAGAGCAGGAAGATGGGAGATAACATTGGGCTCTATAGCAAGAATATGGGAGATAACATGGGGCTCTAGAGCAGGAAGATGGGAGATAACATTGGGATCTAGAGCAGGAAGATGAGAGATAACATGGGGATCTAGAGCAGGAATATGGGAGATAACATGGGGCTCTAGAGCAGGAATATGGGAGATAACATGGGCTCTAGAACAGGAAGATGGGAGATAACATTGGGCTCTATAGCAGGAATATGGGAGATAGCATGGGGCTCTAGATCAGGAAGATGGGAGATAACATGGGGCTCTAGAGCTGGAAGATGGGAGATAACAGTGGGATCTAGAGCAGGAAGATGAGAGATAACATGGGGATCTAGAGCAGAAATATGGGAGATAGCATGGGGATCTAGTGCTGGAATATGGGAGATAACAGGGGGCTCTAGAGCTTGGATATGGGAGATAACATGGGGATCTAGAGCAGGAATATGGGAGATAACATGGGGAACTAGAGCAGGAATATTGGAGCTAAAATAGAGCTCTAGAACAGGAATGGGAGATAACATAGGGGTCTAGAGCAGGAATATGGGAGATAACATAGGGCTCTAGAGCAGGAATATGGGAAATATCATGAGATCTAAAACAGGAAGATGGGAGATAACATTGGGCTCTAGAGCACGAATATGGGAGATAACATGGGGCTCTAGAACAGGAAGATGGGAGATAACATTGGGCTCTAGAGCAGGAACATGGAAGATAACATGGGGATCTAGAAAAGGAAGATGGGAGATAACATTGGGCTCTATAGCAGGAATATGGTAGATAACATGGGGATCTAGAGCAGGAAGATGGGAGATAACATGGGGATCTAGAGCAGGAAGATGAGAGATAACATGGGGATCTAGAGCAGGAAGATGGGAGATAACATGGGGCTCTAGAGCAGGAACATGGGAGATAACATGGGGCTCTAGAGCAGGAACATGGAAGATAACATGGGGATCTAGAGAAGGAAGATGGGAGATAACATTTGGCTCTATAGCAGGAATATGGGAGATAACATGGGGCCCTAGAGCATGGAGATGGTAGATAGCATGGGGATCTAGAGCAGGAAGATGAGAGATAACATGGGGATCTAGAGCAGGAATATGGGAGATAACATGGGGCTCTAGAGCAGGAATATGGGAGGTAACATGGGGCTCTAGAACAGGAAGATGGGAGATAGCATAGGGCTCTAGATCAGGAAGATGAGAGCTAATATGGGGCTCTAGAGCTGGAAGATGGGAGATAACATGGGGATCTAGAGCAGGAAGATGGGAGATAGCATGGGGCTCTAGATCAGGAAGATGAGAGATAACATGGGGCTCTAGAGCTGGAAGATGGGAGATAACATGGAGATCAAGAGCAGGAAGATGGGAGATAAAATGGGGCTCTAGAGCAGGAATATGGGAGATAACATAGGGCTCTAGAGCAGGAACATGGAAGATAACATGGGGATTTAGAGCAGGAAGATGGGAGATAACATTGGGCTCTATAGCAGGAATATGGGAGATAACATGGGGCTCTAGAGCAGGAAGATGGGAGATAACATTGGGATCTAGAGCAGGAAGATGAGAGATAACATGGGGATCTAGAGCAGGAATATGGGAGATAACATGGGGCTCTAGAGCAGGAATATGGGAGATAACATGGGGCTCTAGAACAGGAAGATGGGAGATAACATTGGGCTCTATAGCAGGAATATGGGAGATAGCATGGGGCTCTAGATCAGGAAGATGGGAGATAACATGGGGCTCTAGAGCTGGAAGATGGGAGATAACAGTGGGATCTAGAGCAGGAAGATGAGAGATAACATGGGGATCTAGAGCAGGAATATGGGAGATAGCATGGGGATCTAGTGCTGGAATATGGGAGATAACAGGGGGCTCTAGAGCAAGAATATAGTAGATAACATGGGGCTCTAGAGCAGGAATAAGAGAGATAACATGGGGTTCTAGAGCTGGAATATGGAAATAACATGGGGTTCTAGAGCTGAAATATGAGCGCTAGCATGGGGCTCTAGATGACATGGGACTCTAGAGCAGGAATAAGGGAAATAACATGGTGCTCTAGAGCAGGAATATGGGAAATACCAAGGGGCTTTAGAGCTGTAATATGAGAGATAACATGAGGCTCTAGGGCTGGAATATGGGAGACAACATGGGGTTCTAGAGCTGGAATATGGGAAATAACATGGGGTTCTAGAGCTGAAATATGGGCGATAGCATGGGGCTCTAGATCAGGAATATAGTAGATAACAAAGAGCAGGAATATGGCAGTTAACATGGGGTTCTAGAGCTGGAATATGGTCGATAACATGGGGTTCTAGATCAGGAATATAGTAGATAACATAAAGCTCTAGAGTTAACATGTGGGAGTTAACATGTGGATCTAGAGCAGGGGTGTAAAAAGTAACATGGGGCTCCAGAGCAGGGATGTAAAAAGGAACATGGGGCTCTAGAGCATGGATGTAAGGAGTAGCATGGGGCTCCAGAGCAGGGGTGTAAGGAGTAACATGAAGCTCTAGAGTAGGGATGTAAGGAGTAACATGGGGCTCTAGAGCACGAATGTAAGGTGTAACATGGAGCTCTAGAGAAGGGGTTTAAGGAGTAACATGGGGCTGTAGAGCAGGGGTGTAAGGAGCAGCATGGGGCTGTAGAGCAGGGGTGTAAGGAGCAGCATGGAGCTCTAGAGCAGGGGTGTAAGGAGTAACATGGGGTCTAGTGCAGGGGTGTAAGGAGTAACATGGGGCTCTAGAGCAGGGTTTAAGGAATAACATGGGGCTCTACAGCAGGGATGTAAGGAGTAACATGGAGCTCTAGAGCAGGGATGTAAGGAGTAACATGGAACTCTAGAGCAGGGGTTTAAGGAGTAACATGGGGCTGTAGAGCAGGGGTGTAAGGAGCAGCATGGGGCTCTAGAGCAGGGGTGTAAGCAGTAACATGAGGCTCTAGAGCAGGGGTGTAAGGAGTAAAATGGGGCTCCAGAGCAGGGATGTAAGGAATAACATGGAGCTCTAGAGCAGGGATGTAAGGATTAACATGGGGCTCCAGAGCAGGGATGTAACGAGTAACATGGAGCTCTAGAGCAGGGATGTAAGGAGTAACATGGAGCTCTAGAGCAGGGATGTAAGAAGTAACATGGGGCTCCAGAGCAGGGATGTAAGGAGTAACATGGAGCTCTAGATCAGGGGTGTAAGGCGTAGCATGGGGCTCTAGAGCAGGGATGTAAGGAGTAACATGGGGATCTAGAGCAGGGGTGTAAGGAGTAACATGGGGCTCTAGAGCAGGTATGTAATTAGTAACATGGGGCTCTAGAGCAGGGATGTAAGGAGTAGGATGGGGATCCATAGCAGGGATGTAAGGAGTAACATGGAGTTCTAGAGCAGGGAAGTAAAGAGTAACATGGGGATCTAGAGCAGGGATGTAAGGAGTAACATTGGGATCTAGAGCAGGGGTGTAAGGAGTAACATGGAGCTCTAGAGCAGGGGTGTAAAGAGTAACATGGGGCTCCAGAGCAGGAATGTAAGGAGTAACATGGGGATCTAGAGCAGGTATGTAAGGAGTGACATGGAGCTCTAGAGCAGAGATGTAAGGAGTAACATGAGAATCTAGAGCAGGGATGTAAGGACTAATATGGGGATCTAGAGCAGGGATGTTTGGAGTAACATGGATCTCTAGAGCACGGATGTAAGAAGTAACATGAGGCTCTAGAGCATGGGTGTAAGAAGTAACATGGGGCTCCAGAGGAGGGATGTAAGGAGTAACATTGGGCTCTAGCGCAGGGATGTAAGGAGTAACATGGGGCTCCAGAGCAGGGGTGTAAGGAGTAACATGGGGCTCCAGAGCAGGGATGTAAGGAATAACATGGGGTTCTAGAGCTGGGATGTAAGGAGAAACATGGGGCTCCAGAGCAGGGATGTAAGGAGTAACAAGGGGCTCTAGAGCAGGGTGTAAGGAGTAACATGGGGCTCTAGTGCAGGGGTGTAAGGAGTAACATGGGGCTCTAGAGCAGGGGTGTAAGGAGTAACATGGAGCTCTAAAGCAGGGGTGTAAGGAGTAACATGGGGCTCTGGAGCAGGGATGTAAGAGTAGGATGGGGCTCCAGAGCAGGGATGTAAGGAGTAACATGGGGCTCTAGTGCAGGGGTGTAAGGACTAACATGGGGCTCTAGAGCAGGGGTGTAAGGAGTAACATGGAGCTCTAGAGCATGGGTGTAAGGAGTAACATGGATCTCTAGAGCAGGGGTGTAAGGAGTAACACGGGGCTCTAGAGCAGGGGTTTAAGGAGTAACATGGGGCTCTAGAGCAGGGGTGTAAGGACTAACATGGGGCTCTAGAGCAGGGGTGTTATAAGTAACATGGAGCTCTAGAGCAGGGGTGTAAGGAGTAACATGGGGCACTAGAGCAGGGATGTAAGAGTAGGATGGGGCTCCAGAGCAGGGATGTAAAGAGTAACACGGAACTCTAGTGCAGGGGTGTAAGGAGTAACATGGGGCTGTAGAGCAGAGGTGTAAGGAGTAACATGGAGCTCTAGAGCAGAAGTGTAAGGACTAACATGGGGCTCCAGAGCAGGGGTGTAAGAAGTAACATCGAGCTCTAGAGCTGGGGTTAAAGAAGTAACATAGGGCTCTAGAGCAGGTATGTAAGAGTAGGATGGGGCTCCAGAGCAGGGATGTAAGGAGTAACATGGGGCTCTAGAGCAGGGGTGTAAGGAGAAACATGGGGCTCTAGTGCAGGGGTGTAAGGACTAACATGGGGCTCTAGAGCAGGGGTGTAAGGAGTAACATGGAGCTCTAGAGCAGGGGTGTAAGGAGTAACATGAGTCTCTAGAGCAGGGGTGTAAGGAGTAACATGGAGCTCTAGAGCAGGGATGTAAGGAGTAACATGGGATTTAGAGCAGGGATGTAAGGAGTAACATGGGGCTCCAGAGCAGGGGTGTAAGGAGTAACATGGGGCTCCAGAGCAGGGATGTAAGGAGTAACATGGGGTTCTAGAGCTGGGATGTAAGGAGTAACAAGGGGCTCTAGAGCAGGGGTGTAAGGAGTAACATGGGGCTCTAGTGCAGGCGTGTAAGGAGTAACATGGGGCTTTAGAGCAGGGGTGTAAGGAGTAACATGAGGCTCTAGAGCTGGGGTGTGAGGATTAACATGGAGTTCTAGAGTAGGGATGTATGGAGTAACATACAGCTCTAGAGCAGGGATGTAAGAGTAGGATGGGGCTCCAGAGCAGGGATGTAAGGAGTAACATGAGGCTCTAGAGCAGGGATGTAAGGAGTAACATGGTGCTCTAGAGCAGGGATGTAAGAAGTAACATGGAGCTCTAGAGCAGGGGTTTAAGGCGTAACATGGGGCTGTAGAGCAGGGGTGTAAGGAGTAACATGGGGCTCTAGAGCAGGGATGTAAGGAGTAACATGGAGCTCTAGAGCAGGGATGTAAGGAGTAACATGGAGCTCTAGAGCAGGGATGTAAGGAGTAACATGGGGCTCTAGAGCAGGGGTGTAAAGAGTAACATGGAGCTCTGGAGCAGGGATGTAAGGAGTAGCATGGGGCTCGAGAGCAGGGTTGTAAGGAGTAACATGGGGCTCTAGAGCAGGAGTGTAAGGAGTAACATGGGGCTCTAGAGCAGGGGTGTAAAGAGTAACATGGAGCTCTGGAGCAGGGATGTAAGGAGTAGGATGGGGCTCGAGAGCAGGGTTGTAAGGAGTAACATGGAGCTCTAGAGCAGGGATGTAAGGAGTAACATGGAGCTCTAGAGCAGGGTGTCAGGAGTAACATGGAGCTCTAGAGCAGGGATGTAAGTAGTAACATGGGGCTCTAGCGCAGGGGTGTAAAGAGTAACATGGAGCTCTGGAGCAGGGATGTAAGGAGTAACATGGGGCTCTAGAGCAGGGGTATAAAGAGTAACATGGAGCTCTGGAGCAGGGGTTTAAGGCGTAACATGGGGCTGTAGAGCAGGGGTGTAAGGAGTAACATGGGGCTCCAGAGCAGGGATGTAAGGAGTAACATGGAGCTCTAGAGCAGGGATGTAAGGAGTAACATGGAGCTCTAGAGCAGGGATGTAAGGAGTAACATGGGGCTCTAGAGCAGGGGTGTAAAGAGTAACATGGAGCTCTGGAGCAGGGATGTAAGGAGTAGGATGGGGCTCGAGAGCAGGGTTGTAAGGAGTAACATGGGGCTCTAGAGCAGGGGTGTAAGGAGTAACATGGGGCTCTAGAGCAGGGGTGTAAAGAGTAACATGGAGCTCTGGAGCAGGGATGTAAGGAGTAGGATGGGGCTCGAGAGCAGGGTTGTAAGGAGTAACATGGAGCTCTAGAGCAGGGATGTAAGGAGTAACATGGAGCTCTAAAGCAGGGTGTAAGGAGTAACATGGAGCTCTAGAGCAGGGATGTAAGGAGTAACATGGGGCTCTAGAGCAGGGGTGTAAAGAGTAACATGGAGCTCTGGAGCAGGGATGTAAGGAGTAACATGGGGCTCTAGAGCAGGGGTGTAAAGAGTAACATGGAGCTCTGGAGCAGGGATGTAAGGAGTAGGATTGGGCTCGAGAGCAGGGTTGTAAGGAGTAACATGGAGCTCTAGAGCAGGGATGTAAGGAGTAACATGGAGCTCTAAAG
Source organism: Phyllobates terribilis (assembly GCF_046119375.1). NCBI lineage: Eukaryota > Metazoa > Chordata > Amphibia > Anura > Dendrobatidae > Phyllobates > Phyllobates terribilis. The sequence goes on along the minus strand of NW_027362772.1, from coordinate 36,135,763 downwards.
CAGGGGTTTAAGGAGTAACATGGGGCTGTAGAGCAGGAGTGTATGGAGTAACATGGGGCTCCAGAGCAGGGATGTAAGGAGTAACATGAAGCTCTAGAGCAGGGATGTAAGGAGTAACATGGAGCTCTAGAGCAGGGATTTAAGGAGTAACATGGGGCTCTAGAGCAGGAGTGTAAAGAGTAACATGGAGCTCTGGAGCAGGGATGTAAGGAGTGGGATGGGGCTCCAGAGCAGGGATGTAAGGAGTAACATGGAGCTCTAGAGCAGGGATGTAAGGAGTAACATGGGGCTCTAGAGCAGGGGTTTAAGGAGTAACATGGGGCTCTAGAGCAGGAGTGTAAAGAGTAACATGGAGCTCTGGAGCAGGGATGTAAGGAGTGGGATGGGGCTCCAGAGCAGGGATGTAAGGAGTAACATGGAGCTCTAGAGCAGGGATTTAAGGAGTAACATGGGGCTCTAGAGCAGGAGTGTAAAGAGTAACATGGAGCTCTGGAGCAGGGATGTAAGGAGTGGGATGGGGCTCCAGAGCAGGGATGTAAGGAGTAACCTGGAGCTCTAGAGCAGGGATGTAAGGAGTAACATGGGGCTCCAGAGCAGGGATGTAAAGAGTAACATGGGGCTCTAGAGCAGGGATGTAGAAGCTAACCTGGGGTTATTGAGGTATACCAATGGAAAACTAGCCCAGCACTAAATGTCTGATACCTGTTGCCACCACTAGGGGCAGACCTAGAAGTCCTTAGAGCAGAGGAAGTTCACACTGGACCTGTATGGAGACACATAACTGAGCATCTTTTCTGTTTTGCAGAGCAGCAGTCAGTGCAGATGACAGGAGTCCGGACTATTTGTTTTTACAGTTTTCTTCAGCTTTAAACATAATAATTCTTATATAATGAAAAGTTCTGCAATTTCCTAACATTCTTTATTTTTAAATGTATCAAGGTTTTTGTTATTTCTGCTTTCAGCAGTGAATGGAGATTTTCTTTTTTTTGCATCAGGTATCTGAAATCATGTTATTATTTTAAATTCCCAAACAATGTTACGAACCTTCAGCTGTGCTCAGTCACACCGGTGCAATCAATGCCGTTTCCAGCATGATGGACGTCAGAAGACTGAGCAGAAGGACCCAGCTGTGCGCTGGTGATAAGGCTCTTAGCACCACGGATAGCTCCGGTCATATACAGTCCAGGTGTGACACAGCAGAGCTGAGCGAGCCATTGATTGAGCTGTATCTCCTGTGCACAGATCACACGCTCAGTTCTGCTACATCTGCACTTCTTACCGTTCCCATCTGATTAGCTCCTTTTATGTTATAGGAATTAAGCAGGGCGGTGATAAATCCGTACGTAGCACCTATAGTCGCTATCACACCCCGGCAGGACCGCCATTATCTACAAGGGCGCACATTAATGTGAAGGCAGAACTGCGCTGCACTGATAACGGGGAGATCAATTCATTACCGGAAGAATTTACCAACCGTGGACGGCTTCTATTACCGGAATATCTATCTATTATCTATTATCTGTCTATTATCTATCTATTATCTATTATCTGTCTATAATATCTATTATATATCTAACTACAAAAAAAAGAGAAATCAGAAGTAGCACCACAAGATATAAGGAGCCAGACTCTGGACACCCGGCTCAGGGTCAGCCATAAAGCAATCATCACTCCAAGATTAAGGAGCAAAAAGTGGAGGTATTTACTGACCCAGCTCTATGCATTTCAATTGGTCAGTAAAGTGCCCCTACTTTCAGACTTATCTATCTATTATCTATCTATTATCTATCTATTATCTATCATCTATCTATTATCTATTATCTATCTATTATCTATCTATCTATTATCTATCATCTATCTATCATCTATCTATCATCTATTATCTATCTATTATCTATCTATTATCTATTATCTATCATCTATCTATTATCTATCTATTATCTATTATCTGTCTATTATCTATTATATATCTATTATCTATCATCTATCTATTATCTATCTATTATCTATTATCTGTCTATTATCTATCTGTCTATTATCTATCATCTATCTATTATCTATCTATTATCTATCATCTATCTATTATCTATCTATTATCTATTATCTATATATTATCTATCTATTATCTATCTATTATCTATTATCTATCTATTATCTATATATTATCTATTATATATCTATTATCTATATATTATCTATTATCTATTATCTATTATCTATCTATTATCTATCATCTATCTATTATCTATTATTTATCTATTATCTATCTATCTATTATCTCTCCATTATCTATCTATCTATTATCTATCAATCATCTATTATCTATCTATTATCTATCTATTATCTATTATCTATCTATTATCTATTATCTATCCATTATCTATCTATCATCTATCTATCTATTATCTATCTATTATCTATCATCTATCTATTATATATCTATTATCTATCTATCTATCATCTATCTATCTATCTATTATCTATCTATCTATCATCTATCTATCTATTATCTATCTATTATCTATTATCTATTATCTATCTATTATCTATCATCTATCTATTATCTATCATCTATCTATTATCTATTATCTATCTATTATCTATCTATTTCTATTATCTATCTATTATCTATCTATTATCTATTATCTATCTATTATCTATCTATTATCTATTATCTATTATCTATCTATCTATTATCTATTATCTATCTATTATCTATCATCTATCTATCTATCTATTATCTATCTATTATCTATCATCTATCTATTATCTATTATCTATCTATTATCTATTATCTATTATCTATCTATCTATCTATCTATTATCTATTATCTATCTATTATCTATCTATTATCTATCTATTATCTATATATTATCTATTATCTATCTATTATCTATCATCTATCTATTATCCATTATTTATCTATTATCTATCTATTATCTATTATCTATCTATTATCTATTATCTATCTATTATCTATATATTATCTATTATCTATCTATTATCTATTATTTATCTATTATCTATTATCTATCTATTATCTATCTATCATCTATTATCTATCTATTATCTATCTATTATCTATTATTTATCTATTATCTATTATCTATTATCTATTATCTATCTATGATCTATCTATTATCTATTATCTATCTGTTATCTATTATCTATCTATTATCTATCTATTATCTATTATCTATTATCTCTCTATTATCTATCTATTATCTATCTATTATCTATTATCTATCTACACCGCCTGCAGAATTATTAGGAAATGCGTATTTTGATCACATGATACTTTTTATACATGTTGTCTTACTCCAAGCTGTATAGGCTTGATAGCCAACTACCAATTAAGTAAATCTGGTGATGTGCATCTCTGTAATGAGGAGGGGTGTTGACTAATGACATCAACACCCTATATAAGGTGTGCTTAATTATTAGGCAACTTCCTTTCCTTTGGCAAAATGGGTCAGAAGAGAGATTTGATGGGCTCTGAAAAGTCCAATGTCTTGCAGAGGGATGCAGCAGTCTTGAAATTTCCAAACTTTTGAAGCGTGATCACCGAACAATCAAGCGTTTCATGGCAAATAGCCAACAGGGTCGCAAGAAGCGTGTTGGCCAAAAAAGGCGCAAATTAACTTCCCATGAATTGAGGAAAATCAAGCGTGAAGCTGCCAAGATGCCATTCGTCAACAGTTTTGCCATATTTCAGAGCTGCAACGTTACTGGAGTATCAAAAAGGACAAGGTGTGCGATACTCAGGGACATGGCCAAGGTAAGGAAGGCTGAAAAATGACCACCTATGACCAAGAAACATAAGATAAAACGTCAAGAATGGGCCAAGAAATATCTTAAGATTTTTCAAAGGTTTTATGGGCTGATGAAATGAGCGTGACTCTTGATGGGCCAGATGGATGGGCCAGAGGCTGGATCAGTAAAGGGCAGAGAGCGCCACTCCGACTCAGACGCCAGCAAGGTGGAGGTGGGGTACTGGTATGGGCTGGTATCATCAAAGATGAACTTGTGGGACCTTTTCGGGTTGAGGATGGAGTGAAGCTCAACTCCCAGACCTACTGCCAGTTTCTGGAAGACAACTTCTTCAAGCAGTGGTATAGGAAGAAGTCGGTATCGTTCAAGAAAAACATGATTTTCATGCAGGACAACGCTCCATCACATGCATCCAACTACTCCACAGCGTGGCTGGCCAGTAAAGGTCTAAAAGAAGAAAAAATAATGACATGGCCCCCTTGTTCACCTGATCTGAACCCCATAGAGAACCTGTGGTCCATCATAAAATGTGAGATCTACAGGGAGGGAAAACAGTACACCTCTCGGAGCAGTGTCTGGGAGGCTGTGGTGGCTGCTGCACGAAAACAGATCAAGCAACTGACAGAATCTATGGATGGAAGGCTGCTGAGTGTCACCATAAAGAAAGGTGGCTATATTGATCACTATGTTGATCACTCATTTTTTTGTTTTTGTTTTTGCATGTCAGAAATGTTTATTTCTAAATTTTGTGCACTGATATTGGTTTACCTGGTGAAAATAAACACGTGAGATGGGATTATATTTGGTTTTTATTAAGTTGCCTAATAATTCTGCACAGTAATAGTTACCTGCACAAACAGATATCCTCCTAAGATAGCCAAATCTAAAAAAAACCCACTCCAACTTCCAAAAATATTAAGCTTGGATATTTATGAGTCTTTTGGGTTGATTGAGAACATAGTTGTTGATCAATAATAAAAAAAATCCTCTAAAATACAACTTGCCTAATAATCCTGCACACAGTGTATGTATCTATTATCTATTATATATTATTTATATATTATCTATTATCTATATCTAATCTATCTAGTATTTATCCATTATCCATTATCTATCTATCCTCTCTTTATCTATCTATTATCTATCTATTATCTATTTTCTATGTTATCTATCATCTATTTATTATCTATTATTTATCTATTATCTATCTATTATCTATCATCTATCTATTATCTATTATATATTATTTATCTATTATCTATCTATTATCTATCTATTATCTATCTAGTATTTATCCATTATCCATTATCTATCTATCCTCTCTTTATCTATCTATTATCTATCTACATGTCAGATCCTTTATAACGGAGCATTACTTTTACAATCCCAGGAATACGTCATTTTAGATCCAGCTTCACAAAGTATCCCCATGATAACACTTCCCGCCTTCTTCTTAGGGTGCTCATAGTATAAGGTTATTAAAGTAGTCACCCACCTTGGAAAATATTTTTATTTACTTAAATGCATCAAGTAATTTTTGCAAATGAGTTTCAGTAAGTTTTGCGCCGTTTATCTTCTATAACTTCTGTGCTGTACTGTCTATTACAGACTGCAGAATGAGATAACTGAGAATCTCAGTGAGTTCATTTTTATGGTCTGATATAAAGGCTTTATCAATCTTTTTCGGAGCTCCTCTCAGATGATTTACGGCCATTGACCACATCAAAGTTGAATGTGCGAATAAAGAGCCTGTAAAAGCCAAATGGTGCAAATTTTTTAATGAAACCCCAGTGCAAAAATTATTTTTTGCTCCAAATAAATGTATTTAAAGTGCTATTGTAGTGCCCCCTGGGCCGTGGGGTACTCGGTAGCCGGGCCGGTCGTTGCTAGGGGAGATGTCACAGTGGCGGTGACCCGGTCCGTGACCCAGGGGGGTCAATAAAAGGGTAATTTGGGAAAGGGGATTTATAGTTTTTACATATATAGTTCGTGATGCCACCTGTGGTATGCGGCTATATGGAGCCGCCGCTGCGGTGCAGATCCTCTGGACCTGATGATGAAGCAGCAGAGTTGGTTCAGCTCTCCACAGGTAGAGCTTAGCTCCAGGGCAGTGTAGATGTTGTAGATATTGAGGTAGCGGTTGTCGTGCAGTGTAGTGCAGGGGGTGATGGCGCAGCAGTAATAATTCACAGAGACAGTGGGGTTCAGTCTTCCAGATTTACTCACAGTTCTCACTTTGCTCCTGGTTACAACTGAAGATCATAACTTCCCAGGTCAACCTCTGCTTACTCAGAGAGGGGTTCAGCAGACCCTCAGGTACCTCCGGAATACATAACGGGACCCCCTTCTGTGTGTTCCTTCTGGCCATCTCCCTGCACCTCACACCCAGTGTCCCAATCCAGTGACAGCGGACCTTGTCGGGCGACGTCTTCTCTGTCCCCTGGGTCCTCTATGGCCACCTTTTCGGTGAGATAGATGTGGCTTTTGGCTGCAGCACCTGAAATGCTGCACTATTCGGTTACCTAGTTGAACTTTGCAATTCTCACTAGTTAGGGGCCGGTCCCCTCTGTGACCCGATCCTTCCACTGCCTGGTAGATTCGGGCGTACGGGTGGCCTCCAGCACTGCCCTTACCCCTGGGATCCTTTCTTCACTCCTGGAGCCTTCTCTCTGCTCCCATTCCTTCCTCCTCTCCATCTCCTGAGCCTCCTCACTCAGGCCCGCGCTTCCCTGAGCAGAGCTCCTGCAGAGCTCCTGCTCCCAACTTGTCCTCTGACTCAGACCCTCTCTCAGCCTCAGACTCTCTCTCAGACTCTCCCTCTAGAATGTTCCACCCTCTCTTTTATATTGCTTCTTACTGAGCTCCCCTGAACTACTTCCTCCACCCACACCCACTACATGGTTCCCCTTACTTTGGTTCCCCCCATTCCAGCCAGGGACAGAGCTCAGCAGAGAAGCAGCGCATCTTGTCCGTCCTGCTGGCCTGGAGTAGTGTAGTGTTGGATGCAGATGTTAGGGTCCCGGGCAGCACTCCTTCCTTACCTGAGAGTGAGATACCACACCTCTGGGTGAGATGCAGTACCTCTGTGGTGACTGAACCCGCAGGGGCACCACATAACCCCCTGGTAAAACACAGCATGTCCACGGGCTGGAACAGAGTAAAACAAGGCTTTAGACATACAATTTTTTTTAGAATGCATTCGCATATAAGATCATAAGCAAACTTTTTCTTCCCTTTATGGGAGGCACATTTCTTAAACGTTACAGGTTACTATATAAAACTTTTTAAAGAACATTTTTCTTCACACATAGAAAACATTTCTCATATCAAACATTTTTTTAACAGGCTACAGCGCGATCTGTAACCGGGTGTCCATTCCACTGAACAAGATGCTATCTGGTGAACATGAGGGACCCGTCCGAAAACCCTCAACGTAGGCCCTGGGCGTGGCTGCAGGGCATAGATTATCCAGTCGTTGGACCACGTCTTCGGCCACGCCAAACGGGTTTTTGTTCTGCGGTCTATTTATGCAAAACCAATAAGGGGCACTTTAAGAAGTGCAAACTATTTACATAGAAAGTTTTTGGCTGCTCACAGTCCTCAGCCTACAAGTTCTGGTACCCTCACAGGGTAATTATGTAAACACACACATAACTCCGTTAAACTTGCAGCGTTTCTGCTATACCCTTCCGGGTAACTATTTACAGTTCAGTTCCACATACTGCGCTTAGCAGTGGTGCTCCCTCCTGGGAAAAACCTGATTCATGCAGGCTGACCCAGCCGGGTCATCAGCCTTGCACTGCGTGGGCATGTCCTTTCCCTCCTCCATTACTCTGTACACCTGGAGAGCATACCACCCACGCTCTACCTTGTGTCGGGTAAAAGTGACACGGTCACCGGGGTAGAGGTCTCTGCCGGGATTTCCCTGTTGAAGATGGGGTTCAACGTCCCGCCGATTCACGAAGAAGTCCCGGGCCATCTGCGGCTCTCTAATGAAGCCCCACCCAGCTTCCAAGTCAAATTTTACCACAATCCCCTCCAGACGGGGACTGGACCTGGCAGATCTTATCTTGCGGGCCCGGGTTTTGGCCGCCATATTCCGGGCTTTCATTTGCTCCCAACACACCTGCCAGAAATGCCGCTCCTTTTCCAACTGCAGGAGCTACCGCCTGCAGTGCTCCTCCCTCCTGAAGGCCTGGGTCTGGGTCTCCCACGGGAACCCCATGAGGTTCCCCTCCCGGTTGTCCCACCGAGACTCCTCTCCTCCTTGGCAGGCAAGCGGGGGTGCGGGTGTGGGTGTCAGAGGGAGTCCCTGCTGGTCCTCAAACTTGGCGGACCAGTCATAGACGAGGCTTCTGTACACCCACTCGGGTGCAGGGGCAGGTAGCTCTGGTAGGAGGCCTAGAAGTAGGTCTGCGGAATAGGCGCTCGGGAGTGGAGGCTCCGCCAGGGGGCCCAGGAGCAGGTCAGCACTCTCAGCGCCGGGACAGGGAGACTCCTCATACCTGCTCCCGCGGCCGCTCCTGTGCTGCTCTCTGCCTCCTGGCTGCGTTCAGGCTCTGCCGGGGCAGGGGCGCTGCTGGTGGAACACAGCGCTGGCTGCTGCCAGGTCACTATCTTCCCCAGCAGCTCCTCCTTCCAGCTAGCAATGGCATCCTGCTGGGCCTTCTCCATTCTCCAGCCTAGCTCTTGTACCTCGGCGTGGAGGAACTCCGTATCCTCCAGGGATAATTTGGAGATCGCCTCCTCTAGGGTGAGAGGCATCTCAGCGTGCTGCAGGCCACGGACGGGAGCTTGCTCCTGACTCCTCTCCATGCTGCCTGCCGGGTGCGGTCTGTCTAGACTGCTGGAGACTCCACCCTGTCTCCCAGGTTTCTTCTGTCCTCGCCCCTTTCGGGGGCGGTTCCATGGCGGCTTGCTGTCGGCCACACCTAGGGGCGACCCCCCAACCTTGATAGACACATCTACATACATGGCCACTGCTGCTGGGGGCGGGCCCCGCTTTTGGCGCCATTCTGGAACCCGGCCCACGATGGGAGGTGGTTTCTTGTTGTCTTTGGTCTCGCATATAATGGTGCACGTTCTTCTGGGGCGGGCGCCACATTCAGTATACAACACAGTCTCTAGGCGCACAATACCCGGTGATAACGGGTGGGTTCATATCCTGTTCGTGATGCCAAGTATGACGCGCACCCTGGGCCGTGGGGTACTTGGTAGCCGGGCCGGTCGTTGCTAGAGGAGATGTCACAGTGGCGGTGACCCGGTCCGTGATCCAGGGCGGTCAATAAAAGGGGAATTTGGGAAAGGGGATTTATAGTTTTTATATAATGTTCGTGACACCACTGTGGTATGCGGCTATATTGGGCCGCCACTGCGGTGCAGATCCTCTGGAGCTGATGATGATGCAGCAGAGTTGGTTCAGCTCTCCACAGGCAGAGCTTAGCTCCAGGGCAGTGTAGATGTTGTAGATATTGAGGTAGCGGTTGTGGTGCAGTGTAGTGCAGGGGGTGATGGCGCAGCAGTAATAATTCACAGAGACAGTGGGGTGCAGTCTTCTTCATTTACTCACAGTTCTCACTTTGCTCCTGGTTACAATTGCAGATCATAACTTCCCACTCTGTTCTGTGCTTACTCAGGGAGGGGTTCAGCAAACCCTCAGGTACCTCCGGAGTACATAACGGGACCCCCTTCTGTGTGTTCCTTCTGGCCGTCTCGCTGCACCTCACACCCAGTGTCCCAATCCAGTGACCGCGGACCTTGTCGGACGACGTCTTCTCTGTCCCCTGGGTCCTCTATGGCCACCTTTTCGGTGAGATAGATGTGGCTTTTGGCTGCAGCACCTGAAATGCTGCACCCTCCGGTTACCTAGTTGAACTTTGCAATTCTCACTAGTTAGGGGCCGGTCCCCTCTGCGACCCGATCCCTCCACTGCCTGGTAGATTTGGGCGTACGGGTGGCTTCCAGCACTGCCCGTACCCCTGGGATCCTTTCTTCACTCCTGGAGCCTTCTCTCTGCTCCCGTTCCTTCCTCCTCTCCTTCTCCTGAGCCTCCTCACTCAGGCCCGCGCTTCCCTTGTGTCACCCAGGGGAATATAGGGGACTCGGTACCCGGGCCTTTTACCTTGTTTAGGAGGTCACGGCAGTCGGCTCCCGGGCCTGTACTCTGGGTCTCTCTTTAAAAAGGGGTTTTTAGTGTACAGTTTGTCTCGTGACGCCACCTGTGGTTTCCGGTAATGGTTACCGGCGCTGCTGCAGACCTCCGGGGGGGTGATGGGATGGCAGCTGGGATGTTTCTGCTCCCCACAGGTGGAGCAGGCCCCCGGGGCAGTGTAGGTGCAAATGGTGGTGATGTCGGGGCTTGCAGTGCAGGAGAGATGGCGCAGCAGGAGTAACGGACAGAGACAGGGGATTCACTTCAGTACCTTTACTGGTGCGGATGTCAGGCACGGTCCAGGGTACTCTGTAGGAAGGGTGCACTTCAGGACTTCTCCCCAGTGAGCGGGTATAAGGCCTCCTGGTCCGTGTCTCCCTCTCTCTAAGCTCCTGGCCAGCCTGCAACTGGGCCTAGCTTCTGTGTCGTGCTGTTCCTTCACCTGTCGCTTGGTAGTAGGACCTTTTTCTGGCAACCACTATCCCTGGACGCCGGGGCCTTCGTGGTTCCTAGTCCTGTCATGGGTTTAGCTTCAGGTTGACCAGGGACTTGTAGTCCTCCTGGTATGCCTGTGATCCCTACTGGGTATAAAGGACCCTGTAGTCGCGGACCCGGTGTCCGGATTGTGTCTTGGGGTGAACCTATGATGCTCCTCTGCCCCCTCAACTCCTCTCTCCTCTCCTCCTTGCCTCCGGCCACACTCGGGGCCCTCAATATAGCAGCAGACGTGCTGCGTCTTCACTGCTCTTAGTGGCAGCACACTCTCTGAACTACTAACTCACTCTGACTGAACTGCCTAATTCCACCCTCCATATATATATCCCTAACGGGCTCCCTCTGGTGGTATGAGGTGGAAGGGTGGAGGTGTTTGTTTGTAATGAGGGCCTCTTGTGGAGAAGTCCATCCATGCACCCTTTTGGGTCCTGTGGTACCTGTGAACAGCAGGGTGCCACATTCCCCCCTAGTACAATTCAGTACTCCTGGACTGAAGCATTTTGTAACAGGTTACAACAATAACAATAATTATAATAACAATAACAATAATAAAGTTACAGTAAGTCCCGTAACCAGGTGTCCATTTCACCGAAGAAAGTGCAAAATGAGTAACATGAGGGACCCGCCTGAAAACCCTCAACGTAGGCCCTGGGCGTGGCTACAGGGCATAAGTGATCCAGGTGCTGGACCACGTCTTCAGCCACGCCAAATGGGTTTTTGTTCAGTGGTCAAATAAGGGGCACTTTTGATGAGTGCAACTATTTACAAGGACAGTTTTTGGCTGCTCACAGTCCTCAGCCTACAAGTCTTTATACCCTTATGGGTAACTAAATGAACACATATTATTTCAGTTTACACAATAAATAATAGTAGGCAACACCCAACTGGGTAACTATTTATAATGTAGGCACTTTGTGCTTATTCCCTAAACCTGGCAGGGATTTGTCCTTGTGTGCTGCGTGTGGACCTTCGTAGCACTGGGGTGATACTGGTGTCTGTTTTAGAGATATCTACCTTTATCCTAGTTTTTCTTACAAGGGGTCTGACTTACCTGAGCATACAGCCTTAATTTCACATATCTACACCATCCAGTAAAATGGCGACTGATTGAAAAAGGTCGATTCAGACCGAAACGTCTTATACTCGCTATATTGTTGTCACCCACCTCTGGTTTGGTTAAAGTATCTTATAATTTTTTGCTGTAAATAAATCACTTCTTTCAAAAATTATGAGAGTGCGATGAATTAAATCCACTGTACTATGTTGGGCCTACCAGCCTATTGCATCAGCACCTCGACTCATGACCGAGTGCACGCCAACCTAATCCCCTACTGGTGTCTGTTGTGGTGCCCCTGAGGGTTCAGTCGCCACAGGGGTACTGCACCTCAGTAAGAGGTGTGGTATCTCCTCTTCCAGGTAAGGATGGAGCATTTCTCGGGACCCTACTTTACCACTCAACACTACACCACTCCTGTCCTGCAGGGGGCCTATATGCACCAGGGTGCTGCCCCGTCCCAGGATAGAGGAGATGGGGGGCAACCAAAGATAGGGGGAACCATGTAGTGGCTGAGGGTGGAGGACACACTTTTAGGATACACTTATAGATTCATATATATCCTTCTGCCAGGGTCCAGCAATAGTCTGCAGCTGACTGAAGATACACGGTCCTCATTCTCTGGCCTTGAGACGAGGAGCGGGTCAGAGTTAACCACTGTCTCTACCCGGTCAAGGTCCTGACCTAAGAAGGCCTTGGAGGGGAGCAGAGGAGATAGGCTCCACAGGCAAAATGATCCCAGGGGGGTGCGGACGGAGCGGAGTCGCCACCTGTATTCTTTATTCTGGTCTAGCCAGAGGGATTCCTGCTGCAAGAGGGGTGACCGGCCCCCGATATCTGACTTTGTTACTTCACGTCTCAGTCAGAAAAGCCCAGAGGCTTAGTGGATCCCAGGGTGATACGGACGGAGCGGAGTCACCACCTGTATCTCTTAAACTACGTTTATCCAGTGGGACCCGGCCTTACACCACATTCATACCACACACAGTCAGGAGAAGACTTAGTGGGAGAACTTACCAAGGAGAGGAACACACACCAGAAGGGTCTCGACAGGTGCTCCTGATCTACCTGGGAAGTGCTGAACCCCCCTTCCTGGTGGCCGCAGTACGCCGTGTGTAGCAGAGGGAAGCTTTGCGGCTAAAGTTCATCTGAAAGTGAGTAAAGAACCGGATGACTTCACACACCGCCTCAGCCTGTTATTTCCCGCGCGGCACTGCACCCACCAACCCTTCTCACACTGCCCTGAGGCCTGCTCCGCCTGTGGGGAGCCGTCCCATCTTAGCTGCCCATAACACCAGCCTCAGTAGACTGTTGCAGCGCTGGTGGCCCTCACCAGACTGTGCATGCACTCTCTGCTAACCTATCAGGTGTACGTGCTGGTAGATTATAAAACTGCCTCAATCTCTCTATGGGACTGGCAAGTGCACTGATTACTGGGCCTTGAGGCTCTGCTTCAACGGGTGATCATCCTCTGACTGGGGACTCTTCCTGTTCCTGAGCAGGTTCCTCTAGGGCGCTCACAGGTTCTTCTTGTGGTTGATAGAAGTGTATTACTGGTATAATCACTGGTCCATCAAGTTGAGGCCAGTCCGCAGGAAAATCTCCTAGAACTGTGTGAAGTACATCTTCCTTGGGTTATTCCAGTGCTATAGGAGGTACTTCTTCCTCCGTTGTCTTCAGTAGACCTGGGCACACATTCAAGTGGTCTCTTGAGACTGTTGCGGTTGTCTTACCTCCATCCTTACTAATCGGGCAGGTTTTACTGTTGTCGTCAAATCTGGAGTTTAGCACAGTGTAGGGCTCTCTTTCCCACTGGTCCTCGAGCTTGTGACCTCTTCTTTTCTGCTTTAGCACTATCTCTCCAGGTGCCAAGGGTTCTGCTGGTGCATATTTGTTATACTGCTCTTCCTGTCTTTCCCTCACCTTGTTTAGACTGTCTTCGACACAGGCCTGTACCTTCCTGTACTGCTCTTGCCGACTTGTGTCTCAATCTTCAGTGGACATATCTGCAGCAGGCTCTATCACTCCGAGCTCCAGGTCCATGGGCAATTTTCCAGGTCTTGCTCTCATGATGTACGCTGGGGTACAATTAGTAGAACTCACAGGTATGTGGTTATTCAGGTCCACTAGGTCAGGTAGCTTTTCTGGCCACTGGTTCCTTTCTTCCAAGGGTAGGGTTTTCAACAGGTCTATAACGACGTTGTTCATTTTCTCGCACATACCGTTGGTCTGCGGATGATATGGCGCAGTCCGGATCTTCTTGCATCCATACATGTGGCAGAATTCCTTGAATAGCTCAGCTTCGAAAGCAGGGCCTTGATCTGTGAGCACCTTTTCCGGATATCCATGGGGTCTGCAGAAGTAGGCTTGGAACGTTCTTGCTGCAGTTTCTGCTGTCAGGTCCTTGACTGGGGCTACCACCAGGAACCGGGAATAGTGATCCACCATGGTCAGGGCATAGAAATAGCCTGATCTGCTGGGTGACAGTTTGACGTGATCCAGAGCGACAATCTCCAGGGGTTGGGTTGTTTTGATGGACTGCAAGGGTGCTTTCTGGCTGCCGTAGTCTTTTCTTCTAAGGCTACAGGGCCCACAATTCCGGCACCACCTTTCTATGGAGCTCTGCATTCCAACCCAATAGAATCGGTCCTTCAGCAGGGTTTCCAGCTTCTTCCAGCCAAAGTGACCTGCTTGATCGTGGTAGGCTTCCAACACCATCTGGATATCTGTCCTGGGTACAACAATCTGCCACACCATTTCATGGGTCTTGGGGTTGACATACCTTCTGCACAACTTCTCTCTGTAGATGAACAGCCAGCTTCTCTCATTCCACAGGTGTTTGGCTTGTGGAGGAGCATCCTTCTTCAGGTGAGAACCTTCTTGGGTTATCAGTCTTTTGATGAGGCTGACAACCGGGTCACAGTCCTGGGTCTCCATCCAACTGTGATGAGGTAGAGGGTTTGGCGTCCTACCATGACATCTTCTAGAGGCGTGCTGCTCGTGGACCATTCCATTTCTGTGGAAAGCAGGTAGTTCAATTTCTTCGAGATCATCCACTTCATCCTTGGTGTCCGACTGGTGGGGCATTCTCGACAAGGCATCAGCATTGGTATGCTTGTGACCTGCCCGGTACTTGATTGTAAACTGATAATTTGACAGTCTGGCCACCCAACGCTGTTCCATGGCTCCCAACCTGGCTGTCTCCAGGTGTGTCAAGGGATTATTGTCGGTAAAGGCTGTGAATTTAGTTGAGGCTAGGTAATGCTTGAATCTTTCAGTAATAACCCAGACCAAGGCCAGGAACTCCAGCTTGAAGGAACTGTAATTCTCCGGGTTCCTCTCAGTAGGGCGAAGCTTCCTACTGGCATACGCAATTACCTTCTCTCTGCCTTTTTGCTTCTGGAACAACACAGCTCCCAGTCTCTCGTTGCTGGCGTCGGTATACAACAGGAAATGCTGGCTGTAGTCAGGATAAGCCAGGATTTCTTCACCAGTTAGGACTTCCTTCATTACTGCAAAGGATTCAGCCTGCTCTTTGCCCCACTGGAATGGGGGACTTTTACCTCTCTTGGACTGTCCTACCAGGAGATCTTGTAGAGGTGCTACCTTTTTGGTATAGTCCTTTATGAACCTCCTGTAGTACCCGACCAGTCCCAGGAATTGCTGTACTTCCTTGATGTTTTTCGGTTCAGGCCACTTCGGGATGGCAGTGACCTTCTCCGGGTCTGGTGCTACTCCCTCTGAGCTGACTACGTGTCGCAGGTACTGAACCTTCTGCTTGAGCAAGTGGCATTTAGAAGGTTTTAGTTTCATCCCATACCGGGACAATGCTTCAAATACCTCCGCCAGGTGCTTCAGATGGTCTTCATACGTCCTCGAGTACACGATAACGTCATCCAGGTACAGCAGCACTGTCTCAAAGTTCCGGTGTCATAAGCAACACTCCATCAACCTCTGGAACGTTCCGGGTGCGTTGCAGAGTCCAAATGGCATGCTGTTGAATTCGCACAGTCCCATCGGGGTGGTGAAGGCTGTCTTCTCCCGGTCTTCCTCAGCAACAGAGACTTGCCAGTACCCGCTAGTGAGATCCAACGTAGAGAAGTAATTGGCAGATTTTAGTGCAGCCAGGGATTCCTCTATGCGGGGCAAAGGGTATACTTCTTTATGTGTTATTCGATTAATTTGTCTATAATCTACACACATCCTCATGCTACCGTCCTTCTTTCTGACCAGGACCAGGGGAGCTGCCCAGGGACTACAGATATCCCTTACTACCCCTGCCTTTTTCATGCATCATTTCCTTGGCTTTTTGGTAATGTGTTGGTGGTATGGGTCTGTAACGCTCTTTAATGGGTGGATGGTTACCGGTGGGTATGTGGTGTTGTACCCCTTTAACCCTTCCAAAATCAAATGGGTGTTTACTAAACACCTGTTCATATTCCTGAACCACTCTGTAAACACCGTGTTTCTGATGGACAGGAGTGGCGTCAGTCCCAACATGGAGCTGTTGACACCAATCCTCCAGCTGAGCTTCGGAGTCATTGTCCTCCACTGTATCTGGTGGGGTCAAGGATTCCACTGTGGGTATGGCATCATTATTCACAGTATACAATCTGGCAACAGTGGCGTATCTTGGCAATTTAACTTCCTCCTCCCCACAATTTAGGAGACGTACAGGTACCCTCCCATTGCGTACATCAACTACCCTTCTAGCAGTTAGAAGTGTAGGTCTGTGTTCTGAACTGATGGGCTCCACTACCGCCTGGTAGTTCTGTCCCTTGAGACCTATTGCTGCCCTACACCAAATCAGCATTTTACTCATGGGGGGAATCACAATGGGTATCGGGTCTGTCACCCGTACATTACCAATCTCACCACCTGTTAGCTTTACTTGTTGCTGGTACAGGAGGGCTCGAATCTCTCTCTGGAGCACCTTCCTCTGCCCTGGTTTGTCGGTGTCAGCAATCTGTTGGAGTAAAAACAACATTTCTCCCAAACAGTTACCAACAATATTTGTACCAAGTATCATATACGAATTGGTATCACCAGGGTTAGATTCTATGACTATTAGTCCTTGGTCCTTTAGTTCCACTCTCCCCACCTTCACTGTCACGTCCTTAACCCCTACTAGGTTAAGAGGAAGGCCATTAGAGGCATACACAGAGAGGTTCGGGCCTCGCGGGTGGAGTTCATATATGGACCAGTACCTTTTGTAGAGGACATCAGGTATGATGGTTACCTGTGAGCCGGTGTCCAGTAATGCTGGTGTTGCTATGCTGTCCAGCACGATGGACAGGAAAGGCCTTCCTCCTACAAACCGGTCGTACCAGCTTGATGGGCCTGGTTGATCTACTCCTGGGTGTCTGCCCTCGGCCCCAGGGTTTGCCCGTTTAAAGGACAGTTCCGCGCGATGTGGCCTGCCTTGTGGAAACGGTAGCAGATGAATTCTCCTGGAGGGCGACGTTGGTCGTTGGTCCCCCCACGAGGTGGCGTTGTCCTCCTACTGGGTGGCGTTGTCCTTCTTCTCCTCATCCAGGGGACGTCCTCAGGACTGTCAGCGAGTAGGATCCTTCCCTCCGACTCGGGCTCCGCCTGTAGCTGCAGGGCGCTCAGGACAGTGGTCAGGGTTTTACTTAGCTGACGCAATTCAGAGCGCAGGCTGTCCAGCTCGCTAGGGGGCACTGTTTGCATCTTTGTTTCAGCCGTTAATGAAGGAGCAGTGGGTGCTGCGGGCTCTGGGATGGCCCCACCCTGGTAATGCTGGATAGCAGTATCTGATGGTTCCAGGGGCTGCAGACCCTTAATAGCCATGTCCTTCAGGGCTTCAAAGGTGGCATTTGGATGAGCTAAGGCCCACCACCGTACGGTTCTGCTCTCCTCCTGGGACCTCAACCCCCGGATGAACTGTTCTGTCAGCATTTTGTCCTCACCATGTATGCTGGCTGGACAAACCTGTTTCAGGGCCCGCAGGGCTTCCTGTAAGTGCCAGGCATAGTCCCGGATACTGTCCTCAGGTTTCTGGGCACAGTGGTAGAACCTCATCCGGAGATCTGTCTCAGTGCGGTTTTCAAAGACAGTTTGCAGTCTCTTAAAGATAATGGATACTGATTCCTGGTCTGCGGCTGGCCAGGTTTCAACTTCCCGCTCTGCGGCACCAGTCAATTGTCCCAGCACAACAGCGGCTCTCTGTTTACCAGTCATTGAGTACATGTCCAGTACACCGCATATTTTCCTTTTGAATCCAGACAGGGTGTCTGGTTTGCCTTCTTACTGGGGAAGCCATTTTGCTCCAGGTATATACAGCAGGGCCATGGGTATCAACGGAGTCACGACCCCTGCTGGTGGGGTGGCCGCTCCAGCCTGAGCAGTGCCGGGCGCAAGTTGAGCATCATGAGCTTTAACCGGTGCTCTGGCATTTTGCTGGTCGTCGGCCATGGTTGCGCCCCCCTAATGAACCGTAGCCTACCTCCTTTATTTTTGATCGGGTAGGCCGCAGCTCCGCAGGCGACTGTCTCCTTCCAGGACCTGACGCTTCCTGGTGCTGCGTCAGAGCGTGAGGCGGGGCTTGAGCTTCGCGCGCTTACAGCAGTCACGCCTCTCTGATTCCCGCAGTTACGTCCCTCTTCTTCCCGCGCGGCGACGCGGTAATGGCGGCGATGTTCACCACAGTTAAAACACAGTTCAATTACGGCACACAGTACCCGGTGACAACGGGCACGAAATCCTGTTCATGACGCCAGGAAAGAGAGATGTGGGGATGTGGTATGAGGTGGAAGGGTGGAGGTGTTTGTTTGTAATGAGGGCCTCTTGTGGAGAAGTCCATTCATGAACCCTTTTGGGTCCTGTGGTACCTGTGAACAGCAGGGTGCCACATCCTGAGCAGAGCTCCTGCAGAGTTCCTGCTCTCAACTCGTCCTCTGACTCAGACCCTCTCTCAGCCTCAGACTCTCTCTCAGACTCTCCCTCTAGAATGTTCCACCCTCTCTTTTATATCGCTTCTTACTGAGCTCCCCTGAACTACTTCCTCCACCCACACCCACTACATGGTTCCCCCTACTTTGGTTCCCCCCACTCCAACCAGGGACAGGGCTCAGCAGAGGAGCAGCGCATCTTGCCCCTCCTGCCAGTCTGGAGTAGTGTAGTGTTGGATGCACATGTTAGGGTCCCGGGCAGTACTCCATCCTTACCTGAGAGTGAGATACCACACCTCTTGGTGAGATGCAGTACCTCTGTGGTGACTGAACCCGCAGGGGCGCCACACTATCTACATACTGTAGATGGACTTTTAAACGTATTAAAATTTGCAGCCGTTCTTGAGATATGAACTTTTTTTTTTTTTTACAGCTCGTTGCTTAGGTAACTGACCACCGCTGCTGTTTAGCTTGTAAGCACTGCACTGAAGCTGACCAGGACTAGGAGGTAACAGTGCGCTTCAGACATCCTGGCTTCAGAACAGATGTTACAGGCTCAAAAGAAAAGAGCTTGTAAGCACTGCGTATGTTCTGCTGTCTAACAGTGGTGGTCAGTCGCCAAGGCAACAAGCTATTATTAATATTATTTTGTTATTATAGCGCCATTTATTCCATGGCGCTTTACATGTGAAAAAGGGGTATACATACAAGAACAATTACAATAATCTTGAACAAAACAATTCAGCGACTGGTACAGGAGGAGAGAGGACCCTGCCCGTGAGGGCTCACAGTCTACAAGGGATGCGTGAGGAAAGAGTAGGTGAGGGTAGAGCTGGTCATGGAGCGGAATGGTGGAGCGAGGGTTACTGCAGGCTGTAGGCTTGTCTGAAGAGGTGGGTCTTCAGATTCCTTTTGAAGGTTTCCACGGTCGGCGAGAGTCTAATATGTTGGGGTAAAGAGTTCCAGAGTAGGGGGGATGCACGGGAGAAATCTTGTATGCGATTGTGGAAAGAGGAGATAAGAGGGGAGTAGAGAAGGAGATCTTGTGAGGATCGGAGGCTGCGTGCAGGTATATACCGGGAGACTAGATCACAGATGCATGGAGGAGACAGGTTGTTGATGGCTTTGTATGCCATGGTTAGGGTCTTGAACTGGAGTGTCCAGGTAATGGGGAGCCAGTGAAGGGATTGACAGAGAGGAGAGGCTGGGGAATAGTGGGGGGGCAGGTGGATTAGTTGGGCAGCAGAGTTTGGGATAGATTGGAGGAATGCGAGAGTGGTAGAAGGGAGGCCACAGAGCAGGAGGTTGCAGTAGTCAAGGTGGGAGATGATGAGGGCGTGCACTAGTGTTTGTGCAGATCCGGGAGATATTTTTGAGTTGGAGTCGGCAGGACGTAGAAAGGGCTTGGATATGTGGTGTGAAGGAGAGGTTAGAGTCCAGGGTTACCCTGAGGCAGTGAGCTTGCGGGACTGGGGAGAGTGAGCAGCCATTGACTTTGATAGATAGGTCAGTTGGGGGGGGGGTTGAGTGAGATGGTGGAAAGATGATGAATTCTGTTTTATCCATGTTAAGTTTTAGAAATCTATCAGAGAAGAAGGATGAAATAGCGGACAGACATTGTGGGATTCTGGTAAGTAGGGAGGAGATATCGGGTCCAGAGAGGTAGATCTGTGTGTCGTCAGCATAGAGGTGATAATGAAAGCCATGAGACTCTATGAGCTGTCCCAGGCTATAGGTGTAGATGGAGAAGAGCAGGGGTCCTAGGACTGAATCTTGGGGGACACCGACAGATAGGGGGCGAGATGAGGAGATGGTGTGTGAGTGGGAGACACTGAATGTCTGGTCTGTTAGGTATGAGGAGATCCAAGATAGGGCCAAGTCTGTGATGCCGAGAGATGAGAGAGTCTGTAGTAAGAGGGAATGGTCCACTGTGTCGAAGGAAGATGACAGGTCCAGAAGGAGGAGGATAGAGTAGTGTAACTTGGATTTGGCGGTTAGTAGGTCGCTGGTGACTTTAGTCAGGGCGGTTTCAGTAGAATGTTGTGGTTGGAAGCCAGATTGGAGGCGGTCAAAGAGGGAGCAGGAGGAGAGGTGGGAGGACAGTTCAGAATGGACATGTTGTTCCAGTAGTTTTGAGGCATAAGGGAGAACTGAGATGAGACGATAGCTAGACATAGGATGGGTCAAGGGAGGGCTTTTTGAGGAGTGTTTTGAAGAGGTACGATTTCTGTGATATGTGTGTGAGGGGGGCGGCCGAATTGAGAGCTGCAGCTGTTGTGGTGTTATATAAAGAGGTAGCAGCATCTGAATCGTGTAATGAACTTATGACTGTAAGAGGGAGGAGGGATTCAGAGAGGGAGTGTAGGTCAAGGTGTTTGAGATTTCTGCGAGGGTATGCAAGTTTGTGAAGTGGGGATTGTGGACCTGCAGAGGAGAGAGAAGAGAATGTAAGTAGGTTGTGGTCAGAAATAGGGAGAGGTGAGTTAGAGGTTAGATAGGGAACAGAGGCGGGTGAAAATGAGGTCCAGTGTGTGGCCATCTTTGTGAGTAGCCGCGGAAGACCATTGAGCAAGCCCAAAGGAGGAAGTGAGGGATAGAAGCATAGAGACAGATGAGTGGGAAGTGTCAATGGGGATGTTGAAGTCTCCCATGATGATAGTGGGGATGTCAGTGGAAAGGAAATGAAGTAGCCAGGTGGTGAAGTGGTCAAAGAAAGTGATGGCTGGTCCTGGGGGGTGTTAAATGACAGCCAGTTGGAGGTTGGAAGGGAATAGATGTGACGCGCCCCCTGGGAGGTGGGGTACTCGGTAGCCGGGCCGGTCAATGCTGGGGATGTCACAGTGGCGGTGATCCGGTCCGTGACCCAGGGCGGTCAATAAAAGGGGGTTAAGTGAAAAGGAAAAAGTTTTTATATAAATGTTCGTGACGCCACCTGTGGTATGCGGTGCAGATCCTCTGGAGCTGTTGGTGAGGCAGCAGAGTTGGTTCAGCTCTCCACAGGCAGAGCTTAGCTCCAGGGCAGTGTAGTAGTGGTTTGATGAGGTAGATGTTGCTGTGCAGTGTAGTGCTGGTGATGATGGTGCAGCAGTAATTCACAGAGACAGTGAGGTGCAGTCTTCAGGGTTTACTCACAGTTGTTAAGTTCCTCAGGTTACACTTTCCGGATTATAACCGCCCACATCGTCCTGTGTTCACCAAGGAAGGGGTTCAGCAATCCCTCAGGTAATTGAAGAGCACCTAACTGGACCCCTTTCTATGTGCATTTCTCAGTCGTCTTCCTGTGCTGGCGCTCACCCTCCTGCCCTGCGCCTCACAATCAGTGTCCCAAGCCAGTAGCCTCGGATCTTGTCGGGCGACCTGCAGTCCCCTGGACCCTCTGTGGTCACCTTTTCGGTGATATAATTGTGATGTTTGGCAGCTGCACCTTGCAAGTACAGCAGCCTCCGGTTTCTAGCTGAGCCTTGTAGTTCTCCACTAGTTTAGGGGCCGGTCCCCTCTGTAGCTTGATCCCTCCATGTCCTGGTAGATTTGGGTGTATGGGTGGCCTCCAGCACTTCCTGCACCCCTAGGATCCCCTCTTTCCTTCGGGAGCCTTCCTTCCTGCTCCTCTCCTCTCCTCAGTCAGTCTCACCTCCTGGGCCTCTCACTAGGCCTGCTCTGCCTGAGCAGAGCTCCTGCAGAGCTCCTGCTCCCACTCACTCTCTTCTCTCTGTTCCCTCAGACTCTTCTCTCTACTCCCAAGATGGCTCCCCTTTTTATACACCTACTGAAGTGCTCCCCTCAACTACTTCCTCCACCCACACCCACTACATGGTTCCGCCCTCCAGCTAGGGACCAGGGACTGTGCTCTACCTTAGGAGCAATCTCGCCCTTCCCTCCTGAAGTGTAATGGATGCAAGTGGGTGGGTCCGGGGCAGTGCTCCATCCTTACCTGAGAGTGGGGTACCACACCTCTGGGTGAGATGCAGTACCTCTGTGGCGACTGAGCCCGCAGGGGCGCCACAGATGCGCACACAGTGCACCTCAAAAGAGGGGAGAGTAATGGAGGGCGGCAGTGGGATTTGGGTGAATGAACAGTTATCTGACAGGAGAAAACCTACTCCTCCACTATTCTTGCCACTGGAGCGGGGACTGTGGGAAAGGTGGAATCCACCATACGAAAGTGCAGCTGGAGAGGCCATGTCAGAGGGAGTGAGCCAGGTTTCAGTGATGGCGAGGAAGGAAAGTTTGTTAATAATGAAGATCATGGATGTAGGAAAATTTGTTGCAGACGGAGCGAGCGTTCCATAGAGCTCCTGTAGTGGGACTGGGGAAGCGGGGGCTGGGCGGATGGGTGTAAGGTTTGAAAGGTTGCGAGAGTTGACAGATCATGGATAGGAGGTACAAGTGACTGTGGGGATGTGGTGAGGAGGGTCAGGATTTGGAGAGATATCGCCTGCAGTCAGAAGGAGCAGAGAAAGTGTTAGCAGGTGGGAGCAGGAGAGGGCATGAGGTGGCTGTCTGTGCTTGGAGACGCAGGAGTGAATGTTGAGGAGTAGTTCTGGCGAGGAGGTGAGATGAATGGGGAGGATGGAGGGAGAGATGAAGAGTTCATTACTAGGTGTA
Source organism: Phyllobates terribilis (assembly GCF_046119375.1). Lineage (NCBI taxonomy): Eukaryota > Metazoa > Chordata > Amphibia > Anura > Dendrobatidae > Phyllobates > Phyllobates terribilis. The sequence goes on along the minus strand of NW_027362772.1, from coordinate 36,112,775 downwards.
GGGATTAGGGTTGGTTGTAAAAAGTGGAGGACTATAGGGGAGAGAGGGAAAACAACCAGAAACATTGTTTACTTTGCTGGGTATCCAGTTTCCTTCAGTTCCAATTCAGGTCCAATGTCACACTTGTATGATCCACATTTGATGATCCACACTGGCAGACTACGTACTCACAATATATATGCTAGCAAATGCATGCAGGTGTTAAGCAGAGGGGAGAGGTCTCTGACCCATCAGATAATTACAAATTGGGCCAGATGCAGGATATAACAGAAGCAAAGTAAAACAGGCTGGTCATTAAGAAAAGTGTTGAACTGGGGCCGTGCAGTGATCAGCTTACAAACATATCGGGTTGTTAGTGAGAGCTGGAGAAGCAAGGTATATCACACACATGGAAAGTTGGGTGTTGTACCTGCAAGGAGAATAGACAAATGGACATGCTGATCAGAGTGTGATGATCATAGATGACAATAAACAAAGTGTTAATATCTCAAGAACGGCTGAAGATTTTAACAAGCAGTAAATTGCAAAATTGCTTGTTTTTACAAGCACTATCTGACAATACCCATTTATAAAGGTGGTAAAAAAAACCTTTAAGTAAAAAAAAAAGTTCCCAAACCCCTTCAACCCTTCTTCTTTTTCTCTTCTTAAACGTCCTTACATGTCATAAAAATATAAAATGCATTCAATTCTGGGAGATTAAGTCATCCTAGAATAATTGCAAACCGAGACCGTCAGTGTTATCATAGGGACGCTGGCAAAGAAGTTCAAAGAAGAAATATTTTTGCATTTCTGAAAGTCACATATTGAGTTCATCCTGGGGGTCTCTGGATTGCACCTGGTGCTGGAGTCCTGGATGACTAATATATGAAGCAATAAGCAGTCAGACATTTCTATTCCTTTCCATATTTATCGCCGCCCCACTCAGTGACCCCAGAAGAAGCGGGCGGCCATGTCCAGCACCGGCATTGTCTTCCTGGACACATCTCACTTTCTCGATGATTTACTTAAGCTTCTCTGTCAATGTATTTAATTATGCAGAAGACGGATGCGGTGAGGAAAGTCCAGCTGTCACCTGACGAATTGAGCTGTAAATGATGGGGGTCCGGGGAAGGGGGGGTGGCTGCAAGGATGAGGGACTCTACCGAGCACCAGGGATAATTATGCTCCAGATTCTTCATAGTTTCACTTTTTTTTTGCATGTGAATCTAAAAACATTGTTCATCCAGAGCCACCTGATTCATGACTAGAACTGCAGAGACAGAACATTAACTGCATTTAAGTTCCCTAATTCTAATTTACTTTTACTGGGTTCATCCTGAGCCACCTGGTTCATGAACAGAATGGAAGAACTGCTGAACAGATATGACATATTATTTAAAGTCCATGCTATTACAGCTCTTTATTTAAATGCCAGGTGGCTAGTTGGGGACCCCCTTTATTGGTCCAACAGGACACCTCACTCCCACCCACAGCTATGCCCCCACTTTCCGTAATAGAAATCCTCTTCTCATGCACTGACCACCTGCGCACCTTATTAATGTACAATCTGAAAAAAGCAAAGATGCAGTGTAAAGCAGGGGGGAGCGGGACGGTAGCCTGTTAGGTAGGTCACATTCTATTTTCTCCTGTTCATATTGACTTGCAAAAAGTTTTACTAACTGTCTGGGGTTTAGTTACATAGACCTTGATCCATTAGGTTCAACATTTCTCCACCAATTTTATTAGTCCATGCAAAATGATTTCAGGCGACCTAAGACTCCAACAGACAATGAAGCAAAACTGGAGTCACCGATCATAGAGGTCTCATAATGGAGCAGAGCGGAAATGTAAAGAATGGTGAAGAGCATTGCAGAAACCGGACTCTTTAATAGGAGGTGGATGTTAGACGACCTCGTATTGCAATAGACCAGGCAGCCAAGCTAAAGTCACTAATCATAGTGGTGTCATAAAGGAGCAGAGCAGAGGTATAAAGCATGGTGGAGGGCACTGGAGCAGAGCTGAGAAATAAAGCATGCTGGAAAGCACTGGAGCTGGGCTGAGATATAAAGCATGGTGGAGGGCACTGGAGCAGAGTTGAGATATAAAGCATGGTGGAGGGCACTGCAGAAGAGCTGAGATATAAAGCATGGTGGAGGGCACTGCAGAAGAGCTGAGATTTAAAGCATGGTGGTGGGCATGAGGCATGGAGCAGAGATGAGATATAAAGCATGGTAAATGGGACTGGAGCAGAGCTGAGATATAAAGCATGGTGGAGGACACTGGAGCAGAGCTGACATATAAAGCATGCTGGAAAGCACTGGAGCAGGGCTGAGATATAAAGCATGGTGGAGGGCACTGGAGCAGAGCTGAGCTATAAAGCATAATGGAGGGCACTGGAGCAGAGCTGAGATATAAAGCATGGCGGAGGGCACTGGAGCTGGGCTGAGATGCAAAGCATGCTGGAAAGCACTGGAGCTGGGCTGAGATACAAAACATGCTGGAAAGCACTGGAGCTGGGCTGAGATATAAAGCATGGTGGAGGGCACTGCAGCAGAGCTGAGATATAAAGCATGGTGGAGGGCACTGCAGCAGAACTATGATATAAAGCATGGTGGAGGGCACTGCAGAAGAGCTGAGATTTAAAGCATGGTGGAGGGCATGGGGCATGGAGCAGAGATGAGATATAAAGCATTGTAGATGGGACTGGAGCAGAGCTGAGATATAAAGCATGGTGGAGGACACTGGAGCAGAGCTGAGATATAAAGCATGGTGGAGGGCACTGGAGCAGAGCTGAGATATAAAGCATGGTGGAGAACACTGCAGCAGAGCTATGATATAAAGCATGGTGGAGGGCACTGCAGAAGAGCCGAGATTTAAAACATGGTGGTGGGCATGGGGCATGGAGCAGAGATGAGATATAAAGCATGGTAGATGGGACTGGAGCAGAGCTGAGATATAAAGCATGGTGGAGGGCACTGCAGCAGAGCTGAGATTCAAAGCATGGTGGTGGGCATGGGGCATTGAGCAGAGATGAGATATAAAGCATGTTAGATGGGACTGGAGCAGAGCTGAGATATAAAGCATGGTGGAGGACACTGGAACAGAGCTGACATATAAAGCATAGTGGAGGACACTGCAGCAGAGCTGAGATTTAAAGCATGGTGGTGAGCATGGGGCATTGAGCAGAGATGAGATATAAAGCATGGTGGAGAGGACTGGAGCAGAGCTGAGATATAAAGCATGGTGGAGGACACTGGAGCAGAGCTGAGATATAAAGCATGGTAGAAAGCACTGGAGCAGTCTGACCCTTTGTCTGAACATGAGTTGAGTTTATGACTACCTGAGACTGCAATAGACCATGCCACATAGCTGGAGTCACTTATCATAGTTGTGTCATAAAGGAGCAGAGCTGAGATATAAAGCATGATGGAGGGGACAAGGGTAGTCCCCTCCACAATGAGACTATTGAGACTCCAATAGACCATGCTGAAAAACTAAAGTTACTAACAATATTTAGACAATAAAGGAGCAGAGTTGAAATATAAAGCATGGTAGAGGAGACAGGAGCAGTCCTCTCCACCATGAGACTACCAGAGACTCCAATAGACAATGAAGGTAAGCAGCAGTCACTAATGTCATAAAGGAGCAGTGCTGAGCTGTAAAGCATGGTGGAGGGCATTGAAGTAGATGGGCCCTTTAACTGAACAGGAGGTGGGTTTCAGACTAAATGAGACTAAAATAGACAATGCTGCTAAGTTGCGGCTACAAATCATAGTCTTGGCTTAATGGAGCAGAGCTGATATGTAAAGCATGGTGGAGGGCAAGGAGGGGCCTGATTATGTTATTGGGTAATAGTCGTGACTACTTGAGACTCCAAAAGACTCTAAGCGGCTAAGCTGTCACTGATCCTAGTTATGCTCCTATGGATCAGAGCTGAGGTATAAAGCATGGTGAAGGGTGTCAGATCAGCCTGACCTTGTAATTGAGTTTCAGACCAATAGACAATGCAGCTAGGCTGGAGCCACTAATCAAATTTGTGCTGTAATGAAGCAAAGCTGAGATGTAAAGCATGGCGGACGGACCCTGCAGTGGGTTAACCCCTTGATTGGACCTCAGAAGAAGGAGTCTGAGACCATGAGATGTCTACAAGTGTAATGAGGAGCCCTGCTCAGGATATTCTGGGCTATGTACATGGAAGGTTAATAACGGCGGGGGGGAGGAGGGGGATGCGGATGCAATAATTGAGCCGCCTGTTTGTTCTGAGGCCACTAATGGAACAGCAGCAATAGTTGTAGGGTAGAATTAAGTGGCGGAAGCACCATAGCATGAAGGGGTTTGCTAGGGAAAGGTCAAGGGTTGCTCGAGGATATAATTAAAACCCAATTCCACTAAGGCGTCCAGAATGTGTTTCCTACCCCGCCTCGTGCCGCCGAGCGCAATGCTCTTCAGCTCAGTGGGAAATCCGGCTGAGGCGTCTGTGTCGACTTAATCTCTGTGTCACAAATCAAAGTGCAGGAAAAAATAAAAACAAAAAAAAAATACTTCAAAAATGCTAAATATTTCCAGGGAAAACAAAAAACAAAAGTAGTGTAGAATTATGAGGACATTGGTTTTCCTATAGTATTAAATGTAACAACCGGGTTCCGTCCGGAATGTTGAGCGTTCCCTGATTCCAGAGAGGTCAACTCTACATGACCCAGTGGGACAAGTACAGAGCTGCTCACCATTATTGGCACCCCTTCATTTGTTTCATAGACTGTACAATATCTTCAGAAATAAATGGAAAGAGACCAAAGTTATATCCTCAGGATTTTTTACTTAATGAGCCAAAGTAATACAACAATAGAACATTCAACTTTCATGTTGCAATTTCAAAGAAGAAGCAGAATTAACAGCATGTGCAGCAATAAAGGCACCCCTAATTAATACTTGGTTGCACACCCTTTGGCATTTATGACAGCCTCCAAATGTTTCTTGTAGCCATCTATAAAGCTTCTTGCACTTCTCAGCTGGAGTTTTCTTCCACTCTTCCTTTGCAGTTTGTTCACGCTCTTGAATGTTTGCAGGGTTCTTTTTCCCAATGGCAGATTTCAGCTCACCCCAAAGATTTTCAATGGGATTGAGGTCAGGACTCATTACTGGCCATTGTAAAACAGTCCATGTTATATTTTTCAAACATTCCTGTGTACTTTTGGATGTGGGCTTTGGGTCATTGTCTTGCTGGAGGACCCATGATGTTCGCTCAAACCAAGTTTTCTTACACTGGGTAGGACATTTCGCTATAAAATCTCTTGATAATTCTCTGATTTCATTAGTCCTGTGATATGGTTAAGGCCTCCAGTACCAGACGCAGCAAAGCAACCCCACAGCCTTATTTATCCTCCACCATGCTTAACTGTTGGTAAGGTGTTCTTTTCCTTATAAGCTTCAGTGTGCCATCTGTAAACAAACTGTTGCTTTGCAGCCAAAAAGCTCTTTTTTTGCTTTACCTGTCCACAGAACATTTTCCCAGAAGGACTATGGTTTGTCAATGTATTCTTTGGCAAAGATCAGTCGTTCCTTTTTATGTCTTTTCTTCAGCAATGGTTTCTTCCTTGGCCTTCGCCCATAAAGCTCTGCATGGTTTAGTGTGCTGCGTATGGTACTTGTTGAAACTATGACCCCAGACTGTTCCAGGTTGGCCTTCAGGTCTTTGGATGTTTGACATGGTGTTTTTTTCCACCATTTGCACCAACCTTCGAAGACATCTCTTGTCAATTTTCCTCTTTCCCCACGTCCAGGGAGGTTCTTGATGGTTCCATGCTTGGCAAACTTCTTAATAACACTGCGTACTGTTGAAACTGCGATACCAAGGTCTTTGGAGATGGCCTTATACCCTTTGGAAAACTTGTGTTTGCTAATAATAGCAGTTCTGATGTCCTCAGACAGCTCCTTTGTCTTCACCATTGTGACAAAGGAACAGGGCCTACCATGTGGCTTTTTTTAAAAAGTGAAGTCATTATTCATTGGCTAATTCATGTCACATGGGCACCGACAATTAATCACAGGTAAATCTCTTTTGTGATTTACCATAGGTGAGTCAAAATGTGTTTCCTTACTAAATTAATGTAAAGTTGCCAATACCAGTGACACAGCAGCTTTAGGTTTCTCTATTTTTCCCTCCCATTGTTTTTTGTTTTAAATTATTGTTCATCATTTTCCATTTTGTATTTAACACAAGTCTCTATACAAAAAAACTGCTTCACTTGATTATTTTTTTTCAGGAGATATTCCACATTATGTACTTAACCTTCATGGGTGCCAAGAACGATGAGCAGGACTGTAGCCACATTCCCTTCCTCCATTGCCATTTTTAGGAGTTTTTCTCTAAAATTCAAAAACAGTGGGTGGTATGGAAATAAGAAGTACTTAAGAAGCTTATATAATGCTGCCATATAGTCCCCACATAATAATGTGGTTCTCAGATACGCTGTTTATTCTACCAATTGCCCAAGGGTGCTCTAAAAACAGTAAAAAAGCCTAGTTGTCTACTGCCGTTCCTTTTAACTGCTGTCTTTGTCCCCTGCGGGCCTTGTGTCGGATCTCCCAGAGTTGTCAGCCTTTGACCAACACAGTTCCCAACCACTTCAGAAGAGAAGGAATCTAGAGTAGTGAATGGGTTAGTATAGATAACCCTGGTGGGCTGGAGCAGTGAGGGGGATTGTAGATGGTCTCATTCAGGGGATGGTTGAATGTTGACTTACCTGATGGTTTGTGGAGTGTGAAGTGATTAATGATGACATCCCGAGTAGTGTAAAGTAGTAAATGGGTCAGTAAGGACAATCCTGGTGGTCAAGACTAGTGAATGGGACAGTAAGGACAATCCTGGTGGTCAAGACTAGTGAATGGGACAGTAAGGACAATCCTGATGGTTAAGAGTAGTGAATGGATAAGTAGAGAAAAAACTTGTGGATCTAAGGTAGTGAGGGGGGGGGTTAGATGGTCTCAGAAAGGATATGGCTAAATGTTGATTTACCTTATAGTCTGTGAATTGATTATTGATGACATCCCTGGCAGTCTAGAATAGAGAATGGATTAGTAGTGACAACCCTGGTGGTCTGGAGTAGTGAATGGATTAGTAAGGAAAACCGTGGTGATCTACAGTAGTCTATGGATTAGTAGGGACAACCCTGGGGGTCTGGAGTAGTGAATGAATTAGTAGGGACAATCCTGGTGGTCTGGAGTAGTGGTGGTCTGGAGTAGTGAATGGGTTAGTAGGGACAACCCTGGTGGTCTGGAGTAGTGAATGGATTAGTATTGACAACCCTGGTGGTCTGAAGTAGTGAATGGATTAGTATTGACAACCCTGGTGGTCTGGAGTAGTGAATGGATTAGTATTGACAACCCTGGTGGTCTGGAGTAGTGAATGGATTAGTATTGACAACTCTGGTGGTGTGGAATAGTGAATGGATTAGTAGGGACAACCGCGGGGATCTACAGTAGTCTATGGATTAGTAGTGACAACCCTGTTAGTTTGGATTGGTGAATGGGTTAGTAAGGACAACTCTGGTGGTCTGTAATAGTGAATGGTTTAGTAAGGACAACCCTGGTGGTCTGTAGTAGTGAATGGGTTAGTGAGGACAACCCTGGTGGTCTGTAGTAGTAAATGGGTTAGTAAGGACAACCCTGGTGGTCTGTAGTAGTGAATGGGTTAGTAAGGACAACCCTGGTGGTCTGGAGTAGTGAATGGGTTAGTAAGGACAACCCTGGTGGTCTATAGTAGTGAATGGGTTAGTAGGAACAACCCTGGTGGTCTGAAGTAGTGAATGGGTTAGTAGGGATAATCCTGGTGGTCAAGAGTAGTGAATGGGTCAGTAAGGATAATCCTGGTGGTCAAGAGTAGTGAATGGGTCAGTAAGGATAAGAATTTATTATTGATGACATCCCTGGCAGTCTAGAATAGAGAATGGATTAGTAGTGACAACCCTGGTGGTCTGGAGTAGTGAATGAATTAGTAAGGAAAACCAAAGTGGGGGTCTGGAGTAGTGACTGGGTTAGTAGGGACAAACCTGATGGTCTGGAGTAGGGGTGGTCTGGAGTAGTGAATGGGTTAGTAGGGAAAACCCTGGTAGTCTGGAGTAGTGAATGGATTAGTATCGACAACCCTGGTGTTCTGAAGAAGTGAGTTGATTAGTATTGACAACTCTGGTGGTGTGGAGTAGTGAATGGGTTAGTAGGGACAACCGAGGGGATCTACAGTAGTCTATGGATTAGTAGTGACAACCCTGGTAGTTTGGATTGGTGAATGGGTTAGTAGGGACAACTCTGGTGGTCTGTAATAGTGAATGGTTTAGTAAGGACAACCCTGGTGGTCTGTAGTAGTGAATGGTTTAGTAAGTACAACCCTAGTGGTCTGTAGTAGTGAATGGGTTAGTAAGGACAACCCTGGTGGTCTGTAGTAGTGAATGGTTTAGTAAGTACAACCCTAGTGGTCTGTAGTAGTGAATGGGTTAGTGAGGACAACCCTGGTGGTCTGTAGTAGTGAATGGGTTAGTAAGGACAACCCTGGTGGTCTGTAGTAGTGAATGGGTTAGTAAGGACAACCCTGGTGGTCTGTAGTAGTGAATGGGTTAGTGAGGACAACCCTGGTGGTCTGTAGTAGTGAATGGGTTAGTAAGGACAACCCTGGTGGTCTGTAGTAGTGAATGGGTTAGTAAGAACAACCCTGGTGGTCTGGAGTAGTGAATGGGTTAGTAAGGACAACCCTGGTGGTCTATAGTAGTGAATGGGTTAGTAGGAACAACCCTGGTGGTCTGAAGTAGTGAATGGGTTAGTAGGGATAATCCTGGTGGTCAAGAGTAGTGAATGGGTCAGTAAGGATAATCCAGGTGGTCAAGAGTAGTGAATGAGTCAGTAAGGACAATCCTGGTGGTCAAGAGTAGTGAATGGGTCAGTAAGGATAAGAATTGATTATTGATGACATCCCTGGCAGTCTAGAATAGAGAATGGATTAGTAGTGACAACCCTGGTGGTCTGGAGTAGTGAATGAATTAGTAAGGAAAACCAAAGTGGGGGTCTGGAGTAGTGACTGGGTTAGTAGGGACAAACCTGATGGTCTGGAGTAGTGGTGGTCTGGAGTAGTGAATGGGTTAGTAGGGAAAACCCTGGTAGTCTGGAGTAGTGAATGGATTAGTATCGACAACCCTGGTGTTCTGAAGAAGTGAGTGGATTAGTATTGACAACTCTGGTGGTGTGGAGTAGTGAATGGGTTAGTAGGGACAACCGAGGGGATCTACAGTAGTCTATGGATTAGTAGTGACAACCCTGGTAGTTTGGATTGGTGAATGGGTTAGTAGGGACAACTCTGGTGGTCTGTAATAGTGAATGGTTTAGTAAGGACAACCCTAGTGGTCTGTAGTAGTGAATGGGTTAGTGAGGACAACCCTGGTGGTCTGTAGTAGTGAATGGGTTAGTAAGGACAACCCTGGTGGTCTGTAGTAGTGAATGGGTTAGTAAGGACAACCCTGGTGGTCTGGAGTAGTGAATGGGTTAGTAAGGACAACCCTGGTGGTCTATAGTAGTGAATGGGTTAGTAGGAACAACCCTGGTGGTCTGAAGTAGTGAATGGGTTAGTAGGGATAATCCTGGTGGTCAAGAGTAGTGAATGGGTCAGTAAGGATAATCCTGGTGGTCAAGAGTAGTGAATGAGTCAGTAAGGACAATCCTGGTGGTCAAGAGTAGTGAATGGGTCAGTAAGGATAAGAATTGATTATTGATGACATCCCTGGCAGTCTAGAATAGAGAATGGATTAGTAGTGACAACCCTGGTGGTCTGGAGTAGTGAATGAATTAGTAAGGAAAACCAAAGTGGGGGTCTGGAGTAGTGACTGGGTTAGTAGGGACAAACCTGATGGTCTGGAGTAGTGGTGGTCTGGAGTAGTGAATGGGTTAGTAGGGAAAACCCTGGTAGTCTGGAGTAGTGAATGGATTAGTATCGACAACCCTGGTGTTCTGAAGAAGTGAGTGGATTAGTATTGACAACTCTGGTGGTGTGGAGTAGTGAATGGGTTAGTAGGGACAACCGAGGGGATCTACAGTAGTCTATGGATTAGTAGTGACAACCCTGGTAGTTTGGAGTGGTGAATGGGTTAGTAGGGACAACCCCGATGGTCTGTAGAAGTGAAAGGGTTAATAGTGACAACCCTGGTGGTCTATAGTAGTGAATGGGTTAGTAAGGACAACCCTGCGGGTCTGGAGTAGTGAATGGGTTAGTAGGGACAACCCTGGTGGTCTGTAGTAGTGAATGGGTTAGTAGGGACAACCCTGGTGGTCTGTAGTAGTGAATGGGTTAGTAGGGACAACCCTGGTGGTCTGTAGTAGTGAATGGGTTAGTAGGGACAACCCCGATGGTCTGTAGAAGTGAAAGGGTTAATAGTGACAACCCTGGTGGTCTATAGTAGTGAATGGGTCAGTAAGGACAACCCTGCGGGTCTGGAGTAGTGAATGGGTTAGTAGGGACAACCCTGGTGGTCTGTAGTAGTGAATGGGTTAGTAGGGACAACCCTGGTGGTCTGTAGTAGTGAATGGGTTAGTATTGACAGCCCTGATGGTCTGGAGTAGTGAATGGGTTAGTAAGGACAACCCTGGTGGTCTGTAGTAGTGAATGGGTTAGTATTGACAGCCCTGATGGTCTGGAGTAGTGAATAGATTAGTAAGGACAAACCTGGAGATCAAGAATAGTCTACATATTAGTAGAGACAGCCCTGGTGGTCTACAGTAGTGAAGGTGGTTCTATATGGTCTCAGGCATCTTATGTCTAAATATTGACTTACCTCATGGTCTGTGGATTGTGAAGGGATTATTGATGACATCCCTGGTAGTCTAGATGAGATATTAATAACAACCCTAGTAGTCTAAAATAATCAATAGGATAGTAAGGAAAAAAATGGTGTCCTAGAGTAGTCAATAGGTTAGTATGGACAACTTTGGTGGTTTAGAGCATTGAAACGAGTTGTAGATGGTCTTAGGTAGGAAATGCTGAGTTACCTGATGATCTGTGGATTGTGAAGTGATTAATTATGACATCCCTGGCAGTCTAGAGTAGTGAATGGGTCAGTAAGGACAATCTTGGTGGTCTAGAGCATTAAAAGGAGTTGTGAATGGTTGAGGATGGTTAAATGTTGACATCTCTGGAGGTGCAGAGTGTTGAAGAGATTCAATGTTAAACTCCAGTTGGCCTAGGGTAGTGAATGGGGTTTTAAATGGTCTCATGTAGAGGATGGTTAAGTGTTGATTTATAGTCCCTGATGGTCTGTGGATTGTGAAGTGATTATTGATGACATCCCTGGATGTCTACAGTACTGAATGGCTTGGTAGGGACAAATCTGGTGGTCTGGAGCAGTGAAGAAGATTGTTGGTAGTCTAAGTTAGATAATGGCTTAATGTGGACACCTAGAGGTCCAGAATGGTTAAATCCCTGGTGGCCTAGGGTAGTGAAACAGTTAAAGAGTTTATATCAAGATTGGAAGTTATCCCTATCTCAGCAATCAGTACATTATCACCTACTGTGTCAATGGGGCATAACTTCCAATCTCAGTACAAACTCTTTAAAGATAGAATCCCTGGTGGTCTAGAGTTTTTTAAAAAAAATATTGATATAATGTATTCCTGGTCTAGGGTATTATAAAGGCAATTAAAAGTTTCCTGGTTCTCTAGATCAATGGTGCAGTGATACAATGTAACAATCTCTCATCAACATCTGGAATTGAATGTTTTTTTTTTCTGCTTCTTTCTAGGGTTGGTCATTTTTTATTCCATTCAATTGGCTTAGAAGAATTTGTAATAATTACATGTTCAAAGGTATGTTTTAAAGTTGGCCGTAAACTATAAAAATAAAATAAAATTTAAAAAAGTTAAAAACAAAACCTCTAGAATAAAAAAAACGTTTATAAGATCCTCTCACTTAGAGAGGAGTTCACATTGATAGGGTCCTGGTATTTTTGAGAAACGCCTTATCGTGGCTACCAGGTACACATGAATTGGCCAATATACGTGCTAAGATTTCTCATTTATTTCGTACAGCAGTAATGCTATTCAAATTTCATACATTTCATGTTCGCATACTTAGCGTTACAGTGTGCTGCTTTGTTTGTTAGTTGTATATGGAGGTAGCTGCTCCTAGTAAGCACCTGTTCACACCTATTTCTTGTTTTGGAAGTGCCGGACAGTTTTTTCTGTCCCTCGGTACTCGATCCCCAGCTGCCACTATTTTTCCCGGTGTGCCGTCCCCGCATTACACAACCACATTCGCTGTGCCCTCAACAATGCAGTTACTGGGAATGTCCACCTAACCACAGACAAGTGGACAAGTGCTTTTGGCCAGGGACAGTACATCTCGCTGACGGCACACTGGGTTAATACAGTGGAAGCCGGGACCCAGTCGGACCCTGAGACGGAACACGTCCTCCCGACGTCAAAGATTGCAGGCCCTGGGTCAATCAGGGTTGCTCCCGCATTCTACAGCTCCTGCACCTCCTCCTCCTCTTCAGCCTTCATCTCCAAAATGCCCACATCAGTCAGAAGTTGGAAGCACTGCAGCACTGCCTCGGCCAAGCGGCAACAGGCACTGCTGAAGCTAATATGCTTAGGTGACAAACAGCACACCTCTGAAGGGTTGTTGACAGTTGTAACAGAGCAGGCAGATCTGTGGCTGTCACCGCTGAACCTGCAGCCAGGCATGGTCGTGTGTGACAATGGCCAGAACCTCTTGGCAGCTCTGAAAACTAGGCAACCTCACACATGTACCATGCCTGGCCCATGTGCTCAACCTAGTGGTTCAGCATTTTCTCAAAACCTACCTGGATCTGCCTGAGCTGCTTGTCAAAGTACTCCGCCTGTGTGCCCATTTTCGAAAGTAACCTACGCCGTGTTTCAGCGTTTGCTGATTCCGGATCACCGACTGGTGTGCGATGTCACCATGCGTTGTAACTCAACCTTACAGATGTTGGGGAGGATTTGGGGGCAGCAGAGGGCATTGTTCAGTACCATCTTCAACACACCATTTGGCATTCAGGTCAGCCTCCGCACATAAGAACTGATGAGTGGGCATGGATGTCAGACATCTGTGCTGTCCTCCAAAACTTTGAGGACTTCACCAAGATGGTGAGCGGCGATGAAGCCATAATTAAAGTCTTCATCCCTGTTCTCTGTCTTTTGAAACTATCACTGCTCACAATTAAAGAGGAGGTATTGTAGGTGCAGCACGATGAGATGGAGCAAGGAACCATGCAGGGTAATGCCACACAGCCCAGCCTCAGGAGGAGGAGGAGGAGGAGGAACAGGAGTTGTTTTCCTGCGCTACAAACGGTACTACCCACGCAACTGTCACACTGTCTGTTCAGCGTGGATTGGCTGAGGAAAGGGAGAACGAGGAGAAGGAGGAGGAGAAGGAGGATGAGGAGGAGAGCATAGACAGTCATCTTCTTGGTCAAGACAGGGAAGACGTGGCTGGTGTCAGTCTGGCACACACGGTTGACTTTATGTTCCGCTGCCTTTCCCGTGACCCAAGCGTTGTACGCATTTTGGCCCACAGTAAATACGGGTTGGTCACACTTCTAGACCCACGCTACAAGGAGAACTTTCTATATCTCCTTCCTGCAGTGGACAGGTCTAGTAAAATGTTGCAGTACCAGAAGGCCCTTGTTGCCGAATTATTAAAAAAATTCCCATCTGAAAACGCTGGTGGCAGAGGTCACAGTTCGTTGGACAACCAAGTAAATATGTAGCGAAAAAGTGGTACCAAATATTAGATTATAATTAGCAAAAGATAAAACAATGTCTCTTTATTATACCTTTTTTATAAAACAGCTGGATGTTGGACAATACTAGACACAAAGCATGTAAAAAGACACACACAGTGTACTGTTAGAAAAAATGAATGTAGGGTCAGCCTAATTGAGACTTGACCTGGCTAAATCCAATGGTATGATGTGGTGGAACCCCTAAGGCTATAGGGCCCTCCAGACAAAAATGTGTCTCACCAAAAGTCATAGAGACCCATACAAAGTGAAAATCATGTGACACATACACTACCACAAATGAAGAACAGTACACAAAAACCAACGCACTAAATATGTAATAATAGCAAATAGTTATTAGAGTATGATAATGGATAGTGGTTAGGCAATGTCATATACCACTCGGACCATTCAAGTCTACCATCTCTAATAGTGCCTAAAAATTAGACCAGTGCACATTGAAGGGTACCTGGTCAAATAATCACAGCAATATATCTAAGTCAGTGGGTACAGCTATCTCTCACAAACTGCTGTATATCCACACAATCACTAGATTTGCAAAAAATAGGAGACACTCATAGCTCAATAGATGAAACCACTACTTAGTATTTTTAGCAGTGCTCCAATACTAAGGTGGGCTCCCGACGCGTTTCTCCTTCATCATCAGGGGAGTGCATAGCCCATTCATATCCCAATGTTCTGTGCCATCATATGTACCTCTGTGATGGCACAGAACACTGGGTATAATAAAGAGACATTGTTTTATGGGACAGTTTTCTCAGACCCTCCCAGAGCCCAGGCCCTGATACGTGGAGTACTCTGACAAAGAGAGAAAAGTTTTGGAAGATGCTGAAGGAATACCTTGCTGACCATACCAGCATCCTCCGTGATTCCTCTGTGCCTTATAATTATTGGGTATTCAAGCTGGACACGTGGCATGAACTGGCTCTCTACACCTTGGAGGTCCTGGCCAGCCCTGCCGTTAGCGTTTTGTCAGAGTGGGTTTTTAGTGTCGCTGGGGGCATTATAACTGATAGGCGCATCTGCCTGTCAAATGAAAATGCTGATATGAACAATAACACATGTATACAGTATGTTCATTTATACCCCCCAGGGGTAAATGTTTTTTCAGCCCATGCACTTAGTGCATGGACATTACCAGTATAGGAGACCTGCTCCTTAACAATGGTAACAATTTTTTTAATGAGGACCTCCTCTACGTCTCTTCAAAGGGGTATTGGGGTGCGTCCAAAATTTGGGCAGGCCTTGCATTCACTGCATACACAATAACAGTATAGGAGACCCACTCCTTAATAATGGAAACAAGAAAGCATAGCCAGCTGGTGGCTCTCTAACAATAGAGAGGGCCAACTGCTGGCCCTTTAACAATAGTAAGGGCCGCCTGATGGCACTGTAAAAATTGGCTTTGTGACTTTGAGTCCCTCCTTCATAAATGAAACAGGATGTGTCTGATCATGTCACATAAACCACATGGCTAGATAAGGTAGTAAAATGTTAAAATGACATATACCAGTGAATGTATTTTTCACAATTGAAAGCAATGCAAAAGTGCAAAAACGCATCAAAAATGCTACGTGTGAACATAGGTCAAAGTGTGAAGGAGCATTTTTGTTTTTTTATATTTATTTTGCTTTATATATAAGTCATTATCCTGGAAAGGATGTTCCTTAACATATTTCCCAGAAAAAGCCATTTTGGTTTAGTTTGTGTATGTTTTATTGTGAGTCCGTAAAAGTGGCGCAATACTTTGACTACGTTGTTGACAGAAGTGACCTGGGAGTCAGAGATGCTTCCAGGGGTCTTCCTCATGCTTTTCCCATGTCATTTGAGCACTGTTCCCATGGATTTGGGCAATCTTTAGGCCCTCTGCAGACCACCGGCGGGAGCCGCCTGAAAAATACTCGAGTTTCCCATAGACTTACATAGGGCTCATTGCGCGGGTCGAGCACCCGAGTATTCCAATGTGCTCGACCCGAGCATCGAGCACCCGAGCATTTTACTGCTCGCTCATCACTAATAAGATTCTAGAACCTCATTTTCATAAAATATCCCTGACAGGTACCCGACCCGGAGCGCAATGAAAGAGGCAAAACAAGGCAAAGGAGAAGTCTAGATAAAGTGTTTCTGGAAAAAATGAGGAGAGAGATTCTCACCGGACCGAGCATTTACGATGCGCTATTAAATTACAGGATGTTAATTTATAATGACGGCTCCATTTCAATTTATGTTACCTTTAAACTGCAAGAATTACTTCCGCACCTGACAGGGGAAGGAGTCGGACTGTAGCAGCTCTTCTCATACAGATGTAGCAGAGCTGAGTTGTCATTTACTGTGACTCGCGCTGATATTGATAAGTGTTATCTGTCTTCTATGGGCAAAACATTGTGTGACAAATTAAGTAAGACTTCTACAGGCTGCACCAATAATACGATATAGTCCCCAAAGAAAAGCAGCCATGCAGTGCCCCAAATAAAAAGTGATATTAACTACACCTTTACTATCTACTGTTCAACATTATACCATACAATAATGAAATAATGCACCATGCAGAGATTATTGAATGCCACCATATAGTGAATAAATATTACTGCCACACACTTATGTGAGGGGTGCAGGGTGGTAGTAGTGGCGAGGGGCTACTGTTGCTCTGTATCATCACCCTGACTGCCCACAAATAGAAGATAATGTCTGATTTGTCTTGTGGTTTGCGTGTAGTGCACAACACTCAGATTTCCGGAGAATCTCCATTTTCTTCAGGAGTCCAGAAGTTGAAGGCAAGCAATCACTTACATAATCAGTCTCTTTTTTTTTTTTTTTTAAAAAAACAACTTTACTTAACTCTTGCCTCCTTTCAGTTTTGTTCACTGATACAGTCTTTTGGGACACATCCATTACAGTTTCAGTCCTCTCTTCTGTCCCTTCCTGTTCTATTCTCTCATCCATCCTCAGGAATTAGTTTCCCCGGTACCGCAGCTTTTCAGAACACGGTCCTACTCTCCTCAGGTATGTCCCCTTCCATTCTCCCCTCCTTCGGAGTAGTGAAGGCAGGCTCCATCAGCACTTCTACAGGCCGTAGGCCTCAGAAGTTTAGAGAATTTTCCTCAGAGTTGTCCGCTTTCTCATTCCCCAAGCTTCCTAACTCTTTTTCTACCTCTTCCTCCTTCTGTATCTCTGCTGACCTTCAGCCCCTAGAGGCCTGAACTCTTCCTCTGTCTCTCTCGAATATGCAGTGTGATCTGGTTGCCCTTTAGGCCTAGGTTGTGTCTTGGTGGAACAGTCCTGGACTAAATTCGACTTGGTGAAGAAGACGTAGGTGGGGAGGGTGGCATGATCAGTTTCCTTGGAGGTTGTCCTTCTGAAGGTATAAGTCATCGTAGAGCCGGTTGTTAGCGTGGCCCGATTGTCCATGTGCCTATCGGACGGACTCTCTGAGCGAATGTATGAGGGTGGGCAATTTTTGAGGGGCAGTGTCCTTGTGAAATAGGGTCCCTAGAATGTAGGGTCAGTGTGAGAGAAGGTCACCTGGCTGGCACATGGTGCAGACTGTGAGGTTGGTATGTGAAGTAACCAAGTTCTGGAAAAAGTTTCACAATGTCGGTCTTGTCCTTTAACTTGGATACATGCGGTATTATAAATTATCACTTCTCCTACTCTGCAACATCGGTGTCACATGTATCCATTACAACATCTCTCCTCCATGGAGAAGTCTATATTTCACTGACTCCGCAGCTTGCTGATCCAGGCCTAATGCTCTCTAATAAACATGGTGTTAGCTTTTCTCGGCTTGGCTTTTAAATAAACGCTAAATTATTAATCACAAGTTAAACATGCCAGACGGGCCGCTGCAGGGCCGGGGTCTCTTACTTTATGGCAAATCCAATAGTCTGTTCTAACAAAACCAAAATGGTGGGCTTAACCACACCAATGCTAGGTGGATGCTCCAGAGGGGGTTTTGAAACACTAAAGAAATGTGTAGACTTGACCCTAAAGTTCAGACTTGATCTAAGGTCTTAGGTCGACTCACTGCCTGACCAACCATTGGAATTCAAAGGTCTCCTAAGTCTCAGCCTCTATCCCACCAGCTTGTCCCACCATGGACTAAAGTCAAGGACTAATGGTCACTGATCACAGCCAAGCTCCGCACCATCACATTACCCTAAACTTCAGCATCAAGTCCCAGGTGGGCCACACTAACTTTTGACTCTTCAGAGGCCACGTCACCTGCCAACCAGCAAGACAAGCAGGATCTGGTGCCATCACCACATAGAATGGCCCACCAGGTTCCACCACATAAAGGAAAGCAAAAAAATGGAACAGCAAACAATTGCAAAATGAGCAGGAACTCCATATTCTTCCTTACAATAGATTTCAGGTGCTGGGTGACAACTAAAGACCATAAAGGTTTGTTTCTGCTCATACACATAGCTGAGGACCCTCTCTGACACTGGGGTCCAGCTGCACCTGCAACCTTTGCACCCCAAGAATGTAAACAACCAACTCAATTTTTACTTCTTAGGTGTAATACCACTCCTAACCTCGCGGTGTGCTGTTCAATTTAACTGAGAGCAGTTTAGGACTCTATATCCCCACCTAGTGGTAAAACGGTTCACTGCGGTTTAATATATTCCATTCTACAATCTCCAGCATATGTTATATCTGTATGCCATCCACATTTCTCTGTTTCACAGGCTGGTAACTCGATAAAGGGAATTTTGCTTTTGCAGAACAAGCAGTGACAGCTCAGCAAGTACGCTCTGTGAAATTAGGACGCGACAAGTGACAACTCCGGATTTTTAAAGTGAACCTCCAAAAAAAAGTAATGTGCAGTATCCTGACTACTTCTCCATTGTCAGCCATAATAACTGTCACCCATAGGCTCCTCCCCTTCCTCTCTGCCAGTTAATAATATGCAAATTAGCTCCCATCAAGAAGGAAGGCAATTTTTTAGGAAGGAAACTCCTAAACATCTAAAAGCTGAAGGTTTACTACAATTGTATCCAGTTTAGACACATTGTCAAGAATGGAAATGAAACAGGGTAATGGGTTGTAAAAAAAATAGTCTATTATCTTGTATCCAAGCTGCTGATACACAAGTGAGACCGCGGCTGATCGCCGGAGTCTCCAGCTCCTCAGCACAGGACAGAGGTCACTCCTTGTGTGGCAGATCCGGAGTAATGGATGATGTCGCTGTCACTCGGCTTTATGGTTTGTTTGGTTCATTTGCTGGGGTTTTTTTTGTTTTTTTTTATACAATTTACACCCCAGGAGTAACGAGCTTATTTTTTAATGCACTTTAAAATACGAGTGATTAGATGGCACAGAGCGCGTCCTGATTATTTATTGACTGCGCTGGGAAAGCTGGACTCATACATGCCGTGTGATCGCAGATGGGGTTAGTGGGGGACATGGCGTAAAGGGGTGAAGGCTCATTATGTAGTGGTGGGAGGGGGTTATAGAGTTTGTTTTGCTCTGTGGACAGAATTTCCTACTTGTGTAGCCTGTTGTCAGCCATGTTATAATAGTGCCCGCCATGTGCCCATCATATAATAGTGCCCACCCTATAATAGTGCCCATCATCTACCTGTCATATAATAGTGCTCATCATGTACCCATCATATAATAGTGCCCACCCTACAATAGTGCCCATCATCTGCCTGTCATATAATAGTGCCCATCATGTACCTGTCATATAATAGTGCCCATCATGTACCCGTCATATAATAGTGCCCATTGTGTACCCATTATATAATAGTGCCCACCCTATAAGAGTGCCCATTATGTATCCGTTATATAATAGTGCCCATCATGTACCCGTCATATAATAGTGCCCATCATGTACCCATCATATAATAGTGCCCATCATGTACCTGTCATATAATAGTGCCCATCCTATAATTGTGCCCATCATTATAATAAAAATCTTTTTATTTATATAGTGCCAACATATTCCGCAGCGCTTTACAATTCAGACATTTTACAGACATTGTGGGCACTGTCCCCATTGGGGCTCACAATCTAGATTCCCTATCCATCATGAACCTGTCATATAATGGTGCCGTCATGAACCTGTCATATAATAGTGCCCATCCTATAATAGTGCCCATCATGTACCTGTCATATAATAGTGCCTGTCATGAACCTGTCATATAATAGTGCCCATCCTATAATAGTGCCCATCATGTACCTGTCATATAATAGTGCCTGTAATGAACCTGTCATATAATAGTGCCCCGTCTATAATAGTAGTATCATATAATAGGGTCAGTCACAGTCCACCTCAACAAAACCTGATGCAAAACAGTTCCTCCAAATAGTGCCAATCATAGTATCTTAAAGACTATTATAATAGTAACATGCCATTATCTAGCTAACCATCTATTTATCTATATATATTATTTCTCTCTATCATATCTATTCATCTATAAAAAAGAATAAAAATAGTAGGCAGCACTCCAATTGCAGAAGATGTGTCATCAGATTGCTAGTGGCCAATTTCACCTTTACTATTATTCTCACTCTTCCCCTGAGTATTCCAGTTTTTGTTGTGTTCACATCCGCCATACAGTTCCAAAGATATGAAGCTTTTGATTTAGTGATGTCTATGGTCATTCCCAGGGGGCGTGGCTCACAGGATCCTCAGGGGCGTGTCTTTATGCTACTTTGCATAATGACCCTGTGAGCCACGCCCCCTTAGTAGAGTCATACAATTAGCACTAAACAAAAACGCTCATATCTCTGGAACCGTACGGTGTATTTGAAAAAAACAAAAACTGAAATACTCGGGGGAACAGTGGGAATAAAATAAGAGAAAAAAAATGGGTCCTTTCTAAAGTATATAAAAAAATGGGGTACTTTTTTGACCCATATAAATGCCTAGAGATGGGTCAATAAAGTATACTCATCCATCTATATATCTATCTATCCTACTACTTGGCAGCATCATCTATGCTTCTACGGATTAGTAGCCCCCACAATGTCATGACATCAAAGGGGAATGATGGATGTAGTGACGATGGAGGCCAGTAGGTAGTAAGATGTTCTCAGGACTCTGGTAGGACTGCCATGGAGTATTGATGTACTATCCTCATTTCCGGACTCTCGGACTGGTTCCCTGTACCTGTGTAGATGGCAGCGCTCAGCGCGGTCCCTCTGCCGGGAATGTCTGTACAGATTTCAATAATTACAGGAGTAAGTGTCGCCAGTACAAGGTGTTAATTATATTTACAAATACAGTCATCATTATTGGTTCAATTAACACAACACCCGGCACTAATAGTAATGGAGCATTTACTGTTATACAACATTGCACGGTACAAAGGAAAGATCCGCCTAATGAGCGAATTAATAATGGATACCCCACAGATCCTCCTGGCAGATAACAGGGGGTCAATCCGCTGACGATGCGGACATCAGCAGTAATTAGGTAAACTAGACCTTAGTTAGCGCGGGATGTCCAATTGTCATTTTCTTTGAGATCCTTCACCCCCCATCTCCCCCAAATTATCTTAATTAACCCTTTAGTGCTCCAATACGGAAATACAGTATCATGGAGCGGGTGGTGGGGTATAAAGCTGGCTCAGGATTAGGCGTCGGCTGTGTTATACAGCCATTACCTGATTTTAAAGCAGCGATCAGAGCTAAATGCCACTGTCAGTCTGTGATCCTGTCCGGGCGACCATTCCTGACGACCATCAGCCCACTCACGTCGTGATCGGGTTGGTACTTTTGTAAACTGTGTTCATAGGAGACAGTGAAAGAGACCAAGGGGTGTAAAAAAGTAAAGTAAAAAAAAATTTTTTAAAAAGTTTTTAAAAAATTATAAAAATATTTCAATAACCCCAATTTCATGTAAAAAAAAAAGATATATTATTTGGTATTACCAAGCCTGTAAAAAATCTGATCTACGACGTAGAAAAAAAAAAAAAGAAAAATTCCAAAAATCTGCACTTTTTATATAAAAAAAAGCAATAAAAGGGATCAAAATTTCAAATGTACCCCAAAATTATACTGTTCAAAACTACAGCTCAGCAGCATGCATAAAAAAAAACCTGACACAGCTCTATCAGCTGAAAAATTTTAAAAAAATGGCGACAAAATATTTTTTTAGATTATTTTTTCTTACAAAATTCAGAATTTTAATTTTTTTTTATTAAAATTTTTAAAAAAATCTATACAAGTTCAATATCATCATAATAGTATTGACCCGGAGAATGATATTGCCACGTCATTTTTACAGCCCAGTGGACGCTGTAGAAACAAAACACAAAAAAAACAAAAAAGCACCTTTTTCTGAATTTTTTTCCCATACATTATACAGCAGAGTAAATCAATAACCTATCTCTCAAAAAAACAAGTCGTCATATGGCTATGGTGATGGAAAAATTAAAAAAAAAAAAAGTTATGACCCTTGGAAGAAGGTGAAAAAATAGAAAAATTTTACTTGGCTGCGTCGTTAAGGGGTTAAATACAATACCTGTAAATGGACTGGGGGAGCGCAGAATCCCCTGCATAGAAAGAATTAAGGTCCCTAACCACTAGAGGGACATGTAGAGCCAATTGCATACTGTTTTAGTATTGAATTCAATGTATAAGGTGTATGCAGTGAGCTCCCCCTACTGGTGGCTGCAGGAAGAAACAAATTCATTACTTTTTTGCCTATTTAGGGGATTTAGTGCTTTGTTTCAGAAAAACAGACCCTCAACAAGGTCGTTTATTGAAATCACTGCAGAATAAAATGTTCTATGTTTTCTAATATACCTTAATTATCTCTGACTGCTGTCAGATTACACCAGAGGATTCAGGAAAGTTCTTCCTCTTAAGCCCTGGACTCATAATATATCATTAAAGATGAATGCAGAGGGACGGTACACATGGTGTTTCCAATATTGTGTAGTTATGAAAGAGGAGAAGATGCATGCACCCTGGTAAATAGATTTTTGTATTCCAGCTTCTAGTATATCTGTTGGTGTAATACAACCCCTGGCAAAAATTATGGAATCACCGGGCTCGGAAGATGTTCGTTCAGTTGTTTAATGTTGTTGAAAAAAAGCAGATCACAGACATGGCACAAAACTAAAGTCATTTCAAATGACAACTTTAGGGCTTTAAGAAACACTAAAAGAAATCAAGATTAAAAATGTGGTACTCAGTAAGGGTAATTTTTTCAGACCAAGCAGAGGGAAAAAATTATGGAATCACTCAATTCTGAGGAAAATATTATGAAATCACCCTGTAAATTTTCATTTCCAAAACTAACACCTGCATCAAATTAGATCAGCTCGTTAGTCTGCATCTAAAAAGGAGTGATCACATCTTGGAGAGCCTTTGCACCAAGTGGACTGACATGAATCATGGCTCCAACACGAGAGATGTCAATTGAAATAAAGGAGAGGATTATCAAACTATTAAAAGAAGGTAAATCATCACGCAATGTTGCAAAAGATGTTGTTTGTTCACAGTCAGCTGTGTCTAAAATCTGGACCAAATACAAACAACATGGGAAGGTTGTTAAAGGCAAACATACTGGTAGACCAAGGAAGACATCAAAGCGTCAAGACCGGAAACTTAAAGCAATATGTCTCCAAAACAGGAAATGCACAACAAAACAAATGAGGAACGAATGGGAGGAAACTGGAGTCAATGTCTGTGACCGAACTGTAAGAAACCGCCTAAAGGAAATGGGATTTACATACAGAAAAGCTAAACATAAGCCATCATTAACACCTAAACAGAAAAAACAAGGTTACAATGGGCTAAGGAAAAGCAATCGTGGACTGTGGATGACTGGATGAAAGTCATATTCAGTGATGAATCGCGAATCTGCATTGGGCAAGGTGCTGATGCTGGAACTTTTGTTTGGTGCCGTTTTATGACTGCATGAAGAGAACAAGCAAATTTCCACAGTCATTGATGATATGGGGCTGCATGTCAAGTAAAGGCACTGGGGAGATGGCTCTCATTACATCTTCAATAAATGCCCAAGTTTACATTGATATTTTGGACAGTTTTCTTGTCCCATCAATTGAAAGGATGTTTGGGGATGATGACATCATTTTCAAGATGATAATGCATCCTGCTATAGAGCAAAAACTGTGAAAACATTCATTGAAAGAAGACACATAAGGTCAATATCATGGCCTGCAAATAGTCCGGATCTCAATCCAATTGAAAATCTTTGGTGGAAGTTGAAGAAAATGGTCCATGACAAGGCTCCAACCTGCAAAGCTGATCTAGCAACAGCAATCAGAGAAAGTTGGAGCCAGATTGATGAAGAGAACTGTTCGTCACTCATTAAGTCCATGCCTCAGAGACTGCAAGCTGTTATTAAAGTCAGAGGTGGTGCAACAAAATACTAGTGATGTATTGGAGTGGTCTTTTGTGTGTTTGTTTATCATGATTCCATAATTTTTTCCTCAGAATTGAGTGATTCCATAATTTTTTCCCTCTGCTTGGTCTGAAAAAAATTACCCTTACTGAGTACCACATTTTTTTTCTTGATTTCTTTTAGTGTTTCTTAAAGCCCTAAAGTTGCCATTTGAAATTACTTTAGTTTTGTGCCATGTCTGTGATCTGCTTTTTTTCAACATTAAACAACTGAATGAACATCCTCCGAGCCCGGTGATTCCATAATTTTGCCAGGGGTTGTATATAGAAAAGAGACATTAAAGGGGCTGCTCAAAAAAAAAACTTTAACTGTACCTGTCGTTTCAGGCGACTCTCCGGAATAAGCTGTGCTGTGTGTGTACTTGAGGAATAATACTGTATCTGGCCATTATATGACTTTTATTCAGCAGTTATCACCAGTTTTCCCCTCCACAAGCTCTCTCTCTCTAATTCTCCGTTGTCTCTGAGCTAGTGGGTGAAGACTAGCTGCCATGGTGTCTCCCACAGCACACACATACATGAAGGATTCCTGCTCTTTAGTCTCTATAAAGCAATAAAGCAAATATTAAGCAGGAGCAGCATAGAGAGCGTTATAAAGAAGTACCGAGCAGTGTAGCTAAGTGAAGTAAAATACTTCTAGAGCAACATGAAAAAAATGTATTTAGCAATATTGAGCAGTATAGCTGTGAATCCAGATTTGATGCAAAATAAAACACTTACTTGAAAGCAACAGCAACATTAAAAACTTTATCCAGCAGTATAGCTGTGAATCCAGCTCTGATGCAAAATGAAACACTTACTTGAAAGCAACAGCAACATAGAAGACTTTATCCTGCAGCATAGCTGTGAATCAAACTCTGGCACAACATAAAACACATACTAGAATGCAACAACATGGAGGACATCATACAGTAGCAATGAGCAATGTAGCTGGGAATCCAGCACTGTGGTGAAATAATACACTGGAAAGTAGCTGAAAGGAGGACTTTATCCTGCTGTAATGAGCAGTGTAGTTGTGAATCCATCTCTGGGTGTAAGATCAATCATTTACTAGAAAGAAACAGCTTGGAGGACATCATACAGTAGCACTGAGCAGTGTAACTGGGAATCCAGCACTGTGATGAAATAAAAACATTTACTAGAAAGCAGCTGCATGGAGAACTTTATTCTGCAGTAATGAGCAGTGTATATGTTAATCCACCTCTGGGGTAAAATAAAACAGTTACTACAAAGCAACAGCAGACTGAGAAGTGTAGCTGTGTATCCAGCAGTTATAAACTCCCATCATTCCATCATGGCGAGCTCACTGACAGATTATCTGTTGACTCATTCTCCAGCCAATGATAGACAGTTCAGCACAGAAGCTCTAGAAGCCTAATATTGCAAAAAAAAGTATGAAACTCAAATACAAATATTTTTTTTAGCCAAAATTACATGCACATTAGCAAAAAATAAAAATGTCCCAAGAGATGGACAGCTCCTTTAATTGCAAGCAGTTATTTTCCCTCTGATACATTTTAGCAAATTACCAGGACAGTAGAGTGACTTGTGCCAAATTTTTTTTTACTTAGCTTTGCCAGGCTAAGAAATGACCTCCCCAGCAGAAGAAGACGTCTCCAGTATTTTAGGTCTTTTCTACGACTTTTTCATCTTTCTCCAAAGTCTGGACTAAATCTTTTGTTCTCTAAATATCTCAAAAATGTTCTAGCAACCAAAAAATCCGAAGAAAAGAAAAAGGCATTGATTCGTTAATGCGTCCCTTTAATGTGACAGACTGCAAATCTTCATAGGCGGCAAAGTTTTAATATGCCTTCTGGTCCTTCATACAGAACACAATATTCCGGAGGAGATCTCACCAGTGATCTATAAAGCCGTATTACAAGCCTTTCTCTCTCCGCCTGCTCCTAATAACCCATTTTATAAAGCGGAGAATCCTGCGGTGCGTCTGCCCCGTTTTGCTACATTACCTGCTTAACTTCGAGCCATCGCAAAAAAGATTCATTTCTGCTGCTGCTGCTGACGACACTTCAAGATGGAACCAAAACACGTAACATAAACTGATCTTATTAAAACTCCGTCCAAGAAGCCTTCAAGGACACCTCGTAAAGCTCCACCTTCAGCATCTTTGTCTTGCAACTGCATGACCCTTTTTGCTTTTTTACATTTTTTTTTTTAGAAAACCTAATATACAGTTATATGAAAAAGTTTGGGCACCCCTATTAATCTTAAGCTTAATGTTTTATAAAAATTGGTGTTTTTGCGACAGCTATTTCAGTTTGATATATGTAATAACTGTTGGACACAGTAATGTTTCTGCCTTGAAATGAGGTTTATTGTACTAACAGAAAATGTGCAATCTGCATTCAAACAAAATTTGACAGGTGCATAAGTATGGGCACCTCACCAGAAAAGTGACATTAATATTTAGTAGATCCTCCTTTTGCAAAAATAACAGCCTCTAGTCTCTTCCTGTAGCTTTTAATGATTTCCTGGATCCTGGATGAAGGTATTTTTGACCATTCCTCTTTACAAAACAATTCCAGTTCAGTTAAGTTTGATGGTCGCCGAGCATGGACAGCCCTCTTCAAATGATCCCACAGATGTTCAATGATATTCAGGTCTGGGGACTGGGATGGCCATTCCAGAACATTGTAATTGTTCCTCTGCATGAATGCCTGAGTAGATTTGGAGCGGTGTTTTGGATCATTGTCTTGCTGAAAGATCCATCCCCTGCGTAACTTCAACTTTGTCACTGATTCTTGAACATTATTGTCAAGAATCTGCTGATACTGAGTGGAATCCATGCGTCCCTCAACTTTAACAAGATTCCCGGTGCTGGCATTGGCCACACAGCCCCAAAGCATGATGGAACCTCCACCAAATTTTACTGTGGGTCGCAAGTGTTTTTCTTGGAATGCTGTGTTTTTTTGCCGCCAGGCATAACGCCTTTTTGTATGACCAAACAACTCAATCTTGGTTTCATCAGTCCACAGGACCTTCTTCCAAAAAGAAATTGGCTTCTCCAAATGTGCTTTTGCATACCTCAGCCGACTCTGTTTGTGGCGTGCTTGCAGAAACGGCTTCTTTGGCATCACTCTCCCATACAGCTTCTCCTTGTGCAAAGTGCGTTGTATAGTTGACAGATGCACAGTGACACCATCTGCAGCAAGTTGATTCTGCAGCTCTCTGGAGGTGGTCTGAGGATTGTCCTTGACTGATCTCACCATTCTTCTTCTCTGCCTTTCTGATGTTTTTCTTGGCCTGCCACTTCTGGCCTTAACAAGAACTGTCCCTGTTTTCTTCCATTTCCTTACTATGTTGATCAGAGTGGAAACTGACAGGTTAAATCGCTGAGACAGCTTTTTGTATCCTTCCCCTGAACAACTATGTTGAATATTCTTTGTTTTCAGATCATTTGACAGTTGTTTTGAGGAGCCCATGATGCCACTCTTCAGAGGAGATTCAAACAGGAGAACAACTTGCAAGTGGCCACTTTAAGTAGCTTTTCTCATGATTGGATACACCTGGCTATGAAGTTCAAAGCTCAATGAGGTTACAAAACCAAAAAATGTGCTTCAGTAAGTCAGTAAAAAGTAGGTAGGAGTATTTAAAACAAGAAAATGATAAGGGTGCCCATACTTATGCACCTGTCAAATTTTGTTTGAATGCAGATTGCACATTTTCTGTTAGTACAATAAACCTCATTTCAAGGCAGAAACATTACTGTGTCCAACAGTTATTACATATATCAAACTGAAATAGCTGTTGCAAAAACACCAATTTTTATAAAACATTAAGCTTAAGATTAATAGGGGTGCCCAAACTTTTTCATATAACTGTATTGATGCCTGGAAACCATGAGCAAGCAGGGTAATTACTGGAAAAGTGTAAAAATTCAGGATATCTCGTTTTTGTGGCACAACATGTTGTGCCACACATAGATTAAGATATCCATCAAAAGCAGCTTCCTAATGTGCAGGGGGCTTAACAAAAGTGTCCTATGCAAAACTTTCATTGCCATTAGCATTAATTGCATCTCTCTAATGATAATATGCCCCTAATTCTTAAAGTTGGCCATGCTGATGGTTTCCTATTAGGAAAAAAGGAGATTTAATTGGAATAATTCAGCCATTTATCGTTAAGCCATGTGCACACATATCGTTAATAGCACATTCTTTTTCTGTTTCTTCTTTTTCCTGCATGCTCTCTGCAGGTGTCAACATCTTTTTTTTTAACTTTCTCCTTTATTTGATGAGTTTTTGGTGCAAATTTGATTGTTCCTATTTGTAGATAAAAACATTGCCCCGTTCATATCTTTAATCTTTCAAAGATGCCAAACGCTTAAAAGAAGTGACGTCCGTTCTTCAGGCGTTTTCCGCTATTAAAGTGTGACATACGTTACTTTGCAAGTCAATGGGAAGGCTCTAAAAGTCCTAGAAGACGCCTGAGCGTAACTAGAAGGGCTCGCAGTCATCTGCGTAAATCTGAAAACCTTTACTGGTTATTAAAAAGGGGGGATGTAGGGTCTCCCTTATTTTTATTACCAGCTGAGGGAAATCAGACAGCTAAGAGCTGGTCTTAATAGTCTGGGAAGGGGCCAATAAACATGGAGCTTCCCAGGCTATTAATATCAGCTCTCAGCTGTCTACTTAGCCTTTTCTTGTTATTAAAAATAGAGGGACCCCACATTATTCATTTTTTGGGGGGGTCCCACCTTTTTAATAACCAGTAAAGGCTAAGTAATCAACTGTGAGCTGATATTAATAGCATAGGAAGCTTCATGGAAATTAGCCTCTTCCCAGAATAATAACACCAGACCCGAGCTGTCTGCTTTCCTTCAGCTGGTTAGTAAAAATAATGGTGATCCCATGTAATTTTTTTTATTTTATCTCTTTATTTAGTAGCTAAATACATGTACAGTAAACGACACATGCACTGCACTAATTATATATCTCACTGACATCATTCTATCTATATATCTATTCTATCCATTCTATTCGGACGGGTCACGCTGTGAAATTACTGTACACGGCCAATGAAATGTTGGATGAGACAGGTGCGTAAAAAATTGCATGGCACACGCATGGTCCGTGTACCGTGCAATTTTTGTCTCACACCCATTGACTCGCATTGGCAAGTCTCGTTCGATATTCGCAGCCACTCGCTTTCATCAGATTGCACTCGTCTGATTTATACGCAGATGACTATGAGCCATTAGGCTGTGTTCACACATTAAAAACCAAAGACAAAAGCTCAATACACAGATACCCAAAAGTAAATCGGGTATCTGTGTATTGTGCTTTTGTCTTTGTTTTTTTCTGTCTAATGGCCTTATGTGAACATGCATTTACGTTTCAGTTCAGACTCCCAGTTTTTTTCTGTGTTCACACACTGCAGTTTTAACAAGTTTTTGTCTCGTTTTTTTTCTGCGCAGATTTGTCACAAAACCTGAAGGATTTCCTAGTGTCAGCAAAGTGAATGAAATTCATGAACTCTCATGCATATGTTGCTTATTTTTACCTTGCAGATTTAGGCTATGTTCACACAATGCCGTTTTTTTGCAGGCAAAACCTGCTCTCTTGGCAGTAAACAAGCTCTGACAAAAGCTTTTTTTGGTGCATTTTTTTTTGCAACATGTTATTTGTCTGCAGTGCATGTTTAATAAAGTTACTTTTGTTCACCAAAAATGCAGCAAATACGTAAGGTCGCATTTTTTTCCAGGATTTTTGTACTTTCTCATTGCTTTCTATGATGAAAAAATGCAGAAAGAATTGACATGCTGCAGATTTTAAAAAAGGAGCAGCTTTCCAATGTAGTCAGGAAAAATAGAAAGTGTGTGCATGAGATTTCTGAAGTCTCATAGGTTTTGCTGGTACTGTTAAAAGCAGCTTTAAATTTGCAAAAAAAAAATGCTGCAAAGACGCAACGTGTGAACATAGCCTTAAATCTGCTGCTCGTCAATTCTTTCAGCATTTTTGCTGCAGATTTCACCCATTATAATGAGTAGGAAAAACACATTAAAAACGAGTGTACTTTATGATGCACTTTTCCTACCAACACATCAGTATTTACAGCAGATTTCTTTAAAGAAAAATTAAATATATAAAATAAAAACATCCAAAAATTGCTGGGAAAATGACAAAAAAAAATGCAAAAAAAATGCTCGAGGACTCCAAAACTCCAGCAAAAAGGAGCCATTCCTGAGACGTCTTCTACTTGAAAAAAATGCATTAAAAAGACACAGTGTGAGCATACCCTAAGGCTACATTCCCACAATGAGCTATTTACGCTGCTTATTTTCAAAAATTGCAAGTATGGGTGCAGAAATGGTGCAGAAAATCTGCAGCATCAAAAACTCACCAAAAACTCATCGTGTGAACTTAACCTAAGAAATCATCGTGGGAACGTAGAATAAGGGGTCTGATAATTTAGACAACTGTAAAGAACACGGATATGACTAAATGTTTGGGATGGAGTTGGTGCATATTGATTTGCAGGACCTGCCGCTCACAAGCACTTCCTGATGACCGGAAAGTCCACAAGTGATCTATTAACGAGACATACCTGTGTATTGGAAGTCATTCCTGGTGATACCTGAGGAAGATTCTGGAGAAAAACCAAGAGGGTGTAAAGCTGTCGATACATGAGGAATCTAAAGTTTACAGACATTCTATGTGGATTTGCTGCCTCCAGTCTGATTTGCAATGTGCACATTCCAAAAAAAAACCACTGCATGAACAGGTGCGTCCAAACTTTTGACTAGTACTGCATAGCTAAACTGATAGGTGTCAGAGAATGACGCTGAGACATATGACAGGTTTATGCTTAAGCAAAAACAGGAGACAGAACACATCAAATGCTTCAGAAAATGTCATCCCGTCAGGAGTTGAAAATAGCCGCTTTCAGAATATTTAGCATAGAAAAAAAAATATGCAGATCTCCGGGGAAAGGACATGTAAAATGCAGACTTTTGGATCGGGAGACGTTCTGGATCTTTCCTTTAGAGACTAAGAAAGCCTTGTAGTTACAACTTGAGAGGATCAGGTTTTTCCTTTTAGCTTGATGAACCCCCTTTTCATGAATGGGTGCATGTTGCAAATGACTTCTCACAATCTGGGGTACAGTTATGTCTCAGAGCTCCGATTCCAGCATTTTAAACCCCTCACACGCCGCTGTAAATACTGACAGTGGCAAGTAAGGATTTTTACAGAGGGAGATCTCTCCCTCAGTCAAGGCACAATCACAGAGTGCAGATGTGTTGGTGTGTTAACTGAATCCCTGACAATGGCCTCTGTGTCTGACACACACAGGAAACTAGATCTGAAGGCGACGAGGCTTGATGAGTAACCTGTCAGTAATGCATTGACAAGTTACAAAATGCTCTGCACTACTTCAGTTGTACGGTGTATTATCAGTAAAGACATAATATGAGAACGAATGGGTTTTTTTAGAATAAAAAAATATGGAATACCTACTTTTTTATGCCTCTCAAAATAATGTGACAAAAAATTGACTAAAAAAGACATGCACCAAATAAAAATAACTTTTTGTATGAAAATCTGAAGGTCTCATACAGCTCCAGTGACGGACACTTGTGAAACTTATGGAACGTCACAATAAGGTGGGGTTAAGGACGGTTTGGCCACTTAAAAGGCGATGACGGGTGGGTTTTTTTTAGTTTTTTTGTGGAGTTACAGGGAGATTTTAAACATGTACCAATAAAGAAATGAGAATGTTTTACAGGAACGCTGGAACCTCGAATTTATTCAATTTAGGCATCTCGTTCGGCGTCTAATGGTTTACGAGTTTTAGATCCAATAAATAAGACTAATACAGAGTCTGATAATTTAGGAGTCTGGTCTAGGGTCTGGTAATTAAAGGGTTTGTTCTGAAGCCTAATAAAGTAAGGATATCGTGTGGGGGCTGAAATTATGCAGGTTGGGGTCTGACAATCTTTGGGGCTTTGTCTAGGGTCAATTAAGTGTCTCCTTATGGTCTAATGTTGGATCTAAAAACTTTAGGGGTTATATATTTAATGGGTCTCTTATGGGATCTGATAATTTCAGGGTCTGGTCTAGGGATCAGACCTCAGCCAATTATATTATTAAAGCCTCCAGCCCCCTAATTTATCAGATCCCACAATAGACCCATTAAATATAAAACCCCAACCCGAGATGCCTAAATTGGCAAACTCCAGACCCCTAAAGTTTTTAGATCCAAGACTAGACCCTAACAGACACTTAATTGACGCTAGTCCCAGGTCTAAAGATTGTCAGAACCCAACCTGCATTATGCAAGACCCCAGACAATACCTTTACTTTAGAATAAATCCTTTAATAATTGCCAGATCCTAGACCAATCCCCAAATTAGATCCTAGACCAATCCCCAAGTCCGCAGATGCTAAAATACCAGACCCCTAAATTATCAGATCCCATGAAATCTAAAATCCCAACCCAAGAAGCTTAAATTATCAGACCCTAGACTCCATAACTGGCCCTTAAACCCAACCCCAAAATTTTCAGACCCCAGAATTAATCAATTCATTATCAGACCATTGACAAAACCCCAAAACTATGAGTCACCAGATAGCTAAGTTCTTAGACCCCCAGACATTTAAAATATAAGACCCTAGATCAAACCCCTAAATTAAGGTCTGGGGGGTCTGGGAATTTAGCCATTTGGTGGCTCATAATTTTGGATCTGAAAATTTTGAGTTTGAGTTTAGGGTCAATTAAGGGGTCTAGTCTGGGATCTGACAAAGTAGGCATCTTGGGCTGGGGTTTGACATTTAAAGAGGTTGTCCACTACTTTAGCATTGATTACCTATCCTTAGGATAGGTCATCAATGTCTGATTGGTTGGGGTTCGACACCAGGTACCCCGCCGATCAGCTGTTATCGGTGGCCACCTGCCCGAAGTTCTCATTTATGGAGCTGGCCATCTTCTGATAGTGGCAGCCACAGGGTACTGCACATCCGCATCCTATTGATTTGAATATGAGTTGGATGGGCAGTACCAAGTCTTGGCCACTATCAGAAGATGGCCAGCTCTGTAAATGAGAACTTCCGGCCGGCGGCCACTGATAACAGCTGATCGGCGGAGTTCCGGGTGTTGAACCCCAACCGATCAGACATTGATGACCTATCCTAAGGATAGGTCATCAATGCTAAAGTAGTTGACAACCTCCTTAATGGGTCTCTTCTGGGGGGTCAGATAATTGAGGGGTATGAGGTTTGATAATTTAGGGGGTTAATAATATTGTCATCTGGGCTGGGATTCAATAGTTGAGGAGTCTGGTCTGGGGTCTGATAACTTGGAGACCTGATATGATTATTCAAAGATCTGGGGTCTGCTAAATTAGGAATTTATTGGATCTGACTGCTCATATTTGACGGTCGGGTCATCCAGCTTTCCCAGACTCCAAAACAGCCGGTAGATATAGAGCTCTGATGTCTAAATATAATGGTCAGGAGTCTTGGAAATTCGGATAGTCCCATCTGTGGGAGCTGTGATCATCGTCACTGAGGTTTCCCAGGAACATCTACAGCTTAGGAGCAGATAATGACTCCGGGACTGGGACTTACTGCTATAAACTGGGGGTTTTAGCTGTAATGTGAGTTTACTCTGAGCTGGATTGGCGCTTGTTTCATCACAGTAAAGCTGACACCAATCTAAGAATATTTTATGCCGATTTTTAGGAGTTTTCTTCTTGAATAAAGAAAACCTGGAGTAACTAAGACATGAAAAAGCAAATTACAATATACACAGAGCGGTCATTGGACGGGTCTGGAGCGTTGGTATAAATATATATATATGTAGCCGAGAAGCCATTTCCCGCCGTCCTCCGTTATTGTTCCATTTTAATAATCTTGCTGTAAGTACATTGAGTTTGTTGCTGGTCTCGTAAAGCCGGAGCCGAGACTCATAAACCGGTAATGAAACTTGTAATCCAAGGAGAGAAGTGAGACGTCGGCGACGGAAAAAGGCCCAACGGCGAAACCGGAGAAATGACTGGAGGAAGGTGTCCACGCCGGTCCATTTATACCATCATTCAAAAAGTACATTTATTCACTGATTTTTCTTTTTGTTTTGGCTAGCTAAAACTTTCCTGAAATGAAAAGGGTTAATGCCGCCAGATCTGGGGGTCTAGGATAATAAAAATGGTTAATAATTCGATTTCCTAGACATCTAGGTTAATAGTCTCTTACTTGGTGGTCAAAAGTTAGAAAATGGGTCTAATATGTGGTTAATACATTTCCCTGGTGGTCTAGGGTAAAAAATTGGTTAATATTGCATTTCCCTAAACTTGAGGATGATAACATTTAATTCCCTGGTGGTCTAGAGGAATTATACTCTCCTTGGTGGTCTTGAGTAATAAAGTGGTTACTATTCCATTTCCTGGACATCTTGGTTAATAGTCCCTTCTTTGGTCCTAGAAAGATGTAAAATAGGTCTAATATTTTCTCTTGTGGTCTGGGGTAATAGACTAGGTTACTATATAATTCCCTGGTGGTCTAGGGTTATATAGTTACCTCCTATGATTTACCCTTGAGGAGGAGGAGGATAATATTTGATCTCCTGTTGGTCCAGTGTGATGCACCCTATATTTGATCCCTGGTGGTCTAGAGTAACTTCCCTTTTGGTCCAGGGAAGTGATAACTACAGTAATCGACTAAGATTTAGCTTTGAGGAGAAGGATCCTATTTGTTTTCCTGTTGATCCGGGGTGGTGTATCCTATAGTCAATCCCTGGTGGCCTAGGATTACTTACCTTTGATCGAGGGTAGTGATAACTACAGTGTTCTCCTATGATTTAGCCTTGAGGAGGAGGATAATATATGATTTCCTGTTGAACCAGGGTGATGTATTCTATATTTGATCCCTGGTGGTCTAGGGTAACTTCTCTTTGATCCAGGGTAGTGATAACTACAGTGTTCTCCTATGATTTAGCCTTCAGGAGGAGGATATTTGATTTTCTGTTGGTCCAGGGTGATGTACCCTATAGTCGATCCCTGGTGGTCTAGGATTACTTACCTTTGCTCCAGGGTTGTGATAACTACAGTCTTCTCCTATGATTTAGGAGGAGGATAATATTTGATTTCCTGTTGATCTAGGGTAACTTCTCTTTGATCCAGGGTAGTGATAACTACAGTATAACTACAGTATACAAGTGGATTACTACTTTGCCCAGCTGGCCTAGGGTGGAGGAGATGGTTAGTATTTGATTGCTTGTTGGTTTAAGGTAATCTCTCCTTCTGGTTACTCTGGGGCAGAAGAGATTATTCTCGTATGATCTATGGTTGAGGAGGTGATTACTATTTGATTTCCCAGTTGGGCTAGGGGTAAGTCCTTTTTCTAATTGGTGTAAGATACTGAACAGATTATTTGATTCCTGGTGGTCTAGGGTAAAAAAGAGGGTTAATTAATAGTTGATTCCTTACTAAATGTGCCCTTCTTGATTGCCTTGAGAGAGAGGAGTAGATTCATATTTAGACTCTGGTGCTTAAGGGTAGAAAAGTAAGTTCTAAATTAATTCCCTGGAGACCTAGTGTATACAAAGGGGGGATACACTGATGGTCTAGGACAATGGCTAATTCTAGGGTATGAGTTAATTTCTAATTTATACCTTGTTGTGTAAGGTAGAAACGTAGGTGCTATTTGATTCCCTGGTGGTCTAGAGCAGGGTTCCCCAACTCCAGTCCTCAAGGCCCACCAACAAGTCATGTTTTCAGGATTTCCTTAGTATTGCACAGGTGATAATTCCATCATCAGCACAGGCAATAGTTACATCACCTGTGCAATACTAAGGAAATCCTGAAAACATGACCTGTTGGTGGGCCTTGAGGACTGGAGTTGGGGAACCCTGGTCTAGAGTAACAAGTAATGACCCTTTTTTATGTTCTAAGGTAAAAGAGGGTCTCAAATCCCAGCAGCTGGATATCCCATGAACAAGTAGTCACTTTGGGGTTGAAACGTGAGTAGAAACTTCTTCATAATGTTCTTTGTTTACTTAAAGGGATATTTTGATTTTTAAAGTTGGTTTTGATGGTGGTCTTCTTATTCAACCCTTTCTTTTCCAGGGTTGTCTTATGTCAGAATCATGGCCCTTTACTGTATCTGAACCTGAGATCAACGGGGTAACTTTACATTTCTGGTGGATCATTCCAACTATAAATAGGATTATGATCCCTTTAAAGAGGGCATGTCACTTATAAGGATATATTTACATCATAAAAAAATGCCGCTGTTCTCCTGAATCCGGCGATGCTTTTAATTTATTCCTGCTCCTTTCCGTTCCCGAGATATGACCCTTTTTACATCTGTAAATAAATCTACTAAGTTTAACAACTGGGTGTGGTCATGCAAAGAAGGAATGGAGACCACGCCCACTTGCTAAAATAGACTAGATTTTTATTCAGAGAAGAAAGAGCCATATCTCAGGAACGGAGAGGCGTAGAAACTCAAGAAAAACAACGCCGGATTCAGGAGAAAAGCGGCTTTTACATCGGGGGGAAAGTTATATATTTCTGGCAAGTAACCGGTTCTCATCAGTGGTGAGAGTCTTTATCTTCCAACATCAGATGAGCCAATTCCAGGCTAATCTTGGTATTGAAGGTCCATGACCAGTTGTCCAGCTTTTTACCTTCACGCACAAGGAAAGTCGTCTCGATAAACCCTCATTTTCTTTATGTCCTGAGAAGACCTTGGTTATAACAAGCCACGTATTTCCTACCGGAGCCTTGTTTGCTTCTCCGTCTAGAAGACTTCATTCCATCTCAACATGAACTGAGTTTTACATCACTTTATAATTTATGTCTCCACATGACATCAGCCTCATTTATTAGATAATAGTGGTGGTAACATCTCCGAAAAGCTTTTGCATGAACAATGTCACCGAGAAAAAAATGTCCCGATTATTTAATATTTCACAAAACAACCACAGTCTGTCAATCAAAGAGACTGAATAACATGGAACAAGCAACAAGGGTCCATTAGGGCCGTAAAAACGTGTAATTTGTATCCTGATAAGAACCTGATCGTTATAATGGATAGAACATGGGTGACAAAGGAATTGTCAGACCACCGGAGAGAAACGAGCTGGCGCCACTGCCTGACATTCCCATCAAGATGCGGAGTTCTTGGTGCTGACAGAACTGTAAAAAAATTTTGTTCACTGGGGGTGAAATGTGTCATTGCTGAGCCGGTGCATTTAGATTTGGGTATTACCAGAGAAGCAGTATTATAGTAGTTATATTCTTGTACATGGGGCAGTATTATAGTAGTTATATTCTTGTACATAGGAGCAGTATTATAGTAGTTATATTCTTGTACATAGGAGCAGTATTATAGTAGTTATATTCTTGTACATAGGGGCAGTATTATAGTAGTTATATTCTTGTACATAGGAGCAGTATTATAGTAGTTATATTCTTGTACATAGGGGGCAGTATTATAGTAGTTATATTCTTGCACATTGTAGCAGTATTATAGTAGTTATATTCTTGTACATAGGAGCAGTATTATAGTAGTTATATTCTTGCACATTGTAGCAGCATTATAGTAGTTATATTCTTGCACATTGTAGCAGTATTATAGTAATTATATTCTTGCACATTGTAGCAGTATTATAGTAGATATATTCTTGTACATAGGGGCAGTATTATAGCAGTTATATTATTGTACATAGGAGCAGTATTATAGTAGTTACTGAATATTCTTGTATATAGGGAGCAGTATTATAGTAGTTATATTCTTGTACATAGGGGCAGTATTATAGTAGTTATATTCTTGTACATAGGGGCAGTATTATAGTAGTTATATTCTTGTACATAGGGGCAGTATTATAGTAGTTATATTCCTGTACATAGGAGCAGTATTATAGTAGTTATATTCTTGCACATAGGAGCAGTATTATAGTAGTTATATTCTTGTACATAGGGGCAGTATTATAGTAGTTATATTCCTGTACATAGGAGCAGTATTATAGTAGTTATATTCTTGCACATTGTAGCAGTATTATAGTAGTTATATTCTTGTACATAGGAGCAGTATTATAGTAGTTATATTCTTGCACATTGTAGCAGTATTATAGTAGTTATATTCTTGCACATTGTAGCAGTATTATAGTAGTTATATTCTTGCACATTGTAGCAGTATTATAGTAGTTATATTCTTGTACATAGGGGCAGTATTATAGCAGTTATATTATTGTACATAGGAGCAGTATTATAGTAGTTACTGAATATTCTTGTATATAGGGAGCAGTATTATAGTAGTTATATTCTTGTACATAGGGGCAGTATTATAGTAGTTATATTCTTGTACATAGGGGCAGTATTATAGTAGTTATATTCTTGTACATAGGGGCAGTATTATAGTAGTTATATTCCTGTACATAGGAGCAGTATTATAGTAGTTATATTCTTGCACATAGGAGCAGTATTATAGTAGTTATATTCTTGTACATAGGGGCAGTATTATAGTAGTTATATTCCTGTACATAGGAGCAGTATTATAGTAGTTATATTCTTGCACATTGTAG
Organism: Phyllobates terribilis; assembly: GCF_046119375.1. NCBI lineage: Eukaryota > Metazoa > Chordata > Amphibia > Anura > Dendrobatidae > Phyllobates > Phyllobates terribilis. The sequence goes on along the minus strand of NW_027362772.1, from coordinate 36,074,076 downwards.
CAGTATTATAGTAGTTATATTCTTGTACATAGGAGCAGTATTATAGTAGTTATATTCTTGCACATTGTAGCAGTATTATAGTAGTTATATTCTTGCACATTGTAGCAGTATTATAGTAGTTATATTCTTGCACATTGTAGCAGTATTATAGTAGTTATATTCTTGTACATAGGGGCAGTATTATAGCAGTTATATTATTGTACATAGGAGCAGTATTATAGTAGTTACTGAATATTCTTGTATATAGGGAGCAGTATTATAGTAGTTATATTCTTGTACATAGGGGCAGTATTATAGTAGTTATATTCTTGTACATAGGGGCAGTATTATAGTAGTTATATTCTTGTACATAGGGGCAGTATTATAGTAGTTATATACCTGTACATAGGAGCAGTATTATAGTAGTTATATTCTTGTACATAGGGGGCAGTATTATAGTAGTTATATTCTTGCACATAGGAGCAGTATTATAGTAGTTATATTCCTGTACATAGGGGCAGTATTATAGTAGTTATATTCTTGCACATAGGAGCAGTATTATAGTAGTTATATTCTTGTACATAGGGAGCAGTATTATAGTAGTTATATTCTTGTACATAGGGGCAGTATTATAGTAGTTATATTCTTGTACATAGGGGCAGTATTATAGTAGTTATATTCTTGTACATAGGGGCAGTATTATAGTAGTTATATTCCTGTACATAGGAGCAGTATTATAGTAGCTATATTCTTGTACATAGGGTACAAGAATATAACTTGTACAGTAGTATTGTTAGGGCTGTCACCAGGAATTTCAGGGCCCCATATTGGCAAAATTTTTGGGCTCCCATGAGACTCAGCTCAGGTTCCACCACAGCTCTGCCTCCACGTCTCGAACCTTCCACAGTCCCATCTCTTGGAAAAACTCCACTTCTGCACCACGTCCTCACCAATCACATATAAACAGTTCCCATCGAACACCATGTCACATACGTAGCCAGCAGCTTTTGTTTTGGTCAAAAGATTTTTTAAGCCGCCACCACGACAGGGTAGAGTCTTCTGTCCGGACCCTACTTTACTCTAACCTATGAAATATTTCTTAAAATTCCCAATACTCCTTTTATGTATATATTTTTTTCTTTAAGGGAATGTGTCGCATACATTTTTTAAAATGACCAATAATTTCACATACAAGGGAAAAATACAGCCACACCATGACCAGACCACATATTACCACCACATAGTGACTGAATATTATAATACTGATCATTAATAAAAACAAAAACAGAATACTAAGTGCCATTATACACAAGAGCTCCATATATAGTGTCAGTGTACAGGTAATAAAGGGATCATCAGTGATATTATACATAGGAGCTCTGTATATAGTGTCAGTGTACAGGTAATAAAGGGATCATCAGTGACAATATACCTAGGAGCTCTGTATATAGTATATAGGGTACAGGTAATAAAGGGATCACCAGTGACCTTATACACAGGAGCTCTGTATATAGTATATAGGGTACAGGTAATAAAGGGATCACCAGTGACCTTATACACAGGAGCTCTGTATATATTTTACAGCTAATACAGGGATCACCAGTGACATTATACACAGGAGCTCTGTATATAGTGTCAGTGTACAGGTAATACAGGGGTCACCAGTGACATTATACACAGGAGCTCTGTATATATTTTACAGCTAATACAGGGATCACCAGTGACATTATACACAGGAGCTCTGTATATAGTGCACAGGTAATAAAGGGATCACCAGTGACATTATACAAAGGAGCTCTGTATATAGTGCACAGGTAATAAAGGGATCACCAGTGACATTATACACAAGAGCTCTGTATATACTGTCAGTGTACAGGTAATACAGTGATCACCAGTGACATTATACACAGGAGCTCTGTATATATTTTACAGCTAATACAGGGATCACCAGTGACATTATACACAGGAGCTCTGTATATAGTGTACAGGTAATACAGGGATCATCAGTGACATTATACACAGGAGCTCTATATATATTTTACAGCTAATACAGGGATCACCAGTGACATTATACACAGGAGCTCTGTATATAGTGTCAGTGCACAGGTAATACAGGCATCACCAGTGACATTATACACAGGAGCTCTGTATATAGTGTACAGGTAATACAGGGATCATCAGTGACATTATACACAGGAGCTCTGTATATAGTGTCAGTGTACAGGTAATACAGTGATCACCAGTGACATTATACACAGGAGCTCTGTATATAGTGTCAGTGTACAGGTAATACAGTGATCACCAGTGACATTATACACAGGAGCTCTGTATATAGTGTACAGGTAATACAGGGATCACCAGTGACATTATACACAGGAGCTCTGTATATATTTTACAGCTAATACAGGGATCACCAGTGACATTATACACAGGAGCTCTGTATATAGTGCACAGGTAATAAAGGGATCACCAGTGACATTATACGCAGGAGCTCTGTATATAGTGTTAGTGTACAGGTTACAGTGATCTCCAGTGACATTATACACAGGAGCTCTGCATATAGTGTCAGTGTACAGGTAATATCACCAGTGACATTATACACAGGAGCTCTGTATATAGTGCACAGGTAATAAAGGGATAACCAGTGACATTATATACAGGAGCTCTGTATATAGTGTTAGTGTACAGGTTACAGTGATCTCCAGTGACATTATACACAGGAGCTCTGTATATAGTGTCAGTGTACAGGTAATGCAATGATCACCAGTGACATTATACACAGGAGCTCTGTGTATAGTGTCAGTGTACAGGTAATACAGGGATCACCAGTGATATTATACACAAGAACTCTGTATATAGTGTCAGTGTACAGGTAATACAGGCATCACTAGTGACATTATACACAGGAGCTCTGTATATAGTGTACAGGTAATACAGGGATCATCAGTGACATTATACACAGGAGCTCTGTATATAGTATAACGTGTTCAGGTAATACAGGGATCACCAGTGATATTATACACAGGGTCTCTGTATATAGTGTACAGGTAATACAGTGATCACCAGTGATATTATACACAGGAGCTCTGTATATAGTGTCAGTGTGCAGGTAATACAGTGATCACCAGTGACATTATAAACAGGAGCTCTGTACATAGTGTATAGTGTCAGTGTACAGGTAATAAACTGACTCACCGTTGATGTCTCACCGCTCCTCCACATTACTGCATGACCTCCTCTAACCCCACCTACTGTATCCTCATCCTCACCCATCCCTTGTAGACTGTGAGCCCTCACGGGCAGGGTCCTCGCTCCTCCTGTACCAGTCGCTGACTCGTTTTGTTAAGATTATGTGAATATTTTTGCTATGTATATCCCTATCACATGTAAAGCGCCATGGAATAAATGGCGGTATAATAATAAATAACAATAATAATGTCTCTAATTTGAAGATATTCATCTTCGCTTTTCATCCAGCGCTGACCGCTATCACTTTTTCCAGCCAGGAGTCATCTCTACATAAAATAACACACAGTTATCTAGAGCACCACTTCCAGAGCACATTCCCTAACTTCTACACTATGCAGCTGAATACAGACGTGCACCCACCATTGATATACATTATAATTAGTTATTATGCAACCCACCATTCCAAATATAAATTGTAATCCACCACTCTTCCCCCACTAACTATAAATAGCCACTTTTCCCACTGAATAAATATATAAATTAATTAGCACCTGAACTATTTCCCCCAATTCAATACCAGTCACTGCATCCTCAATGCCACCCACTCTGTACCTCCCGCTCCCCCGATTCATTCGATTTACATGCCCCACCTACGCCCCAATTCATTGCCATGTCGTGTCCTCTCTCCCACCCGCACCCTCTATTCATTATCAACTGCTCTCCCCCACATTCAATACATCATTTACTCTTCTCCACCCTCAATTTATCATTATTTGCTGTCCCACCCCTGATTCATCATCATTTGTTCACCCCCTCAATTCATCAACATTTACTGTCCTCATCCCCCAGTCTCAATACATCATCATCATTTAAGCCCCCATCAGAAAAATTCATCATTATTTTCTCTCCCCCATCCCCTCCACCCAAGTCATTTGCTCTCCCCACCCCCACCTTCAGTTTATATGCTCTTCCCACCCCCCAACCTCACTTCATCATTTGCAGTCCCCCCTCCCCTCACTCCATCATTTGCAGCCCCCCTCTCCACCCACTTCATCATTTGCAGTCCCCCTCCCCTCTCACTTCATCATTTACAGTCCCCTTTCCCCCTCCCCACTTCATCATTTGCAGTCCCCCTCCCCTCTCACTTCTTCATTTACAGTCCCCTTTCCCCCTCCCCACTCCATCATTTGCAGTCCCCCATCTCCACCAACTTTATCATTTGCAGTCCCACCTCTCCTCCCCACTCCATCATTTGCAGCTCCCCCTCCCCTCACTCCAACATTTGCAGTCCCCCCTCTCCTCACTCCATCATTTGCAGTCCCCCATCTCCACCCACTTCATCATTTGCAGTCCCCCTCCCCTCTCACTTCATCATTTACAGTCCCCTTTCCCCCTCCCCACTTCATCATTTGCAGTCCCCCTCCCCTCTCACTTCTTCATTTACAGTCCCCTTTCCCCCTCCCCACTCCATCATTTGCAGTCCCCCATCTCCACCAACTTCATCATTTGCAGTCCCACCTCTCCTCCCCACTCCATCATTTGCAGCTCCCCCTCCCCTCACTCCATCATTTGCAGTCCCCCATCTCCACCAACTTCATCATTTGCAGTCCCCCCTCTCCTCACTCCATCATTTGCAGTCCCCCTTCCCCTCTCACTCCATCATTTACAGTTCTCCCTCCCCTCTTACTCCATCATTTACAGTCCTCTGTCCCCCTCTCACTCCATCATTTGCAGTCCCCCTTCCCCTCTCACTCCATCATTTACAGTTCTCCCTCCCCTCTTACTCCATCATTTACAGTCCTCAGTCCCCCTCTCACTCCATCATTTGCAGTCCCCCTTCCCCTCTCACTCCATCATTTACAGTTCTCCCTCCCCTCTTACTCCATCATTTACAGTCCTCTGTCCCCCTCTCACTCCATCATTTGCAGTCCCCCTTCCCCTCTCACTCCATCATTTGCAGTTCTCCCTCCCCTCTTACTCCATCATTTACAGTCCTCTGTCCCCCTCTCACTCCATCATTTGCAGTCCCCCTTCCCCTCTCACTCCATCATTTGCAGTCTCCTGTCCCCCTCACCCATTCAATCCATTTTATAAAGAAAAAAAAATGGTTTTCATACTTACCTCACTTACAATCCCCTGCAGGCACGGCTCCGATTTTGCTGTTCCGGCAAGTGGCAATGGCCAGTGGCGCTTATACATGACGCCACGTATGAGATGACATCATCGCGTACGCGCCGTCACCTTACCAGAAGTCCGGGAAAGGCAGAGGGAGCTGGAGCTTCACAGCCGTTCAGGTACGTTGATGGCCGTGGAGCTCTGGGAAAGCTCCCAGCGTCCCCACCTTGTTACATCCTGGGGCCCAATGAGCACAAGCACAAGAGGAGGGGCCCTGACTGGGCCCCTTACAGCAGTAAGGTCAGTAATTCCCTGATGGAGGTCCTGGATATAGTAGCTGTGTTCTTGTACATAGCGGAAGTATTATAGTAGTTATATTCTTGTACATAGGAGGCAGTATTATAGTAGTTATATTCTTGCACATAAGAGCAGTATTATAGTAGTTGTATTCTTGTACATAGGGGGCAGTATTATAGTAGTTATATTCTTGCACATAAGAGCAGTATTATAGTAGTTATATTCTTGTACATAGGGGGCAGTATTATAGTAGTTATATTCTTGCACATAAGAGCAGTATTATAGTAGTTATATTCTTGTACATAGGAGCAGTATTATAGTAGTTATATTCTTGTACATAGGGGTAGTATTATAGTAGTTATATTCTTGTACATAGGGGCAGTATTATAGTAGTTATATTCTTGTACATAGGGGCAATATAATAGTAGTTTTATTCTTGTACATAGGAGCAGTATTATAGTAGTTATATTCTTGTACATAGGGGGCAGTATTATAGTAGTTATATTCCTGTACATAGGAGCAGTATTATAGTAGTTATATTCTTGTACATAGGGGGCAGTATTATAGTAGTTTTATTCTTGTACATAGGAGCAGTATTATAGTAGTTATATTCTTGTACATAGGGGGCAGTATTATAGTAGTTATATTCTTGTGCATAGGAGCAGTATTATAGTAGTTATATTCTTGTACATAGGGGGTTGTATTATAGTAGTTTTATTCTTGTACATAGGAGCAGTATTATAGTAGTTATATTCTTGTAAATAGGGGGCAGTATTATAGTATATTCTTGTACATAGGAGTAGCATTATAGTAGTTATATTCTTGCACATAGGGAGCAGTATTATAGTAGTTATATTCCTGTACATAGGGGCAGTATTATAGTTGCTATATTCTTGTACATAGGGGGCTGTATTATAGTAGTTTTATTCTTGTACATAGGAGCAGTATTATAGTAGTTATATTCTTGTACATAGGGGGCAGTATTATAGTAGTTATATTCTTGTACATAGGAGCAGTATTATAGTAGTTATATTCTTGTACATAGGAGCAGTATTATAGTAGTTATATTTTTGTACATAGGGGTAGTATTATAGTAGTTATACTCTTGCACATAAGAGCAGTATTATAGTAGTTATATTCTTATACATAGGAGCAGTATTATAGTAGTTATATTCTTGTACATAGGGGCAGTATTATAGTAGTTATATTCTTGTACATAGGGGCAATATAATAGTAGTTTTATTCTTGTACATAGGAGCAGTATTATAGTAGTTATATTTCTGTATATAGGGGGCTGTATTATAGTAGTTATATTCTTGTACATAGGGGGCAGTATTATAGTAGTTATATTCCTGTACATAGGGGCAGTATTATAGTAGCTATATTCTTGTACATAGGGGGCAGTATTATAGTAGTTTTATTCTTGTACATAGGAGCAGTATTATAGTAGCTACATTCCTGTACATAGGGGCAGTATTATAGTAGTTATATTCTTGTACATAGGGGCAGTATTATAGTAGTTTTATTCTTGTACATAGGAGCAGTATTATAGTAGTTATATTCTTGTACATAGGGGGCAGTATTATAGTAGTTATATTCTTGTACATAGGAGCAGTATTATAGTAGTTATATTCCTGTACATAGGGGGCAGTATTATAGTAGTTTTATTCTTGTATATAGGAGCAGTATTATAGTAGTTTTATTCTTGTACATAGGGGGCAGTATTATAGTAGTTTTATTCTTGTACATAGGGGGCAGTATTATAGTAGTTGTATTCTTGTACATAGGGGGCAGTATTATAGTAGTTATATTCTTGTACATAGGAGCAGTATTATAGTAGCTTTATTCCTGTACATAGGGGCAGTATTATAGTAGTTATATTCTTGTACATAGGGGCAGTATTATAGCAGTTATATTACTGTACATAGGGGGCAGTATTATAGCAGTTATATTCTTCTACATGGGGGGCAGTATTATAGCAGTTATATTCTTCTACATAGGGGCAGTATTATCAGTATCTTATGTAATATCCTATATCCTTTCTCCAGTTTTACATTAACCAGCAGGGGGCACCATTGGTCACATATATGTTCCTCAAGAAGTATTTAACATAATTTGTATTTCTAGTTATTGCCATCTCCTGATTTAGGAACATTAATTTTAGAATTGATGTCATTATAAATTTCTTTTAGTTTTTAGTATTTTTGGCCGGTTTCGCCTTCGTCTATAAAATGTGCATGGGGAAAAAAAAATCTTATTGTATTTATTCTATTTAAAGAAACGTTCTGAAACAATGTAACTAAGTTCAGAAACTTCCGTCCCTTCCTCCTCTTCTGCTGAATGCTCCTTTTCAGGCGATGACATGAGCTTTTTACTGTTGCTGATGTAGCAGAGCCGAGTCTGTCGGTAGTCGATATCATGATGCTTTTTTTTTTTTTGCATAGGACTGCACGTATATTTGGTGCATTGTAGTAAACATGGACTTAAGTGACAAATTTGACATAGAGAGCCGGAGTGGTGCAGTAACAAAAACCCTTCTGGATAAATCAAGTCAAAGCATCAGAAAGCCCAATAAGCCTTGCATCCTTTTTTTCCCCCCCCGAGCGAAACCTCGACACCTTCTCATTGGCTTTGGTAGCTGCCATTGGAGAGACAAGCCCCTGCCCAGCACGGGTCAGGATTGGCTCCTAAAAGCTGCCACTCATCCTCCATCTGTCAGAAACCCCATATGGTTTGCAGAAGGCGAAGGAAGTGTGTGTGTGTCTGTTTGTATGCGTGTGTTAAAGGGGGGTGAAAGGGGAACAGCAGAAGGAGGGGGCAGCTGGAAAAAAAAAGAGGCAAAAAAAAAGGAGAGAAGGCGAGGAAGAGCGAAAGAGAGAGAAGAGGGGGGGGGCTTGATAGAGATTCCCAATCCAGAATTCCCTCTGTCCTCCATCCATCCCCTGCATCACCGCTCTCCACTCCATCCTTTCGCTTGCCATCGAGCGACTGTACTGGAAAATACAGCGAAACCGGGAGGGAGGGGGGAAGAGGGTTAACGAGCGAAGGAAAAAAAAAAAGAAGAAGGAAAGAGGCAGAAAATAAAGAGGAAAACAGAAGGACGAGGCACGGAAAGAGCAGAGAAGGACTAAAAAAAATCTAAAAAAATGAAGACGCCACTTCGGAGGTTGAACCTGGTGGTCGCCGTGATGCTGACACAAGGTACCACATTCTAATGACCCTTGGCATGCGTTGCATCTGATACTGGAGTCGAGGATTATGTCGTCCGTCCCGGAGGGTCTTTCGAATGGGGTGGGTTTAGAGAGGATGCAAAGTTGGGCAATGGAAGAATGATGATGGGGATGTTGTGAGTTGACGTGCGTCGGGTGTTGAGGGTTGTGGACCTCGACTTCCTCAGTCTGTGGGATGAGCAGGTAGTTTCTGCATTGAGGAGAAGACTCGAAAGAATTCCTGCACTGAATTGGAAACAACTGCCCCCACCACCACCATCCTCCCCTCTTGTGAATCTGTTATTAGAGTCAGAGGTTAATAAATAGAAATGTATTAATGAAGTCATAGATCGGGGAGGGTGGGTGACAAATTGCCGCGGGGGATGGGGTGGCAGAGAGAGAAGGTTGGAGGGGAGGGGGGGGGGTCTTCACAATCACAATGACAATCCGTCCGTGACATTCTTCTTATTAGCCATTCAGTACACAGTGGGCACTGTTGTGGAGTAATTACCGGCGGAGCAGGGGTTAAAGGGATCCGGTCCCCGAGGAAAGGACATGTTGGATCATTAAGGCGAATGATAAATAGGCGGAGGGTCTGCACTGACCTTTGATCCCTGTGTGAGACCCTAGTGGAGGGATTGGGAGTGATGATGATGATGATGATGATGATGATGGGCTATGCTCATACAGCTGCATGCAGAGCCTACTGTGCAGCATCTGTGCTAGTGAGTGCGCCTCCATGGCTGGCAGAGCTGTGCTGCTGTATAGTCCCATCTGCAAGTGCAATGTGTGTGTACGGTACGGAGAGCCGGGGGTGTCTGCGGAGGCTCACCGGATTGTATGTCTTCATTAGAGGCCATCACTGTAGAGGGATGAGAGCAATGGGAGAGCGCAGTGATGGCCTGCTCTGTCCTATAGCACATGTATACTGCTATATACAGTACACCGAGCCTGTCTGCCTGCAGAGGGAATGAACGTGTGTGTATGAATGTGTATGTACACTATGGATGACTGCATGTGTATAAAATATATGGGTATGCGTGTGTGTGTGTACTGTGTGGCTAAGGCTGTGTGTGTATATATGAGTAATGTATGTATGTCTGTGAGAGGATGTGTATAGGAGTGTGAATGTATGTACTGTTTGGATGAGTGCAAGAGTCTGTGATTATGCATGCGTGTGTATATAATGTGTATGTGGGTATATAATATGTGTGAGTATGTATGTGTGTATATAATGTGTGTGTATATATAATGTGTATGTGTGAGTATGTATGTGTATATAATGTGTGTGTATAATATGTGTGTATATAATGTGTATGTGTGTGTGTGTGTATATAATGTGTGTATGTAATGTGTATAATATGTGTGAGTATGCGTATATATAATGTGTATAATATATGTGTGTATATAATGTGTGTGTGTGTGTATATAATATGTGTGAGTATGTATGTGTGTATATCATGTGTATATATAATGTGTATGTGTATAATATGTGTGAGTATGCATGTGTATATAATGTGTGTGTATAATATGTGTATGTATGTGTGTATATATAATGTGTATAATATATGTGTGTATATAATGTGTGTGTGTGTGTATATAATATGTGTGAGTATGTATGTGTGTATATCATGTGTATATATAATGTGTATGTGTATAATATGTGTGAGTATGCATGTGTATATAATGTGTGTGTATAATATGTGTATGTATGTGTGTATATATAATGTGTATGTGTGTATAATATGTGTGAGTATGTACTGTATGAATGAGTGTGTGCGTATGAGTATGTTTGTCTATAAAGGGGCTGTGTATATGAGTGTGAATGTATCTACTGTTTGAGTGTGTGTGCACTATATAGATGTATGAAGCTGTGTGTGTGCATGTAAGTGGCTGTGTACATTATGTGTATGAGTATTTCAGTGGATTGTATGTGACTGTCTAATGTATATGGCTGTTTATAGATGCATGTCACTGTATGTACTGTATAAAGATGTGTGTATATAGTGTGTGTGACAATGTGTATATACTGTATGCATGCCGGTATGGTGGTGGCATTGTGTGTATGGCTATTTATGGATGCATGTGAAGTGCGCATGTATGTTTGTATGAGGCTGTGTATGTACAGTATGTATGTGTATGCACTGTATAATGTATGTATGTGACCCTGCAGGTATGATGGTGGCATTATTTATATGGTTGTTTATGGATGCATGTGGCTGTGTATGTACTGTATAAGCATGTGTATGTGACAGTGCATTTACTGTATATATCTGACCATGCAGGTATGGTTGTAGCATTATGTATGGCTGTGTAATGTATATGCTCTTGCATGTTTGGGGCCGTGTATGTATGTGCTGATGTTATCACTTACTTGTATCTGCGGTTGTGCATTGCATATATATGCCTGTGTGTAAATATTTATGCAGATTTCTGATTAATGCACGTTTGTATCTTTGCTGCCTTGCACATGTATGAGGCAGTGTATACTGTACACACTGTATATATGTGTGTATGAAGGTATATACAGTATATGTGTGCACCTTCGGGGATGTGCATGTCTGCGAGTTGCCGCTCAGTACTCAGAATTTCAATGGCCTCCGTGGATGTATTTTATGACTTCGCCTCCTTCTGATTAATTTGAGGTTTCCTATCATTAACTCTTTCCTTCTCAAGGTTGAAGAAAAATGACTTTATTCTGCGATTTGCCATAGTGAGCAGCATCATTTAACCCCTGCTGACCGATCTGCCTTTACAGAAGGTCTTATTTATGTTGCTGGTGGTGTCCCAAGAGTGGAGAAGGGTGGTTATTATGACCCCTGTGCTAGTTTTATGCCTTAACCCTTTATAGCTTGGGAGAGCTGCCACCGTCAGACTTGTTGTTGCTGAGCATTAACCCTTTAGTATCACCTTTTACTGTCTGTTATATGTAGAAGAATTTCACTGTTTTTTTTCCCTTCTTAGTGGATATGTTCCCATTGTTGTGGAAATCTCATATTTGTGTGTGTTGATTCTGGTCGGAGATTTTGGAAACCCTATTGGTGATTGGGTGCGGATATGTTGGGATGGGGCAGGGTCCTGCGTGCTGCTGTGGATCCAGAAAAAGTCAGAGAAGAGCAATGATCCTAATAAGTATCCTGAGCCGTCACAATGTAACAAGGAGAGAATGTCAAAAGTTACTTTTTCTTTATTGCAACATTGTAGAGTTTGTTGCTAAACTTTTATAGGTTAACCCTTTCATTGCCTGGAAGTGACAATCCTCATGTCTTTCTTCACTGTGTGCCATTGTGATGGCAGAATACACCCGGTAGGGGGTATCATTTAACTCTTTGCCTGCCATGGTCCTGTACCCCAAATACCAAGAATGTCCTCCTCCACTGTAAGGGAAACAATGATGAAACCCTTTGGGCGTCCATCAGACCTTAATCTCAATAGATCTGCAGCTAATCGACACCAGAGCCGCATGCGTGAACCATTTCATTGCCTCTGTTTTAATTTTCACTTTTGTACAAATTTATATTATGGAGAAATAATGCGAGTAAATAGTCCGGTGAAGTTTTAAATTAACCCAGGAGACAGGCGAAAAGTTGAGCAACTCTTTCAATTTCCGACAAATTTTATTTCTCCAATTACATATTGTAACTCTTCCCTTTTCTAAGAGTTTATTGCTACTTTTTTCCAGTGTCTTAAGACTTTGAAGTCCACCCCCTTCCCTTAAAAAATATATATATTTTAATAAGCCTTTTTTAACCTGCTGCTAAAATATTAATGGCCTATAGCTATTTAGGGGATTTAAATAAATATATATATATATATATATATGAAAAAATTTACATATTATTTTTAAAATAATAATAAAAAAATATTATTATTTTTTTTATTTTACCTAGCGCATTTTTTCATCTGAGAAATGTAATTACCTTCTGTTTTGCACCTACTATGTGGAAAAATGGTGCCCGGGGCCTACCATAGATATATACTGAAGGGGCTTATAGGGGATCTCTGGTGTCGGACCTCTACTCGGGTGCACCTGGATGGATCATATATGCATCCATTAGGTTGGTCGCCATGTAATACATTTCCATTGCAGGAGAATCTTTTTTTTTCATTACTGATATGTATATGGCAGAATATATATGATTTAACTGTTTTCTTAATGGAAACCATCAACAAGGAGGATAGCTATATTCATAAGTCCTTCTTTTGCAGGAGAATTATTTTTTTTTTTACTTTTTTTTATTGATGTGTGTATGTGTGTATATATACAGTATGTATGTGTATATATATATAAACATAGTCATCCTCCTTGTTGATGGTTTCCATAAAAAAGGTGTAAGTGTGGGAAATCTCCATTTTTGATGAAGATAAGTCAATTTGAGTCTATTTTAATCGTTTTCTGTATGTATAGTTTAGTGGAAACCATCAGCAAGCAGGGTCGATGTGTTGATAAGCCTTATTACGGTATTATTTATTTATTTTTTTGGCTTATGTGACAGCTCATTACCATGTAAATATTTGAATACATATAGATCTGTCGAGCTGAATTAATATGTAATACTTTAATAAATAATTCAATTTACACCTTACTTGTATATTCATTATGCTAATGCCGAGCCCTGCGGGGGGGGTGATAAAGTGTTAATGAGTCAATCATTCTCCCTGTCTGTTCACAGCAGGGTAGCGCTATGCACCAAATTAGTGGAGGTGGAAACCATCAGCAATACCCTGTTGACGGTTTCCACTGCTGAAAGTAAAAGTAGACTAATAGATGATGCAATGAAACATGATAATATCAATTTCTTTTTTTTTTTTACTATAAGATAAAATTTTGATATTGTTTCATATGCATTCCTTTCCATTTTTACATTTTGGAAAAATATCAAAATATTAAATCTAATACCACAGATATTCGGGATTATCGGAATTGAACTGCGATTCAGGCGTCAAAACCATAATGTTGGCAGAAAAAATGGTGCATAAAATGCTTGTTTTTTTGAATGGGTGAAAAAACGCTAGAATAAAAAAACGTTAAGTGTGAACAAGCCCCGTACAGCACAATGAATGAGTTTTCTAAAATCGCATTCTTTTTTATTTATTTCCGGAGCATTTTCTTTAAAAACATGTGCATTCTTAACCTTTGTTGCTGCAGTTTTTCGGCATTGAGATCAAAGAGACTTAATGGCAAAGGGGAAAAAATGCTCAATTCCAATGCATTTTTTTTTACTGCAGAATGCAAATGCATTAAAAACACTGTGTGTGAACATGTCTTTAGGAGATGAAATTGAACCAAAGATTAATTGTGATAATTGCCGTAAATTTCGCACATTTTAGACTAAGGATTTGACTTTTTAGCCAAGATTCAAAACTTGTCATGGCTTCAGACCGACATGTACTGGTGTTCTCTTATATGATGGAGAAGGGGGCCGTGGGGCTCCACTCAAGGCACCAGGACCTGGGTACATCCATGGCCTCTGCAACCTCTACAGACTCACCTCCACATATCAAAGTGGAGCCAAGGGGTCCAGAATGGAGGACATTTTACCAGGAAAGGGTCCATGATGGAGATAATTATAACAGGAAAGGGAGACATTATACCAGGAAGGGATCAAGGATGGAGGGCATTATACCAGGAAGGGGTCCATGATGGAGGACACTATACCAGCAAAGTGGTCCATGATGGATGACATTAAACTAGGAAAAGGAGACCTTATACCTGGAAGGGGTCCATGATGGAGGACATTATACCAGGAAAGGGAGACCTTATATCAGGAAGTGGTCCATGATGGTGGATGATATACCTGGAAAGGGAGACCTTATACCAGGAAGGGGTCCATGATGGAGGACATTATACCAGGAAGGGGTACATGATGGAGGACACTATACCAGCAAAGTGGTCCATGATGGATGACATTAAACTAGGAAAAGGAGACCTTATACCTGGAAGGGGTCCATGATGGAGGACATTATACCAGGAAAGGTAGACCTTAGATCAGGAAGTGGTCCATGATGGTGGATGATATACCAGGAAAGAGAGACATTATACCAGGAAGGGGTCCATGATGGAAGACATTATACCAGGAAAGGGAGACATTACACCAGGAAGGCATCCAGGATTGGGACATTATTACAGAAAAGAATCATAGGATGGGGGATATTACTGGAAGGGGCCAGAATTGGGGACATAATTACAGGATGGGGACATTGTTACATAATAGTGCAAACAAGTTTCTCTTTGCAGGATCTGGAAAGCTACAAGGGCCCGTACATCTGACAAACGTGCATGGGGGGGCGCAGGATTAAATTTTGCACCAGGGCCCATCACACTAAGGTTACACCACTAGCCACACATCTGTAAGAGTCGGAGACCCGAAGCTGGACGTCTAGTCTCATCTGATACAGTTCAAATACCTGTCATGCTGTGCAAAAGCCGAAAATCCTACGCGGCCACGTTTGCCTCAGCGGCTTACAGTTTATCAACCATGCCCTATGCAGTAATTTGCCCGTGGTGCATGCCAGCCGTCAAGAACATGACCTGTACTATCAGAGATGCCAACATGCAATCTCTGCAGGGATGGTAAGATAATTAGTACGAGTTGATGGGTCTTTGCGCCACCTGCCCCCCTTCTGCCTCCGCGCCTGTAGCTGGCAGCGCGCTCAGCTGACTTCAGCCTTTCTGCGGTTGCCAGTTCCTCTTCGTCTCGGTTCTATCAGCAGAACGCAATAAACACGACAGGTTGTCCGGGCAAGATATGTGAGTCAGCCCTGAGTTATATGGAAGACGCACGAGGGGGAAAATATCCGCTCGAGTGTAAATTGTGGGAAAATGACACACTCGGGAAGTTGAGTAGCAGAATATATTCCTTTCGGTCAGTAAAGAAACCAAGAGAGACCGGGGATTGAATAAAGATATACACTCTACGGCGGGTCAGTCTCAGGCAACACAACGGCTTGGGATGTCTGATGAACGACTGGGGCTTGATACTGGCCCCCACCGCCATGCCGGGCACATAAATAATGCCGTAAACTCTTCCTAGGTTGAGTTTAGTGTCGACGCGTTTCATTGACAATTTATATGTTTAAGTATGCTTTTTCACCTGGCATGGAGATATACGGCAGCACTCTGGGATTTTGTGTACTATCTGTAGCGCGACGATTGCCCATTGTAAAAGCAGGTGTAGAAGGAGAAAACCCAATGAGGCGGTAAGATTCAATGGTGTAGACGTGATGTTTCTTTCTCATCCATTTTTTACCATTTTGGGCCAATGTTAATTTTCTCCCTGATAAGAATTGTCAGTTGGACTTTATCGTTTAGAGCAGAAGTTTGTGCTTCAGAGCTGTGATTCCTCCTCCGAAAAAGGAAGTACTACTAATGTCAATGCGTCATCATGCATGGATTCCTAATCTTCTCCTCCCCTTCTCATCTGGCATCAAGATCTTAACCATTAAGGGTTTTTTGGACTTTATCAATAACTCCTCCACCCAGAACGAATTCCCAGCCATTTTGGATGTGTATTGGAAGTTTCACAGTACCATCCATTATGGGGAGGCCATAAAAAGTTCTGCAAGCTCTCCTCCGTTCACTGTGCCATTTATGATGTGCTGTGGTGCCATCAGTCAGCAGATCTGTTACGGTGTAGAGTCAGACCTTCACTGATCTAATATTGTTGACTGATCCCAAGAATGCAATTCGCAATCACCTGCTTAAAGTAGCACAGTGCCTTATATTGCATAGTGGCCTTGAATGGTACTGCAATTTCTGTCCATTCCAAGTGAACGGAAGAGAGCTTGCAGTACCATTCATGGTCACTATGCAATATTACAGCACTGTGCCATTTCAATTAGATGATCGCAAATTGTATCCTTGGGATCGGTCATCAATATCAGATCAGTGGTGGTCTGACTCTACACCGTAACGGATCTGCTGACTAATGGGACCATGGAACATCATAAATGGTACAATGTACTGTCCATGAATGGAACTGCAAGTTCTCTCCTATACAAGTGAGTAGAAGAGAGCTTGCAGTACCATTCATGGCCACTACACAATGTTCGAAACTGTGCCACGTATGGTGCACATTCATTGTGTAGGGGCCATGAAAGCTCTTTAGTTTTTTTTAATTTGGAAAGAAATTGCAGTAGCACTCATGGCCGCCACCAAAAATTATGGAGCTATTCCATTTTTGGTGCATTATTTGTGGATTAACATTACAGTTGGATGTCTTCTCGAGGAGCACTCTGTACACAGTGCACCAGTCTTCTCGAGGAGCAGTCTGTACACCAAGGGTTATTGCTACTACATGGAGGAGGTGAGCTGGTTGCCTTTTTTTTCGTTTTGTTACACGATTCCATTTTTGGTGCACCTTCAATCAGTTGATGGGTGAATTGCATCCTTGGGATAGATCATCAATATTCTGATACCGTAACAGATCAAGTGATTTGACGGGACCAAAGCATCCCATAAACGGTACAGTTCCATACATTTGTGTAGTGGCCATAAATGGCACTGGAACCTCTCTTACATTCACATGTATAGAAGGAAGCTTGGAGTACCAATCATGGTCACTACACAATGGACGGAGTTGTGCTCTTGCTGGTGCACCTTCATTTGGTTGAGCTCTGAATTTCATGCTTGGGATAGGTCATCAATATCAGATCAGTATTCTGTTTCCCTACATCATCAGATCTGATGATTCAAGACACCAAAGTAAATGGCACAGCCTCATGCATTGTGTAGTGGCCATAAATGACCGTGCAAGCTGTCTCCCATTCACTTATACAAGAGAGAGCTTGCAGCACCATTCATGGTCACTATACAATGTATGGATGCAGAGAGCTGAGCCACTTCTGGTGATCTGTGGTTCATAGAATGTTGGAGTTGGGAGGGACCTCCAGGGTCCTCGTGTCCAACCCCCTGCTCAATGCAGGAATCACTAAACCATCTCAGACAGATGCTTGTCCAGCAGGAGACCTCACCACCTCTCGTGGCCGCCTGTTCCACTCATTGATCACCCTCACTGTCAAAAAGTTTTTTCCAATATCTAGTCTGTATCTTCTCCCTTTCAGTTTCATCCCATTTCTTCTCGTATTTCCATGTGCAAATGAGAATAAGGATGATCCCTCTACAGTGTGACAGCCCTTCAGATATTTGTAGACAGCTATTAAGTCTCCTCTTTTTTGCAAGCTAAACATTCCCAGATCCTCTAACCGTTCCTTGTAGGACATAGTTTACAGTCTGCTCACCATCCAGGTAGCTCTTCTCTGAACTTGCTCTTGCCCAGAACTGGACACAGTATTCCAGATGAGGTCTGACCAAGGAGGAGTAGAGGGGGATAATTACTTCAATTAAAATCAAGGCAAATTCCTTTAAGTTGAGAGACTTCACATTTACAAGACTCTAATTACTAAGAGACCTTTAGGCACCTCCTTGGATCATGACTTGAGTGCAACTTCCAGATCTGTATCCCTTTAAGTCCATGCCATTGACATGCCTCACTCTTTTTTGGTTGAGCTCCTCAAAGACACAACTGGTTCTTGTGCAAGGACAATATATGGACCATTTGTAATCCAACAGCTCATCACAATGCACAATTCCACTTGCTTCGGAAGTAGAAGTGGCCTCCTTAGCACTTGGGCACCTGTTTGTCTGCACAGGTTGCACTAATGGTATGTCCATCCCTGGTTCCTCCTCTATGATCACTCGTGTTGGCATGATAATTTAGCCCTCAGTTGCCATTGATCTTAAATTTCAGGCTCCGTTTTTATAGAAATGTTCCGCCTTGACACATGTCGAGACCATTTTGACTAACTCTTTTAGGAACCGAAGCGCTCGTGATGGCAGGCCTGGCAACTCAAACTCTGTAGTTTTAGTATTCCTAGAAATTACTGGCAACTTTCCGCTGCTAATCACCTTTAGCGTTGTTAGGTTGGCTGTGTAATAGGTAAGAACACAAGCCAGCTTTAATACCTGAAAGGGTGGCATCAGAGACTGGCATATGAGCACCGATCTTGTGCCCAGAATTATGTTAAGATGCGAATGTTTCTGATTATATTCGGCCTCAAATTTGTAGTTGTTCATACAAAGCTTCTGTGCTTCCTTTGATGAAATAACTGGAAAAAGTTATAGTGGGTAATTATTAAGGTAGTATAGGTGGCATTGCTGGCAAATAGCGGGCTCAAACTCATCTGTGGACCATTTACCTGCTACTCAACAGCCGCTATGGCACAATTACAAAGTTTCACTTACAAAGTCAAAGAAATCAGGTTCATGGGCAATGAGGGGCAAACCTGGTTCCCAATGTGGTGCCCTATATTCTTAAAGCATAGGGTATTCGCAAATTAACTGAAACTTGAAAGGGCAAAATCGGGACATCTTACCAGGTACTGCCCACAAGCTGCACAGGAACTCACTCTTGGACAAGATTAGCCTAAATCCCACCTGTTTTGCTGCCCATTTCCCGGGACACTTAGATGCTATGTATAGACCTAGGAAATTACTCTTCAGTTTTGTTTTTTTTTAAATCCGATCGGATGGAGGGTTAATAATTGGCAGTTGTGGGGCCTTGACCATTTGCTCATGTAGGACCCTGATATATAATGGTGGTCCAGACTTGCATGTACATTGTATAATATGTATTATAGAGAGAGATGAGGAAATCTCCCAATATGTGTTTTGGGAATATTTGCTTGAATAGGTTAACAGACTCTAAAATTCTAGAAAGCCCCGAAAAGAAACGTTTTCTTGAAGTTGTTAAAAACTAAAGACAGTTCACAACATTTTTTTAGGTCTGCCCCTTGGTTGTCCTGCTGCAAGATCTCCACGCCCTGTCTTCCTCTGCTTTTCCCGGCCTTTCTGCTGCTTTCCCCTGTCTTCCTGCTGCTTTTTCCGGCCTTCCTGCTTTTTTCCCCCAGCCTTCCTGCTTTTTTTCCCCCAGCCTTCCTGCTTTTTTTCCCCCAGCCTTCCTGCTTTTTTCCGCTGCCTTCCTGCTTTTTTTCCCCAGTCTTCCTGCTGCTTTCCCTGGCCTTCCTGCTGCTTTCCCCGGTCTTCCTGCTTATTCCCCCGGTCTTCCTGCTTATTCCTCTGGTCTTCCTGCCGATTCCTCTGGTCTTCCTGCCGATTCCTCTGGTCTTCCTGCCGATTCCTCTGGTCTTCCTGCCGATTCCTCCGGTCTTCCTGCCGATTCCTCCGGTCTTCCTGCCGATTCCTCCGGTCTTCCTGCCGAGTCCTCCGGTCTTCCTGATGATTCCTCCGGTCTTCCTGCTGATTCCCCCAGTCTTCCTGCTGATTTTTCTGGCCTTCTTGTTTTTGTTTTTTCTTTCCCCGACCTTCCTGTTTTTTTTCCCCGGCCTTCCTGCTTTTTTTCCCCGGCCTTCCTGCTTTTTTTCCCCGGCCTTCCTGCTGTTTTTCTCCGGCCTTCCTGCTTTTTTTCCCCAGGCTTCCTGTTTTTTTTTCCCCAGCCTTCCTGTTTTTTTTCCCGGCCTTCCTGTTTTTTTTCCCGGCCTTCCTGTTTTTTTTCCCTGGCTTTCCTGCTTTTTTTCCCCGGCCCTCCTGCTTTTTTTCCCTGGCCTTCCTGCTTTTTTTTCCCCGGCCTTACGGCTTCTTTCCCCGGCCGCCTTGTTGCTTGCCCCAGACTTTGGCTTTTACCAATGATGCTTGTCACTCGACGTGACCTCTTGAGGCCTAGTCAATGCTAAAAGATCGGAGGAGGAGGGAGCTAGCGGAGGGTTGGGCAGGGAGCAGTGGTGGCAAGAAAAGTGAGCATATAGTTGTAGTTTTTTTTGTTGTTGTTTTTTTTAAACCCATTCCTCAAAAATTCCAGTAAAATGGCGGTCAATACCTATATCAAATCCAAATCTTTCTGAAAAGTACTAACCAATTTTGATTGTTAGGAATCGATTTACTCATCTCTATACAACTATACACTTCACTACAAAACTTGATCCTTGAAGGAAGTTCTATCTGCTATACATTGCACTGTCTATCTATGCTGCACAGACTTGTTTAGGTCTTTTATTAAGCAGTAGGAGAACGTATATCTTGAAGATGGTGGTTTAAAAAAAAAAGAGCAAGAGATTGCTTCAGTGGAAACGGATTTGAGAATATACATGTATTGATGACATAGTAAGTGAAAAGTAATCAGAAAGTACTTGACCATCACTAAGGAGCAATGTTTAGATTCTTGAGAAGTGATCACCGGATCTTGTCCGGAATTTTTGATTAGTTGTTGTTGTTGTCGTTAAGAGGCTTTTCTGCAACTTACTGAAACTGATCAGGAAGGAGGAGGAGGTGACTTGTGACATCACCTAATGTGATTGGTGGATCCTGTGTTACCAGCTGTGAGTAGAGGTGGTACATGTCATTGTAATCCTGCCTCTGATGATAATGTCCCTGCTGAAAACACTTCATGAAACAGGAAGTAGGAGTCGAATAAAGCCCCAATGGCCAGTGTGAAAGTTGCAAGATTACTAATTTTAACATTTTTTTAGTGAAAAAAAAGCAAATAAAAGTACATGTAACACAAAAACCTGATTTACACAGTAGTTATTTCCTTTAACTTACAGCTTTGAGATTGCTATAAAAATGCAGGTGAATATCCAATAATCTGTAGTAGAAGAGTTATGTAGTAGAGCATTGTAGTAAGTGCCTGATTTCACATGGTTATTGGCTTGCCTGCAGTCCTATGTAAACCCCAGATGAAGTATTCTCATGACCAGTAACGTAACTAGAGTCCAATGAACCTAGGAGCAAAATTTGGACCAGGCCCCCCACCTGCATGTTGGTCAGATATATGGGCCCTTATAATGTTCTAGATCCTATAAAATCATTCCTGTTTGCGCCCCATTTAGTAATGTCTCCTGTCCTGGATCCTTCTTGTAATAATCTCCCTTATCTTTACCTCCTCTTTTAATATTGCCCCTCCATCCTTGGCTCTATCCTATAACAATGTTCCCCATCCTAGGCCCCTTCCTGGTATAATATCCCCCATCATGTAATAATGTCCCCCATCCTAGGCCCCTTCCTATAATAATGTCCTCCATCCTAGGCCCCTTCCAGTAATAATGTCCCCCATCCTGGGCCCCTTCCTTGTATAATATCCTCCATCATGTAATAATGCTCCCCATCCGGAGTCCTTTATTTAATAATGCCTCCCATCCTGGGCCCCTTCCTATAATAATATCCTCCATCCTAGGTCCCTTCCTGTAATAATGTCCCCCATCCTGGGCCCCTTTCTGGTATAATATCCCCCATCATGTAATAATGCTCCCCATTCGGAGTCCTTTATTTAATAATGCCCCCCATCCTGGGCCCCTTCCTATAATAATGTCCTCCTTCCTAGGCCCCTTCCAGTAATAATATCCCCCATCCTGGGCCCCTTCCTGGTATAATATCCCCCATCATGAATAATGCTCCCCATCCAGAGTCATTTATTTAATAATGTCCCCCATCCTGGTCCCCTTCCTATAATAATGTCCTCCTTCCTAGGCCCCTTCCAGTAATAATGTCCTTTATCCCTGGCCCCTTCTAATAATAATGTCCTTTATCCTAGGCCCCTTCCAGTAATAATGTCCCCCATCCGGGGCCCCTTCCTGGTATAATATCCCCCATCATGTAATAATGCCCCTCATCCTGAGCACTTTATTTAACAATGTCCTCCAGCCTTGGCCCCTTCCAGTTACAATACCCTCATCCTATAACAATGTCCCCCATTCTGGGCTATGCTACGTCTATCACGGTTAGATACATTTTAATGGTGAATTAAAAATTGAAGGACGCCTTGTTCTTTTAATGAGTTGGCCTCTTGTTTCAAATCTGGAGAAATCCCTCTAAGTCTTTTACACACAAGACCCCTCGGGCCACCATGTAACCCTTCACACCACTTATTCTGAGCTGAGCTTGACAGCAACAGATGAGATAATGATGGTATCTCCAAAGCTGCATCCTAAGTATGACTTGTAAAGACTCCTATTTATCAGTGTGCTTTGTTCACTGTGAAAATTTGCTCCCAATTACATCTTCCTAATATCTGATCTCTAGGTGGCGCTAAAAACATCCAAATCTGTAGTGATTGATGACGGGAAACAATGGAACGTATTCAGCTTTTCAGCAGATACTTTTTGACAATGTCCCTTTTTAAGATGTCTGATGGCACCTGGGAGAAACCTGGAGCTGCCGATATCAGCAGGATTAGTTGACAGTCTAATGTGTATGGGGGCCTCTTGAGTCTCCCCAAAAGATGATTTTGGGGAAGAGAAGGAACCGGAATGTCCAACTTGGCACCACCGGTCGTCTTCACCTGTTGTCATCCGAAGGATTAAAGTCACCAGGAGACATGGCTGTTGGCCGAACGATGGCTGAACCATCACTATCTATTATGTACTGATCATTGGGATCTGACTTATTGGACCCTTATGTACTGATCATTGGGATCTGACTTATTGGACCCTTCTGATCTCAAGTATAGGGCTCTAAAATCTTCTTCATTCATTGGGATGACTGATGTACTCAGCTTTGTCCACCATTTTTATAGATGATGAATTGGTCAGTGGCATTTGGCCAACCAATGTGCATTCTCATTAGGGAGAAGGTATCAATTTTGGTGAGGACAAAGGATTGGACATATTGAAATTTATTTCACCAATGTTTGCATTTTCAGTCCATAAAAAAAATATAAAACCTGCCTCTCCCTTATCATAAACATTTGTTTAACCCACTGTTCTCCTGAATCCGGTGCTGTTTTTCCTTTGTTCCTGCTCCTCTCCGTTCCTGAGATATGGCCTCCTTTTCACTACATATAAATCTAGCCTTTTTTTAGCCAAATGGGTGTGGTCCTCAAAAAGGATGACTACATTTCATATGAAAGGAAGAGAGGACTGTATCTCAGGATTGCTGTAGGCCAAGCTATCTTAGATGCACATAATGTGGTCAGCAGACCCCAAAGAAAGTGAAGAATTATGTTACCACTTATTCAATGTGCAGACAAGGAATCAAATTAGAGGAGGATGAGTCAATGTGGAGAAAATGAAGACTTTTCCATATTTTTTTTGGCCATCTACGCTCTACAGAAGTTAATGGGGTTGTCCTGCTCTGGGGTAATTTTTGGCAAGCACCGCAGCTTGCTGATTACTAAACGTGTAATCTACTCACTGTTGGGTTTCAGCTCTTCTTGCTGATTTGCTTACTTGCAGTCATGTGCCGACAAGATTCTCATTCACGTTTCTCAATAGATCACTGAGAATCTAGTCAGCACATGACCTCAAAGAGAGCTGAATCATAACAGTCACTATATTACACTCTGTTGGGATTCGGGAAGATGCCATGTTGGTCAAAAGAGTCCCCAGTGCTGGACAACCCTAAACTTATATTGTACTTGTTTATACTGGGTCCCATAGATATTGTATACAGGAACATATTTGAGGAACGTGTCCTGGTTCTCCTTTGGTAGGTGACCCTAAGACATGGAAGCCAGAGAGTAATTGCAACCTCTTGAACGCAGGCATGCTTGCAGTGTAGGAGGGTCTTCCTCAAGCTCCTGCTCTTCACCATGCCCCTGCCTACCATTCTTCATATATGAACCATTATTTTTCTGGATTATGCTTTGTTTTCCATATGTTTAAGACCAAAATTATTATAAAAAAAAAGTTACCACCATTGTTAATAGTGATGTGTGACCTCAGACTTAAGGAACAGAAGAAAGGATTCAGTGAAGGCCATAAATGTGACACACAGATAAGTGTCATGCCTTATCTCACTAACAGTACCACATTCATTAAAATAGCCTACAGCATAAGAATCCACAACGTCCATATACAATACACTACAGAGAGGCCGGACCAAGGTCACCGCAGCGCCAGAGAGTCATTTCACAATGGCCCCTTGTGCCAGGAGGGAGTCGGGGGTGAGTGTATCCAATATTGCCATAGCTGGATAATGGAGATGTATCAGAGAGGAGAGTTGTCCACGGTCTGGCTGAGAATATACAATGCAGCACATGTGTTTAAAATCCTGTGTCAAATTATATAAAACTGCAGAACTAAAAAAAAAGTACTGTAAAGGGTTCACGTAATAACAGTACCATAGAGTGATCATATGACTGAAAAGTGCAGTCATTTCACTGCCTCTGAGTATACATAATGCAGTAGATTTGCTGGAAATCCAGTGTAAAATTACAAAATTCGTAGAACTAAAGAAAAGTACTGCAAAGAGTTCACGTAATAACAGTACCATACAGTGAACATATAACAGTACCATACAGTGAACCTATAACAGTGCCATAGAGTGCTAAAAAAGTGCTGTCATTTCACTGCCTCTGAGTATCTATAATACAGTAGATTTATCTGAAGTTCTCTGGAGAATCCTGCTCCAAACAGAAAAACTAAGTAACAGTACCATGGAGAGCTCGCGTAATAGTAGTATCTTGTAGTGAATGTATTACAGTACCACATAGTGCAAAAAGAAGTACTATCTTCACTGTAATATGTTCACTATATGATTCTATCATGTGCGCTCTCTAAAGTACTGTTATTTAGTTCTGCTGATTTTTAGATGTTGTTCCAGGACTTCAGAAAAATCTACCACATTGTCTATACTCACATTGTGAAATGGCAATCCTTTTTTTTTTTTTTTAAATGGTACTGTTATATGTTCATTGTATGGAACTGTTATTATGTGAACCCTCTAGCGTATTAACAGCTCCATACAATGTATATGTAACAGTGCCCCAAAAAGTACTGTCATTTTACAGTCTCTCTGAGTAGACAATGCGGTGGATATATCTGAAGTCTTGGGGACAACCGTATAAAAAGCAGCCGAACTAAATAACAGTACCTTAGAGAGCTCACATAATAGTAGTATCTTACACTGAACATATTATCGTACAGAATACTTTTTTTGGCAATATGAGGTATTGTATTATGTTCACTGTAAGATACCACTAGCGTGTTTCCCCGAAAATAAGACCGGGTCTCATTATTTTTTGCTCCGAAACATGGTTAGGACTTATTTTCAGGGGATGTCTTATTTTTTTTCCATGAACAACAGTCCACATTTATTCTTGAGCAAAAAATGTATATCCACATACATACACATGTATATACACACACTGCACATACACATGTATATATACACACTGCACATCCGGTACATACCAGCCAGTCTCCTCTTCAGCTCCTCTAGACTCCTTCTGTTAATGGACCTTTGGTGACATCATCGTTACATGACCCTGATGTCACCAAAGGTCCTAAAGCAGTCGGAACAGAAACGCTGGGGTCCCCTAAAAGTGGGGGACCTGAGAAATTGCCAAGTTTGTTCCCCCCTCACTATTGCCATCCCTTACTATAACTGTTGCTTATTTTTGGAGTAGAGTTAATATTTCAAGCATACTACAAGAATTTTTGTAAAATCATGCTAGGGCTTATTTTCGGGGTAGGTCTTATTTTTGGTATGTGAGCTCTCCGGTGTACTGTGGTCTAGTTTTGCTACTTTTTAGCATGATTCTCCACTTCAGATAAACCTACTGCATTATATATACTTAGAGAGAGAGTGAAACAAGTGTATTTTTTTGGCACTGCATGGTATTATGTCATTTTACTGTCTCATTTTAACTTCTCCGAGTATATAATGCAGCAGATTTATCTGAAGTCCAGTGGACAACCCTAACAAATAAACCCAGCAAAATTGTAAGTACCTCATGAACTTCAAGAAAGCCCAACAGTTCATAATGAGCTATTAGGGAGAAGGTTTCAAGCAAGGCATGGACAGTGGGGAGGTAAAGTGCTCACTTAAAGGTATTGACAGTTCAAACCAAGCACATGTGCTGGTGGTCCTTACCAAGGATGCAATGCACGCTGGTGGTCCTTGACAAAGGTGCATCGCGCCTTGGTGATCTGCGCCAAGGGTGCATCGCACGCTTGCTGGTCTGCGCCAAGAGAGCATCGCATGCTTACTGGTCTGCGCCAAGGGTGCATCGCACACTTGCTGGTCTGTGCCAAGGGTGCATCGCACGCTTGCTGGTCTGCGCCAAGGGTGCATCGCACGCTTGCTCGTCTGCGCCAAGGGTGCATCGCACGCACTACTGGTCTGTGCCAAGGGTGCATCTCGCGCTTGCTGGTCTGTGCCAAGGGTGCATCGCGCTTGCTGGTCTGTGCCAAGGGTGCATCGCGCGCTTGCTGGTCTGCGCCAAAGGTGCATCGCGCGCTTGCTGGTCTGTGCCAAGGGTGCATCGCGCGCTTGCTGGTCTGTGCCAAGGGTGCATCGCGCGCTTGCTGGTCTGTGCCAAGGGTGCGTCACGCACTGCTGGTCTGTGCCAAGGGTGCATCTCGCGCTTGCTGGTCTGTGCCAAGGGTGCATCGCGCGCTTGCTGGTCTGTGCCAAGGGTGCGTCACGCACTGCTGGTCTGTGCCAAGGGTGCATCTCGCGCTTGCTGGTCTGTGCCAAGGGTGCATCGCGCGCTTGCTGGTCTGCGCCAAAGGTGCATCGCGCGCTTGCTGGTCTGTGCCAAGGGTGCATCGCGCGCTTGCTGGTCTGTGCCAAGGGTGCATCGCGCGCTTGCTGGTCTGTGCCAAGGGTGCATCACGCACTGCTGGTTTGCTCCAAGGGTGCCTATGCTTGGTTTGAACAATCATTTTCAACTGACAGTCCGTATAATAGCCCCATAAAGTGAAGAAAAAGCATAATGCAATTTCGTGCATACATAGTACCTCTGTACACTGCCTAAATGATGTCCCAACAAAACACCATGAGGTCGTTTACGGTAAGCCATTAAGGTGGAAGCTTTGGGCAAGAAATTAAATTTTAGGAAGATTTTAGTGAAAGTTATGGGAGAGTTGCCCCTTGTTATCCAGACTTTAAGTGTTGACTTTATATTTCTTACCTGGTGATGAAGAGCTATGCTTCACAGTTTGGTTCAATTTGTTGATTTGACACTTCCCCCTTTTAAGAGCGTCAAAACTTTTTCTTTCTCCATTAATCACTACTGAATGTAACGACGTATGGCAACTTCAGCCCACACAAGGAGGATCCTGATTTTGGTTGGCAGCTTTTATTGTGTTGTCCCATTTAATCTCCCACCGTCCCATCGCGCTCCGCACCGCCGATGTGCGAATGCTTTGGCGCCACAGTTAATTTTGCACCTTGTTCATATTTTGTGAAAGGGTCACACCAGTGAGTGTTCAATCAGCAATATGTAGACTTGCAATTTTCTCAATCCTATTGTACTACAGTATTTGGCGATAATTTATTTTTATTTGTCTTGACAGTTCATTTTTCTTGACACGGAGCTCGTTTTTAGATGAATGCAAAAGAGGGAGCTCTCAGAAGCTCTCCAAATGCCATTCATTGAATGCCGAGGGTTAAAACTGCCTACGGGGCCAGAGGAACCATCGGGCAAATTTTATGACATCACTGTCTTCTCAAAGAGGGGTCAACGGGGGTGAGAACGAGGGAGAGCGTCGAGAAATAAAAGGACACGAACAGAGAGCTCAGGAAGAGGTTTATTCATAAAGATGAAAGGCGGCGGAGGGAAATTTAATGAAATGGAATATCATTATGCCATTAACTCTTTGAAGGACAGCATCACATGCAAATAAGTTGGAGATGCAAAACCTCCCAACACTGTAGAAGGTCAAACATGGAGGAAGGGAGATATTCACTGTAACACTATCCGCTTTGTAGAGGCTTGAAAAGCTACTGCTAGTCAATGGCATGAAAAGATGAAAATGGGCTCCGCCATTATGGTGCCGAGTTCTGTCAGTTGGTTTAGAAGGGTTTGTTTGCTATCAATGCAATTCTTCTGGAGTGGAGCATCCTGGACAGGTTCTCACCAACCAAATGCAAAAATTACTGACCAGAGCTGAATCCCTGTCCTTCAAGGGTACCATGGCAAATGTGCAAACACTCTTGAGACTCAAAGCTTGGTCTCCTCTCCTCAAACCTTTCCATCCCAAGAAAAAAAGGATAAATTTTGAGATGGTCCAAATAGAGGGGGGGTTGAAAAAGCTGTGAGATAGGTCAATGACCTCATGTGTATAGAGACTCCCAATTGAGGAGTCAAGCACGTTGAAATACATTGGTGATAGAATCATGGGCAGAGAAGTCTGACAAGCAAATGTCTACGTTGAGTCACCTGCAAAATGGTTTCCAAGGGCGTTGTATGTATACCCCATCAAGGCCAGAGTTTGGAGACTCGGTCACCAGTCTCGACACATATGATCGAAAGAATAGCATGGCATCAAAGGTTATGATTCTTATCAAAATGATGGGAACCACCTAGTTTAGAAGGGTTTGTTTGCTATCAATGCAATTCTTCTAGAGTGGGGCATCCTGCATAGGTTCTCACCACCCAAATGCAAAGATGATTGACGAGAGCTGAGTCTCAAAGCTTGGTCTCCTCCAACCTTTCCATCCCAAGCAAAAAAAATATGAATTTGAGATAGTCCAAATGGGGGGGGGGGGGGTTATGTGTATAGGGACACCCAATTACGGGTGTCAAGCATGTTGAAATTCACTGGAGATGAACTATAAACAAAGAAATTTGGCAAGCAAATGTCTAAGTTGAGTCATCTGCCAAATTGTTTCCAAGAGCGTTTTATGTTTAGCCAGGCAAGGCCAGAGTTTGGAGACTCCATCACCAGTCTCGGCACCTTTGATGGAATTAATAGCATAAAATCGAAGGTTATGTTTCCAATCAAAATGATGGAAACCACAAAGAAACTTGATGGACTCCATTATAAGTCAATGAGGTCTATCGTATAAGGATCTGA
Organism: Phyllobates terribilis; assembly: GCF_046119375.1. Classification (NCBI taxonomy): domain Eukaryota; kingdom Metazoa; phylum Chordata; class Amphibia; order Anura; family Dendrobatidae; genus Phyllobates; species Phyllobates terribilis. Next base: position 36,044,533 of record NW_027362772.1, on the reverse strand, counting down.
CAGTGCATCGTGGCTTTCATAATAGAAGCCACTGTGGTAGTGTGACCATAACCTTACCGATACTAGAGCTCTCATAAAACATGTAATGGAGCCAACAGTTCTGTCTGTCTCCCCACCAACCCAAAAGAAATTATGAGTCATCTCATCTAAAACAGTCAGCTTCTTATAATTACCCTTTGAAATCCACAATCAATTGTCAACAGTTCCCCGATTTTCTTTTTTGACTGCCGAAGCTTTCTTGACAGCAAATAAAAGAGAAAAACGTCTAGATTTCTATTACCATATTTTTTCATGTAGGAGAGATTTCCATCTCATGTGCTCTTCAGTCTAATTTGTTTTCCCATCCAGTGCAAAAACGCGAGCGTGCGACACAACATATGCTTCCTAAATCTGAGCAAATAAGGAACCAAAGCCACCGTGCATATGTTAATATCTGTCTTATTGTGCAAACAAGCTTTAGGAAGAAGATTTTTGCATCCAACCCTCGTTCTTAGAAGGTGTCCTGCTCTACTAAGGCATGATTGAAGCAATTTTTGCAATGTCTAAAAATATTGAGGCTCCTTGACTCTGTCCAAAAACTAAAATTAGTCTGTCTTCCATGTAGACTCTTGTTGGACCTGGTGATGGTTGACCCTTCTACTTTACACTCCTATCCTTCATCCACTTGTGCAGAGAGAAGAGTCGTAGAGGGTTTGGGGTAGATTCCAACATGAGCTGTGGCCCCCATTCTTCACACTATCAATGGATTTTATGGAGCTCACATTAATGGTATGATTCTTGGATGGAAGTGCTCGTTGGATAGCTCTCATCGACATGGTTGAAGTTGTCCTTTTTCAGAAATGTGCTCATCCATGTCCTTCGCTTACAAGAATATCTGATATGTCACCATGCCATCTTTATCTGTCAGCTATGGTCCAGTGTTGAAACAATTCAGAGCCCAGCTGTTGTCTCGAAACCACCAGATGTTTCGTGATGGAACCAGAACAGATGGTCCAGTGATAACCAGACAGTAGAAACGTTAAGCGCTTTGTTTTGCCGAAATTCAACTAGAGCGAGAAAAAAGGGTTATAAAAAAAGAATGCATATGACAAAAGAAAAAGCAATTTTAGATGGGACACGAATGGTGAAAACGTGGATGCCAAAAAAAAAAGTGGTGCTGGTTTAGGGAAAATGTATCTCTTGGCCTTACATGTTGATTTGTGGCCTTCAAACTTTCCTAAATGTTAATTTTTGCAGGTATAAATAGTTTTGCTCATGTTTGTGCTGGAAACAAAAATGAATTAAAAAACAAAAAACATACAAATAGCTAATAATAATAAACTAGAAGCTTTTACTAGGCACCGGCGCTAGATTCAAGGTTGCTGCTGAATAACATGATGGACGGATGGGCAACGGTGACTGAATGGATTGATTTTAATATTGTCTGTGATAATAATATATTTGCAGCAGATGAGTTTTCCATGTAAATGATGACAGCGTTTCCTCCTGAGCCATTATCAAATTGATTTTGTTAAAAAAAAAAAAAATTACTTATAAAGATAGACAAATTTTCAAATAGAAGGTAGAGACCAAATTGCTTCCATTATTAAGAGCCGATAGTCAAGTGAAGGTCCAGTGCATTTTAGGGTATCACAAAAAATTACATTTTGAGACCCGAAATTTAGTTTTGTGATTTTTTTTTTTTTTTTACATTTTTGTTTAGTTGATCCATTATGTATGATATCATTAATTTAGTCATTACGAAATTGTTTTTTGTAAACTTCTTGTAATTACGAGTGTTCACCGATTCGCCAAAACTTTGCGTCTCATGAGTGGATTCTGTCATTTCGTTAATTTATGTAAATTCGATAATTTATGATTGTCGCAATTGTAAAATTGATTTTGTTATGACTGCCTTGTGAAGTTGGCAAATATATATTTTTAAGCAGAATCTTTTTTCTAGTTATTTTTGAAAGTCCTGCTTTTGCATGTTGGGAAGTTGAGTTAAAGGGAATCTGTAATCCAGTGTAATTTCAGTGATGTATCACTTACTGGGCTGTCTGCTGTAGTTTTGACAAAATCATTGTTTTATCCTCTGAAGATCTAGCAGTTCTCGGAATGCTGAGCTCTGTATAACCCCGCCCGCACCACTGATTGGCAGCTTTCTGTGTACACTGTGCACAAAGCAGCCAATCAGTGTTGGGGGGGTGGGCTTATACAGAGCTCATGAGTATGCTTGACTACCTGCTGATTTAAACTGTGATTTTATCAAAACTACAGCAAGCAGCCTGGTAAGTGACACATCGCTGAAATCAGAGTCTTTGTCTCTACTACATGTTGCTCTCAGATTGAGTGGCAAAAACTTGGTGTAGACTCCCTTTAAGTAGATAAAAAAAATTTGGAGACTGACTAAACGGTCTTCAGCTTTGATCAGCTCCTCAACCCCAGGGTAACATCGTCATTACTTTCTCCTCTAGAAGAAAATGGTGCCCGATGGAGAATGCTATGATTTTTTGGTGCATGGCATGGTTTTGACCTGAAGCATGTACAAGTACAATAGACCCTCAAAGACTGGCCACCCTGGAACCACAACATAATACATATGTGATCCCCTAGTAAAATGGTTCCACATGGATTGGACCACAAAATCTTTTTTTGCGATAAAATGGCCAATTTATAAAACTACTAGATGGTGGCCCGATTCTAACGTATCGGGTATTCTAGAATATGTATGCGGCCGACCGGGCGCAATCAGCAAAGCGGTGTTTAAATTTGGTGGCAATATCGCTGATTGGTCGCGGCCGGCGACCTTGACCAATCAGCAAAGCAGTTTTTAACTTTGGCGCCAATATTGCTGAATGGTTGCGGCCGGCGGCCGCGACCAATCAGCGAATCGTATTAGTGAGGACCGGCGGGGAGCGGCGCTGAGGGAGATGACCGGCTGCTCACAGCAGAAGTATTCTGACCGGCGGCGCCGCTGCCCGGTCCTGCCTCCTCACTTGCCGTTGGGAGATCAGCGGCCCTAGCCACTGATCTCCTGACGGTAACCGCATGGAGGTCAGCGGTGGCGCCGGTCGGGGTAGAATCATAGAATCATAGAATCATAGAATGGTAGAGTTGGAAGGGACCTCCTGGGTCATCTGGTCCAACCCCCTGCTCAAAGCAGTATTCACTAAATCATCTCAGACAGATGTCTGTCCAGCCTCTGTTTGAAGACGTCCATTGAAGGGGAACTCACCACCTCTCGTGGCAGCCTGTGGGTACTTCTGCTGCGAGCAGCCGGTCATCTCCCTCAATGCCTCTCCCCGATCCTCACTAATACGATTCGCTGATTGGTCGCGGCCGCCGGTCGCGACCAATCAGCGATATTGGCGCCAAAGTTAAAGACCGCTCTGCTGATTGGTCGTGACCGCCGGCCATCTCCCGGCTGCATTGCCGCTGACCTCTGTGCAGAGCGGGGTTTAAATTTGGCGCCAATAATGCTGATTGGTCGCGGCCAGCGACCGCGACCAATCAGCAGAGCGGTGTTTAAATTTGGCTCCAAAATCGCTGATTGGTCGCGGCTGGTGACCGCGACCAATCAACCAAGCAGAGTTTAAATTTGGCGACAATAATGCTGATTGGTCGCGGCCGGCGGCCGCAACCAATCAGCGAACTGTGTTAGTGAGGACCGGAGAGCGTGTTTAAATTTGGCACCAAAGTCGCTGATTGGTCGCGGCCAGCGGCCGATCAGCACAGCAGTGTTTAAACTTGGCGCCAAGATTGCTGATTGGTCGCGGCCGTATTAGTGAGGACCGGTCGGGGTCCTTCTGCTGCGAGCAGCCGGGAGATGACCGGCTAGCGCCGGTCATCTCCAGCTGCATCGCCGCTGACCTCCGTGTGTCAGATGAGCTGCTAACGGCTGCCATCTTTTTCTGAAATCCCGTGTCGCTGATTGGCCGCGGCTGGACCAATCTGTGATACGGGATTTCCTAGACAGACAGACAGATTGACGGGATAAGACGATTATATATATTAGATTTTGTAGAGTTATGTTCTCTGATTCGGGAATGGGGTTTATGTTATTTGTTCTCCAATGACGACATCCAACTGGTTTATGGAAACTTAGAGCAATGCTCAAGGCCAATCGAAAAGTTAAACTATGAACCCCCTTTCAGTGGACTGCAACCGATATAGCTTGGACTAAAACTGAGGAGTGTTGGATCCCAAGAACCACTGGTACTTACCCTATAACTCTATACATGCTTCTAGACTTTTTTGAAAAGTTTTTCAGGACACAACCTGAGAGTATTCTCCATTAGCCACAGCTGACAGATGGTGGAATCCAAGAGGTTTACGCAAGCAGAGTTCTATCAATATGATGACCAAGCAGGTGGTCAGAATAGGTGGCTGACAAGATTCAAGGTCAGGGTTCAAGCTGGAAAAATGGTGAAAACACTTTAGCAGCTACAATAAAACTTTATTTCTTGGGTAGCAGGAGTTTGGGAAGGGTCATTTCCATACTGGCAGGATATGTGAAGACTTGGAATGAAATGCCTTCTTGGAATAGAGTGGTGGTGTCACGCACAGTGTGGGAAAGACTAAGTGCAACACGAAGGAATGAGGGGAAGGAAGCCCAGACACTAGGGAAAGGGGGAGTGGAGAACCCTAGGCAGATCTAATATCACCCTGCCTACCCTACCATCAATATATTGGTTCCACACCAATCGCCGAGCAGGAAACGTAAGCCCTGTATATCCCTAGAGCTAGACCCTAGCTAGGGAGGGTGGGGGTGAGTACTGGTCAGTCCTCACTATAAACTAAAGACAACAAGGGAGACAAACAAAGGGGGGAAAACTTAGCTTGTGCAGACACCAGAGGGATAACACCAAATGTCCTCCAAGGGCACCAGAGAGGAAGCTAGCTGACTGCTATAGCTCCAAGCCTTCACAAGGGAAACTGAGAATATCACCGGCGACTCCCTGAAGCAGACTGAGAGTTTGTAAACACCCAGACCAGGGTATGTCAATCAGAGCAGGAGGGAGGTTGCCGCTGGGTCCAAAAGTCAGAAAAATTAAGAAGGTGTCTGCAATGCCAATCGAGAGACCTTCTGCAGCCAGATGCAGAGCGACTGTCTCTTACATCTGACACACCAGTGACAGGTGGCCACCACTCAATTCACCATTGGACTACTGGAGGTAGCAGAATGCTGTATTTTCCTATCTCCAGCAGACGAATCAAGCATGCATCGCCACTACTTCATTCTAAATGGGCATTTTACAGCCCGTTCTCAGGATCAGCCAGACTCCCAGCGATTAGGGATACTGTGGGTAGGGAATAATTCTAAAACTAGGGCTAAACTGAATTCACAGCGACAAGTTGCAGCATTGGATGCAATGATTTCCTATGGTGACACGTTGGAACGGTGGCACAATGTCTCATGTTTCCAAATCTGTTGGATCTCCTTGTTGCAAATTACACGTGACACACTTGCCATAGACTTTAATAAAAGTCAACATGAGACTTGTCTTCAATTTGGCTGAGTTTTTTTTACAGCAAAATCAGAGCTTTAAAATAGTCGCGGGACAGCAAGTTGCACAGATTTTTTTTAGTTGTGAGACTTTTCTTGCCATGTAGCCCTGGATGAAAAGTTTCTCAGGTCTGCCTCTACTTGGGAACAAAAGCACCTGGATGCACGCGGGCATGCGCTGCCCAAGATGGTGCCAGAGATGCTATCTAAACCATGGTGGAAGAGTTGTGGGAGAGAATGGGGAGGGAGCTGTTGACCAACGGTCCTGGCTGTAGTGTTTGCGGAAGGAAGACATGATTGCTTGACTGTGTTCTTCCTCCTTTTTCCAATCTCCTATTTGCGAATGTCTCTTCTAAGACTCTAATAAGAGGAAGAGATTTTGTCACTAAAAGGATCCCAACCACAATATCACCCAAAAAGAAAACCGCTAAGGTGGTATCTACCACCATCAGTGGTTTCAGCTTTCCATATGAGTGAATTTATATGTCAGGTTTTATAGTCCTTTTAAAGGAATATATTAAACATGAGATGATTCCATTACAGGGCATTCAATATCTTTGCTCATTATATGTCTCAATTGAATTAAATTACTAGCGGTTTAGATGTGTCTCTTGTGAGCGATTACTTGGAGGGAGTTTTGCAAGCGCTGGTGGGAATAGGACCCTTGAGACGGTGGTCTCTCCAGGGAGAGAAGGGGTTACGGGGCTGACCTGTTTACTAGCTATGTTGTCTGCGGATGAGGCTTGAGGTTTTTATTATTCATGTCCTCACTCTCTGGCTCAGAAGGGAGCGCTGCGCTTAATCATATGATTTTCAAAGCCGTTCGGCTACAGAGGTGGCAGCCAGCTTCACATCCTTGGACTGTCCCCTTGGCCATCTAGTCCTGAGGGCTTCATTGTCTGCTGCTGCTGCCGCCACGCTGTCATTTTTGCTGGTTAGTCCTAGAAATGTCAAATGATGTATTTCTGACTCTACCCGAAGCGATCAAGCCTTAGAGAAGTGAATTTATGAGGCCAGAGTGAAGTCTGCAATTTGTGCCGTCTAATTCTATGCTTTAGAAAAATGCACATCTTGGAGAACCGGAACGGCTAAGATAAATAGTGAATCCTATATGCATACATCTGTGTCACAATGTATAAAGACAACGCACCCGCTGTGCTCCACAAAACCCTAAAGGGCACGTAGAATACCGCACCAAAACATTATCTTCTGATAAAAACATTCTGCATTCAACGGCCTTTAGGATGTGGTGGTGGACCCCCCAACTCCATATTGGTGGGATTTTGTTTCATTAGTTAAGCTGTATTTCCCATTACATCAAACTACTAAGGGAATAAAGACCCATAGATTTCTTTTTCTGTTGCCCTATTAGAATTTCATCTATGACATTGGTGATGGTCAACATTACTAACTGGGCTGCAATTATACTCTTTGGTTTATGCAAAGTAGATATTCAAAAACTCTTAAATATGTTTTGGACTTGATGGCATCCTCAATGAGCCTTCTTTGCTCTTCAAAGTTGATTCCAACCTCCATGATACTTCCTTCTCTCCTCTTCAAAGTTGATACCACCCTCCATGACCCTTCTCTATTCTTCAAGGTAGATATCACTCTTCATGATCCTCCTCTCCTCTTCAAGGTAGATACCACACTCCATGATCCTTCTCTCTTTTTCAAAGTTGATATTACCCTTCATCATCTTTCTCTATTCTTCAAGGTAGAAACCACTCTTCATGATCCTCCTTTCCTCTTCGAGGTAGATGCCACACTCCATGATCCTTCTCGACACTCCATGATCCTTCTCTCTTTTTCAAAGTTGATTACCCTTCATGATCTTTCTCTATTCTTCAAGTTAGAAACCACTCTTCATGATCCTCCTTTCCTCTTCGAGGTAGATACCACACTCCATGATCATTCTCTTCTTCAAAGTTGATACCACCCTCCATGATCCCTCTCCTCTTCAAAGTTGATACAACCCTTCATGACCCGTCTCTCCTCTTCAAAGTTGATCCAATCCTCCATGATACTCTAGTTCTCAATTATCGGCCTTATTAAGACATTACGGTGTTCACACAACAAACTAGCCTAAACACTCTTCGACAGGTGATTGCATCATTAATGCTAATTTACAAATAGTTTTCGGCAGCACATCAGAAGTGTAAACAGAGGGTGTGCTGCTGAATTCATGATGCTGTTTGGGTACAAAATTATCATCTCTCCTAAATGAACCACAATTAGACTGAAGTTCTACTTACTAGCCTATTCATTACAGGTCTTCGATGACTGGAAAACATTTGAATAATATCGCTATCCATTATCCTTATCTATACTACGCTGATCCATCTATGGCATCGGTTGTGGCCATTATTGATAGATTGAGGTCTTTCTCATTAACTTGCTCTTTGATAACCCAAAAAATAATTGTGGTTGATAAAACTATCTAGCTATTTGACTTTGTAAAGTGTGGTTCTTCTCTTTAAAGTTAAGATCTTTGATGGTCGTTTTTTTCTGTAGGTGATGTCACCATCAATTGCCATAATTTATTCTACTCTGCTTCATTTACAAGATGACATCACTGGTGGCAAATGTTGATAGATTGAGATTTTTCTCATTATCTTACTCAGTAAAGGTCTTTGAGGACTAAAAAAAGCTTTTATGGGTGAGGACACCCTCTGAGATTCTTATCTACTCTACAAAGCTCCATTTATGGCATCACTGTGGGGAAAAGTTAAGACTGAAATGCTATATTCTCTTGCTTAACCATCAATGGTCTTTGATTGAAGACCAAAAAAATAAGATGATCCCATCAACAAAAGAGACCTGGAGTTATTCCCACAATTTTTTTTAACCATTTTATGGTCTAGTGTAGAAAAAACTCTTCTATTTTGACATTGTTTAATAGTCATGATGGCAATTCGTATGCTGCATAGTATTTCAATGGTGGTATACACTCAAGCCAGACAAGGCAGACAAGGCAAGGATCATCAAGCTACAACTTGCCTATTTTGGATACATCATACGAAGAGAGCAATCACTGGAAAAGGACATCATGGTCCAAATACTAGAAGGAACAAAGTGAAGTGGAAGACCAGTAACCCAATGGCTTGGTACAATCAAGATATCGGTGGTGAAGACCCTGCTGGACATATCTAGGCTTTGGGAGAGGACATGAAGACAAAAATTTCCATATTTGCCCTGAAATTGGGCATTCTGTTCCGATGCAAAGAAAAATGTGACTTATTTCGAAAAAGTTGCATAATTTTTTTCTCAATCTTGGAGAAAGTTGGGTGTTTGTTGACATATGGCTAGGACACTTATTTTTTTTTACAATGCCTAACCTAACCCTTGGGGTTGGGTTGGTAGTGTTTTGGGTTGATACGCTGCCTGTCTATACAAATGTCATCTTCTCCATTTCCTTAAATTAACCTTTTATGTGTGACTTAGAAAATTCTCTACTGTCTGAAAGAGAATTGTAATAAAACCTAAATCAAACTGTAAAGTAAGTGAAAAATCTATCGACTTCCATACTACTTTTTCAACCAATAACGGCTTACTTAGATTTTTATTGTATTACCCTTTTCGAAGATGACAAATATGAAGCCATGTGGAATTAAATTTATCACCTCTGTTATCTGGCCGGTCTAAGGTCTAGTTACTGTTGCTATTCTGGTTTGTTTTATCACGCGTATATGACATTCTTCTTGGGTTGTGAAGAGTCGAATAGTAAAAATATAAATATTTGTGTGATCTTTTGAATTGTATCTTACGAAATCTCATAATTCATCATGACAACATCTTTAGTCAAATGCAAAAAAAATACAGATAGAGATCTGTGCTGAGGTTGTAAGCATCTATGGTAAACATTTTGCTCTTAACAGCACACCGAGTGGCCAGAAAAGGTAGTGCAGATAAAATTTATTGAGTGCAATTTGAGACTGTAAAATTTCAAGGCCTTCTGGAATAATGTAGACAAGGTTTATACGAATTAGTCATGTCCTTGAGATGATGGGTTGTAATGGTTAATTGTTTAAATTACACAATCTATATTTTTTTAAGTTTTATTCATAGGACTATAGCTCCCCATGTAATTTGTGTATCAGATACTAGTTGCACCTTCTATCAAAGTCAAAATGACTCACAATCTTTATAAAATGTCTGTCACTGACTTGTTCCCTTTAAGTAAAACTTCAAAGAATCTGTTGCTTAAAAGCTGTTTTCGTCCCCCCTCCAACAATCCCTCAAGGAATTCAATTCCATCCTCTGCAATTAAGGTATATGATATTAAGCAAGCTTCTATCTGCACCCAGTTTCCTGAACAATAATACTTTTGAGGTAGAAATCTGTAAGCATTTCCCTAGGGAGGCTTAGGAAGTGCTGATTGCGGCAAATCTCAAGCCAGGAAACTTTAACTACACAGCAGGGAAATCAATAGGGCAGGATGAAAAGGAAGGGGGATCAGCGGTAGTAAAGCAGGCACAGCGTGAAACCTTCTTGCAAACAGACCCGGCAAAGCCAAAATCCAAAGGCTCGAGAAACATGTGTGGGCTCCTTGGCCTGCTAAGCCAAGTCTTGACCAATTGTGTATGAAGTATGAAGTCAAGAGCCGAAGCCTTTACAGCTTTCCCGAAGCTTCTGTAATTATCTCTTCACACCTCGTCTTGAGACTCCAGCGCCAATCCTTCTTTTCTACACTTTCAGAATAAATATTGAACCTACAGAGTACTTTATATTTCAGTTGAGACCCAATGGCCAAAAGATATCCGTAGCTGCCAACATCTCTCGAGTCAAAAGTAGTTCTTTGGCATTCTGTCCATGTCCTTCTGCCATGATTGGTCTCGAGTCACAAAGCTCTTTTTTCCATATTTTTTCTTTTCTTTTTCTAACGATTGATTTTTAAAAATGGAATTACAGTCTGTTAGAGTTGGAAACCGGCTCGCTAAGAGCACTTTATGGGATGCAGAGTCATGAAGATCTGGAGGCTTTGCTGTCAATCAACTTTGGTCACCGTTGCCTTCTTATGATGTTTGGGTTTACGGAGAAGGGAAGTGATTGACGGCTCTGCATTCGAGTGTGCTCAGCAAATGGATCCGTTCTTCGGCAAACTGCCTGATGAGACAATACAAAGGAGGCCATGGATCTTTAGGAACAAACCCTTAGTAAAGGCTTAAATGGAAAATACATATATGTTTTTTCGACACATGGTAAAATTGAAAGTGATACATAGAGAGTGATAAGAGTACAGTCATGGCCAAAAGTATTGAGAATGAGACAAATAGTAATTTTTCCAAAGTTTACTGCTTCATTTTTTGTAATGGCAATTTGCATATACTCCTGAATGTCAAAGAGTGATCAGCTTAACAGCAATTACTGTACTTGCAAAGTCAATATTTGCCCAGAAAATGAACTTTAACCCCCAAAACATATTTCAACATCATTGCAGTCCTGCCTTAAAAGGAGCAGCTAACATCGTTTTAGTGATTGATCCATTAACACAGGTGTGGGTGTTGATGAGGACAGGGGTGGCGATCAATCACTCATGATTAAGTAAGAATGACATCACTGGACACTTTAAAAGGAGGCTGGTTCTTGGTATCATTGATTCTCTTCAGTTAACCATGGTTATCTCTAAAGAAACACGTGCAGCCATCATCACTGCACAAAAATGGCCTAACAGGGAAGAGTATCGCAGCTACAAAGATTGCACCTCAGTCAAAAATCTATCGCATCATCAAGAACTTCAAGGAGAGAGCTTCCATTGTTGTCAAAAAGGCTCCAGGGCGCCCAAGAAAGACCAGCAAGCTCCAGGACCATATCTTAAAACTGTTTCAGCTGCGGGATCGGACTATCAGCAGTGCCGAGCTTGCTCAGGAATGGCAGCAGGCTGGTGTGAGTGCTTCTGCACGCACTGTGAGGCGGAGACTCTTTGAGCAAGGGATGGTTTCAAGGAGGGCAGCAAAGAAGCCACTTCTCTCCTGAAAAAACATCAGGCACCGACTGATATTCTGCAAAAGGTACAGGGAGTGGACTGCTGAGGACTGGGGCAAAGTCATTTTCTCTGATGAATCCCCTTTTCGATTGTTTGGGACATCTGGAAAACAGCTTATTCGGAGAAGAAGAGGTGAGCGCTACCACCAGTCTTGTCTCATGCCAACTGTAAAGCATCCTGAAACCATTCATGTGTGGGGTTGCTTCTCAGCCAAGGGAATCGGCTCACTCACAGTCTTGCCTAAAAACACAGCCATGAATAAAGAATGGTACCAGAATGTCCTCCCAGAGCAACTTCTCCCAACCGTCCAAGAGCAGTTTGGCGCCCAAAAATGCCTTTTCCAGCATGATGGAGCACCTTGCCATAAAGCAAAGGTGATAACAAAATGGCTCATGGAACAAAACATAGAGATTTTGGGTCCATGGCCTGGAAACTCCCCAGATCTTAATCCCATTGAGAACTTGTGGTCAATCATCAAGAGACGGGTGGACAAACAAAAACCAACAAATTCTGGCAAAATGCAAGCATTGATTATGCAAGAATGGACTGCTATCAGTCAGGATTTGGTCCAAAAGTAGATTGAGAGCATGCCAGGGAGAATTACAGAGGTCTTGAAGAAGAAGGGGCAACACTGCAAATATTGACTTGCTGCATTAACTCATTCTAACTGTCAATATAACCTATTGGTACTCATAATATGATTGCAATTATATTTCTGTATGTGATATAAACATCAGACAAACACTAATAAAAACCAGAGGCCAGCAGATCATGTGAAAGTATAATTTTGGTGTCATTCTCAAAACTTTTGGCCATGACTGTATATAAGATCCATAGGAAAAAAAACGCAGAAAAATGACCAGGTGTCCTGGCACAGTGGACACGATCATTTTCAACTGCAATTAAAAAACTCAACTTAATAGTGGCCCCTCTTTACTGACCGAGGCATAAAATATAATAAAGATGCTACCACAAGACCCTGACATTGTAAAAAAGATAACACTTTTCAAATTGCACATAATATAAATAGGAATCTGTGTAGGAAAGAAAAAAATGTACATTGCATGAGGTAAGGTATCCACAAATTATGATTAGAAAAATACTGCCCCCCATGGAAAAAAAATTAAAATATTATACTGCCCCCTATGTACAAGAATATACTATGATACTGCCTCCTATTTACAAGAATATAACTACTATAATACTGCTCCTATGTACAAGAATATAACTATTATAATACTGCCTCCTATTTACAAGAATATAACTACTGTAATACTGCCCCTATGTACAAGAATATAATTACTATAATACTGCCCCTATGTACAAGAATATAATTACTATAATACTGCCCCTATGTACAAGAATATAACTACTATAATACTGCCCCTATGTACAAGAATATAATTACTATAATACTGCTCCTATGTACAAGAATATAACTATTATAATACTGCCCCCTATGTACAAGAATATAACTACTATAATACTGCTCCTATATACAAGAATATAATTACTATAATACTGCTCCTATGCACAAGAATATAACTACTATAATACTGCTCCTATATACAAGAATATAACTACTATAATACTGCTCCTATGTACAAGAATATAACTACTATAATACTGCTCCTATATACAAGAATATAACTACTATAATACTGCTCCTATGTACAAGAATATAACTACTATAATACTGCTCCTATGCACAAGAATATAACTACTATAATACTGCTCCTATATACAAGAATATAACTACTATAATACTGCTCCTATGTACAAGAATATAACTACTATAATACTGCCCCCTATGTACAAGAATATAACTACTATAATACTGCTCCTATGTACAAGAATATAACTACTATAATACTGCTTCTATGCACAAGAATATAACTACTATAATACTGCTCCTATGTACTGGAATATAACTACTATAATACTGCTCCTATATACAAGAATATAACTACTATAATACTGCTCCTATGTACAAGAATATAACTACTATAATACTGCCCCCTATGTACAAGAATATAACTACTATAATACTGCTCCTATGTACAAGAATATAACTACTATAATACTGCTCCTATGCACAAGAATATAACTACTATAATACTGCCCCCTATGTACAAGAATATAACTACTATAATACTGCCCCTATGTACAAGAATATAACTACTATAATACTGCCCCCTATGTACAAGAATATAACTACTATAATACTGCCTCCTATGTACAAGAATATAACTACTATAATACTGCCCCTATGTACAAGAATATAAGTACTGTAATGCTTTCACCTATGTGCAATAATATAGCCATTATTCTTTTACATTGGGGCAGTATTAGAAGTCTCTATTCATTGCTTTTATAACTTTATATCTTTTTATGTATTAGCATTTTGATCAGTATTTCGATTTTACATCTTTGGAGCTGATGGAAGATATACTGTTCCAAAATTACCTGGCACCTGCATTAAATCATCCATTATAAAGTTTAAAATGTAATGTGTTTTTTTTTTCTTTTCTTTTAGTAAAAATACTTTTTGTTAATAGCGAGCGTTGCATTTGGGGGGTGGAGAAATAATACCGTCTCTATGACAGCAGGGGGGAATTAGGTCATATTGGCTGAGAACGATCCTTTGTAGAACAGGCTGATCACACACAAGTACAAATGTTTCTCCGGAAAGGGGTTAATTGATGGGGAGATGAGAGCTCATCTGTCATTCACTCCGCTCATCTTCTGTCAATCAGTCACAAAAAAAAAACCTCACTGTATGGATTCACCCAAGTCACGGAATAAGACTCCTCATCCGCATCTGCCTGCCAAATATGCTAAGGTTCAATGTCATTGTGTCTTTGCTTCAGTGGTTACCAGCAAGTGAATGGATCGCTCTGCGACTGGACAACGCATAAATAATTTGTGTGCATACGTGAGTGAGTAAATTTGCATACGCAGTGACATATTCCTAGGATGATGGTCGCTGACATGGGATAGCGGCTTTTTCTGGTAGTCAATGCTTGGGATGAATCCTTATGTCTCTGGGGGTAGTGAGAGTCAGCCAGGCAGAAAATGAGAATGAGTTAGACAGCCCTAAGCAAGGTGCACGCTGACTTTTCTCCATGTACGCTGTTGTTTGCAAGAGCCGGACTAACCCACACCAATGTTGCTTTGCAATTGTTTATTTTTTTCCTTTTGATATGAAGAACAAAAACATTGTAGACAATGAAAATGGACATGTTTTTTGAAGTTTTGCAGGTATTAGATACACTTGTTTGAATTTGGAAAAAAAAAACGTCGTCAATACTGCGGCGATATAAAAAATGATTCCACGATGCTGCAAATATTAAACCTTTTTTAATAAACTCATCACAATGTAGACCGTAGGAGTGAATTATGGTGGATCTACAAAGCTTCACGCTTCCACCATTGTTCTGGAGACAAAATATAGTGCAATGAGTTGACACCTGTGCTGCAATATTGTAATTATGTTATCATGAGCCCTCGGAACCTAAAAGACTTCAACCTTAGGGACACTATATACTTGGTTGGGGATGTGATGACCATGTATGAAGGAGGAAATTGAAAATGACCATTTTGGGGGGGCAAGACTTGGGTTGTTCAATGATGGACTTACGGAAAATTACCATTTTTAGGTGGCAAGACTTTTGGTTAATCAACGATGTGCTGACTCCTAGATTAACCCTTAGTACAGCTTTTTTTTCTCCTACCATCCATCACATGGGAGTGGACCATAACCAGCCCAGAGTTGATCTGAGAGATGGTGTGTATACCAATTAGAGGCCCATTTATAAAAAAAAAGAGAGAGCCAAAAGGACCAATTAAATCCGGGACAGTGGCCCTTTTCGTCTAATGTCCTGTTAATCTATTGCAAAGAATAACTGGAGATTTAGCGTTCTTGAGCAACTTGACAGGTCTGAAAGATCTTGATATTGATTCAGATCATAAATAAAGATCCCAATAACTGTTTTTGAGATGTCATATTTCATCAAGTCTCTTTAAAGACTTGGTCGTAAAGAAGGTCTCCATTTTGGACAATCCCAACTTTTTTATTGGGTCTTTAGACAATAAGTTGATCAAGGTGTCCTTCTGTTAGGACCTGCTGTAAATTGTACTGAAACCAGGCAGTAATTTTCCCTGCAGCTCCCCCACAGGAGAAGTGAGGTATTGTATGGTGCCTATACAAATTAATGTGTTGTCTTTATAGTGTAGGACCAGACCGGTCCTCCCTAGAGAAAGAAAAGTGACTCCTCAGAGGTGGTAGTACAGAGTTTCTCTAACTCTTCTCCATTAGATCTCCATTGACATCCAAAGATTTCAGGGGGGTGAGGACACTTGCATTTTTTGGACCAGTGGTCCAAGGATGGGGTACATGACAGATTCAGGCATATAGCATCCAAATAATAGAAACATAGGACTACAGGAAACTCAACATTATTTGCATTCGTGCGGCTAGAGACAAATTTTGATTCCTGGAGCCCTTGATGGTCTCCAGAACGTGTGTATGTTCTTCACGCTCAGATTCCTAAAACTCAATGATACATTCCGATGAAAGATGAAGACATTAAAGCCAAGTCTAAAAAGAGAAAGTCCGGGTCTTCTCCTACCAGAGAGGTTAGGACGTTAAGGACAGTCGTAAGAGAAGATTTTGGAAAATGCATTAGGAAGGTAGCTGTAGAATTACAATGCGAGGGGGTGGGGGTCTTCAGTAGGCAATATTTGGGGGATTGAGGGATTAAGCGTTTCTACAGGGTGTAGGAGGAGAGGGGAGACAGACAGATATTTGGCAGTATGGAAGGATCTGTGCCTCAGACAGGAGATGGGCCGGGAGCAGAACAGCAGCTGCCGGGATGTGCTAGGAATAAGGATGAGGGATGGCGAGGGAGACTCTGCCCTCCAGGAGGGGGGAGCTGCGGTATTCTGCGAACTCTCCAAATGTTTCATACACGAGAAGGAGGGCACGCCGGCAGCCTGTTCACACTGCCTGATTACCAGCCTCTAACAGGACACTGGTGCGAATAAATGCCAGGATCTCCCCATACAGTGCACCAGAGACACGGCTGACGACTGCACTGCACTAGGGGTAGAGGGCTGTGTGTCCTCACTGCTCCAGTGATGTGCATCTGATTACACTGCAGTACTCCAGTGATGTGCATCTGATTACACTGCAGTACTCCAGTGATGTGCGTCTGATTACACTGCAGTACTCCAGTGATGTGCGTCTGATTACACTGCAGTACTCCAGTGATGTGCGTCTGATTACACTGCAGTACTCCAGTGATGTGCATCTGATTACACTGCAGTACTCCAGTGATGTGCATCTGATTACACTGCAGTACTCCAGTGATGTGCGTCTGATTACACTGCAGTATTCCAGTGATGTGCGTCTGATTACACTGCAGTACTCCAGTGATGTGCGTCTGATTACACTGCAGTACTCCAGTGATGTGCATCTGATTACACTGCAGTACTCCAGTGATGTGCGTCTGATTACACTGCAGTACTCCAGTGATGTGCATCTGATTACACTGCAGTACTCCAGTGATGTGCATCTGATTACACTGCAGTACTCCAGTGATGTGCGTCTGATTACACTGCAGTACTCCAGTGATGTGCGTCTGATTACACTGCAGTACTCCAGTGATGTGCGTCTGATTACACTGCAGTACTCCAGTGATGTGCGTCTGATTACACTGCAGTACTCCAGTGATGTGCGTCTGATTACACTGCAGTACTCCAGTGATGTGCGTCTGATTACACTGCAGTACTCCAGTGATGTGCGTCTGATTACACTGCAGTACTCCAGTGATGTGAATCTGATTACCCTGCAGTATCCCAGTGATTTGCATATGATTACCCTGCATTTCTCCAGTGACATGCATCTAATTACACTGCACTGCTCCAGGGATAAGTGACTAATTACAAGGCAGTGCTCCTGTGATATGCATCTAATTACTCTGCAGTATCCCAGTGATGTGCGTCTGATTACACTGCAGTACTCCAGTGATTTGCATCTGACTACACTGCACTGCTCCAGGGAAAAGCAACTACCCAGCTCCAGTGATATGCATCTGATTATTATGCAGTTTTCCAGTGATGTGCATCTAATAACCCAGCTCCAGTGATGTGCATTAATTACCCTGCAGTATTCCAGTGATTTGCATCTGATTACACTGCACTGCTCCAGTTATATTCATCTAATTACTTTGCAGTATTCCAGTGATGTGCATTTATTTACACTGCAGTACTCCAGTGATATACATCAGATTGCTCTGAACTGCTCCAGTGATATACATTTTATTATCCTGCACTATCCAAGTGATTTGCATCTAATTACTATGCACTTCTCCTGTGATATGCATCTAATTTCCCTGCAGTATTCCAGTGATATACATCTGATTACACTGCACTGCTCCAGTGATAAGCAACTAATTACTCGGCTTCACTAATATGCAACTAATTACCCTGCAGTATTCCAGTTGTGTGCATCTAGTTACGCTGCACTGCCCCAGTGATTTCTCTTATGCTGCACTGCAACCTTGATATGTGCCGGACATCTGTGCATTTCACATTGCACTGCGCCGCTCCATCACTGATCCAGTTGCACATATCCGTCGCTCTGCACTGCTCTGGTTGCACATATCTGTCGCTCTGCACTGCTCCGGTTGCACATATCCGTCGCTCTGCACTGCTCCGGTTGCACATATTCGTCGCTCTGCACTGCTCCGGTTGCACATATCCGTCGCTCTGCACTGCTCCGGTTGCACATATCCGTCGCTCTGCACTGCTCCGGTTGCACATATCCGTCGCTCTGCACTGCTCCGGTTGCACATATCCATCACTCTGCACTGCTCCGGCTGCACGTATCCGTAGCGTTGCAAATATCCGTCGCTCTGCACTGCTCCGGTTGCACATATCCATTGCTCTGCACTGCTCCAGTTGCACATATAAGTCGCTCTGCACTGCTCCGGTTGCACATATCCGTCGCTCTGCACTGCTCCGGTTTCACATATCCGTCGCTCTGCACTGCTCCGGTTGCACATATCCGTCACTCTGCACTGCTCCGGTTGCACATATCCGTCGCTCTGCACTGCTCCGGCTGCACGTATCCGTAGCGTTGCAAATATCCGTCTCTCTGCACTGTTCCGGTTGCACATATCCATTGCTCTGCACTGCTCCGGTTGTACATATCCGTCGCTCTGCACTGCTCCGGTTGCACATATCCGTCGCTCTGCACTGCTCCGGTTGCACATATCCGTCGCTCTGCACTGCTCCGGCCGCACATATCCGTCGCTCTGAACTGCTCCGGTTGCACGTATCCGTCGCTCTGCACTGCTCCGGTTCCACGTATCTGTCGCTCTGAACTGCTCGGGTTGCACATATCCGTCGCTCTGCACTGCTCCGGTTGCACATATCCGTCTTTCTGCACTGCTCCGGTTCCACATATCCGTCGCTCTGCACTGCTCCGGTTGCACATATCCGTCGCTCTGCATTGCTCCGGTTGCACATATCCGTCGCTCTGCACTGCTCCGGTTGCACATATCCGTCGCTCTGCACTGCTACGGTTGCACATATCCGTCGCTCTGCACTGCTCCGGTTGCACATATCCGTCGCTCTGCACTGCTACGGTTGCACATATCCATCACTCTGCACTGCTCCGGCTGCACGTATCCGTAGCGTTGCAAATATCCGTCGCTCTGAACTGCTCCGGCTGCACATATCCGTCGCTCTGAACTGCTCCGGTTGCACGTATCCGTCGCTCTGCACTGCTCCGATTGCACGTATCCGTCGCTCTGAACTGCTCGGGTTGCACGTATCCGTCGCTCTGAACTGCTCCGGTTGCACATATCCGTCGCTCTGAACTTCTCCGGTTGCACATATCCGTCGCTCTGCACTCCTCCGGTTGCACATATCCGTCGCTCTGCACTGCTCCGGTTGCACATATCTGTCGCTCTCCACTGCTCCGGTTGCACATATCCGTCACTCTGAACTGCTCCGGTTGCACATATCCGTCGCTCTAAACTGCTCCGGTTGCACATATCCGTCGCTCTGAACTGCTCCGGCTGCACATATCTGTAGCGTTGCACATATCCGTCGCTCTGCACTGCTCCGGTTGCACATATCCATCGCTCTGCACTGCTCCAGCTGCACAGATCTGTAGCATTGCACATATTTGTCACTCTGAACTACTCCGGTTGCATATAACCGTCACTCTGAACTGCTCCGGTTGCACATATGCGTCACTCTGAACTGCTCCGGTTGCACATATCCGTCTCTCTGCACTGCTCCGGTTGCACATATCCGTCTCTCTGCACTGCTCCGGTTGCACATATTCGTCGCTCTGCACTGCTCCGGTTGCACATATCCGTCTTTCTGCACTGCTCCGGTTTCACATATCCGTCGCTCTGAACTGCTCCGGTTGCACATATACGTCGCTCTGCACTGCTCTGGTTGCACATATCCGTCGCTCTGAAATGCTCCGGTTGCACATATCCGTCGCTCTGAACTGTCCCGGTTGCACATATCCGTTGCTCTGAACTGCTCCGGTTGCACGTATCCGTCGCTCTGAACTGCTCCGGTTGCACGTATCCGTCGCTCTGAACTGCTCCGGTTGCACATATCCGTCGCTCTGAACTTCTCCGGTTGCACATATCCGTCGCTCTGCACTGCTCCGGTTGCACATATCCGTCGCTCTGCACTGCTCCGGTTGCACATATCTGTCGCTCTCCACTGCTCCGGTTGCACATATCCGTCACTCTGAACTGCTCCGGTTGCACATATCCGTCGCTCTGCACTGCTCCGGTTGCACATATCCGTCGCTCTGAACTGCTCCGGCTGCACATATCTGTAGCGTTGCACATATCCGTCGCTCTGCACTGCTCCGGTTGCACATATCCATCGCTCTGCACTGCTCCAGCTGCACAGATCTGTAGCATTGCACATATTTGTCACTCTGAACTACTCCGGTTGCATATAACCGTCACTCTGAACTGCTCCGGTTGCACATATGCGTCACTCTGAACTGCTCCGGTTGCACATATCCGTCTCTCTGCACTGCTCCGGTTGCACATATCCGTCTCTCTGCACTGCTCCGGTTGCACATATTCGTCGCTCTGCACTGCTCCGGTTGCACATATCCGTCTTTCTGCACTGCTCCGGTTGCACATATCCGTCGCTCTGAACTGCTCCGGTTGCACATATACGTCGCTCTGCACTGCTCCGGTTGCACATATCCGTCGCTCTGAAATGCTCCGGTTGCACATATCCGTCGCTCTGAACTGTCCCGGTTGCACATATCCGTTGCTCTGAACTGCTCCGGTTGCACATATCCGTCGCTCTGAACTGTTCCGGTTGCACATATCCGTCACTCTGCACTGCTCCAGCTGCACAGATCTGTAGCATTGCAAATATTCGTCACTCTGAACTACTCCGGTTGAACATATCCGTCGCTCTGAACTGCTCCGGTTGCACATATCCGTCGCTCTGAACTGCTCCGGTTGCACATATCCGTCTCTCTGCACTGCTCCGGTTGCACATATCCGTCTCTCTGCACTACTCCGGTTGTACATATTCGTCGCTCTGCACTGCTCCGGTTGCACATATCCGTCGCTCTGCACTACTCCGGTTGCACATATCCGTCGCTCTGCACTGCTCCGGTTGCACATATCCGTCGCTCTGAACTGCTCCGGTTGCACGTATCCGTCGCTCTGCACTGCTCCTATTGCACGTATCCGTCGCTCTGCACTGCTCCAATTGCACGTATCCGTCGCTCTGAACTGCTCCGGTTGCACGTATCCGTCGCTCTGAACTGCTCCGGTTGCACATATCCGTCGCTCTGCACTGCTCCGGTTGCACATATCCGTCGCTTTGAACTGCTCCGGTTGCACATATCCGTCGCTCTGAACTGTTCCGGTTGCACATATCCGTCGCTCTGAACTGCTCCGGTTGCACATATCCGTCGCTCTGAACTTCTCCGGTTGCACATATCTGTCGCTCTGAACTGCTCCGGTTGCACATATCTGTCGCTCTGAACTGTTCCGGTTGCACATATCCATTGCTCTGAACTGCTCCGGTTGCACATATCCATCGCTCTGAACTTCTCCGGTTGCACATATCCGGCGCTCTGAACTGTTCCGATTGCACATATCCGGCGCTCTGAACTGCTCCGGTTGCATAATTTTAATTATCTTCTAGTGATGAATAAATATCAATCTAATTACTCTACAATTTAAATGTAATCACCCAGCACTGCAGGATCTGGAGACAGAAGTCACTGCCATCATATTACGGTATTTCTCAACTGCAAATTATATGAAAAATAATTACCGCTAGATGGGGCGACCGATGGAAATAATAGATATGGGACACATCGTTGCAGCCAATAACATTGTAGCTCCCAAATTTTGGGAATGATGAGATGATTGCTTTGAAGATCAGCTGCCAATGGTCTGATGCAAGAAGTGGGGAACAAAAAAAAAAATGAAAGATGAAAATTAAAAAATGCTTTGGAATTGTTGTGTTACAAGGAGTCCTAATAGGAGAGGTGACCGTCCCCTTTCGGCACATTCTGCTTTGCTGTCGCGCAGAGCACTGTACACATTGCTAATGCAGTTATAAAAGCCGGCCATTTTGTTTTGATAAATCCGACCGTACAATTAATTTTATGTACAGTATATTGAACTCATTACATGCAGCACATATTAGAAGTGAACCCCGGGCAGTGGCGATAATTATGCGGCGAGGCGTCTGTCCCATGTATCTGATTAACCCTGCGCTGGTCCCATATTAACCATTCAATTATGTCTGGCTGTTCCAGCGCCGCACATAGAAGCATACGGCTTATGATTATGTGTATAATTGCACCATGCTGATCGTTCCCCATGCATCTGATCCTAATATCACGTTGCTACGGTAATAAGGATGTGGTATAGCGCTACGTGTTGTGTAATAACACTGACTCCTAATGTTATGTATGGTTTAAATAACACTGTGCTGCTCATGGGGGAAAGGCAAGGGTGCTGTGCATTTAGAGGGACAATATGCCTGCCGTATAAATAGGGCTTATTTAACTCCAGATGGGCTGTAAAGCATATGGGCATAGCAGATCCAGAGTAAAATATCACTCGATGGCGGTAAAATTGCATTTATGAATACGGTTTCAACAATGCAGGGAGCGGACATATTGGAAATCTGTCAGGAGCAAATCTATAAAAAAGTGCAAAGTAGAAGGTATTTTAAATGAAATTGGTGTGTCAGCACAATGTGCTCAATGTGCTCAACTAGGGGGCGCTATTGGTCTCACCAAAACGGTGGAACATATTTTGGCATTTAAGCCCCTCCCATTTCTCCATTTATGGATACATCTTCAACAATGCAAGGAGCGGACATATTGGAAATCTGTAAGGAGCAAGTCTAAAAAAGCGCAAAGTAGAAGGGATTTTAAAGGGAATTGGTCTATCAGCATAATGTGCTACTAAATGGGCTCAACTTGGGGCGCTATTGTGCTCCCAAAAATGGTTGAATATATTTTGGCATTTAAGACCCATTTTCTCAATAGAATAAAGGGAGCCTTGTAATTTAAAAAAAAACAAACAAATCTATTTATTTCTTTTTTTTAATTAATTTTTTTCTTTAAGGAGGTCTGGGGTCTGGATGAGAGTGCTGTATTTGACCCTCAGATTGACTTTAATTAAAGGGATTTCCCAAAATAGAAAGGCAACTTACTAATTGCTAGTTGTCCGACTGCTGAAACCCTAAAGAAGACAGGGTTCTGGAAGCCAGGAACTGTGCTATCTAGAGTCACATCTTGAACTTGGCAGTCGTGGACTTATATTGGCAGTCGTGGACTTATATATTGTGGGCTTGCCTTCTTTGAACACATCACACGAAGACAGCAATCGCTGGAGAAGGACAATAGGGTCTTAAGAATGGAAGGAACATGTCGAAGAGGAAGACCAGCAATCCAATGGCTTGATACAATCAATGGTGGAGAAGACCCTGGTGGACCTAACTAGGCTTGCACAAGATCGATCTTCCTACAGAGCATTCATCCATGAAGTCACCATGATTCGAGATCCAGCCAAAGGCCATTAAATAATAAAATAATAAAATAAATTGTCCCATAGACGATGAAACGAGTGAAGGTCAAGCATATGGACATATTCAACCGAGGACTCTGCTGTGCCCAATTTGTAGGTTACAGAGCCCCTTTTTTGGGATTGCTGGGAGGATCTCCCAATGATAAGTAAGTTATCCTCTTTTCACAGGATTTTGGAAATGACCCTTTAAGAGTTGGTGCACATAGTTTAAACTTCTGCCACTAATCAAATTTTGGAAGAAAAACTGTAGGTGAACTAAAGTGCACAAGACCATCGGTGATACACTTCTGGGAGCAAGGAAAGTATAAAGAAGGTGCTCACCTGAGCAGATTGTGTGCAGACAAAACTCCTATGAACACCTGAAAATATCAGCTGCTGCTGCCTCGTGGTTGGGGGATGATCTCCTCCAGGATAGTTGACCGATCTGGATTATAACTCGATATCGGGCTGAGCTGCTGTTATGAAGAACCATTGAGACCAAGATGAGTTCAACGGCTTATATCTCCACAATGCGTTTCAATGCTGAACTATTTTTCGCAATTGGTTTTTCCACTTGAAAAAGAAGCTAGTCCAGCGTTGAAACGCGTTGTGGAAATAAAAACCATTAAACTCATCTTGGTCTCAAAAATTTTTCATAACCGCAACACAGCCTGATATCGTGTTGTCGTCTTAAGTAGTCAACTAATCAAATTTTGCCACCATAAACATTTGTTACAGAAAATGCTGCAGGTCTATTCCATAACGTGGATGGTACTTTGATGTGCTGCAAATGTCATGTGTGTAGAGAAAATTTTCAGCATTTCTACAAAGCGTGTACTTACTTGCACCTGATTTTTATGCTATATTTGTCCCATGTATTAATGTATCTTTTAAACCTTCGTTGTTCTCTTCTGCATCATTTGATTGGGATTTTAGGATCACCGTTCATCCTGAACAAATATCCGTCTTCACTGTGGTCATGGAATTCTGTTTATGAGCCAGGCTGCTCAGGATGAATGACTAAATCTACTCCCCAGCATGACACTCGGGATTCAGCCCTAGAGTCCACCAGAAATCCACCTTCAGACTATTAAATTAGTTTAGGTCATGTCTTGAGACTACTCCAAAGTCTAAGGCCATTCGTTATGCTGGTCAAGTCTTCCAGAACCTCCTTGAGTTTGTTGATATTTGCCAAGATGTCCATGCACCCCCTCGTGAGTTGTAATGACCCTCTTACTCATCATTAGATGGTCTGGCATTCAGTCATGGCTTCTTTTTGACCTGGCATTGACAGGAGCGATTGGGTTAAAACATGGCCTTGGATTTTTTTCCCTTCCTACACAAACCCTTCTTTATGAAGCACAAGTGGTACTTGGGCAACACGTGACGGAGAAGGTTACCATGGAGACTATGCCCGACCTGTTTACAAGGCAAGGAAAAGCCTGCCTAGAATTAACTATTAGATGCTTTTACTTGACATGCCTGTTGAATCTTCAATTAGCAGTTTCCAGAAGTAGCGAATGTTCCAATCCGCTCTGAAATGTTGTAAAGCGATGATACATTAGAGTCTTCCTAGCCGGGAGGAGATACTTCCATGGCAACAGAGCTGGCTAATGCCAAGGACTCAAGAGCCAAATGCCACCACCATTGACCACCCATGATGACCCCAATGTTGAATATAGTTTTGAGACTACTTGTTCCTCATCAACCCTCGGGGACCAGGAGTAATATTGGCACTACCTGCCTGGAATAATTATGAGAAGTGATACAAAGTTTCCAAGAGATTTTCAAAACTTTTCCAGCTTTAGACTAAAAGAGTGTCTTAGGGGTCCTAGTCCAGATTTAATTGGGTCTTAAAGGAAAACTTTCACTGCATTTTTTAATTTAAACAAAGTACATCCTCCAATTGCCAATGCTCCACTGATTCTGGATCAGTTTTTCTTTTTCTCCTGCGCCCCTCTGTTCCAAAGTTAAGTTATGCTCCCTGGAAAATTAAAGATTCAGATGTCCAGAGAGAAGTTTTATTGTATACGCCCAAATTTGTGTTTTCTCCTGTAACACTGGCCAATCAAAACGTGGCACAGAAGTTCTATGGTATACGCCCAGTTTGGTGAAGGGAAATTTTACACCATTACCAGGGGGTCACAACTTTGGAACGGAAGGGCACAGAAGAAATAAAAAAACAGATCCAGAATCAGTGGAGCAGCAGCAATCGGAGAATGTACTCAGTTTAAATTAAAAAATTCTGTGAAAGATCCCCTTTAAGAGATTTTTTTAAGTGTTCCCAAGGTAATTTTCAATGCTATTAAAGGATGTTACAGAATCGCTGATAACAGGGAGTAATACATTGCATATTTGCTTATAAATAGGTTTTAGTCAAAGGAGGCCCATTGTCCAAACTTCTTCTTCATCACTTTGAGAATGCTCATCAACTTCTGCCTAGCCAAGGATGGCTGATAACAGGGAGCAATACTGTACATTATATTGACTTCTTAGGAGTTGTGCCGCTAGTTTTACTACACAGGGCCCTTTTGGCAACGGGGCCCCATTCCCAAACTTTTTTTCTCATCCTTTTGAATGTTACAGACAGCTTCTTCCCAGCCTGAAGTAGTGATAACTGAGAGCAATAGCTTGCTCAGGATTAAAAGCTATGCTTCCAATTCCATCCTACATGTGTCCTTTAGCTAAAGGTTCCCAATAAAGAATATTTTGTGATTCCTTAGAGTCACAAGCTCCATGATGACCTCCTATCAGCTTTTGGGCACAATGAGCCCTCTACATTTTTGCACAGGGTCCCTCTCGGTCCATCAATGTTTTAGACTTTTTATTTCCCAGTCTGGAGTCTAATTTTTGTAAAATCTAAAACGAAGATACAAGGTGACCCAAAAAGTTTGAAAAACTTTGCCAAAATTGTAACTTTTTAAATGATGCGATTGGTTGCCTGTCATGGCACCGATGTTACATTTTTGCGCTCTTCGTTGTACTTTTACCCTTAAGTGTCTCCCTGGTGTTCAATTTTTACGAAATAATCATAAAAAACAGCAAAATGATGACACCAAGAGAGAAGCAATAAGAGCAGAGTAGAGCGACGCTCCAGACGATGGCTGAGAGGTAAAACGATGCAAAATATTAAATTGTTTCTTCCTTTTCCTCCGTAGCGCGGAGACGAGTAATGCGCTGTATTCTCGGCGTCACGTGGTTAATATCTATTTCACTAATGTAATATTTTCTTGGTAGATTTGCATGTTTTGGATCATTACTCACTCTTTATATCCCTGAACGCTGTATCTTTGCTTCATTTGCAATTTTTGTTTTCAGCGAGAGGGAAGCATGATCTACTGGTGAAGATACAGACTCCCACTTAAAGGGATGCTCCATCTTGGGGGATTTTGAATTCAGTTATATCCCCTCTATTTATGGTGTTTTATTTTTAATATATATATATATATATATATATATATATATATATTTTTTTTTTTTTTAATAATTAAAAAAAAAAAAAAAATCTACCCAGGAGATAAAGATGGTTGCCCAATGGGCATGGATGATCAGTTGTCCCAACAAGGTCTCACGTACTTCGTGAGACTTGGAAGATGCAATGTTCTTTTACATCATTCCAAACAGCTGCTGGCCTTACAAACTTGGCCATGAATGGGCTGTGGTCCCACTGGTCAATTGCTCGGTAATGCATCCATCTGGCCCAAGAGATCCTTAGGGTCTCATCAGAATCAGTCTCTTCTTCTCTCCATGAGAAAAGCCAAGAATTGATTAGCACAGTTGCCAATAGACCCACAATTTCCGGAACTGCCACTACTTTTTGGGAACAATCTTTGGGCAAATTTTGGCATTCTCTGGTCCAAAAGGGGTGAGGGTTAAGTCCTGTTTGGGTGGTCTTGAGGGCAGGCCTTCAACGTCCCTTTTGAACCAACAAGTTGTTGATAATCATAAATTACCCAAATGTTTTAGATATCTTGAGCTAATCTGGAGTTAGGATACCCATTTGGGTTGGACCAAAAGCTTGGATCTCTGTGTTGACCATATTGGCCATCAATGGTTCACCATACAAGCCGACTTTTCCATACATGATCTCTTGGTAGTATTTCTATCTGAGGTTCTTCTAAGATTGTTACAGATGGTCCAGAGTTCCTCACCAGCTGTTTGGTGACAAATTCATCCTTCCAATGAGGCACTGTAATGGCACCACAATTCTTAAGATCCCCTCAAAACTTCAATAGGTTTTCTAGGATTGATGAGCGATCCTGATCTTTGGCGCCAACTCACTTTTTTCTATTTATTCCCTTTACACCTTCTCATGGCCTCACAAGCTTACATCAGTGTCCGGGTCCTTCTCAGCACATGTAGATGCTGGCACCGACTCTTGCCAACCAACCCTTGCAAAACCAATATTCCTTCTACCAATGGATGCTATGGACCTCTACTTCCTGCTGTCCATGTGGTCTTGGACCAACAAAGCAAAACAATATAACAATTTTTTAAGGGAGAATAAAATGTTTTCCCCACAAATTTTTTGCACCACAAGTATCGTCCCCTCCGTGGGCCCCAATGAGAAATCTATAAAAGAGTCCCCATCCACCCAAGCCCTATTCATACGGTTACACTGGCACCCCCTATAACCATGTCCCTTGGTGACATCCCGAGAGAGATGACATCACTAATCCACTGTCAAGACTGTAGGAGCATGCAATCTTGGCACAATTTTAACAATCCGACCAAAAATGTAGTACATTGATGATGTAGCCGGATAGACCCCTAATGCTACGTATTAAGACAATGGATGTCATACATGGTGGTGGCCCCAAGAGGTGATTGATCGAGAAATATTTGCCCCAATGTCCCAGAGCTTCAAGTTGCTCTGGTGGTCACGTATGGCCACCTTCTGCGCGCACTCTCAACTGTGGTGGGAATGTGCGTGTAGAACCGGAGCCGTACAGAACATTAAACATGCAAATAAACAGCTGAAAGATATTTTCATTTTCTGTTCTACCTGAGGAACGCGCTGCCACTCGGACCCCGGGGAAAAGCAGAATATCCCGCCATCTGTAACTGTCTCCTCTTCTTTCCTCATCTCCTTCTCTAGAGTCTCAAGACAGAAATCCTAACAGGTGGATGGGGGCTTAGAGTTTTAAATGTTGCTGCTCCCAGAGGCCTGACGAGCGAGCGTATGCCGCGGAACAGGGAGTCGCCATATTGAGTATACAATATAATTATCTACCTGTCTGAAGAAGCGGCCTAAAACCTCAGGAAGGTCCCACTGACTAATATAGTGTACGATCTATGGGGACTAAATGCCATGCGGACAGTCCTATATGGGGATTTTATATGGGACTCTACTATATGGGGACTGTATACATATTTTTACTGTTTTTGTGACTTTTTAGCAGAAAAAGATAGAACAAAGAAACAGAGGAACAGGCTATAAGGCGCTTCAGATGCATTGAGGAACCAGAAGTACAGATGGATTTGAGATTTTTAATTTTAAAAACCTAACAAAAGGTTGCTAGATAAAATATGACAAATTAAAAAATCTTAATAAAATGTAAACACAACGCGTTTCGGCTCACTAGCCTTCATCAGGTGTAGCAGAAAAGGATGCAAGTTTCGCTAAAATGTTGCAAATATTGCACAAAAAAATTCACTTCGAGTGGGGACTGAAGGGCAAAAAAATGTTTAAAAACTCCTGATTAATCAGGCAGAAAACCCCAAACCCTGATGACAATGGGAAGCAAAAAAAAACAACTTGTATATGATAATTTTAAAAAAAAAAAAGCAAATTAAAAGAATAAGGCATAAATGTAAAATAGGCGAAAAACAACAAAAGCTATAAAAGAGGGAAAAGAATGTGCAAATGTAAAAATGTATCGGGCGCTTAGGATTTCTTGACTTGACGACTTGTAGCGTCGCACCGGCTTTATTTCAGCGTGATGCATACTAGCCCTTTAATCTGAGATCTGTGTACCTGCACCCGATCCAAAGCCAAAACAAACCCAAAAAGTGAAATATCCACACATCAGACATCTTTAATTCAGTGTGATGACAAATCCATCAGCGCTGCTGCAATTACCAGTTATTAGGAAGAACCTTCCGCCTAATGCCCCACCTCTGAGGGATCCTCTGCACAGGGGATGAGGCCACCGGTGCCTCGCGCCTCGTTAATAACGCTACGGCCGCACGACTATTACTGAGGACTCCTGTGCAGTGTGGGACCACATTACTAATACAGATACCACCGACGGCTGGATGATCACCTACTGCTTTCTTCAGACGAAGCCGAATGTAAGGTAGAAGTAGCAAAGTCAGATTTCCGAAATCTCATAATTACAGTGAGGAAATTTCAATGTGATGTGTTTTATTTTTATGTGCACATAAATAATAGAGAGATGATGGATAAATATAAAGATGGACACTAGATGGAAAAATAAATAGGAGATGATAGATACATAGAAACTAGAGGGAGATAAGGGGATGTGTGGATGGATGGGCGAGTGGATGGATGGGTGAGAGGATAGATGGGTGAGGAGATGAGTGGATGGATGGGCGAGTGGATGGGTGAGGAGATATGTGGATTGATGGGCGAGTGGATGGATGGGCGAGTGGATGGATGGGCGAGTGGATGGATGGATGAGGAGATGAGTGGATGGATGGGCGAGTGGATGGATGGGTTAGGGGATGGATGGATGGGTGAGGAGATGGGTGGATGGGTGAGTGGATGGATGGGCGAGTGGATGGGTGAGTGGATGGATGGGCGAGTGGATGGATGGGCGGGTGGATGGATGGATGGGCGAGTGGATGGATGGGTGGGTGGATGGATGGATGGATGGATGGGCGAGTGGATGGATGGATGGGCGAGTGGATGGATGGGCGAGTGAATGGATGGATGGGCGAGTGAATGGATGGATGGGCGAGTGGATGGATGGATGGGCAGGCGAGTAGATGGATGGACAGGCGAGTAGATGGATGGACAGGTGAGTGGATGGATGAATTGGTGGGTAGGTAATGAATGGATAGATAAAAACAAGCGTAAGATAGGGGATGGATGATAGGTAGAAACTAGAGTGATAAGGGGATGGATAGATTTGTATATGGGTAGAAAGATAGTTACTGATCGATAGTTGATAGTCTAGACAGAATATTGCTAGTATATAGCTATAACATATTAGAGTGATAACATAAAGATCGATCAAAACATAAATAACAGAATCCTTCTTATATAATGATGCTTTGGAATGATTAGAAAATGGTGGCAAAACTGTCCTACATACCCTTTAATTCAAAATTCATCAGAACTTTCAATGGCCATTGTGGTTTCAATAAACGTTACATAAATCAATTGTACATGTGAATATAAGAAACCATAAAATATATCTTATCAAATAAATCTGCTTCTTTCTCCACTTATGAGCCACATCTTCCCCCTCCTTGCTTCACCTCCTAAACTCCTCATCCACCCTTAAAAAGAAAAAAAAACAAAATTCTCATAGCTGTTTTAGGAAAATATGTATAACGGTTGTGGGTAGACAACTATTGAATGGATGAAATGTCACCAGACCTGCAACAAATAACACCGCCCACTCTGCAAAAATGGCCACGGGTGGTGCTCAGCACAACAGAAGACAGTCCAAAAAATTGCTATGGAAGGAAGAAAAAGCCGCCCTCGCCATATCTGTTTTGGCCAAATCTAGATGGACTACCTGCTCACTGATATATCAGGTTACACCTCTTATTACACTTTAAATAAGGAGACCGGTAGACACTTTCAGACAGTGTTGCTGCTTCAAGCTCCTTTTTTACCTCCATCAGTGGATGCACAGCCGCACTGCTCAGTACTGCAGTAAAATATCCTCCATGTTGCTGCTGCTACTTCTTTTTTTTAGGCTACATAGAGACAGGAGAGCAGGAATCCCTCATGTCTGTGTGTGTGGTGTATGGGAGAAATCCTAACAGCTAGTGTCCATCCACTAGCTCAGAGACAACTGAAAATTAGAGAGTCTGTAAAGAAGAAAAATTTATTTTTCAGCTCTTCAGTTTCTCGTTGTGTAATTTAATGACATCTTTTACTCTTCTGTGCTGGATTACCCAATGCTTTGGATTATCAGATGGAGGAAAAATAAGGGAAAACGGGAATATATGGCATCTGGTGGCGACTCCTCTGATTTTCTCATATTGCAGACGTCTGATTTTTTTTTTTCCCACTGTTTGAACTTTTGCTCTTTTATACAAGTGAGATTGTCTATATACAAGCTCTGGATGTGACACACTGATATAATGATGATGTCCTGCTCCCTATGTGCATGATGTCCTGGCCCGTGTATTCCCCAGTGCTTGTGTCATGTCAGAAAAACCCTATAAACACATGTTCCTAATCCCATAGCAATACATACACTGAGCGTGTACACCGACACTGGTGGAAATGTGCAGCCGGAAAATAGAATAAAATATTAGCTATTACTAGTATTTATTATTATTATTATTATTATTATCATTGCTATTAACACAATAGCAAAAAATATATTAACCATTTAAGTATTATTAAAAATAATAATTGCAGTATGGGAGAAAAAAAAAGAGGATCGTTAGTCATGGCCGAAAGTATTGGCACCCTTGAATTGTTCCAGAAAATTAAGTATTTCTCCCAGAAAATGATTGCAATTCCACATGTTTTGTTATATACAGGTTTATTTTCTTTGTGTGTATTGGAACAACGCAGAAAAAAACATAATTTCACCCAAATCCCCAAAAATGAGCCAGACAAATTTGTTGGCATCCTCCACTTAATATTTGGTTGCACACTCTTTGGAATAAATAACAGCAATCAATCACTTCCTATAACCATCAGCTTCTTCCACCTCTCAGCTGGAATCTTGGACTCTTCTTACAAACTGCTCCAGGTCTCTCATATGTGAAGGTGTCTTCTCCCAACAGCAATTTTAAGAAGTCTTCACAGGTGATCAATGGGATTTAGATCCGGACTCATTGCCGGCCACTTCAGAACTCTCCAGCGCTTTGTTTCCATCTATTTCTGGGGGCTTCTTGAAGTATGTTTGGGGTCATTCTCCAGCTGGAAGACCAGTGACCTTTGACGCGAACCCAGCTTTCTGACACTGGGCACTACATTGCCACATAAAATCATTTGGTAGTCTTCAGATTTCATGATGCCTTGCACACAGTCAAGGCCCCCAGTGTCAGAGGAAGCAAAACAACCCCAAAACATCTTTGAACCTCCACCATATCTAACTGTAGGTACTGTGTTCTTTTCTTTGTAGGCCTTACTCCATTTTCGGTAAACAGTAGAATGATGTACTTTACCAAAAAGCTCTATCTTGGTCTCATCTGTCCAAAAGTCACTTTCGTAGAAGGCTTTCATCTTACTCACATACATACATTTTGGCGAACTGCAGTCTAACTTTTTTATATCTCTGGGTAAGCAGTGGGATCCTCCTGGGTTCCTGCCATAGTGTTTCATTTCATTCAAATGTCGACGGATAGTTTACACTGACACTGATGCACCCTGAGCCTACAGGACAACTTGACTTTCTTTGGAGCTTGATTTGGGCTGCTTATCCACCATCCATACTATCCTACACTGCAACCTTTCATCAATTTTTCTCTGCCGTCCACATTCAGGGAGATTAGCTGCAGTTCTATGAGTTGTAAAGTTCTTGATTATGTTGTGCACCGTGGACAAAGGAACATCAAGATCTCTGGAGATGGACTTGCAACCTTGAGATTGTTGATATTCTTCAATAATTTTGGTTCTCAGACAGTTCTCTTCTCCTCTTTCCGTTCTCCATGCTTAGTGTGGCACATACAGACACACAATGCAAAGATTGAGTCAACTTATCCATTTTTATCTGGTTTCAGGTGTGATTGTCATATTGCCCCAAAACACATGTTACTTGCCACAGGTAAATTTGAACGAGCATCACATGCTTGAAACAAAGTGGTTTACCCACAATTTTGGAAAGATGCCAACAATTTTGTCTGGTCGGTTTTTGGGGTTTTGTGTGAAATTATGTCCAATTTTCCTTTTTTTCAGTTTTTTTGTTTGTTCTTCCAATACACGCAAAGGAAATAAACGTGTATAATGAAACTTGTGTAATTGCAATAATTTTCAGGTAGAAACACTTCATTTTCTGGAACAATTTCACGGGTGCCAACACATTTGGCCATGGCTGTGTATATTCTAGAATTAAAATATATGATATGTTTCTATTATTATTAGTGATGAGCGAGCACTAAAATTCTTGGGTGCTCGAAGCTCGGGTCAAGCACATTGGAATACTCGGGTGCTCGACCCGAGCAACGAGCCCAATGTAAGTCTATGGGAAACTTGAGCACTTTTCTAGCAGTCCCCCCGGTGGTCTGCAGAAGGTCAAAAATTGCCCAAATCGATGGGAACAGTGCTCAATGAAACATGTCAGGCAGGCAGAATATATAGGCAAACAGGCAGGCAGGGTATATAGGAGGGTGCATGAAAAACATAGCAGGGCACTTGGAACACACTAGTGCCCTCCGATTTTCATGCACCCGTCTCTTTAAAAAGAACAGAAAGAATAGAGCATCACACATAGATTAGATAGATAGAAACATGTCAGTCACATATATAAGAAGTACAGTGACAGCGTTGGTTACTGTACTTGTCATTTAGTGTTAAAATAAAGGATTTATTAAAAAAAAAAAAAAATTGGCGTAGGGTTCCCCGTTATTTTAGTCTCTAGCGGAGGTTAAGCAGACGGCTGGGGCAGATGTTTGAAGCCTGGGAAGGGGGTAATACCCACAGAGCTTCCCAGGCTACTAATATTAGCCCCCAGCTGAATACCTAGCCTTTACTAGCTATTAAAATGGGGGACCCAAAAAAAAAATGACGTGGGGTCCCCCGTATTTTCATAGCTAGCAAAGGCTAGGCAGACAGCTGCGGGCTGATATTAATAGCCCAGGAAGGGTGCCATGAATATTGGCCCCCTCCCAGGCTAGAAACACCAGCCGTCAGCCGCCCCAGAAATGGCGCATCAATAGGATGCGCCAATTCTGGCACTTAGCCTCGCTCTTCCCACTGCCCTGTAGCGGTGGCAGTGGGGTAATAGGGCTGGGGTTGATGTCAGCTTATAATGCCAGCTGACATCAAGCCCAGGTTAGTAATGGAGAGGCATTTATAAGACACCCCCATTACTAACCCCATAGTGAAAGTTAAAAAAAAACCACAAACACTCAGAATAAAGTCCTAAAATTGAAATAAAGACACAATTCCTTAATTGGAAGCATGGCAAGCTGGATGGCAGCGTTCTGCTGCGATCCAGCCTGTCATGTCAATGTAGCAGAGCTGAAGCCTGGGAACCATGGAAAGGTAAGGATGAAGTTGGTTTATTATTTTACTTTTATTGCAGGAGATCGTTGGCTTCAGCTGGAATGGGCGTGACGGTAAGTAGAGTTTAATTTAGAACATTAAAGAATTGTGTCTTTATTTCAATTAAAGGACTTTATTCTGGGTGTTTGGGGTTTGTTTTAACTTTCACTATGGGGTTAGTAATGGGGGTGTCTTATAGACGCCTCTCCATTACTAACCTGGGCTTGATGTCAGCTAGCATTATAAGCTGACATCAACCCCAACCCTATTACCCCACTGCCACCGCTACAGGGCAGTGGGAAGAGCGAGGGTAAGTGCCAGAATTGGCGCATCCTATGGATGCGCCATTTCTGGGGCTGCTGACGGCTGGTGTTTCTAGCCTGGGAGGGGGCCAATATTCATGGCACCCTTCCTGGGCTATTAATATCAGCCCCCAGCTGTCTGCCTAGCCTTTGCTAGCTATTAAAATAGGGGGGACGCCTCATCATTTTTTTTTGGGTCCCCCATTTTAATAGCTAGTAAAGGCTAGGTATTCAGCTGGGGGCTGATATTAGTATCCTGGGAAGCTCCGTGGGTATTACCCCCTTCCCAGGCTTCAAACATCTGCCCCAGCTGTCTGCTTAACCTCCGCTAGAGACTAAAATTACGGGGAACCCCACGCCAATTTTTTTTTAATAAATCCTTTATTTTAACACTAAATGACAAGTACAGTAACCAGCACTGTCACTGTACTTATTATATATGTGACTGACATGTTTCTATCTATCTAATCTATATGTGATGCTCTATTCTTTCTGTTCTAAATTGTCGGGTACCGATGTATGCCGCTGATGAATTGCCGGCTTTTCATGTTTCACTGTGAGCACTGTTCCCATCGATTTGGGCAATCACTGTAATGTCACAACCACCATGGCTGTGACATTACAGTGAGTGGCAGACAATCCCTGCATGATTGGTGCTCTAAACAGCGCCAAACACACAGGGAGGGGACCCGAGCATCCGCCCGAGCATCTCGAAAGTACTCGGCAAGCTCCGAGCATCTCGAGTACTGAGATGCTCGGGCGAGTACCGAGCAGTGGCGAGCATGCTTGCTCATCACTAATTATTATTCATTTTCATTTTCACCACTAGAGGGAGCTTAAGAGCTTACTGCCTACACTTTATACATTGAATTCCAATAATAGGACTGTATACACTGAGCTCCATCTAGTGGTGACTGCCAAAACTGTACCCAGTAAATGTCTATGTAGAGGAGTTGGAGCTCTTTGTCAACATAGACGTCATATTGGTATATTATAAAATGAATTAGCAAAAAATGTTTGATCTATAAAAAAAATGTATTTGGGTGGAGAATCTTATCTAGAGCAGGCTTGGCGCACATTTTTGCCTCACTTGTGCAATGTTTGGAACAGCTCGATTGATGACCCCCAATATGGGCTGATAGGGTCCTTGGAAAATCTAAAATGTTTTCACATCTTCTCCTTGTTGGCCACAACCTCCAGTATTTGTAATGAGGAGTTGACCTCCAGGGCTGATAGTTTCATTCTGGATTAATAATGTATCTGTCTTTTAATGACTTTCCCGTCGGCTATGCGTTCATTTATTTTTTATTAA
Organism: Phyllobates terribilis; assembly: GCF_046119375.1. Taxonomy (NCBI): domain Eukaryota; kingdom Metazoa; phylum Chordata; class Amphibia; order Anura; family Dendrobatidae; genus Phyllobates; species Phyllobates terribilis. Next base: position 36,007,982 of record NW_027362772.1, on the reverse strand, counting down.
GCTCTGATTATTTGGAAACGTGGCAAATTGTACAATTAATAGTTTTAGTTCTTGGTAATGTACTGTAGTTTGGCAAAATGGGATTATTCAATTAGGGATCGTTCTTGGGTGTGGGGGATGTTCCACCCAAAAAAATCTCAGAACTCCTCTTTTATTTCTTTTACAAAACATTTTTTAATTAATTTTTCGTAACCACATTTTAATTGTAAACATTCTTTATTCGCCAAATTTGAGGCTTACTTCATATGTGTTGGGAACTTTCCAAACCTATCTCCTATTTCATAGCTTCTTTACTAAACTTTTAAGATTTTAACTTAACTTAAATGCATGTATTTGGGGCTAAAAATAATTTTTGCCATTTGGTTTCATTAAAAAATTTGCACTGTTAGGCTTTTACAGGTTCCTTATTTCCCAGCACATTCAACTTTGAGGTCTTCTGTGGTCTTAAGTCAGCTGAGAAGACTGATAAGAGATAAGACAGTGCAAAACAGAGGTCGCAGGAGGCAAATGGTGCAATATTTTTAAATGGAACCCAATTTCAAAAATTATTTTTCACCCCAATTGCATGAATGTATGTAAAAAAAAATGCCCCATAGGTGGACAACACTATTGACCCAATATCTTTAGTTTTTCCTACTTCTTTAGTTTCTCGCTATATTCCACTTCTTACGTTTTGTAACGGGTCTGGGAGGCGGAACCTCTGAGCAACTTATACAAGGGGGCAGTCCTTGTAAGGAAGCGGGTGGCGACCAGGGAAGACAGGCAGGCAGTCACAGCAGGTGACCGGGACAGTCTCTGGGCAAACGGGCAGGAGGTCACGGCAAGTGACCGGGACAGTCTCTGGGTAAACGGGCAGGAGGTCACAGCAAGTGACCGGGACAGTCTCTGGGTAAACGGGCAGGAGGTCACAGCAAGTGACCGGGGCAGTCTCTGGTTAAACGGGCAGGAGGTCACGGCAAGTGACCGGGGCAGTCTCTGGGTAAACGGGCAGGAGGTCACAGCAAGTGACCGGGACAGTCTCTGGGTAAACGGGCAGGAGGTCACAGCAAGTGACCGGGACAGTCTCTGGGTAAACGGGCAGGTACGACCTGTGACGGCTAAGCCTCCAGGTAGGCTAACAGGCAGATGGCAGATGAGTGCTCCCAGGTGAGCAGGCGAGAGTTTCTGGATAGGCAGGTGGTCACAGCATGTGACGGCGGAGCCTCCAGGTAGGCTAACAGGCAGGTAGCAGATGAGCGCTCCCAGGTGAGCGGGCAAGAGTCTCTGGACTAGCAGGTGGTCACAGCACGTGACGGCGGAGCCTCCAGGTAGGCTAACAGGCAGGTAGCAGATGAGCGCTCCCAGGCGAGCGGGCAAGAGTCTCTGGACTGGCAGGTGGTCACAGCACGTGACGGCGGAGCCTCCAGGTAGGCTAACAGGCAGGTAGCAGATGAGCGCTCCCAGGCGAGCGGGCAAGAGTCTCTGGACTGGCAGGTGGTCACAGCACGTGACGGCGGAGCCTCCAGGTAGGCTAACAGACAGGTAGCAGGTGAGCGCTCCCAGGTGAGCAGGCAAGAGTCTCTGGACTGGCAGGTGGTCACAGCACGTGACGGCGGAGCCTCCAGGTAGGCTAGCAGACAGGTAGCAGGTGAGCGCTCCCAGGTGAGCGGGTAAGCTGGTCCATAGACAGACTGACAGGAGTCGGAAGGCAGACCGTTGGACCTCAGGCTAGCAAGCAGGAAAGCGGATGACAGGCAGGAATCAGGCAGCAAACTGGCAGGCAACTGGCAGGCAACTGGCAGGTAACAGGCAGGTAACAGGCAGGTAACGGGCAACGGGACCTGAGGGCTGAAGCAGAGTAGTGAACAGTGCAACAACATTGCTCGGGCACCTCCATTTTGGAGGAGGTGCCTTATATATGGAGGGATCCTCCGGCCATTGGCCGGGGACTCCTTAGGGCGACACGCGCGGCCCCTTTAAGAGAGGGGGAGCACGCGCACAGTGACCGGGGGAGAGCGGGCGCTGCAAGCAGAGCGGGAGGAAGCCGCCGGGCACGGAGCAGAGAGGTGAGGGGAACAGCGTCCCTGCCTAGCAGGAGGCAGGGACGCCGACGCTACACGTTTTAAGATTCCTCAATGAGCTTGAGATCTTTCTTGCATTCACTAAATTTTAAACCCATCCTTTGTTTCTTGGTCTCTACTTCTTAGGTTCTTCACTAACCTTAACACTTATTTCCTCATTCTTGGGTACATCACTAACCTCTAGGTTTAAACCCTACATCGTCAACTCTACTTTTACTTCTTGCTTTCTTCATTAACCTTGAAGCTTACCTAGTATTTTTGGTACTTCACCAAAAATAAGGCTTATTTCCTTCTTCTTGGGTTCTTCAGCAAACTCAAAGGTCAACCCTGCATCTTTAATTCTTCCCCAAGACTTCAAGTTCTCTAATCTCAAGACTTATACCTTTATCTTCAGTTTTTCTCTGATTCCTTGGGTTCTTCATTAACCTTAAAGCTTGCCTTCTATTCCTTGGGTACTTCTCTAAACTTTAGGCTTTCATACTTCTTGGGTTCATCCAAAACTCAAAGGTCAACCCTACATTTTTAGTTCTTCTCCAAGATTTCTTAAATCTTTTAATTTCCTCCATATTTAAACCTATATATATCCAGTTCTTTTCCTACTTATTTGATTTTTCAGTAACAAAGTTCCCCTTCCATTTCTTAGGTACTTTTCTAAACTTAAAGCTTTCCTCCTACTTCTTGGCTTCTTCACCAAGCTTAAAGGTCAACTCTACATCTTCAGTTCTTCACCCAGACATCTTAGGTTATTCTCTAATCTCCAGACATACTACATCTTCAGTTCTCCCCATATACTACTTAGGTTCTTCTCTAAATTCAAGGTGTAATTTTACATATTTAGTTCTTCCTCTACTTCTTGGGTCTTTCACAGTACCTCAATCCAACACCTTCAGCTCTTTACCCAGGCTTCTTAGGTTCTTCTCTAATCTCCAGACTTAAACTCTACAGCTTCAATTATTTCCATATATTACTTAGGTTCTTCCCCAATTGAAGGCCTAAGCCTACATATTTAGCTCTTCCTCTACTTCTTAGGTCTTTCACAGTACCTCAACCCTTCAGTTCTCTGCCCAGACTTCTTTGGTTCTTCTGTAATCTCCAGACTTAAACTCTATATCTTCAGGTCTCCTCTTATTTCTTTGATTCTTTCTTAATAAAGCTTACCTTCCTACTCTTAGGGTTTTCACCAAGCTTAAAGGTCAACTCTACATCTTCAGTTCTTTGCTCAAACTTCTTAAGTTCTTCTCTAATCTCAAGACTTAAACCTGAATCTTCATTTCTTCCACTTCTTGACTTCTTTATTAATGAAACTCACCTTCCGTTTCTTGGGTACTTTTCTAAACTTAAAGCTTTCGTTCTACTCTTTGGGTTCTTCACCAAGCTTAAAAGTCAACTCTACATATACAGTTCTTCCCATATACTGCTTGCGTTCTTCTTTAAATGTAAGACTTAAACCTACATATTTAGCTTTTCCTCTACATCTTGGGTCTTTCGCAATATCTCAACCCTACATCTTCAGTTCTTTTCCCATTTTTTGGCTGGTTTGACACCAGTTATCTATGTTTTAGAAATGTTTTTGACCTGCCTGACCTTTGTTTATTTTCAGCATGCCCTAAATAAAGGGACCCCTTCCGACTTAACGACAGATCTTGATTGCATTCTCCCCAGTCTATTCCTTAGCACTTATTACCTCCTGTATCTGTTATCAGAACCTTAATTGCTACAGTCCCAGTGGAAAGTCTCTTGTGGTTCGGGGTGAAATTGTTAATTGCTTCTACTAAAGATATTGGTGCAAATGTTGTCTTGTTCATAAAATAAATGAATAAATTATCTCCGTGACACACACAAAAAAAAAACAAACGATTGAAGACAACTGGATTATGTGACTGTAATGGAATTAAGTCACGCTCTTATACCCAGCAAGTTGCAGAGTTCTTAAAAAAAATGTATTTCTCCTGCGTGAATAATTACTGTAGAAATGATGTCATTGTTATTATTTATTTAGGGCATATTACATTCTACACGGATGCACAATGGGATCATAAATAAAACATCAGCCACAAAGAAGTGAAGCTGCTGCTCGGAGTCTCCGATATAAAGCAGAAGGGTTTGAATCTGCTCCAAAAAAAAAAATGGTTACAAATAAGTCCAGATTTTTGGCCGGCTCTTATCTATCCATTAGTGATGTCATATCTTGATTAGTAATTAAGACTGCCAAAAAAAGAAAGAAAAAAGTTACAATAAGTGATTAAAGCAGCCATTTTGTATTTAAAGGTGATGTCCACTTTATTAAACTAAAGGGGCTAATTATCCATCCTCTCGGACACCTTTGGATTAGCTTCATTTTGCAGACCCTTCGAACATGAAAAATTGTCCAACTGCTTCGGCCCCTATAGATCTCCTGGAAAACTTGAGTGTTCAATTCTTCTATGGCGCCAACCACAGGACAGATGAAGTATTACATGAGGTCTAGTTGCCATGGTATTGGAGTAGGTAGCTTGGCTTTGGTGCGTCAGTCATAGATATGAGTGAATCGATTCAAATCAAATTGCATTTGTTTTGAATTTCACAAAAAAAATAGTATTTGTGAGAATGTAAAATTTTTGCAATCTTAATTTTCTCGATTTCAGGACCTGGACCCCAATTTATATTTGGACCTGGACCCCACCTGCTTGTTGATCAGATGTTTGGGCCCTAGTGTTCTACATCCTACAAAGACATACGTGTTCATCCCCCATATAATAATGTTTCCTGTCATGGTGCCGTCTTGTAATAATCTTCCCCATTCTGGGCCCCTTCTAGTAATAATGCCCCCTGCCCTGGGCTATAACATTGTCCCCCATCCTGGTATAATGTCGCCTATCCTGGTATAATGTCCCGCATGCTAGTATAATTCCCTCCATTCTGGCCCCTTTCTGGTATAATGTCCCCTATCCTGGTATAATGTCCCCTACCCTGGTTTAATGCCCTCCATTCTTGCCCCATCCTGGTATAATGTCCCCCATGCTGGTATACTGCCCTTCATTCTGGCCCCTTCCTGGTATAATGTCCCCCATCCTGGTATAATGCCCCCCATTCTGGGCCCCTTCTAGTAATAATGCCCCATGCCCTGGGCTATAACATTGTCCCCCATCCTGGTATAATGTCGCCTATCCTGGTAAAATGTCCCGCATGCTAGTATAATTCCCTCCATTCTGGCCCCTTTCTGGTATAATGTCCCCTATCCTGGTATAATGTCCCCTACCCTGGTTTAATGTCCTCCATTCTGGCCCCATCCTGGTAATGTCCTGCATGCTGGAATAATGCCCCCCAATTTGGACCCTTCCTTTTATAATGTCCCCATCCTGGTATAATTTCCCACATGCTGGTTTAATGCCCTTCATTCTGGACCCTTCGTGGTATAATGTCCCCCATCCTGGTATAATGCCCCTCATTCTGGGCCCCTTCTGGTAATAATGCCCCCTGCCCTGGGCTATAACATTGTCCCCCATCCTGGTATAATGTCGCCTATCCTGGTATAATGTCCCGCATGCTAGAAAATTCCCTCCATTCTGGCCCCTTTCTGGTATAATGTCCATTACCCTGGTTTGATGCCCTCCATTCTGACCCCATCCTGGTAATGTCCCGCATGCTGGTATAATGCCCCCCATTTTGGACCCTTCCTGTTATAATCTCCCCATCCTGGTATAATGTCCCACATGCTGGTTTAATGCCATTCATTCTGGCCCCTTCCTGGTATAATGTCCCCCATCCTGATATAATGGCCCCCATTCTGGGCCCCTTCTAGTAATAATGCCCCCTGCCCTGGGCTATAACATTGTCCCTCATCCTGGTATAATGTCCCCTACCCTGGTTTAATGCCCTCCATTCTGGCCCCATACTGGTAATGTCCCACATGCTGGAATAATAACCCCATTTTGGACCCTTCCTGTTATAATTTCCCCATCCTGATATAATGTCCCACATGCTAGTTTAATGCCCTTCATTCTGGACCCTTCCTGGTATAATGTCCCCTATACTGGTATAATGCCCCCCATTCTGGACCTTTCATTTCTTCTCCAGCTCATTTTAAAAAGAACCAAACGATCCTTTTTACCTTCCTCCACTCCTGCGCCACACGGCATCCTCTTCTGTAGCCGGCACAGGAGTCAACAGTTGACTTTCGCTTGCCTTCATGGGTATCATATGTCCTCATTGCCATGCGTTGTGGGTCACTGGCAAGCAGACGACAGCATGTATTGCAAAGTGGGGAGCCGGAAGGTCTCTGCGCCGCAATACATTTCACCTAAATGTGGATCCATGGACTCGCTTCCAGGTGAAATTGGCATCAACTGCCCACCTCCAGTATGGGCCCAGTTGTGGTCGCACCCTCTGCGACTGCGATCGTTATGCCCCTTATTGTATTAAAGGCTGGAAATGGGTTTAATTAAAAGAAAGAAAAAAAAACAGCTCCTCATCTGTCCTGCACCGCGGATCCTTGTAAACTCACTTCCTACTCCTGGCTCAGATTTTCTCTTCCGTCTTGAATCTTAGACGCCTCTAGCACTAACTAGACCTCATAGTGCCAGACAAAGTGAGTGTCGGAGTGTATGTTTTTTACACCCCCCCGCCCAGTGCTATTCTCTTTTCAGTCCCCAGAGCATAATAAATGGCTTTCACCAGAAATTGGAATTGTGATTAATAAATTGCATGCAAATCGAATTTCTCAGCCAAACTTCAGCTAATTTGGCGAATCGAATTTTAGCAGATTCGATCATCTATAGTCGGTCGATGATTCACTGACCTCCTAATTGGAATTGACAAGATTAGTTTTCTTTCTGGAAGAGAGATGATTTGAATACTTTTTCCCATGGAGCATTGCTAGCAAGACATCAAATACAGTTGATCTCTGCCAGTTAAACCCCAAAGTTTCATCTCTTTCTGCCAGTGAAATCCAGCTCTACATTGATGAGGAGCAAGCAACCCCAAACACCTCCCTGCAGATGGGTGTCTGGCTTGCTTAATGCCACTGGTCATGCTATAAAGTTTATTGACTTATAAGGCAGCTACCTAAGCTAGGCAGCATGAGTGTTCCTTCTTTCTGATAAAATTAATTTGCATTTTTTTTTCCTATGGATCATTGTCAACAAAGCTCCTTGCCTGACTGGTCTTCAAGTTTGGTCTTGTCCTACTAGTTTTTTTTAACTGGAGGCCCAGGTTATGTACAGTACAGACCAAAAGTTTGGACACACGTTCTCATTTAAAGATTTTTCTGTATTTTCATGACTATGAAAATTGTACATTCACACTGAAGGCATCAAAACTATGAATTAACACATGTGGAATTATATACTTAACAAAAAAGTGTGGAACAACTGAAAATATGTCTTATATTCTAGGTTCTTCAAAGTAGCCACCTTTTGCTTTGATGACTGCTTTGCACACTCTTGGCATTCTCTTGATGAGCTTCAAGAGGTAGTCACCGGAAATGGTTTTCATTTCACGGGTGTGCCCTGTCAGGTTTAATAAGTGGGATTTCTTGCCTTATAAATGGGGTTGGGACCATCAGTTGTGTTGTGCAGAAGTCAGGTGGATACACAGCTGATAGTCCTACTGAATAGACTGTTAGAATTTGTATTATGGTAAGAAAAAAGCAGCTAAGTAAAGAAAAACGAGTGGCCATCATTACTTTAAGAAATTACGATCAGTCAGTGCGAAAAATTGGGAAAACTTTGAATGTGTCCCCAAGTGCAGTTGCAAAAACCATCAAGTGCTACAAATAAACTGGCCCACATGAGGACCGCCCCAGGAAAGGAAGACCAAGAGTCACCTCTGCTTCTGAGGATAAGTTTATCCGAGTCACCAGCCTCAGAAATCGCAGGTTAACAGCAGCTCAGATTAGATACCAGGTCAATGCCACACAGAGTTCTAGCAGCAGACACATCTCTACAACAACTGTTAAGAGGAGACTTTGTGCAGCAGGCCTTCATGGTAAAATAGCTGCTAGGAAACCACTGCTAAGGACAGGCAACAAGCAGAAGAGACTTATTTGGGCTAAAGAACACAAGGAATGGACATTAGACCAGTGGAAATCTGTGCTTTGGTCTGATGAGTCCAAATTTGAGATCTTTGTTTACAACCACCGTGTCTTTGTGCGACGCAGAAAAGGTGAACGGATGGACTCTACATGCCTGGTTCCCACCGTGAAGCATGGAGGAGGAGGTGTGATGGTGTGGGCGTGCTTTGCTGGTGACACTGTTGGGGATTTATTCAAAATTGAAGGCATACTGAACCAGCATGGCTACCACAGCATCTTGCAGCGGCATGCTATTCCATCCGGTTTGCGTTTAGTTGGACCATCATTTATTTTTCAACAGGACAATGACCCCAAACACACCTCCAGGCTGTGTAAGGGCTATTTGACCAAAAAGGAGAGTGATGGGGTGCTACGCCAGATGACCTGGCCTCCACAGTCACCAGACCTGAACCCAATCGAGATGGTTTGGGGTGAGCTGGACTGCAGAGCGAAGGCAAAAGGGCCAACAAGTGCTAATCATCTCTGGGAACTCCTTCATGATTGTTGGAAGACCATTTCCGGTGACTACCTCTTGAAGCTCATCAAGAGAATGCCAAGAGTGTGCAAAGCAGTCATCAAAGCAAAAGGTGGCTACTTTGAAGAACCTAGAATATAAGACATATTTTCAGTTGTTTCACACTTTTTTGTTAAGTATATAATTCCACATGTGTTAATTCATAGTTTTGATGCCTTCAGTGTGAATGTACAATTTTCATAGTCATGAAAATACAGAAAAATCTTTAAATGAGAAGGTGTGTCCAAACTTTTGGTCTGTACTGTATGTGATGCAATTCCGAGCTTCTCTCCACTGGCGGCTCAATTCCGGTAAATACGGCCAATGTTTTTTTTTTGTTGTTTTTTTTTTCTCTAAGTCACGTTTTCCACGCAGATTGTTTGTGAAAATATCATATACAGTATTTGTGCCGCAGAGTCGTTAGCTAAATTCCAAATGTCAAGCTGATTCCGATCTTATTATTATCTTTTATTTATAAAGTGCTGAGCGAGGATTAAAAAAAAGAATAAAAAAATCACTCAGGAAGGTATTAACCCGATGGAAATCTGTAGCATTTACATATCTCTCTCACAGATATTGATCCTGGGGAAAATTAAATTTTTTGAAGTTGACCGCAGGAAAGCTGGGATATGTGGCAGGAGGGCGCATGTTTGACGGAAACTCCACCAGAAATCCAGAAACTTTCAGCAATTCTACATCCTTGAGTTGTCCTTCATTTATCAGGTTGTATAGATATGCTAAATCCTCGTAACATCTGAAGACCTTCGCAAAAACGTTTTTTTTTTAAATTTTCAAACGAAAATTTTGTTTGATGCCTCACTTGTTCTTCAGAGAAGGTATCCTTGTAAATTGCGACCACCTAGGATCATTTGTTTTCCAAAAACTTTTTGGAAAAAAAGCTGAACTTTGGTTACGATGGGCAACAAGGATATTTTTCTTTCCAAACAACCACTTCGAGCCTTGAAGAGCCCCTATGGACCCCCCCCCCTTGTTTGGGTTATCTGTCCTTTTAAAATACAATCAAAATGGAACCTTCTGGATAGTGGTTAGATTAGTAAAGGCCCCTACAAAAATCTCTAATGGTCAAACCTTGAAGAAAAAGAGCCGCCATAAGGGGCATCATATACAATAGATAGTTGTTGGCTGAACAATGGTTCCGCCAATTGTTCGGCCGGCAACTTTCTCTCCCGAATCCCCCACATAAATCGAAGAGCTCGCTCTGCCCATGGCTCCTATGCGCTCTACAAGAGATCCTCTGCCAGATTCCACTGTTGGTGGCTTATCTAGCCAAGAACTAGGATCGGTAGTTCAAAATCAGACATGCTAGATCCTTCTTTCCCACTAACATCTGTTTTAGGAGAGTTGTGAGGCCTCCAAACATATTGTACTTTCATCCAAGCAAATAGCTGTTGGTCAAGGTTAGTGTAATGTGTTTGGGGGCCTTTCTTCATCAATGGTCAATTAGGTTGTAGTCTATTGAGTCCCCTCTAGACAAGTCACTCCAATATCCACCAAACTCCATATCTGGGAAGCTAAACTTGAATTCAATTGATGAAGGGAGAACTGAAAGACCCATCGTCAAAAAAATAACATCCCACAAGGGTCACTTTCCGAGAGGGAGTTTATGGTTGGGTCAACATTCTTTGCAATTTTGGCCCCATTTACTTGACTCCATGATGCATGGCGAATATGTTCTTCGATACCTTCCCAACTGTCTCCTTTTTGTTTCACTAAAAAGGCAATGCCTATGTTAATGTGCCCAAAGTGGGCATTTATGGAAGGTTTTTTGGGGGGGTTATGGGGTAAATTGAGGGCAATGCTTAAATGCCCAGAAATGGAGATTCAATAACTTGATGTCCAGGGTGGTCTCTGGTCTCAACTTTTCCTATTATTGATTACTAAAAGTAGGAAGGGAGAAACTGAGCGCATGAAGGGACGTGTGTTCCGAGTTTACAAATGGAAAGTAGTGATTGTTTCCATTGGCTTTTAGACAGAAATTTAAAAAAATAAGTGATTAAAACATGATGAGAACATTTTTAGAATTTTTGAGAAAGTTGGACGAGATCTTTAAATACTCACCTAGCTAAGCTTAGTCTTAGCAGTGATGTTCTAATATTTGCCTCTAAGACCCTCTTTAGAAGCCATGAGATGTTCCGTTCCACTCTTCGCTCTACTTGTGCACCCTCAGATAAATATTCCCTACTGTATCATTTCTCAATGTCTTCTGGAGGCATTACCTGGCAAAACCTTCAACTAAAAATTCAATTTGATTTAATGTCAATATTTCCCCATGACAGAAACTCGTGGAGTTTGCCAACATTTTAGAAGCTGAGATATGTTAGCGGAATTCACACTGCTCTTGATTTTATTTTATTTTATTTTTTTGAGGATTCCGGTGCCAAAGCTGGTGAATAGCAAACATGCTGAGCGGAGGAACGTCTTCAGATGTGCAAAATGAAATGGGCTGAAACAATAAAACTAATTATTGGAAAGGATTCAAATTCCAGACCAAATATTGAGACAATTTATCCAATAATGAGCACTCCAAAATTTTTCATTAAGCTTTGATAAAAAAAACTTAAAACAAAACGTTCTTGGTAGTCCATGGATTGTGTTAAATTAAGTGCAGGAACTGCTACTTTTTTTGCGACAAAGCAAATTAGTTTTTATTAACTAATCCAAAAATTTCACAACATGTAACCAATCGGTAACCGTGTCAAATTTTGGGATGTAGGTTGAACTTATGGCAACACCACCCCATATAGATGAGCCATTACTTAGAGAATGTGGTTTAGGACCATTTGGAGAGTGAGTTGTTGAATAAAAGTATTTTTCGATCTCCTCATCTATTAAAAAAACTGTGTCCTTCATGAAAACCATTTGCCAACACCTTATTTGCATTTCTTTACCCTTCTTCCCTCTTGGTTCAAGATATCCCAAGATGAGTCTCACAAGATGTTGAGTAAACCAAAAAGAAGAAAAAAAATGAATGGGGTAAAAATATTTGAGACGTGAAGGAACTCATGTAGCTTCTCTTTGGTCCATGAAGGGGCACCTGGCTCCACAAGTAGAGAAGATGTGCACAAGGCTCTTCCTCTTTTATAGGCTCCTTCATATTTGAGAGAAGAAACCAAAATGTGGGCAGCACACAAATTATTTTTCAAATTATGGTTAGGTAAGAGAAAAAGTTTTAGCCCTCCTTACTGCCTAACTTTACATATTTTAGACTTTTTTAATCCTTTCTATAGGACCCCCTTACGTATGTGATGTGTTTATGGAACAAATTAAATGACCTATTGTTTAAATCAGATTTTGTCTTCTATGTCCAATAGGTGACTCTAGAGTTCCCATACTCTTCCCCTCTAAAGAAGGTTTTTGCAATGTTTTTTTTTCAGATCACAATCTTTATTAAAAAAAATAAGCAGAAAACATTTATAATATTGCAATTTTCTCACTGGCCACTGGGGTTTTTTAGACTTGTACTTCCTGTTCTTCCAGGAAGAGTGTTCCGCCAGCTCATTATCATCAGAGACAGGAATTCAATGCTCGGTAACACCTCTATACAGGGCTGATAACACAGGATCTACCTGTGATGCTGAGTTGCTACTCACGGACAAGTCGTGAGACAGAGTAATCAGAAGGTCTAAGGTCGAATATCAGGAGGGCTGAAAAGACAGAGGGGCAATACAAAAGAGTGGTCAAGTAACCATCCGGGGTCCAAATGCTAGGATGGTATGACAAGATGAGGGGATAAGGCAAACGGTTAGTCAGAGGCTAAGTCCGGGGTCAGATATCTGAGGTCAGGGAGCGTCAAGAGCAAAAGGGATAACACACATGACTACTCACAAGAAATCCTAGGTCTGGCAACAAGGTCAGGGAATCACACATAGCAAAGCACACACATCACTGAGCAAAGCTAGAGCTGACAGAGACCAGAGGCAGACAGCCAGTTAAATAGCCTGGGAATTATTCTGAACAGGAGACACCTGTAGTAAGTCCAGCACACCTCGGCCCCAGATTGGGCAACTGGACTGTCATTCACCCCACTGACAGCACAGCACGCTGAAGCCTCAGATTGGACGGCTGAGCTGTCTATCACAACACTGACAACTCGGCACGCCCCTCATCCAGGTTGGACGGCTGAGCTGCCACTCACCACACTGAGAGAAGGAATCCAGACACTACCAATCACAATAGGCGATTTCAAAGCTCCCACTCCCTTCACAATAACCTTTGCACCCCCTCATCAGAAGCTTCAATGCAAAGATAAGGTCTGAGTCTGCTCATTGTAGATAATGTACAGGTGTTGTTTCCTGAAACTGGAAGTTAAAATCCAACAAAGACCCAATGGCCAGCGTGAGAGCTGAAAGACTTATATTTTTTTATTTTAATGCAGATTGTGGTACAGAAATAAAAAATTCCAAAAATATTTAAATTTATTTAACACAAAAATCTGATTTTAAATAATAGGTTATAGTGGGAAAGGGAGATGTATTCCCGAGCGATCCCACCCAACTTCTCCCTTTGTAAATGATCTAAAGGAATTCAGTTCAAATCCCAAAGTTTTCCTATTTGTAATTTTTGAAACTTTATTGCCACATTTAAACAGTTCCCAGAGTTCTTTTTCTTTTCGTACAGTTCCAATTTCAAGCTCCATTCTTAAAAAAACTTGAAACGCGTCAGCATAGGATTTATTTATATCCTGAGTTTTTACCAGTCACCCCCGGCCCTTCTGGGATTTTCATTTTATGATGAAATTTCCCTTTATAGGAAAATGTTCAGACACAAATGGCCGTCTGGCAAGTCAATGTCATAACTCATTCGCTGTAGGGGAGATATGGGTTTCGTGTCAGGATGGAGAGGCAAGGTGGCTGAATTATGGATCTCAATTATAGATCTGAGGATCAGTTAATTATGATGATTCACGGACTCCCTCTCCGCCATTGCTATGTACCATAACTCAAATCCATTTCCTCGTTTCATCCATGCAGGGATTATATATAATACTCCTCAGCCGTAAAACTCCGAGACATTTTAGACGCAAACAGCCCACTGGACATTTTCTTTCGGCATCTCCTGCCCTGCAAGTTGTGAACAAAGAGATCCTAATCAATACCTGTATTAATGAGATTCTGAATATCTTAAGAAGCGGCTCGATTCAATTGTATTGTACTTTTCTCTATTTAAATATAATTGAACTTTGAAATGCTTTCGATTAGGAAAAATTACATTTTACTTCTTGATTTCTTTTTTAGAACTTAATACTTGGCTTTTTAATAATCCTGTGCAGAATTACACTGTGGCTTAAAGTTGCATTCAAGATTTCGTTGGTTGTCACTTGGAATCTGTCGACATGGTGCTGACGGACACGCCCCAAATAGGTTTTGTGAGATGCTTATTGACCCTAATTCTCTTGCAATGCAAGTGGCATATGTTGGCAGCAAAAAGTGGGAGACCCTGTCTTGGAAAAAAAAAATTGCTGATATCATCTTCCAAATGATGATCTGGCAGAATTTGTATTTGACAGCTTTCTTTGAATTCGGCAGGAAAGTTTGATTTGCATCAAATTTATTGTATGTGATTCTCATGAGATCCAAAGCTATTTGTTGTGCTTTGAGGTCTCTCAACCCCAAAGCATAATAATGAAGAGGTTAAAAAAAAATATATATATATATTATTCAAGCCTTGCCTGTCCGGATGTCACGTACAGTGTAGGAAAGACTAAGTGCAACACGAAGGAATGAGGGGAAGGGAGCCCAGACGCTAGGGTAAGGGGGAATGGAGACGCCTAGGCTGATTTAATATCACCCTGTCCCCCCTACCGTCCCTATATTGGTTCAACACCAATCGCCGAACAGGAAACCTAAGCCCTGTAAATCCCTAGAGCTAGGCCTTGGACAGGGAAAGGGGGTGAGCACTGGTCAGTCCCCACTATAAAGTAAAGAGAACAAGGGAGACAAACAAAGGGGGAAAACTTAGCTTGAGCAAACTCCAGAGAGATTACACCAAACGTCCTCCAAAGCACCAGAGAGGAAGTAAGTCGACTGCAATAGCTCCAAGCCTTCACAAGGGAAAATGTGAATGTCATCGGCGACTCCCTGCATCAAACTGAAAGTATTTAAACATCCTGACCAGGATGTTAATCAGAGCAGGAGGGAGGTAGCCGCTGGGTTCTAAGGTAAGAATGTCATGCCAAACGAAGTGACCTTCTACAACCAGCTGCAGAGCGACTGTCTTTTACATCTGACACATCCGTGACACCGGATGCTCCTTGATGGTTCTCCGTGGGCTTAACTGAACCTCTCTCTTGCTCCATTTGGGATATTGCATGTTGTCACATTATGACATCAGAAAGTGCGCCAAAGCCGAACAGGCGCCAGTGGAGAGCGGGGTGGAAGCCATAGGAAGCCAAGAACCCCTTCCTGGTTCATGTGGTTTTTACAAATCGAATTCCCAAAAATTAGAATTTATTAGAATCTGAAATTTTGGGGAAATTCAAAATGAGTTTGCTTTATAATCAACTTTATAATCATCCTTACAATTCACCTTTTCAAAGTGGAACAAAACAGAATCTACGGTGCAAAGTATTGGATATAACAATTTTGCAAGTCAATATTCATCTTTTTAAAGAGTTTTGTTACATGATGTCAGATATAAAGGAGAACCGGAATGGAAAATCAACAGAATCTTTACCAAAAGGGAAAGATCTCAATTCACAGTTAACTGTTTTGGCTTTCTGACCCTCATCAGTGCAAATAAGAGATTGGCTTGGCTGGGTATTTACAGACCGCTTTCCCAGGGAACTTCGCTTGACTTATACTGGCTTGGCACGCTACTAAAAAAGAAGCATATCAATAAAAACACCAATTAATAAATAATCTCTTTTTCAATTTGATGCTGCCCCACCCAATCTTTGTAAGAATATGGCATGTGACCACTGCTGTCAATCAGTGCCTTTACGTGCCATAGTGATGGTATCTTGATGCTAGTAGTGTGGCACACGTCTTCTGAGGACACTGATTGGCTGCAGAGGTCATGTCAAGTTTGATTGTAGGCATAGACCAGGAAGCCCACCAGAACTTTTCCTCGGAACTGGAGAGTTAATACTTTTCTTTTTTTTTTTTACTTGTTGCTGTACAACATTTTCTGCTGCTTTTATTCTTTTCAAAGGTCAGAAAATCTCCTTAAAGAAAAGCAACAAAATTCTTAAAGGTGACAAAAATTCCTCCAAAATGTTTCTAGCGCTATTTTAGACTTATCTATCCATAAAATATTGTTCCAGTAACCTTTTAACTTGTCTAGGTTTTCTTCAGCATATTGCAGATGTGCAGCTATGTTCTTTTTGTAAAACAGTGGCTTTCTCAATGCTATCCTGCCATGCACATCAATGTTGTTCTGTGTCCTAATGATGGTGGACTCATGAACATTAGCTAATATGAGAGAGGCCTTTAGTTACTTAGAGATTACCTTGGGTTCCTTTGTGACTCATGAATTATTATACGCTTTACTTTTTAAGTGATCTTTGTTGGTCGACTCCTGGGGGAGAGTAATACTGGTCCTAAATTTCCTCCATATGTACCCAATCTGTCCAACTGTGGATTGGTGGAGTACAGTGTCGGACTGGAGTAGTTTGGGCCCACAAGAGAAAATCATTCTTGGGGCCCACCATGCATAAGTGTTACTAACAGCAGAGTCTGCCCTTATCTTTATCTCCCATCTTGTCAAGCTGATAATCAGGGAATGAGCATTCATAGGAATGATTGTTCCCAGCTATTGACTCCTCCAAAAAATCCAGTAATCAACTGACAAATCAGCAAAACTCTCATTTGTTTGGGGGCAATTATTTTTAAGCTTGCTTTAAAATCATAATTCTTGGCAGCATATAATTTTGTGCAAACAGTATATGAACTGCTCCAATGCGGTGCCTGTCAGAGCCCAGCGGAGGATCCTCTGGTCGTCCGGTGGGACAATCCAATGCTGGTGGAGTGCAAAACTTTTTAAAGATGGTTTTGTTATGGTAAAAATTATATGCACTTTTTCTCTTGAGGTAGTCAAATGATTTATTTGTACTATGATTCACTTCCATGAAGCTCAGACTTTGATAGCTCCCTGCTCTTAAAATAAAACAGGTCGCCCACTCACACCTGATTGTCATCCCATTGATTGAAAGCACCAGACTTTAATTTCTAATTGATCTGCTACTCACAGACGTGTAATAGGATTATTTCTTATTTAAAAAGATATATATATATATATATGTGTATATAATGAATAAAAAAAAAATATATATATGTATATAATGAGTTAAAAAAATATATATATATATGTATATAATGAATTAAAAAATATATAAATAATTTCTAATTTATCTGCCGCTTACAGATGTGTAATTGGATTATTTTTTACTTAAAGTTATGAAACATATACCGTATATATGTATATGTATATATATATATATATTATTTTTTTTTATTCATAATATGTATCATGAATTAAAAAAAATATATATATGTATATTTTATAACTTTTTAAGTGATAAATACTCTAATTACACGTCTGTGAGTAGCCGATAAATAAGAAATTATATAAAATATATATATATATATATTTTTTTATTCATTTCTTTGTTTTCAATATCTAATTGTAGAATTCGTGTGAAAATCTGATGTAGTTTTACATCAAATTTTTGCAAAAATTATGGCAAATTCGAAAGGGTTCACAAACGTTCAAGCACCACTGTACATTATATAGAGCGCACATAGAAATCTCTGTCTTTCTCGGGCCGGTGCTTATTCCCTTTGTTTCGCTGCTGATCTGTGACCGGATTTTGTACTTATTTTGCTCTTTGAAGTGTTCGTATTACATATTGTTTTCAAGTAAATGCCAGAACTGTAAGGAAGCTGTAATATTTTCCTGGCGCGGCGGCTCGCGTTGTTTTATCTGCCTTTGTGGCGAGCACAAAAGCACAATAATGAGATCATACAACCAACGTAACGGATCTAATTAGCCGGAGGAGATCTGCGTGGTGGTTACTGAGGCCTGAAAGGTAGAGTAATGGACGAGACGGGAGCCCTTTTATTTAAAGGGCAATCGGGAGCCAACAATGTTACAATATACTAGAATTGTATATTATTGTAGGGTTTGTTTTCTGGGTGCTAAGCTAAAATAAAATTAATGGAGATCGTAAGAGGAGGAGCTTACATAGCTTTACCAGTAGCATTAAGCCACTTTCTAGATCTTCCTACCCCAGGGTTTACTCTCGAGAACTACTGCTTTAAGGCAGAAGTATGAGTTGAGCTCTTGGGTCTCAATGCCAAATCTGTAACCGGCTCTCCAATCTACCAAGTACCATTTCCAGGGGTTATCCTCCTTTTCATCGATGGACGAGCACTTTTGCAATTTACTGCCTATTAAAATTTGCAGCCGTTCTTGAGATATCACCCTCTTTTTTTGTCTTGTTTACAGCTCGTTGCCTTGGAGACCGACCACAGATACTGTCTACATTGTAAGCACTGTTCTGAATCTACCTGGGATTAAGAGAGGTAAGGGCACGCTCCAGTGACCTATCAGCATCAAACAATGCTTACAAAGTCAATGGAAAAGAGCTTGTAAACAATGTGCAGGTTCTGCTAGCTAACAGTGGTGGTCGGCCTCCAAGGCAACCTGCTGTAAACAAAAAAGAAATGGTGTTAATATCTCAAGAACGGCTCCAAATTTTGACAAACAGTAAATTGCAAAATTGCTTGTTTTTCTGAGCCCTATCTGACAATATCCATATAGGAAGATGGGGAATAACCCTTTAACTACTTGCCAACTTTTTAGCTCCACCTTGAGAGTGCCTGGCAATGTCCTTAGATCAATTCCAACCCTATGTGGAACTGTTTTGGCAAAATTGAGACCGTTGGAAAGTAGGCATTTATAATAGTGATGTCTTCTCACAGAGCTGAGGAGCACCTAAGCCAAAGGTCTGCAGCTGCTTATGCGCCTCTTAGATTCGAACCTGGGCAAGCGCTTGGAGAGCCCACTCCATTTAGGATTAAATTTGCAAATCTGCCGTACATGTCTACCAGATATGTGTACTACGTATATAGATTGGAGTCGCGACCTCTACCATGCTGCTGGAACTAGTTCCAATCGCAGCAGGTTAACCCCTATGATGCTACTGACAAAGGCATTTAAGCGGTTGGAAATAGGGGAAGGTGCACCTTCCGATCACCATGGACCTCCCTCCCCCCCAGCTTCATAATTCTGGGGTGTAGATGTGTTATGGCAGCCTGCAGCCTTCTAAAGCCCCCTCCTCCCATGTCTGCCATGTTTGTACACCTGTGAAGCCCAGTCTGATGGATGAACATTTATATCACTCCCCCACCCCATTTCCTAGAAGAAAAAAAATAAATAAAAAATATATATGTTTTATCTTTTGTGTGAATAACTATTCAAAGTAATAAAATATAATTATTTATCCAACATATGGTAAATGTGTTGGAAAAAGAAAAAGTAAAAAACGGCAGAGTCGTTGTTTCATGAAAAGCGAATGAAAAGAAATCAGAAAGTTGTATGGACCCCCCCAATTGTCATGGTAAAAAATTCCAAGCACTTTTACGATTTTAAGCCTTTATTTACGGTGCATGAGACGACCCCTTTTAATGCAATGTCTCGAAAATGTTTTCCCAGAATGTATTGTTCTGGTCCGTGCTATATTATAGCCACAGACTAAATCACTAATGAGCATAATAACAAGTATAAAGAATACCATATGTCCTGTCTGTCTACTTGTCCTGTCTGTCTACTTGTCCTGTCTGTCTACTTGTTCTGTCTGTCTACTTGTCCTGTCTGTCTACTCGTCCGGTCTGTGTACTCGTCCTGTCTGAGTACCCGTCCTGTCTGCAAACTTGTCCTGTCTGTCTACTTGTCCTGTCTGTCTACTTGTCCTGTCTGCGTACCGGTCCTGTCTGCGTACCGGTCCTGTCTGCGTACCGGTCCTGTCTGTGTACCGGTCCTGTCTGCGTACCCATCCTGTCTGCGTACCCGTCCTGTCTGCGTACCCGTCCTGTCTGCGTACCCGTCCTGTCTGCGTACCTGTCCTGTCTGCGTACCCGTCTTGTCTGCGTACCCGTCCTGTCTGTGTACCTGTCCTATCTGCGTACCCGTCCTGTCTGCGTACCCTCCTGTCTGCGTACCCGCCCTGTCTGCGTACCCGTCTTATCTGCGTACCCGTCTTATCTGCTTACCCGTCTTATCTGCGTACCCGTCTCATCTGCGTACCCGTCCTGTCTGCGTACCCGTCCTGTCTGCATACTCGCCCTGTCTGCGTACCCGCCCTGTCTGTATACTCTTTTTTATTTTTCTCCCCTGCCCAGGAGCTTTGGTATGATCAGACCATGTTCCTGTACGGTCAGACACGGCCATTACACAGTACACAGCAGGGGCACATTTATAAGATTATCTCAGCACAGGAGCATTTTTTTTTAACAAATCCAATTGTGGAACTTAGTATTATTCCAGGATCTATCGATTAAAATCAACTTTATTAGTGGGACATCCCCTTTAATATAAGTGTATAATACTTGTAAATGTGCCCAGGAAAATTTTTGCAAAAACACTGAAAGAATTGACTTGCTGCAGATTTTAAAAAATCGCGAGGTCAAAATAAAAATTAAGAAAAAAAATGTTAAATATATTTATTTTCGGTCAGTCATTTTTAGCACTGTTCTCTGTAGTGGTTCTGTATAATGTTTGTTTTTTCTTTTCTTTTTTCTTTCATTTTTTTTTACTTTTTTTTTTTCTTTTCCTTAATGGCGCCCAATGTCTTGCAGTTCTTAAATGAATCTCCAAAGGGGGGGTGTAGAGACCTTTCACACTGTCATTTCCATTAGGCATGGCACCAAGATCCACTCTGAGCCCATAAACCGGCGCTGGAGTCAATATCCGGATATAGATGATCTTCGCCTTGCGGCTGATGGGCGGTGGGCCTTACAGTCTCCTGACATAAGATCCTCGGTGACGGATGTTCTCCGCACCTCAGCAAGGTGAATTTCATCCGTCACCATGAGATTAGCTTTGGGGACAGAACACCGAACGCGGTTTATACGCCGCCAATGGCTTTATTACAAGGTTATTGAAAATGGGAATATACTTATTTACTGCAAAGCATCTGTTATCCGTAAAGTCTCTCCCCTCCCCCGATACCTCCTACCTGTGCATCCACCAGATCGGAGATGTTCTTCGAAGACCAGAACTTCGGTTGCGTCAAACTTGTCACGTGCGCGATTTTGCACCATGCTGACATATAGTGATATCAGTCACCGTTCACATTCAAAAACTCGTCGCTCCGCAGCTTTCATCTTTCTCATTGAGAGCTTTATTGCTGTTCATCCTGAGCTTGCTATTTCATGAAGGCAATAGGGAAGATTGACAAAAGAAAGGAGGCTTGGATGTAATTTAACGCTGCACAACAGTACAAATATAATACGACCTTTATAGGGAGGGGAAAACAGGGCAATTGTCCAGGGCTTTTATTTCCTAGAGGTTCCTCAAGAGTAACTTGGGAGCTTTTTATTCCTTCATTTCCCTTTTGACATATGGCGGCATTAAATTAGGAGACTAAATACCAGACTTGGAAAAATATACGGTGGTGTTATGTTGTCACTATATGGTGGTATTATTTAGGCATTGTATGGCAATATGTTTTGGTGTTATATGGAATTATTATTATTTGGTATTGTGTGACAGTATGTTTTCAGGTTATATGGACATGGTATGGGGGATGTTTTTTACTATTCTGTAGACAATGTATAGAAGAATTAATTTATATTGTATGGCAATATATTTTGGTATTATATGGACATTATATGGGAGTATTATTTGGTATTGTATGGACATAATGTAGAAGTATTATTGCATGGCAGGACGTTATGATATTTTAAGGACATTGTACAGAAGTATCATTTATTATATTGGTCAGTAGGTTTTGGTATCATTTGAACATTGTATAGCAGTATTATTAATCATTGTACAAGCCTTGAATAGAAGCATTGTGTGGCAGGATGTTTTATATATATTGTACAATGTCTATAAAATACCATAACATACTGCCACATAATACTTCTAGTCACTGGTTATACAGTACAAAACCATTTACCATACAATACTAAATAAAACTTCTATACGGTGTCCGTATGATACCAAAACATACCGACACACATAAATACTTCTGCAATACCAAACCATTTGCCATACAAGAGCAAATAATACTGCTATATGATCCCAAAACATACTGCCATATAATACAAAAAGGTACTTATGGTATTCTATGGGCATTGTATAGAAGTGATACGTGGTATTGTGTGGCAGTATGTTTATAGTGTCTTATGGATTTGAGGATATCAGATTGTGGTGCCAAAGGCCAAGTGTGTTATTAGCAGGAGATTATCACTACAGGACTAGGTGTCTCGTGCCTCCTGGTCAAACCACGCCCCCACCACTGATTGGCTGAAAGTATCCAATCAGTGATTTGGGCGGGGTTATACACAGCCCTGCATTCCGAGTTCTGCTAGATCTGCAGCAGAGAAAACCGTGATTGTATCACAACTGTAAACTAAGTGATACATCGCCTGAATCAGGGGCTCTGTCCCTACATCATACGGCTCCTGGACTACATTGCAAAAACCTGCTGACAGACTCCCTTGAAATGAATGATGTGTTGTTGCCTTTGTCTGTACATAGTGAATCCAGTATATTGTACCAACTACTGCTCATATGGGGGAGGGAAATCCACTCCTACACAGGGGCCTACCAGAGGATTCACCGGTTCACTGGTGGGCCAGTCCAAGCTTGTGTAGAGGTATCATTTGGTATTGTATGGCAATATATTATGCTTTTTATGGGTATTCTGTAGAAGTACATGTAATGCAATATGTTATAGTGTCGTATGGACATTTTACTGAATTATTTGGGGATGTATGGCAGTATGCTGTGGTATTTTATGGGTATTGCTTAGAAGTGTTTTTTGGTATTGTATGGCTGTATGTTATAATTTATGGGCAATTTCTAGAATTACTTGGTATTGTATGGCGGTATGTTATACTTTATGGACATTGTATAGAATTACTTTGTATTGTATGGTGGTATGTTTCACTTGGTATTGTATGGCAGTATGTTATACTTTATGGACATTGTATAGAATATTTGTCAGCGTATAGCAGTATGTTATATTTTATGGGCATTTTATAGAATTATTTGGTATTGTATGACAGTATGTTTTACTTGGCATTGTATGGCAGTATGTTATACTTTATGGACATTGTATAGAATTACTTGGTATTGTATGGCGGTATGTTTCACTTGGTATTGTATGGCAGTATGTTATACTTTATGGGCATTGTATAGAATATTTGGCAGCGTATAACAGTATGTTATATTTTATGGGCATTTTATAGAATTATTTGGTATTGTATGACAGTATGTTTTACTTCCTATTGTATAGCAGTATGTTATATTTTATGGGCATTGTATAAAATTATTTGTTGTATGACAGTATGTTTTACTTGGTATTGTATGGCAGTATGTTATACTTCATGGGCATTGTATAGAATTATTTGGTATTGTATGACAGTATGTTGGTATTGTATAGCAGTATGTTATATTTTTGTTGTATGACAGTATGTTTTACTTGGTATTGTGTGGCGGTATGTTATACTTTATGGGCATTGTACAGAATTACTTTGTATTGTATGGCGGTATGTTTTACTTGGTATTGTATGGCAGTATGTTTTACTTTATGAGCATTGTATAGAATTTCTTGGTATTGTATGGCGGTGTTTTACTTGGTATTGTATGGCAGTATGTTATACTTTATGGGCATTGTATAGAATTAATTGGTATTGTATGGCAGTATGTTATATTTTATGGGCATTGTATAGAATTATTTGATATTATACGGCAGTATTTTATACTCTATGAGCATTGTATACAAATATTTGGTATTGTATGGCAGTATGATTTACTTGTTATTTTATTGCTGTATGTTATATTTTATGGGTATTGTATAGAAGTACTTGGCATTGTATGGCAGTTTTCACTAATATAATACGGGCACTGCGTAGCTGTATTATTTTACTTGTATGCACGTATTTATACATTAACCTTTTCGAAGAAGTTGTTTTTTTTTTCTTTTCCGTATCTCCTAGAATTTGGAGCCGCCATGTTGACCTTTTACAAATGCTGCGCTACCAACATTGCTATTACATGTCCTGTCGCAGTCGCTTGTGCTTAATTAACTAATTGATTTCTTTAAAAAAAAAAAAAAAAAAACAAAGACAACATTTTCATTTTGTAATTAAATGAGCGCAGGTAATTGGAGTAGTAAATTAAGCTGAAAATTTGACAAAACAAAATTGGTTGCGTTGCAGGTATTTTCTTTCTTTTTTTTTTTTTGTCTCTTGCTTTCAGATTTAGGTCTGTAAAAAGGTTTTCAGCTCCTGAATTTGAACAATAATTTTCCCCATTTACAAAACATCAAGCGAACGTCTTGAAAAAAGTGGAGAATTGATTTAAAGAAAGTGTATTAGAAAGTTTTCTCAACTTTTTTTTATTAAATATAGTTTATATTTTTATTTGCATCAAGCCAGAAAGACCCTTAAAGGAAGGAATGGAGAAAGAATAATAGCAGAATGCATTCCCTGACTTCTAATCTAAGACGGTGAACTCCCATAATGCATTGCTGATTTTTGCTGTGGTCATATAAGCTCAGCGGGAAGAGCACTGGTTAAATACACCCTGCAAGATTGCAGAATTTCCCGCGTACACGTGTAAAGCGGCGGCGTTTAACGCTGGTCAGCTATACATTATGATAATTTTAGACTGCATTGTGCTTAATGTTGTGGGAAATTAAGAGCCGTGCACTTTCATGCTGTGTAAAACTGTTTATTTTAGGAGACAACAGCAGAGATTAATCAAAGTTTTACTGCACATCAAAGCTAAGAGCGGAAAGTGACTGATTTATCATATACTTCTGCTGCGATATCTATCGGTTCAGGCTCGGACTGGCTAACTGGAGAACAGGAGAAACCCCTGGTGGGCCGCTCTAAAGGACTAAGCCCCAAAATAAGCATTAGATTTGATTTATATTGTACAGATAATGGCAGAATCTCATTCATTTAACTAAATTACCTAGTTGATTATTTTATAAAAGGATAGATACATTTGTAAAAGAGAATAATGTAATATTTGCATGCAGCTAACAGTCGACCACAAGAGTCAATGGTGCGCCTTTGCCACCCCAGTCCGACATTGCATAGGTTGTGCGATGACATTAATGAAACTCAAGTCTCCTCTGCCCCATAGGAAAAAAATAATTTTATACGTAAAATGCTATTTTTTGGAATTTAAGGGTCCTGTTATACTTATATTTAGCATTGGGGCCGTGGAGTTTAGAGGTTACACATCTAAATATGGAATATTTTAAGGGTAACTACACATTGAAAGCTTAAAATTGTACAATCTGCATTTATCGATTTTAAAACATTTACGTAAACATGATACTTTGCAAAAGAGATTGTATTCAAGCTCCTCATGGGCGGGGCTTCATGCTACTAAAGGAAATCTTGATTGGGCCGTTAAGAAGTTTAATATATTTCTGCCATGTGTTAATGGCAGAAATGTATAAAAATGAAGTCATCCCAACATGGATTGAAGACTCAACCAAGACTGGAGAGGATTGAATTGTCCCCTTAATCGTAACAATCTCTAGGACTATCGTATCTGGTTGTGAGTATTAAATTAATTGATGCAACATATGTGTGCTCAAACGTGCTCTATATATCTTTTTTTATGGTCTTGAAATTTAATACCATGATGCTTTGCAAAAAAAAAAAATTCCATTCAAGATCCTCAGGGGCGGAACGTCACTCTACTAGAGGAAATACTGACTATGAGGTGTTAATTAGTTTAATATATTTCTGCCTTGTGTTAAAGGTGGCAGACAAACATAAAAATGTAATTAAAAATTAAGTCATCCCATCGTGGATTGAAGACTCAACCAAGACTGTAGACAATTGAATTGTCCTTCTATTATAACATCCTCTAACACAAGGGTATCTGACGGTATAAATGAATGTTGCATGAATTAATTTATTGCAAACATGCTCCATATATCTTTTTATGCTCCTGAAATTTAATACCATGATGCTTTTCAATAAAAAAACAAAATCCATTGAAGCTCCTCATGGGCGGGACGTCACTCCACTAAAGGAATTCCTGACTATGAGGGGTTTAGGGATTTAATATATATCTCCCTCATGTTAACAAAGTGTAATTAAGTCTTTAAGCCATGTTCGGATTACTTATCTAACACTGAAGATGATTGAATTGTCCTTTAATCTCAAAGTTCTCTAGTACTAGGTATTTGGTGGAGGGTATTAATGGGGTATTCTCATACAGTGATAGCATTTTTCTAGGACGTGCCATTACGTATTGGTGAGGGTCTGACATTTAGGACCCCAACCATTCTTGAAAATAAAGAGGACGTGGAGCTAGTGTATTGGCGAATACTGTTTTTACCTTCTGACCACCCAGATTTGCGAGGAACTGAGGTATGGCGTCATTCAAGTAAATATACCTAACTGCATATCCTCACACAACTAGATGGCCAGGAGCCATTATGTAAATTAAAATTAGAAGGCATGTAGATCCAAATTAGAACTCTTTCCAGTTCTTGGGAATTGGAGGCGTCCTAGAGGTCAGTTGCCTTGTAATGGCACGTTCTACTCATTATCCATCACTTTTTGAGATGGGAGAACCCTTTTAAGGAGTAAGGAGAGTATGTTGACCTTAAGGAGGTCTATGGGCATTAGAGAGGAATATGTTTAATCAGATATTGGTTCTTGGATTTGAGATATGGTTTATCCAAAGGAACAGATGACCACTCTGACCATTGTAGGTCCCATGGAAATATGAAGTTGGGCTCCGTGTGGTTGGATCTCTTTTTCACAGATGATTGGATGATGGGTCAAGCTGGGCATGAGAGAGAAAGATGGCATCCAAGTGACGGGCATTCCTATGTCTTTATCGAGCAGTGACGGTTGGTGGTAGTCACCAACTCGAGGAACCGACCCAATGTAGATATTTGTTTTTGGACGCCCACTCTTCTGTGTACGGCTTTGTCAATATCTACCTCATATTCCCATCTCATTTCTATCCTGAGCAATGAAAACATTTAGATAAGTATCATTTGGAGAAACCTTGTGCTCTCATTTCTTTGACAGATACACAGACCAGCTCCAGAAAGATGTAATTTTCTCACATTACGTATACTTACAATTTTCCTATAACTCCGGGTCAGAGTTGACTGCACAGAGGCTGCGTATATATAATTAAAAAAGATAAGAACTCGTTTGAATGCGGTTTAATGACAACGTTGTTGGAAGTAGCTATGATTAAAAGATTACCTCTATTGTGCACCTTCTGCGTCTTTCTTTTGACAGCTTCCATCGTTCTACACCATATTGTTACTGTTTATGTTCCAAATCCTCATTGTCGGGGGCAGACGTAGAGTACCGAAAGCCATAGAGCAGAAGATACCACATACTCCATTGCACCATCCTGGATCAAGATGACCTAGTGCCTTATTGCCTATTTACCCCCACTTGTAGGGGCAGATGTGTTGTATGAAGTTTGGAATGGCTACACCCTTTATTGACTGCCATTGTGGAGGAGAACCTTAAACAAGTCTATGTAACCCATGGAGAAAAATTTGGATTTGGCCAACATGTGCAGGAGTCCCACCGTATTGTTCATGGGCCTTCTTTCCACAGAAGTCTAATGGGCTACCTCTTTATTACATCTGTACTGGAGGGGCAAAAATCAAAATGGTGCACTGGGTCCTGCTGATGAAAGTCCCATACTTTGGGCACCTTTCCTTCTTCCTATCCCGTATAGGAGAAACCTTTTGGTGCTGGTAGACTGCAGTGCGGGTATATACAACGGGGTCCCTTTTTGATGCTGGATCAGGGCACCACAACCCCTATGCCCATAAGATTACCATGCTACTTTGTCCCTTTTTTATTTTCTGTCCAATTTTTGAAGACTAGGGGAGCAGACCATTGGGTCATTTCAACCTTTGCATTGAGTTCCAGAGCAGACTGGTGAAAATGCAATTCCAGAAACAAGGGAACAGCCATGGGGGGTGCAGTTGCACCTGACAATGGTGTCATGGGAGTCCAAAAGTCAATCGGTTACACATGAAGGCCTCATTAATATAAATGACACTTTAGGTTGAGGACCTCTTACAGATTTTGCATTGGGACCCAGAAGCCTCAAGTTACATCTCTGTCCAAGAACCTTTTTAAAAATCGCCATTTTGCAAATACATTTTTGGAAAATAAGCCATCATGTTGAGACCAGTACATGGGCCCCACTGTGACTTTCAAAATAAGATGCATCAGTTTAATTTGAGGCAATGCAACAATGGAATCTCATTCGGATTTAACTCTTTCGGGGATATTTTTGAAAATAAAATCCAATCAGCGTTCCGACGACGCTAAAAGGGGAAACACTTTGCCGCTTCGTACAGTGCCGTACTGGAAGTTAATTTGATTCTTTGTGATAAGCATTTGTGAGTAATTTGTGAAATGATTACACATTATGATAAGTGAGCATTAGAGATCATTGCTGGAGCCGAGGCCGGTCTCATATCGCCTGGCTCTTAAATAGAGTCCTACTCAGTCTTTCTGTAATTATTAAAAATAAATGTCACATTGCACCCTCATCGACGGAACTATATTGTAATTGCTACAGAAAGAGTAGGATGTGAGCTGTTATTTAGAGTGCAGCACCAATTTTCAGCTGATCTTGTAGGAATTGGTAGAAATGCCAGCTTCCGAATGTTCTGACATTATGGAGACCTGCGCCACCAGCAAAGTCAAGCCTCATGACTTATCTGTTCAATTCAGAACCCAATTTTTTTCCCGCCCTTGTGGCATCACAAAGCTAAAGCTGGACGTATACTTTAAGCCAGATCAGACCAAAAGCTAGTACTACCCAAACACCCCATACACATGCATGACCAACTAGAAGTGGCTTATCGCCTACAGGAACAAAACAATAGGGGGATGAAATTCAACTTGCCCACTTCTTCTTTCAGGAGTGTTGGGAATATACATCAAGCTGACCATACACAATAGATGGCTGTCGACCAAACAATGCTCAATGACGACTCTCCCATATACAGGAGAACTTGTTCAGCCAAGCGCTCCTGTGGTCTGCATGAGAAAACCACTAATTGTCAAGTTGGCCAGTGGCTTTTCTCAGGGAGAACAATGAGATCTGCTGTCCAAACTCAGGCATGTCCCAACAACATATCTCCTGAAAATCAGTTGTCGATCTCCCCTCATTCACATTACATTGAAACCAACTCATCGATATCGACAGGTTCAGCCAACATTAGTCTGTGTTTGGCCAGCTTTAGATGGTTGGCCACCAAAATAAGATTAACAGGTTCGACCATCCTAAATCTAAAGTATTTGGACACCTTTTGTCCAATTTTCCTTAATATGTATTGTGTTATTGGACTGCAGTCATGAATTGGGTCCAACCTGACACTGTAGATTCATGATGGGATGGATCTGGTTGTGTGAACCCAGCTATGTTGTGTGAGGTCTCAGTACAGGATTTAATGGATCCTTGGGACTTAACAGGTCCCATCTTGTGTGAAGAACCAATTGTTATTTTGAATGTGGTCAACCTATTTCTTACCAAACTTAAAGGCTGAACACTTTAGAAGGCTCAGCCCTTAGCCAAATAGTAACGAAGTAATGAGACATGTAGAAGAAACCCCATTCCCTTAACCCTTGGCTTCCATTTGACAAACCCAAGCATTTCTATCAGTTTTTCAAAACTTCAGAAGAAAGGCGACTCAAGGCCATTATGATCTTAGATCTTCTTCTTGACTATCTTCCAGTGGTTCTTCCTTACCAGAGATGTGAGCCAAGTCAGCCATCAAGCCAGCTACATGTACCTCCTTTAAGATAGATAACCACTCAGTAGATGTACTTGCAAAACACTGATGTTCATCCATTTGACAAAATGTATTATGCTCACAATCCCATAAGATGTCACCTTTCAGTATAAGACCACTCTGAAGTTACCAGTGCTAAAAAATTAAATAAAATATAGAGTATAACTTCCTCGCTTTCCTTTCTTGAGCTGCTGCCATGTCTTTGGTTAATTATGCCAAGAGTTCCTGAAAAACCTACTGCTTCAGCTTCTCGTATTTATCTCTCAAGGTTAAACACAGACAACGCGTTTCACTGCTGGGAGAACTCCACACAATGGGGAAATATCCAAGAGGAGAAATAAATAAGAAGACCCGCGATTTGGCAGCCATCCCAATGAAGTAAAATAATAGTAAACTCAACAACGTTCAAATAATTGTGCTTTTTGTGTCTTTCATAGGATGGTTGGTTGCATTTTGATGCGACCTGTAAAAACTTGAGAAAAGAAAATAATGGGAGACACAATAAGATTCATTAAGGAAGTATGGTGGGCCCATAGTAGACACCATGAAGACACTACTGCCCAGGCTGCTTCATACCAGCAAGCTCCTCCATCCCAGGACAAGTATTGGCCTTCCCTCAAGCCCTCCAAATTATAAGGATTAAAGGGAAGGTCCTTTAAACAACGCTTATCACCTATCCAAAAGATAGATGATAAATATATGGGCAGCTGTGGTAAGGCTCACGAGACCTCCACAGGTCATAAGTGAGCATGTGAGGCCACCACTCCAGTACATAGTGAATAAGGCAGTAGTTACACATGCTCCATTTGCGATGGACTCTGGAACCTCATTTCTCGTGATTCTTGGGGATCCCAGTGGTAGTAGACCAATGATATTACAATAATATGTTTAACACCTTCTTGAGGACAGCTGGTATGATATAGAACTACCTCTGTAGGACAATATTGGACTTGGGCTTCTTGGACCCATGCCATTGCTCCTTTTTGCTGTATACATGAAATACTAATTTCTGGCAGAATTAAGTTAAAAAATCTTCGCCTACTCTAACAAGCTCTTCGTAAAGCTACACCATCTCCTCAATCTTCATCTACAAACTGTTACGGATCCGGGTGGTGGAACCTCTGTGCTGCGGTGCAAGGAAGGACCAGAGGGGCGTAACTAGGTATCAACTCGGACCAACCAAGGTCGTACGGTGGCTCAATCGACTCCGTGGGAAGGACCGAGTAGAGGGACCAGGTGCTACTCTGGGGACCGACCTTGTATGAGAGCAGGTGACTCCCACGGGACAGAAGGCAGGGACTGACCGGTACAGCAGATGAGCACGGCAGGCAGGCTGAGGAGTGATCCGGGCAGACGGACTGGCAGACACGGCAGGTAACAAGCAGGAGCCTCCAGGTAGGCTGGCTATTAGGTACGGCAGGTAACAGGCAGGTGCTTCTAGGTAAGCGGGCTGGCAGACACGGCAGGTAACGGGCAGGTGCTTCCAGATAAGCAGGTGGGCAGAGCCCATAGACAGACTGTCGGACTGGACTTGTAGTCTGGCCGGCGGACTGGACTTGTAGTCTGGCCGGCGGGCTGGACTTGTAGTCTGGTCGGCGGGCTGGACTTGTAGTCAGGCCGGCGGGCAAGACTTGTAGTCAGGCCGGCAGGCTGGACTTGTAGTCAGGCTGGCGGGCTGGACTTGTAGTCAGGCTGGCGGGCTGGACTGGTAGTCAGGCTAGCAGCGGGACCTGAGGGCTGAAGCACAGTATAACACACAGAGCTACAACCATGCATGGGCACCTCCATTTTGGAGGAGGTGCCTTTTATATGAAAGGTCCTCCAGCCATTGGCCGGGGACTCCTTAGGACGGTGCGCGGCCCCTGTAAGAGGGAGGGAGCGCGCGCGCGCCCCCTAAGCACAGTGCCCGGGAAGCTGCGCATGCCGGCAGCAACAGAGGCCGGAGTGCCGGAGGATGCCGGGCAGTGAGCGCGACGGTAAGTGGGACGGCGTCTCTGCCTGTCCGGGGGCAGAGACGCCAATACTACACAAACCCAATTGGGCTATTCATTAAGCCAATAACGTTGTTATATCATGTCACTTCTGTCTATAGAACTTCTCCCGTGCTGCACCTGATCCATAGAACTCGCTATCCCAGATTGTTAAACCTGCTCCTAACATTCCTAATCCAAAGAATACCTTTTTTAAGCTGAGCTACGTCACCTGGTCCCATAAATTTCCACTTCACGTATGATGTTGGGAGAGATGTGGATCGGACATGTTGAATTTAAATGGCCAATCCGGTTGTCCCTTCAGGAAAATTCTTCTGTCAGAGTTGCCACCCCACCATTGACAACTGTCAAGCATACATGTGTATGGCCATCAAAAATATCCAATACTAATATACTATGTCCGATGCCCATCGTTGACCAAACATGGACTTGGCTTTGAGGCAACCCTAATCTAATGTGATTTACGTACTTAGTTTCCAGGATGTGATCTACTTAGTGTCATTGATTTGGTTGTCCTCAGAACCACAGAGAACCTGCCAATAGAAGACCCAAAAATCTAGACGGCCCCAAAGGCAAATATTGGGTCAATCATTGCAATCCCAGTCCACAGACTTCAAACCGATGCTCGGAAATATCCGGCTTCCTGCCTAATATTACAGCTGACATGAAACCATCTGTGACCAACATATGTGCTCCAGAAGAGATTGGCTTCAAATGGATCACATAAATCTGCTATGTGAACAAGTCACGCGGCAATTCGAGTCAATTTAAGAAAAAAAAATTAAGCGTTTAAAATTATTTATTCCTATCTGCAACGAAGTATCAAAGGAATAAATATGGTACAGTATAGTATTATTTAAAGGACCAGACAGTACCATTTTTGACACCACTGAATTGAACCACTCATAGCTCCGCCTAGAGGCCATAACCAGTATTGCAATGCTGCAAAATTGGAGCCAAACTCTTCCAGCTTCATCACTAAACTTTTGATTTTTTTTTCCATCATTCCTCAGCTTTTCCAAGAAGAAAAAAGGTCTTTTAAAATAAGTGACACTTGCCCTTTAAACGTGCAAACAACAGCTCAGTACTTAATCAAAGCTACGGAAATAGCTCGCCCCTGCTTGAGAGCGTTCACGGCTGTTGGCCTGTTCTCCTTTCAGAATCTATGTTCTTATTTGCAGACCGAGATGTGGCTAAAGCTGTACTTCCAATTTGGGAGGTGTCAATCCTTAGGCAATCGCGCCCCCATATACTCAGCAGTTTGCCCATAGGCTTCAAAGAGGCACATATGGCTAAAATCATACCACTCACGGGAAATAAAGGAATTAAGAGGGAACATTGCCAGCTACCCTTAGGCATTGCATTTGCTTGGCTTTCTGCTGTGATGTAAACTTTTTCAACTAAATTAACACTGGCTTCTATTTCCCTGCGGTTACTTACAAACGAATACATCAAGCTCTAAAGTGTACATTTCCTTATGTGCAAATGTCCACATTTCAATGTGCGCGCGTTCAGATTACGAGAAAATGTGACTGCGCTGCATTTTCTAAATCTATATAGAGAGCTCTATATATTGCAATGGTCATACCACACTGGGTCATATTTCTTCCATCCAGATCAGTGGGGAGATCTCTGCGTCATAAATATTTAATTCAGGCTTAAAGGGATGTTCCAGATTAGATTAATCTTGACATATCCACTGAATAGCCCTTTAAGGCTGAATCGGAGATAATTTTTTCATCAGTGAGGGTCCAACCACTGATCGCCAGAGCCTTAAACCACCACTACTTCCTGCCACCAGGAGAAGTTAAATGGAGCAGATAGTGAATGCCCTGGCATTGCGAAAGCGTGGTTGCTCTATTCAACTCCTCCTAACCGCAGCACAGACTTGCAGCTGGGGAAGATTGTTGAACAAAGGTCCCTTGTTCTGGTCAATGCAATAGTTTTATCTCCACTCGGTGCTGGATTCACAGTTACATTGCTTAGTACTGCTAAATAATGCCCTCCATGCTGCTTCTTTGTAGTTTATTTCAGCCCAGTGCTTTATTCACAGCTACACAGCTCAGTCATGCTCAATAATAACCTTTACGCTGCTGCTTTCTAGTGTTTTATACCAGCCCAGTGCTGGATACACAGTTACACAGCTTAATACTGTTGAATTAGACCCTCTATGCTGCTGCTTTCTAGTGTTTTAAATCAGCACAGTGCTGGATTCACAGTTACACTCCTTTATACTGCTATATAATACCCTCCATGCTTCTTCATAATAGTGTTTTATTTTATCCCAGTGCTTGATTCACAGCTACACTGCTCAATACTGCTGAATAATACCTGCTATTCTGCTGCTTTCTAGTATTTTATCTCAACCCAGTGCTAGATTCACAGTTATACTGATTAGTACTTCTGCTTAGTACTACTTATTTCATCCCATTGTTTGATTCAGTTACAATGCTTGGTACTACTCTACTGAATATTACTCTCTATGCTGCTGCTTTTTAGTGTTTTATTCAGCCCAGGGCTGGACTCAGTGTTACAATGCTTAGTATTGCTAAATAATGCCTTATATGCTGCTGCTTTCTAGTGTTTTAGCTCAGGTCAGTGCTGGATTCATATCTACACTGCTCATTACTGCGCAATAATGCCCTCCATGCTGCTTCTTTGTAGTGTTTTATTTCAGCACAGCGTTGGATTCTAGGCTACACCACACCAGTCAAATGATTATTAACAATCCATTGGCAAGGTGATGCTTTATCCAAACCCTTTAAAAGAGTATTCCAGTTGGAGGTGGATTGGTTGACTGCATGCGAGAGGCTTGAATTCCCCATTTGAATGGAATGGTGTTCGCTCATGCGCACCACCGCTTCTTTCATTCTCCTATGTGACTTTCGGAGATAGGCAAGCATTGTACTCCTCTTCATCAGTCCCATGGACAATGAACAGGTGGCAGCGCGTATGCTTGTCCAGTGCTCCATTTTAATGGAATGGTAAGGCGCATGCACATTTTCTCTCTTGAATTTCTCTTGATCATTGACTTCAAGCTGGGTGAGAATGGAGATCAAGATCAATGTGACTAGGTGATACTTCATCCAAGCTTGAATACCCCTTTAAAGGTCTTAATGGTCAAGTTGCAAAAAAATGATCACCCGTCTGGAGGATAGATGACAACTAGATTAGTGGGGGGTCCAACTTCTGAGACCTCCAATAATTGACAATAAGGGACTTTAAGTCCCTTGAATCCCCTGTTTGAATGAGCACCACCACTCCATTGGGACTTCTGGAGGTGGCCCTCATCTCCTTCATTCCTATTGGCAATAAAAGGACAGCTCTGCGCATGCTCAACACCGCTGCCTTCAGCCTCTATGGGACTAGCCCCGATTTAGCTTAGGACTGTGGTCCTCTAAGTCTATCCCAGCGCCCATGCTTGAGCATTGCTCCATTCTGGCATATGGAGCCCAATATGGTTTAGCTGCAATACCAGGCACAACCCATATTAAGTGGTGGCGCTATTTTTGGAAGAAGTTTTTTTTTTTACTTTTATCCCATACAATCCCTTTAACTGGGGTTAAGAAAGAAGTGTAATCACTCGTGTGTATGTGTCTTTGTGTGTGTATATATTTATTCTCCCATCCAGAACTAATCTACAGAACTCATTCTGAATATCCTGTTCCTGAAGAATGCTGCAATTATCAGCCTACAGCGATCCTTCTGACTCGCAGAACACAAGGCGCAGCCGATCATTTCATACCCAACACAATAAAGACTATAGAAAAACTACATTAGAGGGAAGAAGAAGAGAAAATAATAAAAACATTCGTAATCTGGATCGCAGCTTTTAGCGCCTGTAAAATGACAGTAAATTGGCGTATTTATAATAATCACTGAAAATCTATTTAAGCAGTTCTGCTAAATGTGTAATTATGAGACCAAACCACGGAAGCGATTCGCTCAGAAGGTGTCTGTTCAAATTAGGAGGAAAGGAGGAGAAGAAACTGCTGCAAGGAACAGAGCAGAGGTTACGAAAGATGAATGTAAATTTTGATATTTGACAGCAATTAATACTTTGTACAAAAGTGGAATTTAAAAAAATAAATAAATTCTCTTATTTTTTTTATTTTTTAAAATCTGAGTGTAGTACCAGTACTGGCCATAGGGGTCACTAGTTAGTTAGCTTTTTTTTTTATAAATATTACACCTTTTTATGAATAATATCACTGACAATGTTTACAATGTCTTAATTGTTGTTTCTGATGGAGTGCTCGAAAGAAGAGAGGGGTACAAATAGCCCCCCAGCACTGCAGAGTCTACAGATGGGATTGGGACTGAGCTGTGATTTTAGCCATGTTTTTAGCGCAGCAAGTAATTAACTCTGCTTTGCATAGTCAGGAAATTTTTGCAGCTATGATTATCCAGCAGAAATTGCTTGGCTCCAGTCCTTTAAGACAAGATAAAGGAGCTCTTGTCTACCTTATTCCTGTACGTTATTGCTTCCGTGAGATACTTGGCCAATGGGTAAAAGCCACCACGACTCCACAGAGTACTTGACATACAGTAATTAGACCTAAGTGAACCGTTACCTTGTATAACAATAACTTTACCCCTCCAAAAAAAAAATGCTGTCTTCACTTCTCATGCAGATCCGCCCTGATTGAGTTCCTTATATTTATTTTTCCTAATTCCGAGCCCCGAAATATCCACGTAGACCATTAAATGGCCATTGTCATTTTAACAAACTGCATAAATCAGTTGTATTGAAGAGACTTTGTAACAAGTACCAGAAAAAGCTAGAAATCTGCTTTTTTTTCTCCACTTATGAGCCACTTCTCCACTCCCCTGCCATCATTCACTCTGCAAAAATAGTAAAAATACATCTTCAAAACTAGGCAGACTGCCAGTTCACTGAGGAATCAGATTACAGCGGCTTATATATAGAGGGAAGAGTGGTGTAAATGCACAGACATGTGATGCTGTTTATAGTGTTTTATCTCAGTTCAGTGCTAGAGTCACAGTTACACTGCTACTTGCTGCTGCTTTGTAATGTTTTATCTCGGCTCAGTTCTGTATTCATAGCTCGACTATGCAGTACTCCTGAATAATGCCGTTTATGCTGCTGTTTTCTAGTGTTTTATCTCAGCTCAGTGCTGGATTCACAGTTACACTGCTCTGTACTTCTGAATAATGCCCAATATGCTGCTAAAAATACATCTTCAAAACTAGGCAGATTGCCAGCTCACTGAGGAATCAGATTATAGCAGCCTATATATAGAGGGAAGAGAGGTGTAAATGCACAGACATGTGACGCTGTTTGTAGTGTTTTATCTCAGTTCAGTGCTAGAATCACAGTTACAGTATGCTCAGTACTTCTGAATAATGCCCTATATGATGCTGCTTTCTAGTGTCTTATATCAGCCGAGTGCTGGATTCGAAGCTACACTGCTCAATACTGCTGAATAATGCCCTATGTGCTGCTGCTTTCTAGTGTTTTATCTCAGCACAGAGCTGGATTCACAATTACACGGCTCAGTACTGCTAAATAATGCCCTTTATGTTGCTGCTTTGTAATGTTTTATCTCAGCCCAATGCTGGATTTCAAGCTACACTGCTCAGTACTGCTGAATAATGCCCTATGTGCTGCTGATTTGTAATGTTTTATCTCAGCTCAGTTCTGGATTCATAGCTATACTGCACAGTACTGATGAATAATGCCCTTTATGCTGCTGTTTTCTAGTGTTTTATCTCAGCTCAGTACTGGATTCACAGTTACACTGCTCAGAACTGCTGGATAATTCCTTTTATGCTGCTGCTTTGTAATGTTTTATCTCAGCTCAGTGGAAGATTCACTGTTACACTGCTCAGTACTTCTGAATAATGCCCATTATGCTGCTGCTTTCTAGTGTTTTATCTCAGCTTAGTGCTGGATACATAGTTACACTGCTCAGTACTGCTGAATAATACCCATTATTCTGCTGCTTTGTAATGTTTTATCTCAGCTCAGTGCTAGATTCACAGTTACATTGGTCAGTACTACTGAATAATGCCCTATATGCTGCTACTGTCTAGTGTTTTATATCAGTCCAGAGCTGGATTCATAGTTACACTGCTTGGTACTGCTGAATATTAGAGGCAGATTAGGGACAAAGTTTTATATACCCCTGGGCATTTTGAATCAAATATGAAATAACAGCTAAGTTTTATGGCTTGTTAGAGAGAGGTCTCTTTTGGGGTTCTCCCCATTTTGTAAATACTGCTGAATAATGCCCTTTATTTTTTGTCTTTGAAATGTTTTATCTCAGCTCAGTACTGGATTCACAGCTACACTGCTCAATACTGCAGTACAATGTCCTCTATGCTGCTACATAGGGACAGGAGCACAGAAATCCCTGTGTATGGGAGACATCATAGCATATACTCTTCACCCACTAGCTCAGAAATGACTGAAAATTAGAAATGGAGATTGCAGAAGGGAAAATATGTGAAAAATTCACGATACAAGTCATACTGACCAGGAATAGTGTTATTCCTCATGTACACAGATGACGGCTTATTCTGAAACGACAGGTAAACTGTAATGTATCTTTCTTTATAGTAACCTGAGCTCATTTTTCCAGATCCAAAGCCCCACATCTCCTGCGTAGCCAGTTAAATAATAAAGTTCTATCTGCCTGTAGCCACCACTAGGGGGAGCTCTTTGCATCAGACTTTATTATTTATGTTGATTTTACAGCAATTTACCTAGAGGAAACTTTGCAGGCAAAAGTGAGCAGAACTTGCAAACTCTATGCAGATGTTGCTCCATGGACTGATCTGAGATGGAAGTTAGCATTGCTAATGCCAGCAGTTTGGGCATGCTGGGAGTTGTAGTTTTGGACTTTTCAACTAACTCACTGTTGTGGAAATCTGTTGATCTGGCCCCTAAGAACAGCCAGAGGCTGAGAAAACTCAGATGTTAGAAACCTCAGTACATTATTCAACAATATTGCACAGATTACTGTTCAAGTGTAAAAACCCTTTATAACCGCTTTACCCTTCTTGTTCCATTTCCCATTCAAATCCCATGTGAAAATTTCCAAGTAGAGCTTAAAAGAGAGAAACACGGGGAAAATACGTTTCATTTCATCCATGACTAATGCATGCATCTTCCTGCCGCTCCGGAGATCCACAGTCTTCCCAGGTCGTATGCTCCTCATTAGGGCCATGCCCGATATAATATTACCCTATCTGACAATTAGCAGATAAGTTTTGACTTATAGGGTATCAAATAAAGCTAAGATTTGGGGAAAAATTTCAGGATTCTGGGGTGTGATTACTTTTTGCAACTATTATTAAGTTTAATAATATTCCAATGTATGCAAATAAAATAATTATGTATTTAGTCTAAATTAATTAATTACTTTTTTTTCTTGTATACAGCTATTAAACAGATCAATGTGTCTCCATGGTAACAGACTACAAACAAGTCCGATCCTGTAGTCGTACTTTACTCCATTCTTTTAATGTCAGTAGGAAAGGGACAAAAATGAAAGCAGTATCAGACTGTACATATTGATTGTGGTGAAACAGGTCTGCATGGGAGCTGTATACACAATATGGATTTTACATAAATTATCATTCTTTTAGGACTCAGTTTGCTGGGATTTTACCTTAAAAATTACATTATTCATTAAAAAAAATTGGTTCTTGGCATACAATATGGGCGAACACATTTCTCAACTTTTGGAACATACTATGTAACTACATCACTCCACAGAACACGTCTCCTCCAGATTCCAGTGGAGGCGGCTTTACACCACTCCATCCGACGCTCGGCATTGTGCTTGGTGATGTACGGCTGCATGCAGCCACTCGGCCATGAAGCTCCCGTCGGGAGCGTAGTGTTCCTGCTGATAACAGAGGACGTCTGGACTCTGCAGTTATGGGTTCAGCGGGGCGTTGGTGACTTTTCTGCCCTCTGCTCCTCAGCATTCAGCCCCCCGCTTTATAACGTTACAGGGTCTCCACTTCATTGCTGAGTTGCTGCGGTTCCTTCCACTTCTCAACAATATCACTCACAGGTGATGGGGAACATTCAAGAGAGAAGAAATGTCATGGACGGACTTGTTTCCCCGGTGGCTCCTATTACAGGACCGCGCTGGTATCAGTGAGCTCTGCACCACCGGCTGTTCTGTCACATGTTGGTAACAGCAGATGGCATGGTGGGGAGGCCAGAATCTATACAATGGGAGGAGGGAGGGGCCAGATGTTATACACTGGGGAGGTGATGGGCCGGACATTATACACTGGGGCAATGGGGCCGGAGGTTAAACACAAGGAGGCAAGGGGCCAGAGGATATACACTGGGAGAGTGATGGGGCCAGATATTATACACTGGGGGAGTGATGGGGCCGGATGTTATACACTGGGAGAGTGATGGGGCCAGATATTATACACTGGGGGAGTGATGGGGCCAGATATTATACACTGGGGGAGTGATGGGGCCGGATGTTATACACTGGGGGAGTGATGGGGCCAGATATTATACACTGGGGGAGTGATGGGGCCGGATGTTATACACTGGGGGAGTGATGGGGCCAGATATTATACACTGGGGGAGTGATGGGGCCGGATGTTATACACTGGGGGAGTGATGGGGCCAGATATTATACACTGGGGGAGTGATGGGGCCGGATGTTATACACTGGGAGAGTGATGGGGCCAGATATTATACACTGGGGGAGTGATGGGGCCGGATGTTATACACTGGGGGAGTGATGGGGCCAGATATTATACACTGGGGGAGTGATGGGGCCGGATGTTATACACTGGGGGAGTGATGGGGCCAGATGTTATACACCGGGGGTGAAGGGCCGGAAGTTATAAACAAGGGGGTGAGCTGCCAGAGCTTATACACAAGGGGCCTGAGGTTATACAATGGGGTTGAAGGGCCGGAGGTTATACACAAGGGGACGAGGAGCCAGAGGTTATACACTGGGGGAGTGATGGTGCCAGATGCTATACACCGGGGGCGAAGGGCCAGAGATTGTACACGAGGGGCCAGAGGTTATACACTTGTTGAGTGATGGGGCCAGATGTTATACACTAGGGGAGTGATGGGGCCAGATGTTATACACTGGGGGAATGATGGGGCCAGATGTTATACACTGGGGGAATGATAGGGCCAGAGGTTATAGACACGGGGGCCAGAGGTTATACACTGGGGGAGTGATGGGGCCAGAGTTTATACACTGGGGGAGTGATGGGGCCAGAGGTTATACACTGGGGGAATGATGGGGCCAGATGTTATACACTGGGGGAGTGATGGGGCCAGATGTTATACACTGGGGGAATGATGGGGCCAGATGTTATACACTGGGGGAATGATAGGGCCAGAGGTTATAGACATGGGGGCCAGAGGTTATACACACTGGGGGAGTGATGGGGCCAGAGTTTATACACTGGGGGAGTGATGGGGCCAGAGGTTATACACTGGGGGAATGATAGGGTCTGAGGTTATAGACACAGGAGTGAGGGGCCAGAGGTTATACACTGGGAGAATGATAGGGCCAGAGGTTATAGACAAGGGGTGAGGGGCCAGATGTTATACATCGGGAATGATGGGGCCAGAGGATATACATTGGGGGGTGATGGGGCTGAAGGTTATTCACTGGGGGACTATGGAGCTGGAGGTTTTGTACTGGGGGGGGGGTGCAATGGGGCCGGATGTTATACACCGGGGGTGAAGGGCCGGAAGTTATAAACAAGGGGGTGAGCTGCCAGAGCTTATACACAAGGGGCCTGAGGTTATACAATGGGGTTGAAGGGCCGGAGGTTATACACAAGGGGACGAGGAGCCAGAGGTTATACACTGGGGGAGTGATGGTGCCAGATGCTATACACCGGGGGCGAAGGGCCAGAGATTGTACACGAGGGGCCAGAGGTTATACACTGGGGGAGTGATGGGGCCAGATGTTATACACTAGGGGAGTGATGGGGCCAGATGTTAT
Organism: Phyllobates terribilis; assembly: GCF_046119375.1. Taxonomy (NCBI): domain Eukaryota; kingdom Metazoa; phylum Chordata; class Amphibia; order Anura; family Dendrobatidae; genus Phyllobates; species Phyllobates terribilis. The sequence continues at coordinate 35,966,378 of NW_027362772.1, read as the reverse complement.
ACACTGGGGGAATGATGGGGCCAGATGTTATACGCTGGGGGAATGATAGGGCCAGAGGTTATAGACACGGGGGCCAGAGGTTATACACTGGGGGAGTGATGGGGCCAGAGTTTATACACTGGGGGAGTGATGGGGCCAGAGGTTATACACTGGGGGAATGATGGGGCCAGATGTTATACACTGGGGGAGTGATGGGGCCAGATGTTATACACTGGGGGAATGATGGGGCCAGATGTTATACACTGGGGGAATGATAGGGCCAGAGGTTATAGACATGGGGGCCAGAGGTTATACACACTGGGGGAGTGATGGGGCCAGAGTTTATACACTGGGGGAGTGATGGGGCCAGAGGTTATACACTGGGGGAATGATAGGGTCTGAGGTTATAGACACAGGAGTGAGGGGCCAGAGGTTATACACTGGGAGAATGATAGGGCCAGAGGTTATAGACAAGGGGTGAGGGGCCAGATGTTATACATCGGGAATGATGGGGCCAGAGGATATACATTGGGGGGTGATGGGGCTGGAGGTTATTCACTGGGGGACTATGGAGCTGGAGGTTTTGTACTGGGGGGGGTGCAATGGGGTCGGATGTTATACACTGGGGGCAATGAGCCGAATGAGAAACTGGAATTGAATGACTAAGGTTTACTTTGGCCCATACTGTCTGGCTAGATAGATGACACCTTAGGGTAAGTGTCACTTTTGCTCTTCCTATAATCCAGACATTTTTGTGCTCCTTTGCATCGGTGACCGGTTCCCTTTAATTCCGGGTGGCTCGTCGCTCATTTTTGGGCTCTTTCAGCTCCTCCAGTGGAGACTCCTGTGAAGTCCCCAATTACCGGGCCAGATAATAAGCTCCTATAATTCAGCAGTGTCACGTGACGCGGCCGGCTATTAGCAGCGCGGGACTCGGCAGATGCGAGGGAGCAATGTGCAGCGAATGTGAAGCTGCAGCAAAGATAAGAGCGGAATAGAGAGAAGGACGGGGAATAGAGACGTAAAGGTGACGGTGACAATTAGCGGATGTGTTGTACACTGTGACTGCTGCTGTATAATAAATGGAGAAAACTCCCTGTACAATTCTCTGCTCCGAGATGGAACATGTACTGCGCGGCACAGGCACAGAATTGTGCCTTGAGTCATCCTACAAAACCACAGAACAGAACCCCCTACAATAGGAATCCCCTCTAAATATCCAAAAATATTGAAAATAGGAAATAGAAGTCCCCATCTGTGCCCTAAAAGAGAAGTAAAGTCCAAAGTGACAACCAGTGGGGATACATGGTGGACGGATGGATGGATGGATGGATGGATGGATGGATGGATGGGATGGATGGACACTAGGTGAATAGAAAGATCGAGAGATAATAGGTTGATATATATTCCTAGCATCTATGATTTATCTACAATTTGTATATAGATTAATAGAAGGATAGAAAGTTTGGTGGCTACTAGGTGGATCACAAGGTAGCCATGATCCATCCATTCAAGTATCGACAGAATTTCTTCTTTCTCCTCTTGGGCTTTTTCTGATCTTGAATCTCAGCTCCATTCTCTTCTCGGGATTTAGAGCTGAGCTACAATACTAGACCCAACCCATGGACAAGTGAGCTGCAGTTTTTGAAAGCCAACAGCCATGTTTTTCTACTGGTGGACAACCCCTTTAAGTTGGACAGTCTGGGTGAGGACCCTTGACGGAGCATTACTGGAAGCTATGATGACAATCGCTCATTTTTTCGCAGAAGTGGCTGGATACAATGTTCCACGACGTGACAGTAAAGGACAATTCAAGGACTTGGAGAATTTCTTCATTTTCGGGGCAAATAGACTAAAATAAAACGTTATTCGGCGGCTGCCTGGACACAATCACTCTGCCTTTCATGCGGCGTACGCAGCGTCTGTCATGTTTTGCAATAGGTATTCCTGCAAGTCTAGCCAGCTCCAGTGACAGCGGGTCAACATCAAAGCTGCAGTCTGATTACTTTCCATTCCCTCCTTCCTGTAGGACAGCTTGGTGGGCCGAGCGCTCCACCGACACCGGCCTCCTGGAGGAGAATTTAACCCAATCCTATAACCGTAATATTCCCCCCAGTCCCATTATATTCAGCACATGACCAGAACTAAGATCATCAACTGCAACCTTGTCTGACCTTGACCACAGATCATTGTGCCGAGACCTCAGGGGAGACGGGAACTGGGAAAGTAAGTTGTGCCAACAAGGAAGATGTCACCTGTGCTACTGGGAAGGCCAGATACAAACTAGTGAGAGATATATATATATATACACACACTGAGAGTGCGTATATACAGCAGGCAGTGCAACATGTAATAATGTCATTATAGCAGTATGATGCCATAATAATCTGCAAAGTCATTATTATCTATCTCATATCTATTTATCTCTCTCTTTCTCCACCAATTTCTCTTTCTGTTTCTTTCTTTCTTTCTCTTTCTTTTTCTTACTTTCTTTTTTCTTTTCTTTCTTTTTTTCTTTGTTTCTTTCTCTTTCCCTCTGTTTGTTTTTTTTCTCGTTTTCTTTTTTCTTTCTTTCCTTCTCTCCATTCTTTTTCCCTCCTTGTTTCCCCTCCCTCGTTTCCCCTCCCTCTCTTTCCCTCCCTCTCTTTCCCTCCCTCTCTTTCCCTCCTTCTTTTTCCCTCCTCCTTTTTACTCCCTCTGTCTTTCTCATTTCAATTCAAAATTCTACTTTTACTAACTGTCTGTCTCAGAATTATTCATCCTTTTCATAATAAGCATCTATAGTACTTGGTAAAGCTCCTCTGGCTGTTATAACGTGCTAAAATGATGCATAGCCAGATACCTGCTTCTGGGCAGCAAGCCTGAGGAATCTTGGTCCATTCTTCATAAGTAAAGCACTCCAGGTCATTATTCTTAGATTTCCTTCAGCAACCGTCTTCTCCACATCCCACCAACTATTTTCTACTGGGTCCAAATCAGCCAATGTTTCGGCCACTCTAGACTCTTCCAGGACGTCTTCTGAAGCCATACATTGGTGGACATTGAGATATGCTTGGAATTATTGTCCTGTTGGAAGGGTCAATGACGCCCAAGCATCAGCTTCTCACAGAAGGCAAGATGTCTTCTCATAGGATTTTCTGATGCATGATTTAAACCATCAAAGTTGACCATTGCCTGGGAGAAATGGGCTAAGATTTCTCAGGAATGCTGCCAGAAGTTGGCATCGGGATATGTATCATATTAGCAGCCGGTTATAACAGCCAGAGGGGCAGCCGCTTACAACAACAACCAGAGGGGCAGCCGCTTACGACAACAGCCAGAGGGGCAGCCGCTTACGACAACAGCCAGAGGGGCAGCCGCTTGCGACAACAGCCAGAGGGGCAGTCGCTTACGACAACAGCCAGAGGGGCAGCCGCTTACGACAACAGCCAGAGGGGCAGCCGCTTGCGACAACAGCCAGAGGGGCAGCCGCTTACGACAACAGCCAGAGGGGCAGCCGCTTGCGACAACAGCCAGAGGGGCAGCCGCTTACGACAACAGCCAGAGGGGCAGCCGCTTGCGACAACAGCCAGAGGGGCAGCCGCTTGCGACAACAGCCAGAGGGGCAGCCGCTTACGACAACAGCCAGTGGGGCAGCCGCTTATGACAACAGCCAGAGGGGCAGCCGCTTACGACAACAGCCAGTGGGGCAGCCGCTTATGACAACAGCCAGAGGGGCAGCCGCTTATGACAACAGCCAGAGGGGCAGCCGCTTATGACAACAGCCAGAGGGGCAGCCGCTTACGACAACAGCCAGTGGGGCAGCCGCTTACGACAACAGCCAGTGGGGCAGCCGCTTATGACAACAGCCAGAGGGGCAGCCGCTTACGACAACAGCCAGTGGGGCAGCCGCTTACGACAACAGTCAGAGGGGCAGCCGTTTATGACAACAGCCAGTGGGGCAGCCGGTTATGAAAGCCAGAAGCGCAGCCGGTTATGACAGCCAGAAGCGCAGCCGATTATAACAGCCAGAAGAGCTCTAATGCATGCAAAATAGGATGGGTAAGAAGCGGTGAATAATTCTGAGACTGCAGGAGTCAGTGATATTTTGTGCTGAATTTGGAGGAACCATTTGTTATATTAGTTGTGTTCAGCGATAAATTAGTGTGACGTCCAAAATGCGTCATGTGATTGTCGTCTCTATAAGTGATGTCACTGTAAAATTTGCATATATTGATACAGGAAGTGATGTCAGTGTTACCCAGTTATATCTGCATGTTACATAAGATCTTTCCCTTCCCCGCCGTACTTCTTATCCTGGAGTCCTCGGAAATAATTGCTTCGGGCTCCGTCCGGTTCTACAGGATCCGGGATCTGTATTCCATCCCAGTACAAATTAGATGATTGAATCCAACTGTGTAATCGCATTTGCAGGGACAGTAAAATAATGGGCCTCATCCCAATATATCACTTAACCTCCGTGCTGTGATATGGATTGGGGCAGTGTCTCTAATCCCCTATATGCTATCAGTACATTATGGCGTGGGCAGGAGAAGCCAACCGAGAAATTGTACCGCGGCCTAATGTTAATCTTTTCGGTTATCAGATTTTTGCCTTCCCAGACAAATGGCGCGAGCTGAAACGATTGTTTCCCCTCGCACAAGGCACCTTCTCTTGTCAAACGGCTTTAACCAATTTTCTACTGCTTAAAATTTAGGAGATTTTATTTTTTTCTGCCTTTGCTCCAAAACAGCTGGAAATATAAGGAAAATTGCAGTAAAAAATATATATATTAAAAGCAATGTATCTATAAATATTTATTTATTTCATTACTGGCCTGTATGAAAATATTGAAAACAAAATAAGAAAAAAAAAATATTTTTATATATCATGTTTACATTTATATATATTATAAATATATATAGATATATATATGTTTCATCATTATTATTTTTTTTTTGCAATTTCTTTACTAGTTTCATACAGTCCAGCTATGACTGGGACAATAGTGGAAGCAGTTACTTTGTGCATCATTCCTAGAATTCTGCAAAAAAATATATATATATACACTGTTCATAAAAATAAAGGGAACACTTAAACAACAGAATATAACTCCAAGTGAATCAAACTTCTGTGAAATCAATCTGTCCACACTGATTGACAATCAATTTCACATGCTGTTGTGCAAATGGAATAGACAATAGATGGAAATTATTGGCAATTATCAAGACACCCTCAATAAAGGAGTGGTTCTGCAGGTGGGGACCACAGACCACATCTCAGTACCAATGCTTTCTGGCTGATGTTTTGGTCACTTTTGAATGTTGGTTGTGCTTTCACACTCGTGGTAGCATGAGACGGACTCTACAACCCACAGAAGTTGCTCAGGTAGTGCAGCTCATCCAGGATGGCACATCAATGCGAGCTGTGGCAAGAAGGTTTGCTGTGTCTGTCAGCGTAGTGTCCAGAGGCTGGAGGCACTACCAGGAGACAGGCCAGTACACCAGGAGACGTGGAGGGGGCCGTAGGAGGGCAATAACCTAGCAAGCAGCAGGACCACTACCTCCGCCTTTGTGCAAGGAGGAACAGGAGGAACACTGCCAGAGCCCTGCAAAATGACCTCCAGCAGGCCACAAATGTACATGTGTCTGCACAAACGGTTAGAAACCGACTCCATGAGGGTGGTTTGAGGGTCTAACGTCCACAGATGGGGGTTGTGCTCACAGCCCAACACTGTGCAGGACGCTTGGCATTTGCCACAGAACACCAGGATTGGCAAAGTCGCCACTGGCGCCCTGTGCTCTTCACAGATGAAAGCAGGTTCACACTGAGCACATGTGACAGATGTGACAGAGTCTGGAGACGCCGTGGAGAGCGATCTGCTGCCTGCAACATCCTTCAGCATGACCGGCTTGGCAGTGGGTCAGTAATGGTGTGGGGTGGCATTTCTTTGAAGGGCCGCACAGCCCTCCATGTGCACGCCAGAGGTAGCCTGACTGCCATTAGGTACCGAGATGAGATCCTCAGACCCCTTGTGAGACCATATGCTGGTGCGGTTGGCCCTGGGTTCCTCCTAATGCAGAACAATGCCAGACCTCATGTGGCTGGAGTGTGTCAGTGTGACGCCTCGCCCTCCCTGGGAAATGGGGTTACTCGGAGCCGGACCTTGCTGATGTTGAGGTGATGCAGTCGTGGCCTAGACCCGTTCCGTGCCCAGGGCTGTCACATAAAAATAATGGGCTTCTTTTAGGATGAGTGGTTTGCTCGACTACGCCACCTGTGGTTTCTGGTGAAGGCCACCAGCGCTGCAACAGTCCTCTGAGGCTGGTGTTAGGGGCAGCTAAGATGGGACGGCTCCCCACAGGCAGAGCAGGCCTCAGGGCAGTGTGAGAAGGAATGGTGGGTGCAGTGCCGCGCGGCAAATAACAGGCTGAGGCGGTGTGTGAAGTCATCCAGGTCTTTACTCACTTTAGATGAACTTTAGCCGCAAAGCTTCTCTCTGCTACACACGGCGTACTGCGGCCACCGGGAAGGGGGTCCAGCACTTCCCAGATAGATCAGGAGCACCTGTCGAGACCCCTCTGGTTGTGTGTTCCTCTCCTTGGTAAGTTCTCCCACTAAATCTTCTCCTGACTGTGTGTGGTTCGAACGTGGTGTAAGGCCGGGTCCCACTGGATAAACGCAGTTTAAGAGATACGGGTGGCGACTCCACTCCGTCCGTATCCCTCTGGGATCCACTAAGCCTCCAGGCTTTTCTGACTGAGACGTGAAGTGACAGAGTCAGATATTGGGGGCCGGTCACCCCTCTTGCAGCAGGAATCCCTCTGGCTAGGCCAAAATAAAGAATACAGGTGGCGACTCCGCTCCGTCCGCACCCCTCTGGGATCCTTTTGCCTGTGGAGCCTATCTCCTCTGCTCCCCTCCAAGGCCTTCTTAGGTCAGGACCTTGACCGGGTAGAGACAGTGGTTAACTCTGATCCGCTCCTCGTCTCAATGCCAGAGTACGAGAACCGCAAACCTTCCGCCATCTACAGCCTCTTGCTGGACCCTGACAGAAGACCCTCAATCAAAGACCTTGAACTTAAGATGGCCGTTGGATATATATGAATCTATAAGTGCATCCTAAAAGTGTGTCCTCCACCCTCACCCACTACATAGTTCCCCCTATCTTTGGTTCCCCCCATCTCCTCTATCCCGTGCCGGGGCAGCAGCCTGGTGCATTTACGCCCCCTGCAGGACAGGAGTGGTGTAGTGTTGAGTGGTAAAGTGGGGTCCTGAGAAATGCTCCATCCTTACCTGGAAGAGGAGATACCACACCTCTATCTGAGGTGCAGTACCCCTGTGGCGACTGAACCCTCAGGGACGCCATATCAGCAGTTCCTGCAACATGAAGGCATTGAAGCTATGGACTGGCCCGCCCGTTCCCCAGACCTGAATCCGATTGAGCACATCTGGGACATCATGTCTCGCTCCATCCACCAACGTCACGTTGCACCACAGACTGTCCAGGAGTTGCCGGATGCTTTAGTCCAGGTCTGGGAGGAGATCCCACAGGAGACCATCCGCAACCTCATCAGGAGCATGCCCAGGCGTTGTATGGAGGTCATACAGGTACGTGGAGGCCACACACAATACTGAGCCTCATCAGGAGCATGCCCAGGCGTTGTAGGGAGGACATACAGGCACGTGGAGGCCACACACAATACTCAGCCTCATCAGGAGCATGCCCAGGCGTTGTACGGAGGTCATACAGGCACGTGGAGGCCACACACAATACTGAGCCTCATCAGGAGCATGCCCAGGCGTTGTACGGAGGTCATACAGGCACGTGGAGGCCGCACACAATACTGAGCCTCATCAGGAGCATGCCCAGGCGCTGTAGGGAAGCCATATAGGCACGTGGAGGCCACGCACAATACTGAGCCTCATCAGGAGCATGCCCAGGCGTTGTAGGGAGGTCATACAGGCACGTGGAGGCCACACACAATACTCAGCCTCATCAGGAGCATGCCCAGGCGTTGTAGGGCGGTCATACAGTCACGTGGAGGCCACACACAATACTGAGCCTCATCAGGAGCATGCCCAGGCATTGTAGGGCGGTCATACAGTCACGTGGAGGCCACACACAATACTGAACCTCATCAGGAGCATGCCCAGGCGTTGTAGGGAGGTCATACAGTCACGTGGAGGCCATACACAATACTGAACCTCATCAGGAGCATGCCCAGGCGTTGTAGGGCGGTCATACAGTCACGTGGAGGCCACACACAATACTGAACCTCATCAGGAGCATGCCCAGGCGTTGTAGGGAGGTCATACAGTCACGTGGAGGCCACACACAATACTGAACCTCATCAGGAGCATGCCCAGGCGTTGTAGGGAGGTCATACAGTCACGTGGAGGCCACACACAATACTGAACCTCATCAGGAGCATGCCCAGGCGTTGTAGGGAGGTCATACAGTCACGTGGAGGCCACACACAATACTGAACCTCATCAGGAGCATGCCCAGGCGTTGTAGGGAGGTCATACAGTCACGTGGAGGCCACACACAATACTGAACCTCATCAGGAGCATGCCCAGGCATTGTAGGGAGGTCATACAGGCAGGTGGAGGCCACACACAATACTCAGCCTCATCAGGAGCATGCCCAGGCGTTGTAGGGAGGTCATAAAGGCACGTGGAGGCCACACACAATACTGAACCTCATCAGGAGCATGCCCAGGCGTTGTAGGGAGGTCATACAGGCAGGTGGAGGCCACACACAATACTCAGCCTCATCAGGAGCATGCCCAGGCATTGTAGGGAGGTCATAAAGGCACGTGGAGGCCACACACAATACTGAGCCTCATCAGGAGCATGCCCAGGCGTTGTAGGGAGGTCATACAGTCACGTGGAGGCCACACACAATGCTGAACCTCATCAGGAGCATGCCCAGGCGTTGTAGGGAGGTCATACAGGCACGTGGAGGCCACACACAATACTGAGCCTCATCAGGAGCATGCCCAGGCGTTGTAGGGAGGTCATACAGGCACGTGGAGGCCACACACAATACTGAGCCTCATCAGGAGCATGCCCAGGCGTTGTAGGGCGGTCATACAGTCACGTGGAGGCCACACACAATACTGAGCCTCATCAGGAGCATGCCCAGGCGTTGTAGGGCGGTCATACAGTCACGTGGAGGCCACACACAATACTGAACCTCATCAGGAGCATGCCCAGGCGTTGTAGGGAGGTCATACAGTCACGTGGAGGCCACACACAATACTGAACCTCATCAGGAGCATGCCCAGGCATTGTAGGGCGGTCATACAGTCACGTGGAGGCCACACACAATACTGAACCTCATCAGGAGCATGCCCAGGCGTTGTAGGGAGGTCATACAGGCAGGTGGAGGCCACACACAATACTGAGCCTCATCAGGAGCATGCCCAGGCGTTGTAGGGAGGTCATACAGTCACGTGGAGGCCACACACAATACTGAACCTCATCAGGAGCATGCCCAGGCGTTGTAGGGAGGTCATACAGGCAGGTGGAGGCCACACACAATACTCAGCCTCATCAGGAGCATGCCCAGGCGTTGTAGGGAGGTCATAAAGGCACGTGGAGGCCACACACAATACTGAGCCTCATCAGGAGCATGCCCAGGCGTTGTAGGGAGGTCATACAGTCACGTGGAGGCCACACACAATACTGAACCTCATCAGGAGCATGCCCAGGCGTTGTAGGGAGGTCATACAGGCAGGTGGAGGCCACACACAATACTCAGCCTCATCAGGAGCATGCCCAGGCGTTGTAGGGAGGTCATAAAGGCACGTGGAGGCCACACACAATACTGAGCCTCATCAGGAGCATGCCCAGGCGTTGTAGGGAGGTCATACAGTCACGTGGAGGCCACACACAATACTGAACCTCATCAAGAGCATGCCCAGGCGTTGTAGGGAGGTCATACAGGCACGTGGAGGCCACACACAATACTGAGCCTCATCAGGAGCATGCCCAGGCGTTGTAGGGAGGTCATACAGTCACGTGGAGGCCACACACAATACTGAACCTCATCAGGAGCATGCCCAGGCGTTGTAGGGTGGTCATACAGGCACGTGGAGGCCACACACAATACTGAGCCTCATCAGGAGCATGCCCAGGCGTTGTAGGGAGGTCATACAGGCACGTGGAGGCCACACACAATACTGAGCCTCATCAGGAGCATGCCCAGGCGTTGTAGGGAAGTCATACAGGCACGTGGAGGCCACACACAATACTCAGCCTCATCAGGAGCATGCCCAGGCGTTGTAGGGAGGTCATACAGGCACGTGGAGGCCACACACAATACTGAGCCTCATCAGGAGCATGCCCAGGCGTTGTAGGGAGGTCATACAGGCACGTGGAGGCCACACACAATACTGAACCTCATCAGGAGCATGCCCAGGCGTTGTAGGGAGGTCATACAGTCACGTGGAGGCCACACACAATACTGAACCTCATCAGGAGCATGCCCAGGCATTGTAGGGAGGTCATACAGGCAGGTGAAGGCCACACACAATACTCAGCCTCATCAGGAGCATGCCCAGGCGTTGTAGGGAGGTCATAAAGGCACGTGGAGGCCACACACAATACTGAGCCTCATCAGGAGCATGCCCAGGCGTTGTAGGGAGGTCATACAGTCACGTGGAGGCCACACACAATACTGAACCTCATCAGGAGCATGCCCAGGCGTTGTAGGGAGGTCATACAGGCACGTGGAGGCCACACACAATACTGAGCCTCATCAGGAGCATGCCCAGGCGTTGTAGGGAGGTCATACAGTCACGTGGAGGCCACACACAATACTGAACCTCATCAGGAGCATGCCCAGGCGTTGTAGGGTGGTCATACAGGCACGTGGAGGCCACACACAATACTCAGCCTCATCAGGAGCATGCCCAGGCGTTGTAGGGAGGTCATACAGGCACGTGGAGGCCACACACAATATTGAGCCTCATCAGGAGCATGCCCAGGCGTTGTAGGGAGGTCATACAGGCACGTGGAGGCCACACACAATACTCAGCCTCATCAGGAGCATGCCCAGGCGTTGTAGGGAGGTCATACAGGCACGTGGAGGCCACACACAATACTGAGCCTCATCAGGAGCATGCCCAGGCGTTGTAGGGAGGTCATACAGGCACGTGGAGGCCACACACAATACTGAGACTCATCAGGAGCATGCCCAGGCGCTGTAGGGAGGTCATACAGGCACGTGGAGGCCACACACAATACTCAGCCTCATCAGGAGCATGCCCAGGCGTTGTAGGGAGGTCATACAGGCACGTGGAGGCCACACACAATACTGAGCCTCATCAGGAGCATGCCCAGGCGTTGTAGGGAGGTCATACAGGCAGGTGGAGGCCACACACAATACTCAGCCTCATCAGGAGCATGCCCAGGCGTTGTAGGGAGGTCATAAAGGCACGTGGAGGCCACACACAATACTGAGCCTCATCAGGAGCATGCCCAGGCGTTGTAGGGAGGTCATACAGGCACGTGGAGGCCACACACAATACTGAGCCTCATCAGGAGCATGCCCAGGCGTTGTAGGGAGGTCATACAGTCACGTGGAGGCCACACACAATACTGAACCTCATCAGGAGCATGCCCAGGCGTTGTAGGGAGGTCATACAGGCACGTGGAGGCCACACACAATACTGAGCCTCATCAGGAGCATGCCCAGGCGTTGTAGGGAGGTCATACAGTCACGTGGAGGCCACACACAATACTGAACCTCATCAGGAGCATGCCCAGGCGTTGTAGGGTGGTCATACAGGCACGTGGAGGCCACACACAATACTCAGCCTCATCAGGAGCATGCCCAGGCGTTGTAGGGAGGTCATACAGGCACGTGGAGGCCACACACAATACTGAACCTCATCAGGAGCATGCCCAGGCATTGTAGGGAGGTCATACAGGCACGTGGAGGCCACACACAATACTGAGACTCATCAGGAGCATGCCCAGGCGTTGTAGGGAGGTCATACAGGCACGTGGAGGCCACACACAATACTCAGCCTCATCAGGAGCATGCCCAGGCGTTGTAGGGAGGTCATACAGGCACGTGGAGGCCACACACAATACTCAGCCTCATCAGGAGCATGCCCAGGCGTTGTAGGGAGGTCATACAGGCACGTGGAGGCCACACACAATACTGAACCTCATCAGTAGCATGCCCAGGCGTTGTATGGAGGTCATACAGCCACGTGGAGGCCACACACAATACTCAGCCTCATCAGGAGCATGCCCAGGCATTGTAGGGAGGTCATACAGGCACGTGGAGGCCACACACAATACTGAGACTCATCAGGAGCATGCCCAGGCGTTGTAGGGAGGTCATACAGGCACGTGGAGGCCACACACAATACTGAGCCTCATCAGGAGCATGCCCAGGCGTTGTAGGGAGGTCATACAGGCACGTGGAGGCCACACACAATACTCAGCCTCATCAGGAGCATGCCCAGGCATTGTAGGGAGGTCATACAGGCACGTGGAGGCCACACACAATACTCAGCCTCATCAGGAGCATGCCCAGGCATTGTAGGGAGGTCATACAGGCACGTGGAGGCCACACACAATACTCAGCCTCATCAGGAGCATGCCCAGGCGTTGTAGGGAGGTCATACAGGCACGTGGAGGCCACACACAATACTGAACCTCATTTAGACTTGTTTTAAAGACATTACATCACAGTAGGATCAGCCTGTAGTGTGTTGTTCCACTTTAATTTTGGGGGTGACTCCAAATCCAGGCCTCCATTGGTTAATAAATGTGATTTCCATTGATGATTTTTGTGTGATTTTGTTGTCAGCACATTCAACTTTATACAGAACAAAGTATTCAATGAGAATATTTCATTCATTCAGATCTAGGATGTGTTATTTCAGTGTTCCCTTTGTATTTTTTGAGCAGTGTATATACACGGTGGCTCAGTGGTTAGCACTGCGGCCTTGCATAATATATATATATAATTAGTTTATTATTATTTATTTATTTTTATTATTTTTGCAATTTCTTTAATATTTTCATACGGGCCAGCAATGACAGGGACAATAATGGAAACGGTTACTTTGTGCACCATCCCTACAATGTAACGCTTCTTCCACACTGGACTCTGCTACATCTCCATTGCATCTCTTGTCCATAGATGATACATTGTATCATCGGGCCTCAGGGCTGAGAACCAGTTCCTGACTTCCCAGCATCAGTAGAGACCCCCGAGCTGCCATTGACCTGCGTGGCATTACGCGGTTCTGTACACAGCTGATAGTTTTGGTGGGATGGATCTGTGTGAGTCGGGCCCCCAGGCCCCAGTGTGACCCGTGTCATCGTACGGTTCTGGATTTGGGAACACGACATTGTCTTATGTAATCACCAATATAAGCTTGTATCTGTCCCCCACAGTTTTCTCCAATTGTCTTTCCCCCAGGAAGTTTTCCGCAGAAAAAAAAAATGTTTCCGTGGTAGAATAAAGGTTATTATCACAGATTGCTCCGACAGTAATTCCACCTCTGAAGTGACTTAGTCGGGTCCTGGAGGTCGTAGGAGAACTTGAAGGATTCTTTCAGTTCCTTTGTGTAATGATACATTGTGGCGAGGAGTAAATCTACACCATGGATATATAATGTCTGGGGGTGAGGAGACCCCCGGGGAGGGGGGAGTGATCAGAGGTTACATGATGCAGAGTATTACTACTGACCAACCCACAAGTGTGTACGACGATGACCAGAGAAGAGCGAACGCTCCGACCTCCTCCTCATCCATAAATGCTTCATTCCTGCATTTCAATAAAAAGAGAATAAGCATCTATCAGGCACCACTACTATATATCTCTATATACAGCTGAAAACACAGGATCCACCATTCACAATAGGTGATGTCACAGCTCACCTCCTCCTCCTCCTGTACAATGACTGATAACACCTCTATATACAGTAGATAACAAAGGATCCACCATTCACAATAGGTGATGTCACTGCTCACCTCCTCCTGTACAATGATTGATAACACCTCTATATACAGTAGATAACACAGGATCCACCATTCACAATAGGTGATATCACAGCTCACCTCCTCCTCCTGTACAATGACTGATAACACCTCTATATACAGTAGATAACACAGGATCCACCATTCACAATAGGTGATGTCACAGCTCACCTCCTCCTCCTCAGTGACCACTCGTTTGTATTCTTACTCTATGCTCCCTTTGATCAGACCTCATCTTGCATTGTTCCTTCCGGTGGCCGGTCTTGTCCCCGGAGACCTTCGCTGGCGGTTCTCTCGGATCGGCGCTGTCGCTTCCGTTTCTCGGCTCCCTGGTTCCTTCTCTCATTAGGATCCTATTCTTGCGCTCTCTTAATCTCCGGCTTCCGCTCTCCCCCTCCCCATTGTCTCCTCTGCTTATCTCCCCCTTGTCCTCGCTCTTTATCTTGACAGCCTGTGATGGTCCCATTTTCCCTAATCACTTTGTGTTTACATGACCCACCAGCCGCTCCGCATTGCGGATAGAGCGTCATGTGCCCCTTGTTAGTAATGTATGACAAAGGGGCGATCACAATGTCATCTGGGAAGTCTACGGGCGGATGCAGCACAGCCGGGCGCCCCCTCATTAGTGCAGAAATCGAGATAACGTGTCACCTGCAGTCCCATGTAAAAGCACTGTTGCGATAAAGCTCGGGACATTGGAAGATTGGCCTTTAACAGAATGGCTCCTCCAACTCCTTCATAGAGAGTTTAACAACTGTAACCCCCAATATCCGTCCCCCGAGCATGGGATAAAATGTAACCCCCAACATCAATCCCCGGAACGTGGGATAAAATGTAACCCCCGACATCCGTCCCCAGAACGTGGGAGAAAATGTAACCCCCGACATCAGTCCCCGGAACGTGGGAGAAAATGTAACCCCCGACATCTGTCCCCGGAACGTGGGAGAAAATGTAACCCCCGACATCCGTTCCCAGAACGTGGGAGAAAATGTAACCCCCGACATCCGTTCCCAGAACGTGGGAGAAAATGTAACCCCCGACATCCGTCCCCGGAACGTGGGAGAAAATGTAACCCCCGACATCAGTCCCCGGAACGTGGGAGAAAATGTAACCCCCGACATCCGTCCCCGGAACGTGGGAGAAAATGTAACCCCCGACATCCGTCCCCGGAACGTGGGAGAAAATGTAACCCCCGACATCAGTCCCCGGAACGTGGGAGAAAATGTAACCCCCGACATCCGTCCCCAGAACGTGGGATAAAATGTAACCCCCGACATCAGTCCCCGGAACGTGGGAGAAAATGTAACCCCCGACATCAGTCCCCGGAACGTGGGATAAAATGTAACCCCCGACATCAGTCCCCGGAACGTGGGATAAAATGTAACCCCCGACATCAGTCCCCGGAACGTGGGAGAAAATGTAACCCCCGACATCTGTCCCCGGAACGTGGGATAAAATGTAACCCCCGACATCAGTCCCCGGAACGTGGGAGAAAATGTAACCCCCGACATCAGTCCCCGGAACGTGGGATAAAATGTAACCCCCGACATCCGTCCCCAGAACGTGGGATAAAATGTAACCCCCGACATCAGTCCCCGGAACGTGGGAGAAAATGTAACCCCCGACATCAGTCCCCGGAACGTGGGAGAAAATGTAACCCCCGACATCCGTCCCCAGAACGTGGGATAAAATGTAACCCCCGACATCAGTCCCCGGAACGTGGGAGAAAATGTAACCCCCGACATCAGTTCCCGGAACGTGGGAGAAAATGTAACCCCCGACATCAGTTCCCGGAACGTGGGAGAAAATGTAACCCCCGACATCAGTCCCCGGAACGTGGGAGAAAATGTAACCCCCGTCATCTGTCCCCGGAACGTGGGAGAAAATGTAACCCCCGACATCAGTCCCCGGAACGTGGGAGAAAATGTAACCCCCGACATCCGTCCCCGGAACGTGGGATAAAATGTAACCCCCGACATCCGTCCCCAGAACGTGGGAGAAAATGTAACCCCCGACATCAGTCCCCGGAACGTGGGAGAAAATGTAACCCCCGACATCAGTCCCCGGAACGTGGGAGAATATGTAACCCCCGACATCTGTCCCCGGAACGTGGGAGAAAATGTAACCCCCGACATCAGTCCCCGGAACGTGGGAGAAAATGTAACCCCCGACATCTGTCCCCGGAACGTGGGATAAAATGTAACCCCCGACATCAGTCCCCGGAACGTGGGATAAAATGTAACCCCCGACATCCGTCCCCAGAACGTGGGATAAAATGTATCACAGAAATAATGTGTGAAAAACTTCCAGAAAAACAGAAGTAACAATGTATGCGCCAGAGGAAAAACGCTACTCTGCCATACAGCAATGTCTTCTAATAATGTCTCCTAGGAATATCCTCTAGTAATGTCTCACAATATTTCATGGCAATATCCACTAGTACTGTCACCTAGTAACATCTGGCAGTGCTATCTACCAGTAATTTCTCAGTGTTATCTACCAATAATGTTTCACAATGTTATCTACCAGTAATGTCTCAGTGCTATCTACCAGTAATGTCTCGGTACTATCTACCAGTAATGTCTCCTAGTGCTGTCTACCAGTAATGTCTCACAGTGCTATCTAACAGTAATGTCTCACAGTGCTATCTACCAGTAATGTCTCAGTGGTATGTACTAGTAATGTCTCGCAGTGCTATCTACCAGTAATGTCTCAGTGCTATCTACCAGTAATGTCTCGCAGTGCTATCTACCAGTAATGTCTCGGTGTTATCTACCGGTAATGTCTCGCAGTGTTATCTACCAGTAATGTCTCACAGGGTTATCTACCAGTAATGTCTTGCAGTGCTATCTACCAGTAATGTCTCGCAGTGCTATCTACCGGTAATGTCTCGGTGTTATCTACCGGTAATGTCTCGCAGTGTTATCTACCAGTAATGTCTCACAGGGTTATCTACCAGTAATGTCTCGAAGTGTTATCTACCAGTAATGTCTCGGTGTTGTCTACCAGTAATGTCTCGGTGTTATCTGCCAGTAATGTCTCAGTGCTGTCTACCAGTAATGTCTCGCAGTGTTATCTACCAGTAATGTCTCACAGTGTTATCTACCAGTAATGTCTCACAGTGTTATCTACCAGTAATGTCTCAGTGTTATCTACCAGTAATGTCTCAGTGTGTCTGGATGATGTCGTCCTCCTCGCTGTCTCCCTCCCTCCGTTGCCCCCGCTCCTCGCTCGCTCTGATCCGCGGCCCCGGCTTCTCTGAAGACCGATAAATAACAATACACTGGTTCTATGGTTCTGGGCTTACCATCGATCTTATTTATTGACCCGGTGCCCATTACCTGGTGATTAAAGTCTCTTCCAGGCGATATTTTCATGACATTTTATTGTCGGCATATGCAAATAGAAAATGAATAATTAATGGTGCCTGTGTTATTTACTGAGGCCGGCGCAGCCTTCTAGATGTGGGCGAACTGCAAGGACCAGCAAGAAAGCCTCCACCATATGCCCCCTGTCTCTGCGGCTTTCTGGGAGTCTGTGCTGCTGCTAGAGCGATTCACTCGTAATCCACAGTCATTACATTGTATAGCTGATTATACCTGGAGCTCACCTGCAGTCCTATGTAAATCTATGGATAAAACATGGGAACAGTTTGAGCAAGGTCTTCCAAACTGTTTCATTCATTTTTTTTCTGAAAATAGTCAACAAACCAGTAATGGTGCCATGTCATCCTGATATATAGGACCAGCAACCCTCCAAAGCGACCAATGACCTGGCTCTGCTGCATCCGACGCTCGCCTCTGCTGCTTCCGACGCTGGGCTCTGCTGCGTCCGACGCTCGCCTCTGCTACGTCCAATGCTTGCCTCTGCTATGTCCAACACTTGCCTCAGCTGCTTCCGGTGCTCACCTCTGCTGCTTCCGGCGCTCGCCTCTGCTGCTTCCGGCGCTCACCTCTGCTGCTTCCGGCGCTCGCCTCTGCTGCTTCCGGCGCTCACCTCTGCTGCTTCCGACGCTCGCCTCTGTTGCTTCCGACGCTCGCCTCTGTTGCTTCCGACGCTCGCCTCTGCTGCTTCCGACGCTCGCCTCTGCTGCTTCCGACGCTCGCCTCTGCTGCTTCCGACGCTCACCTCTGCTGCTCCTGATGCTGGGCTCTGCTGCTTCCGACGCTCACCTCTGCTGCTCCTGATGCTGGGCTCTGCTGTGTCTGACGCTCGCCTTTGCTGCATCCCACGCACGCCTCTGCTGTATCCGATGTTCACCTAAGCTGCGATTAAATAAATAGGTGAAATGGATAGATATAACTGGATATAATAGTACCAAACCCTCAGCTGTGAGAGATGCTGGGTCTATACAAATAAAGCTTATTCAGAGTATAATATCAAATTTCATAACTTTCTAATGGGCGTATAATTAATTCCTGGTGACTTTCAGATCTCTGCTTGCCGTAATATATGGAGAGCGCTTCTTATTGTGTAATGAAAAGTTTGCATTTTTGTAAATACTTTGTGTTTCAATCCCTTTCTTGATGTCAATGAATGGAAATATTCCTCTTTTTCATCCAGTGGCTAAAATCCCATTCTAGCCTCATTTTTTCCACAGCTGAGGTTTTCTACAATTGTAGAAAGTGGGGACAATCCACTGAGAGTAAAATACAAGAGAAGAACAAATTGCGCTCTTGTTCTGATACCATGTATCGGTCTGTAGCCCGAGCCGCTCGGCTCAGTGTCTAGAATTGATACCATTGTAACAAGGTCTCTGCACACAAAGCTGAATTAATGTAACTTTCAGCTCGTAAAATGCGATTTTCCTGCAGTCATAGGGTTAACCTAGAGTTACAATGCTGCCCAGCTACTGGGAAAAAATGAACTGTTTTCCTCCCATAAGCCGCCAGCTTTCAGTCATAGAGGTGTACCCGGAACGGCTACAGTCACTGCTCACTATATTGTGAATTATTCTGTGAGGAGACTGTACGCACACAGATGCACTGCAGAACTGGCTGTCAATCAAAGTTGGCTGTCAAAGTGCCGAGGTGTGCTTTCAGCAATGACTGAAAGCCGACGGCTCACACGAGGAAAAAAGTTAATTTTCTCTCAGTAACCGCGTTTTCAGTAAGGCGGCCAGGCAATATTGTAACACTATTAATCTACAGCTTAACCCTATATCTGCAGGTAAATTGCATATTCCGAGGTGATGAGTTCTCTTTAAGAAGTTTCCATTTGATGACAGCAAATAGTGATCATGAAAAGGGAATGGAAAACTGCAGGACAAACCAATTCATCGGGGGTTATTGAAATGTAGATTTACTAGAACTCATCATACTACATGAATGTGAACATGCAGGAAATGGCAAATCTCCAAGACACCGATAGTGAAATAGTAATTAGATGAAATCTATTGATCTGAATATGAGATTCATTGGGGTAATCCATGAATATAGACGCAGAAACCCTACTACCTGCAGTACAATAAACCCTGCTCTAGCTATAAAGTGGGCCACTCCATCTGTAAAGCAGGACACCCCCTCATTGATCAGGCTGGATCACTCCACCGGACAAGCTGATTCATTAGGGTAATACCAGACCATAGACGCAGAACCCCTACTATGTGCAGTACAATAAACCCTGTTCCAGATATAAAGCTGGTCATCCCACCGGTCACGCTGGTCCACCCCACTGGAACGGCTGGGCCACTCCATAATGTCTCTTGTATCCAGATATGAGATATATTAGAGTAACCCCAAACCATAGACACAGAACCCCTACTACGTGTAGTACAATAAACGCTGTTTTCAGATATAAAGTTGGTCCACCCCACCGGACAGGCTGGGCCACTCCACAATGTCTCTTCTATCCAGATATGAGATTTATTAGGGTAACCCCAGATCATAGATGCAGAACCCCTACTAAGTGCAGTACAATAAACCCTGTTTCAGATATAAAGCTGGTCCACCCCACTGGTCAGGCTGGGCCACTCCACAATGTCTCTTGTATCTCCCCTAGTTGAGCTCCGTCCACTCGTTCATCATTTATATAAATACATTGCAATGTGAGTGGATTTCAGTGATTGCCTGATCACTGACATGATCTCTCTGAAGAGCAAGAAATCCTTCCTATTAATGTCTCCGTAGAGAACAGGAATCACTGGGAAAATCGGGGCAACTGGGTCTGTGCCAGGCGGCAGCGCCATCTGCAGCAGACGCAGGACCTGGATTTTACGGGCAGATTACGACAGGGCGATTGATTTAAACATATACAGAGTAGAAATAATACATCCTGGTCGTAATATTTCCATTTTTATCATTTTCCATTATCCATAAAGAAAATATAGAAGAGATGAGCAAAAAGATTTGCTGCACGTCTGGAGCAGGGCAGTGCCAGCTTCCTCCACCCGCACTCGAATACCGGCGTTCGTGATTACTGGGTGCCCAAAATGTCATGACTTCACGTAAGGAAAAATAATCACAAGAGGTGCCCCGGATACTGGAATAGACGATGGCCCATGGAAAACTGACCCATGGGGGTCTCAAATCTTTCTGGATCATCAGATGATGAATGGATATATAGATAATCGATACGGGCCGAATGGATAGATATGAGATCGATATCTGAGATGTAGACAGATGCTGGATTATCAGGTCCCATTGATGTCGGATTATAGGACTTCCATCTATATATACCGCCTATATCTCTGAATCTAGGCCACTTCTTCCTCTGAAGCTTCTTCTCTTTTTGATGTGCGATCATCCCTTCTAAATCCATTGTTAGATGTCACCCCGGGGCCACTCGCATTATTTCCCGCTTCTTCCGGCACCCAGCGTTTCGGGTTTTAGTAGAACATCCGCAGAGACACCACAATTACCTGCAGGATTTCCAGATCTCGGCACACAGGGCTGACCTATTCGTCAGTGAAATTTCCCCTGACACCCTCCTGATCCGCTGAGATTCACCGCGTGCTTTTATCCCTCCGATTCTGTCATGGATCTGTGAATACATTTTTCTGAAGTGCCGGCAGAAATCTGAGATTGTGTAAGGTGGCCTGTGGTGACATTGTCTGAGCAAGAATGTGGAGAGATGATTGACGGGAGGAGTGGAGACGGTCTACCGTATGATAGTGACCTGCACCCTTCCAGCTGTCCCCAAACTACAACTCCCAGCCTGCCTTGCTGTTTATCTTTTATTTTATTTATATAGTTTTAATCCTATTTCCAAAGTTTTTTTAGAAATCCCAAAAGAACTAAAAAAGAGTTTTGTAAATTTATGGACTAAACTTATTTTTTTTCTTCTTTTTGCTGACCCTACTCCCCTTCTACCCTCTCCCCCAAAAAAGTTGATTCCTAAAAAATCACCTATTTAAAGAGGACTTTTCACCAGTTTGAGTCTAATCTGGCCATAAATTCAATAAAATGTAATTTTATTTTTTGAATTTCTCCTCTCTGTTGCGAAGATATTTGCTTCTAAAGTTTTAGGTTAGAATTTATGTTAAGTCCAACAGTATGTTACGAGAGATTTTTCTCTGGGGGCGTGTACTTCTTCTCCTGTATGACATTGACCAATCATAAGCAGGCAGCAGCGTACAGGGGAAAGAAGACATGCCCCCCACCATAGCTTAGAACAGGCTTTCTCCTTTTAGGAGACCCAAAATGGTACAGACAATCTGTAATCACACATACAGTAGCTCTGCAGTGAGGGCAAAATGCCAAAAGCAGAGCAGAGGTAAGTGCGATTACCAACACCTTTCAGCTTTCATCTCATAACAGTGGGACAGAGGGGACAGTAGAGCTGAGCAGACAGCAGTGTGAGAGGAGAACTGCAGGGGTGCTTGTAATGAGATAAAGCTCAGCTTTGCTCCATTCCCCACTGACTGTGGACAGATGAAAGCTGAAAAGTGTTTGTAATCACACTTAGTCTGTTCTCCCTGCAGAGCTAGGTGTTATTACAAAGTGCCAGGAATGGAACACAGCAGAGAGAAGTGTGATTGCAAACACTTTTCAGCTTTCATCTCACCACAGTCAGTATGGGTGGAGGAGATTGATCAAAGCTGAGCTTTGTCTCATTACAAACATGTCTGCAGCTACAGATCTCCTCTCACACTGCTGTCAGCTCAACTCAGCTCAGCTCTACTGCTCTTCCCCTCACACTTCATTTCTCCAGTGGTGACTCACTATTCTCATAGCACATATTTTAATTTTGTTCACCTTTTGTCTAAAAGCAATCCGTTCATCTGATGAAGGTCAGGGATCTGAACGAAATGTCATGCATTGAACTGTGGATCGCACATGTAAATAAAACACAATAGTTTGCAACTTTCTCTACAAGTGCTAAGTTCTTCTATATTGTTATTATAGAAAATGCGACCCTACTTGAGCACAAGCCAATAAGAGGAGTGCCCTGTTTCTGTTACATTATCTCTTTCCTTCACACTGACTGCTGGGAGATGAAAACTGAAAGGTGTTTGTAATTACTCTCATCTCTGCTCTGCTCCCAGCTCTTTGTAATCACACTTACTTCTGATTTTCTCCCAGCTCTTTATAATCACACTCACCTCTGCAGTGAGACCAGTGAGGAGAGCAGACTGTCTGCCATTACATGTCTCACTCTAAGAAACCTGCTCTAAGCAATTTGGGTGCTTTTTTTCCCCCTGTATGTTGCTGTCGGCTTATGATTGGTCAATGTCTTACAGGGGAAGAAATGCAGAGGAAAAATTTCAAAATAAAAAACTGCTTCTGCTCTGCAGCCATTATTTCATCATGTGATCGGTTTAATAAGCTCCAACTGGTGAAAAGTCCTCTTTAAGGTCTCGTGCAAGTTGTAAGTCTAATTAATTTGTCTTGACGTCTATGTGGGCACAGTCGGGTTAGACTGCAACTCGCAGCCAAGAATTTTAACAGTGCTGGAGTTTTGGTTCCCGTCCCATTGCACTGCAGGTTGCAAAATAATCTATATTTTGCAATATTTTCATGTCACCTCATAGCGCTAGCCTAAATCATTTACTGTGTGATACAATAAAACATAAGTTTCAGGGTTGCATTGAATTTTGCACTGCGCTCTTTGGTGCCGCACATGCGCACTATTGCTCTAGTGATAGTTTATGGGACTACGCGAGATAACAGCGTACAGCGCCATCTTCGGCAATCCCACAGACAATGAATGGAGCAGTGGTGCCCGGAAACAGCCATCGCGCCATGCCATTCAAACAGGAGGTTTGTGCTGGGGATTTCTGGGGGTCCCGGCTATGTTGGGAGTACTCCTTTAATAAAGGAGACAATGGTTGTAACACCCCGGGGTACAAGGGTTGTACTAAATGTGCATGCAGTTGGGAGTCCCTTAGACAATGAATGAACCGGTATTGCGCATGTGTCGCAATCACTCCAATCAAACAGGAGGTTTGTACTGGCGATTTGTGGAGGTCCCGGCTATGTTGAGAGTATTCCTTTAATAAAGGGGTGTAACTACAGGCAATGGTAGTCACACCTGGGTTGCAGGGTTTGCACTAAATGTGCATGCAGTTGGGAGTCCTGTAGACAATGAATAAACTGGTATTGCGCATGCGTGACCATCACTCTAATAAAAGAGGAGGTGTGTACTGGGGATTTGTGGTGGTCTTGGCTATGTTGAAAGTATTCCTTCAATAAAGGCGTGTAACTACAGGCAATGGTAGTCACACCCGGGGTACAGGGGTTGTACTAAATGTGCATGCAGTTGGGAGTCCCTTAGATAATGAATGAACCGGTATTGTGCATGCGTGACCATCACTCTAATCAAAGAGGAGGTTTGTACTGGGGATTTGTGAGGGTCCCCACTGACATACAACATGCTAGGTTGGGATTACTACTTTAATAAAGGGGTCTAACTACAGACAATGGTAGTCACACCCAGGTTGGAAGGGTTGCGCTAAATGTGCATGCAACTGGGAGTCCCTTGGCTAATGAACGGAGCGGTATTGCGCATGTGCGACCATTGTTCATGCAATTAGGGCACTTTCCAAGATCAGTGAGACTCCCAGCGATTAGCAAGTTATTGCCCATCTTGTTACCTTGCAAAGTTGGGAGAACCCATCGCTATGTGGAATAACAGTCCTACCTGGGTCATGGAACCCAAGGGTCCCAAAAAGTTTCTTCTTTTTTGTCTATGCCCTAAATGACACCTGATAGTCGGGGAGACTCTTAAAAATTTTGCATCGGATCCCCATGCAAAAAGTGACTTCATTTGCTTCCTCTTCGCGCTCAGTACGGCTCCACGGAGGCTTTGTGGCTCTAGTCTAAGATGACAAATTTCAGCTGTGCTGCGTGTGCACAGTAGACGGTACATCCCTTATTGCGGCATTCAGGGCCGGCACGGAGCAGACAATGCTCCATAGTTGTGATGAATGGTCGGACAAGACGCTTACTATGTATCTTCCACTAGTCAAATAGTCGCTTCTGCTCAGCCATTCAAAGGCACAAGGGGACAGATAAATAACAGGGATTTGTGCATGTGACTGGCGGTGATCTGCTTCCACAATGAGGACGGAAACATTGCAACAAGGACTTATCTCCTACAAATAAATGACACATTAGGAACATGGAGGGATTTTATCTCCTCTTCGTTTTTACCTTTTTTTTCTGGCTCGAGTGAAAAAAACCCCTGTGAATCTTTTCTCGGTGCCTTGTGTATTTTTCCTGGCTGGGAGGATTTAATGCCCGTGTTGCTAGGAGCATCAGTTGCAGTAATTTGTACTCAGGCACCAAGCAGATTCAGCAGAACCTTATGTCGCAGTTTGTGTGAAATTCACTCTGGAAAGAGTCTTGTCTCAGAATACCGGGGTGATACACGAGCGCTCTTTACACTGGAGTCGCCTGCCGCAATATATAGAAATTCTCACCCTGGTTTATGGTTTATAGATGGAAAACGGCAATGCCAGCTAGCGCTAAGGCAGAGAGACCGGCGGGGAACCGCCAGGGGTATGCTATTTTGTGAGGGTACATCATGATCAAATGGTGCCATTGTCCTACAAAAACAATAGGGCAACCATAATTTTTGAAACATTTGGAGAGATTCCAAAACCTATGGGTATGGGAACCAATTTTTTTTTTAGACCCCTTCCGAGGAATAAGAAGGTAAAGCTATGCTCAAAAGTGGTCTGGAGACTCCTTCTCCAGGTCCTGGAATTTTAGATTAGGTCCTATGTTAAAAAATTGAGATACGATCTCACATCGAAACTTGCTCCATGATCATGAAGTGGCTTGTAGTCTACCAATTGTTGTTAGAGCTTCGAAACAATTGGGTCAACCATAGTTTTGGAAGTTCATGCCAGAAATTGGAAGGATTTCCAAAGTCAATGGAGGCACCAATCTTTTTACCTCCTTCACCTGTAAGTAGGCAAGGATGGGCCGAGATCCTTCGCCAAAAAAGTGAGTTATGGTCCCGAATCAGAACTTGCTCCATGATCTAATACAGATTAGATATTAGAAAAAACTCTTTGACAGTGAGGGTGATCAATGAGTGGAACAGACGGCCACGAGAGGTGGTGAGTTCTCCTTCAATGGAAGTCTTCATAAAGAGGCTGGACAGACATCTGTCTGAGATGGTTTAGTGAATCCTGCATTGAGTAGGGGGCTGGACCAGATGACCCTGAAGGTCCCTTCCAACTCAGAGGCTGGACAGACATCTGTCTGAGATGGTTTAGTGAATCCTGCATTGAGCAGGGGGTTGGACCAGATGACCCTGAAGGTCCTCTCCAACTCTAACATTCTATGATCATAAAGTGGCTTTTTGCCGTGCCATGTAGTCTACCAATGTTGTTAGAGCTCTGAAACAAATGGGTCAACCATAATTTTCAATGTACTTACCAGATACTGGAGAGATTTCCAAAGTCAATGGAGGCACCATTTTTTTTACCTCCCCCTCCTGTAAGTAGGCAGGGATGGACTCGGAAGTTGTCTAAAGACTTGCTGAGATCCTTTGTCAAAAAAGTGAGTTATAGTCCCGAATCAGAACTTGTTCCAAGATCGCAAAAAGTACTTTTTGCCATTTAGTCTTTCAATAGTTGTTCTCTCAAACCAATGGGTCATCTGTGGATTTGGAAGAACTTGACAGGTTCTGGAATCTATGGACATGTTCAAATAGGGGTAAGGGGGAAAATTTGGCCTTTGAGTTGATGTGGAGACTTGTCCAGGTCTCAGTAAGTTTGGATTCGGTACTTTTCCAAAAATCGGGGCAGAACTTGCTCCAGGATCATAAAGTACTTTTTGCCATATAGTCTTCCAACTGTTACCAGATTCCTACAAAATCCAACGGGGTCACTATGGATTTGGGAGAACTTGCTAGATCCTGAAGATCTTTCCAAAAGAAATGGGAATGGGACAACAAAAATGTTTGCAATCCACCAAGAGATAACGGGACAAGGATGGGCTTTGAGCTTGTGTGAAGACTTATCCAGGTCCAGAGGAATTTTGGACGAAGTTTCTTTTGCTACAAAAAATAAAGTTTATGAACTTGCTCTGTGGCGCCCCTGAGGGTTCGACCGCCACAGGGATGCTGCACTTCTCTAATGGAGTGTAGTGTTCCTCCTCTGAGGTAAGAACAGTGTGATGATCGGGACCCTTCCTTTGCATCCAACACCACATTTCTCCACCAGAGGGGGTTAGAATGCACTAGGTGCTGCCTTCCTGGTTACAGGGAGACTGGGGAACCAAGAGTTAGGGGAACCAGTTAGTGGGTGAGGGTGGAGGACTTACAATTTAGTTACACTCTAAATTTCATATTTAATAGAAAGCCATCTTGGTTCTTGGTCCTTGTAGTTTAGTTCTTTGACGGTCCTGGTAGTTAACTTGCCTGGCTGTCATGTACTGTGATCTCCTACCCTGAAAGTGGATCCTGTGTGGACCTGTAGCGGATGGGGACACAGCCCTCGTATCCCGGCCTTGGGACGACGGGCAGGTTGTAGACAAGGAATGTCTCGATCCGGTCAAGGACCAGGACCAAGAAGGCCCGGAGATTAAGAGTGTAGCTCCACAGCAAATGGATCCCGGGGAGGATGCAGACGGAGCGGTGTACGCCACCTGTCCTCGCCATGCTGATATATTCAGAGGGAGTCCGGCTGCAAGAGGGGTACCGGCCCCCAACACCCGACCTTGCTACTTCACGTCCTGGTCGGGAAAGCCCGGTAGGCCCTGAGGATCCCACCGGGTATCGGAAGGAGCGGAGCTGCCACCCGTGCCCTTGTTCTGAGAGGAGCTCAGAGGGAGACCCGGCCTATTTGCACACACACGGACAGGAAAGGATTCGGTCTGTAGTTCAGGAACACTCTGGTGTAGGGTCCCGATTGAACGCTGGACTTACTCGGAGGTTGTCAGACCCCCGTCCCTGGTGACCGCAGGACTCCGCAAGGAGCAGGGAGTCGCCTTCCTTCTGCCATCTCTGAAGTGAGTAAAGCCTTGGAAGTTCACCCCTATGGCCTCTAGACTGTTTATTCTGCGCTACACCGCACGACGCGGCGCCCGTCTCCCTCTACTACTACCCCCTCCATCCTGTCCCTCTGCCCTGAGACCTTGCTCCGCCTGTGGGGAGTAGTAAGAACTTTGGCTGCCATAACATCGTGCCTCAGCGGACTGCAGCGGCGTTGGGGGCCTTCACCAGGTGCCACAGGTGGCGTAGTCGTTAACCAGCCACTCAACCCGGATAAGCCCACACCATCCTTTTTAACTGTGACGGCCCTGAGCACAGGTCGGGTCCGGGCCACGGCTGCACCCCATCTCTCCATCGTAGGACCCGACTCCGAGTCCCCCTTCTCCCAGGGTAAAGAAAAGGGCTTTTTCGAGTAAGAGGCGTCACAGCTCCAGTATCCTCAAGCTTTTACAGTGGAACCTTCTGAGCAATGTTACACAAGATGGTGGGGAGGTGGCCAAGCAAGGTTGAAGATTGTAGGCAGCCTTGGTGAGAAGAGGAGAAATTCAGGTTAACCCCCTCCTTTATGGAGTCCAGACTACTCTTTACAAGCAGCCAAATATTAGCCAAAAGTCAACTGGCTTGGAGGTCATGGAAATTTGAGGAATGAGAAGGTGGAATTGTCTCTAGTGTGCAAGGACATTAAAGAAGGTACGAATGGTACTAGCGGCCTCATATTATTTTTTGCTCCTCTCCGTGTACCCACTTGGTGCTTTTCGTAATGACTTTATCAGGGGCAGACGTACCATATGTACTACCTTAACAGTTGCCAAAATATAGGGGTGCACCATAATCAGTATGCATGTTGGTTGCATGTGTGTCCATCTCTGTGTCATATCTTTGTCTAGATACTATAGAATCTGTGGACGACAGCTCTCAGGTCAGTCACATCTCATGGTCACCTACTCCCACTTTATGATGACTATTCCTTCCGGCACAGGACAGACTGACCATACTCCTAGAAGCAATCATGCTCCACGTATCCCCCCGCATCTGTATAACTTCTCCAACCCTTCGTTATAAGTGAAACCATTCTGCATTCTGCGGGATACAATGCTCTCTGCACCCTGATTGCACTTGATTACTGCTCCAGCAAGAATGTGTGATTAGTCTGTAAAATATTTCGGACAGCTGATCGAACCCGGCTCGAGCCTCTGAGCTCATTTCAGCTATCTGATTTACACTTAATTGGAGAAGGAGAACGGGTAATTTTGGCAAACTTTTAGAAGATCTCGTTGACTTTCATTGAATCTGACTCTCCTTCAGCCAGAAGTTGTGTGCAAGTCAGAAAGTGAGAATAGTTACCTCCTGGACCACTGTTCTTGACTTGTGTAGATTTTTTAGTTTTCGCTATAAGTTTGTCCTGATGTTTTTTGAAATTTTAGAGCGAATTTTCAATAGTAACATTGAAGAGGAGGGCGCAGTTGCCCCTCATGGGCGGTACCTGGGGGAACAATAGAAGAGCAGTACTTTTAAAGGGGCAACATCATATCATGAAAATTGGAGTAGGAGGAGTTCTTGTAGTAAATAGTGCCGCCATACTGTTCATAAATCATGATTATATGGTGACTCTGAAAAGAAGAACAGGATAGCGTTCTTTCTCGACTTTATGCTCAGTCTTGACATTAACGGTAACCTTTTTCTCCAGAGGCTGAAATTAGTAGAAAATTGACTTAAAGGGGCTGTCCAGGATTGGAAAAATATGACTATTGTCTCAAACCGTGCCAACCTTGTCTACAGGTTATGTCAGGCATTGCGCTCAGCAAAGTACAGTACCACTCAGAACATGTAGAGAATGGTGGCGCTGTTCTGAGAAGATGAGTCTTGTTTTTCCTTGACGACCCGATAGGGATGCAATGTTAAGGACTGCAGTTTTACCTGCGGCCTTTTGGGTTTACATGTGGAGAGGGGTCCTGAAGTATTATTGCACCTAGTAGGTAGGAGCCCTGCTATACTCTTTGCATTGACCTAGGTGCTACAAGTATCAGCTGCCCAATGATCATGATGCCCGGAATGGTACGAATGCATAGTCAAGGCAATCATGCTAAAGAGGTAACTATAGGGCCCGTTGAGAAAGTGGTCCCAGTTCAGCTTGATCCGAAAGGAGTGGGGAACGACTAAGCTAAGCCCTCCATGGAAGCTGGAGGGACTGAAGGGTAAGTAGGTCCTCGTCTTGAGGAGTATGACTATAGTGAATGCACTTGGACCCTTTTGGCCCATATAAAAAGACCAGTTCTATTTAAGACCAAAGATTGTTGAGGCCATATTGAAATTTTTGAAACTGGGTCCATGAGCTTCAAGTTGCACCACTGCAACGTGGAGTTCCCCAGAACTAAAAACTGATGAGTTCAGTAGAGGGTGGATGTTCGACACCCGGGACCCCAAATGCTCCGCTTATTTCTGGATCCATAATTGTCAAATCTATTCTGCATAGTGGCCGTTCTGAGGTTTTTCAGGTCAGCACATACTCTCTTCCCTCGGAGCTGAGCTCCCGTGCCAAAAATGGCCACTACGCAGTGTACGGAGCTGAGGACTTCTGCCAGCCGTGGCTCCAGGTATCGGCTGAGTGGTGGGGCTGCTGAGTTCCGGACGCCCACCAGTCTGGTATTGATGACCTGTTCAATGGGTAGGTCAAAAATATCTCCTGCACATTTGGGAATGTTAGTCGATACCAAATTCGGCAAGAGGCCAAAGAAGTGGATTTTTTTTTTGTGCTTTTCAATAGGTAAGTAACAAACTTTTTTTTATTGCCAAACCAACTTTTAGAAGTTTTCCATTTTTATATAAAAATGACACAATGTTCCGCTGATAAATCAAAGCGTCTCTCACCATGTAGATCGGCACCATGGCTTCTCTACCATTTCGCCCGGTATTTTCAGGCACCATTGCATATTTTAGTCAATTCGGTGGAAAGCGATGTGTGGACCCCTGACAGTTGACGGATTAGGACGATTCATGAGGTTCTTTCTTTCTGAAGATTATTCCCTTTTGAGGGAAAGATGATAGGATGAAACGTGATTATTAACAGGTAGTATCGGCAGATGGCGGCTCATCTGTTGGATGCATGGCATCGCTTACTAATAACCCATCCTGGGGTGGTGTCAGAACCGGGGATTTGGCTCAATGGAACTTCTTTTCTTTTCCTTTCCTTTTACAATATTTTCTAACGAATTTTCATCAAATGTGAAAAGGATGAACCCTATAGTCAACTGGATCCCACTGAGCCACAGAGACAGAGCACTGGTCCAATGGATGTGACGGGGCAGAACCCAACGCATCCATCCACTGATCCTGTATTGGAGGTAGGGTATTTCCACACCAGTTCTCTCCTCTTGACCTTCTTGACTCTTCCAAAACCTGGAAGAGTTCATAATCCTGTGTTGGCTTCCAGGTCAACTGTGCACCAAGGTGGATGATTTGTTTGACCATCCAAGCCTACTCCCGTGAAGGCTTAGTTTCTTTTTCTTTTTTTTTGGTGGTATGGCCAGTCAGTGCTTGTCACCATAAAGGGTCATTTAGCTCTTTCCAGGTCCAAACATGAGTGGTGACAAGCAAAGCATTTTCTCTTTAGAGATGTTCCACCTGGTCAAGGGCAGAAGGTCTTCTTTCGAGAGCCCAGCTAGAGCAGAAAGCGGTTGGCATATCCTTCAGGGTCTAAAGAAGAAAACATGGAGACACCCAATGAAACCCTTTCAGTTGAGGGAGCTTCTACTGTGAGCAGGACATCTTCTATGGTGGCTTCTTTCTTGAAGGCAACAGTTTGGTAGATGCACAGACCATCACCAAGTTAGTCAAAGGATCTGGAAACCCTCTAGAAAATTCATTGGAGGAGCTCCCTGATGTACGTGCCAATCCTGAATGCAGAGAAATCCTCGAAGCCGCGATGTTTCCACCCGAGGATCCGATGATATTAATATAAAATTAATTAAGAACTTATTGTCGTAAAATAATAATGAAATCGCCAATTCTCCGCTACTTACAGGAGGGGTCAGGAGGATGGTGAGTCCCCTCTATTCGGTGGCGGGCGCCCAGAGACCCGCCTGCAAGAATTGGGCAGTAATGAGGGTGATATTACTTTACGTGGAGTTATCACATCTCCAAAGTCTCCCTTTCCCCCCAGTTACTTAAATTAAGAGTGCGGTATTGGGGACGGCGTTAACGCGGAGCGTCCTCATTAATTCCTGAGTATATTAAAGGCCGAGCAGTAATATAATCCGCGCTCTGCGCCGCACAATCTGCAAATGTGACTGAATCCCATTTCAGCCCCGGGAACGGTTTTATTGCAGTAAAGAGGAATCTGCTTAGAGCCTTTATAAGTATTAGTGTTTATTACGTCTCATCATCTCCCCGGCCGCGACACCGCGCAGATGTAATGCAGGGAGCGGGGGAGGGGCCTGGTGGTCTACAAGGACCCCCACCTGTCTGCTCTGTGGGGGAAATCACAGTATCACACATGATGGGCTTAGATACTCCACTGCAGCAGAGGGTATCACACATGATGGGCTTAGATACTCCACTGCAGAAGACTGTATCATACATGATGGGTTTAGATACTCCACTGCAGCAAAAGAGTATCACACATGATGGGCTTAGATACTCCACTGCAGCAGAGGGTATCACACATGATGGGCTTAGATACTCCACTGCAGCAGAGGGTATCACACATGATAGGCTTAGATACTTCACTGCAGCAGAGGGTATCACACATGATAGGCTTAGATACTCCACTGCAGCAGAGGGTATCATACATGATGGGCTTAGATACTCCACTGCAGCAAAAGGGTATCACACATGATGGGCTTAGATACTCCACTGCAGCAAAAGGGTATCACACATGATGGGCTTAGATACTCCACTGCAGCAGAGGGTATCACACATGATGGGCTTAGATACTCCACTGCGGAAGACTGTATCATACATGATGGGCTTAGATACTCCACTGCAGCAAAAGGGTATCACACATGATGGGCTTAGATACTCCACTGCAGCAGAGGGTATCACACATGATGGGCTTAGATACTCCACTGCGGAAGACTGTATCATACATGATGGGCTTAGATACTCCACTGCAGCAAAAGGGTATCACACATGATGGGCTTAGATACTCCACTGCAGAAGACTGTATCATACATGATGGGCTTAGATACTCCACTGCAGCAGAGGGTATCACACATGATGGGCTTAGATACTCCACTGCAGCAGAGGGTATCACACATGATGGGCTTAGATACTCCACTGCAGAAGACTGTATCATACATGATGGGCTTAGATACTCCACTGCAGCAAAAGGGTATCACACATGATGGGCTTAGATACTCCACTGCAGAAGACTGTATCATACATGATGGGCTAAGATACTCCACTGCAGCAGAGGGTATCACACATGATGGGCTTAGATACTCCACTGCAGCAGAGGGTATCACACATGATGGGCTTAGATACTCCACTGCAGAAGACTGTATCATACATGATGGGCTTAGATACTCCACTGCAGCAAAAGGGTATCACACATGATGGGCTTAGATGCTCCACTGCAGAAGACTGTATTATACATGATGGGCTTAGATACTCCACTGCAGCAAGAGGGTATCACACATGATGGGATTAGATACTCCACTGCAGCAGAGGGTATCACACATGATGGGCTTAGATACTCCACTGCAGAAGACTGTATCATACAAGATGGGTTTAGATACTCCACTGCAGCAAAAGAGTATCACACATGATGGGCTTAGATACTCCACTGCAGCATAAGAGTATCACACATGATGGGCTTAGATACTCCACTGCAGAAGACTGTATCATACATGATGGGCTTAGATACTCCACTGCAGCAAAAGAGTATCACACATGATGGGCTTAGATACTCCACTGCAGAAGACTGTATTATACATGATGGGCTTAGATACTCCACTGCAGCAAGAGGGTATCACACATGATGGGCTTAGATACTCCACTGCAGCAAAAGAGTATCACACATGATGGGCTTAGATACTCCGCTTCAGAAGACTGTATCACACATGATGGGCTTAGATACTCCACTGCAGCAGAGGGTATCACACATGATGGGCTTAGATACTCCACTGCAGAAGACTGTATTGTACATGATGAGCTTAGATACTTCATTGTAGTAGACTGTATCGTACATGATGGGCTTAGATACTTCAATGCAGCAAGAGGGTATCACACATGATGGGCTTAGATACTCCACTGTAGTAGACTGTATTGTACAAGATTGGCTTAGATACTTCAATGAAGCAAGAGGGTATCACACATGATGGGCTTAGATACTTCAAGGCAGTGGACGGTATCATACATGATGAGCTTAGATACTTTAATGGAACAGAAGGTATCATACATAATAGACTTAGATACTCCACTGCAGCAGAGGGTATCACACATGATGGGCTTAGATACTTCACTGCAGCAGAGGGTGTCACACATGATAGGCTTAGATACTCCACTGCAGCAGAGGGTATCATACATGATGGGCTTAGATACTCCACTGCAGCAAAAGGGTATCACACATGATGGGCTTAGATACTCCACTGCAGCAAAAGGGTATCACACATGATGGGCTTAGATACTCCACTGCAGCAGAGGGTATCACACATGATGGGCTTAGATACTCCACTGCGGAAGACTGTATCATACATGATGGGCTTAGATACTCCACTGCAGCAAAAGGGTATCACACATGATGGGCTTAGATACTCCACTGCAGAAGACTGTATCATACATGATGGGCTTAGATACTCCACTGCAGCAAAAGGGTATCACACATGATGGGCTTAGATACTCCACTGCAGCAGAGGGTATCACACATGATGGGCTTAGATACTCCACTGCGGAAGACTGTATCGTACATGATGGGCTTAGATACTCCACTGCAGCAAAAGGGTATCACACATGATGGGCTTAGATACTCCACTGCAGAAGACTGTATCATACATGATGGGCTTAGATACTCCACTGCAGCAGAGGGTATCACACATGATGGGCTTAGATACTCCACTGCAGCAGAGGGTATCACACATGATGGGCTTAGATACTCCACTGCAGAAGACTGTATCATACATGATGGGCTTAGATACTCCACTGCAGCAAAAGGGTATCACACATGATGGGCTTAGATACTCCACTGCAGAAGACTGTATCATACATGATGGGCTTAGATACTCCACTGCAGCAGAGGGTATCACACATGATGGGCTTAGATACTCCACTGCAGCAGAGGGTATCACACATGATGGGCTTAGATACTCCACTGCAGAAGACTGTATCACACATGATGGGCTTAGATACTCCACTGCAGAAGACTGTATCATACAAGATGGGTTTAGATACTCCACTGCAGCAAAAGAGTATCACACATGATGGGCTTAGATACTCCACTGCAGCAAAAGAGTATCACACATGATGGGCTTAGATACTCCACTGCAGAAGACTGTATCATACATGATGGGCTTAGATACTCCACTGCAGCAAAAGAGTATCACACATGATGGGCTTAGATACTCCACTGCAGAAGACTGTATTATACATGATGGGCTTAGATACTCCACTGCAGCAAGAGGGTATCACACATGATAGGCTTAGATACTCCACTGCAGCAAAAGAGTATCACACATGATGGGCTTAGATACTCCGCTTCAGAAGACTGTATCACACATGATGGGCTTAGATACTCCACTGCAGCAGAGGGTATCACACATGATGGGCTTAGATACTCCACTGCAGCAGAGGGTATCACACATGATGGGCTTAGATACTCCACTGCAGAAGACTGTATTGTACATGATGAGCTTAGATACTTCATTGTAGTAGACTGTATCATACATGATGGGCTTAGATACTTCAATGCAGCAAGAGGGTATCACACATGATGGGCTTAGATACTCCACTGTAGTAGACTGTATTGTACAAGATTGGCTTAGATACTTCAATGAAGCAAGAGGGTATCACACATGATGGGCTTAGATACTTCAAGGCAGTGGACGGTATCATACATGATGAGCTTAGATACTTTAATGGAACAGAAGGTATCATACATAATAGACTTAGATACTCCACTGCAGCAGAGGGTATCACACATGATGGGCTTAGATACTCCACTGCAGAAGACTGTATTGTACAAGATTGGCTTAGATACTTCAATGAAGCAAGAGGGTATCACACATGATGGGCTTAGATACTTCAAGGCAGTGGACGGTATCATACATGATGAGCTTAGATACTTTAATGGAACAGAAGGTATCATACATAATAGACTTAGATACTCCACTGCAGCAGAAGGTATCATACATAATGGGTTTAGATACTCCAATGCAGCAGAACGTATCACACATGATGATCTTAGATACTTCATTGCAGCAGAACGTATCACACATGATGATCTTAGATACTTCATTGCAGCAGAACGTATCACACATGATGGGCTTAGATACTTCATTGCAGCAGAACGTATCGCACATGATGAGCTTAGATATTTCACTGCAGCAGAACGTATCGCACATGATGATCTTAGATACTTCACTGCAGCAGAACGTATCACACATCATGAGCTTAGATATTTCACTGCAGCAGAACGTATCGCACATGATGAGCATAGATACTCCACTGCAGCAGAACGTATCGCACATGATGAGCTTAGATACTTCATTGAAGCAGAACGTATCGCACATGATCAGCTTAGATATTTAATTGCAGCAGAACGTATCGCACATGATGGGCTTAGATACTTCATTGCAGCAGAATGTATCACACATGATGGGCTTAGATACTTCATTGCAGTAGACTGTATCACACATGATGGGCTTAGATACTTCATTGCAGTAGACTGTATCGTACATGATGAGCTTAGATACTCTACTGCAGCAGAACGTATCACACATGATGATCTTAGATACTCCATTGCAGCAGAACGTATCGCACATGATGAGCTTAGATATTTCACTGCAGCAGAACGTATCGCACATGATGAGCTTAGATACTCCACTGCAGCAGAACGTATCGCACATGATGAACTTAGATACTCCACTGCAGCAGAATGTATCGCACATGATGATCTTAGATACTCTACTGCAGCAGAACATATCGCACATCATGAGCTTAGATACTTCATTGCAGCAGAACGTATCACACATCATGAGCTTAGATACTTCATTGCAGTAGAACGTATCGCACATGATGAGCTTAGATACTTCATTGCAGCAGAACGTATCGCACATGATGATTTTAGATACTCTACTGCAGCAGAATGTATCGCACATGATGAGCTTAGATACTTCATTGCAGCAGAATGTATCGCACATGATGAGCTTAGATACTTCATTACAGCAGAGCGTATCGCACATGATGGGCTTAGATACTTCACTTTAGCAGAAGGTAAAAAACATAATGGGCTATACTCCAATGCAGCAGAGGGCATCACACATCATGAGCTTAGATACTCCACTGCAGCATACGGTATCACTCATGATAGTCTGCTACAGTGAAGTATCCAAGCTCATGATGTGTGATACCGTCTGCTGCAGTTAAGTATCTCCCATTATGAGCTTAGATACTTCATTGCAGCATATGGTATTGCACATGATGGGCTTAGATACTTTACTCCAGCAGATGGTATCACACATGATGGCTGTAGATACTTCGCTGTAGCAGATGGTTTCACACGATGGGCTTAGATGCTCCAGTGCAGGAGACAGTATCACACATGGTAGGATTAGATACAGCGGCTCTGTAGATGGCGTCACACATGGTAGGATTAGGTACAGACAGTAACATGCACGAGCGGCTGAGATATCTAGCTTTGCAGACAATATTACTTGTGGGCTTAGATACACTAGTTCAGTAAACAGAGTAACCTATAATAAGCTTAGATGCATTGATTTAGCAGACTGTATCACAAATGCTAGAATATGATTAGATACACAGCTCGGACATTATCACACATTATAGGATTAGATACAAGGGCTCACACATGATAGGCTGAGATACAGCGATTCAGCACACAGTAGGATTAGATACCCTGGGTAAACAGACAGTAAACTCTTATAAGTAATATTTCCTGAGGCTTAGATACACTCGCTCTGTAGACAATACGACTCGATACAACGGCTCAGCAAAATGTATCCCACATGATAGGATTGGATACTATACATAGTCTCACCCATGAAAGCTTAGATACAGCAGCTCTGTCAATAGAATCATACATGGCAAGATAAAACACAGAGGTTTAGCACAGTATCATGTACAGTATGAGAAGCTTAGATACCCAGCTTTAATGTCAATATTACTCA
This sequence comes from Phyllobates terribilis, assembly GCF_046119375.1. Taxonomy (NCBI): domain Eukaryota; kingdom Metazoa; phylum Chordata; class Amphibia; order Anura; family Dendrobatidae; genus Phyllobates; species Phyllobates terribilis. The sequence goes on along the minus strand of NW_027362772.1, from coordinate 35,928,681 downwards.
CATGAGGCTTAGATACAATGATTATCAGACGGTATCACAGATGATTGGATTAGATACATTGACTCGGCAGAATGTATGATGCGCTCAGATAACTCGGATCTATCACGCCTGATTAGATTTGGAGTTTTACAGAATTTAGGCCAACTATTAAAATCTCTTAAAGAGACAGGCGCGGCTCCGCAGGATCTGCATTCCCCCTGAATTCACACGATGCATTATATGGAGCGCCTGCCGCTTCTAAACCTGCCGCGTGATATGAAAGACGACTCGTTCCTTTTATTCCGATGTCTTTCTTCTGTATTGTGGACATAACATTACAGAACGATTCTTTGGGCTATAATTAGGAAGATCATACGGAATATGAAATTAAGGAATAAATAATTAGCATTTGCTTTACAATTACTGTGTAGCCGAGGTAGCCGGCCTCTTATTGTTGCTTTGTTGTTGGTTAGATAGGCGGCTTAATTCTGGAGATCAACCAATTTACCGCTCAAGTGACGTTATTGGAGGAAAACAAGAAAGCTGCCGCCTGCAGATTAATAATGAAGCACCCGAGTCATTAGATAGATTGTATCACTTTGTATGATACAAAATATATATATATACATTATGGCATCATGCTGAATCTAATAGACAGCAGAAATCTATAGGAGCCTGCAATCTCAGCATCCACCACTAGGGGGAGCGGAGGAGCCAACTGCATACCAGTGAGCTCCCTCTAGCGGTGGCTGCAGGAATAAAAGCTTATCTAATTTATCTTTATTATTCCAGTTATGCAGCTCCAAACCCTCTTCTTGCAGCCACCACTAGGGGGAGTTCACTAGTAAGCAGTCAGCTCCTCCGCTCCCCCTAGTGGTGGCTGCAGGAAGAAAGGCTTATATAATTTATCCCGATTTTTTTTTTCAGTTATGCAGCTCCAAACCGTCTGCAAAGATAGAGATAAATTATTTAAGCCTTTCTTCTTGCCGCCGCCCCCACTAGGGGGAGCTCACTTGTATTCAGTTTGTTCCTCCGCTCCCTCTAGTGGTGGTTGCAGAAAGAAAGGCTTATATAAAATTATCTCTGTGTTTTGTAGAGGGTTTGGAGCTGCATAACTGGGGAAAAAAGAGATAAATTATATAAACCTTTCATCCTGCAGCCACCACTAGAGGGAGCTCACTTGTATTCAGTCAGCTACTCCGCTCCCCCTAGTGGTGGTTGTTGGAAGAAAGGCTTATATAATTTATCTCTGTCTTTGCAGAGGGTTTGGAGCTGCATAACTAGAAAAATAAAGTTCTGGCTATTAAAAATCTGAGTGTGACCCCTGTAAACTTGATTTGTTTTGGCTGTAAGAACAATTGTGTGACCCTCTGCACCAATTTAGTAAAGGGCAGGATAGCGCTGTATAGAGGGGGAACAGACGTAAGTGACATTTGTGCGTCATTGTCCTAGACATCTACTGAGTCTGTGTATCTAAGCACATACTGCCTGGAGAAACTGTGTATCTAAGCCTATTATGTGTGATACTGTCTATAGAACTTATGTATCTAAACCTATAAGTAATAATTCCTATTGATACTGTATATCTAATTATGTTGTGTGCTACTGTCTGTATCTAAGCTTCTCATGTGTGACGCTGCCTACTGAGCCTATGTATCTAAGCTTCTCACGTGCGATACTGCCTATTGAGCCTGAGTATCTAAGCTTCTCACGTGCGATACTGCCTATTGACCCTTTGTATCTAAGCTTCTCACGTGTGATACTGCCTATTGAGCCTATGTATCTAAGCTTCTCATGTGTGATACTGCCTATTGAGCCTATGTATCTAAGCTTCTCACGTGTGATACTGCCTACTGAGCCTACGTCTCTAAGCTTCTCATGTGTGATACTGCCTATTGAGCCTATGTATCTAAGCTTCTCATGTGTGATACTGCCTATTGAACCTATGTATCTAAGCTTCTCACGTGTGATACTGCCTATTGAGCCTGAGTATCTAAGCTTCTCACGTGCGATACTGCCTATTGAGCCTGAGTATCTAAGCTTCTCACATGCGATACTGCCTATTGACCCTTTGTATCTAAGCTTCTCACGTGTGATACTGCCTATTGAGCCTGAGTATCTAAGCTTCTCATGTGTGATACTGCCTATTGAGCCTGAGTATCTAAGCTTCTCACATGCGATACTGCCTATTGACCCTTTGTATCTAAGCTTCTCACGTGTGATACTGCCTATTGAGCCTGAGTATCTAAGCTTCTCATGTGTGATACTGCCTATTGAGCCTATGTATCTAAGCTTCTCACATGCGATACTGCCTATTGAGCCTGAGTATCTAAGCTTCTCACATGCGATACTGCCTATTGACCCTTTGTATCTAAGCTTCTCACGTGTGATACTGCCTATTGAGCCTGAGTATCTAAGCTTCTCATGTGTGATACTGCCTATTGACCCTTTGTATCTAAGCTTCTCACATGCGATACTGCCTATTGACCCTTTGTATCTAAGCTTCTCACGTGTGATACTGCCTATTGAGCCTATGTCTCTAAGCTTCTCATGTGTGATACTGCCTATTGAGCCTATGTCTCTAAGCTTCTCATGTGTGATACTGCCTATGGAGCCTATGTATCTAAGCTTCTCACGTGTGATACTGCCTACTGAGCCTACGTCTCTAAGCTTCTCATGTGTGATACTGCCTATTGAGCCTATGTATCTAAGCTTCTCATGTGTGATACTGCCTATTGAACCTATGTATCTAAGCTTCTCACGTGTGATACTGCCTATTGAGCCTGAGTATCTAAGCTTCTCACGTGCGATACTGCCTATTGAGCCTGAGTATCTAAGCTTCTCACATGCGATACTGCCTATTGACCCTTTGTATCTAAGCTTCTCACGTGTGATACTGCCTATTGAGCCTGAGTATCTAAGCTTCTCATGTGTGATACTGCCTATTGAGCCTATGTATCTAAGCTTCTCACATGCGATACTGCCTATTGAGCCTGAGTATCTAAGCTTCTCACATGCGATACTGCCTATTGTCCCTTTGTATCTAAGCTTCTCACGTGTGATACTGCCTATTGAGCCTGAGTATCTAAGCTTCTCATGTGTGATACTGCCTATTGACCCTTTGTATCTAAGCTTCTCACATGCGATACTGCCTATTGACCCTTTGTATCTAAGCTTCTCACGTGTGATACTGCCTATTGAGCCTATGTATCTAAGTTTCTCATGTGTGATACTGCCTATTGAGCCTATGTATCTAAGCTTCTCACGTGTGATACTGCCTATTGAGCCTATGTATCTAAGCTTCTCACGTGTGATACTGCCTATTGAGCCTATGTATCTAAGCTTCTCACGTGCGATACTGCCTATTGAGTATATGTATCTAAGCTTCTCATGTGTGATACTGCCTACTGAGCCTATGTATCTAAGCTTCTCACGTGCGATACTGCCTATTGAGCCTGAGTATCTAGGCTTCTCACGTGTGATACTGCCTATTGAGCCTGAGTATCTAAGCTTCTCACGTGCGATACTGCCTATTGAGCCTGAGTATCTAAGCTTCTCACATGCGATACTGCTTATTGACCCTTTGTATCTAAGCTTCTCACGTGTGATACTGCCTATTGAGCCTGAGTATCTAAGCTTCTCATGTGTGATACTGCCTATTGAGCCTATGTCTCTAAGCTTCTCATGTGTGATACTGCCTATTGAGTATATGTATCTAAGCTTCTCATGTGTGATACTGCCTATTGAGCCTATGTATCTAAGCTTCTCACGTGTGATACTGCCTATGGAGCCTATGTATCTAAGTTTCTCATGTGTGATACTGCCTATTGAGCCTATGTATCTAAGCTTCTCATGTGTGATACTGCCTATTGAGCCTATGTATCTAAGCTTCTCACGTGTGATACTGCCTATTGAGCCTATGTATCTAAGCTTCTCACGTGCGATACTGCCTATTGAGTATATGTATCTAAGCTTCTCATGTGTGATACTGCCTACTGAGCCTATGTATCTAAGCTTCTCACGTGCGATACTGCCTATTGAGCCTGAGTATCTAGGCTTCTCATGTGTGACACTGCCTACTGAGCCTATGTATCTAAGCTTCTCACGTGCGATACTGCCTATTGAGCCTGAGTATCTAAGCTTCTCACGTGCGATACTGCCTATTGACCCTTTGTATCTAAGCTTCTCACGTGTGATACTGCCTATTGAGCCTATGTATCTAAGCTTCTCATGTGTGATACTGCCTATTGAGCCTAGGTATCTAAGCTTCTCATGTGTGATACTGCCTATTGAGCCTATGTATCTAAGCTTCTCACGTGTGATACTGCTTACTGAGCCTATGTCTCTAAGCTTCTCACGTGTGATACTGCCTATTGAGCCTATCTATCTAAGCTTCTCATGTGTGATACTGCCTATTGAACCTATGTATCTAAGCTTCTCACGTGTGATACTGCCTATTGAGCCTGAGTATCTAAGCTTCTCACGTGCGATACTGCCTATTGAGCCTGAGTATCTAAGCTTCTCACATGCGATACTGCCTATTGACCCTTTGTATCTAAGCTTCTCACGTGTGATGCTGCCTATTGAGCCTGAGTATCTAAGCTTCTCATGTGTGATACTGCCTATTGAGCCTGAGTATCTAAGCTTCTCATGTGTGATACTGCCTACTGAGCCTATGTCTCTAAGCTTCTCACGTGTGATACTGCCTATGGAGCCTATGTATCTAAGCTTCTCATGTGTGATACTGCCTTTTGAGCCTATGTATCTAAGCTTCTCATGTGTGATACTGCCTATTGAGCCTATGTATCTAAGCTTCTCATGTGTGATACTGCCTATTGAGCCTATCTATCTAAGCTTCTCATGTGTGATACTGCCTATTGAGCCTATGTATCTAAGCTTCTCACGTGTGATACTGCCTTTTGAGCCTATGTATCTAAGCTTCTCATGTGTGATGCTGCCTATTGAGCCTATGTATCTAAGCTTCTCATGTGTGATACTGCCTATTGAGTCTATGTATCTAAGCTTCTCATGTGTGATACTGCCTATTGAGCCTATGTATCTAAGCTTCTCATGTGTGATACTGCCTATTGAGCCTGAGTATCTAAGCTTCTCACGTGCGACACTGCCTATTGAGCCTGAGTATCTAAGCTTCTCACGTGTGATACTGCCTATTGAGCCTGAGTATCTAAGCTTCTCATGTGTGATGCTGCCTATTGAGCCTATGTATCTAAGCTTCTCACGTGTGATACTGCCTATGGAGCCTATGTATCTAAGCTTCTCATGTGCGATACTGCCTATTGAGCCTATGTATCTAAGCTTCTCATGTGCGATACTGCCTATTGAGCCTGTGTATCTAAGCTTCTCATGTGTGATACTGCCTATTGAGCCTATGTATCCAAGCTTCTCACGTGTGATACTGCCTATTGAGCCTGAGTATCTAAGCTTCTCATGTGTGATACTGCCTATTGAGCCTATGTCTCTTAGCTTCTCATGTGTGATACTGCCTATTGAGCCTATGTATCTAAGCTTCTCATGTGTGATACTGCCTATTGAGCCTATGTATCTAAGCTTCTCATGTGTGATACTGCCTATTGAGCCTATCTAGCTAAGCTTCTCATGTGTGATACTGCCTATTGAGCCTATGTATCTAAGCTTCTCATGTGTGATGCTACCTATTGAGTATATGTATCTAAGCTTCTCACGTGTGATACTGCCTATTGAGCCTATGTATCTAAGCTTCTCATGTGTGATACTACCTATTGAGTATATGTATCTAAGCTTCTCACGTGTGATACTGCCTATTGAGCCTATGTATCTAAGCTTCTCATGTGTGATGCTGCCTATTGAGCCTATGTATCTAAGCTTCTCACGTGTGATACTGCCTATTGAGCCTATGTATCTAAGCTTCTCATGTGCGATACTGCCTATTGAGCCTGTGTATCTAAGCTTCTCATGTGTGATACTGCCTATTGAGCCTATGTATCTAAGCTTCTCACGTGTGATACTGCCTATTGAGCCTGAGTATCTAAGCTTCTCACGTGCGATACTGCCTATTGAGCCTGAGTATCTAAGCTTCTCACATGCGATACTGCCTATTGACCCTTTGTATCTAAGCTTCTCACGTGTGATGCTGCCTATTGAGCCTGAGTATCTAAGCTTCTCACGTGTGATACTGCCTATTGAGCCTGAGTATCTAAGCTTCTCACGTGCGATACTGCCTATTGACCCTTTGTATCTAAGCTTCTCACGTGTGATGCTGCCTATTGAGCCTGAGTATCTAAGCTTCTCACGTGTGATACTGCCTATTGAGCCTGAGTATCTAAGCTTCTCACATGCGATACTGCCTATTGACCCTTTGTATCTAAGCTTCTCATGTGTGATACTGCCTATTGAGCCTATGTCTCTAAGCTTCTCACGTGCGATACTGCCTATTGAGCCTGAGTATCTAAGCTTCTCATGTGTGATACTGCCTATTGACCCTTTGTATCTAAGCTTCTCATGTGTGATACTGCCTATTGAGCCTGAGTATCTAAGCTTCTCATGTGTGATACTGCCTATTGAGCCTATGTCTCTAAGCTTCTCATGTGTGATACTGCCTATTGACCCTTTGTATCTAAGCTTCTCATGTGTGATACTGCCTATTGAGTCTATGTATCTAAGCTTCTCACGTGTGATACTGCCTATTGAGCCTATGTCTCTAAGCTTCTCATGTGTGATACTGCCTATTGAGCCTATGTATCTAAGCTTCTCATGTGTGATACTGCCTATTGAGCCTATGTATCTAAGCTTCTCACGTGTGATACTGCCTATTGAGCCTGAGTATCTAAGCTTCTCACGTGTGATACTGCCTATTGAGCCTGAGTATCTAAGCTTCTCACATGCGATACTGCCTATTGACCCTTTGTATCTAAGCTTCTCACGTGTGATGCTGCCTATTGAGCCTGAGTATCTAAGCTTCTCATGTGTGATACTGCCTATTGAGCCTATGTATCTAAGCTTCTCATGTGTGATACTGCCTATTGAGCCTATGTATCTAAGCTTCTCACGTGTGATACTGCCTATTGAGCCTGAGTATCTAAGCTTCTCACGTGCAATACTGCCTATTCAGCCTGAGTATCTAAGCTTCTCACGTGCGATACTGCCTATTGAGCCTTTGTATCTAAGCTTCTCATGTGTGATACTGCCTATTGACCCTTTGTATCTAAGCTTCTCACGTGTGATGCTGCCTATTGAGCCTATGTATCTAAGCTTTTCACGTGTGATACTGCCTATTGAGCCTATGTATCTAAGCTTCTCATGTGTGATACTGCCTATTGAGCCTATGTATCTAAGCTTCTCATGTGTGATACTGCCTATTGAGCCTATGTCTCTAAGCTTTTCACGTGTGATACTGCCTATTGAGCCTATGTATCTAAGCTTCTCATGTGTGATACTGCCTATTGAGCCTATGTATCTAAGCTTCTCATGTGTGATACTGCCTATTGAGCCTATGTATCTAAGCTTCTCACGTGTGATACTGCCTATTGAGCCTATGTATCTAAGCTTCTCATGTGTGATACTGCCTATTGAGCCTGAGTATCTAAGCTTTTCATGTGTGATACTGCCTATTGAGCCTATGTATCTTAGCTTCTCACGTGTGATACTGCCTATTGAGCCTGAGTATCTAAGCTTCTCACGTGTGATACTGCCTATTGAGCCTATGTATCTAAGCTTCTCATGTGTGATACTGCCTATTGAGCCTATGTATCTAAGCTTCTCATGTGTGATACTGCCTATTGAGCCTATGTATCTAAGCTTCTCACGTGTGATACTGCCTATTGAGTATATGTATCTAAGCTTCTCATGTGTGATACTGCCTATTGAGCCTATGTATCTTAGCTTCTCACGTGTGATACTGCCTATTGAGCCTATGTATCTAAGCTTCTCACGTGTGATGCTGCCTATTGAGCCTATGTATCTAAGCTTCTCACGTGTGATGCTGCCTATTGAGCCTGAGTATCTAAGCTTCTCACGTGCGATACTGCCTATTGAGCCTATGTATCTAAGCTTCTCACGTGTGATACTGCCTATTGAGTATATGTATCTAACCTTCTCACGTGTGATACTGCCTATTGAGCCTGAGTATCTAAGCTTTTCAGTTGTGATACTGCCTATTGAGCCTACGTATCTTAGCTTCTCACGTGTGATACTGCCTATTGAGCCTGTGTATCTAAGCTTCTCATGTGTGATACTGCCTATTGAGCCTATGCATCTAAGCTTCTCACGTGTGATACTGCCTATTGAGCCTATGTATCTAAGCTTCTCATGTGTGATACTGCCTATTGAGCCTATGTATCTAAGCTTCTCATGTGTGATACTGCCTATTGAGCCTATGTATCTAAGCTTCTCACGTGTGATACTGCCTATTGAGCCTATGTATCTAAGCTTCTCATGTGTGATACTGCCTATTGAGTATATGTATCTAAGCTTCTCACGTGTGATACTGCCTATTGAGTCTCTGTATCTAAGCTTCTCATGTGTGATACTGCCTATTGAGCCTATGCATCTAAGCTTCTCATGTGTGATACTGCCTATTGAGCCTATGTATCTAAGCTTCTCACGTGCGATGCTGCCTATTGAGTATATGTATCTAAGCTTCTCACGTGTGATACTGCCTTTTGAGTCTATGTATCTAAGCTTCTCATGTGTGATACTGCCTATTGAGCCTATGTATCTAAGCTTCTCATGTGTGATACTGATTATTGAGCCTATGCATCTAAGCTTCTCATGTGTGATACTGCCTATTGAGCCTATGTATCTAAGCTTCTCACGTGCGATGCTGCCTATTGAGTATATGTATCTAAGCTTCTCACGTGTGATACTGCCTATTGAGTCTATGTATCTAAGCTTCTCACGTGCGACACTGCCTATTGAGTATATGTATCTAAGCTTCTCATGTGTGATACTGCCTATTGAGCCTGAGTATCTAAGCTTCTCATGTGTGATACTGCCTATTGAGCCTGTGTATCTAAGCTTTTCACGTGCGATGCTGCCTATTGAGCCTATGTATCTAAGCTTCTCACGTGCGATGCTGCCTATTGAGTATATGTATCTAAGCTTCTCACGTGTGATACTGCCTATTGAGTCTATGTATCTAAGCTTCTCATGTGTGATACTGCCTATTGAGCCTATGTATCTAAGCTTCTCACGTGCGACACTGCCTATTGAGTATATGTATCTAAGCTTCTCAAGTGTGATACTGCCTATTGAGCCTGAGTATCTAAGCTTCTCATGTGTGATACTGCCTATTGAGCCTGTGTATCTAAGCTTCTCATGTGTGATACTGCCTATTGAGCCTGAGTATCTAAGCTTCTCATGTGTGATACTGCCTATTGAGCCTGAGTATCTAAGCTTCTCATATGTGATACTGCCTATTGAGCCTGAGTATCTAAGCTTCTCATGTGTGATACTGCCTATTGAGCCTATGTCTCTAAGCTTCTCATGTGTGATACTGCCTATTGAGCCTGAGTATCTAAGCTTCTCATGTGTGATACTGCCTATTGAGCCTGTGTATCTAAGCTTCTCATGTGTGATACTGCCTATTGAGCCTGAGTATCTAAGCTTCTCATGTGTGATACTGCCTATTGAGCCTGTGTATCTAAGCTTCTCATGTGTGATACTGCCTATTGAGCCTATGTATCTAAGCTTCTCATGTGTGATACTGCCTATTGAGCCTGTGTATCTAAGCTTCTCATGTGTGATACTGCCTATTGAGCCTATGTATCTAAGCTTCTCATGTGTGATACTGCCTATTGAGCCTGTGTATCTAAGCTTCTCATGTGTGATACTGCCTATTGAGCCTGAGTATCTAAGCTTTTCATGTGTGATACTGCCTATTGAGCCTGAGTATCTAAGCTCTCATGTGCGATACTGACTATTGAGCCTATGTATCTAAGCTTCTCATGTGTGATACTGCCTATTGAGCCTGTGTATCTAAGCTTCTCATGTGTGATACCGCCTATTGAGCCTGAGTATCTAAGCTTTTCATGTGTGATACTGCCTATTGAGCCTGAGTATCTAAGCTCTCATGTGCGATACTGACTATTGAGCCTATGTATCTAAGCTTCTCATGTGTGATACTGCCTATTGAGCCTGTGTATCTAAGCTTCTCATGTGTGATACTGCCTATTGTGCCTGAGTATCTAAGCTTCTCATGTGTGATACTGGCTATTGAGCCTATGTATCTAAGCTTCTCATGTGTGATACTGCCTATTGAGCCTGAGTATCTAAGCTTCTCATGTGTGATACTGCCTATTGAGCCTATGTATCTAAGCTTCTCACGTGCGATGCTGCCTATTGAGTAAATGTATCTAAGCTTCTCATGTGTGATACTGCCTATTGAGCCTATGTATCTAAGCTTCTCATGTGTGATACTGCCTATTGAGCCTGTGTATATAAGCTTCTCATGTGTGATACTGCCTATTGTGCCTGAGTATCTAAGCTTCTCATATGTGATACTGCCTATTGAGCCTGAGTAGCTAAACTTCTCATGTGTGATACTGCCTATTGAGCCTATGTATCTAAGCTTCTCACGTGTGATACTGCCTATTGAGCCTATGTATCTAAGCTTTTCACGTGCGATGCTGCCTATTGAGTATATGTATCTAAGCTTCTCACGTGCGATTCTGCCTATTGAGCCTGAGTATCTAAGCTTCTCATGTGTGATACTGCCTATTGAGCCTATGTATCTAAGCTTCTCACGTGCGATTCTGCCTATTGAGTATATGTATCTAAGCTTCTCACGTGCGATGCTGCCTATTGAGTATATGTATCTAAGCTTCTCATGTGTGATACTGCCTATTGAGTCTATGTATCTAAGCTTCTCACGTGTGATACTGCCTATTGAGTATATGTATCTAAGCTTCTCATGTGTGATACTGCCTATTGAGTCTATGTATCTAAGCTTCTCATGTGTGATACTGCCTATTGAGCCTATGTATCTAAGCTTCTCATGTGTGATACTGAATATTGAGCCTGAGTATCTAAGCTTCTCATGTGTGATACTGCCTATTGAGCCTATGTATCTAAGCTTCTCATGTGTGATACTGCCTATTGAGCCTGAGTATCTAAGCTTTTCATGTGTGATACTGCCTATTGAGCCTGAGTATCTAAACTTCTCATGTGTGATACTGCCTATTGAGCCTATCTATCTAAGCTTTTCATGTGTGATACTGCCTATTGAGTATATGTATCTAAGCTTCTCATGTGTGATACTGCCTATTGAGTATATGTATCTAAGCTTCTCATGTGTGATACTGCCTATTGAGTATATGTATCTAAGCTTCTCATGTGTGATACTGCCTATTGAGCCTGAGTATCTAAGCTTCTCATGTGTGATACTGCCTATTGAGCCTATGTATCTAAGCTTCTCATGTGTGATACTGCCTATTGAGTATATGTATCTAAGCTTCTCATGTGTGATACTGCCTATTGAGCCTGAGTATCAAAGCTTCTCATGTGTGATACTGCCTATTGAGCCTATGTATCTAAGCTTCTCATGTGTGATACTGCCTATTGAGCCTGAGTATCTAAGCTTTTCATGTGTGATACTGCCTATTGAGCCTGAGTATCTAAGCTTCTCATGTGTGATACTGCCTATTGAGCCTATCTATCTAAGCTTCTCATGTGTGATACTGCCTATTGAGTATATGTATCTAAGCTTCTCACGTGTGATACTGCCTATTGACCCTATGTATCTAAGCTTCTCACGTGTGATGCTGCCTATTGAGCCTATGTCTCTAAGCTTCTCATGTGTGATACTGACTATTGAGACTGTGTATCTAAGCTTCTCATGTGTGATACTGCCTATTGAGCCTATGTATCTAAGCTTTTCATGTGTGATGCTGCCTATTGAGCCTGAGTATCTAAGCTCTCATGTGCGATACTGACTATTGAGCCTATGTATCTAAGCTTCTCATGTGTGATACTGCCTATTGAGCCTGTGTATCTAAGCTTCTCATGTGTGATACTGCCTATTGAGCCTATGTATCTAAGCTTCTCATGTGTGATACTGCCTATTGAGCTTGTGTATCTAAGCTTCTCATGTGTGATACTGCCTATTGTGCCTGAGTATCTAAGCTTCTCATGTGTGATACTGCTTATTGAGCCTATGTATCTAAGCTTCTCATGTGTGATACTGCCTATTGAGCCTGAGTATCTAAGCTTCTCATGTGTGATACTGCCTATTGAGCCTATGTATCTAAGCTTCTCATGTGTGATACTGCCTATTGAGCCTGTGTATCTAAGCTTCTCATGTGTGATACTGCCTATTGAGCCTATGTATCTAAGCTTCTCATGTGTGATACTGCCTATTGAGCTTGTGTATCTAAGCTTCTCACGTGTGATACTGCCTATTGTGCCTGAGTATCTAAGCTTCTCATGTGTGATACTGCCTATTGAGCCTATGTATCTAAGCTTCTCATGTGTGATACTGCCTATTGAGCCTGAGTATCTAAGCTTCTCATGTGCGATACTGCCTATTGAGCCTATGTATCTAAGCTTCTCATGTGTGATACTGCCTATTGAGGTTGAGTAGCTAAACTTCTCATGTGTGATACTGCGTATTGAGCCTGAGTATCTAAGCTTCTCATGTGTGATACTGCCTATTGAGCCTGAGTATCTAAGCTTCTCATGTGTGATACTGCCTATTGAGCCTATGTCTCTAAGCTTCTCATGTGTGATACTGCCTATTGAGCTTGAGTAGCTAAACTTCTCATGTGTGATGCTGCCTATTGAGCCTGAGTATCTAAGCTTCTCATGTGTGATACTGCCTATTGAGCCTATGTATCTAAGTTTCTCATGTGTGATACTGCCTATTGAGTATATGTATCTAAGCTTCTCATGTGTGATACTGCCTATTGAGCCTGTGTATCTAAGCTTCTCATGTGTGATACTGCCTATTGAGCCTGAGTAGCTAAACTTCTCATGTGTGATACTGCCTATTAAGCCTGAGTATCTAAGCTTCTCACGTGCGATGCTGCCTATTGAGTATATGTATCTAAGCTTCTCACGTGCGATACTGCCTATTGAGCCTGAGTATCTAAGCTTCTCATGTGTGATACTGCCTATTGAGCCTATGTATCTAAGCTTCTCACGTGCGATGCTGCCTATTGAGTATATGTATCTAAGCTTCTCACGTGCGATGCTGCCTATTGAGTATATGTATCTAAGCTTCTCATGTGTGATACTGCCTATTGAGCCTGAGTATCTAAGCTTCTCACGTGCGACACTGCCTATTGAGTATATGTATCTAAGCTTCTCACGTGTGATACTGCCTATTGAGCCTGTGTATCTAAGCTTCTCACTTGCGACACTGCCTATTGAGTATATGTATCTAAGCTTCTCATGTGTGATACTGCCTATTGAGTATATGTATCTAAGCTTCTCATGTGTGATACTGCCTATTGAGCCTGAGTATCTAAGCTTCTCACGTGCGACACTGCCTATTGAGTATATGTATCTAAGCTTCTCACGTGTGATACTGCCTATTGAGCCTGTGTATCTAAGCTTCTCACTTGCGACACTGCCTATTGAGTATATGTATCTAAGCTTCTCATGTGTGATACTGCCTATTGAGTATATGTATCTAAGCTTCTCATGTGTGATACTGCCTATTGAGTATATGTATCTAAGCTTCTCACGTGTGATACTGCCTATTGAGCCTGTGTATCTAAGCTTCTCACGTGTGATACTGCCTATTGAGCCTATGTATCTAAGCTTCTCATGTGCGATACTGCCTATTGAGCCTATGTATCTAAGCTTCTCACGTGTGATACTGCCTATTGAGCCTATGTCTCTAAGCTTCTCACGTGTGATACTGCCTATTGGGCCTGAGTATCTAAGCTTCTCATGTGTGATATTGCCTATTGAGTCTCAGCATCTAAGCTTCTCATGTGTGATACTGCCTATTGAGACTATGTATCTAGGCTTCTCACGTGCGATACTGCCTATGGAGCCTATGTATCTAAGCTTCTCATATGCGATACTGCCTATTGAGCCTATGTATCTAAGCTTCTCATGTGTGATACTGCCTATTGAGCCTATGTATCTAAGCTTCTCATGTGTGATACTGCCTATTGAGTCTGAGTATCTAAGCTTCTCATGTGTGATACTGCCTATTGAGCCTATGTATCTAAGCTTCTCACGTGTGATACTGCCTATTGAGCCTGAGTATCTAAGCTTCTCACGTGCGATACTGCCTATTGTTCCTATGTATCTAAGCTTCTCACGTGTGATACTGCCTATTGAGCCTATGTATCTAAGCTTCTCACGTGTGATACTGCCTATTGAGCCTGAGTATCTAAGCTTCTCATGTGTGATACTGCCTATTGAGCCTATGTATCTAAGCTTCTCATGTGTGATACTGCCTATTGAGCCTGAGTATCTAAGCTTCTCATGTGTGATACTGCCTATTGAGCCTATGTATCTAAGCTTCTCATGTGTGATACTGCCTATTGAGCCTATGTATCTAAGCTTCTCACGTGCGATACTGCCTATTGAGCCTATGTATCTAAGCTTCTCACGTGCGGTACTGCGTATTGAGCCTATGTGACGCGCCCCCTGGGCCATGTTCAAGGGACACCCGGAGCCGGATCTGGATAGGGGTAGTAGTCCTTGTGGCGGTGACCCGGTCCGTGCCCAGGGTGGTCAAACTAAGTGTGTGGCAGTCTTTGTAGATGTTGTTTGAGTGTCGACTACGCCACTCGTTGATTGCGGCTAGGAGGCCACCGCTGCAGAGCGGACCGCTGAGGCCGGTGGTAGGTTTGTGCAGCAAGGATGGTATAACCCCCAACGGGAGGGGTATGGCCTCAGGGCAGCAGATGTGGAAGTTGGTGGTTGTGATGGTGCAGCAAGCAAGCTCAGAGACAGGTGATGCAGTTTCAGGGTTTTTACTCACAGGTGTTGCTCCGGTCACTCCGGCCTTGAGTGACCACCCGAGCCGTGCTGCGTCCACCAGGTGTGGGACTCGGCCAACTCCCAGGCAATCCAGAGCGTGGTCCTGAGCTCCCTTCTCTCTCTCTCTCTGCTGGCCGTTCCCACCAGGGATCCACCTTTGTCCGGCTCCCTCGGGCCTCTTGGTGGTAAAACCTTCTCTGGCTTTCCTGACCCTATTCGTGGTGTGCCTTCCTGGTGGATGTGGTGAGGGTCGTGGCAAAACTTAACCACGACCTCCGGTTCCTGGCTAAGGATCATTAGCCTCTGCCAGTTAGGGTTCCGGTACCCGTTTCTGCCAACCCTTCACCCTTTTGGTTTACTTCTGGGATCTCAGGGTTCCCTCTTGTCTTGTGTCTCTGGGCCTTTCTTCCTCCTTCTCTCCACTACAGGCCTGGCCCTGGAGCTGGGCCCAGCCGGAGCCACAGCTCCCTGTCAGCCCTCCTGGCTGAGCTCCTCTGCTCTGCTCCTCCTCAGTCTGACTGACCCTGTCCTAAGATGGTGCCCACCATATATACTCCCTCTATGTGTGAGCCCAGGTGACTAGCACCCAATGGGCTCCTACCTCTATGCCCAGAGTCCCTCCCCTATCTGCCCCTACACTACTGGGATGTTCCTCCCCCCCTCCCACTCCAGCCAGGGACAGACGCTGTCGTACCTGCACATCTAACTGGTGGGAGTACCGTAGTTCTGTCCCCCGGAAATGGGATGAGTGTAGTGCATGCAGCTGTCTGAGCTCAGTCCCACACTCCATCCTTACCCGGGAGTGGAATACCACACCTCTGGAGTGAGGTGCAATACCCCTGTAGCAGCTGAGTCCTCAGGGTGCTACATTCCCCCCTGGTAAATCACAGCACGTCCTCGGGCTGTAAAAGAATAAAAACATACTAAAACATACAAACTTTTTAAAACATACACTAACATATAAAACATTATAAACACATATAATATGCCAGGTAACTTCTCATATATTATTTTAGCAATATAACTTTTGATATAAAACTTTTCATATAAAATGTTCTTAAGCTTCTGGCCACTGTGCAAATTGTGACCAGGTAAAGGGCCACAGTCACTAGAAGAAAACAGCAGTTTTCCTATAAAACCGGTAGGGGGCGCCTTGGGAAGCGCAACTATGTACAGGTTATGGCCGCTCTCAGTCCTCGGCCAGGTAGAGGGAAAGAACGACCGCTCTCAGTCCTCGGTCAGTGGGGAAAAGGGATGGCTGCTCACAGTCCTCAGCCTGTGGGGAAAAGGGGCACACAGGTAACAGTTCACACTAGTCCCAACGGGGACCACACTTCACTTAGCAGCAATTCACATAACAGTTCTTGTAACAGTTCTCATACCCCGACGGGTAACTTTATACAGTTCTCTTTACCGTTCAGTGGTAACGATGCCCTCCTGCTCCTTCCTGAAGGTAATTTTCAGACCCGTCCGGGTCCTCTTGTTCTCCTCCATACCGCAGCTCTTCTTCCGTCAATCGGTGCACATGAAGGGCGTACGGTCCTTTGGCACACTGATGCCGGGTGAAGGTGACCTCGTCACCCAGGTAAAGGTCACGACCACGGTGTCCCTCCGGCAGATGAGACTCGACATCCCTGCGGTGACAAAGACGTCGCCGGGGGTTCTGTGATCCCTGATAAAGCCCCAACCGTGCTCCAGTTGGAACTTGATGACAGTCCCGGTGGCGCGGGGACCGTGGGCCGCACGGCGGTCTCGCCGGGTCCGGCTTTTCTGCTCCGCGCTCTGGACCTGCAGCCGCTCCTCGCGGATCCGCCTCTCTCGCCGTTCCCTCTGAAAGACCTCCAGCTGCTGACGGCAGCACTCCGCACGCTGGGCTGCGGCCGCCCGGGTCTCTTGGGTGAACCCCATGAGGTTTTCGCCGGTGGGGTCCCATTCGAACTGCGCCTCCTCCAACGGGAGTGGGGTGATCTTGGCGGGTGCCGGAGCCGGGATCAGGGGCTCACACAGGGGCCATTCCTTCCGGAATCGGGGATTGAGGTATTCCGGTGGCCACTCAAAGGGCTGCCCATCCGGGCAAGTATGTTGCACAAGTAGGTCTTCGCCTAGGGGCAGCACTGTGGAGGTCGAGGGCGCGGTGGTGGTAGCGGCGCCCAGATTCACCAGGCCTTGCGACCAGGCCGGTGGCACTTTAAAGGTGAAGGGTACTGTGGAGACGGCGGCGCCCGGGGGCACTCGGCCTTGCGACCAGGCCGGTGGCGTTTCCTGCTTGGCCGCGCTCAGGGTCAAGGCGTGTGACGTCACAGGGGGCGTGGCCGCGGCTCCTGCCGCTTGAGGCCTAGTTCGGAGCGGTGGCAGTGCAGCAACGGGCACGGTCGGTGGGATTTCGGGCTCTGCGACGGGGAGCTGGGGCAGGATTACGGCTACTAGGCTTTTGGTAGTAACGTCCCCTTTACCTGCTTCCATCTCTTCAGCTCCTTCCACGGCGTCGTCTCCGGCCTTCGTCCCTCCTGCACCATCCTCAGAGGCAGACAGACTCCTCGTCCCGGGTGGCGTCCTTTGCTGGCGGGTTCCAGCCTGCAGGGCCATTTCTCTGCTCCACTCTGTCAGTACTTCTTGCTGCACTCGGGCCATCTTCCGAGCCAAGCCCTCCAGCGCGGTCTGTGCATGCTCCCGATCTTTGGGGAGCTGTGCCAGGATCTCCACCAAGCCTTCTGGGGTGGCGGCCTGCAGCTGGCTCCTGACCATCGGGTCGGTGCTGCCTGACTCTCCCTCCATCTCCGGGTGCGTTCTCTCCAGACTCCTCCAGGCTGCACCCATCCTCTCTCTTTTGTTCCTGATCCGCCCATCCTGAGGGCGGTCCTGGGGCAACTTGGTGATTGTCAGTTCCAGGGGCAGCCCTCTCACGCTGATGGACATTTCTACCATTGCAGTCTCTGCTGGTGGGGGCGGTTTCCGCTTTTGGCGCCATTCCTGGACCTGGCCCACGATGGGAGGTGGCCTCTTGCCACCCTCTGGCACGCCCATAATGGCGTCCGCTCTGCCAGGGCGGGAAATCGTCTCAGATGGCGGGAATCGTCTCCTAATGGCGGGAAACTCCGTGGATGGCGGGAAAAGGCTGCAGATGGCGGGCAAACGGCGGGAAACGACCCGAGATGGCGTCTGATGGCGGGGACCCTCCGGAACCGGCGGGAGACTTCTTCTTACGGTAAATATGAACTTTTCTTCAGGCACGCAGTACCCGGTGGTTGCGGGCACGTTATCCTGCCGACTACGCCAAAGTTGACGCGCCCCCTGGGCCCTGTTCAAGGGACACCCGGAGCCGGATCTGGATAGGGGTAGTAGTCCTTGTGGCGGTGACCCGGTCCGTGCTCAGGGTGGTCAAACTAAGTGTGTGGCAGTCTTTGTAGATGTTGTTTGAGTGTCGACTACGCCACCCGTTGATTGCGGCTAGGAGGCCGCCGCTGCAGAGCGGACCGCTGAGGCCGGTGGTAGGTTTGTGCAGCAAGGATGGTATAACCCCCAACGGGAGGGGTATGGCCTCAGGGCAGCAGATGTGGAAGTTGGTGGTTGTGATGGTGCAGCAAGGAAGCTCAGAGACAGGTGATGCAGTTTCAGGGTTTTTACTCACAGGTGTTGCTCCGGTCACTCCGGCCTTGAGTGACCACCCGAGCCGTGCTGCGTCCACCAGGTGTGGGACTCGGCCAACTCCCAGGCAATCCAGAGCGTGGTCCTGAGCTCCCTTCTCTCTCTCTCTCTGCTGGCCGTTCCCACCAGGGATCCACCTTTGTCCGGCTCCCTCGGGCCTCTTGGTGGTAAAACCTTCTCTGGCTTTCCTGACCCTATTCGTGGTGTGCCTTCCTGGTGGATGTGGTGAGGGTCGTGGCAAAACTTAACCACGACCTCCGGTTCCTGGCTAAGGATCATTAGCCTCTGCCAGTTAGGGTTCCGGTACCCGTTTCTGCCAACCCTTCACCCTTTTGGTTTACTTCTGGGATCTCAGGGTTCCCTCTTGTCTTGTGTCTCTGGGCCTTTCTTCCTCCTTCTCTCCACTACAGGCCTGGCCCTGGAGCTGGGCCCAGCCGGAGCCACAGCTCCCTGTCAGACCTCCTGGCTGAGCTCCTCTGCTCTGCTCCTCCTCAGTCTGACTGACCCTGTCCTAAGATGGTGCCCACCATATATACTCCCTCTATGTGTGAGCCCAGGTGACTAGCACCCAATGGGCTCCTACCTCTATGCCCAGAGTCCCTCCCCTATCTGCCCCTACACTACTGGGATGTTCCTCCCCCCCTCCCACTCCAGCCAGGGACAGACGCTGTTGTACCTGCACATCTAACTGGTGGGAGTACCGTAGTTCTGTCCCCCGGAAATGGGATGAGTGTAGTGCATGCAGCTGTCTGAGCTCAGCTCCACACTCCATCCTTACCCGGGAGTGGAATACCACACCTCTGGAGTGAGGTGCAATACCCCTGTAGCAGCCGAGTCCTCAGGGTGCTACATATGTATCTAAGCTTCTCACGTGTGATACTGCCTATTGAGCCTATGTATCTAAGCTTCTCACGTGTGATACTGCCTATTGAGCCTATGTCTCTAAGCTTCTCACGTGTGATACTGCCTATTGGGCCTGAGTATCTAAGCTTCTCATGTGTGATACTGCCTATTGAGTCTCAGCATCTAAGCTTCTCATGTGTGATACTGCCTATTGAGACTATGTATCTAAGCTTCTCACGTGCGATACTGCCTATGGAGCCTATGTATCTAAGCTTCTCATATGCGATACTGCATATTGAGCCTATGTATCTAAGCTTCTCATGTGTGATACTGCCTATTGAGCCTATGTATCTAAGCTTCTCATGTGTGATACTGCCTATTGAGCCTGAGTATCTAAGCTTCTCATGTGTGATACTGCCTATTGAGCCTATGTATCTAAGCTTCTCACGTGTGATACTGCCTATTGAGCCTATGTATCTAAGCTTCTCACGTGCGGTACTGCCTATTGAGCCTGTGTATCTAAGCTTCTCACGTGTGATACTGCCTATTGAGCCTATGTATCTAAGCTTCTCACGTGCGATACTGCCTATTGAGCCTGAGTATCTAAGCTTCTCATGTGTGATACTGCCTATTGAGCCTGAGTATCTAAGCTTCTCATGTGTGATACTGCCTATTGAGCCTATGTATCTAAGCTTCCCATGAGTGATACTGCCTATTGAGCCTGAGTATCTAAGCTTCTCATGTGTGATACTGCCTATTGAGCCTGTGTATCTAAGCTTCTCACGTGTGATACTGCCTATTGAGCCTATGTATCTAAGCTTCTCACGTGCGATACTGCCTATTGAGCCTGAGTATCTAAGCTTCTCATGTGTGATACTGCCTATTGAGCCTGAGTATCTAAGCTTCTCATGTGTGATGCTACCTATTGAGCCTATGTATCTAAGCTTCTCACGTGCGATACTGCCTATTGAGCCTGAGTATCTAAGCTTCTCATGTGTGATACTGCCTATTGAGCCTGAGTATCTAAGCTTCTCATGTGTGATACTGCCTATTGAGCCTGAGTATCTAAGCTTCTCATGTGTGATGCTGCCTATTGAGCCTATGTATCTAAGCTTCTCACGTGCGATACTGCCTATTGAGCCTATGTATCTAAGCTTCTCACGTGTGATACTGCCTATTGAGCCTATGTATCTAAGCTGCTCACGTGTGATACTGCCTATTGAGCCTATGTATCTAAGCTTCTCACGTGTGATACTGCCTATTGAGCCTATGTATCTAAGCTTCTCATGTGTGATACTGCCTATTGAGCCTATGTCTCTAAGCTTCTCACGTGTGATACTGCCTATTGAGCCTATGTATCTAAGCTTCTCACGTGCGATACTGCCTATTGAGCCTATGTATCTAAGCTTCTCACGTGTGATACTGCCTATTGAGCCTATGTATCTAAGCTTCTCACGTGCGACACTGCCTATTGAGCCTGAGTATCTAAGCTTCTCATGTGTGATACTGCCTATTGAGCCTGAGTATCTAAGCTTCTCATGTGTGATACTGCCTATTGAGCCTGAGTATCTAAGCTTCTCATGTGTGATGCTGCCTATTGAGCCTATGTATCTAAGCTTCTCACGTGCGATACTGCCTATTGAGCCTATGTATCTAAGCTTCTCACGTGCGATACTGCCTATTGAGCCTATGTATCTAAGCTTCTCACGTGCGATACTGCCTATTGAGCCTATGTATCTAAGCTTCTCACGTGTGATACTGCCTATTGAGCCTATGTATCTAAGCTTCTCACGTGTGATACTGCCTATTGAGCCTATGTATCTAAGCTTCTCACGTGCGACACTGCCTATTGAGCCTGAGTATCTAAGCTTCTCATGTGTGATACTGCCTATTGAGCCTGAGTATCTAAGCTTCTCATGTGTGATACTGCCTATTGAGCCTGAGTATCTAAGCTTCTCATGTGTGATACTGCCTATTGAGCCTATGTATCTAAGCTTCTCATGTGTGATACTGCCTATTGAGCCTTTGTATCTAAGCTTATCACGTGCGATACTGCCTATTGAGCCTATGTATCTAAGCTTCTCACGTGCGATACTGCCTATTGAGCCTATGTATCTAAGCTTCTCATGTGCGATACTGCCTATTGAGCCTATGTATCTAAGTTTCTCACGTGTGATACTGCCTATTGAGCATATGTATCTAAGCTTCTCATGTGCGATACTGCCTATTGAGCCTATGTATCTAAGCTTCTCACGTGCGATACTGCCTATTGAGCCTATGTATCTAAGCTTCTCACGTGTGATACTGCCTATTGAGCCTATGTATCTAAGCTTCTCACGTGCGATACTGCCTATTGAACCTATGTATCTAAGCTTTTCATGTGTGATACTGCCTATTGAGCCTATGTATCTAAGCTTCTCATGTGTGATACTGCCTATTGAGCCTTTGTATCTAAGCTTCTCACGTGCGATACTGCCTATTGAGCCTATGTATCTAAGCTTCTCATGTGCGATACTGCCTATTGAGCCTGTGTATCTAAGCGTCTCACGTGCGATACTGCCTATTGAGCCTATGTATCTAAGCTTCTCATGTGCGATACTGCCTATTGAGCCTATGTATCTAAGCTTCTCACGTGCGATACTGCCTATTGAGCCTATGTATCTAAGCTTCTCATGTGTGATACTGCCTATTGAGCCTATGTATCTAAGCTTCTCACGTGCGATACTGCCTATTGAGCCTATGTATCTAAGCTTCTCACACGCGATACTGCCTATTGAGCCAATGTATCTAAGCTTTTCATATGCGATACTGCCTATTGAGCCTGTGTATCTAAGCTTCTCACGTGCGATACTGCCTATTGAGCCTATGTATCTAAGCTTCTCACACGCGATACTGCCTATTGAGCCAATGTATCTAAGCTTCTCAAGTGCGATACTGCCTATTGAGCCTATGTATCTAAGCTTCTCATGTGCGATACTGCCTATTGACCCTATGTATCTAAGCTTCTCACGTGCGATACTGCCTATTGAGGCTATGTATCTAAGCTTCTCATGTGCGATTCTGCCTATTGAGCCTATGTATCTAAGCTTCTCATATGTGATACTGCCTATTGAGCCTATGTATCTAAGCTTCTCACGTGTGATACTGCCTATTGAGCCTATGTATCTAAGCTTCTCATGTGTGATACTGCCTATTGAGCCTATGTATCTAAGCTTCTCACGTGTGATACTGCCTATTGAGCCTATGTATCTAAGCTTCTCATGTGTGATACTGCCTGTTGAGCCTGAGTACCTAAGCTTCTCATGTGTGATACTGCCTATTGAGCCTATGTATCTAAGCTTCTCATGTGTGATACTGCCTATTGAGCCTATGTATCTAAGCTTCTCATGTGTGATACTGCCTATTTAGCCTATGTATCTAAGCTTCTCATGTGTGATACTGCCTAATGAGCCTGTGTATCTAAGCTTCTCATGTGCGATACTGCCTATTGAGCCTGAGTACCTAAGCTTCTCATGTGTGATACTGCCTATTGAGCCTATGTATCTAAGCTTCTCACGTGTGATACTGCCTATTGAGCCTATGTATCTAAGCTTCTCACGTGCGATACTGCCTATTGAGCCTATGTATCTAAGCTTCTCATGTGCGATACTGCCTATTGAGCCTATGTATCTAAGCTTCTCACGTGAGATACTGCCTATTGAGCCTATGTATCTAAGCTTCTCACGTGTGATACTGCCTATTGAGCCTATGTATCTAAGCTTCTCATGTGCGATGCTGCCTATTGAGCCGATGTATCTAAGCTTTTCACGTGTGATACTGCCTATTGAGCCTATGTATCTAAGCTTCTCATGTGCGATACTGCCTATTGAGCCTATGTATCTAAGCTTCTCATGTGTGATACTGCCTATTGAGTATATGTATCTAAGCTTCTCATGTGTGATACTGCCTATTGAGCCTATGTATCTAAGCTTCTCATGTGTGATACTGCCTATTAAGCCGATGTATCTAAGCTTTTCACGTCTGATACTGCCTATTGAGCCTATGTATCTAAGCTTCTCATGTGTGATACTGCCTATTGAGCCTATGTATCTAAGCTTCTCATGTGTGATACTGCCTATTGAGCCTATGTATCTAAGCTTCTCATGTGTGATACTGCCTATTAAGCCGATGTATCTAAGCTTTTCACGTCTGATACTGCCTATTGAGCCTATGTATCTAAGCTTCTCATGTGTGATACTGCCTATTGAGCCTGAGTATCTAAGCTTCTCATGTGTGATACTGCCTATTGAGCCTATGTATCTAAGCTTCTCATGTGCGATACTGCCTATTGAGCCTATGTATCTAAGCTTCTCATGTGCGATACTGCCTATTGAGCCTATGTATCTAAGCTTTTCACGTCTGATACTGCCTATTGAGCCTATGTATCTAAGCTTCTCATGTGTGATACTGCCTATTGAGCCTGAGTATCTAAGCTTCTCATGTGTGATACTGCCTATTGAGCCTATGTATCTAAGCTTCTCACGTGTGATACTGCCTATTGAGCCTATGTATCTAAGCTTCTCATGTGTGATACTGCCTATTGAGCCTATATATCTAAGCTTCTCACGTGTGATACTGCCTATTGAGCCTATGTATCTAAGCTTCTCATGTGTGATACTGCCTATTGAGCCTATGTATCTAAGCTTCTCACGTGTGATACTGCCTATTGAGCCTATGTATCTAAGCTTCTCATGTGTGATACTGCCTATTGAGCCTATGTATCTAAGCTTCTCATGTGTGATACTGCCTATTGAGCCTATGTATCTAAGCTTCTCACGTGTGATACTGCCTATTGAGCCTATATATCTAAGCTTCTCACGTGTGATACTGCCTATTGAGCCTATGTATCTAAGCTTCTCATGTGTGATACTGCCTATTGAGCCTATGTATCTAAGCTTCTCACGTGTGATACTGCCTATTGAGCCTATGTATCTAAGCTTCTCATGTGTGATACTGCCTATTGAGCCTATGTATCTAAGCTTCTCATGTGTGATACTGCCTATTGAGCCTATGTATCTAAGCTTCTCACGTGTGATACTGCCTATTGAGCCTATGTATCTAAGCTTCTCACGTGCGATACTGCCTATTGGGCCTGAGTATCTAAGCTTCTCATGTGTGATACTGCCTATTGAGCCTGAGTATCTAAGCATCTCATGTGTGATGCTGCCTATTGAGCCTATGTATCTAAGCTTCTCACGTGTGATACTGCCTATTGATCCTGTGTATCTAAGCTTCTCACGTGTGATACTGCCTATTGGGCCTGAGTATCTAAGCTTCTCATGTGTGATACTGCCTATTAAGCCTGAGTATCTAAGCATCTCATGTGTGATTCTGCCTATTGAGCCTGAGTATCTAAGCTTCTCATGTGTGATACTGCCTATTGAGCCTATGTCTCTAAGCTTCTCACGTGTGATACTGCCTATTGAGCCTATGTATCTAAGCTTCTCATGTGTGATACTGCCTATTGAGCCTATGTCTCTAAGCTTCTCACGTGCGATACTGCCTATTGAGCCTGAGTATCTAAGCTTCTCATGTGTGATACTGCCTATTGAGCCTATGTATCTAAGCTTCTCACGTGTGATGCTGCCTATTGTGCCTATGTATCTAAGCTTCTCACGTGCGATACTGCCTATTGAGCCTGAGTATCTAAGTTTCTCATGTGTGATACTGCCTATTGAGCCTGAGTATCTAAGCTTCTCATGTGTGATACTGCCTATTGAGCCTATGTATCTAAGCTTCTCACGTGTGATACTGCCTATTGAGTATATGTATCTAAGCTTCTCACGTGCGATACTGCCTATTGAGCCTGAGTATCTAAGTTTCTCATGTGTGATACTGCCTATTGAGCCTGAGTATCTAAGCTTCTCATGTGTGATGCTGCCTATTGAGCCTATGTATCTAAGCTTCTCACGTGTGATACTGCCTATTGAGCCTATGTATCTAAGCTTCTCATGTGTGATACTGCCCATTGAGCCTATGTATCTAAGCTTTTCATATGTGATACTGCCTATTGAGCCTATGTATCTAAGCTTCTCATGTGTGATACTGCCTATTGAGCCTGAGTATCTAAGCTTCTCATGTGTGATACTGCCTATTGAGCCTATGTATCTAAGCTTCTCATGTGTGATACTGCCTATTGAGCCTATGTATCTAAGCTTCTCATGTGCGATACTGCCTATTGAGCCTATATATCTAAGCTCTCATGTGTGATACTGCCTATTGAGCCTATGTATCTAAGCTTCTCATGTGTGATACTGCCTATTGAGCCTATGTATCTAAGCTTCTCATGTGTGATACTGCCTATTGAGCCTATGTATCTAAGCTTCTCACGTGTGATACTGCCTATTGAGCCTATGTATCTAAGCTTCTCATGTGTGATACTGCCTATTGAGCCTGTGTATCTAAGCTTCTCATGTGTGATACTGCCTATTGAGCCTGTGTATCTAATCTTCTCATGTGTGATACTGCCTATTGAACCTATGTATCGAAGCTTCTCACGTGCGATACTGCCTATTGAGCCTATGTATCTAAGCTTCTCACGTGTGATACTGCCTATTGAGCCTATGTATCTAAGCTTCTCACGTGTGATACTGCCTATTGAGCCTATGTATCTAAGCTTCTCACGTGCGATACTGCCTATTGAGCCTGAGTATCTAAGCTTCTCACGTGTGATACTGCCTATTGAGCCTATGTATCTAAGCTTCTCATGTGTGATACTGCCTATTGAGCCTGAGTATCTAAGCTTCTCATGTGTGATACTGCCTATTGAGCCTATGTATCTAAGCTTCTCACGTGTGATACTGCCTATTGAGCCTATGTATCTAAGCTTCTCACGTGTGATACTGCCTATTGAGCCTGAGTATCTAAGCTTCTCACGTGTGATACTGCCTATTTAGCCTGAGTATCTAAGCTTCTCACGTGTGATACTGCCTATTGAGCCTATGTATCTAAGCTTCTCACGTGTGATACTGCCTATTGAGCCTATGTATCTAAGCATCTCACGTGCGATACTGCCTATTGAGCCTGAGTATCTAAGCTTCTCATGTGTGATACTGCCTATTGAGCCTATGTATCTAAGCTTCTCATGTGTGATACTGCCTATTGAGCCTATGTATCTAAGCTTCTCACGTGCGATACTGCCTATTGAGCCTGTGTATCTAAGCTTCTCATGTGTGATACTGCCTATTGAGCCTGTGTATCTAAGCTTCTCATGTGTGATACTGCCTATTGAGCCTGTGTATCTAAGCTTCTCATGTGTGATACTGCCTATTGAACCTATATATCTAAGCTTCTCACGTGTGATACTACCTATTGAGCCTGTGTATCTAAGCTTCTCATGTGTGATACTGCCTATTGAGCCTGTGTATCTAAGCTTCTCATGTGTGATACTGCCTATTGAGCCTGTGTATCTAAGCTTCTCATGTGTGATACTGCCTATTGAACCTATATATCTAAGCTTCTCACGTGTGATACTGCCTATTGAGCCTGTGTATCTAAGCTTCTCATGTGTGATACTGCCTATTGTGCCTGAGTATCTAAGCTTCTCATGTGTGATACTGCCTATTGAGTCTATGTATCTAAGCTTCTCACGTGTGATACTGCCTATTGTGCCTGAGTATCTAAGCTTCTCATGTGTGATACTGCCTATTGAGCCTATGTATCTAAGCTTCTCATGTGTGACACTGCCTATTGAGTCTATGTATCTAAGCTTCTCACGTGTGATACTGCCTATTGAGCCTATATATCTAAGCTTCTCATGTGTGATACTGCCTATTGAGCCTATGTATCTAAGCTTCTCACGTGAGATACTGCCTATTGAGCCTATGTATCTAAGCTTCTCATGTGTGATACTGCCTATTAAGCCTGAGTATCTAAGCTTCTCATGTGTGATACTGCCTATTGAGCCTATGTATCTAAGCTTCTCACGTGAGATACTGCCTATTGAGCCTGAGTATCTAAGCTTCTCATGTGTGATACTGCCTATTGAGCCTATGTATCTAAGCTTCTCACGTGTGATACTGCCTATTGAGCCTATGTTTCTAAGCTTCTCATGTGTGATACTGCCTATTGAGCCTATGTATCTAAGCTTCTCATATGCGATACTGCTTATTGAGCCTATGTATCTAAGCTTCTCATGTGCGATACTGCCTATTGAGCCTATGCATCTAAGCTTCTCATGTGTGATACTGCCTATTGAGCCTATATATCTAAGCTCTCACGTGTGATACTGCCTATTGAGCCTATGTATCTAAGCTTCTCATGTGCGATACTGCCTATTGAGCCTATGTATCTAAGCTTCTCATGTGCGATACTGCCTGTTGAGTCTATGTATCTAAGCTTCTCATGTGCGATACTGCCTATTGAGCCTATGTATCTAAGCTTCTCACGTGCGATACTGCCTTTTGAGCCTGTGTATCTAAGCTTCTCATGTGCGATACTGCCTATTGAGCCTATGTATCTAAGCTTCTCATGTGTGATACTGCCTATTGAGCCTGAGTATCTAAGCTTCTCATGTGTGATACTGCCTATTGAGTCTATGTATCTAAGCTTCTCATGTGTGATACTGCCTATTGAGCCTGAGTATCTAAGCTTCTCATGTGTGATACTGCCTATTGAGCCTATGTATCTAAGCTTCTCATGTGTGATACTGCCTATTGAGCCTATGTATCTAAGCTTCTCATGTGTGATACTACCTATTGAGCCTATGTATCTAAGCTTCTCATGTGTGATACTGCCTATTGAGTCTATGTATCTAAGCTTCTCACGTGTGATACTGCCTTTTGAGCCTGTGTATCTAAACTTCTCATGTGCGATACTGCCTTTTGAGCCTATGTATCTAAGCTTCTCATGTGTGATACTGCCTATTGAGCCTGAGTATCTAAGCTTCTCATGTGTGATACTGCCTATTGAGTCTATGTATCTAAGCTTCTCATGTGTGATACTGCCTATTGAGCCTGAGTATCTAAGCTTCTCATGTGTGATACTGCCTATTGAGCCTATGTATCTAAGCTTCTCATGTGTGATACTGCCTATTGAGCCTATGTATCTAAGCTTCTCATGTGTGATACTACCTATTGAGCCTATGTATCTAAGCTTCTCATGTGTGATACTACCTATTGAGCCTATGTATCTAAGCTTCTCACGTGCGATACTGCCTATTGAGCCTATGTATCTAAGCATCTCATGTGTGATACTGCCTTTTGAGCCTGTGTATCTAAACTTCTCATGTGCGATACTGCCTTTTGAGCCTATGTATCTAAGCTTCTCATGTGTGATACTGCCTATTGAGCCTGAGTAGCTAAACTTCTCATGTGTGATACTGCCTATTGAGTCTATGTATCTAAGCTTCTCACGTGTGATACTGTCTTTTGAGCCTGAGTATCTAAGCTTCTCATGTGTGACACTGCCTATTGAGCCTGAGTATCTAAGCTTCTCACGTGTGATACTGCCTATTGAGCCTGAGTATCTAAGCTTCTCACGTGTGATACTGCCTATTGAGCCTATGTATCTAAGCTTCTCACGTGTGATATTGCCTATTGAGCCTATGTATCTAAGCTTCTCACGTGTGATACTGCCTTTTAAGCCTGAGTATCTAAGCTTCTCACGTGTGATACTGCCTTTTAAGCCTGAGTATCTAAGCTTCTCACGTGCGATACTGCCTATTAAGCCTGAGTATCTAAGCTTCTCACGTGCGACACTGCCTATTGAGCCTGAGTATCTAAGCTTCTCACGTGCGACACTGCCTATTGAGCCTGAGTATCTAAGCTTCTCACGTGTGATACTGCCTTTTAAGCCTGAGTATCTAAGCTTCTCACGTGCGATACTGCCTATTGAGCCTGAGTATCTAAGCTTCTCATGTGTGATACTGCCTATTGAGCCTGAGTATCTAAGCTTCTCACGTGCGACACTGCCTATTGAGCCTGAGTATCTAAGCCCCTGATCTGTGAGCATCACCCTCAGCCATCTTCTCCCGGCTGGTGAGTTGGTGTTGGTCCTCCTCTCCTGTGTTCCAGCAGACACGGGATGGTTGGTTATATAGTAATATAATAATCGCTGATAGACGCCGTCACTGCTCGGCTAATAAATATTTATAGGCGGAGAGAATTCTGCAATATGAATGTGTAATAATCTGTTCATGGAGCAGATCGGCCTCACGTGTTACATAACATGGAGAAGGCTGAGGATGGAAGAGGAAGCCATCACCAGGGAATCATCACCAGGAGACTAGAAGAACATACGAGCGCGTCTCCTGTCACCTTCATCCCCCTCCTCTATCTCTACCTCCCTCATCATCCTCCTCATTATAATAGTCGTCATCATCAGGTCCTAGGTGGGAGAAGAACATTCTTCTTTGTTTCCTCAGTTGTCTTCATCGTTATAATCTTCATCACCTTTATCTTTATCATCATCATTTTATATTCATCTTCTTACATAGTTACATAGTTACATAGTTTATAAGGCCGAAAAAAGACAAGCGTCCATCCAGTTCAGCCTATTTCTTGTGCACTGCAGCTATTCCGCAGCGTTGATCCAGGGGAAGGCAACAAAAAACATGCGGTATAGGCCAATTTACATCATTGAGGAAAAATTCACTTCCCGACACCAATCTGGCAGTCAGATTAAATCCCTGGATTAATTAACTAAGCATAAGATGTAATTTTATTGTTCTCAAGAAAGGCGTCCAGGCCTCTCTTGAACTCTTTAAGTGAGTTGGACATCACCACTTCCTCTCCCAGAGAGTTCCAGAGTCTCACGGCTCTTCTAACTCTTCATCCTCTTCATCCTCCTTCTATTCATCTTCCTCCTCTTCTTCTTCCTCCTTTTCATCCTCCTCTTTGTCTTCCTTTTCTTCCTCTTTCCTCTTCGTTTCTTTCTTTTGCTTTCTCTTCTAACAATTTCCCTTCTTCTGTGTCCTTTTTTTTTTTTTTGCTTTCTCTTTTTTTTGCTTTCTCTTTTTTTTGCTTTCTCTTTTTCTTTTTTCTCTTTTCTTTTTTTCGCTTTCCTTTTTCTCTTCATCTTTCGCTTCCTCTTCTTTCATTCTTCTTCTTACACTTATTCCTCATCTTTCTCTTCCTTCCACCTTTTATTTCCACTTCTATACTTTTTAATTCTTCTTACCCTTAAACTTCTTTATTCATTTAATTAAAAAATTGAAAGAACGACTTATCAAGAACAATAAATAAAAAATATACTTTATTGATATTAATAAATTTAAAAACAGTACACACATAGAATCTCAAATGGCAACAAATTGGTCAGTAGTGAAACCATAACAGGCACCACAGAGTGGCACACACTCCATGAGGAAAGTATATATACTAGGGAATTGGTCAATTGGAGGGAGTGATTGCTAAACACTCTCTCAAGAGCTACAATGGCTCATATAGATCAAGCGTGGATAAATACTAAAGTGCACAGGGCTAACATAAATCTACTACATGTTGGAAACAGCCAAAACCAAACCTATCCAAGAAGAATATAAACCTATGACTTACATATGTATGCCAAACGATGGTGCCACTGCCCCTACGCGCGTTTTGGCCACGTGCCTTCTTCCAGGGGTTTGGGGTGTCTTTATTCATTTTCCTACTCTTGTTACCCTTCTTTTTTATCTTCTTTATCTTATTCCACTTCTTTTCTCTTCTTTTTCTTCTTCATCTTACTTATTTCACCTCTTTCCCCTTCTTTTATCTCATCCTTCTCCTCCTCCCATCTCTTCTTTATACTTTATTCATTTTCCTCCTCTTGTTACTCTTCTTCTTTCTCTTTTCTCTCTTCTCTCATTTCTCTTCTTCCTCTTCTTCTTACTTACTCCTCCTCTTCCTTCTCCTCCTTCCATCTCTTCTTTATAATTTTTTGCCCTTCCACTTCTTCTTTATTCATTTTCCTCCTCTTGTTACTCTTCTTCTTTCTCTTCTCTCATTTCTCGTCTTCCTCTTCCTCTTCTTCCTCCTCCTCTTCCTTCTCCTCCTTCCATCTTTTCTTTACACTTATTTGCTTTTTGTTCTTACCCTTCCACTTTTTCTTTATTCATTTTCCTCCTCTTCTTTCTCTTCCTCCTTCTCTTGTATCATCATTATCAGTTCATTCCTAACTTGACTGACATCATTTCTTCCCATTCTCTGCTATTTTTCCTCCCCGTTTATCACAACATCATCAGTCCATAATATAATATTTCAACAAATATAACTTTTTGCCTAAAAGAATGTGACGTCCAGAGTATGGATTTCTTAATTTCTGCTCATGTATTCATGAAATAAACCATTAATTTATCCATCCAACATTTTATTCATTCACCGGATCTTCATTTCTCTGATCATTCAATACATTGTCAATCTATCCTATTATTTATTCATCTATTACAGTCATTCATTCGTTCATTCATTAATTCATTCAACCAACTAAATAAACTTTTCTTAATTCATCTGTTAATTATATTTCCTTAAAGGTGTATTCTCAAGTTTGAATCTTCGGGATTGGGGAGACCTTCCTGATCTCTCAAAGTCAAGCTGCTGGGACCCCCAACTGATCCCGAGAATGGATGGGTCTGAAGAGCCCCTTGTGGATGGGAGAGGTGTTTGGCCTTTGATTCTTAACGTGAGCGCAGAAGATGGTCTTTGGCACTGCCATAATTAATGAAGTGGCAACGATCAGCCATCGCTCCCATTCACACGGGAGATTTGGGGATCTGTGGGGGTCCCAGTGGTCGAAATCCCAGTGTTCGAGAAGTAGATGAGTTAAAGGGTTTTCTCAAGTTTTCCCTCTATCCAACTAATTAAATAACCATTATCCAACCATTCAAACAATCTTTCCATAATTCTGTTCATCTGTTTACTAAATTCATGTCTTAGTTTATTTATTTACCCAAAAAGTTATCTATCCTTTCCTCCATTCATCTATTCGCTCATCCATCCATCTATTCATTCACATTCTCTTCTGATCAGTATAAGTTTTAAAAATCGTCTAGGTCATTAATAAACGGAATAGGTTGACACTTGGGGGGATGTCTTCTTTTTTTCGATATTTCTCCCAAGACGCTGCTTCATTCACATTGCTGGTAAATGAAAAGTACAAACAATTCTTCTTTCCTCCCCTCCTTCCCTCCCTCGTTCTTCCTCCTTCCAAATACAACCAACTTGAAAGTCTTTGTGTCGGGAGCTGATTGACGATTTGCGATGGAATTAATTCAATTAAAAATAACTTTATCCTAAACGACAGACGAGGAGACGGGATATGACTGACAAAGGGGTCCGGGCTAATTGAGTATTAAGAAAAAAGTCTCAAAGTAATTAGCTGAGATTAGGGAAAAAGGAATCCAAGAATGGAGAAGGCAGAGATGGAGGAAGAGGCAAAGGAGAGCGGCCGACTGCCTGCTGGGGGAAAAGAAGGCTACGCGCAATTAGATTGTTAGCTCTTCTGCCAAGGAGATCGTATTAGTCCGTTATTATATTCGCTACAGAGCTGAATGAGTCTCCTTTTATTTTCTGGCTCATTGCAAGGAGGGTAAGCAGAAAAGTAGGCAGCAATGAAACAAGACCTTAATGATGGAAAGAATTACTGTCATATCCCTTTAAGTAGCCTGATCCTTTGCCCCTATGTGACTTCGATTTTTGTTTCCCTCCCGGCATCTCTATTCACCACCACCACTTCCACCATCCTTCTTTTTTCCTTTCCTCTCCATTTCCCCAGACCCCTGCCCCCCCCCCAACGCGCGCTATCGCTTGCTCCCCCAGGCCTCCCCTTTGCCAGCATGGAGAGCGCAAGGGGACGCTCCATTAAGCAGTAATTGAAGTGCTGACGTGACTCTGAAGCTGGATGCGTATGGCACAGCGCTCACCCGAGGGGGCGATAAAAAAAATAAAAGCACCCAAAGATCCCTTCACTGCGCCTTTCGAGTCCCTTCCACCCACCCCACTTCCGAGTCAATCTTTGGCAACCCACCGGTTAATCCATCATCTTCTAAAAAAAAAAATCACTTCAATCCCTTCTCTCCTTTTTTTTTTTTTTTTTCTTGCCTTATTTTAGCACCACATCAATCATCGGCCTTTGTTACTTGATTACTTTAAAGTACGACTGTAAAAGAAAAAAAAAACGCGAAAAATCCTCTTTGATTACGGAGATCAGAGAGATTGATTCTTCATTCCGAAAAAAAAAATGTAAAAAAAAAAAATCGTAAAAGATCCAGAAATCAGATAGGGTTAATGTCAGCGGAGATGGACGCGTTTTGGAGGCTTTGACATTCGCTTCACGGTTTAGGGGCCTAAATTGCACAGCTAATAAGCGTTCGGCTTATGAAGATTTCCGCGCGAAGGGAGAAAGTGTAGATAATTTGTTACTTGGCTGAGTGCTTCTAATGTGTAACAGATTCAATGTACAATCTTCATATTTAATAGTCTTAAGTGGTTAACACATCTCCTAATACACTTTCACACTCGATACATTCGACATGCCGCTTAGCGAGAAACAGATACATGACAGCCATCGCGCAGTTAAAAATTAAAGAAAAAAAAAACAAATCAAAAATTATATCCAAAGGCCGCAGAGACGGAGAAAATTGGGGCAGAATTCTGGGTAATTGCTCATAATTTTCGACGCTGGATTTCGCCTCCGTCTTCCTGATTAGCGGAACGGCTAATGGGCGCCTTGAAACATTAGCTTTATTATAGGGGAAGGCAAAGAGGTTAAAAGTAGAGGTGCGAAGAGAAGTTCAGATGCAAATTTGCACCTGTTAACAAATGACATTCCCAAAAGGGATTGTGCGTCAATCTTCCGAGGCTTCGACGCGCGTCGCGGTGACTAATTTTAGGTTATTGTAAGTAATATTTTTTTTGCTTATAAATGAGAAGAATCATATGACATTATCTAAAGTTTCTGCCTTAGATAATGTCATATGATTCTTCTCTGCTAACTATATGCAAAAAAAAAATTACTAACTATAACCTAAAATTAGTCCATGCGAAACGCGTCAAAGCCACAGAAGATTGGAGGGATGGAGATTGCATCTGAGGTATCTACCTTAGTAGAGAAGAATCATGTCGCCTTATCTAAGGTAGATACCTCAGAAGCAATCTCCTTCCCTCCAATCTTCTGTGGCTTCGTTGCATTTCGCAGTGACTAATTTTAGGTTATTGTAGGTGATTTTTTTTTTTTTGCATATAGTTTAGTAGAGCAGAATCATATGACATTGTCTAAAGTATCTACCTTAGATAATGTCATATGATTTTTCTCTACTAACTATATGCAATAAAAATATTACCTACGATAACGTAGAATTCGTCCACGCAAAATGCGTCAAAGCCTTGGAGGAATGGAGAGTGTTTCTGAGGCATCTACCTTAGTAAAGAAGAATCATATTGCTTTATCTTAATTAGATACCTCAGAAGCGATCTCCATTTCTCCAGTCTTCTGTGGCTTTGCCGGGTTTTGTGGTGTCTTGTTTTAGGTTATTGTAGAGAATTATTACAAATGATAATCTAACATTAGTCAACGCAAAATGCGTTGAAGCTACAGAGGATTGGAAGAATGGAGATTGCTTCTGAGAGATCTACCTAATATAAGACACTACGATTCTTCCTTACTAAGGTAGATGCCTCAGAAGCAATCTCCATTCCTCCAGTCCTCTGTGGCTTTGACGCGTTTCGCAGTGACTATTTTTGTTATTGTAGGTAATTTTTTTTTGCATATAATTTGTAGAGAAGAATCTTATGACATTATCTAAGGTAAATACTTTAGATAATGTCCTCTACTAACTATATGTGAAAAAAATATTACCAATGATAACCTAAAATTAGTCAACGCGAAACGCGTCACAACCTCGGAAGATTGGAGGAATGGAGATTGCTTCTGTGGTATCTACCTTAGTAGAGAAGAATCATATTGCATTATCTAAGGTAGATACCTCAGAAGCAATCTCCATTCTTCCAATCTTCTGTTTCTTCGACGCGTTTCATGGTGAATAATTTTACTTTATTGTAGGTAATGTTTTTTTGCATATAGTTAAGTCATATGATTCTTCTTTACTAAGTATATGCAAAAAGAATTATTAACAATGATTTAAAATTTGTCAACATGAAACGCGTCGAAGTCATAGATGATTGGAGGAATGGCAATTGCTTCTGAGGTATCTACCTTAGTAGAAAAGAATCACATTGCATTATCTAAGGTAGATACCTCAGAAGCAATATCCATTCCTCCAGTCCTCGTTGACTTCTACGCGTTTCGCAGTAACTAATTTTATCTTATTGCAGTTTTTTTTTTTTTGCATATAGTTAGTAGTGATGAATCCTATGACATTATCTAAGGTAGACACTTGAGATAATGTTCTCTACTAACTATGCAAAAAAATTTACCACCAATAACCTAAAATTAGTCAATGCGAAACGCATCAAAGCCACGGAAGATTGGGGGATTGGAGATTGCATCTGAGGTATCTGCCTTGGATAATGTCATATGACTATTCTCTACTAAGGTAGATGCCTGAGAAGCAATCTCCATTCCTCCAATCCTCCTAGGCTTAGACGCATTTCGTGTTCACTAATTTTAGGTTATTGTAGGTAGTATATTTTTTGCATATACTTAGTAGAAAAGAATCTTATGACATTATCTAAAATAGATACCTTAGATAATGTCATATGATTCTTCTCTACTAACTATATGCAAAAAAACCCCTACAATAGCCTAAAATTAGTCATCGCGAAATGCGTCGAAGACTCGGAGGATTGGTGGAATGGAGATTGTTACTGAGGTGTGAAATAAAAGAAATGCCCTTTTTATTCTATTAGGACTTGTTAATCCTCACATCGTGTGCAATGTGAGAATTCTCCGGTGTCGGCGCCAGGAGCAGGCGGTCATGTTACCGCAAGTATACGATTTTCATACTTAAGGTCACATTCCGACTAGACTTGTCCAGCCTTGCTCAATACACTTGCATTGAGCGAGGCAGCACACATCTAGTCGGCATGTGACTGCATGTATGGAAATCATATACTTGCGGTCATGATCCTGTCGCTCCCGGCACCGGAGACTCCTGACCGCACTCACTGCGCAAATCTTTATATTCTGACTGCAGTTCTAACATTTATATCGGCTGCTGTACATCACATAATAAATATATAATTAATTCACAGCTCTAAACCCACTGCATACCCATTATTCAACCCATTATTTTATATCATTTTTTAATTTTTTTTATGTATTATTATTTGTTGTTGTTGGTCTTCTTCTTCGACTTCTTCTTCTTCCTTTTCTTCGTCTTCTTCTTCTTCATCTTCTTTGTCTCCTTCTTCTTTGTCTTCGTCGTCGCCTTCTTCGTTGTCTTCTTCCTCGTCTTCTTCCTCGTCTTCTTCCTCGTCGTCATCTTCTTCGTCGTCTTCTTCTTCGTTATCATTTTCGTTGTCTTCTTCATCGTCTTCTTTGTCATCTCCTTTGTCTTCTTCATCATCTTCGTCTTCTTCTTTGTCTTCTTCGTCGTCACCTTTGTCTTCTTCTTCATCTTCTTCGTCGTCGTCTCCTTCTTCATCTTCTTCATCGTCTTCTTCATCGTCTTCTTCTTCGTTGTCTTCATCGTCTTCTTCTTCGTTGTCTTCTTCGTCTTCTTCTTCTTCATCATCTTTTTCTTCGTCATCTTCTTCATCTTCTTCTTTGTCATCTTCTTCATCGCTTCCTTTGTCATCTTCTTCATCGTCTTCTTCACCGTCATCTTCGTCGTCTTCTTCTTTGTCGTCTCCTTTGTCTTCCTCTTCATCGTCGTCATCTTCTTCATCGTTGTCTTCTTCGTCGTCTTCTTCGTCGTCTCCTTTGTCTTCCTCTTTGTCGTCGTCTTCTTCATCGCCTTCTTCTTTTCCGTCGTCGTCTTCTTCGTCTTCATTATTATTATTTCTTATAATGTATTAATTAATTACTTTTTTGCTTGTTTCAGTGCGTAATGTATATGCTTAGCTCCATCTAGTGGTCAGAATTATATCTTGTAGCCTTGCCAATGTAGAAAATGCATCAGAAAATCGCTATATATAGGAGGAAATAATAACTCGAGCAGAATTTTCAATCTATTTAGCAATGTCTTTTCTAGGAATCTTCATGGGTTAACTCATAATTACATACTGAGCCTTATTATGATTCACAACCTGAGCGAGAGAACTTTTACATCTGCATAAAGTCCTCCCATCCTGCCTCTCCGGGAACAGCTTCAGCGAGCCTCCCGTGTACTGTAAAACTGACAACATTTTTTGCACATGACAAACAAAAGAGAGATGTACAGTAAATTGGCCTAGTTTTTCCGTCAGCGCTTATGGATGCAAGCGCCTGTTCTAGAAGGAGCCATAAAAATAGTACTTAGTATAACTTACAAGTCATCTCAGATATTTCCAAAGACTGGATGACAACTTTCTGACTCAGCTCAGCACCTTCATTTGAGCAGAGGACACTCAAGACTTTCTCGCTGTTGTCAAACCATAAAATCCCAGCATGCAATTCTGCATGATCTTCATCGCTGGGGTTGCAGATAAAAATCCAGGTAGGAATCTACTTAAAGAGCAATTCACACACAGAAGACATCAGCATCAGGAAGAAATAAGACCTTAGGAGCAATGTGAAAAATATATTTCCCCTCTCATGGACCCCTGTGCAAAATTTGGAAAATGCCCCACCTCATTGTTGGTCAGATGAATGGGTCCTTATAGCGTTGTAAATCCTATAATGACCCCAACCCTCCCCTCATTATGTATTAATGTCTCCCATCCTAGGCACCTTCTAGGTATAAATGTCCCCCATCCTGGTATATATGTCTACCATCCTGAGCCTCTTCCTGGTATATATGTTCCCCTTTCCTGGTATATATGTCCCCCATCCTGGGCCTCTTCCGGGTATATATATCCCCCATCCTACGCTTCTTCCTGGTGTATATATATATATATATATATATATATATATGTATATATAAACCCATTCCTGGTATAT
Organism: Phyllobates terribilis; assembly: GCF_046119375.1. Classification (NCBI taxonomy): domain Eukaryota; kingdom Metazoa; phylum Chordata; class Amphibia; order Anura; family Dendrobatidae; genus Phyllobates; species Phyllobates terribilis. The sequence goes on along the minus strand of NW_027362772.1, from coordinate 35,890,287 downwards.
ATGTCCCCCATCCTGGGCCTCTTCCTGGTATATATATGTGACGCTCGCAGTCCTCCCTGGGAGATGGGGTACTCGGAGCCGGGTCAGATGTCGAGGGGATGTAGCCGTGGCCTGGACCCGTTCCGTGCCCAGGGCCGTCACATTAAAAATAATGGGCTATCGGTGTTGGTGAGGACGAGTGGTGGAATTGAGACTACGCCACCTGCGGTGTCTGGTGATGCGCCACCAGCGCTGCAAGCAGTCCTCTGAGGCGGGATGTTATGGCAGCTTGAGATGTTATGACTCCCCACAGGCAGAGCAGGGCCTCAGGGTAGGGGAGCAAGAGGATGGAAGGAGTAGTCATAGGAATACTCTGGTGCCGTGTGGTGCGGTGCAGAAATAAGAGTCCGGAGGCCTTAGGGATAGTCTTCCACGTCTTTACTCACGGTTTGGTAAGCAGCGGCAAGGCTTCTCCCTGCTCCTCACGGCGCTCTGCGGCCACCAGAGACGAGGGCTCAGCGCACCCAGGATATTCAGGCACTTCGATCAGGACCCTCTGAGTGTTCCTAAACTGTCCCTTTTGACCTCTCCTGTCTGTGTACATGGAAAGGCTGGGTCTCCCTCCGGACTATGCACAGATTTGGGGCACGGCAGCAATTGCTGTTCCATCTGTCCCGCGACGGGATCCACTGTAGCCTTCCGGGCTTCTCTGACAGAGACGTGAAGTGGCAAAGTCAGATATCGGGGGCCAGTACCCCTCTTGCAGCAGGAGTCCCTCTGGCTAGGCCAGAATGGAGAGTACAGGTGGCGTACGCCGCTCCGTCCGTGCTCCCTGGGATCCTTTTGCTTGTGGAGCTGTCACTATAGCTCCCGACCTTCTTAAGCAAGGGAACTTGACCGGGATAGAGACACTGTTAACTCATACCCGCTCCTCGTGTCAAGGTCAGAGCACGAGGACCGTGCATCTTCAGCACACTGCAGGCTCCTACACAAGGCCACTGTCAGCTGTGAAGACCACAATGAAAGAACAGGAGCCAAGAACCTTGTGCTCAAGATGGCTGGCTATTATATAGCAAAAATATGTGTGTACACTAAAACTGTGTTCTACCCTTTACCCACTACATGGTTCCCCTAACTTTTGGTTCCCCCCACTTGTGATCCTGCTGAGGCAGCACTATGGTGCATACTTGCCTCCCATAGGTCAGGAGTGTGTAGTGTTGAATGTAGATTAGGGTCCTGACCAGTGCATGTAGAGACCACACATCATATAGTTGCAGTCTGCTATTCTGGTGTTTTTGCGCTGCAGCTCTATGTAACATTTTTCAGAGGCAGAAAAAATATCCCTATCATTCCCTCGCTGATTTTATCTCTAAGAATATGGGTCCCGTTATTGCCAGACATATGGAACTCACAATATTTCATATTTCATATCGGAGATGACGTGGCTATGGCTGGTGGCTGGGAATTGTTTGTGAGTGCCTTTGAACTTAGTGAACCATTTCATCTTTCCTCCAAACTCTGGCCTGGGAGAAGGTGTCAATCTATCTCAGGTCTGTGTTAAGAGGTAATACATTTGCATTTTAGTTAGCTTCTAACACTTCATGGCTGGCATTTGTTTGTGTAAGGCCTCCCTCATGACTGTGTTAATTGGGGCTTTTGTGCTGAGCAGAAGGGGAAGAATGGTCAATATCTGGGTCAGGAAAATATGGAAGAACATCTTCAAAATTCCTCAATACTTCCCTGACACAGAGGTCGGCAGCTGACATCTTCATGCCTGCTATTGCAGATGTATGACGTCACTGCCATGCGCAGCCTGCCGATATCCACTGCCGGCCTCTCATTGGCCGGCTGCATGCATTGCTGTGCAGAGACTCAGCAAGTGTTTGTACAGTAAAACTTTTCAGCAGAATATGCATCCTCTGAGTTACATCCAGCGAAATAGCTGGCGTCGATGGGCACCCCTACCGCAAGGGCCTGGTCGTGGTCGCACACTCTGGATCTGCGATTGTTACGCCCCTACCAAAATATCTGTTTTGTGATAGTGAATATTTGAACCATTGTATTGATGGCAATAAACCACATAAACATATATAATGCATGAAAAATATTGTGGCAGTGCAGCAGCGTACTAATTATATTCCAGTACATAGGAGCCGTATTATAGTAGTTATATTCTTGTACATAGGAGCAGTATTATAGTAGTTATATTCTTGTACATAGGAGCAGTATTATAGTAGTTATATTCTTATACTCAGGGGCAGTATTATAGTAGTTATATTCTTGTACATGGAGGCAGTATTATAGTAGTAATATTCTTATACTCAGGGGCAGTATTATAGTGGTTATATTCTTGTACATAGAGGCAGTATTATAGTAGTAATATTCTTGTACATAGGAGCAGTATTATAGTAGTTATATTCTTGTACATAGGGAGCAGCATTATAGTAGTTATATTCTTGTACATAGGGGACAGTATTATAGTAGTTATATTCTTGTACATAGGGAGCAGTATTATAGTAGTTATATTCTTGTACATAGGGAGCAGTATTATAGAAGTTATATTCTTGTACATAAGAGCAGTATTATAGTAGTTATATTCTTGTACATAGGGGGCATTATTATAGTAGTTATATTCTTGTACATAGGGGGCAGGATTATAGTAGTTATATTCTTGTACATAGGAGCAGCATTATAGTAGTTATATTCTTGTACATAGAGGCAGTATTATAGTAGTTATATTCTTGTACATAGGGGGCAGTATTTTAGTAGTTATATTCTTGTACATAGGGGCAGTATTATAGTAGTTATATTCTTGTACATAGGAGCATTATTATAGCAGTTATATTCTTGTGCATAGGAGCAGTATTATAGTAGTTATATTCTTGTATATAGGGGGCAGTATTATAGTAGTTATATTCTTGTACATAGGAGCAGTATTATAGTAGTTATATTCTTGTACATAGGGGGTAGTATTATAGTAGTTATATTCTTGTACATAGAGGGCAGTATTATAGTAGTTATATTCTTGTACATATTAGCTGTATTATAGTAGCTATATTCTTGTACATAGGGGGCAGTATTATAGTAGTTATATTCTTGTACATAGGAGCAGTATTATAGTAGTTATATTCTTGTACATAGGGGGTAGTATTATAGTAGTTATATTCTTGTACATAGAGGGCAGTATTATAGTGGTTATATTCTTGTACATATGAGCTGTATTATAGTAGCTATATTCTTGTACATAGAGGGCAGTATTATAGTGGTTATATTCTTGTACATAGGGAGCAGTAATATTGTAGTTATATTCTTTTACATAGGAGCAGTACTATAGTAGTTATATTCTTGTACATATGAGCAGTATTATAGTAGTTATATTCTTGTACATAGGGGCAGTATTATAGTAGTTATATTCTTGTACATAGGGAGCAGTATTATAGTAGTTATATTCTTGTATATAGGAGCAGTATTATAGTAGTTATATTCTTGTACATAGGAGCAGTATTATAGTAGTTATATTCTTGTACATAGGGGGCAGTATTATAGCAATTCTATTCTTGTACATAGGGGCAGTATTATAGTAGTCATATTCTTGTACATAGGGGGCAGTATTATAATAGTTATATTCTTGTACATATGAGCAGTATTATAGTAGTTATATTCTTGTACATAGGGGGCATTATTATAGTAGTTATATTCTTGTACATAGGGGGCAGTATTATAGTAGTTATATTCTTGTACATAGGGGGCAGTATTTTAGTAGTTATATTCTTGTACATAGGGGCAGTATTATAGTAGTTATATTGTTGTACATAGGAGCATTATTATAGCAGTTATATTCTTGTACATAGGAGCAGTATTATAGTAGTTATATTCTTGTATATAGGGGGCAGTATTATAGTAGTTATATTCTTGTACATAGGGGGCAGTATTATAGTAGTTATATTCTTGTACATAGGGGGCAGTATTATAGTAGATATATTCTTGTACATAGGGAGCAGTATTATAGTGGTTATATTCTTGTATATAGGGACAGTATTATAGTAGTTATATTCTTGTACATAGGAGCAGTATTATAGTAGTTATATTCTTGTACATAGGGGGCAGTATTATAGCAGTTCTATTCTTGTACATAGGAGCAGTATTATAGTAGTTATATTCTTGTATATAGGGACAGTATTATAGTAGTTATATTCTTGTACATAGGGGCAGTATTATAGTAGTTATATTCTTGTACATAGGAGCAGTATTATAGTAGTTATATTCTTGTACAAAGGGGGCAGTATTATAGCAGTTCTATTCTTGTACATAGGAGCAGTATTATAGTAGTTATATTCTTGTATATAGGGACAGTATTATAGTAGTTATATTCTTGTACATAGGAGCAGTATTATAGTAGTCATATTCTTGTACATAGGGGGCAGTATTATAGTAGATATATTCTTGTACATAGGGGGCAGTATTATAGTAGTTATATTCTTGTACATAGGGGGCAGTATTATAGTAGTTATATTCTTGTACATATGAGCAGTATTATAGTAGTTATATTCTTGTACATAGGAACAGTATTATAGTAGTTATATTCTTGTACATAGGGGGTAGTATTATAGTAGTTATATTCTTGTACATAGAGGGCAGTATTATAGTGGTTATATTCTTGTACATATGAGCTGTATTATAGTAGCTATATTCTTGTACATAGAGGGCAGTATTATAGTGGTTATATTCTTGTACATAGGGAGCAGTAATATTGTAGTTATATTCTTTTACATAGGAGCAGTATTATAGTAGTTATATTCTTGTACATAGGGAGCAGTATTATAGTAGTTATATTCTTGTATATAGGGACAGTATTATAGTAGTTATATTCTTGTACATAGGAGCAGTATTATAGTAGTTATATTCTTGTACATAGGGGGCAGTATTACAGCAGTTCTATTCTTGTACATAGGGGCAGTATTATAGTAGTCATAGTCTTGAACATAGGGGGCAGTATTATAGTAGTTATATTCTTGTACATATGAGCAGTATTATAGTAGTTATATTCTTGTACATAGGGGGCATTATTATAGTAGTTATATTCTTGTACATAGGGGCAGTATTATAGTAGTTATATTCTTGTACATAGGAGCATTATTATAGCAGTTATATTCTTGTACATAGGATCAGTATTATAGTAGTTATATTCTTGTATATAGGGGTCAGTATTATAGTAGTTATATTCTTGTACATAGGGGGCAGAATTCTAGTAGTTATATTCTTGTACATAGGAGCAGTATTATAGTAGTTATATTCTTGTACATAGGGGGTAGTATTATAGTAGTTATATTCTTGTACATAGAGGGCAGTATTATAGTAGTTAAATTCATGTACATATGAGCTGTATTATAGTAGCTATATTCTTGTACATAGGGGCATCATTATAGTAGTTATATTCTTGTACATAGGAGCAGTATTATAGTAGTTATATTCTTGTACATAGGGGGTAGTATTATAGTAGTTATATTCTTGTACATAGAGGGCAGTATTATAGTAGTTATATTCTTGTACATATGAGCTGTATTATAGTAGCTATATTCTTGTACATAGAGGGCAGTATTATAGTGGTTATATTCTTGTACATAGGGAGCAGTAATATTGTAGTTATATTCTTTTACATAGGAGCAGTATTATAGTAGTTATATTCTTGTACATAGGGGGCAGTATTATAGTAGTTATATTCTTGTACATATGAGCAGTATTATAGTAGTGATATTCTTGTACATAGGGAGCAGTATTATAGTAGTTATATTCTTGTATATAGGGACAGTATTATAGTAGTTATATTCTTGTACATAGGAGCAGTATTATAGTAGTTATATTCTTGTACATAGGGGGCAGTATTATAGCAGTTCTATTCTTGTACATAGGAGCAGTATTATAGTAGTTATATTCTTGTATATAGGGACAGTATTATAGTAGTTATATTCTTGTACATAGAGGGCAGTATTATAGTGGTTATATTCTTGTACATAGGGAGCAGTAATATTGTAGTTATATTCTTTTACATAGGAGCAGTATTATAGTAGTTATATTCTTGTACATATGAGCAGTATTATAGTAGTTATATTCTTGTACATAGGGGCAGTATTATAGTAGTTATATTCTTGTACATAGGGAGCAGTATTATAGTAGTTATATGCTTGTATATAGGGACAGTATTATAGTAGTTATATTCTTGTACATAGGAGCAGTATTATAGTAGTTATATTCTTGTACATAGGGGGCAGTATTATAGCAGTTCTATTCTTGTACATAGGGGCAGTATTATAGTAGTCATATTCTTGTACATAGGGGGCAGTATTATAGGAGTTATATTCTTGTACATATGAACAGTATTATAGTAGTTATATTCTTGTACATAGGCGGCATTATTATAGTAGTTATATTCTTGTACATAGGGGGCAGTATTATAGTAGTTATATTCTTGTACATAGGGGGCAGTATTTTAGTAGTTATATTCTTGTACATAGGGGCAGTATTATAGTAGTTATATTCTTGTACATAGGAGCATTATTATAGCAGTTATATTCTTGTACATAGGAGCAGTATTATAGTAGTTATATTCTTGTATATAGGGGGCAGTATTATAGTAGTTATATTCTTCTACATAGGGGGCAGTTTTATAGTAGTTATATTCTTGTACATAGGAGCAGTATTATAGCAGTTATATTCTTGTACATAGGGGGTAGTATTATAGTAGTTATATTCTTGTACATAGAGGGCAGTATTATAGTAGTTAAATTCTTGTACATATGAGCTGTATTATAGTAGCTATATTCTTGTACATAGGGGGCAGCATTATAGTAGTTATATTCTTTTACATAGGAGCAGTATTATAGTAGTTATATTCTTGTACATAGGGGGTAGTATTATAGTAGTTATATTCTTGTACATAGAGGGCAGTATTATAGTAGTTATATTCTTGTACATATGAGCTGTATTATAGTAGCTATATTCTTGTACATAGAGGGCAGTATTATAGTGGTTATATTCTTGTACATAGGGAGCAGTAATATTGTAGTTATATTCTTTTACATAGGAGCAGTATTATAGTAGTTATAGTCTTGTACATAGGGGGCAGTATTATAGTAGTTATATTCTTGTACATATGAGCAGTATTATAGTAGTTATATTCTTGTACATAGGGGCAGTATTATAGTAGTTATATTCTTGTACATAGGGGCAGTATTATAGTAGTTATATTCTTGTACATAGTAGCAGTATTATAGTAGTTATATTCTTGTACATAGGGGGCAGTATTATAGTAGTTATATTCTTGTACATAGGGGGCAGTATTATAGTAGTTATATTCTTGTACATAGGGAGCAGTATTATAGTAGTTATATTCTTGTATATAGGGACAGTATTATAGTAGTTATATTCTTGTACATAGGAGCAGTATTATAGTAGTTAAATTCTTGTACATAGGGGGCAGTATTATAGCAGTTCTATTCTTGTACATAGGAGCAGTATTATAGTAGTTAAATTCTTGTATATAGGGACAGTATTATAGTAGTTATATTCTTGTACATAGGGGCAGTATTATAGTAGTTATATTCTTGTACATAGGAGCAGTATTATAGTAGTTATATTCTTGTACATAGGGGGCAGTATTATAGCAGTTCTATTCTTCTACATAGGAGCAGTATTATAGTAGTTATATTCTTGTCTATAGGGACAGTATTAAAGTAGTTATATTCTTGTACATAGGAGCAGTATTATAGTAGTCATATTCTTGTACATAGGGGGCAGTATTATAGTAGATATATTCTTGTTCATAGGGGGCAGTATTATCGTAGTTATATTCTTGTACATAGGGGGCAGTATTATAGTAGTTATATTCTTGTACATATGAGCAGTATTATAGTAGTTATATTCTTGTACATAGGAGCAGTATTATAGTAGTTATATTCTTGTACATAGGGGTCAGTATTATAGTAGTTATATTCTTGTACATAGGAGCAGTATTATAGTAGTTATATTCTTGAACATAGGGGGCAGTATTATAGTAGTTATATTCTTGTACATAGGAGCAGTATTATAGTAGTTATATTGTTATATTCTTGTACATAGGGGGTAGTATTATAGTAGTTATATTCTTGTACATAGACTGCAGTATTATAGTAGTTAAATTCTTGTACATATGAGCTGTATTATAGTAGCTATATTCTTGTATATAGGGGCAGCATTATAGTAGTTATATTCTTGTACATAGGAGCAGTATTATAGTAGTTATATTCTTGTACATAGGGGGTAGTATTATAGTAGTTATATTCTTGTACATAGAGGGCAGTATTATAGTAGTTATATTCTTGTACATATGAGCTGTATTATAGTAGCTATATTCTTGTACATAGAGGGCAGTATTATAGTGGTTATATTCTTGTACATAGGGAGCAGTAATATTGTAGTTATATTCTTTTACATAGGAGCAGTATTATAGTAGTTATATTCTTGTACATAGGGGGCAGTATTATAGTAGTTATATTCTTGTACATATGAGCAGTATTATAGTAGTGATATTCTTGTACATAGGGGCAGTATTATAGTAGTTATATTCTTGTACATAGGGAGCAGTATTATAGTAGTTATATTCTTGTACATAGGGGGCAGTATTATAGCAGTTCTATTCTTGTACATAGGAGCAGTATTATAGTAGTTATATTCTTGTATATAGGGACAGTATTATAGTAGTTATATTCTTGTACATAGGGGCAGTATTATAGTAGTTATATTCTTGTACATAGGGGGCAGTATTATAGTAGTTATATTCTTGTACATAGGGAGCAGTATTATAGTAGTTATATTCTTGTATATAGGGACAGTATTATAGTAGTTATATTCTTGTACATAGGAGCAGTATTATAGTAGTTAAATTCTTGTACATAGGGGGCAGTATTATAGCAGTTCTATTCTTGTACATAGGAGCAGTATTATAGTAGTTATATTCTTGTATATAGGGACAGTATTATAGTAGTTATATTCTTGTACATAGGGGCAGTATTATAGTAGTTATATTCTTGTACATAGGAGCAGTATTATAGTAGTTATATTCTTGTACATAGGGGGCAGTATTATAGCAGTTCTATTCTTCTACATATGAGCAGTATTATAGTAGTTATATTCTTGTCTATAGGGACAGTATTATAGTAGTTATATTCTTGTACATAGGAGCAGTATTATAGTAGTCATATTCTTGTACATAGGGGGCAGTATTATAGTAGATATATTCCTGTACATAGGGGGCAGTATTATCGTAGTTATATTCTTGTACATAGGGGGCAGTATTATAGTAGTTATATTCTTGTACATATGAGCAGTATTATAGTAGTTATATTCTTGTACATAGGAGCAGTATTATAGTAGTTATATTCTTGTACATAGGGGGCAGTATTATAGTAGTTATATTCTTGTACATAGGAGCAGTATTATAGTAGTTATATTCTTGTACATAGGAGCAGTATTATAGTAGTTATATTCTTGTACATAGGGGGCAGTATTATAGTAGTTATATTCTTGTACATAGGAGCAGTATTATAGCAGTTATATTCTTGTACATAGGAGCAGTATTATAGTAGTTATATTCTTGTACATAGGGGGCAGTATTATAGTAGTTATATTCTTGTACATAGGAGCAGTATTATAGTAGTTATATTCTTGTACATAGGGGGCAGTATTATAGTATTTTGTTCTTTGTAGTAGGAAACATTTTTAAAGACTCATTTTATGTATTGCACATTATCAGCTTTTATTTTTTCTTTTAATTTCTCTCCAGTAAGTTTCCATTAATTTGTTGGCTCTTTTCATGTATTGATGAGTTGCGCTCTTCATCCTGAATGACATCCTGACCGGTATATGAACTCCGGTCCACCTGTGAAAGATTAAAGACGTATTCACCTGCCTTCAATTGCAGACATAAAAAGTTCAATCCTCAAAGCAACAATTATATTATGTATGCCTGATGTACCAAATGTAACCCGCTCGCAGATCCATTTATGCTTTCTCATCAGCTCGTGCCTCAAATGGGTGAGATTTTTACATAACTGCAAATCCATATGCAACAGATATATTGCGCTGGAGCCATTTTTTTCTAAATTCATACCTTTTGTGATATTGTAGATGAGAAAAACGTGTGTACTTTTTAATGGGCCAAATTTACCTGCAGCACAAATATTTAGGACTATTAGTATGACATCAAGGGGGCAGCAGTTCTATACCTGGATCCTGGTGCTTGAGTAGATTATATAACTACTATAATACTGCCCCTATGTACAAGAATTTAGCTACTATAATACTGCTCCTATGTACAAGAATATAACTATTGTAATACTGAACCTATGTACAAGAATATAACTACTATAATACTGCTCCTATGTACAAGAATATAACTACTATAATACTGCCCCCTATGTACAAGAATATAACTACTATAATACTGCTCCTATGTACAAGAATATAACTACTATAATACTGCCCCTATATACAAGAATATAACTACTATAATACTGCCCCTATGTACAAGAATATAACTACTATAATACTGCCACCTATGTACAAAAATATAACTACTATAATACTGCTCCCTATGTACAAGAATATAACTACTATAATACTGCCACCTATGTACAAAAATATAACTACTATAATACTGCTCCCTATGTACAAGAATATAACTACTATAATGCTTCCCCCTATGTGCAAGAATATAACTACTATAATACTGCCCCTATGTACAAGAATATAACTACTATAATACTGCCCCTATGTGCAAGAATATAACTACTATAATACTGTCCCCAATGTATAAGAATATAACTACTATAATACTGCCCCTATGTACAAGAATATAACTACTATAATACTGCCCCCTATGTACAAGAATATAACTACTATAATACTGCCTTTATGTACAAGAATATAACTACTATAATACTGCCCCCTATGTACAAGAATATAACTACTATAATACTGCTCCTATGTACAGGAATATAACTACTATAATACTGCCCCCTATGTACAAGAATATAACTACTATAATACTGCTCCTATGTACAGGAATATAACTACTATAATACGGCCCCTATGTACAAGAATATAACTACTATAATACTGCTCCTATGTACAAGAATATAGCTACTATAATACTGCCCCCTATGTACAAAAATATAACTACTATAATACTGCTCCTATGTACAAGAATATATCTACTATAATACTGCCCCTATGTACAAGAATATAACTACTATAATACTGCTCCCTATGAACAAGAATATAACTACTATAATACTGCCCCCTATGTACAAGAATATAACTACTATAATACTGCTCCTATGTACAAGAATATAACTACTATATTACTACCCCTATGTACAAGAATATAACTACTATAATGCTACCCCTATGTACAAGAATATAACTACTATAATACTGCTCCTATGTACAAGAATATAACTACTATAATACTGCTCCTATGTACAAGAATATAACTACTATAATACTACCCCTATGTACAAGAATATAACTACTATAATACTGCCCCCTATGTACAAGAATATAACTACTATAATACTGCTCCCTATGTACAAGAATATAACTACTATAATACTGCCCTATATGTACAAGAATATAACTACTATAATACTGCTCCAATGTACAAGAATATAACTACTATAATACTACCCCTATGTACAAGAATATAACTACTATAATACTGCTCCTATGTACAAGAATATAACTACCATAATACTGCCCCCTATGTACAGGAATATAACTACTATAATACTGCCCCTATGTACAAGAATATAACTACTATAATACTGCCCCTATGTACAAGAATATAACTACTATAATACTGCCTCTATGTACAAGAATATAACTACTATAATACTGCCCCTATATACAAGAATATAACAACTATAATACTGCTCCCTATGTACAAGAATATAACAACTATAATACTGCTCCCTATGTACAAGAATATAACTACTATAATACCTCTCCTATGTACAAGAATATAGTTACTATAATACTGCTCCTATGTACAAGAATATAACTACTATAATACTGCCCCTATGTACAAGAATATAACTACTATAATACTGTCCCCTATATACAAGAATATAACTACTATAATACTGCCCCTATGTACAAGAATATAACTTCTATACTACTGCTCCTATGTACAAGAATATAAGTACTATAATACTGCTCCTATGTACAAGAATATAACTACTATAAAACTGCCCCCTATGTACAAGAATATAACTACTATAATACTGACCCCATGTACAAGAATATAACTACTATAATACTGCCCCCTATGTACAAGAATATAACTACTATAATACTGCTCCTATGTACAAGAATATAACTACTATAATACTGCTCCTATGTACAAGAATATAACTACTATAATACTGCCCCTATGTACAAGAATATAACTACTATAATACTGCTCCTATGTACAAGAATATATCTACTATAATACTGCTCCCTATGTACAAGAATATAACTACTATAATACTGCCCCTATGTACAAGAATATAACTACTATAATAGTGCTCCTATGTACAAGAATATAACTACTATAATACTGCTCCTATGTACAAGAATATAACTACTGTAATACTGCTCCTATGTACAAGAATATAACTACTATAATACCTCTCCTATGTACAAGAATATAGTTACTATAATACTGCTCCTATGTACAAGAATATAACTACTATAATACTGCCCTATATGTACAAGAATATAACTACTATAATACTGCTCCAATGTACAAGAATATAACTACTATAATACTACCCCTATGTACAAGAATATAACTACTATAATACTGCTCCTATGTACAAGAATATAACTACTATAATACTGCTCCTATGTGCAAGAATATAACTACTATAATACTGCTCCCTATGTACAAGAATATAACTACTATAATACTGCCCCTATGTACAAGAATATAACTACTATAATACTGCCTCTATGTACAAGAATATAACTACTATAATACTGCCCCTATATACAAGAATATAACAACTATAATACTGCTCCCTATGTACAAGAATATAATCACTATAATGCTGCCCCCTATGTACAAGAATATAACTACTATAATACCTCTCCTATGTACAAGAATATAGTTACTATAATACTGCTCCTATGTACAAGAATATAACTACTATAATACTGTCCCCTATGTATAAGAATATAACTACTATAATACTGCCCCTATGTACAAGAATATAACTACTATAATACTGCCCCTATGTACAAGAATATAACTACTATAATACTGCCCCTATGTACAAGAATATAACTACTATAATGCTGCCCCTATGTACAAGAATATAACTACTATAATACTGCCCCCTATGTACAGGAATATAACTACTATAATACTGCCTCTATGTACAAGAATATAACTACTATAATACTGCCTCTATGTACAAGAATATAACTACTATAATACTGCCCCCTATGTACAAGAATATAACTACTATAATACTGCTCCCAATGTACAAGAATATAAACACTATAATACTGCTCCTATGTACAAGAATATAACTACTATAATACTGCCCCCTATGTACAAGAATATAACTACTATAATACTGTCCCCTATGTACAAGAATATAACTACTATAATACTGCCCCCTATGTACAAGAATATAAACACTATAATACTGCTCCTATGTATAAGAATATAACTACTGTAATACTGCCCCTATGTACAAGAATATAACTACTATAATACTGCCCCCTATGTACAAGAATATAACTACTATAATACTGCTCCCAATGTACAAGAATATAAACACTATAATACTGCTCCTATGTACAAGAATATAACTACTATAATACTGCCCCCTATGTACAAGAATATAACTACTATAATACTGCTCCCAATGTACAAGAATATAAACACTATAATACTGCTCCTATGTACAAGAATATAACTACTATAATACTGCCCCTATGTACAAGAATATAACTACTATAATACTGCTCCTATGTACAAGAATATAACTACTATAATACTGCCCCTATGTACAAGAATATAACTACTATAATGCTGCCCCTATGTACAAGAATATAACTACTATAATACTGCCCCCTATGTACAGGAATATAACTACTATAATACTGCCTCTATGTACAAGAATATAACTACTATAATACTGCCTCTATGTACAAGAATATAACTACTATAATACTGCCCCCTATGTACAAGAATATAACTACTATAATACTGCTCCCAATGTACAAGAATATAAACACTATAATACTGCTCCTATGTACAAGAATATAACTACTATAATACTGCCCCCTATGTACAAGAATATAACTACTATAATACTGTCCCCTATGTACAAGAATATAACTACTATAATACTGCCCCCTATGTACAAGAATATAAACACTATAATACTGCTCCTATGTATAAGAATATAACTACTGTAATACTGCCCCTATGTACAAGAATATAACTACTATAATACTGCCCCCTATGTACAAGAATATAACTACTATAATACTGCTCCCAATGTACAAGAATATAAACACTATAATACTGCTCCTATGTACAAGAATATAACTACTATAATACTGCCCCCTATGTACAAGAATATAACTACTATAATACTGCTCCCAATGTACAAGAATATAAACACTATAATACTGCTCCTATGTACAAGAATATAACTACTATAATACTGCCCCCTATGTACAAGAATATAACTACTATAATACTGCCTCAAAAAAGAGTGAACATTTTAATAAATGGTATATGGGGGTTAGGGGGACCAACCACTCTTGTCCTCCACCTCCATGCAGCACTTGCCTCACTAGCACCCCCCATGGAGATTCTTAGTGACCTTTTTCCATGTTTCACTAGAGATGAAGGCCCAAGGAGGGGTTTACACATTGCACTCTGCAAGACACCATTTAGTCTTGATGCAGCTCAGTTAACTGTACCGTGCTGCATTAATGGATTTCTGCTCCGTTTGATGGTGTAACTCTATAGCTGGCTCCATCACTCCTTCTTCCCTCTACACTTTGATATGAGAACCAATTTTTGTCACTCATTACTGCGGTCAATGAAGACTTTTTTTTCCGATCCTTCGACAGAAGAAAAAGACAGAAGGGAAAACAGGAACATTCATTTTTTTAATAATGAATTATTGAAACAGTGTCACTTCCTCTTAAATTCGTCTATTTAGGATTTCGGCTTCGGCCTCGACATGTATTATTTACTTTTATAATTTAATTGGATTTTCAATGCTGGAGGTTAATGCTTGGAGCGTGCTGTTAATATTACAGCCGTCTTTTCTTTACATTTTATACCCGTTCTTTGATGTAAATAATTGAAAGGAATCATATGGTTATGTCTTTTGCTTTAGCAACGCGCATCGGGGGGGTTGCGCCTCCAATAGTGGTCATTTTTCATCTTCGTCCTGCCTAAAATGGCGGCATTTATAGCGAAGTTTTAGAAAAAGTCATAGAGTGCTACGAGGGAACTTCCAAGAAACATTAGTAAAAACAATTGGAAGTTTGATACATTTGTTACAATGTTGCAACTGCAAATCGCTCCCCTTCTTATATCAGAGCTGTTTCTTGTCTCTGCTTTGGATATGTACCCTTTATGGGAATTAAAGGGAATCTGTCACCAGGTAATTTGACAGCAACATAATGTAGAGACAGAGACCCTGATTCCAGTGATATGACACTTACTGGGCTGCGTATTGTAGTTTTTATAAAATTATTGTTTTATCAGCAGAAGATTTATCACTAGAGGACTAGTAAGACCAGCTGACGTGTAGTCCAGCCACTCACCCATCACTGATTGGCTGCTTTCTGTGAATAGTGGCTAATCGGTGGGGTGGGTGGGGTTATAGCTTTAGAGAACTGCTAGATCTGCAGCAGATAAAACAGTTTTTAGTCAAAACTATAGCAACCAGAAAAGTAAGTGATACATCGCTGGAATCAGGGTCTCTGCCCCTACATCATGCAGCTCTCAGATTGGGTAAAAAAAATTGGTTTCAGATTCCTTTCAAGTAGTTTCCAACTAGACTGCCAGAAACGCGTATTAAATAATCACTGATGTTTCCATAAATTTTGCATAACTCAGGAAAAAATATGCTTCTTTCTTCACTTTTGAGATACTTTTTCTCCTCTCCTCACCTTCTGAACTCATCATTCATAAGCTAATATCTGATCTAGACAAACTGCAAAGTCACTAAGGAATCAGATTACAGCTAGTTATTGATGTCTATCGAAAAGGGAGGAGGAGGGAAGAGCAGAGTGTGAGAGAGAGACACAGACTGATTGTGTTACTGCTTTCTAGTAATTGTTTCATCTCCCCTCTGTACTAGATTCACAGCTACACTGCTCAGTGCTGATTAATTATATCCATTATGCTGTTGCTTTTGTACATATGATGCTTAAAGATAGGAGAGCAGGGATCCCTTTACCCACCGTCTGAACTAATCGGATGTTTTTCTATAAAATGATTGATATCTGATCTGGACAAATTGAAAACTCACTGAGGGATCAGATTACAGTTATCAATGTCTATAGAAAAGGGAGGAATAGCAGAGTGTGAGAGAGACACAAACAGATTGTGCTGCTGATTTATATTAAGTGTTTTATCTCCCTCTCCAGTGCTGGATTCACAGCTAGACTGCTCAGTAGTGAAGGAGAACTTCCTCCATTATGTTACTTTTGTACATATGATGCATAAATATAGGAGAGCAGGGATCCCTCTCCTCATCTTCCAAACTCATTGGCTGTTTTCCTATAAAGTGATCGATATTTGATCTAGACAGACTGAAAACTCACTGAAAGATCAGATTACAATGTCTATAGAAAAGGGAGGAATGAAGAGCAGAGTGTGAGAGACACAGACAGATTGTGTTGCTGATTTATAGTAAGTGTTTTATCTCCCTCTCCAGTGCTGGATTCACAGCTACACTACTCAGTAGTGAAGCATAATGTCCTCCATTCTGTTACTTTTGAACATGTGAGACATAAAGACAGGAGAGTGGGAATCCTGTGCTGTCTATAGGAGACATTATAGTAGTCAGTTTCCAGTTAGAGTCGGCAAAAGGGAAAACTGTTGAAAAATGCAGGATACAAGTCTTTTAAAGGCCAGATATAGTGTTATTCCTTGTGTACTCACACACAAGAGCTTCTTCTGCACTGTATTCCTAAATCATATCTGTTGTATCAGGTGAAAGTATTCACTTTGTAAAAAAATATATATATATATTAAGGGTCATGCTTCTGTTTGGTCTATGACAAGAAGACCTGGTATTGGAAAAAGACCTGCTGACCCTCATATGAGTTGCTTTCTCATTCTTGTTTCAGTCTCTTTTCACTTTGGGTTGTACTTTTGAGCAAAAACTGCCTCTACCCCTGGAATGAGCCCGCATAGATTTCTGCTACAATGTACGCCAGTTGTTTGTTTTTTTTTTGTGTGTAAATTATAGTAAATCTGTGACGTGTCGGTTGACTACACCACTTTTGGCTAAGACCAACTTCCTTTTTAGAAAAGTGACACAGAAAGGGGTAAAAATAGTTGTAACAACATTTGCTGTTCGTTAAGAATGTTGCAACTTTTTGATGCCAAAAATCTGACTTCAAGGGATTGATGTATTTTAATCATTCGTTAAATTTTTGACCTTAGGGGAACCTGAAATGTGCCAAATTCATCAAGATTACAGATGAGCGAATCAGAGCTTAAAAGTTCAGGGTTCGTACTTGACACTTAGAGAACGATGCAAGGACTTCTCCCAGAAGTCTGATTTAATGTCCGGAAGTCCTGGAGAAGCCCTGAGGAAGTCCTGGAGAAGTCCTGGGGAAGTCCTGGAGAAGTCCTGGGGAAGTCCAGGAGAAGTTCTGGGGAAGTCCTGAAGAAGTCCTGGGGAAGTCCTGAAGAAGTCCTGGGGAAGTCCTGAGGAAGTCCTGGAGAAGTTCTGGGGAAGTCTTGAAGAAGTCCTGGAGAAGTTCAGGGGAAGTCCTTGGGAAGTCCTGGGGAAGTCCTGGGGAAGTCCTGGGGAAGTCCTGGACAAGTTCTGGGGAAGTCCTGAAGAAGTCTTGAAGAAGTCCTGGAGAAGTCCTGGGGAAGTCCTGGGGAAGTCCTGGGGAAGTCCTGGAGAAGTCCTGCAGAAGTCCAGAGAGAGAGAGTTTTTTTCCAGGTCCAAACTTCAGGTCTTCAGTGTTTTAAATGGGGTTCGGGTTCTGGTTCAAGTTTGGGTAGCGTTCTGGTACCCAAACCTAACTGTGGACTAAATTTCGGGTCGGGTACCAGAACCCTAACTTCCACAGGTCCGCTCATCCCTAAATTCAAGATACATGTTCAGTTTGATAAATTTTGCTCTATTTTTTTCAGCCGACCTATAGGACGTCTTCCATAAAATGCGCCAATCTCAGTGACCGTTGTCTTTGTTTTTGAGCCAGTGGATGATTTTGCCTCCTTTCGTCTCCCGAATTCCATTACCTTCTCCACCGTCCATTCTCCCTTTGAATTTTCGGTCCATATCGCCCTGGCGTGGTCCGTCAGATGATGAGTACAAGACCAATTTTGCTTTTGCAGTGACATTTTTTTCTTCTTCTTTGTGTCGATCAAATATGCATAGAAATATATAGAATTACATTTTTGCATTTTGCCGAGAAACATTTAAAGGGATTTCACGGAACAGCAAACTCTGAGAATTCACATGAGGATGAAGGCGATGGGTAGAGCTGAATTCAGGTAGACCCGTTGTGAAATATTGGCTGGTATCTCGGTCTGGGCCCAAACACATGGGGATTTTGGCTGATTTGCATTAGTATGGGAGCCGCTCTTATTGTATCGTTTCCCTATTGTTTCTGGAGAATATAGGGCAGTGTTCTTCGCAGAAAGAAAAAAATCGGATGGCACCAGAATACACAGGGCACCATTCATAACAAGAGGGGAATGTAACGCTCGGCTAGTGATGCAACATTATGTATTGATGTGAATGGGTCGCCTGCATTATTAACCATGGATTATTCTCCATCTGGCGGAATAAGACATGGAGATATGGGGTCATCGGTGAGGACAAAGTGAGAGGAGGAGGAGCGGGAAGAAACTGCGAGCGGAGGGTTTATTAGAAAGAGAGAGAAGCATTCTCAATGTGCCGGGAAGAAGACCGAGGAGGACGACAAAAAGAGCCATGAGGCTGCCGCCGAGATAAAACGATTTCATTTCCACCGTGATCGGCTTTACAAAAAAAAAAAAATTATCTGCTTCGCCGAGCAGCAAATCAATAGAGGGACTTTATCTGCTGTTTCCTGCGGACTGAAGAATTTCACATTGGAGCATCATAAAGACAAGGAGAGTCCAGGACCTACAAGGACAGAAAGTGCTGGGACGCACCGTACCCAAACTGCAAGACCGCGGAGAAACATGGCGATATGAAGTCATGTGTGTAGCACGTAGGAGATTGGATGTTTACTGATAGTTTCATGGTTTAGAAATCCCTTGTTTTTTAAAAAAAATCAATATGTTCTTTACTCACCCTCCCCAGGTCCGTCTGTGAGTCTCCTCCACTGCGCCTTGTGTCTGGTATTATCTGTAGTGTTAACAGCACTGCCACCAATCAGAATGGGCCATATACTTTGTTAGAGCCGCTGAGCTCACTGATTGTTGGTAGACAAAAACAGACACCGAAGTAGTTTTGGAGACTCAGCGCTGGACCCAGAAAGGGTGACTAAAGCACAGTTTGGTTTCAAAACAAAAATGCAGTTAAGGTACAGAGGTTTTCTGAATTTGAAAAATCCTTAGTCACAAAGAAAGGGTTGAATATTAATGCAACGGACTTGCGGAAAAAATCCGTGTTCGGCATTTAGCACCGGACACTAACTGTCCGGTACGAACCCTGAACTTTTAAGTTCGGGTTCGGTCATGCCTAGTGATGACATCCTCCTGACCGTAGACAGCGGTCAGACGAGCAGCGACCACCCCTGGCTGGGCATTCACGTCTCTACCGGGAGTGAGGTTTCTGACGGCATCTTACCTGCCTACAGAACATAAGGATCAGCAAACTGAATTCAGACTTCCCCATCTCTTTCTACCTCTCTCGGGAGGAGTCTTTAGGTCCCGATACATACTTGATGGTCATCCAGTCCTACAAAAAATTGGCATGTTGGGATGATTATATCCTAACGTTCATGGAGAGGCTTTAGATCCAAGACAATGGGTGGGATGTCCCTTCCAGATGACTCTGTCTTGGACTTCACTTGGCCCTAGGTTCATGTTATCATTCACCTGGCAATTCTATCCCTCGTTGATTATTTCAGTGGTCATTCTCAAATCACTCTTGGATGTCCTCTTCTTCTACGTCCTTTAGATCCTTATAGCCACCAATTCCTTGTCTCCTCAACTTATTTGTTATGGAAGTCAATGTTCATGAGACTTCTCCTTCCTCCTAAGACACTTGTGTGCCTTCAGCTTCTGTAGATATACAGTGGTGGCCAAAAGTATTGGCACCCCTGCAGTCCTGTCAGATAATGCTCAGTTTCTTCCTGAAAATGATTGCAATCACAAATTCTTTGGTATTATTATCTTCATTTAATTTGCTTGCAAGGAATAAACACAAAAGAGAATGAAGCAAAAATCAAATCATTGATCATTTCACACAAAACTCCAAAAATGGGCCAGACAAAAGTATTGGCACCCTCAGCCTAATACTTGGTTGCACAACCTTTAGCCAAAATAACTGCGAACAACCGCTTCCGGTAACCATCAATGAGTTTCTTACAATGCTCTGCTGGAATTGTAGACCATTCTTCTTTGGCAAACTGCTCCAGGTCCCTGATATTTGAAGGGTGCCTTCTCCAAACTGCCATTTTGAGATCTCTCCACAGGTGTTCTATGGGATTCAGGTCTGGACTCATTCCTGGCCACCTTAGAAGTCTCCAGCGCTTTCTCTCAAACCATTTTATAGTGCTTTTGGAAGTGTGTTTTGGGTCATTGTCCTGCTGGAAGACCCATGACCTCTGAGGGAGACCCAGCTTTCTCACACTGGGCCCTACATTATGCTGCAAAATTTGTTGGTAGTCTTCAGGCTTCATAATGCCATGCACACGGTCAAGCAGTCCAGTGCCAGAGGCAGCAAAGCAACCCCAAAACATCAGGGAACCTCCGCCATGTTTGACTGTAGGGACCGTGTTCTTTTCTTTGAATGCCTCTTTTTTTTCCTGTACACTCTATGTTGATGCTTTTTCCCCAAAAGCTCTACTTTTGTCTCATCTGACCAGAGAACATTCTTCCAAAACATTTTAGGCTTTCTCAGGTAAGTTTTGGCAAACTCCAGCCTGGCTTTTTTATGTCTCGGGGTAAGAAGTGGGGTCTTCCTGGGTATCCTACCATACAGTCCCTTTTCATTCAGACGCCGACAGATAGTAAAGGTTGACACTGTTGTACCCTCGGACTGCAGGGCAGCTTGAACTTGTTTGGATGTTAGTCGAGGTTCTTTATCCACCATCCGCACAATCTTGAGTTGAAATCTCTTGTCAATTTTTCTTTTCCGTCTACATCTAGGGAGGTTAGCCACAGTGCCATGGGCTTTACACTTCTTGATGACACTGCGCACGGAAGACACAGGAACATTCAGGTCTTTGGAGATGGACTTGTAGCCTTGAGATTGCTCATGCTTCCTCACAATTTGGTTTCTCAAGTCCTCAGACAGTTCTTTGGTCTTCTTTCTTTTCTCCATGCTCAATGTGGTACACACAAGGACACAGGACAGAGGTTGAGTCATCTTTAATCCATGTTAACTGGCTGCAAGTGTGATTTAGTTATTTCCAACACCTGTTAGGTGCCACAGGTAAGTTACAGGTGCTGTTAATTACACGAATTAGAGAAGCATCACATGATTTTTCAAACAGTGCCAATACTTTTGTCCACCGCCTTTTTTAGGTTTGGTGGGGAATTATATCCAATTTGGCTTTAGGACAATTCTTTTTGTGTTTTTTCATTGAAGACAAATTAAATGAAGATAATAATACCAAAGAATTTGTGATTGCAATCATTTTCAGGAAGAAACTGAGTATTATCTGACAGAATTGCAGGGGTGCCAATACTTTTGGTCACCACTGTATGGGAGGACTCGGAGATTTCCAAGGATTTTCCTTCACAAGTTCCCGAGCCATGTTCCTGGTCGAGACAAAGTGGCCTGTTGATGCCCCCATTGTCACCCAACCTCTTGTTGCCTCTTCTCTTACGAATTCCCTAGTAGTTATGTAGTTCTCACCAACCTATGATTAACAAAGCTTAAAACAACATAGACATTGCAGGGAATCCTATGTGATGGATGGATGAATGGCCAACGAGGCCATGTAATTTTTGGCCCATTAGTGGCAACGTGTTAATTCGCAATGACAGGTCCATTTAAATGTCACCTTCATCTCCCTATACCCCCCACCCACCACGCTCTGTCTGCAGGCTAGAACGCACCAGATCTCATTACCATCACAGCGATACATTGTAACGGCTTGATAAAGGCTTTGTGTCCCATCACAGCTGTCACGGCCGGGACTGACATACCCATACACGAGGACAGATCGGTGATCTTCCAGCAAGGCACTTAACAAAAGCAGCTCTGAATTCTGCATGCCGGGGCGAGGCAGTAAAGTCAATAGCGGGGTGGCACGGGAGGCCGGGCCCGAGCTCAAGTAATACGCCGAGAGTGCGGGGGGAGAGATCAATACACTCACATCTTAAAGGCCGTCTGGGCTATTACTGCTGATAAACACTGCATCATACACAAAGCGATCACTGTTCAATGAGGATTAAAATGACCCTCGATAGAGATATACTGTCAAATAAAGTCATGACTTTGCCCTATACGCCGCTAAAAGGAGTTATTACGCTTCTCTCTTCCTCTCCCGCTAGGGCCATCAAATCTTATAGGCATAAAGCCTGGCATTCCTATACAAAGACTACCCAGAGCTTACAACGAGCTCATCATTTAAAGGAACACTATGCAGAAAACGCACAAACTATCCCAGTCCGTCAGCTCGAAATGACTTCAAGTGTTTTTTTTTTCCATCTTCCAGAAATGGATATTGTTGGATAGAGCTTGTAAAAACAAACACCTTTGCAATTTGCTGCTTGTTAAAATTTGTAACAGTTCTTGAGATATGAACACTTTTTCTTTTGTTTACAGCTCGTTGTCTAGGGGACCGACCACCACTGCTGTCTAACTTGTAAGCAATGTGCTGAAGTTATCCAGGATTAGGACGTAACCAGCTCACTCCAGCTTCAAAACAGCTCTTACAGGCTCAATAGAAAAGAGCTTGTCAGTGCTGCTCATGTTCTACTGTCTAGAAGTGGTGGTCGATCTCCAAGGCAACGAGCTGTAAATAACAGAAAAGTGTTAATATCTCAAGAACGGCTGCAAATTTTAACAAGCAGTAAATTGCAAAAGTGTTTGTATTAACAAGCTCTATCCAACAATGCTACATTTCTGAAAGTGGAAATAACCCCTTTAAGGCCTCTTGCTTTGATAAGAATCTTATGCTTTTGTTCTAAAATTCATCCAGAGCACCTTCTCTAGCTTTCTCCACCCCTCTCTTCCTTAATTGATAGGGCTGACTTCCTTTAGGCAAGCACTGTCTCGACTGAAATCCCACACATCTGCTCATTGTCACAAGGACGTGATCAACCCCAGGAGGAAGGTTGTTGTGTGCATGCGCCAATACCGTGACAGTGTGCGCATGCGCAGAATTTCAGATGACTGTCCTAATTGACTGATCGAGGGAAGATGTTCTGGCCATCAGGCCCTCCACTGTGCACCAAGTACTTAACTTAACTAATAATTTAAAGAACGTTCCCCTGAGATTTAGACAATGGATTTTAGAACAAAAGGTACAGTTCTTCTTAGGGCAAGGTCTCCTGCATGGAGAGATGCCTACTAGCATCATTTTGACCCTATGATCTTCTTTTGAATGAAAGAAATTTTCTCTGTGTATCTCAGGATCTCAGTCATGTTCTCCATACACCCTACAGTCCTGGCTGCAGCAGGAGCCTCTCCCCTCCCTAATATTCTACAAATTTTAGTAATTAAATTTCTGTGTTGTCAGCTGTTCTTTAATGGAACTCAAAACAGAAAATCGTAAAACAGTGCTCCTTCCCTTCCGAACCCTGCCGTGAGCCCAAACAGTGATAAAGATGGAATACTTAGCCCAGAAAGGGGAGCAACAGTCCTGTTTGTACACAGTACAAGAAACCTTGTAATAAATCCATTAGAATCCATGCTTATTCTCTGCTTAGGAGTCCAGTGGGTGGTCCATTCAGTTACCACCGCCCACTGGACTCCTAAAGCCAAGAATGAGAAGAGATCCTATGGAATATATTACAAGTTATATTGAATCTTTTCCTACAACACTATAAATCATTCTGCTCTATAACATGGTGCCCCTAGATGGGAATAAATAGACAACACCACAGGTTCATTTTAAAGTCCAACACTTCCGAATCCTTAATTCTAAGACTCAAAAATGGCGGTGAGGGAAAAGAATACAGGTACCAACATTCTTGAGTGGAAATTAACCCATACAGGTTATTTTGAGTTTATTATTTTGGGTTGGTTTCCCTTTAAAGAAACTGGCACACTGTTTTATGCCTAGTTTGGGGTCATAGAGGTGGAGCCAGACTTAGGGATCCTCCATGGTTCTTGAATATTTGAGTCATCCTCCATCTTTCTTATCGTACACTGTGCTTTAGTTTTCTTTTGTCTTTCTCGACATGCGTCTGTTATAGTGCAAGATTTTTTCATATGCCCTTTAAGTCACTTACGCTTGCTTGGATTTCCTATGAAGTTTGGGGTCGTGGAGGTGGAGCCAGACTCAGGGATCCTCCATGGTTCCTTGAATATTTGCATCATCCTCCACCTTTCTTATCCTACACTGTGCTTTAGTTTTCTTTTGTCTTTCTCGACATGCGTCTGTTATAGTACAAGATTTTTTCATTTGCTCTTTAAGTCACTTACGCTTGCTTGGATTTCCTATGAACGTTTTTTTTCGACCCAATAACAAGCTCCACCAATAATAAAAAAAAAAATTATAATGAAAAAAAAATTCATACTTACCCAAACATGACCATTCTTTTTTTTCTGTATCTTTATCTGTGTCACTGGAAGATCTTAACCTTAGATGCCCCTTAGTCTCTATCCATATAAGACAGTGAAATTGCTTTGTGTATAATTGCCCACTGAGTGGGATCTAGGGCTTGAATTTAATGAAGTCCGAGGGTCCCTCATGTAGTTATTCTTTACTATGGTTCTCTGCCCTTTATTCATTAATCCTTGGGAGCATAAACTGAAAATATCTACATTGCATCCGGATCTCCTCATTATGAAAATGTTCTAATCAGATGTATAATCTTGTATTTGGAGGAAGTTCTCACTTAACGGTCCAAGAGTTTCTCTTTAATTTACAGTGAAATGTCTCCATAAGACCACCTCTTTGAGAAGACCACTCCTCGACTGTGTGTATTGGTCCTGTTCTTTGAGCCAATGGCTACTCTAAAATACGTCATTTAAAGGGTTTATTCCATTGGGGACATTTATGGCGTCTCTACAGTATATGCCAACCAATTCAGGTGGGTTCCAGGATCTATCTAGAGATCTTGTTCACTGTCAAATATGGAGAGGTGCCCTCACCTGGACTGCTCTTTCTTCATTTCTAAGGTAGCTTCAAAAATTCATGATCATATCCTGTCAAAATGCCATACTTGTCCCATATGGAATAACCCCTTTAAGAAGTTTTTGCTGTTATTAGCATGAGCAGATGAGTTTGGACATAGAACAGGGATCAAAACTCCTGGAGCCAAACAGATCCAATGAACGATCGAAGCAATAGGAAATAATTAGAACCCTCTGCAGCCAATCAGACCGAGTGATACAAGCAACAGGAAATAAGTAGTAAGTGGGTGGAGGTGATAAATCTGTTTTCCTGCAGAGGGTTCTATCTCCACCCACTTACAACTTATTTCCTGTTGCTTGCATCACTAAATTGACAGAGGGTTCTGAGTGATACAAGCAGCAGGAAACAAGTAGTAAGTGGGCATAAATAGAACCCACAGCAGCCAATCCGATCAACTGAGTGATGCAAGTAACCGGAAACGAGTAGTAAATGGGCGGAGATAGAACCCACAGCTGCCAATCTGATCAACTGAGTGATGCAAGTAACAGGAAACGAGTAGTAAATGGGCGGAGATAGAACCCACAGCAGCCAATCCGATCAACTGAGTGATGCAAGTAACAGGAAACGAGTAGTAAATGGGCGGAGATAGAACCCACAGCAGCCAATTCGATCAACTGAGTGATGCAAGTAACAGGAAACGAGTAGTAAATGGGCGGAGATAGAACCCACAGCAGCCAATCCAATCAATTGAGCGATACAAGAAACAGAAAATTACTAAGTAGGCAGGGATAGAACTCCCTGCGCCAATCCAATCAACTGCGTGATACAAGCAAAAGGAAGCATGTAGTAAGGGGGCGACGGGGATGGAACCCACAGCAGCCAATCTGATTGACTGAGTGAAGCAAATTACAGGAAATAAGTAGCAAGTGGGAGGAGATGGTTGATTTGATTGGTTGTAGAGGGTTCTATCTTTGCCTACTTACTACTTACAGTATTTCCTGTTGCTTGTGTCACTCAATTGACCTGATTGGCTGCAGAGAGTTCTGAGTAATACAAGCTATAAGTAGCAAGAGAGCGGAGATGGTTGGTCTGATTGGCTGTGGAGTGCTCTATTGCCGCCCATTTACAACATATTTCATGTTGCTTGTGTCACTCAGATCTCTGCAGCCAATGAATGATAGAAGCAACAGGAATAAGTAAGCAGGCGGAGATAGAAACCTCTGCAGCCAATCTGATCAACCATGTGAAACAAACAACAGGAATTAAGTGGGTGGAGATGGTAGATATGATTGGCTGTAAAGGGTTCTATCTTCGTCCACTTACTATTTATTTCTTGTTACTTGTATCATTCATTTGACTAGATTGGCTGGAAATGGTTCTGAGTGATACAAGCAACAGGAAATTAATAGTAGGTGAGCGGAGATACAACCCACGGGAGCCAATCCGATCAACTGAGTGATACAAATTACAGGAAATAAGCAGCAAGTGGGTGGAGTTGGTTGATCTGATTGGCTGTTGAGTGTTCTATCTCTGCCCACTTACTATTTATTTCCTGTTGCTTGTATCACTCGGTTGACTGGATTGGCTGTAGAGCATTCTGAGTGATACAATTAACAGGAAATAAGTAGTTAGTGGGCGGAGATAGAACCCACAGAAGCCAATTATATCAAATGTATTTAAATTTGAGTTTAAAGTTACATCACTAGACGCTGAGATTTCCTAGAAAGGATTCCACTTCCTTCTAGCAGTTGTTGCAGGTCCCAGTGGTCAGACCCTTACCGATTGGGGGTAACTTCTAATGTGCAATGTCCAACCAGTGTTTTGGGTGGCCAAACCCCTTTATTTTATATTTCTTCCCTTTTTTATTTTTTTCTTAAAACACCTCTGCATCTTCCATTGCCTTTTGTAAGGTCTATGAGGACACAAAAATGTATTTTATTCATGGATGACACATGTTCATTTTCACAATATAATTTGATTGAGTCTTGTTGACAAATAAATGCTCTTCCCGCATCTCATGCCATGTGAAAGGTGCAGAAGGGACTCAATGAAAGCTAATTGACAATCCGTGTTTATGTCAGCTTGGAAAGTGTGTCAAAATAGATGGAGCTGAAAAAAAAAAACAGAGAGACAAGGTGATAATCTGCAAAAATAAAAATACAAAAATTGCCATTCACAAAAACATCAGTGATTGCACAAATAAATATAGAAATAATGGATGGATCCATTGTTAGATACAGTTGTGCTCAAAAGTTTACATACATGTCAGAATTTTTGCTTTCTCGGCCTTGTTTCAGAGAATATGAATGATAACAAAAAAACTTTTTCTCCACTCATGGTTATTGGTTGGGTGAAGCCATTTATTATCAAATTACTGTGTTTTCTCTTTTTAAATCTTGATGACAACCAAAAACATCCAAATGACCCTGATCAAAAGTTCACATACCCCAGATCTTAATACCGTGTATTGCCCCCTCTAACATCAATGACAGCTTGAAGTCTTTTGTGGTAGTTGTGGATGAGGTTCTATATTTTCTCAGATGGTAAAGCTGCCCATTCTTCTTGCTAAAAAGCCTCCAGTTCCTGTAAATTCCTGGGCTGTCTAGCATGAACTGCGTGCTTGAGATCTCCCCAGAGTGGCTCAATGATATTGAGGTCAGGAGACTGAGATGGCCACTCCAGAACTTTCACTTTGTACTGCTATTGCCAATGACAGGTCGACTTGGCCTTGTTTTTGGATCGTTGTCATTTTTGAACGACCAAGTACGTCCCATGCGCAGCTTCCGGGCTGATGAGTGCAAATTTGCCTCCGGTATTTGCTGATAACGTGCTGCATTCATCTTTCCTTCAACTTTTACCAAGTTTCCTGTGCCTTTGTAGCTCACACATCCCCAAAACATCAGCAATCCACCCCTGTGCTTTACTGTAGGAATGGTGTTCCTTTCATCATAGGCCTTGTTGACCTCTCTCCAAATGTAACGTTTATGGTTGTGGCCAAAAAGTTCCATTTTGGTCTCATCACTCCAAATTACCTTGATCCAGAAGTTTTGAGGCTTGTTTCTGTGCTGTTTGGCGTATTGTAGGTGAGATACTTTGTGGCATTTGTGCAGTAATGGCTTTCTTCTGGCGACTCGACCATGCAGCTCATTTTTCTTCAAGTGCCTCCTTATTGTGCATCTTGAAACAGCCACACCACTAGTTTTCAGAAAGTCCTGAATTTCAGCTGATGTTATTTGTGGGTTTTTCTTTGCATCCCGAACAATTTTCCTGGCAGTTGTGGCCAAAATATTTGCTGGTCTACCTGACCGTGGTTTGGTTTATACAGAGTCCCTGCTTTTCCATTTGATAATCACAGTTTTAACGCTGCTGGCTGGCATTATCAATTCCTTGGATATCTTTTTGTATCCCTTTCTTGTGTTATACGAGTTCAATTACCTTTTCCCGTAGATCTGTTGATAATTCTTTTGCTTTCCCAATGACTCACAATCCAGAAACGTCAGTGGCTGGATGAGAGATGCAAGAGTCTGTCTAGATCCCAGAAACTCACTCAGCTTTTATGCACACATACTGATTACAAGCAAACAGGTCACAGGTGAGGATGTTACCTTTAGTAGCCATTCAAACCCATTTGTGTCAAATTCTGTGCATGTTATCAGGCCAAAATCACTAGGGTATGTGAACTTTTGATAAAGTTCATTTGGATGTTTTTGGTTGTCATTAAGATTTAAAAAGAGAAAATACAGTAGTTTGACAATAAATGGCTTCACCCAACCAATAACCATGAGTGGAGAAAAAGTTTTTTTGTTATCATTCATATTCTCTGAAACAAGGCCAAAAAAGGAGAAAGTCTGCCGGAGTATGTAAACTTTTGAGCACAACTGTATATTAGAATAGACCTGGTGTTATAACCTGACTTTCTTAATTGAGATTATTCTGATTCTGTAGATTGATCCATCCATGATATCGAGGTCTTGGTGTAGTGCAACACGTTGCGGCTTTGGATTTTATATTGCAATTTTTGGGGGATTTTCACAGTGGGTAGCCCTCCATTGACGAAAATCAATACTGCATGACAACCACGTACAGCCAAGAGAGGTAAAGACTTCTTTCACGTTGGTATTTTTTTTTTGTGTCTGGCTGGAGATTTTCAGCTGTGTTTTTATATATAGAGAGTCACTTTAATAAACTATTTCTCTGCACAAAAGACTGTTCTCCACAGGTTGTCAAGTGACACCTATCCACTTACGGCAAGAAAAGCTTTTCGGAATTTTATATCTTATGTGCTCCAGCTTAATAGTTTCAGTACCAATAGCCTGTAGTGTCCAAGGAAAGTGAGCCGCAATAAGCACAAACCTTGGGAGTTCGTTTCAATTCTAAAAACATATTCGGCTGGGTAGGATACAAAAATAACAAAAATAGTAATTCAGGTCTGATGATCGGAGATGTCAACCGAGAAGAATTAGAAGCTTCTGGGACCTGGAGCAAAATCTCTAAAGGAGACTCCAAAAAGGTCTTCAGAGGGTATGACGGACGGAGGCAACTGTTACCCCTCTACATTCTGAATCTACCGCCATGGCCGTGAACAATCCGTAAACCTTCCTCCGTATGTGTCTGTATTGAGTACCGGAGTAAGGTTCATTGTTGACCCCATGATTGTCACCAGACAACTTCATTGTCTTCCAATATTTTTTTTACACTCTACCATAGTTTGGACCATAGGTTTTTAGAACATTTACAATTTTCCTTATTTGACCTTACTTATAGACCTCCATGACCCAAGAAAAGATGATGCTTAACCATGGCCAACAACATCTATGGAATGTTGGGTTACCTACATATTAGATTAGTTCCAATGACGATATTAATTTAGAATGATTGTCCACCTTTAGGAACCTCATCAAAGTTCAATGTGCAGGAAACAAAAGAGTCTGTAGAATTTTTGGGATCAAGTATAGACGACTAGATCAATTGAATGTTGGGTTTCCATGATCTTAGATCCTCGCCACCTACTTCACAGTCTGAGCTAAGCGTTCCATCACCTGGAAGAAAGATGCATTTCACTGCCCAAGCCCTGTTCTAACTACCCCAGCCATGATAAAGTGACTTGTTGGCGCCCAGCCCCTCTTGCATCCGGACCCAAAGGAACATACTAGGCTGATCCCCCAGCAGTGCCCATAATGTCTCTAAAACCCTGTTAATGGGAATCTGTCAGTAGGTTTTTGCTATGTAATATGAGACCAGCATGGTGTAGGGGCAAAGACCCTGATTCCAGTTATGTGTTACTTATAAGGCTGTGTTGCTGTTTCAATAAAATCAGTGTTTTATCAACAGGAGAAAAATAACAGGACAAGGTGTCTTGTGCCACCTAGTCCAACCACACCCCCACCACTGATTGGCAGCTTTCTTCATATACTGCATATTGACAAAAAGCTGCCAATCAGTGGTGTAATTATACAGGGCTCAGCATTCTGAGCTCTGCTAAATGTATGGCAAAGAAAACAGTGATTGTATCAAAATGACAGCAAGTTACACAGGGTCTCTTTCCCTACATCAAGCTGCTCTGATTACATATCAAAAACCTGCTGACAAATTCCCTTTTTAACACAAGTTTTTGAGGATCCTTTTTTAGAAGAGAAGTGCATATAAAAGGAGTCGACACATGCCCACACTATCAGACTACACAGGGTTTCTTTGTAGTCTGTAACCATGGAGACACATAGAAGTTTTATTTACAAAACAGTGGGACATTTGTAAACAAGATAATTTCAAAAATTGTTGTTTTTTTTCATTTTAGATGCATTCTGTTTAATTCCTTACAATCCATAACCCTCTTACATAAAAAAAAAGTCAAAATATATTTTCCAAAAATAAATGAACCCCTTTGAATTGTATGTTTTTATTATACATTTCCAAGGGCTTAATGGAACTGTCCCAAATGTAAAAAATTGTCCAAAAATGTTTACATATTTAAGCCGTGAGCCCAACTAATCCAGGAGGAAAAGATATCGTTGTTATTAATCACTGCCAAAAAAAAGGGTTAAACGGCGAAGACCAAAAGATCCCATTAGCGGAAAGGTTGTTATGTCCACAAAAGCTATTAAACGTAAAGCTCTTTGCGGCTCCAGATTCTTCCCATTAATATAAAAAATCAGCTTCTCGAACAAAAAAAAGAAAAAGCAAATACCCCGGTTTAAATGTATCTCTGTCGAGCTCAAAAGTATCATTGCTGTTTTGATGTGTAACGCGGCAAAATAAGCCGAATTTCAATTTATTTTTTTTATTTATTTTTTCCTTTTTTTTTCTCTTTTTATTTCTAAAGGATTTAAATACCGGGATAAATTAGATTTCGGGGAGGTAAATTTTAAAGCGCTGGCGCACAACCTCCATAATCATTCCCCGCACGTCTCCTGACAATGCAGATTAAACAAATTCAACCCCGGCGAATTTACAATGTTTTTTGCACCCTGCTCCGTACAGGGAGAATCTATTAATGCACAGCTAACAATGTAGGAGCTAAAGAACGCTGATTGAAGAGCGCGAGCTGAAGATGTTTCTGCCCGTCCTGGTGGAGAAAAAGTAGATTGCCGCAGTTCTTTATGCGCCCAACTTTAAGTGTTTGTAAACCATTTTTTTGACTTTTAATGCCTCGGCACCAGCCGGGCGAGAGCTTTCCGAGATTTCTTTTTTTAGGCTTTTTTACATCCTTACTTAATCTCCTTTTATTATGAAACAGTTTTAAGCTGCCAGCATGAACTTATGCCTCATTTGATAGCATAGTAATTTTCTTGGAGATAAAAAGAAAGACCTGGAATTACCAGTGGAACCAGAATTACGCGGATAGAACCAATTGGATATTTATTATTAATAAGTTCTCACTGTCCTTAAATAATATAACAAAGACTTGTACAACCCCCCATTGCGGACCCCTAAGGTCTGTAGGGGTGTATGAAAAAAGGGAACATTTTTTAGGGTAAATAAGGTGACACTTGGAGGTACATTATAGAACCATAGCAAGATATTATTGAACTGTACCAGAAGTGACCTTATAGGGGGTCAAATTCGGCTCCTAGTGCCTAAAGGGGCCAAAAGCTGACACATAAGAAAACTGTTTTCCGAATTACACATTGTAAATAGTGCCCCTTGTTACAGATTTTGCCATAGTCAATCATATTATGGAAATGAAAGTAGCAGCAGAAGTGAAGGATGTTGACCTTGCATGGTAAAGTGACCTGTCATGTGATAATGATGTTTCTATTCCCATTTGCATATCATGGCGCTACCCCTGTCTTCTCGAACAAGTGGGACGTAAAAATTAAAAAATGCTAGCAGCAGAAGTAGAGGATGTTGACCTTGTGCAGTAAAGTGACCTGTCAAGTGATAATGATGTTGGAGAGGACAGGGGCAGTGCCATGATGTGCAAAGGGGAATGGAAACAAGTAGTATGTAAAAATTAAAAAAAATGCCAGCAGCTGAAGAGGAGGATATTGACCTTATGCAGTAAAGCGACCTGTTGTGTGATGATGATGTTGGAGAGGACAAGGGCAGTGCCATTATCTGTCAAAGGGAATGGAAACAATTGGGACTTAAATATATAATATGTCAGCACCAGAAGAGGAAGATGTTGACCTTGTGTGGTAAAGTGACCTGTCATGTGATAATGATGTTGGAGAGGACAGGGGCAGTGCCATGATGTGTGAAGGGGAATGGAAACAAGTGGGACATAAAAAAAAATGCCAGCAGCAGAAGAGGAAGATTTTGACCTTGTGTGGTAAAGTGACCTGTCATGTGATAATGATGCTGGAGAGGACAGGGGCAGTGTCATGTTTTGAGAAAGAGAATGGAAACCAGTGGGATGTAAAAATAAAAAAATTCCAGCAGCAGAAAAGTTGACCTTGTTCAGTTAAGTGACCTGTCATGTGTTGATGATAGTGAGGACAGGACTATATGGACTATTCCATGGAAGGGAATAGAGACAATTGGGAGGCCAGACATTTAAGAGTCACATAAATTAAATAGAAGGTTCACACAGCAGTCCAGAGTATTTCAGGAACAGTGTGTTCTGGTTCTGTGATGGGGCAGTGACTTCTATATTTATGGTGGTGGTGATGAGGACAAAGCTACAATTTACAAAAGAAGTAGAGAGTGATGGATATTTAACAACCACAAAAGCACAGAGTATTTCAGGAAAGTGGCATTAACCTCTTGGTTTCCACTAGGGACTGGACAAATTCATGATTGGACTTGTCAAATTCAGACAAGTGGGGGGAGGTCATATACTAAGCCCATGAGGCATGGTGATCCCCAGCAGCACAGAGTATTTCAGACCAGTCTATATTAATAAGAAAAATAAGTTTTAGTGATTTTTTTTTTTTTCTTAGAAAACAGTAGAAGATAATTTTTTTTATTGAATGTGGAGGACCCGAGCGCTCGTACATCAGAGGTTAGAGGCGCAGGATCCAGGTTTATTACCGAATAGAGAAAATCCATAATGTCCAAGTGTTTAATGGTGCCGGACGCGGCCACTTAATGACCCAGCTGCCGGTGCGGTGCAGTTAAATGCACATCATTTCTGCATCCAGGTTTGCACATGATCGAGATTAATCCTAATAACATAATACGTTCCCTGCGATTTCAGCGAGCTCGCGGAAAAAGGAATCTCTGACAATGAGCAGAGATAATAGGAAGCAAATCATTGAGAACACAGCGGTAAACTCTTCAATAGCACTATCTTCATAGAGGAGAGGTAGATAACGGAGCCCGGAGACCACCCTGACACACACCGGCGGGCCCATTAAAGGGAATCCATAATGGCTGTCTACCGCTGCCTCTCCTCTAATGTATGCTAATGCAGTCCATCGCTGCCGCCGCCGCCTTCTCCTGTTTACATGCTATTGACCTGGAATACCTGCTCGCCGCCATACGCTGCTGAGAAATATTTACTTCTGTCCTATTTTAAAGCAGATTCTTCATGCACTGGGCTTTTATGGAGACATTATAGGGCAGGAGGTGAAACTGAAGACATCGCTAAGAATCTTCTGAAGGAGGAGGAAAACTTGTGTATGGGATGTAGGAATCAAGCGCTGGAGAGGTTAGGACTGAGTATTCGGTTATGGGGGTATTTGGCCCGTGTTGGACATCAACCCCCAGCATGCTACAATAGGGATGCTGAGAGTTAAACATCTCCAAAAAGATAGGACTGAGATATCTCTATTAACGGTGACATTATTGTATGATGGGATCAGCACTGGACTGGCACATCGGAGAAGCGGATGATCCCCCGGTGGGCCCCGTCAGGCACTGTATTTCAACAGTTTGCTTAGTGTTTGCACACAATGATGATTTTAAAGCCTGACAAATGAGTTTGTTTTTTTTATTTGTTTTATTTGATTACTAGAATTTTTTGGACGGGTCGACAGTTGGAAACAATCATTCCCCAATTATCAGCTTGGCAAGATGGGAGATAAAGATAAGGGACAGACTCTGCTGTTTGGGCCCACCATGTAAAAGTAGTCCTAACTACTCCTCCAGGCCATTGCTGTATGGGATTTCTGGGAGCTCAGGGATTAACACTACTTATACGTATATTAATTCTGTTTTTCTTCCATGTTTATACCCAGATATTGTGATTTCTTATACACCCCTTGTTACAAGGCCAATAGCATTAATGAATGGATCTACAGGTTCTCGGATTGTAGGTTCCCCTTTAACCCCTTCCAGACATGGCTATTTTATTTTTTTGCATTTTCGGGGGATTTTTTTCTTATTTCTTCCAAGAGCCCTAACTTTTTTTATTATTATTATAATTATTTCCATCCACATACTCATATATATATATATATATATATATATATATATATATATGGTATGCAGATACCAAATGTGTATTTTTTTTTCATTTTTATTTAAGAGGTGAAAAACAATTTGGAAATTTTTAAAAATTAAAAAATTTTGTTCTGTCACCATTTTCCGAGACTTATTAATTTTTTAGTCAATGGGGCTGTGTGAGGGCTTAATCTTTGCATCCTGAGTCAACGTTTTTACTGATACCATTTTGGGGTACATACGATGTTCTGATCACTTCTTATTGCGCTTTTTTTTATGCAATGCCCGAAATAATGAAATTTTGACGTTTTAGCTTTTTTATTCTGATTACGCCTTTCGGGTTAATTTTATATTTTGATTGATCGAACTTTTATGGATGTAGTGATACCAAATATGTGTATTTTATTTCTTTAGTTTTAATAGGTATAAAGGGGGGTGAAGTGAACTTTTTTAAATATTTTATTTTTTCACATTTTTTTCACATTTTAATCTATTTCTTAGTCCCCTTAGGGGACTTGAACCTGCGATTGTCTGATCGCTTGTGCTATATACAGCAATATCTCAATACTGCAGTATATAGCATGAATTACCATCTTCTGTGAACACAGGCCAGAAGCTGACGTTCACAGGAGCACCGTCATGATGAGCACGGGGGTCTTCAGCAGACCCCCAGAATAATGGCAACCCACAAGGTTCCGATTGGTGCATAGAATGACACACACCCCTGCTGGCGGGCTGTAAATGCCACTGTCAGAGATTATTAGTAGCATTTAACAGGATAACAGTCATTAAGAGGCAGATGATGGCTGAATATCACAGCCATTATCTGCCGGGAAAGATTCGGGCTCAGTTCCTGAGCCTGCATCAAAATCAGCAACCAGTATGTCATATGTTAATAAAGGGTTAAGAATTAAAGTCAAAGAGGCATTCCTCCCTAACTTATTCCTTTATAATTAGTGGGAGTCTGAACTTTGGAAATCCCATTGATTCTGAGATTTAAAGGGAATCTAGGATTGTACCAATTTTTCAGTGAACTATAACAGATCCTATCTACTTGTGCTGCAGTTCCATGTACAACTTGGTGGCCATGTGCAAGGAAAGGACATTGGAGGGGATACAGTGCTCCATGATCAGTCTCGGGATTGGTGGGGGTCCGGAGAACCTAATGATATGCAATCCCTTTTTATGTCTTAAACAGTAAAGTAGATCTCATGTATTTCCATAAACTGCATCCACATTAACAATACATCTTAAATAATCCACTTAATATCTTCTACCGTTTTGTGTACACAGCTCCTATGCAGACCTATGTGTTTCCAAGTTATATACTATAAATAAATCTATGATCACACGATCTTCCATCTGTAGGGTTGCTTCCAACTGATCACTTTAAAAATATGATGTTAAACCCTCTAAAAGCTAAGAGTAGAAATTCCGTCTTCCAGGTTGATACATTTTAGGTGCACTGATACATTGTTGCGAACAAGTCAGATAAGAAATATGTGCTGCCGATTCCCAGACAGGATACAACTGTAGCAAACCTTCAGCTATTAGTGTTGTATGGACACGATAAATCCGGAGTCGTGATTCCCGCTGCCTGTGATCTCGCTGTACGTGTCCCGTACATCCCAGATGACTGCACAGAAGTTCAGTTTTGGAAGACTCAGCCAAGAAGACAAATCCTTATTTGATTTTTTTTTAAAGACTCCGGTGTGGATTTCTTTGGAGATGACAGGTTCAGTGTAATCCTCTTAAAACCTTGGCTCAGCCCAAGGAATCTATAACTAGTGATCCTTATAAGACGAACAGCGGCAAACTAAACCATCTATGAGAAAGCCACCTCGTTGGGGAATGTTCTCGGCACCATTGATGGACTACCCCCAAGCCCAACCCTCTCATTCCTGTTGGTGCTTGAGCCGTGTCTTCTTCTTTGAGTATAGTGATGAACCATGCTCATGTGGTGAGGATATCAATTTGTAATCCTCGCCTAATCCAATTGGTTGTGGGTCAGGAGTAGGACTACAAATTGATATCATCAACCACGTGAGCATGGTGACATCACTAGACTCAAAGAAGAAGACATGTCTCAAGCACCAAGAGTAATGAGAAGGTTGGGGAGGGTCCATCTATGGTTCTGACACAGCTCAAGTACCAACAGTAATGAGAGGTTTGGAGAAGGGTCCATCTATGGTGCTGACACCAAATGGGGTTGACTTATGGTCATTAAAAATAATATATATCGATTCATGGGTTGCAAGGTTCTACTTTTTGGGAGGGATAACTTAAAAAAATCCCGGCACCTGTTGTGTTCTTTGAGTATTAGTGATGCCACCGTGTTCATGTGATGATCTCACCCATGTCTGGTTGGGAGTCAAGAGTGGAGGAGATTGTACTTAACATCACCATGAGCTTGGGTAAGGAGGACCTTGTTGTGTTGTGGATCCATCATCTTCCAGAAATGGGATGTGGACATGTAAGTTCCTTCAACCTTCTGGTATAATGGGACCATGTTCCTCAAGAAATCCCAAAAGGTCATGTTTCGTCTCCTTGTATCCCAACTCCAGTCCTCATTGAAGGCCATTCTATTCATAGGAGAACCATTAGAAATACTTCTCCTCGAGGTTCCTCTACTGCTCAAAGCCTTTGGGGAACTATTCAGACAATCACTGATGGAAGTGATTTTTGAAGGGTCTTTGAAGAATGGTAGATAATTTGGATTCCTGGCTGTTTATGGTAGCAAAGTGGCCAATGTCTTTCCAGAGGCAGCTGAGACGTGTGATGTCTCTGCATGGAATTGATGTAAAAATAATCTATCCTGTCGACTGATGGGTGGCAAGAGACCAATAAGCTCTACCGTCTGGTGTATTTGGAAGAAGGGGTACTTCTAAAATAAACTCAAATTCTATATTTATACATAGATACGGCAGTAACGGGTATAAATCAGATGCAAGAAAAAATGGCCGCCGCCGATATGCGTAGACACATTTTAAGGGTACTTGAACAAGAATTGCATCAAAAGTGGAAAAGAACAAGGACATTATCTTCTGTATTCTGCCGGGATCTTCCATGTGCAGAGGGGACGCATCCTTGGAAAATCTCCCATTATGAATATGAATTGGAGCAGCCATTTTGCCTGCCTCATTAGAGAAAATGAGCAGCAGATGTTCAAAGTTAACTAGCCGATTACTAGGAGCAGGTTGGTAAGAGATGAAATATTCAGCATGCAGAGCGACTACCGGCTCGTGATATTATCAAATTTCCCCAAAAAAAAAAATTCCGGTGAATGAATATAAAGATATTTTTTGCTTCTTTTTAATGAGAAAATCCAGTTTGAAGCCACAAAACCATTTTGCAGACTTTTAGTTCTGGAAAAGCTTATTTTGGTTCTGCATTGAGGCTCTGCCTGTGGTCACGTGGCATATCTAACTAGGGTTTCCGTGGACAGGCTTTGTGCTTGATATTCTCAGGTTCCAGTGGAGCCTTGATCTTCACCCGTAACCACTTTACAGGAATGTGGACCCTGGGTTGCGTCCTCACAGTAGCTGCTGGCCAGTGATGCAAGCTGGCAGAAATAGTAGTTTGCTGGTTCAGCACCAAGAGGGCAGAAAAAAGACAATATCATAAATCTGATAAAAAGTTAGGAAATTGACTGAGGTCCGAATGACAATTACACAAGCAAATAGGTTTAAAACAAAATGAGTAAACCAGGGCTAGTATTATCTATAACTGGCAACTTTCATCAGTAAGCTAGGAGTTTTATTAAGGTGTGGTGCCGTCCCATTGGCCACAGCAGGTAGCTGATTAGTCTAGCTGGACAGTGCACACACATCCATACTGTTGAGGCTGTGCCACCCAGCCCTTCTGGTCCTGATGTCTCCCCCATCACCAGAATAAATACTGCACCGCCTTGTTACAGAAGGTGATGCCACAGGTGCAGATGTAACTGGCTCATTGGTATACCCAAGGGTTATGTTACTATAATAATGTAGAGTGCTCTACCATGACTGTCTGTATTACAAAAAGAGGTCATAAATGTGGACTTTCCCTTTAAAGGGGTCACAAGAAGGCAACTCCGGTATATATGGCCTCTTGGGGTATGTGGACATAAAGGAAGTAATGCTTCCCTGTATGATAAAGGAGCAGGTCCAATTCTGGCGGAATAAAGGCTCCCTTTATCTGAATGGTCGCCATGTCATATTACATTTTCTGTGCTGCAGGAAATAAGGGATATTCAGACGGCATGACTAAGTCACAGGGGTGGAGCCTCTCTCCTGACTAGTCACAAGGGCGGTCCACCTACTGGCTGGATTCAAATTCCAAAAGCTGGATACATCATTACTAGTTATGGTTGAGCGTGCTCGGCACTGCTCCATACTCATCGGGGTGCTAGATCGAGTAGGGAGTAGTGCCAAGAATGGCGTGGTGCTCGAGTGCTCGGATCCCTGTAAGTGAATTATCTTGCGGTGCTCGAGTGCTCGGATCCCCGTAAGTGAATTATCTTGCGGTGCTTGAGTGTTCGGATCACCGTAAGTGAATTATCTTGCGGTGCTCGGATTGCCGTAAGTGAATTATCTTGCGGTGCTCGAGTGCTCGGATCCCTGTAAGTAAATTGTCTTGCGGTGCTTGAGTGCTCGGATCACCGTAAGTGAATTATCTTGCGGTGCTCGGATTGCCGTAAGTGAATTATCCTGTGGTGCTCGAGTGCTCGGATCCCTGTAAGTGAATTATCTTGTGGTGCTCGGATCCCCGTAAGTGAATTATCTTGTGGTGCTCGGATCCCCGTAAGTGAATTATCTTGCGGTGCTCGAGTGCTCGGATCCCTGTAAGTGAATTATCTTGCTTTGCTCGAGTGCTCGGATCCCCATAAGTGAATTATCCTGTGGTGCTTGAGTGCTAGGATCCCCGTAAGTGAATTATCTTGTGGTGCTCGAGTACTCGGATCCCCGTAAGTGAATTATCTTGCGGTGCTCGAGTGCTCGGATCCCCATAAGTGAATTATCTTGCGGTGCTTGAGTGCTAGGATCCCCGTAAGTGAATTATTTTGTGGTGCTTGAGTCCTAGGATCACCGTAAGTGAATTATCTTGCTTTGCTCGAGTGCTCGGATCCCCATAAGTGAATTATCCTGTGGTGCTTGAGTCCTAGGATCTCCGTAAGTGAATTATCTTGCGGTGCTCGAGTGCTTGGATCCCTTTAAGAGAATTATCTGAGTGAGAGTGAATTTTTAGGTTCTCCAGAAAAATGCT
This sequence comes from Phyllobates terribilis, assembly GCF_046119375.1. Taxonomy (NCBI): domain Eukaryota; kingdom Metazoa; phylum Chordata; class Amphibia; order Anura; family Dendrobatidae; genus Phyllobates; species Phyllobates terribilis. The sequence goes on along the minus strand of NW_027362772.1, from coordinate 35,849,526 downwards.
CTAGTTTGCCACTCACTTCCATTATGTTTGTTAATTGAGTGCTCGAATGTGCTCAATTCTAGTGCTGAGCACTCGAGCATTTCAGTGTTCGATCAACACTAATCATTACAAGTCTCATGTAGCGGCCCGGCAGGTGGAAGTGAGGCCAGCCTCCTTCACTGTGCCGGATGGTGCTAGTTTGTACATACCTAGCCTTTTGGACATCAGTCAAGTCATGAAGGTATCACTTGACTTGACTTTTCAGGAGAGCTTCAAAGTTACTTTTCTCTTTTTTTCTCAATCTGGTGGAACATAGGCGATCATCACTGTGATCCTGCCCCCTTTATGTTCTGCTGGTGCACGTTCTGCTGACATGTTCTCCTTACATAAACTTTTCCCAAGTGTTTAAGATAAAAAGTTTTCCCTCCTCTGTCATCGTGTTGAACAATTAGGCTGCTACTGGAAAAGCTGCGCCGCCATGAAATCCTCTATAGGAATATCGCCTGGCTTTCCCAGAGTCTGCGGGAAAAAAAGTCAACTGATTGTTACAAGGTATTTGGACCATAATGGATCTAAGAATGGCCATAAAAGTTTTCCAGGAATGGTGGAACTTCTGAAGAGCGCCCTCACAATTATTTATGATGAAGTATTCTTAGGATGCAAAAGCTGTTTCTATCTTTGCACCCTTATAGCTGCATCCCCAGGGACACATAATGGCAGCAGATATCCGGGGCAGCACTGAATAGACACATTTTTGACTTTGATGCAACAAGACACGTCAAGGGAGGATGAATGGCTTCTAAATGGATGATGTAAAAAGCCACAAAGTGAGGCTCAGCCATTTCTCCGGCGAGCAGCTCTGCGGCTCATGAATTATGGATGGCCGTGGATATTACCTTCTGATATATGAATTGTTAATATCTATTGATCTATTCCAACAAGTGCTTTGTAACCAACTACACATAAACATGGGACGGCACGGACTCCCCGGCTCTGCTTGCTGTCCGTGTATGCAGCCATGTCTTGCTTGGAGTCTATGGGCTGCAGTGAGTATATAATATACATTACAAGGTCAGTCATGTAATGTATGTACTCAGTGTCTGCACCAGCAGAATAGTGAGTGCAGCTCTGGAGTATAATACAGGATGTAACTCAGGATCAGTAATGTAATGTATGTACACAGTGACTGCACCAGCAGAATAGTGAGTGCAGCTCTGGAGTATAATACAGGATGTAACTCAGGATCAGTCATGTAATGTATGTACTCAGTGTCTGCACCAGCAGAATAGTGAGTGCAGCTCTGGAGTATAATACAGGATGTAACTCAGGATCAGTAATGTAATGTATGTACACAGTGACTGCACCAGCAGAATAGTGAGTGCAGCTCTGGAGGATAATACAGGATGTAACTCAGGATCAGTAATGTAATGTATGTACACAGTGACTGCACCAGCAGAATAGTGAGTGCAGCTCTGGAGTATAATACAGGATGTAACTCAGGATCAGTCATGTAATGTATGTACTCAGTGTCTGCACCAGCAGAATAGTGAGTGCAGCTCTGGAGTATAATACAGGATGTAACTCAGGATCAGTAATGTAATGTATGTACACAGTGACTGCACCAGCAGAATAGTGAGTGCAGCTCTGGAGGATAATACAGGATGTAACTCAGGATCAGTAATGTAATGTATGTACACAGTGTCTGCACCAGCAGAATAGTGAGTGCAGCTCTGGAGTATAATACAGGATGTAACTCAGGATCAGTAATGTAATGTATGTACACAGTGACTGCACCAGCAGAATAGTGAGTACAGCTCTGGAGTATAATACAGGATGTTACTCAGGAACAGTACAGGATCAGTAATGTAATGTATGTACACAGTAACTGCACCAGCAGAATAGTGAGTGCAGCTCTGGAGGATAATACAGGATGTAACTCAGGATCAGTCATGTAATGTATGTACTCAGTGTCTGCACCAGCAGAATAGTGAGTGCAGCTCTGCAGTATAATACAGGATATAACTCAGGATCAGTAATGTAATGTATGTACACAGTAACTGCAGCAGCAGAATAGTGAGTGCAGCTCTGGAGTATAATACAGGATGTAACTCAGGATCAGTAATGTAATGTATGTACACAGTGACTGCAGCAGCAGAATAGTGAGTGCAGCTCTGGAGTATAATACAGGATGTAACTCAGGATCAGTAATGTAATGTATGTACACAGTGACTGCACCAGCAGTATAGTGAGTGCAGCTCTGGGGTATAATACAGGATGTGACTCAGGATCAGTACAGGATCAGTAATGTAATGTATGTACACAGTGACTGCACCAGCAGAATAGTGAGTGCAGCTCTGGAGTATAATACAGGATGTTACTCAGGAACAGTACAGGATCAGTAATGTAATGTATGTACACAGTAACTGCACCAGCAGAATAGTGAGTGCAGCTCTGGAGTATAATACATGATGTAACTCAGGATCAGTAATGTAATGTATGTACACAGTGACTGCACCAGCAGAATAGTGAGTGCAGCTCTGGAGTATAATACAGGATGTAACTCAGGATCAGTAATGTAATGTATGTACACAGTGACTCCTCCAGCAGAATAGTGAATGCAGCTCTGGAGTATAATACAGGATGTAACTCAGGATCAGTAATGTAATGTATGTACACAGTGACTCCACCAGCAGAATAGTGAGTGCAGCTCTGGAGTATAATAGAGGATGTAACTCAGGATCAGTAATGTAATGTATGTACACAGTGACTTCACCAGCAGAATAGTGAGTGCAGCTCTGGAGTATAATACAGGATGTAACTCAGGATCAGTAATGTAATGTATGTACACAGTGACTGCACCAGCAGAATAGTGAGTGCAGCTCTGGAGTATAGTACAGGAAGTAACTCAGGATCAGTAATGTAATGTATGTACACAGTGACTGCACCAGCAGAATAGTGAGAGCAGCTCTGGAGTATAATACAGGATATAACTCAGGATCAGTAATGTAATGTATGTACACAGTGACTGCACCAGCAGAATAGTGAGTGCAGCTCTGGAGTATAATACAGGATATAACTCAGGATCAGTAATGTAATGTATGTACACAGTGACTGCACCAGCAGAATAGTGAGTGCAGCTCTGGAGGATAATACAGAATGTAACTCAGGATCAGTCATGTAATGTATGTACTCAGTGTCTGCACCAGCAGAATAGTGAGTGCAGCTCTGCAGTATAATACAGGATATAACTCAGGATCAGTAATGTAATGTATGTACACAGTAACTGCACCAGCAGAATAGTGAGTGCAGCTCTGGAGTATAATACAGGATGTAACTCAGGATCAGTCATGTAATGTATGTACTCAGTGTCTGCACCAGCAGAATAGTGAGTGCAGCTCTGCAGTATAATACAGGATATAACTCAGGATCAGTAATGTAATGTATGTACACAGTAACTGCACCAGCAGAATAGTGAGTGCAGCTCTGGAGTATAATACAGGATGTAACTCAGGATCAGTCATGTAATGTATGTACTCAGTGTCTGCACCAGCAGAATAGTGAGTGCAGCTCTGGAGTATAATACAGGATGTAACTCAGGATCAGTAATGTAATGTATGTACTCAGTGTCTGCACCAGCAGAATACTGAGTGCAGCTCTGAAGTATAATACAGGATGTAACTCAGGATCAGTACAGGATCAGTAATGTAATGTATGTACACAGTGACTGCACCAGCAGTATAGTGAGTGCAGCTCTGGGGTATAATACAGGATGTGACTCAGGATCAGTAATGTAATGTATGTACTCAGTGTCTGCACCAGCAGAATAGTGAGTGCAGCTCTGGAGTATAATACAGGATGTAACTCAGGATCGGTACAGGATCAGTAATGTAATGTATGTACACAGTGACTGCACCAGCAGAATAGTGAGTGCAGCTCTGGAGTATAATACAGGATGTAACTCAGGATCAGTAATGTAATGTATGTACACAGTGACTGCACCAGCAGAATAGTGGGTGCAGCTCTGGAGTATAATACAGGATGTTACTCAGGAACAGTACAGGATCAGTAATGTAATGTATGTACACAGTAACTGCACCAGCAGAATAGTGAGTGCAGCTCTGGAGTATAATACATGATGTAACTTAGGATCAGAAATGTAATGTATGTACACAGTGACTGCACCAGCAGAATAGTGAGTGCAGCTCTGGAGTATAATACAGGATGTAACTCAGGATCAGTAATGTAATGTATGTACACAGTGACTCCTCCAGCAGAATAGTGAATGCAGCTCTGGAGTATAATACAGGATGTAACTCAGGATCAGTAATGTAATGTATGTACACAGTGACTCCACCAGCAGAATAGTGAGTGCAGCTCTGGAGTATAATAGAGGATGTAACTCAGGATCAGTAATGTAATGTATGTACACAGTGACTTCACCAGCAGAATAGTGAGTGCAGCTCTGAAGTATAATACAGGATGTTACTCAGGAACAGTAACGTAATGTATGTATACAGTGACTGTACCAGCAGAATAGTGAGTGCAGCTCTGGAGTATAATACAGGATGTAACTCAGGATCAGTACAGGATCAGAAATGTAATGTATGTACACAGTAACTGCACCAGCAGAATAGTGAGTGCAGCTCTGGAGTATAATACAGGATGTAACTCAGGATCAGAAATGTAATGTATGTGCACAGTGACTGCACCAGCAGAATAGTGAGTGCAGCTCTGGAGTATAATACAGGATGTAACTCAGGATCAGTAATGTAATGTATGTACACAGTGACTCCTCCAGCAGAATAGTGAATGCAGCTCTGGAGTATAATACAGGATGTAACTCAGGATCAGTAATGTAATGTATGTACACAGTGACTCCACCAGCAGAATAGTGAGTGCAGCTCTGGAGTATAATAGAGGATGTAACTCAGGATCAGTACAGGATCAGTAATGTAATGTATGTACACAGTAACTGCACCAGCAGAATAGTGAGTGCAGCTCTGGAGTATAATACAGGGTGTAACTCAGGATCAGTACAGGATCAGTAATGTAATGTATGTACACAGTGACTCCACCAGCAGAATAGTGAATGCAGCTCTGGAGTATAATACAGGATGTAACTCAGGATCAGTACAGGATCAGTAATGTAATGTATGTACACAGTGACTGCACCAGCAGAATAGTGAGTGCAGCTCTGGAGTATAATACAGGGTGTAACTCAGGATCAGTACAGGATCAGTAATGTAATGTATGTACACAGTGACTCCACCAGCAGAATAGTGAATGCAGCTCTGGAGTATAATACAGGATGTAACTCAGGATCAGTACAGGATCAGTAATGTAATGTATGTACACAGTGACTGCACCAGCAGAATAGTGAGTGCAGCTCTGGAGTATAATACAGGGTGTAACTCAGGATCAGTACAGGATCAGTAATGTAATGTATGTACACAGTGACTCCACCAGCAGAATAGTGAATGCAGCTCTGGAGTATAATACACAATAACATGTTGGAGAGCACTGTTACATAGTATCTGGATCATACACAAAATATTATCGTTAAAAGCAAAGGTACAGAACAGAAAACGAGATGTTGATCCTAATCCGCAGGCAATGCTGAGAGTAGTTGTATTCCTTCTTGCTACTCTGACATTGATCAAAACAAGAATGCCAAATCCTTCTTCGCTCCTCTAAATATGATGTGAACCGGCTTTTATTCCCCGGATTACAGTAAGAAATGAATCAATAATTTAGGCAGGACGTCACCGGCTCACTTCAATCATAAACTCTTTAAAGCCACAGAACAAATCCTGTTTGAGCTCCGAGAGACGCGCTGCCGCATTAGTGTTTAATATGAACTGTCTTGATGGAGTCGTAATCTTCTGGATGAGATTCCTCCAGTATTAAAATCACTCGTCACTCTGCATACATGTACAGTATGTGCGCGCCTTCCCTGCGTCCTACAGCTGTGCTGGGCCGGTGTAAGTGTTCCTGTAGTTCTGCAGTCCTGGAATTCTATTCCTGAATTATTTAAAGGATTATTTCCATATCATATAGTGAATAGCATATTGCTAGGGTAGGGCATAACTTTGTGATTGGGATGCCCACCGATCCGGAGAACAGCAGCCTATCATATTCTTGTCAATAGAGCAGTGATCGGTGGAGATCTGACCTCTGGGATGCCCGCTGATCCTGAGAACTGCAGCCCACGATATTCATATCAGTAGAGTAGAGATTGGTGAGGATCTGACCTCTGGGATGCCCCCAATCCTGAGAACTGCAGCCCACCATATTCACGTCAGTAGAGCAGTGATTGGTGGGGATCTGACCTCTTGGATGCCCACCGTTTCTGAGAACTGCAGCCTACCATATTCACATCAGTAGAGTAATGATCATTGGGGATCTGACCTCTGGGATGCCCACTGTTCCCGAGAACTGCAGCTTACCATATTTACGTCAGTAGTGTAGAGATTGGTGAGGATCTGACCTCTGGGATGCCCACTGTTCCCGAGAACTGCAGCCTACCATATTCACGTCAGTAGAGCAGTGTTCGGTGGAGATCTCACCTCTGGGATGCCCACCGATCCTGAGAACTGCAGCCCACCTTATTCACGTCAGTAGAGTAGAGATTGGTGAGAATCTGACCTCTTAGATGCCCACCGATCCCGAGAAATTCAACCTACCATATTCACGTCAGTAGTGTACCGATCAGTGGAGATCTCACCTCTGGGATGCCCACCGATCCTGAGAGCTGCAGCCCACCATATTCACGTCAGTAGAGTAGAGATTGGTGAGGATCTGACCTCTTAGATGCCCACCGATCCTGAGAACTGCAGCCTACCATATTCACATCAGTAGAGCAGTGATCGGTGGAGATCTGACCTCTGGGATGCCCACCGATCCTGAGAAATGCAAACCATCATATTCATGTCAGTAGTGTAGTGATCAATGGGAATCTGACCTCTGGGATGCCCACCAATCCCGAGAAATTCAACCTACCATATTCACGTCACTAGTGTACCGATCGGTGGAGATCTGACCTCTTGGATGCCCACCGATCCTGAGAACTGCAGCCTACCATATTCACATCAGTAGAGCAGTGATCGGTGGAGATCTGACCTCTGGGATGCCCACCGATCCTGAGAACTGCAGCCCACCATAAACAATGTACCGCCTTGTACACAATTTTTCATCCCTACATTGTAGTCCTTGCTTTCTATTGATGAACCTGCAAGCTAAGGATGAGCAGGTGTCTCGCTAAGGGTCATTTCCAGCTTCCAAAGGATAGGTGATAACTTTCTGCTAACACTTGGCCCAACTTCTAGGACCTCCACCGATCCTGAGAACTTTGCTTTGAAACGATCTGTTGGAGTGGAGCAGTGGCCGCGCATGCGCACGACGACACTGTTGGCGATAGCAGATTCCCAATGGATGCAGCAGTGGTGCTCATGCGCGGCTCCATTATATGGAGGCATTCCAGAGCCTCGTTTTTAGTATCGGTGGGGGTCCGACTGGTCAGTCCCACAGCGATTAGTGAGTTAGTAAACCTTGTGGAAATGGAAACCAGTATGGAAATACGTGTCCAATGGTAAGCAGCAGTCCTGCCACATAGGGAACCCTCCTGGCATTACTCCTGCAGTCTCTGGCCCACATTTATCAAGAGCGGCTTCATTTCAGATAATGTTAAGGCTGATCTAATTGATTGACCTCAGTGGTGACAGATTTATGACCACATTTGTCTCTTTCGAGAAACCTGTCACAACATAATATACATCACAGCTGGAAACTTTCTCAGTGGTCAGAATGACGGCATTTTCACTCTCCCAGTGGGGTAGAGCCGAGACGTATTTTACAATTGTGACTATTTTTGCAAAAATATATATATTTTATATAATTGTGTCCAAATACGTATCATGCTCCACCCTGCCGGTTCTGCACTCATTTCCTGGAATGTTCCTTTAAATGGGCTTTCCAGGACTGTAATATCATTAAGCCATAAATTTATAAATTGCAGTAAGAGAAAAGCCAGAACCTCGTCCTTTAGTGAGAAAACTGAGTTTATTGTAACTTTATTCCATATGTGCTAAAGCCACTGTACACAGGTCATCAAGCAACTGACGCGTTTCAGAAGTAAACTTCCTTATTCAGGTAATGCAATTTAAAGGGAATCTATCAGCAGTTTTTTGTTATGTAATCTGACACCACAATGATGTAGTGGCACAGACCCTGATTCCGGCGATGTATCACTTAGTTTACTAGATGCAGCAGTTGTGATACAATCACAGTTTTTTCTGCTGCACATTTGGAAGAGCTCGGAATGGTGAGCTGTGTATAACCCCGCCCACACCACTGATTGGCTGCTTTCTGTCAGTGTACACAGAAAGCAGCCAATCAGTAGTGAGGGCGGGGTTACATAGAGCAGCAGGACTAGGAGGCACAAGACACCTAGTCCTTTAGTGATAATCTCCTGCTAATAAGACCTTGATTTTTATTAAAACACACAGTCTATAAAGTGACACATCGCTGGAATTGGCCTCTCAGACCCTACATCTTGCTGCTCTCATATTCCATAGCTAAAAAAATGTGCTGGTGACAGATTCCGCTTAAAACCATTCAGTCTCAATCAAATGGATAGTGAAGGATAAGCTTACAAGCTAAACCTAGCTGATTAGTATGGAGCGCAAGAGAGCATGCACTGTGGTCTGCTGCCTTTTTCTGAACCATAGACCTTAAATGGAGCAGGGCGCATGCGCCGTGGGCGGCTGCTTCCATCAGTGCCATACACTTTAAATTGGATGCCTGTGCGCCAGTGCCAAGCTGTATCTGTCAGGGATGTAGACTTTTAATGGAGCAGCAGAGCTCATGCACCATATTCATCCGTTCCCATTAGTGCCATAGACTGTGAATGGAACAGCAGGGCATGCACCATATTGGTCTGTTTCCATTGGTGCCATAGATCTTGAGCGGTGCGTCAGGGCATGCACCATATTGGTCTGTTTCCGTTGGTGCCATAGATCTTGAACAGTGCGGCAGGGCATGTGCCATATTGGTCGTTTTCCGTTGGTGCCATAAACCATGAGCGGTGCGGCAGGACATGTGCCATATTGGTCATTTTCCATTGGTCCATAGACCATGAACGGTGAAGCAGGGCATGCACCATATTGGTCTGTTTCCGTTGGTGCCATAGACCATGAGCGGTGCAGCAGGGCATATGCTCGAGCCTTTCCCCCATTAAACCTACTCCTAGTTGTGGTCATGTGCTGATCTAGAATTGTGTCCGTCTAGGACCTAGAAGACGGTGGATTCTAGCAGATATCATGATGTATTCATTAGTAATATCCCCCGCTGGGGAACCTATTCCTTATCAGGTGGCAGATTTCTTTTTTCTCAGTGGGAAATCTCAAGACTCCTATTGAATAGAAAGGTTCGCCAGGTAAGACCCCCGGGGAGAGTTGTCCCTTTCCTTCTGGTCTTCGGAGGATACGTCTTCTCGGCACCTCGCCATCCAGACACCTGCACGCCCACCCTCATCCGGCTCACAGTAGGCGAGATGGGAGCAGATGTTCCTTTGTCGCGTCCCCCGGGCTCACAAGGTGGGATATAAGCGGTTTCCGCTGGAGATGAACCTGCTGTCTCTTCGCTCGTAGGTTGGGGAACCCCACAGTTTAGTTGCTCACAGATGTTAGTTGTTTATTCCTAAAAGCTTCTAAATGCTTTCTGCTTCCTAAATTCCGGTCTCGACGTCTTCATTTTAACCCATTTATCACCAAGGAGTAGAGTAAAGACAATAGGTATGATGGCCACCACCGGGGGAAGCGGTGAGTTTAATACTGGCCCCCTCCTATAATAACGCCTTCTGCAGGTTGCCTCCGCCATCATTATGGTGCAATTTCAGGCCACTGCTGTTTTTTTTCTTTTTTTGTTTGTTTTTCTTTTTTTTTTTTTGCAATTTCCATTTAATTTGATTTGAAGGGGCAATTACGGGCAGAGGCGAAAACAATATATATATTTTTTTGCCCGCTGACAATCAACAAAAAAAAAAAAAAGATAAGTATGTGATAGAATAAAGCAGAAATGGACTGAAGGTAATCAAATGAGATAAGCGAGGCCAAGGGGAAAGAGCGGCAGCTGGGTAAATGGCTGAACGCAGAGAACAGCAGCCGATTTCCCAAGTCGTTTATGCGCCAATTTCTGGTTATTTAAAATAATTTTATGTTCGAAGAAGAAAACAAATGATTTTGATGGCGAAGACGAAACAATTCAGAAGATGGAGGAAATCTAAACATGGATGGTGGAGAATATTCCGACCATCTAATACAACTGAACCCGACAGCTGGACATGATCCCACCAGAATCCTAGTATACTCTGTACATAAAACACTGAGACTCCCACTATAAGCATATTATAACCCCCAATATGACACGACTGCTAGACATCATAATCATTTTAATAGAAGCTGAGGTGCAATACCTGAGAATGGCCACTATATGGTGTATGGGGCTGAGCTGCAGTACTTGAGAATGGCCACTATGTGGTGTATGGACCTGAGGTGCAGTATCAGAGAATGACCACTATACGGTGTCTGAAGCTGAGCTGCAGTACCTGAGAATGGCCCCTATACAGTGTTTGGAGCAGAGCTGCAGTATCTGAGAATGGCCACTATGTGGTATATGGAGCTGAGCTGCAGTACCTGAGAATGACCACTATACAGTGTATGGAGCTGAGCTGCAGTACCTGAGAACGGCCACTATACAGTGTATGGAGCTGAGCTGCAGTACCTGAGAATGGCCCCTATACAGTGTTTGGAGCGGAGCTGCAGTATCTGAGAATGGCCACTATGTGGTATATGGAGCTGAGCTGCAGTACCAGAGAATGACCACTATACGGTGTCTGAAGATGAGCTGCAGTACCTGAGAGCGGCCACTATACCGTGTATGGAGCTGAGGTGCAGTACCTGAGAACGGCCACTATACAGTGTATGGAGCTGAGCTGCAGTAACTGAGAATGGCCACCATGTGGTATATGGAGCTGAGGTGCAGTACCAGAGAATGACCACTATACGGTGTCTGAAGATGAGCTGCAGTACCTGAGAGCGGCCACTATACCGTGTATGGAGCTGAGGTGCAGTACCTGAGAACGGCCCCTATACAGTGGATGGTGCTGAGCTGCAGTACTTGAGAATGGCCACTATAAAGTGTATGGAGCTGAGCTGCAGTACCTGAGAATGGCCACTATACGGTGTATGGAGCTGAGCTGCAGTACCTGAGAATGGACACTATACGGTGTATGGAGCTGAGCTGCAGTACCAGAGAATGGCCACTATGTGGTGTATGGAGCTGTCCTGCAATACCTGAGAATGGCCACTATACGGTGTATGGAGCTGAGCTGCAGTACCAGAGAATGACCACTATAAGGTGTATGGAGCTGAGCGCAGTACCTGAGAACGGCCACTACATGGTGTATGGAGCTGAGCGCAGTACCTGAGAACGGCCACTACATGGTGTATGGAGCTGAGCTGCAGTACCAGAGAATGACCACTATACGGTGTATGGAGCTGAGCTGCAGTACCAGAGAATGACCACTATACGATGTATGGAGCTGAGCTGCAGTACCTGAGAATGGCCACTATGTGGTGTATGGAGCTGAGCTGCAGTACCTGGGAATGGCCACTATGTGGTGTATGGAGCTGAGCTGCAGTACCTGAGAATGGCCACTATACGGTGTATTGAGCTAAGCTGCAGTACCTGAGAGTGGCCACTATGTAGTGTATGGGGCTGTCCTGCAGTACCTGAGAGTGGCCACTATGTGTTGTATGAAGCTGAGCTGCAGTACGTGAGAATGGCCACTATACAGTGTATGGAGCTGAGCTGCAGTACCAGAGAATGACCACTAAACGCTGTATGGAGCTGAGCTGCAGGACCTGAGAGTGGCCACTTATGTGGTGTATGTAGCTGAGCTGCAGTACGTGAGAATGGCCACTATATTGTGTATGGAGCTGAGCTGCAGTACGTGAGAATGGCCACTATACGGTGTGTGGAGCTGAGCTGCAGTACCTGAGAGTGGCCACTATGTGGTGTATGGGGCTGAGCTGCAGTACCTGAGAATGGCCACTATACGGTGTATGGAGCTGAGCTGCAGTACCAGAGAATGACCACTATACGGTGTATGGAGCTGATCTGCAGTACCTGAGAGTGGCCACTATGTGGTGCATGGAGCTGAGCTGCAGTACGTGAGAATGGCCACTATACGGTGTATGGAGCTGAGCTGCAGTACCTGAGAATGGCCACTATGTGTTGTATGAAGCTGAGCTGCAGTACGTGAGAATGGCCACTATACAGTGTATGGAGCTGAGCTGCAGTACCAGAGAATGACCACTATACGGTGTATGGAGCTGAGCTGCAGTACCTGAGAGTGGCCACTATATGGTGTATGGAGCTGAGCTGCAGTACCTGAGAATGGCCACTATACGGTGTATTGAGCTGATCTGCAGTACCTGAGAGTGGCCACTATGTGGTGTATGGAGCTGAGCTGCAGTACCTGAGAATGGCCACTATACAGTGTATGGAGCTGAGCTGCAGTACCAGAGAATGACCACTATACGGTGTATGAAGCTAAGCTGCAGTACCTGAGAATGGCCACTATGTGTTGTATGAAGCTGAGCTGCAGTACGTGAGAATGGCCACTATACAGTGTATGGAGCTGAGCTGCAGTACCAGAGAATGACCACTATACGGTGTATGGAGCTGAGCTGCAGTACCTGAGAGTGGCCACTATGTGGTGTATGGAGCTGAGCTGCAGTACCTGATAATGGCCACTATACAGTGTATGGAGCTGAGCTGCAGTACCAGAGAATGACCACTATACGGTGTATGAAGCTAAGCTGCAGTACCTGAGAATGGCCACTATGTGTTGTATGAAGCTGAGCTGCAGTACGTGAGAATGGCCACTATACAGTGTATGGAGCTGAGCTGCAGTACCAGAGAATGACCACTATACGGTGTATGGAGCTGAGCTGCAGTACCTGAGAGTGGCCACTATGTGGTGTATGGAGCTGAGCTGCAGTACCTGATAATGGCCACTATACAGTGTATGGAGCTGAGCTGCAGTACCAGAGAATGACCACTATACGGTGTATGAAGCTAAGCTGCAGTACCTGAGAATGGCCACTATGTGTTGTATGAAGCTGAGCTGCAGTACGTGAGAATGGCCACTATACAGTGTATGGAGCTGAGCTGCAGTACCTGAGAGTGGCCACTATGTGGTGTGTGTAGCTGAGCTTCAGTACGTGAGAATGGCCACTATATGGTGTATGGAGCTGAGCTGCAGTACCTGAGAGTGGCCACTATATGGTGTATGGAGCTGAGCTGCAGTACCTGAGAGTGGCCACTATGTGGTGTATGGGGCTTAGCTGCAGTACCTGAGAATGGCCACTATACTGTGTATGGAGCTGAGCTGCAGTACCAGAGAATGACCACTATACGGTGTATGAAGCTGAGCTGCAGTACCTAAGAGTGGCCACTATGTGGTGTATGTAGCTGAGCTGCAGTACCTGAGAATGGCCACTATACGGTGTATTGAGCTGAGCTGCAGTACCTGAGAGTGGCCACTATGTGGTGTATGGGGCTGTCCTGCAGTACCTGAGAGTGGCCACTTTGTGGTGTATGGGGCTGAGCTGGAGTACCTGAGAACGGCCACTACATGGTGTCTGAAGCTGAGCTGCAGTACCTGAGAACGGCCACTATACGGTGTATGGAGCTGAGCTGCAGTACCAGAAAACAGCCCCTATACAGTGTATGGAGCTGAGCTGCAGTACCTGAGAATGGCCACTATACGGTGTATGGAGCTGAGCTGCAGTTCCTGAGAATGGCCACTATACGGTGTATGGAGCTGAGCTGCAGTTCCTGAGAATGGCCTCTATACGGTGTATGGAGCTGAGCTGCAGTTCCTGAGAATGGCCACTATACGGTGTATGGAGCTGAGCTGCAGTACCTGAGAACGGCCACTATACGGTGTCTGAAGCTGAGCTGCAGTACCTGAGAATGGCCTCTATACGGTGTATGGAGCTGAGCTGCAGTACCTGAGAATGGCCACTATACGGTGTATGGAGCTGAGCGCAGTACCTGAGAACGGCCACTATACGGTGTATTGAGCTGAGCTGCAGTACCTGAGAGTGGCCACTATGTGGTGTATGGGTCTGTCCTGCAGTACCTGAGAGTGGCCACTTTGTGGTGTATGGAGCTGAGCTGCAGTTCCTGAGAATGGCCTCTATACGGTGTATGGAGCTGAGCTGCAGTTCCTGAGAATGGCCACTATACGGTGTATGGAGCTGAGCTGCAGTACCTGAGAACGGCCACTATACGGTGTCTGAAGCTGAGCTGCAGTACCTGAGAATGGCCTCTATACGGTGTATGGAGCTGAGCTGCAGTACCTGAGAATGGCCACTATACGGTGTATGGAGCTGAGCGCAGTACCTGAGAACGGCCACTATACGGTGTATTGAGCTGAGCTGCAGTACCTGAGAGTGGCCACTATGTGGTGTATGGGTCTGTCCTGCAGTACCTGAGAGTGGCCACTTTGTGGTGTATGGGGCTGAGCTGGAGTACCTGAGAACGGCCACTACATGGTGTCTGAAGCTGAGCTGCAGTACCTGAGAACGGCCACTATACGGTGTATGGAGCTGAGCTGCAGTACCTGAGAATGGCCACTATACGGTGTATGGAGCTGAGCTGCAGTACCTGAGAATGGCCACTATACGGTGTATGGAGCTGAGCTGCAGTACCTGAGAATGGCCACTATACGGTGTATGGAGCTGAGCTGCAGTACCTGAGAATGGCCACTATGTGGTGCATGAAGCTGAGCTGCAGTACCTGAGAACAGCAACTATGTGGTGTATGGAGCTGAGCTGCAGTACCTGAGAGTGGCCACTATGTGGTGTATGTAGCTGAGCTGCAGTACGTGAGCGTGGCCACTATGTGGTGCATGAAGCTGAGCTGCAGTACCTGAGAACAGCCACTATGTGGTGCATGGAGCTGAGCTGCAGTACCTGAGAACAGCCACTATGTGGTGCATGGAGCTGAGCTGCAGTACCTTAGAATGGCCACTATATGGTGTATGGAGCTGAGCTGCAGTACTTGAGAACAGCCACTATGTGGTGCATGGAGTTGAGCTGCACATGCTCTGTACACGGTGTACACTCTGCTGCAGTGGGAGCTGATAACAGCTGATTAGTGGCAGACCATGTGATGATGTGCTATGGTGCTTTCCCGCGCTGGCTCACTGGGTACGTGCTCCTGTTTGCACGCTTCTATGAGTTATTTGTCTGCCTGGTGTCGGGCTGATATAGGACCTGAGGGAAATCTAATGGTTGGAGGCCACCGCTGAGAAGAAATGAGGAGCTGCAGAAATGCAGATTGTATCACATCCCAGATATAAATATCAGAGCGACGTCTGCGGCAGAAATATCCGCTGATTACACCCAAATACGGCGGAAACTAACGGCTCCTCCGTCTACGAGGGGCAGAGCGGGGGACGCACCTTCTTTTGTGGTCGGTTTGGATTTGATGTCCTCTTGATCATATACTATTATTACTGTAGTTTTTGTTATTATTTATTGTTAAAATACCATTAATTCCATGGTGCAGGTGCTTTTTGAGACTTCCCCTTTAAGATCCTCCTGTGATAGATGACAATTAGGGCCAGCCTGGGCCTGTGTGTTGTAATCATGTAGATGCAGTAACGTTGCTTATAATGAGATCATCAAACACTGCAGTTTTCTGAGAATTATTCCTATTTTTAGCTCCAGCTCTTCACAGCCGAAACATCTCGCCCTGGATTTCCTCTCCTGTGGAATCCGGCCCTTTAAATTAACTCAGTTGAGTACAGGCTGGAGCCACTTTTTTTTTGTCTTGTGGTACTTGGTGGAGTTTAGGGTTGGCAGAGCGTAGGGTTGGCGAAGGGTAGGTTTGGCCGAGCGTAGGGTTTCCAGTTGGTTCCACCTGATTCATCATTTGCAACTTTTCAAAAAGTGACCAATTTTGTTACAAATATACTCCAAACACCCTTTTGGAACGGGTAACGAGGGAGAGTTTGATTAGTGAAATGAGGTAATAGGCCTGTCTCAAGAGATGTGTTTTTAAAGCACGCTTAAAAATGTGGGGGCTAGGTATTAGTTGGATCGTCCCTGGGGTAGTGCATTCCAGAAAACTGGCGAAGCACGAGAAACATCGTGGAGATGTAGGTGCGAGGTTCAGATTATGGAGAATGTTAGTCTTAGATCAGTTTCGGAACAGAACAGCTGCTGGTAGGATGATCGACAGAGATGAGGGAGAAGATTTATGATGATGCAGAACTGTGGAGCGCTTTGTGGGTGAGAGTGGTGAGCTTGTATTACATTTTGTAGCTGATGGGTAACCAGTGTAATGGCTGGCACAGAGTGGAGGCATCGGTGTAGCGGCTGGACAGAAATAGAACCCTGGCTGCTGCATTAAGGATGGATTGGAGAAGAGAACATTTGGTTAGAGGAAGACCGATGAGTGTAGAGTTGCAGTAGAGATGAAGTAGTCCAGATGAGAATAATTAAGAGTGACAATAAAAGTTTTTACAATTTCAAAGGTGATAAAAGGTCTGATTGCAGAGATGTTTTTTTTAGATGTAGGTGACATGATCGAGTGAGCAATCGGATAAAGGGAATAAAAGAAAGTTCTGTGTCAAATATGACCCCAAAACAGTGAACGTGGTGCTTAGGAGTTATGGTTTGACAACCCAAGGAAATTTCAACATCAGGTATAGGTAGGTTAGTAGAGGGGGGAAACACGAGAAGATCAGTTTTTGACTGAGGGAGGACATGGTGGGAGAGAGACAGTGGACAGACAATCCCTGGTATTTTGTATTAAGGTGGGGGTATAATTGGATGTCATCAGCATAGAGATGAGACTGGAAACCAAACCAGCTGATGGTTTGTCCAATAGGGGCGGTGTTTAGAGAGAAGAGGAGGGGACCTAGGACTGAACCCTGACAGTAAGAGGAAGAGGAGGGGGCCTAGAACTGAACCCTGAGGAACCCCAATAGTAAGAGGAAGAGGAGAGGACCTAGGACTGAACCCTGAAAGTAAGAGGAAGAGGAGGGGACCTAGAACTGAACCCTGAGGAACCCCGATAGTAAGAGGAAGAGGAGGAGACCTAGGACTGAACCCGGACAGTAAGAGGAAGAGGAGGGAACCTAGAACTGAACCCTGAGGAACCCCGATAGTAAGAGGAAGAGGAGGGGACTTGGAACTGAACCCTGAGGAACCCCGATAGTAAGAGGAAGAGGAGGGGACCTAGAACTGAACCCTGACAGTAAGAGGAAGAGGAGGGGACATAGAACTGAACCCTGACAGTAAGAGGAAGAGGAGGGGACCTAGAACTGAACCCTGACAGTAAGAGAAAGAGGAGGGGACCTAGAACTAAACCCTGACAGTAAGAGGAAGAGGAGGGGACATAGAACTGAACCCGGACAGTAAGAGGAAGAGGAGGGGACCTAAAACTGAACCCTGACAGTAAGAGGAAGAGAAGAGGACCTAGAACTGAATCCTCACAGTAAGAGGAAGAGGAGGGGACCTAGATCTGAACTCTGACAGTAAGAGGAAGAGGAGGGGACCTAGAACTGAACCCTGACAGTAAGAGGAAGAGGAGGGGACCTAGAACTGAACCCTGACAGTAAGAGGAAGAGGAGGGGACCTAAAACTGAACCCTGGCAGTAAGAGGAAGAGGAGGGGACCTAGAACTGAACCCTGACAGTAAGAGGAAGAGGAGGGGACCTAGAACTAAACCCTGACAGTAAGAGGAAGAGGAGGGGACATAGAACTGAACCCGGACAGTAAGAGGAAGAGGAGGGGACCTAAAACTGAACCCTGACAGTAAGAGGAAGAGAAGAGGACCTAGAACTGAATCCTCACAGTAAGAGGAAGAGGAGGGGACCTAGAACTGAACTCGGACAGTAAGAGGAAGAGGAGGGGACCTAGAACTGAACCCTGACAGTAAGAGGAAGAGGAGGGGACCTAGAACTGAACCCTGACAGTAAGAGGAAGAGGAGGGGACCTAAAACTGAACCCTGGCAGTAAGAGGAAGAGAAGAGGACCTAGAACTGAATCCTGACAGTAAGAGGAAGAGGAGGGGACTTAGAACTGAACTCGGACAGTAAGAGGAAGAGGAGGGGACCTAGAACTGAACCCTGACAGTAAGAGGAAGAGAAGAGGGACTAGAACTGAACCCTGACAGGAAGAGGAGGGGACCTAGAACTGAACCCTGATAGTAAGAGGAAGAGGAGGGGACTTAGAACTGAACCCGGACAGTAAGAGGAAGAGGAGGGGACCTAGAACTGAACCCTGACAGTAAGAGGAAGAGGAGGGGACCTGGAACGGAACTTTGACAGTAAGAGGAAGAGGAGGGGACCTAGAACTGAATCCTGACAGTAAGAGGAAGAGGAGGGGAACTAGAACTGAACCCTGACAGTAAGAAGAAAAGGAGGGGACCTAGAACTGAACCCTGAGGAACCCCGATAGTAAGAGGAACAGGGGGCGACCTAGAACTGAACCCCATTAGTAAGAGGAAGAGGAGGGGACCTAGGACTGAACCATGAGGAACCTATTATCAAACCAAACATGTGATTGTCATATATCATATTATGACATCACTGTATGTACTATGTGACATCACTATTTATGACATCACTGTATGTATTATGTGACATCACTATTTATGACATCACTGAATGTATTATGTGACATCACTATTTATGACATCTTAGTTCATTTAAGTTAGTAGAGGGGAACAACCCCTTTAAAAAATATAATTATTTCTCTGGTTTTATTTATATATTTTTTTTACCTATAATTCATCTTTTTTATATACTTTTTTTGCTCTGTGCTAATTGTTACCATTATTGTTGTTTTTTTATTATTTTATTTATTTTTAATTATACCTCTAGTTTTATATATTTTTTCTCAATCTCTACCCTCCTAATATATAATTAAAACCTTTAATAATGGAGCCGCCTATTTACCCGAAACTGTCAGGTTATGATATCAATGAAACATCAGGGCAAAAGGAAAAGGATCAACCTGGAGATAAAACAATGGGATTTTATGCTAATGTGTAACTTTCTGCATCAGGGACGTTCTCCACACAACCCACCGGCGGATCTTAAACGTAAATATCATTATGTAAAACTTGATGATCGTTTCGGTTTAAACGCCTGAGCGGCTCCTGGAAATCGTACAGTAATACCGCCATTGCGAGGGAATCCAGCCAACCGCACCCAATTACATCCAAGTCTCTACAGATAATGGGCAAATTACCGAATATATGGATCCTGGCGAGACTGGAAGGGGAGTATAGAAAGCGCCATTAACATAAAGTGTAGTCAGGAACCCAAAAATCCGTATTAGTCCCCAACAAAGGAAGCAGATACCGGCCGACAACCACTAATGGAGCCCATAGTATGGCGGTTAGTCAGCGGTGAAACTGGTGAGGAAAAAATGATCAGTGTTGCTGTACGATGTATAGGGTCTCCTGGAGCAGTGTGCAAGAGCGCAGACATAGCAGATCTGAAACTGACACTAGATTAGACTTTATCCAGCTCAGGACTGATGGGCTGATGTTCCTCCACATCTCCATTCTTCAGTCCACAGTTGTAGCCATAGGGTGAGAGGGTGACTGTAAGGGTGATCTCTGTGTGTCCAGGGGAAAAAGGGGCTGGTCTCCAAGAGGGACGGGTCTCCTTGAGGGGCCGGTCTCCAAGAAAGATGGGTCTCCATGAGGGGCCGGTCTCCAAGAGGGATGGGTCTCCATGAGGGGCCGGTGTCCAAGAGGGATGGGTCTCCATGAGGGGCCGGTGTCCAAGAGGGACGGGTCTCCAAGAGGGATGGGTCTCCAAGAGGGGCCGGTCTCCAAGAAAGATGGGTCTCCATGAGGGGCCGGTCTCCAAGAAGGACAGGTCTCCAAGAGGTGCCGGTCTCCAAGAAAGATGGGTCTCCACGAGGGACGGGTCACCAAGAAATGTCCCTGTGGCGCCCTGTGCCACAGATCCTATAGGGGTGCATGGATGGATTCCTCCACAAGAGGCCCTCATAGCATACACACACCTCCACCTTCCACCTCAGACCACCAGAGGGAGCCCGGATAGGGATATAAAAAAGGAAGGTGGAGCTAGGCAGTTCAGTCTGGTCTGAAGTCAAGTCTGTAAGGAGTTCGGTTACAGTCTAAAGTCTGCTGCAGCCAGAGAGGTTGGCAGTCCAGCCCAGATGCAGGTTAGTGAGCCTAAGGCGTGCCGACGCCATAACAGCGGTGAAGAGTAGCGAGGCCTACTGCCAGTGTTAAGCCTAGTGAGGGCCCCGACCGTGGCCGAAGGCAAGTGGAGTAAGCGAGCTACATAGGGGGCAGAGGAACTTAACCAGCTCACCCCACAACCATTTACCAGACACCGGGTCCGCATCTGCAGGGATCCCTAAGGCCCAGCAGAAAACAACCGGAACCCCTGGCGAACTATATGTCCCAGGAACACCAAAAGCTGACTGTCATACCAGGGTCAGGAGTCACTGAGGCCCAAGAGACCGGGGAGTGTGATCTCCAACAGAAGGCCCTACCACCTGGTCAGCCGGTGCAAGACAGAGACCAAGTTAGACCAACTCCAGGCAGGTCACAAACTTATCAGGAAAAGGCAAGAAACAGGAGGCCCCACACCCGCTCACTGGAGAGAGTCCTGAAATGCACCCTTCACCCTACAGTGCCCTGGATCGTGCCTGAAACACCACCAGTAAAGGTACTGAAGTGAACTGTCGTGTGTGTGCCTATTCTTCCTCTGACCTGGCTGGGTCCCCTCTGTCCTTCATCCCTACTCCTACGCTGCCCTGAGGCCCCGCTCCACCTGTGGGGAGCCGCACCAACTAAGCTGCCTGACCACCGGCCTCAGAGGACTGTAGCAGCGCTGGTGATCCTCACCAGACACCACGGGTGGTGTCACGAACAATTTCCCATACACCTTTCCCCCCCATTCCTTGCTTTTAAGAGTGACCGCAGGGTACGGCCCCGGGAGCCGGCCACCGTGACATCCCCCAAAAACCAACAGCAAGGCCTGGGAGTCGAGTCGTCCCCATCCCCTGGGCGCATCATCCCCACAGTAATACAAGGAGAAAGCTGCAATACCTTTCTTTCTTTCCCTCTATTTTTCTCTCATATCTATTGATCTATGAACGACGATCTTTCCTTCTTCCTTTCTTTTTTTCATTCTTTTTTTACTTTCCTTTTTTTTCACTTTCTTTTTCTTTCTTTATTTGTTTCTGTCTCCCTCTTTCTTTCTTTCTTTCTTTCTTTCTTCCCTCCTTTCTTTCATTCTCTTTTGTCTTCTGTTTTTATTTTTTCTCTCTTCGTTCTTTCTTTTTCACTTTCTCCTTTTCTTTCTCTCCCTCTTTCGCTTTCTTTCTTTGCCAATATTTCTTTCTCTCTCCTTTTCTCTCTTTCTCTCCCTCTTTCTCTCTCTTTCTCTTTCTTTCTCTCTCTCTCCCTCTCTCTTTCTATCTTTTCTCTTTCTCGCTCTCTTTCTCTCTCTTTCTTTCTCTATCTCTCTCTATCTCTCTTTCTCTCTCTCTTTTCTCTCTCTCCATTATCCATATTTCCTTCTCCAATCTCCATTATTCTATCACAGAACATACTCTGATATAGCAGAGCTGAGTTTGTCGCTTCTGTTCCCCCCAGGTGTTGCCCCCCCATTATCTGTGGTTTTCCCCAGGACATCTAATGATCTGCCGCCTCCTCATACATGATGATATAAGATGAACTTGATAAAGTAGAGAGAGGAAGGGGTTAAGATCTGGTGTTGGCGATATGTAACCGGGTGAGAGATGTTGTAAGTGTGGGGTTTCAGGGGTGTGATGCCAATCACCTCCCAGGTGATGCATTCCCTCCCCATGATGCATTGCACATTGGATTGACAGTCCGCTCTTGCGTGCTGATGGTTCCAGCCTCTCCGCAGCTTCGGCTTGTCTGTCATTCTGATGCAGCAGGGAGGAAACAAGCAGGGATTTCTGACAGCAATGCTAAATGGATGCACGTCTTAAAGCGACATGTCGGGTTCACATGGCAATTTTCAGGAACTTTACAAATCGGATGTAAAGCAGCGGGGTATCACAGCTTCCCATCTCCATAGGGTATTTGGGCACTGTGCCACCCTGTTATCTATGTTTGTGCCCCTGTGCTGAAAAAAAAAAAACTAACAACATTGAATTGGGCTTTAAAAGAGGCACCGTCCCTTTAAGAAAAAACAAATTTTTGAGCAATTGTTCTAGATGGACATTGGGTGGGAAACTAATGGTATAATATGAGTAAATCAGATTATGTTGCCCAACTACAGATTTACTGGCCCGGAGAATAGAGAATAATGTGAGATTATCAGATTATACACATTATTTCTTTCTTTTTTTTTGTATTAGTGTATACACTTTTAACCCTTTAATTTCCCAGTATTCATAGAGCAGGTCACAGACCCTGCAGATTCATGGTTAATCAATCTGATGACAATCACTGAAAAAAAAAGAAAAAAAGAGAAAAGTAACAGCGCCACCTGGTGGCCAGAAAAGCAAGAAAAATATAGAAAAATGGATGTAATCGGATAAAAAACCCAGAAAAGGGGATTTCTTTGTTGTCTTAATAATTCTAAATATTCAATACTTTTTTTTTTTTAGATTATACACTTTTAACCCCTTCATTTTCCAGTATTCATAGAGCAGGTCACAGATCCCCCCCCCCCCACCCCCCAGATCTATGGTTAAGAAATATGATTGTAATTACTAAAAAAAAAAAAAAAATCTGAAAAAAAGCAAAGCAACAGCGCCACCCAGTGGCCAGAAAAGCAAGAAAAATATAGAAAATGGACGTAATTGGATTAAAAAAGGCAGAAAAGGGGATTTCTACGTTGTCTTAATAATTCTAAATATTCAATAAGTTGTTTTTTTTCTAGTTATTTATTTATAGATTATACACTGTGTTCCAAATTATTATGCAAATAATATTTTCTCAGATTTTCCCAAATTACCTATATGAATTGCAGTCATTGTAATTTTCCAGTCAAATAACTATTAGAATACAATTGAAAGGTTTTTGTACAAACTGCCTATGATAACAATATATTTTTAAAAAAATAAAACACTCAAACTGCACTCAAAATGCATGTTCCAAATTATTATGCACAGCAGAGTTTTCAACCTTTTCATTTTAATAAAGAACAAAAAAATGGTCATTTTTGAAATTATAAGCATTAGCAGGTTATTACAAACTGAAATCAAACAGTTTTCAACTCAAAACTTTATTCTAGGTGATGTTACATTTGCACATAGGACCGCTTGTTCGAAAGGAGCTTCTGAACTCTCTCGTCCATTGAATTTGTCAGGTTTTGGATGGTTTCTGCTTCAATTGTTTTGCATGAGGACAGAATACCCTCCCAGAGCTGTTGCTTAGATGTGAGCTGCCTCCCGCCATCATAGACACTCCCTTTGATGATGCTCCAGAGGTTCTGAATGGGGTAGAGGTCAGGGGAGCATGGGGGTCACACCATAAGTTTGTCCCCTTTTATGCCCATATCAGCCAGAGATGCAGATGTGTTATGTGCAGAATGAGATGGTGCATTATCATGCATGAAATGATCTCGATGGTCCAGATGGATGGAGTGGAGGATGGCTGGTTGATGGACACCACATGCAAATGTAGCACCCCGAGGGTTCGGTTGCTACAGAGGTATTGCATCTCACCCAGATGTGCGATATCTCACTTCCAGGTAAGGATGGAGTGTGGCTCAGGACCCTAACACCCACATGCACTACACCACATTTCCGGGGGACAGCTCGACGGTGCTCCCATTAGTTATGCAGGCACGAGTGAGCATGTCCCTGGCTGGAGTGGGGGGAGGGAACACCTAGAGAAGGGAACCCGGTAGTGTGTGCGTGGGGGAAGTAGATCCTGGGTGCACTCTGTACAGGAGTATAAAGGGAGGCACCATCTTGGAAAGGGAGTGAGTTGAGAGAGGAGAAGACAGGGAGCAGAGCTGCTTTATGGGCTCTGCTCCACAGGCAGGCCCTGTCAGGAGGCCTGAGCCTGGAGGAGGAAGAGGAGCAGACTGGGCTCCAGAAAGGAAAGAGGGGACCCCAGGGGTGTGGACTGGCTGGAAGCCACCACACGCCCGCCGCTACCTGAGTAGGGGGGTCAGGTCAAGAAGATGGGAACCGGATCCCAAATTAGTGGAGGAGAGAAACTACCCTCAACTAAGAACCGGAGGCTGCGACATTACATGTGGAGCAGCCCCTCCCCACACCCGCTAGAAAGGCACCACATAGGACCTGGGAAACGCAGGCCAACGTTTGCCCACCAAGAAGGTCCGAGGCAGCTGGACATAAGCGTGGTCACTAGTGGGGTTGAAGACCAGAAACAGGGGACATAAAGGGGGTCCTGCAAAGCACTCCAGAAAGACCTGGGAGTTGACCGAGCCCCTCGCCTGGTGAGCACAGCGCGACACAGGCGGCCACCTCTGCAGCGGTGGCCTGGAGCAGTAACCGAGTAACCGTGAGTAAAGACCCTGAACTGCACCACCAAGACTCCGAGTTGTCTTTGTTGCGCTCGTGTACCACCATCACCCCCATCATCTATCCGCGCTGCCCTGAGGCCATACCCCTCCCGTTGGGGGTTATACCACCACGCTGCACATCCTTATACACCTGGCCTCAGTGGACTGTTCTGCAGCGGCGGCTTCAAAGCCGCACTCAACGGGTGGCGTAGTCGATCACAGAAACAACATCCAACATCTACTGCCATAGACTGCCACTTAGTTTGACTCCCTGGGCACGGACCGGGTCACCGCCACGAGACTACTACCCCCATCTGATCCGGCTCCGGGTAAGCTCTCCCGTGCGCGCGATGCCGCGCGAAGCAGCAGGCCCAGGGGCGCGTCACAAACACGGCTACGGCGCTAACAAGGAGGATGTGGAGAAATGTTTTTGGTTGGAATCATGGGGAGAGAGATTGTCGGCCCTTTTAAGATCCCTGAAGGGGTAAAGATGAACTCCATAATGTATGTTGAGTTTCTCAAACAGCACTTCCTGCCATGGTTCAAGAAGAAGAACCGTGTATTTCACAGCAAGATCATTTTTCTGCATGATAATGCACCATCTCATGCTGCACATAACACATCTGCATCTCTGGCTGATATGGGCATAAAAGAGGACAAACTTATGGTGTGACCCCCATGCTCCCCTGACCTCTACCCCATTCAGAACCTTTGGAGCATCATTAAAAGGAGTGTCTATGATGGCGGGAGGCAGTTCACATTTAAGCAACAGCTCTGGGAGGGTATTCTGTCCTCATGCAAAACAATTGAAGCAGAAACCATCCAAAACCTGACAAATTCAATGGACGAGAGAGTTCAGAAGCTCCTTTCGAACAAGGGGTCCTATGTGAAAATGTAACATCACCTAGAATAAAGTTTTGAGTTGAAAACTGTTTGATTTCAGTTTGTAACAACCTGCTAATGCTTATAATTTCAAAAATTACCATTTTTTTGTTCTTTATTAAAATGAAAAGGTTGAAAACTCTGCTGTGCATAATAATTTGGAACATGCATTTTGAGTGCAGTTTGAGTGTTTTATTTTTTAAAAAATATACTGTTATCATAGGCAGTTTGTACAAAAACCTTTCAATTGTACTCTAATAGTTATTTGACTGGAAAATTACAATGACTGCAATTCATATAGGTAATTTGGGAAAATCTGAGAAAATATTATTTGCATAATAATTTGGAACACAGTGTACACTTTTAACCCTTTCATTTTCCAGTATTCATAGAGCAGGTCACAGACCCTGCAGATCCATGGTTAATCAGTATAATTTAATTACTGCAAAAAAATAGCAAGGTAACAGCGCCACCTGGTGGCCAGAAAAGCTAGAAAAATAGATGTAATCAAATGAAAAAGACAGAAAAGGGGATTTCTGCATTGAAGAGTTTAATATGATTTTTCCGCTTCTGCCCAATGTTCTATCTTATGATACTTCTCATTAATCACAATAAGCAATATTTGATTTTTAAAGAAAAAACATTTTTTTTTAAATCCATTTTTTAGTGCTATGGAAGTGTTAATTGTTCCTCTACTGGGATTAGCGCCTCCTTCCTGCCACCACCGCCATGACAGCCGCCATAAGCTGAGCAAACACAGGCAGAATGGAGCGGAGCAGAGTAAACACAGACTGATTTGTCGGGAAGCTCAGGCTTCTGTATATGACAAGCGCAGATTCAATATTGGGATCGGGGGCTCGTCCGTAAGAATAACAGAGAACGCTATTTATCTGCGAGGGGGAAAGTGATTGAAATGCACAGAGTTGTCGTGGAGGATATGACACATGCGGCAGAAACCGATGCTGGCAATCAAGTCACCAAATATAGCAGAAATAGAAAAAAAAAACTATTCAAAGTGCAAAATATTTATGCTACGTAGTGACTATTGATGCGCAAAGTTGCTACAGTGTATCAATTCCAGGTAAAATGTATCAGTCTTTTCTAAATCCTATAATGGCATAATGTTCCCCATCCTGGGCCCCTTTAATGCATATATGTCCCCCATCCTGGTATATATGTATCCCATTCTGGTATATACTGTATGTGTCCCCCCCATCCTGGTATATGCGTCCCCCATCCTGTTATATGTGTTCCCCATCCTGGTATATATGTATCCCCCATCCTGGTATATGCATCCCCCATCCTGGTATATGCGTCCTCCATCTTGGTATATGTGTTCCCTATCCTGGTATATATGTATCCCCCATCCTGGTATATGCATCCCCCATCCTGGTATATGCATCCCCCATCCTGGTATATGTGTTCCCCATCCTGTTATATCTGTTCCCTATCCTGGTATATACACTACCGTTCAAAAGTTTGGGGTTACCCAGACAATTTTGTGTTTTCCATGAAAACCCATACTTTTATTTATCAAATGAGTTGAAAAATGAATAGAAAATAGATTCCAGACATTGACAAGGTTAGAAATAATGATTTTTATTTGAAAGAATAATTTTTTTCTTCAAACTTTGCTTTCGTTAAAAAATGCTCCCTTTGCAGCAATTACAGCATTGCAGACCTTTGGCATTTTAGCTGTTAATTTGCGGAGGTAATCTTGAGAAATTTCACCCCATGCTTTCTGAAGCCCCTCACACAAGTTGGATTGGCTTGATGGGCACTTTTTGCGTATCATACGGTCAAGCTGCTCCCACAACAGCTCAATGGGGTTGAGATCTGGTGACTGCGCTGGCCACTCCATTACAGATAGAATACCAGCTGCCTGCTTCTTCCCTAAATAGTTCATGCATAATTTGGAGGTGTGCTTTGGGACATTGTCCTTTTGTAGGATGAAATTGGCTCCAATCAAGCACTGTCCACAGGGTATGGCATGGTGTTGCAAAATGGAGTGATAGCCTTCCTTATTCAAAATCCCATTTACCTTGTACAAATCTCCCACTTTACCAGCACCAAAGTAACCCCAGACCATCACATTACCTCCACCATGCTTGGCAGATGGTGTCCGGCACTCTTCCAGTATCTTTTCAGTTGTTCTGCATCTCACAAATGTTCTTCTGTGTGATCCAAACATCTCAAATTTTGATTCGTCTGTCCATAAAACTTTTTTCCAATCTTCCTCTGTCTAATGTCTGTGTTCTTTTGCCCATATTAATCTTTTCCTTTTATTAGCCAGTCTCAGATATGGCTTTTTCTTTGCCACTTAGCCCTGAAGGCCAGCATCCCGGAGTCGCCTCTTCACTTTGCGTGTTTGCGTGTACTATTTAATGAAGCTGCCAGTTGAGGAGCTGTGAGGCGTCGATTTCTCAAACTAGAGACTCTAATGTCCTTGTCTTGTTGCTCAGTTGTGCAGCGGGGCCTCCCACTTCTCTTTCTACTCTGGTTAGCGCCTGTTTGTGCTCTCCTCTGAAGGGAGTAGTACACACCGTTGTAGGAAATCTTCAGTTTCTTGGTAATTCCTCGCATGGAATAGCCTTCATTTCTAAGAACAAGAATAGACTGTCGAGTTTCACATGAAAGTTCTCTTTTTCTGGCCATTTTGAGAGTTTCATAGAACAAACAAATGTAATGCTCCAGATTCTCAACTAGCTCAATGGAAGGTCAATTTTATAGCTTCTCAAACCAGCCAAACCGTTTTCAGCTGGGCTAACATACTTGTGCAAGGGTTTTCTAAACATCCATTAGCCTTCTTACACAGTACCATTAAAATACTGGAGTGGTGGTTGCTGGAAATGGGCCTCTATACACCTATGTAGATATTGCAATAAAAACAAGACGTTTGCAGCTAGAATAGTCATTTACCACATTAACAATGTATAGAGTGTATTTCTGATTCATTTAATGTTAGCTTCATTGAAAAAAAAAGTGCTTTTCTTTCAAAAATAATGACATTTCTAAATGACACCAAACTTTTGAACGGTAGTGTATGTATCCCCCATCCTGGTATATGCGTCCCCCATCCTGTTATATGTGTTCCCTATCCTGGTATATGTGTCCCCCATCATGGTATATGTGTCCCCCATCCTGGTATATATGTATCCCCCATCCTGTTATATGTGTTCCCTATCCTGGTATATGTGTCCCCCATCATGGTATATGTGTCCCCCATCATGGTATATGTGACCCCCATCCTGGTATATGTGTCCCCCATCATTGAGTGATAATAACTTGCTGAATGCTATTTGGACTCCAAGTTTCCAAGAGTCGGACTCTCACATGGCCCTTTAGGATAGAACATTAGCTGTGCCACGTCTCTATTCATTGGCTACAAGACAGTCAGAGAGTGGAGGCATAAATCGGTGGCTAATGACTTCACTCTAACAGCCGACTGATCCCAAGAATAGGAGTCTGAAATGCCTCTTTGAAATGGAGAGGTGATGGCACAGGCACACCACCGCTCTATTCACAGTCTGCAGGACAGTCAAATAGTGGTGGCATGCCCACTGATCCCAAATGTAAGGGGCTGAAATTCCCTTTTGGAATGAAGCAATGATCCTGCCAAGTTATCACCTATCTTCAGGATGAGTGATATTAACTTGCTGATTGCAGGGCAGGAGGCAACTGCTTGGACCCCACTGATCCCAAGAGTGGGGCTCTCAACTGACCCTTTAGGATAGAACATTAGCTGTGCCACCACTCCATTCATTGTCTACAGATAAGCCAGAGACTGGAGGCATAAATGCACAGCTACTAACTGCTTCACTCTAACAGCACACTGATCCTGAGAATAGGGGTCTGCAATGCCTCGTAATGTTGGTGATGGTGCAAGTGAGCCACCGCTCCATTCACTGGCAAGGAGTGTTGACACGCATTCGTGGTTACTGACTCCTTCACTTTAACAGCTTACTGGTCCTGAGAATAAGGGTCTGAAATGCCTTGTTGGAATGGAGTGGTGACGTTGCAATTGAACCACCGCTCTATTCACAGTCTACAAGATACCCAATAAGTGGTGGTACGCCCACTGATCCAAAGAATAGGGGTCTGAAATTCCCAAATAGAATGGAGCAATGATCATGCCAAGTTGGCAAGTTATCGCCTATCTACAGGATGTGATAAGTTGCTGTTTGTTGGTCGGAGGAAACTTTTTGGACCCCCACAGATCCCAAGAGTTAGGATCTCAAATGGCCCGTTAGGATAGAAAATTAGTAGTGCCAACACTCCATTCATTGGCTACAAGACAGCTGCTTGGACCCCCACAGATCCTAAGAGTGGGGCTCTCAACTGACCCTTTAGGATAGAATATTCGCTGATCCTGAGAATAGGGATCTGAAATGCCTTGTTGGAATAGAGTGGTGACATCGCAATTGAGCCACCGCTGAATTCACAGTCTACAGAATAGCTAATAAGTGGTGGTACACCCACTGATCTCAACTATAGGGGTCTGAAATTCCTCTTTTGAATGGAGTAATGATCGTGCCAGGTTATCACCTATGTACAGGATGAGTGATAATAAGTTCCTGTTTGAAGGTCGGAGGGGGAAATTTTTGGACCCCCACAGATCCCAAGAGTTGGGCTCTCAAATGGCACTTTGGGATAGAACATTAGCTGTGCCACCACTCCATTCATTGTCTACAGGACAGCCAGAGAGTGGAGGCATAAATGCACAGCTACTAACTGCTTCACTCTAACAGTACACTGATCCTGAGAATAGGGGTCTGCACTACCTCGTTGGAATGGAGTGGTGACGATGCAAGTACACCACCGCTCGACTCAAAGTCTACAGGACAGTCAGAGTAATGGCATGCCACCGCTTCATTCTGATAGCCAAAGAATAGGGGTCTACAAAGCCTCAAAATGGAGTGGTCATGACGCAAGTGAGTAACTGCTTCATTCACTGTCTACACGACAGCCAAGGAGTGGTGGTACGCCCACTGATGCCAAGTATCTGACATTCCCCTTTTGGAATGAAGCCATGATCGTGCAAGTGCGCCACCACTTCATCCATTGTCTAAAGGATTGTCAAAGACAATCAAGCTGAACCCTTCCCTCCTGCTCCATTCAAATGGCTCAGGTCAGAGCCCCATCCTTGGGATCGATGGGGATCTCGGTAGTCAGACCTTCAGCAATAAAAGTTATCACCTATCCTGTGGACAAGGGGAAATTAACAGAGTTAGGACAACCCCTGTAAAGTATAATTACATAAGCTTTAAGACCCCCTAGCCTATATGTTGCTGACAGTCTTATATTGATGCATTTTATATATCGTCGTGGGGTGTGCGACAGTACAGTGTGTATGAATGTGTGGTGGTGGGGTAAGACCTCCTGGATGCATGACTTATCCCTGTGGATTTGGAGGTGGCACGCTACAGAGAGCACCGCCAAGACATAAATTGTCAAGGGAAACGTGGGGAGAAAGGCTTTGTCTGGAGCTGAATAAATGGAATTATCATTCAATATAAAGACATTCCTGCATCAAGGCCGCACCGGCGATACGAACAGGGACGCGGCGGCCGTTCAGATGGGAAACTTTTTGTGTGTTCACATACTAATCTCAAGACAGAGATAAAAGCGATAGAAGAAGGCAGTAAGACATGACGCGCGTGATGGCATCTATAGAATAAGAAAGAGGCGACTCCGGGGAATGTACAGAAGAGTGCGGAGCTGTGAACTGAAGACTAACCCCCCCCCAAAAGTCCAAAAATTGCCAGAATAATACATATATTTTCTGGGTGATAAGTCAATTGCTGGAGAAGTCTCCTGCTGCGTTCATTTCTTAATATTTTTTTCCTCTGTGAATGGATCTTTCTAGCACTCGGAGTGTCTAATCCGGCATACACGTAAAATATAATGACAAAAACTTTGCTTCTTGCACTCACCACTAGATGGAGCTTGTGTCTTAATGCGTATACACTGAATTTAAAGGGAACCTTTACCCCTATAATCTATTTCCGCCAACATTTATGACCTGGAAATGTCTTTTTTTTAATTCTACATTAGTCAATAGTAGCATTACAATTTCTAAAAGCTACCTTGAAAATTCCAAAATTCTTTCTGTGTATGCAGATGAAGACTGAAGTGTTCACTGGTCATATCCAGGTCATCTAAGTGTAAGGGGCAATTTTCCACTTGGCTGTTGATTGATTGCACAGCTGAAAACTGGCACATGTGCAGAGGGATTATTTTTGGACTGCGCATGCACCACCAGAGAGCTTGCCTTTAAGTCATCAAGACCAGTGTATTTATAATACAAAATGCGTTCCTCTGCTCTGTTTGAGCAGAGAAATTTATTTTTGTCCCTGTGAGCCCTGGCTCTGATGACTTGAAAGTAAGCTCAGTAGAGGTGCATGCGCAGTCCAAAAATAATCACTCTGCCTAGAAAAGCTTTCACTTGCACTATCCTGGGCAGAGTGA
Organism: Phyllobates terribilis; assembly: GCF_046119375.1. Classification (NCBI taxonomy): domain Eukaryota; kingdom Metazoa; phylum Chordata; class Amphibia; order Anura; family Dendrobatidae; genus Phyllobates; species Phyllobates terribilis. Next base: position 35,817,608 of record NW_027362772.1, on the reverse strand, counting down.
TTATTATTGGACTGCGCGTGCATTTTATACTATACATACACTAGTCTTGATGACCTAAAAGTGAGCTTTCTGGCAACGCATGCGCAGTCCAAAAATAATCACTCTGCACATGCGCCAGTTTTCAGCTGTGTATCAGTCTACAGTTAAGTGGGGTGTCTTATAAAAGATGGACTAGGACACTTAGATGACCAGGATATGCCCAGTAAACACTCTCCCCGTGGAAGGGCCAAAATTCTGCTTTCAGCTGCCATGAAAATTCATCACCTTTTCCACTCTACCATGCAATTTCCAGATTTTGTGCAGGCTATGAATAGCATTGACCAGGCACAGGCTTAACGAACATGAGCCGGAGCAGGAACTTGACTATGAACTAGAACTTTTAGATGTCCCCAACTACGTCCAATGGAAACTTAAGGATTAATTTGCAAATCATTGCATTCGTAGGATGACTTGGGTCCATAAATGTGCCAGTCTTGGTGAATGCATGCACAGATCACTCTGATTACTCTGCCCACATGAGAGCAAACAAACTGCACATTCATTGGATTTCAGCATCACTTCAAATAACAGACCAAGGATGGGTATAATGAAAATGGACCAGGATGCCTCGGTCCAGATGAGTCCAGTAGACTACGGCCGGAGAGAATTTTTAGGTCCTTTTTATGAGGTATGTGGGGCTACATTTCATTAATGCATCGAACTTTAGAAAGTTAGCTGCTTGAATATATAATAAATAAAACAGTATACATTTAGCTCCTGAGCTCCCCCTAGTGGTGACTGGGGAAAGTTGAAATTTTATTATTTGGCTATCTATATATAAAAAAATGATTGTCATAGAACTTTGTCACCTAAATAAAAAAAAAGTGGACATTCACTTTTCAGATTGTCACCCAGCTTCCAATAGACCCTGAAAAAGTATAAATCAGCATTGCTACAAGACTCTCACGCTCTATTACTACTCTCTACTACTTTTTATTGGGCATCATTTGGTTCATGAACCCGGGAGCTCAGGAAGAACACTCCTTGGGTCCTGTACAGATATAATCTACTGTCACAGTCAATAGTTTGCAAGAAGTCTGTTCACCATCTTTATCTAAATTCTGCACGGTACGATGCCGATCAAACCCAACCCAGAGCCAATGCCTTTGGCATTAGTCTAGAAGGTAGATCCCCTATCGCTAATTGTAATTTCGCCATTCAGGGGCATGGGAAAGCAGGATGGGAGCCCCTCCGAATGTGTCATTGTTGGCTACATACATTGACACTGATATAAAAGAGTACCCAGACTCCGAAAACAAAAGCTTCGCATTGGCACCAGTCTCGCATGGGCGCTGGAGCCATGGGGGCCCAAAAGGTCTCTTTGGCCATTTGAGAAGACCAATACTAATAGAGACCTCTGGTAGTTGTAGATTTTGCACTTGGGCTCATGAGCTTCATGTTATGGCACCGAGAATGGACAATGGATTGACCTGTAGGTAGAGAATCCTTCCCTGACTAATCTTCCATCTTCTTCTTCCTCTTCTTACTCCTCTTATTCCTCTTCATCCTCTTCCTCCTCTTCATCCTCCTCTTTTTCCTCCTCCTCTTCTTCTTTCTCCTCTTCTTCTTCCTCTTCCTCCTCCTCTTCTTCCTCCTTCTCTTCTTCCTCCTCCTCTTCTACTTTCTCCTCTTCTTCTTCTTCCTCATCTTCATTTTCTCGTCTTTCTCTTCTATTCTTTTTCACCTCTTCTCCTCCTTCTCTTCCTCTTATTATTTTCCTCCTCGTCTCTTCCTCCTCATCTCTTCCTTTCCTCCTTGTCTCTTCGTCCTCGTCTCTTCTTTTCCTCAGTGTCTCTTCCTTTCCTCCTCATCTCTTCCTTTCCTCCTTGTCTCTTCCTCCTCGTCTCTTCCTTTCTTCTCTTCCTTCCCTTCTCTTCTCTTCTTTTTTCGCCTTCTCGTCTCTTCCTTTTTCGCCTTCTCGTCTCTTCCTTTTTCGCCTTCTTGTCTCTTCCTTTTCCCCTTCTCTTCTCTTCCTTTTCCCCCTTCTCGTCTCTTCTTTTTCCCCTTCTCTTCTCTTCCTTTTCCCCCTTCTCGTCTCTTCCTTTTCCCCCTTCTCGTCTCTTCCTTTTCCGCCTTCTCATCTCTTCCTTTTCCCCTTCTTGTCTTTTCCTTTTCCCCCTTCTTGTCTCTTCCTTTTCCCCTTCTCGTCTCTTCCTTTTCCCCTTCTCGTCTTTTCCTTTTCCCCTTCTCGTCTCTTCCTTTTCCGCCTTCTCGTCTCTTCCTTTTCCGCCTTCTCGTCTCTTCCTTTTTCGTCTTCTCGTCTCTTCCTTTTTCGCCTTCTCGTCTCTTCCTTTCCCCTTCTCGTCTTTTCATTTTCCCCCTTCTTGTCTCTTCCTTTTCCGCCTCCCCGTCTCTTCCTTTTCCCCCTTCTCGTCTCTTCCTTTTTCGCCTTCTCGTCTCTTCCTTTTTCGCCTTCTCGTCTCTTCCTTTTCCGCCTTCTCGTCTCTTCCTTTTTCGCCTTCTCGTCTCTTCCTTTTCCGCCTTCTCGTCTCTTCCTTTTCCCATTCTCTTCTTTTCCTTTTCCGCCTCCCTGTGTCTTCCTTTTCCGCCTTCTCGTCTCTTCCTTCTCTTCACTTCCACCCTCAGCTGCTCCTAAAGCGTCACTCTCCTCTCAAGATGCATTCAGGGAGACAGGGAGTGAACGGCAGAGTTAGGAGGAGAGTACGGGATGGGTGAGCTGGAGGTGACCCAGTTTTTGGCACGTAGAGAGAGCATCATTCTGTATTCAGTGTCCATCCCATCAGGAGCTTAAACTGTTTAGTTAACGAGGCGGGGAGCCGGCAGCAGGAAAATCTGTTACTGCTGGAGCCCTTTAATCTCGCCCTGCAGAACCCCCTGCTACTTTTGCAGCGCTGAGCTTTAAAACGTGATACAGCAGAGCGGAGTTTGCCAGATACCCTTGGCTTCTTTTTCATATGTAGATGAACTGTTTTTCTCCCATCGCAGTTGGGTTTTGTAGAAGACCAGGGTTGGGTTTTTCATGTGTAGCAGAGCTGAGTTTGTCAACCGTTTGGATTAACAGATATTGCAGTGCTGAGTATGAAGACAGGATGTTTTTTTTTCCAGAAGTGTCCAAAGCCAAGTTTGTCACTTGGCACAACTTATGGAGATGAGCAAATCAACTTTTTAACAAAACCAATTTATGAATTCCTTATAAAATTTTTGGATTTGCCAAAATTAAAAATTTTCGATTCGCACAAATTCAGCATAATGCGGCAATGCTTTTAAAACGATTATACTTTATTTTGGGGCAATTTAGATTTGGATTGAATCGAATCTCCCCAAAAACAAAGTTCGGGGACTTCATTCATCTCTAGTGTCTTACATAGGACTGCAGGTTCCTTACGATGGTTTCTGATTGGCGGGATCCTCTGGCTGATGGCCGGTATATAACTCAGCTTTGTTACATCTTCTGCTTGATTTTGCATGCACAGCATGGATCCGAAGCTCAATCCTGCCTGCAGAACCCAGCTGTGATCCTGGGCTGATCCCCGCAGAACCCAGCCAACATGCAGAGCTGTGCTCCGTAATCCAGGCCTGCAGCACCCAACCAGAACAGCTCAGCCATCAGATGTGGCTCTGCAGTACAAAGCCTTCAGACAGAGCAATGCAAATCAATACTGCCAGTGCCCGGCCAAACATATGCCGTCCTGCAAGTCAGCAGCCCCTCAGTCACAGCATCATCACTGCAAACACAGCTCTGAATGTAAACCCTGCCATCTACAAAGATCTGTACCTGCAGAAGGCATCCAGCAAGCAGAATGCAAAATTTAGACCTGTGCCCCAACCTCCATGTAGGTCAGGTGTCTGAACCTTTGTAGTGTTATAGATCTTATAAAGACTTATGCGGAGATACGAGGGTCAATGGCTGTTCTTGTCCACCGGCCCGAGACCGCATGGACCAGGGCTCACAACTTGGCTTCTCCGAACATCTCCATGGAGCCAGGTGACCAGTGGGTACCAACCTGGCTATCTCAAACATCTCCTTGGGACCAGGTGACCGGTGGGTCCTAACCTGGCTATCTCAAACATCTCCATGGGATCAGGTGACCGGTGGGTCCCAATCTGGCTATCTCAAACATCTCCATGGGGCCAGGTGACTGAAGGGTCCCAATCTTGGCTTCTCCAAACATGTTCATGGGGCCAGGTGACCGGAGGGTCCCAATCATGGCTTCCCCGAACGTATGCATGGGGCCAGGTGACTGGTGGGTCCCAATCCTGGCTTCCCGGAACATCTTCTTAAAGCTATATGACTGGTGGGTCCCAATCATGGCTTCCCCGAGTGTATGTATGGGGCCAGGAGACCAGAGGGTCCCAATTCTAGCTTCCCCGAATGTCTCCATAAAGTCAGGTGACCGGTGGGTCCCAATCCTTGCTTCCCTTTTGCCACAGGATTTGGGAAGGTGTCAGGAGCTCATTCCTCATTGTTTGAGTATTTAATCAATTTGTATAGTTTGTCCTCTGTTTTGCAAGTCAACAAACTGCATGGCCTGGTACAATGTGTAATAAACATATTAGCAAACATCCTTTGTTCAATGACCCTGCGTCCCTGTCCTGCAAAGATAGCAGACAATAACCTGTAGGAGCTGATATAGGAAGTAAACGGCAGCCATTCAGCAAATTCACAAACATCAATTCTAGTGTCAACATTCAGACTCTTATGACAATAGTCCATGTGTCTTGACCAACTGAAGAAAAACACAAATTCAATAGTCAACATTCAGACAATAGCCTATGTCTCCTGGCCTACTGAAAATAGACGTGTGGATAATTAAGATTAAATGCTGTGTCGTCACAACTTACATGTTCATCCTTCATTTAATAATGTCACTTATCCTGAGACCCTTCCTGTAATATTGTCCCCCATCCTGGGCCCCTTTCTGTACTAATGTCCCCCGTTCTGACCCCTTTCTGTAGTAATTTCCCCTGTCCTGGCCCCTTCCTGTAAGAATGTCCCCCATCCTGGGTGCCTTTTCTGTAATAATGTCCCCCATCTTTGCCATCATCCTGTAATAATGGCTCTCATCCTGTTCCTCTTCCTTTTAAGTCTGTCCTGGGCCTCTTGTAATATTGTCCCCATTCTGGGCTCAGTCCTGATAAAATATCCCCCATCATGGGCCGCTCCAGTGGTAATGTCCCTCATCCTGGGCCAATTCTTGGTATAATGTCCCCTGTCCTGGCACCTTATTGTAATAATGTCCCCCATACTGGCCCCTTCCTGTAACAATGTCCCCCATCCTGGTATAATATCCCTATCATGGGCCCCTTTCTGGTATAATGACCCCCATCCTGGGCCTCTTCCTGGTATAATGTCCGTCCTGCTGCTCTTTTCCAGCACATAATAAAAAGTAAACAATTATTCTTGCATTTCTCCGCTCCCATGATGCACAGCATCCTCTTCTGCAGTCTGCAGATGGCTTTGCCGTGCCAGCCATGGACGACACATAACGTCACTGCCAGGTGACACTCGGAACAGACACGCCATCCTTAGCTATCAGCTTCTGATGGGCCAATGGCTTATATTGCAGTGCAGGGAGCTGGCGGGTCCCTACGCAGCAGAACACTTCAGCTCAATGTGCATCCTCTGACGTACATCCAGCTTAAATAGACGGTGGCACCCTCCATCCCACACGGGCCCGGATGGAGTTTAACCCACTGTGAATGCACCAGTGCAGGCAGGGGCGTAGCGATTGCATTGTATAAAATCGGGACACTAAAGAGATTTTTGCTGTAAGATAAGTAATGTATGTACACCGTGACTGCACCAGCAGAATAGTGAGTGCAGCTCTGGAGTATAATACAGGATGTAACTCAGGATCAGTAATGTAATGTATGTCCACAGTGACTGCACCAGCAGAATAGTGAGTGCAGCTCTGGAGTGTAATACAGGGTGTAACTCAGGATCAGTAATGTAATGTATGTACACAGTGACTGCACCAGCAGAATAGTGAGTGCAGCTCTGGAGTATAATACAGGATGTAACTCAGGATCAGTAATGTTATGTATGTACACAGTGACGGCGCCAGCAGAATAGTGAGTGCAGCTCTGGAGTATAATACAGGATGTAACTCAGGATCAGTAATGTAATGTATATACACAGTGACTGCACCAGCAGAATAGTGAGTGCAGCTCTGGAGTATAATACAAGCTATAACTCAGGATCAGTAATGTAATGTATGTACACAGTGACTGCACCAGCAGAATAGTGAGTGCAGCTCTGGAGTATAATACAGGATGTAACTCAGGATCAGTAATGTAATGTATGTACACAGTGACTGCACCAGCAGAATAGTGAGTGCAGCTCTGGAGTATAATACAAGCTATAACTCAGGATCAGTAATGTAATGTATGTACACAGTGACTGCGCCAGCAGAATAGTGAGTGCAGCTCTGGAGTATAATACAGGATGTAACTCAGGATCAGTAATGTAATGTATGTACACAGTGACTGCACCAGCAGAATAGTGAGTGCAGCTCTGGAGTATAATACAGGATGTAACTCAGGATCTGTAATGTAATGTATGTACACAGTGACTGCACCAGCAGAATAGTGAGTGCAGCTCTGGAGTATAATACAGGATGTAACTCAGGATCAGTAATGTAATGTATGTACACAGTGACTGCACCAGCAGAATAGTGAGTGCAGCTCTGGAGTATAATACAAGCTATAACTCAGGATCAGTAATGTAATGTATGTACACAGTGACTGCACCAGCAGAATAGTGAGTGCAGCTCTGGAGTATAATACAGGATGTAACTCAGCATCAGTACAGGATCAGTAATGTAATGTATGTACACAGTGACTGCACCAGCAGAATAGTGAGTGCAGCTCTGGAGTATAATACAGGATGTAACTCAGGATCAGTAATGTAATGTATGTACACAGTGACTGCACCAGCAGAATAGTGAGTGCAGCTCTGGAGTATAATACAGGATGTAACTCAGGATCAGTACAGGATCAGTAATGTAATGTATGTACACAGTGACTGTACCAGCAGAATAGTGAGTGCAGCTCTGGAGTATAATACAGGATGTAACTCAGGATCAGTAATGTAATTTATGTACACAGTGACTGCACCAGCAGAATAGTGAGTGCAGCTCTGGAGTATAATGCAGGATGTAACTCAGGATCAGTACAGAATCAGTAATGTTATGTATGTACACAGTGACTGCACCAGCAGAATAGTGAGTGCAGCTCTGGAGTATAATACAGGATGTAACTCAGGATCAGTAATGTAATGTATGTACATAGTGACTGCACCAGCAGAATAGTGTGTGCAGCTCTGGAGTATAATACAGGATGTAACTCAGGATCAGTACAGGATCAGTAATGTAATGTATGTACACAGTGACTGCACCAGCAGAATAGTGAGCGCAGCTCTGGAGTATAATACAGGATGTAACTCAGGATCAGTACAGGATCAGTAATGTAATGTATGTACACCGTGACTGCACCAGCAGAATAGTGAGTGCAGCTCTGGAGTATAATACAGGATGTAACTCAGGATCAGTAATGTAATGTATGTACACAGTGACTGCACATGCAGAATAGTGAGTGCAGCTCTGGAGTATAATACAGGATGTAACTCAGGATCAGTAATGTAATGTATGTACACAGTGACTGCGCCAGCAGAATAGTGAGTGCAGCTCTGGAGTATAATACAGGATGTAACTCAGGATCAGTAATGTAATGTATGTACACAGTGACTGCACCAGCAGAATAGTGAATGCAGCTCTGGAGTATAATACAGGATGTAACTCAGGATCAGTACAGGATCAGTAATGTAATGTATGTACACAGTGACTGCACCAGCAGAATAGTGAGTGCAGCTCTGGAGTATAATACAGGATGTAACTCAGGATCAGTAATGTAATGTATGTACACAGTGACTGCACCAGCAGAATAGTGAGTGCAGCTCTGTAGTATAATACAGGATGTAACTCAGGATCAGTACAGGATCAGTAATGTAATGTATGTACACCGTGACTGCACCAGCAGAATAGTGAGTGCAGCTCTGGAGTATAATACAGGATGTAACTCAGGATCAGTAATGTAATGTATGTACACAGTGACTGCGCCAGCAGAATAGTGAGTGCAGCTCTGGAGTATAATACAGGATGTAACTCAGGATCAGTAATGTAATGTATGTACACAGTGACTGCACCAGCAGAATAGTGAGTGCAGCTCTGGAGTATAATACAGGATGTAACTCAGGATCAGTACAGGATCAGTAATGTAATGTATATACACAGTGACTGCACCAGCAGAATAGTGAGTGCAGCTCTGGAGTATAATACAGGATGTAACTCAGGATCAGTAATGTAATGTATGTACACAGTGACTGCACCAGCAGAATAGTGAGCGCAGCTCTGGAGTATAATACAGGATGTAACTCAGGATCAGTAATGTAATGTATGTACTCAGTGTCTGCACCAGCAGAATAGTGAGTGCAGCTCTGGAGTATAATACAGGATGTAACTCAGGATCAGGAATGTAATGTATGTACACAGTGACTGCACCAGCAGAATAGTGAGTGCAGCTCTGGAGTATAATACAGGATGTAACTCAGGATCTGTACAGGATCAGTAATGTAATGTATGTACACCGTGACTGCACCAGCAGAATAGTGAGTGCAGCTCTGGAGTATAATACAGAATGTAACTCAGGATCAGTAATGTAATGTATGTACACAGTGACTGCACCAGAAGAATAGTGAGTGCAGCTCTGGAGGATAATACAGGATGTAACTCAGGATCAGTAATGTAATGTATGTACACAGTGACTGCACCAGAAGAATAGTGAGTGCAGCTCTGGAGTATAATACAGGATGTAACTCAGGATCAGTGCAGGATCAGTAATGTAATGTATGTACACAGTGACTGCACCAGCAGAATAGTGAGTGCAGCTCTGGAGTATAATACAGGATGTAACTCAGGATCAGTACAGGATCAATAATCTAATGTATGTACACAGTGACTGCACCAGCAAAATAGTGAGTGCAGCTCTGGAGTATAATACAGGATGTAACTCAGGATCAGTAATGTAATGTATGTACACAGTGACTGCACCAGCAGAATAGTGAGTGCAGCTCTGGAGTATAATACAGGATGTAACTCAGGGTCAGTAATGTGATGTATGTACACAGTGACTGCACCAGCAGAATAGTGAGTGCAGCTCTGGAGTATAATACAGGATGTAACTCAGGATCAGTAATGTAATGTATGTACACAGTGACTCCACCAGCAGAATAGTGAGTGCAGCTGTGGAGTATAATACAGGATGTAACTCAGGATCAGTAATGTAATGTATGTATACAGTGACTGCACCAGCAGAATAGTGAGTGCAGCTCTGGAGTATAATACAGGATGTAACTCAGGATCAATAATGTAATGTATGTATACAGTGACTGCAGCAGCAGAATAGTGAGTGCAGCTCTGGAGTATAATACAGGATGTAACTCAGGATCAGTAATGTAATGTATGTATACAGTGACTGCAGCAGAATAGTGAGTGCAGCTCTGGAGTATAATACAGGATGTAACTCAGGATCAGTAATGTAATGTATGTATACAGTGACTGCAGCAGCAGAATAGTGAGTGCAGCTCTGGAGTATAATACAGGATGTAACTCAGGGTCAGTAATGTGATGTATGTACACAGTGACTGCACCAGCAGAATAGTGAGTGCAGCTCTGGAGTATAATACAAGATGTAACTCAGGATCAGTATTGTAATGTATGTACACTGTGACTGCACCAGCAGAATAGTGAGTGCAGCTCTGGAGTATAATACAGGATGTAACTCAGGATCAGTACAGGATCAGTAATGTAATGTATGTACACAGTGACTGCACCAGCAGAATAGTGAGTGCAGCTCTGGAATATAATACAGAATGTAACTCAGGATCAGTAATGTAATGTATATATACAGTGACTGCACCAGCAGAATAGTGAGTGCAGCTCTGGAGTATAATACAGGATGTAACTCAGGATCAGTACAGGATCAGTAATGCAATGTATGTACACAGTGACTGCACCAGCTGAATAGTGAGTGCAGCTCTGGAGTATAATACAGGATGTAACTCAAGATCAGTACAGGATCAGTAATGTAATGTATGTACACAGTGACGGCACCAGCAGAATAGTGAGTGCAGCTCTGGAGTATAATACAGGATGTAACTAAGGATCAGTAATGCAATGTATGTACACAGTGACTGCACCAGCAGAATAGTGAGTGCAGCTCTGGAGTATAATACAGGATGTAACTCAGGATCAGTAATGTAATGTATGTACACAGTGACTGCACCAGCAGAATAGTGAGTGCAGCTCTGGAGTATAATACAGGATGTAACTCAGGATCAGTACAGGATAAGTAATGTAATGTATGTACACAGTGACTGCACCAGCAGAATAGTGAGTGCAGCTCTGAAGTATAATACAGGATGTAACTCAGGATCAGTAATGTAGTGTATGGACACAGTGACTGCACCAGCAGAATAGTGAGTGCAGCTCTGGAGTATAATACAGAATGTAACTCAGGATCAGTAATGTAATGTATGTACATAGTGACTGCACCAACAGAATAATGAGTGCAGCTCTGGAGTATAATACAGGATGTAACTCAGGATCAGTAATGTAATGTATGTACATAGTGACTCCACCAGCAGAATAGTGAGTGCAGCTCTGGAGTATAATACAGGATGTAACTCAGGATCAGTAATGTAATGTATGGACACAGTGACTGCACCAGCAGAATAGTGAGTGCAGCTCTGGAGTATAATACAGGATGTAACTCAGGATCAGTAATATATGTACACAGTGACTGCACCAGCAGAATAGTGAGTGCAGCTCTGGAGTATAATGCTGGATGTAACTCAGGATCAGTAATGTAAGGTATGTACATAGTGACTCCACCAGCAGAATAGTGAGTGCAGCTCTGGAGTATAATACTGGATGTAACTCAGGATCAGTAATGTAATGTATGTACACAGTGACTGCACCAGCAGAATAGTGAGTGCAGCTCTGGGGTATAATACAGGATGTAACTCAGGATCAGTAATGTAATGTATGTACACAGTGACTCCACCAGCAGAATAGTGAGTGCAGCTCTGGAGTATAATACAGGATGTAACTCAGGATCAGTAATGTAATGTATGTACACAGTGACTGCACCAGCAGAATAGTGAGTGAAGCTCTGGGGTATAATACAGGATGTAACTCAGGATTATTAATGTAATGTATGTACACAGTGACTGCACCAGCAGAATAGTGAGCGCAGCTCTGGAGTATAATACTGGATGTAACTCAGGATCAGTAATGTAATGTATGTACACAGTGACTGTACCAGCAGAATAGTGAGCGCAGCTCTTGAGTATAATACTGGATGTAACTCAGGATCAGTAATGTAATGTCTTGAATATAGAAGTCTTTCTCCTGATTAGACATTATCTCTCCTTTGATAAAGGAATTGACAGCTGCTGTTGCATCTTTCGGCCTCTGGATCATCGCCCGGAGGGTGTTTTCTGTAGTCCAGATCTGTATTATGAATTTGTAGCTCAAACACAAAAAAATGGACATAATATTGTAATTTAATGCAGAGTAGTGGCCGCCCCTCTCCCTCCCGGCCGATGACCAGTCTACAAATCTCGCTGTGACACCACCGTCCTCCGCTCAGTGAGCGCCAGTTCTCCAGGATTCGACGCCTGCTCTATGAATCAATAGTGATATGAAAAAGGCAGAATTTAGTAACTGGAGCGGCCGCGGTCTCTGGCCGCTATCACCCGGTGACATCATAACCAATAAGTAATGGGGCGTTTATGGCTTCTGGCTGCCTGGCGTCATAAGGAGCAGGACATCGACTCATCCCCTCTACACCGAGACCTTCATAAAAAGGGCTCCTTCATCTACTGCGAGAGATGGCTGAGCGTGTATCTTAGCCCCACTGACCTACACTGTATCACCGGCTCTGGGCTCAGACACACGACACTACTGGGCCATGAGCTGAAAGATGGTAAACTCCTACATAGCCATGGCCACCATAGAAGATGTCACAGCTACCGCCAGTGTGAACCTCACAGCTACCACCATGAAGGACGTTGCCGCTACCGCCATGGAGGAGGTCAACGCAGCCGCTATGGAGGACGTCACCAACACCACAATGGAGGATCTCACTGGCATTCCTATAGAGGAGATCACCGCTACCGCCATGTAGGGGGTCACCACTACCATAATGGAGGATGTCACTGCTACCCCCATAGAAGATGTCACCACTACAGCCATGGAGGGCATCCCTGCTACTGCCATGGAGGAGATCACCACTGCCGTAATGGAGGAGGTCACAGTTACTGACAGTGTTGATGTCGCCGCTACTGCCATAGAGGAAGTCACCGGCACCACCATGGAGGAGGTCACCACTACCACCATGGAGGAGGTCAACACTGCCGCCATGGAAGATGTCACAGCTACCGCCAGTGTTAACCTCACAGCTACCGCCATGGAGGTCGTCACCGTTACCGCCATGGAGGAGGTCAACGATGCCACTATGAAGGATGTGACTGGCATTGCTATAGAGGAGGTCACCACTACCACCATGCAGGATGTCACCTCACCACTACCACCATGCAGGATGTCACCTCACCACTACCACAATGGAGGAGGTCACCACTACTGCCATGGAGGAGGTCACCGCTACCGCCATGGAGGAGGTTACCGTTACTACCATGGAGGAAGTCTTCACTACCACCTGGAGGAGGTCACCGCTTCCATCATAGAGGAGGTCATCGCTACCGTCATGGAGGAGGTCACCGCTACCGCCATGGAGGAAGTCTCCACTACCACCTGTAGAAGGTCACCGCTACCACCTGGAGAAGGTCACTGCTACCACCTGGAGAAGGTCACCGCTACTGTCATGGAGGAGGTCACCGCTACAGCCATGGAGGAAGTCTCTGCTACCCCCTGGAGAAGGTCACCGCTACCACCATAGAGGAGGTCACCGCTACTGTCATGGAGGAGGTCACCGCTACCGCCATGGAGGAAGTCTTTGCTACCACCTGAAGAAGGTCACCGCTACCACAATAGAGGAGGTCACCTCTACCATTATGGAGGAGGTCACTGCTACCGCCATGGAGGAAGTCTCTGCTACCACCTGAAGAAGGTTACCGCTACCACCATGGAGGAAGTCTCCGCTACCACCATAGAGGAGGTCACCGCTACCGCCATGGAGGAAGTCTCCGCTACCACCTGGAGAAGGTCACCGCTACCACCATAGAGGAGGTCACCGCTACCGTCATGGAGGAGGTCACCGCTACTGCCATGGAGGAATTCTCCGCTACCACCATAGAGGAGGTCACCTCTACCGTCATGGAGGAGTTTACCGCTACCGCCATGGAGGATGTCACTGCTACAGTGTCATGAAGGATGTCACCACTACCGCTGTGGAGGATGTCTCCGCTACCTCCATAGAGTATATCACCGCTGCCGCCACGGAGGACATACATATCTGACCAGATACGCGGCGCAGCGCTGTCACATGTAGCAGAGCGCCCAGATCTGAGCTGACTTTGTCATCTGTAGCAGGTTCGAGTTTGCACAACATTTCCAGATTTATTTTTCAGGATGACTTTCTCACGTGATGTAACCGAACAGCTGCAGAAAAGCCGCAGCTACTGCAGCCCAAAGTCTGAACTGACACCGTCAGCTCTGCTGCATCTGTACTGGGTGACGATTGAGATGGGTCTGCTGTGAATGTGTGGGGATCTGCAGTGAGCACGGTGCAGCCTCCTGCCACATAGTCAGCTCTGCTACCTTTGTACCCAGCGCTGCCCGATGCTCCCTCCTGCGCCGCCCAGCTCCACCTCTGCACTGTGGCGCAGACTATTTAAGCATTGCAGTTATCCCTCGTGGAAGTTAAGAGGTTGCGAATGTCGCTGCGGCACGGAGTGGCGGATTTCATTTCACAGTCCGCTAGTCCCGCTCCTCTCCTTTGTTTCATCCTTTTATTGTTATTAATTCCTTCCCTCGCTCTCGCACGGAGAAGGGTGGAAGGAGACGGAGAAGAAGGAGGAGAGGAGGGGGCAGGAGACACACTTAATTTCTTTGCCCGTCCGCGGTGAGAAATATGGTCTGGCTCACTGCAGCACCGTCCTGCGGAGCCTCTGTCACAGCAGGAAAATCCGCCAGCGGCTGATGTCACCGGCAATTTCCCTTTGTCTCACCGCCGCTCGCACCTGGATCTCTCCCCCGATCCTGTGATTGTGGGAGAAAGACCCCGTCATCAAAAAATACAGGGGAGGGAAAAGCTTCACTTTTCCTCAAGGATTCTGCTTCTGTAAAGATGTAGCAGAGCCGAACATGCAGGCTGCAAAAAAAAAAATATTTTATATTTATTGTTATAAATTATCATTAGGAGATGAGGGGGAGATTATAGGCGGGAAATGATTCGCTCAGCAGCACAGAGTATTTCAGGAGACGAGATCTGTTCCGTGTTAGTACGGAAGGCTCAACAAGCATAGGAGAGAAATGTGACGCCCGTGTGGTTACATATCACCCTGGTTTATCGCCCGCTTTCCGTCCGTTTAATATTTTCCGTTTATAAATATTTATGCAAAAATTACATCTTACTGTCATTATCCGAGGAAAATCCAGATATTTCTTTCCTAAACTGTAATCCCTGGTTGATCGCAATTGTAGGAAAAACAAAATACTCGGCAATTAATCAGACGTTCGCCGATGACTCGGAAAGTTATGTTTCTATAAGGATGTATAAAAAGCGGAACATGAGGGGAAAAGGGACGAGGAGAAGAGAGCGAGGGCGCTAGGCAAGAAAGAAGCGAGGGCACTGGGCAAGAAAGGAGCGAGAGCACTGGGCAAGAAAGAAGCGAGGGCACTGGGCAAGAAAGGAGCGAGGGCACTGGGCAAGAAAGGAGCGAGGGCACTGGGCAAGAAAGGAGCGAGGGCACAGGGCAAGAAAGGAGCGAGGGCACAGGGCAAGAAAGGAGCGAGGGCACAGGGCAAGAAAAGAGCGAGGGCGCTGGATGAGAAAGGAGCGAGGGTGCTGGCCGAGAAAGGAGCGAGGGCGCTAGATGAGAAAGGAGCGAGGGCACTGGGCAAGAAAGGAGAGAGAGCATTGGACAAGAAAGGAGCGAGAGCGCTGGACGAGAAAGGAGCGAGAGCACTGGGCAAGAAAGGAGTGAGGGCGCTGGACAAGAAAGGAGAGAGAGCATTGGACAAGAAAGAAGCGAGGGTGCTGGGCGAGAAAGGAGCGAGAGCACTGGGCAAGAAAGGAGCGAGGGCGCTGGACGAGAAAGGAGTGAGGGCACTGGGCAAGAAAGGAGAGTGAGCATTGGACAAGAAAGGAGCGAGAGCACTGGGCAAGAAAAGAGCGAGGGCGCTGGACGAGAAAGGAGCAAGGGCACTGGGCAAGAAAGGAGCGAGGGCGCTGGACGAGAAAGGAGCGAGGGCACTAGGCAAGAAAGGAGAGAGAGCATTGGACAAGAAAGGAGCGAGAGCACTGGGCAAGAAAGGAGCGAGGGCGCTGGACGAGAAAGGAGCGAGGGCGCTGGACAAGAAAGGAGCGAGGGCACTGGGTAAGAAAGGAGCGAGGGCACTGAGCTAGAAAGGAGTGAGAGCACTGGGCAAGAAAGGAGCGAGGGCGCTGGACGAGAAAGGAGCGAGGGCTCTGGGCAAGAAAGGAGCGAGGGCACAGGGCAAGAAAAGAGCGAGGGCGCTGGATGAGAAAGGAGCGAGGATGCTGGCCGAGAAAGGAGCGAGGGCACTGGGCAAGAAAGGAGAGAGAGCATTGGACAAGAAAGGAGCGAGAGCGCTGGACGAGAAAGGAGTGAGAGCACTGGGCAAGAAAGGAGCGAGGGCGCTGGACAAGAAAGGAGAGAGAGCATTGGACAAGAAAGAAGCGAGGGTGCTGGGCGAGAAAGGAGCGAGAGCACTGGGCAAGAAAGGAGCGAGGGCGCTGGACGAGAAAGGAGCGAGGGCACTGGGCAAGAAAGGAGAGAGATCATTGGACAAGAAAGGAGCGAGAGCACTGGGCAAGAAAGGAGCGAGGGCGCTGGACGAGAAAGGAGCGAGGTCGCTGGACGAGAAAGGAGCGAGGGCACTGGGTAAGAAAGGAGCGAGGGCACTGAGCAAGAAAGGAGCGAGAGCACTGGGCAAGAAAGGAGCGAGGGCGCTGGACGAGAAAGGAGCGAGGGTACTGGGTAAGAAAGGAGCGAGGGCACTGAGCAAGAAAGGAGCAAGGGCACTGAGCAAGAAAGGAGCGAGGGCACTGGGCAAGAAAGGAGAGAGAGCATTGGACAAGAAAGGAGGGAGGGCGCTGGACGAGAAAGGAGAGAGAGCGCCGAGCGAAAAGGGAGTGAGTGTTTATATTATAGATACATTGTAACAAAGAAATGTCAACAAACTGTTTTCAATGAAGCCGGGCATGTGCCCAGTTCTCTCTGTCTCTCTAGGAGCCATTTCACTTGGGTTTAACCTTGAGCTGCCCACTATCTCCCTCTAAAACTTGTCCCAAGAGCTTGCACTCATGTTTCTATCCTCTCACTCTTTATATTCTAGAATGATATAGCAGAGTCCAGTTTGTCATTTGCCACCGCTGATGGTGATCTGAGCGTGTGCTTTATAATAAACTGTTAGGCCATTTGTGATGAGCGACATATTCAGCTCTGCTGCATCGCTAATTCGCTTACATATTCTTAATGCACTTTTTTTTTTTTTTTAAAGGGGAGGCAATAAGAAAAGTCTCGGCTGCTGCCCCTGCGATCGCTCAGTGTGAAGGTGAAAAGACTTATTGGGTCATAGATCCCTTTTTCTCTTCGCGTCAATTTGTCGCTGGCAGCGGGGAGGGTGGAACTAATGGGCTCCACTCTCTCATTGTCGCTGTGTACGCTGGAGCTGCAGTGGGAGGGGAAGGTTCCCGTTGAGTTGGCGGCTCGGGATGATGAGCCAAGGATTCCGCTGCGTCATTATGTCACCTCGCCGATAAAGGGGGAAACGGGGGACGGACGAGCGTCGCCTAACTGGGATCGGCACTGTGTAATTTGGGGGGGGGAGTGATATATAGATAGATATTTGGTATTTAACCCCTTGTGCTGCAGCGTATTGCTCCCCGCAGAGAAGATCCCCTTTAATTTCACAGCCCATCAAGTAAACATGTGTCGCAGATTGTCTGCTAACCAGACCCCGGTGACTGGCGATTTCCATGCCTCATGCTGCAGTCAGACGTGGAAAATCATTCCCCCCATTGACACAATATGCGCGTCATGTCTTTTAGCAAAGCAGGGGTTGGGGCACTTTATTAGTAAAGCAGGGGTTGGGGCACTTTATTAGTAGAGCAGGGGTTGTAGGCACTTTATTAGTAAAGCAGGGGTTGGGGCACTTTATTAGTAGAGCAGGGGTTGTAGGCACTTTATTAGTAAAGCAGGGGTTGGGGCACTTTATTAGTAGAGCAGGGGTTGTAGGCACTTTATTAGTAAAGCAGGGGTTGGGGCACTTTATTAGTAGAGCAGGGGTTGTAGGCACTTTATTAGTAGAGCAGGGGTTGTAGGCACTTTATTAGTAAAGCAGGGGTTGGGGCACTTTATTAGTAAAGCAGGGGTTGGGGCACTTTATTAGTAGAGCAGGGGTTGTAGGCACTTTATTAGTAGAGCAGGGGTTGTAGGCACTTTATTAGTAAAGCAGGGGTTGGGGCACTTTATTAGTAGAGTAGGGGTTGGGGCACTTTATTAGTAAAGCAGGGGTTGGGGCACTTTATTAGTAGAGCAGGGGTTGTAGGCACTTTATTAGTAGAGCAGGGGTTGTAGGCACTTTATTAGTAGAGCAGGGGTTGTAGGCACTTTATTAGTAAAGCAGGGGTTGGGGCACTTTATTAGTAGAGCAGGGGTTGGGGCACTTTATTAGTAGAGCAGGGGTTGGGGCACTTTATTAGTAAAGCAGGGGTTGGGGCACTTTATTAGTAGAGCAGGGGTTGGGGCACTTTATTAGTAGAGCAGGGGTTGTAGGCACTTTATTAGTAAAGCAGGGGTTGGGGCACTTTATTAGTAGAGCAGGGGTTGGGGCACTTTATTAGTAGAGCAGGGGTTGGGGCACTTTATTAGTAAAGCAGGGGTTGGGGCACTTTATTAGTAAAGCAGGGGTTGGGGCACTTTATTAGTAGAGCAGGGGTTGGGGCACTTTATTAGTAGAGCAGGGGTTGGGGCACTTTATTAATAAAGCAGGGGTTGGGGCACTTTATTAGTAAAGCAGGGGTTGGGGCACTTTATTTGTAAAGCAGAGGTTGGGGCACTTTATTAGTAGTGCAGGGGTTGGGGGCACTTTATTAGTAAAGCAGAAGTTGGGGCACTTTATTAGTAGTGCAGGGATTGGGGGCACTTTATTAGTAAAGCAGGGGTTGGGGCACTTTATTAGTAAAGCAGAGGTTGGGGCACTTTATTAGTAGTTCAGGGGTTGGGGGCACTTTATTAGTAAAGCAGAAGTTGGGGCACTTTATTAGTAAACCAGGGGTTGGGGCACTTTATTAGTAAAGCAGAGGTTGGGGCACTTTATTAGTAGTGCAGGGGTTGGGGGCACTTTATTAGTAAAGCAGTGGTTGGGGCACTTTATTAGTAAAGCAGGGGTTGGAGGAACTTTACTAGTAGTGCAGGGGTTGGGGCACTTTAATAGTAGCGCAGGGGTTGGGGCACTTTATTAGTAGCGCAGGGGTTGGGGCACTTTATTAGTAGCGCAGGGGTTGGGGCACTTTATTAGTAGCGCAGGGGTTGGAGCACTTTATTAGTAAAGCAGGGGGTTGGGGGAACTTTATTAGTAAAGCAGGGGTTAGGGCACTTTATTAGTAGAGCAGGGGTTGGGGCACTTTATTAGTAGCGCAGAGATTGGGTCACTTTATTGGTAAAGCAGGGATTGGGGCACTTGATTAGTAAAGCAGGGGTTGGGGGCACTTTATTAGTAGAGCAGGGGTTGGGGCACTTTATTAGTAAAGCAGGGATTGGGGGCACTTTATTAGTAGAGCCGGGGTTGGGGCACTTTATTGGTAAAGCAGGGATTGGGGCACTTTATTAGTAAAGCAGGGATTGGGGGCACTTTATTAGTAGACCAGGGGTTAGGGCACTTTATTAGTAAAGCAGGGGTTGGGGGCACTTTATTAGTAGAGCAGGGATTGGGGCACTTGATTAGTAAAGCAGGGATTGGGGCACTTTATTAGTAAAGCAGGGGTTGGGGCACTTTATTAGTAGAGCAGGGGTTGTAGGCACTTTATTAGTAGAGCAGGGGTTGTAGGCACTTTATTAGTAAAGCAGGGGTTGGGGCACTTTATTAGTAGAGCAGGGGTTGTAGGCACTTTATTAGTAAAGCAGGGGTTGGGGCACTTTATTAGTAGAGCAGGGGTTGTAGGCACTTTATTAGTAGAGCAGGGGTTGGGGCACTTTATTAGTAAAGCAGGGGTTGGGGCACTTTATTAGTAAAGCAGGGGTTGGGGCACTTTATTAGTAGAGCAGGGGTTGGGGCACTTTATTAGTAAAGCAGGGGTTGGGGCACTTTATTAATAGAGCAGGGGTTGTAGGCACTTTATTAGTAGAGCAGGGGTTGTAGGCACTTTATTAGTAAAGCAGGGGTTGGGGCACTTTATTAGTAGAGCAGGGGTTGGGGCACTTTATTAGTAGAGCAGGGGTTGGGGCACTTTATTAGTAAAGCAGGGGTTGGGGCACTTTATTAGTAGAGCAGGGGTTGGGGCACTTTATTAGTAGAGCAGGGGTTGTAGGCACTTTATTAGTAAAGCAGGGGTTGGGGCACTTTATTAGTAGAGCAGGGGTTGGGGCACTTTATTAGTAGAGCAGGGGTTGGGGCACTTTATTAGTAAAGCAGGGGTTGGGGCACTTTATTAGTAAAGCAGGGGTTGGGGCACTTTATTAGTAGAGCAGGGGTTGGGGCACTTTATTAGTAGAGCAGGGGTTGGGGCACTTTATTAATAAAGCAGGGGTTGGGGCACTTTATTAGTAAAGCAGGGGTTGGGGCACTTTATTTGTAAAGCAGAGGTTGGGGCACTTTATTAGTAGTGCAGGGGTTGGGGGCACTTTATTAGTAAAGCAGAAGTTGGAGCACTTTATTAGTAGTGCAGGGATTGGGGGCACTTTATTAGTAAAGCAGGGGTTGGGGCACTTTATTAGTAAAGCAGAAGTTGGGGCACTTTATTAGTAAACCAGGGGTTGGGGCACTTTATTAGTAAAGCAGAGGTTGGGGCACTTTATTAGTAGTGCAGGGGTTGGGGGCACTTTATTAGTAAAGCAGTGGTTGGGGCACTTTATTAGTAAAGCAGGGGTTGGAGGAACTTTACTAGTAGTGCAGGGGTTGGGGCACTTTAATAGTAGCGCAGGGGTTGGGGCACTTTATTAGTAGCGCAGGGGTTGGGGCACTTTATTAGTAGCGCAGGGGTTGGGGCACTTTATTAGTAGCGCAGGGGTTGGAGCACTTTATTAGTAAAGCAGGGGGTTGGGGGAACTTTATTAGTAAAGCAGGGGTTAGGGCACTTTATTAGTAGAGCAGGGGTTGGGGCACTTTATTAGTAGCGCAGAGATTGGGTCACTTTATTGGTAAAGAAGGGATTGGGGCACTTGATTAGTAAAGCAGGGGTTGGGGGCACTTTATTAGTAGAGCAGGGGTTGGGGCACTTTATTAGTAAAGCAGGGATTGGGGGCACTTTATTAGTAGAGCAGGGGTTGGGGCACTTTATTGGTAAAGCAGGGATTGGGGCACTTTATTAGTAAAGCAGGGATTGGGGGCACTTTATTAGTAGAGCAGGGGTTAGGGCACTTTATTAGTAAAGCAGGGGTTGGGGGCACTTTATTAGTAGAGCAGGGATTGGGGCACTTGATTAGTAAAGCAGGGATTGGGGCACTTTATTAGTAAAGCAGGGGTTGGGGGCACTTTATTAGTAGAGCAGGGGTTGGGGCACTTTATTAGTAAAGCAGGGATTGGGGGCACTTTATTAGTAGAGCAGGGGTTGGGGCACTTTATTGGTAAAGCAGGGATTGGGGGCACTTCGGGTCCGTGGAAAAGAACAAAAAGTCACAACATTGTTGCGCAAATCGTATTTTTGTGCCAATTTTTCAAAATTTTTGTCATCGGAAAATTTGCACAAAAAGTTCTATTTGCTCAAAAGTTTTACAACTTTTTGCACAGGAAAAAAAGTATGGAGAGTCTAGAGATTGAAGTGTCTTTCATCAGGTCCCCAAGTTGTCACTTTTTCATTTTGGGAATAACCCTTTAAAATTTTGGGCGCGACTGTAAGAGAAGATTTTTTTTTTTTGGAAATGTTTGTAGCGAAACAGAAAAGTAGGTAATCGGGGAGCGGAATGAGGACGGCTGCTATTGTTATCAGTGGTCATTGTGCAATTTGTTAAATGGACGGCTGTAACCGGCACTTACCGGTGGCCGATACCTGTAATCCTCCGCTATGATTTGGGTTTCCTAAACCTGTTATCACATGATCCTTCCCCGGATCTTTCGGCGCAGCGGCAATTTCCACGATAACCCTTCTCCTTATGGCTCGCCCAGTAAATATATTATGGTCTATACGAGTCTGACTTTCCTTGTCACTACATAACTTCGTAGATTTGCCTTTCAGGACTCTGGAAAAGCCGAGTGACCGTTAATAATTCCCACGCCACCGCAGCTGGTAGAGGTCACATGACCCCTACACCAGGTCCCCCGGTGTATATGGCAGTGATGCAGGTGGTGGCAGCGCCATTCTCTGCAGCTCCAGCCTCCATTATAGAAGAGGTAACGTCCTCGAGGGATTGTGGAGCTGTTCCCACTCTCTCATTAATTCTCCCCTGTTTACAGATATACCGCAGCGTCATTTGTCATAGACCTCTATGGAGCTGCGGTATTACAGGTCGAACTGTGCAGGGTATTCTGCAGTCCTATGTAAAAGTCCAGGCAAGAATTTGATTCAGGGCCAAGTTGCAGTTTATAAAGGTCCCATGGGAAGTAGGAAAAAGTGATGTGATTTTGCAATAACCGAACAGAAATATTGGTAATACCGCCATATTGTGCATAATGTACAGAGAGAAGGATTAATAACACACAATGCCCAAATACTGGCAGATATTGCCAACGTAACCGCGCCACAGTCCATACATAGCGGTGCTCTATAGTGCTTACATGAGAGCGAAATCCAACCTACATAATAATGCTGCCTAATTAATAGTACCAAGCAGTGCTTAAATAGCAGCGTCATACAGTGTCTCCATATCAATGCCAAACAGAATGTGCATAATAATAGATCCAGAGCGTAATGGTGCTATGCTGTATTTATAAATGTGCCAAAGATAGCCTCCTAAATTGTACCATATAATGTATGTAGAGCCTACATAATAGTGCCATATAGTGCCCATCATATCCTACATAATAGTGCCATATAGTGCCCATCATATCCTACATAATAGTGCCATATAGTGTCCATCATAGCCTACATTATAGTGCCATATAGTGCCCATCATAGCCTACATTATAGTGCCATATAGTGCCCATCATATCCTACATAATAGTGCCATATAGTGCCCATCATATCCTACATAATAGTGCCATATAGTGTCCATCATATCCTAACAGTGCCATATAGTGCCCATCATATCCTACATAATAGTGCCATATAGTGCCAATCATATCCTAATAGTGCCATATAGTGCCCATCATATCCTACATAATTGTGCCCATCACATCCTACATAATAGTGCCATATAGTGCCAATCATATCCATACATAAGTGTCATATAGTGCCAATTATATCCTACATAATAATGCCAATCATATCCTACATAAGTGTCATATAGTGCCCATCACACCCTACATAATAGTGCCATATAGTGCGCATCACATCCTACATAATAGTGCCATATAGTGCCCATCACATCCTACATAATAGTGCCATATAGTGCCCATCACATACTACATAATAGTGTCATATAGTGCCAATCACATCCTACATTATAGTGCCAATCATATCCTAATAGTGTCATATAGTGCCCATTACATCCTACTTAATAGTGCCATATAGTGCCAATCACATCCTACATTATAGTGCCAATCATATCCTAATAGTGCTATATAGTGCCCATCATATCTTACATAATAGTGCCATATGGTGCCAATCATATCCTACATAATAGTGCCATATAGTGCCAATCATATCCTAATAGTGCCCATCACATCCTACATAATAGTGCCATATAGTGCCCATCACATCCTATATAATAGCGCCATATAGTGCCAATCACATCCTACATAATAGTGCCATATAGTGCGCATCACATCCTACATAATAGTGCCATATAGTGCCCATCACATCCTACATAATAGTGCCATATAGTGCCCATCACATACTACATAATAGTGTCATATAGTGCCAATCACATCCTACATTATAGTGCCAATCATATACTAATAGTGTCATATAGTGCCCATCATATCTTACATAATAGTGCCATATGGTGCCAATCATATCCTAAATAATAGTGCCATATAGTGCCAATCATATCCTAATAGTGCCCATCACATCCTACATAATAGTGCCATATAGTGCCAATCACATCCTACATTATAGTGCCAATCATATCCTAATAGTGCCATATAGTGCCCATCATATCTTACATAATAGTGCCATATGGTGCCAATCATATCCTAAATAATAGTGCCATATAGTGCCAATCATATCCTAATAGTGCCCATCACATCCTACATAATAGTGCCATATAGTGCCCATCACATCCTATATAATAGTGCCATATAGTGCCAATCACATCCTACATAATAGTGCCATATAGTGCCAATCATATCCTAATAGTGCCATATAGTGCCGATCATATATTACATAATAGTGCCATATGGTGGCAATCATATCCTACATAATAGTGGCCATCATATCCTGCATAATAGTGCCATATAGTGCCCATCACATCCTACATAATAGTGCCATATAGTGCCAATCATATCCTAATAGTGCCTTATAGTGCCCATCATATCTTACATAATAGTGCCATATGGTGGCAATCATATCCTACATAATAGTGGCCATCATATCCTGCATAATAGTGCCATATAGTGCCCATCACATCCTACATAATAGTGCCATATAGTGCCCATCACATCCTATATAATTATGCCAATCACATCCTACATAATAGTGCCATATAGTGCCAATCATATCCTAATAGTGCCTTATAGTGCCCATCATATCTTACATAATAGTGCCATATGGTGGCAATCATATCCTACATAATAGTGCCATATAGTGCTTAAATAATAGTGTTATTCAGAGCATATATAATCCCGTCATGCAGGGCCACATTATTACTGCTGTTATATAACGGTACCATACAGTGCTTATATAGTAGTTCCTTGCAGACCACACGTAGTGCCGTGCAGTAGAGAATAAGATGTCGTCGTGCGGTGGAGCTGCACATGGCAAACAGTCCATAGTAGCAGTATACAGCGCTCGCACAAATCCTGTATACCATACCCAGAAGATGTGGAGCGACCAGATGACAAACCTAGCTCTGTTTTTTTTCCTCCAATCCCCCCCCTGCGCCCCCTTCCTCGCTGACCCTATTATGTTACATGTATCCCCTGGCTCTGACCCCCTTATATCTCCTGTGAATCTGCCCCCGCTCTAGGGTGTTTAGTCATTTGGGATGGCGCCCCCTGGGGGTCAGGCCGCACTCCTGTTCCTCATGGGAAAGAGAAGGTGAAAAAAGTTCATTCTTCTCTTTGTAGAATCCTCGGTGACATTTTCTCCGTCTCAGAAGAACCTTTCATCTTCACCAACAAATAGAAGTGATTTATTTATTATCGTGTGAGAAAAGGTCTCGGACGCCGATAACGTCCCCGAAAGTAGCGGGATATCGAGAGGAAGGGGGCGAGGAGATGGGGGCGAAGAGACGGGGGCGAGAACGGACAACAGAGCTGGAGATTCCGAAAAATGGACCCCCAAACC
Organism: Phyllobates terribilis; assembly: GCF_046119375.1. Taxonomy (NCBI): domain Eukaryota; kingdom Metazoa; phylum Chordata; class Amphibia; order Anura; family Dendrobatidae; genus Phyllobates; species Phyllobates terribilis. The sequence goes on along the minus strand of NW_027362772.1, from coordinate 35,792,579 downwards.
AGACCCCTAAATAACTAAGGATTTCAGACTGATAATCAATTACAGACCCCCAGACCAGACCCCTAAATAAATGCAAGACTCAGACCAGACCTCCTAAAAATGAAAATCCCAGGCCCCCCTGTAAGGATCCCAAAACCCAGAAAAAATTAGACACCCCCCCCCCCCCAGACAAGACCCCTCGAAATAAATACAGATCTTCAGACTTTCTAAACTATGTAAGAAAGACCGCAGATCAACGAAGTAGATCAGACTCCCTCTAAATAAAGACCATTAGGGAATTGCAGCCCCCAGACCAGACCCCAAAATAAATACAGGGGGTAACCGACCACCCCAAAATAATTAACTCAAAATCAGGCCTTAAGAAAATTGCAGCCTCCCAACCAGGCCCCAAAATAAATACAAAACATAGACCAGACCCCTAAATATATACAACCCCTACCCCCTAAATTATATCCAAACCCTAAATAAATACAGGCCTCAAACCAGAATCCAAAATAAATACAACCCCCAGGCAAGACCCCTTAAATAAGTACAGACCCCAAATCAGACTCCTAAATATATACAACCCCAAGACCACTAAATAGACCCCACACCAGCCCCTAAATAAATACAGCCCCCGGACCAGACCCCTAAATAAATACAGCCCCCAGACCAGACCAATAAATAAATACAGCCCCCGGACCAGACCCCTAAATAAATACAGCCCCCGGACCAGACCCCTAAATAAATACAGCCCCCAGACCAGACCAATAAATAAATACAGCCCCCGGACCAGACCCCTAAATAAATACAGCCCCCGGACCAGACCCCTAAATAAATACAGCCCCCAGACCAATAAATAAATACAGCCCCCGGACCAGACCCCTAAATAAATACAGCCCCCAGACCAGACCCCTAAATAAATACAGCCACCATACCCCTAAATAAACTCAGATCCCAGACTAGACCCCTAAATAAATAGAGCCCAGAGACCAGAACCCAAAATAAATACAACCACCATACCAGACCCCCTAAATAAATACAGACCCAAAACCAGACTCCTGAATATGGCCCCTGACAAGACCCCTAAATATATACAACCCCCAGACCTCTAAATAAATATGGCCCCCAAATCAGACCCCCTAAATATATGCGACCCCAAGCCAGAACCCTAAATATATACAATCTCCAGACCTGGGGTGTGACCTGGTGGTGTTAGTTGAGCACTATATAGTGTGATTAGATGGAGCACTTTATGGCAGCATTATCTGACAACTATATAGAGATATGAGTGGAGTTCTTTTTAGTGGTGGTAGTTGAGCATTGTATGGCGGTATCTGTTATACTCTTCAAGGTAGTGTTAGTTGAGCACTGTATGGCGATATTGAACTCTCCACGTGGTGGTAGTTGAGCACTGTATGGCGGTATTGTACTCTCCACGTGGTGGTAGTTGAGCACTGTATGGCGGTATTTGTTATACTCTTCAAGGTGGTGTTAGTTGAGCACTGTATGGTGGTATTTGTTATACTCTTCAAGGTGGTGTTAGTTGAGCACTGTATGGTGGTATTTGTTATACTCTTCAAGGTGGTGTTAGTTGAGCACTGTATGGCGGTATTTGTTATACTCTTCAAGGTGGTGTTAGTTGAGCACTGTATGGCGGTATTTGTTATACTCTTCAAGGTGGTGTTAGTTGAGCACTGTATGGTGGTATTTGTTATACTCTTCAAGGTGGTGTTAGTTGAGCACTGTATGGCGGTATTTGTTATACTCTTCAAGGTGGTGTTAGTTGAGCACTGTATGGTGGTATTTGTTATACTCTTCAAGGTGGTGTTAGTTGAGCACTGTATGGCGGTATTTGTTATACTCTTCAAGGTGGTGTTAGTTGAGCACTGTATGGTGGTATTGTACTTTGCACAATGGTTTTAATTGAGCACTGTATGGCGGTATTGTACTTTGCATACAATACCGCCATACAGTGTATGGTGATATTACTTGAGCTCTGTATGACGGCATTAGTTTAGCACTATATAGTTGTACAACTGGACACTGTATTGTGACATAACTTGAGCTATTACTTTAGCCTGCTATAGTGGTATTAGTGGAGCACTGTATGGCGGTATTAGTTTTGCTCTGTATGACAGTATTATTTGTGTGCAATATGGCGGTATTATTTGAGCAATGCACTGGGGAGGCCTGCAGCACCCTTGCCTGTTAGTCTCTTCCCCCGTACATGGAATGAGCGCGGTAACGAGTTGTATTTATCATATATAATAAGTGATGGGATTCTGTGCGGCTCAGTGAACAAGGGAAGTTGCACTGTGCCATTGTGCTATCCCGTAATCACTGATAATTGTACGTCTCGCTGCGCCATTCATGCTACATAAAGAACAATAAGCCAGAATTATACCCTGCTCGCTGAATGGGGGAAGCGATACTGTGCCCCACTCCATATACAGTCACATCCCGCTCATTGTACGTACAGCACAACGCCTCATTACGGTCTTATTGAATGGCGGTGGTACTGCGCAGGACGGAGCACAAAGACTGACACTGTGCGCGTCCCACAGGGATCTACTCCAACTCCCTGAATGAGAGACGTTTTACAGAACAAGATCTGGCAATTATAACCGCCAAATAGTGCACCACATGTTGCTATTTGTACAGGCATATAGATAACTATATGGCGGTATTAGTGGAACTCAGTCCCTTTGTGTTAGTTGTGCACTATATGGCAGTGTTATTTCAGCTCTACATTGTATCTGTTGTGCACTTCATGGTGATATTACTTGATCTGTATTAGTTGAGCACTATATGGCGGTATACACTGATACTATGCATTCTCAGTAAATGAGAGAAGTTGTACTGTACATTAGAGCTGTAGAACAAGATCTGGCAAATACAACCGCCATATAGTGCACCACATTTTGCAAATTGTACAGGCATATAGAGCACTATATGGTGGTATTAGTGGAATTAAGTCCCTTTGTGTTAATTGTGCACTATATGGTGGTATATTAATTGCACTACATAAGAGAAGCTGTACAATAGAACAAGATATGGCAATTATGACCGCCATATAGTGCACCAAGTCTTGTTCGCAAGCATTATTATTGTGCTCTGTGTGGTGGTATAACTTCAACTTTGTTTGCTGGTGTTAGTTGAGCACTATATGGCGGTATTTGCTTATGCTATGCAATCTCTGTAAACGAGAGAAGTTGTACTGCTCATTTGAGCTGTAGAACAAGATCTGCCAATTATAACCGCAATATAGTGCACCATATGTTGGAATTTGCACAGGCATTTAGGCAGCTATATGGCAGTATTAGTGGATCTCTCAGCTTTGAGATATAGAAGATCTGGCAATTATAACCGCCATATAGTGCACCATACAGTTGCACCTATTGTGCTCTTTATAGTGGTTATACTTGAGCTCTATTTGATGGTGTTAGTTGAGCACTATATGGCGGTATATTCTGATAATGCGCAATTTCTGTAAATGAGAGAAGTTGTACTGTTCATCTGAGCTGTAGAACAAGGTCTGTCAATTATAACCGCCATATAGTGCACCATATTTTGGAATTTCCATATATAACTATATGGTGGTATTAGTGGAGCTCTAATAGTTATGCACTTTATGGTAGTATTAGTGGAGCTCTGTATAACCTAGTGGTATAATTTGAGCAAATCTGGCAATTATAACCGCCATATAGTGCACCACATGTTTTGTTATTTGTACTGACCTCGGTATAAATGGTGGGCAGGCATGACTGCAGTGATGATGGGCAGTGTTCCCATGTGGCGGAGACCCAGTACAGGACACATAGGGGCGGTGGGGGGTGGAGAGGGGATGGGGGGGTGCCACTGACTCACTAAACAAATCATTTATTACAATGTGCATTAAAGATCTCCGCCAGAGATGACGACTCCATCTTTACAAGAGGCCGCCATCCAAGGCTTTACCAGTCTCTATGGCAATCACCTCCCAACACCGGGTACCGCTCCATCACTGAACCCACGCACACATTCTGCGGAGCACTAATTGGCGGTAATAATATTTACTGGTGCTATTGTTTACGAGAAGGTAATGAGAAACGTAGCCGAGCTCGCATTTATTATCCTGTAAAAATAAAAAGAAATAGATCCCAGAATTTACCGGATAAATCAATTAATTCACATCAGAGGCAATTAGAGCTTCATTTGCATGTCTGATGCTTCACCCCGGGCGCGGTGGAGATACATGTGCACTGTGTGGCGGATTATTACACATCCCAACAGAGGGCACTTTCTGTGATTCTCTTTTTCCATCAGCCATAGCGCTTTTTTATTTTCCCCTCCTCGATGTCCCCGCATCAGGGCTGATTTATTGTAGGACGAGTGTTGTGGTTTTATATGGCAGCATTTATTTTACCATATAATGGACTGAAAAATCCGGAAAAAAAAATCCAAGTTTGGTGTAAATGAAGAAAAACTGAAGTCTTGTACCTTTTTTTTTTTTATTTGGGGGGAGGAGGGTGAAAGTGATCTTGTAAGCGCTGTTCTATGGGTCAGTACCGTTACACTGGTACCAAATAGAAATAGGGATTTTATTTGTTGATCTTTTACTACTTAAAAATATATAAAAAAATTCAGCTTCAGACACCATATTCGGACAGCCATCACTATTTTGATGGAGGGTGCGGTATCGGGGTTTTTTTTTCGTGGGACATGTCGTTTTTTATTGATACAATTTTGGAGTCTTTATGATCTTTTTTTTGTTTCCTTTTCACTTTGTTTTACTTTTATTCCTTTCTCTTCGTTTTCCTTTTTTTTTTTTTCATTCTTTTATTTCTTTTTATTTAACTTTTTTTTATTTTCTTTTTTTACTTTTACTTTTTTTTATTTACTTCGTCTATTACTTCTTTTATTTTCTATTACTTCTTTTATTTTCTATTACTTCTTTTTTATTTCATTTTTGTTTTTCTCTTATTTTTTCTTTTAATTTTTCTTTTATTCCTTTTATTTTTTTTGTTTTTAATGTTTTTTTTTTAATTTAATTTCTTTATGTTCTTTTTCTTTATTTCTTTTATTTTTCCCAGTTCGTGTTTCATGTTTTTCTTCCTTTTTTTTCTTTTATTTATGTTTCTTATTTTTTTTTTTCTTTCTTTCCTTTTTTTTTTTTTCCTGGTTTGGGGAAAAGTGCGATAATGAAAATGTATGTGTATATATATATATATATATATATATATATATATATATATATATATATATACTACTTAAAAAAATAAAGGCAACACTTAAATAACAGAATATAACTCCAAGTAAATCAAACTTCTGTGAAATCAAACTGTCCACTTAGGAAGCAACACTGATTGACAATCAATTTCACATGCTGTTGTGCAAATGGAATAGACAATAGATGGAAATTATTGGCAATTATCAAGACACCCTCAATAAAGGAGTGGTTCTGCAGGTGGGGACCACAGACCACATCTCAGTACCAATGCTTTCTGGCTGATGTTTTGGTCACTTTTGAATGTTGGTTGTGCTTTCACACTCGTGGTAGCATGAGACGGACTCTACAACCCACAGAAGTTGCTCAGGTAGTGCAGCTCATCCAGGATGGCACATCAATGCGAGCTGTGGCAAGAAGGTTTGCTGTGTCTGTCAGCGTAGTGTCCAGAGGCTGGAGGCACTATCAGGAGACAGGCCAGTACACCAGGAGATATGAAGGGGGCCGTAGGAGGGCAACAACCCAACAGCAGGACCGCTACCTCCGCCTTTGTGAAAGGAGGAACAGGAGGAGCACTGCCAGAGCCCTGCAAAATGACCTCCAGCAGGCCACAAATGTGCATGTGTCTGCACAAACGGTTAGATACCGACTCCATGAGGGTGGTATGAGGGCCCGACGTCCACAGATGGGGGTTGTGCTCACAGCCTAACACCGTGCAGGACGCTTGGCATTTGCCACAGAACACCAGGATTGGCAAAGTCGCCACTGGCGCCCTGTGCTCTAAACAGATGAAAGCAGGTTCACACTGAGCACATGTGACAGACGTGACAGAGTCTGGAGACGCCGTGGAGAGCGATCTGCTGCCTGCAACATCCTTCAGCATGACCGGTTTGGCAGTGGGTCAGTAATGGTGTGGGGTGGCATTTCTTTGGAGGGCCGCACAGCCCCCCATGTGCTCTCCAGAGGTAGCCTGACTGCCATTAGGTACCGAGATGAGATCCTCAGACCCCTTGTGAGACCATATGCTGGTGCGGTTGGCCCTGGGTTCCTCCTAATGCAGGATAATGCCAGACCTCATGTGGCTGGAGTGTGTCAGCAGTTCCTGCAAGATGAAGGCATTGAAGCTATGGACTGGCCGCCCGTTCCCCGGACCTGAATCCGATTGAGCACATCTGGGACATCATGTCTCGCTCCATCCACCAACGTCACGTTGCACCACAGACTGTCCAGGAGTTGGCGGATGCTTTAGTCCAGGTCTGGGAGGAGATCCCACAGGAGACCATCCACAACCTCATCAGTAGCATGCCCAGGCATTGTAGGGAGGTCATACAGGCACGTGGAGGCCACACACAATACTCAGCCTCATCAGGAGCATGCCCAGGCGTTGTAGGGAGGTCATACAGGCACGTGGAGGCCACACACAATACTGAACCTCATCAGGAGCATGCCCAGGTGTTGTAGGGAGGTCACACAGGCACGTGGAGGCCACGCACAATACTGAGCCTCATCAGGAGCATGCCCAGGCGTTGTAGGGAGGTCATACAGGCACGTGGAGGCCACACACAATACTGAGCCTCATCAGGAGCATGCCCAGGCGTTGTAGGGAGGTCATACAGGCACGTGGAGGCCACACACAATACTCAGCCTCATCAGGAGCATGCCCAGGCATTGTAGGGAGGTCATACAGGCACGTGGAGGCCACACACAATACTGAGCCTCATCAGGAGCATGCCCAGGCATTGTAGGGAGGTCATACAGGCACGTGGAGGCCACACACAATACTCAGCGTCATCAGGAGCATGCCCAGGCGTTGTAGGGAGGTCATACAGGCACGTGGAGGCCACACACAATACTGAGACTCATCAGGAGCATGCCCAGGCATTGTAGGGAGGTCATACAGGCACGTGGAGGTCACACACAATACTGAGACTCATCAGGAGCATGCCCAGGCGTTGTAGGGAGGTCATACAGGCACGTGGAGGCCACACACAATACTGAGACTCATCAGGAGCATGCCCAGGCGTTGTAGGGAGGTCATACAGGCACGTGGAGGCCAAACACAATACTCAGCCTCATCAGGAGCATGCCCAGGCGTTGTAGGGAGGTCATACAGGCACGTGGAGGCCACACACAATACTGAACCTCATCAGGAGCATGCCCAGGCGTTGTAGGGAGGTCATACAGGCACGTGGAGGCCACGCACAATACTGAGCCTCATCAGGAGCATGTGTAGCACCCTGAGGATTCGGCTGCTACAGGGGTATTACACCTCAAGCCAGAGGTGTGGTATTCCACTCCCGGGTAAGGATGGAGTGTGGAACTGAGCTCAGTAGGCTGCATGCACTACATACATCCCATTTCCGGGGGACAGAACTACGGTACTCCCACCAGTATATGTGCAGGTACGACAGCGTCTGTCCCTGGCTGGAGTGGGAGGGGGGTGGAACATCCCAGTAGTGTAGGGGCAGATAGGGGAGCAGTCTGGGTAAAGCTAGGAGCTCATTGGGTGCTAGTCACCTGGGCTCACACATAGAGGGAGTATATAAGGTGGGCACCATCTTAGGACAGGGTCTTTTTAGCCTGAGGAGCAGAGCAGAGGAGCTCAGCCAGGAGGGCTGACAGGGAGCTGTGGCTCCGGCTGGGCCCAGTTCCAGAGCCAAGCCTGCAGAGGGAGAGAGGTGAAAAGAAGGACCCAGAGAGAAAGACAAGAAGGGAACCCCAAGACCCCAGAATAAAAACAAAAGGGTGAAGGGTTGGCGGACAAGGGTACCGGATCCCAAGCTGGCAGAGACCAAAACAAACCTTAGCCAGGAACCGGAGGTCGTGGGCAGGATCTGCCACGACCCTCACCAAATCCACCAGAATGGCACACCGAGCATAGGGTCAGGGAAGCCAGGGAAGGTTCAACCAACAAGAGACCCGAGGGAGCCGGACACAGGTGGATCCCTGGTGGGAACGGCCAGAGAGAGAGAGAGAGTCAGAAGGGAGCTCAGGACCACGCTCCGGAATCGCCTGGGGGTTAGCCGAGTCCAGGACCTGGTGGACGCAGCACGGCTCGGGTGGTCGCTCAAGGCCAGAGTGACCAAAAGAACACCAGTAAGTAAAACCCCTGAAACTGCATCTCCTGACTCTGACTCTTCTTACTGCATCATCACAACCCCCATCATCCACACCTGCTGCCCTGAGGCCATACCCCTCCCGTTGGGGGTTATACCATCACTGCTGCACATATACCACCGGCCTCAGCGGACTGCTCTGCAGCGGCGGCGTCAAAGCCGCACTCAACGGGTGGCGTAGTCGACAATCAAGTTAACATCTACTGCCATAGACTGCCACTTAGTTTGACACCCTGGGCACGGACCGGGTCACCGCCACAAGGACTACTACCCCTATCCAGATCCGGCTCCAGGTATCCCTTGCACATGGCCCAGGGGGTGCGTCAACTTTGGCGTAGTCGGCAGGATAACGTGCCCGCAACCACCGGGTACTGCGTGCCTGAAGAAAAGTTCACATTCACCTCAAAAAGAAGTCTCCCGCCAATTCCGGAGGGTCCCCGCCATCGGACACCATCACGGGTCGATTCCCGCCGGTTGCCCGCCATCTGCAGCTTTTTCCCGCCATCCACAGAGTTTCCCGCCACTGGGAAGCGGTTCCCGCCATTTCAGAAGATTTCCCGCCCTGCCAGAGCGGACGCCATTATGGGCGTGCCAGAGGGTGGCAAGAGGCCACCTCCCATTGTGGGCCAGGACCAAGAATGGCGCCAAAAACGAAGACCGCCCCCACCAGCAGAGGCTGCGATGCTAGCGATGTCCATCAGTGTGAGAGAACTGCCCCTGGAGCTGTCAATCACCAAGTTGCCCCAAGACCGCCCTCAATGGGGGCGGAGACAGAACAAAAGAGAGAAGATGGGAGCAGCTTGGAGAAGTCTGGAGGAGCCGTACCCGGAGATGGAGGGAGAGGCAGGCAGCACCGACCCTGTGGTCAGGAGCCTGATGCAAGCTACCACCCCACAAGACCTGGTGGAGATCCTGGCACAGCTCCCCCGAGACCGGGAGCGTGCACAGACCGCGCTGGAGGGCCTCGCACGGAGGATGGCCCAGGTGCAGCAAGAAACGCTGATGGAGTGGAGCAGGGAGATGGCCCAGCAGGCTGGAGCCCGCCAGCGGAGCACATGACGCGCCCCCTGGGCCATGTTGTTAGGGATACCCGGAGCCGGATCAGATGGGGGTTGTAGTCTCCGAGTGGCTGTGACCCGGTCCGTGCCCAGGGTGTCAAACTCAGTGTGCGGCAGTCCTTGCAGATGTTCTTAGTGTCGACTACGCCACCCGTTGATTTGCGGTCAAAAGGCCGCCGCTGCAGGATGGTCCGCTGAGGCTGGTGGTGTGTGTGCAGCTGTGGTAGTATAACCCCCAACGGGAGGGGTATAGCCTCAGGGGGTCAGACGTGGAGGATGGTGGTTGTGAAGGTGCAGCAAGGAGACTCAGAGTCAGGAGATGCAGTTCAGGGCTTTTACTTACTGGTGTTCTTTTGGTCACTCTGGCCTTGAGTGACCACCCGAGCCGTGCTGCGTCCACCAGGTCCTGGACTCAGCCAACCCCCAGGCAATTCTGGAGCGTGGTCCTGAGCTCCTTTCTGACTCTCCCTTCCTCTGGCCGTTCCCACCAGGGATCCACTTTTGGCCGGCTCCCTCGGGTCTCTTGGTGGTCAAGCCTCCTCTGGGCTCCCTGACCCTATGCTCGGTGTGCCTTTCTAGTGGATTTGGTGAGGGTCGTGGCAGATCCTGCCCACAACCTCCGGTTCCTGGCTAAGGTGTGCTTTGGCCTCTGCCAGCTTGGGTTCCGGTACCCTGGTCCGCCAACCCTTCACCCTTCTGTCTGTATTCTGGGGTCTTGGGGTTCTTTCTTCTTTCCTCTCTGGGTCCTTCTGACTCCTCTCTCTCTCTCTCAGCAGGCTCTGTTCTGGAGCTGGGCCCAGCCGGAGCCACAGCTCCCTGTCAGCCCTCCTGGCTGAGCTCCTCTGCTCTGCTCCTCAGGCTAAACTCTCACTGACTGACCCTGTCCTAAGATGGTGCCCACCTTATATACTCCCTCTATGTGTGAGCTCAGGTGACCAGCACCCAATGAGCTCCTATCTTTACCCAGACTACTCCCCCTATCTGCCCCTACACTACTGGGATGTTCCACCCCCCTCCCACTCCAGCCAGGGACAGACGCTGTCGTACCTGCACATAAACTGGTGGGAGTACCGTCGTTCTGTCCCCCGGAAATGGGATGTATGTAGTGCATGCAGCCTACTGAGCTCAGTTCCACACTCCATCCTTACCCGGGAGTGGAATACCACACCTCTGGCTTGAGGTGTAATACCCCTGTAGCAGCCGAGTCCTCAGGGTGCTACATTCCCCCCTGGTAAATCACAGCACGTCCTCGGGCTGTAAAAGAATAAAAACATCCACAAACATACAATATTTTTCCATAAAACATAAACATAGAAAACATATAAACATTATCAGCAGCATAATAAATATTCTTGTTCCTCCGGCCACGGGACAACTTGTGACCGGGTAAAGTGCAACAGTCTCTTCAAGAAAAAACAGTTTCCTATAAAACCGGTAGGGGGCACTTTAGGAAGCGCAACTATATACAAGGGGATATGGCCGCTCTCAGTCCTCGGCCAGTGGGGAAAAAGGGATGGCTGCTCACAGTCCTCAGCCTGTGGGGAGATGGGACACACTGGAACAGTTCACTGGTCCCAACGGGGACTATATTTTAACTAGCAGCAGTACTTATAACAGTTCTCATACCCCGACGGGTAACTATATACAGTGCTCCTACTGTACATCAGTGGCGACGTCCTCCTGGGGGATCCCACTCAAACTGCGCCTCCTCTAACGAGAGTGGGGTGATCTTGGCGGGCGCCGGAGCCGGGATCAGGGGCTCATCCAGGGGTCTTTCCTTCCGGAGTCGGGGATGGTAATACTCCGGTGGCCACACAAAGGGCTGCCCATCCGGGCATGTGTGCTGGGCAAATAGGTCTTCACCCAGGTGTGGCGCTGTGGACGTTGAGGGCGCTGTTGTGGTGGCGGCGCCCGGGTTCACCAGGCCTTGCGACCAGGCCTGGGGCACCCTGAATGTAAAGGGCACCGTGAAGACGGCGGCGCCCGGGGTTACCTGGCCCAGTGACCAGGCCGGTGGCTCAGTGGAGGTAGAGGGCGCTGTTGGCACTGCGGCGCCCGGGGGCACTCGGCCTTGCGACCAGGCCGGTGGCGTCTCCTGCTTGGCCGCGCTCTGGATCGAGGCGTGTGACGTCACAGGGGGCGTGGCCGCGGCTCCGGCCGCTTGAGGCCTAGCTTGGAGCGATGACGCAGCGGCTACGGGAATGGTGAGTGGGGCTTCGGGCTCTGCGACGGGGAGCTGGGGCAGGTTTACGGCTTCTGGGCACGGGATATTATCGTCCCCATTACCTGCCTTCATCTCTTCGGCTCCCTCCGCGGCGTCGTCTCCGGCCTTCGTCCCTCCTTCGCCGTCCTCAGAGGTGGACTTGCTCCTCGCTGCGGGTGGCATGCTTCGCTGGCAGGCTCCAGCCTGCAGGGCCATCTCTCGGGTCCACTCCGCCAGTGTTTCCCGCTGCACCCGGGCCATCCTCCGTGCGAGGCCCTCCAGCGCGGTCCGTGCACGCTCCCGATCTCCGGGGAGCTGCGCCAGGATCTCCAGCAGGCCCTCTGGAGTGGCGGCCTGCAACAGGCTCCTGACCACAGGGTCGGTGCTGCCTGACTCTCCCTCCATCTCCGGGTGTGTTCTCTCTGGACTCCTCCAAGCTGCTCCCATCTTCTTCCTTTTGTTCTGTATCCGCCCACATTGGGGGTCGTCCTGGGGCAACTTTGTGATTGCCAGTTCCAGGGGCAGTTCCCTCACGCTGATGGACATATCAATCATCACAGTCTCTGCTGGTGGGGGCGGTTTCCACTTTTGGCGCCATTTCCGATCCTGGCCCACGATGGGAGGTGGCCTCTTGCCATCCTCTGGCACGCCCATAATGGCGTCCGCTCTGCCAAGGCGGGAAATCTTCTCAGATGGCGGGAACCGCTTCCCAGTGGCGGGAAACACTGCAGATGGCGGGAAAAGACTGCAGATGACGGGCAAATGGCGGGAACTGATCCGAGATGGCGTCCGATGGCGGGGACCCTCTGGAATTGGTGGGAGACTTCGTTTTGAGGTAAATGCGAATTTTTCTTCAGGCACGCAGTACCCGGTTGTTGCGGGCACGTGATCCTGCCGACTACTCCAAAGTTGACGCGCCCCCTGGGCCATGTTGTTAGGGATACCCGGAGCCGGATCAGATGGGGGTTGTAGTCTCCGAGTGGCTGTGACCCGGTCCGTGCCCAGGGTGTCAAACTCAGTGTGCGGCAGTCCTTGCAGATGTTCTTAGTGTCGACTACGCCACCCGTTGATTTGCGGTCAAAAGGCCGCCGCTGCAGGATGGTCCGCTGAGGCTGGTGGTGTGTGTGCAGCTGTGGTAGTATAACCCCCAACGGGAGGGGTATAGCCTCAGGGGGTCAGACGTGGAGGATGGTGGTTGTGAAGGTGCAGCAAGGAGACTCAGAGTCAGGAGATGCAGTTCAGGGCTTTTACTTACTGGTGTTCTTTTGGTCACTCTGGCCTTGAGTGACCACCCGAGCCGTGCTGCGTCCACCAGGTCCTGGACTCGGCCAACCCCCAGGCAATTCTGGAGCGTGGTCCTGAGCTCCTTTCTGACTCTCCCTTCCTCTGGCCGTTCCCACCAGGGATCCACTTTTGGCCGGCTCCCTCGGGTCTCTTGGTGGTCAAGCCTCCTCTGGGCTCCCTGACCCTATGCTCGGTGTGCCTTTCTAGTGGATTTGGTGAGGGTCGTGGCAGATCCTGCCCACAACCTCCGGTTCCTGGCTAAGGTGTGCTTTGGCCTCTGCCAGCTTGGGTTCCGGTACCCTGGTCCGCCAACCCTTCACCCTTCTGTCTGTATTCTGGGGTCTTGGGGTTCTTTCTTCTTTCCTCTCTGGGTCCTTCTGACTCCTCTCTCTCTCTCTCAGCAGGCTCTGTTCTGGAGCTGGGCCCAGCCAGAGCCACAGCTCCCTGTCAGCCCTCCTGGCTGAGCTCCTCTGCTCTGCTCCTCAGGCTAAACTCTCACTGACTGACCCTGTCCTAAGATGGTGCCCACCTTATATACTCCCTCTATGTGTGAGCTCAGGTGACCAGCACCCAATGAGCTCCTATCTTTACCCAGACTACTCCCCCTATCTGCCCCTACACTACTGGGATGTTCCACCCCCCTCCCACTCCAGCCAGGGACAGACGCTGTCGTACCTGCACATAAACTGGTGGGAGTACCGTCGTTCTGTCCCCCGGAAATGGGATGTATGTAGTGCATGCAGCCTACTGAGCTCAGTTCCACTCTCCATCCTTAACCGGGAGTGGAATACCACACCTCTGGCTTGAGGTGTAATACCCCTGTAGCAGCCGAGTCCTCAGGGTGCTACACACACCACCCGCAACGAGGAGCACGCCTGCCCCTGAAGAGGATGCAGAAGGGACGGAGGCCGGAGACGACGCCGCAGAGGGAGCGGAAGAGACGGAGGCAAGTAAAGGGGACGTTACTACCCCGAGCCCGGCCACCGTAAGCCTACCCCCGCTCCCTGTCGCAGAGCCCGAGGTCCCACTGATCGTGCCCGTTGCCGCACCGCTACCGCTCCAGACTAGGCCCCAAGCAGGAGCCGCGACCACGCCCCCTGTGACGTTACGCGCCTCAACCCTGAGCGCGGCCAAGCAGGAGACGCCACCGGCCTGGTCGCAAGGCCGAGTGCCCCCGGGCGCCGCCGTCTTCACGGTGCCCTTTACCTTCAGGGTACCCCAAGCCTGGTCGCAAGGCCTAGTGATCCCGGGCGCCGCTGCCACCACCGCGCCCTCAACTTCCACTGTGCCGCACCTGGGTGAGGACTTGTTTGCCCAGCACACTTGCCCGGATGGGCAGCCCTTTGTGTGGCCGCCGGAGTACCACCATCCCCGACTCCGGAAAGAAAGACCCCTGGATGAGCCCCTAATCCCGACTCCGGCGCCCGTCAAGATGACCCCGCTCTCGTTAGAGGAGGCGCAGTTTAAGTGGGACCCCGCAGGAGGAGACCTCATCGGGTTCACTCAAGAGACCCGGGCGGCTGCAACTGAGCGTGCGGAGTGCTGCCGCCAGCAGTTGGAAGTCTTTGAGCGAGAACGGAGAGAGAGACGGGTCCGCGAGGAGCGGCTGCAAGTGAAGAGTGCAGAGCAGAAGAGCCGGACCCGACGGAACCCCCGTGCAGCCCACGGTCCCCGTGCCACCGGGACTGTAGTCAAATTCCAACTGTAGCACGGTTGGGGCTTCATCCGGGATCACCACACGCCAGGCGACGTCTTCGTGACCCGCAGAGATGTCGAGTCCCACCTGCCGGAGGGACACAGAGGTCGTGACCTATACCTGGGTGATGAGGTCACCTTCACCCGGCACCAATGTGCCAAAGGACCCTATGCCCTTCATGTACACCGACTGACAGAGAAAGAGCTGAGGTGTCAGGAGGAGCAAGAGGACCCGGACGGGTCTGAAGGGTACAGGGAGGAAGCATCAGGAGGACGCCGCTACTAAAGTACGGTAAATGGAACTGTAAAATAGTTACCCGTTAGGGTACAGGAACTGTTACCATTATAGTCCCCGTTGGGACCAGTGAACTGTTCCAGTGTGTCCCATCTCCCCACAGGCTGAGGACTGTGAGCAGCCATCCCTTTTCCCCACTGGCCGAGGACTGAGAGCGGCCACCTTCCCTTGTATATAGTTGCGCTTCCTAAAGTGCCCCCTACCGGTTTTATAGGAAACTGTTTTTTCTACCAGAGACTGTGGCACTTACCTGGTCACAATTTGCACAAGTGGCCAGAGGTCAAAAATGTTTTATATGAAGAGTATTATGCTGCTGATATATATATAGTGTTTTATATGTTTATGATGTTTTTGCAAAAATTTTGTATGCTTTTGGATATTTTGCTCTTTTACAGCCCGAGGACGTGCTGTGATTTACCAGGGGGGAATGTAGCACCCTGAGGATTCGGCTGCTACAGGGGTATTACACCTCAAGCCAGAGGTGTGGTATTCCACTCCCGGGTAAGGATGGAGTGTGGAACTGAGCTCAGTAGGCTGCATGCACTACATACATCCCATTTCCGGGGGACAGAACTACGGTACTCCCACCAGTATATGTGCAGGTACGACAGCGTCTGTCCCTGGCTGGAGTGGGAGGGGGGTGGAACATCCCAGTAGTGTAGGGGCAGATAGGGGGAGTAGTCTGGGTAAAGCTAGGAGCTCATTGGGTGCTAGTCACCTGGGCTCACACATAGAGGGAGTGTATATAAGGTGGGCACCATCTTAGGACAGGGTCTTTTTAGCCTGAGGAGCAGAGCAGAGGAGCTCAGCCAGGAGGGCTGACAGGGAGCTGTGGCTCCGGCTGGGACCAGCTCCAGAGCCAAGCCTGCAGAGGGAGAGAGGAGAAAAGAAGGACCCAGAGAGAAAGACAAGAAGGGAACCCCAAGACCCCAGAATAAAGACAAAAGGGTGAAGGGTTGGCGGACAAGGGTACCGGATCCCAAGCTGGCAGAGACCAAAACAAACCTTAGCCAGGAACCGGAGGTCGTGGGCAGGATCTGCCACGACCCTCACCAAATCCACCAGAATGGCACACCGAGCATAGGGTCAGGGAAGCCAGGGAAGGTTCAACCAACAAGAGACCCGAGGGAGCCGGACACAGGTGGATCCCTGGTGGGAACGGCCAGAGAGAGAGAGAGAGTCAGAAGGGAGCTCAGGACCACGCTCCGGAATCGCCTGGGGGTTAGCCGAGTCCAGGACCTGGTGGACGCAGCACGGCTCGGATGGTCACTCAAGGCCAGAGTGACCAAAAGAACACCAGTAAGTAAAAACCCTGAAACTGCATCTCCTGACTCTGACTCTTCTTACTGCATCATCACAACCCCCATCATCCACACCTGCTGCCCTGAGGCCATACCCCTCCCGTTGGGGGTTATACCATCACTGCTGCACATATACCACCGGCCTCAGCGGACTGCTCTGCAGCGGCGGCGTCAAAGCCGCACTCAACGGGTGGCGTAGTCGACAATCAAGTTAACATCTACTGCCATAGACTGCCACTTAGTTTGACACCCTGGGCACGGACCGGGTCACCGCCACAAGGACTACTACCCCTATCCAAATCCGGCTCCGGGTATCCCTTGCACATGGTCCAGGGGGTGCATCACATGCCCAGGCGTTGTAGGGAGGTCATACAGGCACGTGGAGGCCACGCACAATACTGAGCCTCATCAGGAGCATGCCCAGGCGTTGTAGGGAGGTCATACAGGCACGTGGAGGCCACACACAATACTCAGCCTCATCAGGAGCATGCCCAGGCATTGTAGGGAGGTCATACAGGCACGTGGAGGCCACACACAATACTGAGCCTCATCAGGAGCATGCCCAGGCGTTGTAGGGAGGTCATACAGGCACGTGGAGGCCACACACAATACTCAGCGTCATCAGGAGCATGCCCAGGCGTTGTAGGGAGGTCATACAGGCACGTGGAGGCCACACACAATACTGAGACTCATCAGGAGCATGCCCAGGCGTTGTAGGGAGGTCATACAGGCACGTGGAGGCCACACACAATACTGGGACTCATCAGGAGCATGCCCAGGCGTTGTAGGGAGGTCATACAGGCACGTGGAGGCCACACACAATACTGAGACTCATCAGGAGCATGCCCAGACGTTGTAGGGAGGTCATACAGGCACGTGGAGGCCACACACAATACTAAACCTCATCAGGAGCATGCCCAGGCGTTGTAGGGAGGTCATACAGGCACGTGGAGGCCACGCACAATACTGAGCCTCATCAGGAGCATGCCCAGGCGTTGTAGGGAGGTCATACAGGCACGTGGAGGCCACACACAATACTCAGCCTCATCAGGAGCATGCCCAGGCGTTGTAGGGAGGTCATACAGGCACGTGGAGGCCACACACAATACTCAGCCTCATCAGGAGAATGCCCAGGCGTTGTAGGGAGGTCATTGTAGCACCCTGAGGATTCGGCTGCTACAGGGGTATTACACCTCAAGCCAGAGGTGTGGTATTCCACTCCCGGGTAAGGATGGAGTGTGGAACTGAGCTCAGTAGGCTGCATGCACTACATACATCCCATTTCCGGGGGACAGACCAATGGTACTCCCACTAGAGAAATGTGCAGGTACGACAGCGTCTGTCCCTGGCTGGAGTGGGAGGGGGGTGGAACATCCCAGTAGTGTAGGGGCAGATAGGGGAGCAGTCTGGGTAAAGCTAGGAGCTCATTGGGTGCTGGTCACCTGAGCTCACACATAGAGGGAGTATATAAGGTGGGAACCATCTTAGAACAGGGTCTTTTGTAGAGGTTTGGTCCGACAAGCAGAGCAGCTCAGCCAGCTCCAAGGCCAAGAGAGTGAGAGAGAGGAGAAAAGAAGGACCCAGAGGGGGAGAAGAGGGAACTCCAAGAACCCAAAATTAGACCAGAGGGTGAAGAGTTGGCACAAGGGTACCGGATCCCAAGCTGGTGGAGGGCACTAATCCTTAGCCAGAGACCGGAGGTCGTGGGCAGGATCTGCCACGACCACCCACTAAATCCACCCGGAAGGCAAACCAAGAATAGGGTCAGGGAACCCAGAGACAAGGGTTTTACCAACAAGAGGCCCGAGGGAGCCGGACTTAGGTGGATCCCTGGTGGGGAAGGCCAGAGAGAAGGACAAGTCAGAAAGGGAGCTCAGGAACACGCTCTAGAAACACCTGGGGGTTGGCCGAGTCCAGGACCTGGTGGACGCAGCACGGCTCGGGTGGTCACTCAAGGCCGGAGTGACCAACACAAAAGCAGTAAGTAAAAACCCTGAACTGCACAGCCCGACTCTGAGTTTCATTACCATCCTCACTGCACCTCCACAACCACCATCCTCTGCAACTGACCCCCTGAGGCTATACCCCTCCCGTTGGGAGTTATACTACCTGAGCTGCACACACACCACCAGCCTCAGCGGACCCTGCTGCAGCGGCGGCCGTAGTGACCGCAAATCAACGGGTGGCGTAGTCGACACTAAAGAACATCCAGTAACATCTGTAGGACTGCCACACACTGAGCTTGACACCCTGGGCACGGACCGGGTCACCGCCACTCGGAGACTACAACCCCCATCTGATCCGGATCCGGGTATCCCCCAAACAACACTGGCCCAGGGGGCGCGTCATCATACAGGCACATGGAGGCCACACACAATACTGAGCCTCATC
Organism: Phyllobates terribilis; assembly: GCF_046119375.1. Taxonomy (NCBI): domain Eukaryota; kingdom Metazoa; phylum Chordata; class Amphibia; order Anura; family Dendrobatidae; genus Phyllobates; species Phyllobates terribilis. The sequence goes on along the minus strand of NW_027362772.1, from coordinate 35,774,048 downwards.
AGGAGCATGCCCAGGCATTGTAGGGAGGTCATACAGGCACGTGGAGGCCACACACAATACTGAGCCTCATCAGGAGCATGCCCAGGCGTTGTAGGGAGGTCATACAGGCACGTGGAGGCCACACACAATACTGAGCCTCATCAGGAGCATGCCCAGGCGTTGTAGGGAGGTCATACAGGCACGTGGAGGCCACACACAATACTGAGACTCATCAGGAGCATGCCCAGGCGTTGTAGGGAGGTCATACAGGCACGTGGAGGCCACGCACAATACTGAGCCTCATCAGGAGCATGCCCAGGCGTTGTAGGGAGGTCATACAGTCACGTGGAGGCCACACACAATACTGAGCCTCATCAGGAGCATGCCCAGGCATTGTAGGGAGGTCATACAGGCACGTGGAGGCCACACACAATACTCAGCCTCATCAGGAGCATGCCCAGGCATTGTAGGGAGGTCATACAGGCACGTGGAGGCCACACACAATACTGAGCCTCATCAGGAGCATGCCCAGGCGTTGTAGGGAGGTCATACAGGCACGTGGAGGCCACACACAATACTGAACCTCATCAGGAGCATGCCCAGGCGTTGTAGGGAGGTCATACAGGCACGTGGAGGCCACACACAATACTGAGACTCATCAGGAGCATGCCCAGGCGTTGTAGGGAGGTCATACAGGCACGTGGAGGCCACACACAATACTGAGACTCATCAGGAGCATGCCCAGGCGTTGTAGGGAGGTTATACAGGCACGTGGAGGCCACAAACAATACTGAACCTCATCAGGAGCATGCCCAGGCGTTGTAGGGAGGTCATACAGGCACGTGGAGGCCACGCACAATACTGAGCCTCATCAGGAGCATGCCCAGGCATTGTAGGGAGGTCATACAGGCACGTGGAGGCCACACACAATACTCAGCCTCATCAGTAGCATGCCCAGGCATTGTAGGGAGGTCATACAGGCACGTGGAGGATACACACAATACTGAGCCTCATCAGGAGCATGCCCAGGCGTTGTAGGGAGGTCATACAGGCACGTGGAGGCCACACACAATACTCAGCCTCATCAGGAGCATGCCCAGGCGTTGTAGGGAGGTCATACAGGCACGTGGAGGCCACACACAATACTGAGACTCATCAGGAGCATGCCCAGGCGTTGTAGGGAGGTCATACAGGCACGTGGAGGCCACACACAATACTGAGACTCATCAGGAGCATGCCCAGGCGTTGTAGGGAGGTCATACAGGCACGTGGAGGCCACACACAATACTCAGCCTCATCAGGAGCATGCCCAGACGTTGTAGGGAGGTCATACAGGCACGTGGAGGCCACACACAATACTGAGCCTCATCAGGAGCATGCCCAGGCGTTGTAGGGAGGTCATACAGGCACGTGGAGGCCACACACAATACTGAGCCTCATCAGGAGTATGCCCAGGCGTTGTAGGGAGGTCATACAGGCACATGGAGGCCACACACATACTGAGACTCATCAGGAGCATGCCCAGGCGTTGTAGGGAGGTCATACAGGCACGTGGAGGCCACACACAATACTGAGCCTCATCAGGAGTATGCCCAGGCGTTGTAGGGAGGTCATACAGGCACGTGGAGGCCACACACAATACTGAGCCTCATCAGGAGCATGCCCAGGCGTTGTAGGGAGGTCATACAGGCACGTGGAGGCCACACACAATACTGAAACTCATCAGGAGCATGCCCAGGCGTTGTAGGGGGGTCATACAGGCACGTGGAGGCCACACACAATACTCAGCCTCATCAGGAGCATGCCCAGGCATTGTAGGGAGGTCATACAGGCACGTGGAGGCCACACACAATACTGAGCCTCATCAGGAGCATGCCCAGGCGTTGTAGGGGAGGTCATACAGGCACGTGGAGGCCACACACAATACTCAGCCTCATCAGGAGCATGTCCAGGCGTTGTAGGGAGGTCATACAGGCACGTGGAGGCCACACACAATACTGAGACTCATCAGGAGCATGCCCAGGCGTTGTAGGGAGGTCATACAGGCACTTGGAGGCCACACACAATACTGAGACTCATCAGGAGCATGCCCAGGCGTTGTAGGGAGGTCATACAGGCACGTGGAGGCCACACACAATACTCAGCCTCATCAGGAGCATGCCCAGGCGTTGTAGGGAGGTCATACAGGCACGTGGAGGCCACACACAATACTGAGCCTCATCAGGAGCATGCCCAGGTGTTGTAGGGAGGTCATACAGGCACGTGGAGGCCACACACAATACTCAGCCTCATCAGGAGCATGTCCAGGCGTTGTAGGGAGGTCATACAGGCACGTGGAGGCCACACACAATACTCAGCCTCATCAGGAGCATGTCCAGGCGTTGTAGGGAGGTCATACAGGCACGTGGAGGCCACACACAATACTGAACCTCATCAGGAGCATGCCCAGGCGTTGTAGGGAGGTCATACAGGCACGTGGAGGCCACACACAATACTGAACCTCATCAGGAGCATGCCCAGGCGTTGTAGGGAGGTCATACAGATACGTGGAGGCCACACACAATACTCAGCCTCATCAGGAGCATGCCCAGGCGTTGTAGGGAGGTCATACAGGCACGTGGAGGCCACACACAATACTGAGCCTCATCAGGAGCATGTCCAGGCGTTGTAGGGAGGTCATACAGGCACGTGGAGGCCACACACAATACTGAGCCTCATCAGGAGCATGTCCAGGCGTTGTAGGGAGGTCATACAGGCACGTGGAGGCCACACACAATACTGAGCCTCATCAGGAGCATGTCCAGGCGTTGTAGGGAGGTCATACAGGCACGTGGAGGCCACACACAATACTCAGCCTCATCAGGAGCATGTCCAGGCGTTGTAGGGAGGTCATACAGGCACGTGGAGGCCACACACAATACTGAACCTCATCAGGAGCATGCCCAGGCGTTGTAGGGAGGTCATACAGGCACGTGGAGGCCACACACAATACTGAACCTCATCAGGAGCATGCCCAGGCGTTGTAGGGAGGTCATACAGATACGTGGAGGCCACACACAATACTCAGCCTCATCAGGAGCATGCCCAGGCGTTGTAGGGAGGTCATACAGGCACGTGGAGGCCACACACAATACTGAGCCTCATCAGGAGCATGTCCAGGCGTTGTAGGGAGGTCATACAGATACGTGGAGGCCACACACAATGCTGAGCCTCATTTTGACTTGTTTTAAGGACATTACATCAAAGCTGGATCAGCCTGTAGTGTGTTTTTCCACTTTAATTTTGGGGGTGACTCCAAATCCAGGCCTCCATTGGTTAATAAATTTGATTTCCATTGATGATTTTTGTGTGATCTTGTTGTCAGCACATTCAACTTTATACAGAACAAAGTATTCAATGAGAATATTTCATTCATTCAGATCTAGGATGTGTTGGGTGTTCCCTTTATCTTTTTGAGCAGTGTATATCTTTTCCTCTTTTTTTTTATATGTTTAATTAGTGACTTGATTGCCTATACATTATGATGCCGATGGGCATCGGAAGCGACACCTCCGCCATCCTGTAAATGTGGCGATCGGAGCAGTAAGTGCGCACATCTACCATAACTGTACAGTGGACGTCCCCAAAAGGTCCAATTTTAGAAAAACATGCCTGCTTCTTTTTTTTTACCTAGAAGCAGCGCCCCCTTCTGCCTTTTGGTTGTGCTTGGCATTGCAGGTACCCTATATTGAAGTTTAACAAGTCACACCTGCAATGCCACATACATCCTGTAGACAGGGGTGGCGCTGTTTTTTGGAAGAAGACAAGTTCTGACCGTGTCTTCAGCTGTGACTTGTCGCATCCTGACTCTAAGCAGCATATCCCCCAGTCGGTGACTATTTTGGGAACCGCAACTTCAAAAAAGTTTAGGGGGTGAGTATTGTGCCCCCATTACGCACTCCAGTCCAAAGAGCGCCAAACTGTTTGTGGCTCCGAGTGTCCACATCTCAGAAGCTTCTCGGGACACTTCTTGATTAGAAACAAGTCTGTGCAGCGTGGGGAGGCAGTCTCCTGTATAGCTACGGGGTTTTTTTACCTTTTCCGCCGCTATACTGAAATTCTTGCTTGTTAATTTTTTTAATTGAGAGCGGTGGTCCGCGGGGCATCAGGCGGCATTAAGCGCGGCACTTGATGAATTGGTAATGACTGTGATTGGGCCTATCAGCGCTCCTCAGCGGAATCAGCAGGGGGCGGCTGAGATTTCGGATCCTTCCTGACCCGCTGTTTGGATTACTCTGCCGCTATTTACTTTTCTAATAGAAGAAAATTCTACGTGTCGGGGAAAGCGAGGAGATGAGAGGAGATGGAGCAGAGCCGGGACCGGCCGCATCCACCGGTTAGGATTTGTCATCGACAAGAATAATTTAAGGCTTCGGACTGGAAAAAAAATAAGAAAAAAAATGGAAGATGAAGAACGAGATTCAATCCGGCAAACAGTCGCTGTAAATCACGACATCCCGGGGAGAGGCGGAAGATGGAGCACCGTCCAATGCATTACATGTCAATCACAGGGACAGGTATCAGCTCATCCAGAGCTGCCTAGTGCATGAGTAGAATCTCCAGGAAGACTGACCCTGACGGAAGCAGTACAGCGTAGTTCATCCTGAGCTTCCTGGTGCATGAGTAGAATCTCCAGGGACGACTGACCCTGCCAGAAACAGTACAGAGTAGTTCATCCTGAGCTGCCTGGTGCATGAATAGGATCTCCAGAGAAGACTGATCCTGCCATAAGAAGTACAGTGTAGTTCATCCCGAGCCTCCTGTTGCATGAGTAATAGAATGGATTCCAATATAAATATATCTTTCATCAGGATCTGGAAAGAACAGTGAGAGATTTTGGGTTCTGTCCTGTTTTAGTTTGCGAAAAAAAATGGGGTCTGACTACTAAAAAGATCTATCCTTTATATAGTGATATACCCTGGGATAGTTCAATGGATAGAAGAATAAATAGAAGAATAGATAAAAGTACAGATAGAAGAAATGAAAGATAGAAAAAGGGGTGGATGGAAGGAGAAGAGAGAAGGAGAAGGGGGAGAGTGGAGAAGGGGGAGAGAGAAGAAGGGGAAGAGGGAAGAAGGGGAAGAGAGAAGAAGGGGAAGAGGGAAGAAGGAGGAGGGAGAAGAAGGGGGAGAGAGAAGAAGGGGAAGAGA